>NC_133172.1:61041612-63441612 GCF_040802235.1 Manis javanica | reverse complement strand
GTCGCACAGCACTTAGGGGTTGTGCCCCGGGCTGAACTGTATGCTTTCATTTTAATATTCTTGGCCTGGGTTTGGTCCCTACCCCTAAAGCCCCCCATTTTCACAAGAAATAGGGAGTTACTAGGGCTCGGGAGCTAACAGGGAGACCTTTGCAGAGACGATTCCCGCATGCCTGTCCAGATCGCCGGCCACCCACCCACCTGAGGGCGCCCATCACAGCTACCATGTGCGGAGGCTCAGAGCTGTGCACTCTGCCCAGAAGACAGTTGTCCATTGCCTGGGCTCCCGCCCCATGGGAGAGGAGAAGAATTACTTCCAGAGCCTGGGCACTGCCCCCTGCCCCACTGCTGCTGTCTAAGCAGGTGAATGGCAGGCAGGGCAGGAGACAGGTCCACCCTGGGACCGCCACAGGACAGAGAGAAACACCAAGGCTGGGAAGCCAGAAGATGTGCCCAGGGTGATGGCTCTCCAGCCATTCTTGCTCCCTGCCCAGGGCCAGTAGGTGCAGCCTTCCTACAGCTGCCTGGTGCTGTACCCCCTCTCTGGGGAGAGTGGGGGCCCGTGGCTGGCTGGTTCTCTCAGCCCAGGCTAGCACGATGTCTGTCAGCTGGACAAGGCGCCCCAGGTGTCTGGGCTTCCCGTTGGGCCTTGCTGCCATTCCCAAAGGAGGGTCCTTTTTACAGGATGAGGACCTGGGTGCGGGTGGGGGGTTCCTGGCGGAGATGACCATGGGCCGACACCTATATTGGGATGGAGACTTCGTGCAGCAAGTGGCACCCAGGTTGGAAATCTGTGTTGAGGAGGATTCTGAGGGTCAGCAGGAGAAATAGAGTCATGAGTGATCAGTGACGTCTGCCTAGATGCAGCGTGAGAAGATGGGAGTCACTTCGGCCAATTTGTCCTGTGCAGATTAAAGAACTGAGATTCCTTGTGAGAGGACGGACACATTCAAGTCGCCCAGTGACTCGGGGGCAGAGGCAGGCCGGAAGCAGACTGCTGACTAGGACCAGCTCACCATGTTCTAGGACGCAGTGCGAAATGGAAACATGGGGCCCCTTGCTCAAAAATGAATTCCTGGACAGCCAAGGCGGGGCATCCCACCAGGTGTGGGGCCTTCCCCAGTACAGAGCCCCAAGCCCCGCACAGGTCACATGCCCACGAAACGCCGTGGTAACACTGAGCCAGGCTGGAGCTGTTTCTGAAACACTTTTCCTTCTGTGCTTTGCCTCCTTGACCTGCCCTGTGGGGGGCAGATCCCCACCACACTGTTGAGGAAACTGTTGCTTGCTCATGACCAGGGCTGATGGCCATAGGACCTCTCCTGCACATGTACTACACCCGCGGAGGAGGCCTCTTGGGGCAAGAGGAACAAAGCATGCTGTGAGAAGGAGCAGGTACAGGAGTGACTGCTTCTGCCTGGGAAGTCATGGAAGGCTGCCTGGAGGAGGTAGTATCCGGGTGTTGCTTTGCAGAGGTCCCTGATCAGCTAGGAGAGGAGGCACAGAGTTATGGGATGGCTGCACCCAGCCACCACCATCCCTCACAAGCTTCCCACTGTGACCCCCAATCTCCACCTGCCCCTGAATGCCCATGACTGCCAGGATTCATATTCAAAAGTCATTGGTAGAGACAACAGCCGCATTCAGTTCACATTGTTAATGCCTGATGGGGAGCTGGGAAGGACCTTGTGCAGAGGTGGGCTGTCCCAACCATGGCCTGCTTGTTTCTTGCTCACAGGAGCTGAGCTGTTGGCAGCTGCCCCCTGGGCCTCTGTGGCTCCCTGGAGGCCTCCTGGGGTGGGTGGTGCTAAGGTTGGCAATCCCAGGAAGGGCTCTGAGGAAGGCATCGTCCCAGGCGCCCACTCTAGGGGCACTGTCAGTCTCATCACTGGCACCATCAGCATTTTCTTTGGGCCATTTTCCATTCTCTTCTGAGGTCATTGTGCACCCCGACCCCCTCTGATGGTCACGACTGTCAGTCACCCAGCAGAAAGTGGCAGAGCAGGCCACGAAAGGCACTCTCAAGCGCCCAGAGGGCTTTTGTTGTGGTGGCAACACTGTGGCTCCGAGTGGCCCTACAGCTCGGAAGAGGGAGAGCTGGGAGGTGGCTCCATGTTCTGGGTTCACGACCTCTGGCCTGTGGGCTGGCAGCCGGTGGGCACACTCCATGCTGCCCCACCCCAGGAGGGCTGCCCCAGGGCCAGGCAGTTGTTGTAGGTGGTGGAGGGGGCCAACTGCAGCATCTGCCATGAGCCAAGCCCTGCACTGGTTGTGGGGCTATGACCAAGGGAGCCACAGAATGTTCTAGAAGCTGAGTCCAGACCTTGAAGGATGAAGAGAACGCTCAGGAAGGAGCGATGGAGAGGGCATTCTGGCAGAGGGAAGAGCAGGTGTGAAGGGGGCCTCTGAACACCAGGCTGCACCCTGAGCCATCTTTCTGCTTCCCTGCCCTCCCAGAGTCCACGGCTTCACCTCCTTATAGCTCTGCGATGCCCCCGAGACACTGCCACTACCCCCACCCTGCTCCCAGCTTCTGTCACCCCTTGTCTCCTGACTACTGCCATCCCCACCCTGCTGGGACCCTGCAGACAAGCCCCTCTCCTCCTGGCCCCAGGGGTCCTCTGTGAAACCAGCATCTCTAATGAGCCACACCCTCTCATGTCCCAGCATACCCGGGTCCCTCTCGGAGACCGTCCTTGGGTGTTAGCAAGACCCGTCCCTTCATGTGGCTGCCACACTTTGGCCCATTTACCTCTGTGGTCAAGTCAGCTGCCCCTGCTGCAGGTTGAAGGCGTTTGTGACGACTTCCTTCTCTTTTGAACCTTCTTGTATGTGTGTCGGTGGGGGTGGTCCTGTGTCCACAGGGCCTTTGCACCAGCTGCCCCTGGTGCCGGCTGCACCCTCCTCCCCACCCCCCAGCTTCCTGGCCCACTCCGTCCTCAGGGAAGCCCTTGATTGTTTCCAGATGAGGGTGGGCCTGTCTTCCTTGCTCCCGCTTGCAGGGCCCAGGGCTCCTTCACCTCACAGGAGCAGCCACCTAAGTAGGGGGCTTCTCGGAGCCCGGCCCGGTGCTGAGCAAGAACATCAGCGAACACACTGCACATAATGGCTCTCTGAAGAAGGTACTGTTAGAATCCCCATTTGCCAGGTGAGTATACGGAGGCTCAGAGAAGTGAAGTCACTTGCCAACACGGCAGGTAAGTGGCAGAGCCAGATTCTCCCTAGGGAATCCACATACTCTGTCCGGAATGGCCCTTGGTGCTTGTGCTGGAGGGAAGGGGCCCAGGACCACCCAGTGGCCCCTGCAGGGGCCATGCTGCTCCCTCCCCGCTGGAGCCCCAGGGCAGTCCAGCCGGGGTAGTCCTGACCTGACGTTCATCAACACTGGTTCTGTGAAGAGTTTAATTAACTTCCTTTTTCAATGGGAAGATAATGAGCTTCAGCACCACAGAACTCCGTGAGGGGGTCAAATGTCAGCGAGGATATCAAAATAAATTAAGTCAGGAACTGGAGGCTGCCTGTGGGAGGGGCAGGGTAGGAGCACCCAGCGGTGCGGGTTGGGGGGTGGGCAGGACAGGTGGGTGGGCTGCTGCCTCTGGGCCCCCACAGCGGCTGGTGGCAGCTGTGGCTTTGGAGGCAGTCTTGTTCACAGCTGGCGACCACGTCTGACCTCTACCACCCATCCCTCAGACGTCTGAGACAGCAGAGAGAGGGGGCCTGGGACCATGCAGACCAGCCCCTCCCTCTGTGGCCCCAGGGGTCCTCTGTGAAACCAGCATCGCTAACTAGCCGTACGGGCACACCTGGGGCCCTCTGGAATGGTCCCTGGGTATTAGCGAGAGCTGCCCTTCCATGTGGCTGCCCCAGCATGGCCCATTTACCCCGCGGGCAAGGCAGTGCTGGGCACGGACAGGATCTGTTATCTGGACATTTCCCAATCTCTGAGCAGGGTCACGGGGGTTACATCACCAGATAGGAAACACGCACTTCCCCGTATGCCTCCTGCCTCCCCCCCACCACCTCGCCTCCCCGCTTCCCACCCACAAACAGGCACTGAGCCCCCACTCCAGGCACCGAGGTACAGCCGCACACACTGTGCATACACAGTGCTCACTACCAGCCTAGGATGCCCCAACCACCACCACCATTAAGGAGTGGGCTGTGGGGGACATCAGGTTATAAATACAGCAGGGCAGAGTGGGGGGGCTGCATCTCCAACAGTGGTTAGGGAGGCCACAGAGAGCAAAGACCCAACGTGGGGAGAGACGCAGCCAGGTGGTTGGTGGGGCAGAGGGTCCCCCCAGGAGGGAGCTGCCGAGGGTGGGAGAACCCGGGCCAGGGGTATGGTGGTGAGCCTGAGGTCTGCTGCCCCCCAGGGCTCACTCAGTGGCAGGTGGCACCCTGTCTCCTCCCTGGGCCCCAGAAACGGGCCTGGGTGTCTTGGCAGTGCAGGCAGAGAAGTTTGTTCAGGCCTGGCCACCTCTGGGCCTTGGGAAGGCCCATCCTGCCCCCTCTCTCTGCCCGAGGCCTCTGAGGAGAAGGCCGGTGGCCCCCAGCTGCAGCCCAGATGGCCAGTGAGGAAGGCATTGCACATGTGAAGGTGGCTGCGGTTTGGGTGCCCAGGCCCAGAGCTGGAAGGACAGACAGCCCCAAGGGGACGACAGGCCCCAGAGCAGACCCCAGGCCTGGAGCAGGCTTCCCGGGAAATGGGCTGTGGGCTGCCCACCCACTACACAGGCAGAGAAGGGGGCTGAGGGGCATGGCCTCACGCTGGACTTCCAGAGCCCACACAGTGCATTCGCAGTGACCAGGGCAGGACCCGTGGGCCCGAATCCTGTCTCCTCATAGGGGGCACTTTATGGCCACCCAGTATGCTGAGGGGTCAGCCCTACCCTGGCGGCTGTTTGTGCCTCTGAGGCCATCTCTGGGGGGGTCCTTTCCATCCAGATTATTCCCACTGTGTGAGCAGCGCGCTGCCTACACACCTTCTGGGCAGACCCAATTCTCTGGACATCGGTGGCCTGAGCTCAGGAGAGCTTTAACGACGCTCTCTGGTCACCCAGGGTGTGTGTGTCCTGCTCTGAGGAAGCCTCTGGGCTGCTGGCAAGCCTCCCTGGTTATGGGGCCTGGCAGGGTGGAGGCCGCCGGCCATACCCCACCGAGTGCAGGTGGTCACCCGACCTGTGCCCTCCACCTTCCCCTCCTCACCTGGTCCAAGGCACCGTCTTCTCGCCTACCCTGCCTCCCAGCTGGTGGGCCAAGGGCTTGTAGGGGTCAGGTTTGGGACCTAGGAGGAGTGCGTTGAACAATACAGCCATTTATGTGACCTTGTTGCTAAAGGTGCCTCCCCTGCCCAGCCCCGCTGCCTCAGGCCGTCCTCCGAGGGGCCCTGCAGTCAGAGGGTGAGTGGCCCACGGGCCCATGCCGAGGACGTCGGAGCGGTGGGCGGTGTTTCCCCGGCTGCGGAATGTCCGTGTGGGGTCACTCCCACAGCTCAAGAGGGGCCCTTGGACGCATGCCTGGGACCCCTCCAGGGCCGGGTTCCTCACTCCCAACGCCCTTCCAGCCACCATGCCGCCGTGTGCCCCGGGGTGGGGTGGGGCGGGTGTTTGTGTGGTCCGTCCGCGTGCCCCACGTCGGCGTGTGTGAGGCTGTGGGTGAACGCACACGCGCGTGTGCAGTAAGCTGGTCTGCGCCCACGTGTCTGTCGTGTTTGGGCGTGGCCAGTCGCCAGGGCCTGGCCTGGGGCTGTCCTGCCCACCGCGCTGGGCGAATGCTGCCACCTGCTGGCCAGGCGGGTCAGCGCACCTGGTTCTCAGGTTGGGGCGGGGCCCACATCCCGTTCCGGGTCACTGGAGGCCGATGGCCTCGGGCGGCCTGGCCCAGGTGTGGTGAGCGCCCCCGGCCCCACGGGGCCCCACAGTCTCCGTGCCCAGATAGCCTTTATTCAACGTGGCTGACTGGACCTGCCCCAACCCTGCGCCCCTTCACGCAGCTCTCGCAGCTGCCCCTGCCCTGCAAGGACACCAAAGCCTCCTACCCAGGGCAGAACCTGTCTGGAGGCCCTTGAAGTCAGGCGCTGCATCTGGCTCTTTTTGCAGCACACAGTAGGCATGTAAACACGAGGCACCCTGCCCAGGGTTGTGGGTGCATGCACGGGGTGGGGTGCGGGCTGAGACCTGGCAAGGGCGTGTCTGGCCTGAGGAAGGTGAGCCGGGCGGGTAGGGGAGTGTGCAGGTGGGCAGGGGCCCTGTGGGCTTGGGCAGGAGTCATGGAGCCCAGTTGTGGCTTCACAGGTGGGCCCCCCCCCCCGTGGAAAGGGCACGGAGATGAGGCTTCTACCCCTCCTCAGCGCAGATTGTTGGGCACCTGCTTTGAGCTGTGCCCCTCGTTCCCAGGCCCTGCAGGTGCTTGTCCTGGACTCTGGGGTCTTTGAGGGTGTCTTTGGGACGTGGTAGGCTTAGGGGTCTGAATGTCCCCTAGGTCGAACCCCCACGCTGCCTCTGCTGCCTTCCTGGGTCCCCTAAACTGAGCTGTGCTAATTATCTACCCACACATAATCTCCTGCCCTGCCCCCAAGAGCTCCTAGCCCAGAGCCGGGAAGCTCGGAAACCACCGTGGCATTGTCTGTGCCCATGTTCACGAGCCCGGTGGGGCTGGTGGGACCGCTTTGCTGCTTACGGGCCGCTCTTCAGGGCCAGGGAGCCCCAGTGACAGGACAGAGGTGGCAGGTAAGCCAATGCTTTATGAGCTAGGTCCTGGGCTACAGTGGGGCAGGCAGAGTGGGGCTGGCGGGGGGGCAGAGGCCACACCTGAGGCTTTCTGTGGAAACAGTGGGATGTTATTGCCAGATGAGCACACTGTGGTTTGTACAATGTCAGAGTTCCCCATGTTTTATTCATCAGCACTAAAGAGGCAATCTGAGTGGCACCAACACCTTCCAGAATGGCGATTTGGGCCCTATTTAGTCTCTTCTGAAAAATCAAAATAAAAACCTTTGACGTACACATTGCACTCAAGGTAAAAAAGCAAGAAACAGAACGAAACAACCACGAGCCTCAGAGTAACCAAAGGAGACCTCCCACCCTCCTTCCCCTTCGAAAACATGGAAAAGCCCAGATCCCTGGGCCATCAGGACGAGAGGCCTCCCTGACCAGGCGGCAGTGCCACACCCGAGTGTGCCATGGGGCTGCTCCACGGTGGCCGGGGACCCGGCGAGAGCCCTGGGCTGGCTGCTGGTGCCCATGGGCCTCCCGACCCCACCTGCCCGCCCAGTCTCCTAGGTAAATCAAACCAGGGCAGCCTGTATTCACATTGCAACATGAAAATAGCACCGGAAACTTCAGAGTGTAATTGCGGATACTTGCAGCTGAGGGCTCCGTGTAGGAGCAAGGCTCCAGAAAGGTTAACGGCAGAGGTGTGTGTGCGGGGGAGACCGGGTCCCCAGGGGTCAAGGCGCACTGCAGACTGGTGTTTCTGTCAGTGGCATGGAAAGTGGCCCTGTGGTCAGAGAAGGGGGGCCGGCATCTCCCAAACAGCTGCCCCTGATTTGGCGTCTAAGGTCATTTTGGGGTTCCAGCAACAGCAGCGACAACACAGAGAGGGAGCCCACTGCCATCCGTCCAGCAGCTGCCTCACCTTACTTTCCTGCCAATGACATGGAGGGTGACCCTGTGCAAACCTTCAGATGAGGGGCTCTGTGCCAATGGGGCACATGGGCGGCGGTGGTGCTGAGCTGTTCTCTCCTAAGTTCTCAGTACAGACGAAACACCCACCTGCCCTCAAAAGGGCTGCAGTTGGCTTTCCCCTCCCCCTCCCCTCCCAGCTAGAAGGGGATGGTGTCCCCCCCAGGCCCTGCTCAGGGCACTAGGCTCAGCTCCAGCACCAAAGTCTGAGCATTGGCATAAGTCAGGTGGCCACGAGGCACATACTCCTGGAGGGCTGAGCCCTGCCAGTGTGGACAGGAGCTCCCGTTTGCTGGGTCATCCTCCAGCCCTGCTCCCAGATACTTGCCTGCTCCTATAAATTACTCAGGGGGATCTTTCTTTAAAGGAATCTTGAAGCTGGTCAGTCTCTGCCCGAAGAGCTGGCTGAGGAGGTCACTCTGGGACGCGGCAGTGCGGCAGGTGCGTGGGTTGGCAGGCTCAGCACCGTGGACAGCTCTGCCCCTCTTGGGGGGTCTGTGGGGGGGTCTTGCCTGGGGTACGGCTTTGCCCAGCCCCTCCCTGCTGTGTTTGAAGTCCCCGTGGGTGTGGCTGGGCTCCGCCCTCTGCTGCTCCGAGGGCTGGGGTGGCAATGGGCTGGTCTGTCTACTGGGCCTGGGCCTGGCTGGGGGCACGCGGCTGGGAGTCGCCTGCTTTCGGGGGAGCCGGGGGGGCTTCTCAGGGACCAGGTGGACTCTCCCCAAGCTCCTCACACTTTCGCTCCTGGTTGGCCCTGGGGCCCGGCCCTTTTTCTTCTTCTGACTGACCTCTCCATCATCCTGGGGGCCTAGGCTTCCTCGGGGCCCCTGGCCACCGGCATTCCTTGGCCCCTTGGGGTGGCCCCTGGCTGGGGCAGAGCCCCGGCCTGGGCAGGTGGGCTTGGCTGGGGTGGTGGCTGTCTCGCTTTGCAGCTGCCCGCCGGCTGGCCCAGGGTGGCTGCCACCTGCTGTCTTGGTGCTGTGCAGGGGGCCTCCACCGCCATGGGAGCTGGGGCCTGGCTTGGCTCTGGGGGTGGTGGGCTTTGGCCTGTCCTCGATGCCGTGGGCTAGCTCTCTAGCAGTGGGGCTGGCCACAGCCTTCTTTGGTTGCACAGGGAACTTGGGTGCTTTGCTGGGGGTGGACAAGGCTGACCTGTCCTTTGATGAACTCTGGCACCCCCCTGGCTTGGTAGCACTGCCCTTGTGGGAGGGGCCCCCCTTGCCCGCCTCAGGTGCCATGTGGCACGTGGGTACCTGCTTCTCCTTCCGCAGCGGGGAGGGGGCTTCTGGGGTATGGCCACGGGCACTTGGGGTCCTGCGTTTCCCTGAGAATGGGCCAGCAGCCCTTCTTTCCTCTTCATCCTGGTGTCTGGCCCCTGGCCGGGGCAGGGACCCCCCGAGTGGGAGAATCTGTTGGAGAAGAGGCCCAGGTCTGCCCGGGGAAGCCTCACCCTCGGAGCCCTCCAGGGTGTTCCTGTCCGGCTTCTGGACATCTTTGTCATCAGCCAAGGCTGCGGGGAAAGGAGACAGAGACGGGGGCAGGAGGTCCGGGAGGTCAGAGGGCGGACTGCCCCCTGAGACTGGGTGGCCCACAGGACCTACCGGCCTCTCTGGGGTCCTGGGAGCTGCCTCCAGGCAGGGCTGCAGCTGGGATGAGGGGGATCCCTCGCTGCCTGGGGCCGGGGGCCTGTTCATGCTGGGCTCTGTGGCACTGCTGGGCACGGCCACCCTGCGCCGCTTGCTGGGCATCGTGCCCTCTCGGGCCGGCGCCTTCTGCCCGGGGGTGCCGGGCCTCCGCACGCCGCGGAACGAGAAGGGCTGCTGACCCCTCCTCAGGTGCTTGTCCATGTGCCGGTCGAACTGTGCCTTCTTGGCGAACGTGTAGTTGCAGGAGCTGCAGGCGAAGGACCGCCGGCTGGTGAGCGTGACGTCGGCGCAGAGCTCGCAGGCGTACAGCGGCGTGTGCTGCAGCTCCCGCTCCTCGCGCCTCCCGTGCGCCCCCGCCAGGTGCGCGCGCAGCTCCTGGTGCTCAGGGTACACCCGCGGGCACTGGGGGCACAGGTAGACGCGCTGAGGGCTGTGCACCGCCAGGTGGCGCTGCAGCTTGAAGGGCTTGGGGAACCGCTTCCCGCAGTGGTGGCAGTCGCGGGAGGGGTCCCTGCAGTCCCCGTGCACGCGCGCGGCTCGGAGCAGGGTCTCGCCGTCGATCTGGGGCCCGGGACCCGGGCCGGGGGGCGTCTCGGCAGAGCCGGAGAGAGGGGCAGAGCTGCCCGGCGGCGTGGGGCTGGCGCAGGCCGCAGGGCTGCCGTGGGCCAGCGCACCGTCGGGGCTCCGGGCGCCATCTCGGTCTGAGCCCCGGGCCTTGGGCCTCGCCCTCTGGCTGGGGACTGCTCTGCCCGCCCCCGTCTCCTGCCGCGGCGCGTCTGTGGCGCCTGCGTTGGCCCTGCCCTCCGAGAGCTTGCCCCTGTGGGGTGTGGACGCCCGCCCCGAGGGGCCGCCCAGGCAGTCTGTGCCCCTGCCGTCCGCCTCCCAGCACCCAGGCAGGCCCCCCAGGGGCCTCCGTGCCTGGCCCCTGCGGGCGAACCGCAGGGCGTGCTCTCGAAGGTGCTCGTTGTGCACCCACACGTCCAAGGCCTCCCTCAGGCACATGCCGCAGGCCCAGCGCCCCGTCTTGCTCTGCGCGTGCTTCTCCTGCAGGTGCTCCCGCAGCAGCTCCCGCGAGCCGAATCTGCGCTCCACGCACATGTAGCAGGTGGGGGGCGGCGAGGGGCTGTGGGCCAGCCTGTGCAGGTCCAGCTCTCCCGGGCCGCGGAAGCGCTGGAAGCAGGCCCTGCACTTGTAGGGCCCCCCTCCAGCCTTGGCGTGCCGGGCCCGGCCTGTACCCCGGCCTGCCCTGGCCCTGTCCTCTGTCCTTCTGCTCTGGGGGCCCTGAGAGCCCCCTGTGACCCCGGGGTCGAAGAAGCTCGTGCCGGGGCCTCCCGCAGGGTCTTCGCAGGGTCCCAGCAAGCACAGACCTTGAGGGTCAGGCTCGGTGCTGAGCATCTCGGGCTCCGCGGTGCGCCCTGGGGGGCTTTCATCGTAGTGCTCTCGCTGCAGGTCGGGGGGCTCGGGGCTCGCAGCCCCGAGGGAAGAGCTGCTGTCGGCGGTGGGGGCCTGCAGCTCCAGGCCTCGCCAAGCTGCCGGGACCATGTGCAGCTCCGGGAGGTTCTCCGACTGGGGGTCTGAGGCTCGGGAGGGCACCTCCTTGGCACAGTCTAACCCCGGGTCAGGCTCTAGTGCCCAAAGGCTGGGGCCAGGGGCCCAGAGGTCAATGCCAGGCACCTTGCTGCTGAGAAAGCCCTCCAGCAGGAAGGACTCGGGCAGATCTGTGGCCTGGTCCCCCCACGGGTCCTCGTGGGACAGGCAGAGCGAGCCCGAGTCGCTGAGGTCTGTGGGCAGGCGGATGGAGGCCAGCACAGTGCTGCCCCCAGCCTCCTCCAGGGGCTCCTGCTGCGGTGGGCTCTTTGGCTTTTTACAGCGCTTCCCGTAGACACGGGGGTTCTTGACCCGGGTAAAGCGGTTGCTCAGCGGGAAGAGCCGGGAGAAAGAGGCCTCGTCGTCAAGCAAGCTCAGAGGGTCTCCGAGATCCAGGCTGGAGACTCTGGGGGTGGCGTCCTCCTGCTCCTGGATCCTGGCCTGGGCTTCTGGGGTTCGCGGGGGTTCCTGGGGGAAGCTGTTGACAGCACCGTCTGCTTCTGAAGCACAAGTCTCTGGAGGGCCTGGGGGGCCTGAGGGGGCCTGGGGTTCCTCCCAAATACCCTGCCTTGACCCACTCTCAGCCACTCTGCTGTCCTCTTCAGGCTTAGCCTGGGCTGCCTGCGATGCCTCTTTGCAGGCGCCCGCTGTCAAGGTCTCTGTGGGCCCCCAGCACCCCCTGGCCAAGGCAGGCTTCTGCACTTCTGGCCCTTCCCCAGGGCGTGGCCCCCCATTCCTCCCTGGACAGGCCATCCAATCCCTGGGTGACGTTGGTACCAGCATTGCCTCTGGGACCACGCCTGCTGTGCCCTCTGTCCTCTCCGGCCCCGGTGGGGCCACTCCAGGCAGCTGTGGGACATCTGTCTCCTGCTCTGCCTCTGGTGAGGGGCAGCGGCTCATCGGGGCCGGGTAATTGGCAATTGCAGTCGACGGATTCCAGCCACTTCTATCTGAAATCACATCGCAAGGCTCGCTCTCGTCCCAGAGCCCTCTGGCACTCTGCTTTCTCTCTCTGTCTCTGTCATTTGATGTCCCCTCTGACTCCCTGGGGGAGTCCCAGCGGGCTCTGCCCCGCCTCTGGCTGCCTCTCTCTGCCTGTTGGGGTTGGGGCTTGCCCCTCTCTAGCAGGCCCTGTTTCCTGGACTCTGCAGGCCTCATGTCCACCCCTGGTTCTGCCAGGCCCAGAGGCTGTGGTTCCTGGCTGGGGGGATATCCTGGTGTTTGCAGGATGCCAAAACCCTGTGTAAGCCCCGTGCATGTCTCAGAACCTGGGGTGTCCTCAGGAGCTGGGGAGCTGAGGACGGGAGGCAGCCCCATAGCGTGGTGGGGGCCGATTATCACAGACCTGGGTTTCTCCTTCCGAGGCGCCCTGCGGCTTTTCTTCCTGGGGAGCCGGCACACCTGGGCTTGGGGCTCCTGGGCCTGGGGAATGGGAGGGGCCAGTGGGCTGGGCTGGGAGGCAGCAGCCTTGTGCAGCCCGTGCTGCCCGGCTCTGTGGTGGCTCAGGCCTGGCCCTGAGTGGAAGGAAGCCGAGCACACCTCACAGGTCACGGGCTGCCTGCTAGTGGCTTGGTCCTTCCAGTGGCCATTTTCTGTGGCCATAGGCTTCTTTTTAAAGCCATGAGGCTCCTGTCTGGGGTCCTGGGGACTGAGGGGGGCCCTCTGGGTTGTGTGGTGGAGAGCATTGCCAAGGCCTTGTGGAAAGCTGGGTCTGGAGCCACTGGTCGCACCGCTCAGAGACATGGCTCTGTCCGGTCGGAGCTCCGAGGTGGGGCAGGTGGCCACTGGGGCCCTGATGCCAGCTTCGGACACCTCTGTGAAGCTGGGGTGCCTGGCTCCAGGTGTCCCCAGGTCTTCCTGACCTGGGAAGCAGGTCCCTGCCTCACTTTGCTGGCAGACATGGGAATCTGGCCCTGCAGCCCCCTGCAGTGTGGACAGGTCAGCGGGCACAGTGCTGACACCCTGGTCTGCCCTGTTGCCTGGGGGTTCTGAGGATGGGTGCTCGGACGTCCTCTTGGGGCAGGTGTTGGGTAGGGCTTCCTGGTAGTGGGGGCCTGGACCCCCTGCCTTGGGCCCTCTGACTGCCCCCATGCCCTCTGTGCCGGGGGTGCAGGGCAGGGCAGCGGCCTTGATGGTCACTTTTGCAGAGACGGCCCTCCCTGTGGGTGGAAGGGTGTCATGGGCAGGAGATACCCTTGGCCTCTCTTTTCTGGCATCCTCCAGGGCTCTTTGCAGGTGGCCTTCAGGGTGGTCCCTGCTGTGGGTGGCAGTGAGGACACTGGGGAAGCTGAGCTGTCCCTTGGGAGGGTCTTCCAGGGGGCAGTGGTCCCTCAGGAGGGGGCGGCGGGCCAGGCTGTCCTCAAGGCCACAGGCGCTTGTCCTCAAAGATGGGGGTGCTGCTGGATGTCTCCCAACCTCACCATCTGTGGGGGCTGGGGTGCCATTGTTCTTTTTTGGAGGTGTCTGGGCAGGAGAATGGGCTGGCAGAGGCTGTAGGCTGGTTGGGTCCCTACAGCGTGGCGGTGCTGGGAGCGGCGCTGTCAGCTCACCTGAAGGGGCTGTGGGATTATCTTCCCCCGGTAGGTGCTGGAGGCTGTGGGGAACTGGGCTGGCTGCAGAAGTGGGAGAAGGGGCTCGGCCAGCCAGCTCCCCGAAAGGAGGTTCTGGGCTCTCCCCAGTGAGCCGCAGATGCTTCTCAAGGCCTGGGTTGGTCACTGCCTCTGGGGTCCAGTCCTTAGGCCCATTCTGGGCTCGAGCTGCTGCCCAAGCCGGGACCAAAGATTCCACTTCAGAGGAGATAGGGCTTGGGGTGCATGCTCCTTCCTGAGGGCTGGAGACCACCCTGCCTCCCTGGAGCAGTTCCGGCGGCTGGTCCTCCCCGCTGGCCAGCCTGGCCAGGGCAGTTCCAGGCTTGGCATGGACTGCGGTGAGGCCCCCTGGCACCCCTGGGCCCTCCCTATTATCAGGCTTCTCTGTCTGGCCCAGTGAGCCAGGGTGTCCATCTGCCTCTGGACCCAGCTGCCGTATGGTCTCGGCAGGGACAGCTGCCATCTGCACAGCCCCCAGGCAGCCCCAGGCTCTGTTCCCACCTCTCACACCATTCCCTTCCAAGTCTGAGGGTTTGCTGTGCCGAGGGCTCTGGGTGTCACCTGGGGGCCCCTGTAAGTCCCGGGTATCTTCTTCCCTCTCAGCTGCTCTGGCCACCAGGAGCTGGAGCTGCTGTAGGGGGCTCGCACCTGGGTCTGGGGGCCTCCTGCCAGGACTGGCGAGGGGCGTGCAGGCAGGACTTGAGGAGGCCTCTATGGGTGCAAAACCCTCACTGCCCTCAGGGTCAGCGCCCCCCGCCACAGGGTGGAGGAATCCTGCTCTCTCTGGCCCGCCTGCTCTGCTCACAGGGTGTCCCTTGGAGGTGTCGCTGTGACTGACACCAGAGGGTGGGGTGGCACCCCGGAATGCCAGGTCAGGTGCCAAGTGGGCAGCAGCACTGCCTAGCACTTCCAGCTCAGGGGGATCTTGGCAGGGCCCGGGCTCCTTGGAGGATCCTGGGGAAAGCCCTCCGCCCCGAGGACAGGGAGGCTGCCGCATGCGGGCTGTGCGGGGATGTATTCTGGCAGCCACGTTATTTTTAGGAAGTACAGGCTCATGGTTTGGGCTGCACTTTGCTAAACTCCCTATGTCCCACGGGGGCTCGAGTGGCTCCCTGGGGCCGGGCACGCAGGCTTCCGGGCAGACCCCACAGTCTCCTTCTGCCTCGGGGGGCTCCATTCCAGAGACTCTGGCTTTCTGCACTGGCTGGAAACTGAAGCTCGCCCCAGTGGGGTCAAAGGGGGCCCCAGGAACCATGTCTGTGTAGGCACGCGGGAGAAGGGCTGCTTCCCCTTCCCCTTGGTGGGATGAGGACCAGTCCTCCCGGGGGTGCCCCGGGGTCCTGTCTGCGGTGACCATGGCTTTGTCCGCCTCTTTCAGATGCAGACTTAATTCCCTGAGACTGGTGAGGCTGGCTGTGGCGGACGCATCCTTCTGGGGCGAGGCAGCCTGGGGGACATGCGGTGGGACGGCTGTGCCCAAGTGCGTCCTGTCTGTGTGCCCAGCTCTGCACAGCGACCCCGAGGCCTCGTTTGCACCTTTACTTCGCAGCTGACTTTCTAATTCGGTGACCAGTCTTTTGATCTCTAATTCATCCTCAGACAGGTTGCTCATGAAAGGGATGCTACCTTCACTGACCTTGCCAGGCAAAGAGGGGGTGCTGGAGGTCGCAGTGCCTCCACCGGGGCACGTCTCAGTGAATGCCTTTTCCCCTGAGGGGTCAGGAAAATGGCCCGTATGGCAGGGAAGTATTGAGGACACTTCCTCCAGGAGGGACCAGCCCTTCTCCGGCAGAAACAAAGGGAATAGTGGGTCCGACCCAGGCTTCCTTGGGGGAGGGTCAGCATGCACACACGATGAATGTGTGTCCCCGCCTCCAGATGGGCTGTTGTAGATGGGTGGGTTGAACCTGTCCATGGGCAGCCCCGAGAAGAGGGGTGTGGTCTCTAAGGACAGTGGCGATTCGGCTCTTCCTGGGTCTGAGTCGATTGTGCAGGGCAGGTTCCTGGGCAGTTTTGGCTCCGGAGAACTGGCATCCACACCGTCCTGGCAAAGGTGTGCACTGCTGGCTGGCAGAGTGTCGGGAACGAAGGGCTTAGAGCACGGGTCTTTGTGTAGACAGCCAACCAGGTCTTTGGGTACAAGAAACACTTCACTGGGGGAGTGTCTGTAGGGTTGGGATCCCCTCTTGGCAGCTGAAACCCCCGTGGAGTGTCCATTAAGAAGAGCAGGGTCACAACCAAGATCAGGAGGCTTCAGAAACAGGACGTTGGGTTTGGGGCTGGCAGCATCAGCAGCGTCAGCGACGGGCACCGGCAGCTTTCCCGGTGGGTGTGCAGGGATCTCCTCTTTGTTCTGGGAGGTGGGGGGCTCCATGTACTGGGGGGCTCCCAGGTGACTGCCTGCACACGGTGCTGGTGAGCCCCTGTGAGGCGGCACGGCGCCCTCTCTTCCGGGCTGCAGCTGCTCCGGGCTGGGAGGGCAGGGGCTTCCTCCCACACGGGTGGCTGGAGAAGGGCTGGAATCCTCTCTGAGTAGTTCTGTGGTGCCAGGCGGGGGCTCCTCAGCAGTTTCAGGGTTCCTGGTCTCTGGGAGGAAGTCCAATACTGGATGGTTATCTGGGGTCCTGGCGCTGGTGGGAACCGGCAGGAGGCGCTCGGGTCTCCTCTCCCTGGGCCCCGGGGTCAGAGCCGCTTCCCTGCCCTTGGTGCTGCGCGGCCTCCGGCAGCCGAGGCGAGGCTGGCCTCTGCAGCGGGAGCCCCGGGGCCGCGCGCCACCCTCGTCCTCAGACTCGGAGGCACAGTCCTGGTGCCGGGCGTCTGCAGCGCTGGGTCCCTGGTCCTGGAGGCGCTTGTTCTTCTGCTGTACGATCTTGTGGATAAGCTCCTTGCTCCAGGTGCCCCGAGCCCGCCGCCTCCGGGAGTCCTTCCTGGGGCACAGCCGGAGGCGCTTGGCACTCCTGGTCTCCACTGGGAGTGCTCTTCCGTGGGGATCTGCTGGGCTCTTGGGCACCTGGGTTCCGAGGTCCTGGGGGCAGGACGGGGGCGCCTCAGCCCTGCCTGCTTTCCTCCTGGGCCTTAGGCGGGCAGCTCTGGCACCCCTGCCCGGCCTCTTGACGCCATTGGCTGCGCCCAGCTCTTTCTGCAACACCTTAAACCGCTTCCCTCTCCTCTGCTGGCTGGCCAGGCCGGCCCCATCTGGCCCCACAGATGCTGGACCCAGGGAGCGGGTTTTGGGCCTGCTGTGGGTGGGGTCGTGGCCATCCCCAGGGCGGGGGGCCTGGGGCCTTGGTGGGGCTGCCATGGGTGGGAGTGGGGGGTGGGCTTTGTTCTCTGGTGCTGCCCCCGCCCTGGTTTTGGAGGGCTGCCCGGTGCTGGGACCTCTGGGGCCAGAAGGCTCCTCGTCGGTGAAGACGTCGATGAAGCTGCTGTCGATCTCAGGGCTGTCTGACTGGTACCCCAGGCCGTTGAGCGCCTCCGTGATGAGGCTGTCCAGCTTGGCATCGTCCTCCAGGTCCAGGTCAGAGGCAGGCAGTGGGAAGGGGGTGGCGGCCAGGCTGGGCAGGAGACTTGCCCTCAGGGGGTCGTCTCTGCCCTCAGTGGGGACATCCCCACCCAGCAGGAAGGGGGTCCCCTTGGCGAGGCTGAGCAGGCTCGGGTCCGCGCTGGCTGGTGCTGTGGGGGTGGCCGGCACGGGGTGGGTAGCTGGGGGCACGGGGAGCCCCGGGGGCTGCTGAGCACCATCCCTGGCCCCAGCCAGGAGCAGGCCACAGAACTGCCTGTGCTGCAGGAAAGTGGCCAGGCTGCTGTAGTTGCGGTCACACTGCCTGCAGGTGAGCAGCACGTCCAGCTGGTCCAGGCTGGCGCTGCTCAGGGGGAAGTGGTGTGCAGAGTAGGGGGGTGGCTCCTGGGGGAAGCCCTCCAGCCCCCCGCTGCCCAACTCAGGGCCTGTGCTGGGGAACGGGGCCTCCCCGAGGCCTGGGAAGGCGCCCTTAGCCCCCAGCTCATCTGCAGGAAAAGGGAAGGCCTTGTTCGGCTCTTGTTGGCAGCAAATGGGGATGGCGTGCGAGGGCTCAGGGGACGGGAAGGGGCTGCAGCTCTCCTGCGGGGGCGGGGGTGCGTGGAAGAAGATGGGGGTCCCCAGTGGGCCAGGGAGCTGGCTCTCCTCCGAGCTGGGGTTGGCCGGGCTGCTGGACAGCGGTGACAGTGACGAGCAGGAGCTGCTGCCCGCAGTGTTGGTTACAGGTGAGGGCAGCGGGGACTCACTGGGCGAGGCCCCCACCACCCTGGGAGGGGGCAGGCCGGGGGTGCCCCGGGGTGAGACCTGGGGCTGGGCCACCCCAAAGAACAGGGACTGGGCTCCAGGGTCCTTCAGTCCGTTGTAGGGGAACAGTCCGGGGGAGCCACCGCCGGGCTGGCCTGGGCTCTTTCTCAGGACTGTCAGCTTCTCCCCATGCCCAGGAGTCTTGCCAGCAGCACCCAGGCCTCCCTGGCTGACCCCCTGCCACTCCGGGGCCCCAGAGGGGAGAGGCGGCTGGCTCAGCATCTCCATTCGATGGGGACTGGGCCCCGTGGCAGGGAGTGCCTGGGGCCAGGGGAGTGGGGGACTGTGGGGGAGGCCACGCCGCTGGCCTGGGCTGGGCTGGCCCTCAAAGAACGCACTCCTGGTGGCGGCTGGGGGGCCCAGGGGAGGCGTGGGGTAAGGGGCTGCAGCTGGGTCCCACAGCTGGGGCAGTCTGGCAGGCAGGGGCCCTGGGGTGGCCAGCTCTGTGTCCGGAGACCCTGCGCTAGTGCCCACCCCACTGGCTCCAGGGCTTCCGTATGCCTGCTGGGGTAAGTGCCTCTGAGGCAGAGAGCTTGGGGGCCCCCTGGGGCTCCCCAGTCCATCATGGGCCGAAGGGGGCCTCTCAGAGAAGGGGCTGGGGGCTGAGGGGGCAGCACCAGGGGGATGGGGAGCATGGGTGAGGTCAGCGGGGGGCGCGGGGCCACTGGGCCGGCCTGGGTAGCAGGGTTGGGGTGGAGCAGCAGGCCGGGTGGGCACGGGATAGGCTGTGTCTGCGCCCACCACCTCCTCCGGCCACGCTCCGCGAGGCTGGGGGAAGGTGAACGCCAGCGCCCGCTCTGCATACTTGGGCCCGGCAGTGTCCTCAGGGAACGCTTTCAGGCCAGCACCGTGCAGAGCTGGGAAGCGGTACTGAAAGGAGGCCCCCCTGGGGCTGCTGTCTTCAGGGAAGGGCTCCGGCTCAGTGGGGAGGACCCCAAAACTAGCACCTGGAAAGTTGTTCTCAGCAGTGGGAGGCCAGAAGTCGGCCCTGCCAGTCTGGAATTCCGAGTAGGAGGCTGGATGGCAGGGGCTAGCCCCGCTGTTCTGCGGAGCTCTGTGGGGCTGGGGCCTGGGGGTGGTGCTCGGTGAGGTATAGTTGGTGGAGGTGAAGTTGGTGGGGGTCTCCTGGAAGCACCTTTGGCAGCTGAGCTCTTCTGGGGTAGCTGGGGTTTCCGCCTCTGGGGGCCCAGGGGCCTTGTGCTGTGGGCCCTCAGGGTTCTTGTCCAGGGTGGGTCTGGCCCGTGAGCCGGAGATGCCCAGACCAAAGAGCTGCTGGGGCGGGCTGCCGTCCGCCCTGCTGGCCCTCCGCATGCGGGCCTGTGCGAGGCTCCTCCGTGCTGGGGCCGGGGGGCTGCTGCGGGGATGCGTTCTCAGGGGAGGAGCCTTGGGCTGCTGTGGCTGGGGCTCAGGGGTTTCCGCGGCCTGGGCCCGGCTGCCTGTGGTCTTGGCGGTCCTGCTGGCTGGGGCACTGTCCTCGCAGAGAGGCTGGGAGGGGCCTCCTGTGCCGCTGGCTACTTGGCAGGGCGGCAGGTCCCTGGTCATGGCTGGGGGTGGGGCTCTGTGGCGCTGCTCCCCGGGCATGGCCCCTCTGTCTGGGTGCTAGAAGGGTGCAGTGGTCCAAGCAGGGCTGCAGGGAGTAGACTGGGTGGGCATCCTCACTCCGTGGGGGGCCCTGGAGAAGCGTGTCCTCATGGTCCCGAGTGGAGCCTGCAGGGAGAGGACAGGAGTGAGAATGCCCCATGGGACTTGGTGACTGCTGTGGTGGCTATGGCAGGATGGGGGCTGAAGAGGGGCTCATCTCGGGTGGCTCCTGGCTGGAGGGGGACAGGGAATGTTGTTTGGGGGCCTCTTCGGAGCAGCCCTGCTGGCATGGGCCAGGCCGTGAGTGGAAAGGGTCTGTGTGGCACACAAGCTCCCATGCCTGCAGAGCCCCGTGGCAGGGATGACAGCAGCTGGTGGCCGCCTGTGTGTCCTGAGATACAACTCAGGCAGGATTAGAGGAGAGTCCTGGAGGGACAGGGGCCACCTTTGCCTGATGGAGCTGCAGGAATAAGGTGGGACTGGGTGCACCCGAGCCAGGCCTGAGGCTCACACCTGGTCCAGGGGCCTTGCACCCTCTCCTGCTGTCTGCACACAGCCTGGGGTCTGACCTGGCACCCTGTGGCACCCATGGCTGAGGAAAGGTAGGACCCCATGCCCTGGACATAGGCATGATATGGTGCCTCCCTCACTGGGGTGTCCATCCTGAGGCTCAACAATCTATGCAACCTCACAAGGTGCCAGGCACACAGGGGGCACTCTCGGAATGCCAGTGCCCCTTAGGCCTCAGTTTCCCCGTCAGCTCATGGGGCTGCTGAGCTGTTTCTCCTGGGGCATTGCTTGAAGCCAGGTAAGCGTTGGGGTCTGTCAGCCCCTCCAGGCTGCAGGGCCACCTGCTTCATCCTATGTGGGTTTTTAAGGAGGAGCAGAAGCTTCCTACCCCACGGTGCCACCTGCCTTTGGAGGCACCTGCAGTCCCCAGGCCTGCTTGTCACTCTGAACATCAGCAGCCCTGAGCTCTGCCCAGAAAGCTCCCTGTTGGGGCTCAAGGCAGGCAGACGGAGCTTCACTCAAGATTCCCTGTCTCCCACGGGGGATCATCCCAGCCAGTCCCACTGCTGGCAGACGTGGCCCCGTGGCTTGATATGGCCACGAGATATTGAACAGCAAGGACTGAGGCCACTTTTGAGCAGAGGCTTTTAGAGTTCAGACCCAGGAATCCATCTTGCTGCCTTTGCAGGGCCGAGATCACAAGCTGAGGCCAGGTTGCTTGGCCACCTTGTGGCCCTGAAGGAGGCTTCCTGGAGGAGGTGGCATTGGTTCTGGACACGTGGGTGGCCAGGTGTGGGGCAGTAGGGCGGAGAGGGATGCACAAAGGAGTGGGGATCACAAGCACAGGCAGGCATGAGGCTGCTGGGGGCCTTATGAGGCTTGTGCCCAGGGAGGGACTTGCCAGGAGTGGGTCTGTTCATGAGGGATGAGGCCTTTGCAGGGTGAGCAAGTGGGGACCCCAAGTGAGTGGGCAGCCGGGCTGCAGCCAGTGGCTTGGGCGAGGGGACTCCGCCTCTCCATGCACTCTGACCCAGGCCAGGGCATCTCCTGGGGCACCTCTTCTTGCTGCTGGCCCCAGGGATACCCCACGGCAGAGCCTGCCACCAAATCGCAGGGCTGTGATCCAGTGGGAGTCGGGCCAGGAGGCAGCTCTGAACCCCTTGGGGGCTGGTGTCTGCCCTCCCTAGGCCTGTGAGGCAGCCCCTCCTGAACTTCCCTGACAGCCTAAGGGGCAGGACCCGGGCCGACCCAGGCCCAGGCCTCCAACGGCAGAAGGCAGCAAGGCCGAGGGGTCAGGTGTGCAAGTGGGCCAAGGGCCCCCTGACCTGGCAGGGCCTCTGTCAGCAGGCCCTGGGACGCTGGTGCAGAGGAAGGGGAGGGCCAGGGGCCTGGGCCTCCTCACAACTTCTGGAGCTTCCCAGGGGGTGGTGGGTAAGGCCAGAGCAGCCGTCAGGCGCCGTGGAGGCCCCACAGGTCTAGTGTCACAGCTCTCCAGGAGGGGTGGGAAGGCCGCTGGCCCTGGTTCCGGTCCCCTGACCTGCACGGGCACGTCACGCAGCCTCTCGCAGTCTGGGTTTCCCCACCTGTGACCTGGGGAGGATCCTGGGACTTTCTCAAATGGGCGTGGCAAGGGGGAATAGGCGCTAGCAGAGATGTGGTGGGAACCGGTGTTTCCCTGTTAACAGTACACTGTTTGGTCCACAGGAAGGGGACCAGTTTGGGGCTCTGGGAAGGGGCTGTAGGAAGGCAGGGCGGCTGGGGAACGGGTGGGACGCTGACTGCTGACGTGAGAAGCTGTGCTGTGGGCCTCTCAGGAAAGGCGCTGACTGACAGGGGGCCTGGTGTGCCAGGCAGCGGAGCACGGTGGGTGACAAGCTGCCGTCCCACACTGCCCCGCCCGCCAGCTCAGCGCTGCGGTTCAGAGCCGCGTGTCGTCCCCGACAGCCAGCGGGGAGACCGTCCCTGGGGGGAGGCAGCTGGCAGCCCCAGTTGCTGCCTGAGCTGGAGGGTGGAAGGAGACGGCCCCGGGTGCGGCGGGTGAGGTCCCCTCCGGCTGGGGGCGGGCGGCAGTCTTCACATACCTGTGTTGTCGGGCCCCCAGCTGGTCGCCGCACGGCTTCCTGAGGAACGAGGATGTCTTGGCTGCAAAGAAAATGGAAAGCGTGTGGGCGTCGATGTTGGCTGGGGCTGAGAGCCCCAGAGGTGCCCCATGGAGGGAATGGCTCCCAGTCTGGGCCCCATAACACCACACAGAGCTGGCAGGGCCCCAGGGTGCCAGGGAGCTGCCACGAGGCTGCAGGGAGATGCGTGAGCCCGAGGACCAGTGGGCGGCTCATCCTGGCCTGCGGGCCCTGTGGGTCAGCTAGCTGCCTTCATCGCAGGCTTGCTTGTACAGCTCTTTTTGTTAAGTTCTTATGTGTGTGTAGATTACAGACTCACAGGGTTCCCAAATTCAAGGCAAGGGTCAAGGTCCACAGCAGGAGGTCCCCCACCCTGGCTCCACAACCCCTTTCCCCCTGTTCTGCTGGGTGAGGACTCGGGAAGCATCTTGTGTTTCCTTCCATAGTTTCTTGATGCAGTTGAATAAATACTCCCATTTCCCACTTTCTTCCATAGAAGACGGTCTATACACCACTGCTTGGGCCTTGTGTTTTGCATCTGACGCTGTATCTTGGAGGTACCTCCACAAAGAGATGCCTGTCTATCTGCTCATCTCTACACCCCCACAAAGCTATGGAATATTCTGCAGGATGAACAGCCAGCTACTCGTGTGTCAGACTTCTCCCGTGGCCTTTATGGAGGGTACAGTGACAGACAGCCTGCAGGGTGACCCTGGGAAGATGTAGGGTCAAAGGGCAAATGCATTTGTGAGTTGGAGAGGCTGTCAAGTCAGCCCTGTGATGGTTGTAAAATTCAGCCAAAAATTTCTTCCATCTTCCTGCCTCCAACTCCTTGCCCTTGAATGTGGGCAGGACCGGGTGACCGGCCGCTGCTGACAGAACAGGCTGGAACGAGGGTGTTCGCCTTAGACCTCAGTTTGTGGAAAGCACTGGGGTGTCTGCCTCTTGGCGGCTCCTTCAGGGCCACGAGTGCTATGCCGAGGACACTCATGCAGACCTGTGGAGGGGCCACGAGGGGAGCCGCCTTGGAAACAGGCCCTCCAGCCCCGGCTGAGCCTTCTGACGAGATGGCAGCCCCTGCTGACACCCCAGGGCAAGCTCCCGACAGGCCCTGAGCCAGACCCACCCAGCTGAACCACAGCTGAGGTGCAGTGACGATGGTTTGCTCTTTTAAGCTGCCATTTGTCACACAGCAGCAGGCAGCTCATCTCTGAGAACAACCCACTGGGGTCGTGCCTCTTGCACCCCTTCCCCAGGGGCAGGCAGGTGAGGCCTGGGGAGGGAGGGGCCTGGCAGGAGGCCACCCAAGACCCTGTCCTCTCCCGACTCCACACACTCCTGTGGTCAGGGGTCTCTACGTCCATGCTGGGCACTGGGCATGCAGCGGTGAGCAACTTCCTTACGACCACTGCTTCATGGAGCTTTCTGGAAAAACCAACAGAAAGCCATGGATGTGGAAAACCATGCTAGAGGGGGCGTGACTGGACCCAGTCACAACATGGTGAAGTGCACAGGGCTAAGCAACAGGTCTGCTGGGGCCGCTTCCCTGCACTGGACCGAGGGGCTCTGCACCATGGCCCCCACCTCCGTGGAGCCCCTGGGGTGCCCTGCCTGCGTGCTGAGCCTGTGAGTGGAGCTCAGTCACCCCATCACGCTCCTTGGCCCCAGGACAGGCTGGGTGTTCTATCTGCAGCACTCTAGGGCCTGAGGACCCGGGCTCGGTTGGGCGGGTGGGGGCAGCCTGTGCCTGGGCTTTGGGTTCCTGCCCCTGCCCAGGCTCTTGGCCAAGCCCCTCAGTCTCTCAGCAGGCCTGGGGCCCCTTTGAAGTTGGGAGACCTAATCCCTGAGACCCCGGGGTGCCCCAGGGAGCCCCCAGGGGCACAGGCGTCTCCTTTTCCCTCAGAAACACTACCTGGCCCCTCGTGCAGGCCCGGCTCTCTAGGTAACTCAAAACTGTGGCGCTGCTCTGGGGTGTGGGACAGCAGGTCCTGGTGAGAGGCTGTCCAGCCGAAGGCTTGGGCCTGCCCGCCAACGCCCCCACCCAGGACCCCAGGCCCTACACAGCATCTGGCCTCCGTGCCCAACCCCCTCTCCTCCTGCCCTGCTTCTGCCATGGCCTCTCCATCCTCCCACAGCTGGGCTCTCCTCTCCCAGCCCCACAGGGGCCCCATGCTGGCCATTCCCTGCCAGTCCCCCCTGGGGTTCTAAGCTGGGGTGCCTCCTTCCCTTCCCCATCTTCCTGGTCCCCGCCTGCTTCCAGGGAGGTCGAGCAGTGGGTGTCAGCCAGGCCTGAGCTTGAGTCCCAACTCCAGACCCCCCGGCTGTGGGCCCCGGGCTGGCCACAGCCACTCCATACGGTGGGGATGGATGATCGAAGTCCTGACCTCAAAGGGTTCTGGTTGAAGATGGCAGGGATGACCCACCTGGATCCCCCACACACCAGTGGGCACCTGGCAGCCTGCCTCTTCTGAGAAGCCCTCCTGGTTGTACATGTATGTCCCTATCCTGGTGGCACAAGCTTTGCCCACAGGATGGGCTGCGTACCGACCTCCCCCTGTGCCCTGGGTCTCCTGGCCTCGGTCTCCCCAGCCGGCTCCTCAGGCCAGTCCTGGCTCCAGCTTCCATGACCAGGGACATCTCGACTCATGGCCCTGGTGGGCACTGAAGCTTCGCTCGGCCCTGTGGCCTCCCCGGCCTCTGCTGCCAGCCTGCCCAGACAGGGAGCGGGTCTCTCACCCAGGTCGGCGGCAGAGACGTGATGGGTCAGGACACTACACTCTGCTGTCGGTGGTGAATGGGGCAAAGGGGGTAAGTGGGATCTGCTGAGGGTGGTGGGCAGGCAGGGCCTCCTACCTGAGGGGGTGACCCTCAGCCACGCACGGCCAGCCTCAGGTCAGGGTGTGTTACGGTGTCAGGGCAGAGCCTCTGAGCTGGGAGGCCCACCAAGGCTGGGCTGGTGAGCATGCGGCGCTGGCGAGGGGCAGGCCAGTTTGTCCTTTATGGTGGTTAGTGGGAAGCCACAGAGGGCCAGGCACACTGAGAACAGGCATGGCGGGCAGCCCCAGGCCCTACTCTCCGTCCTGCCCACCCAACAGGAGGCAAGACATGTGTGCTTGCTGGGCAGGAGCCTCTGGGCTCAGCCTGACCTGTGTGCTGACTGGAAACTGAGGCTAGTAGGGGACTTGGGCCCGTCCAGGCTCACGCAGCAGGGTGGGCACGCAGAGCCTGGAAGGGCCTGCCTCGACGACCAGGTGGTGTCCTGGGCCTCTGGGAGGCACCAGCCGGCCTGGGCACTGCCAGCCTCCTGACGGGTGTGGTGGCCAAGGCAGGTGCCCTGCGTCCTGGCCGGCTGGGCAGGGGCCTCAGCCGAAGGCCGTCCTGAGGAGCGGCTGACACCCGCTCCTGGGGGCACCCGTCTCCCTGCCGCCCCTGTCTCGGCCCTTCCCGCAGCTGGGCCCTAGAGCCGGGGGTGTGGAGCGGAGGGGAGCAGCCTGGAACAGCGCCCTTCCTGCCAGCAGCCCTGGCCCCGTGGGGCTGTGGCGCTGGCTCATTCTGACATTTATGTTACAGGCATTCCCTTCCTTTTCCTTCAAATGCCGCCGCTTGGCCTAAAAACTATCTGTTACCTGAGCGCCCAGATAAACCTTTGCAGGTAAAATTATATCTGAGATATGGCCCGAGGGTGCGTTTAAGAATACAGCGCAAATTATCAGCTGCATTTATCTTAATTACTTTGGGGAAAGCGGAGGCAGGCGTTGGAAGGGGCCGGGAAGCAGTGTTTGTTCCACCTTATCGGGGTGCATATTTGAGATCCTTTAACAGGAAGGAGATAAGAGGAGCTCGTGGGGAGAAAATGTCATCTTTGAGAATGACAGGGAGGTGCGGGCGGGGAGGCGGGACTCGCTTAAAGGCAGGTGGGCCCCACCGATAGCGCAGAGGCTGTCTCCCTGGACGCCACACGGTCGTCGGACCCACCCTGTCCAGGCCCCCCTACCAGCCCGGCAGCTCATCCAGACTGTGCGTCTTTCCTGTGGCCACGGCCGCAGAAGCACGGCCTTCCGCTGTGGTGGGAGCCCTGGCATTCCCAGCAGGGAGAGGGTCCGGCGGGGACTTACAGGGCTGTGCCAGGGCAGGATGGTTGGGCGGGGCAGGTGCCGGAGGAGACAGGAGCTGGTTGTCCACGTCTAGCTCTGCCAAGCCTCAGCCCCTGGACAGTGCAGCCGTGGCTGGCACACCCCGGTGGCCCGTGGGGCCGTGGAACACGCCTGCTGGTCTCACTGACTGCCTGGCACTAGTTCTCTGTCCTGGGCGCCACCCTGCCAGGGCCCATCCTGAGGCCTGGGCTGACGCACTCTCTGGGACCCGGGACCCTGGCAGTCCGGGTGGGGCAGGTCCCAGCTCTCTAAGGGGCCTTGGGGCCTTCACCTGCAGGATGGGGGGACCCCAAGTCCCACAGAGGCTGGGCAGAGACGGGCCCAGGTGTGGCAGGGGGCCTGACAGAGGGAGGCCGGGAGCGCAGGGGTCAGGGTGTCCGGTGCCTTCACTCCCACGCTCCTCACTAGGTGCCCATGCCACTCTGCCTAGCCCTCCTGCCAGCCGCCCCTGCCTCCTGCCACCCCCACTGGCACCTGGTCACCCTCTGCCACCCTGCACATTGCTGCACCCGAGGTGCCCGCCCCAGTACCACCTGTTCCCTCCCCAGGATGTGCCTTTCTCTCTCCTCTGGTCTGGCTCCAAGGCTGCCTTCTCCAGGAAGCCCTCCTAACACGGAGCTAGCACAGCTCCTGCCCAAGGTCACTCTCAGCCCCTCAGAGCCCCGCTTGTCAGCCTCTTGTGGGACAGCCTGTCCCGCACCACTGCTTCCTGCTCGCTGCTGTACCTCCACCCCCAGGGGATGAGCAGGCGGGGCCAGCTGTCCTGCCCGGCATCTGGCACCGGCATCTGGCACCGGCTGCTGCCTGGCTGGGGGCCTGAAGGAAGCCCTGCAGTCCTCAGCCTGTGCGCCCCGCCTACCCGAACACATCAGGGACAGGAAGGGCCTCCAGAACCCGGCCCAGCCCTCCAGGCACTGCCCTTTATGGGGGCTCCAGGGCTGCGGGCCCTCGGGGTGGTGTGCAGGGCAGGGGCCAGCGCCTCTCAGCACACACCTACATGTGCACACGCATACACAGGCACCCACACGTGTGCGCACCTGCATGTGCCTGCTCACACACGCACATCCCACAGCAGGGGCTGCCTGGGGTAGGTTGGGAGTCACCAACCGTGACTGTTCACGATAAAAATCAGTTATTTTCCGTCACTTTAGCCCCCAGGACATTAGCACACTCCATCACAGCAGTGCTGCCCCCCTGCCGGGGGCCCGCTCTGGCCCTGCCACCCTTGGGTGAGTGGGTGGTCTCTAGACCTTTGCTGCCCAGGGTGGGCCGAAGACCAGCACAGGCAGCAGAGTCTGGGGCCCTCACAGACCCTCGGGTCCAGATCTTGGTGGCCCTGACATGTAACAGAGCGCCAAGCGCAGGTGGGGTCTTAGTCAGAGGCAGGGGCGGGCATCGCACCTGCAGCCCTGGGACCTCGGGGTGAGGCGCCCCGGGCGTCCCCACACCATCCAGCCAGCTGGGGAGCAGCGTCAGACCCATTTCACAGCTGGGGAAGCTGCGGCTGCCAGGTTCCCACCAGGCCCCCGGGAAGGGCTTGGAAACCTTCTGACTTCTGGAAATTGAGTCCATCTTGCCCCGAGCTCGGCATCCACATGAGAAACAGGGACCAATGTGGCCTGCACACAGGCCACCTGAGGCCTGCTTCCTGCACTGGGCAGGGACGCGGGGACGCGGGGACGCGGGGTTTTAGTGTCTCCTGAGAGACGAGGCTAATGAGCTTCCTCGGAGGCTGGCGGCTGCACTGAGTCCGCTTGGCAGGTTCAGAATCCCACCAGCCTCCTCCTCCTCAAAGTGCCTATAATCCCACTTCCTGAGGCCCACAGGATTAGCGAAGTGCAGCTGATGGGGGAGGGTCCTGGGCGCTCAGGGTTTGGAGTTGCAGGAACAAGCCACCATGCCAGGGGCCTGCAGGAGGAAGCTGGCGGAGGAATCGGGCACTTATGTAGCACCAATTGCATGCAAGGCTGGGCATTCCCAGGCAGTCAGCCCAGTGAGGCCCCTGTAGCGTGCTGGGCTCAGGGCCTCACTCCTGGGAGGCGGGCACTCAGCCCATTTGCAGATGCAGAAATTGAGGCTGTGGCTCAAGATCACACGGGGTGGTGGGCTGGGACTTGCACCGAGCTCTGGCTACTGTAGATGGCGGAGCCCATCTACAGCCCCATGTAGGAAGCTCTCCCTCGGCAGCAGTCCCCTGGGGAGGTAGAGGGCTCCTGCGTGGTCTCAGGCTAGGGGTCTCAGTGCCCTTGGCTATAAAATGGGTACACACTTTCCTGCTGCACGCGGCCCAGGGAGAACGCCTGAGGAAACGTGGGGCTCCTGGTGCAGCCCCTCCCAGAATGGCCGCTTCCCTGCTCCCGGGGGCTGCTGAGGCCGTCTCTCTGAGGCTCGGGGAGGGCGTGGGGGCTCCCTGGCGGTGGGTGGGCCATGAAGGCTCTTGTCTGCAGGCTGGAGTGGTTGGCTCTGACCGCCTCTGGCCCTGAGGCTGGCGGCTGATGACCAGGTGCCCCCGACAGCACTCTTGGGCACCTTTGGGCTCTGCTGTCCTCTCACTGCTCCGAGGGGGAAGTGACCCTTCCAAGGCTGCACAGCTGGAGTGGCCTCAGGGTGGGACCCTCCTGGCTGGCACCTTCCCGCTAGAGTCTGCGACGTGGCAGGGGCCTGTCGGCCGTGCTGTCCTCTTACTGTGTGGCCTCCGCCCGTCTCTGGGCAGCGGGAATCTGGGGGCCTGGCTGAGCCCTCCTGGGGCCCTGCCTTGTCTGGCTGGCCCATCCCTTGAGCAGCATTCCTGAGGGAGCCCTTTCCTGTGGGTGGGTGACCTGGGCTCTGGAGGGGCTGAGCGGGGTGGTGGGTGGGACTCTGATGCAGAGGTTGGCTCCAAAGAGCCCCACATCCCGAGCCAGGGTTGGCCGTGTCTGAGGGCAGAAGGCCACAGCGCGGGTAGGCAGAGGCAGCCTGGGGCCCAGGCTGTCCACACACTGCGGGTCATGGACCTCTTCCTGCAGCCCGCTCTGTTGCGTGTGTCTTGTTCCCAATCCTCGAAGGCACTTAGGTCTGACCTGCCACAGGGCCTTTGCCCCTGCAAGTCCCCAGACCCCCTGGGCAGCAGGGCTCAGGGTTAGGCCACAGCAGCTGCGGGGAGGGCCCCTTTCCCTCCACCCCTGGGGCCTGTCCGGGCCCTGTGCCCCTCCAGCACTGCTGTGTGGACCCCAAGAGGGCAGGCTCGGGGGAGGCCGAGTCCCAGGCTGGGGCCAGAGGAGAACCAGCAGTGGGGCTGGTCATTTCCGGGAAGCTGCCAGCTGGCTGGTTCACCCCGTGCCCTTTCCGGTCCCAGCTCTCAGGCCTCTGCAGCCTCCCTGGCCTCCGGGGGCCCCGGGATCTTCTGTGTGGAGGAAAGAAGCCTGTCTGCCTTTGTGCGGCCCCTGGCAGGCTGGCCGTCCACTGGGCCAGGTGGCACCCATCCTTCACCCACATTGCTCCTAGTCCCTGATGCATGGCAGGTGCTCATGTGTGGGCGGCACTCTGCGTGGTTTGGTTGGTGGATGCCAGTGGGTAACGGGGAGCTTTGTGACATCGGACCCATGGGGGTCCCTGTGGTCTGGTGGGAGGAGGCTGGGCAGGGCAGCCTGGACGCGGGTGGGACTTTTTGGTCCTGGGGATAAGAACCCTCTGTCCTTGTGGGACATGAGCAATCCAGGGGCAGGAAGATAGGACAGACTGCTGGGAACCAGCCTGAGGGGCCCGTAGCTCTGCCATCCCCCAGGGAGCCCTCAGTCCCTTACACCGAGGGGTCCCAGGACAGCTCCTCACAGCCTCCAGGTGGTTTCACTGACCCCAGGGCCAGCTCACCTCTCCTGCCACCTCAGCCCATGCGCTCACTCTCCAAAGCTCCATCGTGTCCCTGTCTTGGCAAGACCCCTTGGACACCCTCCCCTGGCCACACTTGTCACCTCCCCTCGTAAACACGGTGGGCAGGGGCAGCACTGGGTTCTCTCCCCTCCATCCCTGGGGCCTGCCTGGGCCCTGGGCCCCTCCAGCACTGCTGGGTGGACCCCAGGAGCAGCCTCTTCTGTGGCTCCTGAATCCTAGGCCCTGGCTGCAGCTGGTGCCGTCACTGTCATCCCCTTTACAAGGGAGAGGGCCCAGGCCCAGGCCATCCCCTGCTTCTGCAGGACGCTCCACGCCTGTGCCCACCTCTCCTCCCCTGTGTCGACCACCCACTCTGGCAGGACAGGAAACCGGGGCCAGTGGGGCGGAGCAGGGCCCCGGGCAGACCAGACCGCATCACGGGTGCCCACCCACCTGGATGGAGCAGGGCTCTGTCCCCTCGTGAAAAGTCAGTGGATACCATCGTGCTGGAAAACGCAAGGGCTGCCAGGTCTCCAGGTGGCGGCAGACAGCCCTTCCGGAACGCCGCCGGTCTGGGCCTTCACAGCACCGGCTACTGACTGGCTCAGCTCCAACCGCAGCCCAGTGCGTCAGGAACCGACCCTCCGGGTGGAGGAAGGGCAGGCCCGGGGAGGGGGGTCTGTGCTGCTCAGAGACGGGCTGCCTCCTGCCCTGCCCCCTCCGCTGCCCGAGTGTCACCTGCCTGGTGCCCACACACCACAGAGACCAGCTAACCCTGAGCACGGAGCTTTTGAGCATTTCCTGCTTCAGTGTGACCCTGGTGCAGGGACAGTGGCCAGGTAAGGCTGGGATCAGCGTGGGTCTCCTCAAGGGCAAGTGGGGGCCGCATTGCTGGCCCCAACCCCACCCCGTCCTTCCCTGGGACGCGGGTTCACGGCAGCCCGCCCACCCGAGGGCAGCTGGTCCAAGCCTCTGACCGGCCGCCAGGGGCCCCGGTGCAGCAGAGCAGCAGTCTCTCCGATTTTCCAGGAAAAGCCAGAAGTCCAGGTTTAAAAGTAAACTCTCCCCATTTTTAAACTTTGGCTATATATTCACATAAAACAAAATAACTCCTGTGTGGGCCGAGGCTGCGGGGTGGATCGAGCCTGCGGCTGCCTCTGTGGGGGCGCGTTTCTGGCTGACGTATTCACCGCCCAAGGACCCCTGCCCGTGTACTCGTTTCCTCATTCACGCGGCACATTTCCACCAGGCTCCCCGGGCAGCGCCGGGTGGGGTGGACCCAGATCCCACCCTGCAGGGCCGACCTCCCCACGGGTGTGATTTAGGGTGGTCAGGATGTGAACACAGCTCTCCTGACCCTGTGGGGCAGAGGCCCGCTGTGCCCGGGGAAGTTCTCTTCCCCATCGGACTGGGGAACTCTCACGGGCAAAGGACCGTGTGGGCTTCCTGTGCAGCAGGGCTCAGAGTCAGGCCACAGCTCCAGGTCCCACACGGCTGCGGGGAGGGCCCTAAGAAGGCCAGCTCAGGGGAGGCCAAGTCCCAGGCTGGGGGCAGAGAAGGCCGAGCAGTGGGGAAGCTGTGCACACAGGAGGGGCTGAGCTGATGGTGGGGGTAGCTGAGGCGGGGGCCCGGCAGGCTCCTGATGGAGGGTAGGGCATGCCAGGCCCCCTGCCTGGGCACTCCCTGGCCTGAGGCTGGACTGGGTCCAGCAGGAGACAGAGCAAGACTACAGGGGAGGCAGGGGGCCTGGATGCACCTGCCACAGGCGTGTGCCTTCCCATGATGTGCAGCCTCTCCCCCGCCCCGACCACCAACCATGAGCATGTGGGACCTTGCCCCTTTCCTGACCCATGGCCAGCAGCCCTCTCTCCCCAGGGGACCAGCAGGGGTTGGCTGGTGGAGGGGCCTGGCTAGGTCCCCCTGACATTGGAGGGGAGGATGGGTCTCAGACCCTGGAAGACACTGCGGCCCACCAAGCTATGGGGCCGGAAGGAGACCTTCAGGTGGGGGGTTTTGCACTCTACAGATAAGGGACCTGAGCTCACGGAGGTCGAGACCCTTGCCCACAGCACACAGCTGACAGGCCGCAGTGCCTGGAAGACCTGGGCGGATCTCTGTCCTGCTGTCCCTCTATTCACCCCCACCCCAACCCTGCTGGGCCAGGCGCCAACATCTCCCTCCGAGGGGGCCGTGACACCCTGTCTATGGACTCCTGGGTGGCTCCCTGACCCTCATGCTCTCCAGGGGACCTTTCTGAACACAAACGAGGCCACTTCCCCTAATGTACATGCTCCGTGCCTTCCATGGCATTGGACTGAAGTTCTGCCTGGCCCCTGAGGCCCGTTGGGGTCCTGCCCCCAGACTCACTCCTGCCCCAGGCCCCTTGCCCTTGCTGCCCCCTGCCTGGGACGCTCCCCCTCGGCCTCCCCAGTCTGGGGCTTCTGGGTGCCCGGCTGCAATGCCGTCCCCTAGGACAGCCTCCTGGAGTGGCGGTCTCCGGGCCTCTGTTCTGCCGCGTGGAACCTCCACGCTCTGCCCTGTCTTTGCCGGTGGATGGTGCCGTGGCCGGACTGTGTCCTCACGCAAAGGCACGCCTGAGCCCTGCCCCCAGACTGCATGCGGGCCGTATTCAGAAATAGCATCTTTGCAGACCCATCCTCACGTTAAGATGAGGTCACCCTTGGTTTGGGTGGGTCCTAAATCCGATGAGAGTATCCTTAAAAGAGACAGTCGAGCCAGGGGCACGTGAGGACAGAGCCAGGGATGGAGGAACACGTCCACGAGCCAAGCGAAGGAAGGCCCCTGGAGCCCCAGGAGCTGGAAGGGGCAGGAAGGACCCACCCCTGGGCTCTGCGGGGTGTGCAGCCCTGCCCACCCCTCCGTGATTGGGCCGCTTGTCCCCACTTTGGGGCCCGGATCCCTGGAGTTGTGCCTGTCCCTTTCCTCTGCCCGAGGCCGACCCCAGCAGTTCCTGTTGGCGCTGCCTGCAGCCCCCCAGGGTCCGACCACCCGCGCCTGCACCTCAGTGTCTCTGCCCCTGAGCACACCGGACCCCTGTGCTCATGTCCTGCTGGCTCCCCAAGACCCCATGCTCTCCACCCTCGGCCTGCCAGCGCTCACACGGCCCCCCGGCCCTCCCTCTGCCTGGAGCCCCGCCCCCCACAGGCCGCTGCTCTCTGCTGGGGGGCTGCACAGGTGACTGCCTGCTTCCCCTGCTTTAACTTTCAGCATGAAATGCATCAAACAGCTAAAGCACACGTTTGTATACTTATAGGCATATATATTCACACAGAGCATACATATATGTGCCCAGTGTGTGAGAGGTGCACTGCCGCCTTGAAGAGCCATATGTACCCCTGTCTCACTTGGTGGGATCCCCCTGCTTCTCTGGCAGCTTCTCGCTTTCTTCCAGGTGAGAACAGATGCCCTTCCCGTGCCCTGGCCTCTGCCCCCTGCCCTGTGTGCCAGTGGCACTGAGGCTATTCCGTGCCTCGCTCCATGGAGGCCCCGAGTCCCCACTCTGCCGGCGAGAAACCCGAGTCATGGTGAGGCCTGAAATTTCCTCTCCCAGCACACTGGCCTGAGCCCAGGCACCCTGGGGGAAGCCTGCAGGGCAGGAGCCCCCAGCGCCAGCCATGCTCGGGGGTCGCTGGTTATGTGCCCCCTGCTGTGGCCCTTGGAGGCCCACCCCTCTCCCTTCTCCTCTCAGCAGCCACTGCAGAGGGCCAGCTCATCCCTGTGGCCATGGCCCGAACAGCACCAGTGTCCACTCGGACAGGCCCTGGCTCCCCAGGCCTCAGAGGGTGGCCGTGGCCGAGACCCTGCAGAAAGCCCTCCCCGGGGTTCTGCGTGATTTCCTGCATCATGGGGAAGAGGTAGGGAGAAAGGAGGAGCACAGGGTATTTTGCCAGGGACGGAAAGAGGCATGTGACCCTATTTTTCTTTGATGGTGAATGGGGACCTGGGCACAGGGCGTGGCCTGTGAGGTGGAGGTGAGGGTCTGTGGGGATGGGGTTGGGAGAGGTAGGGCCAGCCAGGGAAGCCCTGTGAACCAACCACAGGGGCCTGAAAGACAGACAGAGGAGAGAGAAGGTTCTGGAAGGGTAAAAGGAGAGACGATTCAGTGCTGTGTATACTGCAGATGCTCAGCAAGTGTTTGCCGGGTGGACTTATGGGTGGCTGGCAGAGCAGAGCCATTCTGACCCCTGGGAGTCTGCCAACCCTGATGTCTTTTCAGGCCATCCCCTCACGCTGGCCCCGCGGCATCAGCTCCTTTAATCTGCAACCCTCAACCCGAATTCCCTTCTCCCAGCTTTGTTTCTTTGCAACTTGCACTCCTGCTCCAGAAAGGGCGATAGAAGGCTAAGGGAAAATGATGCCTACACTGCAGGGTGGATTAGATGACACTGAGAGCCAAAAACCTCATAGGAGGTCCAAACTGAGCTCTGAGCCTCCTGGCCACCACGGCAAAAAGGGAGCAGTGCACACTGGGCTTGTCTCTCCCATTACCTGGCCAAAGGGGAGCACACATGGTTAGACAGCTTTCCTGGCACTCTTCTAACCAGTCCCTGCCTCACAGTATTGTGGTACAGCTGAAAGAGATCCCAGGTGTCAAATGCCTGGTGCACGGTGAGTGTCTAGCTGTTAATTCCCTCCCGTGTTCCAGGTGTGGAAGCTGAGGCTCAGAGAGGTCCACGGCATGTCAGGTCATTGCCTGGTGAGGAGCAGGTGGCCAGGTGCCAAGACTGGTGCCCAGGGCTCACCCTCCACTTTCCACACTGTGGGGGCCCCAGCTCACAATGCTGCCTATGTCTGACCTCATGTCTAGCCAAGGTCTTGGGGCTGCCATTAGCCTGCCATAACTGTGCCATGAGGCATGGCCCCAGCCTAGGCCCCTCCCCAAACCAGGTAGGGCACCTCGAGGGCTGTGGGCACTAGATTCTGCTACACAGCTTCTTGCCACTCCAGACCACCAGCGCTTTTCATCCCACTAGAAGGGACCACTAGAGACCCAGGTCACTGGAGGCTCTTGAGTGGGGACGGCCTCAGGTAGAGAAGGCTGGGTGGTGCACACCTTTTTGGAGCAGGTGACCTCTAGGGGTCTTGATCTTAGTCTGGGAGGACTCTGACCTGGGCATGACACTGACCCAGGGGTGACCCTGACCTGGGTGACTCTGACCGGGGATGACCCTGACCCAGGGTGACCCTGGCCAGGGTGACCCTGACCAGGGTGACTCTGACCAGGGATGACCCTGACCCAGGGTGACCCTGGCCAGGGTGACCCTGACCAGGGATGACTCTGACCCGGGGTGACCCTGACCCGGGTGACCCTGCCCTGGCACAAAGCTTGCCAGATGCCATAGCCTGTGTGTCCTGCTGCTCTGGGCTGAAGGCACCGGCCCTGCCATCTGGGAGATGCTCGCTCTGGGCTCCATTCTGCAGGCAGAAGAGCAAAGGAAGGCGGCAGGCTTGTCCCCGGGCCCGGCCTGGCATGTCCCTCTCTGGGTTTCCCTGGGGGAGTGGAAGTGAGCCCACCCTACACACTAGGCAGCCAGACCCTGCCGTTGGCCTGGGGTCTCCGTGGCCTCCTGGCATGGCCACTGTCAGTGGGGGCACGGGGCCGTGGGGAGCACTGCCATGAGCCGGGGCCACAGGTGCTGCCCTGTAGCCCCGGCAGGAGGGGGCAGAGCCCCAGGGCCCAAGTGCAGGCACTGTGGTTTCCTTGCTTTGTGGCCTCAGGCAACCGAGGTCACCTCTCTGAGCCTTGCTGCCCTCCTGTGAGGAGGTCTGGGGACTCCCTGCCTCCAGGGCCACAGGCCACTCAGCCAGCAAGGTAAAGGCCTAGCTCAGGGTGACCCTCAGCGAGAGGGAGCGACTTTCATGACTATTTCTCTGCCAACCTGGCCCTACTCCTGCCCCAAGGGCACACAGACAGGCCTAGAAAAAGGTAGGAATTCAGATGTTAGAAAGTGATGTAAAGATCTCTCTCTGGGACGCCATTTCCCCATGAGAAAAGTACTACCTGCCCCTGCCCCCTGCCCCCCTGGGGATCTGCGGCTGGCAGGGGCTGCCTCAGCTGGTTTTTGGGGCCTGGGGTCTTGGAGAAGTAGCTGGGGACCTCCTCCCAATCTGTGGCCGCCGCCCCACAACTGTCCAGCAGACGGTTCCTGTTAGAAGGTTCTGGCCCCAGGAGCTCTGGGCAGGTGGGAGTTCAGGCAGCATGTGTGTGTGTGTATTTGCGTGTGCGTACACACGTAGGCACACCAGCACACACGTGGGTGTGGCTACGTGCACCTGGGGTTTCTTCTGCTTTATTCCTGCTCTTGGCCCAACTTGCAGGAAAGTGGGCTCTGAAGCCCAGGGGCCGTCAGGGGCTCTGGCAGCCCAAGGATGGTGATGTCTGAGGGCTGCAGGGCCTGAGGAACCTCTACCTCCAGGTTTCTTTTAAAGCTGGGTCTGCAGGTGCGGCTCAGGGATCCTGGGAACCTTCTCAAAATGTACCTAGAATTTTAGGTGCCAACTTGGAATCCAGCCCTGTGGGCAAAAATGACTTAACTCTGTGCCTCAGTTTCCCCTTGTATACAGTGGGGATGATAGTAGCACCCGCTGCACAGGGATGACATGAAGACTAAATGAGATGACAGGCCAGGCCCTGGTGAATCTTCAGTATCAACAACTACGGATAATGATACAAAATAGCGTGTTACAGGACACTGCACACAGCAGCAGTGGGTAGGGCACTAACTGCCACCCCCGCCCTTCCCAGCCTGTCCTTCCCTTGCATAACATGCAGCAGAGGGACCGCCACCCTCTGGTGGGGCAGGGACCACACCCCTGGCCGGGTAGCCTGGAGCACCACTCCCGGCAGACCTGCACACTGGGGTCTCCAGACACAGCTGCCACACACACAGACGGGCTCCGAGTGGACACGGAGCTAGGCGGCGATGCAGCTTGGGCCGGCCACTTCCACCGGGGACACGTGCCTGTCTGAGCCCCGCATGTTCCATGACAGCACTGGGCTCCGGGCTCAGCAGAAGTCCCGCTCGGGTGGGGCGCAGCAGACGCAGAGCTGACCTGGAGGGAGGGCCTGATAGATGCGCTGTCCGCAGCATCACCTCCTCCTGCCTCAGTGTGTTAATGCTGATTTCTAAATAAGAAAAAGTTTAGGAAATAAAAGCCATGGACAGGCCACTGGGTCGCCTTTGCAGAGGCCTGGAGCCCCGTGGGGGTAAGGGAGCGGCGTCCGTGGACACCCAGCACCTATTCCGGGAGCATGCAGAGCACACGCTCAGATCCGTCTTCCTAAAAAGCCAGTGGCGTCATGCCCACGCAGAGAGGCTCTGACGTCCACAGAGGGACAACCGGGGAGCTCGGGCCTCTCGCTTCTTGAAGGACGGTGTCGTGCTTCTGACAGAGCAGGGGGCACGATGGTGCCCATGGTGCCACCTGGGAACCTGAAGACCTCGTGCTCCTGTGCCATGTGGGCCCGGAGGGGGCTGCCTCTGGGGGCGGCGGCGGTGCTGGTGGTGCTGCAGGGCACCCTTTGAGAGGCGGGTAAACCGAGGCTCAGGGAGGGCAAGCCCACTTGGGGGCCAGAGCGAGTGACCAGGAGCGCAGCCCAGGCCCCCAGGCCCCACCCCAGCACCCCCGGCGTTTCTGCCCCGGCTGGTTCCCGAGTTCTGGGCCCCACGGTAGGTGGGCAGCTTCCCATGGCTGGGCCGGGCCGGGCTGTCCGGCCTGCTGGATGCTGGCCCACCATTGTGGTGGAGTGAGCCCGCTCCGGCCGCTGTCCCCCAGGCCCTGTGGGAAGCTGTCTCTGGCTCCCGCCACCTTCTAGCGTTTCCCGTCTCAGCTGGTTTTAATTAGTTTCCTTCAAAGTCCCCAAAAGCCATTCAGCCACGTTAGCGCTCACCAGCTGCCAAGATGCTCCAGTGTGTGTGCTGGGGGCTGGCGGGCGGGGGAAGCAGAAGCCATCTTGAGTGGCTAAGCTGCAGGGGCTTTTTGTGGGGGCTGCAGGCCTGGAGGGCATTTCTGGCCTGGGCTGGGGGCAGCCAGTGGGCAGCATTTGGCTACTAGGCTGACCAGGAAGGACACAGGGGCGCCGCTGGGCCTCTGGGAGGGGCTGGACTGCCTGGAGACCGCATTTCCCAGGGGCCTGCAGGGCACTCGTGCCCTCTGCGCTGCTCCCACTTACGGGTGCCAGTCTGCTCATGTCAGCCTAGCTGGGGACCCTATTTCTCCCCCTGGACCACCCCTACAGCTGCAAACACTCCTTCTGTGTGAACATCTGCTTCTTGCCTGCCCACCAGCGCCAACCCTCCTGTTCCTGGCATAGAACCCTGGGTCTTCTCTGTGGGACCAGGCTCCTCTCCTCCCTGCCCAGGTAGTTCCAGTGGCGCTGACCGTCCCCGTTTCTGTTAGACTGGACCTTGATGCCTTCCTTGGTGCGGGTATGCCTGAAGCACGCCCTGTGGGCCCAGTTACGTGAGCCTCCTTTCTGCTTAACTGATTTGGAGTTGAGTTTGTTCTCCTGTGGCTGAAAAGCATTCTGACCAGTACACCCTCACACGGGGGCTTGTAGATGACCCCGCTGGGTGTTAGCTCTGCCCTGGGTAGGCTGCTGGCTGTCCTGAGGGGCCTGACGTGCCCTGTGACCTGCTTATCACCTCCTCACATGGCCGCCCAGATGCACCTCTCTCCCAGGGGTTTGTGCTCCCCTCTGCTCCCCACCCCGCCAGCTCAGAAGGGATGGACCGCCCCGTGAGCACATGCCCTCACACACTGGCATGTACTGTGTGTCTGCTGTGGGTCGTGAAGCAACCGTCTTGCTCCAAAAATGTTCAAACTGTTCTCTGGGTGTCCCTATGAGACTTGGCACAGAAGATGTCCACACCCCGGGCACCCCAGCCGCTTGTGGCTGTGGCATGACACCATCCCTGTCCTCCCCGCCAAGACGGCCCAATGGGATGTGACTGGAAAGGGGTACAGCAGGGGGGACCTCAACTCCTTTGTGGTTTAGATTCAAAAGGCACACAACTCATTCACACTGGGAACTCATCGGTGCCCTGTCGGCGCCCTCACTGCTGATCAAGCTTGCCATGCAGCTGGAGGGCGACTGCTTTTCTTGACGTCTTTACAGGTGAAATTTGCTGGCACCGGAGATTGCTTTAAAGGGCCCTTCAAGGAGTAAGTGTGTGGGCAGGGCCACCAGGCCCCCCAGAGCGACTTGACCCAAGGGTCAATAAGTCAGTGTAAACAAATGAAAGACCTGGGGTGACTGCTGAACCGGATGGGGTGTCGGACAGCAGGGGCCACTCAGGGCCACCAGGAGGCGTGGTCACCCTGCTGGACAGGGGCAGACAGAAGGCGTGTCCACATGGGGCGTGAGCCGCGGCCTCAGGACTCCCAGACTCCGCCCGCCCCTCCTGCCCCACTGTCTGGACCTTGTGAAGTCAAAAGCGTCCTGACCCATACGTCTCTCCCACACATCTGGCCTTTGGTATGTGTGGCTGGGTGTTGGCACTTACAGTTTTATCTTCCCAGGGCGGGCTGGCCTTTTTATGGGCCCTTTCTGTTCTGAGTGGGCGGTCAGATGAGAGAATCTGCAGACCCCAGGGCGAGCCTGACTGGCCGTGTGACCCTGTGCTGGCCCCCGGCCACCCTGCCCAGCTTGCTTCCCCACCAGGAAAAAAAAAGGGGTTGGCCTGGACGGAGAGGCCCCAGGACCTGGAGGAACGATGTGCAGAGGAGGTCTGGGACACAGCCCCTCGCACTGTGGCCCCCGGCAGGGCCGGCCTGCCTCAAGGGCTCGGGAAAGCAGGCGGTGGTGGAGGTCCGGGGTGCGGCGTGGACCCAGGGGACACGGAGGCAAAACATCTTTCTCCACATGGCCCTTCAAACACGACATGGCGTCCTCTCCCCAGGGCAGTGTCCCCAGAGTGTCCCCCCCACCCCACCTCTCCTCACACTGAGCTCACCAGCCCGCCGCACACACAGCGCCACTCACGGCGCTCGGAGTGCTTTACCCTCCTGTTCACCTGGGCTAGTCGGCCCCTTGTGTCGGATGGGAGGGTCCTGTAGGACAGAGCCTCGTTTGGCCAGCTCACCATTGTGTCTGCTGCTTGGCACAATGCCTGGCAAACATGGCTATCCACCCATCCACCACTTATCATCCTTCCATTCATCTGTCTGCCCACCATCCATCCATCCATCCCTGTACCCAACCAGCCACCATCATCCATCCCTCCATCTACCCATAGAACCATCTACACACCCATCCATCCATCCGCACACCCATCCATCCATCATCATCTGTCTGACCATCCATCCATCTGACTGACCATCCAACCATCCATCCATCCATCCATCCATCCATCCATCTACCATCTGTCCATCCATCCATCCATTCAACCATCCACCACCCTTCCTTCTACCCATCTATCTGTCTATTGTCAGGACTGGAATTTGGATCTTGGAGTCCCAAATGCTGTACTTTAGCCCCCTGCTCACGGCAGGGCTGAGGGTGTTGCACCATCTTGGAATACGTGACTGTCCCACCATGTGAGCCCTCACCCTGAGAGAGGACCAGACATACTGGGGGCTGGAGCACAGAGGTGCTGCTGTCTCTGATAGCTCTGTCCCAAGGCTGGGAGAAGGGACAGGCCCCTCCTCCTCAGGCTCACTCCTGGTCAGCTCCCGGGTCATGCTGGGAAAGGGACCATATGCAGCTCTTTAGATCTGGGTCCCCTTTTCTGCTTAAGCCTATGGAGGGTCCTGGAGCCTCATGGGAACACAGCCCATCCTTCCCCTAGAGTGGACTGTCCTCCATCCTCCGGAGTGAGATGCCGGCCTGCTGTTGCTGGACCCCTTCCGGCCCCCAACCTGGCCCTGGCCACCTTCCCTAGGCCCTCTCAGCCCTGGCTGCAGTAACCCGCTGTACTGGGTCCTTGCAGGGACTCCTGGCCCATCCGAGAGCAGCGCTAACTGCCTGCTTACAGGCGGGTGGAGTGACCTGCCCTGAGGTGCTGAGATTTGCAGGCGGCGTGGGGGTGCGGCCCAGCTCACACCCAGTGTGTGAGCAGGGACCCTGCTGCCACCACCAGTTTGCCCACAGCCTCGCCAGCCCTGAGCCCTCCCTTTGCTGCTGCTCTGTTTTCACAGCTGGGAGGAGGGCTGAGCTGGAGAGAGGGGGGCCCTGGCCCCGAGGAGGCCCTGGGCCTGAAGGTTCCGGAAAGCAGGCCTAAGCAAAGTGTTTCCAAGAACCACAGCGGCCTTGGGACTGCGCTCCTTCCTGGCCTGCCTGGGAGGAAATGCTTCTGGGAGCACAGAAGCTGCCCTGAGAGGCCTGCACATGGGTGCCCCGTCAGCAGGTGGGCCTCAGTTTCCCCACCTGGGAAATGGAGCTGTTGTCCCTGTTGGCAGATTTGCAGCAGACCAACAGACCAGGAGGAAGCCGGGAGTCGGCCACAGCTCATGCAGCAGATTTGGGGCAGGGTTCCTAGGTTGCTGAGGTTCGAAGGTCATGCCATGAGCTGGGGCAGAATCAGGACTCAGGTATGCTGACTGCAGAGGTCAGGCCCCCCTGCAGATACCTCCATCCCCTGGTGCCACAAGGGCTGACGGCTCACCAGTGATGGCCGTGCTGACCCTGAGCAGTACCGTGACCTTCGTACCCTGTCCCCCGAACCTGCCAGCTCAGCTGATTCTCACACTAACCTGAGGGGCTGGCCGGGTGATGTTAGCCCCACCTCCTCAGTGGGGAAGCTATGTCCATAGGGGTCAGGAGACTCGCCAGGGGCCCACTACGCTTATGCCACGCGAGGCCTCCGCCAGCTGGGCGCCCTGCCCTAGGGGTCCAAGCGCTGCAGCGGGCCTGTGGGTGCAGCCTGACCCTCCTCGCGGGACGGCCCAGGCCCTCCCAGGGCAGAGCCTAGGAGAGAGGGCTGCTGGCTGGGTGCTCCCAAACTCCTCTGTCTGGCCTCAGTTCTCTGCCCTAACTGCCACTGTGAGTGATGCCGGCGGGGACCAGCCCTGAGCGGCCTGCACACGGCCAGCGGAGGCACGGCCGCCAACCTGTAGGGTCGTGAGAACTGATAAATCCTTATTTGAAACTCCAGGGCTTGTGGCTCCTCTTAAACAGGGTGGACGGCCTTGGTGTTCAGTGCCGCTCGGCTGTGCCCTTCTTGTCTGTTATGTGGGGACAAGAACCCAGCGTGACAGGCAAATGAGAGTGCAGGTTGTCACAACTGCTGTGGCCTGCCTTGTCCCTGAACATGCTGTGACCGCTCTCCTCTGGGAAGAAACTTGGATTTGACGGTACCGGTTGCAAAGCTTATCCTAGACGCATCGGGCTGATGCAAACGGTCTGATTCCAAATGCCCCTGTCCTCAGGATGTGGCCACTCACCCTCCTCACCACTGCGTCTTCGCATCCGTGTTCTGAGCACAGGGACCAGCAGGAAGAAATGCGGGACAGAGAGGATGCACCTGGGAAGAGCCAGACACCAGGGCGGGAACTCGGAGGCCCCAGGCGGTGGGTTGGGGGCGGGAGGCATCGCTTCCAATGCCCCGTCTCTGCTGACAGCGCCTCCTGAGGCTGTTTGTGTTCTGGAACTTGGCTTTATCTGGTGGGCCTCCCCGTGCCAGCCCCCTCATGCGACTCTGGGCAGGGCCGGTGGCTCCCGTGACCTGTGCCCGAGAGTCTGGGTGCTCCAACACTCAGGGGCCTGCGCCCCAAACGGGAAACTGGAGACCCGGTTCCAATCCTGACTGCTGCTCCACAGTCCCGGGTCCCCACGTGTCTGGGAAGGAAGAGGTCGGAGGCTGTCTTAGGCTGGGTGTTCCACCTTTTATAGCCATTGAGACCTTGGCTCCAATGTCCAAAAGAAATTTCCAGAAGAAGACGATATCGTCTATCAATCATTCAGTCAGTCTACCTTTCTATCCATCCATCTACCACCTATGCATCTCACATACAAATTCATAATATCTGTGTAAATATTCGATTCATATTTACACGTTGGGGCAAAGACTGCTGACACACAGGATGCACGGCCCCAGCCCCCCAATCCCGAGAACCCTGAACTTTGCGGCCGCGCCTCCCTCCTCTTCACCCTCCTTCCCCAACAGCTGAGAGAGGGACCAGTAGACCCGCGTGACAGAGGGACAGAGAACGGGAGAGGGGGGGAAGGGCGCCGGGCTGTGAGGCCCAGGGATGGCCCCTTGACCCGGATGGACCCGCCCACAGTGTCCCTGGAGCGGGGATGGGTGCGCCGTGGGCGAAGACCCCCCACTGAGGGGCTTCCCTGGGGGATTCAGTGGGGCTGGTGGGAGGGACAGGGGCCTGAGCACTGGGGCCTCTCTGCCATTCTCCAGGAGGGTCTCTGAGAGGCCAGTGTGGAGGAGGGCAGAGCCCCAAGACGAGGCGAGCTGGGGGCCCACAGGCAGCAGCGCCTGAAGCCCATCGTCCATGAGCTCTTTAGTCCCAGCAAGCAATAAATCCCTTCTGCGTCGCGTGCACTGTGTTCCAAACTTGCACTCAAGAGACCCAACGTACAAGGACGTGTAAAACACAGCTTGGTGGCCGAGCTCAAAGTGGAGAAGAGGGGAGGGACACGGCAGGGACGTACGGTGGGAGCTGGGATGGGGGAAAGGACAGTGGGTGTGCACAACCTGCCTGGTGTGCGCCCCTCCCGGCCCTGAGCTGTGAGTGCCCAGCGGGGGCCCTGGCCTGGGGAGAGTCACTTGGGACAGCTCAGGGCCGTGGCCTCCAGGGACAGTCCGAACACAGCGAGGGCTCTGGATCAACCGGTGCCACATGGTGGGACTGGCGCACGACCTCTTGGCACCAGAGAAGAGGGTTGCAGGGCAAGCAAGCACAGGGGAAGGAAACAGGCTTTCGATTTGCATGCCAGGTTCCAGTCCAGGTTCCTCCTGGTGGGTGTGTGACCTCAGAGCCTCTGGTGGGAATTATACTATCCTATACCTTCTACACGGGGTACTGTGACTAACACCCAGAATCTGGGCAAAGTCCTGGCATGGGGTACCTGGGAATGGCACATGGCCCTGATAACCCACATGTGTAATTTACCTAATATTATATTTATATATATATGTGTGTGTGTATATATATATATATAAATATATATATACACACACGCATAACTATATACTTAATATATATATGACAGTATATTCAACACATAGTATTTTGGGTGTATGAATATGATACTGTATTTATGTAGACAACATACATACAATAACACATGTATGTGTGTATTTCATACACCTGCACCTGCCTATCCCTGGAGCTTCCTGACTAGCTGTCCGGGGTCGTAAGAGAAACTTCCTTCTTCCACAGTTTCCTGAGGCCCTGCCTACGGAGTTCGTCCCAGGGCAGAGAGGTCCCAGGGCTGGTTCACTCCTGGGGAACCACCTGAGCCAGTCTGAGGGTGCCTGGGCCAAGGTGTGGCAGCAAAGCCCAGATCCCAGGGTGGAAAGACCGATGCAGGCAAAGCTGTCATGGGGACAAAGCGTAGTAAAGTCGTCCAGCAGAGCTGGGAGGGGGTTCAGAGCGGGTTGAGAGGATCGGGTGCCCTGGGATGGGCGCAGGCACCTGCAGGGACCAGAGGGCAGAGACCACAGGAGACCACGGTGCTGGGAGTTGCTGGTCCCTGGGTTCCCACGGGCACGGTGTTTCCTGTTCACTCATCACTGCATGCCCGCACATCTCCTGGCCTCCAAGGCCATGAAGTGACCAGTTACAGCTGGGCCCCAGGACCTCACAGCCAGACAAGGAGATTCGGGGGGGCGCCGCACAGGAGCTGAGTCGGGAGTGAGTGCTGCCCGTGCACGCTGCAGGCGCATCCTGGCACCCCCCGGGCGGCCCTGAGTGCCCACAGGGCTGCATGCTCTGTGTGTGAACGTGCCGCAGCCTTCAAGACTAAGTCCCAACAAATGTGGAATATCTCACTGATGATTTTGACAAACACAGACTACAGTTGAAATGAAAAGTAGCTTGGTTATGCTGGATTAAATAAAGCATTTCATGAAACTCATGTCGCCTGCATCTTTTCTTCATGCAGCCCCTGGAAAATCCGAAATGATCCTGTGGCTACATCCCAGTTCTCCGTACAGCACTGGTGCAGATGGGAGCCCTCCTTGCCGAGGCCCATTGCTGCTGCTCCCTGGGGGCCCTGACTATTCCCGAAGGCACGTGCCCAGTACCGGGCTGCCAGGAGGCTGGTGAAGCAGTGTGCGCCCTGCTGTCTGCCGGAGCGATGCCAGCCGCCGCACACCAGTCCTGTCACTGGCTTGTAAAGCACTTTCAGACTCATCATCTGTCACTCAGGTCCTCACCCCTGTCCAGCGAGGCAGCGTGTGGAATGCCCGGGCACAGGTGGGGAGACTGAGGCTGGAGGAGGTGAAATACCACGGTGACACCCTACAGTGGCTGGGCCAACCCTCACCCTGAGCCCCAGACTTGTGCCTGATGTGTCGGGGTCTCCTGTCCCTGAGGGGCTCAGCTCCCTGGGACAAGTGCGGCTGGGTCAAGTGCGGCTTTTACTCGTAGTTTCTGGGTAACACAGCACAGGCAAGCCTTGGGTGGGAGCCCACACACCCAGGCACCCAGCACCCAATGGCAGGTAGGCTCTTCTTGGAGCCTCTGAGACTTTAATTACTCCCGGGCACCAGCCTGGCATAAACACAGCCTAGTTATCCAAGAAAAGCATGCTACTGGTACAGGGAGACTTTCCCAGGGCTAAATGCAGCCTGGGCACTGGGCAGGCTGGTGAGCGTGCTCAGATAACAATCGTATTCCACAGGCCCTGAGCTGACCCTGGACTGGGCACACTCCCACTCACCAGGGGTGGGTGCTGCGGCCAGGCGAGGAGGCTGCTGGCTTTCTTCTGCTGGGAGGGCACTCCAGGGCGGGGAGCAGGAATGCATGGCCGCCAGTCCGCGTTTGGAATGTATTTATGCGTGGGGCACACTGCCAGCTGAGTGGTGCCCTCTAGGTCAGCTTCCTGCCAGGTCCTGTGCCTAGATGTTTACTGAGATTGCAGAGAGCCCATCCCACCTACGCACACCCGATTCATTCCACATCCACACACCGAGGCCGCTCTGTGCCGGGCTGGGCTGTGGGAGCTCAGAGAGGATTTGACAGCCTTGAGCCTCATCAGGACCCAGCACTCTAGGGACTGACACGTACAAGGCAGATTTGGAAAGGGGCAATGGAGGGGAGAGGACTCATGCTGCCTCAGGAAGGTAGCTTCTCAGAGGAAAGGCAGGGCAATGTTGGAGGTGGGTTTCGAAGAATGAATAGGAGTTTTCTAAACATCCCAAGGAGGAAAAGATAGCCTGTGTAATGGCATGGCAGTAAGCAAGGAAGTGGCGCTCTTGGGGACAGCTGCCATCCAGTGTGCGTAGGGCATGGCATCAGGGATGAGAAGGTGAAAGCTTCAGAGGGCCTCAAACTTCATGCAGGTAACGTTGCCAGGGGAACTTAGGAAGATGCAGATCCCAGGCTCCCCACCCCAGCAGTTCTGATTCAGCAGACCTGGGTGGGCAAGGGGATCGCAGCCGAACCACCACTGAGGAGTGTGTCTAGGGCCACAGATCCCATTTGGAGAAACTGAGATCCAAATGGAGGAAAAGCAGTCTGGAGAGGCTTCCTGGAGGAAGTGGGGGAGGAGGTCGAGAAGGGCTTGGGTGGAGGAGGGGGCGCCATGCAAACAGTGGTGAGGGCGTGGCGACAGGGATTCCACAGCTGACGTGCACTCAGTGCCAATGCCCATGGGCACATGTGGCCACTGAGTGCTTGCACGTGGATGGTTGGAACTGAGACCTGCACCAAAGTGTTAAGGACACGTCGGACCTCAAGAGCCTAGACTGCCACCAAATTTGAACTGATTGACTGTTGGGATGATGACATTTTGAATATATTGAATTAAATGAAATTTTCACCTGTTTCTTTTTGTTTTTAAATGTAGCTGCAAGAACACTTAAAATTACCTTTTTACCTTGCCACTTTGGCGTGTATTACCTTGTATAATACACAGGTACCATCACAGACACAATGACATTCTCACATGCACACATTCACACTCACATGCACACACACACACATGAACACAAGGCACACACATGCATGCATTCATACACACATGCGCACACATGCACACGTAGGCAGGCATTCTCACACACACTCACACACTCCCCTGCTCTGATGGCCTCACACTGCAAATGCTGGGACAAGGGAAGTCTGCAGTCTCTGGCTTTCCTGCTCCTGCAGGCGGCCCCACACAGTGGCCACGGTGGCTGCAGCTCTGGCCCTTTAAATGGACTTTTGCTGGCCAGGAGGTTGCTGGGGGCACCACTCACTGCCTGGCCTGCCCCTCGGTCGTCCCCAGGCCCTTGGGCTCCTGACAACAGTCCTTCCTCACTTGCTCTCTCTGCCTGTTTCTTTAGCTGTAAATCAGCCGCTCAGCCACCTGCCAAGGGCTCACCTTCCCATCCTGGGTGGTTGAGAGGGGAGCGGTGGCTGTGTCAGTGGATGGGGACACCACGGTCTCCAGCAGACCCAGCTGAGGTCTCCGTGGGGGCATCATCTGCCCCTCAGCTGCTCTTCCATGGGCCCCTGAGGCCCATGGGACAAAGAGGACTGCAGACTCGCGCTGCAGGAGGACCCAGGGTGGGGAGTTGGAGTCCCTGCTCTGACTCTCAGAGATGCGTGGTGCAGGCGGGCTGTTTCACCTTGCTTCTGGTCCCAGAAGGGCCTGGTCAGGCCTGTGCCACCTCTTGGCCTCGCGGATCCTGCTGGACACCCGTCCTTCAGTCACCTGTCCGAGCCTCTGCCCCTCCTCCAGTCACTATGCGGGAGGCCACTGCCCCTGTCCCAGGCCACCTCCAGGCAGATGGTGAGAGGGGCGGGCCCCTGGGGAAGCCCTCCACAGAGATTGCTAGACCCATGCTCCAAGCAGAGAGCCCACTGTCAGGCACTGTGGGGGCCCGGGGAGGACACTCCCCTCCAGCTCTGAGCACAGGTTACTGCCAAGGGAAGCCCACCTGCCCAGTGGAGCTGAGCCCAGCACCTCCCTCCAGTGTGGCTGCGTCTGAGGGAGATGGGTTCTGGCAGGAGTCAGCCTGGAGTGCCCAGGGCGCAGCTGCCCCGACTGGATGGGGGAGAAGGTGCGGCCCTGGTGGGACCTGCAGAAGGGCAGCCAGCCTGGCCTGAGCCCCCACCCCGGACAGCTTCCTGCTGAGTGGGCTTTGGGCCAGGGTCATAAACACCTGGGGGTAAGGCCGGTGGATTCTGCTAGATGTTGGGTGTCAGTTCCCACTGAGCATTCCAGAACTGCGGAATAACCACAGGAAATGCTCAGGGACCCGCTGGGCCTGCTGTGGGACGGATCCGAGCTAATGCTCCATCCATTGCCTGGCCTTGGTGAGCGGATGTTAGACTCTCCTGGGGTTGGTGTCAGGCTGGAGCTACGGCCCTGAATGAGGTGCCCACCCCTTCTGTGGGGGCGCCATTCCTTGGGGGAAGGCTGCGTGGTGAGCGTTTTTGACACTATATAGGGTCCCTCCTCAAGGGGACTGGGCCCTGCATTCAAGGGTCTTGTGAGAAGACAGTGGGTAAAGCGGCGAGTGAGGGCAGCCCTGTGCACAGGGTGCTCGCGGAAGCCGCAGGGAGGGGCGGGGCCAGAGGACAGGGCCTCCCGTGGGACAGGGCTGCCCCTTGAAGACGGAGCCTTGGGGGCACGGCTATCACTGCCTACCGTGTGCTTAGAGCTCCAGCGCCTGGCCCGACTGCCCACGGTGTGACCCGGAGCCAGCGCCTCCACCTCCCTGTCCTGGTTCCCACCCGCTCCCATGCTGGTGGGGCTGGGAAATGGGGCAGCTGCCATGGGGAATGGGGAGCATGACCACGTGACCCCACACCTCCGCTCCCAGACATCAGCCAAGAGAAATGAACACATGTCCACACAAAAACGTGTTCACAAAGTTCCCGGCAACCTTATTCACAACAGCCAAAATGTGGGAGCCACTGACTGTCCTGTGTCGGCCAACGACCGCTGGATATACACAGCGCGGTCCATCCACACAAGGGGGTCTTATTCCGTCATGGGGAGGAGCCAGGCACCAGCTGGCCACAGCGGGGATGAGCCTAGAAAAACGTGATGAGAAGTAAAGGACGGCAGCCACAAGGATGATGCGGTACGACCTCAGTCCTGCGGAACACCTGAACAGGTGGACACCCGGGGACAGCAGGAGAGCTGGGGCTGCTGAGGCTGGGGGAGTGGGATGGGCAGTGAGGGCCGAGGGCCTGGGGTCTCTTGCTGGGGGATGAAAACGTTCTACAACTACATGGTGGCGGTTGTAGAACTCTGTGAATGCACCAGGAGTCACTGAACTGTACACTTTACAAGGGCAAATGGCCGCTATACGGGCTCAGTTAAAACCCCAAAGGTCTGTCAGGCTGGTGGAGGACACCATGTGCCTTCCCATCAGTACCGCAGCCTGCAGCACCAGGACTTGGCCCCGGTTCCCTCCCTGGGCAGCCGTGGTCTTGGCAGCACCACAGTACCACCCCCTAGCCCTTCTCCTTGCCAGGAACCCAGAGAAGCCCCGTTCCTCAGCGTCCCCAGAGGGCAGTGCCTGGCCTGCCACATGCAGGGCCTGGAGGGGCAGGCCCTGTTTACGCATGGCCACCTTGGCCCAGCAGCCCCAGGAGGAATGCAGAAAATGCAACGGTCACATTCTGCAGGCGGCGGCCTGTGCAGGCCGCCAGGAAGCCGAAATGGCTGCTCATGAATGTGGATTCTGTTTGGCCGCCAGCGAAGCATCCTGGAGTCAGGACAGAGGCTGTTAGCAGGCAGCCCGGGATGGAATGTCCCCATCCTGTGCTGGCTCCCGCCTGCCCACCAGGAGAGGCTGAGGAGGGAGGGCAGGCTGCCCTCACCACCCACTCCCCCTGCCCATTCGCACGCTCAGCCTCACTTCCTCACTGACGCCTGTCCCTGGGGTCCAGGTGGGGTGGCCGGGCCCAGGGCGGGCAGCTGCAGACCGCACTCTGAAGGCAGGCTTCACCTGGCTCTCTGTCCCACAAATCAGTCTCCCCAGGGGCCACCACCTTGCTCTGGCCTTGAAGTCATACAGCTGGGTGCTTCCTGGCCCAGGACAATGGGGGTCTCCAATCCTGTGTACTTTCTAGTCAAGGGGCTCACCCACCCTCACCCGGGAGGGCTAGGGCTGTGGGTATGGGGAAGGCAGGTGGGCAGAGGGCCTGGGACGGCCATTTCAGGGTGTGGCAGGTGAGCCCCCAGCAGTCCACCAGCGGGCCCACCTTCTAGCCTCTGCGTTCCGGCTCCCTGCAAGGTCACAAATGGAGCTTATATTTGGTACTCGCCTCCCCAAATCCAGCGCTATTTAAACAAGGATGTAATGCTCAGGGACCACTTCAATCCCAACAGGAGCTGGGATGACTAATGAGCAGGAAACCTATAGTTTGACTGAGGTCACAGCCCCAGCGGGCCCCTGCTGGGAGGGGGAGGGGACTGCAGGCTTTGAGGAGCATCTGGAGAGGAACTCAGTGCCGACCACAACCAGGCCTCAGGCTCCCAGCACCTCTGGGGCGCATCCCTGCCTGGCGCCCCCACCCTGCTTTCTACTACTACCCAAATTTGGCTTGGTGCACCCAGGCTGGGGGGAATCTACAGTGGCGTCACCCCAGGACGATGCTGAGATCCTTGACAGCACAGGCTTAGGGAGCCAGGAACTCCGCGTCAGAATGACACTGCCTCGGCTCTCTGGCCTCTGGAGTGTGCACACATGGTGGGACTGCACGCGGAGTCCTCAGGAGCCAGGACAGCGGTCCACGCACAGCATGTGTGTTTAAAGTGGGGCCACCATCCGTGCTGCTGGTTCCTTTGGGTACACAGAACAAGGTGGCCCCTGGGTAGACACAGCCCCAGGGTGTGCCGGGGCCTGCTGAACAGAGTAGAGGCGGCACAGGCCCCCTTTTCTTCTACCCAGAGCGAACAGTGGGTCCTTAGCTGACTTCACAGTGGGATTAAAGTACAAGATTGCAACCAGTCTCCGAGGCCAGCATCTGCCACCCCAGCCTGGCTACCAATGCCAATGGTGAGGGTGAACCAGCAGGGAAGAGGCCGCGGCACATAGCTCGCCCCCACCCCCACCCTGCACCCTGCCCAGGTCTTTCCCAGAATGCACTGAGCCAGTCTGCCCCAGGAAGGAGACCGGCAGTCGAGTCCTGAAAGTCCCCCAGCCAGCGTGTGTCACATGCAGCTGTACCTGCCTCAGTGGAGGTGGGCTCTGGACAGGGTGCTTCCTCAGGGGGGGACAGCCTAGCAGAGGAGATGGGAACCCCACAGAAGATGAAAGCTGGGTGTGGAGGGGCTGAGGGCAGAGCAGACCATTGACAGGGAGGGTGGGACCATGTGTGGTGGTGACGAGGAGGCTGGCTGGTGGAGTTGGGAGACAGGATGCCAGGTGTCCAAGGCAGGAGGTGGCAAGGGGGAGCTGGCATCCTAAGAACGGGCCACGAGGCCTGTCATGGGAGAGGAGAATGGGGTCAGACTTGGCTGTCGGGAGCAGAGCTTCTCCACCCCGTCTGTGGTGGGCAGCGGGTCAGTCACACTGCCGCCCCAGTCTGTTCCCCACTGCACACGTCAGGAGTGAACCAAAGCACAGAGGCTGCCTGGGGGGTGCTACTCGCTGGGAGGACCGGAGAAGGTGGTGTCCAGCAGGACCTGGATTTCCTGACCATTCCTACAACTGCCCTCCATCCTGGGCTGGCAGCCGGCACTGGCACCCTCCACCCTCCAAGTCCTTCCCATCTTCCAAAGCCTTCTGATAGACCCCACAGGGTCACCCCAAACCCGTGGGTAGGAAGCACCATAGCTGGCACCTGCCTCGCACTCACAGCATGCCAGGTCAGTGCTACGGGCACTCTGTACCTCCTCTGCCTGCCCCATGAGGCCTCCCCACTTTCCTGGTGGGAAACGGGGCTCAGAGCCGTGGGGGACTTGCCACATAGCCCCTGAGCAGCTGCCTCTGAAGCCCGCCCCTAACAGTCAGCCCCTCATTTTAGGAGCAGATGGGTGACTGAATTCTTAGTAAGAGTCAAGACCAGGAGGGTGGGGTGGGCCTGCCTTGGAGTCTGTGGATTCAGGAGGAGCCCCCAGTGTGACCCGAGGTCAGTGGGGGCTCTGAAATAAAGGCGGTGGGAGCAGGCCTCTACTTCCAGACCACCGTCGTGTTCAGCAAATGTGAAGATGGGGCAGAGATCCACCGACTTCCTCCAGGGAGGAGGGCAGGATGGTGCCTGACCGGAGATGTCAAGTCAGAAAATGCACAGGGCCTGAAAAGATTTGGCTTAAATGGGGCGTAATCTATAAATATTCTCCAAAGGCAGCCGTGTATAAGAGTCAACCTGGCATGTTGTGTGCCATCCCCGGATGACAGGGCCCGAGTCAGCAGAAACCACAGGTAGAGGGCTTTTGTTCACCCTAGGACCCAGGATCGGGTGGCTGTGAAAGGGAGTGAGTTCCCTGTTGCTGGGGGTATTCAAGCAGAGTCAGTAACCTGGAGGCATGCTCTGGTGGGGACAGAAGCACTGATGACAGAGTTGAAGTTCATGACCTCTAAGTGCTCTTTAACCCCCCCAAATCCTGGGACTTGCTGGCTTCCACACTGCCAGCCTGGGGTCCAGACACAATGGCCACAATAGTCTTCACTGTGCTTCTGGGGCCAAGATGCCGTAGTAGAGGCCACAGACTCCCCTCAGGATGGCCTGGCCTTCCTTTTAGCCTCAAACACGCTCTCCCTCGCCCCACCTCCGGGACCCGCCTGCCACCTTCTCAGAGGCTGCCCAGCCACCCCTCCTAAAGCTGAAGCCCCGCCCAGCTTCCACCAGCTCCCTGTCTGATACCAGTCTGGCCCTTTACCTATTCGCCCTCTTTGTTATCAGGAAGGCAAGGGGTCTTTGCTGGGTTGGGGGCTCCTAGGACAGAGCCAGACGCAGACAGGGCTCTGTGCACATGTGCCCAGGGACTCTGCCCAGGGACAGGGTGGTGGTGGGGGAACTAGGTCCCTCTGAGGAACGGAGAGGCGGGCAGCCCCTGCCGCTCACTAGCTGGGTGGCGCCGGGGCTACCTGGCCTGAGCGCCGGTCAGCCTCCCCGTCTAGAGCGTGACGTGCGGGCTGAGCGCAGGCACACGTGGCACAGTCCCTGCGCAGCCCCGAGCGTGGGCTTCCCGCGGGTCCCAACGGGTCAACAGCGTCAGCCGCGCCAGGGAGCAGAAGCGCCCGGGCAGCAGACGCCCCGCATGTCCCTCCTGCGCCCTTGTCGCCGGGGCTGAGGGTGCGGAGGCAGAGCCTGGGGTCGGGGTGGCCGCCGGTAGTCCCCGCGAGCCCGGTCGGCCTTCCCTTCCGGCCGCCGCCGCGCGGCGCCGCGTCCCCACGGGTCTCTCCCGCCCGACTCCCTCCGTGCGCCAACCGGCCAGGGGCGCGGGTCCCGCTGGGGGCCGTGTGGCTGCCCCGGCAGGAGCGCGGCGGGCGGAGACCCCGGGCGGGCCCGAAAGACCCCACCCCGCCCCGCGCGCTGCCCCCGCTGCCGCCGCCCCGCGCAGTGCCGAGCACCCGGGGCCGCACGCCCGGGGGCGCCCCGGAGGAGGCGGCGGCTGGGCTCTGGGACCACCGCCCCGATTCGCAATGAATGAGCGGACCCGCGGCCGCGCGCGCCCCCCCTCCCCACCGCCCCCCCCGGCCCGGCCCAGCTCTCCGAGGCCCAGGCCCCGCGCCGCGCTCGCCGCAGTCCGGCCGGCGGCCCCCGCTTCCTGGACCCCCGCTCGGCGGCGCCGGGGGGCGCGCAGCTCCGGCTTCTGCGCTGCACCGTGCGGAGCGCCCCGCGGGGCTGCCCGAGCTCTGCCGGCGGCGCTGGGCGGGTTGAGGCCGGGCCCCCGGCGCGCCCTGGCGTTTGCAGCGCCGCCGTCCCGGGCGGGGCGAGCGCGGTCGGGGGAGCCGGGCCGGGGCCGCGGCGCAGCGAGGTCGGGGGGTTCCCTCCGGGCGCGCCACCGAGGGCGCCGGGGCCGCGGCGGGCGCGGGCAGCCGGGTGAGCCCGCGGTCTGAGCCCCCAGTCCCCCGGAGCCGCCGCGCGGGTGACCCTTCCCGGGGCCGCGGGGCGCGGCGCGCACACTCACCTCCCGCTCCGGGGGCCCGCTCCGCCCGCCGCGCTGGCGCCCTCCGAGGAGCTCCCAGGTCGGCGCGGAGGCGCGGTCCTCATCCCCGACCGCAGGCCCGCCCGGGCCGCGCAGACGGGCCGCCCGCCGGGCACCGAGCCGCCCCGCCGCCGCGCGCAGCGCTCTGCCCCTCCGGGCGGGGTGCGGAAGGCGGAGAGCAGCCCCCACCCGCTTCCCAGGTCGGCCGCGCGCGGGGCCAGCCCTCTCCAAACCAGCTCGGCGGCAGGCTGGGTGCTCGAGGGTCCTCCGCCCAGCCGTGGGCAGCCCGCGGGTCGCCCCGAGGCAACGGCCAGCTTCGGTTACCGGCTCCGCGGGCTCCTTCCCCCAGCTCTTTTTAGCACAGGTCCTGGGGGTTTGTTTCAGGGATTCCCTCTAGCGATGGGGTCCCTGATGGGAAAAGCCCCCGGCCCCGGAGCCCCTGCCCATGCCCCCTTGCAGCCCACCCTGGCTGCTCAGTCACAAGCCTGCATCTAGTGTGACTTTCAGAACTGCGGGCTGGGTGTCCACGCGTATTTCCCAGCCTCCTCCAGCCCCGAACCCAAGGCCTCCCGCTCTGCCCTGCACCAGCCCTCACTAGGTACTGGCAGACCGAACGCCCTGCCTTGTGTTTCTGGCTGGGAGACGAGACGGCACCCGGCCGTAGATGTCTTTTGGCAACTCCCTGGGGGATTTCAGTCTGCAGTCCCCTGCGTCAGCACCTGCAAAGCCCCTGGGGGTAGGTGCTCAAGTCCGGAAGGTGGGAGTCGACATTCCCTAACACCTCCATGCCCTGGCCCTGGGCCCCCTCATTTGGCCTCGGGCCTGTTGCAGGCTGGCCTGGTGAATTCTGCAGGAGACCTTGGGGAGCCCCTAGGGCTGGGAGGGCCCTTACAGGTCATCTGTTCAATAATTTCATTTGCGGATGAGAATGCTGAGGCCCAGAGAAGGCAAGGGACTGGCCCAAGGCCACACAGCCTAGTGCGTGTGACACCGGCTGTCCTGGGACAGGCTGGAGTGAGAGGCTGGTCCCTGGTGTGGATATGCAGGTCTTCAAGGTCAGGAGACGGCCCTCATGGGAGGCTTCCTCTGAGGGATGCAGCCCCCTCTCCTACTTTAGACAAACCTGAGGCGTGGCCTTGGGGAGATTCTAAGTGAAATCGCAGAGGGCTTAGTCACTGTAGACAGGCGTCCTCTCAGGAGGCACCCTTTGAACGGTGTTCCCCTTGAGAGGGCTGCAGGCAGCCCTCACTTCACAAGTTCAAGTTTCCCACCCTCTCAGGAACACCTTTGTTATGTAAAGCAAGGTATAGGCAACTCATGGGGCCTATGGCCCAGAGCCCAGGCCTTGGCTTGGAAAAGAGTGTGTGGGCCTGGCTCACGGCCTGTGGCATCAAGGACCGGCTGGTCGGTCCACGGAGCTCCGAGCTCTCCCCTCACTTCACGGTGAGCTGAAATACACTCATTGGAGCATCTGAAGGAGCTCCCAGAAATTCTTGCCAGCTGACTTGAAAGTGAATTGAACAAGGGGCCAGGGGCTAGGAGGCCCCCGCTGCCTGGCTCTGCTTGGCACTGAGGGCCCAGCCCCAGCTCGCTTCTGGGGCCCTCCAGGTCCTCGATCTCCCTCTCGGGGACCGCGCTGCAGGAAGGGGCTAAGAGCCGCTCCTTCCCCCAGTAAACTGGTATTTCAATCAAGTTGTTTCTTAAGGTTTCTAGTGCTGGGGTCCCCTGGCTCAAAGTTCTCAGAACACATTTCTTTCCCCACCCTTCCCTGGGTCTATTCTGGGTTTATACTTGTTTCTAGGAAAGGCCGGTTTCAGAGCTTGTGTGTGTGTGCACATGCGTGTGCCACCCGTGGTGTACCTGAGTACCCCTTGCGTGTGAGAAGCAGCAGGAACCCTCACATAGTACCCGTGCCGACGGCCACAGTCCTCGATGCTGATCAACCCCTGGCTGCAGGTGCTGCAGGAATGAGCAGGTCCAACGGCCCCAGAGCGGGCTGCTACCCTGCCCATTGCCCAAGGCCGCAGGGCATGCGTCCCCTGCCCCAGGGCCCCTGCCCCAGGGCTGGCCCTCAAGGTGAGGGACCCGATGGCCCCTGAGCTCCTGCCCCAATTCTCCAGGCCCACCTGCTTCCTGCAACCCAGCTGGGGGTGACTGCGTCCCCCAGGGGGGCATCTGGCAATGTCCGGGGCATTCTTGGCTGTCACAACTGGGGGTCTGCTGTGGCACCCAGAGGCGGAGACCAGCGATGCTGCTCAGCCTCCTCTAAAGTACAGGACAGCCCTGTGGCAAAGAATTACGTGGTCCTTGATGTCAGCAGTGCCCGGGGAAAGAACCCCTGTGTGAGTGGTCTCCTGGGGGTGGCTGGTGGGCTGGGCCTCTGAATCCCAGGGCCCCTGGCCTGGTCCGGGCAGTGCCTTCTCTGCCTCTTCACAGCTCCTGAAGCTGGATGGTGCCCGGCTGGGTTAACCCTCCACTCTCCACGTGGGGCCAGCTCTGCAGGGGCACTGACTCAACTTGTCCAAAGGCACAGACATCGAGCCCAGCTCCCCATTCCCGTTCCCAGACAAGCCCCTGCCCCACCTGCAGTCTGAGGCCCACTGTGGGCCGCCCCCAAGCCTCAGAGGCCCCCCCGGGCCTCCTGCGCGTGCCGGGAGAGCCAGTCAACGCTCCTGAGTCATCCCTCTGACTTTTGCCTGATGTCAAAATGAAACCGCTCACCCACAGCCAGCACAGGGGTGGGGGGAGTGAGGAGCCGGCAGATTCCAGGGCTGTAGTGTCACATGGCTGCTACAGCTCGGCACTGACGGTGGCCTGGCATGGGACACCCACTGGCTCAGATGGCCTGGCACCTCAAAAGCGATGTCCTGCCCCTGCGCGGTGTGTGGGGCCCCTGGGAAATGGGACCTCCGACCTTGGACCAGGTCCATCTTGACCGCAGTGTGGCATGTGGGAGGCTCAGACCCTCCTGCAGTTTTCCCAGTGAGTTTCCCTTGGTGGCTACTCTCCTTTGGGCTACTCTGCTGCTTTGCAGGTGGGGAAACTGAGGCTGGAAGAGGCAGGAAGCCTGTCCTAAGGACACGGGAGTGAGTGGCAGGCCCACTGTGGGGGGCTGGCTGCCTGCTCGTCTGCCTGCTGCTGGCCTCCTCACGGAGGAGGTCCAGCAGGGTGGGGCTGCAGGACCCCTGGGCCCGGGGCGCATACTCCCAGCCTCACAGACATGCTTCCTGCGTGGCCCCTGGGCCTTTAGGGTCCTGGCCAGCGGATGCGGCTGTGTGGATTTGGTAACTCTTTTGCCTGTCTCATTAAGATTCACAAGATTCCGTGCGCGTCAGGGCAGGTGACAGCAGAGATGGGAGCACACAGGGCTTGAGACCTCTTTGTCAGGAACATGAGGCTTGGCCCACCCCGAGCTGGCGATCTGTGCTCCGCTGCCTGACTGCTGGGAAGTGGGCTCCAGGGGCCCACAATGCGAAGCCAGTGTCGGAGGAATTCCCCAGTTAGCGCCTGAATCAGGAGAGCCTGTCTCCGTCCCCCTCTCCCTGCCAGCTGTGCGTCCTTGGGCAAGTCAGCAGCCTCTCTGAGGGTCTGCCCGCTGGTTGTGAGAGCTGGCACTAGTGATGCCTACAGCTCAGAGAGGGCTAGACAGGAGAGAGCGCAGTGCTGCCCCCCAAGGTGTGGCCCACCTGCCCCATCAGTGGCTGGGGGTTTCTGGGGGTCTCAGAGCAGCTGGACGCAGGGTTCTCGATGATGCCAAAACCTGTCCCCAAGGCCAGCCCTCTTCAGCTCTGGCACTTCCTGTGCCCCTCTGGGCCCAGCCCAGGGCCTAGGGTGCCCCCAAAAGGCAAATGGGCTGTAGAGTACAAAAAGGGTCGTACAGAAAGGGAATGAACAAGTCTTTATCCACAAGGCACACAGCGCATGTACTGCGGGCTGCAGTGCGGCCCCCGAGAGCCCCCCATACAGCCTGTGTCCACAGGGATCCGCCGGGGGGGGCGGGGAGAGGCCGGAGGGAGCCGGAGGGCCCACCCAGCCCAGCCATCCTTCCCAAGGAGACGGTCCAGACCGATGGTGGCTCATGACTCAGTGCCTGGAGCACGAGCCTTCCATCCTGTCTGCCCATCTCCCAAACAGCCCATCTGTGAGCAAAAACAGGGAGAAGGAAGGGTGCCCTTCTGGAAAATGGTCTCACACACAGACCCAGGCACGCTCCGCATCTCACGTTGTGGACACCTACACGCTGTCGGGCGCCCGGGCCAGTACATGCCACAGGGCCAGCGGCCCGGCAGAGGGTCCAGCATGCAGGGCTTCCCGAGGCAGACCCTGCCTGGGACTGATGGCCTGCTTCATCCTCTCCTCCCAGCACAAGCTCCTTTGCCTCCAGGAAGCCCTCCCTCCTGTGCTGTGACTCAGGACTCCCCTGTTTCCTGAGCTTCTCCCAGCAGGGCCATTGGGCAGCTGGAGGTCCAGGCCCAAACCCCAGCTCTGCTGTCTGCCAGCCATGCAGCCTGCACCTCAGTTTCTCCATCTGCTGTGGTGATGCAGACTCATTCCTGAACGCGCAGGAGTCTGTGGGCCACTGTCAGCCTCCTGGTGCCCAGTGGAATGTCCTGGACTCTGCCTCTCGTGGGCCTTCAATATGGGAATCCTTCTAATGAAAAGAAAACAGAGGTGGCAGAGACAGGCCTGGCCGTGGTAACCCATGCCAGCGGCCTGGTGCATGAATGGGCCCTTTCATGGCGTGGCCGCAAGTGAGGGCCTGGGCTGGACATAGCCTTGCTTGGGGCAGGCCCGGGGCAGCATGGAGAGGGCAGCAGCCTTCAGCTCCAGCCTTTGGCATCGTGGCCTCAGGGCCCAGCCTCCTCCAGCTCTGTGTCCCGAACGCTCCCTGACACCAGGCCCAGCTGCAGGGAGGGAGCCAGCGTCCTCCGTCCAAATGCCACCGTCCTTATTTTTTTCCCTATAATTATGTCTCCGAGGGATAACTACAAATTTACATTTTGCTCAGCTTGGTCATTTATTCGGAGCCTGTGAAGGAGGCCCTGGCTGTAAAAGGCGCATTGATGTGTGTTTTCGTGTTGCTCGGGGTGACCGGCTAAGGCGTGTGGACACAACCAGCCCTTTTAGCCAGGGCAGCTCTGTGCACAGGGGCACCCTCACCACCTGGGCCTGTGTGAACGCCTCTTCCCCACTCACCATGAATGACTTCAGTGTACAGAGGTTTTCTTTTTCCATACCTGGCCACCAAAACTTTCAACATTCTTCTAGAAAAAATGTGGCAAGTTTCCCTGGGATCATTTTCTTTCCGAGAGGCTTATCCGCACTGTCCAGTCCGAACACAAGCCAGCCCGTCTCCGTCTGCGACACTGTGGAGACTGCTCCTGTCCTTTGCCACCTGCTGCTGCGCCCACAACAGCTCCCCTCTGCCTTCCTGGGGGACACAGGCCAGCCACTGGCCATGCTCCAAGCTTTGAAGAGACATCCGCAGGCCAACCGCACAGCTCGGCATTGGCTGCCTGAGTGTCCACTTGCAGAGTTGGGGGGGGTTGCGCGGGGCCCCACCATGTTGGGTAAAGAGCTGGCAGGTCTGGGTCTAGAACCAAGCCTGTGATCCAGTCCAACTCTGGATGTCGGCGGACATTCAGGCAGCCCAGAGACTGGGCGCAGGCTGCCCACGATGTCCCCACCCATCCCTGGCAGGCACGGCTGGAAAGCTGCCTCTGCTCCTGGGTACAGGGGTGCCTCCTCCAGGGAAACACTGACGCCAGGATGGGAGGTGGCCTGACCTTAACTCTGTGTCGTGTGTGTGCATCTACGCATGTCATTTGTACACATACATGTGAGAAGAGGCAAGTGTGCCAGCGGGTCTGTGTGAGCTCGTGGAGGTGTGTGTATGCATGTGTCAGAGGATGTGTGTGTGTGCATGAGCGTGGGCCTGTATATGTGTGTATACATATGTGACAGCATATGTATAAGTGAGTGTATGCATGTATAGACATCCATGAACAGACGTCAGCATGTGTGTATATGAGTATGTGTGAGTGCATGCGTGCGAGAGCTCACACCTGCTTCTGGCTCCCAGGGCCAGAGGGCAGGAGCTCTGTCTCGCGTGTGTGCAATGGGCTGGCACACGGGAGCTCAGACACAAGCCGAATGAACAGAGAACAGAGCTCAGAGGCAGTGGGAGGGAAGCCTGTGGCAGGTGACCAGGGCGAAACGGGATGTTGCCGACCACACTCATGGCGATGGTCTGAGCAGCGACGGCTCCACAGTCCCTGTGGGACCCTGCTAGGCTGGTCTGCCTGGCTCTGGGGAAACGCCACAGCTGGTAGCGGTCAGCAGGCTTGTTTGAGAGACAGCGCAGCCGAGTTCTGGGCTCACAGTCCAGCTCGGCCCTTACTAGCGGCCTTGGGAAGTGGCCTGCCCTCCCTGCACCTCAGTTTCCCAGTCTGTGCCCAGAGGGCTGCTGGGTTATTGACAGCTGACATCAGGCACTCAGAACCTTGGTAACTCTTTATTACTACTGGTGTCTTTCCTGGTGACTTATTTTCCCCTTCACACGTCCCCCAGTCCCCACAGAGCTTGCGGCTCGCGGCTCATTCCACAGCAGCCCTGAGAGCAGCACGCACTGCCTGCCCTGTGGGGGTCATGGTGGGCCTGCTCCGACATGCCTCCCAGCTGGGCCTGGCCAAGCCCTCCCCGCCCCTCCCCACCCCCAGCGGGGGCTCAGCATGTGCTGACGTGTGCAGCCCAGGGCCCCAGGCTGCAGACCCTTGTCTGGAGAACCAGGGAAGGGCACTCTATCTCCTGCACACACGCGGCCCCTTCTGCTGTCCAGGCCTTGGTACCCCAGCGTCCTTGGGCCACTGGGGAGACATACTCCCGAGTGGCTCTGGATGCTGCCCTGGCCGCCTGCCTGCTTGGACACAGTGGCTTGGACGGTGGGTTTTGTGGGTGCCATGCTGGCCTGGGCACTTTGAACCACTTGGGAGGTCTTCTCAGAGCTCTACAATAACCTCGCGGGACCACAAGCCCTGCCCTGACTTTGGGGTGGGATGTAGGTGGGGGGCAAGGAGGTGTGGTGGGTCTGTAGCCCAGGGGCTGTGGCCTGACCCCACAGAGGCCCACACCCCAGCTCCTCCTGGATCCCGACTCCAGCTCGACCTGCATTTCTCTGCTGCTCCCTGCTCCTGCCCCTGCCCGCTGTTGGCCCCCACCTCACCCCCGCAGCCCAGTGCCCAGCCGTCCTTGAGCCCAGCTGCCCATTCCCTGCCTCTCATCTACTTTTTTCCTGGCACCAGCCTGCAGAGGGCAGAACGGTGCGTCTGTAACTCCCTCCCGGATAGCCCCTTCCTCAGGGGGCCCCTGCAGGGGCCCTGGAGCCTCTGGAGAGAAAGCAAGCAAGGTGGGCAGCAGCTCTGCTCTGCTCTGCCTTACCTGGGGGGGATCCACGGCCTCCCCTCACCGCAGCTGTGCTGCCTGACATGGGGGCCGATGACCACAAGGGGCTGTTTACATTCCATGTAAATAAAACTGGAATCCCCAAGTGCAGTCACCCCACTGCAGGTGCCCCTACCTGCGTGCAGGCTGGTGGAGGTGGAACGCGCACACAGATGCATAACTGATATACCCAGGACCACGCTGTTCCCAGAGACAGCGGATGGGGCGACTGGCAGGCACGAGAGGCTGGAGCGTTGAATCCAAGCCGACAGCACGCTGCCCCTCATTGGGTTATTTTGCAAAGTTAACAAGAAAGGAGACATTCACCTGCAAAACCTCCAATTTACCTAAAGAACCTGGCCTGTCCTTCCTGGAGCAGGGTCCCGTGGAAAGGAAAATGAGCAGGGCCAGCGGTGCGTATGCCCTGGCCCAGCACCGCAGACATCGCCAGGGGCCATGAGCTCACCCCTCACATCTCCCATCCTCAACCTGCCTCCCGGGCAGCCTTCCGCAGATGGGAGTGGGCGCTTGATACCTGTTCACACCTGGGCTGAGCCTGCCACCAGGCCAAGGCCTTGGAAGAACTGTGGACTCTGCCAGGGAAAGTAGAGCCCTGGATCATTGCTGCACACACAGTCCTGGCACAGGTGTGCACGCGAGCTTTGTGTGAATGCTGCCAGCTCCCACATTTGCAGGGCCCTGTGCTGTCTGGGTGTTTCACTGCTATGTGTTTGCATGCACAATCCGGAACACAAAGGGCACCATACCCCTGCTGGGCCTGTGAGCACAGCCCACACACTCCCAGGGCACAACACAGCTGCCTGGAACTCAGTAGCACCCCAATTCCAGCACAATCACACATGGTCGTTTTGTCACAGGAAATCTAGCCATGCAGGAATCGCACAGTCGGTTGGCGTCAGTGATGGAACAGTGTCCCATCCACTGCCGAGGTGCCCACGGGCACCTGGACTCCGTCATGTCATGCCCCTGCTCAGAGCCTCTCACGGCTTCCGAGTACCCGCAGGATCACATGGAAACCCGGTTGGAGGCTGAAGGCCTTTTCCCGTTGGGCCCCAGGCTCTGTTCCTGGTCTCGGTGCCTGTCTCTCCTCCTGTCTTCCCCACCCCAACACAAGTCACACCCAGCTGCCCCATACCCCCTAAATACCCCTCAGTGGCCCTCACATTACTAACTGCATCTGGTATTTCTCCTCCCTGGAAAGTTCCCTCCTATCCTGCTCCCTTTCCAGCCTAGCAAACTCCTACTCATCCTTCATGACCCACTAGGAAATCACCTCCTCTATGAAGCCTTCTTGTAGACACTTAGATTGTGGCACATAGGTCATACATGCCTGTGCGTCAGTCCACCCTGCTGGACCTCAGGATGCCAGGGTTCACTCACCGTTATGTGTCCTACACCTCAGATGCCGTGTGACTTCATGCGGCACCCCACATGTCCGTGGCAGTCTGAATCCATTCTCTCACCCCTCACCACATGCCTGCCGCCTGGCCTGGAAAGCTCTCCTCTCTGACCCTTGAAGCCCCTTCTCTCTTTTAGACCTGCTCACGATGCTCCCCCCTCCAGGGAGTGTTCCCTGCTTGATGCTGGTGTGACCCTGTGAGGGGGGCCACTGCACAGAGCGTCTGAGCACACCTGGGCCACAGGGACTCTTGGGGGTGGTCTGGTCCTGGCTTTCCACTTTGCAGAGGAAGAGACTGAAGCCCAGAGAGGGACAGACATCTTGGGGTACAGCTGGGGCAGGATGAACTTTTCTGAAGGGGCTTCCCATTCTGTGTTGAGACCAAGGAGCCAAGAAGGTGCCCCTTGCGGCCTGCCATGCCCACCCCCAGGGGAGGCACAGCCAGCTCACCTGCTGACACATCTGGCCCCCACCCCCTCCCTGCTCTCCAGGGGTCCTGCTTCATTCCGCCTTATGCCAGACTTCCTTGCGCATTTCCACCGCCACAGTGACACGCACCCTGGTCTGCACGCTAGAGGGTCTCTGCGTCTCCAGCAAGGTGTGCGGCCGCAGACGAGCTGGCACTGCCAGATGTGTGACTTGGGGCAAGTTGCATTTCCTGAGCCCCCGTTATCTCCTTTGAAATCGGGGGTAACATCGGAACTATGTCAGGTGGTTGTCATGATGATTCAATGAAATCAAGTTTGTAAAGTGCTTAAGAGTTCCTGACACTGAGCCAGCAGGCTGCCACCAGCATCATGATGTAGGGGCAATGTGATGGTGGTGACGGTGCTGGTAATGGTGGTGATGGCGGTGGCGGTGGCGGTGATGGTGATGAAGATAATAAGATGGTGATGATGTTTTCACTAATACCAAATTTCCCCCTTCCAAGGATGTTCCCATTTCCTGCCTTCTTTGCATGACACAGAACTTCGCAGAGGGTGGTAGCAGGTGCGCGGTGTGTGAGGGGAGAGGGCTCGGGCTCGGCAGCAGGAAAGATGGGACACTCCTGTCCTGCATGACGCTGGCCACCTCACCTCCTCCGGGGCTCTGGTTTCCCCATCTGCGGAACAGTGGGGGTGGACTGGGTGACACCTAACAGTCCTCCTGGGCTCAGGGTCTTCTAACAGGTTTTCCATTACTTCACGCGGTTCTGCACGGACAGCCCTCCCTCCTTCCGACATTTATATTTTCTACCATTGTTCGCCCAAAGCCTGGCTTGGTCATGTCTTCCCCTAGACCTCCAGCAACAAGTGGCATTTGCCATGTGCAGATACACATATATGAAGATACTTCTGGGTGTGTGTATGTGCGTGCACACCCAGCAGACCCCTACCGTCCCAGGGTTCATACACCAGCGCCTCCAGGAACCCCAAATTAAGTGGAGCAAATGCATTGTCTTCACATAGATTAAACAATCAAGCTCCAGGGTGGGTGCTGGGCAGCTGGCTGAGTTCACGCATAGTTCACTGAGAAGAGTGCCAGACCCAGCACGCCATGCCTGCCTCACGTGTGGCTGTGGGCACGGGTCAGCCACGGCAGAGCTTTCCGGCAGGCATTCTGTTTCTGTGAAGCACGGCAGGAGACCGGGCACCTCACGCCACCGCTGCCCCCGCCTCGGTGTGGAGGCTTCCTCATCCGTCGTGTGAGAATGACGGTCCTGCCTGGCCTCTCTCGTGAGGTTATGAGACTCGAACTTCTGCATGTGCGCCGAGCCCTTTGTGAACTGTCGGGCCGTTTAAGTGTGAGCCGATCGAACATGCGTGCGGCTGTGCGTAGGTTCAGGACGAATCCGCACCCTGGTCCCGGACCTTCTTCCTGGGGCTGTTTGGGGTGGATGAGCGCTAATGTTGCCGCAGCAAGAGCTTCATAAATTTTTCCCCTTCTCCGTCTCCTCTTCCTTCTCATCATTATTAATTATTGTTGTTTATACAGAGCAAAGAACATGCTTTTCTTAAATAAATAGAAAGGGACTAGCAGTGTCTTCAGATGGACATCAGCAGCTGTTAGCACACTTCAGAGATGCCCTAAAGCTGGCTGCAGGCCGTGGGGGCCGCCACCCCGCCAGCGCTGTTCTCTGCCTGTTGCCGAGGGGCCGGGAGCACCGTGTGTCTGTCCCCGAGGGAAGCTGGTCTCGCCCCAGCCTGTCTTCCTGCGGCTGGGGCCCAGGTGAGCTGGCCCCACCAAAGGGCTGTGTTGGCAGGCTGAGCAGGGGTCCGGGCGCCGGGGAAGCACAGGACATTCCTCTGTCATGGGCCTGCAGGGCCAGGACATAGGGGGCATTATGCTGAGCTGGCTCCAGCCCCAGGAGATGGCTTCCTATTAGCAGGGGGCTAAATATTTGAACATATGCACACATGCGTGGCTGAGTGGCCCTAGGAGCGTGGGCTAGAAGCCCAGGGCGGAAGGGGGCTGTGCTAACGCTCAAGCACTCAGTTTCTTAGCTGGGCTGGGTGGCTGTGGGGACAGGCGTCAGGCCCCTGGGACAGCAGACCAGCTGGCAGAGGGACGTGGGTCCAGCTGGGATGTGGGCCCATGGGAGCTGTGGTCAGGAGAGGGGCTGGTGCAGCAGCACCGCGGGTCTTGGCTTTAAGCCTCCTCAGCTGTGTGACCCTGGGCTGGCCCCTCCATCTCCAGGACAAAGGAATGCGCTGGGCTCGGGACCCGGGTGGCAATTACCGAGCGTCCTATGGACACGCTAGCCTGGGGAGACTGTGGGTGTGCTCTGAACCCCTCGGACGTAGCTCCTCCTTGGGGGGACCTCTGGGTGACCATCCCCACGTCTCAAGGAGGATACATGGGACAAGGCAGGGAAGGGCTGGTGGCTCTGCAGACACTTGGAACACCCGACCTCTGCCTGGCACTGTCCCAGGTGCCGGGACACAGTGAGAAGGGGCGGATGTCACCCCTGACCTCATGAGCCGTCCTCTCTGACGTCCACTCTCCTTCTGGAGCATGGTGGAGGCCCCAGGGGGTCCCTGAGTCCTCAGGCTGTGGTCACCTGGTTGCTGCATGCTGGGCCTCCTGTTGGAGCCTATAGACCCCACAGAGCCGGGCACAGAGAGGTGTCTGCCGTCTCTTTGGGCAGACTTCTCTCCTCACGCACAGAGACAAAGAGTAAAGTGGGCTCAGTCATGTCCCCCCAGAAGACACGTTCAAGCCCTAACCCATTACCTGTGGATGTGGCCTTATTGGGAAATGAGGTCTCTGCAGATGTCATCAGGCTAAGCTGAGGTCAGGGTGGAGCAGGACGGCCCTGAGCCTAACGCCTGGTGTCCTTTTTAGAAGAGAATTTGGACACTGACTTGGAAAAAGGCCATGTCATCATGGGGGTGGAGATCTGGAGCCAAGGGCTGCCTGGAACCCCCAGGAGCTGGGAGAGGCGGGAAGGAGCCTCTGGGGGAGCGTGTCCCTACCTCGCCGGGATTTTGGGTTTCTGGCTGTGGAACGGGAGAGGCTTCATTTCTGCTGTTTGACCTACTTGGTTTGTGGTAATTTGTTACGGCAGCCCTGGGGCACTGAGGTTCCCGGGGACGGAGAAGTGGACCAGCGATACTGACAGGTGGCACGGGCCGGAAGTACCAGCGGGCACGGCACACGGAGGGCCTGTCCTACGGGGAGCTGGGACGTCAAAGGGCAGTAACGTGGGAGCAAATCATCATGTCTGAAACACGTAGATCCCCGGGGCTGGCCAGGGCGGGGATGGGGAGCTGCACACACCCTGTTTTCTGGAACATCCTTCCATTTCATAGATTCACCGGAAGGCAGAGCTGGGACACCCACTGCCCTGATGTCAAAGGCGGAAGTACTCGGCATAAACAGAGCAGGAGAGCATGGCTCAGCTTTGAGCGCAGTAGCCAGAAAGCACCGAGAAGTCACACTTTCACCATCATGGGAAGTTGTTGTGACATGTAAAGTGTAAGAAGCTGGTTATAAGAGATATTTGTACTAATTCTTCATAAAGAGATTTAGGCTCCTGGGACGGGGCCCTGTGGGGGAGTCAGTGGGTGTCTCTGGGCCATTGAATCAAGGGTGATTTTGAAATTTCCCTGTTTGGATTTTGCTGTAGTTTCCAAACTTTTTGTAAAGAACAAGCATTATTTTTGAAACAGGAGAACAATGCCAACCAAGAACAAGCCCAGAAAGCCACCACTGCCCCGTGGTGGGGTCCCCGGGACGGGGTGGGCAGGCGGCTATGGTTTCTGAGGGCACAGGGTGGGGGGGCAGGCTGCTGTGACTGCACTGATGTCCCCAGAAGCCAGGGCTGAGAGTCAGGCAGCTGCTTCCGGGACCGACTGTGCCATGGCCTCCCCTCGGCCCATCTCTGTGTGGCCCAGGACGGCTGGCTTTGTCGTCTGACAGCCGTGCTGGGGGCCAGTGTCCCACAGAAGCGCCGGGAAAGCACCCATGGGCTAGGGAGTGCCTGTGACTTAGAGCTGTGACATCACGTCCCACTGCAGGAGGTGGGTGGGGCTTGGAGAGGCCAAGGGACTCATGTGGGTCACATAGCGGTGGCCACCACTAAACCCTGCTTTGCCTGGCTTCAGTCCCCATGTCGTTCCCACATGGAGTGCTGCCTTTCATGGTGGAGAAGTGGGGAGAGTGGGCGGCCCCCACTGGACCCCTGGGTTGGCCACAGGCTGAAGTGAGCCTACATGCCAAGACACGTGGAGCAGCCCAGGGCAGAAACAGCAGCCCTGGTCCAAAGGGATGGACCTGTGTGTCACCTGCATGCCAGGCTAGGACACGGTATCCTGATGCGTAGGTGCAGGACGTGGCCTGGCAGTGGGCTCCAGTGTGATAGGCCAGGGAGGGACCCTCAAGGTTTGCTGACATGTGGCCAGAGCCCATGAGGGACGCACACCACAGGCTGTATATGGGCTCTCGGATCCTCGCCACCAACGTGGGGCCTGCCGGGATGGGTCCTCCTGGCAGAAGTGCCACCGAGGTTTGGGACTGGGTGACCTGTCTGAGGATGCCTGGCAGGAGTGGTCCTTGCTCTAGGAGAGAGCCTGAGTGGGGGGCTTATTCCCAGGCAGAGGGAGAGCTCCCCGGGGCTGGGCAGCTCACTCCTGCCCCTACGCTGCAGAGGACACACACTGCTCACATCTGAGAAGGGCCTCAAGGTGCACGGCAAGCTGACAGCCATTGAGAGGCCACACCCTCCCTGGTCCCCATTCTCTGTGCCATGTGTTCCCTGGGCTGCTCCCAGACAGTGACTGAGCTCTGTCCCCAGAGAAGAGGACCCCAGCTGGCATCAGGGGCCTGCGCGGAGCTGCCCTGCCTTCTGTCTGCTGCTGGGGCGGGCGCCACGTCTAGTCCCAGGTGCGCCCTCTGCAGACGCCCTGCACACATGGGTCTCTCGCCTCCTCCTTCCTCCCTTCTTGGTCCCATCGAGGCTGTGACTGGCTCTGGAGCCTGAACCCGAGGCTCAGCCACCTGTCCATAAAGGCCCGGGCCCTCTATGCCGAATCCCCTTCCCGGGGCAGAGGCAGGGCGAGCGGAGCGGGCTTGTTGGCTTTTGATATAAGTGCTGGATTGTTCTCTTTGCCCTCGTTGGCTATTATGCAAAGGCAAGTCCTAAAATAATATTGCATTTCCTCTCATGATCGGGAGGGAGGGTGCTCGTCCGGCAGGAAGCTGGGCCGGTGCTTTCAAGTGCGGCACGGGACTCCCGCGCTGCCTCCTGGCGTGGCGGAGAAGAACGCAGGGCTCTGTGCCGTCGTGGCTCTCCACGTCTGCCAGTCTGATGCCCTGCAAGAGGGCTGCTTTTGTTTGCTAATAAATCTGTCTTCTGGAAAGTTGGTCTCTTCCCTGGATTGTTCAGCATTCCGGATGGGGCCATGAGCCTGGACCCCAGAGACCAGAGCCCGTGACTGGCTGGTGACCAATGTGAGTCTGGCTCATGAAGGTACCTTGGGGAGACTGTGGTGCCTGGCACTTCGTGGGTGGTCAGCATGCATGCCAGGCTGCCTCCAGCACAAAGAGCGTGCACACAGCAACCCTCTCTCTGTGGCCATGGTCACTGGGCTCTGATTTCTAAATGTCTGCTTTAGTTCATCAGGGCGGCTGGGGTGCACACTTCCTTCCAAAGCCCTCCAAGCCCTTCTGTGTTCGCTACTGTGGCAACTGTCCTTGCGCCCTAAGCATGACAGGAAGACAGGCAACGACCTTCACTGGCCTTCTGCCTGAGGTGAAGCACAGGCTCCCGTGCCACACATGCCCCCGTTCAAATCTCAGCTCCACCACCAGTTCTGGTGGTGATGGTGGTGGTGGAGGTGTTGGTGATGGTGATGGTGGCAACAACAGTGGTGGCAGTGATGGTGATGGCGGCAGCGACGGTGGTAGTAATGGTGGTGCTGGTGGTGTTCGTGGCAGTGATGGTGGCAGCGGTGATGGCGGTGTTCATGGTGGCAGTGGCGATGGTGGTGGTAATGGTGGTGCCAGTGGTGGTAGTGATGGTGGTGGTGGTGGCGATGGTGGTGTATTGTGACTCTGTTCTTCAAGATATGCCCACCTGGAAACTGATTGTGACCTTATTTGGGAAAAGGGCCTCTTCCAGCCAAATGAAGGATGTCCAGGTGAGAGAACCCTGGGTCATCTGGCCGGCCCTTGGTCCACCGGCCAGCGTCCTCATAAAGAAAGGCAGAGGGTACTGAGACCCAGATGGCCAGGAGGTGGCCATGTGGAGCTGGGGGCAGGGTGGGGTCACACAGCCATGCACAGAGGTGGGAGGAGACAGGAAGGGTCCCCCCCTAGAGCCTTGGGGGGGCACAGCCCTGCGATGACTTGATTCCAGATTCTGGCCTCCAAAGCTGCGACAGAATCAATTTCTGTTGTTTCAAGCCCCCAGTTTGTGGTAATTTGTTGCAGTGGCCACAGGATATTACTGATATTACTCCCCTGGGGAGCTTGGAAAAATCCAAATTTCCTGGATGCCCCAGACCAGTTAAAACCAGGATCTCGTAGGGTGGGGCTGGGCGTCAGCATTTCCTCATGCCCGCCAGGTGACTGCACTGTGCAGCCACTTAGGGACCCACCACGGAGAGCAACTGCCAGTCTTCCCCAGCATGGTCTGCAGGAAAGGCGCCTCTAGCGCCCCAGATGTGACCCGAGGACGCACAGGCCCTTCCAGCCCCTGCTCCCCTCTCCAAAACCCTGCCCTCTGAGGCTGAGCACAGCCAGGACCCCGAGGAAACACTCCCTTTGCCTGGGGATGCAGGTGCCATCAGGGACATGTGTGCCCAGTCCTCGGGGAGCCTTGCAGGGCCCTGCGTCCCACTGACTCACGGCGGAGGGATTCTGGGGGCCAAGGAAGCGGCTGCTTGTACAACCTCCCTGTGCAGTTACTCAAGCTCCCCGGACACGTTCTGGCAGAGAGGGACCCCCAGGCCTTGGCACCCGCCCTCGGCCCAGCTCCTCTCTTGAGCAAGCCCAGTGGGCAGGGGAGGGTGATACAGGCTCTCTGGGGCTGCCAAGTGACAGTGCCAGGAGTGTGGGCCAGCAGCTTGGCTCAGAGCTAGGGGTGTCAGGGGAGCAGTCGCCGGAAGCCACAAGCCCCGGATTCTCAACACACCTGCCCTGACTTGCTGTTTCCTGGGCCTCTGCTTGTCCACCACGCCTGGTCCTCAGACGCACCCTGCCAGCAGCAGAGATGGCCAGAGGTTCCCTCTTTCAGAGCCTATAGGTGGCGCGTCACACTGCCAGCCCCTGGCCCCTTCCTGGGCTCACCAACAGGGACCTGCATGGAGAGGGGGCGGCTGGGAAAACTCCTGCCAGCTGACTGCACAGGGACCCCTAACCAGGGGCTTCAACCAGCCCTGCGGCTCCCACCCTTCTACCAAAGGCTTTCCAACGTGGTTGTGATAACAAGTGAGAACAAAAGCTGAGATCCATGAACACAGACAAATTTGGAGGCATGTGCCTGCTCAGTGGGATGAACAGGACTGCGGTGGAGACCTAGCTGTTTGCTCTGGTTTGTAGAATCACGGTGAACACGCGGCTGGGCCAGCGGGTCGAGGAGGGCTTCGTGTCTGGGACAGTGCTGCCAATGTGCTGTGGTGTCCCTTGGGAAAATCAGCTCCTGGTAAACCTCCAGAAAGCAAACATGCCACTTCCTCCAGATGTGATCAGCAGCTGCGTTCCTGGGAGGCTCACGCACAGCTGCGACTGGAGGGGCTGTGCAGTGGGGCGTGGCAAAGCCTGTCCTAGAGGCCAGCAGTGCCCTCCAGGCGTCGGGGCAGCCACAATGCCCTGAGGGGACAGGTCCCTGCCTCGAGAACTCCTGGCTTCAGCAACCCGAGCAAGCCACTGCCAGTCCTGGGTGGGTCTTCAGGGCCGTCCCCCACCTCGCCGGCCAACCCCTCGCCAGGGTCTGGAATCCCTCCACCACACGGCACTTCCTTCTGCTAACACAAGAGTCTGCTTTCAGTAGGAAACCAGCAAAGCCCCGTATGTGGCTGGGATTGTGGCCGTGCTGTTGGAAGCCACAAAAACCTTGGTGATGGTGGTCCGCAAAAGGGCCCCCAGATGCCTTCCCTGGATCATGAAAAGGTTGGAGGGGTGAATGCGTGGCCACCTGGCTTAAACTCCCAAACCCAGCCAAACGCAGCAGCCTGAGAGTGGGTCTGGTGGGCTGTGGTCGCAGATTAGTTACACTTCATTTTGAAAGAATGATTGCAGTTTTTAAAGTTTGGGGGACCTCCAAGTAGTGCCTCCAGATCTTCCCCTGCAAGAATTCCCCTTCTCCTTAAGAGCTAAACATTGTCACTGAGGTGTGGGCTGTGTGTCTTTTCGAATTGTCACAGTGCGACTTTGAAGTATAAGGACCCCAATCACGGACAGGATGGGGACTTGGCCTCTATAGAGACCGTCACAGTCTGCAAGGCCGATTCGCCCTGTGGTCCTGGGCAGGGGAGCTGTTCCCACTGTGAGCTCTCATGGGTCTACTTCAAGTGCGAAAAGGCCAGGCAAGCCTGGGACAATTTCAGCAACACAATCAATAATGATAGTGATGGGTCATAATCAGTAGAATAAAACAAATGCCCACAAGGTCATAGTGGTACATTGCTTCGATCCGTGAATGGTGTAGAACAGTCACCTCCTCTTAGAGCCCAACCCAAGAGGCAAACATAAAGGGAATAATGAACACAGGAAACCACTGTCATCAAACACCGCAGGCAAGAAGTGTCACCGGAGGCTAAAATTAATAAGCCAAGAGAAACAGAATATCTACATAGTTGCAAAGTCCCTCCCCACAAGATACTTAATTACAAACAGAAAAAGCATAGTTTACAGCCCATAAATGTGGCATGACTCAAACCAGATGATCAAAGTTGCCACCAGGAGTGGGACCCTGAGGCATGGTAGTTCCCTGGCCTCATGCTCCGAGAAGGACACAGCATCACTCCTGGGGGCTTCTGGCCAAAATGCACAACCACAGTCTCATTGTGAAAAACATCAAACATAAATCGACATTCTCGAAAAATCACTGGCCAGCACTCCCTTGTCAAAAGTGTTGAGACCATGAAAGCCTGAGGAACTGTCCTGGATTGGAAGCCATGAAAGTGGTCGTGATAAGTAAATGCAGGGGGGGACCCTGGCTGGGAACCCCCCGGAGGAAGGACGGCAGTGGGTCAGCTGGCGAGGCTCGCCCGAGGGTGGGTGGCAGGCAGGCAGAAAGCTCTTGTGTGGAATCCATGCCATCTGCCCCATGGTTGTGTACGATGTCGGCACCGGGAAGGCAGAGCAGGGCCGTCTGTGCTGTTTTTTGCAATTAAAATGGTTTCTAAATAAACACACAAAATAAAAACGTTGGGCGCCTCACAACCTCTTGCTGGTCTACTTGGCCACCTCCAGATTTCCCAGGCACAGCTGGCATTTGCAGCTTGGTGGCACCCTTTCCCCGAGCCTGGCACTGCCAGCTCCTTCTCCCTTTCCTAAGGCAGAGTGTGGGCACCTCTACCATCCTGGTCACAATCTCCTGAATCGGCTCCTGTTGGCCAACATCTAGGCAGTGTAGATGTGGCAGGTATAGAAGCCAGGGAGTGCGGAGCTGACAGGTCCCCCATCTCTGCTGTACCGTCACCGGACCGCAGTAACCTCAGAGCCCTGATAAAATTTGTCGATGGGATGAGTCCCTTCCCAGCACTAGGCCCCTTCCCAAGCCCCCTCCTCTTTGGGGCCCCCTAAGAAAAGCCCCTGTAGTGAACAGATCATGATCCCCAAAGATGTCTGTGTCCTATTCATGGAGCCTGGGAGTATGTTACTCCATGTGCAAAGGGACTGTGCAGATGCAGTTCAGTTAATGGTCTCGAGATGAGAGATGACCCTGGAATATCGGGGTGGGTCCAGTGCTGTCACAGGGTCCTTGTAAGACGGAGGCAGGAGGCAGTCTGAAGGTGGGATCTGTTTTGGAGATGGAGAAGGGGCTGTGAGCCAAGGAGTGCGGGCACTTCGAGAAGCTGGGAAGGCAGGGAAATGGATTCACTCTTGGAGCCTCCAGGGGGACCCAGCCCTGCCCACAGTTGATTTTAACCCAGTGGGGCTTCTGACCTCCAGGACTGTGAGATAATAAATGGTGTTGTTTGAAGCCACTAAGTTTGTGGTCATTTGTTATAGCAGCCACAGGACACGCATACACTGGGTGAGGTGATAATGAATTGGGTCGTCTTGAGTGCTAACCATGTACCAGGTTGGTGTGTTTTGTACATTGAAGCATTTTAATCCCCACAAGAATGCTGAGATAGGCAGACTTATCCCCAAGCCACAGGTATAGCCACCTGGGAACAGTGAAACGAAGGTGCTCCAGAGAGATGCTGTGGGGCAGGATACGGGGGAGCTGGGATCTGAACCCAGCAAGCTGACTCCTGTCTCCTGATGGCTTGTGTGGTAGCAGCCCCTCAGCTGTGATGAGCTAAATGGGATACTGGGAGTCCCTCATTGTCCCAATCAAAGAATTCCAAGGCTGGTGGAGGATATTCATGACCAAGCTCAGCCCTGAGGCCAAACCAGGCCCATGGAATTGACCGCTCACAGCCAAAAGCCTCTGGTGGCGAGTAACAGAAAACCTGGCCCAAATGGACCAAAGCCAGAAAAGGAGGGTTTGGCTCACATAACTAGAAAGGCCAGTGGAAGCCCTGGCCTCTTGCTGGCTGCTTCCTTTCCTGCTGATAGGAAGACAGGCGCCATGCTGTGTCAAGCACTCCTGTTTCCAGTCTAGCGGCGAATCAGTAACTGATTCCCTTCTGACAGCTGCATGCACCTTGTCACTGCTCTGAACAGGTCGATGCCAATCGTGGTGGCTGCAGGGAGGTGATGCTATGATTGGATGGGCTGAGCTATAGGCTCACTCCTAAGTCAGAAGAAAAGCAGAGCAACATAAACCAAACAGAAAGGAGACTGGACACTGAGGGTTAAAAACAAATATCTAGTCCACAGGCACAGCTTTCTACTCTGCAGATAAGGGTGTGGAAGCCTGGAGGTCCGCCTAGGATCACTCAGCTAACGCTTAGCAGTGCTGGGGCTTGAGCCAGAGATCTCAAACAGTGCAATTTCAATTCCACAAACAGTTGAAAAATGAGATTTAAAAATCAATACCATTGGAAATATCACAAAACATCAAATACCTAGGAATAAACTCATGAAAGATGTGCATGATCTTTATGCAGAAAACTGAACAAATCACTGAGAGAAGTTAAGTAAGAAGCAAATAAATGCAGGGGCGTACCACATTCATGGATCGGGGGATTGAATTGTGCATGCATGTCAGTTATTCCTCAATTGATCTATGGATTAATGCAATTTCAAACAAAATCTCAGTAAGTTGTTTTTTTGAAATCAATAAGCTGATTCTAAAATTTGTGTGGAGAAGTAAAGGAACAAAAATAATGGAATCGAGAGTTTCTAAAAGATGCCACTCACAAAGTCCAGGATACAATCCAAGGTTACCTATCATATGAAGAAACAGGAAAACACAATACTTTCTCACAAGAAAAGAAAACTGACAGAGGCCCACCTTAATGTTAGAATCAGTAAGCAAGGATTTTTAAAGCAGCTATTTTAGTAGGATAAAGGATATAAGGGAAACTATGTTTGTCACAAGAAGTGAAAAAACAGAAAAACCCGACAGAAAAAGAGACTTATAAAAAGGAAGCAAATGGAAATTTGCTGAAATATTAAAAACTTACTAGGTGCGTTATAGGGCAGAATGGAGAGGACAGTGGAAAAAAATTAGTGAACTCAAACAAAGATCAATAAAAATTATGTAATCTGAAAACAGAGAGAGTGAAAGTGAAATTAACAGAGCCTCAGGGACCTACAAGACAATATCCAAAGGTAATTGGAGTTACAGAGGAGAGGAGGTTAAGAATAGGGCAAAAAAAAAAAAAATATTTGGACAAACAACAGCTGAAAATGTCCCCAATTTGGTGAAAGACATGGATCCGTCATTTAAGAAAAACTCACTGGATTCCAAGCCAGAGGAATATGATGAAAACTAAGGTATGTCATAGTCAAACTTCTGAAAACCAAAATAAAGGAAAGATCTTGAAAGCAACAAAAGATAAATGGCACCAAAGATCCAGGAGAATAGTGAATCAAATTACCACTGATTCTCATCGGAAACAAGGGAAGCCGGAAGATAGTAGAAATCTTTAAAGTGCTAAAATTAAAATTAAAATTAAAAACTGTCAACCCAGAATTTTATATCCAACCAAAATATCCTTCCACAATGAAGGTGAAGTGAAAACATTTTCCCTAAGAGAACTCATCAGCAGCCAACCTGTATTAGAAGAAATACTAAGTAAATTTCTTGAAGTTGAAGGGAAATGATACCAGATAGAAAAATCCAGATCTGGAAGATAGAAAGAGCATCAGAAATAGTAAATACACGGGTGACTTGCTGTGAGGATGTGAGCAAAGCTCTTTCCAGATTTTTACACCCTATGCAGAAGCCAGAAGTCTTAAATTGAGCTTTATATTTGCATAATTCCAATGGTGCCAGGATTTTTTGGTTAGAAATTGACAAACTGATTCTAAATTGACATCAGAATGTTGAGGACCATGAATACCCAAAGCATTGCTGAAAAATAAGAACACAGTTGAAGGACTTATCCTAGTTGATTTGAATTCAGGATGTAGTCTGAAGTTTTAGATTCTACATAGCAGGATACTGATACGGTCAGTAAGCTGGTCAATGGAACAGAACCAGCAACTCAGAGACAGACGGTCACTTACATGGTCATTTGATTCTCAATGAAAGCTCCAACGCAATCCAACGGAGAGTCTTTTAAAAAAATGGTGCTGGCACAACTGGATATCTGTACACCCCCAAAATTAATCCAAGGTGAACTGTAGACCTAAAGACAAAGACTAAAACTATAATACTTTAAAATAAAATCTAGATGAATAATGTGGGGATTGGCAAAATATTTCTTAGGACATACCAAGCAATACCATATATGAAAACTATTTATAAAGTAGATTTCAACAGAATAAAAAACCAGTTTTCATTCAAAGCCATTATGGAGAAAATGAATAGACAAGCATCAGACTGAAAGAAAATAGTTTTCAAAATGTGTATCTGACAAAGGATTGGTATCTAGGATATATAAAGAACTAGATGAAAAAATTTTTAAATGAGCAATTCAAACAGACTTTCACAAAGGAAAACAAATGGTCAATGAGCATGTGCCAACATCATCAGCTGCAGGTAAATGCAGTCACTCTGATTCACAGATCAGTTTTGCTTGTTCTAGATAAATGGACTCAAGCAGTATTCTTTATACAGTACATACTGTACTCCATCTGGGCGGTGCTGGGGGGCTCAGGGTGCCTGGGAACGGACATGAGGCATTGTCTGGGATTCTGTGCCTTGGCAGATTCGGGTTTATATTTCCTGGAACTCATTGGATAGCCTCCTTAAGATCTGTGCATTTTGTTGCATGTAAAGTTTACCTGAAAAGAAATCAAGAACCATAAACAAATATCGACTTCTAGTTAATGACATACATGATGAAGTACTTTGGCAATGTGCGCTCATGTCTGCAATCTGTTTTGAAATGCATCTAAAAAAAGAAAAAGATGGCTTGATGGATTGATAGAAGGATAGAGGCAATGATAAAGACAGTATATACAATGTTCTTTGTATGATCCAGGTGGTAGACGATGGGTGATCACTGCAGAATTCTTTTCAGTTTTATGTTTGAACATTTTCATAATCAGTGTTGGGGGAAGAAAAAGAAGAAGCCACAGAGTTAAAGAATATATTTGCAATGCTTTTTTCTGACAAAGAGCAGGTATCCAGGAAATATTTCTAAATTTTTCTGAAATCAATGCATTTTTCTGAAAGACAATAGCACTTGAATAAGTGCACTTGGCCAAGACTTCCCTAAGAGGAAATCTCAATGCAACAATGTTTGAAAGTCCTCAGTGACCTCGGTCAACAGCGAAAGGTCAGTGAAAACATAGTGTGTCCTTCTCACACAACCGGAATGACTAAGATGAAAACAGACAACAGAACAGAGGCTACGGACAAATGACACCATGAGCTGGCTGGGAGAGAGCCCCTGGGATGCCTGGGTACGGTTGGTGGGAACGCAGCTTGCTGTGAATACCCTGAATATGGGTCTGGCAGCACCTCAACAGGCTGAGCATATGCTGTCCAACGACCCACACACTGCTGGTGGGATAGTATGGCAGAAATGGGAGTCCCCGCGTGCACCACAGATGTGTTTGAGACTGTCTGCAGCAGTGCAAGCCACGATCGCCCTGTACTAGACACAACCTGGCTTCCACCGACAGCAGAATGGCTTTAAAATTGTGCCTTCACATGTGGGCTATGGGGTACCCCAAGATGTAGGCGAATCTCAGAGACAGTGTTGGTTAAGAAAAAAAAAACAGACAGACACAAACAGTGCCTTCTGAATGACCTCACTACGTACAACCAAGAGCCACGAGCCTGGAGCCCGTGATGGCAGGCAGGTGGTGGGTACCAGTCGGTACCTTTGAGGGGGAGTCCTGGCAGGGAGCATCTGGGTGCTGGAATGTCTGGACCTCGGTGGTTGTTAGATGGGTGGGAGGTTTCACTTCGAAAACATTTGAGTTGTGTGGTTTTTCTGCGTATCTACAATATTCCTACAGGAAACAGGCCGAGCCTACAGAGCGCTCGCCTCGCGGTGCTGTAACCCAGGCAGCCCCCCGCCCAGGCCAGGCAGGAAGGCCAGCCCTGCTCTGGAGCCCGGGCCCTGCAGCTGGCGGGGTCTTGGGGCCAGAGGTCCCGGCCCTGGGCACTGGGCGTCCGGGCCGAGTCTGTTTACTTAGCTGGGCTCCGCACAATGCCCCTTTCTGTTCTTCCTGGGCTGATGTCAGCGCTGCGGGGCCGGGCGGGGTGCGGGAGGAACCCGCCCCGGGGCCCGGTGGGCAGGCCGGGCGCGGGAGCTCAGCCCGCCCCGACCCCGTGTGCCTGTGGGGGCGCCCCCGCCCGCTCTGTGCTTCAGCCTCCCCCGGGGCCAAGGGACGCCCCGGGCACAGTGGGCTGCCCCTTGGAGGGCACTTGGAGGCGACACTTGGAAGGCGAGCAGCGCCTCTGTTCCGCGCATGCGCTCAGACCCGGGTCCTCGCCGCCCGCCCCCTCCCGCCCCCCTTGTCCACACCTCCAGGCCTGAGTCACTCGCTTAATAACTAACACAGTTTGGGAAACATTCAAAGCACGCTGAACATTTTTTTCATTGCACGAGCAACAAAAGGATTAATTGAATCATGATCTCCCATAAATGTGGATGGGAAATAAAATAACTCTGCACAGCCTCGAAATAGACTTGGCGTGCCAGTGAGCCGAGTTGCGGCTAACTCAAACCAAATCCACCCGTCTGTTTCCGGCTGGGCTACCGCCTCCCAGGCCCGCCCCGCCCCGCCCTGCAGGCGGAGCAGGCAGGGCACCGACGACGCTGGCGCTGCCAGAGGCCCCCAGGTCGGCAGCCACCTCCCTGCTCAGGCCGCCCAGGCCCCGGGGGGCAGGAAGGCGCTCCTGGGAGCAGGGCCCGGCTGACCCTTGAACCAGACCTCCCCCTTGGGCCAGGCGGCCTCTTGCAGGTGAGGGGGGTCCTTTGCGGGCACCTGTGCAGGGGTCGGTGCTCAGGCTGCCATGCCAGCGGGGCCTCCCTGGTGGCTTTGAAGTTCTGTGACATCTGGTCCTCACGGCCTCTGTGGTGGGGCTGTCACGCCCATCTTACAGGTGAGAAGACTGAGGCCGGGCAGGCTGAGATGCACATGGGGAGGCCTGTAGCCCTCCCACACCCCAGGCTGTGTTCTTTGCCCCAGACAGAGCCCGGGGCTGCCCTGGGGACACACCCCAGCCTTTCCCAATCTGGGGCTCTCCCACCCGCTGAGGAGCAGCCCTGCCTGAGCCTTTGTGGGGCTTTGCAGGGGAGGCTGGCTGGGCACTCTCCATCTCCCCTCAAGCATGGCTGAGAACAACCACAACCCCGCCTCCATTTCACAGAGGAGTGAACTGAGCTTCCAGAATGTTCTCTGACACTTGCCCAAGCTTGCATGGCTGTTATTGGTGGGGACTCAGCACAAACCTGCTGACCTGGCCTGCTGCTCCTTGCCCCATCACCACCGAGTGGCTCCTGCCCTGAGGGGCTTCCAGGCTGACAGCAGAGATGCCGAGTCTACCTGCTGTCCCAGGACCAGCCTGCTAGTACCTGGGGGCCACAGGGGAGGGTGCAGCTCCTTTCCCCCAGGCCTTTCTTCATTTATCCCAGCACTCCAGGACTTGGCCCTCCAGGAAATTCTGATCTGGACCCACTGTCAGCTGACAGATGACGATTATGGTGACAAGAATCACTATGCATATATGCATGCGTGCAAATGTGCGCCAGCACTCTCATAGGCACACACTGGCACACAGTCAAAAGCAGCTCTTCCCATGGGTGGAGTCACTCACTAGATCCTGACCCTGCCCTGGAAATGGAGGCTCTGTTTACCTCCTTCTCCCTGGAAGCCCTTCAGTGAGCTCAGAAAGCATAAACACACAAGGTCACATGGAGCTGCAGATTTGACCCTGGATCCTCTTACCCCAACCACTCCACTCTGACCTCGGCGTCCCTGTAGACTGGCAGAGCAGGGCTCGGGTCCTTGGAGCCTCAGAGGACCCCTAAGCCCCAGGGAGAAGCTCCTGCTTGGGGAACCCAGCCATGAGCCATGAATCCCATTTGTGTGCCAGGGAATCAAGCATATGGATCTGATTTGCATGAACACACAGATATAAAAGTAGAGTGGCGGAGGGCTGGCAGCTATTCTGCTGACATTTGCAGAGATTACAGAGCCCAGAGCCCAGCTGTAGGGTGCTATCAGGGCGTGGCTGTGCGCAGGAGGACTACCGGAGATCCCACAAGGCCAAAGGCTTTTCTTGAGTTCCCCACTTTGCTAGCCTTTGCAGAGGACCCCTGGGGCGTGGGGTGACAATGTCTGCCCCAGAGGCCAACACTCCAGGAAGCGCTGGTGAGAGTGTTTGCAGCGCAGAGCTTCCTGCTCAGCCTCCCTGGGGAATGCTCGCATGCCCTTCAGGTCTGAACGCCTCTGATGTGCCCTCCTGCCTGTCCCCCTGGCACCTGCTAAGGGCTCTGTGGAGGGAGGGCGTGGCCTGGTCTCTCTCCTCCATGTGACTCTATGCCCCTCGAGGACAGCCCTGTCCGGGGCCTGCTCAGGCCTCAGGGGACAGACTCCTTCCTGTATTTGCAGCTGGGGTGACCTGAGGATTGCCTTGATGTGGGTTTGGCAGCAGACCCACCTAGTGGACTGGATGGTAGTAGTGACCACTGAGGGGCGGGAGTCTGAGGTCCCAGTGTGGTTTCCTCCCATCCTGCCCAGTCCCTTGCTGGTACAGAGCAAACAGGAAGATGGACGCAGGGCTGTGCTGTCCATGAGAGCGGCCAGACCCCAGGAGGGACGACTGTGGTGGAGGTCACAGCCAGGGTCACATCAGGAGCCTGTGGTAAGTTTCTGTGTTGTGCGGCAGGCAGGGGACTCTAAGGCCCATGACGGTCAGAGGGTCCCTCAGGGTCACACTGCTGGAGCTGGGGGCATAAGCCAGATCACCCCACTCTTGAGAGTGGCGGGTTGTGGGGCTTCAGTGGCTTGCACAGTGGATTCTGTGAAGATGTGATTCCGCAGCTGAGACACTGAGGCTCAGTGGGGCCACGTGCTCAGCAGCTCGGCAGGTGGGCCCGGGGGGCCAGGCATGTAGTTCTGTCCCGCATCCTGTGTCCCCCAGCTGCCCTCTGCATACCTGAGACCTGTGGGAAACAGGGCTGCGCGTCTGCATTCCCTGCATATCAGTGGTGGGGGGAGATATGAGCCCGAGGAGATAAGCAGGGCTGGAAGAGAGGCCAGGAGAGCCTTCCCAGCCCTTGCCTGCCCTCCGCTCAGGACCCCCCGGACTTGACTCATCTCCAGCTCTTCCTTGGCAACACCCACTTTGATCTCAGCTGCCCATCAAATCCTGGGGCTTTAGAACTAAGAGGCCCCCTTTGAAGCTGACAGAGGTGGTTCTGGGACACGAAAAAGGAAGCCCTGTTTAACTGGCTGTTGGGAAGCCAGGTCTCCTCAGGAGGCTGTTTGGGCTGAAAACAGAAATTAAATTCAAGGAGGTTCAGATAAATTAGTGCATGATAGTAACAGCTGCTGTTCCAATGGTGCCAATAAGCCAGGCACTGTGCAAAGCTGTTTCACATGTCCTTTCACTTAATCCTTAAAATGTGGCTCCCAAGGAACTTTCATTATCCCTACTTGACAAGGGAAACTGAGGTATGGACAGTTTGCAAGGCATGCCTGAGGTTACAAGGCTAGTGAGCGGAAAATCAAGGACCTGATCTGGTTCCATCTGATTCCAGAGATGGAGCTTGTGACCACTGACTGTGCAGACTGCCAGCACTCCCAAGTCTGTGTTCCTCGTGTGGAGCTCCAGATTCCCACCTGCCCCTCCCCAAGGGCTGACTTTCTTTCCGTGGAAGAGAACTCTTTGGTTCGGGGGGGAGTGTATCTCAGGGATGTCTTGGTTTTTGATTGATTCATTCAACAATCAAATCCAGAAGTACATACTGAGTGCCTACTATGTGCTAAGCAGTGTCCTACAAGTGCTCAGAAGTGTTCAGAAGGAAGAAAATAAAGATCAGAGCAGAAATAAGTGAAATAGACACTAGAAAGACAATATCAAATATCAACAAAACTGAAAGTTGGTTTTTTGAGCAGATAAAATTGACACACCTTTAGCTAGATGAGAGAGAGAGGACTCAAAATCAGGAATGAAAGAAGAGACATTAGGACAAATACCACAGAAATACAAAGATCATAAGAGACTATGATGAACAATTACATGTCCATAAATTGGGTAACCTAGAAGAAATGAAACATATAACCTACCAAGTCTGAATCATGAAAATAGAAAATCTGAACAGACCAATAACGAGGAGATTAAACAGCAATCAAAGAACCTCTCAACACAGAAAAATCCAGGACCGGATGGCTTCACTAGTGAACTCTACCAAGCATTTAAGGAAGAATTTAATAGTAATCCTTCTCAACTCTTCCAAAAACCTGAAGAGGAGGAATGCTCCCAAGCGCATTTTACAAGGCCAGCATTCCTCTGATACCAAAACCAGTCAAGGACGCTGCAAGAAAACTACAGGCCAATGTCCCTGATGCAAAAATTTTCAAACAAATACTAGCAAGTTGAATTCAACAGCACATTAAAGGCCTGTACACTATGATCAACTGGAATTCATCCCTGGAATGCAAGGATGGTTCAATATACTCAAATCAATCAACATGATACACCACCTTAACAGAAGGAAAGATAAAAATTATATGATCATCTCAATAAATGCAGAATAACATTTGACAAAATGCAATACCCTTATGTGATTAAAAAAAAAACCCTCAATAGATGAGGTACTGAAGGATTGTACTTCAATATGCTAAAGCCCAGGTGTGACAAGCCCACAGCTAAAATCATCCTCAATGACGGAAAGCTGAAAGCTTTTTCTCTAACATCAAGAACAAGTGAAGGGCGCCTGTTCTTGCCACTTCTATTCAACGTAGTACTGGAAGTCCTAGCCGGAGTGATTCGGAAGGAAAAGAAACAAAAGTATTAAAATTGGACAAGAAGAAGTAAAATCGCCTCTGTGAGGCATGATCTTACATACAGAAAATCCTAAAGACTCCACCAAAAAACTGTTAGTACTACATGAATTCAGTAAAGTTGCAGAATACAAATTCAACATATAAGTATCTGCTACATTTCTATATATTAATAATAAACTATCTGAAAAAGAAGTTACTTACAAGAATAAAATGCTTTGGAATAAATTTAACCAAGTTAGTGAAAGATCTGTGCACTGAAAACTATAAAACACTGATGAAATGGAATATTTGGAAAGATGTACAGGGACTGGAAGGGTTCATACTGGTGAAATGGCCATACTACTGAAGCAATCCACAGATTCAATGCAATCCCAAGCAAAATACCAATGGCATACTTATACAGTAGTAGGAAATGCAATCCTAAATTTTTATGGAATCACCAAAGACCCCAAATCCAAAGGAATCTTCAGAAAGAAGAACAAAGCTGGAGGCATCATGCTTCCTATTTTCAAACTATATTACAAAGCTTTAGTAATCAAAACATTATGGTCCTGGCATAAAAAAAGATGCATGTATCACTAGAACAAAGTAGAAAGCCCAGAAATAAACCCATGCATGTACGGTTAACTAATCTTTGACAAAGGGCACCAAGAAACACAGTGGGGAAAGGGTGGTCTCTTCAATAAATGGTGTTGGGAAAACTGGACAGCTGCATGCAAAAGAGTGAAATTGGACCCCTGTCTTAAGCCGTACACAGAAGTCAATGCAAAATGGACAAAAATGTCCCCTTTTCTAGAAGCCCAAGGACCAAAATCCAGGTGGGGCAGGGCCTCATTTCCTCTGGAGGCTCCAGGGGACGGTCCTTCCACCTCTCTCAGCTCCTGGGGCTCCAGGCCGCCCTGGGCTCTGGCCCTGCCCTTCTGTGGCCGTCTTCCCTGGATGCCTCTGAGTCCTCTGCACCTGCCATGAGTCACAGGGTTTAGGACCCACCTGAATCCAATTATGATCTCATTTTGATCCTTAACTAATTCATCTGCAAAAACTCTATTTCCAGATAAGGTCCTGTTCACAGGCTCTGGGTGGACCTGGAGCTTTGGACGACTGTGTCCAGCCCACTACATGAGGTGTGTGCTGTCGGGGTGAAGGAAGGGAAGGGCTGGAAGGGCCTGCTTTAGACCGCTGGGCACAACGGCCTGTCCGAGGAGGTGCTGAGGCCTCGGTGCAAGGAGTGGGTCTTGGGGAGGGCACAGCCGTGCAAAGGCCCCGCGGCAGGAACTTGCTGGTGGCTTTGAGCAACGTGAAGGAGGCCAGTGGGGGTGCTGTGGGGAAGCTGGTGGGGCTGACTCACTGACCCATGGGTCACGGTCATGGGAGGAAGAACGTGGGCCTGTATTCTGAGGGAGGAGGGAAGAAGCCATCCCTGGTTTCTGACCAGAGAAGAACCAGGCTGACTTGGGTTTTAAAAGGTCATGCTCCCTCTGGCCACCTAGAGAGCTACTGGGAGTGGGGTGACCTGCACAGGAGGCCAGCGGCCCTGGAATGCTGTCATGAGATTTGGGACACTGGGCATGGACAGTTGGTTGGGAGGCCTGGCATTCCCATCCTCTCCCAAAGCCCCCTGGGCTCCCAGCCTGCTCAGCAGGACTCCCTATGGCCCTGCACGGTGTCAGGTTGCCTGGCCAGAAGCCTGGTTTCTACTGAGCCGGCTCACAGGTCAGCTGCATGCTGTGGGGCCAGGCGGTCACCGAAGCTGGGAGGCCAGGGGAGGCCAGATACATCTCGCTGAGACACGGAGCTGTCCAGGGTGGTGGGGGAGAGGCCCCCAGGGACGTGGCTGCTGCTGGCTGGGGGCAGGGCGTGCCAGCGCGCCCATCACCTAACCATGGCCCTACAGCTGCCCCCAGGGCCTGCACAAGGAAGCAGGCTGGGGCCTCGGGGCTCATTCGGCAGCTCGGTGCACACAGGTGTTGCGGCCCTGCACCTGGGAAAGGAGTCGCTGAGGATGTCTCTCTGCTTTGGCAGCGCCCTCCAGGGGTGCCGACCCAGTTACTGATTTATTTTCACTGAAATGGTTTCTTAGGATTGACTGCTAGAGCAATGCAATTGTAATGTCTTGTTTCTCCATGTGTGCATGAGATTTATCACCATAAACTACTCATTTCCTACGGGAATGGCTGGAAAGGCGCAGCTCGGCAGGGGCACCTTCCCCGAGTGGTGAGGCCAGCACCTGTCCAGTCTAGTCCCAGACCTGCTGAGCCTCCAGAAGCAAACCCTGAGCCTAGCAGCAGCGCACCGGCCTCCGCCTCCCCCACCCCTGACTCCCTGTGTCTGCGGAGCGGCCTGACGCGGACGTTCTCTAGAGATGGAGTCACACACTCTGCAGCCTTCGTGTCATCCACGTTTCACCTGCGTCAGAGCCTCACTCCTTTGGAGGATGGAAAACACGCGTGTGGACAGGCCACGTGGTGTACCCCCCACCCCTCTGGTGTGTGACTCCCACAGAAAAGCAGGAGGGGGAGGGAGGTGGTGGGCAGGTGCCCTGGACCCGAGCCCCCAGCCACCTGTGTGGGGGCTCCCCGGGGGCTGTTTCAGCTCAGACAGCCTGCTGGGCTCTGTAAGGGGTGACCCCGCGTCAGCCTCCAGTGGGGAAGCCAGGACGCCACAACCACCGGCAGGACCCAGAGGGTCGGCCCAAGACCTTGTTTTTGTTGACAAGCACCAGAGCCCAGGGAGGAAGCTGGGAGAGCTGAGGGGTGGAGAGACCCGGGGGGCGGGTCACCACCTCCCTTGTCCCCGTTTTGTGGATGGCACGGCCGAGGACCTGAGGCGCACAGTGACTACTGGCGCCCAGGGCCAGTGGTGGGGAGGGATGGCAATCTGGGCCTCGGGCGGGCCCTGTTCTGTTGGGCTGTTACCTGGGCTCCCCCAGGTCCAGAAGAAGCTACGTCAACAAGTGCGCCCAGAGCGGTGGCCTTGCCGAACCCCCTCCACCATGCCTCCCCACCAGCAGGGTCACACAGACACAGGGTGGGCCCCGTGGGATCCCTTGGGCCCGTGACACATCACAGGGCCTTCCCGTCCTGCTCTGCAGGGCAGGAGTCCCAAGTGGGTCCAGTGATGGGATGGATGTGAAGATGCCGGCAGGGTGGGCCCTGGAGGCTCCAGGGAGAAGCTGCTGGTGGCCTTTCTGGCCTCTACAGGCACTGCATCCTTGGCTGCGCCCCGGGTCCCCCTGGCCTCTGCTGCTCTGGCCTTCCTGCCTCCCTGCGAGGACCCTCCCGGATGATCCTGACCCTCTGCCTCCTCGGGGCCTTTCCCTTAATCCCAGTGGCAAAGCTCCTTTCCCATGGGAGGTCTCGGCCACTGCTTGCAGAATTTGCAGAATTTGCAGAATTAGGACATGGATGGGGCCTCTTACCCTGCCTGCCGACCACAGGGAGCCGGGGCTGGAACTCAGCTCCTCTGCCTGCCAAGTGACCATGTCACAGAGGGGAAACTGAAGGTCAGAGAGGGGAGGTGAGCTGCCCAGCTGCAGCTGACCGTGGCCCAGCTGAAGTCTGAGCAGAGGGGGCTGCCCTGCTAGGATCCTCAGGTGCCCAGGAAAGGGCCTGGGGAAATCTGGGGGACGCAGGACTGGGACACTTCAGGGCAGGACAGAGGGGCTGGCAGGGAGCCACCTTTGGCAGCAATACTGACGGAATCAGGGGGCCTGCTGGCTGTGTCTTTAGACGTGGGAAGTACTTTTCGTCTGATGTCTAAGGCAGCTCTGTGCTCATCCCATCAGCCCCGCGGTGGGCACAAAGGCAGGGCACCACCTGGAATGTGGGGTTTGGTGTGGAGAGCCCCGTTGACCTCTGTGATGGAGACCCTGGGACACGGGAGTGCAGGCCCTGTGCGTGAGCCTATGACACGTGTGCATGTAACAAGTGGTGTGGCACATGTGGCGTGTGCAATAAGGACGTGTGCATACTGCTGTGCCGGAGAGGCCTGGCCTTGGGCCACTCTTCTGATGTGAAGCTGGCCTGGTTCCCTGTGCAGGGGGGCATGTGCACTGTCCTACCTGACTGGCCATGGATGTGGGGTCAGGATGTTGCAAGAACATGGTGAGCGGCTGCACTGGCCCCTTTTCCAGATGCCGGATGCATCCCCTGCCTTGTTGAGCTGGCTGGCCTGGGGCAAGGCCATGCCTTCAAATCTTTCAGAGTGAAGGGATGGAAACGGTGTGCACCAGCTCCCGGTCTCCTGGGCCTGCAGCTGGGGAGCAGGACAGTGGGCTTGCACCCGGGGGCCAGCCCTGTCCCCAGGGAAAGGCTGGGGTGTACACGCCCAGCCCCGAGGTGCCGAGGTCCCTGTGGTGTCCTGCAGTCACTTCCCCAGCCCGGGGACTTGTGCGAGGGGTCCCGAGCAGCTCCTCACCTGGAGACTTGGGGTCATGGGTCAGGCAGGACAGCTTCACAGCACCCCCACAACATCCATGCGAGGCCCTGGACCCCAAATGGCATGATCAGGAGGCCCCTGGGGCCTGTCTCCATGGGGCCTTGGGGGCTGTAGCCAGCACGCCAGCTTCTGGACTGGGCTCAGCACCGTCCCCAGGCTGTCTGTCCTGGGCCTTTGGGACAGTATTTGCCCCTTTCCTGTCCCAGGGCAAGGCTGGCCACTCCCTGCCCTCGTGGCCCATGGCCTGGCAGGCGTGAGGTGGACGGCAAGTCTCCCCAGTAGGGTGGGTGGGCTGCGTCCCCAAAGGACGTACCCATGTCCTAACTCTGCCGACCTGTGGTGTGGCCTTGTCTAGAAGCAGGGTCTGAGCAGATGTCCCAGGTTTAGGTGAGATCACACTGGAGGAAGGTGACTCTGATCCAACACCTGGTGTCCTTCTAAGAAGAGGTCAGGACACACACACAGGATGGTCATGGTGGGGCGTGGGGGTGTGGAGGGACGCAGCTACAGCCAGGGGTGCCTGGAGGCCCAGGAGCTGGGAGAGGCGGGAAGGACCCTCGGGGGAGCCTGGAGAGGGGCTCAGCCCTGGTCACCGGGTCCTGGACTCCTGGCCTCTGAGCGTGAGGGCAGATTGCCGCTGATTTGCACCCTACTCGGGGGGTATTTTGCCACAGCAGCCTCCAGACAGCCCTATGGGGGCCAGGAAAACAGCAGGTAGGACCCTGCTGCTGCCCCGGGCACCAGTCCCTGTCCATGCCAGCCAGCTGCCCCCAGTGGTGAGAGCGTGCTCAGCCCGTCTGAGGACCCCCACCCTCTGTCCCTTCCCTTCTCTGCAAGGGCCAGACCTGTGGGAGCTAAGATACCCTCTCGCTCCCCAACAGCCTCTGGCAGGGTGGCCCCCAGGCTGGGTGGGGGGCAGGGGGTGGGAGGTGTGCAGGGTGCTGGAAAAGGCCCTCGGGGTGCAGGCAACAGTGTGCAGAGCCCTGAGATGAGAGTGGGTGGGGAGGGTCATTTCTCCTCAGAATCAGGGGCTCTCCCCAGGGCTGAGGGGAGGCTGCTGCGTGCCCAGGCCAAGGCCAGTGGGGGCTCTCGGCACGCGGGCCCAGGCTCCCAGAGGGCCCCGAGCCTCCTGTGGGAGCCCTGCAGACAGGGCGGCTGACCCTCAACCCACGCAACCTGCAGGCCAGCTGGCCCAGGGTGGGGACTCATCTGGAGGAACGCGACTGGGACGGTGCCAAGAGTGTCTGTGTGTCCACAGGGACGTGAGCATGCACCAACGAAAAAGAGGAGAAATGGAATAAAAATTCTTTTTTAATGCTCTCGGCTGCTAAGGTCAGCATGTCAGCCAGGAATCTGAGCAGAGCGCTCACACTGGGGCGCATTCCAAACCTCCACCTTCCCCGCGCCCTCCGCCTCCGGGAGTCATGGGCGAGGAGGCGCCACTGCCCCCCAGGCCGCCCCATCCCCGCCAGGCCACCGCAGTGACCCTGTGTCAGGGGGCAGAGCAAGGTCACCCTCGAGGAGGGAAGAGCGGGCCAGGTGAGTGAGGCGAGCTCAGCGGGCCATGGCCGGGCTGTGTCGGGGGCCATGCGGCGGGGTTTGCGGGGGCCGTGGCCCGGCCCTCCCTGCCAGGAATCCCTCAGGGAGTCTGCTGCCACCCAGGCCGGGGGCTCTGTTGGCATGTAGGGGAGCCGGGTCAGCCTCCAGAGAGGCCTCCTGGAAAGGGACCCTGAACCACTCTGTGCTCCGGAGGTTCTCTGCGTTCGGATAAAACTGAAGTGGCCCCCACGTGGGCCGAGGGAGGGCCGAGCAGCCGGCTCAGATGAGAGCTTGAAGCTTGGAACGAGGGGCCCTGAGCCAGGAGGGGGCTTGTGTGTTGAGTCACGTGGGATGTGACCACTGTGGGGCCAGTAAGGGTCCCTCCGCAGTCTCTGCACTGCCCTCAGACTAGCACCAGCTGTAGAATGAAATGGAACCCACGACACCTAGCAACACACGCTTGACTGGAAGATTCCATTTTTCAGCAAAGACCCAGTCTTTCTTCCCCAGCCTCTGAGGTACCACTAGACCGCTCTGCCCTGTGGCCCATAACATATGACAGACGAAATGATGCATGAGTTCTGTGCGTGGACTTTAGGAAGCAGCTGTGCTTGCCCCCGCCCTTGGGAGCCTCTGACCTCAACTGGGAGAGGAGCCCACAGCCAGCAGCCAAGCACAGCCTAGACCAGACGTATCCCAGTGGGCCTGCAGACAGGTGAGGAAGGAACGGGGGCTGCCGGACGCCACTGAGGCTCTGTGTCACCTGTCACCCAGCTCTAACACGGCCTGCAATCAGGTGAGGATCTAGGGAAGACAGGAGCAGCACAGGAGAAGACAGGGTCGTTGTAACCGACAGCGCTTTCTCTGGACCCGGCTCTTACGAGGATGACCTTACCTACTTTTTTCTTTAAAAAAAAAATCAATTTATTTCAACTAGACCTCAACAACAACAAAAATAAGTTCGCCCCTTCCTACCATACCCCTTTGTCTTCTTAACAATGCTACAAGGTTGGTGCGGCTGTTTCTTTCATTTTGAGAAGAGGAAACAGGCTCAGACTGGCCAGGCGGCCGCTCAATGCCACGCAGCCGGAAGTGGGGGAGCTTGGGTCTGAGCCCTCACACGTGCCCAGAGTGTGACCAGGGGGCCGTGTCACCTGCACCGCCCAGTATGACAGCTGCCAGTGGCTATTTAGATTTAACAGGTTACGTCAGACAAAACTACACCTGAGTTCTTCACCCACACTGGCCACTTCCCCAGCGCTCGAGGGCTGCAGGAGGCTGGTGGCTGGTGTGTCACAGCGCCCAGCGCCCAGGACGTCCTGCTGGCCAGTGCCGTGGGGACGGACTCAGGCCACCTGCCTGCCCGGAAAGGGGGTCTCTGGCCACCTCTGCCCCTGCCCCCCATTCGCTCTGTGCCCTCGCATCAGCTGTGCCCGGCCTCAGTGTGTCACCTGGAGGACAGGTGATGAGGAGGATGCAGGGGCTCCTGGGCTCCCCTAGAACCCTGCTCAGGACTCGGGGGTCAGTTGGCAACTGTTCTGATGGCAGGGCTATGCCCTCAGGGGCTTGGGGCATGGCTCCGCTCTGACTGCATGGTGTCTGTCCACAGGAGCTAAGAATGCTCTGGAATACGGGTGTCTGCTCTCCCAGGCAGGCGCACGAGTTGGTGTAAAAGGGGACCAGGGTTACATTGGAGCCCGGAGGGCAGCCCAGGTAAATCCCCCAAAGAGAGCAGAGCAGAAAAGCAGCCAACCGCCTCCGCAGCACCCGTGTCTGGAGGAGGGAATAATATCGTCCTCTTTAAGTGCTTCGGTCACCTGCTCTTCCCGCGTTCATGGCAGCAGGAAGCACGGGGGAAACATGCTTTCTGGCCATCTTGGTCTTCTGGCGCATTCCCTCTGGGGACTGCAGCCTGAGAAATGCCCCAGGCTGGCCAGACGTGGCCCAGGTGCTGGGAGGCATGGCCAAGCCCCTGGTCCCTCTGGGGGAGAGGCCCTCACGGTAATCTGGAAATGGGCCCTTTGTGAGGTACGGGAGAGACAGTGCCCCCAGGGAACCCAGAGCCCAGAATCCCAGCCCTGGCTCTGTGCCACTAGCGACTTTCCACGTGGCCCAGATGAGTCACTGTCCCTACTTGGGCCTCAGGAGCCCCACGACATTCAGTTAATGCCTAGAATGTTCTGCAGACAAGCCCTGGAAACGGAGGACTTGCCCGTGTTAGCTGGAGTCCCATGTCCTGCCTGACGTGACCTCCAGGGTGGAGGAAGGAAGGAAGAATGAGTGATGGACTGAGGCTGTTGGTCATCTCTTGTCCATCCCTGCCTCCAGGAAGCCCTCCTGGGCCCTCCCTGGCTGTCCAGGGCCACCCACACACTCTCACTGCTGCAAGCATGCGTCCGGCTGGCTCGAGGGTTTACACGGATGCGCCCATCCCCGGCGTGTGACCTGCCACCCCAGGCCCAGCACAGGGCCTCCCTGGACATCTGAGTGCACGAGCAGCCTGTGGTGGGCTGTGGCCCTGGCGCTGCATCCACACCACTGTGCAAAGCCGGGCCTCAGATGCGGCCCCACACTCTCCTCCTGGGGCCCTGAGGACTATGTTCCCAGGATCTGCTGCTCCCCCTCAGGGAAGGGGAGTTGTGGGGCTTCTGTGGCTGCCCCATGGTTGAGTCCAAGGCATGAGGGGCCCACTTTAACCATCGGTGACTCAGCCTCTTGTGACTGGGCCCTGGCTCGGCAGAGAGGCCCGTCCGTGTGTCCCCGTTTGGGGCTTGGAACTGGGGGCTCTGTGCCGCGTGCAGGCAGGGCTCTTGCACTCCCACACATGAGCCCCTATGCTCCGGCCATCTGTGCCGGGAGACAGGGCCCCCCATGCAGCCCGTACAGCCAGCTGGGGGGAGGCTGATGAGGGGCTTGTCGGCGGAACTCATGGGAACTCGTGCCTGCTGGCTGGACTGGCTCTGAGGGGCCATGGACAGGGCCGAGGGCTGGGCCCTCCAGAGACACCAGGCCGGGGGTGGGGTGTCCAGGCCCCAATGTATGACCCCCAGCCTATGAGCCCTGCTCTGGCCCCAGCCCGTGACTTCTGGCCCTTCCACACCAACGTGACCCCTTGCTGAGTGCAGAGATCCTCTCTGGTGGTCAAGCAGGCAGGGACTGGGTGTCAGGCGCCTCTGTGCAGCAGAGACCCGGCGGGTGGGTGGAGGCGGATGTGAAGTTTCTGCCCTCCCCTGAGTCCCCTGCCCTGAGGTGCCGGGCCTGGCTAACAGTGTGGCAGAGGTGCGGGAAGCAGGCTCCCGATGGCCCCCACAAGGCCCCCTGGGCTGCTCTCTACTGGAGCCCGAGCTGCCTTGGGGGATGTCTGACGGCTGTGAGCACCTCATGTGGACCATCCAGCCACGGGCCCAGTTGTCCCACCAAGGTGCCTGCCATGGGAGCGAAGCTGTCTCAGATGTTCTAGACCAACCATCTGCCCTCTGACCCCCACGGTGCCACTTCCCCGATGCCAAGTGGCCCGGGTACCTGGGGAGGCGAAGAGGCAGTGAGTGGTCGTTGGGGTGGCCTGCCCCCAGCGCTGGGCGCACCCTGCTCCTGACCACCGCCTGCTTCCTTCCTCGCCCTGGGAGGCCACAACTGGGCCACACCATCGACAAGGCGGACTCATGCCCCCGGCCCCAACCAGAAGCCAAAGCCACACCGTGTGAAATAGCTGAAGTTGTGGCTGTTCCAGAAACAGCTCCTAGTGCCGTTCCAGCAAGAAGGGCATTTGCCCGCATCAGTCAGGCCAGACCTCCCGTCTGGCAGCCCCTCTCCCCACTCAGAGTGCCCGGTCGGCCCGTCTGTGGCTCTGCCGGGCACTCCGTTTTTCGGGTCTCCCTAAGGAAATGCGGCTGTGTCCAGCCCAGCCCCAGCCCTGAGTGGTCCCATGGGGACTGTCCTCTGTGACTGGGGGCCGGGGTGAGGCCCACAGCACCACATGTGGGAGGGGACCCAGGCGGGGCTGGGCCTGAGCAGATGGTCTGGGAAAGCACTTTGTAAAATGACCTGCCGACATAGGCATCATCTTTAGCAGATGCAGCGGTGCCCCAGCTGACCTGATGACTGCCAGGACGGTCCTGGTGTGGCCTCAGACCCGGGGCCCAGAGCCCCAGGAGTGGGCCAGGGGGCCAGCGGGCAGGGAGCTTCTGTTCTCACGATAGAACAGGAAGAAGGAAGGCTGGGGTGGCGGGGCAGGGCTGACCACAAGTCAAGGAGGGACACAGCGGCCCTGCACAGGTGTGGGGCAGCCCCATGAAATCCTGACTTTGATGTCTAACCAGAACTGGAGAGGAGGACCACGTGGCACATCTGTACCACGAGACGGAGGAGCAGGCCGGGCGGGGGCTTGGACACCCCGCCATGGGGGCGTGGCAGGGCCGAGGACGGAGAGGCCCTCTGAGTGGTCTTGGGGGGTGCCGCTGGCCACCTGGTGGAGGACTGTGGTGCTGGGTGAGCAGCCGGGGGTCTGAGACCACACAGGGGACACACGAAGGAGCAGGAGGCGGGCGCTGCTCTCCGGGATGGTGGGCCTGCCCCCGGGTGGCGTGCTGGAGCCCCTCTGCCCGGTGCAGCCTCTGTGTGGGGCCCGAGGGGGGCCATGGACCCCCTACCCTGGCTCAGAGAACCCCGGTGCTCCACTGCTGCCTGAGTGGAGACCCCGCTGGCCTGCTGAAGATGGGGAGTCATGAAACTGAGCAGGGGTGACAAGGAAACACATCACTCTCCCAAAACGGGCACAAGGCCTCGGGGAGGGGACCGACGGCCTGACATGGGGGCCTCACCCCAGGCCAACAGCAAGGCCCCAGGCACGTGACTAAAGAGGAGGAGTAAGTGTAATAAATGCCAAGAGGCAGTCCACGGCCTGTGGACTTGGCCACGGGGCGGCGGCAGGGAGGGAGCCCCCAGAACCTGGCGGAGTGACCGCCCCCGGACACTTCGGGCTGCGACGGGGAGCTTTTCGGATGGGCCACATGTCCTGTGGGCTCTGGGCCTGGTTCCCCCTGGCATGTTCAGCTGGTTTTCCTGGTCTGAGGACTTATTTGGGGCTAGTGCGCCCCAAGCTCCTTCTACCTTGGGAGCACCCACTTGCCCAACTGTGAGAGCCGGCCCCCCTTGGGTGTCCGGGCTGCTGCACCAAAGGCCCACAGGCTGGGGGCTGGTGATGGCAGGGCCTGTCCCCTCCCAGCCCTGGGGCCAGAAGTCCACGGTCGTCATGGGAAAAGGCCTGCATCCCCTCAGGAGGCTCCAGGGGAGGGTCCTTCCCGCCTCCTCCAGCTCCTGAGGGCTCCGGGCCCCTAGACCTTTGTTCCAAATAAGGCCAAAGTCTGTGGTTCCAGCTGGACACATTCAGGGGCCACAACTCAACCCACCACCGCTGCTGGACAGGCTGACCGCCCCCGCCTCTGTGAGCTGCATGCTCCCAAGATTCTAACATGGTGCTGGTGCCTCCATGAAGGGGTGTCTCTGCCAGCAGGCAGTCACCCCCTTTGGCTGTTTTATTTACCATCACATGCCCAGAACTGATTTCCGAGCCTGCAGAGCGGGGCCCGAGGGAAGATGTGACTAACGGAGCCGACTCCTTCGACACTCCCGCAGGCTGTACGTGAGTCATAATTTCAGCTCCCACCAGCCCATCTGAGCCGCTGACCTGCACCCAGGGTCCTAGCCTTTGATGTCCCTTTCTTCCAGAGCATCCTGAAAGCTGCTAGGTCAAGTTTCTGTTGGTGTGAACTGTTTGGAACCACATCAACAGACCTGCGTTTATACGCTGTGATGCAGGAATCCACGTGCAGAAATGAATCCTAAATAAAGAATCCTCAGTGCATGTGAATTGTACACAAAGATGTTCCCTTCAGGGCTCTGTGCAAGAGCAGCACCTGAACCCCTAACTGCTCAGCCCCGGGCAACGTGGAAGTGAGTGACAGCACAGGCTCTGCAAGGACAGATCGGCAGCCATGCAGTCATGCCCGTCGTGATCTGGCAGAAGCGTTGAGGATGGGTGCGGTGTATGCTTATGCAGCGTGATTGCAACTGTACAGGTGTGCGTGGGTTTGGCACCATGGGAAGCCATGGGAGGCTTAATCCAGCCTCCAAAAAATAACTGGGAAGTATCTTGAGTCTTCAGTCTCTAGGAAAAGGGGGTGACGGTTGTTATACAGAGCAAAACTTCCTAAGCACTCCCCCCTGCCTCGCGTTCGTACACACGCTGAACCACCTCCAGACACACTGCGGAGCCTCCAGCGCCGCACTGTGCCAGGGGATCGCCTCTCGGCTCTGATCTCCCTCTGTGGTCCTCAGGAGGGGACCACGCCTCCCAGGCCTGCATCCGCTGGGACAGAGGTGGGCAGGGCGGCAGCAAGAGGCACCCAGACACGTCTGTTTCCGGCATCTCCCTGTCTCCCCATCTGCTGGAAGGAAGTGCCCTGCGTGTTTAGCCCTCGCTCCGAGTCCCTGTGGACCCCTTTTCCATGCCCAGCAGATCCCAGCCTTCTCTGTGCCAGCTGTGCCTGCTGATCCTCAGAACCCGGTCTCTGTCCTGAGTTACTCTTGGGCGACGAGGACTCCTGGGTGGATTGTGGACTTGAGGGCGTTGTTTTGCCCACGGAGGCCAGAGTGCAGGCAGGGGTGCGATGTGAGCCCCACTGGGCCCCCACCAAGGCTCTCAGCCACGTGGCTGACCAGTAGTGGCAAAGATGACATGGTGTGGTACGGGCATCGCTTGCTGGGGGCACAGCTCAGGGGGCTGAGGGGCCAGGAGGGCCGGAAGGGCTGGGAGGCCAGACCTGGGCGCCAGACTGAGGGGTCCTCCCGGGTACAGAACTGGGTAACAGGACCCACTTCCCCCCGGGGGAAGGCTTTGCAAACTGGGAAGTGGCCCCAGAAGGGTGGTACCCAGGGGGACCCAGCACGTTTCCCAGCACCCTGCCCCCAGCCTGCCCCCTCTCGCCGCACGCTGTGGGATCTGGTGGGGAGCCCTTGCCCCACAGTGGTGGCAGGTGCCCAACATTGTGAGTGCGCTAAATTCACCCAGTGGTGCTCTGCGCTGCCCACCCACCCGGCATTCAGCTGGGCCGCCTGCTGCAGGTGCACGGAAGCGGCTCGTCTGTGACTTGGATTCAGAACCGGATCAGGACTCACGCCCGCCCCAGCGTGCTCATGAGGACCGCCTCTCTGTGGCCAGGCCTAGGCTGTGCCTGGGGCAGCGTGTCCCTGAGGCCATGAGAGCCAGGGGGATGGGGGCACAGCGTGCGCTGATGGCTGCCTCCAGGGTTTCTGTGGTGCTTGTGGGCTCCGGGCGCGCCTGCCAGCTGGCCACATGGCTAGGCGGCTCCCCTCCCTGCAGCACACCACGGTGGTCTGGGACACGATGCCCAACCCCGACCCACTTAGTGTTAACGGGGTCGGCACTGGGATGCTGTGTCCTTGGAGTCATTTCATCCTCTGCCTGTCAAAGATGCAGTTGCTTTATTTCTGAAAGATTCTCTCAGTGGCTTTACTGACATCTAAGCAGGGAGGAAGGGGCTGCCGGAGCTCCCTGCCCACCGAGCCTGCCCTGCGGTCCTGAGGGCGGCCTCCGACAAGACTCTGGGGCTTTAAGTCCTGCGCCGAGGGAGAGGGCCCGCGATGGAGGGGCCAGGGCTGGACACACCGCCCCGCGTGGGGCCTCCGCCTTCCTGTGGGTGAAGAGGGGCCTGTCCCTAAAGCCGGGTCCTCAGGTTCCCAGCCTCACGGGTGCCTCCACAGGGGAACATGCACAATGGTGGTGCTGGTACCCAGGGTTCAGTGAGCACCCACTGGGTGCCACGTTTCCTCAGACACACCGTCTTGCTCTTCACTGACTCATTTGCAAAACAAGGAAAGCGGCTCCCACGTATGGGTGTGGCTCCCAGGAGGGAAAGAGAAGCCTGAGGTCGCAGAGCAGTGAGCAGGGGATGTGAGGCTGTGACCAGTGTGGCTGCTTCAGGGCAGAGGCCGGGGCGGCCGGGGGAGGGCTGGCTCCTCTCCTGGGGGTCCTACGCCTTCTTCCCTCATCCCAGCCATGCCTTCACCTCTGGAGGCGGCAAACCAGGCGGGAGGCTGTTTCTCAGCCGCAGGCCCCACCAGAGGAGGTCAGTGGGAACCGGGCCCTTGGGAACTGAAGAATGCACAGTGAAACCAGAGGGTGTCATTTTGGTTTTGATTTTCATTCAAATCGGGGGACCACTGGTGACCCACAGTGCCTACGGAGGGGCGGCAGCACAAGCCCCGTCAGCCCTGGGGTGGCTGCCTTGCTGGCCCTGCGTTCCGGAGGCCTGAGCTCTTACAGTGTCTCTGTGGCCCAGCAGCCCATGTCCGGGGGCCTGTCAGCAAGGGTGCTCACGCGAGTATGTACAAAGGGTGCGCACAGCCGACAGTGGGGGCAGCGAGAGATGGTGACAGCCTGGTGGACATCGCGAGGGGATCGGTCAGTGAGCGCCAGACGTTCCCCCCAGTGAAGAGTTCCTGGCGGTGGTTACTAGGCCGGCCTACTGCCTGGCAAACTCCCCTCGTGTGATCAGTGACAGACATGCTACCAGATCCCAGTAATAAAGACACTATCTCGTTCCAGGTGTAGAAAGTTCTGGAAGGCTATGCAGCAGCGCTCACGGTGAATCTGCAAAGGGCCAGGCATGGGTCCCCCTCGGATGCGGGCCTGTCTGGGCAACGGCCTGAGGCTGCCTGCTGGCTGGAGGGATGGGGTCAGAGCAGAGACGGCAGGTGGGCCTCATCCCAGCCCTGCAGATGGCCTGGCCGCCTGGGGACCCGGCGGAGGAGGACCCTCAGCCCTCAGCCCAGGCCCGGCCACTCCCTGAGGGTCTGTGGAGCCCCTGGCCTGTGCTCCACAGGCACCTGTGGGGCAGGTCAGGGGAAAGGAGCCAAGACGCCGACAGATAAGCTCCAGGTGCACGACACATGGACAGAGTCCCTGAACCACGTGGTCAGCATGAGCCATGCAGCCACGAGGCTGGGGGCACTGGGGCTGAGGTGCCACTCTTGGGGGCAGAGCGGGGAGCCAACCTCAGACACAGAGGCAGGGGCAGCTGCATCCGCGATGAGATGGTGCTAAGGTGCCACCTGGGGCCAGAGTCCCTCTCCACGCCCTTCTCAGGAGGCCCCCCGGTGCCCCAGCCCCTGCCCAGGTTCACTTCCGCTCCCTCCCGAGGGCCAGCCAGGCCGTTCACCAGGGGGGAGAAAGGCTGATCTGGATAGGAGACCCCTAAATTCTTCAAATCCCCTCCTTCCAGAAGAATTCCTATTTCTTACGCTGGAACAGAGCCGTGGGGAGGATCTGACCCGTCACCTCGCCGGGAGGCCTGACGGGACCCAGAGCTCGCTCCCTGGCTGGCTTTCTTTTGCGATCTGAAGATCACCAAAGTGATGTTAGCACGGCGAGCGAGAGGGTCGCCGTACAGAAAAGGGCGCCTGTCTCCTGCCAGACCGAACCACCGCCAACAGCGCAGGGCTCGTTATTATTATTATCATTTTAGTTTGTATGAATTCCCCCCAAAAATCTACCCGGGGTCACTGGGGAAACAGCCCCAGGACTGTGAGCTCTGGGCAGCCAGGTGGTTTGCACTTTTTTTTTTGGTTTGTGTTTTATTGAGATATAATTCACATACCATCGAGTCCTCCCTCTCAAAGTACACAATTCTGTGGTTTTTAGTGCGTTCACAGTCTTGGGCAACGGCCACCACTATCGAATTCCAGAACTTTCTCCTCATCGGAAAGGAGCAGGCACCCCCAGCCCCTCCCCCGGCCCCAGCAGCCGCTGACCTGCTGTCTGTGCCTCCGGGTTTGGCAGGTCTGACGGTTCTGCATGTGGTGCTGGGAGGCTCTGTCCCTCACCCACGCGGCGTGTCAGCACCTCCCGCCTCTCGGTGGCTGAAGTGTGTCCCATCGGGTGGACGTCCACGTTTCATCCATCTGGGTTGGTGGGTGTCTGGGTCGGCCTCGCTCTTCAGCAAGGGCGTCTTTGAAAGCATCTTGGGCTGCTCTCCCCCCTGCTTGGCCTTGGGTGTGCTCCCCTGGGGGCCCCATGACATTTTAAGCCAGAATGTTGTCCAAGAATGTTCTCCTTCACTGTCCCTGGGACAGCTGAGATCCCAGACCTAGCTTGTTGGGACCGAGGGGGCTCCCAGGACGTGGGCTCCACTGGGACCCCATCCCGAGGACTGGAGCTGCTGGTGCTCACCACTGAGCTGGAGACCCTCTGAGGGGCACGGGGACAGGCCCGCTGCGCCCCACCTTGGTTGCGCTTCTGACCTGGTGCTGTTTGGCTGGGGCTCCACGCCCCACACCGCAGCAGCCCCCACCACCTGCTCTGCTCTACTCTGCCCGTCGGAAGCTTCCCCGGGGACGCTCCAGCTGGACCTCGATGAACAGTCAGTGGATGAAGTTAAACCACATCACACGAACCCTCCCTTCCAATCTGCCAGTCTTCTCCCCCATCTGGACTGATGCTGACCAGACCTGCCCTCTGGCAGGGGGTCTGTGAGTTCCCAAAGGACACAAAGTGGGCCCAGAGGCAAGGCGAGCCCTCTGGAGCCCCCTCGGACCCTGCCGACAGCCCCCCCAGGTTGTGGAGGGCAGTGAAAGATCTGCTCCCCAGCTCACAGATCTATGGCTCCCTGCTACGGACAGTAGCGGTCACCACGCAGAGCCCTGGGCCCGGCACCAGTAGGTTAAGGGCAGGCCCCAGGAACTCGCATTTTAACAAAAACCACTGAACTTGGGCAGCATGTGGTCTCTGAGCCTCCTCGGAAGGACTCATGCAGGAAAAAGGTGGAGCCCTGGGGTGGCAGGGAAGGCTTCTCAAGTCGGCCCACTGCTGGGGCCAGACCGCACCTTGCCCGCCTCCTTCACTCTGCCCATGCTCCCCGCCGCACGTCTGAGTCCCGGGCAGAACGCACAGGGGCTCACCAGCTCACCATCACCGGCAGCAGATGCCCTGTGCCGACCTCTGCTGTCACTCACGGTGCTTGGCCCCACCCCCTGCACACCGCTGCCTCGGGCAGCCTCCGCACCAGCCCCAGTGTCACGAGCTACATCTGACTCATGCTTGCGTCTCACCCGCCTGCCGTGTGGTGGCTGTCCTAGGAATAAGTGCAGCTGTCATGGACAGAGCATGCTGTGAACGCTGCCTGCACCCTCCTGGAACATTCCATGGGCATCTGGCTGCAGAGGAAGTCTATCACCACATCAGGCTGCTGTTTCCCTAGCAAACCTGATGTGGTGTGTGCCTAGTTCTGGCCTAGTGTGTGGAAGTGATGTGTGCAACAGCAGGTGGTGCCCTCCTGTGCCTGTATCCAGCTTTTGAGGAGTGGAGAAGAGCTGTGATGGCAGGCACTGAGGCATTTATCTTAGGCCATGAGGTAAAGTCAGGGGTTAAAGAAATAAGAGCATTAGGGATGACCAGGGCCCAGGACACCTTAGAGATGCTGCATCAGCCCTAGGCTGCCTCTGCTTAAACTCCTCAGCAGAACAAGTCAACTGCTGTTCTTATGTTGGGGCTCTGGCCATTTTATTTCAGCATCAGAACCTTTACTTTAACTGCCATGGCTTGCTCAGGGCTGTGGGTGCCAATGATATCTTCTTAGGGGCTGTGTGGAAGGCACTATTTTAATTCCCATCTCAGAGGTAAGTAAATGGTGGCTTGGAGAGGTTATGTGCTTTAGACAGGTCAAGTGGCTGATGGCACGGTGAGAACTGGTTGTTTTTTTTTTTTTCTCTCTGAATATAATGTATTTTTATTAGACCAAATGTAATACCTAATCGTATGGAAATTAACAATCAGGACATATAATTAAAGACTGTAACAGAGGCAATATAAAAAGTTATGATAATTAGGATACTACATAGATCCTGGGACATGATTAAAGCAATGTTTAGATCTTAGAGACAAAAATGCTTCTTATATATTCATGTATAGTACCTTAAGTATGTATAGGTTTTAAACTACTAACTAATTTGCACACACATATTAACATAATAGGAATACGGTGACATAAACAAAGCAAATCTATAATTACCAGCCATCTCCAGTGAAGCCAAGAAAACCATTTAGGCACCCTAGGCATTTGTGAAAATTTATCTATGATATGATGGATATTGTCCAACTGTACTTGAACCATCAGACAAATTAAAGCAGCCCATTTCTGGGATCTGTTCACATCCCATATGTTCTTTTAACCATAGATAGTCTATAGTCATGAGATTTTGGGGTGCTACAACTTGCACCCCTCCCAACTCCTGGTTGAGTTCCAACAGTACAGATCCGGTCAAATTCGTTGTCTCGAGAACTGGTTTTTTAAAAAACATTTTGAATAATCTTTAAAATCAGCATGTAGTATCCAGACAGAAGGGGCCTGCCTCCCTCAGAGCACCGCTCAGCTCATGGCACCAAGCAGAGGGCACCAACCCCTAGGACATCCAGCCACCCCTCCCTCCAGTGGCACTGCCCTGCAGGCTTCTCATGCTGCAGATTCACTGCCTTCTTGGCTGTGGGACCTGGAATCATACTGTGCCAGGTGCTCCTCTATGCCCAGGCATTCACCCTGTGTGCCCTCGGTGACGTTTCCATCACAGTGCCATGACCCCACAGCAGACACCCTCTGTCCTGCCGGCAACACGTGGGCACCCGGTGGGGGTGTGGTGGACATACCCAACCTCCTCAGCTCTGCCCCGCCATGCAGGTGGGCCCCAGCTGCTTCCAGGTGGGAGCCGGGCCCGGGGCCTCCTTGCCAGCCTTCAGGACATGTGCAGAGTGGGCGGGAGGGCAGGCGGAAGGCAAGCACAGAGAGAAGGAGGGGGCAGGCCGGGCGCAGCTGCTCGGAGCCCTCTGCGTCATGAGGACGTGACTCCCTCGGCCTGGATGGCCACGGAGCCAAATGTCAGCACGGCCCCCACCCACGCGGGCTGCCCTGGGTCCCTGACGGCACAGCGTGTGACCCAGCTGGCCCTGCTGCAACCCCACAAATTCCACTCACATAACAGAGCCATAGCCATTTCTCATGTCCATGTCAGACGGGCCAGTGCAGGTGAGGGGCACAGAGGGGCCTGACTCAGCCGTGCCTACCCACCAGTGGCTCCCGTGGTCTTCAGCTTGTCCCAGCCTGGACACTTCCTGGCACCCCTGGCCTGCTGCCACTTCTCTCCTAGTCACCTCTATTGTGCCCAGAGGTCACATCTCCACTCAGCCGAGTGCTTTGGGACAGGCCCAGGCCACTGGGGGCCAATCCTGATGACTCCAGGCCGGCACAGTTTGAGGAGGGGCAAACCTTCATGTCAGATTGCCCCATTCACAGTTGGTGGGGGAAGCCGTTCAGATCCGTCTTGTTCTCTGTGGGAACCATGGCCCACCTACTCGTGAGGTCTGGGCCCTGTGCTGGTGTAGCCCACTGCCCCCAGACACACCACCTCTGCCGCCATGGCGGGGCAGCTGCAGCAGGGCCCTGGGGCCCCTCACACCAGTGAGAAGGACGCATCCCCTTTCTCCTGCATGCTGCGAGTGTGGAGGGGCAGTGCCCTGGACGTCAGCTCCACCGCATGCGGCTGTCCTTCTGGGGCCGTGACACAAGCTAAGAGCATCGGACCCGGAGAGGGACAGAGAAGTGGGGACAGGGAGGGGGGGAGATGGAGAAAGACCTGGGGGCGCCAGCTGGGCAGCCCTGGCTGTCCGTGTGGGTGACAGGAGTCAGGGACGTAGGGGGCTGGTGGGGGTGATCTGGTGGGAACAGCGGTGCAGCTTGCACATGGGGGTGTCTGAAGGTCTGGGGAGGTGCTGGGTCCCCAGCACGGGACCCAGGGAGCGCCCCCCGACTGCCGCCACCATTGTTGTACTCGCTGGCCCCTCAGAAGCTGACCCCAGAACCGGTCGCATGGAACTGGTCAGACTTGATGTGACCCCCTGGGAGGGGTGACGGCAGCAGGGTCCAGAAACTGCCCAGAGCTGCTGGACGGGCTGCGCCGCACCCCCAGCTGCCAGCTCCCCTCCAGCCCTGCATCCCGGGAGGCTGCCTCCAGGCCAAGAACCCACCAAGGCCCTGAGCCTGGGTTTGCTGGGGGCTGGGCAGCGGGAGGGTGGGAGCGCCCAGACCCCGTCCCCTCCCCCTCCCCCTGGAAAGACGCCCCCCCTGGTCCCTGAGGCCAGCCTGCTGCTAGGAGTCTTCCCCCTCTGGTGGTGGCCCTCTGGGGTCACTGAGCATCCGGAGAAGACAGTAAAGAGCAAATGCATGCTGGGCACCTGTGGAGTGCTGTCAGGCTTGCTGCTGTCCTGGGGGTGCAGGCGGCACCTGCAAGGTCAGGGCTGGGGGCCCCCAGATTCCGTGGTGCTCCTCACACCTTGCTGCTGGCTGCTCTGTGGTCCCGAGTGTCCCCCAGGGGCCCTGCCAGGCAGGACCCCCAAGGGTGCCGGAATCCCACAGGGTCAGGTTGGAAGCTCACCCTTCACTGTCGCCAAAGCCAGGTGGGGACGATGGAGACCGAGTCCCCCAGGGGCTGCACGGGGCAGCGAGGGGCAGCCTATGCTCGGCTGCCTGCAGGCCTCAGCTGGGTGGGCTGTCAGCAAGCCCCCCGGATGCCCGGGCCTTGAGGGCCTGTCAAGAAAGAGCCGGACGGGAGCTGGGGAGGGAGCTGTGGCCGTCCTTGGGTGCGGTGCCTTCTGCCGATGTTCTGGCCAGACCTGTTGGAGACGGTGAGGCCAGGCCCACCAGTTTCTCTGCCCCACGTCGTCTTGGTTTCCCACGTCCAGATGGTTCCAGGCTGCTGCACAAATGCTCCTGTATTGCGGCAGCGGCGATTCCAGATAAATGGGCTGGAGGTCAATGTCTCATCCCTCCGGCCTCTTCCCACACCCTCAAGAAGGGCTTTCTGAATAGCTTGTGTGTGAGGGTCCCCACCTGCTCTCAAAGGTTCAGGAAGACTCCCTGACCTGAGCCTCCCGGGCTCCCTCCAGCCGCAGGGCTGCGGTCACCCCACCGCACCCAGAGAGCCGCCCTGCTGGTGGGGCTCTGTGCAGACCCCTCTCCGAGGGTGGTGGGGCGCTCTCAGCTGTCAGCAGCAGCTTCTCCTGGTGGTTGCACGTGACATGCCCCCAGATGGAGACACGCCTCTTCCCATTCTCCAGGTGAGGGACTGGCTCCCAGGAGGAGGGCCAAGGACCAGCGAGAGACTCTCAGCTCCTAGTGAAGAGAATCCCGAGCCTGCCTGCAGGAGGCCTGCAGTCTGTCTGGAGGACCTGCTGGGGGACATGCAGCTCGGAAGGCGCCCTTTGGAGGTCCTGTCCAGCTCTGCAGCTCTGAGATCTCCCATGACACCTTGAGGAAGCACGGGTAGAACGTTCTGGCAGGTAAGCTCTGTGTGAGCGGAACAAGGGGAGCTGCTGCCGGCTGGGGGTGGGGCTCCGCAGAAAGGGGGGCTAAGGGCTCTGCAGAGTGGGCATGAAGGGGCAGCTGGGGATTCGGGGCTGAGAAGGGCCCCGCCGGAACGGCAGAGCGGGAGGGCACACGTGTCCCAGTCCCGGCCAGGCCGACGGAGAGGGCGGTGACGCTCTGGGAAGGCGGCTCGCGAGACTGAGGGCGTGAGTTTGACTTCAGTCCACTGTAACTCACTGGAGTCTAAGCAGCCACACGTGGCCAGCGGCTGCCACCCTGAGAGTGCAGCCCTGGGCTACTGTGAGGGTGAGTCTGTGGATACAAGGTCCTCGGACACAATTCCAGGCTTCATTACTGGGCCCAGAGCTCACAGGGGTGCAAGTTTGGGCTTGACAGATGGAGACCAAGGGAATAGGAACCTCACAGTATGACCTTTCGGTTCAAGTTTATCCATGAGGACAAATGCTGTCGAGGCCGGGAACAGGAGGACCCAGAGGCCGGAGGCGGCTGCCTTTGTCGGAGGTGCTCTGGGGTCGCTGCTGGGCCTCCCTTGACAGCGGCCCTGCAGCAGCCTGGGCAGGGGTTCTGTGGTGGGGCACCTGCCCCAGCCCAGGCCTCATAGCACAGAGCTGAGCTGGGGAGCAGAGACCTGGGGTCTTTGCAAAGTGTGTGGATGGGAGCAGCGCGCAGGGCCAGGGTGCTTCGAATCCAGACAGTTAGTCCGAGTCAGGGAGGAGAAGATGTGGGTTCACCTCCTAATGTCCTGACATCCGGTCATCCGGTCCAGCGAGCGCCTGTGGAATGCCGTCTGTATGCACAGCCCTAACCCAGCGTCTCCCCCATCGGGATGGCGGGGCGCCTTCCCCAAGCACAGAGCCAGTGAGTGCCTGCAACCGTGAACACAGGGAGGTGGTGGGAACCCATTTTCCTTTTAAAGGGAGAAAGCCTAGGAATGGCTTACTGGGAGTCAGGCAGACTGGGTCATGCTCACTTGGCCAAAGGCAGTGACCACCGAAACAGATTTTTAAGACACGTGAAGCACCACATTTAAGTATGTTTGCTCTTGAAAACAGAAAAGGAATGAACTTAATCTTGAGAGATTCCGTCAGCCAGAGATGAAATATTTGTACCATTAGTATAATCTGGGAACAAATGTAATTGTCTCATGAGCGCTCGGGTCCTCCCCAGCCGGCAACAGGGACAATGGGTCAGGCCGCACGTGGCCAGACCCCCATCCTGCCTGTTCTTCCAGCTGCCCTGGTGCCAGTTAGATCCATGGTCTCCTGCTGCCAGGGAAGATGGGGCTCTGCCCACCCAGATCTCCAGAGGTGTTGGCTTTTCATGGCGTCACTGGAAAGGCCTGCACTTGGGCTGGGCTTGGCCCTGCCGAGGAGAAGCCTTGGGCTTCCAGAGCCTCAGTTTTCCTGTCATTAAAGTGGACATAATTATGCCCATGTCACAAGTGCTATTGTGAGGATGAGGGCCTGGAAGTAGCTCGTGACCTTGTCAGAGATTGCCGTCGTGAGTGTGATAACCTCCCCACCCACAGCCGGGACGCCGAGGCCCGAGCAGGACTCTGAAGGGGTGTGGGAGACAAAGAGTGATGCCCATTTCCTGCCAATCCACAAGCAAGACGTGCAGAGGCACCCATGACCAAGACAGGCAGCAAGAACGCTGGCCTCTCCCTGGACACCCAAGGGCGCCATGCTGACTGACAGCCGGTTCTCCCGCCTGGTTCCGCCAGCCTCTCCTGGGATCCTGATCAGAACTCCCCACGTGCGGCATGCGGTCTGCTTCAGGGTGCGGAGATGTCGCGTCCCCGCCCCTGCGGGCTGCCGTCCAGGCCCTCTGCTCCGTCTGGGTTCTGGCTCAGCCACTGAAGCGCAGGTGCTATGTCTCCAGTGGCCTCGGCTGCGAGACAAGGACGGCTGGCCTGTGGGGTGGAGCCTGGCTCTGAGCTTGGGTCCGTCCCCGATGCTCTCCGCCCCCCGCCAAGGGCAGGGCCATCTCTGCACAGCAGTGCCAGTGCTTCTAGAAGACTGGCCAGCTCTTGGGGGATCAAAGCGACCTCAGGCCAAGGGACATCAATCCCATGACAGAAGTGAGAGATATAGGTTTCTTTTCCCAGGCCAAGCAACCCAAATGCCTCCCAGACAGCCTGGAGCTGGGCCCTCCTGGTCTGTGGGGCGCCCAGGAGCCCCCCACCTGCTGAGGCACGCTGTCCCCACTGCAGCGTCGGGCTGCCCCGAGGGGGTTGGGCAAGGCAGCCACTGCAAGGAGATGCGATCCCCCCACCCGCCCTGTGGCGCTGCAGGCCCACCTGGCCAGTGCCCCTCACCCACCAGAGGCGGCCCCAGGCAGCGGGCGTGGGCCCCAGCCAGAGAGGCTGCCCAGCACATCTGGAGGGGTTGGTGGTGGGTGGGGTGGGCTCCCGAGGATCCGACCCCACCCTGCAGCCCGCTCAGCCCCCAGGACCCTCGCCGAGGACTCTACCGTCTAAACTTCGTGGCAAATTGTCACTGGGCTTGGCAGGTGGCCCCAGGGAGCTGCGTCCAGATGAACCTTCCTCAGACCTTTGAAGACACTGTCCGTGCTCTACTCTCAAGGCAGCTGGAGCCCCAGGACCCCGCTCCCTGGCACCCCGATCCTTTCTCCAAAGGCCTATCTTGGAGAGGCCTGTGCCTCGAACCACCTGCCCTCCACCGCTGCCCAGCGTCTGAGCTCCAGCCCACCTTGTCCCCCCGCCTGGGGTGCATGGCCCCTGGCTCACGGGGCCCCTCTGTCTTATCTGCCATCACCCTGCCAGCTGGAGGCCCCTGCACCGCAGGCCTGGGCTTTTCCTGCTGTGTGTCTGTGTCCCCCAAGGGCAGAGGTGGTTCTGGAGAAGCTCACGGTCAAAGGCCCAGGGTCAAGGCTGCCATGATGTAGAAGAGGGTTTGCCCCTCACACGGGAGACTGGAGCCAAGTGGGCGGGCCCAGTGGGGATGCGGAGCTTGGCTTCAAAGGTGGAAGGCATTTCCTGCAGACCCATCTGTTTAAAGATGGAATATTCTGCCCTCGTACTTGAGTTCTCCGTCCTGGAAGGAGTTTGCACATGGCCTGGGCACCTGCTGAGGAGGGCGAGAGGAGCAGGTCTGGCCCTGGAGGGGGTGGTCTGGCCGTGGGGCACCATGCCCTCGGTAAGGGCTGCTCCTCCGAGGCCCAGGGCAGCCCCTTCAGCAGACGCCCATGGCTCAGAAGGCATAAATCTGAGACCAGGAGGGCCATGCATGTCTCCGCACCCTCTGTTCGTTGTATTTCACTTTCCTAATACTGAAAGTTAGGAACAGCAGGACATGTTTCTGGGTTCGCCTCCTACGGCTTCTACCTGGGCCTCCTTGGCACGTGGTAGCTGCCAGCCTTGCTCCAAACAGAGCTTCCTGAGTGGGCAACTCGGAGAGGACACAGCACTGAACACAGTGAAACTCGGCTCAGCTGGCAGCTGCGGCCCGCGGCCCCAGGGCCTTTGTGCAGCTGCAGGAGGAGGGAGGGGCCCGGAAGAGCCTCCACCGGCCGCGTCTGCTGGTCCATCCCGGAGAAAGGCTGGTTCTCAGGGCGCGGCGGTCACCTCTGGGAACAGAAGTCCCTTCCTCAAAGCTGCAGTGGGCGTGCTAACAGGACACGGGTGTGTGTGGGGGGGCAGTGGGGAACCCAAGCGTCTGGAACCCTGTGCCCCGGCCCAACCTGTGGGCGACAGTGGGTGTGGGACGGTCAAGGAGATGGGGGTGGGAGTGCTGGTGGCCAGGCAGGAACCACTCCCAGTGACTTGACTTAATGTAGAATGCTCAGAGTCTCAACAATTATTAGTGTAAAATCAAATATGAAAGGACAGAGTTTTTAGGAATTTTTAGGAATCCCGTGGGAAGGGGATGACTCACATCTCCAGTATGAGGCTGGTTGGGCGGGGCTCTTTGAACTGAACCCCACAAGCTCATTCATTGTGTGAAGTTGTGCACGGCCCTGGGATGTCATGGCCCTGGGATGTCACGGCCCTACTCTGCTGGAGGTGCCAGATCTACCAGGGAAGGGGTGTCATATACTGCGCCAGATGCAGGCTGCGCAACGAGCTCCCAGCGTCCACCCTATCCTGCAAAAAATTTATCTTTCTTTTCCCATTATGGCACAGTTTAAGAGAAAGGGGGAAGTACCCAAGATACAACTTTGAAATCAAGTGCACAGGAAATTTTGCCTTTCATCTGAAAACCCATCCGCTGCACGGAAATCCACAGCCAGGCTGATGCCCCAGCGGCGCTCGGAGCACATATCAGCTCCTGCTGGTATGCACACACGCGTGACGACGGCTCCCGTCTGCAGTAAATGCCCCACGTCTCTGGAACAGAGCCCCCCACAGACGGCCTGTCCACAGCCCACTGCTGCCGAGGGGGCTTCCTGGGAGCGCATCGCGGCTGTGACGGGAGCCAGCAGTTTCCCAAGCAGTCACCAGACAGTCTGTCTGCCCTGTGACCTGACAGCCACAGGCTCCGACACGCAGGAATGCCCATCGTCCTGATGGACAGAATGAGCTCTTGGCCAGAGAAAGCTATTTCCTGGGTAGGCGATGCTGTGAGGGTTCCCTCCCCTCCACATAAGACACGCAGGCATGTGCTTGGGGGTTGCAGAGCTGCTCCGTAAACCCTAACAGGAGGCCTGCTGGCTGTGCATTTCTGACGCCTGTTATCAGGGTCTTGAGGCCCAGGGGCCCAGGGAGAGAGCGCGGTGCACGCTTGCTGGCGCCTCTCTCTGAGCTCCTCTGCTCACAGGCCACTTTGTTCCTCTCTGGCTCGGTTTCCTCATTTGTAAACTGAGTAAATAATGTCCAGCCTCATGGCATGGGGGTGGCGCTCCTATGTGAATGTCACTTCTGTATTAGGGTTCCTGTCTCTGCAGGCATTATCAGGACGAGCAAGAGCCCGGAAGCTGGGAGACTTGGGCCGGGTCCTTGATGGGCAAAGATGTGCCTGAATTCTCTGGGTCTCAGCCTTGCCATCGACATGACAGGGGTTCACCTGGGGCGGTGTCAGGGGTCGCTTCTGGCTTGAATGTTCTAGGATTCTCCTTGACAGGAGGGCCTGTTTTTGATTGATTGTGGACTCAGGAAATGTGTGCTGAGTTAGTGAGCAAATGTGAGCATAAATGCTGAAGGAATAATGCCAATCCTAAGCATCGTAAGGATTAGAAGAAAGAAGTTATCATTAGGACTGAGGAGGTCTGGAAGGCTTCCTGAGGAGGTGGCAGTGTGGCTTAGCCTTAAAGACTGGTGACAACTTGGATGGGTGGAAGGGGAGGAGGTGATATCCCGGCAGGAGAAATGGAGTGCACACAGGTGCTCACGGCGAACGGAAATCAAGTCGTGCCCCACAGGATGTGAGTGGCAGAGCAGAATGAATGCATGCTCTCCGCCGGGTGCCTGCCAGCACTCTTTCGCAGGGAGCTGCTGGGGGCTGCGCTCCAAGAAGTCAAGGGAGTAAAAAACCAGGAAAAGGAGAGACAGAGACCTTGGAAGATGTGGATGCAACCTAAGAGCGAGGCGAGACACTTCCTGGAGACACGGAGAAGGGACGGTTCCAGAAGGAGAGCTGGGCTCCGGGCTCTGACACCCGGCTAAGATGGGTGGGCAGACGGTCTAAGGTGTTGGGAAGTATCGGGAGGGGATCCCATGACCGGCAGACAGTTTGGGGTTCAGTCAACCAACCACAGCCAACCAGCAAAACCCCAAGACACTGATAACAAACTAGCTTGACAGTGCACGGAGGCTACGTGAACACTCGGAGTCAGCGCTGGCCATGGAGCTAACCAGGGTGGGCGTGGGAGGTCTAGTGCGGGGAACGAACACGGACCACCTAAACAGAGCGCTCAGAGGCAGTGACACGTTCGTCTTCACAGCGACACGGAGGCAAAGGCCCCAGGAATCGGCCCCAGGAATTGGGTGTAACTCCACGAGGTCAGAACAGGGTGCCGTGTGGAGAAGGCCTGGGGAGGGTTAGTGTTCCTCATGCCAGAGCTGCGTCACCTCTGAACAGTGTGTACTTACAATTGCAGTAAGGTCAGAGGCTGAATGAGGAGTGAGATACACTTCGCCACACATGACTGACAAAGAAAAGGAGAAAATTTAAGGCCAGCAAGTGCTGCTCGGCAGGCCTGGGGCCAGGGCTGCCGTCCAGCTCGGGGGCACTGCAGTGGTGAGACGCACAGCGAAGCGGGAGAGTAAAAGGGCACAAGGAACATGGCCTCTGTGGAGGCACAGCCGGGCCAGGCAGCTGCACCCGGAGAGCCTGGCGGGGTGGAGACAGTGCATTTTGGGCGGAGTGGGCTTGTAGGGGGCGCCTTGCTATTGACCTGCTGCTCTCCTGTGCTTTGCCTATATTCACTTGATGCAGCCAGCAGACACATAATAATGAGAATGCGTGAAAATGCCCAGCCCATGGGCCACATGCAACACGGGGAGCATGGAGGCCCTTCTGCATTCCCTCCTGGATCACGGCCCTTTACCTGGGTGCCTGGCACAGCTTAGTTTCAGCCCAGCTGAGAGATGGCATCTCACTGGTGCTGACATTGCATCCCCTCCCGCACCTGCTGGAGACAAAGCCCCAGCAGGGGCCCAGCCAGGTGGGGGTGGCGGGGGGCGGGGGTGAAGGTGGCCTCTGAAGCCCGGATCAGCGGCCCCCACGTGCCCAGCCTCCAGAGGATGGCATGTGGGCCTGGCTCCTGCAGGCAGGTGTGGGGGGCGGAGGAAGTGGGAGGGAGAGGAATGTGCTGTGCAAACAGGCAGAAAGCCCCAGCCGCCACCTGGGGATGGAGCCCCTGACAACAGCACATGTCAGCAACCAGGACAGCTGCCCTGCGACTCCAAGGAGTGTGTCGGTTCTGCCACACTTCAGGGCATGCTCAATCCTGAGCCCTCACCTGCAGAGGGCTCTGTGGGGAAGGGTGGGGGCTTCTTAGGGGAGCGACCTGGGACCCACGGTGTGCACTCATCCATCTCCGGAGGACCAGGATGAACAACACCTCCAGGGACCAAAGGCATGCCTCTCCCACGAAGAGAATCCCATCCCTGGCTGGCTGCCCAGACCACGAGGCATCAGTGGGTACAGATGGTTCAGAAATAGAAACAAAATGCAGGCACCCCAGACTGTGAGTCCCCAGGGCGTCGAGCTAGCGACACCAGAGCTGACCCAGGGCCTTCACTGCGAGTCCCAGAAAGCCCTCTGTTTGGTGAAGTGTATTTGCTCTGGACACCTGCAGCCATGGCCCCTCGCGTGGCTGAAGCCCTGCCTGACACTCAGACCCTCTTGTGGGTGATGTGGGCCCCACCAGACACAGGAGCAGTCACCCAGCCTCAGCTCAGCCAGGCAGCGCCCTCTACCATCAGCCACAGGGTTGGTTCAGGGGTAGGCACGTGGCCCTCCCCTGGCCCTGGGGTGGTGGCGACTGTGGCTCTGGAGCTACCCAAAAAAAGCTCAGGGGCAGGTTAGGGAGAAGAATCAAACTCTGGAGGCATCATTTGACCTCAGAGCCCAGCAGTACCTGCACCCGGGTGGCTCTGTCATGTGGGTCCATGAACTCTCTTGCTGCCCAAGCCTCCTCATGTGGGCTCTCTGTCACTTGTCCCAAAGCTGGCCTGGCTTGAGGCCCTTGGCCTAGGAGCCAGGAGTTTGGGGTCCAGGCCCAGCTCTGTTCCAACCAGTCTCTGGACTGTCCTGTGGGTTTGACCACTGTCCCTCCCAATCCTGAGTTTGTGGTTTGCAAAAAGTAACGTGTTTGAATTTGGAAAAGGACAGCAAAAGCAAAGAAGAAAGGGCTAGACACAGAACTATGTCAGAGGCATGGGCAGTGTTCTGGCCCCAAACAGTAGCCTCGCGACTCACAATCACAGAATTCAGCTCCTGCAGCCCCGAGGCCAGGGGTGGCATCTTCTCCAGCTTGTGTGGGCATAATGTGGTGCCTGGGGCTCTGAAACTTGGTACCAGGCAACCCTTGACCTTTCTCTGAGTCCGCAGCTGGGCTCGCCAGGCCTCTAGGTTGCAGAGGGTCACTAGCGGGAGGATACACACGCGATGCCAACTTCTCCCCATGTGGAGCTGGGACGGGGGCCTGCCCGGAGCACCTCGGCACAGAGGAACGGACAGCGTGCTGACAAGTGGTGAGTCTGTGAGCCTGGAACAGCTGGCTGAGGGGAGGGCCAAGCACAGCCCCTCACCCAGGCGCCTGCCCCCTGTGGGGCTGCAGCACCCCATCCCTTTGCACCCCCGACTCTGCTCCATGCTGGCCCTGCTGGTAAAAGCCCTCAGGATGGCACTGAGGCCCTGTCTCCTTGCCCATCTGCACCCTGGGCCTGTTGGTGGCTGGCTTCCTGATTGGTTTCCCTGGAGCCTGTTTTCAGGGGAGCCAGGGGCCCTGCCAGCTCATAAACCTGCAACGTCATCAAAACACGGATGAAGCCAGCGGCCCTGGGCACCCCTGGGCCCGGCCTTCCCTTGGTTCACGGCTGACTGGGACTTCTTGGTGGGGGACCAGAAAAGCGGCTCACTTTGCAAACCTGCCCCAGCTCCCTGAACCCCTGTCCATCATAAGATACTTTACAAGGCCTAGAAAACAGTATAAGCCATAACCCCCACCCAGAATCTTTCTCCAACATTCCATTAGGAAAATGGTCAAACCTGTTGGGCAGCTGAAAGGACAGTGTGGCAAACAGCCACAGGTCACCGCTGTGGCCCATGGGTGTTCACACCTCTCTCCATCGGCCTCAGCACAAATGTGCCCACATCCCCATCCCTCCGTCCGTCCATTGCTCCATCTTATTTTTTGGCACCAAAATCAAAGGAAATGGCAGACACCTCTGTGCGCCATCCCTGAACACCTTAGCACACACTATTAACTGAATGGAAAATGTACACATACACTTGAAATACACACATAGGGAGGGTTCCAGCCAATGGGCTTTGACAGAGGCATCCCCCCGTCTGACTCACACCCTGCCAGGATGGAGACGATTTCCATCACGCCCAGAAGTTTCCTCGTGACCCCTCCGGGTCAGCCCTCTGGCTCCTCACCCAGCAACGGCTTACCACCCGGCATTTGCTCCCATAAATGTCAAAGGCTAAAATAAACAATTTGTGCAGCAATGTCTTGAATCATTAGAAATGGGAAAGCGGGTTGGCAGGTTTCACGACCTAATGTGTTGGCCACATTCCTGACAACTGCACGGGTCCTGCTGTTCCCTTGAGGCTGAGTGTCAGGACGTTCTGGGTTCTGTGTGCCGGTTCATGGGGCTCAAGGGCTGCCAGGAAGTGGTGCGCTGCAGGACGCCTGCTTCCCCTCGCAAACCTCGTCAGAGATGAGCCCGGGAAGCCATTCCGAGGAAGCACTTTTATAGACGTGGTGAACAGCTGCGTCTGCCGGCCGGGGAGCGTGAGCGCAGTGGCCCTCCGAACGTGTCACTGCCTCGGGCAGGACACCCTGATGAGTTTACAGCCAGGCTGTTCCTCGTGGCACTCGGCCACAGCCCACAGGCACCCACGGACAAGGGTCTTGGGTTGGAAAGGGCACGTCTGGATGAGCGCTGGCTGTGTGCTGTGCTCACCCTGGCAACGCTCGGCACCTCTTACATGCCCCGCCGCACAGCCTGGCCCCAGATGTTCCCACAGTATCTCAGCGGGTGGACGTCGGAAGATCATTCCCTTCTCACGGAAACCTGAACGGGGGGGTGGGGCTGAGGGTACACCAGGTGGCACAAGCATGCCCCACATGCAGCCCTCCTCCCAATGGCCCTGGGGGCTGCTCCGCCAGGGCCAGCCTTCGATATGACCCCCACTTTCCAGCCTAAAGCACAGGATGGACATGCAGACCAGAAGCATCAGGTGGAGCCATGGTCCCTGGCATGCAGTGCATCCCCAGCGCTGCCTTACCCCTCCTGGGGACAGAGCCGGCACCAGAGCCCTTTCCACCAAACGCCTCAGACCTGGTTGGAGACTATTTTTTCTATTCTGAGAACCACTCGAATGCCTGGATCAAATTTCTTTGTCCAGAACCACCCCCAAACCATGTGCCATTGTTGGCTTGGCATTGACCGGGCACCAAGGTTGGCACAAACCAGCCTGTGCACCAGTGTCAGCTCAACACTAACCACACACTGGCAGTGCAATGCTAGCCCGCGCACAATGTAACCATGACGACAGGTGTAAGTAAATCAGGCAGGACGTGGTGCCAAATAAAACCCCAAAGAGAAGAGAAGCTGCCCCTTACCTGCGGGACCCCTGGCCAAAGGCGGCATCTCTGCGGGTCCGTCCTCTGCTCGGCTCTTCTCTCTCAGCCACACAGACCCTGCAGGTTACAAACAAGCATCTAGACACGTTCAAGGAGCGGCAACAGGGCTTCGCTTGTCTCAAGGAAATCGCCCTGATGTGGAGCCCTGGGGGTGGAGGGTGGGGCTGGGGGCTGCCGGGCACACCCGGGGCCAGGGCCCTGCCTGGGCTTCTTCCCAGCCACCCTCCAAGTGCCCCACCCCAGGTCTGCAAAGGCCACTGGGGGTAGGGGGGAGTGTGTGTTAACGTTCCTCCAACTGCTACGATCAGACACAGGCATGCATGGTCACAGACGGTCACAAACCGTCATGGATGGGCACAGCCATCGAGGTGCCATGGCAACTTTTCCTTCACACCTCCCTATTTCCCACCCCGTGTGCCCCCAGGGCTCCTCTGAGTCAATGGGTAGGAACCTAACGTATTCTTGTTGGTCGCTACATGGCGTCCCCTGGAGGATAGGGTGCCCCTCGAGGAGGGGGTTATCCTGTCTGTCCCCTTCCCATGGGCATTCTGTGTAGGATCAACCAAAGCACAAAATGAGGCACCCCATCCAGGGAGGGGTTGGGGGCACCCTGTGGGGTCCCTTCCATGGGTTCCCAGGGGTGGGCCTTTGTCTTCATGGGTCTCCGCTGCCACTTCCCTGGGGCTTCTTGTCCACCTCCTCCTGAATTCTGCCACTCACTCTGGACCTTTTTGAGGGGCAGCTTCTGGTCTGGGGCCCCTCCTGCCCTGGGGTTCCCCTGTGTGTGTGCACTTCTGAAAGAGCATGGCTGTCTGCATGGGGCTGGCAGTGCCCCCAACATCAGCTTCTCTGGCACAGGGCTGTGGCCCTTCATCCCAAGGGCCCTTCCAGGCTGTCAAAGCAGAACAGCACGCGGGTCAGCTCACTACATCACCACACACCGAGTATGCCAGGTAAAGGCTTAGTCTCGGCCGTGGCCACCTCCCCGGGCGCCCGCACCAGCCTGACAGGCCGCAGAGCCGGCTGGTCAGCTGTCAGCTCGGTGACTTTTATGGGTGTGGGGCCGCCTACTTGCCAACTCTGTTCATGACTTCACCATGTTGTTGTTTGTAATTGTGGTAAAACATACATGGTGTAAAATTTGTCATTCCGATGACTTTGGGGACCGAGTTTACTTTGTGAAGTGCGCTCTCCCTTCTGCGGCCACCACCACTCACCCCTAACCTTGTAAAACTGGCCTCTGCCCCCATGCGGCACGGACTCCCCTTCTGCCCTGGCCCTGGCGGCCGCCTTCTCCTTCCTGCCTCCGTGACTGACCCCTCTCGTCCTCCGGGACGTGGAGCCGCACAGAGTCTGTCCTCTGTGTCTGGGTGTGTATCTCGTGGGGCTTCAGTCCTTTTCCTTGGTGTCCGTCACCGAGCACGTTTATGGTTTGTTTGGCAAATGTGTGTTCAAGACCTTTGCCCGTTTTCCTGTTAGGGTATCACCTTTTTCCTATTGGTTTGTGGGCATTCCGCACGATGGTCCTTTGCCGAGTGGACATGGACCCAGACGGCGCTAGAAGGCACAGGCCCCAGCGCCTCCCCAAGGCTCTAACCCCCCTCCCCTGGCACACCCCATGCCAGGGGAGCACATGGCTTCCACTGCCAGCTTCATTCATTCATTCGCCCCAACGGCCCTGCCCGCCGCCTGCACTCTGCTCCTGGGCATGGTCGGGACCCAGCAGCGCCGACCAGGCAGCTGGCCTCCCTGTGCGGCTGCGCCAGGAGCTCCCGCCTCAGGCCTCACGCCCCACTGTCCCCGGGCAGTCCCGGCTGGCCCCCTGCTCAGCCTCCAAGCCCCTGAAGCCACCTGAGCCCCTGGCCCACCCCCTCCCTGTGACAAGCCGCACCTGTGCTTGCGCTCTGTAGTCTCTGTCAGACTTGCCACGGCAGCTTTGCCATGGAATCCGTTACTGGTGATCACCGAGTGACAGTGCTAACATCCCTGAGCCCAAACCGGATGAGTGCGTGGCAGGGCGAGTGTGGTCCCCAGAGGGCTCAGCAGTCAGCCACCATACGGGAGCTTCCAGCAGGACAGCGCCCGCCTGGGGGCAGGAAAGCAAGACGGCAGAGCCAGGAGGAGGAGCCCGACACGTGGAGGACACGGGCCCAAGGAGCCCCGGAGCGGGCGTGGGCTCAGCGAGGGGCTATCAGCTCCTGCCAGGCGGATGGACGAGCCATGCCCTCCTGGTGGCCTCTCATCGCCCCCCATGCTGGCGACTCACCGAACCCCAGGGGCCAGCCTAGCAGGACGCCACACGGGCCGGGACGTGGCGGGCTCAGCAGGCAGCCAGGGCTGCTGTCCCTCCACAGGAGCCTGGGCCCTGTCGGGAGGGATTCCTTAATGTGCAGGGGGAGGAGGGATTCCTTAATGTGCAGGAGGAGGAGCCCGACACGACACGTGGAGGACACGGGCCCAAGGAGCCCCGGAGCGACAGTGCCTGTTCATGGCCCGGTGGCACAAGACCCCAGGGCCCCCGGGATCTGCGTGTGTCCAGGGCCTCGCTTTGGGAAACGGTTCTTCAGGAAGGACCCCGAGGTGGGGGCCTGTGGGCTGGGGGGAGGGGCCCTTGGGGGGACCCTGAGGGCGGGGAGATGGTGCCACTGGCCTGCCCTTTCCTGGTGGGCCCATCGTGGTGGGTTTGGCGGGTGGGCTCTGGACGCCTTTGAGCAGGGCTTTACCCGGGGCCACCTGGAGAGAAGGATGTGCTTGTTTAGAGCTGTGGGTCCCCAAATGGGGTCCTGGCACCAACTCCCCAGCCCTGGGGGCTGTGCCCAGTCTGAGGCTTGGTGAGCCATGGCCCATGTCCACGTGCCCTCAAGGGCTCTGATGGGCTGGCATGGCTGGGCTCGTGTGCAGGCAGACAGAGCGCCTCCTGCTTTCCATGCAGGTGGCAGGGCACTGGGCAGGCCCCTGCCAGCCCCTACTGGGCAGCGGCCTCCATCCTGACAGGGTGGGCTTGTCCAGGGGTAGGCGGCCTTCAGAACCGACCCACCGGGACAGTGGATCTGGCACCAGACTGCACGGGGAGAAGAGGGCTGCTGTTGGCAACCTCCTCCATACACATCCAGGCGCTTACAGCCCCTAGACCTGGTTTCTAGAAAATGCGGGGCTGAAGGGCACCTGGCATGGAGAGACTGATTCAGGGCTGGGCAGGGACGCTGGGGGGTGGCCTCCCCTGCCGTGGATCAATGAAGGTGGAGGAAATTACTTAAAAAGGCATCACAAAGTAGGATGGACTGAGGGATGGACAGACGGCTGGACACAGTGCTGTGGAGATGGGCAAGCTTGCAGGGAACCACATGGGGCACAGCGGGGCCAGGGGGACTGGGTGCTGGGCACATGGTGTTCAGCACACGGCTCTTTCCAGTGGCCTGGGTGCCTGAAAATTGCACAGGAAAAGTTGAGAAAAGATGAAACTGAGGATGAGGGCTGGGAAGAAAAAGAAAAGAACGTGCACGCTTGGGAACCTGGTGGGGGAGGTCCTTTGTCCCTGCCGCGTGGATGGTCCCTGCAGCCCAGCCCCCACACAGATGCCCATGGGCTTCCAATCAGCTGGGGAGGGCCGCTTGAATACAGGTGGGCTCTGGGGTTTTGTGTCTGGGAACCAGGTAAAGCGTGGACTCACTCAAGCCTGGGGACACTCACCAGCTGAGAGGGTACCACAGAGCCTGGGGCACCGCCATGCCCTCCTCCATCATGGGAGGGCAGGTGGGGGGCCTGCAACACGCCAGAGCCACAAAGATTATCCAGCAAAACCGCAGCCTTTGACAGAGTCAGGACAGAAAGCCAAGGCCTCAAAGCCGTGAGGCCAAGCTGGACCACCCACAACAGAAGGCGGCTGAGGTCAGAGACCCCAGAGGGACACTCAGACGAGAGAAGTCAGACCAGGAGGAAGGCGTGGGTCCCTTCCAAACCCAGGGGGTGGGCGCCGGGTAGCAGGCGGCCGAGGGCTGCCCCTTCCCTGAGCAGTCACTGGCCTTCCTCCTGAGACCCCCACGGACCTCACCTCCCCGGAGTCCTGTGATCTCCCTTACTGCTCCCACCCTCCCAGTCCGCCCTGTGTCCCCTGCCCCCAGAGGCCGAGCTACCCAGCACCTCCGCTTCTCTTCTCAGGATGGGTTCGGAGCCCTGGCCGCTGAGCAGCAGGGCTGTCGGGCCTGGACAGTGAGGTCCTGCCAGATCTCTGTTCCATTTATTTTCTCTCCTCTTTCTCCTGCCCCTTAGCTGAGTTGGCCTGAAACTCAGTGGTCAGCTGGTTTAAAAAAAATTAGTAAGGTGACATTTCTCACTGCCACTTCCTCCCCTGGCTTTCTCTAATTAGCCTGGAGGGCCTGAGGCCCTGAGAAGCTGGTGCGGCTGCCCTGCAGTGGGAGTGAGGGTGATCTCGGTGGCAATGAGGTCCCAGGGGTGGTGGGCAGCCGTGTGGGCAGGCAAGGGGCCAGGACAGGGCTCGGAGCAGAGCAGAGCCACCTCCCTGCCCTTGCTGGGCTCCTTGGAACTGTTGGGTGAAGCCCCACTGCCAGCTAAGCCTGGTGGTACAGCATGTGTGTGAATGGTACCTGGCACATTTCTCCGCAACACAGCTGGGTGGACCATTACCCAACAGATGGGTCTCCCAGCCCCAGACCCGTGGCTACACTGATGCCCAGAGGAAGACGCCCCTGTCCCCTGCAGGTCCCGATGGTGGTCTTGGCACCGGGCCCTGTGCTGCAGTCAGCTTGGGAGCTGCAGCGGGACTTCCCTGCTGGGCTCCCGCATACGTGTCTGCTGTCTGGCACTGGGTAGAGAGGGCAGACACAGCCTAGGCCACCTTTTCCCTGCGGCGGCACAAGGGCAGTGGTGTCCAAGCCTTGGTGCTCTCTGCCAGCTTCTGTTAAGTGTCTGGGGGCTTTGCTTGGAGAAACCAGGTCAGCAAGCCCTGTATGTCCATCCTGTGTCCTGCCCCTGCTGGATGGGCAAACCGTGGACACCAAGTCACTATGTGGTCATGGTGCAGGGCATGGAGCCTCATAAATGCTGAATTAACCCACATCTAACAGATAACAGATATTCCTTTAATATATAAAAAGCACCTAGACTCACTAAGAAAACCACCACAAAAGGAAAAGGGGACAAAGGCTATGAGCAGGCAGTTCACAGAAGTGGCTCCCAAACACATAAAAAGAGCTCACCCTCACCCCTCACAACAGAAATGCAAAATAACATACTGAGCTATAAATCTGCAGAGATCAAGACACAGTGCTATTGGCACAGGGAGAGACACTGAGACCAATGGGACGGAACAGAGGTTGGAAGCGGAGCCATACCATCTACAACCAACCGATGCTTGGCGGTGGTGCAAAGGAAACTCCAAGCGGATGACACGCCTAAATGTAAAATGCAAAGGCAGGAAACCTCCAGGAGACTAGAGAGAAAGTCTGCTTGAATTTGAGGTTGCCAAGAAGTTTTTTTTCTTCGACATCCAAAAGCATGATTCGTGAAAGGAAAAAAACTGATATAATGGATTCTATCAAAATTTTTAATTTGCTCTATGAAAGACACTGTTATGAAAATGAAATTATAAGTCATAGACCAAGATAAAATCTTTGTGTATCACATTTTTTTGTAAAATCTGTTTAATTTTGGCATAATAGTGGTTTATTATGCATTAATACTTCAAAATATTCTTTTGTGTTTAATAAACCACCAAAGAACTCAAAATAATGGTGTATAAGCATGCTTTTGCTCCAAACACCAGGTTGCTATTGCATTGAAGACAGTGAATTCCATCATGGGGCTTGTATGACCCAGGGCTGCAGATCATGTATGACCCAGCAATCGCAGTCATAGGTGTTTTCCTGAGAACTGAAAACAAATGTTCACACAAAGACTTGTACAGGAATGTTCATAGCAGTTTATTTGTAATGGCCTAAAACTTCAATAGAGAATATTTCAGGCAGGGGTTCCACATGTGTGCCTAGAATGTCCACTTGTTGATTAAAAAATCTATGTGATTTTTAGCCTTAGATAGTCTTTGGTAGCATCGCAATTATGGTCTGCACATGGCTTAGGTCCTTTTTTAGTGTCTAGAGATGAAACTGAAAATGTAAAGAACAATTCATTTTGCATACCAGCTCTCTGCATTTTAACACGATGGCATTCAGACTTAAGCAAGAAAACTTCACATGAAAGGTCAAGAACCAGTTTGCTTAAAATCTGAAGAAATTTCTTCTTAAAAGAAATAAGTATAGATACTATCGCAGGGAGCTGCATGATATCGTACTGTGAACTGGTAATAACGAGGTTCATGATAAGCATATACAACATATTTCAGTTGAAGATGTTTAATGATTTCTTCCACAGTAGGTTTATATGCAGGAAGCGTGTGCAAACCCCAGTCATACTCTCCTCAAAGTTCTGGAATACAAGCCTTCCCGTAGATGTTATTTATGCAGTGCTGTTTTCTGAAATAATTTTTCCTTTTGTCTCGTACCATTGGAATGTTGGGTCTATCACTTCATAATTCCGCAGTCACTGGGTCACACATAGCACATGTGGACTCTCTTGATGGAGCATGACATATACTTCCAGTGGATGATTTGATGATCCCACTATTTTCACCAAACATTGGGTCAAGTGAAAAGCTCTTGGTAATCAAATCAAATATCCAACTGGAAGGATTTACCATATTTTCAATAAAGTGCTCATTTCTAGACTATATAAAGAACTCTTAAAACTCAACAGTAAGAAACTAAACAAGCCACTTAAGCAACCAGCAAAAGATCTAAACAGACACTTGGCTAAAGAAGATACACAGATGGCCAGTAAGCACAAGAAAAGATGCTCACTGCCATCTGTTATCTGGGGAATGCAAATGAAAATGTGGGGATACCAGAACACACCTATCAGAATGGCCGACATCCAAGAAACTGACACCACGGTGAGCCGGCGAGGATGTAGAGCCACGGGAACTCCTGGGGGAGAGGACAGTGGCTGATCACAAAAGGCACGCCCCAGAGATGGCTGGGGGGCAATGGCATGCACTGGTGGGCACATGGCTGCAAGTACTTATCACCCAGAGAACTGTGCGCCATTGCAAGTGAACTTTAATGCACGCACATTAGAAATGAACTAACCAGGATGGCAGGAGATCTGAGACGGGATGATGCGGACTGTGACCAGAGGCTCCACCTGTGTCACACACAAGACCCAATATCACTGAGGGGTGTGGAGAGAAAGGAGCTGACCTCAGTAATGTGAGAAAAAGACACCGAAGGACCAAAGAAGTGGACTCTGATGCCAGGACAAAGGATGCAACTGCACATTGAGACTAGAAGTTGGTAGAGTTGCTTCTCAAGAGGAGATGGGTTAGTTTTCAAACTCTTCTATATGGATATTTGGGCTGGACAGATAAATAAATTTATGGTGGATCGGGGGAGCCATGCATCTCACTGTTGGGGTGGGAAGATGCAGGCAGGCAAGAAGGAAAGGCTAGTGTGGTCTGTATGTACTGGATCCGTCAGACATCAGCGTGAACTCGTGTTTAACTGAATACAGATACAGATGAACAGATGGAGAAACACTGAAAGACCTGTGTGTACACAGGGGTTGATATGTACATATATGCACCCTGGTTCTGTCTGCTCAGAAGGCCTAGAAACAGCAACATCCCAGGAGCAATGAGCACATCTGGTGCCCAGATCTTGGTTTCTAACACCTCCAGTTAAAGCAACCAGGGCTTCTTGGGGAGATGGCTGATTCTGGGACTGGGTCAGGGAATGTATGAGATGAGCTCAGAGCATCTTGTAGCACCAGAAAGTAAGGATATACTCAAAAAGCAGAAGGATAGGGTATGTCACAGGGTCACAGGGCCCAGCCTGGAAGAGCCACTGATGGCCAAAGCTGGACCAGCTGCGCAACCAGAAGGACGACACGGGATCAGGGCCCAGTGTAAAGTCGCCACCCATGAGCTCACACTGATGTAGATAAACGACTGAGCATGTGAACACAGAGGGAAGAAGAGACGCATGTCCTGTACACAAAACGCCAAAAAATTGCTGTAGATGCCTCCTCTCTAGAGGAAGAACTGAATCCCTCTCTCCCCTCCTCAAAATTGAGGGTGCCCTGAAGTTAATAATGCCTTGCTTCCGAAATAGAGCGATTTACAGTGGAGGAACCTGGTGAACATGACCACCTAGGTGGTCAAGGTCAATTTACCTGCGAAAAGTCCTGGTGACGGTGTGGATCCCTGGTAGGAGGTGGGGGAGCACTTTGTCTCTGTGTGTTCCTCCCCCAAACCTACTGTCCCAGAGTAACCACAGGAAAAACATCAGACGATCTCAAATTGAGGGGTATGTTACAGAATACCCAGCCAGTCCTTAAAAATGTCAAGGCCACGCAAACTGAGGGAAGTCTGAGAAGCTGTCACAGCCCAGGGGAGGCTGAGGAGACCGCAGGTCGTGTGGGGTCCTGGATGAGGTTCTGGAAGAGGTTCAGAGGACAGTGGGAAGCCCTCTGAAATCCGAGTAAAGCCTGGCATGCCTTCATGGCCAAGCACCATGCTTCCCCAGGTTTCAATGACCGTCGCAGTGGCAGTAGGTGTGAGTGCACCCGAGGGATGTAAGTGCGCCCGGGCGATGTGGGTGTGCCCGGGAGGTGTGAGTGCACCTGGGAGGTGTGAGTGGGCCCGGGGGATGTGACTGCACCCAGGAGGTGTGAGTGTGCCCAGGGGATGTGTGAGCGCCTGGGAGGTGTGAGTGTGCCCGGGAGGTGTGAGTGCACCTGGGAGGTGTGAGTGCACCTGGGAGGTGTGAGTGTGCCCGGGAGGTATGAGTGCACCTTGGAGGTGTGAGTGTGCCCGGGGGGATGTCAGTGTGCCTGGGAGGTGTGAGTGGGCCTGGGGGATGTGCATGCGCCCGGGATGTGTGAGTGTGCCCGGGGGATGTGACTGTGCCTAGGAGGTGTGAGTGTGCCCAGAAGGTGTGAGTGCACCCAGGAGGTGTGAGTACACCTGAGGGAAAGCTGAGAGGGGCGTGAGCGGGACCCCTGCTCCACTACTGCAACTTTTCTATCAGTCTAAAATTCTGCCAAAATTAAAAGGTTATTAAAAAAGAAAAGACTTAAAACAATATTTTGCCAAAGAAGACATATGAATAGCAAATAAGCCCACAAAAAGGTGCCAACCTCACCAGCCATCACAGGACGCAAATTAAACCACTGTGAGACCTCCTCACACCCACTGGGGTGGCCCTGAGCTCAAGGATGGGCAACCCCAGGATCGGCCAGAGTGCGGAGAAACGGGGCCTGCTGCGCTGCCGGGTGAAATAGGGCAGCGCTTGGAGACAGCCCAGAACTGTGTGAAGGTTCCACCCAGGCTGACCAGGACCCAGCCACCCCGCTCCTCGGGATCCACCCAAGTGAACTGGGTGCACATCCACAGAGACCTCCACAGGCCAGTGTCACAGCGGCCTTATCACGGCAGCCCCAAGTCGAGAGCAGCCTACATGCCCGCCAACTGGCCACAGAGACAAAACACGGTGTGGCCACGCAGCGGAACGTGACTTGCAACATCAAAGAGCAAAGCTCTGACCCGCCACAAGGTGCATGAACCGCAAAGAGCCGGGCTCAGGGGAAGAAGCTAGCATAGAACCACATACTGTCTGATCCTGCTTCTGGGGAATTTCCAGAAAAGGCAAATCTCTAGAAACAGAAATAGACCCGTGGTGGCACGAGGCTGGAGGGGGTTCTTGGGGGCAGGGGGAGGTCTGAGGGCTGCAGTGTGGTTGTGGCGGCTGCTCGGCAAATACACTGGGCAGCCAGTGCACGCGGACGAGGGGTGGATTTTAGCACGTGGGTTACAGCATCGCTACTGCCACAAACAGGAGGGGAAAAGCAGGAAGACAGGCAGTCCCCCCGGGGAGAGTTCCACCCAGGAAAGTCAGACGGGCCTGCTAATGAAATGAATCTCTAACTATTGAGTCCCGTCCAAGAATGGAGGCCATCTGAGACCCAAGAGCAAAGGCCCCCGGTGCACGCAGGATGGAGATGCACTGAGAGCGGACCACAGCGCCTGCAGCCAGCATCTTCATGCACCCAGGCAAGTCACCAACGGGTGTCCCTTCCCAGCCGGTGGGTGCCACCCACAGCGCCTGTGTGCCCCCAGAGGGGTGCGCCCAAAACCGGCGGACACGGACGGGCTGTCTGCCATGGTGAACGGGGAAGTCCCTCGTCTCCAGCTTCATCCCCATACTGCACAATATCCACCAAGAGTTATTCTGCACCCGCAGGGGGGCCCTGGCAGGACCCCTGTCTCCTCTCACAGGGGACCAGGCTCCAGGCCACACGGCGGCTGCTCTCATTCTGGACTAGACCCCCCACCCCAGGCACGCCCACCTCTCATTCCCTGACCTGCCCACCCAGAGACCCAGGGCACCAGAGGTCCAGGAGGGTAGGCGTGCCCCCCATCAGCTGCATGTTGGATGGATGCGTGTTTACTGACACAGTGGAAGGTGGGGGAGGACACGCCCGTACCCGAGTTCAGACTGGGGTTGCGGCCTTGGGAAAATGGGCACCATTCTCTGGGCCTGGCTCCCACGTGCTCGGCGGCCTGACTGTCCTGCTGAGCAGACGCCCCAGCACAGGGCCCAGTGGATGGAGGAGCTTGGCCTGTGGAGGCTGTCGGTGTCGCCTCTGCTCTCAGGGCTTCCTTGCCAAGCAGCCTAGGGCTGCATTCTCGCTGTGGCAGTGTAGACGGCAGCCCTCACCAGCAGCCACCACGTCCACCAGGAAGAGCTGAGCCACCACGTTCTCACAACGTACGACCCTGATGGCTGACACACTGACCTCAGTCACTGCCAGAAGTCACCAGGGGCCAGTCCGCACAGGCCAGGGGGCACAGCAGACACCTGAGGCACTGGCAAGCGCAGGCCACATCCTGCAGGACCCGAAGGTGGCTGGTGCCTTGGATTAGAAAAGACAGCCTGGACAGGAGACGGGCTGACAGGTCTGGCTGGCTGGGGACAGGGGCCCTCAGTTCTGGGGGAGGGACACTGACCCGCTCACCTCCCACACACCCTGCCTTGCAGTCACAGCCCACAGCCACAAGCTATTTCTCACAGAGCCTGAGAACCAGGGTGGGGGGCCGTCACCCCCGCCTCACGGGTGGGAATGCCGAAGCTCAGGGCTGCGGGGCTCCAGCAATGCCCCCACTGTCTTGAGTATGAGGTGGGCATGGGCATGGCCCTGAGCCCTGGGCCACGGGTCCTGGAGCCCAGCAAGCTCTCCATCGCTCGGGGCCTCTCCCTCGGGCGCTTCTGTCTTTCCTGGGCGGGTGTCGGTCTCAGAGCCAAGCTGGGTGAAGTCACCCTTGGGGTTGTTGGAGGACAAGGCAGTGACTCAACTGCACGAGAGATGGGGTGCTTCCAGGGCCAGGGGCCGGCCCTCCGGAGGGCAGCTCCTCGTGCCTCGGGAACCCAAATCGGCTTCTTGACCCGAGGGGTTACGTGCAAGGGTGGAGGTGAGGTGGTGGCCTCTGAGACGTCCTCCTGAGGGTCAGGGCTGGAGGCGGCCTCCGGGGTCAGCCCAGAAAGGTCTGCCTGCCTTCTGCCCCTCAGGGAGGCAGGGTGGGGGCCCTGGCTTGTGCCCCTGCAGCTGCCTGCAGCACCCACCTCCGTGCCCGCTGGGAACACAGCCCCGAGAGCAGCGATGAGGCACCTTCTGTGTGGCGTGGGTGCAAGAGCAGGAGCCACAGTCAGGGACCCGAGCCCATGGCAGAGCTGAGCGCCAGGCTCTAGAAGGGGTGGAAGCTTGGCGCCGCAGGAGAGGCCCCAGAGGGAGGCACGAGCGTGGGACAAGACTGGGGGGCGATGGGGCTTGAGTTGGGGGCTGGGGCAGGGAATTGCAGAGCCCACACCCTGTGCTCCACGGGGCAGGCCGGAGGGGGCACCACGAGATGCCCCCTCCCATTGCTGGCCCTGGTGTGGGGGAAGAAGCCGCTGTCCCTGGGGAGCAGCGGGACCCAGGGCCCTGGGCACCAGGACCGTGCAGGCAGTGCCAGGGAGCCAATCTGGAGCTGGGACAGGGCCCGCTGGGCAGAGCACCCCGCCCCACCATCCCCATGAGCACCCGAGCCTTGTGGGTGTGGCATCGAGCTCTGTCCTCTCCAAAGGGAGGCTGGCGGTACTGGCGGCTCCCTGGCACAAGAAGGCATGCCAGCCAAGCCTCCCGTCCATGCCTCCCCCTGCCCTGGGGCCTCCTGCCAAGGTGCACATCCCTGGCACTGGGCCCTGGGCCGTGGGAACTGCTGCTGCCCTAATCATGGGAGTGCCCATCGCAGAAGAGGGGGTGCTCCTCACACGGACAGGCCCACAAACGCTCACGCCCAGGAAGCCGCTGAGGGTGGCCTGGCCTCCTGCTCCACCGAGGCCCAGGCCCCTGCCCAGGTCTCGGGGCCACAAGTCACGTGTTCATGTTCCCAGGACGGGAAGGTGTGGGGTCCAAAGGCAAAGAGGGCACCTGTCTGAGCTCCACCAGGCCCCCCACCTAAGGCCCTCTGCTGCGGCCACCGGCCCAGGACCTGCTCCGGGCCTCCCTCCCGTCTTGGCTGTGCACCCTGATGACACGTGCTGTCTGCTGCCCCGGGCAGGGCTCAGGCTGTCTGATGGATTCCAGACCCGCTCCTGTGGGCAGCTTGCAGGGTGCCTGCCTCTCTCCCTGATCTTTCAAGGGCGTCTCAGCTGCCGGCATCGTGAAACACCAGCTCCTCTCTGCCCGGCTGCCGGCCCACGCAGGCCACTGCCCCTCTCACGGCCTTGCCATCTCTGGGCTCTGCCCCCAAAGGTCCCCCTGCTCAGGCAGCGGCCGCGTGGGACCCAGGGCACGTGGGGGCATGTGGCCCCGTCTTTCCCACCACTGTGGTGTGGAGGGGCCCTGCCCGCACAGGTGTGTGAGCAGCTCCGAACTGCTTCCACTCCATGGCCACACCTGGGACGGGCCTGCTTCGTGTAGCGGGGCATGCTGGCTGCCGAAGACCCCACGTCTCTGCAGACCTGGGGTGAACAGGGCCGCCCCGCCCCCAGGAACTCTAACACGGGCCCCGGGAAGGCGCTCAGCCCGCGGTATGGTGCTCTGTCTCCGAGACCGGGTCTCACTGGCTTGACAGTCAGGGGCACACCCACCTTCGTGGAGAGCGGGGCTCTGGCCCATGCAGTGAGAGGCGTCCCTAAGAGGCCCAGACCCGTGGTGAGGGTCCCAGCTCAGCCATATAGGTCCTCTGTGACCATCAGGCCACCACACAGTGCAGGCCTCAACTGCCAGAAGTCTCCGTTTTATTGCGCTTAGAACGATTCCCCAGGATAAACCCTGCAGAGCTCCGGTGAGCACTTTGGCCTTTGTTTACGCAGAGTTCTGCCCCACGAAGGGTGTTCAGAGGTCTCTGGGCTCCTTCCCCATCCACCACCGCCACTCATGGTTCAGCTGGGCAGCGACATCATCTATGGGGATGCAGAGCCCCCAGGCAGAGCCCCTGACCTGGAGGGGGCAGGAGACGCCTGTGCAGGGTCACTCCGGGCTGGTGACCGCCTTCCCAGAGGCGGAGACTGCAGGGGCCCTGGAGCGGCCGGAGGCGCCCTGGCGCGCTAAGAGCAGCCTGGTGACCACGCCTGTCTTCAGTTCTGGCCAGGACGAGGGTCTGCCCCTCGGCCCCCAGCGGTGCCTGGCCTCCTGGGCTGGAGGCAGCTGTCCCCCCAGGCCCCTGAATGCCCCACCCTCGCTCTTCTGCGTGACGGCCCCCACCCTCTGTGCGGCTTTGTGCAGAAGCCTTTGGAGAAGGCCCAGGCCCTTTGTTGTTTCAGGTCGTTTTATTTCCAGCACAGATTTCCATTCTGCTTCCACCAGGCTGGAAAAAGCCTCCTCCATCTGATTCCCACAAGCCTAAGATTCCGCCTCCTCCACCAAAGCCGAGTGTGGTTTGGGGCAGAAACAGCCTCTATGAGCCAAAGAATGTGAGGGCGGCCGGCTGCGTTGGTCGGAAGCGCTGGCACAGCTCTGAGGTCACCCAGCCTGGTAGCTGCGACCAGCGTCTGTGATCTGTGGGTGACTCGGGCGGCTGACTCCCAACGGGCGATGATTCGGGCTGGCTTGTGTCCTGGCTTCAGTTCTGTGGTTCCCTTGGGGTGTGAGGGCTTCCCCTCAGCTCAGAGTGGGGGAGGCCCCAAGCCCTTAGCATCGCCCGCCTGGTGCCCATAGAGCCCCTTCCAGCCAGCAGGGACACTTTCAGAGAGCACTGCTATCCCAAGGACCCCAGGGGTGCCCCGCTCCTTGGCTGCCCCGTGCCCCCCTTCCAGGCCCACAGGAGTGGCGCACAGCCTGTGCACCCTCAAACAGACTTGCTCCCCTGTGGGCACACAGCAGGGGCCTCCCAGCCACACAACGCGCAGAGCCCTGTGGCATGGCGCCAGGCGGAGCATGCCTCACCCTGGGTGGTGGGCTCATCATCCCAGAAAACCAAGGACTCAGGGTGAACGTGGTGGGTCATTTGGGGGCAACGGGAATCCTCTCTGGGTGTCTGTGACTCGTGCGAGGCGAGGGGTCAGGTCTGGCTGTGGGACCTGTAAGCTCAGGCAATCTTGTCCTTCCCAGGCAGCTTGTGACAAAGGCCACCTGTGGGGGTTGGGGGTGCACACTTACCCCTTTGGCCATGCACCACAGGCCTCCCCTGCCCCAGATGAGGTCGGGGGGCCAGGCTGAGCGGGTGGGTGAAGGCTGCCTGAAGTGGGAGAGGGGAGGGTGCTGGGTGGGCGCAGCAGGGGGTCAGGGCTTGTCCCACCTTCCTGGACTCCCTGCTCCTGGGAGTGGAGCTCCCTGCACCCCTACGCCCTCCCCACCCTCCCCACCACTGGCCCCCGAGTGGGCATGCTCCTGTCTCCCCAGACCTCCTTCCAGACGAAGAACCAGGAAGCCCTCTGAATGCTGAGCTGAATCCTGACAGGGAAGCCCTCCGATTTCCAGAGGCCCAGGGCCCTTGCGCGGGGGGCCACACTGACAGACGGCCCAACCTCACGCCACCCTTGTGTGAGTCTGAGCCTTGGCCTCCCTCTCGTGAGGACTCCCCCTCGGAGGAGGCAGCCTCTTCTCCCATTTCAAGATCCTTGACGGGGTCACAGCTGCAAAGACCCTTTTTTCTTATAAGGTCACCTTCACGGGTTCCAGGAATTAGTCCTTATATCTTTGTGGGACCATCACAGGGAATTTGGGGTTTGATAATGGAGGACAGAAATGATGGCATTTGGCTCAATATCACAGTAAACAGGGGCCACTTCATGCTACTGAGCAAAAACGTCCAAACTCAAGCAGTTTTGTAGAGGACGACAGTCTATCCCAATTCCAGCCAATTTCTCAAAACACAGGGGCTGCCCCTCTGCGCAGCAGGGCGCCAGCTTTCCAGGAAGGGTCAGGAGGTGAGAGGCCCGTGGCTCTCTGGGGAAGCCTTTTACGCGAGGCTGTTGCTCTAAATAAGTTCAGGGGCCCAAGGTCTGGGCTCCAGACCCGGGGAGAATCAGCCGGGACCTCATCCCAGGAGGCAGAGAAGCGTGCGCCTGCCTTCCACCACTGACCCACAAGGGCCTGCCTTGGGTGAGACGCCACTGCGGCCCAACATGACAGGGTATGTAAACTCCCTGGACTGGTGTGAACCTCCCTGCACTGTCCCCAAGCATGGGCCCAGGGCCGACAGGCCCCAACTCTCTGGCCACAGTCCTTCCTGTACTGTGGGGCTACTGCTCCCGGGTCTCTCTGAGAGCCACAGCTCGTTGGAGCAGGGAAGGCCCCAGGACTTCTCTGTGGCCGAGTGGCCGGCCCAGCGAGGGCCACGGCCAGCTTGAAGCCACACAGGCCAGCTCCCCACCCTCCATGGCCCACCCGCCCTGTGGTCCCGAGGTTCTGTGGTCTGACAGGGCAGAGCTGGACATGCTGGCATGGAGCTGCTGCTGGAGGAGCTGCAGAGAACCCAGTGGCCAGTGATCAGAGGTGCCAACAGCAATCACTCATCCAGAACGTTCTATGTCCAAAGTGGTTGGTGGGGCCTGATGTGCGTCATATCACGTAAACATTCATTCCTTCATGTAGCAAATTTTTTTTAGATAAACAACAATTTTAGAAAGTTGTAGACTTATAGGAAAACCTACAGTCCCACTGTCACCCTTGTCCGCCGGGAGGCACGTCCCTGACAACGACGGGCCGAACTGGCACGCCAGTGTCACCCCAGCCCACAATTCACTCAGACGGCCCTGGCCTTCCGAACGCCCCTGTCCCAGGACACCACGCTACGCCTGCCATGCGTCCTTAGCGCCTCTGGGCTGTGACGGGCGCTCAGCCTCGCCTGGTCTTCGATGCCCTTGGCAACATGAGGGGGCTGGGCAGGTGACTCGCTGATCGCCCCTCTACTGGGATCCGTCTGAGGTTTTCTCAAGACTGGATGGGGCTGTGGGTTTTGGGCAGCGGGTCCCAGAGGAAAAGCGCCTCCCTCACCCATTGCATCGGGGTGCCCGCCGTCGCCGCGCCCTGTCACTGTGGGTGCTGGCTGGGGCTGCCTGGCTGAGGTCACCTCACTCAGGTGCCTCTGCTGTTGAGTTAGTTTTTATCCTCTGCTCTCTGGAAGGTCGTCACTAAGCTGGCCCACTCGGGGGTCTCCTGGGAGGCTCCACATGCATTTTGGGGAGCCCTTCTATATATGGGTTTTGTCTCTTCTCCTCCTTGTGTTATTCAATCATCCTCAGTGTGGCTTCCAGGATATTCATGTTAGACTTTGGGTAGTCAAATATTTCTGAGCCACCACTGCATGCCAGACAGCAGGCACAGGGCATGGCTGCTGTCCCCTCGGGGGGTCTAGCTGGAGGGACAGTCGGCAGAGCGCCGTCAGGACAGCCACTGCCTGGGGGAGCTGCCTGCTCAGGGCCCAGAAGCCCACGGGGCTCAGGCGTGTGAACACACGATCACCTGAGGGGAGGGCATCAGCATGTGAAGTTTGGGGAGACCTTTCAGGCAGGAGAGTATTTGGGGACCCTGGGGACTTGGGTGTGAGCAGAGGGTGACAAGGGTGAGAGCAACGGGCAGGAAGGACTGTGCCAGGGCAAGACAAGGAGCTGGCACGTGTGGTGCTGCTGGTGAGGCGGCCCCTGGAGTCACCCCGGGGGCCCAGAGAGCAGGGCTGTTTCCGGGCAGTAGGGTCGCCACTGGCAGCGGCTCTCGGACAGTGTCGGGTCAGGGTTCCGGGGTCCTTCCTCATCGGGACGGAAGACCACAGCGTGCACGGAACGCGGGGAAGCCGCGCAGGGTATACAGACCTACGAAGGCCCTGAGGTGGACACCCCGCTGTCTTCCCTGAGAGCCGGCCGGCTGGAGACAACAGCGGTTCTGTTTCTCAGACTCTGCGAAATCTGCTTGATTACTCGCCCTGGCAGGCTTCCTGGTGGGGGAAGGGGCGCGGGCGCTGGGCTCAGGGAGAGACAGGGATGCCCCCCGTGGTCCCGCACCAGGCAGATCTCAGGAGTTTCCTCTCCAAAGCTGGGGGCAGGGGGGCGGGCAGCCTTGAGGCCTGAACTCAGACGGCTTTATTCCCAAGACTTTCTTACGCTTTGTGGGCGTGATTATTTATTTATTTTTCGAGGGAAGTTTACTTCAAGAGAAAGAAACAAATATGCCATTCTCCAGTCCTTTGAAGGGCTGAGCTAAGCTGGGGCGAGAAGAATCGGCTCCATTACTCCTGGAGAACAAAGCGCTCCCGTGAAATCCGGCGAGGCAGGCGCGTGTTCTCAGCTTGCGTCTCGCTTACCTGCCACACAGGGGACTTTGGATCCAGCTCTGCCGAGATCCGCTGTGTGATCCCAGCGAGATACGGGCGTCTCTGAGGCCCGGCAACCCGAGGGCAGAACAGGTGTAAGAACAGGCCCTGTGTTGCAGGATCAGCATGAGAGGGGTCAGGTGATGGCCTGCTTCCCTCTGACAGAACGCTCCAGGGGGCTGAGGCCACTTCTCTGCCATCCGCCACTGTGAGCCCTCTGAGTGTCACCTGCTCCTCACAACCACAATGGCTGTTATTATCACTAAAGCAACTTTGATCTCCAAGCTTCTAAAAGAAATAGAGGGCTCAGGCCAAACGCTACAATGCTCCATTTCCCCAAAGCTAGCTCTACGCCTAAGCAAGCTGGCCTCCCACATCACTGCCTGGAGTGAACTTGGACTGTTTCTGGGCTGGACCTGCTCCAGCCCGTGGCTCCGGGCCCCCCAGGACAGTGAAAGCCGATCAGTGCTGTGGAAGGAGGCGGTAAGGCGAGGGGCCAGCCCTGCTGAGCCGGGCTGTCACATGGGAGCCACCCCTTCCCTTCCAGGAAGCCTTCCTTGAGCAAGATAATCAGACATCACCCACGTGGTCCCGAAATCCCTTACTGTGTGACCCAGTAATTCAGACCCTGGTGCTGCTACCCCAGAGGTAGGACATAATGCCTGTTGCCCGTCCCATACACATGCTGAGTATATTGTCTGTTATTTTGTCCTCTACAAGTTTTTATTTAGACGATCAATGCCTATTTCCACTGGTCTGTACTGGAATCTGTTGAAATAACCCCTGGTTGGGGCAAAACTACACATTTAGTTATTTTATGAATGTTTCCTTAAATTCCATAGAGGGCACCAGAGTGTTTGTGGCATTTGAGAGCAGTGATCAGAGAATGCAGGCAGCAGTGGAAACTTCTGGGCATGCACTCCATTCTTCTCATTCTAGAGTCAAGGATGGGGGGAGCTAAGAAAGGGAAGTGATTCTGGAACCTTCTGTGGTATCTTACACACATGTCAGTTTCCATAAGGCTGTGCCCCAGCTTAGCTGCACAGAAAGGAACAGGACTTTGGGTTCCTCTGCTGTTTGCCAGGGGACTCTGTCTGTTATTTAACTCCCCCACACCTGTACAGTGGCCATAAAAGTAGCACTTGCTTTGTGGTATTGTGTAGCTTGAATAAGAGAACACAGGAGACATGCGCAGACAATGCCTGGCCCATGAGGTCAGGTGGCACTTAATTATCATTATTACTGAGTCTCCTTCCCCAAGGATGCACCTGGCTTAGCACTTTCATCTCAGTGTTTGGACACTGAGGTGACGCTCAGCAAAGGTTTGAGGAATGACTGAGACCATATCTACACACTGCCAAGAGCAACCTGCAACTCAGCTGTGAGTAATGACTTGTCTTAAATTCTTGGGGCTGGTGTCCAAGTTTTGGGCTTCTCCCCACTACCAGACCCTAACAACCTGAGAACAGGGTCCATATCCTATGTGTCTATGTCTTAAAGAGCTGCTGAAGAATTCTATATGGAAACTACAAAACATTATTGAAAGAAATTTAAAAAGACCTAAATAAATGGAGATAGATGTACCATGTTCATGGATTCAAACATGCAATGCCATCGTGATGCCAGTCTTCCCCCAGTTTATCTATACATTCAAAGAAGTCCTAATCAAAATCCCAGAAGACTTTTTTCTTTTTGTAGGAAATGCTGCTTCTGGGAGTTGGAAAGACAAAGGATCTCGAATAGCTAAACAATCTTAAAAAAGAATTGGAGAAGTTACACTATCTGAATTTTTCTTACTATATAAGTCCACAGTAATCAGGAAATTATTGTGCTGGAATACAGACAGGCAAGTAGTTCAACAAAACCAGAATGAGGAGTCCAGAAATAAAACACATATACAATTAACTGATTTTTTTTTTAAAAGGTGTCATGGCAATTCAATGGGGAAGCAAAAGTCTTTTTGGCAAATAGCACTGGGACAGTTGCATATGCAAATTAACAAACTGAACCTCCTCCTCACTCTTACATGAAACTTAATTTGCAGTGAATTGAGGACCTAAGAAAGAGAGACACACAAACACACACAAGGGAAAATAGGGCTGAGCCCCTGGCAGGATCGTGGGGGTGGGAGCAGAAGGAAACCTACTCAAGACCATGTAAAGTGGAGCCGAGGTCATTGCTTTGGCCAGGCTGCTTCACCTGCACAGGTAACTGCATGTCTGGTGCCTGTTTCCCTGCCTGAGATGTGCAGGGTTTGAAATAAATGGCCGCAAAATTCGACGCCTTGAGTTCCTAAACATGTTCTAACAGCCCCTCTCTCTATTCCACCTGGCAGTCAGCCTATTGCGCCCTCCACCCCTGGTGCTAGTTGAGCATACACTCAGTTTTATAAATTCTACACAAACTAAAATTAATTAGGGGGAATTTTGAATTTTGCCCAAAGCTTTTCTCTACTTCTCCACATTTGGCCACATCTGGCCCAATTTATCTGTGCAGTTCTGCATTGTATTTTCATGGTGATTTCCACAGTGGCTTCCAAATGTCTTGCCCTGTCTCAGAACAGGTCACTCACCCTGACGGTGCTTTCTCTGCTCCCCAAGAAGTGGACAACCATTTCTCTTCTGTCCACCCCGTGTCCGCGAGGCGCCTGCAGTTGGGCACTGGGCCTCATGCAGTTTGGACCTGGCTGGTGAATGGTCTTTCGGCTCCATCTGGGCAGTGCAAGTGGCCTCCAGTCAGTCAAGGCTGGGACACGTGGGGTGACATCACTTCCATAATCGAGTGGTAACAGCTCACAACCTAGACAGCAGCAGACACGCTGCTCTCTGGGAAACTGGGCAACCTTCAGGTGATTCACTGGGGTGGGGAGCTGGGGGGGGGCCTGACTGCTGGCTTCACCAGGGCCTCTCCATCTTCACTGGTCTGTCTTGGGTCGAGGGGCCACCAATTTCCCTGGGAAGCAGCATGGCCCTTGAGCAGCCGGGAAGCCCGAGCGGCGAGGTTTCCACAGCCCTCTACCTGATGACAGCCAGCAATGTTCTGATGTTCCATGCAGCTGGTCACCCGGGAAGTACCACATGCTGTCCTTTGAGCACAGGGTGCCCTCTCCCTAAAACAGTGAGCAGCAGCCCCACTGGACATTAGGATGGAAAATCCCCGGGATTCACCCTGACCTATGAGGCAGAAGTCTGGCAGGGGGCCGGGAGGCGAAACAAGTTGAAACAGGTTGAATCAAGCCTTGGGGCAAATGTGATGCCCGCTCAGACTTGGGGACAACTGCACCAGGGCCCCTCTCACCCCCCTCTGCCCAGCTGGCACCCACAAGCCTTGGATATGCCCCTCCTCCTGGGATGTTCGGTGCCTGTGCTCCCAACGCGCCTCGAGCTTCCCCCACTGGGATACTCGTTGCTCCAGTTTCTGCCTGCTCCCTGGGGTAAATTCCCTGAGGAAGAATCCCGCCCCCCACAGCAGGTGCACAACAAACATTAGTGAGTGGATGAATGCATGCATGAGAAAATGAGTGCTGCGGTCATAAACATGGACAAGGCAGAGCTCCGCCCATGGACTGCTCTCTGTCCCTCGGGGCAGGTGGAGAAGACAGGGACGGGGCCCTGAGGGGGTGCAGGCCCGGGGCTGATGGCGCAGCTAAACGCTCTGGGAGCACCAGCCGACGCTTGCACGTCCGGTGCTCTCTGACAGCACCCGGACAGGCCTTCCTAACCGCTTCGGTTGGGGAGCCAAAGCGACCTTTCTGGCTGCCGGCCAGCCTGGAGGACGTCCCGGTGACATGCGGCTGCTCCAGCCTGGCCCCTGAGGTCTGGTCAGGCTGCCATCATAACCAGGGCACACGGCAGTGGCCCTTTGTTTTGGAGTTGGTGGCTGGATGCGGAGTTCCCAGGGCAGCTCTGGTCCAGGGTGAACAAGGCTTGCCTGATGGATGATCTGGGAAATGGCCTAATAGGTCAGGAGGCTTGACTCACGATGGGAGCGGGACACTTGGGGTTGAGAATTCCCGTCTTCAGGGCTGACTTACTGGGGCTTGTGACAAAGTCGACTGCCATGCTGTGACTCATCTGGGAACTGTCCGGAGTGACCGCGGCCTGTCAGCCTCTGATTTCTCCCAGGCAGCTGGCCTCCAGCCTCCGGACATCTCCAGGACCCACAGAGCAGACAACAGCAGGGAGCCTGGGAGGACGCAGTCCAGGGTGGGAAAGGCCAGGAGCCGAGCATCCCCTTCTGGACCGTGAGAACAGGCCTGCCTCCCGGCCTGCGGAGACGAACACGGCTCCCCGATTCACTCACCCTCGCGGCCCAGAGCCCCTCCCGCTGCAGTGAGCCTGCGCTGTCCCACGACGGCGCCTCTGCCCATCCCAGAGGGGCATCCTCGCCGGGCGGGGGCAGGCCCCGCAGGACACACCCGTCTCCCTCTCTGCCCTGGCGAAGCCGTCAGCCCCACACAGAGACAGATGCCTGGGACCAGAGGCAACGCGGAGCCTTCCGCAAAGCCTTCTGACTGGTTCACAGCCCTCCCTTCAGCAGGGATGTGCTGGCAGAGGGTCTCCTCTTGTTTCAGGCACTGAGTTCCAGGTCTCTGGGCCACAGTTTCTTTGCTTTCGAAGATCTTGGGCTTTCCGAGCCACACCACTGGGCGTATAACATGGCCTCATTGTCATATTTAGGTGACTATTTTATGCTCATCCACCCACCCACCCACCATCCCTCCATCCACCCATCCATCCACCCATCCATCTATCCACTATCTGTCCATCTACTCATACATCTGTCCACCTGTGCATCTATACCCGTGTATTTACCCACCCACCCACCCAAAACACACGTAGGAAACAGCTACTCTGCCCCACCCCCGACGCCCGCGCAGGGAGGGCAGGGTTGGGAGGTGCGCTCCCTAGCCCACCTGGAACCAGATCGGAAGCACTGTGCCTCCTGAGGTTCAGTCTGTGGCCAATCCGCAGACAGCTGCAGAGCGGGGACAAGTGCCAAGTGTGACCATGACCGAGGGGCACTCACTCTGCCTGGAGGGACTGACGGAAACTTCCAGAAGGGGTTGTGTATGTCTTGCAGCCCAGCTGAGGCAGGAAGCCACTTGCAGACAGGGCCTGGATTCTGCGTATGTGGGCACAGGCCTGCTCGGCAGGATGGGCATGAATGAACGGGCAGGCACACAGTGGAGCCTCGCAGACTGAGGGCAGACCTGCCCGAGGCCGGCGTCCGCGGCACGCACAGCACAGCCCGCCTCAGGTGGGTGCCCTGGGACCGAGCTTCTGTGTGGAGCCCGTGAGTCAGCTGCCGGCCAAGGACACTTCACTGTTTTTCCAGATGCCGAGAGCCACCTCCTGATATTTTGTGCCATTATAAGCAGTGACTTAAGCATCTGGATAGTGGATACAGGGGAATGCAGACAGGCAGCGGCGGGGCCCCAGAGGGGGGTGCTCAGGGTGGCGAACACTCCCAGCCCCAGCCGGCATCTCCGGGGCGGGGGGCTCCAGAGCGCGTCAAACGGCCTTTGTTCCCTTTGTTTTCGCTCTTTCCATAAAGCATCTCCCTTGACTCATGATTTCCCAACCGGCTCCTTCTGCAGCCTAAGAAAGCAAGAGTGAATAATCGCTCTGGGTTTTTGCTTCTTGGGCTTTTTCCTTCATTACAGGAATGTGTAAACACCCTGAGTTTTAAAGACAGGCTGCCAAAGCCGGGGTGTCAGATGCTCTTCCTGCTTTGGGGCAACGCTGGAGCCCCTGCCGGGGGCCAGGCTGACCCTTCCTTCACAAGCTGCGGAGGACCCTGGCCCGGGAAGGTGCTGGGGGCCAGCTGGAATGTCGTGCGTTTCTGTGATGGGCTTAATCGCGTCTCCCCAGAATGCGTGTGACATCCCACCCACCAGGACCTCAGAACGTGACTGTATTTGGAGATGGGGCCTTTAAAGAGGCAATTAAGTTAAAATGAGGTCATATGAGGTCACACAATAAAGTCAGGTCACAGCTCTGACCCCCTGTGGTTGGTGTCCTTACAGGAGATCAGAGCACAGACACACACCGAGGGACGACCACGTGAGGAACTGGGGGGAAGACGGCCGTCTGCCTGCTCAGAGGGGCCCAGCCCTGCCCGCAGCTCAGTCGGGCTCCAGCCGCCAGGACCGTGAGGCAGCAAATGACTGTGGCGGCCAGGCCCCCCTAGTCCGCAGAGCCGACTCCTACGCCGCGCTCCCCTCCTGTGTGCCTGGGGGCCTGCCCCTGGCCCTCACCCCACCCAAGAACAGGGGGGTGAGACCCCGTCCCCTGCTCCACACTCAGCTCTGTGGAGATGCTGGCCAGGGGTCTTCAGCCTCTCAGCACCTCCTGGGGTGCGACAGGAGGGAGCAGATTGGCCCCGGCGGGCGTGTGTGGGGCCCGCCCCACACGGTGGCATGGGGAGAGGGAGCCTGTGCCCACCCGGCCCACGTTGGGGAAGCAACTCACCCTGCCTGGCGTGTCTGTGGGTGTCTGTCTGTGCAGGGCAGGAAGCACGCTCCGGGCAGAGAGACTGGCTTCCTGCACAGAGCCCACCTTCACGTGGCCTCCCACACCCAAGCTGCCCTTTTGGGGAGCCGCACACCCCCTGTGGGGGTGAGGCACTCCAGGAAGACACCTGGCGGATTTTCTTCTCTGTCATCACCCCTTTTTCCACCCAAATGCCACCCACCACTGCAACCGGCCACCAGAGAAAACACAGACCCACCAAACTGTTTCCCCATGTGCCCCTCCTGCGGAAGGTCAGGATGAGGGTGCTGACGGGTGCTTGGGGGCCTTGGCATGTCCTGTGAGCCCCAAACTGCCTTTGCAGCCTCATCTCCGCCTTCTGCCTGCTCTCACCCCTCGTGGTCCGGCTGGCAGGTCTCACGTGCTGTCAGGGACCCACCCACAGCACAACAGTCTGGTGCTCGTAGAAACATTCTGGGTCCTGGGTACCCCGGGCACCCCATCTACCAGGGAAGGGCCCTGGAATCTGCGTTCCAACAAACTCCCCAGCTCCCCTGTGCACATGGCACTGACTAGGCCAAGCCACGCCCCCTCCCTCCACACACACTGCCCTGACCTTTCCACTCTCTCTGCCCAGCAAACTCCTGCTCATCCCTCAAAACCCAGGTGAACTGTTACCTTCTCTAACCCTTAGAGGCTCTGCCAGGCGTACACACCTAATTTTTACTCTGTGCTCACCTAATACTTTGCCAAAAGTTCTATGAAAACTCTCACACTCTGGCATAGGGCCTCTGGTGTAGAGTGTGTATGTGTCATAGCATGGATGTGAGTGTGTGTCAGTGTCCTTCCAGCAGAGCAACAGCCCTGGGAAGACAGTGGCCTCACGTGTGCACGGGAAGGCATCTAGAAGTGAGGCCTGGAGGGAGGTGCCAACGTGGTGACCAGCGGTCGCAGCAGAGGACGTGTGGGCCGTCCCGGGATGGATGTGTGGGCCGGCCTGGGATGGAGGGGCAGGCCCTGGGATGGACGCATGGGCCGGCCTGGGATGGAGGGGCAGGGCCTGGGATGGAGGCATGGGCCGGCCTGGGATGGAGGGGCAGGGCCTGGGATGGACGCGTCGGCTGGCCTGGGATGGAGGGGCAGGGCCAGTCCTCAGAGTCCCGCTTTCCTGCCAGGCCAGATCCACCCTGTATGGACAGATGGGCAAAGGAAGGAAACTGCTCCAATCCGAAAACTCGTAGCCACCCTGCTGTCTTAAGAGCTGTGGCACACAACAGGGCCAGGTGCGGGCTGGTGTGGAGGCTGGGTGGCCAGGAGGCCTGCCATCAGCCACCCCCGTGGATCAGCACAGGCATTCAGAGCCACGGTGGCCCTTTCCTGCAGGGGGTGGCAGGCTGCCCCCATGGCACTGGGCTCCAGGACTCTGGCAGGTGCAGTGTGGAGGGGAGGGTGGTCTTCGTCCAGCCTGCGCTAACCCTGCTGAGCACCCAGGCCCCGCCCCGTGCGCTAAGAGGTGTGCCCGCTACCGGGTGGGGCTGTGCAGGGGTGCTGTTTGGCTCCAGGGATGGGCTCGTGACCTGGCTGTGCCTCCAGCCCCTCAGCAGCAGACCAGGGCTCTGGCAGGTGAGGGACGACGCATCCCCAGATGACCGGTGCGGTCAAAGCGTGATGGCCCCTCTGAAAACATCTGCCCGAATCGCCTGTGGACCCTTCTGGGGCAGATGGTCCATCCCTTCCAAATGCTCTGGGCACCAAGGGGGGCCGGCCAGCAGAGATGAGGAGGCCCCTTCGGAGGGCGCTGGTCCTGCCTGGCTGCGTGGGCTCTACCAGGGCGTGGGAAGCGGCCTCAGAGAGCGGGGAGCAGGCCCGGCCCTGGCTGCTCCCCAGTCTGGGCTGCACATCAGAGGTGAGGAATTTGGGCTGGGCCCCAGGACCACGGAATCAAGGCCGGCCCACAGCCCCGAGGCAGGGGAGAGGGAGACGAAGAGGAAGACGGATGGGCTTGCACAGAAATGGGATGCTCATGCTATGTCCGGGGTCCTCCGGGGAACCACAGAGCAGGGCCCAGGATGGAGCCGGCTCGGCAGGCCCTCCTGGAAGCTGGGGTCAGCACACTCTACGGGCATTGCTGGGAAAGGCCCTCCCGGCTCTGTCCACCACATGGGGGCCCTGGAACCGGCTTCCTGTGCACAGGCTTTGGTTTATCTCTGCAAGCCCCTGGTGGGCTGTGGCGCAGCCCAGTCCCCTGCCTCGCCAAGAGCAGTGATGGGAAGCAGCCCCTCACATCTCCAAGCACCCACTCTCCTGGGCATTTCTAGAGCGTTAAGTCACCCTCAGCCCTCTTGCCCCCCGGACCTCCCCAGCAGCCTGCGTCCTCGACAGAGTATGGGTGGGTCAGCCCAGAACCCTCCCAGTCACCTCCCCACATGCCTAAATGAGGGGGTGGGGCGTGCAGCCTATGGCGTCTTCCCAGTCCTGCCTCCCAAGGGACAGACAGGGTCAGACCCGGCCCTGTGCAGTGGCTGTGTACCGCGGCCTGGCCTGGTCACCTCCCTGCATCACAAACGGCCTCTTCTAAGCTCCGAGGCTGCCAGGACATCGGCTGTGAGATCAGGACTCCTGGTGACCTGGTGCCACCTCTCTCTGCCTAGGGAGCTTGGGCATGTGCCTGCCATGGACCTCAGCCCGCCATATGTACAGTGAGAGAAGCCACCACCACAATGGGTGAGTCCAGGCAGCCCCGGCCCTTACATGGGCCCTGAGTAGACCCGGGTTTGCCTTGAGATCCACAGAGGCAGCCGCAGGCGGAGGCCCATTCCCACACGACATCCGGGGCCATTCTCCTGGGCCTCCCGGGTCCCACGTAAATAAACTCCTCGCAAAGCAAGAGAGGCACTTTTAGCCCGTGCTGCTGCCCTGGGGAAGCAGGCTCACAGCCGCGTGTGCACGCTGAAATGTGGTGCGCACACACGGACACGAGCAGAGCGTGCGAGAAGGCGGGTGCAGGTGTGAGCGGATGCGCAGGGGCCACTGTCCCCAGGCTGCGGGGACGTGGGTGTGAGGTGGGCGGGAGCAGAGCTGGTACCAGCCCTGGGGTGCACCTGTGGTGACACGCCATGAGAGAGGGTTGGCAGCAGGGCCTAGGACATAGTGAGGGTCCCCTGAAAACTGGGGAGGGGCTGAGGGGCATGTGGGGTGTGCCCTTCTCTTCCTAGTCACCCCCAACTGGCCTTGGGGAACCTCATGGCTGCAGACAACAGCTGGATGATGGGCCCCATTTCCAAGAGTTCCCCAAAACCATGTCCCACCAGGAGGGGCTCCCTGCCCCCACCTCGGGGCTCGGGAGTCAGCAGACCCCTCTGTGCTGCCCTGTGCTCCGCGTACCCACCCCTCCCAGCTCCACACATGCTTCTCTGTGCTTTTTGGTTGATGCATCTCCATCCCCAGGGATCCTATGGTCCGTGCTGCATCTGGCACTGCCTGGCCTTCAGCCGTGGCACACAGTGGGCATGCAACAGGTGTTGAAGCTGGGTGGTCAGCACACCCACATCAGCTGAGCTGCACACAGAACCCCAGCCCCCCAGCTGCCAGCCATGTGCTGGGAAGCTCCCCCTTCATCAGTACACACACATTAGAGGAATGACTTGAATCTGTCCTAATGCTCCTCAAGATAGTCCTTTTTTAATGTCAGGGGTAGCAATGGCTGGGAGCTGCTTGCTCCCTGTACCTCCCCAGCCGATGGGGACAGGCTGGGTAGGGCAGGTGCTGAGGAGCACCCCTCAAACCTTCAGGGGCAGGTGACACGGGGCTGGCGGCTGGCAGCACACGGCATGGCCTTAGTTCTGCTCCACATGGAGAGCAGAGGGCTTGGGAAGATGGAGCAGAAGCCCGAGGCCCAGGACGCCTCCTTCCGGCCTGCCGGTCCGCCCCAGGGCAGCCTCACGCACGAGATGCCAGGAAGGTAGGCATGCCCTGGGCCCGTCAGGGGCCACACGAACGTGGGCGATTCACGAGCCGACCCAGCCCACGCGCCAGCCATCACGTGGGCATGCCCCCAGTCTTATCTAACGGCGAAGCAGTAGATAAAGGATCCTGGAGGCCCCGGACTCCTCTGCAGGTCCTTGTTAATAACAGAAAGAATCGTCACCCCTTCCTTTTCTCCACACAGCAGGACAAAATGAAACGAAATGGTTAAGGGAACCTTTTCTCAAATTTTTTCCTGCCCTACTCAACTGACTCTCAATTCCGGATTGTAAAATATACAAAACATACAGAAATCAGGAGGCCCCGTGGGGAAGGCCAGGGAAGTGTAGAGCTCAGATGGCAGACTCCTCACCGCCGCACCAGGGCCGACGTGCCCAGGCCACCAGCAGCGTGCATGCGGCACCCCGCAGCCATCACCGTCGGTCCCGGCCAGCCTGCAAGATGAAACCCGTCACTCATCTGTCATTTGAGCCGGACCAGCAAATGTTCGAAAGGGGAGGCTGGCCCTGCCTCCCAACGCCTGGCAGAGGGTGATGGCTGCATTGGAAGAAGACACAATTCTCTACAAAGCAAAGCAGCTTTCTAGCCAAGCACAAGTGGTTCGCAGGCTCCAGGGGGTTCATAGAGTAAGCCCTCCGCCCTCCGTCCCGTGTCCACGTTCCCGCTCTGCCCCTCTGCTCCAGGAGAGGGCTCGGATCTCAGTGGCTCTAAGTGGGTCACAGGAAAGCGTTGGCATCAGTCTGCTGCCCTTGGTCGCAGTTGTTCTCAGACAGGTACCCTCTGAAGAGTGTAAATGAAGTGGGTTTGCAAACCCAGCCTCCCCGACAGAGACTGGAACAGAGGCACTGAGCTAAGAGGCCCTCAGCTGCCTGAGATGGGCGTGGACAGGCCGGCAGCATCGGCCAGGGACCGTCCTGCTTCCCCGTGAGTGTCCCTGGTCCCTGTCTCCCTGCCCATGCCACACTCTGCCTGCGCCCAGCCAGCTCACAAATTCTGGTCGAGCAGCTGCCATCCCCCCTCCCTATGAGTGGGGGGCACACGGATGTGCTGGGATCCTCCCCTGGGAGCTCAGCCTGCTGTGAGCCACAGAGAAGCAGACACGAACATCAGAGGGGTGGCTTTATTCTTAATTGCCAAAACTGGAGGCTCCAAGATGCCCTCCAGCAGGAGGAGGGGTACATACCCCCCAGCGCTCCAGACGGTGGGCGTCACCTGCACAAAAGCAGTAACTGCCGGGCCGTGGAAAGGCCCGGAGGCCCCGTGAACACCCGTCCCTCAGTGGAAGCCACCGCTGGGGGGCCCTGGGCTGTGAGGGTCCGACTCGGTGGCTGTGGGGAAGGCAGCCCTGGGACAGCGGAAGTGGGGGGCTGCTGCAGCTGGGGGGGGGGCAGGAACAGGTGAAGCCCAGAGGATGCGCAGGGCAGGGCGAGGACTCCGTGAGACCCCGGCGTGGTGGCTGCGCATCCCCTTACACCCGTCCAAACCCGCGGAGAGCCTGCCGCCAGGACGGACCCGAAATCACTGGGGACGGTCGTTAGTGATAATCTATCGATATTGGTTCATCAGTTGTGACAAACACAGCACCTCACACAAGATGCTAATTGGGGAACAGAGTGGGGCAGGGGGGGGGCGAGAAATAGACAGGAATCTCTGGGCTCTCAGTTCAGCGCTCCAGAAGCCTAAAACTGCTCTAAAAATGGAACCCTGTTAACTGAGGACAAGGACTGGAGGACGGTGCCTGCAGCCCGGCCCACCTGGCCCGGGCATCCTCATGGGGATGGTGGTCTGGGGTCGCTCCTCGGACCCCGACTCCACTTGCAGCGCCAACCCGCAGAGCGCTCATACTGTGCTGGAAAGCAGGGGGGCAGGGCGGCCTTTGCGGGTCACCTCTGGCTACTGAAACCCCAGTAGGGGCGGAGGACGGAGGAAAACGCCTGGGCAGAGCAGCAGGTGGCGTCCCACAGAGCTGCTTTGGCCGGGCTTCCTGGAATGGGTCGGGGCAACCGGGTTTCATGCTTGGCAGAAGCAGGAGGCCCCCGGAGGAAGGGTGCAGAATTGCGCCCCAGCTCCACAGGGGAGGAATACAGAGACGGAGAGCGTCCCCTGCCAGAGCCGCACCTGGTGGGCCTGGGCTCCTTTGTGCAGACAGGCCACACGGGCGCATCAGGATGGTGCAGCAGGCGTCCCACCAGGCACGGGCACCCTGCCTCTCGCCTGAGTTGGGGGTTCCCATGCCCTATCGGACCCGACACCTTCGCTGATGCTCCTTTCCTTTGCTGCGTCCCAGTCACAGGCAGGTTTCAGGGTGCACCTGGGCATGCTGGGGGCTGGGGGTGGGGCAGGGCCACGACCCTCACATGCCTCCCTGGGCCCAAAAGTCCCAGCAAAGCTTCAGAGCTTCTGACCAGCCCGGGAGCCACTCTCTCCTCCCGAGTCCAGTGGGATAAAGGTGCCTCCCATCCAGACCGGCCAGTGGCACCTGACTGGGACGGGCCGTGCTCAGCCACGTAGGGCTTTGTCAGGCTTTGGGACAGCGACGGGTGAACACCCACAGGGACTCCCGGCCTGGAAGGGGGCGTCTCCTCTGCTCCCACCACCCCCAGAACAGACTCAGGGCCCCTGGCTGTTAGATGCCACTGCAGAGCCCCTAAGACACACGTGGGGCCCTGAGCTGCACCCGCGAGCGGAAGCCCCCTGCCCTGAAGTCAGCTGCTCCTCAGCTGCTGGGAGGCCGGGTCTGCGGGAGGTCGAACAGAGCGCATCCCCCGTGTTCAAGGCTGACAGGCCTTAAATCCTCTGCTCACTTCAGAGGGAATCCAAGCTCATTCACATTCGAGCGCCAGCTCTCCTCAGGGGCCTAACGACAAACCGCAGTGGCCTCAGAGGGTCCCGGAGGTGCCTGCCGACCTCGCGGGTGGGTGTCTGGGACACCTGGTGGCCCCCAGGTTCAAAAGTACATGGCCCCCCAGATAAGCCAGCCCCCCAAGCCAGGGAGCTCCCTCCCATAGGAGAAAGATAATTTCATATTTCAGAAAAGCACTTAAACAGCAGAAGTTCCTGCGGAAACCACATGTGGAAAACCCACTTACAGGCGGGCCAAACCCCCAAGCTGAGGTTCAGAGCTGCAGAGGGCTGGCGCAGGGCTGCGAGCGGATGGGGCAGAGGGTAGGGAGGACCACAGAGAGCAGCCCCCCAAGCAGACAGGGCACCAGGCTCCCCCTGGCTTCCGCAGCCCAGCTCCCCTCTGGGGGGCGGGCTGGTCCCCAGCAAACAGAGCCAAATGGTTCCCAAAGGTGGTTTGTCTCCCCATGGCGGCTTTCCTGACCGGAGCCACGTCCACGGGCCTGCCCGCCCTGGGGCCAGCCGGCGGCTCAGGGTCGGGATCCTGCTTCATGCCCGGCCAGGTGAAACTGTTTTTAAGCTTAATCAATCTCATCAAAACTGAACTCTTTCGAGTTACCTGCGGCTGGGAGACCATGGGCCATGTGTTTGGACGCCTGGGTGCACGGGCAGTTGCCTCCCTCAGAAATCTCCAGAACCATCTCCCCACTGCCATGCAGACCCATCCAGGGTGGCTGCTACTGACGTCCCAAAACTCGGGGAGATGCCACGCCCAGACCAGGAAGGGGGCACGGGGTCAGGCTCTAGGCGGATGGGGGCCAGCGCGGCCTCCAGCTCAGGATGCAGGCAGGGAGAAGGGAGTCGGCAGACTGCTGACCTTGGGGGGGCTGCCCCCACAAGAAGGTCAGGGTCTCATCCCAAGCCACATGGTGAAAACAGCAGCAGAAACTGGCTACTTGCACAGAGTGGAAGGAGGCCAGCTGCTCACACAGGTGCTGGCCCAGGACCTCCTCCCTGGATGGCAGGAAGGGCAGGGCGGCAGGTGCTGGGCAGGCTCTGAGGCCCTAGCAGACGGGGACGGGTGGGGGACAAGGGCAGCCATGCCCCAGCTGCCAGCACTTGGCTGGGAGGCATCACCGGCCACCATGCTGCCGGACCAGGAGCCTTGTGCACCCGCTCCTGGCTGGGCCCTTCCAGGACGGGCCTGGGCATGTGTGGTGTGCTGACCTGGAGCAGCAGCCTGAATGCCACATGGGCGAGGGCTCCTGGGGGTCAGGAAGGTGTCTCCGGAGTGACTTTGCCACACACGCCTGGCCCACGGCTAAGGACAGTGACCCCGGGGTCCATGCACAAACAGCAGCTGGTGCCTCCAGATGGCCTGTCCCCACAGTGCTTGCAGCCGGGAGAGTGAGGTCAGCTCTGCCGTCCCACCCCCCTGAGCTCCTGGAGGAAACAGGGATGTGAATGGAGACGAAGTCTTGATTCTGTTGTCAATGAATGAGATTTAGAGGCACCGCTACTTGTAGGCACAGGGGCGAGGAGCTGCCCACCCCCCAAATGGAGGGCAGAGGACAGGAAACCAAATGGACCCCAAGATGGGACCCCAACATGGACCCCAAGATGGATCCCAGACTCAGCCAACAGCCGAGTCCTTCAAAGCAGAGCTGGCCCCCAGGGGCCTGGACGGTCCCTGGACTCCTTGGGCACCTCGGGAAGGACACTCAAGACGAGACACACAGAGACCCCGTGGAGGCAGGGAGCGGCCCGGGGCGAGGGGAGCCTGCAGCCCTGCCTCACAACACACCCCCATGTGCAGACACACCACCCACGTGTACTCCTCCCCTGCATTTATACACGCAACCTGCATCCATACCCCCACCCCCACCCTGCATTTATACACGCTCACCGTCTCCTGCACGGACTGCTCGGCCAGGAGGCATCCACGGGCGGTGGCTGAGAGGTGGGCGGGAAGGGCCGGGGCTGCCCGGGCCGGACCGTCTGCAGGCACAGACTGCTGGCATCTGCTGACAGGTGGCCTGCTGCACTGCTGTCAGGGTGGCACCCTCCGCATCCAGGCCTGCAGGGCATGGCCTCCCTGCCCCTGGGTCAGCTGCCTCCTCCCCTTCCATCGTACTGTCACCGTGGAGCCCATGGCACTGCCTGTCCGCAGGGGAAGGGCTGTTCCCCTGGCACTCGGGGCTAACTCCTTCCCAGCCTCCGATCCAACGGGGGGCGTGGGTCAGGCTGGGCACGCAGCATTCAGTTAGCACCTTCTGCACAGTCTCCCAGGTATTTCTTCTTGAAAAGTATTGGAAATCAGTGAAAATATTTACATGGATTATCTCTTTACCCTGGTTCTGACTTTCCGATTTCCTTTTGGTCGATTTGTTTACATCTGAAGCCTAAGACAGGACTGAGGTCCTGGGTTAAATGCTGGGTTAGAGGCTGCTTGTAGAGCCCGCAGGGCAGTGGCCGCCGAGGGGACACCTGCCCGCCATGTGCTCGCCATCCTCAGACGCACGCTCAGCCCGGCTCCCCAGCACCAGGACCCACCGCCAAACGTCTCGGCCCTCACTAAAAATAAAGCCCACTTTTGACACCTGATGCACCCAAGCCCCACACAGGCTGTGAAAACATCGTTTTCTGGGTTAATTCCAACTATGAAAACAATTCATAGGAGAGGAAAAAAGATAAATACACCAAAACATGAGTAATGGGTGTGTCTGGGTGTCTTTTTACTCTTTTTCTACTTTTCCGTGTTTTCCAAATTTTTAGAATGAGACTGTGTTATAAAATACAGAAGCTGAAGATTTAGGAAGTTCAGGGTCAGCACCCAAAATACGCTACCGGGTGAAGCAGCTCACAGCCCAAAGGCCGCCAACTCCCCGCCCATCCCAGGGGAGCGGAGACAGTCCTGGGAGGCAGGCGTGTGACCCCGTCTTCAGGGGAGGACAAGCCCCAAACACACAGCCCAAGGGCCCGTGGCTCGCGTGCCTGTCCCGTGCCAGCTACAGCGACATGGCCCCCAGCGCCGGACAGATGGGGTGTCCTCCCTCGGAGACCCAAGGGAGCCACCTGCCGACACCTTGACCTTAGACTTCTGCCGCCAGAACTTGAGAGGACACACAGCGGTGGTGTGGCCCCGGTTACGCCCCAGTTAGTGGTCCTTTGTTCCAGCAGCCGCGCTCTCAGATCCTGCGGGCCTCTGGTGAGGCTGGGCTTGGGGGCTGTGAGACGCCACACGCTCTCGGGGTGGAGACAGCGTGGGGTCCTGGGGGCCTGTGTCAGCCCGCTGGGCCAGGGGTGAGGAGACAGAGAGAAGAGCGGGAGGTCCAGAGGCCAGCGCAGCTCTGCGCACCCAGATCCCCAGCCACAGGTGTGCCCCAGGCCTGGCGTGGACGGGGCGAGCTGGTTCCTGCCTTTGTGGGTGCACGGTCGGCAAGTGGCTTTCAGAACCACCCACAAGATCTCACCGCCATCGCCTGAGCAGTGATTACAAGGCGGGGGACTCCCAAGGGGAGGGGGGTTCAGGGCCTTTCTGGGGCCAGGCAGAGAATTCCTTCTGGAGTTTTCCGTGGAGGACTGGAATTTCAGCTCGCAAGCCTGCAGGGTGATTATGTCCCACATGTCCTTTGCTTTGAAGTCCACACATCTGAACTCCAGGTGAAGTGAGCGGGGCAGAAAGCAAGAATGTGAAATAGCCAAAGGGCCTAAGGGGAGGGCAGATGAGGGCCTGCAGGGCCTGGGCACGGTGTGCCTGCTCAGGGGCACGGGCGCCTCGGTCCTCGGGGCACATGGCACTTAGGGCTGAGGGCAAGGTGCACCCTCCTCCGCTCACGTGTCCGTCTGTCTGAAGGGCCTGCTGTAGGAGTGCCCTGGGGCAGCCGTCACCAAGGACCACGGACCAGGCTGCTTAGGAGGCTGAGACCAAGGGCTCCACAGGGCCGGCTCCAGCATCACCCAGCTTCTGGGGGCTCTGGGGTCTGTGGACACCACTGGCCCAGCTTCTATCCGTGGTCTCGTGGCCCCTTCAGGGACCCCGCCTACTGGCCTCATCGTAACTGTCACACCTGCAAACAAGGCCACCTTCATAGGTACGGGGGGTTAGGACCTGAGGGTGTCTTTAGGGGGACACAGTTCAACCCACCATGACTGTCAGAGAGTCAAGACTTTGGAGACGGCAAAGATGTTTAAGCCCTCAGCGCACACGGGCACATGGCGCACGCGCACACACACACTGGGAAACACCTTGGGCATGGCTTCCTGGCTGCCAATGGACACAAGCCCCACGAAGAACTGTCACGACAGGCAGGCAGCAGCCCAGCCGCCCCATCCCCTGGCCTCAGAGAGGAAACGTGCTCCGCTTGTGGGGTCAGAGCCCTGCAGACCCTTGGGCAGCGCACGGCCCTTTGAAGGCAGCTGCCCCTCTCTCCCGGGGAATCTCCCCACTCTCAGCTCATCCCTGCCCACTAATCCATTTCTTTTGATTAAAAACAAGCCCCTTTATCTAAACCCTCCCTTGAAGAACTGAATGCTGTGCAAGATCTCAGGATAAGGGGAAAGAACATGTCTGCAGTCTAAACCTTGGGGAAATCTGGATCGTGTAATCGCAGGCATTCAACCAGAATTCAGCTAGCACCAGGAAGTCAGTGGCTCAGTCTTACCGGGATGCCCTCAAATGTAATTTTAAACATATTTAAGGAAACTGGAAGCAGCCTGGGGTAAGGGGCCTGGGGAGGCCAGCAGGAGCTGCAGGGTGAAGGAGCTGAGTTGGGACACCCTGAGGCTGTGGGAGGGCATGGTTGGCCCTGGAGGGGGCACAGAGGCCTGCGTGCCAGTCCCACCACAGCCGGGCTGAGGTGGCCTCTCCCACCAGAGTGGGCATGCCTGACCTGGCTCAGCAACCAGACTGACAGGCCAAAGCCAGACGGTGCCTGAGGCTCACAGAAAAGGGGCACATACACACAGAGGCATGCACCCCCATCCCACATGCACCCTGATGCTATCATCCACCCCTCACATCCTGTTGGGGTTTTTCCAAGCTACTGCACATTTTTCTGACATGCCCCCTTTTTTCCACTCTACGGTACGGCCACAGACCACATGCTGGTGCTGTAACCAGAAACGCTTTCGGAACAGCCAGTGGCCTGCACAGCCCTGACCAACTGGTAGACCCACAGGGAGTCTCAGGTGGGCGGCTATGCTGGCACCTCTGTCCCATGACGTCCCCGGCCAGGCCCCCAGCTTCTTGCTCTCTTCAGCACATGGGAAGCACGGCCTGTTTCCCTGAGTGTCTAGTGACTGGCCTTTCTAAGCCCTGAGCTTGCAGGCAGCAGCCCAGCACCCTGCCTGGACCCCAGGATCACCGGCAGATGGCTACCATGGGAATGGGTGAGGGAGGACGCCCCGGGGGTGCTGGGCCTCCCTTCCTCCGGCCCGGGGAGGCACCCTCAAGCCCCCCTCTTCTGTTGAGACACCTGCCAGGGTCCACAGGTGACCTCAGCACCCCAGCCTTGGGCTGCCCAGTACCCAGGGCTCCCCTTCTCTACCCGAGCTTGCCTGAGGATGGGAGGGGAGGGGAGGCCCCAGAAGAGGAGGTCAGGGCATGAGCCTGGGGCAGGGTGACATGGCTGCTCTGCCGTCCAGTGGAGCTGTAGTTGGCAATGTCTGGGGTCACCCCCACCAGGTCTGCCAGGCATGGCACCCCTTGGGGCCTGACTGCCAAGCCAGGTCCCTCTTGCTGCACGGCCTCCTGCAGGCCCGCAGCTGCCCTCCCTGAGCCCCTCGTGGCTGAAATGGAGCCGCTGTGCTCCCGCTAGGCCGAGGTTAGGACAAAATGGGCTTGATGCAGGACGCACGTGGGCACCACGGACACGGTGCGGTCAGGCGAGTCTTTGCTCTTTTGCAAAGCCCTGTACCCTGGCCCTAAAACCCCCTCAGGGAAAAAATACCCTTGCGGCCAGGGAGGCCTTTGCTGTACTGGAGAGGAGACCCAGCAGCCAGGGCTTGATGACAGCCCGGGAGTGTCTACAGCCGGCAGAGCTTCTCCTCCGTGGCAGGCCGTCTGGGAAGAGCCCTTGCAATGTGGGAAGTGGGTTTGTAGATTCAGGGTCAAGGAGAGCAGGAAAGCAGGTCAGGAACACGCGCTCTCCAGAGGCCGAGCCGATCCTGACCTGTCCTCGCCCCGGGCCCCCGGGTCCCTCCTGTGAGCCCTGCTCTGTCAGTACCGTCAGGTGACACTGGGCCTGTGCTGTGGTGTCCGGGTCCCCAGGGCCTTCCCCACGCAGTCTGGCCCCCAGCAGATGCTCGGCAGGCAGGGCTGGCTTGAGCACAGTCCCAGGCTGGAGCCATCACCGCCCTTCCGGACCAGCACCGGGTCCAGGCTGGGAGCGCGGCTGGTGGTGTCTGCGGCAGGCAAGCAGACACCCTAGGCAAAGCAGGGGGAAATCAGTGTTTTGGGCTCAAGGGAGCAGGCAGCACGTGGGAGCCACACCTCAGCACAGTCCCATGCGGGGGAGGCAGCCAGACCTGGGGTGGTGGGCAGGCCGCGAGGATTCCCAGGCGACGGGTCCTGGGGGCCGGTGAATGGTGCCTGGGGCCCACATTCACACCGAGCACTGGGCACGCTGTGGCTCAGAAAGCTGGCTCTGGGGCCAACAGACCCAGGTTCGCATTTGGGTCCTGCCACTCAAGAGTGACGTGACCTGGGCAGGCAGTGCAGCCCTCCCACGGCTGGCACCAGGCTCCAGTGAGAACACACATCTCCCACAAGCCCTGTCCTGGGTCACGGGGTCGAATGGGACCACCCGCCTCCACTGCTTCAGTGGGCTGAGAATGTGGCCGGCCTCGCTCCCCTACGAGGCAGGCTGGGGCTCACTCTGTTCACTTCCTGCATGGTGGGTGGGGGCCCCCCAGGGCACCTCACAGAGCCGAGCCCCATCAGTCCCCCACCTACAGGCAATGCTCTCGCTCCTGCAGCACCGTGGGTGCGGCATCCGGCCCACATGGTGGGTATTTTTCCCAGTCTCTCTGAGGGGCACCCATCAGCGGGAGGCCCCAGCACGTTGTGGTGGGATGAGAGAGAACACGGGCCACGGCTGTCGCCGAGAACACCTGGAACCTCCGTGGGACACAGACTCCCTGCCGCAGGGCTCCGGGAGCTGCTGAGGTCAGGCGAACAGGAGGGGGACTCCCAGAGGGAGCACGAGGCAGGTGAACTGACCCCTGGGGCTCCTTTTATTCTGGGGCATCTGAGGACTGGCGGCCCTGGCAGGAGGCTGAGCATCCCTGTGCTTTGCACCCAGAGGGCCGCTGCAGGGGGCAAATCAGTGCAGCTGGGTGGGAACCTGGGGAGTCCGGGTCACGAGTTCTGGGGTTATGAGGAGACCCCGAAGAAGCAGTCGCAGCAGGGCTCAGACCTCAGGACCCTCCAAAGGGAGGGGCCGCACACCTCATCGGGCTCTCAGTGGAAACCCTAAAGGACCCGAGGCAGGCCGAGGGGGACGGGCTTGCCGGGGCTGCCACCCCGCTTGGCTCAGCCGGGTGCCTGGCGGACTGTGAAGAGCCCAGCAGAGGGGAGGGCAGAGGGATTCAGCATCCGCGGCCGCCTCGGCAAGGCGCTCCACTCAGCGGTTGGCTTTCCCTCAAAAATTACTTGTCATGACCAAAGACAGACCATGTGACCAGAAACCAAGAGAGCGACAGGTCTTAAAAACAGACCCAGAAGTGACACCGACACCAGATGTGGAAGGCAAAGGCTTTAAAGGTCACCTTGCTGAGGAGGTCAAGAAAACAGAGAGAAAGATGGAGAAATTCACCAGAGGGCATTCCGGAGCTGAAGAAAGACGTACGATATCCAGAAAGGAAGAACACAGACCGGGCAAAGCAGGAGATAGGATCAATAAGCTGGTTAACAGAACGCGACCCAGTGGGAGCAAGAAAACTAGTGAGAAATATAGGGAAAAAATGGAGACAAATGGGACCTGGCTAAAAGCCGACCAGTAATTAGCGGACTGTAAAAAAAAAACCAGGAGGAGAGGATGACGAAGAAACAACGTGGAAAGAGGTCAACCCTCCAAAGCCCACAAAATCAGAAGCACAACAAATGCAAAGGAAGCCGCGTGCAGGCGCACCGCATGGCGCTTCTGCCAACCAAAGGCAGTGCCGCATTCGGAGCAGAGAACAGACCCATTCCCCCCGCAGGAGCAGCGGCGCGCCTGACGGCCAGCCGCTCAGCACACGAGGCGCCAGCAGAGGCGACAGGCGACCCCTCTGGGGTGCTGAGTGGCAGCACCCACCAGCCCTATTTAAGTAGGATTCTGCGCCTACTTAAATCACCCTTCACAGGTGAAGGTGGAGTCAAGACACGTTCAGACAGGGCAACGTGTTGGAAACACCAGGAGAGCTCTTCAGACGGAGGACACCCAGCCCAGAGGGAAACGCGTGGTTGCAGGAGGGAAGAGACAGCAGAAACAGTAAACAGGATAAAAACACAAACGTTTCCTGAATACCGGCTGCACAAAGTGATGACTGCGATGAACTGTGGGGTTCAAGGTGCTTGTAGAATGAAATGCATGAGCACAGAACCACAGACACAGTAGGTGTAAAGAGAGTTAAGTTCTTCTAAGTTTCTAGCATTATCAGATATAATAGACATACCTTATAATAGACGTACTTTCATGGTGTTTTGCCCAACAGCAAGACCCAGTTGGTACCAGATGGCTTACACTCTAATAGAAGTGTGATGATCTGTAGCAGACTGTAAAAAATAAATGTGCCTGTTTCCATCTCTAGGATGACCATTAACAGACAAGTAAAAGTTAATGGGGAAAATAATGGAACAATAAAAAAAATGATTGACCCAAAAGAAGGCAAGACACAAGAGAAAGGGGAATATAAATGAGGTGAGTCAAATAGAAAAAACAATTATGGCAGATGTAAATCCAAATATTTCAGTAATTCATTAAATGCAAATAGACTATTTCAATTTAATGACTAAGAGGATTAGAGGGTACGTAAAAACATATAACACCAAAATCCATCTATGTGTGGGCTATAATAGACATACCTTAATTATAGGGCAGAAAGTTTGAAAGATAAAAATATGGAATGAAAAATCATTAAAGAGTAACCAAAAGAGAAAACTTACATAAATGAAGACCTCAAGAAGGAAGGAGCAGTACCAGAGACACAGGGCGCTGCTCCCGATAAATGCTAACTCCGCCAGAAAGACATCGAAGCCCACGCTCGTATTCAGTCACTAAGACGTCAGCAGAGCTGAAAGGAGAGAAATCTGCAGAGTGCAGGATATTGACACGCCTCTTTCAGCACACCAGGGGTGGTCCCGGCTCCTCTCATCTGGGAACTCTAACCTTGAAAAGGCTGAGCGAAAAGCTAACCTAGCCTTTGTGGGGAGCATCCTCTATCTGAAATCCTTGCTGCCCACTGCAGATGGGACAGCAAGTCTTGGGGAAAACCCCAGGCACATGCTTGTCAAGAGGCGGGCGATGAGCCTTCTGAGGGAACACAGCCTCTTAACGGGGTAGGTTGCTTTAAGTGGACACATGTTCCCTTGTATTTGATTCCTGTGCCCAAATTCCTTGCTCTGTTCATTCAAAAGTAACCTCGGTACTGCCCCAAGGTTACTCATTTCAAGGTATGAACAGTTTCCTATTAAAAAGACCTGGGGCAGGGGGCAGGGCTTCCTGGCAGCCGTGATGATAGGGCCACTTAAATCTGAGCATTTCCAAGCATCCTCTAAAAACCATGCAAGATCGGCAAGAAGCAAAACCACACAAATGCCACGCCTCCCGCATATCTACATGATAAAGAAGACAAAAACTTTAAAATAACCAGAACATAGAAAAATATACACTACTTTCAAACAGAGCTCTTCCTTGACCTCCCACTGCAGAAATCTGGGTGGGAGCCCGAAGAGTCTGGAAAAGCCGTATGGAAAATAGAAGGAAAGCCTGAGCTAAAAGTATTCTCGTAAGAGAAACTCTAGCATAAATGTAAACGTGCCAGAAAAAGGCCTCGAGAAATTGGAGCACCGACTGCAGGAAAGGTCACACTGGCGGCGAGGAAGCCAGGCCGGGCAGGCGGCTCTCCTGGGAAAGGCAGAGAAGGTGTCCTTCGGAGGTCGCATGGCGATGGGAAAAAACCAGGAGAGAGATTTAGGATCTCCCAACACGTAAGCACGCCGCAGAGCAGAAGCCCTTCCCTATGCCCGCCCCAAAGGCCCTTCGGTGTCCTGGCAGGAGAGCGCGCTGGAACCCAGAATGTTGTGAACCCCCAACTTGCCAACCCTGTCCATAAAATGCAGATAGGCAAGAATTCTTCATCTACAAAATGAAGAATTTGATCCCTTTGAAGGGAATATTTTTAAAAAGGAAGAGTCCAGAAATCTAGGCTTCCCGATTTTCCATTCTCACCCTGGCTCAGCTACTTTCAGAGCCATCAGCCAAAATGCAGATCCCCCTTCATATGTGTGGATGTGCGCACGCACACGCAGACACATGCACACTGCAAGGGGGGGCTGAAACGAGGGGACAATGTCAGCAAAATATTATTTAAGGCAATTATGAAAAGCAACCAGAATGCAGGATCAAAACATTTTAGGTGATTACAAGTTACCAATCCCCCTCCCCTCAAAATGAAGTGGAAGAAAACAGTGACATAGCATTCCAAACCAAATTAATTATTCTTATTGGATGTCTGAAAATCACCTTGAGATGGACGCCCACACACAGACACAAACACACAAACCCAGGAAGAAATGAAGTAAATATTAATTGAACTCAAGAAAGGAAGAGAAGAAAAAGACAAAATCATACTTAAAATAAAGACTAAATTAAAGGTACCCAAACGAGAATAGATTTGAATGAAAATTTAACGATGCCCTTGAGGGGGAGCAGAAACAAACCAAAAGAATGAATACGAGAGAGAGTCACAAAGCACCAGGTGTCAGAGAAAAAGAGGTTCAAACAGAAGACAGGCAAGAGGGGCCAACTATGTATAACTGGAGTCACTGAAAATAAAAACTACAATGCAGCAAAACTACTCAGAAATAGAGGATCTGAATCTGTGTGCCTGCACCCTGTGGATATCAGGGAAATTCACCTGGAAAGATAAACTGAGACATACCTCAGTGAGACCACTGGACGTTAAAGAGGAAAAAGTTCTCAGGCCCTCTGAGCAAACATAACAAATAACTTAAAAAGGCTAAAGAAGTTAATAAATTAGACCAGCACCAACCAATATACAAAGCAAGACAACTGAAATTCCATTTACAGTAATGGAGAATTAATCCCCATAAGATGAACTCTCTTTCAAATACCTGTGTAAATACTAGACCACATACATAAAACAATGTCTGGAAGAACTGAAGACGATCTAAGATGAGCAGAAAATGGAAGCATATTTGCACGTGGAAGAAAACGGTGACACTAGGTACATTTCCACTTTCATGGTGTTTTGCCCAACAGCAAGACCCAGTTGGTACCAGATGGCTTACACTCTAATAGAAGGCACGCAGTATGACTGGTCAAAATGCAAAGGGGGCATTTGTAGAGATTACAGAGCTGGAAAGTAAAGGGGGAAATCCAGGAAAAGATAAATATAGGGAGAGAGAGAGAGAGACCAAAATTCTGTGTATAAACTCTGCCCAAATCCCTATCTGACACCTGAACCACACATGCACCTGTTCAGCCAAGTGAAGTAAAACAGACACACATGAAAATCAATACACATCAGAAAAAGAGTACAGAATTCAAAGCTATTAGTCATATTTTATATACATATAAATTTAATTCAAATCCAAAGCTATTATCATATTTTATATATAAATTTAAAAAAATTCAGACCTCAGTGGAATTCAACTAGAAATCAAACCTGAAAATCCCAAAATATGTGCAGATTAAACAACATACTTTTAAATAACACATGGGTCAAAGAATAAATCTCAGGAGAAATTGGAGATATCTTGAACTAAATGAAAATGGAAGCACAATTTATCAAAATTTGTGGCATGCAGCAAAAACAGTGCTTGGAGAGAAGTTTATAGTATTCAATTCACTGTCTGAAAAGAAGAAAGGTCTAAAGTCAGTAATCTACATGTCCATTTTAGGAAACCAGAAAAATTAGAGAAAATGAAACCCAAAGCAAGCAGGAAGAAATAATAAGAATTAAAACAGAAATAAAAAAAATTAAAAATAGGAAATCAATACAGAAAACCAGCACCCCAAAAGCTGGTTTTTTGAAAAGGTCAATAAAATTAATAAGTCTTGAGTTAACTAAAAATAATGAGAGGACACAAATTACTGATATCAGAAATGAATCACTACAGAGCCCACAGAAATTAAAAGCATAATAAAGGAGGACTATGAACAACTCTATGCTTACATAGATAACCTACCTGAAATAGACCAATTCCCTCAAAGACACAACCTGCCAAACTCACTCAAGGAGAAACAGACCATCTGAATAGGTCTATTTTTACTAAAGAAATTGAATCAATAATTAACCTTCAAAAATGGAAAGTGCCAGGCCCAGACTGGTGAATCCTACCAAACATTTAAGAAATTATAAATTCCCTACAATCTCCTTCAGAGGTTAGAAGCAGAGGGAACACTTCCTAACATCCTAAAAGGCCAGCATCACCCTAACAACAAAATAAGACAAAGACACCACCAGAATCTCTCATGAATGAAGATGCAAAAATCACCCCCAAAATTTAGCATATTGAATCCAACAATGTGTAAAAGAACTATACACCATGACCTAGCGGGATTTATCCCAGATATTCAAGGCTGGTTCAATATTAGAAATTAATTAAAGTCATCCATCATATCAATAGACTAGAAAAAGGAAAGTATGTGATCATGTCAACAGATGCAAAAAAACCACGTGTGATAAAATCCAACACCCATTCATGACAAAAACTCTCAGTAAAGTAGGAATGCAGGAGAACTTCTTTGATAAGGACTATCCACAAAAAGGTACGGCTAACATCACACCTAATGGTGAGAAGCCCGAGGCTTTCCCGCTAAGGTCGGGCACAAGGCGAGGGCGTCCCTGCCCACCACTCCTTTTCTACATCGTACTGGAAGTTCTCGTTCATCCAGTAAGACCAGAAAAGGAGATAAAACATATGGAGTGGGAAGGAAGAAGTAAAAATATGTTTGTTCACAGATGACATGATTGTCTATGGAAAAAGCCTGAAAGAATTAACAAAATAGAACTCCTTGAACTAATAAGTGTTTACAGCAAGGTTGCAGGAAACAAGGTTCAACACGAGGATCCATTGTTTTCCTATATACCAGCAATGAACAAGTGGAATTTGGGATTAAAAACCATATGCCGTTTACACTAGTACCCCAAAAATGAAATGCTCAGGTGTAAAATTAACAAGATGTACATACTGTATAAAAGATGTACAAGATCAATATAAGGAAAACTACAAAACTCTGAGGAACAAAGTCAAAGAAGAACTAAATGAATAGAGAAATATTCCATGTCCGTGGATAGGAGACTCAGTATTGTCAGCATGTCAGCGCCTCCCGACCTGGTCTGTAGAGCCAATGCAATCCCAATCAAAATCACGTTATTTAGTAAATATTAATAAACTGATTCTAAATGTTATAAATAGAAACAAAAGACCCAGAATAGCCAAGCCAAGTCAATATTGAAGGAGAACAAAGTTGGAGAACTGACACCGCGCGCTGGCGAGGACGGGGCTGTGGGAACTGTCATTTCCTCCCGGCGGTGATGCCACACGGTGCAGCCACTCCGGGGGACAGTTTGGCAGTTTCTTACAAAACTAAACATACTTGTACCACACAATCCAGAAGTGCATTCTTTGGTATTAACCCAAAGGCACTGACACTTATGTCTACATGAAAATGCGCACGAGAATGTTTACAGCAGCTTCCTTCCTCACTGCCAGACCTGGGGAGCGACAAAGAAGCCCTTTGGGAGGTGAGTGGATGAATGAACTGCGGTCCATCCACACAGCCGGATATTATTCAGAGCTAGAAAGAAACGAGCTGTCAAGCCATGAAAAGAGGTGAAGGAAGCTTTAATTAATATTCGTAAGTGAAAGAAGCTGATCTTTTGAAAGGGTTCCGTACTGTATGATTCTAACTATGACTTTCTAGAAAAAGCAAAACTTGGAGACAGTAAAGAGATCCTTGATTTTCAAGGGCTCAGGGAGAGGGCAGGCTTTTTAAGGCAGTGAAAATACTGTGTGTGACTCTGTGGTGGCGGACACATGTCACCACACATATGTCTGAATCCAGAGAATACTCCCCACCCAGCCTGCCCTGGAGGTAGGCCGTGGGCTCTGGGTGACGCTGACCTGCCATCGGAGGCTCATCTTTGTACCAAGTGCCCCTTCCAGTGGGGAGGGCAGAGGGTGTATGGGAATCTCTGCACCCTCCTCCCAATTTCGCTGTGAACCTAAAACTGCTCTGCAAAAAATAAAGTCTTAATTAACAAAACCTGTCAGCCAAGAGCACAATGAAAATAACAATAATTTTAAAAGAGCAAGTACCCCTTGATTAAAAATGCACTCTAAGGAAATTCAAAGGACAAATGACAAGTTGGGAAACAAATACATAACAGATATAAAAATTACAGGGAGACTATTTCTACATAGAGAAAACTATCAAACACTGAGGTGGGGAGGGGCCAAAGACCCAATAGAAACATGAGCAAAGACATGAGCCAATTTACCAAAAATAAGTAAAAAATGGCCTATATACATACGAGAAGCTGTTCAACATCACTCATGCAGAAATGTGAATCAAAACCACCCTGTAACATCACGTCCTGCCCCTCAGAGGGCAGCAGTCGAAGAGCATCGTGGCTAACCCATCCTGTCGCCAAGGCTCCGGGGAGGTGGGCACCCTCAGACTGCTGGTGGCAGCACACATCGGCGTGACCCTTTTGGAGGAAGCAGGGGCCCGGGGCTCCACCATGTGGATGTACCTATGCTTCAGCAACTTCACAACTCGAACCCGCTCTGAAGATGCACCTCCAGCAGCAGGAACATCCCCATGCACGTGGCTGGTCACCGGGATGTTGTTTGCAGTTGCAAACTGGGGGAGGGCGCTGGTGGCACAGACAGGACCGTGGCTGAATGAGCAGGGGGCACGGAGTGCTGTGCGGCTGGGAGACGGGGCTCCTCTACCAACGGCTGTGGAGTGGGTTCGAGATATGCTGTCAAGTGAAAGGAGTGCAAAAGAACTGCCCGGGGCGCGCACCCTCCGGGGGAGAGGAGGGGAGGGGAGGCCGGACCTGTGCTGAGGAACAAAACTCTTCTGAGAAACACGGGAGAAAAATCCAGAAACGAACGGGACCGTGTGCCTGCAGAAGCGAGCGATGAGGCGGCAGAAGAGGTGGAGAGAGATGCGGCCCCCCCTGCACGCGCTGTGTGCACAGGGCTGTGGAGCCCACCTTGGGGTCTTGCATACCCTCCCCCAAAACAAATTAATAAAGATGTGGAAGGTGCCTCTCCACGGATCACAGGCAGAAACAAAGCAACTGTGTTTCAAATGCATGACGTTTGGGGACGGGGTACAGTCACCCGAGCAATTCCAGAACAGCAATTTGATTAGAGACAAGAAGAGATGTGAGAGATACAAACTCTGGTGAATAGATGTGGTCTTCACAGCGGTGTGGGCTTGCAATTAGGAAACCATTTGCTGTTTATTCCAGGGTGTGGCAGGTAAGTAGAGCTGTCGGGGACAGTGGAAGGCAGGCTTCTCACTGTTGGGGAAGGAAGTCACCCGCGTGGGAAGCCACAGAGTAGTAGGAAGGGACGTGGGGCCCGGAGCTGGGCTGGGGGGACGGCGCGCACTCAGTCGCCCCTATTAGGTGTGCACGTGCTCAGGGATGTCACAGACACGCCGCCCCTTCCCTGACCCTCCTTCCCTCGCGCCCATAGGACCAGAGGCTTCCCAGGGGCCGCAGGCACGGCTAGCACCCAGATCTTGGTTTCCTGAGACCATTCGCCAGTGAAAGGGTGCTTCTTGGAAAAAAATGCCACATGGCGGCGCCATGGCAGAGGAGGCACAAGACGAGGCAGGAATATCTTTCTTTTGCTCCAAGAGTGATGGGGAAATGTCACAGGACACAGGAGTCGGCCTGGAGAGGTCCCACTGGCCAAGTCTGGGACAATCTGGGCATCAAAATACATGATAGTAATGGATGGTGACCCATAAAATAAAATCCACGAAGCCGTATGGATGTGGATCTATAAAAAACGAGAACGAATCAGTGGGGAGGGAAGAAAATCCCTTTCTTCTGTAAGAGGTTGTAGAAGAAATGATAGAGTTGGAAAATCGCAGCTTAGTGACCATGAAATTCAATGAAGCACAGCAACATTTAGACGTTCCCAAAGCCTCTCACAAAATATTTATTAATTGCTGCAACGAATGGCCCCAAAGACATGTCCACGCTGGGTGCCTGGAACCTGTGGGAGGGACCTTCTAAGGACGAAGGGTCTTTGCAGACCTGACGAGGTCAGTGATTCTGGGATTGTCCTGGGGTATCCACACGGGTCACTGACTGCAGGCACTGCGTCCTTCTGAGGAGGTGGGGGAGGAAGATCTGGGATGAGGAGGGTGGGGGCAGCCATGGGCTGAGAGGCAGGCCCCTGGGAGCTGGGCGAGGCCGGCAGCGCCTCCCTGGAGGCTGTGGAGGGAACCCGCCCTGCCTGCCTGGGTCTTGGACTTTGGCTCCAGAACTGGGAGAGAACGTTTCTGTCATTCAAAGCTGCCCATCTCTGGTGCCACAGCAGCCGCAGGAACCTGACACCACAGCCACTTTCTGCTGGAGAAACCCGGGGCCTCTGCGCTGGGCCGTCCACCATCAGAGCAGCGCAGGGCCCCCGACACCGCCCCCCGGGGCCAGAGCGCACCGAAGAGCACAGCCTGGCGTCCTTCCGCAACCGCCCGCCCGCAGGGGCGCCTGAGGGGTGCCCTCCCGGTCAGCGACCCGCACCTCCCCTCACTCAGGGTGCAGGTAGAGGGCCAAAGCGGAGGCCAAGTGTCAGGCCTGTGTGGCGCCGGCTCCCGGGCTGGACCTGCACCAAGACAGACATTCGTTGGCTACAAAGGGCCTTCCTGGAACAATAGGCAGAATTTGAATGAGGTCTGGAGACTCGATGAAACGACTGAGTATGTTAATCTCCTGATTTCGAAAGTCGACCTGGTTGTGGAGGGAGTATCCATGCTCTCAGGAAACACATCTGGAATATTTAGGTGTTAAAACAAATCAAAGTTCCAGGGGACACTCCTACCTGCCCCTGTCCTGCCTCGTCCGGGTCCCGCATCTGCTCAGGCAGGCACGGCACGGGGAGGGACACACAGTGCCACCGCGCCCTGTCGGGGGAGCAGCAGGGGTCAGTGTCTCCTCCCTGTGGGATCCCAGGCTGGCTCAGCAAGAGCCTTCTGTTCAGGGAGGGGCGGCCTTCACGTGCCTCCCAGGTCTGGGCTTGCCTGGCCCAAACACAGCAGAGACCAGTGAGCTACGCATCCTCGGCTCCACACCGTGGCTCCCCTGGAGTTCTGGGCTGGGCCAGGCCCTGGAAGACCCTGGGGCCTGCAGGTGAGGCTTGCCCCAGCCCTGCCCACCAGGCCCATAGCACGCCAGGCCCTCCCGCCATCTGGGATCCTCCACGCCCACGGTCCTCTGCTCCTTCCTGGAACGTTCCCGGGGCTTGGCTTCCCTTCTGGCTTTCCTTGGTTTGCAGGACTTCCTTCCAGATCTGTGTTAAGTCCATCACTTTTTCTGGCCCGTGTACACCCTGACACACATCCCTCCGCCCCTGCTTCATGTGGCCCCCAGACCGTTTCCTCGCAGACACGGCCGAGGAGACACGGAAGAGACCGCATCTCTGACGCCCAGATGGTGCGTCAAGCTCTTGACGGGGAGGCCACGCTGCGCCTCTGCGCCAAGCAGACTTCCACGGGGCTCTCCCTTCACCCTGAGGGTGCTTACTGCACCTTCCGGATTGCAGTGGTGGAGCCCGACCCACTGAATCGGGTGCTGGGAAGGGCTGGAGGTGGGCCTCAGGCCTCTGATGGCATCTGAGCTCAGGACCAGGCCCCAAAACAGCAGCCTCTCAAAACCCAGCCAGAAAGGGCTCGGCTGGAGTCGAGTTCCGGGCCAGGCTGTCCAGGGCCCCCAGGCCCTTCAGGAGGCCCCTTGGGGCTCCTGTCCTTTTGGGGGGCCACCAAAGTCCCCTCAAGTAAGCAGGGGTCATACGATGCTGCCTTTCCCCTGGGAACCATCTCCACTGTGGTTTGAGGTTATGTATTCGGTTATTATTTTCCTCAATCACCATTTATTTTCTTAAAATAATCAGCTCCCACAGTCTTGTGGCAAAGAGCTTGCAGGAATGCCCGGGCGAAGTGGGTGCTGGGAAGGCTGCGAGCAAGGGCGCCTCATGAAAGGAAGCAGCGGTGCTCCTGTGTACGGTGGGTCCGGCTCCCTCGGCGACACCTCTGAGCGTATGCACTGCTTTTCACATTATACACGAGGAGCTGGCACGCTCAGGTTTCTCCTGGACGCCGGCAACTCGCCGCCTGCCAACTTCCTAGATGCCTGGAGTCAAGTGGCCAGCACTCAAGTTGGAACTGCACCCTGACTTCAGAGCAAACTACTCCACTTTCCACGTCGGGCCAGGCCAGGCTTCCAGAGTGACAGTGAAAAGCTGCAGATTTCTCAGGGAAAAATACAACCGCCGCCACACCCGACAACCTTCAGCTTCCAGAGGGCCCAGATCTCCCGTGGGCTCGGGGGCACAGGTGTCTGCAGTCACCCCGACAGGGCCTGACTACCCTCGCCCTGTCTGCACCCAACTTCCTCTTAGGAAGTTAATCCCGTGCTCTGGCAACACGGGTGCCGGTGTTTGTATGCGTCTCTACTCCGGGTCTGTTGGAGAAAATCCTTGAGAAGCTTAAAGGGACATCTTTTCTCCTCCCTCACCCCCTCATCTGGATGGCTTTCCGTGCTGAGGGAAAGGGGGGCTGGCACTGCCGGCTGAGTGGCCCTAAGTGAGGGACTGAGAGTACCCAGGAGGGCCTCGTGGGATCGTGCCCGGCACGAGGCCCACACCATCCCTGGGGTCCTGGTTCCCAGGAATCTGAGCCAGAGCTCTCATCACCGCTCCGGTGCACGTCTTTAAAAACTCTTCTTTTAAAATTCATACTTGTTAGGGGTTGATTGATGCCCCCTCCAAAATACTTGTTGGAGTCCCAGTCCCAGGACCGGGCAGCGTGGCCTCCTCTGGAAGCAGGGTCTTTGTGGCTGGGACTGGGTGAGGTCATTAGGGTGCCCTAACCCGAGGACTGGTGTCCCTATAGGAAGAGGGGACTTGGAGATGGAGAGAGACAGAGGGGAGGCCCCATGAGGACGGAGGCAGAGGTGGGGCCCCAGTCAAGGGCCGCGTGCAGCCCCCAGGAGCAGGGAGAGGCCCACTCGTTACGGGGGTTGAGCTGCATGAGGACAGAGACACAACGCCCCCCTGGTCCCTGGCATGGGGCAGGGCGTGACCTGCAGCTGGTGTGACTGAGTGACAATGTGGCCTCTGCCTCCGTACTCTATTTTCCTCTGCAGCCTTAAGCTTTGGACCCAAAGGAAGGGTTTCTGCTCAGCCTGCAGCCCTGCGCGCAGGCTTGCAGATCATCAAAGGGAACTTTGCTCAGTCTGGGGTTTCTGCAAATAGCTCCTTACGCGAAGCTTGCCTCCTCCAGGACATAGGGAAATATGTGTGAAATAATGATCACTCTGTCCAAGAGTCACAGGAACACAGCAACCAGGCCTAGGTCGGCGAGCGTCAGCTAACCAAGAACACGGCATTTCTCAGCTCTCCTCGGCCCTGGCCGGCGCCTGGATGTCTGCAGCCATCAGTCACCCGCTAGCCTGTGCCCACTCCTGCTGCCCTTCTCCAGAACATAAAAAGCTGGAAATGGACCCTGAGTCAGGCAGGTTCTTCAGGACCCAAGCTGCCACCTTCCCGGTCTGCTGGCCCCCTGAATCAAGTCACCGTCCTCGCCCCAACACCTTGTCTCTGGGCTCACAGGCATGTCGTGTGGCGAGCAGCACAAGCTTGGGCCAGGCAGCGCTGGTTCTGAGGACCCCTTCCTCCATGCTCAGCCCTGGTGGTGACCGTGCGGCAGCCCTGAAGGGCCGGGCCCCCTCTGCACCCCCTCCGATGGAGCCCCCAGGCCAGGCCTCGGCCCTCGCCGTGCGCTGCCCACCTTCAGGCCAGCACCCACTCCTCCCCCTGGGCAGGAGCCCCCCCGTCGAGGGCTGCCTGGACCTCCTTTTGCCCCCAGAGGGACGTGCAGCTGTCATCACAGGGCACTTTACGGGATCAGCTCGAGGCCACCGTGACGCTGGGTGAGGGCCCGTCATGGTAAAGGACATGAGCTGGATGCGTGAGTGCCCAGGACCTGGCAGGCAGATGCCCTGCTGGCGCTCGAAGCCCACCTACAGGCACCCCTCCCCCAGGCTCCTGAGCCTCACCGGCTGTCCCTGCTTGTCCCCAGGACCTGTGCAGCCAGGCGGAGCCGGGGCTGAGCGGGAAGGAGGGAGGGTGGCCCACGTGGAAGGGCACATTCTGGCTCACTTGCGTAGGCTGCTCTCCAGAACCGCGAAGCCCATTCTGCACTCAGGTCCTGGGGGACTGGTGGGACCGAGGGCTGCGGGGGTGAAGCCCTGCCCTCTGTGTCGGGCCATCTGGAAGAAGGCGACGCAGCAGAAGATGGGCTCACCTGTGCCGGACACACCTGGGGACACAGCCTCCGTGCCGCGGGAGCCACGGGCCCACCACGCCTGGCTCGCTTGGCTGCCCATGGGAGCATACCACGCCGGGGACAGGTGGACACTGCTCACCTGGAGGGCCTCTGCGAACTTGTGGGACAGGACAATGTGGCAAACTAGGACCATCCTCGGCTCACCTCCTCCTGTGAGACCCGGGCGGGTGCCAACCTTCACAGCAGCTGAGCCATGGAGGACGTGTGAGAAGTGAAGTGGGTTCTTGCTCATTACTAAGCAACATAATGGCCACCATGCACTATCGGCCATCAGGTCTCAGGCCCCTGAGCGCTGCTGGGAGGTCCCCCCGGGATGCCATGACGAGCATCCTGCAGCCCCAAGGTGCAGATCTCCTCAGGAGGCCCTGCAGGAGGCCCTAGAATGTGCAGTTTAGTGGCGTGGTCTCTTCCTCCGAGGAGGAGACAGCCTGGCCCACACGTGGCAGGAGGCAGGCTAAGTGAACTGGCAGGGTGCCGAGTGGCCTCTGCATGACCCGTTAGTCATGAGCACGGGCCACAGGCAGCAGGAGGGGCCCAGACAGAACCCCGCAGACCAGCAGCCCATGCTTTTGGGGAAATTTTAGCCTCTCCAAGCCCCAGTTTCCTTATCAGCAAAACAGAGGATGAAGCAATTGACCCCAAGGGCTAAGGCTTGAAGTGCGGCTCAGGCACCTCCAGGGCAGGCGCTGTTCTTGTCCCCACTGCCCTCTCCAGGCCCACAGCCAGAACTGGCCCAAGGCCACTGGGTGTCACCTGTGGACTAAGCTGAGTGTTCAGCCTCTTATTTTTAAAGTCTTATATATATACATATAAACATGCAAAGCAAAGAAAATAGTAACATATTCACCATCTGGCTCTTTAGAGAAAAGAATTTCCTGCCCCTGGGTAAACTGAGGCGCAGAGTGGGCCAGTGGCCTGCTCCAGGCCTCAGGGCCGGGAGAAGCATGCTGCTCAGCGGCGACAGTGGCAGGATGAGGGTCTGGGCGGAGTTCACGGGACACAGCAGAGGCCTGCCCTATCACTGCAGCACAGAACCGCCTGGTCCCTGCCCGAGGGGAGCGACTCGCGAAGGAAGCTGTGAGCTTAGACAGCCCGGCCACCTCACTGCACACGAGAAGCCCATGTGGGCAGGGCCACCGGTCGCCTCTCCTGCTACGGGAGCAGTCGGGACAGTGTCCAGGGCCCTGGCTGGGTGTGGGTGGAGGGAGCTGAGGGCCGGCAATAAGGTGGTGGCTGTCCACAGTGGCTCAGGGCCTGGGGTGGCTCTCGGCAGGCTTGGAGATGCATCTTGTCTATTAGCACCCTGACAGTCACATCTGATGTGTTTCCTCTTGCAACGGCCTCAACAGTGACTCCAGGCAAAGGAAAGCCAGCAGCTGGTCACTGAGGCTGGCGTCCAGCCCTCGGCCACGCAGTCATCACAGAGCCCAGCAGCTGGGCCGGCCTCTCGAAAACACTTCCTGGGCCTCTGGGCCTTCGGTTCAGTGACAGTCCCCCGGCTGCCGCTCAGCTGGTGTGTGCAGAGGCCATGGGGCACCTCTCCTCGCCGTCTGGTTCCGGACCACAGAGGACGGTGTCGTCTCTTCCGTAGCCCCTTGGTCTGCCCTCCAGAACGTGGTGTCGGAGCGCTGGCAGGGAAGCTCTGTGCACACACTGGAGGCGGCTCCGGGATGTGAGTGTGCCCCTCCCCTGGGCCGCCTTGGAGAAGTGGGCCTGTGCCTCCCGCTTCACCAGCTGGCTGCTGCTCAGACTCCCCGCTTCCTGAATACCACCTCCTCTGGGAAGCATGCCGGGACTTAGAGGTGTGCCACTCCCTGCACACCCCACTATCACCCCCCTCACGGACTGTGCATGTGTCCTGTCCAGCTGTCTGTCATCCTCTCCGAGCGGGTGGGGACACCCCCTCTCCTGCTTGAAGGTCCCTGCTGCCTGGGGATGGAGCCTGGAGGTGCGTGGTGACGGCTGTTGCATGAATGACTGGGTGATGGGAGGCAGCTGTAACTGGCCTCACGGGCCCGGCCCCATGGAGAAGCCCCAGGGCTGCCGGGACCCGGGGCCTCACAGGAGCTTCTGCCGGGCCCCTTGCTGTCCTCACGCCCCCAACCCACCTTCCTTGGGTTCCTCCGCCAAAGAGATGAGGACCCAGGGCTTGCTTTGGGCAATCAGGAACCAGCACGTGGACCCCTCCGGGCTCGCTGCCTCCATGGAGCCCAGGTGGGCAACTCAGCTCCTCGCCATGGCTGCCTGAGCCCCCCAGCTAACGAGCTTCCCAGGAGCTGAGCAAAGCAAAGCAGGAACACAGATCTGCAGGGAGCTTCTCCGGCCCCGTGGGCGTCTGCTGGCCCTCCTATCTGCACCTTGCTTGGGGCCACCGTCCTCCCCCCAGACACCCCCAAACAAGGCCATCTGTGGAAAACAGAAGCTTAGAAATTAGATCCTGTGTCGCCCCGAGCCTGTGGGTGGTGCGGGCTGGCAGGTACTTGAGAAGGAGATGGGACTTTCACCAAGGCCCGACCAAGGAGAGAGAGGCAGGTACGTGGCCCTTCACCCAAACCGCGGTCGGCACGAAGGCTGGAGATGGCCGCTCAGATCCACGTTCCTTCACCATCTGTGAGCCCGAAGCCGGGCAGAACGCTTTCCCAGCCGCCCGCTCCCACTGCTAGAGGCAAGGGCGCCACGGGGGCAGCAGGTCCACTCTCATCTATCAGACCCACACTTGCCCCGTGTCAGCTGCATTTTTCCACTGAAAACACCCTTTTTACAAGTAAAAGTTCTCATCTTCCTCTGGCACGCTCCGCTGCTTGCTCTGAGTCCTTCCGTCCTGGGGCTGTCAGAGGCCGGGGGGCAGGGGAAGCAGCATGGAGGACAAGCTCACGGACTCAGAGCTCCCCAGTCAGGCCTGGCCAGCAGCCGTGAGGGGCCTCTGGGCCCTGAGCTCCTCTGCGGCTCCCAGACCAGAAAGCCACGGGGCACCTGGGCCACCAGGCCCCTGGGGCTGGGGGGCGTGCAGGAGAGGGGACCCCCCAGGGCAGGACCCTGCAGGCCATGTGCCTCGCTGCAACCCGTGGCCCTGGCTTTATGCCTGGCAGCCACTGACAGTCGGCCTCAGACAGGGGTGAAGCCTCCACAGGCGTCGGAAGTCTCCCGGTGGGTGGGATGGGAGTGGGGATCCCAGGAGGTATCTGAGAGGACGGAGAGGGCCAGAGCTGGGGCACGGCCGCGGCCCACTGCAGGTCCTGAGGTGTCCTGAAATCCACTGGGGGGAGCGAGCCAGGGAGAACCCCCGGCCAGGACACCAGGAGGCAGCAGAGGGCCTGCGAGGCGGCAGGAGCAGGGAGGGGGCTGTCTCCAGGCTGCTGGCCGGGCCGCCCAAGCTCACATCTGCGGCTCATTCCCAGGACAAGCAGGCACAGGGCACCCCATTTCCAGCCGACTAAGACTCAGCGAGGTTTTGGGATTCGACCTGACCACAGAACCACTGGCGAACAAAGCAGGATTCAAACCCAGGCCCCACGACCCCTCGGTCTTTCTGCTCGGCACCGACCGGTCAGCCCCACCCTCGATACACGCAGGCTCCTGCGCCTCCCACCTCCGTCACAGTCCACCTGTGCCCGAGCCGGCGCCGTGGGCTCCTGAGTGGCCCTCCCCAGCCCCTGCTAGCTGCGCTGAGCATGGTTATTTAAATTCAAGGTGATGAGAATAAAGTGAAATCTAAAATCCAGCTCTTTGGTTACACAAGACGCATTTCAAGAGATCAGCAGGCGCCTGTGGCTGGTGGCGATCGTGTTGATGCACAGGTGGGACAGTCCCACTGGCAGAAGGTGCCTCTTCTCCGCCAGCCAGGGGGCCTTTAAAGGTGTAAGTCGGAGCTCTGAGCGGTTCAGTCACACCCAGGTTCCGCTCAAGGTCACCTTCCACAGAGACCCGCGGCCCTCGCTGCCTAAAACAGAATCCTCACCCTCGGCCTTGAAGCTGAGGTCGTTAGCGGTTTTTCTCCAGTGCACACACACTACAAGGACACATCTGTTTATGTCAACACCCCCCGCACCCCCCATAGCAGTGTGAGCTCCACGGAGGCCTGACATATCCTACTCAAACTTAGGGTTTGGCACCAGTTTTGCTGAGTGGTTTTTGAAGGAGCAAATGGACCAGCACTATCTGGCTCTGAAGGGGGTGCTGGGTACATATACACCCCCAAATTCCTGGACCTCCCCCTTCAAGAGGTGCAGCCTAATTCCCCCTGTGAGCGTGGGCTGGGCTTAGTGACTGTGTTCAGTGAACAGGGGGTCGTGGACAGGGGACTGTGGAATGCACAGCGAGTCAGGGAAGCCACAGCTCCACCTGGCTCTCCCGGGTTGCTGGCCTTGGGGGCGGGCACCATCACTACACCAAGAGGAATCCAAGCAGCCTGTGGAGGCGCCCACCCAGCAAGGGCCTGAGCCAGCGTGAGTTCTCCAGGCGCAAGCCTGGGGTGGGCCCTCAGGGACCGAGAGCCCGTGAGGCTGGTGCCACCCTGCCATGCTGCAGGGCTCCGGCCACGTGAGTGTGCAAGGAGGTGGACGGCCACAGTGCTTGGCGGCTGGCTGGGGTCATCTGCTATGCAGCAGTGAGTAACTGATACAACAGGAAAGGATTTCCTCTGAAATACCACCCGGTCATGTCGCCCCAAACCGTGGCCCACACGGCCTTGGAGAAGAGACCTGTTCTCCTTTGGGCATTCAGCCCCACATGGCCCTCATCGGCTCTGTGCCCACTGTGCATCCAGCACTGGGGACAGAAAGATTAAGATTAAGGTGGGCAGCTCTGTATGGATTGGCCAGAAAGCCTGTCCCCGCCTCCGGGTAAGGGGCAGGGCCCCTGAGGCAGGGTCTGCTCCGGCTGGCACCTCGCCCCACCTTCCCCAATGTGTCTGCTCCACTGCAGAGGCCAGAGGGCAGCTGGCCTGACAAGCGTGGTTTATCCAGATGCCTCTGGAGAGGGGCCGGCAGCTTCCCGGGTGTGCTGGCCTCGGCAGTGCAGTCCAGGACCAGTAAATCATGGTGTGACGGGCAGCAGCCGCGGGGCCAGCAGCAGAAACCGGCAGACAATCATGACCAGCCGGACAAGATGTTCCTGCTCTGGAGAACTGAGCTGAACATGACCTGGACAAGAAGATCTCGAGAGCGGGCAGTCTGTTCCGAGATGTCTGCACTGGAGGACCGTCCCCTAGGGCAGGGAGAAGCCCGCCACGGAGCCCAGGCCGGCTCGGGGGGAGAGCCCTGGCGGGCCAGACCAGGCACAGTCCGGCTCCCGGCTCCCAGGCTCCTGGAAGCGCCTGGCTCCCTGGGGGTGAGCCCCAAGCCCCCTGCTTGTTCTTTCCGAGCCTCACTCGCCTGTGTACGCGTGGGCGACATCACGTGCAAGGGGCCATTGTGAGGACTGACAAAGACAGTGAGTCTGAGACCCCCCTGGTGGTCCGGGCAAGTGGCCGCTGAACGCCATCTCCCGTACCCGCTGGCATCTTCCCAGCCACATTCAGTGACTAATTCCCAGCCGACCCTAGTCCGCAAACCCTTCTGCTGACGCTCAGGCCCAGCCTCTTGCCTGATCCAGTCAGCCTCCCTGCGGGATCTCTTACCACGGTACCCGCCGGCCAGGGGCAGCAGTCCCAGCATGGGCCGCCCCTCTGCGCTGGCGGCCAAGGCTGGGGGCCATGAGACAAGCCGAGGCTGGGACTCGGGGTCTAGGCACCACATGGCCGGGGTCACCTTCCTGGGCCTCGGACTCCCTACCTGCAGACTGAAAGTGTGGCTATCCTCAGAGGCCCCCAAACTCTAAATGCAGCTGGGCCGACGGGGCAGAGCGCCACCCCAAGCAGAAACACAATGCAGCTGATCTGGCCCGAGAAGCCGGAAGATGCCCGTGGATGGCACTGCAGCCTCTGGCCGTGGAGGGGAGGATCCCGGCCTCCGGGTCAGCGGCGGTGGGGCCACCTATCTCCACCCCGGCACCCTCAGTGCTGCCTGCAGAGTGCCACCCAATCCTCCCAAACCCACAGGGGACATCCTCAGCCAATTCACACAGAGCGTGAGCTACTCAGGAAGGGGTTTCAGGGCGTGGAAGCCCACCGCAGTCAGGACCTCTCATGATGCCCCAGTGCCCCCAGGCGGCCCGGACACCCCATCCCAGGCCTCTCTCCAGACTGAGTTCCACACACTGCTGCTCATCTGAGTCCTCACTGAGGGGACTGTCACCACCTGTCTACCAAGCCCTTCCTGGACCAAGGTGGGCAGATGACCGCAGCCTGAAAATCTCAGCCAGCCTCGCAGAGTGCCTCTCACCACCCCAGAAAATTCTCATGCGAACAGCCTCCTATGAAGCCGGCAATGTGAACTGAATTGTAGATTTTCCAACAAGCCCTCCCTGGCCCCCACCAGCTCTATCACACGGATCGGCTCTGGTCCAAATGCTGTGTGCTGTGCAGCACGAGGGAGGCGGGACCCGGGATCTGCCAGAGGCCTGGCATGTGGACGCCCCTCTTGGCGTCCCTGTGCTTTTTCAAGGCTGGGAGGTTTTGGTTGCACACCCTGCAAAAATTCACGCTCGTCAGAAAGCATGTTCCATGCACGCATTATTTATTGCCGAGATCTGTGTGTGATTACGACACAGCCCAGCTGCTTTCTGAGAATCGGCCATTTGCAGCGAGATTGAGGCACCTTGAAGCCCGGCCTGCTCACCCGTCGGCTCCTTGTAGGGCTGGGGTCAGAGAGGACTATCCCAGGGACAGCAGCCAGGCCCTCCCAGTGGGCCGCCTGTGAGCACCTGCATCTGCTGCTCCTGGGAGCACGTTCCTCGCAGGGGGCTCGGCTCCTCCGAATGGCAAACCCGACACTGTTCTGGTCCTCACCCCGCCTCTCCAGGGACAGAGCCACCGCTGACATTCCCCTCTTGGTCGGCACTGCCCTGGTGTGGGGAAGGTGGATCTATTCATGTCCACAGAAACGGCGACAAACTGCTGGATTGGAAAATAAACAGCAGCAGAAATCTTCCTGGGCAAATCACCGCAGCTGGGAGGGGGCAGGAGGCAGCGTGAGGCCCCAGGCCAGCTCCCCACCCAACACTGGATGGAAGGGCCCACCTGGGGAGGCTCATTCCCCGAGGCCTGGCCACTGTGATGGCCCCAGGTCGCCGGGCAGGTGGGACACGGGAATGTAGGCTGTTCCTTCCACTGTCCCCTGCCGGGGGTGTGCAGAGAGCTCACATCAGGGTGCCTGGGCCGTGGCATGCTGTCTCAGCGGCCCTAGCGGACCACTGCACCTGTGTACCTGGCCAAGGGTTCCAGGTGTGCGCCCCTGTGGGGGGCGGGGCCAGGACTTCGCAGAGCATCCGTTTCTCCTCCTCGGCTGGTGCTGGGTGGGGTTGTGGTGAGGCTGGGCCGGCCGCTCTGAACATGGCCCCTCGGGAGCTCTCTCACCTCGTGGAGAATGATGACAAGCCGTAAGAGGCAGGTGGTGAGGAGACCCCGCTGGACCCTGTCCCACAGGACTCAGGGTGGCAGGTGCGTCTAGGCCACGTGACAGGCCTGAGCTCCCTGCCCCTCAGGAAGCAGAGGCCTGGGTGTGGTCGGCTGGGCCGAGCTGGGGGCTGGGGTGGCTCTTCCTGGCTGGCAGGTGGGCTGCCTCCTGGTGCCTTTACTTTGGGGTTAGGGCTTCAGCATATGCATTTCGGGGGGATGTGAGCAGTCCATCCATGACACGCAGCCTGCACAGAACCGTCGCTGCAGGCCTCTCGACAGCCGTGTCTCCCCGCTTCCTGGGCTCTGAGAGGAACCACCCACTGCTTCTCTTTGAATTCTCAACAGGCCTATGGCTGGGCCTTGGTGTGTGGGGAAAGAGCCAGCAAATGAACAGTTCTAGCCACTGGGTCCCACAGGGAGCTGACCGGGCGCTGCCCCCTGGCCCCCCCACAGCCTCACTGGGCGCCACGTCATCTCCCTCAGCCCCTCCTTCCTCTGCTGTGACCGATGAGGAAAAGCAAATGCCAAGCGTATTTCAAGTCCTAGACGCCCCTTCTTGGTTAACCTTCCCACAGCCAAGCGGAGTGGTGGCCTCATTACTGCCCCCGCTGGCCGGGGGTCAGGTGAGGTCACACGGTGGGGCACCAGGGGGACTCACAGCCACTCAGGCGACATGTCGTGTCCTCAGAGGGTTCCTTGAAAGCATAGAGCCCTGTCCCCTCGCCACTGCCACCTGCCCTGCGTGCTGCATGGGACATGGCGGGTTCACACAACTGCCCAGGCGTTGGGGTTTCAGAAAGCGTGGGCACAGACAGAGCTCCTGAGCTGCAGTCCAGTCTGGGGCTCCCGCTGAGATGCCAATGGGCAGGTGCACCAGACAGGCAGGAAAGCTTGCCCCTCCCAGCCACGGAGCTGGTGCCCCGGCCGGGCTCCCTTCTGCCAGGAGAGCCGCGGCCCAAGGACATCGCTGGGAGGCCCACGTCCACCCAGGGCTCTGCCAGACACACACCTGGTGTCTGAGCAGAGCTGCTCCTTGATCCGGGCATGGCTTTATGCTGAGGGTCCCCCTGGTAACTGATGTTCCCCAGGTGTGGGGACAGGACAAATAAGGTCACTGCTCCGAGAGGAGGGAACACCCTGAAATCCTTGCTGCTGTCCCCTGAGTCACAGCCCCGCCTCCGCACCCTGCCCCTGGCTCCCACCACCTCCCCTGCTCCTGAGCTGCGACCAGAACCCTCCCCAAGCTTCCTGCCCCCTCCTCCCCTCAGTTCAGCACCAGGTAAGAGGGAGAGCTGCTGGGGAGGCCACCCAGCTCCCCCACTGCTGCCCCCATGCCCCCGCCCTCTGACCCGTCTCCCATCAGTGCTGGCTCTCAACACCAAGCCCACGCAGCTGGGCATGTGGACCTGAGGCCCAGGCGACTAGGGCATCATTTCACCTCTGGGCACCAAGACGAAGACTCCCACCTTGTGAGGCTGAGGACGGGCAGGGCAGTGCGCGTGGGGGGGGGCCCTGGCACCGTGGCATGGGTCTGCCCTCTCGCAGGTCTTGAGGTCCCACTGCCAGGCTCCACTCCAGCTCCTGGCCCCCTGGGCCACTCAGGTGGGGCCCCCTGGGCCATGCCACCCCCATCCCACCCCACTCCTGCTGCTTCCCAGTGCCCTGGGCCTCGCCTTCTCCACTGCCCCCAGGGCCACAGGCCCCCGTCCAGGCACCTCCTATCCCAGAACTAACACGAGCTGAGTGGCCTCGGGGCTTGCAGATCTCATCCCGCCTGCACCACCTGCTGTGGCCGACGCTCCAGGTGCCCGACCAACAGCCTGAGCCATCCCACCCTGGCTCATTCCGTCCAGCCAAGCGCATCTCCCGTCCCATGTGTCTGCGGCTACGGCCAGAGCGCCCGACGCCATCCCGGCCGAGGGGACCTGTGAGGACATGACCAGGGACAGCCTGCCCTGACCCAAGGAACCCAGGACAAGTGGCCTCTTGCCATTGAGTCTGGCACCGAGGGCCACTGATGCCTGGAGTGGCGGGGGTGAAGCCAGCATGCCGAGGATGGCCACCCAGACATGCTGGGTCCGTGGTGCCCTGGGGAGCTGCCGGCGACCCCAGGGCTGCACCTGCTTCTCGCACGAGGCACCCGGTGTCCTGGGGCATTGAGCCATGTTCAGCGGGGCCTCCGACTGGGCAGGCTGCAGCCACTGGTGTAGTGTGATGAGGCCTCACACAGCCCTGCCCTCTCCGTGGCCTGGGCCCCTCAGTCCCAGGGTTCAGTCACATCCAAGGGTCTGAGCACTCAAGGCCTCTGACCTGCTAGTCTCAGGGCTGGACTGCGGCTTGAGGACACCCCAGTCCTGCTGGTAACTGGGTGCCTTTGAACATATATTCTTTCCAAACAGCAAGTACTTATTTAGAGGGCAGGTCAGACTCTGGCTTCCTATCCATACAACTGGTGCCCCACCTTCTTCCTGTGTGTGATGAGCCCTCAAGACCCCAAACACCGCTCCACTGGTCCCAGGGGATCGGGCACCCCAGGCAGACCAGGGTGGAAGCCCTTGGGGACTTGCAGTCAGATGGAAGGAAGGACCCACAGCCAGAGCAAACGACCCCCAGGTAGCCATGGGCCCAGAGATCCACTCGCTGCCCCCCGGCCACTGGGATGTGTACCCAACAAGAGCAGACGCGGCTCTCTCACCAGTCTGTGCCCACTTCCTGAGGCCAAAGGCTCAGCCATCACAGACACCCCCCTGGACAGCAGCAGATACCCCCTCGCTGCCTCCAGGCCTGGACGCCCTTCTGGCCCCACACTGCCCGGCCCCAAGCACAGGCTCATGCTTGCAGAGCCCGCCTGCAACACGCTGTGCTGTGCTTGGCCCCTGGGCCTGACACCATGGGGGATGAGCTGGACAGCCACAGAGGTGCTGATGCCAAACTAATTGGTTTCACAAGCATGAGGGCGCCTGCCAGAGCGCCCCCACCCAAGGCAGCAGGGCCAGCCCCTTCCCTCCCAATGTGGAGGGGGAGGGGGTGGGGCGGGGGAGGAGGGAGGAGGCTGGGGATGGACAGGGAGGGCAGGAGGGGGGAAGAGGGGAGGGAAGGGAGGGAGGGGAGGGGCCAGGGGGAGGGAGACGGAGGGCAGGAGGGGAGGGCCAGGCAGGGGAGGTGCGCAACTTGTGCCTGTTGTCAGTGGTAACGTGGCCCCTCCAATGGGCACCTAAGAGGTGCACGCGTGCCACCTGGTGGGTTGCCCCCCACCTCCACAGGGCGTGTGACCCCAGCGGGAGGCTGCAGCAAGCAGCATATCTGCCTGGAACGTGCGTTTTCCTTGGCGCTGGCACCTCTGGCAGCTGCGGGGAAGGTGCCTGTTTGGGGGCACAAATGGCCAAGAGCCTGAACTTTGAACCTGCTGTTCTAGGCCTCAGGGATCGCACCTGCAGGGATGAGGTGACTGCGTCAGCCTCCCAGGGTGGCAGGCACCGGGAGGCCCTGTGGGTTGGAAGGCCGGCCTGGTTGTTCTCAGTCCCTTCTGGAGGCTATGAGCTCGGCCATTCACTGCGGGGGAGAGAATGAATCTCTGCTCAAGAAAACCAGTGGGGTGGACATGACCCCCCCCTCAGAGCTCGCAGGACGCAGCCCTGGACTCTCAGGTGGGTGGGCGGAGTTTAAAGACCTGGATTCAAGTCCTGGACCTGGCCTTTGAGCTGTGGACCTGGGTCTGGGAAACAGACCCTGCACCCTCCTTGCAGGATTTGGGGTCCCACTGATCCCACTGCCCCCCTCAATGGATGGATCACAGTGCCTATGCAAGGTGGGCAGGAGTGGGGCATGGTGAGCGGGAGGCTGCAAACCCTCCCTGCCTTTGACCAGGTGATGCCCACCCCACCCCAACCCCGACAGTGGGCGCCCGGGTCCTGCTCACCGAGGAGGGGGCCTCGCACAGAACGCCTGTGCCAAGAACTCCTCCTGAGCAGCTCCCATCCCATCCGAGGGCCTGCAGAGGTTCTCCGCCCGGCACAGCTCCCTTTGCTGGAAAGGGGTGGCATCTGAGAGGCTGCCCAGGAAGTGACGACAAGCTAACCCAGCAGGTGACGAGAGCCCAGCAAAGGAAACGTGTTGGTTAAAAGGGCCAGTTCAGACGCACAGTCCTGCCTGCCCACCTGCTGCAGCATCCCGGGCAAGTCACTGAACTTCTCTGAGCCTGTTTCCTCACCGGTGCACGGGGCGGAGTGGGATGTCATCAGATGCCAGCTCAGCACCTGGCACACAGCAGATGCTCAGTGACATTCCCTCCCTCCCATCCCTTAGTGGGATGTGAAGGCTCACGGGCCCAGGCGTGACACTCACTAAGGATGCACACAGCTGAGCCTCCTGTAAAGCCGGGAATGTCCCTGGTGTCGGGGGGGCGGGGAGGGGGGACCAGATGACCACAGACACATGCACCTCTATTCACATGAGACTTGCTTTTTTTTTTCCAGGGCACATTTGATGTGGTCACTGGAGATTTAAATCATTCAGCTATTGGCAGATGCACTGCTGTCCCCCAGCTCAGGAGGGAACGGACGCCCAGCCTGCGGCTGCTCACATCTCACACACGCGGCAGCACCCAAGCCAGGGACTGTGACCCTCGAGTGTGGTCAGCAGGCAGGTTTGAGGACGGACTCCACCACTTGGAATCTCAGAACCAAAACATCCTCCGGGTACAAGATGCTTCCAAGGACACGGAGCCCACTTCCCACCCGGCGCACGCGCGCTGGCCAGGCCGGCCCTGGCTCTGCCTGACTTCACGCCCAGCCTCTGGTGTGGCTCCTCGGCGGTCCTCACCCACCCCATCCCCTCAGGCCACATGGTCTGACCAGCTACAAGAATGGCCAGGGTCCAGCCCGTCCGAGCATCCATCACCTGGTCTCAGGGACCGGTCGGGGCAGTGACCCAAGTCAGGTCCTGGGAGGTTACTGGGGGCCCTGGAAAAAGGAGCCACACGGGGGTATGAGCCAGAACCTCCCAGAGGCCATGCTGCCCCGAGGGCCTGGCCTTCAGGAAGCACGCATCAGGCACGCCCCTCGGCCCCAAAGGCAGGCCCCTGGCCAGTGTCTCCTCCCGTGCTGGAGGCAGGCTGGGCTGGCTTCTCTCACTGGCAGCCAAAGGGTCCAAGGGGTGAGATTCTCCTCCAGCTGCTCCCACATGAGGCCGCCTGGCTTCTCTGCATCACCCCCATCTTCCCTGCAGTCCAGCCTTTCAACTGGCCCCTGTGCGCCCCCCAAGTTCATTCACCTGAGCACGTGGCTCTGGCTGGGTATCCTGAGGCAAGTTGCACACCCTCTCTGAACCTGTCCCACCTCTGTCCAGGCAGGAGTGCCGCTGCCTGACCCCTCACTGGGCAGCTGGAGGATTTGAGGCCATGGACACTGAAGCACTTCCCAGTGGCAGGTCCTGAGGAGGTCAGAGACCCTGGGCATCACTTCTGCCTGCCGGTGGGCCACAGCAGAGGTGCACCCTTGGCCATGCATGTGGGGCTGGACAGCGGCCCCAAAGATGTCATGTCCTAAGCCCTGAACTGGGAACACCACATGCACGGGGGCACTGCCGCCCTGAGTCAGTCGGGGTCAGCCCAGGAGATGAGGGTGTGACCCTGGACTGTGGCGCAGCCCCAGTGCAGTCACCAATGTCCTCACAGAGAGAGGCGCAGGGATGTGGCCACAGCCGAGGGACACCTGGAGCCGGAGGAAGCAGGAAGCACCTTCCTCTAGAGACCCGTTTGCACACTTGCACCCACACTCCTGGCTCCAGCCGACAGCACCCTCTCCCAGGCTCTGCACCAGTCTGGCCTCGGCCTCCACCTCAACCCTGCCCAAGCTGACAGGCCGCGTCTCACACACCAATTTGCTTGTGTCGTGCCAGCCTACCGCCTTCGGTGGCTCCCTATGGCCCCAGAACAACACATCACCCCAAAAGGGCACGTGCGGCTACACGTGATCTCTGGCTCAATTTCCTCACCCTCTCTGCTGCCCTCCCTCCTGCAGCTAACACAAACCTCTTACTCCCACAAACATGTCACCTCTCCCCTGTGTGAATGCAGAGGGCCCATGGGGGGCCTGGTACATGGGGGCTGTGGGGGGACCGCGCAAGGAATCGGTCCCAGCCTGGCCAGTAACCAGGCAAGCGCCCATGGGTACCTGTTTTCTCTAGAAAACATCAGTGTTGGATCTGAAATTAGCCTTCAAAGGTCTTCCCTGTTCTTTGAGTCCATAATAACCAAAACATTTCAGAACAAGAAAGAAAATGCCCAGAAAAATGGGAATGTTGCCTAATGTGTCCAGATTAGCTGTTCATGTGGCTCTGGACCCACCCACCCAAAGCCCCAAGCCCCTGGCACGAGCACTGTCTCACGGCACAGAGGACCGAGTCGAGGAGATGACGCAGGAAGGGGACGCAGCAGCAGGGTGCGGGGTGGTGGGACCCTGTGTGAGTTCTCTGGAATCTGCCTCCCTCCTGGCCAGTGGCCATTTCCGTGGCCTTTCCTGTGGTTACAGCCAGCACAGGGGACGATTCCTCCTGGGAGGGCATCTCCCCGAGACCCAGCCCCATGCCCTGCATACAGCAGGAACATAGTAAGTGTGTGGGCAGTAGATGAGCAAACCCAGTTCTTTCCAGCGGTGCCCCCAGAGCTGCACAGGCACATGCCCAGCACCCCTCCCTGCTCTGATCAGATGGCACCAGAGAGACCCCACTGGGGTGAACTGTCAGGACCCCGTGTGAGACCCCCGGGCCCCTCTACTGCTTGGTTACGGGCGTGCAGGCATCACCAGGCTTAGCCATCCAGTCCTCTCTGGGGCTGTGTGAGAAGAGCCCTCAGATTTCTGTGGTTCTCAGAAGTGACGGGCAGTTCTGCCCTCTGGAAGGGCCGACAAAGGTGTAATTGAAAGGGTGCGGCCCTGATTTTATTTATGTTTGCTGAAACTACATTTCCTCAAATGTCCAGGAACTCTACTTAGGGCTGCTGCATAGGCCATGCCCTTCCGGTGTTTTTGACAGAGCACCTTCCCCTCCCTGGGGACACTTAGGCATAAGGTTTGGGAAGGAAGGGCCTTTTCAAATGGGAAACACGAGGCCACACCTGGCTCACCGGGCATCTGTCCCACAGGCTCACGCGAGGAGCCTTCTCCGTGAGCTGAGGACGCGAGAGACGTGAGGACAGAGGAGCAGAAGAACGCGGCCCCTGCGCCAGGCAGCCGAGGGCCCAGACCAGCACTCCCCACCTTCAGTGGGAGCCCTGCAGGTCTTTTTAACACACAGACTCTCACACAGCCGGTCTGGGCAGGGTGAGGGGATGCTGAGGCTGCCTGCCTGGGACAGGCATCATCTTCCCCCAGCCCGGGCACCAGTGGGGTCTCCACGACGGCCCCTGAGGGCTCGTTAGAGATGAGGACCCTGGAGCCACCCCCAGCCCGAGCCCAGGAGTCCAGGCTTCCCCAGCCCTCCAGGGGTTCTGGTGCCCAGCAAGCACAAGGGGCTGGCACCACCGCTTGGCAGGCCCCCTCCAGGAACTGCCACTTCCTCCTTCCTTGTGTGTGATGACATCATTGAGCAAGACACGCCGTGCTACTGAGTCACACTTAGCCTCAGAATCCTTCTCAACATGACGATGCAGGCAACCCCTCAGAGCTGGCTTCCAGGATGGCAGCTGTGACAATGGTCACCCACGACGGGACAGATGCTTCCCTGTGGGTGCACAGGTGACCGGCAGGCTCGGGGGACGCAGCTCCTGGTGCTTTGGGGTGGGGAGGTGTCACAGAAGAGGCTGCATAGGGCCTGGACATTGGGAGGAGGGCAAGGACGCCTGGGGAGGCCCTCGGGAGTGGCTGCGGCGTGGGCTGGAGTCCGCCCAGCCAGACCTGAGCTCCAAAGTGGAAACCCCGTCCCAGAGGGGGAAATGGTGAGCACTGGGGCCAGGGGGCTGTGAGAGGGAGGCAGGCCCTGTGGCAGAAGCGGTGAGGGGAGCAGGCGCCACGTCCTGCAGCCGCCCCCACCCCACCCCCCCCCGGCCGCCCTCTGCTTGGGCCCCTTCCCTGGGACCCTGCTGGGGAGAGTAGGGACGGGCGTGGACGAGGGAGGCGGAGAACGGATGACCGAAGATTCAGGGCAGTCCAAGACAAACACACAGAGCCCCTGGAAACACTGCGGCCTAGTACATTAGCCATGGGAAAAATCTGCATTTTCATAAAGCATTCTGTCTGGTTTTTATTTCACAGATGCAAAAAAAAAAAAAAAGGCAGGCAATCTGGAATTAAGTTGGACTACTTCAAACTGTTTCTATAAACCACATTCAGGATTCTCTCAGCATTTCTGAGATTCAATTTACAGAGACTTCAAGTCCAAAAAAATAAATTACTAAATAAACCCTGGAGGGGGAGCCCTGTCTGGTCTCCGGCTTGTAGTCTGTTTCCACAGAGGCAGGCTTCCCTTTGTTATTTCAGTCGGCACAGCGCAGCGTCGTCCTGATCAGAGACCCCGTGGAAGGCGGCATTCGGGAGACGCCAGGCTGCTCCTCCCGCATCGGTACCATCCGCAGTTTGTGCCCATGGCTATTAACAGAACTCACGCATTCCTGGGTTGAACGTGAAATATGCTCACACGTCTGGGGTAGGCTCGGTGTCCCCCAGGGGCGCATGCACAAAGGACACTGGGCTTCTGGGGACCCTGACAAGTGCTTGCTTTCCTGGATAACAAGCAAGCAGGAGCCTCCCTGGGCGTCCACGCCCCTCTCCTCTGGCTCAAGGCTCACCGGCCAGGAAAGCGGGACCCCAGAGATCTCGTGCAGCAACCTCAGCTGGACCTCGCCTGGAGGCCAGACTCCCACCTGCCTCACTGTGTGATGGAGGGCACCCCCAGGACTCCCCAGGCTGCCCCCACCTGCTGGGTCACTGGAACCTTCTTCCAAGACAAATGCTGCCCTTACCCACCCAGGACCCACCCTGGGGAGCCAGGCCCAACGTGCAAAGTCCAGTGTCCCTCAGGGTCCGTCCTGCCAGCGGCTCCTCTGGAACTCACCCACCCTCAGTCCCCAGCTGCTTCCTCCAGCCCTCTGGCCAATGGCATCCCTGCCTGACCGGAACCTGGACCCAAGCCCTCCCAGCAAGCCCCGTGTTATTTTGCTTTGCACACGTTTTTCTGACACAGAGGGGCTCCACTCAGCATGCAGCTCTCATGCCCCCGGGTGTCACATGGCAGCAGTGGCGTGTGGCGCTTGGACTGAGCCGCCTTCCGCTGGGAGCACAGGCCCTGCTGCAGTTCGGGGGGCTGCAGCTAGCGCTGACTGTGCAGAGCCGTCTTCCGACTCTTCACCCCAGCTGGTCTTCCCTGGGGAAAGGCGGCCAGCCAGCCCCACAGCCAAATGCTTCACGAGGAGCCAGCGCCCAAACCGGCTCTCCAGCGAGTGATCCTCCCCCCGAAACCACGGAACGGGGGCCTGTGAGGGAGCCGGCCGGGCCTCCACACGGCACTGCCCAGGCCGGCGGGCGAGCAGCAGCTCTTGTGTCTGGAGACTTCTGGTGAAGCGCATGGTCTCCCATCACTAGCTGATTCATAAGGAGAGGAAAAAAACAGCCAAGTTTGGATGTCCAGCAGCAGGACCTGACCTGGACCCTCCCACACACCTCACGTCGCCCTGGGAAAAAGACGCCCCTGAACGCCAGGAGCCCGTCGCTCCAGAGGGAAGGGCACCGGGTGGGCCTCTGGGCTCCCGGGGTCTAACACACGTCAGGAACGACACAAGAACAGCCTCTGCTGTGGGCGGAGCACGTCACAGCCGAAGAGTGTGGGGTACTTACAGTTTCCCCTCCCCTGGACACCTGTGAGCACATGTGAGCATGTTTGTATGAGGCGTGTGTGTGTGTGTGTGTGTGTGTGTGTGTGTGTGTGTGTGTGTGTTACGGGTGCAACTGTGAACGCAGGAGCTGTGTGTGGCTCAGCACGGGCCTGGGGCCTACAGGAACCCGGGGCCAGAGGGAGGGGTGTCCCCGAATAACTACACCAGCTGAGGGGCGGGTCACTGAGGTGGCAGGTGGCTTCGCCCTTTCCCGCAAGCCGGTGAGTCCGCAGCTCATGGGCGACCTGCACCCCAGGCGTCTTCTCGCTCATGTCTGCTTCCCGGACCCATGTTAGCGGCGGCACTTCACTGCAAACTTCAGAGGCGACCCCAGCTGAGATGGGAGGTGACGGGCTTGCGGGGAGTGGAGCCCCACACCTGGCAGGCTTGCTCAGTGGTGAGGGCAGGGAAAACAGACCCGATGCCAAAAGCAGAGAAAACAGACCACGAGGCCAAGAAAAGTGCCTTTTTCTTTCCAGCCTCTGGCTGAAGTAGCTTCCTCGTGGGCTGTGTCTTTGGGGAGATGGAGAAATAACCCATTAAGTAGCTGTTCCTCCCAGTTCCCGGAGGGTTTTTCCGGAGGCAGACTGACTGAGGCCCTGCTGCTCACCAGCCCTGCCCTCCCTCCAGCACCCTCTGCCCTGCCTCTGCCAGGTGGGGACTTGGGCTGCAGGGCCACTGGCTGGCCTGTCTTCCTGGAAGTGGAGCCGGGCTCAGGATGGTGGGTCAAAGCCACGTGCGTCCCTGCATCTCACAGGGAGGCAGGCCCAGTGCCTGGTGCACGGACCTCCCAGCCGTCCACACCAGGGTGGCCCAGGCAGACGTGGCCCTGGCATGCCCATGTGTCCTGCCCCCCTCAAAACAGCCTGTGCTTTCTCCAAACACCAGCTTGCTCAGATCCACTCTGCCAGCAGAGCCGCCGTTCGGCAGCCGATTCCCGGGCATCCATGGCCGTGGCTCTTTTGGGCATCTCCACTTCCCCGGCTGTTCGCTCGTGCTTCAGCTCCTCGCTGCCACACCCAGGGGCACAAGGCTCCTGCCCATCGCTCCCGGTGGGCCACAGGGCTCCTAGACATTAATATGAGCAGGTTCCTGACTTCCACTTTGATTCTGCTTTGGCCGGATAGCATGTCTCACGTAACTTCACTTCTACATTCGCTGGGATTGGTTTTATGTCCCAGGATATGGCCCACCGTGCTGACTGTTCCCCGTGCACCTGGGAGAAATGTGTCTTCTGCCGACAGTAGGAGGCTGTCCAATAACTGCCAACTAGATTGAGGTGGTGGGGTCTACACCCTAACCAGCTGCCCGCTGTTCTGCCGCATATAACCGGCTCTCCCCTTCACCTCATTCACAGAAGGGAGTGGGTTGGTGGCTATCTCCATGTTTGGTCAATGGAAGAGGATTTGAAAGCCCCAGCGCTCCCAGGAGGGTGGCTACACTGGCACTCGGCCTGGTGCACGAGTCACCGTCTGAGGCTGCGAGGCTGTAGCTGCTGCGATGTGACAACCGGTGCCTCCCTGTAAGAACCGGGCTGGGTAGCAGCCTAAATCCTGGAAGAATTTGGTGATCAATAAAAAGGCCCGGCGAAGCCTCGACTGTGACTGCTGCTGGCAGGAGCTGAAAGCGGGGTGTCGGGAGCACACCCCAGGCCATGCGGGCCGCTGACAGCCAACCTGGAGAGTCGGCACCGCCAATCTGGAGAGTGCAACCGAGGCGCACGCTGTTCCCAGTATGACCAGTGTCCTGAGCGTGACAAACTCACATGGCAAGAAAAACACTACCATGTGCCAGTGGCATGAGGGGCTGGGGAGGGAAGAGGGGAGGAAACCCCACAAGTCCCAGAGAGCCGGACCCTCTGCCCCTCAGGAAACGGTGTTTTAATCTGCTGTGATGAATTCAGCATTTCATTTTAGTTCTGGAAGTCGGGCATGCGGTATGTGTAGTTTGGCACATGCGTTCACCTCAGCCCCCTTAATCCACCTCTATTCTCTCCTTCCCTCTGGCAGCCTCCCCCCTTTAATCCAGATGAGTGAAGGAATAAATTAGTCCGGAAATGTTTCTGCTCCAGTAAAACATTATCGCCTGTCAATCACTAGGTGAGTACACGGGAGCCTCTCCTTCGTGTCTGCGGCCTTGCACAAGCCCACACTTTTCCGAGGCTCTGAAGTCAGAGCTTTGCCATGTGCCACATCTGAACGGGCTCTGCCTCTGTCCTGCCACAGCACCCAGGGGAGCAGCGATGACCCGCCACTCACATGTGTGTTTCATGGAACAGCTGCTTGGGCTCAGTTGTCTCTTTTTCAAAGCCAAACTCACTACAAGAACAGATGAGCCGGTGAGACGGTGCATGGGCCACAGGGCAGTGGGCGGGTGATGGGGCCACAGGCCTGGGACGGGTGAGGGCCATGCGGGAAGCTCTCTGCGCGGCTCAGGGCGTCGCCGCCTCCCGTCTCAGGTCCCGGGGAGAGGGTTCTGGCAGCGTCTGCAGGGTCCTGGCCCGGCTTCTCGGCGCAGCAGAGCAAATCTGACGCCTCTGAACCTGGATGGAGAGGCCAGAGGCGCTGCAGCCAGCAAGCTCGGAGGCCCAGCCCATCAGTCATGTTCTCTCCACGGCATCTCTGCGTCCTCCAGAGAGAAACGCCAGCAGTGTTGGCTTGCCCCAGCGTTTCCAGTGGCAGAAGCACCTCAGGGGCAAGTGCAGTGGCCTCCGTGAGGACGGATGCGGGGCTGAGGCTCACAAGAGTCCGTGCAGCCTGGCGCCGATCCCACAGGCTCAGCAGCAACTAAGCATTTTCCAAGATGGAGCGGTGCTGGGGTCCGGATGCCGCCCGCCTCCAGGGCAGCCCCGCTCAAACGCCGGGGCTTGGGCAGGCGGCCTGGGGTAGCAGGAAGTGCGTGCAGCTTTTAAAAGGTGAGAAAGGCTTGTGTTCAAATCCCAGCCCCACCGCTTACTAGCCACCTGGTGTCGGAGAAGTCTCCTGACCTCTTTGAAATTGACCCCCAGGGTGGTCGGGAAACATACGCTGAATGGTTTTCATCTTCAGCTTATTTTATCAGGAACCTATTTTAGGTCCAGAACACAGTGCCCCCGAACGAGCGTCCCAGGCTCATTCTGGTGTGTCCAGTGGGTGCTCTGTGGTTCCGCCTGGCAGAGCCAGTTGACGACATTCTTTAGGTCTTCTGTGTCGCCCGGGTTTCTGTCTACGTGTTCTGTTGGCTGTTGGGAAGGGGCTGGGGTGGCTCCATGGGGCAGACATCCACCAGTCCAAGGGGCCCAGCCAACACCCGTTCTAAGATCTGCAGGGGAGGCACTTTGCAGATGTGACCAGAGTCCCTGGTCGGCAGACTTTCGGGAAGGCAGGTCATCCTGGGTGGGCCTGGCTTAATCAGTTAGAAGAGCTTAAATGCCTGGCTGAGCTTCCCCTGGAAAGAAAAAATTCTTCCTGTGGACGCCGGCGTGGGCCACGCCTGGGCCCCAGCAGCCTGCCGACCGTGTGGTCTCAGCCCCCACAACCACATGAGCCAGCTGCCTGTGCCTCTTGGTGCATACACACGCCTGCTGGCTGCCCCCGGGGACACAGGGCGCCGCGGCCTCCAGCTACACATGTGCCTCGCCCACTTCTCGTCCCAGCTCCGCCAGAGCCGGCTCCGTATGTTCTCAAGCTGTTATCAGGGACACACACACTAACCACTTGTGTCTTCCTGAAGAATTGACCCCTTTATCTCAAAGAATCCACTTCTTTGTCCCTGGAAATAGTCTTTGCTATGACATCTGCTCTGGGGGAGTGTGGCCTCTCTGCTCTGCCCATCCGTGTCAGCACAGCACGTCCCTTTCCGCCCCCTCACACCCAGCCCGTGTGCCTTTCTGCTCGAATTGCGTACCTCGTGGGCAGCTTCTACTGGGTTTTGAATTTTAATCCTGTCTTACGATCTCTGTGTGTGTCTTAATTTTGAGTTAGACAATTTACATTTAATGTAATTATTGATACTCTGGGTTTAAGTCTGTTACTATTATTATTTTTTACCCCATACATTGTTTCCCTTTTGCTACTGTTATGCTTTCTTTTAGATTATTTGAGGATTTAATGACTCTCTCTCATCTCCACTATGGGCTTATTAGCCACCTTAATTTTTAATTTTTACGGGCTGTTCTAGAGGTTACAATGTCTACCTTTAACTTATCAGAATCTACCTCCAAATAATATCATTCCACCCCACATACAGTGTAAGGCTCCTTCCATGAAAGACCCCCACATACCCCTCCAGTGCTTTGTGCTTTTACAGTCCTGGATTTCACACCCATGTATACTCTGAACCCCAAATGCACTGTTGTGATTTTTGCCTTAAACAGTGAATTATCACTTCAAGACCTATAAAAATCAGAAAAATATCTTTTACATCTACCTATACAATTATTGTTTCTGGCACTCTTTGCTTTGTGCAGATCTAAATTTCCATCTGGAATCGTTTTTCTTTGGTTGGAAGAACTCAGAACATTTCTTGTACAGATTTGCTGACAATGGACTCTATCATTTTTTTGTTTGTCTGAAATAGTTTTCATTTTATCTCCAATTTCAAATCATATTTTTACTGGGTAAAAAAATCATAATTGACAGTTGTTCGCCTCCCCACTTAGCACTTTTAAGATGCTTGTCCATTGTTTTCCGGCGTACATGGTTTCTGGCAAGATGTTTGCTGTCCCTGACTGTTTCGTTCCTCTGTCGATAATGTTTTTATCTGGCTGCTTCTAAGATGTCTCTTTATCATTAGTTTTCAGCAATTTCTTTATAATGTGACCGTGCTGTGTTCTTCTCAATGTTTATTCCACGCGGGGTTTGTTTAGCAACTTGGATCTGTGGGGTTTATAGTTTCCAGTGAATTCAGAAAACTTTTGGCCATTAATTCTTCCAAATATTTGTCTCTGCCATTCTCTTTCCTCTTTCTAGAACCCTGATCTAGAACAAAGGCTAGATGACTGGACTTTACTCCACAGGTTGCCAGGGTTCCATTATTTTGTTTTTTAAGTCTTTTTTTTCCCTCTCTGCTCTGATTTAAATCATTTTGGTAGCTTCAAACCACTGACTTGTTAATTCTTCAGTGTTTACTCTGCTGTGAACCCTATCCAGCATATTTTTCATTTCAAATATTAAATTTTCATGTCTTAAAGTTCCATTTGTGACTTTTTTAATAGCTTTCATTTCTCTTACTGTGCACTCCTCATCCTTCTTGCACATATGGAGCATATTTCTAATAGCTATCGTAACATCCCCGCCTATAAATTCCATCATCTCTGCCACATCTGGGTTTCTTTTTATTGATTGATTTCCCCCTCTGATTAAGGTCTTAATTTTCTGCTTTTTCGCATGCGAGTTTATTTTTGATAGCAAGCCAGACATTGTGAAAGTTCAGGTTCCTGGCTTTTGTTGTTCTCCTTGAAATAGTGTTGGGTTTTATTTTGGTGTGCAGTTATTTGGAATTAGTTAGATTTGTCTGAGGCTTGCTTTAAGTGTCATTAGGGTGGGTCCACAGCAGACGTGGGCTAAAGCTCATTTACCACCATTATTCAGAAAATACCCTTCTGAGGATTTTACCTAATACCCAGCATATTGCAAGGTCTTTCCACCCTGACTGGTGCAAACATGAATGAGCCCCTTGCTGCGTGAGCTCCTGGACTGTCCTGCCCGCTCCTCTGGGCTATTCCCTCCTCAGCCTTCCCACAGCTGTGCCCCCCAGCACCCCCCTCAGCCCTGTGGGGCCCCTGCAGACCCCTGGGGCTCTGGCCTAGCAGCTCGTTCCTCCCCAGGCCTCTGCCCTCCGATGCTTGCTATCTGCCCTCCCAGAACACCAATTTCTATCTCTTCCACCCAGTGAGACCCACCTCTGCTTCATTTCCCCTCCCGCAGTGACCTGGTGCAGCCATGGGACTTGTTCATTTCCCCCTTTAAATGGCCTGTCATCCAGTGTGTGAAATTTGTGCATTTCATCCCAATTCCTAGTTGTTTATAGCCAGAGGGTGAATCCCATTCCTGTTACTGGCCAGAACCAGATGTCCAAAAACCAGTGAAATTTTCAGATGAGGGCTGGGTCTAGAGTAAGTTGGTAATTTTTTCCTCCTATTTTAAATAAAAACCCTCCAAATCCATTATTCTCTACTATCACTATCATTTCATCAAATAATAAAAAGAACAATCTCAGAACAGAGGGCATTCTCCCCAAGTAGGACAACTGTGGGCCTTACATCAATTTATAAACTGAAACTCCCTGCAATTTCCTTATTTAACAGACTATGAACATTTCTCACAGGCTCACATTTGAGGCCAGTATTGATTAGAGATGATGGAGAGACCGTGCCTGGTAATAAGAGTTAGGGGTGTCCTTAATATTCGTAGGTATGTGTATTGAAGCATATTTTGTGAGCCTGACTCCTGCTGCGCAGTCCTGGCAGAATTAAAGGCAGGCCCCCTGCTTTGGGAGCCGTTGAACCTGCAGGGATGGCCTGGGGCTGGGGTGGGACAGTCCAGGACAGGCAATTGGCACCAAGCAGGAGGGCAGCGATGCATACACCTCCGGGCACCCCCGGGTAAACACTTCCTATCAGTATCCTGTTGAATTCTCAGAATGATCCCATAACAGGTGGCAGATGTGCCCACCACGATGACAGGGGGCAGGTGGGAGCCCAGGTCTGCTCAGCAGCAGGCCTAAGCGTCTCCCAAATGCCAGTCACTCACATGCCATCCTCATGGCATGTGCCAGATCTCCGTAATACCTCCCTTGGTGTTCATGGAACACGTCCCGTGAGCTGGCTAGTGGGCTGGTATCACTGGCCTTCCTCCGGCTTCTGGAGGAGAACGTCCCCCGCCCCAAGGTGATGAGGACCGGAAGGGCTGAGGACACTGTGGCTGGCTCGCTCTGTGCTGGGAGGGGCCGCGCACGGCATTGTGTGAGCGCATCTCTGTGCCCGAGGCACCAGTGCTGGCCTCCCGCCCAGCTGCCATAGCCGAGAGCACTCCAGGCTTTGCCAGATGCCCCTGCAGACAGGGCCGCCTGAAGCAGCAAATGAAAACATAGGGTGCCCAGTCAAATTAGAATTTTAGATAAACAATAAATAATTTTCAGTTTAAGTACATCCCAAGTGGTACGTGGCATACACTTACACTTAAAAAAAAAAAAACACCTATCTATTTATCCAAAATTCCAAAATTCCTGTTCAGCCAGGTATTCTGTATTTTACCCGACAGCCCTACCTGGTTGGCAAAATCGCTTCTGCTCAGGATGCACTGCACCACGGTGAGCCCGTCACCTCTCTGATGGCGCGTGTTTCTCTGAAGTGACTGCTTGTTTATAAAGATACACATACACCCTGTTACCAGATTACCGATATTGTTAAACACATACACACACTGAAGTTTTTTAAACAACGATATCCAGAGGTCCACAGATGGTCCAGTCCTCTCGGCCCAGGGGTGCCCCAGGTGACGCCCACTTCTGCCCCTGGGACTCCCCTGCCCAGAATCCACCAGGAGCCGGGGAACGTGACCTCAGGGGATACCTCCTGACTGCTGGTGGTTTCAGGAAAGAGCTGCCCTCCTGACTCTGAACTTCACAGTGGGGTGCCTCGCAGCCGACTCACTGGCTCATTCACGGGCCCCACATGCCCCCAGGGCCGGGGCCTGGGGCTGAGCCGGGAACAGGACCACGAACCCCGGGGGCTGGCATCCCAGAGGTGGGGGGCCAGACCCCGAATACTAAATAAACACCTGCGCAGTGAGTCCGCTGGGAAGTGTGCATGAGGAAAACAGACTGTCAGGGGATGTGGGGCACAGGACCCCTCTCCTGTGCCTTGGAGACAGACTGCGGGCCAGTGTCAGGCTGTGGGGACCATCAGCAAGTCCAGCCAAGGAGGGACCCCGGCCCAGGGTGGGTGTGAAGGAGGGGCTGACGAGGGTTCGGACGGCTTCTACCAACAGCGCCCGGGCCTGCCGCAGGGAGGGAAGGGGCATGAGAGGGGCGTCCAGGCAGCACCCAACACCAGGCCGCGTGCCATCCTGGAGAGCTCGTGGGACGTGGGTGGGTGTGACCAAGAAGCGGTCCAGGCAGGACAGGTCCCCGAGTGCTGGCTCCGTCCCCTCAGCTCAGAAAATAAAACAGCCGGGCGTAAGCACAGCCTGCCGCCTGCGAAGTGCTCAGAGGGAGTAGACCCACCCTCTTTGTAATGAGCTCATCCTGACCGCAGAGCAGGGGTGCACGCGGGGCAGGAAAGGTGCTGGGTGCCCCGCAGGAACGGCCGTGGGCCTGTTGGCCGCCTAGTGCAGCCACGTGGGTGTGTGACCGTGAGCACGCAGCACACTGTGCGGGGCTCTCCCACCTTTCCCCTGGCCTCGAGCCACACCACAGCCCCAGGGGCATCGTGGCCCCTGGTGAACAGCAGTTGTAAGTGAGGTAGGGGGCGAGGGCGCCAGGTCACGCAGCAAGTGAGCCGCTGAGCAGAGGCAACCACTCAGAGCCCAGCCCCCTCCCCCGCCTGCAATACCAATACCTCCTGGAAAACCAGTGGGCGCTGAGGAAGGGTGCTCTGCGCATGAGTCACGAGGAAAGGGCAGCACAGGGGGGCCTCACTCACCCCCAGGACGGCCGAGACCAGAGCCACGGGCGTGACCGAGAGCAGGAGGCCGCGGGGCCACTGGAGTGCCCACGGGGCAGCCACTTGGGCAGACGCTTGGCGGTTTGTTAGCACACCACATAAACTGTGTACAGCACAGACAGCCCTACCCAGACGCGGGACCCTGGCGGGCGCTGGGGCACAGGCTGAAGCGCCCGCTGAGCACCACAAGGTCCTGGGGCCGTGTGCACGACCACCGGAACTGGAATCCGCCCGAACGTCCTCAGCGGGCAAACCCGTAAACCCACGGCGTGCGTCTGTGCCACGGATGCCACGCAGCGTAAAGAGGCACCGACAGCAGTGCCTGTGACCACCTGTCAGCTGTGTCCCGGTGAGGGAGGAGGACACGCCCAGGTTGTGTCCTGGGGGTCCATCTCAATGACGTTCGGGCAAAAGAACTGGTCTCCAAGGACAGGGGACAGATGGGGGCTGGGGGCTGGGCGCCCGAAGGGCCAACTGCAGAGTGCGCGAGGGCGTGTGCGCCCGCGATGACCAGGGGCGATGGGCTGTTCTGTACCTCGATTATGATGTCGTATGTTTGTGGAAACTCACAGGGCCGAGCCCTCCCTGGGAAGAGGGGCTCCGCTGCCCCGGATGACGCCGTGAGCCTGGCTGAACACCAGGGGCCGGCCCACCTCTCGTGCTGCACACGTGTCCGTGTCTTCTCATGACTCTGTGGATGAAATGCAGTCTCCTTCCTGCAGCCCGCGCGACAGCCTGACCTCCCCTTTGACCTCTCACCCTTGGACCCTCCTACACAACAGCCTCATGCCCTCCCAGGTCCTTGAGCGTGCCAGGCATCCGGCCACTCAGGGGTCCCACACTCGGTTCCCCACTCCCCCACCCTCCTTTCTCAGGTTTCAGACCTCGGGCTTCCAGGGCACGTGCCAGGGGAGGCTGACCCCTCGCTCACAGCTGCAGTCAGACCTCCAAGTGGCTGCTTGCCCATCTGCGTGTGTCCTTGTGCGTCTGTCTGCCCCAGACGGACACACACCTCTCGTCACCGACATTCAGCCTCATTACAGTGCTTGCCACGTGAGAGGTGTTCAATGAAAGTCACCGCAAACACACAGAACCTACTGAAGCTCTCAGAACACAAAGGGACTCACTCCTCCACACCCCTGCAATTTGGCAAAAGCAAACAGGCTGCCAAAGAAGCCCCGTGCAAGCTGATGTGGTCACATACTGAGCCATCGCAGAGCAAGGGACACCAGGTCCCGCCTGTCACAGCAGCGTGTCCCCAAGGCCCTGCTCAAAGCTTGTTGCCAGCCTGAAAAATATCAGGGGAAAAAACAGTTACTAACTTTGCCTGGAGGAGTCTTGCCCAGCTGCCTGGCCTTGCTTGGCCGGAAATCAGCAGAAAGTGTCCGGCCAAGTTCAATGCCCACTCGAACACCAGAGCTTCTGAGTTTTGGACCAAACTTCTGTCTTTTGAAGTTGAGGTTCTGTTAATGCTTGGCTCAAACAACGGAGACAGTAAAATGCTTATAAAAAAGATTTGAGAGGCTACCCGGGCACCAATTAGCTCTTACAAAACTATTTGGATGAGCAATGTGTAAATGAATCAGCTACACATGGCTTACATTTCCCTGGAAACACCCATGGGCTTGAAAGTTACAATTAAAGGGGTGGCTGGGGGAAGGGGGCCCGGGGAGAGGGGTCCCCGGGGCCAGACTGCATTACAGGTCTCGGCAGATTCCTGATGTTGGGGGTGGGGGGCAAATAGTTTAGGACATCTGGACGACATAAAACACGGTTGGATCATCCTTCCTCGAAGCAAATATTATTCTCATTAAAGCACAATCAGATCATCATTGGGAAGAGCGAATGATCGTGGGAAGTGTGCAAAGACGCCCTTTTGTTACACAACAGCGGCTCTGTACACGGTGGGCTGCAGGAAGGGGGCTCCTGCCCAGCAGGCCCCTCCGGAGGGGGACTGCCCACAGGGCTGGGCCTGCCTCCTGCTGGAAGCTACCTTCCCACATCCTGAGCGGGGTGGAGGCGTTCCAGGAGTGAGGGTTCATTCTACATGTCAACTTGGGGAAGCTGGGACGCCCCACTCTGGGTCAGACGCCAGCGTCAATGGGGAACGGTGTTCGGTGGGTGGGGCTGGCATCTCCGGTCTGCTGGCCTGAGAGCGAGAGAACGTTCCTCCGGTGGTGGCTGGGCCTCATCCAGCCAGCTGACCCTCTTAAGAGCAAAAGCCGAGGTTCTCCAAAGAAGAAACGATTCTGCCTCACGCCTGCCGCTGACCTGGGGCCGGCCTTTCAGCCTTCTGACTGCCCTGAAGATTTCGGACTTGCTGTTACACAATCCTTGAAACAAATATACCTCCTCTGAAGACAGGCAGGCGGATGGATAGATAGGGAGGCAGGCTGGGGAGGAGAGAGAGAGAGAGGAGAGGTGGTCTCTTTGTTTTGTTTCCTGGGAGCCCTGCCGACACAGAGAAAGCAAAGATCTGGGGGTGCCCTGGAACTAGCCCTTGACACTCCCCTCACCCAGCTGGCTAAGCTGCCAACTGAGGTCTGCAGTTCTGGAACAGGCAAAACACCACGGTTACCTCGAGGAGGCACGTCCCTTGGTGGGGGACAGGTATTTGCTTCGGTCAGAGCTCAGCAAATGACACCCCTGCGGCTTGGCCATTTCACTGCATGGAGGTCTTACTCAAACATAAATAAATGCTGACACTTTCTGTAAACCATTTTAGTTCTCCTGTGTGTCTGACCTTGTTCACAATAAGATGCTGGAAAGGAGCACGGATGAAGGCAGTGTGGCCAGTTCGCCTGTCACGAGTCCTTGCTCGTGCCACACACAGGACTGGCCAGCTCGCGACCTCTCTGTGCCTCGGTTCTCCCGACTGCGAACTGACAGCAATGACAGGCCCACTTTCAGGGTTATGTGAAGGTTGTGAGGCAGCGTGTGCAGAGCTCTGGGACACAGCAGGTGTTCAGCATCACCGGTGACTCTTAGCAGCTGTTTCCCCTTGAAACTCAAGGAGCCTAGAAATTGAGATTTGACTTGGTTCAACAGCTCAAAGCCCTGAACTTCTGCAGCGTCTGAACTGGACTCCTGAGTCGGCACCTTGCTGAGACGGTAAACAGGAGCGGGGGGCAGGCCCCAGCAGCACCATCCTAATTTGGCCACTTCCCCCATGCACCCAGGAACCAAGCTGGAGGCTGCTGGGGACCAGCACGAACAAGACAAGCCATGGTGACCTGGGGCAGAGTGAGCTGAGCGCTGTGAGCCCGCAGCAGGCAGAAGTTTGAGATGGGCACCACCCAGTGGGTGACGACAGGCCCCAGACTGGGAAAGAGACTTTGAGATGCAAGGTGCGGGTCCCAGTGCTCCTACCGTCCCTTGGGACCAGGGCACGGCGGGCCCCAGCCGCTGGCCTCCCAGCCCGAGCCAGCCTGGCGACCACACTTACTACGAACCCTGAAGACTCAGTGAGTTACAATGGCCAACACAGAACAGGCGCGAAGCATCTGTTCAGTAGCCGGATTAAGCAGAAAATTCCTACAGAAACCAGGAAGCGGTATCCTAGGAGGGAGGGGACACAATGATTCCACCACAAACAGGATGTTATGCAGTATTGTCAGGGGGACAACATCAATAATCAAGCAAACCAAGGCACTGGTGAGAGTGGAGCAGGATGCTGAACAGGTTTTAAAAATACTTTTTTGAAATGTCTATTTCTATCTGACATACTCATTTTCTTGATTGGTGGACCTATAACATAGTTCCATTTAAAATCTATTATCAAAAATAAATTATTCCAAGTCTATATCTGTGCATATTAGAGCAAAACTTAAAAAAAAAAAACTATTTGTATTGATTGTCTGAACATTTAAGAGAACAAACAGAATAACTATCTTGCTATGCATGCCCAGACTTTGTTTTTCAAGCATACCTGGCATTGACATTATGTCACTGGTATTTTTTTAAGAGCATCTTTTTCATTGATCATTAGCTTTATTTTTTCATGAATTATCCCCAGTCTCCTTCCGTGCTGTACTTTGTGGTTGATAAGACTCAACACTGTCGATGTCGTTGACTCTGTCCGTGAGGTGTGAAGGGTGCGGAGAAAACACCTTCCTCCAGGTGCTGACAGACCTGGAAGCTCAGAGCGCTTGTGGCTAAGCAGAGGTTTTTCTCAGTTCCAGCTTTTCCATGGGCCTGCGCATGCCTACAGCAGCCTGGGGATCCGGCCGGACGCTGCCCTTGGTCCCTCTGTTGTTCAGAGAGCTTCTCAACAAATATTTTACAAGCCGGAACTCATCAAACAAGTTGTCTCTATTTATGATTCTTTTGAATGGTTTGCCATATTTCAATGCTCCAAGATCTCTGTCTCAACTGCATTCCACTTGGGTACAGAATATAAATATATCCAGTTTTAGAGCGTGGACTTTGCCAGATTGTCCACAAGTCCAGAACATTCCAAAGTGGGATTGGCGTGCGAGGCAAGGCCACGCACCACGCTCGGAGGCGTCCTCTGCTCTTCCCTCTCTTTCAAAGGGAGACGTTTCCGCTTCTTTCTGTGAGCGAATTTCTTTGCCATAACTGTGCTTCATAAAAGCTTCATGAACTGAAATGTTCTGGCATGACAGTCATTGAAATATTGGAAGTTTCTAGCGGGTCTTGAGTAAAATGCCACCAAAATATAAAGGACTCGTTTGCAAAACAAGTTAATGCCACGGTTGGCCTCTGTGTTCCATTTGCCGAGGTTCCAGCGCTTGGGAGCCTGTGGGACGAGGCGGAAGCGTGGACAGCCACGCTGAAGCTCCTTGGGTTGGGCTTTAGTTCTGCGGCTCTGTGGCATAGTTACTCTGCTTAGGGGTTACGCATCTGCACCCCTTCAGCTTCTGCTGTGACTGGGAGACTACTCTGGTTCAGATATTCATTTTGGGGGCAGCATCGCTGACTCCAAGCATATATCTGCCCTGTAGATGTCTCCATTTAGTGAAAACATTGTTTTTACCGGGAGATATGTTCTGCCAAAATTTGAACTTCTGTTATCTCTGCGAAAACAAATCATTGTCCCTTCAATGTTGAACTTTTAAACTGCATCAGTAAAAGTTTCTGTATCTCCTATGCTTCCCCCTGCCCCTGCCGGCTGGTGGCCTGGGGGCTCCGAGCATCTTGCAGGCCCTGGTGAAGAACGGCACAGGGTCCAGAAACGAGAGGCTGGCAGGGCAGCAGGCTCCACACCTTAAAAATAAATTCACTTTTAAAATCCTTATGTTCTACCTAGATTCTCTTGCTCATCAAAGTCTCTGGGCCTGATGTTTGCTGTCCTTGTTTAACAAGGCGACTAGCAGTGTCGGATAGGCCACGCGCATGCCTGGCCAGGGCTCCGTCTTGGTCACAACTGTGGTTCTAGAAAGAACTGGGGCCCAGGTCCCTTTCTGCAGGATTTGGGACATTCGGATGCTGCCCATGTAAAATCATCCACATGGGATGTGGGAAACACCAAGACAGGGCACGCTTGGGGAAACTGAGTCACAAAGTGGGAAAGGGAGCCCCATGGCGGGGCCAGAAACCTAAACGCCGGCTCCTCCCTCTGCCATCAGACAGGCCGCCTGTCGGGACCAGACGCCTTTCATCAGTGGGATTCCCCCTGAGCCTACGCTCTGCACGGAGGGCACGCCCGGCTTTGGGGGGATGACCGCCCAGTCCCCACAGCTCATGATGGCGTGTGGAGCCTGCTGGCCATGCGTCCGTGAAGAAGAGAGGGCTCTTGCACAACAGGAGACATGAAACATCCCCTGGAATACAGCAAATAATTTCAAATTATAGGAAGAATGTTAAGATAAATATTTAGAAGTTTTAGTGACACGCAGTTCTGTTTCCGAGGAAAATGAATTAGGGAAAATAAGGCTCAACTGTTTTCTGTTCAAGAAGCCAAGTTAGAGGGAGAGCCCCGTGGAGGCAACCCTCCCTCCCGCCAGCCTGCGGTTCCTGCCCGTCCAGCAGCGCCCAGCCCCCAGCACAGTGCCCTGTGGATGGGGGGACATGGAATCAGTAATCGCGACTTCCCCTCGCCTCGGAGGAGCCGGAGACCCACGGCCTGCGGGCTGCACGCACGTGAGCAGGCGACGCGCCCCGCGGCTCCCGGGGGGCAGGTGCCCTGGCCTCCCGCTCTGCACCGCAGGCAATACAGCGCCCGGGAGGGGTGAGGCTGGCAGGTGAGTCCGAGCCCAGCCTCAGCCCTCCCTCCGCGCAGCGGTCTCCCCCTCACTCCAGCAGGAGCCACCAGGGCGGCCTGAGGACCAAGGGCCAGGCTGTGGCTTGCAGACCCCCTGGCAGGCTGGGCGGGGGGGGCGGGGCGCCTGGGGAGGGCTGAGACCAAGCGGCTGTGTGGCAGGCCTGGCTCCCTGGGCTGGGGCAGCAGCCGCAGGCCTGGCGGATTATCCTGGAGTCAGAGGGAGGCAGGTGCCTCTCTAAGCAGGGGAGGCGGACGCCAGGGCAGCCCCAGAGGAGCGCAGATCCAGGCGGGCAGAAGAGCTCACCCCAAGCTGGCCCTCATGCTGACCAGTCGCTCTGTGAGGCCCTGGGAGCCCCCAGGTGCCAGCACCCAGCAGGGACCGGGCTCCGCCCATGCAGGGAGCACAAGCACACATTGACAACGGAGCCGCACAGGGCACGGACACGGGGGAACAGCACCTGCTCGATGGGGACGGTGAGGACATGGGGTGGGGGGGGGGCTCTGCACCCGTGCTGGGATTTGCACCCACAGGATCTCTGAGTGAGAAGCGGCTCAGAGTCCTCGTCTCCCGGAGGCCAGACCATGCTGTCCTGCATGGAATGGCACAGTGCCCACCCTTGCCCCAGCAGGCAGCACCCAAGTTTGGAGGTGCTCCGCGGAGCCTGGCAGAACATTCTGGCAGAAAGAACATCAAAACACAGGCCTTCCAGAAACTGCGGGGAAAGCCCACGGAGACAGAGGTCATCGCCTCGGCCCCCCACCCACAGCACAGCGATGGGAGCATGGCAGGTAGACGACACCCCTGGACCTGCCGCCCAGTGCCCTAGCACACTCACCAGGGATTGGAGAAGCCTTGGGGACGAACCAGCTCTGCGGCTGCTCTGAGGGCCACAGGGGCCCAGCAGGGAAAGCTAGGTGAGGCAACCTCCCGGGAGACCCCTGTGTGGGGCTGTGTTTTCTCTGAGTCTTTGTTACCAAGAACATTTTGTTCCAAGTCCCTACCCCTCACCTGAGGTCATCGCCCATCTTCATGGAAAGATGGAGTAATTCTTTCCATGCCTGCCGGCCAGGTGGGAATATATAGGCCAGGCCGTGCTAGCCCGGCAACAAGACGGCCACAGGACTGAAGCTCCCCGGCCACCCCCTCCCGGCCCCACCTCTGCAGCACAGCATCCTTGGAGCACACACTGGCTCCCTGGGCCACACACCTGCCTCCTGGCACCGGCCACATCGCCGGTGGATGTCCGAGCACCCGCCAGGTGCGGACCACGTGCAGGAAGCTCCCCACGTGAATTATCTCATGTCACTCCCACGATGGCAATGTGATGCAGGGATTGATTTTATCCTGAGTTTAAAGATAAAAATATGACGCTCTAAGCCCTTGAGTGCACCGTCAACTGATTTCCAGTAAGGGTGCCCAGACCATTCCGTGGGGGAAGGACAGTCTCTTCAGCAAATGGTGCCGACAACTGGACACCCACATGCAAAGGAAAGAAGTTGGACCCCCACAAAATGGGAAAATTCAAGAGCCTGAAAGACCCAATGGAGGAGCAAGAACCTAAGTCTTAGAAAAAACCAGAAACACGCATGTGCATGACCTTGGGTTAAGTGATGGCTTCTTAGATATGACTTCAACAGAAAAGCAAGAAAATAAGAAACAGGTAAATTGTACTTAATCAAAATTAAAAATTTTATGATGCAAAGGACACTATCAAGAAAGTGAAAAGTCACAGAATGGGGGGAAATACTGCAAATCACCCATCTGATACAGGACTTATATCTAAAATATATAAAGAACTCCTACAACTCAATAATAACAAGACAAAGAAGATACAGACGGGCCATAAGCACACGGAAAAGCACGTGCCCACATCATTAGCCGTCAGGGAGACGCCATCCGGGAGCACTTCAAGGTACACGTACAACAGCTTAATAAATAAAAACGATGGAAAATAGCGATGGTGGGATGGGGAAAACCGGAGCCTTCGCACACTGCCGGCGGGATGTGAGATCCTGCAGCCCCTGTGCCTGGCAGCTCCTCAGAGAGTGAGCCTGGAGCTATGGAATGACCCAGAAACTCCCCTCCTGGATGTGTACCCAAGAAAAACAAAAACTCACGTCCACACAACTTGTACACAAACACTTGCAGTAGCACTATTCACAACGGCCCCAAAATGAAAACACCGGAAACGTCCACCACACCGAAGGATAAACACAAAGTGCCCATCCGCACGCTGGAATGTGACTCGGCCGTCGGAGCAGACCCGCGCTGCGGCACAGACGGGCCTGAGGCACAGGGAGAGGCCGGGGAGCAGCGACCCCCTGACAAGGAGCGCCTGGGATACGCAGGTCCTCAGGGGCAGGAGGCAGGTTCCCAGCTGCAGGGCCGGGGCGTTGGGGGGCACCAGTGCATATGGTGCCCTTCTGAGGTGCTGAGAAAGCTCTAGAATTGACTGTGACTGCTGCGCAGCTCCGTGAGCTACTGACGCTACAGCTATTGAACCGCATGCTTTTACCGATGAACTCTATAGAACGTGAATCGTACCTCAGTGAAGCCGTATTGAAAACCACATGAGGACCAGGCCATAGTCCACGGGCCACGACCAGCACAAGGGACAGAGGCCGAACTCGCACACAGGCCCCGCGGGTCAGAGCTCCTACCTGCCTGCCGTCGCCTCCTCTGGACTGGCGTGTCCCATGGACATTTTCCCTAACTGATTTCCTCACTGCTGATACCCCAGCCCCGTGCCTTACAAAGTGCGGTTCACGGGCCAGCAGCGTCCACTCACCTGGGAGTTTGTCAGAAATGCAGAATCTCAGGTCCCACCCCAGACCTGTTGATCAGAGCCTGTATTTAAGTAGATCCACGGGAATCGTGCCCCTCCATCCTCCTAACACTGCCTCATTAGGTCTCTATGTGATGTGAATTACCACGGTCATGAGAAATATGCAAACGACGTGCAATGAGACCTGCTTTCACGACCTGGCTGTGCCCATTTGGTCAACAAGCACTGGTTGATCACCTACAACACAGCCGACACCATCCCAGTGACAGGGGGATGTGCCTGCCAGCTCTCGTGGAGCTCACGCGGTGCCGGATCTCGCCAGCCTGGGCAAACTGGGGCGCTCAGCAAGCCAGGCCTTCTCTGACCTCGTCTCCTCATCAGCAGAACAGGGAGGGAGGGGCACGGACAGGCTCTGGCAGTACCAGCCTCAGAGAGCTGTGAGGACCAGGAGGCTCTGCGAGGACTCGGCACCGGTGAAGCGCCACAGAATTACACACCGGGTTTTCTCAGTCTTTTTCACAGAAGCAAAGGGGGTTTAGGGTCTAAGATAGCCGAGCAATCTCTTTGGTTCCGGCCGATGGATTTCCATCACTTCCCAAGGGGCTGGGGGCAGCTCCTCATTCCTCCCACGGGAATGGCGGACACGTGGTTGAAGAGAGCAGGTGAGGCCGGCCTCCCCACTTTGGGAGTAAAAGGCAGTAGGTGCCACCCTTCTGTGGCCCAGGACCCTGGAGACGGGATGCATGCACCAAGGTGAGCCCCAGAAGATGACGCCTTGCACCAGCACATTAACATCGTGCAGGAAGGGATGACAAGTCACCGAGTCAGCCTCCCACCTCCCAGAGCAGACCTCCTCCCAGTGTCCCTGATGGGGTCACCCAACCACTCACAGGAGGAGCTCCCTGCCTCACCTGCCACCACGCTGCCTCGTTAGGCAGGGCTGGTCCTTTTCAAAGAAGGGTAAACAGCCCCAAAGAGTTGTTTTTTCCAAGTTTAAACTGCTAAGGAATCCCTGCAGCTCTCAGATACTATCTACCTACACAGATGGCTTAGAACCAACTCCAAAGTCTGCAGATCTCCTGGGCCAGATGTTGTCCTGGGGCTTCCTAGTCATGGAGGAGTAAATCATTAGGACTGGCCTACACGCCAGAAAAGCTGGACAAAATGCCAAAAAATAAAATAAAATAAAATAGTTTGAAGGTGAGTTAACAGCCAATCTTGACAGAGCCAAGATTCAGGGGAGGAAGGCCATCCAGGGAGGCGAGGTCCACACAGGGTTCCCTCTCCGGGCAAGGCACCTGCTGATGAGGGTGGAGGCAGCTGCCTGCCAGGTCCACAGGGAAAGCCGAGAGGCTGAGACACCGAACAGATGATTCAACAGACTCAAAGTGTGGGGGACAGGCTAGGAGCAGGGGGAGCCTAGCAAACACCAGAGGCTTTAAGTAAGGGCTCTGAATGACTGCACCCAAGGAGGAAGGGAAACTGGAAACTGACCACCTCTTGCAGAGACTGAAGCCCATCCTCAAAACAGCTCGATTCCTGATCGGGGCGGCAGCGATCACGGCTTTCCTGATGCCCAGGGCTGCCTGCCCGAAGCTTACACCGATCCTCTCACGGAGGAAGACGACATTGTCCTAGGACTCAGGTCATCTCCAGCCTGTCTCGTGTACAGTATCCAGCACATGATCAGAACTAACACGGAAAATAAGGAGATGGGACATCGTCCAAAAGCAAGAAAAACAACAGGCACCAGAAACAGAGAAAATACACGGTGGTAATGGAGTTATCAGAATACAGACTTTCACAATTCCTTAAAATGTTCAAGGGCAGACAGAAAAGACAAGATTGAGAATTTTGGCACAATGGAAACTATAATAAGGAACTAGAGAGAAATTCTAGAACTGAGAAATATAATAACTGGAATTTCAAACTGAATAGATTAAACCTAACTGAAGAAAGAATTAACAACATGGGAGATAAAATAAATTTTCCAAATGAAAATGATGATTATTTTTGCTGTTCTGGTGAATGCATATTGGTACTCATCATGGCTTACATTTGCATTTCCCTAATGAACCATAATGTTGAGCATTTTCTCATGTTTATTGGCCATGAGATTTTTTTATGAAGTGCCTATTTAACTTTTCTCATTTACAAAATTGGATTGTCTTTTTCTTAGAAATACAAATTTTATTAGAGTTTAAAAAGTTATAGATGGGTTTTAATTTCTATGATAACCTAAAAGAAAACCAAAGGTATTTATAACTATCAAGCTAATAAAGGGGGTTATAAAATAATAAAAAGAATCCTTTTTAAAGGCAACAAAGGAGAGGAAAAACAACATAAAATTATTAGAGTAAATAGAAAGCATATGGTAACTTAGATAGATGGGAATGTTAGATAAAATACAAAATGTATCAGTCATCCCACTAAATGTAAAGAGACCAATTGCTCAAATTAAAAGATAAGGATTATGTCTTTTGTCAGTGGGAAATTATAACCTCCCCCCACCCCCAAAATAAATGACTTTCTTGGAAGTATGTTTTTTGTCTTTGTGCCCAACTGTCGCTACACAGGGAGACTCGATCTGCAGGCATCCCCTCAGTGAGCTGGGGCATCCAGAAGTGGTTGCAGATAGACTGGGTTTGCCATAGACAAGTGAGTTCATTCTGCTAGACAGACTCCCTTGTTAGAAGAGAGGGCTCCAGTCCTGCTAGCCCACGACACCTTAGGGAACATGGGTTTTAATCAGATCTAGCATTGCTTCAGGTCCTTTCACAATCCTGCCAGACCAGCCTTGCTGCTGGAGTGTCAGCCAATGTCTCAAACTCTGGGGCTGCCTGGGTTTGAGTCCTGACACTTACTAGATGGGGCTGAACCATTTATTTCACCCCCCTGAACCCATTTCCTTATCTGTAGGATGGGATGATGGGCCCCAGTTCGTGGGGTTGCTGTGTGAACTGAGTGAGTGTGTGTGCAGCCCGGGAAGAACATGCAGTAGACAGCAGCTGTCACGGTCACTACAGCCCTGGAACTATTTCATTAACAGCACCCTCCAAGACCCTTTGTGCTGGTTGGTTCCCCTGGAACCCCACTGAGATTCAGCTCAGAAGCTGTTCCCTTTATGACCCGTCCTGACCCCACCTCACACACCCACAGAGGAGCAGCTCCCACCTCACAGCTGTGTGCCGTGGACAGGCTTTTAGATGACGTCAGTTCACCCCACCTCAGAAACAAGGACCCATGAGGGTGGAAAGGGTGTTTTATTCTTCCTCCCTTGATTCAATACCATGGAGCCATTTACTCATGAGATTCTAGTCAGCAAGTCAAGTGACAGTTGTGTAGTCAGTGCATCCCTGGAAAGTCCTTCTGATTGACCTTGTGGAGCACACATGGTTGAGTGTATACATCCTGGACACGAGGTCTTGCACACCAAAGGTGGGGACCCACAGGGCCAGCCCAGGCAAAGGGCAGACCCGCAGGAACATCCACACACCGACCCATGGGCATTCAAGCTGATGTCCACTGAGGACTGGTTGTCCCCAAGGAGAAATAACAGGTGTGGGGGTCACGGTGGCACAGCACAAGAATTCCAGCATTCCCAGGAAGGCTCTGAATCCCGTTTTGCATAAACAGGTTTGGTGTTTGCAGAGATGATGAAAGCAAAGGGGCCACGTCCCAGAACACAGGAGTTAGCTAGATGTGTGCCTGACGGAGGCTCTGGGGCACAGGCTTTGTGGTCCTACTGTGTGTCAGTCATTGACTGCTCAAGGAAAACACAGATGAAGAAGGCAGTTCGTTTCTCCAAGTGGCTTCCACTGTCTTCCTTGGAAAACGGTGCAGAGCGGGCAATCGCAGGAGTGGACGTGTCAGTGAAAGATCCCTGCACCTTCCATACAGATTCTCATACAGAGAGGGGCTCAGTCAACATTTGTGGTTCAAATGAACAAGAAAAATGCAAGAACACCACCACCAAAAGGAGGTCTGAAGTGTACCATTAATAGCTTCTGACGCAAGAGGCGCCTGAACACCCAGAGCTGCTTCCCCCACACTGGCGCCCTGAACCCCGCATCTGTGTGCAGGCGCAGCGGCACTCCACTCCTTGCACAGAGCCTGAGCGCGCCTCTGCCCACCTGGTCCTGCGGTGTCACCGCCCCACGCCGCGCCTGTGCCTCCCTGCGTCCATCATGCGGGAGGCCGAGCAGTTCCCACTGCCTGCTGAACGGCCTCGCTGGGCCGCCGGCCTGTCTGCCCCAGCAGGGGCTCGGGGGACTGGTGATGAGCTGCTGGCACATGATACTCGGAAGGTGGAAATCACTGTGGTGAGCTGGAGGCAGACCGAACGTCCGTGTGTTTCAGGCTGAGCTGCGCGCCACCCCCCCAGTTCATGTGTGAGGCCCCAACACCAACACGACTGCATCCGGCCACTGGCCGTTAGGGAGGTAAGAGGCCTGACCCGCCTGGATGGGTGGCGGGTGTCCTTACGAGAGGAGGAAGAGGCGCTGAGGCTGGTTCTCCCCACAGAGGACACCCTGTGTGAGGACACAGCGGGGGGGGGGGCCTCCGGAGGAACCAGCCCAGAGGACACCCTGACCTTGGACTGCTGGCTTCCCAAACAAGAGAAATGGCAGTTTGCTGTTTCAGCCCCTGCCTGCGGCGTCCTGTTATGCAGCCCGGGAAGACCAAGACACTGTGTCCCATCTCCGATCTGGGGACCCGGCTGATGGGGGAGACTGCCCCCACGCCCACGCACTGGCCACACACCAACCAGCCGACACCGAGACCCACCTGGCCCCGGCGGGAGAGGCCTCTCCACCCCGTCCTGGGCGGGAGGGCGTGGCTCTCTGCCCACCGGGAGAGGAAGCGCAGGGCAGCCAGCAATTCCACTTCATCTTCCCATTCGCTTTCTCCTTCCCGAACACCAGGCTCCACACTCGCTCCGTGATGTCAGCATTCCAAGCGACAGAGGACCAGCTTCCTGGTTTGCACCCACAGGAGCTCGGGAGAGGTTTTGGCCAAGGGTACAGGATGGGGGACTCCACTGGGACGTGCTGGTGCCGCGCCAGGCCGCCAGCCCGCCAGCCCGCCACCCTGCTCCTGAGGCCTGGGCTCAAGGGCATGTCAGAGGGCCACCCCGTCCGGCCTGGGCAGGCATCCTCCGCAGCTGGCGGCTGGTCTGCGTGGGCAGCTCCAGGACGCAGCACCCTCTGGCTGGGCGCCCCTCATGCTGCCTCCCACCCAGCGTGGGGAGGTCAGCGCGGCGGCAGATACGCATCACTGGCTCTGGCGGACTTCACAGCATTTGGAGCCAATCCCTTTGACAGAAACTTGCCCCAGGTCCAAAACCATCAGTGAAAACCCAAATGGTTTAAGTCTGGCAGTGCATCAGACGGCCGTCTGCGAAGGAACACGTAGCGAATGGCCGCAGTAAAGGCACGGCTCCCAGCACTGCGTGTGGGTCTTAGAATCACAGAATTCCCAGAAAGCGTCAGCTTCTCTGGAAATGAAGTTGTTTCCAAGGGAAGGAAGGGGTTTGTCAATGGCTAAGTGATTCTTGCATTAAAGAAAATCTAAAGAACAAAAATTCACTCAGAGACCCAGATAGAGAGAGGCTAATGCTTTTTCCAGTTAGCCTAGCTGTGGGGTGAGGTACTCCCAAGGGGCAGAGGTGCCCACCAGCCAGACAGATGTGGGCAGTGCGGATCTGGGCCTCTCGGGCAGCCAGAAGCCCCAGCTGCTGGGACCCCAGGTCGGGTGGCACCTCGCGGTGAACAGAAGCTGCGCTCTCATCCCCACGTGGGAAAACCCTCTGGGGACTGAGAGCCCACGGTCTGCTCACGGGCTGAATCCCTTTCTACCCAAAGCCCGTCTTGGGGGTCATGTGTCAGCTTTACAGCCAAGCCGTGCCTGCGGCAGAATTTTAGCCAAATCGTAATTTTTTTCCCTAGCATGATTTAAAACGAATTCTTCCATTTGCTGCCACTCTCAGAATTGTTTCCCACCGACAGTCTGTGCGGCCCCCGCCCGTGCCCTCTGCCCGGTGGCTCCACTGCCTGCCCTCTCTGGGATCACCCTCCGTCCAGCCCCAAGAGCTGGGGAAGCATGAATTCTCATTTCTGAATTTCTCACTGCAGGGGGAATGAGAAGCCTTAGGCTGGTGTAGCTCCTCTGCATGAACACACCCTTATGAAGCGTTCTTGATCAACAAAGTGCTTTTCCCGAATTTCAGGGACCCCTGGCTCACTCACCTGCAGCGACGTGTTTTCCCTCTGATCAACTCAGGACACCCGCACTAAGGGGGTCTTAAAGATCACGTGACCCTTCCTGCCCATCTCTGGGCTGGACTTCTGGTGAGCCTGCCTCAGAAGTGGCCAGAACAGCAGGCCAAGTTATCCGGGACGTCTGGACGCAAGGTGGGCACAAGAAATGTTTTTGTGCCGTCTGCAGAGGGCGATCACCAGGGCAGTCCCGGCCCTCAAGGCAGTGTCCACAAGCCACGCGGTGACGCTACGAGCCAGTGGCATCTGTCGGGACCATTCAAGGACCCTCTTGGACGCAAGGCCCCCGCAGAGCGGGCCGCCCTGTGAGACTGGGTAACAACAGGCGTGTGGCTGTCCAGCGTCGTGGTCCCCAGGGACTCTCAGGCGCACCTCTGGACAGCTGATGCCCTTGCCTCCATGTTCAGTTGTTGCTGAGGAGCTGAGGAGACCAGGCTGAGTGACCATATGGACTCCCCAGGCCGACCGAGGCTCCATACGGTCCCCAGAGCTGACACGACCTGGGGCGGGGGGTGCCCCAAAAAGCCAGTTGAAGTTACTTTGGGCAAAATTGATCTCTTTCCTTCTTTGTTGGATAACAAGAAACATCTCAGTATCCGTCACTTTTATAAGCAGCATGACGATGAGCTTTTTGCCCCATGCTTTTCCTTTAATATCTTACTTTTTTTAAAGTGGCCATCGAGGACCGGGACATGCCCTCGCCCGCCTTGACACTGGCCATTCGCTCAGGCAGTCCTGCGTGTGGGCGGCACCAGTGTGCCTTGTCCTGGCGACACGGGCTTCCTGACAGGGTCACCCGGCTGGGCGGGCCGAGCAGCTCCTGGACCCCGGGGGCCCCGCCCTGAAGCTCGCCGGTCCAGGGAGGAGGGTCCTGTCTGCACTACCTAATCAGCGCACTGTGGGCACTTTGTAAACACTTTCCCCCGGCATATTGTGGGGCCACCTTAAACCCAATGGCCACGATCGCCTCTGGGGGCCTTTGCCTCTGACTCAGGTTCCCCACAGTGCCAACTCACAGCCCAGAGAGACACCTCCGTGAACCCCGTGCCCCCCAGAATCCTGGCACCCCAGGGCCCTGGTCAAGCACTGCTTCCTCGTGGTGAACACGCCTCCCCTCTTCCCCCACACGGGGACGGCCTGAGGGTCCTCTGGCTTTGCCCACAGACCCAAAGCCACCTGAGTGGACATCTGTCAAGAGGGGTGAGGAAGGCCCCTGGGCTTTGGGAGCAGAGGGGGCTGAGCTCCATGATGAGAAAGCCCAGCCGTGAGCACCTCCGGGGACTGGGAGCAAGAGGGACCGTGGGGAGTGAGAAGGGAGTCCTCAGCACCTCCTCTGGGGCCTGGGAGGAAGGCCTTGCCCAGCCAAGTGAGATGCCAGATAGAGAAGGGCAGGTGCTGTGTGGTTCCACTTCCACGAGGCCTCGGGAGGAGTCGGGCTCGTGGGGACAGAGAGCAGAGCCGTGTCCTCCGGGGACGGGGTGGGCGCTGGTGCCTGACGGGCACAGAGTGTCAGTCTGGGAAGGTGACAGCCCTGGAGGTGGTGGTGGCGGCGGTGCACAGCCACGTGAGTGCTCTGTGCCTCTGTGCCGCAGGCCTGCACACGGGGGAGATGGCAGAGTTCATGCTGCCTGCGCTTTGCTACAATAACCATGAATAAAGTGTCCCAACCAGCAGTTGGGATAGGGTCCCTCTGCCAAAGCCTCAGTGCAGCTGGCCTCTTGTGGCTCCTGCAGGTTCAAAAATGAGAGGCCTGCAGCTCCCCGGAGGACCCACCCTATTTTTAATAATCCTGTTCACGTGGCACTTTAAACAATCGGGATTTTCGCTGTGCAGTCAATGCCCCCGCTCCAGGTCCTGATTCCATCCTGGGGTGGAGGAGAATCAGTCCCTTCTTTCTGGCAAGTCCCTCGTGGGATTCTCATGCCCACGAGACGTGAAAACAGTGCAGTGGCAGAGCCTTGACCTGGGGCCATGGGCGACCCTCCACAGGGCTGACACTCAGCGACACCGGGCTCCGGCCGGACCCCAGGGAGAGAAGGGTGCTAGCTGAGTCTCACAAGCACGTTCTGTACGATCTCGAGTCCCCAGGTCTCCATAGTGTACTAACCCTTTTTAGGAGGGGTTAAGTGACCCCAAACTGTCACTTACGCTGAGAACTTGCAGAGGCGTCGGGTTTCTCAGGAGACCAGTGACATGAGGCCGCTCGCCGGCAGTGAGGCCAGTGCAAAGCTGGAGCCCCGCCAGGAGGCCCAGCAAGTCCCAGGTCCCAGTCACACCAGGGCATCTCGGCCATGGCCCACGGCTGCAGATCCTCCATGGAGAGCCCGCTACACACGTGAGGTGATGATTCCCTGACCCAGGAGTCAGCCTCCCTTGGCCTCATGCCTTCGGAGGGCGGACAGCCGAGAGGGGTCAGCACGTGCTGTGGACTCCGAGCCAGCCCTCGGGGCCCCGGCCAAGTCGGCAGCTCACCATGGACACCCTTCACCTCCTCTCCCTTGCTGAGTGAGCAGTGCCCAGGACCCAGGACCCAGTTCCTGCTGGGAGCCAGCAAGCCCTCCCAGTCAACCTGGTAGCTGGCAGGGCCGGAGGCTGGAAATGAGCCCGGACGGAAAGTGACTCCAAGGAAGAGACATGCAGGGGGGCACGTGTGAGCCCCCTGGAACCAGTGGGGTGGGGGGTCCTGTCCAGGTGGGCCAGGGACCCCCAGCCCAGGGACCCAGCCTGGGTTCCGCTCCAGAAAGAGGTCTTCCCAGGTGTCATTCTGCACAGAGGAAGGAACGAGGACGCATCTAAAACAAGCCCCCAGGGAAGCCCCCAGAAGACCGCCGGCTTTGAGATAGTTGGTTCTCTTCTCTTTTGCTCAGCCAACAAGTGGTTTTGAATGCACAGATCTGCCCACCCATGGGAAGTGACAGACAGAGAGGTCTGTGACACATGACAGGTTCTACGTTAGGGGCACAACGAAGCCCCAGAGGACAGCACACTGCTTCCACCCTGAGAGGAGGGGCATGTGAGTGGGGCTTTGAAAGATGTGTAGGAGTTCCCTGGGTGCAAGTTTAAAGACCAGTTCTGCCTCCTGTTTTCTGACGAGGAACCCAGGACCTAAACAGAGAAAAGAGCCTGCCAAAGCCATGTCCGCGCTAGGACTGCAGTGGGGAGCTGGGGCCCGAGGCCTGCACTGCCCACACCTGGGGGGCAGTGCTGAGGAAGGGCCAGATGCTCAACCTGCCTCTGCTCAGAGGCCGCAGTTCCAGGGCTGGGGCTCAGGTGGCATCTGCCAAGGGACAGACATGCCAGCCTGACAGATAAGTGGGTGGTTGGGGGCTGCGGTCTTCTCCATGAAGCCCCGTGTGCCCTGCACCAGATACCCACTGGGAAGAGCTGGCTACAGACAGACTAGACAGCCCGGGGGGACGCTGCCTGGCCTCGCACACCTCTTGCAAGACAGCCCAGAGGAGCGGCTGGCCACCCCGCAAGAGGAATGTTCCAGGTGCTCGGGCTCTGCCAGCAGGGGCAGCATCTCGGGGTGTCAGGAGGCCTCGCAGACCCTGGCCAAGATTCCTCTACGTGAGCTCAGTCTCTCCGGAGAACCACATGCGGCCTCTCTGCCTGGCAAACATGGAGAACCTGAGTGAATACACCGAGCGAATGCCCGGGGATCCACAAGGGGCCTCCCCCAGGGGCCTCCATGCAAAGAGCAGCAAATCCAGGTGGACAGCTCGACCTTGGCACCAGTGTCCAAACACACGACCAGCAGAGGTCCAGGGGCAAAGCCAGGATTTCAACGCACTGTTTTGGGAAGGGCGCCTGGGATTTGCCCCCAAGCAGCCTAGTCCTGGGGCGGTGGGGGGGGGCTGTCACTGAGCGGCGGGCGCTCACTGCGCACACGTGTCTGAAACCTTCCCAAACAACCATTTCCGTGGCCCTGACGGGTTCCCCTGCCACACGAGTCGTTGCTCCCGCCTGGGACTTCAGCTCACTTCAGGTTTAAGAAAAAATTTGATCTATAAAAACGCAACGATGACACTTAACGAATGACGTTTAGGGACACATTCAGAGAACAAAAGCATGACGTTTAGGGACACATTCAGACAAAAGCACGGCGGAGGGCAGCGTGCAGACGTCTCGGTCCGTCGTTTCGGGTTGACACACAAGGACAGAGCTTTGCCTCCTCAGGACGAGTGCGTGTCACTGGGCACACGGGTGACCACGGAGGAGGACTCTGAGAACGCCCACCTTAAAGAGTCTTTGGGATCCAGGCAAAAATTAACTTAAAACACTTCAAATGCAGCATGTGTTCCATCTATTACTTCTGACCTTGAAAACTGAGGTAGAAAAATGGACCTCAAATGGCAAGAAAGAACTTAAGGTGTCACACACAGGCTGTGGGGGGAGCTGGAAGGACAAGATGGGTTCCACCCCACGTCAGAGGACAGGCGGCCGGCATTAATCCCAGGTGGTCCTTTATCGCCTCACTGTCTCCCAACAGGGCACGAGAGAGCCAGGTCGATGCCAAGCAAATATTCAGGAATATTTTATTCCACTTAAGGCATCTCGTGGCAGCACTGTGAACCATCACTGGAGTTAGATTGGTCAACAGCAAGCATGGCTGCAGCTCCCCGGGGGTGAGACCCCGCCCCAGACCGCCCCAGAGCATGGCCAGGCTGCACACCCCGGTGTCCGGTGCCCCCGCCCACACGCTGCTCAGCGCAACAGTCTGAGCCCTGTGGCCCTGACCATCTGTGGCATCTTCAGACCACCGATAATCCAACCCTCTTTCACTTCCAGTGGATCCCCCCTCCTGACCCTCGGGGCTTAGAATCCTTCCACGGAGCACAGACCTTTCGTTCCACAATCAGAAACCAAATGTAAAGTGAGAAATCGACCTCCAGAAAGCAACACCCTGGTTTAAGTTCATACTAAAGTGCAAATGACTGACTGCAGACTAAGAGACAAAGTCTGGGCTTCCTTCCACTGTAGCCTGCAAGGCTCCCTCCAGTCTGGACCCCGCCCCTCACGTTTCCCGGCTCTGTTCTTCACTCCACACTTTGTGCTGAATGGCTCCCGCTTCCTGTCTCCCCGCCCTGCGCTTGCTGCCACTGCGACCCTCTGCTGCCCCCACGCCCGCGGGCGGGACCAGGCCCCTCTGCTCCATCTGCCCCACTGCTGCCAGGGCGCCACTCTGCCATCTCACTCCCTCTCAGGCCTGGCTTCTCCCGGCCTGAGTCCCCAGACACACTGGTTCCACCTCCCTCCACTGCTTCTCCAGCACCTGGCACCTGGCTGGCGCATGGTAAACATTTGGGACAGAAAAAAGGGAGGCAGGGAGAATGGGGGACCCATGGCCAGATGCTGTTGGAGGCCCGGGAAGAGGAGGGCAGATCACACACACACACACACACACACACACACATCACACATCAGGAGGTCCTTGCCCCAGCCAAGGACCCACGCTGCACAGGAGCCCAGATCGCGAGCCGGCGCAGGTGTACCCGCTCAGGGACAACGCCTGGGCCAGGCAGGGAGCAGTGCCTGGGGACCGGGCTGCCGGTGGAGCCCCACGTCTCCTGCCTGCTCGGTGTTCTCTCCCCTCCTGGCTCCTGGCAGCTCAGCGGGGCAGCTCTATCTGCTGGGAGGATTTATTTGTACCCATTTTGGAACAAATGGATCTCTTCCCTGCTTGTATCATAGAATAAACAGAGATTTTCCTGATCAAAGGCCACCCCAGGCCCGGAGACGATCAACGGAGTTTTCCCAGCTGAGGCCACGCCTCTCATTTTGGAGACACGCCAGGGCTGCACCCAGCACATGGTCCAGCTTGGTGACCGTCTGGAAAAGAATAAAACCTCACACCCATCGGGGTAAGCGGCTCCCTGCTCGGAGAATTAATCAAGAACCCAGCTGGGAGGGATCAGAGCTGACATCCGCCACACACGGGCAGCACACCACGTCGACACTGCTGGCGAGGGGTCAGTCCCGACAGCCACGAGGCTGGTATTAGCGTCAGTCCAGCTTGTGCACAGGGTGCAGGCCTGGCCTGGAGACACTTGCCTGAGTCACCCGGCCTCACATGGAGGAGCAGAGACTGGAACCCCTGCTGGAGACAGCACAGCCCGCCTTGGGCAAGGGGACCCCACCTCGGGCATGGGGACCTGCCTCAGGCACAGGGACCCCGCGAGGCTGGTTCACAGAGGAACATATGGGGCAGATTTCCAACAGCAACATGGTAGGGTGGCAAGGATGACAGGGCCTGGCACGGTGTCAGTGCACAGTGAGCGTGGGGGACCAGGCAGGGACGAAGGGGAGGGGTGGGGGCAGGCCTGGACAATGCCAGTTCCAGACAAGTAGGGGCTGCTGCCAGGTCGGTCACCACTCAGGATTCGCCATTCCCTACGCCTCTTAGGGAGTCACTGCAGGCTGTACCGGAGCCTGGCCCTGCATCGGGAACTCCCGAGGGGCTCAGAGTGTGGGGACAGTGGGGGGTGCCCAGCAGAGCGGGGAGGCGTGCGGGAAGGGCCTTGGGCTCTAACTCCACGAAGGGGACGGTGGCCTAGTGCTCCCCAGACCAACGCTGGCACTTGGTAGGCGGGAGACGTTGTTATGGCTGCACAGCCGGAAGACCACCACCAGGCTTTGAGACTCATGCTTGGCGAGAGCCCCTCGCAGTCGTTCTGGGTGTTCTGGGCGCCCCCTCCCCCTGCAGGCTCGGGATAACCTGCGGGAAGGCTGGGCCGCCAACGCGCCCGCCAGGACAGCCGGGGCTGGACAGGAGGCAGAGCAGGGCGGGGACAGGCCAGGACGTCCTGCAGCCCCGGCGGGAGCCCATCTGGCCTCTGGCGGCCCCAACCCCGGGCCCCGGCTGGAGAGGGCCAATTTCTTCTCACTTTGTGACCCAGCCCCACCCTGCCCATGACACGACTTGTGTTTCTTCTTCTGGAAGCTGCCTGTTCAGGTCCTTGGCCCATTACGGGTTGTTTTTGTATTTACAGAAGGTCTGGTCTGAGTAGATACTTCGGGTATCTGTGTGTGCAGCAGATTCTATGTGAATAGACGCGCCAGTCTGTGTGAGCGTCCTGTGGCTGCTGTAACAAATTGACACAGGCCAGTGCCTCTCCCCTCACAGCCTGGAAGGCACAAGTCCAAAGCAGTGCCCCTGGGCTAAGTCAAGGTGCGGGCAGGGCCGGTTCCTTCTGGGGGACCCAGGGAGGATCCACTTCCGTGCCTTCCGGCCTCAGAGAAGCTGCCATCCTTGGCTCGTGGCCCCGCATGGCCTGCCCTCTGCCTCCGGAGCCTCTCCTCCCGGGACTGGGCCTCCCTCCCTCGCACAGGGCCTCCGATGGCAGTGGGTCCGCCCGACGACCCAGGATCCTTACCTGAACCCCATCTGCAGTCCCTCTCGCCCTGTAAGGGAGCCTGTCCACAGGTCCTGGGGGCCGGGCCGGGGACGCCTGGGGACTGTCATTCTCTGCCACACTGCCTTTTCCGCCCTGGTTCTGAAGTCTTACACATGGTCTTAGCTTTCCACGTCACTGAATGAGCCCACCTTGTCCTGTAGGGACTGAGAATTTGGGGTGGGAAGTCTTTCCCAACATTACGCAAACATTTTCTTCTTCTTCTAATACTTTTATATTTTCTTTTGATAATAACTAACTCCTTAACCCATACTTAATTTATTGTGTGAAAAGTAAGGCTCTAACTGAATTTTTTTTATGTGGATTATTTGTACCAACAATATGTTTCAATGACCATTTCCTCTGTTTGAAACATTGCCAATTTTCTAAATTAAATTCTCTTATTTATTTTTTAAAACTCACAGGTCTGTTTCTGCACCGTGCTTCTGAATCGGCCTGAGTGGAGAGCACGACTGTAGGTGGGGGAGCAAGGCTTGATCCCCACCTTCTGACAGCACCTCTCGGGTTCTATCCACTCATCTGTTAGTTCCAGAAGTTGCCACCGGAATCAGGGCACTTCCCGCTCCATCCTCCGTTTTCTAAATGGTTCTATTCTCTTTTCCACACAGCTGTTTCTCTCTCGGTATCGTGAATAAGTCCCTCAGGGCCACCTTGTCACGGGGGACACCCCTCAGCAGCGCTGTCAGCGTTCCGGGGGAACCCGCCCGATCAGCTCTTCCTGTGCCGTGTCTCACGTAGGTCCGGCCGGTTCCATACTGACTCCATTTCTCCGGCTCCGGCCTTTCAGCCTGACTCCCCTTAGTAGGTCATGGTCTGCACATCCATCTCACGTGATCCGTTCTTTCCAGGGGACAGAGCGCTGGCTCGGAGGGGCTCGGCCGCTCCTGGCACGGTTCTCACTGAGTGCCTGTCTTGGGTGGGGGAGTGGGTTCTGGGAGCGCCCCAAGGATCTGAGCAGAGGGCTGTGTTCACGCATACTGGCTTCCCTGGTCCCAGCCTCGGTCTTACACAGATTCTCGCGTTTGTGATTGTGTGCCATGCAGACAGTATAAACGCAGCCACCAGACCCACAGACAGCAGAGGGTTGAGTTTATTTTTTGTGGCAAACGTGCTTCCACTCGAATCCCAAGAGAGAGAACAAGGTTCTTCACCACGTCCCCAGGCCAAGGGCAGAGGTTTTTAATCTACTTCGTATGGTGTCGCAGAGGTGGGGCCTGAGCTTCTCGGGGGGCTCTGTCCTCGCTCCCCAGGACCTGCCAGGAGGCACACTCACACATGCAAGCCTGTCCAAGGATGCTGAGCCCTCTGGGCCGGGGGACAGAGCTCATCTCTGCAGCCCCTCTCCCGGTGGCCAGGCTGGGTCAAAGCCCCCAGCATGCTCATTGCTCAGACACACACAACAAAAACCTGAGCACACACCGGGCATCAGGCACACTTGGCACTTTGATATGTTAATACCGTTTAACCCTCTCAACAAGGGAGAGGGCAGGCTGAGGAGCAGGCTGCCCAGGGGACCTGCTTAGCAGGGCCCCCACGGCTCTCTGGATTAAGTGGGCAACCAGGGCTGGTCACTCCGGTGTCCACACCTCTCTGCAAGTCATCAGCGAGTGTGAAGTGGCCCGGTGGGCAGGCCGTGCACGTCTGTTGGGCTTATTCGGCTGCTGAAGCGGCTGCTGCTTGCCAGGAACCACAGTCCGCACGTCTGAGTTCAGCCTCTGATAGGAAACCAGGAAGTCACGTGGTGGAGTGTGACCAGGAATAAGGGCCAGTGTTCCTGACTTTTCCCCAGGAAACAAGGGAAAGGAGTGTGTCTCAGTGTGGAGTTTCTCTGGCCCCACACAAGGCACAGGCCCTCTGAAGCTGCCCCTGACAGTGGCCCCAGTGGCCCACCTGCATTCTGGCCCCAGGATCCAGGGGCCACCAGCCCCTTTGCAGGTGAGGCTTGGAGAACAGCCACTTGCTCACAGGGCCACAGTCCTGGGAGCCCACCCACCGGCTCAGGCTGCTGTGGGGCCAGGCCTCCTGAGGCACCAAGCTTGCCATCTGCCCGCAGCCAACTCGCTGATGGTCGCTCCGGAAGGGACCTGGTGGCACGCGCCCCCCATCCATGCAGCTCTTCCAAGCTCGTGACGGATGAGGCCTCCCAGAGCCCAGAAAGACAGCTGGAGGGAAGGCAGTGGCACTGACCCGCAGAGAGGCGGCCTCCATGCCGGCTCCCCACCCGCTGCCTGTCCAGACCCACACGGCACCTGCTGGGACGTGAGAGGCTGGGAGGGCATCCCACCTGGACCGGCCCCGGGGCCAAGCCGGAGAGGACCCTGCCTCTGCCGACCCAGGGCCCCAGGACAGCCGTGCACCCTAGAAATGCCTCGGCTAAGCAATTTGAGTTTGTGAAACAAAAATGAGCGAAGCAAGATGGGTGCCTGTGCCAGGGATGAGGCTGGGTGTGGCGCGGAGAGACAGGCCACAGGGAGAGAAGGGCGGGGGCTGCTCTCTTCTCACCGGGGCCTCCCAGGGCAGTGGGGGAGCCACATTCCACGCAGCAACGTGCATCTCTTTCCACCCAGTGCTGCCGCCCGATCGCATGGCCTAGAATCCTGGGGCAGGACGTGGCTTCTAAGGCCATTATTGAGCCGACCACACATAAACAAACAGCATGTCGTGGTCCCACCAAACAGCGAGATCCTTGAGGCCAGATCTGCATCCTTCGCTCACAAGGACCCAGCACCCAGCCAGCGTCTGCAGAGCAGTTGGGACAAGCCGCCCTGACTGTCAGGAATCAGGACCCACCCCGATGGAGGCGGCTCCCCAGCAACGCTGCCGCAGCCATGCCAGTCGCCCAGGGGACCACTCCTGCCCTCCAGGGCCTCGGGCTAGCGTGGCCCCTGCCAGCTCTGCCCCATGTGGAGCAGACTCTCCCCACAGTGTCACTGATGATGCCTGCCACCCTCAAACGCTTCTCAGCGGGTGGCATCCGAGTGAGCTGGGGTCCCAAACGTGGCATGAGAACATGGCAGGTGGCAGGCAGGCACCAGAGGAAGTTCCTCAGCAGATGTGGACTTAGGATAAGGGGTCTTCGTGGGTCGACGGGGAGGAGAAGCAGATGGGGCAGAGGCCCGAGGCTCCCTCCACAGCCCTGCCCTCAGGGGCCCCAGCCGGCAGCTCCCCACTTCTGATAGGGGGCGGGGGACACCCATTCTCCCCAGTTGTCAGGAGCCACTGCCTTTGTGACGCACAGAGCTAGCAGGGTGGCCGCCGCCAGGACCAGCCTGGGGACGGCTTGGAACAAGATGAAGGCCCAGAGAAGCAGGTTGGCATGGGGAGGGGCACAGCAGGGGGCGGAGGGCAGGGTGAGCACCCTCTGCAGACACAGCCCGTCTGAGGGGGGCACCCACAGGTGCCTGTGAAAGGGAGTGGCCCCCAGTCCCAACGGTCCATGGGGTCCTGGGATAGGGGTGTCCTGAGCACAGCAGTGGGGCGCCAGGATGGCAAAGCCCCATGACAGCAGGGGACACACCAAGCAGGCAAAGCGGAAGCCGGTGCCTCAGGCCTTTGAGGAGTTTCTTGGCTAACTGTCCAAATTTAAACAAGCTCACCAGGTTCTGCAATCCCACCTCAGGAAATTACCCTAGGAATTAAGATCGGATAAAAACAGATAGAGACGGCTCACTGCAACGTGGTGTAGTGGGAAAACCTGGATCACCTAAAGCCGTCACCCGGGGGTTCATGAAACGCAGTCAGACCTCGTTCCGTTGTGCTTGCTTCATTGCGCTTCACAGATACTGTGTTTTCATAAACAGGACGTTTGCAATGCCTCGTGTCACTGCTTTCTGATATTTGCTCACTTTGTGTCTCTGTCACATTTTGGTGATTCTTACAGTATTTCAAACTGATTCATTACCGTCATACGTGCAGTGGTGACCTGTGATCGGTGACCACGACTGGCTGAAGGCTCCGAGGAGGGGTAGCATTGTTTAGCAATGAAGTGGTTAAGGTGTGTGCACTGTAGTTGGAGACGGGGGTGCTGTGCACTCTGACAGACTGCAGTGCGGGGGGACTGGGAAACCAACCCTCACTTGCCCTGCTTCTTGTGCCATTCACTCGAGGGCACAGCCTGGGATGCACCCCGCCACGCTGCATCTATGCAGGTCTTAGCCCCTCTTTCCCTTCAGTACCCCCAGCCCCACAAAGTGCCTGGGCCAGAGCACACCGCTGCCTCCCTGGACGTTTGCTGAGAGGATGAATGCACACACAAATGGTGGCCTCCCGCCCCACACACGCTGCGGACCTCCTGCCAGAACCAACCGCAGGCCTGCCAGCAGGTCTCCCAGAGCGGCTGTGCACCCCTGCTACCAGACCACACATGGTAGGGGCACCTGCCGCGTGCAAGGCACTCCGCTGGCCTGCTGATGGGCCTGCTCACAGCCCTGCTCTCACCAGGACTGCCGGGCTCGCTTTACCGGAGAGCTTAGACTGGAAGACCGCATGTCAAGGACACACGGCGAGGTCCCATTTTGTCCTGAAATTCGGATCCACCCTTGTAAGATAAAAGCTTGTCACCAATGAGATACAGATACTTTAAATAACTCCAGAAATATTCTGTGAGTGTCAAAAGAGCTGGAGTGAGTGGTGTCTGGTGCTGACCCCGAAGTCCCTTGGTCGCCTGAGTCATGACACGAGGCCCTGGCACTGCCACAGAACCAGAGCCCACCTGAGGGTCTCCAGGCCATGCCATCCACTGCAGACCCCTGCTCCATCTGGAGAGCACGGGGGTGCGTCTGGGCCACCACGACAGGGCCGTGAGCCGGGTGCATCCCCCTGCCCCCGTCTGTCCAGAAGTCATGGGCCCCCTGGGCAGCCTGGGGGGCTGTCTCCTGAGGCTCCCAGCTGTGATCCTTGGCTTGTGCCCCCCCCAACCCATGTTCCTAGCAAGGCGGCACCTCCCAGCCTCACCTTTCGCCGCGTCCCCCCGACCCACACACAGATGGACGTCTGGAAGGCACGGGGCCCACTCAGACCACCAGGGTCCTCCCCACCTCAGGGTCCTGAACTTCCTCACACCCCAAAGGCCCTTTGCCATGTACGGTAACTTCTCCAGATTTGGGGGGCCAGGAGGGGACATCTCTGGGGGCCAATATGCCGACAGCAGGGGCAGGACCTCAAGGGCTGGGCTCTGACAGAGGCCGGTGTGCACGCTGCCTCGCAGCTCTGCTCTGCCGCCCCACGGGTCAGGGCCTGGGGTTCAGGCCAGCCCAGCGCTTGTGGCCACACGTCCAGGAAGCCCTGAACCCATCCTTCCCCTGGTCTGCCACAGCCCAGCACGCGGCAGTCAAGACCAGCCCCGCTGGGCCCCTGGCACTACTGCTGATGCCAGTCTGGCTCGCCAGGGCCCTCAAATCCATTTGGGAGACAAGACGCACAGAGACATTAAATGTAACACTGATCTGTGCGAAGTGTTGAGCGTTCACTGCTCTGAACCCTGCTTCGCACGGGAGGATCTCGGCTGGGGAAGGACGGCCCAGTGGTCTTCCTGGGCCCCAGGGTGGGTGAGGCGGACGGTCAGCTAGGGTCTTTGGCCCTGTGGACTGTATGCAGCAGCCGAGCTCCCAGAGAATGGAGGGCAGAGGAGGGGGAAGCTGTAGCTCTCTCTCTCCTGGACCACGGGTCATGGCCGGGGAAGCCAAAGGCCAGGGCGAGGGACAGAGAGACCCTGGGTCCTGAGATAGAAGGGCAGCATTGTGGGCCCTGGGCCATCAGTACAGGGAGTGTGAGTCAGTGAAGTCATTCCTGTGGCCACCACAGAGGGTGATTTCTAGAACATGTGGCCCAGCATGATCGCTGAGTGTGGGAACTCCAGGCCGTGATGCAAAGCAGGTGGGGAGCCTGGGTGCGTCCTCCCAGAGTGGACAGTCCCAAGGGGCAGAGGGCCAGCACTGCTGTCCTCCACTCCCCTGAAGGCGGATGGAGGGATCAGCAGCACACAGCATCCTGCCTGGCCTGGCACATGGCTGGCCAAGGTGGCGGGGGGCGCACCCCCGGAGGTCATGGAGGAGCCTGCCCTGGGCGTGTCTAAGGGGATAGCACATGCCCATGCCCCTCAGTGGCCGCCTCTAGGGGAAGGGTCCCCCAGGTGCCCCGTGGACACTGCCCTGCAGTCCGCGTCCCCTCTCCCAGGCCCCACCAGCATCTCTGCAGGAGGGAGCGCTGAGCCCTGCCACTTCCTCCTGCCTGAGGGTCAGGGGTGGTGAGGGAAGGCGCAGGAAGGGAGTTCCGGAATGGCTGAGAGATGCCCCAAGGCTTTATTCTGTTTTGCTGTCCATTTTCAAGTCCCGGCCAAGAAAAGTGCCCCAGTAAATTTCGTCAGGCGGGTATGACCTTGAGCATTGACTTTCCACTTTACAGAAAGACTGAACGCAGGGCAGCCCCTGGGACACTCACTGGGAAATGGCAACTGGCTCCCAGCTGCCAATGACCCACTCAGAGAGCCCTGAGCACAGCACAAACTCACACCTGTGCGGTTCTGTCCTGCGGGAACCAAGCCAGGTGAGCACACGCGGGGTGTGCCAGCCACTGCTGCTGTGCGTACCGCCCAACGCGCCTGCCCTGCCATGGTTGCAATTGGCCACCAGCCCGTGTGAGGCCAGCAGCCAACTCCTCTAGTGTCACAGTGAGGGCTTGGAGTCTGGGCTCCAACACTGTTGGCCCCACAAGCCCTGTGATTTTTAACTGTCATTTTGTGCAGCACATGATTTTCAGGAAAATGTGTCACGTTATAGCAGAACAGTCTGTGTTGCATGTGATGTGGGGTTTCTTCAGAGAACACCCTCGCCCCTTGCCTGCTGTGAGGCCCCCAGAGCTGCCCTCCACCCCTGGGAGACCTAACGGGCCCCTCGGGCCCTGCCTTTGGGGACGGCGTGGGGCAGAGCCGGCTCCCTCTTCCAGGCTGTTGTGTGGTGCCCTGGCATTTGGATTATACGGACACAGTGTGTTCCAGAGCAAGACACCCCCAAGCCTACATTTGTATATAATTTCATTGACTATCATTCACCTCTAATCTTTATTTGTAAGTTTAAATACATGTGTTGAGAACTCAAACTTCACATTGCTACTGCAAAGGGGACATCAGAGTCAACCGACGACATAGATGGTAACCACAACGATAAAAACGAGACACGGTGCTACTATTAAATATCTAGCTGGCTCCTGAGGACCATACGGACTCATCTCTGAAGTCTACACAAAACCCCACAAACTCGTTCAGAAAGTGGTGGAGGAGGGGCTGTTTCCCTTCACCTAATCACTCGAACACCGAAACCAGAAGAAGACATCACAACAAAACGCGTCCAGAACCCGTCCTGAGCGCAGAGGCTTAACAAAGTCCAAACAAGTCGATTCCAGCACAGAGGCCCATGGCGGCACGCTATCCCCAGCGGGCTGTCCCCGGAATGCAAGGCTGGTTTGGTGCTCAAAAGCCAGTCAACATAATTTGTTAACAAAACTCCGCATCCAGCTATGATAAAATCTCCAATAAATTCAGGGTGAGAAGAGAACTTCCACTGGGAAAAACACATCTGTGTAAAACTCTGGAGCTCACATCATCCTCAAGGGTGAGATGGTGAGCTGCCCCCTAAGATGAGGGGCCAGGCAAGGATGGCCGCCCCCCACGCCTGCGCCTCACATTGTGCCGGAGGTCGGAGCCAGCATGAAAGGCGGACGCAGACACAAAGGCACACGGGCAGGGAGCAGGAAGCCAATGTGAACAGCCACCTAGAGAATCCCGGGAGTGAAACAGGAGCAAACGGTCTTGGGATAAAGATCAATATCAAAAGTCAGCTGTATTTCTCTGTATAAGCACGGGTGATTGAAGACTGTATATTTACTGTAAGTATATATGCTTAGGGATAGATTTGACAAAATTTGAGCTGGACCTTATGATGGAAACTATAAAGCATTACCAAGAAAAGGCACAGGAGATGGACGTAAGAGGCAGACGACGTTCACGGACCCGAAAGGTCGCTGCAGGGGGGTGGCGGCTTCTCCCGCTGGCCAGCAGAGCCAGCCTGATCCCCGTCAGGGACAAGGGGGCTCTTTTGTAGAAACTGACAGGGCAATTCTAAAATTTATATGGAAATGCAAAGGATCTGGAATAGCCAAAGTAATTTTGGAAAAGATGAGTGAGTTTAGGAGACAATATGTAAAGCTATAATAATCAAGACAGTGTGGTCAGCAAAAGGGCAGATACACAGATCAAAGGAAGAGTCAGAAATAGACCCAACTAATTTTCCACAAGATACAGAAGTAATTCTGCAGGGAAAGAACAACCTTCTTAAAAAGCAGTGCTGCAGACACAATTGCATCTCCATATGAAAAAAAACAGGATTTGCAACCCTTCCCCCAGACCCCACACAGAGGTTAGCGTGAAGCGGATCACAGACCTAAATGCGAAAGCTGAATTTACAATACTTCTAGAAGAAAGCACAAGAAAAATTATTTGTGACCTTGGAATAGACAAATAGTTCTTAGCAAGGACACAAAAAGGTGTGAATTATAAAAAATGGATAAATTGAACATCACAAACTTCGGTGCTTCAAAGGACCTTGTTAAGAAAATAGGAAAATAAAACTCTTAGAAAAAAACATAGGCAAAAACCTCTTAGACATAAACATGAGTGACCTCTTCTTGAACAGATCTCCCCGGGCAAGGAAAACAACAGCAAAAATGAACAAGTGGGACTATATTAAGCTGAAAAGCTTCTGTACAGCAAAAGACACCATCAATAGAACAAAAAGGAACCCTACAGTATGGGAGAATATATTTGAAAATGACAGATCCGATAAAGGCTTGGCATCCAAAATATATAAAGAGCTCACCCACCTCAACAAACAAAAAAACAAACAATCCACTTAAAAAATGGGCAGAGGAACTGAACAGACAGTTCTCCAAAGAAGAAATACAGATGGCCATCAGACACATGAAAAGATGCTCCACATCGCTAATTATCAGAGAAATGCAAATTAAAATTACAAGGAGATATCACCTCACACCAGTTAGGATGGCCACCATCCAAAAGACAAACAACAACAAATGTTGGCGAGGCTGTGGAGAAAGGGGAACCCTCCTACACTGCTGGTGGGAATGTAAATTAGTTCAACCACTGTGGAAAGCAGTATGGAGGTTCATTAATATGCTCAAAATAAACTTACCATTTGACCCAGGAATTCCACTCCTAGGAATTTACCCTAAAAACGCAGCACTCAAGTTTGAAAAAGACAGATGCACCCCTATGTTTATCGCAGCACTATTTACAATAGCCAAGAAATGGAAGCAACCTAAGTGTCCATCAGTAGATGAATGGATAAAGAAGATGTGGTGCATATACACAATGGAATATTATTCAGCCATGAGAAGAAAACAAATCCTACCATTTGCAACAACATGGATGGACCTGGAGGGTATTATGCTCAGTGAAATAAGCCAGGTGGAGAAAGACAAGTACCAAATGATTTCACCTATCTATGGAGTATAACAACAAAGGAAAAACTGAAGGAACAACACAGCAGCGGAATCACAGAACCCAAGAATGGACTAACAGGTACCAAAGGGAAAGGGACTGGGGAGGATGGGTGGGTAGGGAGGGATAAGGTGGGGGGAGAAGAAGGGGGGTATTAAGATTAGCATGCATGGGGGGGAGGGAGAAAGGGGGGGCTGTACAACACAGAGAAGACAAGTAGTGATTCTACAGCATTTTGCTATGCTGATGGACAGTGACTGTAATGTGGTTTATAGGGGGGACCTGGTATAGGGGAGAGCCTAGTAAACATAATATTCTTCATGTAATTGTAGATTAATGATAACAAAAAAAAGAAAAAAGAAAAAGAAAAAAGAAATAGAAAGAAAGGGGGATTACTCCCTGATAGGATAAAACTAACTGTAAATCAATGATTAATGCATGCTTTAAATATCCTTAATTTTGATCATTTAAAGGGTGTCAGATGATCAGCTTTGGAAGTACATTTTTCTGATAATATTCCTTTCTCTTAAAAAAAAAAAAAGCAGTTCCTGTGTGATGACCTCCAATGAGTTCTACACAATGATATAAAGGGCATATCAAAGTGTGGGCAAAGGGTCTGTTTATGTTTATACAGAGGAACAAAGCCTAATTTGGCTACCCAGAAAATGAACTAAGATACGATATGAAGAAGTTCCAATATCAACATTCTCTGGAAGAGTCATTCCAGAAGATGATCATCAAAAAACCTCAACAAAGATCCTGGCACTGTTGCAGTCGTAGCTGCATTCATCCCACCGGTTCCTGGACTTGCCATGGGAATGAAGAAGGAGATATCTAAGCTGGCCTGTGCATACAGTAAAATAACAAATTTGACTGGATCTATACTGTTGGAACTCAACCAAGATTTAGGAGAAGTGCAAGTTGCAGCGCTCCAAAATCTTGCGACTACAGACTATCTACTGTTAAAAGAACATATGGGATGTGAACAGTTCCCGGGAATGTGTTGTTTTAAATTGTCTGATTTTTCTCAAACTATTCAAATTCAGTTAGACAATATCCATCATATCATAGATAAGTTTTCACAAATGCCTAGGGTGCCTCACTGGTTTTCTTGGTTTCACTGGATATGGCTGGTAATTATAGGTCTGCTTTGGTTATGTAGCTGTATTCCTATTATGTTAATGTGTGTGCGCAATTTAATTAGTAGTTTAAAACCTATACATGCTTATGTTACTCTACAAGAAGAAATGTCAAAGAAATAACCAAGCTTCCCATGTTTTCTTCCGTCTGCTACATCTATAGCTTTTCTTCTTCCTTCCTAATTACAACCCTTAAATAGAATTCGTGCCTCATATCGAATTTACTGAGCATCATAATTCTTCCAGGTGGTAAAGATACCTCAAGACAAGTGCTGGGCATAGAAGCCACAGGGCATAAATCTGCAAAGAAGTAAAAAGCTAACCTTCTCAAACAATATTGCTTCTCTCTCACTTACCAACTTTACATTTCCCTGTATGGCCCCGGAAGATGACTGGTTAGCCAGAGACGGGTAAGATTCCTCAAGGGAGGAACAACCTAAGACAGGCACAGTCGCAGGGGGGCCATCAGGTGAGAAATTGGGGATCCACAGAGGTGAGGCTTAGAACCTCACCCCCCCTGTTTTGAGAGAAATGGATGTTGTGTTGCCCTTGTCTAGCTCGGATTAACACATAGTCTACAGGCACACACCCGATCATCTACATTTGCTTTCTTACAACACTAAACTATGTTTTCTACCTTTATCTTGCATCTACCTACCACTTCAGCATTTTATTAAAAATAATAATAATAATAATAATAAGGGAGAAATGTGGGATTCACATATAAATCAAGTATAAAAATCAAATATTCATATTTGACCTGATTGTTTATAGTTCATAATGTGTGATCAAAACCAAAAGTTTCTGTGATGACTGCCCTTGTACTGTTCACCATGTAAGAACTTATTCATTGTGCTTCAGAAGATTGGAGACTGACGAGAATTAGGCTTGGGGTGGATTAATGATTGTGCATTGAGTCCCCTGTACAGAATTTTAATGTTGTTAACTGTTAACAACCATTTGATCAATAAATATGAGAGATGCCCTCTCAAAAAAAAAAAAAAAAAAATAGGAAAGCAAACGACAGCCTGGGAGAAATTCTTCATAAAAGACATACCTCATAAGGGACTTGTAGCCAGACGACATTTAAAAGCTCCCAAAACTCGGTAATGAGAATACAAATAGCCAACTGAAATGAGTGAGAGGTTTAAGTATACACTTCACCAAAGACAGTAGGCATGTGAAAAGATGCTCAAAATCATTAGTCACTAGGGAAATGAAAATGAAAACCACGATATGATACCAATACATGCCTAGAATGGCTAAAAAAATCTTTACAACACCCAACAAGACCACGAGCTGTCAAGAGCTTGGGGCAGCCAGCTGCACCGTGAGGCAGGTGGGGTACCTGGGACAAACAGACCCCGTGTGGGGACCTCGAATGCTGGCACGCAGGCGCCACATGCCACCCCCTCATCCCAGCCCCAATGGCGGGGACTCTTGCATGTTGCTGGTTGGGATGCACAATGGAAATTATGCTTTGGAAAACAGTTTAGTAGTTTCCTGTAAGTTAATACTTATCACAGAAGCAGCACTGCCACTCCTCTTTACCCAAGAGCAATGAAAACAGTCGTGCACACAAAGCCTCGTGCATGAATGTTCCCACTGGCCGTGCACAGCAGCCCAGGCTGGTACGAACCCACATGTCTGCCAACAGGTCAACACATACAAGCCAGCCAGCCAAGTGCTGCCGACAGAAGGAACTAACCTCTGAGGGTGCTCCGTATGCACCTCAGTGATACTGTGCTGAGCAGAAGGACCCAGACACCCAAAAAGGGCAGCCTGACGCCCCCTTCCTCACGGAACTCCGGGAGAGGCACATCTTAGCTCTGGGGTGGTGTGCACACTGGGCAGTTTGTCCCATTGGGGGTGCTGGTCACACACGTACACATTTGTCCAAACTCAACAACATGGAAAATTCAAAGTCTCAAAATAGAGTAAAAAAATAAAAATGAGAGACCTGGAATTTAAAAGGACATGGGACACCTGGAAGCGTTCCCGCTAGCCCACGACGGAGCGATTTGGCCTCCAAAGCACAATGACTGTAGCAGGCCAGGCACACGGCACTGGGCAAGCCGGGCCTCACCATCACCCCAAACACGGGCTTGGCTTTTGGAGGTCGCCAGGTCATCAGCATAAGTACTGGGTCCCACCCTCCCCACTTCGTGTGCCAGTTACTACAGCCGGCTACGACCCGTGGGAGGTGGCAAAGTCCTTCGGTGGGGAACCACAGCTGAGAGACGCACAAGGAGTGGTGGGCGGCCCGCATGCAGCCCGAGTCCAGGCACGCCCGCCGTGTGGCCGAGCCTCCAGGGGCACGGAGAGCAGGGGCGTTCGCGATGCATGCGCCAGGCCGGCACCCCTACCTGCCCGCCAGCTGGCTGAGTGGGTCTGAGCGCTCAGGTGGCAGGAGTGGGACGGCGGGGTGGAAAGTCCTTCTCCTTTGCACACACGCCTTGTTTTATTCAGTGTGAGTTTGGAGAAAGGGATGGAGGGGGCCTTAGAGGGGATGACAGAGCCGCAGGGTGTCTCTGCACATTCTAATGAATCTCTATTCTTGTGGCCAGTGAAATAAGAGAGAAGAGACTATTTTGATAAAGTGAAGCCTGAATCATAAAGAGAACTCCGACCAGAGCAGGATTACTAGCATGTCAATATTTACATGTTATGTCAGAACTATGCGATTGGGTCTTGTAAGCACTTTGCCAATTAGAGGTTAGGAAGGCAAGGCTTAAAAGTTACTGGACAGCAGACACAGTGATTTATCACTCTTAGGTCATTGGAATAAAACATAAATATGCATAGCTATTTATGGAATTTCACCTACTTGCTCACACGCAGGCCCAGGGCCACATTCACACACATGAGCCAGTGTGGGGACCTCACACCAGGCTTGAAAGGCATGAGGCCCAAGTGGAGTTCTTTTCAAGGACGACTTCACGTCTGTGCTGATAATGTCACTTTGAGCGGCCAGCCCACCGGCCCATCCAATGGCCACATCGGCAGTTTTGAAATTTGCAGCCCATGACGTGGTTTTGGCCATATCAGCTTAGTTTCTACTTCCTGTCTGACTTTGGACACATCTCTTAAACTGTCTGGGCCTGTCTTTAAAAGAAAAAAAAATCTGTGTAATAGGGTTAACTTCTTGGAGGGTCTTGACAAGGATGTGGCTCAGAGTCCAGGGGACACAACCCAGACCCCGGGTGGGCTGACACCCGGTCCGGGCAACACAGGAGAAGGCGGGCACGGCACACACCTCACAAGAGGCCTCCTCAGAACCTCAGCACACAAACCCGCGGCTGAGGTCCAAGGAGAGAGCAGGTGGCATTCTGGCCCCACTGAGGCCCTGCAGTCACAGGGGAGACGGCCTTGCACCGGGCCTGCCCTCCCAGAGCCTGAGACAGGCCCAGGACTGCTGTGCTCACCCCCCTTACCCGGGCACTTTCCGGCTGGCCTCTGTGCCTGCTGCCCACCAGGAGCACGGGAACCTCCTGTCCCAGCCCCACAAGGTCCAACGGGAGCCACAGTGACTCACGGCTGTCCACAGGGTGGGACCTGAGCCACGCGAGCCCAGCTGGGTGCTCTGAGGACAGGGTGGTGCCCTCCTGGGAATGGGGTCCCACCTCTGCTTGGCGCCAACTTTGGGGTTAAGGCCGTGGTCTCAGCTGCTTGCAGCTGGGTGGGGGCAAGGAACACCCACCTCCAGCCCCTGCTGCCAGCCATAGAGTCTTCAGAAGGGGGTAGCAGTACCTGCCCACGCCCTCCAGCTGCCCCTGGCTCTCTGGAGCACCCCCCTGGCTTCCTTTCTCAGTCCTGTTGCTAATAGTGCCTCCCCAAAGGGGCTGATGACCTCACAGCATGTAATGAAAACCAAGCTCCTGGGCACAAATGAATTTATCATCTGCTGCGTCTGTAACGTGCACGGAGCAGAAGGAAGGGGTCGCAGCCTCTATGCAAAGCCTGCAGACAGTGCGTGCTCAGGGGCACAGCTAACGCGGGGTGGACTTCCCTGGCCTGCTCTGTCCCCATGAAGACAGGCCCCATGCCCAGAAGGGCACTGCCTGCAAACAGGGAGCCGGAGAATGGGTCCGGGCAAAACCCATGCGGTGCGTCCACCACCGTGCAACTAGCTTCGATGTCGAGTCCTTTCTCCAGACCTCCATGCACCCTGGGGAGGCGTCCTTGGTTATTGGCAACAGAGGCGGCCCCTCCTTGCCGGGAGCAGCCTCCCTGCCCCAAAGGCTTTGCCCGCGTGTCGAGCTTCCCAGCTGGGGGCAAGCCCAGCACCCCACGGTTCTCCCCACCTTGGTGAATCCTGGACCAGCAGGCCTGTCCCGTCACTTCACAAACATGGTCAGAACGAGACCCTGAGTACATACTTCCTCACTCATGGCCAAGCTGCCTTCCTGAATTCACTCACGCTGATCTTCCTGGGAGAGCAGAGAAGCAGGAGACACCATGGGACCAGCACGCCCACGTCAACTTCCGGACCCGCTGGCAGGCCTGTGTCTACCCAAGGGGGTGGCCACCACCTAGCAGGGGACAGTTTCTGGCATCTGTATATCCATCTCCTCAACCCCACCCTCCAGCCCCCTGGGCCCCGGAGCAGGCTTTGTTAATCTCTGCACATGAAGTGTGGGACTCCGCAGAAAACCTGGGTATTCAATGGCATTAAGTGACTGGCTTGGAAAGGGAGTAGTGACTTGGGGACAATGCTGTGTTCCCAGCAGTGCAAGAATATTCTCTTTACGAACACCTAGCAATGACCAAGGCCCTGGGCTTTGGGGCCAGGGGCTCTCACCTCTTAAGGGATAGACACACAGAGGTGGAGGGAGTGTCAGGCCAGGTGCCCAGCCAGCCGAGAGCTGGTCATGAAGCCCCAGCCGCTGCCACCAGGGTCCCCGAGGCTTGCACACAAATCATCATAGATAAGCGTGTCTTTCTTGGGCTTCATCCTACCCTCGGAGGACTGGGGCTGAGCTGCAGGAGTCAGGAAGGCCAGCAAAGGCTTTGAAACAGGTGAAGTCCAGGGAGTGTCTTGTGCACACTGCCTTTTGCTGCCTTGGAGTTGTTACAATTCCAAATGGTGGGAAGTGAGAATAATGCAGATGCTCTGGTCCCCAGACATGCAGATGAGTTGTGTCTGGGTGGAATGCACTAGGCCCTGGCGTGAGGGGCTGGCTTTGCAGCTGTGGGCCCCCACCCTGTGGGTGGGGGCTCTCTGAGACCTCTGAGCCTCTAGCCAGCGTCTTCCCAGTTCTCTCACGGGTTTAGGAGCACAATACAATCTTTGGTGGAGGTGCACTTCGTATTGGTTTGCATCAGAATTTGATCTTCTTTTAAAAATGGTCCTTTTCCAACAAGGAACAACAAATGTCGGCGAGGATGTGGAGAAAGGGGAGCCCTCCTACACTGCTGGTGGGAATGTAAACTAGTTCAGCCATTGTGGAAAGCAATATAGAGGTTCCTCAAAAAACTAAACACAGAAATACCATTTGACCCAGTGATTCCACTCTTAGGAATTTAACCAAAGAAAACAAGATCCTAGATTAAAAAAAAATATGCACCCCTATGTTTATCGCAGCACTATTTACAATAGCCAAGATACGGAAGCAACCTCAGTGTCCATCAGCAGATGAATGGATAAAGAAGATGTGGTCCATATACACAATGGAATATTATTCAGCCATAAGAAAAAAACAAATCCCACCATTTGCAACAACATGGATGGAGCTGGAGGGTATTATGCTCAGTGAAATAAGCCAGGTGGAGAAAGACAAATGCCAAATGATTTCACTCATATGTGGAGCATAAGAACAAAGCAAAACTGAAGGAACAAAACAGCAGCAGATTCACAGAACCCAAGAACGAACTAGCGGTTACCAAAGGGGAGGGGTGGGGAGGGAGGGAGAAGGGGATATGATTAACACACATACTGTAGGGGGGTCACGGGGAAGGCAGTACAGCACGGAGAAGACAAGTAGTGACTCTGTGGCATCTTACTACGCTGACGGACAGTGACTGCATTGGGGTCGGTGGGGGACTTGATAATATGGGTGAATGTTGAACCACTGTGCTGTGTATTTGAAACCATCTGAAGATCTTATATCAATGATACTTTAATGAAAAAACATCCTCTCTCCTGCCACCTCCATCTGGCTCCAAAAGACACCAAAACTGATGTGGAAGAGCCCAAACCCTGGGGTCAGCGGGGCCTGGCTCAGACCCGGCCCTTCGCTGGTGGTCTCGGCCGTGGCACCGTACGTGTCTGCTGCTGTGACACGTCACTGTGCTCAGGGCTGAAAATGACACCTCACCCTCTCAGGGTCTGTAGCAGGAGGTCCAGCAAGGGTCTCACTGGGCGCGGGCAGGGCCACACTCCCTCCGCTGTCCCTGGGGAAGACCTGCTTCTGCCCCTCCAACCTCTGCCTCTGCCACCACGCGGCCTCCTTCCTCTTAGTAGGGCCCCGGGCTCACGTCTGGCCCTCCGGGATCACCCAGAAGCCCCCAGTCCCCAGGTCCCCATGTGAACCCCGTCCACAAAGCCCTTTTGCTAAATGAGGCCACGTAGCCACCAGTTTGAGCAGGAGGATGTGGACACCCTTGGGGCCATCTTCAGCCTAGTGCAGTCCGTCCCCTCAGGACGGGGAAGTCCAAGGCCCAGGGACAGAGACATGGGAACACACGCCTCCCACGGGCCTGGTGGTCAGGGTGGGGGCTGTGCTGTGCTCGGGCGCCTGGGGGCACGGCCCACTACCTCAGGAGGGCCCTGGGGCTGCTCCTCGCCCGGCAGCCAGGCCCGCACGCTGATGAGGGACCGGGCTGGCCCTGGGCGGGCTGGCAGGGGTGGGCGCACAGCTTGCGACCCCTCTGCAGTGCCCTTGCTTCAGAGCTGTGGGGGCCTCGGCGGGGGGCTGGAGCCCGTCCATGCTGCCTCCCTGCAGCACAGGCGCCCACCGGCCGAGAAGGAAACGTGCCATGCCGGCCCAAACATCGCTAGATGTGGCCAGGCAACGGATCCTGAGTTTAGACCCTTGATCCCTTGGAGGAGGCTGACCTGGAGGCAACCTCCTCACAGCCTCCCTGGAACCAGCTTGCAGGGTGCGCACCCGGACCGCCTGCCTGAGACACAGCCCCGTGTGCAGGGCCTGGTGAGCGCACAGCTGAGGACGAGTCCTTCCACCCACACCCTCGCAAGGCGGTGTTAGAACCGCCTTCTCAGCATACCTGGCCCTGCCTCCTGGGAGACGGTGACTTTGCCCTTCTAACCAAATCTGGTCACTGGCACACTCGTGCCCCCCTCCGGCCCTCGGCGGACATCAACAACCAATCACTGAGATCCCGGCTGGGGCTTCGGGGTCCTTCCCAGTGTAGCGCTCCGGGCCCTTGAGCTTCATCTGTCTGAAGGGCCGCTTACACACCAGCCTCGCTGGAGACCACTGTCTGTCCCCAGACGCACACCTTGCACAAAACGGGAAACACCACACGGGCGACGGGGACCTCATGCTTTTGGGGCCCCACCTCCTCTTATGTCCCAAGTGCTGACCCCTCCGGAGGGAAGGGACCTGCGGCATTAACAGACATTCGCGGGTCAGGCTGCAAACTTAGCAGCCTGGCTGAAGGCCGCCAGGGTCCATGGGGGTCCATTCTGAGTTTACTTGGGGTGGGGGTGTGCCAGGGTGTCATGACAGCAGACAGTGAGGGGCCACCTTGAGCAGGGGGAGGTGGCCCACAGTGGGTGAGGCCAAAGTGGGCCATGAGAAAGTGCCACTTGAGGGGCCGGTCAGGGCCCCAAAAGCAGAACCCACTCCGTCCATGCGATGTGTCCCCGCCGGCAGACCCAGGGACGGAGTAGGGGTTGGGGCCGCCAGGGCTGGGAGGGCTCAGGCTGCTGACGGGAACAGTGCTCCTCTGGGGAACAGACATGTCCCCAAACTGCCTGCGGAGGTGGCGCCCCTTCGGTGGGGAGCATGTTATGTCTCTGGGAGGCAGGTGACCACGATGGGTCGGCCAGGAACTGGAGGCTCAGGGCTTCGGGGACAGGGGCCTCAGCGGGTGTCTTAACCGCCCTGGGGCCCAATTTCTGTGACTGTAAAATGGGGTGATGCCCCCCACACTGCCCGGCTGTGCGGCTCTCCTAAGGACAGGCAGGCTCCTTGGGAACAGGCCTGGGCTACCCAGACGCAGAGCCACAACGACCACCGGGGAAGTGGCCAGGAGTGCAGGCTGACAGCTCTGGAGGGCTGCCCCTGCCCCTGACAGTGGCACAACTCTCCCAACACAGCTCAGGATGCAGGGGCACAGGGACCTGCCACACATGCCAGCGGCTCACTGGGACCTCGTCAGTAAGATTTTTGCACAAAGCGTAATACCCTTGGGAGAAACGGAACTTGGGAAACTGGCTCTTGGGGAACCTCATCTGTCCTTCCCAGTCAGCTGCCAGCAAGCAGGGTGCCTCCCTTCCCAGCCCCAAGGGCAAGTACGGGGGCGCCCACCACGGTCCCCACGTGGGCCTGTGCAGAACAGAGGGACCATCCTGGGCAGCCCCAGGAACTTGATGTGCAGACACCACGACCATCCCTTTTTGCTCATTGCCGACGTCATAATGGGAAACAGACGCGTCGAGCAGTCCCCGGAAGAGACCTGCTCTGAGCCTTGCCAGATGAGACTTGTAGAGAGGCCGGCACTCAGATAACGTGAAAACAATTTATCACAAGCGTGTGCTCGAGACAGACAGATACAACCGCCAGCTGTCGGTCCCCAGCCTTACCTCCACGCTTGGTTAGAAAAGCCACAATGAGATGCACATTGAACAAAAAAGCAAAGCTAATGGGGTTTGTTCACAGCACATCTAAGCCCAGGTGCCTGGAGACAGCTGCCGCCGGGGACATCACCGAAAGGAAGCTGCAACTAACTGCAGGCCTCCGTGAAGGAGGAAGCCCCACCATGCCAGACCCCATTCCCCCCAGAGGAGCCTGCCTGCGGAGCCCCTGCGATTTCCAACAGGACAGAAAGCTCTGCTTTGTTTTAAGGATGTCCCCAGGCTGTGTGTGTTCCCGTGATTTGGTTGCGGGTCTGCACGCATCAATAACACAGAACAAAGATCGCCCGGACGGCACCTCACCCGAACTCCTAATGAAGGCACCTGATTTCCGACACCCCTCCCAGCCTGTGCCGGGGGCCCGCTCCCAAGCCCACGTGGGCACAGGGCCCTGCTCTTACCTGGGGGCAGCAGCAGCGGCTCTGACGTGTGTCCTGGCGTGTGGCGTGTGGCAGGACAGTGATTTCTGTGCCCTCCTTGACTGTGTGGGCCCAGGTGCCCACAGTGACCGCAGGGTGGCTGACACTGCCTGTTCTCCAACTGGTTCGCTTTCAGCTGGGAAGTTTCAGGTTCCAGGCGGCCCGGGATTCCCTCTTCTCACGCACTTAACCCTGCTGCGCCCGGTTAGGAGGCATCGGGGAGACTCGGTCTGGAGGGATCCCTCGGGGACGCAGATCAGCTGTGCGCAGAGGCACAGGCCCAGCTGCTGGTCTCCGTCTGGCTTCCGTCCTGCTCCCCCGTCATGAGCTGGAACGCGCACGGAGGATGCCGGAAGATGCTTCCCCGCAAGCCTGTCGGTTTCCTTAACCCTCAGCACTGCTCTCGCCCGGCGGTAGGGGCGCGCCCACTCATGGGGAGCCCGGCAGGCTCTGTCCTGGGGGTCACCGCCCACAGCTCTCACGGGGTCTGGGGCTTTGCTGGGCTCCTTTTCGGGGCTTCCTGGGGAGAGTTCGGCAGCTCAGACCCCACCAGGCTCAGGGAGGTGGTGGCTGCTGGGAGAGAGGTGCCTCCAGGTGGCTTCTGGCCCACTCCCAGTACTCTGCAGACACTCAGCCAATCACATTCGCCCTGGAGCCTCGGGGTCAGCGTCTGTGGTGTGGGAGCAGCGCTCACGGGCCACGGAACTCGGGGAGGCTGTTTTGGCAAGGGCTGCCGGCTCTGCCCTCAGAGTGCCTGAGATCCCAGGGAAACTGAGTCACGAGAGCTTGACACAGCCATAGTTCACCCCATCAGTGGGCACTGAGCCCCCTCCACATGTCAGCCAGGGACCTGTGCTGGATACAGGGAGACGTGAAGGTGGTGGGTCTCTCCAGGGAGAACAGCCCAGAATGGGGTGGCGAGCCAGGCCTGGGCTGGCATGTGGCTCACGGGGAGACAGCTGGGAGCCCCTGCCTTTGTGGGGTTTGTGTCCAAACATCTACTTAGATGTAAGTAATTCCACCTACAAGAGACAAAATAAGACCTCACAAGTTGAAGTGATGAGAATTTTAAATGGCCTGAATTCATGTCTGAGACACCAAATCTTGCATCTGGGGCTGGGTGGGCAGAAAAGGATGAGGGGCTACAACACCCCGGACTTCATCTTGGTGTGTCTGCACCGCAAGATCACAGCTGGTCTTCACCTTGTTCTCTCTGCTCTTCTGCACTCGTGAAGTTCCCTCATGGGCACGGAGGGCTTTTATGGGGTGAAAAGCCACCCCCAGCCTCATGGCCAGGGGCCCCTCTGGAGTCTCTGCATCTCCGCTTTGCCACCCGCCCTTCTGTCCAGCTTCCAGCTGGCCTCAGCCCCGCCTCCCAGGGTGCCACCCTTGACCCCTGGCCCAGTGCCACCCACCCCTCCCCACCCACTGCAGGCTGCCAGTGCCCTACCTGCAGACAGGACCAGGGAGGTCCAGAGAGGTTAAGTGACTTACCCAGGTCACCCAGCCAACAGGTGGCAGGGCTGGGACTCAGCCGTCTTACCACAAAGCCCTTGGCCATCCTGGAAGCTGAGGAATTCCTCCATGGGTACCTGTGGGAAAGATGCCGGATTTCACCTGGCGCTTCCCTTCCTGAGCCGGACCGGGTGATACCTCAGCGCACTGGCTGCAGGTTCACGTCACTGCCACCTGGAGCGGGCCCATCAGTCAGCACCTGGTGGGCAGTCACCGCACGTGAGGCATGAGTGAGCGCGGGCATAGGTCACTTATTCAACAAACACTTGTGAATGTGACCAGCAGCCAGGCACCATCTGAGTGCCAGGGGCACTGCTGAGAAGGGGAGACAAGCTCCCTGCTCTTGGGGGTTCGCGCTGTGGCAAGGGCGCAAGGATGAGCTTGGCCGGGGAGGGCCCTCTGAGGGAGGGCAGGAGGGACACGGGGGCCTTCTCTGCAAGCCCAGGCTGAGGCTGGACCCGGGACGGTCGGGTCACATGTGTCTGGGTGCTGCTGCAAAGGCGTTTGGACGTAGTTGGCCCCTGTGGTCTGCTGACTTGGGGTAAAGGAGACCACCCCCCACGATGAGGGTGGGCGTCGTCCTCTCAGCTGGAAGGCCTCTGGAGCAAGACGGGGCTCCCCCGAGGATGAGCGATCCGCCGGGGGGCAGGAGCGCCGGCTCCGGCTGGTTGTCCAGCCCACGGGCATGCACGCCACTTCCTCACACAGAGCTCTGTACAGTCCCACCTGCCGGCTCCTCTCTGGCAGAACCCCGACCGGTGTGAGGCGGAGCCTTCTATGTCCCGAAGGACCTCGTGAGCCAGTGACAAGTACCCTCTCGTTCCCGAGTTCTGTGCTGTGGGAAGCCTGTGTGGCCCTTTACACACCTGCCAACCGCGGGGTCCAGGAAACGCCAAGCTGAGCATCCTGCCGCGACACTTTTTCCCCATGTCAAAACGCAACTCAGCACAAGCCATTTCAGGCTAGTCCGCCATTTCCAGAAGAGCAATTTTTCAAGACCAGGCCGCCCGTGCTTGCTGGATTCTGCTTTTTGACCAAGAACCTGAAAAATCCTCCGAAGCATAAACCTGAGAGCTCCATGCCGGTGGCCCCCGCTGTGACTGCTCCCCAGAGCCCCAGCAGCCCCAGACCCCCTGGCCCGGGCACACTGCAGGCCCAGGCAGCCGAGCCAGGGTCAGGGCTGCGGCACACAGGGGCCTTGCAGCCTCCGCGGTTTCCAGGGCTGGGCAAGGCTGAGCGCCTCTGCTTTACCCTAAGAATTGGAGGCATTTTCCTCCATGGGGCAGACACAGAGCGCGCCCCCGCCAACAGCATGCCCACTCTTGGGAGTCAAGGACCAGATGCTGGTCTGACTAAAACTGCTAGGCGGTTGTCCTGAAGTGAGGGTGGCAGGTGGCTCGGCCTGGTTAAGGGACCAAAGCTGTGAGGGAGGCCCCCAGCCTCATGCAGGAGGGCATCCTGACACCAGCTAGAGCTGGAGCCAGAAAGCAGGGCCTTGCTGACAGGAGTGCCCTGGGGAGGATGGGGGTTCTGTCTGTCCCTGCAGGGATCCACAGGAGGCCCCAACTGTCCACCGCTGCCATCCTCCATGTGTGGCCTGCCCCTCCCCCCACACAGTGCCTCAGTCACCCCCAAGCCCCAGCCAAGGCAGGGAAGGGGTGCCATGTGCACAGGGCGGCAGCCGGACAGGTCAGGAGCGTCCCCACGCAGGTGTGACAGCCAAACACATCTCCAGACATTGACCAGTGTTCCCTGGGGGCGGAGTCACCCCTTGTGGAGGAATACGGGGTCTCTGTGACCTGTTCTTGCCCCGTTAGCCTGCAAGGCTCTGCCCCCGCTGAGGAGGCGGCAGCCCGGGAGCCCCTGCAGGCAGCTGGCCTGTCCCCGGGCCTCTGGGGCTGGCCCCAGCTGGACAGAGCAGCAGAGAATAAAGCAAACTGTACTGGGGACACAAGACCCATCCGCAGGGTCTGTGATCGAGTCCCACCAGGACAAACAGGCCCACCCCCAGCCGCAGCCCCGGGCCTGACGCCAGCTACGCCCACCGCGCTCAGGTCACTCCTGAAAACCCCAGTCACCCCACTGAAGGCTGGGCGAGCGTGGGGGGGAGCCACAGCACCCTCACATCAGGGGGTTCCTGGAGCTGCCCCAGACCTCGGGGCAGCATGAGATCCTCACTTGGGTATGCCGCACCCCGGGGGTGGGCGGGGAGGCTGGGACTCCGCGGAGAGGCCTGACCCAGGCCCACGCAGCCTGGCCAGGGGCCGGGAGCCCCCATGTGGCCACACCGGACGTCCTTACAGGGAGCAGGGCCAGCAGCCAGGGTGGGGAGGGGCCAGCCCGCCCTTCCCTCCGCCTGACAGCCTGGCCGGCCAGAGCAGAACTGGGGGGTACATGGTCAGACAGCGACCTGGAGGTGACGGCTAAGCCGGCTGGCCCTGTGGGCAGGCAGGTGATGGGTGGGAGTCTCTGAGGGCCTTCTGGGTCCATTCCACAAGACAGGCAGGCAGAGAGGGAACCGGGGCCCAACTGGGAAAGAGGCCGGTGTTTGTCCCCCACCAAGAGAGCAGCCGCCATGGGGGGTTGAGATCAGCTCCAGTCTGGGGCAGGGGTGGGGCAGGGCTTACCTGGAGGGGTGTCAGCACCCCAAGCGCCGGAGGGCGACACAAGAGCTGCCAAGCAGACTGGCACCCACACTCCTCCCCACATCCCCTCTGCCCTCTGGGTCCCCACCACCGAGTTCCCACCATCACTGTGTCTGAGAAATCCGGGAGTGGGTGCCTGGAGGACAGACGCAGGTTCGTGAGGCTGCAGCTTGTGTGATCCTGGGGGGGGTCCTTTTCAAATAAAGCCAATACAGAAACCACGTTACCCGACTCGGCCTGGTTCCCACCCTGCAGGCACCGTGGTGCCGGCTGACTTGGCCACATCATCACTGGGTGTGGGGCCCGTTGGCAGCCAGAACCTGCCTGGGTGCCCTCCCTTCACCCAACACAGCCAGCAGGGGCCTGATTCTGCTGAAGAGATGGCAGACCGTAAACGCCCCTATGAAGCCCGAACACTGCAGATCTCCCCCTCACCGCCCCAGGTGCACTGGAGCTGCGGCAGTGCCTGCGCCAGAAGGGGTGGGGGGACAGCTAACTGCAGTTAGGATTCCTCACCAGGCAGACTTCACAGACACTTATGGCACAGCAGCACTCGGCTAGGGCCCCTTCGGGGCCTTGGAAGGGTGCGGCTAGGTGGGCAGGGGCCCTGCGCACGCTTTCAGGGCAGAGGGTCCAAATGCACCCCCGAGACAGAGAGGCCACCTGCAGCTGGCCCTCTCTGGGGGTCTGAAATCCCAGCCCTGCCCACCCAGTTTCCAGCCTGGCTCCAGGGCCCTGGCCAGCCATGTCTGGGGACCCCAGACAGCCGTCTGCTACACAGGCAAGCTGGGCAGGCCAGCAGCCCTGGAGTGGGAGTGGGTGGGCAGCGAGGTGGGTGAGCAGGCGTAGCACCAGGGGCTGAGGGCCTCATTCCTGATCCTTCAGCTGATGATAAGGGAGGGGCACCAGCAGAGGGGTGGTGGGAGGGGGCCTAACAGGTGCGAGACGAGGGGGAGGGAGAATGGGATGGGCCGGCAGAAGCCAACACCCACTGGGAAACGAGGGTTTCTCAGCAAAAATGCAACCAGTTGGCAGTGGGTTTCCTCCCAGCTAATCGGTGCAGGTCGGCAAAGACTCGGGTTTCCTGTTTGGCATCCACCACAGTGAGTAAGTGGAACTGGCGCTGGCAGAGGCACGGAGGGCGACTCTGACGGGGAGAGGGCTGGGCTGGAGCACGGCGCCCAACCCAGGGAGCAGGGAGAAGGGGGGCGGGGTGGAGGGCGGCAGGGCAGGAAGGGCTCCTGGGGCCAGGACAGTGCGGCACTTTGGAGCCCCCGATCGTGGGCCCAGACTCCCCTTACCACCTCCTCTGCACTGTCGGCACTTTCCTGATTTTCCCCCATAAGCAGTGTGCAACTTCAACTGGATTTATTTGTAGCAGTTTAATGTATTTTAAGGCTGTTTGAGTGACGGCTTGTTGGCATCCTGATTCTACATGATTGCTGCTGGTACGCAGCCATGAGCAGCATTTTGTATATTGATTTTGATTCTGAAAACCTTGCCGAGCTCTTAAGAGTTCTGGTCATTTTATTTTGGAGTTTACCTTTGGCAGTTACCTGGAATTTTCTAGAACACAATGACATCATCCACAGTTGATGCTGGCCTTGCCTCATCCTTTCCAAACTGATGCCCTCGGTTTGATCTCTTTCTGAGGCTCCAGAGGCCAGTGCGGCCAAGCGGCGAGCGGCACCTTGCCGTGCTCCTTGGGCAAAGTGAAGCCTGCTGTCGGCTGCCTGGTTTTGGTAGAAATTCTTGATCTAGTTAAGAAAGTTCCTTTTATTTCTAGAATGTTAGAATGTTAACAATCCTTTTTTTTTTTTTTAACATTTTGAATGAATGCTTAAGTCATCAAGAGCTGCTCTCACCTCTGTTGAGATGAGCACGACTTCTTCTCCATTCGCCTGTTGAAGTGTTGAATTACACTGGATGACGCTCGAAGGTTAAGCCAGGCTCTTCATGAGCTAAACACGTGGGCATGATGAAAACCTAAATGGGTTATTGTACTAATTCTTGCAAATCGGTGCAACTAGTAAAGGAGCGCAACAAGGTTCTTAGATACAAAATAAAATCTGAAACTCACTTGTGTTCCCTGTACAGCGATTAGCAAATGATCCGGTCAGCACACTGAGGGACTTGTTTTGCCGATGTTTTGCTCAGATTTTTTTTTTTTTTTTGAGAGGGCATCTCTCATATTTACTGATCAAATGGTTGTTAACAACAATAAAATTCAGTATAGGGGGGTCAATGCTCAATGTACAATCATTAATCCATCTCAAGCCTAATTCTCGTCAGTCTCCAATCTTCTGAAGCATAACGAACAAGTTCTTACATGGTGAACGAATTCTTACATGGTGAATAAGTTCTTACATGGTGAACAGTACAAGGGCAGTCATCACAGAAACTTTCGGTTTTGATCACGCATTATGAACTATAAACAATCAGGTCAAATATGAATATTTGTTTTATTTTTGTACTTGATTTATATGTTGATCCCACATTTCTCCCTTTATTATTTTTATTATTTTTATTTTTAATATGCTCAGATTTTTAATCTATGTCTGAATAAGACTGTCCTGTGATTTCCTTTCCCTATTGATCGTCTTAGGTTTTGATGCCAAAGATACTAGCAGAGTTGAAAGAATGGAATCGTTTCTTACATGGTGTCTCTTAGAACATTCTTCATTTTGTGTATTTTACCCCGACCTAATTCCCGGGTCACCAGTCCCCTCTCAGCTGCTACTTGCCGGTATACTGGATTTTTAATTCTGACACGTAGACCTTCTCTTACTGGGCTTTGCAGAGACTGTGTCTTTATAAACTGAAGGTTTATGGCAACACTGTGTCGGGCAGGCCCATCTGCTCATTTTTCCAACAGCATCTGCTCACTTGTGTCTCTGTCACATTTTGGTTATTCTTACAATTCTCCAAGCTTTTTCATTATCATTATTATATTGGTTGGGGTGACCTGTGATGAGTGATTACGACTCACTGAAAGCTCAGATGACGGTTAGCAATTTTTAGCAATAAAACAAGTGTTTTTTAATTAAAGTATGTACACCTTTTCAGACATGGCGCTATTGCACATTGCTAGGCTACAGTACGGTGTGAATGTAACTTAAATGCACTGGGAAACCAGAACATCCATCTGGCTCGCTTCCTGCGGTGGTCTGCAGCACCCCCGTCTCTGAGGGGGCCTGTATGTCCAGCGGGCTTGCAGAATCATCGTGTGGCACTCTCCAAAGAATGAACGCGGTGGGCAGGTCATGCCAAGGTCTGTGTGGGATGGGTCCGTGTGAGCCCACATGGCTCTGCTGCCGTCCCTCTGCAGGTTTCGCACACGCCATGCTGTCCAGTGTCCGACCACCTCTGACTCTGCTGGGCACTGCATTCGTGGCACGCGCTGTTTGATGTCATCTCACAAAGATCGATGTTGGCGTCTGCCCGGCGGCTGGGGACGCCTGCGATGCAGGATCACGGCAGCCTGACATTGGTGACGTGGACAACAGGAAGCTGAGTGGCTGTCCCTCCCCCCACTGAGAGGCCAGGAGTGCAGCCCTTCACGTCCCAACCCAAGTGAGAGGGTCCACTGGGACCCTGTTCTTTTGCACTGCAAGGCTGGTGAAAGCACAGCCTAGCTGCTCGGTTGCCGCTTGCTGGATGAGCAGCTGACGGAGGAGGATCGTGATCTCCACAGCCACCTTCTCCTGGGCAGTCCTGCCTCACCAGGACGCTACTCTCTGCCCTAAGCTTCCTGGGAACTTTCAGCAGATCCTCTGACTGCAGTGGGCCCTCCTGCTGTCCCTGTAGGACGGCTGTCTGCGCTCCAGAGGCCCCATCCTGCCCCCATTCACTTCCTGACTTTTTTTGGACGGGTGCAGTAGTTTGAAACTAACTCCCCCTATTAATTTGGAAGTTATACACTCTATTTCTAGGGTTACAATGGGTAAGGAATTACAATTCGGTGGACCAAATCCAATGTATTACTTTCCTACTGTTTTCCTGAATACTCCCTTCATCATATGCAAATTCTACTGCTCTTTTTAAGCCCCGTAAGACATTATTTTCTGTATACAGTCAACTTTTTTAGACTACAACATATTTACTACCACTCTCTCTACTCCTGCATCTCAGATCTGCCATCTGGGATCATGTTCCCTTTGCTGAAAGTATAGTCTTTAAGACTTTTAGTGAGAGTCTGCTAGTGGCAAACTTTGCCCTTTGTGCATGTGTTTTATTAAAAAATATGAAACAGCTTTTTAATTGAAGGACAGAGAAAAGCATACAATCATGGCACCCCTCCTGATAGAGTGAGCTCCCCTGGCTGGCCGGTGCCAGGCCCCCATCACTGCCACCGTACCCCAGATGGTCTCAAACAGAGCGATTCCTGTGCTGTTTGAAATGGGCACACATGGGGTCACACGGTACCCTTTCTCTCCACACTGTGTGTGTGACTTGTCGGTGTGACCCGGGGGCACTGGCCTGCTCAATCCCAGGGCTGTTTAGTACCTCATGGGCAAGCTGGCTACAAGGAGCTACTCAGTCTATTGGGATGGGCACCTGGAACTTCACTTCAGGGTGGCACCTGGGCCACGGGCCGTCCGGGCAGGTCTTCAAAGCATGTATGCCAAGAGGGGTCTGGGCGATGGGTGTGTGCTCACTTCAGTAGGGGGCACCACAGTTTTCCACACTGGCTACCAGCCCTGGCCCTGCACACAGCACAGGAGGCCCAGGGGCTCACATAACCTGGTTTCATTAGTCTTTTAAACCTAGTGATTCGGGGGTTCTCATGGGTCTGTTGACTTGACCAGTGAGGCTGGCCTTGCCCAGATGGTTATCAGCCATGTGGATCTTGTCCTGTGTCTATTCATGTGTTCACACCTTTTTTTCTTTTTTGGGGAGCAGTGAGTGAGTGGCAGTTACAGCCCTCATTTCAGTTGGAATTGCACTGAATCTGACATTTTTTCAAGGTCGAGGATTCCAATCCATGAACTTGTCATAAACCTCCATTTCTCACGTTTTCCTCACTTTTCGCTTCAATAATATTTTACAGCTTTCTGTCTCAGGTATTTCTCGCTAGACTATTTCTATGTAGTTGATGTGTCTGAAAGGCTGTAAGAAATGACATTTAAAAGTGAGCATTATGTAAGGGAGAAATGTAGGATTCACATTTAAATCAAGTATAAAAATCAAATGAATAAACATATTTGATCTGATTGTTTATAGTTCATGAGGCGTGATCAAAACTGAAAGTTTCTGTGATGACTGCCCTTGTACTGTTCACCATGTAAGAACTTATTCACTATGTAAGACCTTGTTCCCCATTTAAGAACTTGTTCGTTATGCTTCAGAAGATTGGAGACTGATGAGAATTAGGCTGGGGGTGGATTAATGATTGTGCATTGAGTCCCCTATACAGAATTTTATTGTTGTTAACAACCATTTGATCAATAAATGAGAGATAGCCTCTCAAAAAAGAAAGAAAGAACATAACCATAACTTTAAAGTCCTCTTTCTAGTGCCGTCCATTCTATCCCTTCACTTCCCACTCAGAGATCTCCATCCTGCAGGCTATATAATTTCCTTGCTTGTCTTAATAGTTTTACTATGTATGTTTACAACTCCTCTTTTACTCTTACACATTTCTTAACATTTACTTATTTATTAGTAAATAAATGGAATTTATTACATTAAAAAAAAGTGAGCATTATGGCTTCTGGCATTTAAAAATAACATTGGTTCTTGCATTTTGAGCAGGTGCCCGTGACCTTGCTAAATTCACTCCCAGCAGGCTCCTGTGGGTCTCTTTGGATTCTCTTCACACGGAACCACATGCCCTGCAAATACTGGCAGCTCTTCTGGCTTCTCAGACCTACGCCCTTAGCGCTCCCTCTCTGGCCAGGTTCTGCAGCGCAAGGCAAATACACTTGGCGCGAGGCAGCCACCCTCGTCCCCCACCGGCCAGGGGCAGCGCGTCCGCGCCTCACCCTTCACTGGGACGGGTGTCGCAGACTTCTTGTTTGATCAGGTGAGTTCCTTTCTATTCCTAGTTTGTTAGAAGATCTCTTGATCATGAAGGGCGTTGAACTGTCCAAATGATTTTTCTGCAATTATTGGGATGATCGTGTGGTTTATCTCTCTGTCACTGTGGATAATTACAGATTGGTTTTCTGAAAATTATACAAACCTTGCATCCTGAACCCAACACAACTCAGTCGTGATACATTATCATTGAACCTCACTAAATCTAGTTTGTTCACATGTTGCTTAGGATTGTTTGGGGTTTTCAAGAGAAACGCTGGCTTATCCCTGGCCTCCTCTCCCTCCCCACCCCCTGCTCTCCTCTTTGCTCTGAAACTCCCTTGTCAGGCTTTGGTGCCGCGGTTACACTGTCTCATAAGACAAGATGGGGCGCAAGCCTCTTCTGTTCTCCGAGGGGTTCTTAGCGGATCGCTGCTCTTCCTTAAGCATCTGGAAACCCTTGGCAGTGAAGCCATCGTAAGCTTTCCCTGTGACAAGATTTGCAGTTACAGGTAACTGGTTTTATAAAGAGAGGTGCCCTGAACAGCGATGGCAGCAACGGCAGGTCAGACGTGTCTGCGGCTCGTCCCTGACCAGAAGTCTCAGTGTGAACCACCCACGCGTGAACATACCTTGGCGAGAGCTGAGGACTCCAGGAGAGGGATCGCCACACCTGTGGGCAGGTGACACCAGTGAGGGAGGTAGAAATAGTGTCCTATTAGCCCCGTCACCCTCCCCGAGGCCCAGCAGAGATGCCCCCCCATGGGGGAGGGCAAAATGAAGTGAGTGCCCAACTTCATCACTGACTGCCCGGGGAAGCCCAGGCTCCCAGCACGCCCCTGTGGACCCCCCGGATACCAGCAGCAGCCACCCAGGGACACCCTCGGCACCCAGAGTCCTGGACAGGCTGGCTGGGGAAGGGCTCTCCCTGCCAGAGGCACTGCAGAGCCTGGACGAGGTGCCTCCTCCCTCAAATGTACAGACACCAACACAACAAGTCCACAGGGATCGTGAATCAAGGAAACGTGACACCAAAAGACAAAGCTAAAACTCCAGCTCCAACAGCTGACCTGGAGGACATGGAGACCGTGAAACGTCCGAAAAGGATTCACAGTAATCCTTCTGAAGAAATTCAGTGAACTCAAAGAAACACAGAAATGAGGAAAACAATGCACGAGCACAAGTCCAACTAAGAAAGAGACACACACACAAAAAAAACCCAGAACGAGGAGTTCAATCACCAAAATGAAAAGCTTCAGCAGAGGGAAGACAGGGCCTTTGGAATCACCGAGAGGAGGAAACAGGAAAAAGAGGGAACCCTGAGTGAACTACAAATAGCATTGAGAGAAACAAAAAACGTCAGCGGAGGCCCAGCCGAAGGGGAGGAAGGAGCAGAAGGTTCAGCTGAAGAAATGATGGCTGAGAACCTCCCGAATCGAGGGGCGGAGCTGCGCGTCCAAGGTCACGAAGCCCACACATCGTGCATTCCCCTAAAATGTCAGCCCAAAACTATGCTCTCCAAGACACATTATAATAAAACTGTTTAAAATCAAAGCCAAAGACAGAGTTTTAAAAGTAGCAAGAGGAAACTGATCATCACATACAGGAGACCCAGCAGATTTCTCAGCGGACGCCTTGTGGGCCAGGAAGACGAGGTGGTACATCCCAGGAAGAGCTGGCAGGGGCACTGCCAACCAGCACGCCCAGGAGGGGGTCCCACCCAGACCGAGCAGAGACCGGGGGTCCCACCCCCAGAGGCGCCTTCCGAGAAACACCGAAAGGACTTCTTCAGGCTGAAAGGGAAGGACGTTAATTAGTAACATGAAAACAGTGATATGAAACTACACAAAATACTGGCGATGGTAGGTACGGAGTCGGACTCAGAATGCCCCGTCACTGTGCCACGGCGGCATGTCACCACCTGCCTCTAGTATGAAGTTAAAGGACAAAAGTATTAAGAATAACTGTAACTACAATAATTTCTTAATGGATCCACAATATAAAAAGATGTAAATTGTGACATCAAAAACATATAATGGGGGAGATAAAAGAGTTTTTGTATATGGTTGAAGTTGCTGTCAGCTTAAAAAAAAAACAGTATAGTATCAGCTGTTAAGCCTCATGGGAAATACCACTGTGGAGAGTCACCAACTCAGGAAGACAGCAAGAGAGTAAGAAATGAGTAAGGCAACTACAAAACATTGGAAAACAATGTATAAGAGGCACAGCAATTCTTACCTATCAATAATTACTCTAAATATAAATGGATTAAATTATCCAATCAAAGGCAGAGCGTGGCTGAAATGGAATAAAAAACAAGTCTCAATTGTATGTGATCTAAAAAGAGATTCACTTTTAAGGACACACACAGACTCAAAATGAAGGGGTGGAAGATATTCCGTGAAAATGGAAAACGAGAGACAGCAGGGTAGCTATACTTATGTCCAAAAATATGGACTTGAGTCAAAAATTGTATCAAGAGATAAAGAAGGTCATTATATAATGACAAAGAGATTAATTCACCAATTCTTCAAGAAGATATAACAATTGTAAATATATACAGCTCATGGTTTTTTGAAAAGATAAACAAAATTGACAAACCTCTATGTAGACAGAAAAAAGGAAATAAGACTCAAAATCAAAAATGAAAGAGGAGACATCACAGCTGGTAACACAGAAATACAAAGGATTCTAAGGCACTACGATGAACAACAATTATACAACAACAAACTGGATACCCTAGGAGAAATGGATAAATTCCTGGAAACACACAATTTACTGTACTAAATCATGATTAGAAAATCTGAACAGGTCAGTAACATATTAAGCAGGAATTAAAAACCATTCAACACAGAGAAGTCCAGCCAAGATGGCTTCACTGATAAATTTTACCAAACATTTAAAGAATGTAAATCCTTGTAAAAATTCTTCCAAAAAACTGAAGAGGAGAAATACTTGCAAACTCACTTTACAAGGCTGACCTAACCTGATACCAAAGTCAGACAAGGGCACTACAAAAAAAGGCAACTATAGGTCAATATCCCTGATGAATACAGATGCAAAAATTCTTAACAAAATACTAGCAAACTGGATCCCATAATACAGTGAAAGGACCGTACACCATGCTAGGTGGACCACAAGGATGGCTCGATGTCCACAAATCAATCACATAGCGGCATGTTACACCAACAGGGTGAAAGGTAAAAACCATACGATCGTTTCTATAAATGCAGAAAAAGCATTTGGCAAAACACAACACCCCTTCAAGACCACAACCCTCAACACCTGGGGCACAGAAGGAACACGCTCCAGCGTAACAAAGGCCGTACGTGACAGGCGCGCAGCAAAGCCAGGCTCAGCCGCGGAGGGTGGAGAGCGTCCCCTTTACGATCAGGAACCAGACAAGGCTGTGTGCTGCCCCCACCAGTTCTGCCGAATGGTGATCAACATACATCAACTCTCTTACATGCAAGGTGTGCAGCATGAAGTCGGATCTGCATACACTGTGAAATGATCGCACAGGTCGGCCAGCATCCACTTCCCGCACAGATACAATAGCAGGGGGAGGAAACAAGGAATGTCTTCCCTGCGACGCGAGCTCGGCCCCTGCTCCCGCACTGCCTCTCGGATGCCGCGCGGCGGTGCTGGGGATCCCACCCCACCTCTTCACAGCCACAAACTGTGCCTGTTGATCCTCCACCTCCACTTCTCCCAAGCCCCCGCTGCAGCCTCAGGAAAACCACTAACCCGACCTCTTTTTCTGAGCCATTTTCGTTGTTGTTTTTAGATTCCCGCATGTAAATAAGATCATACGGTTTTGTCTTTCTCTGATTTCAATGAGCATAGTGCCCTCCAGGTCCACCCATGTTGTCACAAATGGTAGGATTTCTTTGTTTTATGGGTGAGTAATATTCCGCTGTTTCACATTTACACACACCACAAGCCCCTTATCCTGGAGAATGGACGGGAGCCCAGGATGCGGACACGCTGTCCCCCTGCAGGGGGCTGGGCACTCCCAGGGCAGGGTGGCGCAAAGGGCTGCGATCGTCGGCCGGCAGCTCCAAATGCTTCCCAGGAAAGGCGCTGAGCACAGGCTGAGCCAGTGATACGATTTTGTCGTGGGAACTCGACAAACCACCAAGGCCACTGCCAAACAGCGAGGGCCAGACACTGCTGGCCACTTGCTGAAGCGATCACCTCCGGGGCTTCTGTTTGGAACTGGCGTCTGCCTTCTCTCTTCTACTCTTGGCTGACAAGGCTTTGCCCCGCGGGTGTGATGTGCCCCAGGGACCCACAGAGCTGTAACTCCCTGGAGCTGGGAGAGTCCAGTGTCACACACAGAACGGTGTCCCCGTGGCAGTGTCCACAGGACTGGCACTATCCCGAGGGACCCTGTGTGAGAGCAGGGTGCCCCACCGCACAGGCCCTGTTACATCCGACTGGCAACGGCCGCCAGCACGGCAGCACTGCCGGCAGGGCCCTGGGGGATCCCTGGCCCCAGCGGGGTGAGGCTGACTGCGGGCGCACCACCTCTGAAGTGGAAATCACACAGGGCTGCTGTGGTCATAAATACTTTTTATTTCATTAGAAATGCATAATTACAGTGCTGAGAGCATTTCCCCCTAGAAAAGTAGGTAAGCAATATTTCCATCAAAATCGTTAGTTGTCTTTTGCAAATACCTATTTTTGTGACACCGAACAGAGCACACAGCAAAAGGCTTTGGCTACTCCACTTTTTTTTCGATTTTCTTTTTTGTTATAAACACCATAGCAAATTAAAAAAGCAGTTTGGACAGAGAAAAATACTGCAGTTCTTGGTTTGCGCGTGTGCTTAATGCGATCCACACCGTGCTCCCCACTAGACACCAACGGAGCGACTCAAAAGAAAGGGGTCTTCTGGCAGGGGCGGCGCTTCGTGAGCATCACCCTTTATTTACTGAGGCGCTTCCTCCTGCGGACGAGGCTTTCGGGTGCCCTTCAACACAGCACGCGCGGTCACCGTGGGGCCGGGGTGCACGGAGAGCAGGGCAGGGCCGGGCCGGGGCTGAGGGAGCCGCGGCACGGTCTCAGGTCCTGTCGAGGCCAGGCGGCGTCCGGCCTCACTGGATCTGGATGGCCCCATGCTCGAGCTGCATGTCGGGCGGCAGGGCCTCGGCTGTCTGCAAGGGGAGAGAGGAGGGCTCTCCATGCAGGTCCCCACCAGGCAACGCCCAGGCCACCCACGGTCACAAAGCACCAGGGGTCTTCACGCACAGCAGGGCCAGAGGGGGCTGGGCCTGAGGCTCGGCCCCGCCGTGGGAGACGCCTCCCCCGGGACCCAGGCCGCTCACAGTGGGGCCGCAGTCCCTCTCTGGCCCATGCACGAGGGCCCCCTGCCCCTGAAGACTTCCCATCTCCCCGCCCTGCGCAGTAGCCGGAAGGAGTCCCACGTCCTTCAGCACATCCACAGAATGTCAGATGCCACGTCACCTTCTTACAGGAACCGTTCTGAAGGTCCAGGACAGCACTTTAGGGCAGCTACTTTTTTCTACTTAAAGACCTAAGTTCTAACCAATGAACTATGGATACTAAAAGGATTTTAAATGCATATTCAGTTTCAAGATAAGTTAAAGGGAAAAAATAAATCTTGGAATAAGTCATTAATCATCTCAACCATCCACAAAGTACCCTGAAATGGAGATTTTGGAGTTTTCCAGGCTGCCCAAAGCTGTCAGTCAAAGGCAATGTCACAAAGATCAGACCCTCAGAGAGGGGCTTCCAGCCTCCCTGGCAGGAAATTTAGCTGGAGGGGCTGGCTGCAGCGACGGTGAGGATGAGGCAGAGGGAGCGGTGGGGACAGGAAGGCAGGCGTCTTACTGGGTTTAATTCTGCACTTCTGAAATACCCATGTCACATGATGCTCAACACTGCACCAGGAGCACCGCACTGTCCAGAGCCCAGGTTGGCAGCCGGGCAGGAGTGCCAAGAAGGGTCTGGACCTGTGACACAGACTGGAGGGGCTCCCCTCGAGCTTCTGGAAGCAGGGGTGGCCTAGACAGTGCTGGGAGGGCAGGGCCATGCAGGGTGGGTGGGTCACGGGTGGCTGGTGGGCACTCCCAGGACCAAGGGCCCCTCCTCTTGAAACACTGGGACCCAGGCATGTGTGACCGTGATGGGGGCTGAGGTGGGCCGGGCCAGGGATGAGGGGAGACCCATGTTCTGACAGGGACCCCCCTCAGCCCCTCTCCCTTGTCCTCAAAATTTGGCAGCCAGACCCACGCCCCAGGCAGGAGGTGGCAGAGCCGCCTGCAGAAAGACAAGGAGAAAGAAGACCAAGAGCTGCAGCCAGACACCCCGGGCACTGTGGTGCCCACCCTTTCCTCCCCAGGGTGACAGGACGCCGGCACAGCACCCACAGAGTGAGGGGAGAGGCCCTGCCTGGGAGTCTGGGGCCTTAAGTCTAAGTGCCGAAGTGCTGGGGGTGGCCGGTGCCGTCCTCGGAAGCTCTCTGCCCACAGAAACATATCCTGTCCTGGAAGACGAGCCAAGACTCCTCACTCTGAGAACAGGGAGGCCTTGAGGACGTGTGAAAACACCGCCCCTGCTTCTGGCCTGCCCCCCAGAGAAGGGAAAGGTGAGTACAGCGCTTGGCTGAGGTCCGAGAGAGGCAGTATGAAAACAAAGGTGCTGCGCCACATCGGGGCTGCAGCCATGGTCTGTCTGTCTGTGTTGCCTGTGTTTCTTGTTCTCTCATTCCACCCACTAAGCTTAGGCTTTCTCTGAAGCAGTTTCTCTGTTTCGCTTATTGGGCTTAATGAACAGTGCTTGAGTGATTCGCTCTCAGCGTTCTGCCGCGATCAACCCGCAGCTCTGCTGGACAGAGCACCAAAGACCAATAGCATTGCGATGCACGCGGCTCCTCAGCGCTGAGCCTGGCGAAGGCGGGACAGACCCAGAGGCCGCCAGAGGACGCTGGGAGGCAGGGCAGGAGCTCACCACGGTCAGAGCAAGTAAACCTGCCACACAACGGCTCTCGCCTGGGTCCCAGCAGTGAGGCCAGTGATTTAACCTACAGCCCATGAGGTTTAAGGGTGGAGACACGTGTGTGTCCCTCAAGGAGCCGGCAGCCCTGCCCTCGGTTCCGATGGGCCACTGCGCCTTGGGATCCTGTGGTGACTCTCGTAAGAGCAGGAACATACCCTGACTTCAGGACGGCTGTTCTGAACACAATCAGCCCGCACACGGAGCCCCGTCATGCTGTCTCCCCCAGCTGGCTCCCCACCCCAACCCCGGGGGCCCAGGCCTGGCTCCCCAGACTCAGGGGGCTCCCCAGACCCAGGGGGCTCTGAAGAGAGAGGCCATAGCGCTCCTTGGACCAAGGCACCGCCTGTGGGGCTGCTCTGGGACGCTGCGAGCACGTGGGGCAGCACCCTCTGGTCTGGCACCTCAGGAGCTCCCAGAGCTTCCGTAAAGCACCAGGGATGAGAAGCATAGAGCAGTGTGGCCAGCACAACCAGACGGTGAGCAGCTCCCGTGGGGCTGGCATGTGCTGGACAAGCGCATGGTGAACGAAGGGCTCCTGGCAAGGCTGCCAGCTGATGTGCTGAGCACCCGGTGGGAAGGCGGAAACCTGGCCAGATGGTGACCTCAGGGCCTCGTGCAAACACTGCAGCCATGAGAAGCCAGCCTGCATGTCCACCACAGAGGGAGGAGCTGCTCCAAGGCCAGTGCCCACCGACCTGCCCTGGGAAAATGGCCACACCAGAAGCCGGCGGCCTGCAGAGGTGCTGGGCTGGGCCAGGTCCTGCCCCAACCAGAGCAGCAAGGGCTCAGGTGAACTGGGACCTGCTGGCTCCAGAGCCGAGGAGCCAGTCTGCAGAAGGGGGACAGGGCAGAACCATATTATCCCTCTGAATCTACGGACAAGCATTTGCACAAGACAGACTATCTCCAGAATCCACCTGAGATTAGCCCGTGGCCAGGAACTAGCTTCTGACTTCACATCTTCAGACACTTATAAAAAATATGACCCCAAATGAGTGTCTGTGTCCAGATGGTGCACCTTCTGGTGGTAATTTACCTTCCTCCTGGGCAGCATCAGAAGCGGAAATACCTGGACGGCGCCCACACCCGCGGAAGGGGAGAACCCACCTGAGCTGCGGCGCTGTGGTCGGTCACTGGAGCCAGCTGCACATACTGGACCTGGATGTCACTGCCCTGGAGCGGCGACCCATCCACCCCGGCGGTGGCAGCGTCCGAAGAGGCGACGGCTATGAGCTGGGCTCCCTGCAGCACCTGCAGACACAGAGCAGGCCGCCATGAGCGCAGGTGCCAGTCCCCAGTGGCTGCACGGCGGCCGGGTCTGCACTCCTTTCCGTGGGTCCCCGTGTCATCAGTCACCTTCCGGTGTGCGCATGTGCTGAGGGCACAGCATGACAGCTGTGCCAGCATGTCTGCAGGAGACTGCCCTCAGACGTGCCCATGTCGGGCACCTGACTGACAGAATGAGGCAGCTTGTTCCCAGCAGCAAAGCTGGGGGAGAATAAGCAGCGCTCAGGGCCCCTCGGCCCCCCGGCCAGGCCCCCCTGCTCCCAGCTGCTCCCAGCTCCGGCCTGCATCTGAGGTAGGCCCTGTGGAGGTGAGCCGGCCGGATTCTCCTGTGGTCAAAAGGCGGCCAGTCCTTTCCTCCCAAACCCCCTTTACTTCCCGCCCACCACAGAGCTCAGCCGCAGTGTCCCAGTCCCTTCTGGGGACAGGCGGTGGCTAGGGCGGACAGTGGTCCCCCCACCCCGGATTCCTCCGTCGAAGCCCCAGCCCCTAACAAGGTAGGGTTCGGGAGTGGCTGAGGTCAGAGGAGATCAAGAGGGTGGACCCCCGAGACAAGATCAGTGCCCCTCCAAGAGGAGCAGGAGTCACAGGCTCTCTGGGCACCGAGGACAGCGACACAAGGACAAGGCCAGGAAGGGCCTGGCCCCACCAGCACCTGCTGCAGCCTCGGCCCAAGGAGCCACCCGCCGTGGACGCCCCAGCCTGCTGTATCGTGGTGGCTGCCCGAGCTCAGGCACGGTGACGGCAGTAAGCCTCATCCCCCCCCACTCTGCTCCTCGGGAGATGAGGTTCAAGAACTCTGGCCACCACAGGGGCCCAGGGCAATGAGGGAGCAGACAAAACCTGCCCAGCAAGTTTGGAGATGGCCGGAAGGACAGGTGGCGGTCATGAAAAGCCAGCCGACTGTGGATAAAGTGAAGGTTCTTACGGCTGGGGTTCTCACCTGGCCCTGGTCGGCTTGCTCACTACACACGTGTGGGCAATGCATCATTACTGACTCTATATAATAAAGAGCTCCGCCCAGTGCTCTGGGCTACTGCACAGCTGCAGGAGAGCAGAGACTCAGGAGAGCAGAGACTGGAGTGGTGGCAGCACCGAGGACAGAGGCCCAGAGGACGGCTGTGTAGGGGCAGAGAGGGCCAGAGGCAGGGACTGGCCTGCTGCATGCAGACTCGCTCTGAGTGGACAGGATTCTAGGGACTGACCTGCCACCATAGGAATTAAGTTGTGTATAAGCCTTTCACCCCAAGAACGTTCCACTGTCATTCCTCGGTCTCACTGAATCCATAGTGAACTTGTCCAGGGCTTGAACCCACTGGCAAGATAATTGGCGACAGTGGGCAGGATGCACTGTTGGCCCAGGAACAGAAGAGGCTGCCCTCCTGGGAGGAGTGTTTCCACGGGATGCACCTATGGACGGGGAGACATCCGAGTGTCCCCCGGTGCACATGCGGTCCGACGTGGTCTGCCTCCTAGAGGACTGGGCCCCACCCCAAGGCTGGGAAGGGGTGGAGGTGACACCCGAGGCAGTAGGTGGCCCTTAGCAAATTAGGGAATTCCTTAGAGAAACCAAGCGCCCATGAGGCGGGAACAGTGGGGAGTCTTTTTCTCACAGTCCTAAGAGAGGCCATAAGGGAGAGAGACGCCCCCCCGCGGGAAGGAAGAGGAGAGGCAGCGCAAGCACGTGAGCCGCGAGGCGCCCCTGAAGAGGGAGAAAATTTGTTAGTGGCTGAAATGGCGTCACTAAGAGGCGCCGTGGAAACGCTAAGGGATGTCGTGGTGCCCGAGAGGCAGCGGCCCGAGCGCAGGCCGCCAGGCGCGAGGGGCAGGTGGAGGACGCAGCGGGGCCGTCAGCCCCAGAAATGGAGGAGCAGGGGTCTGAAGAACAGATCAGGGTGGAGGCCCTGCGGGTGTCAGAGGCACCGGCCCCTCCTTGGTGGAAACCCCACCAGCTGAAAGTCGGTGGAAAGCCCAGAAGAAAATAAAGACCCGGCCACCGCGGGTTCCTCCAGGAGGGGTGCAGCCCCTGCCCAGGTCGGGGAGCGCTCCGTGCTCTGCTTCTAGCCTCAGGCTCAAGCAGTGAAAGCACAGAAGAAAATATCGTCTACTCGGAGGAAGAATTTAAAGGGCCCCGTGAAGGTCACGAGGACCCAGATGTGGGCTGGCCTGATAAAGGCAGGAGCCGACGGAGGGAAATTGGATGGGATGTCAAACAGAATCTTACTGGCGCTGTGGCAACAATGGAGACCAGGACAGTGGTTCGGGCTGCTAAGGCCAAAGCAGAAGCCAGAGACAAAGCAACAAGATGGGCGTGAGTGCCTGCAGGACTTCCTGCTGGAGAAGGTGGGCATTGTAAGGCCCACCCATGGTCCTTTTGGTTAACTCACCTGAGAACTGGTTTGAATTCAGCCAGGATGACCACTTGGTGGCAATGGATCTCCTCAGGCTTGAGGGTTATTATAATTTGTTGTAATCTGTTATTTGTGTTCTGTATTATGTTATTATGGAACTTGGTTACAGTGTTCCAGCTTCCTCATACAAGGACCACTGCAGAGGATTCAGGGCACACAGACGGCGAGGCGAGAATCCTGGAGGGGTGGAGTGTGGATGCAGTGAAGGTTCCTGTGGCCGGGGTTCTCACCTGGCCCTGGTTGGCTTGCTCACTACACATGTGTGGGCAACATGTTGTCATAGACTCTATAAATAAAGAGCCCTGCCCAGTGCTCTGGGCGACACAGTGGCATGGCTGCCTTTGCAGGAGAGCAGAGACTGGAGTGGTGGCAGCGCCAAGAACAGAGACTGAGAAGGATGCAGGGGCGGAGAGGCCCAGAGGCAGAGACCGGCCTGCTGCATGCAGACTCGCTCTGAGTGGACGGGATTCTAGTGACTGACATGCCATGGTGGGAATGCAGTTGGGTATAAACGCTTTCACCCCAAGAACATTCTATTGCCATATCTCGGTCTCCCTGAATCCATAGTGGACTTGTCCGGGGCTGGAACCCACTGGCCAGACACCCACCAATTAACAAACAGGCATCGACACTGAACCTCAGGCTGGATGCCCACTGGTGTCAACTGTCCAGAACTTGAAGGGACACTCTTAGACACACTGTGTCATCTTCAGTGGCTCTCAGACTCAGTGTATATACACTCTAAGTTCAGCTTAGGAGAATCCCTTTGGCGAGGTCCTCTCTCCCGGTGCCATGAAGAGCCTCTCTGGGAGAATTCTGATCTGCAGACACAGAACCCGGACCCGACAGGGAGAGACCACATGTTCAGAAAGAGGAACGTGTAAGGCAGCCCTGGACGCAGCCCGGCTCTGGAGCGCCTCACACACAACACTCAGCAGGAGCTCCAGCAGGGTCCGGCCTCCCACCGCACCTTCAGGGGGCATGTGAAGCGTTGGCAGCCAAGGCAGTGTGTGGTCGCAAGCAGCTTGTGTGACAAAGGGAGGCCTGGTGTGCGGGACACACCTGCCTGTCTTCTCTGCATGGTGTGCTTGGAGCCCAACTCTGAGGTTTGATAACCTGACACAGGAATCAGAAACTGGGCAAACGCTTAACTTCAGGTATAAAGAATTTCTTTAAACTTTCTCCAAGTAGAAAAACACCAAAAAAGCAATGCCTCATGCTTGGCCAACCGCAGGCCTCTGGCGGAGCACACGGACCTCTCACCTTTCACTCATGACACACTTCCCTGCCAGGAGTGGTGCAGGGCTCTGTCCCTGCCGCCCCTCAGGCACTGGAAATGAGAATAATGAAATGGAGGGGGGAGGGAGGGGAGACTTCCTCCCGAAGGCAGCGCATCCCAAAACAACCACAGCCGTTCTGCACAGACGGGGCTCAGCTCACCCCGCCGGAGGGCGAGGGCGCAGTGGGGGCGGCGCACAGCTGAAATCCGCCCGGGCCACTTCACGATCTTTGCCTTCCTTCAGGGGGCAACATGAAAGAGTGGCCTGGGTTTTATAAAAGTGTCCGTAGTTGTTTACACATGAAATAATTCCTACATCATTTTCCTGCCCTGATGCATGATATGCACACAGTGGCTTTCACTGCAACGTGTTCTCTCACACCCTTACACACATACACACACACACACACACACATACACACCCCCTACACCCACTACACGCCCCCCACAAACACACCCTAAACACCCCCTCCACATACCCCCACGTGTACATACACACTCACAACCCCCCTCTTCTCACTTCAAAAAATCCCTGCAGCAAAATATTGGTTACTTCCCATCTCTTCTAATCTTTTTCCCAGCTGGGTTTAGAAGGCCTCGTATTATGGAAAAAGTTTGAAAGTCACAGAAATCTACTTTTAAGCATAGTATAAGAAGGGACACAAATTCCAAAAAAGTTGAGAGTAGTTTACAGAGCCCCTCAGCTGTCGCTAGCTGGACACTGGTAACGCTGCCTCACGGACACACACAGGGAGTTCACTGGAACGTCACTGGGTCGCTGGGCTTTAGTATATATGTGTGTGTGCGCAGTGCGCACTCATGAGAGACGTGAGCGTGGCAGAGCACACACAGAATCTCCCAAGCTGTGAATAAGCAGACATTGCTTAGCCTATAGATACGTACAAACCTTTTTCATACACATCTTAAATAAGATCAGCTACCACTGCTCACAAAAAAGACTGACGTACCATATCAAAATACGCTGCTAGTTCCAGCAGCACTCACCATTGGTGACTCATGATCTAAGCAGCATGACTAAAGCCCAAGTCGTTAAAGATTCCCATGTGGCTGGAAACCTCCTAAACGTAGGGAAATTACTCACCCAGATTTGAAAGTTTCGATAGATATGACACTGCCTAGCGCCAGAGTTTGGACAAAGTGAATGCCCGCTGTGCAACACAGAGAAGACAAGTAGTGACTACAGCATCTCACTATGCTGATGGACAGTGACTGTAATGGGGTTTGTGGGGGGGACTTGGTGATGGGGGAGTCTAGTAAACATAATGTTCCTCATGTAATTGTAGAATAATGATACCAAAAAAAAAAAAAGTGAATGCTCGCCTCATACCGCCTACAGTACGGATCACACCGCGCTGTGTGTGCAGCCCGCATCTGGACGCTGTTCTGCTCGGCCCTAAGTGCCCACGGAGTGCACAGAGCAGGGCAACGGGACAAGGCAGGAAGCAGCTGCCCTAATCTCTCTCCACTTTCTTACACGTTTCCATAGCTTTCCTTATTTCACCCGCAACGATCCTACTGGCCGGGCAGGATGCACTGCCGCTTCAGTCTCAACAGAAGGAAGCAGAGACTAGGAGAGAAGCCAGACTAGAGAACACATCTCATGACCACCGGAATCGCTGACTGGTGGAGGGAGTGGGAACGGCGGAGCTGACGGCGCCCCAGAGAGCGCAGCTGGTCTGGGGCCCCAGGGGCCAAGGGGCTGGTTCGGATCCATCCTGGCTTCATCTCCCTGGGCCATCCCAGAAAAGCTACTGTCCCAGGTGTAAAAGGGAAACAGCACTCACCCAGCTCCCCAATTCACTTCATTTCCTCAACAGAAATCCTATGAGAGGCTATAATCTAGGAAAATGCATGTGTCCAGCTCCAGAAAGGGACAGCTGTCACCGCACAGAGAGGCCAGCTCCTCGTGGCGCTTTGGCAGGGAGGCATGGTGCGGCTGCCTCATGGCGACTGCGTGTCACGGAGGGCCTGGGGCCCGACGGTGACGTGACCCCTGCTTACTCTTGGTTCGGTTTTCACTTCTAGTAACAACTTAGTATTAACTAAAACCAGAAATGCAGCAGTGCCCTCTCAGGGCTGGGTGCCGGTCCTGGGGTGTTGACAAGCCCAGGAAACAGGGTGCAGCCCCAGACGTGGCGCTCCAGCAGAATGGGAGTGAGCCGGCAGGGGCTGCCAACGATCCAAAAATAGACTGCTGCTGGAGTGTTGTTTCCTAGTCACATGAATAAACATTTAGGTCTTTGTTTTGCTTGCTTCAACTCTCCCAAAACAAGATTGAACAGAAGGCAAAGGATATCTCAGAAACGGTATACACCCAAATTTTTTAAATCTGAACTTTTTAATGCAGAAAACATTTCCAGACTGTTCTAACAGCTCAGCAACTGTTTAACAATGCACAGGTATAAAAATGCTCTGACTTTATCATCAGCCAAGCTGGCCCAGCACAGCATGGTTAATGAGTCACAAAGTTTCTCCACGGGGGTTTTGTGTCCTTCAGGTCAGGATGGGCATCCACAGACCAACCGCCCACCCATCAGCCTGACCAGGGAAGGCTGCTTTTACCCAACGAACATCTAGGTGAGGACACTCCTCACTGTACTGGGCCAGCCCAGACCCCTGAACTCCATGCAGTCCACACCTCCTGGGTGCCTCCCGAGCTCGGGCAGGGCCCCTCCGCACATGGCACAGGCCCTCACTTTAAAGAGCTCAGAGCTGAGCCAAGATGGGTACAGGGTGGTTTCTGAGAGATGCTGTACCCTCCTTGTGGGCAACCACACACCTCATCCTTCCCAGTTCAAGGTTACGGCCCCTTAAAGGAAAGCAGGCACCATGGGGCTGTGGGGCTGCAGCCTCAGCTCTCATACACCACTGGCGCCCGCCACCACCCAGAGGCCCCGGCCGCACAGGGGCCTGCAGAGCAGAGCTGAGGGGCACGGGAACACAGCCCACACGGGCTCCTGGCCGTGGGCCAGCCCAGCTCCAGTCCCAGAAGTGAGCCCCCAGCTGACCCCAGCGATGCCATGTGGAGCAGACCCACCATCCGCTGAGCCCAAAAAACCCAGTCATGAAAGATGGTTATGCTTGTTGTCTTCGGCTCTAAGTTTTGGTGTGGTTTATACATCAAGAGGTAACCGAAGACAGAAGGATGGCTACACTGGCGCAGAGGGTCATGGAATCGGGCTTGGAAGCTTCGTGACAGAGTTTACCGTGTTTGCAACTTGCTGTCCAAGAGTCTAAAGAAAATAAATACACACACTCCCGAATTCCTCATAGAACCATATGGATTTCAGGTTGTACTTCTATACAATGCAATCATGACTCGTTTGCGACTGGTTCTGATTCCAGCAGCTGTAGAAACAGACTCCTCTGCATTGAGGTACCAGCGCCAATTAATAGCTGCGACGTTAGAACACCAAGTCCCTCCCTGTTCACCTGGTTCCCATCCACATGGCTGTGGGCAGGCAAACTGCGTACTCAGTTTTCCGGGGGACTCAGAGCTCAAAGCTCTCAAGTAGATGCCAGAGGCAGTACATGTGCAGATGAAAGCGCTCCATCCGCTTCAGGCACGGAGCCCACCCACTGGGGCTGAAACACCCGAGTGAACCCAAGGCAAGGATTCAGCTCCTCATCAAGGTGACCGAAATGCCCAGCTGCCCCAGGGCTGAACACCAGGCCCACACAGCTGTCCTCCTGCAGAGAATTCCTGATTTGAGTCTGTTACATGTTGCTCTGATTAAAACAGCACATCTCCTACCCTCATGCAATCAAAACACCCAAGAGAACAATTATCTTTAGGGAAGAGGGAACAAATCGAGCCCTTCCGTTTTTGCACACCTAGAGGAGCCATGGGCGGTGCTGAGCCGGGGGGCTGGGAGCTCTGTCAGCGAGCGTGTGGCCTCGGAGTCAGTCCTGCTTCCACTGGGGTGCAAGGCTGGGTGGCTCCACACAGAACCTGCTGCAGGGCAGCACCCGCCATGCAGTCTCAGAACCAACACCCCGCTGCCTGTCACAAGGACGTGAACGTCAGCGCCTTGCACTCTCTCATCAGTTTGTTTTGTGGAAGAGAATCTTGACACTGAGAATATTTTCAGAATAAACACTTTGCAGCCACTTCTTTCCTCTCCTACTCAAATTTAACCTCTCTGCATAATGTCTACGCTTCCATGTTTAATTCTGTAATTGCATGGCAATCTCCTAAACTGAGTAAAATTATGTGTTTCTCCAACTGATTAGAGAAGTCTGGAAAATTATTTTGAGTTGTACAAGTCTTCAATCACATAAAATTAATCAGAACCAAAGAATGTATCCCTTGTTATCTAAACTCTGAGCATCCAAATATTCTCTATAAAAACTTGGCAACATTTTTACCCAAAATTCACCATTCAAATTGAAAAACTGCTGTAACAAACTGGCAGCCAACTATTTGAGTTGCATGTGATTTCTGAGAGGCTGGAGGTGCTGGGATTCCATCTGAGCTCCCACCTCCACCCCAGCTGGGGCTCCCACAGATTGAAAGTGTCACAGGCCAGCTCCCCCCACCTTCCTAAGGGCTACCTTAAGTCCCAGTCGGCTTCTGCCAGCACCTCAGGACATTACTAAGCGGGGTCAAACTCAGATAACATCTTTAAAATCACTTGACTGCAGTACACAGTCCTCACTGTGTAAAGAGAAGACAATTCACGCCCCCCGTTTCAGTGGACTCCACAAAAAACACAGAACTCTCTGGTACCGAGTGTGCGAGCATTACACCATTAGGTCATTGGTGCGTGAAAGGCTCTGAATGGGACGGAACCCTCTGTGGAGGTAACACGGCTGAGAGAGTGTTCGGTGTTGGAACGATGGGCGTCTGGGAAGGGCTGGAGCTGCTGTCACTGTTCCCGGTTAAAACATCAGGCCAGGAAGCCCCCACACACTGAAGTCCTGCTGTCCAGCGCGTGTTCAGGAGAAGGGGGGACCTGAAGAGGGAGGAGCCTCACCAGACTGACGCTGGCTCAGAGTCACAAGCGGTGCCTCTGAGCTCTAACAAGGGCTGGCAGAGCAGACATGTGCACCGTAGTTCACCTACCAGATGCCTCGATGCGCAGGCTTCACGGTGCAGGCCAGGCTGACCTGCCCCACAGGGGAGGCGGCATGAGTGCAAAGTGGTACTGTGAGCAGCGCAGGCTCTGGGCAGGACCCCCCTTCCTCTACGGGGAAGCCTGCCTATTTTCCCCTTCTCACCTGAAAAAGCTCTTTCAGCAAATTCAGGCTGACCACGCACCTTCTTGACTTCACCTAGTGAGCCAGGGATCAGCGGCATCCAGGCTTGATTACTGACCTGTCCTACTTTGGGGGACTGTTGGTGGAGGTCCCACTTTTGAGGCTCAAATTCAAATCTTGAAAGTTGAAAGGGGTTTCAGAGATCCTCTTGGCCCAATTACTCCATTTTTCCAGAGAAAAGTCTGATTTAGAAGTAACACTACTTCTGTCCACAAAACTCTTTGGGGTTCCTCACTGAAGGCTGATGAAGAAAACACCCCCAGTGGCCAGTGCCCAGGCCTTCTGTGCCCACAGCCTGTGCCCAGAGGAGAGGCTCCTGCTGAGCAAGACCGTTTCCCCTTCTCCTCAAGAGCAGCATCTTTTTGCTTGAACCCAGAGCCAACATGTCCTCCTCTTTGCAAAAGAACAGCCCGGGTCCCAGGGAGCAGAGCCATCGGACCGGACCGGACTGGAGGTGGTAAGGCTTCTGAACGGTGGAGGCGCAGAGACAGGATGTGAGGCTGGAAGTCAAGGGCGACGCCAGCAAAAGCCCGTGGAAGGACAGGCGCTGTGCACAGGAACACAGCAGTTTCCTGGAATTAAGGTTACTTACTCCCAGCACACACTTTCAACCACATCATTCTTAATGTACAAAACTGGGCCAAATTCTGATCCTGTGCTATTCATTTAAAAGTTTTTAAAAAATGTCTTGCTAAGGTTAAAATGTCCCCATAACTTGACAAGTATTTTCTGGGTGTACAGAGACACAGCCGAGAAGACGCCCGTGGCCAGAGTGAGCCCCGAGTCAGCTTCCTGCCTCGGCCTTCTCCGCCGCGTGAGCGCCCTGAGGACCGCTCTGCATTCGCTTGGCCGAACTCGGCTTCCTGGTTCAGGGAAAGGAGCGATTCACTGAAGCCTTGACCAAGATGTCACTCTAGCAAATGGATACTTGGTAAGAAATGTGACTGGCGCCGTCTCCCAGCAATCACAACGGTTCTCGGCCGTTCCCAGGCCAGGGCCCGGGCTCTGTCATGCGCCAGTCAAGTCCAGTCCGTCGGCAGCACCGTGAACTAGAACCTGGGGCTTCTGGTGGCACAAACTAAAGCCTCAGGCTGGCCAGGCTCTACTTGTTAGGAGTTCTGTAAGATCACTTACATTTACACTACGTTTGGTGTTTCTTTAACAATCATTTTAACTCATTTTAAAAAGTTAAATTTCTAAGCTAAACTGTTTACAGTGATTAAGCCCAGATGGTCTGCTTTCTTTAAAAGGTTCACACATGGAGACCATTTTACCAAGAAAGGGAGTATTTCCTAAGCAATCGATGTTTTATGCACGCAGCTCTCTAAGCAACGTTGTCTGAAAACCTGTCACGTGCCCACAACGAACCTGAGGGGACGCCGGGCTCCACAGCAGGAGCTGCTCAGAGCGCAGGCCAGTGACACCGCTCCAGGACAGAGCTGGCATCGCTCTCCGGAAAAACGGCTTCCCTCAGACCCTGCCCTCACTCGGTGCCATGCCTGCGGCATGCCTGAGGGCCCGAGCCCAGGCTCTTCTCTCCCGGAAAGGAAGCGCCCCCCTCTAGCACCCACCAGGGCCGGGGCTGAGCCTTGGCCGCCCTCTGCTCCTGCTGAAGCCCCACCAGCTTCCTGTAGCTGGCACTGCCCATTCTGTTTCAGGGACCCGGAGACCCTAGCAGAAAGTGCTCAAGTCACCTCCACAGGATGGTGCCCTGGAGGAATGGCAGCACTGGGACCTGGGTCCCAATACAACTGCCGCCCACCCAGCTCTCTTCCTAAGAGTACTGTACCCAAGCCGGGCCCTCCTCTGTACCCACGAGAGGCATCCGGAGGCACTGCAGTGCAAGGAGATGGGTGTAACCTAGGGGCAAGAGCCAGAAGGGGTGCTTCACCCCCGCCCCCCTCCCATCTCATCCACACGCCCCACTTCAGCCCGCACATGGGTGCCTGGCAGGGCCTACCTGAATGCAGGGGCCCCACAACCCCTCATTTTCTCTGGTGCAGCGTCAGTGGGGGATTCAGGCACCCGCATCCCACATGTGCCCCAGAAGCCATGGAGAAGGCCCTCCCTCTTGGCACCCCAGTGCTCCAGCAGCCCCTGGCACACGTGCCAGCTGCACCCGGCCCTCCACACGGCTCCTCTTTCCACACCTGCCCCAGGAGAGCAATGGGAGACATGTGCAAACATAGCTGCCCAGAAGCCTGGCAGCAAGCATACCCCTCCAGGATCACCGTGCCACCTTCAGGCCATGCCACCAGCCACGTGGCATGAAAGGCAGAAACACATGGAGCCCGACTCCAGGGTCCTCAGGGAGATTGCGTTTTAATGCTCAAGCAACCAAGGGCGTCCCAAATTTCCAATCTAGACCCAACACCCTGAGAAGTAGGCTAAAGCAGTTTTTATTTAAGGTGCTATAATCACTTCCTTAAGCTTGAATGTACTATTGATTTATCATCCTGACTATCTTTGGATTTATCAAAATACGAGGTGAAATGTGTTAATATTTACAGTGTAAATTGCAAATAGTTGTAAATGTTTTAAAAATTACTTGATCGCAATAGCTTAGAACTGTAAGCTCCTAAGAGAGACATCAGTCGTGATCTATTCTAGCACTTTCCAAGCAGCAGGTCATGAAATCAATCTGACGTGTCCCAACCAGCATTCAGAAAAGATGAAAGGCAACGGGAGGCAGGGCAGACGGGAGCGAAGCACCTGGAGGCGGCAGATCTGCGCGCGGTGAAGCCGAGCGCCCGCCTGCAGGCCCGGCTCCAGCTGTGCGGGGAGCGAGGGAGGAGCTCGGGAGTCAGATTCAAGCCTATTTTCCTACGTGGACGCTGAGGCTGCACAGCTGCACACGGCACAAATTCACCTTTCAACAGGCAGGCTGACACCTGCTCCACTGTGCAGACTGTGCACGGGAGGGTCCCAGGGTCACGCGGCTCTGCTGGGGCCAGGACGCCCCACCGCTCACAGCCCCACAGTAAGTGAGGACGGGCCTGAGGCGGCCAGGATGACTCAGAGCTGACGCCCGGCTGGTGGCAGGGCGACTGTGCCAAAGGGGGGCGCCTCCCCGGGCGGCCAGCCAGTCCGCCCGCCTGAGCCCCGTACCACCCCATGTAAAGGCCCAGGACCTTGTGACGGAGGTTCTCACCTATGATGCATCAGAAATCATCTCGTCTGCCTCACTGCAAACTGCGATCCTATGGCTCTTAATATTTGAGGGCCTTTGGTCTTCATTTTCAGAATCTTCTGGAAATCCATAGTGAGTCAAAACTTCTATTACACCTGACACTGACTTGGAAAACAGGAATCCCTTAGATGAGGAATCACTGTGCAGACCTGGCGCACCTGGTTTGTCTGAACGTCCAGCCGCATCACGCCCTCCGCCTCCGGCTCGCATCAGTCTTCTGGGAACTCGCCGTGTCTCTGATGCTGGCTGACTTACCAGACGAAGCGCACCCTCTATCAGACAGACTCCACAGCCGCATACGTCACTGAGGGGCGAGGACACCCCTGAGCCAGTCCAAGCGCACACTGTCCCCATATGCTTATTTGCTCTTTGCTCACAGGACGGCGACTGATTAATTCTGAGGCTCTGAGCGGGTAGCAAAGGAGACGGGGGCCGTGTGAACTCACTTGCGTCCCCAGAGCACTGCGGTCGGCCCGGGGACGACAGGAGACAGCACGTGAGCAGCCCAGGGCCGCGCCTCCCAGTGAGAGCTGCCCGCCCGGAGCACAGCACAGCAGGCGTGCGGGGGGCAGGCCGGGGGCCTCCCGAGCAGGCGCTCTCGCCCAGAGCCCGGGACCGGAATCAGCGTCTGCTCTGTAATCTTGACCCAAGCAGAGGTGGCCTTGTGGCCTCCCCCCAACAGCGGATTAGATGAAGGATGAGGAGCGGTCACTACAAGAGGGTGTGCATGGCCAAACACGGAGGGACGGGGATGGGGACCACCTACAAGTCCTCCACGGCCAGCCAGGCCCCAGCCTGCTCCCCACCGCGGCCTCCCTGGGGACGCGGCTCCCCCCTAAGCCTCTCGCTCTCCACAGGGCTGCCGGTCGGCTCTCTCCAGCCCTCCCTCCTTTCCCGCATGTGGGGACAGTGCCCACTGCCGCCCTATGCCTGCAGCCTGTGGCTGTCATGTGCCAGGCGCTTGTCCCACTGACCCACGGCAACACCACCAGGGGCCATGCCCCCAAGCAGCAGTATGCACGTGGCTCCCACGTGGCGTGGGACTGGGATCTCTTGGTATTTAAGCTGAAGGAAACACATGACTCAGAAAGGATGGCCCCTGGCAGACCCAGGTTTCAGGATCATGCGAACGCACATTAAAGGCCACAGGACATGAAGCCATCAGATCGGCCTACTGGGAACACGGCTTACTGCCGACTCAGCCTTACAAACCCTACCACCAGCAGCGGCCATGAACAAGCCCAGCACACATCTCCCTCCCCTCCGCTGCCCAGGCACAAAGGGGCCAGGTGCCCTCACGTGAGCTGTGTGCTGACGCAGGAACAGCAGCACACAGGAGAAGCAGAGCACAAAGAGACCAGCGAGGCACGCGGGCAGCAGGGGGTGGGCGCGGGGCGGGCTCCTCCCGGTCGGGGAGGCGAAGGCCTGCCCACCGCCTCGCGGGGCTTTCAGCTGCTCCCTGAGCATTTCAAGTGTCACCACATGATCATTCTTAATGACACTGAAACTATTAGGTAAGAATAAATCAAGCCGATGAGCTAGTCAGAGGATCCGTGAACTCAAAAAGCATCACACGGAAGTCTCTTCATGGGCTTCCCTAGTTCAGAAGGGTACTGCTTTGCCCAAAGTTGGGGAGCCACTCAACACCTCTCCCCCATAAGAAGGGGCAGAGCCCTGTGTAAGCAGCCTTCAGTCAGTCACAGGCCGTCTCTGAGCAGGGCTGGCAGAGGCTCCCGTCACCCGGGGCCTGGGGCAGCTGTCTGGGAGTCTGAGGCCACCCTGGCTGAGGGGGGAGGGCCCCAGCCCAAGCAGGGTCCTCTCGGGGGCCTGACACAGAGACCGAGGTGGGGCCTGGGCAGGCAGGGGCCGCCACCTCCTGCCTCCAGCGCTGCTGAGCTTTTGGTCAGACCTATGAGTGACATCGAGTTGAGACAGGTGTGTATGCCTTGTGAAACAGAATGGTGTTTTGCAAATATTTGGTCAGTTTAGTAAATGAAGTTGTTATGAGCAAGGTAGCTTAATGGGAACAGGAACCAGCCAAATGATAAAATAGCAAGAGAGAATTTCCACACATGGGAAATGAGGAGGGGTTAAGTAAACAGGTCTGCCAGAACAGGTGGCTTTGTATGAACACACAGTGTGTCAGAAGGCACAGTTTCCTTTAGAAAAGGAAAAGATGTGAAAATGTACCTCCCTGAAGCCACCAGCAGCTTCGCTGCACCTCAGAAAGCACATCTCACCCAAGATCCCCACAGCTGGGCGCACACTGTACAGACGGCTGGCACTGGGGCACCCTGTGGCCGTTTCAGTTATTCTTTTTGTTGGAGATTAAAGTGCCAGTTGGCATTTGACCACAGAAAACACAAACAAAGGCCACGTCTGTCTACTGTGTTATTGCCCCAACATGGTCATCAACGCCATTCACATAATGAACAGAGGGGGCATGTTCGCCTGTAAGGCACAGCACTACGTGACACCCCACAGAGCTCAGCCCGGAGCCCCACGAGCACAAGTCCCAGTCTCTCAGGTGTCCGTGGCCACCTGGAGCAAAGCCAGTGCTTCCCAGGGCCAACCTGTACCATTTACTGTCTGGCCATGCCCCCCAGCAGGCAGGCATCAAGCGAGGGCAGGCGAGTAGCACGTACCTGCCCATCCTGTCCCACGTGGTGTATCTGCAGATTGCCCTGCAAAATGGACAGAAAAGGGAGAGATCAAGGACAGAAACAACTTCAAGATATGATCAAGGCAGGAACTCCCCACCCCAGTCATGAATAACCAGCAAGCCATTAATACCAATTCTGCAATTCAACCCCCGGTAGCAATAAAAACCCTGAAACAAAATATTTAAACTGATTTTACAGTGGGTGGGTGGGGGACTGTCATGAAGAAACTCAAAAAAACTGTACCAATCCCTCCTACCCTGACCCCAAATGAACATGTCATTTTTTACTAACTTTTTATTTCAGAGCAATTTTAGACTCTCAAGCACCAGAAGTGCAGCAGCCCCGAGCACCCCGTCACCAGCGCACTGTCACAGCCAGGACACCGACAGGACCATGCGGCCGAGCGGGTCACAGGTCTACTGGCATCGCAGGAATTGGAACGCGTTTCATTTCTTTAAAAACGTTAATGATTGTTTTAAGCCTGGTAAGTTCTGCTAAATGTCTCTGCAGACATCTTCATGTTGATACAATAATCACTTAATTTTTAAATGTACATTAAGGCCTTATTGTGATGACAAAACTAATTGCCTGTTGTGACTTACCATGAAGTAATCATTACTAATAGCAATTGCTTCTAATTTAATACCTAATGGGATCAAAAATATGGACTATATAGACAAGAGGGATTCATTTATGAAATCTGAAAAAAGGACGAGGCCATGCTGGTCCCTCTTTTCCCACAGCGACTCATGAACAACGCAGAGCTGAGGGCACGTGGTGGTCCCCTGCGGTGGGTCCTGTGCAGCTTCCAGCTCCCCGAAGTAACTACTGATAACCCACCGCTACCAGTAACATAAGGAGACCGTTAACACATATTTGCGTGCATATAATACACTGTGCTCTTACAATAAAGTAAGCTAAAAAAGGGGGGGAGGGCTCTGATATATTTACTGGAAAGCATCCGCGTACAAGGGACCCGCACTGCAGAGGGCAGCTGAATGTCAGCGCTCCCTGCCGGGCAGCGGCTGGTTGGAAAACAGCCTGATGGGAGCGCGCCTTCTGGCAGTAAAGGGCCCGGCTGGCCTCCAGCTCCTGGGCTTGGCCTCCCATGCGCCGCACGACTGCACCCCACCAGCCCATGCACCTCCTGCTGAGCGGCCGGGTCCCCGCGGCAACAGCGCCTGGCTCCTGGGCCTCTGGACATGACCCGGCCCCATGCTGGCCCCATGAGGGCGCACCCGCCCCATCCGCCACTTGGCCTCACGCCCACTAGTGAACCGATCATTCCAGGAAGCACTCGGCCCCCTCATCTGCGTAGGCGCTCATTCTGTGCTCGGCCACACAGCCTGTCTGCACCCAGAACCTCTGCTCTGCCCCCCAGGACCCTGGCTGCTGATGAGGGCCCAGAGTCCACAGCCGCGGGTGCAGGGGGTGGGAGTGGGGCCATCCTGGGCGCCCCAGCCTCCCCAGCTCAGCCCCGCCCCACAGTCCCAGAGCCCCCACCAACCCACCCCATGCTCCTCCCACTCCTGCACATTCGGGTCTCCCAGGCGGGGAGCAGGACTGAGCCCTGATGGGAGTGCAGGGCCGCAGCCCAGGTGGGAGCACCGGAATCGGGGTGGGCGGGCAGGGAAGTGGTGTTCAGAGGGCAGTTTAAGCCAGGAGCAGAAACCTCAACAAAGCAAATATCTACAAAGAAAATCAGCCGTGGGGCTGCCCGGGCAAAGTGCAGCACAGCCCGGGGCTGGGGCGCATGCCTGAGGAAACGCCAGTCAGGAGGTCTTGCAGCACATGGGCATCGGCCTCTGGCGTCGATCAGAGCGCAGCAAGACCGCAGGCATGGAGGGGCCCAGGCGGGCTGCTCGCCACTCACCTCGCTGTCCTGCGTGATCTGCACCTGCTCCCCTTGAGGCACCTGGGCGATGTGGAGGTGGCCCTGTGGGATCCGCAGCAAAAGAGAGACACCAGGAAGCATCAGAAGAAAATCAAAGCCACAGAAAACAAGAAACACTCTCTGAAATTTGTGTTTGTGATCATCTCAGAATTCAAGAGAAGACACTACATCCCGAACAGCGTGAGGTACGGTGTTCATATGGCATAAGCCTAATAAGGAGGCTCCTCAACCTCAGCCTTCAGGGCCCAAACGGAACCTTTAGCAGCAACTCTTCCAGGAGCAATGGGGCCTGGGGAAGACCTGTCAGACCACAAATGTTACTAAACGAGCAAATGTAAGAACAGGAAGAATGCATAAAAAAGGGAAACGTAAGTTTTCCAGGAAATCAGAATGACTTTTTAAAAATGACATTGTCAGCTTGGAGGGACCAGCACTGCTGGTGGGACAACCTGGCAAGTGCAGGGCCACCTCGGGGTGCTGCCAGGGGGCCGCTGGGGAGACTTGGGGCTGGGGGCACACGTGTGCGCAACACTGAAAGCAGGTCAGAAAGTTTTTTAAACAAGGGAACACTTACGTGACTATTTAAACAGGTGGAGTAAACACTAATAAATGTGTTACCAAAAAATCAAAGAATCCAACTAAAATGCACTTTTATTTGTAGATAGAAGCAGACAAATAATTCCTATAAATCTTGACATGGTTCAGTGAAATGAATACCCATTATCTTGTTTAAATTCCATCTTAATCAGAATGCATCTTAACTACTGTAGAGTTTTCTGTCGCTTTATTTTACTATGTCTATGTAACCCCTATATCAAAGTTATCTATTCTGGAATTCCTTCAAAGAGCTTTCTCACTAATGGGATACAAATAACTGCCTGGCTGTCAAACAAAGAGCCCAGTGTTTATAACTGTTTCATCTCCTTTGGAAAAAGAAGAAAACCCCATTTACAAGTGCTCATCAGCACTTCCTGGAGCCCACCCTTCCCAGGCAGTGTGCTAAGGACCACATCAAACCCAGGCACCCCGGATGGGGATCATTTCCAGGAGAGGCCCTGGGATGCAGGCACACCACGGAGAGGTTGCCATGCCCTAAACATGGGCAGAGCCTGGGGGTGTCCCTAGCGAAGTTCCTGCCCTGCTCTCCTCACCGCAGGGCCCGGGAGGCAGGGTCTGGAGGAGCGGGGGCAGCTGTGTGGGCCCCTGCAGAGCTAACTGCCCACCAACCCAGTGCATACCACACAGGCCGAGGGAAGCACCATGTCTCGCTAAGGCCACCCACTTTTCTGCTGGCCCCAGAAGGAAGAGGGTAGCGTGTGTCTGAGCTGAGGAGACACTCCACACACCCACAGTGCTTGCTGCCCAGGAGGGTGGACGGGAGCAGGCAGGCACAGGAGAGGGCACGCAGCTGAGGGCAGGGATGGCCACGGGGGAATGCCCTCGCCTGCAAACGTTAGAACTCGTACCGGGAACTACTTCTGCTCTATAGTGGCACTTGTGGGGACACCTCGACCCGAGCTGCCAATGTGATCCAGCAATGTGGGGAAACCGGTGCCTCCCCAGCTCCCCACCCCGGGCCAGAGAGAAGGTACATACTACTTGGACCTGGCCGTCCTCTCCGATCTGGTGGATCTGGACCTGCTGGGCGTTGGCCAGGGCGTAGTGCAGGGCCTGCGGCGGGGGCTGCGGCATCTCGCTGGTGGGGGGCGGCGTGCCCATCAGGGTTTCTGTGGGGAAGCGCACATGGCCCTCAGCCATCCGCCACATGAGCCCACGCCCCTCCCCAGCCCCACTCACACCCACGTGTCTCAACAAGGAGCTGGCATTCTGTACAGACCTGCAGACAGAAGGGGTCTGAAGGGCCGAGGAGTCAGACAGACAATTCTTATTTAAATGAAGTTGCTCAGGATGTATGGGCAGAAATGAAAAATGAGAATAAAGCTGGTGTTAAACCCTTCAAGACCAGCAGGAAGTGCTGTGTGTCTCTGGATAATTCAAGTAATGGTAAAAAATCTCCACCCACTTGTTTAAAGATGCATTTCCAATGCCATTTTACTTTCTGTGTTTACTCCACACTGACATATGTTTGTTCTGATGCGTTATTCATTAATTTTAATTGTAATGATTTCTCAATCAGAAGAATTTTTCTTAAACACTTAGAATATAAAGGGTTCAGAAAAAAAAACTTTTACTTTCAATGTACACATGTATTTTTGTTGCAGAGCATTATGGTAGATTGATCAGTACAAAAGACTGAAACAGAAAAGCACAGTCCATCAGAATGAAATTCTGTGAGAGAAGTACATACAATGTTACCATGAACTGGCAGGGGAGAAGGCACATGGAAAACGTCCATAACTGTGTATTTTTAATAGTGTAAAGGGTGGGCATCAGATTGACAATGTATTGGATTCCACTGAATATAACAAGAGTAAAATGTTAATACTTGCAATATGCCAGAAATGACATCCTTTTCAATTATTTCAAAGTGCAATGAAAAACTTTAGGTGTCAATATTTTTAAATGTCTTCAGTATTTTAAAACTGTATGAAGAACACACTTTTTTGAATCCCTTTAAGAGTATATGTGGCCAAAACATTTCAAGTCCACTCTGCTAGTGAACAGGAACTGTGTAACTAGATTCCCAAGTAGGTTCTGCTCCAGCTTTAAAAAAAAAAATCAACTAATTTTGCCAGTTCTCAAATGATTCAAAAATATAACCAAGAGTAACAGGCCCTAAGGCCCTGAAAAAACATAGAAACGTGGCCTGTGGTATGACACAGATTCAAATGATTAGATTTACCATTTAATCAATAGCTCTCCTGTAATTAATTATACAAGAAGACTAATTTAAATCTTTGTTTTGTAATTTGTGCTGATACAAAACCCCAGTGTAAAAGCCACACTGGGTTCAGACCCCAAGTGCTACAGCAAGTGACCAGAGACAGAAGGTTCCAGACCACAGCGAAGGAAGAGCAGCCACAGAAGGGCCTCCCCGACCTGTCCCGGCTCCCCTCTGCTCCTGAGGACAGACAGCAGCACACAGAGATCTGCGGGCGACGGGCTGTCAGGAGCTGGTTCTTTGGAACTCAAACTATGGGGGCACTAAGTAGATGTCCACCAAGGTCCTCAACACACCACCCAGGCCTATGGCAAAAATGCTGACCTACCTGCCTTGTGCAGTATAATCTTAAGCAGCCGTTGTCAGCTCAGCCACATATAAAAGTCTGCACAGGATTACCAGATAGAAGAGTACAATACAAAGGTTTCAATAAACTGACTTTTAAAACCCTTTGAAACTAGTGATTCTGTGGTCTGTGTTCAGATTGGCGGAAGTGATTCAGCTTCGAACAGAGCGCCTTGGCTCAGGGCCTCACGCATACGCTGACTTGGGAGTCTCTTTTCGTCTGCTGGTAATTCAAAAGTAAACAAGACGAGACAACCCTAGCTGCATTTGCTACTGATTCCAAATCAAGCCAGGAATCCTGGCTTAATTACATTTGACTAGATTATTTCTGTCACCACGTTGGCCTTAAGTACCAGATTTGCTTGCTTAGGCCAAGAGTATGCAGAAAGGACAATGACAAAAATCCCAGAAGTCCCTTTAATCAGCCACCTAACTACCTCATCTGATTTTAACCAGTCACCCAACTTCGCTTCATTTGCAGCCACCACGTAGCATGTCAAAATAGAGAGCAATTAAATCAACAGAAATGTATAAAGCACAGTACTTTCTAAAAAGTTTGATGCAAGAAGACTGTGTTGGGTGTCCCTCTCAGAACTCACTGGACTCCAGGAGCCCGCAAGCGGAAAGCAGCCCCTGGCGGTGTACCAGCAGGAGCAGGAGACCGGACAGGATGGCTCAGAAGCCCGTTCTCCAACCTCCCGGGACAAACCGACACCCAAAGACCCAGGGCAGAGAACCATGCGAATCTTGCTCCCTCTCGTGGTTTTAAAAAGCCGGCCCGCAATCCCACCCCTCTCCTCAGCCCACAGGTGTGCACCCCCCAACCCCACACACCTGAGCACACCCTGGAGAGGCAGCAATGTTTCCATCTGGGAGCTGGGAGCCCAATGACCAGCAAGAAGACAAGGGTGGCCCCTTACTGGGAGAGCCGGCCAGGACTCAGGCCACGAGCACCGCTGGCTCCTGGGCCCCCAAGGCCAGCTGGCTGGGTTTCTCTCTAGGAACGACACCCCTGGAGACGGTGGGCTCACGTCCCCACAAGCTGAGCCTGTCTAGGGTACATGACATGCCCCCATCGTGGCTGTGGACCACCCACCAAAGGCCAGGGGCAGCTGAGAGTCACACACAGCATCTCAGAAGGCACTGACATGTTTATAAACAATGTAACTGAAGAAACACAACTATCATTAAACTGAGTTACTGTCATTCAGCTGAAACAGTAATAACTGTAATAGAGACAAATGATAGTACAAAGTAAGTTACAAAATCCCAGCCACATAACAGAGATCAAACCCAAGTGGAGGTGAAGCCCAGTGAGTCTTCTACTACAAGGTCAGCAGCAGACACAGGCCGGATGGCCACGCACCCACCACGTCCTGATGTGCTCAACACCCTGCGTGCACATGGGGTCCAGACCCACTCGGCATCACTCGGGTGTCTGTTGGAAACTCAGAGCTTCAGGCCACTGTCCAGAAGTGCTAAATCAGGGTCTGAACTTAACACGATGCCCAGGGGCCACCTGAAACCCACTGAGAGACGCAGGGCCCCACAAAGTCTCCCGAGTACCTCCTAAGTTGGGGATGTGCCTTGCCCGCAGAGAGCCCAGCAAGAGAGCCCGGGGGAGAGAGCCCACGGGGAGAGAGCCCACATGTCTCACCATCCCTCACCCGTTTGGAACACACACTGAGTGCTGGAGCATCCAGCTCTGTGCTGGGCCACGTGGACCCCAGGCTGAAGCCCACCCCCCTGAACCTACAGTCCCTCTGCCCACCCTCTTAGGCCCCGCAAAGCCAGTCCAGTTCTTCCAGGACCGCAGCGTGCCCCATGACTGCTGCCTCTCAGTTCCCAGGGCAGAATTCCTAACTGCAGCGGGCCCAGATCCCTCCTGGAGAGAGTCTTCCACAGAGGCCACTTCCCAAACCACTGCTGGGGCCACCACCTCCCATCTCCAGGGTACACTGGTCAGTCAGGTGTCTGAGAACTACCAAAACCACCACAGGGCAACCGCTTCCTGAGGCCTGCTTCAGAGAGAACAAAGCCCCAGGAGGACGCTGCCTGACCAGGACTGTTACGGCAGCCTTTCTGGAGCAAGAGCTCTGGCTGACCCAACCCACCGCTGTCCCTGAGTCCTAACCCTGACCCAGACCCCGACCCGACCCCGGCCCAGGTCACAGAGCCGCTGCCAAGGGAGCCACGGCAGGAGTTCACAAAATATGTCTCTGTTAAGATATTTTGAGATGTCTCAGGTGGAAAGCGACACTGAAGTCCCACAGCCGTCCCTAGGAATCTTCTCCGGGTAAAGGGCCCCGCCGACACCGCCTGGGAGGAAGGCCCACGAGGATGCCCCGCTGCCCGGCATCACCCAGACAGGGGTCAGGGGCACTGTCAGCCCCTTCGCACCCGAGTGCCTGCAGGCGGCTGCCTGGCAGACCAGAGGGTGGTGAGCCAGTACTACGCTGGGTGGAGAGGCAGAGCGGGCAGGAGGGCAGGAGGCCGCTCGGCACAGAACCCACGTGCTCCCGAGCACACCCATGGCCCTGCACCAGGGCCCAAGCAGCCCGCGTGGGCAGATCCAGCCTGGAGCCTGCAAGGAGTGTTCCCGAGAGCGGTGCCGGCCAAGGGCCCGTCCCCGGGGGCAGGGTGCCCCAGCAACTCCGCAGCCCAGGCCCCATGGGCTCCCGGCCCCCCACTCTGCGGGCGAGCCGCCCTGGCCCCGCCTGGATGCCCCCCAGCCCCGAGGGCCTGTCCAGGGCCAGGCGGAAGCGTACCTGAGGCGCTGTAGGAGGACGAGGATGGAGTTCTCCTTGAGAAGCTCTTGACCGCCAGGCTCTGGCCTCGCTGTTTCCGCCGCCAGGCTGTTCGGCATTTGGAGTCGATGCTCTGTTTGATTCGGTACCAGTCAGACTCCGTGATCCCAAACTTATAGAACAGGTGACCTACAAGGACACAGCCAGGGAAGAGCCTGTGAGGTGCAGGTAAGCCCCCTTCTTGGGTCCTGGGCATTCTGGGCAAACGGAACATGCCAACATGGTGGGGCTGCAGGTCCCCGCAGCTGGCCTGCACTCCTGAGACACGCTCCCCATTCATATACTTCTCAGTGACTGCCTGCTCCCCCACACCAGGCTGAGGTGTCCCGGCGCCCCTCACGCACACTCCCCTGCATCCTGGGCCCAGGTGCAGCTCCTGTCCTGCCGCTGGGAATCACACTGAGGCCCCCTCGGCTCCCTGGGGCACTTCCCTCACAGTCCCTGACTCTGCCTGGCTCCCACCTCCTCCATGCGGACCTCAAAGCCCCCTCCACCAGCCTGTGTCGGACTCCCGGCCTCCCCACCTCCTGCCTCCCTGGGCCTAATGCTTAGAGGATTTTCTGTGTTTACTCTTCATTTCCCTCACAAACACCTTGTTTACTTCTTCCAAGTATGCTGGGAACCCAGAACATCTGAGCGGTGGTAGAGGCTAAAACATTTGTAGACTAAATGGTAGTTACAGTTCATCTGAAGACACTCCTCCATTGCTGCTGGGCCTGGGGCCCGCCTGGGCTCCCAGTCCTGTCCTCTGCCTCCCAGCCCAGGAAGCGAACTCCCTGAGGGCAGAGGCGATTTCCATCCCCTGGCCCCACACACCGGGGAAGGCGCCGCCTCTGCTGGGCCACTGGCACTCCCGTGCAGGCTCCGCACGCTTCCAGTCTGGCCTGCGCTCAGCGGCTTCTTACTGGCACCTGCGCGGGCCGACACCTCATATCTCAGGAAGCTCTTGCTAAGTGACTGAATGGCATCGACGATGAGGAAGCTGGGATTGGGGGGGCCTCTGAGGAGCAAGTGGCAGAGGGAGACCCCCCGCCAGCCCCGCTCACCCCACATCACCTCTTCTCTGTGCTGAGTTAATGGGAAGTAGTGGTCATAAGCGTGGGGGCCGCAGAAAGGCTCTTCCAGAGGCCAACGTCTCTAGCCCGCTGGACTTCACTGATTAGTAGGAAAATAAATGGGCAAAATTCAGAAATTTCATAAAGATTAAGCTGAGAAACTTCTTGTTTTGACGACTAAGAACACTGAGTTTGGACCATCAACTTAGAGTTGAAATGACGCCCAATCCTTAAAATCTGTTCCTGTCAAGACCAAAATACTAGAAATACTCAAAACGAAGTGTTTTTCTCAAGTACTGATTAAGCATCGAAAGTCTCTCTTGTCTGGAAGGACAGTTGATGACTTTTTCTATGAGCATGTGCTTAAGACATCTTTGATGCAAAATGTAATGACAACCAAAATTTCTGCACTCTGAAAAAAAAAAGCATCTGGAGCAAGGAGCGGGTGATTTGTCGAATCAGAAGGAAAAGTAGCCAAGGGCCATTTCTGCAGCATGGTGTGATCCGTGGCACAAACGGAGACACACAGAGGAAGCAGTGTGTCTGCACTCTGCCTCCCAGCTCATCTCTGAAATAATCAGCCATTACTCAGTATCTCCTGGGTGACCGCCACCGGCCGCGTCTGGCTTCAGGTGCACGGTCTCCAGCTTCCCTGACCGAGCCCAGCTGTGACCGCAGTCTCCGGAGAACTCAAATAGCGACGGTCATGACAGAAGAACCTGACTACCGGAACTACAGCTGCACGGCTGCAGGAGAGTCCGCCCCCGGCCGCAGTTACAGGAGAGCCCAGCCGCGGCTGTCACCTCCAAGGCGAGGGGGTCAGACCCTCACGGGATGCGATGCCTTCCTGGGGAGGGGCTTCAGCAAAGGGCCCCCGCCCAGCACCCGCCCTCACGCTCTCCTGGCACCACAGCCTCAAGGGTTCACCTTCCAAATGCCTCTAATGGGATCAGTGAGATTTCACACTGTAAAAAGTTATTAGTAATTGAAAAGAATATATAAAATCACACATGGGTGTATAAATGTAAGGAATGAGCAGAAATATTAACCTTTAAAGTCAGCTTTGTAAAAACGAATTTGCCAGTTCAAAACTTGGCTTACGTCCTTTGAAGGAAAAATACACATTCATATAGTTCTACATGATCCATTTTTCAATTCTCCTAAGACATCACATTATATAATTCCCTCCAACAGTGACCCAACTGGATGGCAAATGCCACCCTGACGGCTGCCAGGAGAGGGGCACCAGTCAGCAAGGCCTGCGCCCAGGAGCCGTGGGCAAGGACGACGGCTGGAGGTGCCTGGTGGGCTGTGCAGAGTGGGCGCAGGGTCAGGCGTCAGCTGCCCTGATGGCTCGGCGCGGCCTACGGCTGCTGCTCAGACTCTTCCAGAAGTATCTTCATCTTTGCTGACAGCACTGAGCAACTGCAGCTTAACACACAGCAGAGGAAAACTCTTACAATGATAAAGAAGACCACTTGAATTTAACTGGCTTTTCACACTCGTTGAGATTTTACTTTATCTCAAGTTATTCGATGCTCGTGAGAAAACCTCGTGAAACAGACTGTCATCATCCTCACTTCAGGTCCACATGAATTATCGGTTAGGAGTGAAAAACAGCCTTATAATTCAGGCCTTGGGGCGCCCGCCCAAGCAGAGGAGAAATGGTCACATGACCCCAGGAGTGCCTCACTGTTCCTCCACTGCACTCGAGAGCACGCCAGGGACACCAGGAGACCTCAGCAGCCATGCACGCCGTGTCACGCCACACGCCTCTGCTCTCACGACTTCCCGCAGCCAAACTGCCGCCCTGGCTGCCTGGTGCAGCAGACACAGCAGGGGTAAGGCAGCTTCGGGATATGGGACACTGCTGGCACACGGGGCCCCAGGGAGCTATGCAGCTCATCCCACCCGGAAGGCAACCCCTCAGCCCTCTCGATGTCTTCAGGGGGATCTTCTCGGCCACCCCAGAAAGAGCCTCTAGGAGCTGGCTCCTGTCTGCTTGCCTGGCAAGCTGTCTGGATACCCCTCAAGATCTGAAAGGGGTCCAGTCACTATTAACTGCCTTCCCACTTTCCAGAGCACCCATCACTGACACTGGTGGTTCAAACCATAAAACCAGATCCCTAGCTCTCCAATAACAAGCCCCACAGAGGCACTGAGATGCACTGTGGGAAAAAGGAACAGACGGAATAAAGGAACAGAGCTCGTGACCTCACGTCCTTGTGGGGTGGCAGGCACGGGGCTTATCAGTCACAAAAAAATGAAGGACACTATTGATGCTGATGTGATCTTGAGCTCAAGGGGAGGGAGGATAGGGAAACTGAGCGCCCGCAGGTATTTCTTAAGACCACAGCTGACCTGGTGTGATGGCCTCAGGAACAGCACAAGCCCAGCCCCCCAGCGGGAGCTTCCCCTGGGCTGCCCGGCCACACAGCAGGCTGGCCCCATGCCCCACGCGTCCAGCGTCCCAGCAGGGCATCCTACCTGATGAGAGGCACAGCTGAGTGACCGTGCCCCTCGGTTTGTGAGGAGAGCCCCCCAAGGCGTGGCATCCAGACGACCCGTGAGCCAGCCCACTGTCCCGCTCCTCACCGCCACCCTCTCCGACCCAGCCTCCTCCCAGCTCTCTGCTCCAACTGGCACCCAACCACCCTCCAGGCACACAGCAAGCCCCGCGAGGAGCTGTAAGATGGAGCAGCCGACTGCCGTGTCGTAAAGAGCCCAGGCCCAGAGTACTGTGAAGTGTCTCCCAGAATGCACGTCCCTCCCAGACCTCAGGACGTGACCTTGGACACGGGTTCTCTGCAGATTAAGTCACAACGAGGTCACCCCAGAGCACAGCCCTAGGCAGGTATGACTGGTGTCCTTGAAGGACAAGAGGAGAGATGCAGAGATGCGGGGGAGATGGCCTCAGGACCGTGGAGATGGGCGTCCACGCGCACCGCCACTTGAGCTGGGCACTCAGCCATCTGACCCCCTCATACGTTTGTTCTGCTCTGTTTTTTGAGCGACAATCGGCAATACGAATCAAGCTGAGCCAAGGGGAGAAAAAGTCAACAAAAACTTTTAACATTCAAAATTCCACCTGAATTCGAACCCAGAGAAGGCTGCACACTGCAAACAGCCTCACCGACGGCAGAAGCGACCACAGTGGCGGCGGGGCGAGAAGCAAGGCTCCCAGGCGCCATCTCTCCCGGATTCCATTCCAGACACAACATAAGGGGCCTGAGAGAGGGCAGAGGGCGGGTCCTCATCGCTACCCCACCCAGCACACGAGGGCCAGGGACTGGCCTGAAGCCACGTGTGTGTCCCTCAGTCCTGACTCAAACCGTGTCCCCAAGGCACTGCCCAGCCATGCCCATGCGCAGCCAGCCCAGCCCCTCCTCCCCACCTGCAGGCCCCGGGGCCAGGTACCCCCCTTCCAAATGAAGGTGTGGACCACCTGTCCCTCTGAACACGTGTGACAGCCCCGTGGTTCTCAGGGACGCCGTGGACTCGCCTGACAGCCTTGGTGCAGCAAGAACATGGCAGCCGCCCGTGGGAGAACAGCGTGGCGTCACCCACAGGCACCCCCCTTGCCAGGACTGCCGCTCACCCAGGCCAGGGCCGGTACTTCCTATCTGCTCAGAAGCTGCAAACGCTGGGCACGGGGCAGACGGAGGTGCCACGGCTCACAGCCCATGCAGCTCTGGGATAGGGACTGTGACATGCCCAATCTGTCTCCTCTCCCGGACTCCTGGCCCACTCTCTGGACAGTGCCTTCAGCACGTGCACGTGCTGACGAGGGGGACCCCAGGGCGCCCCACCACTCCTGAGAACCCGGGTGGACATGCTGGCCGATTTTCTGAGTGCCTCTTTTTAAGTGCTACTTCATTCTTTGTGAACTACGTATGACAATGATAGCAAGTGTGCACTCCCTGGGTCAGGAATCCCTCTATTTTAAGGACACCCTAGGTTTCCCCTGCCTGAAAAAGGAATTGTCAAGCCATGTGGGGAGCAACTTCGGCCGCTTACACAAGGCAGCTGCCTGCACAGCTGCCGGCCAGCCCCAGACACGCCGCCCTCACCCGCCTCCTCCCGGGCACAGGCTGCCCTCGCACACCCTCCGTGAGACTGCATGCAGCCCGGCCTGCCTCCTGGCAAAACACAGGCCCCCGCCACTTGGCTTCACTGTAAACATGACTATTCTGCTTAGGACAGTAAATCAGTCGTCCATTATATAGAAAGCGGGCAATCTCCCACAGCACACAGTGATGACGGTGACCTCCCAAACTGGTTAAGCCAAGCCCTGCTCATGTTTCCACAATCCCTGGAATCTGCCCGCCCCCTCTGCCTCCACTGCCAAACCCTGGGCCTCCCAACGCTCAGCCTGCCAAGGCACCGTCCCTAAAGGTCTCCCTAAAGGTCAGCCCTGCCCCAGACCCTCCCCAGAGCTGTTTCAAACGAGCACTAACTGTGCATCTCAGGGGCCCCAGGCTCCTCCATCCCACAGGAGCTCACGACCGGAGGGATTTCTGGCAGAGCCGCAGCACCAGCAGGCCACCACCTCAAGGGGCTCAGCCCAGAAGCCCAGGGAGGCAGGCCCAGTGGCACCAGTGCTGCAGTGCCCGGGTGCTGTGAGCCCAGCCAGCAACCTCGCCTGTCCTGGGGGACATGCCCTGACACCTGCAGGGCCAGGGCACAAGGGACTGCTCACTTGCTGAGCCCTTGCTAAGGGGCAGGCACCAGGGCAGCCTGCTCCCGTCCCTCCCGGCACCCTGGCAAGGTGGCAACATTTCCCGGATGAGGAGTCACAGGCGGGTCAACATCTTGCCCACCAGGAAACAGGACCGTGGTCCAGCCACACCACCCAGAATCCCTGGGCAGGAGTACTTTACCCAGCACCATGTGCTTCTGTCCTGAGCACTGCCATGCCGGCTGGCTTTCCACCACCTGCCCAGATGTTCTCCATGACTCTGCCTGACAATCTGCACCTCACACCCACACCCAGCAAGTCCACACTTGGACTGACACCCCAAGGCACCTCTCCGAACCAGAGGCAATACCCTCCAGCCTCATGTCCTGGTGGCCCCGCTACCCAGAGGCCACTGTGCCCACAGAGGCCAGGCTGGACCCAGCTGCTCACAGAGCCTCCCCACAAGCCTCGCTCCCCGTCAGGGCTTCCTGCTCCCACACGAGGGTTGGCAAGCTCCCTGCAGCAGCTTCCAGGCTCACGGCCATGCAGATACATCTGGATGCATGCTTGGCAATCAGGCACACTTCCTGTTCGCCTCCACGTCCCCATGGCACGTGGCACTATAGGCCACAGCAGCCTGTCAACAAGCAAACCATGTTCTAAAGGTGCAGGCGCATCACGTGCCATGCCACAGACCTGAGCGGTGCCCACTGCCCCAGGAGAATGCCAGCTGGCGTCGTGTCCCAGGGCAAAGCCTGGCAGCCACTCGGCAGCCACTGCCTGCTTTTGAAAGTAAAGTTTTGTGAGACACAGCCACACCTGCTCTCTGACATTTGTCTGTGGCTGCTTTCCAAGCTGAGTAGCTCCCAGAGACCCTACAGGCCGCAAAGCCCACCACATGGGCAGTGTGGCCATTAGGAAAGTCTGCTGACCCTGCCAAGCTCTCTCCATGTGTGAACAGCTTTCTCTCGACCTGAGGGGGTCAGCTGGTCACACGTACGGTTTCTCCAGAAGCTACTCAAAATGATTCTCAGGGTCTGAGACAGACACACCAGGAGATCAGACAGGAGTGGCAGAAAGCTAACCCTAACCCTAACGTCAAGCCAGCGGGTGCTGCCGAGAAGGATGTGGGCACCCTGGCACCCCTGCAGATCTCGCCAATGCAGACAGTGATCACTGAAGGGGGCTAGGGCCACTGCAGAGACAGGGACCCTGTGCAGGCTATGCTGGGTGTTAGGGTCAGTGTCACGACAGCGCCTGGCTACCATCAGGGACGTCAGCCCACAGCCCTCTCTGAAAGGGAGAGGCCGGAAGTGACCCGCTCAGGCCACCAGGGCCCAGGAGAGCGCCGTGGTCAGCAGAGGCCAGGGATGGCTCTGGCTCTGCCCCTCCCACCTCCACAAGAGCAGCTGGGGCCCACCGTCCCATGACCCCCAGGAACCGGGATAAAACGCCACCCCGGAGCCACCCTCCCGCAACCCCAGGGGCCAAGGGAGGCGAGCCGGGGAGCAGGCAGCGCGCGGCACTCACAGCGGATCCCGTAGATGGTGAGGGGGTCGAGCTGCTTCTTGCCGTGCTTGCCCTGGCCCGACAGGTTGGACACGGCCTGCACCTCCCGGTGGAAGAGGTAGTCCAGCAGCGTGAGCGCCATCTTCTCCGCGGTGCGGCAGTTGGCGCTGATGTGCAGCATGTCAGAGGGGATGATGGCACAGCGCACTCGCATCTCGGGGTTGTTCTCGTCCCCCAGCCACGTGCCATTGGGGTAGTCCTCTGAAAGACAGAAGGGCAGCCTCAGAGAGGTCGTGCGCTCCGCAGCGCCCAGCACATACCCGCCGGAAAAGCCTCAGGGCCAGGCTGGTGCACAGCCACGGCCACAGGACAGTGGTGTGGGTGCGCATTTCTCCCAGCAGAACGGACGCGCTGCTCCAAGAGCGGCCACCAGGGAGGCAGGCAGAAGGGTCACCGATTGGTGCTGCCCAGACCCCCAGACCGGCTCCCACAGGGCCAGCCTCCCTGGGTCAGCCAGGTAGAAACACGGAGTAGCAGCACCACAGGCGTTTCTGCGATCCGCACAGAGCTCTCCCGAGTCTAATGACGGCTGGCCGAGGATGCACCCGGACCCCACACGCAGGCCCATGTGTCTGGATTCCACATCAAACGAACTCTAGCCTCAAACACCGGATTCTCTTTACAATGCCAGCAGGGGTAAAAAGCTTTAAAAAGAACTTGCAAAAATTGTGCTTCCTTTCAGCTTTGCCCCGACTCTTCGGGGCAGCACACTAGAGCAGTCTCAGAGTGCCAGTGTCAGGGACTTGGAGGGACGCCACCCACCAACCACGCTCCTCAGGTTCTGACTGTGGCCGCCACAGCCCACCTGCCCGGGGACAGTGAGAACCCTGCACGGCCCTGCCGCTGAGGGCTCAGGCCTCTGCCTCCAGCTGCTCTGAGAAGCCACTTGGAAGCAGGCACGTCCTATAAGACCAGTGGTCTCAGTGACACCAGCTCAGGTGGACAAAGGGCCCAGGGGGTGTGCCCACTGTTCCCCACGCTCCTCTGCCCGCCGATGAGCCCCTCCAGGAGGCCCGTCCTGCTGTGTGAGCCTCTCTCCCAGCCTCCCTCCTTTGCCCCTCGTCATTGGCCCTGGACGTCTACAGATCACCTCCTGCTCAGGGCACCTCCATCCCTTTTTCCTTTCCTCATGGCCAAATTTCCTTCCCTGCAATATGCCGTCCTTAGCTCTGTGGAATGCACCATCTGTGACTTTAAGATCGCAGAAGTTACTAATAACAGAAAGGAAACCCCAAGGCCTGCGTCTGCGAAGGACCTGAGTGCCCCAACCACTGCACGCTCTGCTTGCGCTTGACCTCTGACACCAGCAGACCCATGTTCTTGAACAGGTCCGGAAACAGGTACACTACACGTGGTGCTAACGCACCCGGCTCCCTTCAGATTCAGATCTTCAGGGCCACCTCGCACGTAGGCCGGCTGCCTCGTCCAGCTGCCCAGTCCGACCTCTCACCTCCTGGCCACTTCCCACCAGGAGAAAGCTGTGGACACGGGGCTCTGGAATGGGCCAGCAGCAGAGCTGAGGGAGGGAGCAGCCAGCTTGTCACTGGCCTCCCTGTGCGAGCAAGTCCAGTCTTCGCCTGCACACCAGGAACCACCACGTGCTGCAGACTCTGGCACCCCAAGGGTAAAGGGACCAGAGCTCAGGGGCCCCACCTTTTCTGCCTTCAACAAGGTCAGTGATCATGGGACAGATGCGATGCTGGTGCAGATGGGGAGGGCAGTGGGGTGGCCGGAGGAGAAGGAGCTCCAGCAAGTGGGACTCCCCACTTTGCCTGGGCACCTTCGCAGCCCCTCCAGGATAAGGGGGGACATTAGGAGGCGCCGACAGGCCCCCGGCCAGCTGTAGACCTCTGAGCTAGACCCTCAGTGACAGGGTGGCTTCCCTCAGCACAGATTCCTTCTGCACAACAGCCTCACAGGCCGCTGCAGGACTGAACCAGGGCTCTATGTGAGAGGGGGCTTAGTGACTGTCAAACAAACATCAACTCGGAAAAGCCTCAGCCTCTGGAAGAAGGAAACTCCACTTAGGACCACAAACTAAGAGAACCATCAATTTTGTTTGGAAACTTGGCAGCTTTCCAAACAATCTCTTCCGACCCAGGTGCAGAAGTTAGTGAGGGTGTGAGAGGGCTGCATGCAGAGACGCCAGCGTGGGGACTGCTGATGGGACAAGGCGACAGCGCCCTCTGCCAGGCCCAGCTGGAGGGGCGCCAGGCCCGGGCACTGCCACACCACAGCATCACCGCCTCAGGAGTTCTCGGCAGCCGTGCTTCCAAACGTCCCAATATTTACATCCGGCCTCTGTGCACACCAGGCGTCCCCACCAGGCACTGGGCCAGAGGTGGGGGGCAGAGCAGAAAACCAAGCGGCCGGCCCGTCCATGACTCACACACATGCTGCCTTCACAGCCCGCCTCTCCCAGCCGAGCTCCCGGGTCACGAGATCTCCACAAACACCAGACTCGGCAGCCCCATCAGGCGACCGCGCTGCCACTGGGGAACGACTGGCAGCCAGAAGACAGCTCAGGGCAGTTGAGGCGGGACCCCTGGCTTCAGCTAAGACCAGAAAACCAATCACAAACCTGATTTTCAGAACAGAGAGTAAGAGATGAGTCGGAGTCTCATTTCTCAAAATCACTGATGGTTTAGAGGGGCGGCCATAAGCGTGTGCTCAGACGGTTGCATGTTTCTGAATGTCAGTCAGCTACCACTGTACTTAGCCTGTACACAGGAAAAGAGATGGACATGTGCTCTAAACCTGGGTGGGCTGGGTCTCCTAGAGGGGCTATCTCAAGGTCACAGCTGGAATGCCCCAAACTCCCCAGCTGCTAGATAGTTGTATGTTCATCTACAAATGGTGAGCAGCTCCACGCCCGGCACTCAGTCTGATGCTCAGGACATCTACCCTAGTGAACCCAGACCCACACAAGGAGCAGGACAGCCCTCCCCCTGCTGCAGTCACGCCAGGAAGTCAGTAGGGGGAAGGGGGAGGGAGGGGGAGGGGAGGTGAACGGAGCGGCGAGCGGGGAAGGGCAGAGGCCGGTGGGGACAGAGGACTGACCGGGGGAGCCACCCAATCTGTGCTGAGGGCCGGTGGGGCTGGGGGTGCTGGGACGCGGGTGGCCCCTGGGGGCTATGGAGCAGGCTGGGTGGCCCGCGGGCACTCACTCCCATGGCAGGGGCACGAGCACAGACCTTCCCGTGCCAAAGCGCTGATGCTCTTTTAACTGGGGACATGGCCACACAGGAAGGTGGTGTCTCGTGACGCCAAGCATCTCCATACATAAACACCTGGACAGGAGGACCCTGGCATTTGTGAGGGCCTGCTCAACACCTATGTGAGCCCACAGGGAGGGCAGCAGTACCCTGAGCCAACCAGGCAGGGGGGCTGCTCCGCCGCCCAGCCGCTGCCACGGCGTGACACCGACACCCTGGAAGAGGCCGTGGCCTTCCTCGGTAATGAGTGGTCATCTCTGGAGCAACACATCTGAGCGCCGTGGACAAGAAACCACGGGGCAGCAACTCTGACGGCAGAGGTGGAAAATCGCTGTGTGGGAACGGGGCAGCGGGGGAGGCCCCGGGCTCCGCCATCACCCTCAGGCACGCTTGGGAGATGGCGGCTCCCCACTTTCCCGGCAACAAGACAGGATCCCAGGTGTGTGTCTCACTGAGCCACGCAGCTCACCTGCTGGCTCAGCTCTGCCTTCCCTGGAAAACTCAGCCCAGCTCAGGAATCAGAACTCAGTCTGCGCCCCAGCTTCTCGCCAGCGAGAAGAAAACATGTCCTTTAAGCAGAAAACAAGATGAACACCTGCCTACGTAAGTATTTGAGAAGTTTAAGAAATGTCCCTTTTGACAATTCAAAAAGGATTTATTTATTTTACCAAAATAGCTTGGTTGGTTTTGGCATCTGAAACAACAGAAAGAATCTAATAGCTTTATTTAAAAACCATACAAGAAAAATAAACCTGCTTTCTCTTTCAATCATTAAATTGCCAGTGACATTAGCTGGCACTTCTGAGAAACCTATTACGGTAAGAAGCCTTCGGCAGTCACCTGAGCTTCCTCACCATTAACCAGTCCGGAACACAGACCCTTGTTCGGAGCCTCTCAGTACTGGAGAGTGGGACGAACAGCAGAAGGCACTCCAGTGAAAAGGAGGGCCACGTTCCTACCACTGTCAAGTGGAAGCCACTGGGTATCCTGCTTCCTTTCAACACCTGCTGCCCCCAGATCATAACCTACACCTTCCAACAGCACCAGCCAGTGTGGCTCTGGGCCGCTCAGCCATGCCCCGGCCTCCCTGCCAGGATGCCTCGTGCTAGGCGCACCCCCCGTGTTACCGCAGCCCAGGGCCCGCTGCTGAGGAGGCCCAGCACCTGAGCTGGCCTGACTCTGATGTGTTGTCACTCCTCAAAGCGATCAGCAAGCCTGAGTCTGCAGACGGCGGCACTGCACACCCACTGCGCACCACCTCAGAGGCCAGGCTGCCAGTCAAGAAGGTGGCTAGTGTTCCAAAAGCTTGTCCCCCAGCCTTGGTTCCTCCCTAAGACAACGTGGTCCTGCTCACTGCATCCCACCTGCCAGCCAGGAGAAACATCTCCAGGTCATGGTGCCCCAAGGTGTCGGCAGCTCTGATGGACAGGAGGGTCGGCGGGGTGGCAGCGGGAGCAAGGACCCACGTCCAGCGAGCAGGGCCTAGACGCACCGGGCACCCTCGAGCTGCCTGTGCTCCGTGCTGCCCCCAGGCCCTCACTAGGAGCTGCCTGAGAAGCTGGCCTTGCATTAGCTGCTACTCAGACTGCACATGTTCAGTGCTCTGTGGCCACGAGGCGACCCCACCCAAGGGAGTGAACAAACCAGAAGGGCTCACTAAAGGCTCCGGGTCTGTCTGAAGATTCAGACCATGGTGCCAGTTCCACAGCACAACAACCTTCATGCCCATCTGTCTCCTCAAGCACACCCTCTGCCATCCCCAGGTCTGCAGAGGACAGATGCATGGGCACAAGTTGCTATAAAGTTATTTTCCATCTGTAACAAAAACTGGCATTTGTGAGGGCCTGCCCAAACTGCTTATGAATTTCAGAAGCAACATGCTGCATAAAATGGAAGAAATGGCACCAAACAGGAATGGTAATGTGGCATAAACCCACACAGGACTTGCAGGACAGGAAGCCCAAAGTCGGCATCCTGGCAGCTTCAGGCCGCATTACTATACACAGGCACTGTGGCTCAGCGTGTGTCCAGAGCCGGGATGTGGGTTACCTACAACTGCACATGAGTGCCCTCCACCCTAGGAGAAGCATGAGCATTCTGTGTGATGCATGGGACATTTTACTGTGGTGCTGCTTAGAACTGCCTGTCCCATAAATATCCACATGTTGGGGTAGTCCAGGCTTCTGGGGGATATTTTTATTTATGCAACGTTCCCAAGGGCGGTGTCAGAGGGACAGATGTGTCACAAAATGGTTTCTCCTGATGGAATGGTTCTGAGTCCTAACTTCTTCAAGATAAAGTAAAATTTTAAATGAGAGAAATTTCTCTAATTTGCCCCAATCCGAACAACCTGCATTGTGTGACAAGTTCATATTTGATGGAAATAATCAATTTTAAAACTTTGCTCAAAATCTTAGCTGTTAAACAAGAAAGCTTTACACAAAGTGTATCATTTCATAGGTAAAGAACTTGACCTCAGATAGAAAGAAAACCTATATTTTTTCTTATAGATGTTAATAACACTAATAAGCTCAAAGTCTGATTCATTTTTGTATGCTCATTTTAGTGCCAGTCTGCGGCTTCCCCGTGAAATAAATTTCACATTAATCATACCACATTAAGAAATATGAACAAAAAAAAAAGAAATTGTTGTTATGATAACCCCAGACTCTCCCAGAACTATCAAGGGTGTATATTCCTTAGCCAATACACTTGAAACCAAGCCAGTCAGGCCCAAAGTGGGAAGCCAGACCTGTATGGGTATATACCCAAAACCCACATGGAGAGAGTAAGAACAAGGGGTGCCGCCGGCGCCCACAGCAAACGCAGTCTCCGGGCAGTGCCCGTGAGGATGAGACAGAGCGCTCTCTCTCCATCAACTTCATGCGCAAAATAATAAGCTGCCCTGACATAGCAATTCCACTCCCAGATACCTGTGTGCCCAAGAGAAATGAACACCCATGCCCACACACTAGCCTACATACAAATGCTCACAATCATCACGGGAGAACAAAATGTGGTCTATCCCTGTGGTGGAGAGTCACACAGCTGCAAAAAGGAATCAAGTCCTAATGCCCATCACTATGTGGATGACACTGGATGAAGCTGTTTGGAGGACATACCCACGACGGGGGATTCCACAGAGACAGAGAGCAGGCTAGTGACTGCCAGGGGCTGTGGAGGGGCATGGGGCATGACTGCCACAGGGTGCCCTTCGGGGGAAGGCACTGCCCTAGATTAGATGGTGGTGACGGCTGCACAACACCAAGACATATGCTTTAACAGGCTCCTTGCTCCTTCTCACGGTGGGTGAGGGAGAGCTCAGTTTTTTAAAAAAGAAGGTTGTCCCTAATTTTCTCTTCACACCCTACTCTGCCATCCCAATCCTAGCAATTTCTGTAGAAGTCAACAAAACTTTGAGAAAAACACTGTTTTCAATGTTTCAAATATGCTAACAAGTCTTGCTAATAGGAATCTCTTCGTTCAGATGCAGAAGCAGAAAAACCTTTATAAGTTCTTACTGGTAAACGGATCACAGGCTTTAGCACCCTATAACACAATGCCCACTCGCCTGCACCCTGTCCGTGCTCTCTGTGCTGCACGAAATTTAGGAAGAACAAGCTAGCCCCCTGACAAAGCATGACAGGGGTGTCAAAGGGCACGAGTCCTCTGAAAAGCATACCCGGCCAGCCACACAACCCTTTTGCACCCCGAAACCTGGCAGGAGAGAGGAAGGGTGGACAGAAACCCCAGTGTGGGTGGAACAGGGTCCCGCAAAGGCGGACGGCTGCGCTGTGCCCTCTGAATCTCAGTCGGAGGAGCAGGGCAGCCCGTGGCGTGGACCCGCCTTGACTGTGCGGTCAGCGGAGGTGGGGTGGCCCTCATCAGACCTGTCACCCGAGAAGGTGAGCGGACTGCCAGTTAACTGCCTGCCACCAGAAAGCCTCCATGCCTTGATTAACCGAGACTGACTGAGAACAATCATGGATATCAGCGATGTGGAAAGATTTCTACTACACAATAGAAAAAAGCTACAAAATCATAAATAGAGTGTGCATGTTAACACACAAACAGCCCAGAAGACTGACTGATTTCAGAACATGGAATTCCAGGTCATTTTCACTTTTTTCTATCACTTTTTAAAAACAAAAAACATGCAGATCTTCCTCAACTTACGATGGGGTTACCTCTCATGAACCCCCCACGTCAAGAATGCTCTGGGCAGTCCCAACCCACGGAACACCGCAGCCGGCCCGGTCTGCCTCACACGTGCCCGAGCACTTGCACCAGCCTGCAAGCGGGACACCGCCACCCAAGAAACCTCCTTGGTAACAGGGTGGGGAACGTCCCAGGGAGTGTGAACACGGCACGGGAAGCGACAAGCAGGTGCTTGTCTGGCTACAGAGTGCTCGTCAGTGGACCGCTGTGCCCTGGCGACTGCGCAGCTTGCCGGGAGCCACAGCTCGCTGCCACCCCCACCAGCAGGAGACAGGCTGGGACCACATCTCACCAGCCCGTGAGAGGATCAAGTTGGCAATTCCAAGCACAGTTTCTACTGAATAAGTATTGTTTTCATACCATCATGAAGTTGAAAAGTTCTAAGTTGGGGAACATGTGCATCACTTCTAAAAAGCAAAAACCAAACAAAACTGAACTATACCCACTGCCGTCCAGGCAAAGGTGAGGAAAAGCTCATGGGCGCACCTTCCGAGTTCAGGGTGATGAGCGTGACGTTGCTTCCGATGTTCTGACTCCCCGACTGGCCGCAGTTGGAGACAGAGTCACTGGCCTCGGACCCGCTCTCCCCGTCCTCGTTGTGGCCGTCCTCCTGGCCCGGCACCTTCACCACGATGGTGTTCTGCCGACGCCCAGGGACCGCGCTGAGCAGGAAACAGAAAGACAGCCCATGGTGAGGGCAACATGAGCAGGCAACAGAGCCCCGCGCTGAGCCCTGCAGGGTGCCCTCCTGCACCCAGTGGCGCCCCCACCCGTGCGCGGGCCAGTGGGCCAAGTGTCCCCCACGCAGCGCTCACTACCGTCACCAGGGCAGCTCGAGGGCAGCCAACAGTCTGGGGTGCGAGGAAACCATCCCCAGGAGTTTGTGCCACGAAGTAGAGGCACAGCGCCCTGTGACTCAGGCCCAGAATGCCGCCCTCTGATGGCAGGGAGCCTGCACGGTGCTGGCATCTGAGCAAGAGCACCTTTTAGGGCCACATCAAGGGACAGACTGAGCTAGAGAAAGGGGGCCTGGAGACTTCCCGAGCCAGCAGGCTCCACCCGCAGATGGTCTACAGATGCCTGGCCTCTGAGAATGCAGTTAGCACTCCCAGTTGTTCCCAGGGGCAAAAACCACTGAAGGGGGTTGTTTGAAGAGCGAGTCAACAATCTCCCTGGGGAATATTCTCACCACAGGGGATCCTCATACCCCCAGAAAAGCAGGACACGCCCAGCTCCAAAAAGTACTCACAAAATGAAGACCTGGGGGCAAAGCACTACTTGTCTCCTGCCCGTGATGCCCCCCCCACCTCCCCTCAGGTGGGCCGCTCAGCACTGAGAAAGGGGCCAGGCAGCATTTGCAATTTACAAAGACAAAACACGTTCCATACCCTGGCCGTGCTGGGCAAGGGAGCTGCACCTCCCAGACTGGTTCCCCCAGAGGCCTGCCCGCGCTGACCTTGCTCCCAAATGCTCAGGTGACGCTGACCTCCACCCAGGCTACTCAGAAGCAGGCCTGGCCCTGCTCCTCCTCCAGCCGGTCGGCCTTAGCCTCGGAGCACCCAGCCCCTGGCTTCACTGCTCCACAGCGACCAGAGCAGGGACCACGCCACCACAAAGGAAGCCCACGTGGCCGGGGGAGGAGCGGTCAGCAATAGAGGCTAAGCGGCTAGGCCAACAGAACTTCATGATGACAGGGGCCAGAAAGAAAATGCGCAACGGCCCTCTCAGGGCGGGCTGCTGGGAACAGCTACGCCCAGGCCCCCACTTCTGACCAAGAAATGTCCCAAAATGGCTCAAAAAATAGGTGTGAGAAAAAAAGCCACTGCCTCTACTGGCCTCCATCACTTAGCAAGTTTAGAAGAGGGACATCTGTTGCCCTGACACACTGCTGGACAGACAGACAGGCATGAGCACACGGTGCGCAAAGGAGAGCTCTGCGACTGCTGTGAACACACCATGCCCTCTCCCGATGGCGCGGCAGCCCCGGCAGTCGCCCATCCCTGCACCTCTGGCCCTGGCCCAGCTGGGCCGGCAAGACCGGGCACCAGGGGGATGCCCTCCCCACTGCAGAGCCGTGGCCATGCCTGCCGCTTGAGCGCGTGAGGACCACGACCGGCTTGCCCGGCTCGGAACGCTGACTTGTCCTCGAGGGGACTCATCACAGTGGTGGCAGGGAAAGGTGGGCTGATGCGGTGGCCACTGACTTGCTAATGATATTTTCCAGGGAATCCGGTGCCCTGCTGCTCAAGGGGTCGTCCATCTTGGCTACAATGGCGTTCTGCCGGTCGTTGTTGAGTATTACTGTGGTCTGGGGGACGACGCTAGGGAACAAGAATCACAAAGAAAAAGACCTTAAAACAGCGACATTCATTGTGAGAATACAAGAGTAATGCGACAGTCAGCTCCCGATGACCCGCACTGGGGGCTGTGCCCAGGCAGGGATCGCGCTTAAGTGACGTAGACTTCACACTGGCCAAGAATAAACGGGAGGTGAGGATTCGATAGTTTAAGTTTCCTCACTGCTGGTTCTCAGTACGGCTGGCTAAGAGCATTTACACTCTTAGAGGGCACAGAGCAGACGTCACCAGACATCACACACGGGCAAGGGTACCGAAGCGGCATGAAAACAGCTTGGTCTTTTCCTCAGGCCGCCCCAGTGAACCCCTGCAGGCAAGCAGGGGCTTTCATGACACAACACTCATCGACATCATTCCAAAATGTCAGTGCTGGAAGGACGGCAGACACAACAGAGGGGCCGCAACGCCGGCGGGGCCCCAGTCCCTGGTGCAGGGCAGCCTTGGCTCGCTGCCGCACACACTCACTGGGGCCTCCAGCCACGGTTCTTCCAGCCTGACGGGGCATGCCACAGCAGACGCCAGCATGTTTTCGTGGTGGAGTGCAAAAACGAGCCCTTAAACTCACAGAATTATTACCTGAGGAGAACGGCATCCTTCAGTTTCACTCTCCAAAAACCAAGCCCAGGGAAAGCAGTGCTTTTACATGAGAAGATTTCACAGAACCAAAAACACACCTGAAAATCCAGCCAGTGTCACAGCCACATGGCTATTAAACGCCCCCTCCCAAAACCAAGGGCACAAATGGCCTCATTTCACACCCAGTGAACTGCAGGACCACAGGCCTTTCTCTAAAGAGGAGTATCGCCAACTGCATGTCACTCTGAGGTAGTGTCTTGCGCATTCTTTTCCTTGCTCCTTGGTAGCACCTGAGGTAACACGCCAAATCCTGATGACCTGTCCACAGGTCAGGCATCACAAGAACCCAAGTGACCTCTGGCGTGGTGCTGTGGCCATATATAGGTTTGCAGGCTTCAGCTTCTCATACGTCCAAACAGGAGACAGCACGGTTTGTAAGTGTCTGGTGTCCCCCAAAGTGTGCTCCGCGGACACCAGTGTGCCCCCAGGCTCCACACACACGTACTCCCATCCCTCGTTCCCGAGAAAACAAATGAGCTGGATTGTGCAGAGAGGACAACAGTTAACAGCTCCCTAGTGGAAACTCACAACACACCTCAGTACATGAAGGTCTGAGGACTCCTGCAGGAAATAAAGTTCATCCACTCCACCATCTGACAAAGCTGTTTGACCAAATATACGTCTTCCCCTAAATTCTTAAGATCAAGGAAATAACCTTCTGAGGCAAGCTGGAGTAAATGCAGCCCTAGAGGTACCCCAAGGTTCCCAAGGGTTCCTGGATGTGGGTGGCTTTCAGCAAAGCAACTTCCAGATCTTCACCTTCCAGAATGTTCCATTTCACAAAAATGATTCCATGAGAGAGCGCCTCTGGCCAACGTATGTGTCCCCTTTCCCAGGGCCCTCTGCCTACTGAAAAGACAATCGTGTCCCCCTCTAACCATGCTGAGGTACATGTGCCTCCGGGATGTGCAAGCCCTGGAGCAGGCGCCAGGTGGAAACGCCAGGCAGGTGTTAGAGGCTCAGGCATCTGCTGACCGGCCACAAGCTCTGCGGCGAGTTTCTGGTTTACGGTTCTTTGCTTTCAACAGAGCTGACAAAGGACATAGTTTTCAGCCCATAGATCATTAAAAATAACGATGGATCACTGGGATCGTGGGCCACACAACCTGAGAGACTTCCTTCTCCTCCCACACATTTATGTGAACAGAGTTTCTCAGCCCTTAAAACCAGGAAAGCTAAAAACAGAAACAGAACCAATACTGAGCCCTGCCACATTTTAAGCCAGAAGTCATAATCATCCATGGATTCCAGAAACCCCATCCACAATACAAGATGATTGAGGATTAATTATGAAGCCGGATACCCACGTGTCGCTTCGCTCAACTGTATACTTAACAGTTATAGTGAGAACAAAATCCAGAAGCGCTTTTTAATCCCTGAGACCTTATGACTACAGGAAACAAATTTCTCAGCTTCAATTTATATCCATATTTCTGTTGCAGAAGAGGACAACAGCCTGGCTAATGGGATAGACTTTGGTGAGGGAAATGAAATGGGAGTCAAGGTTCAAAACACAAAAGGAACAAGGTGAAATCTGCCGGTTAAAGCTCATGTATGGGACACACTTTTCAGTGGAAGATAGTGTTTGCATTATAACAGAGACATTTAAGGGAGCAATAAACCAGAAGAGGTTTTAAATATCAGTATTACAATATGCCAGAAATTACACCCTTTCAGCTAATGCAATTACATCAACCTCAATTGTACTAAAGAATATTTATCGGTTTTCAAAAATCACGGTACGATCACACTGCATTAAGAAGACCGAGGTCATCACCTGAGGGCTGATACGGGGTAGTGTCCTGCCTGGGCTGAAGCGCGGTCCCCACTTACAAGGCTGGGTCTGCTGTGAATGGATTCTGCAGATTCGAAAAGTCCTACCTGGCTGACATTAACCGAAAGGGAGATTGTCCTGAGCGGGCCTGGCCTGATCAGGTGAGCCCCTTACAGGAGGCTGAGCCTTCCTGGTCTTGGAAGCTCCGAACAGCTGTTGCCAGCTGACTGCCACCTCCCCTTCCTGCCCAGCTGCCCCTCAGTTCAAAGTTCTTGGCTGCCCCAACCACTGTGTGAGCCAACTTCATATAATAAATCCCTTACAGGGGCACTGGCTCACTCTGTCTGTCTCTGTCTCATCTCCTACTGGGTCTTCTTTGAAAAAATTCTAGGTCTATAGGAAGTTACAAAAGAGGTCCCCAGTGGTGACATCCTGTCTAACCTGGAGTACAATATCCAGCACGGGACAGCGACCCTGGAACAGCACGGTCCAGGGACGCCATGTCTTTCAGATCTCATAGCATCCGGTGCTCACCTGTGGGTCCAGGTGCAGGTACACATTCACCTTTATAAGAAACTACCAAACCATCTTCCAGAGCAGCTGCACCACCTCTCCCATCCCCAGCAGCAGTGGACGAGAGCTCGTTTCTCCACGTCCGCACGTGCGGCTGCTTTGATTTGGCCATTTGATGCAGGGCACACTCTCTCACCCTGGTGTGGGCTCTGCTGACGGGGCCTAACGGTGCTGAGCATCTTAGCTTCTTCACCATCCAAATCTCCTCTGGTAAAATATCTACTCATGTTCTCACTAGACTGTCTGCTTTTTCACTGCTGAGTTTTGAGAGTTCTTCGTTATAGACACTAGTCCTTCGTCAGAGACGTGGTTTGCAAACCTTTTCTCCTGGTCTCTAACCTGTCTTCATCCACTCAACAGGCCTTCCACGGAGCATAAGGTTTTGAATTTGCCTTTTTTCCATGGATGGTGCTTTTGGGATGAAGACTGAGAAGTCTGTGCCCTATCCCAGGTCCCAAAGGTTTTCATCCAAAAGTCTGACAGTTTAACATTTTACATTTAAATTTATGATCCATTTTTTCGTTCTATGGCCCATTAATTTTTGTTCAATGCATGAGGCTTACATTGAGGTTCACTTCTCTTATCTGGCCTGTGGATGTCCAAGTGCCCCAGCACCATTTGCCAAAAGGCTGTCCCTCCTCATCAAACCACTTCTGTACCTGTGTCCAAAAACCAGCTGGGCACTATTCTGTGAGTCTGTTCCTGGGCCTCTACTCTGTCCCACCCATCAGTCTATCTATCCCTCGGTCACGGTGCCTTTTAAACACTTTTCTTATGCATTCAATTCATTCTTTTGCAATCTTAAAGCATTACCTATACCTTTACCTAGAACTGCATGTTTCTGTTTGTTTTTTAAATTCCTGTTACAGAAACACTTGACCAAAATTAAGGAAAAGGGAAACGGCTTGACCCATAAACTGTCCTGTTTCAATTCTCAGATCATGCTAATTCAGAAGCTGAATATTCTTGCCTGAATTTGGTATCATTCAGAAGTGAATCATGCCCAATGGCATGGCCGAGTGACCTGCCACGGGTGAGCAAGGGACCCCCCGCCACTCCAGCAGCGGCAGGACTGCCCCGGGACCAGCCGATCCCCAGGCACAGCGGCGCACCGCAGGCCTCCACCGCCAGGCTGGCAGGGCACGCACAGCTAGTAAGCGGCAAGGTCAGGCAGAGCAAAAGGCCTCAAGTGGCAGAGCCAACATTTCTAACCATGATTAAAGAAATGGGCTCACGACCTACTGCTTGTTGAGCACCGAGACTTTCGGGGAAGCTAAGGCACATCCCCGGCCTGGAACCTTCTCAAAGACGATTCCCAGAGGCGACTCGGGCGGGATGGGGGCCCCGGTTCAAGACAAGGACAAAGCTGCAGAGACACACATGCCGCTGTGTGAAGACGCACAGGCTGCTCCGCCCGCTGCCTCCCCCGCCAGCACAGACGCACAATACTGCTCACGCACACAGCTTATGTGCCCCGTGGTCAGCCCTGCACAGGAGGCTTCTTGCTGTTTTGTTCGACGATGTGTCCAACTGCCCAGATGAATACGCAGGACACAGCCAGGCCTATTTAGGGCACGAATGAGCTGGAGTGACCCCACAACTGAGTCCGATCCCCTGGCTTTGCCTCTAGACGCCTTGGTCTCATGCTGCTCGATCACACGCTCCAAGTTAGAGGCCTGAGCAGAACAGAGCCCTGCAAACCCGGAGCCCAGCAGCCGGCCTAGCGTGCTGCCATCTGCTGGGATTCTGGGGGACACCAAACCGATGCTGACCTGGCCTGCTGGGGGCTCACCAGCGTGGGCCTGGCCGACACCAAACATTCGGGGAACGACAAGCGTTATTATTGCCATTCCTTAAGCCTCACCGGACCGTGGAGGGCCAAGGAGCACCGAGCCTTACTCACACGCACTCACAGCACAACCAGCTTACTGCTCTCACTCCCATTTTACCGATAAAGAAAGCAATGCTTAGAAAGGGTGAGAATGTGCCCAAAGTCCGCCCACTCACAGGAGACGGCGCCTGTGCTGGAAACCAAGCATCTCTCGTACTTTCTGCCAGCAGTCAGTCAGAACGGACCCACCGCAGGTCCTGTTAGAACTCACCCTGCAGGGTAAGGCCTTTGGTGTTCTGGTTGCTGCATTGTGAGGGATTCAGAGCAAAGCACCTTCAGCTCCCCCGGCGCCACAGCAAACACCTTCCCGGCTGCACGTGCAGCATGGGCTCGACCTCCGCCCAACTCAGGAAATGGCTTTGCGGCCGCCGGAGAAGTTCGTGCGCCTCTCCGAGGACGCCAGCTCCCCGCCCCTTGGCTCAGCACTCACACAGCCGGGCCAGCGTGTGGATGTGCACCGGGGGGGTGTTCTCGTCTGTGGGGGAAGAACCCACCCAACTAAAAGGTGGGAAACCACGTAGGATTAAAATTATTTTTTACAGGTTTGTGCTTGCCACTTTTTATCACTCAGGGAAAAGTAAAAACAAGCCGGGCTCCTTGGTGTGAACCAGATGGCATGGGGTCAAGTGCAGGCAAGGACACCAGAGGCAGCGGACAGTGGAAAAGGGCCTCCAGCCCTCGGGAGGAGCTCAGGCTCTGATGTGCAGAGGAACCAATGAGCGATGCCCGCGGGCTTCAGAGGGAGAGAGGACAAGATACGTCAGCGAGGTGGAGCAGAGACTGTCGCCCACCGCCACATGAAGCCCTGGGTCTGTCACCTGTGTGGCGGGACAGCCTCACAAACCCGACTCTGCTAGCACAGGTGTCGGGGGCTCATGACTGAACTCTGAACGTGCATGCAGTGCACACACATGCACATACAGACTTCCTGCTGCGTCCTGACAGAGAGCCCCTCAAAGCTGGGATAGCAAAAGAGTTTAATATTTGGCACCAACTCCATGCAGCCAAAATGCCACCCTGATTTGGGTTAGAAGCTGTTGCCAGCTCAGGGGGTCAGGCAAGTAACAAGGCTGCCTTGGAAGTGGGGGGGGTCACGCCTATGCCCACTCTCCATCCCTACCCGAAACCTCTGCGCACTGGGTTAACCCAGTCCACAGGCCTCACGTTCCCTACGGACCACGGGTTCCTCGGGAGTCAGGTTGTACAGTGGCTTAGTCCTTCCTCTTTCTAGTTGTCAGGAATCAAAGAAAATCCCCACAGGCACCAGCTCATCCACTCCAAACAAATGGCCATCCAGGAAGTATGCTGACAGCCGCCAGGCCTGGTCAGTCAGTCAGAGACGCACCCGTGGCTACTACCTGGGCCAGCATTTAGGACCTGGGACATGCAGTCTTTCAGGAAAGAACCAGGATGGAGAAGAACGTCCATGGCTGCATTCTCGCCATGCACACGCAGGTCCTAGGAGCGCAGTCTGGCTCCGGAGAAGCTGACCTTGCAAAGACAAGCTTGCATAACTTAAAATGCCCAACAGCTGTGCCCTCTGAATACCCTCACCAAGTGTGTCCTAAAAGCTCAGCAGGGGGGCCTGCTCTGGGCACTTCCCCCCAGGGAGCTCACCTTCTGCGCTACTCTATGAACCCACTCCGGACGAACCTCGCTAAACACCCACAGAGTGGCACAGTGCACGATACCTTCCCACCCACCTGTGCGAGGTGGGCAAGTCAGACATTATTTCCATTCACACAGTGATGTCTGACTTTGCCTTCTGGGGCAGGGGCAGGAGAAGCTCTGTAATTAGAATATTTAAAATATTCTAATTGTTAAATTTGAAATATTCTAAATATTGAAAAATTCTAAATTCTAAATATTCCATATCCATATCAGAATCTTTGAAAAATACTTGAATGTTCTCGCCTCCTCCCCTCCTATGGTTAAGTCTCACTAAATTATATTCTGACAGCTGATTCTTTACAATTCAAAATAATTATTCAGAGTTCCGTTTGAGAAATCACATAACATTAACTTTCTAACATGTGAATTATCTCAAAGAAAAAAACTCAATTAACAAAAGCGAGTTAACAAGGGTTTCTAGTAATTCTGCTCCCTACTTATATGAAAACATGTTGACAGCCTTCTAACACTCCACAGATGTGTGTTCCCAAAGGACATATTCTCCTACTGGCTTTCACAGCTGCACTCGTGCACAACACTCAAGAACCTGGGTCACAATAAATAAGAAATTCGATGTGATGCACTTACGAGAACAGAACCGTTCACCAGTCCCGGAGTTTCAACAAGAGCCAAAAATAAAAAGAGGGTTTGGCGGTGGGGATGTGTGTGCGGAATCTTTAGATAAAACCAGATGTGCAAGGTTCTCAAGCCCAAGAGGCTGATGGACTGGGGTCCATCATGAGCCCTGTCCCCTCTTCATATGGTGGTCCTGTCCCTAGGAGCCACGATGCAGCCCAGCTACATTCCCAGGTCCCCTTTCCAGCAAACGCAGCTCTGGGACAAGTGCTTGTGGATGGGACGTAAGTGGGGAGAGGTGGGGCACTGCCAGGCCAGCGTTCTTAAAATCAGGATGTGCCTTCTCCCAGCTTTCCTCTTGCCAAGCTGCAGACCCGGAGGCCACAGGGGATGGGATGGCAGAGCTGCAGGCATCAGAGCCCCGCAGAGCATGAGCACCAGGCTCCCTTGGGCTGTGCCAACCCACAGATCCAGGCGACGCTCTGCCACAGCAGTGCAAGTCACCCAATCAATCCACTGGGCACGCAAATGGAATGGTCACTAAAATTTGTTTTAAAGGGCTTCTTCCTATTGCTTCCCAATTCAAAAGTAAAGAGTCAAAAAAGCAGGGTCCAAAAATGTATTCTTGGGGATGAATATAAATCAGCATTAAAACCTCATTCCAGGTATCTAATGAGATGAGTAAAATATCACATGAACCAACTGCCCCAAATAACCAACCCACCAGAGAAATGGGGGTGACCTAATGCAACAGACTTCAAACACTGTGACTTCAGCAAGAAACAGACAGGCTCTGGAAGGCTCAGGGTCCAACCCTGTCCCCCCCCGACCAAGAAGCTACGCATTTGCATTAACAAAATTCTGTGAATGTGATCTGACAGTCCCAGTCAAGAGCTTGCTGGGGATGCACAGTCCCTCTTCCTCTTTCCCGGCAGCTGCGGAATGACCGCTGAGAAACACGACACGCGGGATGTGAGCAACAGGAGCGCTCAGGTGGGAACAGGCGCTCTGTCTGCACAGGGAGGCAATCCACAGGCAGCACAGCCACTGGCACACGGACCTCAGTCTCTCGGGCCGACTTCCAGTAAGAGGACAGCAGCTGCCTCCAGGCCCAGGAAGGGACGTATGCAATGAGCCTGGAGCACCGTGCAGTGCCCAACCAACAAAACCCACAGTGATGGGGGAAAGGGCACAGGAGCCACCTGCCAGCACTCCCAAGGGCCAGCCTGAATGCTGTGGGCAAAACAATAAAGGAGTACTGGGGTTCTAGCCCAAAGCATACATAAACATCCATGAGTCCACACTGACACAAGTTACTGAATTAATAGATGGGAAGAGGAGAACGAATCTCCCACAAGGCAAGTACCAGTGTATGCACGTGCTGCGCCCTTGGGGAGGTGGGGCAGGACACTCTGCTCGTTACGTGGGGGCTGAGCTCAGTGACGTCCTTCCCAAGCGCACAGGATGGGATGGGTAGGGGTGGAACCTGACCATGGAGAAACCTGACCAACACAACCTTAGCCCGGCGGCCACGCCAACCCAACAGAGAGGAGTCACGGTGACAGTGCCCCCCTGGTACGAGTGGGGAGGAGGGCACCCCGCCACCATGCCTTCCTTCCAAAGCCCCAGGACCCCAGTACGATCCTGAGAAAGGTGTCAGACAAACCCCACTTGGGAGACACTCCATGAAACACCTGACCAGCACTCCTCAAAGTCATAAAAAGGGAAGTCTGAGAAACTATCACAGACCAGAGGAGCCCAAAGAGACACAGCAAGTAAACGCCACACAGACTCAGACATTTAAAAGGTAATGCAGGGAAATTAAGAAAAATATTATGCTAATACTCCAGAATGAAAAGGAAAAATGCCTTGAGAGATACCAATTAAACAACACTAGCTCAAGAAGGTCTACATTTGTTAAAGAAATTGAATTCATAGTTAAATCCCAGACCCAGATGGCTTCAGAGGCAAATTCTATCAAATATTTAAGAAATGAAGCTAATCCTTTAACATGGAGAAAATAGACACTGAGGGACAATCTTCAGCTATTTTTCAAGACTAGCATTACCCTGATAAAAAATAAATAAAGACAGGTAGAAAAAGAAAACTACACACTAATATAACTCATGAGTAGAGATGCAAAACCCATAACTAATTATTAGCAAGTCAATCCAGAAATATATAAAAAGAATAATACCTTATGATCAAGTCAGGTTTATCACAACAGAATTCAAGGTTGGTTTAGCATTTAAAATCAATGAGTAATTAACTTTAACAACAGAATCAAGAAAAAACAATGCCTACTCATGATAAAAACTCCCATGAAAAAAGGAACAGAAGGGAACTTCTTCAACCTGATAAAAACCACCTGCGAAAAATGTACAACTAACATCTCACTTAATAGTTAAAGACCAGATGCTTTCATGCAAAGATCAGAGAAAAGGAAAAAATATAAAAAGGATACAGAGACCCTACCCAATGAAGCAAAATAATAGGTTTGGAAAACTGGTAGGAAGTAAAATTCTCATCATTCAAAGCAATATGACCTCATATACTTCTTAAAAATTCTGCAAAAAAGCTACTACAACAAGTGAATTTGGAAATTATAAAGGATAAAGGTCAGTATAGAAAAAAATCAATTGTATTTCTATATGCTACCAATGAAGAACTAGAAACTGAAATTTAAAACACAGTATTATTTGTGATATCATCTAGAAGTATGAAGTACACTGTTGCCGAGACAGATTAAGGCCTGCATATACGGAGAAGTGTACCATGTTCATGGATCAGACTCAATGGTGTTAAAATGGCAATTCTCTCCAAAGTGATCTACAGATTCAACACCATCCCAATTAATGAGTATGAGTTATTCTGAAACTAGAGAAGTACTCCACATCATTGGATTGTGCATGACCCATCAAAACACTGGCTGTATGTGTATTATCTGCTTTGGTTATTTGATGGATCTGACTCATCAGATTATGTTAATGATTTCCTAAATTGTATGTATGTACACTGTAAGTTTTCTATGTTTACTATTCAGCCTTGACTGTACAGGGTATCATGATTAGATTACTGAAAGTGTGCAGCTATGCACGATAGTATAGACCAGTCAGGAGAAATCACATGTATGCAAAATTCAATGGAAACATAAAAAACTCAAGATTCAAAAAGGAAAGAATTAAAGAAGTCCTTCATGGTGAAGACCAAACCACTTCTTCACAGCTGAAACAGCCCTATCTTAAGTCTGTCACATTCCAAAGCCTATAAAATGCCATACTTTGGACTGCGAAGGTCAGTGGCCAAGACCTGGAAGCACTGAACACAGATCGCCCACGCCAAGACTGCCAGGGCTCCAGCGCCAGAAACAGAGACGCTCAGGAGGCCTCCCTCTACCCAGAGTCCATGAGGGCTCGAAAACCAGAACAGCCTTCCAACAAATCTCCATTAGCATTTAAAACAAAAGGCCCGCTGGGAAATAAAACAAAGAATGAGGAACCAGCAAATAGAGAGAATTTAAGTAATTTCTTGATAAATATTTTAATCCTCTGTGGGTCAATGATCAGTTTAGAAGAAAAGAAAGAGAACAATATTCCCCCTCTATATGTCTTACATGACACGTCTCTCTGAAAGAAAACCTTTAGAAGAAATCATATTTCTAAGTTTGAGTATCATAAACAAGTCTGGTTTATTATACTTAAAATTGTAGAAACACACTAAAGCTTTAACATTTTTTAAATTTAAAAATAAAAACCTCTTACGTGTCAACTACATCTCAAAAAAATAAACCATTTATGCATTAAAAAAATAAAAATGAAAATATTGCTTTTAAAAATAAGGAATGCAAGCATTTATCTAGTAGTTAGTCATTTACATTCAGTTAATGAAAACAAACCCGAAACCCTTGGTTTGGAGTTGTTGGGGACCCCTCTGGCAGGGGCGTCCACCCTTGCTCTGCGCTCCGCAGGCGCCTGGTCGCGCAGCCTCACAGCAACAGCACTTCCTTCCTGGACTTTCTTCCAATGGCTCTACGTCTGACTTCAAGGAAGTGCAGACAAGGGGTTTCACAACGATCTATAGAAATAAATGCCCGTCCATACACCTGATCCCTTCCCATGTCGTAAATGGATGCCCTTCCGGAAATGCCTTAAATGTGGGCATTTGGAGGACACGCCTGCTGCCTATGGCTCCCACAGTTCAGCATGGAGGGCTCCAGCAACACCAACGTGAGAACAGGGCTAAGGCTAAAACCTCAAGTCACTACACCTGCAACCATGATCAAGCAGAGTCTGGATTCATGGCACACGAGCAGGAAGAGGACAGCACCGACCTAAAGGAGTCTAAGTCCATCACTCTTTCCCGAAAGGGGAACACCACTGCTGGACAAAACTCATCCAAGGAATCTCACATTTTCATCACAAAGATTAAGCTTTCACATCACAGAAAAATGTTTTCATTCTTTCTTTCCTTTTTTCTTGATTTTACTTAAAGAACCTTACTCAGGTGTGGAACCTGACAACCCGGATCCAAAGTGCCAGCCGAGGTTTGCAGCAGCGCTCTGCCTTTTATGCTGCAGGGATCAGGGAGGATAAAGCAGCAACTGGGAGCTGCCTGCGCGGTCCAGTCCCGGCCAGCTCGCCTGGCAAGTCACCCGGGGGGAGCGGCCTGCAGCGCAGAGGGACTGAGAGGGACGTACGGAGTCTGACCCGCAGGGCTGGCTCTGGGCCCCAGCGGCCTCTCCGGACGGCAGGGTGGGTGGGATCTCAGTGGACGGCGTCTCCTCTGCTACCCAGAGTCCTCATGGAACTGTGGACCGTGAGGATGTCCACATCCGCCCCTCGAGATCACACTCGGACTTCCCAGCAAACCGTTCCCACAAGCACAAGTGGGCCCAAGGAGCCTGAAGTTCTTTTTTAAAGCATACAATTGGGATATAAAATGATCTACGACTTACATACTTTTAACTTATTTTAAATATATGAGGCCCAAAATAAATCGTTTCTAGAAGTACCTTATTAATAAGCAGAATGTCAGCCAATCTTTAATTGTTTTTGGAGACTTTTCCTTTTCCGAGTTCTACTACACACGCTTAAGACATAAAATTCTCATTCACTTATGTGTTTACTAATTAGAAACTTTCTAATTTAAATATACATTTTTTTCGCTGACATATTGACATTAAATTCTTATCCTTCTCCCCCAAATTTTTTAATAGCTCTCAATTGTTGGTGATTTTTTTTCTAATTTTCACAACTTACATGGAGGGAAATGCCAGATTTGATATCTTCTTCAAAAATCGTTCACATATATTCTATTTAAAACTATGCCTATGAGAAAATGGAGGAAGGATTTCCCTCTGTTAACCTTACATTAGCTTTACAAGTATTGGTTGTATAAACAACATTAATAAGCCCTGTGCTAATACGCACTAAGTGTATTCTATAATGGGTTGATTTTATCTCACCAGTATGATTCTTTAAAGCCAGAAAACCTTGTTTGGATTAATTAGATTATACATCTGAATCAACAGCAGAATACTCTGACTGTACCACTTGCTAATACATGCAGAAAAAACATGGTAGGTCTCTCGATACAATTTTTTCCCAGGCAGAAGGAAGCCTGGCAGATTTCTGACCAGGAAACTGTCTTCCTGCTCACCCTGGCATCACTGGATGCTGAAGCAAGCCAGAAAGACAGGGGTTCCCCACATCCCTGAAGCCTAAAAATGCCTCTCGCCAAGCAAGCAGCTCCGCCCTCAGACTACTTGAATCCCGGAGGACCACGGCACACCGCCAGCAGGGATGCACTCTGCAGCAGTGGTGCCCACCTCCCTCGGCCACCCCAGAGCTAACACAGGCCGGAGGCCCCTCGCCTAGTTGTCTTTTGGAGATGAGGAAACTGAAAATGAGGCCCAACAGTGTGACTTGGCCCAGGGCACCCCGGTAGTTTCCAGCTGGGGTGGGTAGTGACATGCAGGGGCCTGTTCTTTCATCCCTTTAACAGAAGGAGCCCCAAAACCAAGTGCTGTCACGGCCCAAGCCACAGCTGCAAAGGACCCTTTGGTTCAAAACTCGCCCCCATCCACCGGACCTGAACTGGACCATAACCACAGGTAATCACAGCAGAATCTGAATGGGTGAGCTTTGTCAACACCTTCCCTGACTTGTGGAGATCACGTCTTCCAAACAAAGGTAAAAAGGTAGAAACAACCAAGGAGGGCCATCCTCAGAACAGCAAGCTTCTGGCTTACAGGGAGGTGAGTCACCACACTTACCCTTAGCGCCACACTGCCCCACGGAGGTGCCCACCGTGGGTTCTGAAATCCGGTGGGACACACTAGGTCATCACACGAAACACACCCCACTGGCTCTCAGTGGGTGTAGGCCAAGGGGGCTAAGACACCCTTCAGCGCTGAGCACTCTTGTCTGACAAAACATCCTCCCACAAATTTCAAATGTCCCTCATGTGAGTGAAACATTCACATGAAATATTCATATGAGTGAAAAACATGCTTTCTAATTCTCTGAGTCCAGAATCTTACCCGGTTCTAGATTTATACATATAATACCATAATAACTATGCAAAAATATCTTTGGATAGTTTTAATATAACTTGAGTTTTCCAGTAACTCAGGAGTATTCAGTTTCATTGAAACTTCACCAAGAATTGCTCATTGCTGTGTGGTATTCCTTCCAGCCAATATCCACACAGCCATGCACACAGTGAAGCTCCCACGTTACTGACACCCCCACCCCCTCTGTCCTGCTCACCTTACAGCTAAGGCAGCATAGTAATTTTTTAATTATAAATCACATTTTTGAAACACTGCACTTGAGGATAAGAGTTCATTACAGAATAATTATTCTTAAATAAAGGCATCAGTTCTGACAGGTTTGAGCCCCACGGCCTGCATAGAGGGCAGGCTCCACAAATGTCTGTGGGGAGAAAACACAGCTGCCCCACTTTCTCCGGAGGGACACAGGTCCCTGAAGCCCCCACCACCTGGGTGGAGATCAGGTGCAGGGGCCCTGTGGTGCTGCCAGCACAGCAGAACAGGTTGGGGTTAATCATGCCCGTACGGCAGGTGGCATCACCACTGAGCCAGACAAACAGGACAGGTCACCACCTTGAAATAGAGGCATGTCCATGAGCAGCCCAAGACCAACCAGGAACCTCAATCCCACATTCCCCTGTAAGGCCCCAAGGCCCCAAGGCTGCTCCTGTTCCCAGAACACAGGAGCGGGGTGGGCCCCAGCAGGAGCTGGCAGTAAAGCCAGCTGCTGTCCCTCGGACTCGCCGTGGTGCCCATGAGGCTCCCCCTTGCTCCTCGGATGCACAGGGCAGAAGGCAGCAGTCGATCTGGGAAACTGCAACCCAAGAGCCCTTGGCACACACGTGCCAAGCCCTCATCAGGCACAAGGACAAACCACCACGTCGCAAATAAGACTCCTCTGTGGCTGTGTGGGAAAGGGTAACAGCGCAGCGAGAGGGACAGAAACAGCTGCCCATGGCCCAAGAGCTGCAGGCTGACAGCGACCCGGACTCCCGGGGACACAGCAGGCCAAAGACTCCGCGAGAGCTTTCCAGTCTGACCAGGCTCCTCACGGAGCTTCGGCTCAGGGGTGCAGAACTACCACACAGCTCACTAGGCGAGGCCCTGAGTGTCGCCTTTAAGTTGGCACAACACAAACTGTGGACGTGAATGGAAAGGTTGCTCCACTCGAGTAAAGCCACCTGTGGAGGAGGGTCCGGAGGCAGGCCAGACAGGCGGGGGGTGAGAAGAGGACAAACGCACCTCTCCAGGGTCTGGTGGGTTTGCTCTGGTAGGAGGCGCATCAGTCTGCTTCGTGTCAAGAAGAAAACAAGCATGACATGTGGGACAGCGTGTTTGGGCTCACCTCGCTGCAGCTGGGGCAGGGACCACTGCAGGTAGCCCTAATGTGCGCCCGGGGGACGGGGCGGCCCTGCTGTGCGCCCGGGGGACGGGGTGGCCCTGCTGTGCGCCCGGGGGACGGGGCGGCCCTGCTGTGCGCCCAGGGACGGGGCAGCCCTGCTGTGCACCCCGGGGATGGGCCGGCCCTGCTGTACGCCCCGGGATGGGCTGGCTGGCGGCTCTTACCATCGCACTTTGTTGCACGTCTGCGTTGCGCCAAGAGGGGAGCCCGCCACCATGGGGACCTGGATGGGGCTGTGCTGCTTGCTCGTGACCAGGTCCAGCTTTTCTTCTAAAGACTTACACGTGGCCTCCAGAGCCTGCAGCTTGGCCTCGATGCTGTCCAAGCGCAGGCAGATGGTCTGGTTAATGGAGCACAGGAATGACTGCAAGTGGAAGAGAGAGAAGCTTCAGAAGGGGCGGCTCGGATGCTGAGGAGACAATTCCAAGGCGCCAAACAGCAGCTTGTTGATTCCAACTGTGTCTATTCCAGCAGAAGGTCCTGAACGTCGGCTCTCTAGTTATAAGCCAAACACATCTGACGGGGGAATTCAACCTCGGTGTTCAGAATGTGGCTGCTCGGCCGTGACTGCACCTCTGTGGCAGCTGGGCTCAGAGCCACACTTCAGTCATGCCATGAACCGTGTGCAGTCTTCCAGATGCTACCCAGTCATCAGTACATGGACACATGCACTAGCCACACCTCTAACTATAAAACAGGGCCTGCGAACCGTGGGCACTGCCTTCCCATCACGCCAGCCGCCCTGATGCTGACACCTGGGGCTGCAGGCAGTTTCCAGCAGTGGGCCTGCCACCTACTGGCCCGCACGAGCAGCAGGTCTCAGGGCTACCCGGGGCCAGGGCCCAAGTGGCCAGCCCTTAGCCGCAGACAGCAGGGCGGGGGGCCTCGGGGCCTGGAGGGCTCCTAACACCCAGCGGCTCATTCACTGTCAGGCTGCGGGGAGGGAATCTGCGTGTCACCTTGTTCCCAATTTCCTGCCTCGAACTGAAGGGCAGAGCCCAGGTGGGCACTGGAAGGAAGGCACAGGGTGGGGCAGGGACCGGAGAGCAGGCCAAGGGCAGTGCCTCTGCAGAGGACCGCCAACCGGCATGCGCCCATTGCACTTGCACTGCACACTTGCCTCCCGCAGCTGGGGTGGGTGCCAGGACACATCAGGACAGGCCCCCAGGACCGGCCACAGAGGAGCAGGCCAAGAGGGGCATGCACAGAACCGGCATTCGGTGGGCGCAAGGCACAGGGTCACCAGAACCCACAAAGAGGACATAGTCGCTGTTCCCCAGATATAAGTCATCTTGAGAATCGCTAATTGCTGCCTGAATTGAGATAAAATCACTGATAACTCTACTATTTTTTATAATTTTAAGACATCAAACATTTGGCTTCTGATCTCTTTAAACACAGCAAGCATCATCTTAATTCTCAATTAGAAATGACTCTGTGCCTGAGGTTTGAGCAATCACTACTATATAATAATAAAACGATTTATCAAACACACTAATAACACAAGAAAGTGCAGAACAGTGTTTTTAAATAAATCCTTTATACGCAAGTGACGTTCCCTGCGAGCCACTCAGATCTCCTGGTTAGGGTGCTGGGCTGGTGGGCGAAAGCGCTCAGCGCACCTGCGGCAGCACTCAGACCGCACCCGACACTTTCACACCTTTTCCCTGTTACTTTACACGTTTCCGTATCACATGGGCTGTTCACAACAAACGTCACTTTGGGAGAAACTATACTTGCAGCACTTCTGTTACAGAACACAGTAAACTGAGCTTACTAGTCAGCCCCGCTACCTGAGTCTGAAACGGCAATCTAACTGAACAGCACTGTCAGCCACCCCGCACGCTGCAGCTCGCACGCTTCACAACAGAGCGGACAGCTGCCCGCTCAGAGGGCTGACATGGAGCCACTGGCCTCTCACTGCGCTGCCTCCAAGACGTCCCTCCGGGCGCCTGCTGTCCCTGCGACGCTTGGCCAAGCCAGGAAATCCAAGGAACTAAAACTCCTCAGCCGGCCACACCCAGCGACCCTTAAAATTCAGGCGACTTAAAGAATGGGCACAGAGGCCCTTCATCACCAGTGGGAAATGAAGTCAAAAGACATGTTCACTTGTCCTCCATCCACAATGGGTTTATGGGACTATAGGAAGAACCCTCATTTAGGAACGATCTCAATCTAAACAGTGTCTTCACACTCTTCAAGGGTAAAAAGCTGGCTTTCCGTACTATGTAGGGGGTTGAATGGTGACCCTCCCAAACTGAGATATCCTTGTCCTGACCCCGGAACCTATACACGTGGCCTTATTTGGAAAAGCGCCTTTGAAGATACAATTAAGTCAAGGATCTTGAGATATCTTCCTGGCTTAGAGCAGGCCCTAAACCCAGTAGAACGTCCCTATGAGAGAGAAAAGGAGACAGACACACAAGCAGGGGCCCTGTGGGGACAGAGACAGATGGTGCAGCCGCCAGCCAAGGGACCCCTCAAGCCCCCAGGAGCTGGGAGGAGCAGGAAGGACACCCCTCCCCCATGCCCAGGACCTCCCCGGGGAGCACAGCCCCACCCACACCTGGATCTCAGGCTCCTGGCTCCAGAGCTGGGAGAGAGGGAATCCCTGCCGGTCTACACCCGCCAGTTCACCATCATTTGTTTCGGCAGCCCCAGGACACTGAGACGTAAGGATGTGTGTGTGTTAGTGTCCTTACCTTTATCGAGGGGTCCTGGCAATTGATCTCCAGTCGCTGGCGTTTCAAAGCTGGTTCATCTTCGTCTGTCACCACATGATTCTCCAGCACAACTGAAAACCAAACGCAGAGACAAGATTTAACTTTAATATGAAAGGTTTTACAGAACTGTTTCAATATTAAGCGAGGAAACAGTTCTGTCACCTTAACAGAAATAAAAGAAATGGTGTGACCTGTTTCGATTTTTACCTTTTTAAACTTAGCATTCTCAGGCAGAAAATAGGATCTCTTCCTTAATCCCCAGAAAGACTGATAACCAGATAGATTATTTCCCTGATGTGCCTCTAAGCTGATTCTACCATGAAAACTGTAGGTTTCTCCCTCAGCACCCTAGTAAGCTACCCTGCTTGAATTTCAGCATGAGAAAAACCCAAATAATGATCAATATTTCTTCCCAACTTTAAAGTCTTCTCTGTGGGTACCTCATTTCAAAATCAGAACCATTCTCTGAATATTACATTTTCTTAGGTGTTTGTCACCAAACAGCACTGGAGCACGCTAAGCCATGCAGAAACCACCCCTGACCCCCGGTGCTGCTGAAGCCGGCGCTGCCCCTCAGCACCCTCCAGGCAGCGAGCACAGCTTCCTCGGGATGTGCCCTGAACAGACCCAGGCCGCACGACGCGGGCCCACCCGCCTTCCTTCCCCCAGGGTAACTCGGAAAGCACTAAGGACACCGAAGGCCGGGACCCTGTCTGCCCACAGCTGAGCATCTACACGCCAGGCTTCTGTCCGCCCTCAGGCCCCCACCTGGGACTTCAACCTTTAAACATTTACACGTTTGCGATTACAGATAGAATTTATATTCCACACTTATTACTGGACATGGCAGCATGAGTCCTTTTCTATTTCACTATAGAACTTACTCATCTCCTGGCTCGAATCACCAACATCCCCTGCCTGCTGTACTCCTCCCCTCTTCCGACGTGCTCACGCGGGACACAAGCGTGTTACACACGCGTGGGGGGGCCGAGCGCATCACCAGGTCTCTGCACCTTTGCTCTTCACTCAGCCACATAAACCTCCTGGTGGTTAATGACTCTCACTCACTTTCTAACAGTAACACCAGTTTGTGGCTCTATGCTGCAGACATGAGGGCCAGTGGACAAGAATCCCTAAGCACACACACAGGACATGTGCGGTATGGTCTCACGTATGTGTACACATGTGCTCACACAGAAGCACGCCCCCTGCAGGACAGTGCCCACCCGCGGTGCTGAGCTACAGGTGCACACCCCAGCACACTGTCTGCCCACCTTTCATGTGCACCTCGCCCTCCAGCCAAGCGGCATGGACGGGCTGGGGACAGATGCCTGCCTCACTCGGGACAGTGCCAACTGACCACGGCCCTGCTCCTCCCTGCAGCCCTCCCCCAACTGCCTCCACCCAGAAAAATGGATCCGACCTTCCCTCCAGCCCCACGAGGATGCTGGAGCCCCCAGGGCCCCACTGTGATGGCAGCAGCGGCCAGGACCTGCCCCCAGAGCAGACCACCTCCAGCCCCTGCCCTACAGGGCCGTCCACAGATGGGGCTGGTTGAGTTCCTCATCCGCTGAGGGAGGGCTGGGGGCAAGCTTGGGATGGCCAAGCACCCAGGTCTCTGCGAGCCCAGCCCCAGCCCCACGTCAGCCAAAGCACCTCCACTTGGACAAGTTTATACACTGAGGTTCCAAAAAAGAGCTTGATCAGAAAAGTGTCAGTGCCCTTAAACCTGTGCATCCTAGATTCATTTCAAAACTCTAAAACCTGGAGACACTGAGTGTTCCTATGGCTCTGACACGAGACTTGCACAGGTCCTAAGCAAGAGCCGCAAACTGATTTCCTGGAGGTAAATTACCCAGAGCAGGAACCAGCGAAGGGCCAGCAATAATAAGCAGCATTTGGGTCACAGTGGGCCTTGCATCATACACTGGGGTCCCGTGCACCTGGACTGCCTCAGACACCACCATAGAAACATGTGGGAATAGCAATTTCTCATTAACTAAGTAAAAAAAGTTAAAACCATGCCTACAAGTATTTTTGGTTAGCAAAACACAGGTCAGAGAACCTCAGTCAAAACCTATATACTCCTATTGGAAACTGATAACTATACCAGGACTGGGAGGACAGAGATCCTTGTAATCATTATTTTAATCTTTCCATTTGCTGAAGAGAAAACAAGTCCAGAGAGGGTAAGTGACTTGTCTGGGACCACACAGCTAGTTTCTGTAAATACAGAAAAACAGAGTCGATGCCCCTGGAAGCATGACATGCCTTAAGGACATAAGCAAAGGCGGCGAAGCAGGTGTGTAAAAGGAGACATGGCCCTGTAGAGACAGAGGGGCACATACCAGGGTTCCAACAGTACCTGCCTATGGACTGTGGGGCCGCGAGTCTATTTTCTTCTTTGTTCTGTGCTAGATTTTGCAACCATTGCCTGCGTGGCTTTTTAGAATTTTGCGTGCATTACTTTCAGAATTAGATAAAAGACATCAATGTTCATCTTAAAGCTGTCACAGCCAACTGGACTCAGATGCCTGATGAAGCCACAGTTTGTGGCCTGTACACAGGTAAAGAAATGCAGCCACATGTTGAGTGGGTACGAACCCAGAGGAACCTCAACATGTTTGCTTTGGATGGAAATCAGGAAAGCTGGAAGGACATGGATGCCAGCAGGCAGTCCCACTAGGGCTATGGGAAAGTTTTATTTCTTCTACTTGCATGACTGTACTTTTAAATTTTACAAAGCTCATGCTTTAGAGATGAGGGGAAAAATCAACTTAAGAGCCACTCTGGATGCAAAAGTATCTCCCAGGTGTGTACAAGTTATCTGTGGCCAGAGATTGTACGCTTTCATGCTATGAGGGCCTCAGAGAGCCCCGCACACAGTAGCTCTCATTAAACAGTCAACAAATTGTAGTTCTCAGTTATTTAAAGAGGAGAGGTGGGAGAGAACCAAGATTAGAAATTACTTCTCTGGGCCATCTTTGGGCTATAATCTACAGAGAGAGGATTTATTTGGAAAATCATAACTTTAGTTCTAAAAATGTTTAAAATGTATGTAACTGGATCATGTTTCTTTTATAAAATTACATTGTGTTTTCTAAACCAAAATATGAAAAGTTATTTTCAAAATTATTATCTGTAATGATCGTGTTACTGCTAGTTTTCAACATCCAGGGGTATCTAAGTGGTGCTACTGAGGTCAAGGCCACAGGTTCTCACTCTAAGCAAGCCGGCTCTTTCACAGGGAAAATGTGGTGAAGCAGCCACGCTCAGACGCCCTAAGTGTCCAGGGACCCGACAGGCTCCTGAGCTTGCCAGGTGACAGGTGACAGTGGTTCTTACAAGCAAATCAGAAGCAAATGAGGAGAAAAACTCCAGAATCGGAGTGCTGAGAGGGCACCCTTACTCCCTGTGAGCGCGCGTGTAAGTCCAAACTCATTGATATTACTCTCCCCTTCCGTACCAAAACTAGTTTCCAAATGAAGTTTTTGCACCTAATATATCAAACAGATCATCCCAGACAGATAGCATCACTTGCTTATGGCAGTTCTGGAAATTCTTTTCTGGGGAAAAAAAACTCCAACATTTGAATCCTGCTATTCCAGAGAGAAGACCAGACGACCAGACAGCCACAACACCGAGACTCCCCCGCGTGCACCTGTCACCTCAGACCTAACAGAGACGCAAAACACATGAAACCTTAAAGAAAAAAAAAGGAGAAAACTTATTAAGAAATCTTTTTAAAGTGTAGACAAATTTTTTCAGAGATGTAATTTCAGACAAATTCTTGAAATGCAGGGTTTCCTATATAAAGGGTCTTCTTAGAACAAATATTCAGTTAAGATTTCAAAGTAGATGCATGACTTTAACATCATTAAGAAAAATTACCAACCTGAGCAGAAGTATAGGAAAAAAGCTGCTCTCACACAGAGTTGGTAAAAAGTAAATAAAATGTTTCTGGGAAATCTGTCAGTGTCTTAGCAAAATTTTGAACATATACAGCAATTCTGCTTCTGGGAACTTCCCCACAAAACTGTTTGCCAAGATCTGTGTGCAGGAATCTTGAGTGCAGCACTGTCTATAATAAAGAAAAGCAGGGCCAACAGGGTCTGTGGTTGTGGGTTAGAGCGCAGCTGTGATGGGGTCCCACACGCACTCAAGGAATGAGGCGGGCCTGCGCACCCAGGGCCTGCACAACGCGTCCCAGGGCTGAGTTTCAGACGCGGACAGCGTAAGGAAGATAGTGTGGGAGCTTCTGCGCAGCGGGCCCGCTGTGGCAGGGGGCCGAGGCCTGCCCACCCCACTGCGCCCGCCACCCTGGGGCCTGAATCCTTCATGCAGCGCATGCAGCACTCTTCTCTTTATTCCCTTTTATTTATTAAAGGGAAGGAGACTCTGGCGAGCCCCCTTGGGTTTGCGAAGGAGAGAGCAGGAGGTCACCTGCTGCCCCGCAGCCCGGTACCTGGGTGGTCGGGACCCAGGTCCTCCACAGCGATCTGCACCACATCCGCCAGGTCCTGCTCTGACATCATCCGGAGGACAGGGGCGCGGCCGGGCAGCGGGTAGGACTCAGACTCCCACAGGACTGCGTTTCTGTCGCCTACAAAGCAGAAACAAAGACAGTGGAGAGGGGACTCACCACGGTGCCTGGAAATGAGGGACCTGCTAACTGTACCTCACAGAGGATGTCAGGCATTGCGGGTGTTTTTAATACAGAGTTCTTCCTGCGCCAGACCATCAGAAGATTGGTGTTCTTTGAGAGAACTGAGAAGTTCAAATCAGCATCCCTGCCTTTGTCCTTAACCACCAGACCAGCCTCCTGCTTTATGCATTCATTCCTCACACCACCTCCAAAGTCACTTCCTGAGGCGGCTTGAGCACAGCACCCCCCACTAAGTCTGCAGCGGTCCCCTAAGGCCCACAGGCACGTCCTATCCTTCACCTGCCCCACAGGGTCTTAGCTCCTGCCACCACTGTTTTCCGCAGTAGCACAGTGCTGCTGGAACAGACCCCGAACTACAGCGCCACCTGAGGCCCGGCCCTGGGGGCACTGGTGTCCCCTTCACCACCACGCCTGCGAGGGCAGGGGCCACCTCTAGTTTGAGTTGCCATTCCCAGGCCTCATCTTCCAAAACAAAAATGAGGCCATGCCATTCCCAGCAAGGCCTATCACCACACAGATCTAGGACTAGTCCTTGAACACGGAAGTCCAGGAATCGATGTCACCAGAGTACTTTACCATATCATGCATTTTAACTATGTGTAAGTAAGTATTTGTAAAATAACTTACTTTTTATCTTTACCCAATTAGACTACAAGGCAGAAACCACGCCCTCAGCTGCAGAGCACAGGGCCTTTCTAGCTGCTCCTGAGCCCTCAGCCACGACTGCCACAGGGCAGAGACAGCTGAATTGATAGGTTCCGTCATCTAGTTTCGACTAGAAGTCTGCTGACAACCCCCTCTAATGGATAGGTTCCAACAGGTGTGACATCAGTCACACACGCTCTTAAATCCTCTAACTCCCCTTCCCATGTGTCCATATTTAAAGTCCACAGCTTAACCAGGAGCAGCTCTGGAATTCCTTAGGACCAACCATTTGTAGAAGGAGGAACCACGCTCCAATCCTAAATCTTCCTTTATAAAGGTGACATTTTTACATAGACGTCATCAAATGCGTGATCAATAAAATGGCAAAGGTGTTTTTAATCCAGTTCATATACTTCACACAAGACGGTAAGGAGTGAAAAAGCATCAAAGAGGAGACAGACGACAACTGGGAGGAAAGCAGAGGACCCCAGGGGGACCAGACGAAACCCTCTGAAAGTCCCACTCTGGAAGAGGTGGTGATGCAGAACCTCCCCCCTGAAAACACCTGCAGCAATGAGGACAGCAGAACCCGTCTCCAGGCCGGCGTCCCCAGCAACACCAGGCAATGAGGCTATACCAGCAGGTCAGACAGACACTGACCCTCGTGGGGGCGGGGAGTGTGGGCAGCAGGGGGCAGAGGACAGTGAGCAAGTCAGCCCGGGGCAGAGCTGCAGCCGGGAGGCGTGCACAGCCCAACAGAGGCGGATGCAGGGCTTCTGCAGAGATGTCCAGAAGGCCCGCGGCATTCCGGCCCATCAACTCTCAAAACTCATCACCCAAAGCTCCCTTCCAGACCCAGAAAATGACTGGAAATAGTATACAAAATGTACAGGACAGGAAAATGAAAGTCTAATTAAAGATGGGAGCGAAAAACTGCCAGGAGACCTCAGAAAATAAGCTGATACATTTTTTAAAACCTCCTAAAGTCAACAGAAGATAGAGCTCTAGAACAGTGGAATTAGAAAAACTATCCTAAAATCAAGCCTCCTTTCTAAATGTTCAGGAAAATCAATTCCACATAAAAATGAACAACAGAAAACATTGAGGTCCAATCTCCTGCAAAGACAATATATTTTAGAAGAAAATAAGGAACAAAATAACATCCCTACAGATAATGAAAGCATGCTATAAAGACCTGTCCCTGAGAGAGAAGAAAACTCTATCCTAATATTTCAAAACAAGCTAAAATAAAGGAACGGTATGAAATATCACTGATCATAAACCAGCATTAGAAACACACAGAAGCAAAGTGACAGAACACAGAAAAGACTAGAAATAAGAAAAAAAATTGTATCAGAAATGAACTTAACTAGAAAATCATTTCAGAAATGAACTGAACATAAACACAATAAATGTGCCTTAAGAAAACCAAAATGAGAAAAGGAAGGAAAAATTTAAGAATAAAAAAGAAATGAAAGAGTTCAAGAGAAAGCAGCATAGATGACAGGCAAAGAGGATGCAACGCGCACGTAACAGGGGACTAAACAAGGAGCCCAAGCGGAGTAAGGGGCGGGGGCCCCGGAGAGCTCAGCTTGAGAGACTCTCCGGAAGGGGTGCGTGTGTGAGACTAGGGGTGGTCGGGAGGGGCAGAACACTAATACCAAGACACCTTCTAATAACAATATTATTTCAAGAAAAAGGAAAATTTCCTTTAGACAGCTAGCAAAAAGACCAGCTAACTTAAAATTGGGGGAAAAAAATGATCAAACTATGGCAGAAGAAAAACAGATTAACATATTTAAGATACTCAAAGATGTATGAACCAAGAATTTTACATTCGGACAAAATGACTTTCACGTATATTACAGACAGCAAACACTCATGAATACCTAGTACTCAGAATAGTATTCTCATGAATCTTTCCAGAAAAACGCTGCTGGAAAACAAGCTCTAGGAAACCAAATCACTGAAGAGACAAATTACGACCGCTTAGTGGGGACCATTCATTATTTACATGGAGAACTAAGACTAAATGAAGAATATAAAGGAGAAAGCATAGTTCCCAAAGCTATGTGCTCTGACGACAGACATACAATTTAATCATTTTAAATGGGGAGAAAAATTGGGAGAACATATACACAACAAATGTTAACAATTTTCAGTAATCACATTGAGTGGTAGCGCTGGAACTACCCTCTGAAAATGTTTGTGTATAACCACGGACTTACAGGATGTCCCGCCGCACTTGGCACCCTTGAGAACAGTGACAAGCAGGCCCGGCGGTCAGCTAGAAGAGGTCAAGTAAACACCTTGGGGCTGTGACTCTGACATGGAAGCATGAACTGGCGTGTGTGTGTGTGCACATTCTGGCTCTGACTACCATAATGGCGTAGAAACAGTGGTCAAACCAGCAGTAATGTGCACCCCAGAGCCCTGACTGTGGTGTTGAAACACCATTTCTCATAAAAAGAAATCGGAGCTTCCTAGAGAAGTAGCCAGTTTCAGATTTGAGGCCAGGACTATGCAGATGTCTCTAGAACGACTTTCTGTGCAGATGTAAGGCAGCCACTACCAAAGGCAGGAGGACTCAGGGTCCAGCCTGAAGGAGCTCTCTTGGCCAAAGATGAAAAACACTGACCCTCAAAAGGATCACTGTGTCAGTGGATTGGAAAAGAAATTTTTTAAGCTCAGGAGTTCATAACGATACAAACAAAAGCCATCTTTGGAGAATGGTGAGGAATTAAATCTTTAATTGTTTTAAAAAATGGTGATAAAAAGAAAGAACTGAGCATTTATCTTGCCTTTCTATACAAATTGGGCCACTGAGAAAACTGAACAGTAAGTGATAAAAATGTTGTCTGTATGAAAGAATCACAGCAAAGAACAAGCAGAAACGAACCTTGCTTTGCAATCTGGCAGCTGGGCGGCACCGAATGTGGTCCGCAGGCATCAGTGGAGGACCCAGGCTACCCTGGAGGGCGGCTTGCTACCATGGGAGCAGAGAGACTGGCAGAACTACCACTGCTAATTAAGCCTCTAGAATTCTGACACCACCCACTCACCGGAAAGGCGAAGGCCAGAGGAGCGCGCGGAGCACCGGCACGCACACGCGGAAGCGGGATCCTGTCGGAGGCACTGCACAAGCCACCCCGCTTAATCAACGAATCTCACGTAGGGGGTCGATGGAAAGGGTCCCTAAATTAAAGGAGACTTCAACAACAAAAGAGGCAAAACTCCAATTTCCTATGTTCGTGCTGTATTTAATAAAAAGTCTATTTTAAAGGCAAAACTCAAGCTGGAGAACAATATTTGCTACACACACACCAAAGAGCTAATTTCCTTCTTTCACAACAATAGGAAAAAGGCCAACAAACCTAATAAAAACTGAGCCCAGAAGTGAGTGAATTCACAGAGGAGAGAAAAGTCACAGGCTTTCAAACACGAAGAGTCCAAGCCCTCCTATAATTTTTAAGTGCAAAGTTAAACAAGACCCCACACTCCCCCTGTCGGCTTGGGGACAGCCGTGAAGTGTGACCGCCATCTGTCAGAGTCGGGGCACCAGGGAGCCCCAGGCCGCGGCCCGGCCCCACCCTGCCCCTCGGGGACTCTCGGCGGAGTGCACGTGGGTGCAAGGAGCTGCACACCAAGGAACCCAAACAACTAGGGCGCTGCTCTGAGCAGCAAAAGAATGGACAGAACCTAAATGTATATCAACAGTTGTTTTAAAAAAACAGCACAGCTACACCACCAAATAACCAAACTGTTTAACAGGAGTCAGATCTCTAAGGAACAGCTCCCAAAATGCAGGATTATATGATGATAAACGCGGTAGAATGTATATGACATGTCTTTTTTTTTTTTTTTTTAAGAAATAGTCTACATTTGCACAGAATATCCCTGGGACACAATCTGCAAAAGGAAATTATTTTTCACTTTTCACTCTTTTATATTTTTATTTTTATCATGTGCATTTATCATATTTTAGGAAATAAAAAGCACATCTTTAAGAAATGATCAGACAAACACAGGCATACTGGGGGGGAAATCGTCAATTCCACCTCGATTATATACAGTAATGCCATCTAAGACTTGCTGCCTGCGCCCGTCCACCGGCAACTGCAACTGCAACAAGTGCTCCAGGCAGGTGTTCCGGGCAGGCAGCTCCAGGCAGGTGGTTCCGGACAGGCAGCTCCAGGCCGGCGCTCCAGGCAGGTGTTCCGGGCAGGTGGCTCCAGACAGGCAGCTCCAGGCTGGTGCTCCAGGCCGGCGATTCTAGGCAGGCGGCTCCAGGCAGGCAGCTCCAGGCCGGCGCTCCAGGCAGGCACTCTGGGCAGGTGGCTCCGGGCAGGCAGGTCCAGGCAGGCAGCAGACGCACGCACTGCTCAGGAGAGCCTGCTGGGCCTAAAGTGTGTGGGCCATGAGGGGCAGGGGATGACAGGGGGTCTGAGGGTGACTAAGTGCACACTAACTAGTGGTCAGGTGAAAGATAAAAGCTGCTCATGCCATCATCAACTTGGTGTTCTTTTGTCCAAATAAAGAACCAAAGCCAAGCTTATTAGAGAGATATACAGACCTTCTTTATGAAGTGACAACCCTCTGATAACACAACCCAACTGACCTTTGAATTGGTGGATTTAAAACATTTTGGGGTCCACAGATTGCTTTTAGAGTCTAGTAAAAAGAATTATGGACCTTTTCCCAGGAAAAAAGCACAGACAAAATTCTGCCAAGTGTCAGAGCTTCACCAACACCAGAGACCGCTGGCTGCCTACCCCCGTGGTTCTCCCAGACACTGGGCATAAGAGCCCTACTTTACTGGGCATGAGGCCACCAGACTGCCCCCCGCTCCCCCTGCTGTGGCCATGTGGTCAATTCTAGCCAACAGGTGTGGCACAGGACAGCTCCGGGGACAGCTGGCATGTGGCTGTGACTCCCCTGCTACTGGCGCTCCTGCTGCTGGACTCCAGGGATGAGAATGGACAGAAGGAGCCCGAACAGCAGCACGAAGAACAAGGAAGCAGTAGCCTGGGCCCCCCTGTCTGCCGACTCGCCCCATGTCCCCAGACTGTCTGCCTCAGACTTCCTCACACACACGGAAAATAACCAACCATTGGCTCTAAACAACGTGCTTTGGAATCTCTCACATGCAGCCAGGCTTGACCTGAGCGACACGCTCTGAAGCCTGCTCAGACGGCCCTGGGTCCACGGGTTCCAGGCTAACTACCTGTCTCTCATTAAGGGCTAGCGGAAAGTTTTCAGATGCCCAAGTCAAGCTCTTTCCTGGTCTCCGAAAGCTCTACCAGAGCCTTAAGAAAATACTCCAGGCTCACCATAAAACCCCGAACCCTAACCTCTTCCAAATGAGGGCACCACACATTATCCAAGTTGTTTATTTTTCAGAATGATTCTGTTACCAGGATAGAGTCATTTAAAATTCTGCTAACAGTGAAGGTCTGAACAGAAGAAACCAGGAAAACAAGCCCAAGAAGGCTGGAATAGAGCAATACATGTGGTTGCCATTTTGGCAAATTAAATTTGCCATTTCTCAGAAGTCCTGGAGGTAGTCCAGTCTTACTATAACAAAGCAGCTGGATGGAGATTAATGTTCAATAATGGCTCTAATGGCAAAGACTAGAGAGAACCCCAGCACGCTTGTGAAGACAGTATCTTCCAGGGGGCACATGAAAAAAGGGCCCACCGACCAAAGTCAACGACCTCAGCACTCACTCTTCGGGCAATGGGAAGGTGACAGAAGGCACAGCCACACCATAAAACACGCGGCACCAATGCGAACGACGCTGGTTTCCCCACACAAACCAAAATGGAACATCTCCACAACAGACTGCTAACAGGCGGGGCTGCAAGAGGGAAAGTGCAGAGCCGCACACACGTGAGCCCACACTGTCCTCCAAAACAGCACATGTGTGTCACGGGTGCGGGTGTAAATGTGCACAGGGTGGTCTGGACCACTACGCACTGAACTTCAGGTTGCCCATGAGGGAGGAGGTACAGGGAAACAAGGGCTGATCTTCAGCCTTTATCCTCTGACCGTCCAGTTTTCTACAGCATGTAAAACACAGTAACAAGCACACAGACAAGGCCAACTACACCAAGTCTTGATAAACCATGGGAACCTTCGCCATCTGCCCTAAGCCCCCTCTCAGCCTGCACGCCCGCAGCCTCCCTTCCCAGGACCACTCACGCTTACCCCTCTCCCTCCCAGACTCAGGCCCTCCTTCCCCGCTCAGCGGGAGGCCTAGCTCTCTCCTGGGGGGCGGGGCTCCTGGGGGTGGAGGTGCCCTCAGGGCACCCCTCTCAGCACACCATCAGCCTGGGGTCATTCCCAGCACACCCGGGAGGCTTCTCCCCCCAGGTCCTCCCCTCCCGTCTCCACTGCTCTGCTCCCTGCAGAGCAGAGTCCCCCACAGGGCCGCCCTGACTGTCTCCACCTCCCCTGCACACACGGGCTCCCACCTCCACCGACCCTGCTGCCCCGAGGTGCCTCACCGCTCAACCTGGCGCAGGACCAGGGCTGTGCTGCCCATGGCCTCCAGGACCAACCTCCCCCATCCCCAAGTGTCTGGTCTCAGTGTCACCAGTCCAAATTGAACCCAGTACCCGCCCACAACCAACCTGCTCCTCCCAGTCTCCCCACCGTGCATGGCAATGCCCAGGCGCTCAGGCCCAAAGCCTTAGGTCCTGCTGGGTTCTTCTCTCCCACGCCCAATCTGGAGGTAAATCCTCTCACCAGGTGCTCTCTGGCCTTGTCATCCCGTGTCTGGATTTGGGCGCTGGCCCCCAAATGGATCCCCATAATTATTCTTGACACCTAGTTAAAAAGCTACCAGGACAGTGTTCAGATGTGCGGACTGTGCCTCACTGTTCAAAGCCCAGCGAAGGCCGGCTGTTCACTCAAGGAGCTCACCCAGCGCTCCCAGCTGGCGCCTCCCTCGATGCCGCCAGGCTCTGCTCACTCCTCGTGGGCCCCATCTGCAAAGGCCCCCCCACCCGCAGGTGCACACCCAGCGCAGGCCCTCAGGCTCCGACAAGCGCCCGCCCCACCCCGCCACCCGCTGCAGTCACCACAGAGATCCTGAATCGCACCCACCGAAATGCCCCCACAGCAGCCCTGCCTGCCCCCATGCCCACCCTACTGCAAAGCACTTATGTGTGCCTAGGTGCTCGCTTCACTTGCCCTGGTTTCCCTGGTGGAAGAGAAGCCCCCTGAGGGCAGGAATTTGCATCACTGCCCAGCATGGGCCTGCCACCCGGCCACCCGTGCGCCACTGACGACACGCTGGGATGAATCCAGAGGCGAATCCACTGCAGCCTCACAGCAGCGTGGGGCTGTGAAGCTCAGCATTCCTTCTTGAACATGAGGACGAAGGCCCTCCAAGCCCTCGGTGTCTGTTTTATTTTCAGTAAGGAATGCACCATGATTAAGTCACAGACATACTGTGTCATCACGTGAATGACGCCTCCAGTCGGCAGGGAACACACGGCTCTCGGCTCACCAGTGGTCAGCGGCAGGCACAAGCAGCCGCTCATCAGCTGGCATACGGAAATGCAAATTTATTTCTGATCTTGCTAGCTTGTAAATATTTTGGACACCTGTAAAATGAAACCACCAGCCATTAAAACAGGAATAAAAGGAAAGCCCCTCTACCGCGGGCACACTTGGGCTTGGCAGTGAAGGCTTCTACCGGGCCCTGCAGACTATCGGCTCTCACCGCACGGAGCTGGCAGGAGAAAGAAGGGAGCCTCCCGCGCTCGCAGGGCTTTCTCGGCCCCGTGACAGCGCCACAGGGGCCGCCTCATCAGAGGCCGCACAGCGGGGCTTGCCCATCGGTACCAGGGCGGACGCCCCTCGCAGAGCGGCCTTCCCTCGCCCGTGACTGAAGCCCTGATGTGAGCGGGGTCTGCACGAGGTCACCCCCACAGGAGGCGAGCAGAGCGGCCCGTGCACGACCCCCAGGGCAGCAACCTGACTCCGCTAGGCTTTTCCCGGCCATCAGATACAGGCAGAGAGACTGGCCTAGAGATACGCAGCCCACAAGTCATGGGTCAAAAGCCAGACGTGTGCCTTACACAACCCGGGGCCTTGGAAGTCATCTGGTGCTTGTCTAACTTCTCATAGACGACGAATCATGAATTGCAGGCATCACTCTGAAAAGATCCCCGGAGGAGCACAAGAGAGGAGCCCAAACACAAGTCCCAGGGGGCAATGAGGCGGAGGAGACGCCGGGAGCACGGGGGAGCGGGGGTGCTGAGGCGGCGCTCGCCCGCCGCATCTGAGGGGCTCCGGCGGGGCGCCCACCACACCAGCCCCAGCAGAGGTGCCCGGCCCATGTGTGGAGGTGGCAAGGTAGCGTGAGGGAAGGGGTGCAGGCCAGACACGGGGAACCTCGGACGTGACGGACGGTCATCCTCGCAGTCAGATCTCCGGATACAAGGGCAGTTACGAAATACCTGAAAGGCGGCATGATGCAGGGAAACCCATTTCATGAACTGACATGTGAAAACGACTCGGCTTGCTTATTTTCTCCCCCACCTCAGTGTGGGGTCGGGGGGAGGAGTACGCAAAGGGGTGAAATGGGGAGGAGTGTGACCAGTCAGCACGGAGACCAGATAATGGGGGGAGCAAGAACACCCCTTCCCAGGGTCCCCACTTAACCTAGGAGAAGTTCAGGCGGCACTGCTTCTTCTCCACAACAGTACCCCAAAAACATGTGCATCTAAAATTAGGAAAAGGAGGCCAAACTACCCCAGATGGCAGCCCCTTACCCCTTCTGGTTAACGTTTGATTAAATATGCCACTTCCGCTCACGCCAGCCAAAATACACAAACCTCCTCAAACGTGCAGCGCGAGTGCAGGGAAGAGAAGCGGCCGGTCTGAGTGGCCCTCGTCGCACCACCGATCTCACTCACAGGCCCACTGGCCTCGGGACCCCCGGCCCCCTGAAAAGGGGGTCCAGAGACTGCGGGCTTGTATTTGTCAAGTTACCGCATGTGAAGTTAGAACAGAAAATGTTTGAATATATCTTTATTCATTTAGAAATCATAAAAATCAACATATTATATCTTAACATACAAAATAATTTTTATGAAAAATAACTAGTTTCCAAAAGAGAATCAGCAGCAAAGTTTTAGCGAGAGGAGGGATGAGGCTCGTGCCGCTTTAGCAGCAGGCTTGGTGCTAGAGACCCGTGTCTGCCGGCTCTGCTCTGCGTGACGTGTGGCTCTGGGGGACACGGGAGGGAAGTGCAGCCCCACACAGATGGGGACGGGGGAGGGACCGTAATGGCCTGTTCAGGTCACCGGATGCTCTTTAACACAACCCTGAAATTCAACACGGGCTTCCCTTTTCCCTGAAGGCTTGTTGCACTATGGAATCTGAAACCACATGGTGAATTTTTTTGTACTTAAGATCTACTGGTCTGTCTTGCATTTTAAATGGACCTTTCACCCAGGCGTGACTGTGCAACTTCATGCATGGGTCATCTGGAAAATACTGGCTCATTAACGCACGCAGCTCTCGCAAATGCTGTTTATTCTATGTGATCAAAAGCATCGCATTTGTTGACACCAGCACTGACCTCCCCAGAAAAGCCTGTGAACACGGAGAAGCTGTCAGGCTCACAGTGGCAGATACAAGCTTTCGGAAATTCCACCTTCACTTGAAAGCTCAGACTCCATCACTGGCCACGGTGCCGGCTGCTTTCCTTGAAGTGACAGGCTGACTTCCTTCATTTCGTAGGAAATATCCACAGCTGGCTGACCACTCTTCCCGGTGTTCCACGAAAACAGGCCACTGGCCCAGCCAGCAACTCAAGGCCGTGGGACTGTGCGGAGGCTCCGTGCTCCGAGCGAAGCAGGGCGCCTCCTCCTCCGTCCCGTCGCGGTGTGCAGTGCACCCAGACGTGGTCCTGAGATTTAACAGACGGTGGGCGGCCCTCACGGCTCCATCAGGGGCTTTTCCTGGAAGGAAAGCGCAGCAGCAGGAGCACGCTGCCTCCGCAGCACAGATGCAGCCGGGGGCCAGGCCTCGCCCGCACGGGGCAGCTCCGCCGCACGCACCCTGCCACCAGGGCGGAGCTCCTCCCACACTGTCTGCAAACTGCTCTGCCCGCACGGGCGCCCAGAGGCCTCAAGGACACCCCGGAGCTCGGTGGGCAGCCTGACAGCCGCTGCTTTCAGGGACTGGAAAGCCAGCTAAGAACCACACAGGAGTTAAGGTGGATTCTAGATCATTTCTGCTATGAAATACAGACCATAAATGCAATTAAAAGCAACTTTTACTTGATTTACCAAGGGCCCAAGATAGATGTAAATACACTGTAGACGTCTGCATGTATCTTGCAACAAAATTTTTATTTTTACATACTTAACATCCGTATTTTTATTTTTCCCTGGTAAGTACTAAATTGTGAAGCATCTATTCTGAAAACATCAAATACTACATCTGCCAAAGGCACCGGTGAGCAGTGACGTACAACTGACAGGCTTAAACACCTTAGCTCGGTTCTTAGCTCCACGAGACACTTTACTGAGCCTCTGTGAGGCCTTTCACACAACTAATAATAAATGTCCTTACTACACTCCCTCTGCCTTCAGAAAATGACCACTGACCACTGAGCTCAATGTACAATGCAGGGAGGGTGCATGACTCTGCCGTAAGGACACTTACTAAGTCTGTGAGGGCTCAAAGGGACCCCAGGATGTACTTGGGAGCTGCTGTTTGGCCAGGGCTACGACCAGGCACTAGGGGCCGCAGACTGAGATCTGAGGGAGTCAGCAGGACTGGAGGGGACAGAGGTGCAGGCTTACTGGCCGGGACTCCTGAAAAGTCCACAGCACAAACTAGCAGAGGTCTGCTCCCAATTATCTGAGGCTAAGAAGACCTGCCAGCTGCTGCAAAGTCCTGGTGTGGGGTGGCAGGCCGCCAGCCATAAAAGAATTTCAGGGCAAGTGTAAATATGGACGGTGTCTTTGGTGACACTCAGTTATTGTTCATTGTTTTAGGTGTGGTTATGTAAAAGAATGTCCTTCCTCCAGAACACGAGTGCTCAGGCACCAGGGGTGAAATAAGGTGATTTCTGCAACTGACTTCTAAGACAGAAAGAAAAATCCACACCACTAAAGCGACATGCCAATGTTAACCCTTGGTAAGACTGGATAAAGGATGTGTACCTGCATATTCACTGTGCTCTTGGGGCAACTTTTCTCTAGACTAAAGCTGGGAGGTGGCAGCACGAATCTCTGATTCTGTAAAACAAGCTCACGCTGACGCCAAGCAGAGCTCAGAGGGCTCCCTGTCAGCAGGCGGTGCACAAGTACAGCCTGTCCTAACTCTGCTATGTACCTGAAAATCTCAAATTATCCCCAAATAAAAGGTTTTAAAATTAGTCAAGCTCCAGAAAAAGTAAAAATAGCAAAACCCTCCAATCGGCTGTGTCCTGGGGCCCAAGCCACCCACACACACTATGTCTTCCCTTCCCTTCTAAACCCCAAACAAAAACCAAACTCGGTCAGACAGGAACTCTTATCTGAGGGTCCAGGCCCCAGCCCCATACACAATCCGACTCCCTCCCAGCACCGGGCCCCCTCTCCATTCACGCCCTGGTGTCTTCCGCCCCTAGCAGCCTTGTTCCAGGCACACCTGAGATCTCAGCTCTCCCTGGCAGGCGAGATGGCCTACCTGGCTCCAACTAGGCAGCTAGTTCAGCGTGGGACAGCAACTGACCAGACTGCACGGCCAGTGAGGCCCCTTCTCAGCTCCCAGGGGAGAGCAGGCTGGACGGCAGGCTCACGTCCAGGGTGCCCACAGGCATGTGCTCTGACTACGGGAGTGACACGCATCCCTCCCAAATATCTACCTCCCACCTAGAGCTGTCTTTTGTTTTTATGTTGCTTGTTTAGGATTATAAATTCCCTGAACATTTTAGCAATGGAACATAGGGATAGAGGGAGTGTAGGTAACAACTCCCCACTTGAACAGTCATTAAAATAAGGACCAATGATGGGGCAGATGAAGGGGCCATTCCAGAGGTTTCTGCCCCACACAACGGATGTCAGGTAATCCCTCAGAGGCAGAGCCAATAACCAGTGAGAACTGCTTAACGTGGTCCAGGAAAGAAAACAGACAAAAGCCTCAGGAGACCCACTGAGGCTGTGTCGTGGGCCCGGAGGGACTCGGTGGTACATGCACCCACTGCGACTGCCATCACGGGCCAAGGACCCAAGCTCATGGTCTCGGTCCCAGCTAGGGCATCTTGGCACTGCTTTACTCAGGACCATAATTCCCCATATGTAATGAAAACCTTGTCAGGGAAAACAATACCCAGAAGATTAGAAACTACACTTGGGACCCAAAACCTACTGCATTGGACTTAAGACTGATGACAAGTTCACACGATCAACACGCCCATGTAACGTATGTACCTATAAAAGGCAACTTGACTTCTTAAAAGCCACATTCACAGTCCAATGTCTTAACCAAAGAGAATGCCTCCCTGCTGGCACTCTAGAAACCAGGAGGCATGTCCGGCTGCAGAGGGCCCAGGACTGCAGGGGGCAAGGGCCTCCCGGCCACTCAGACCTATGTGCACGCCAAGCAGCCTGCATAAAGCCGAACAACCAGCATGGGGTGCTCTGGGGTCTGGAGCCCAAACACCCTCCCTCATCACCACCAGCCCCCATGACGTAGGGAATCCTACCAGCAATGGAACCCCAAGACGCCGTGCCCGGAGAGGGTTTGTTCCACCCGAGCACAGCGGCCGGCAAACCGTGCCAGTGTACTGGGGCTCGAGGACGGCAGCGGTGCAGGTGCAGGGAGCCAGTGGCCACACGCAATGGTAATTTCAGGTGAAACTTAAAATCTATTTGCTAACTAAAAAAAGTACTTTGACTAAAGAAACACAATTCATGCACGAATTTATCTGCCTTTCAGAAATGGTTTTTTTCACCTTAGGCCAATAACTGACTTCCAGGGTGAACAAATTCTAATTCAGTAACCCAAACATTTAGAGAGCATTTTAATTTAAAAAAACGGAGGGGGTTTTCAGCGTGGAACAGCAGACACCCCTCAAAGTAACTTTGCCAGCCTGACAGTATCAGGTGCACTGGAGGGCCTTAGGTAAGTCACCCCTCTTTTGATAAGGCTAGCAAATGACACCGTGGAAGGCCACGCTCATCTCTGACCCACAGCCCTCACACGTTCTAACCTGCACTCACTCTTGCAACTGATGATCTGGGCCGACTTTAAAAATAGCCACCAGGCATTCTGCCCCCAGCTGCTGACACTGTCGCCTCCATGCCTCCCCCAGACAGAATGGCAGAAGGAAATGGTTACTCAACTGATTTTTGTCACTGAAAATTTTCAGATTTTTGACTACTAAGCTTGTAGTCTGCAAGGAATGCGGTGCCTCACTTGTGATTCTGTGGGTCGGGGCTAATGTTCTTGGGGAAAAATACATCCGTCCAGTTCATTTAGGACTCCGTTTCTTCTGCCATAAAAGACATTATCGGGATAATTAGTAAAACCCAAATTAGCTCTGTTGCTTAGATAGTAGAGCTGCATTAATAATAAACTCCCTATTTAGTAATTATACTGTGGTTATATAAGAGGCTGTCCTTGTTTTTAGTAAATAGGCACTTAAGTATTTAAGGTAAAGGGACATATCCTAAACCCTTAGGTGGGAAAAACAAACACACACTCAGGAGTTGAAGAGTGGATAAAGCAAATATAAAATGATAGCACCTGAGAATCTAGAAGACCATACCATAATTCTTTGTATTACTTCTGCAGCTTCTAAGCCTGAAAAACACCAATTCCTATGAAGAGATGTTGAGGCTTTAGCTCCAAAGAACGGTGTGGGCATGGACAGGGGCATGCACATTTGGAAGTGAGTCCGCCCATGATAACTATTCCTCAGGACGGCTGCCACTGACATTTTCTTTCCAAGCAGGTTTTCCCAAAGGAAACTAAGTTTCTGATGTATACACTCCGCACTTTCCCGGGTAAATGAGATGGTTCAGCGGATTCCTTCAGAGGGTCTCAAACTCCCAATGTGGGCAGCCAAGGGGACCGCTGCGGGCCACTAGCAGCACAATCCACGCGTGTGGTAACCTGAACATTGCTGGGCACCAGCTCTGTGCCCCTCGCTGCCATCTCACTGCTGCTGAACCCCAGCCCTGATTTCCTTCTCCCACTCGCGTTCCTGGCTGTCTAGTTTGGGATTCACAAACTACCACCAGCGGGCCAAATCCAGCCGTGTTATTTGAAGACAGGCCCGCCCACTCCAGCTTCCCCACCACAAGGGCGGAGTTAAGCAGCTGTGAGAGAGACCCCAAATCCAAAGGTATTCACTTATCGGCCCTTTACAGAAAAAGTTTCTGCCCTGGAGCTCCCAAGTGTTTAGCGACATTGATGGCATCTTCAGAATCTTAAAACGGCCTCAGGACTGAGCGATAAAGGAATCAGGCACTATTACGGAGAACAGTAATCCTGACCCACCAAGAGAGGTGCCGCACCGCTACCAGATGGTTCGCCTGCCCCCAGGACTGGCCGGCTCTGGTTGCTCACCTCCTGTCAGCTTCAAGGAAGATTCCGATTCAGGTCATGGAGGAGCCACAGAAATCCCAGTGGGGCAAAGCAGGCTCACTGAGCTACGTGATGCCCAGGAGAGCCAACGGGCAAGCTGGACGGCACTCTTTAGCAAAGCTATGCTTGGAGGGCAGCCCAGGCAGCACCCCTTCAGCTTCCAATCTCCTCCCTGACATGGCATGAATGCATTTTATACAAATTCAAAGTCACATAATAAACATTAAACCCTCACTTTACAAAAAAAGTATGAAATCAGTTGAATCCCACAGATCTTAAAAATCTGTTTCAGAACATGAAGACCTATTAACTGCAAATTGTTTGCCCACTGGCAGCTGCAGCCACTTCAGTTGGTAACCAGGACACCCAGCCTCCTTTGTGGGATTCAACCTGAAGTACGGGGGGTGTGAGTTCCTGGACGTCTTCAGGAAGCATTCCCACCATAAATCGCAGCACTTTGTCCCGCGCTTCGCCCCCAGCCATGAGTTTGCAGGATAGTGTGGCAGCGGACGGCCCACCCTGCCACCCACCTGCCCGCAGGATCGCAGGGCTGCACGTCCCAGTGACAGCAGGGGCCACAGCTGGTCAGATTAAGGCGCCCGGAGCTCCCGCCACACCAAGGGTCACACAGTTCATGCCAACAAGGAAATGCCGGCAGCACATACACCAAGTTTTCAGTGCCTGTTTTATTCAAACCCATTTCTACTTCAGAAAGTTAAACTTTGAAATTACTTGATGGTTTTACACCTTAAGAGGAAAAATCACTAGAGACCACAGCAGTAGTTTTTTAAGCATAGATGTAGATCTTTATTACTGAAAGGTTTGTCGGGGTGGGGTTCTGCCCAGGCGCCGAGGCCACCCCAGGTCTGCTTCCAGCGCCCCCGCCGGCTCAGCCAGGCCTCCAGGCCTTCCCAGGCCCTCTGCCCCACTCCCTTGCATGCTCAGTGCCCGACCCGCTCTGACTTCCGAACAGGCCGAGGGGAACAGCAGCCGGCCTCCACACACGCATCCCGTCCCTACCTGCCTGCTCAGCGGCTTCATTAAAGCCCGCCCTTCCAGATGTTCCTCCCTCAGGAGCTCGTGGGTTACCCGTCTGGGCAGCAGCTGCTGTCCGTGGCCACCGAACCCTCCCCACTCTGACGTTCCTTCGGTCAGAGTGACCTTACTGTCCACCCACCGTGGAGGCAGCCAGTCCAAAACATTTGACCATGGCTACAAGTGGAAGCTGCAGAGAAGTTAATTCCTAAGAGCTTCCACGTGACTACATTGTATTTCGGGCCACTATCTACTTGTGGTCAAGAAGTTAGTGTTTCCACCACATTTTGACTCGGGAACGTCCACAGGTTTCGAGCAACGGGGAGGCCCTGGGTGCCGACTGCAGCCCAGCTTCCTCTCCCCTGCCGAGGAGTCTACAAGAGGCCCCGGCGCAGCACCCGCCCGGGGGGACGGACACCCTCTCTCCTGAGGGCAGGGCAGGCACAGCCCCAGATACGGGCAGAGGCACGGCAGAGGCATAAAAATGAGGCTGATTAGCCTAAGCTCTCATTTTTAAGTGGTTTCACCACCAGCACAGGACAGAAGCGGGAAACCTAAGGGTTAAGTATTAACACGACTCTGAAAGGCGGGGAAGACTGCTTTGATCCTGCTGTCAGGTGGTCCTTAAGAAAGTGATTGTAGCTTTTAAGAGCAAATCGCAGCTGTGTGATCTCAGTACTCACTCGGGAATTCGCAAAGCCTCCCCACACCCCACAAAAATGGGCATTTCCGAGTGGCTCAGCACTTCCAATGGACGACGCGTTATGTGGGTTTTATAGTCACTGTATATACGTGAAGTCAAAGAACACAATAATGACCTTTATTTACCTCTGGTACAGGGAAGACCTTTTAAAGCTTTCACCTGAGATGTCCTCATTGAGAACCATGGTACCTATTTTTCCCCAGAAACTTTTGCTTCAAGTGAGAAAAAGTTTGCATTTCCCAGATCCAAACAGCCAACGTGGTTACACGGGCTTCAGGCTGTCGTCGTCGTGTGATGTACTGAACCGTACCGCTGAGGCTTCCAGGCTTCCCACAGTGCGAGTGGGTAAGGACTGACTGAGGATCCGGGGCTCTGCTCTCCCGGGTGTTCTCGGTAAACCGTTCGCGCAAACTCCCCTGCAGCCTGCACCCAGGCCCGCCGGCCCAGCCACCGAACAAGGCTTGATTCTCATTCTCTAGGCGACCACCTAGCGCACCAAGTACTTGGGCAGCATCAAAGAGCGTAAGCCACACCTGGCAACCCTTTAAATGGAAACAGAGTCAGTCTTTCCCTGTCTTTGAAAACCTGGACACTTTGAAGGAGCACTAGTTAGGAGGCTGGTGGAGGCCTCTCGACTCTGGGTTTGCTCAGGAGCAGCCTGTGGCCGAGTCTCGGGGTTTCTTACCGGGGTGCATGACATCATTATGTCTCACTGCTGGTGAGGTTAACGTGCCATCTGCCAGGTTTCTCCACTGTGAAGTTACAATTTTCCCTTTTGTGATTTATAAATTATCTTGGGGGAGATACTTTGGGGCTATGAATTATCACAGACCGGAGGAGACTTGAGATGCGACAACTAAATACAGAGTAAGATGTTGGATTAGATCTTGAAACAGAAACAGGACATTAGTGGAAAATTGACAGAGTTTAGTAAGGTCTGTAAGTCAGTTAACAGCACTGTGCAATGTTAACTTTCTGATTTTATCAAGAGATTTAATTATGTAAGATGTCAGCATTAGTGCAAGTGGGTGAAGGGAACGGGGAAGCTCTCTATTTCTACAACTTTTCTTTAGGTCTAAAATTAATTCAAAACTAAAAGTTCACAAAGCTGCAGCATTTAAGGCCATTCACCTTGGCAGGGCCTGAGAGCCTTCATGCCTCTCAGATGCCCAGTGATGGCAATGCTGCTGTGCCTGGGCCACTTCACCAGCAAGGCCCTGACACACGGCTGACACATTTCGCTGTGCACAACTTTCGAAGGACAAGCAACTAAAATGCATCCAGGTCACATTTAAACTACAGCATATCACCACTTAACCCAAGGCAGTCCGTGAACACTGGCACACCGAACAGCCACCTAACACCGACTCGGTGAGAGGCCGACTGAAGTGAGACCACCATCTTCGCTCCCACACACCTGTGGCCGGCCTTGCCCAGTGGGGTCTTCCCGCACATCCCAGCCGGGACAGCACCCACCTGCACACCACGCAGAAGCGGCGTGAGGATGGGCGGCATCTGTCACCAAGGCCGCCAGGAAGCAGAAGAGCATGGCGATGGGAAGGCGCTCTGGCATCCGTGCTCACCCGACCTGGCCACACAGGTGACCTCGGCTCATCCCACTAAAACGCCTTTTAGCAGCGTGCTGACAGCCCACAAGGGAAGAGAGCAGGCGAGCGCCTTCACGACTTCCTGGCAGCCCAGGAGGACCCACTGCGGGTGCTGTGGCAGCAATCTGGGGCAGAGGCGCCAGGAGGACCTAGAGGCCTCCAGGCCTACAGTGGGCCTGGACCCAAAACCAAGGGGCACAGCAGAGGGCGAGGGGTCCACCTGCCCACGGAGTCGGGTGCATGCACTGAAGAGCTGTACCAGGCTCCCCCTGGCATGGGGGGCATCCCCCCACCAAAGGGGTCTTCCCTAAACTGAAAGGCACCAGGAATATCTCTGTGACCTGGCATTCAAGGCCCCGCAAGGTAACAAGGCCCCAATCACCCAAAGGGAAGCCCGCCTGTGTTCTGATCCAGCCCCACAGACTCAGCTTGCTGCCTGCTTCCTCTCGTCTTAGACAATAATTAACAGTATTTGAGGAGTACTTGACACACAAGGCAAGAAACCAACCTTTTAAAAAACGATGACAGTGACAGAAGGAAAAAAAAACAGAACAAAAGAGAACTGAAAAAATCCTTCTCCCTCCTCAGAGTCAAGGAAAAAGGCAACCACAAAACAAGCTGCTACGGGGAAGGCACAGAACAAAGCAGCTCTTGAAATTAAAACTCGACTGTGGAAATAAAAGCTTTTAAATAAGACTGGAAAATAAATTGAAGTCCTCTCCCAGAAATGAGATGAAAATGACACAGGAAGAGGATAAAGAACAGAGAGATCCCAGGGTAACTCTCTTGAATCGAGACGACCTTCATCGAACTAACTGCCGCTCCTAACAGAGAAGAGCAGCAGCAGAGCCGAAGAAATTCTCAAATAAATGATAGAAGAGGATTTCCCAGAACGGAAGGCCAAGCCTTGGGGGCCACAAAGCATTCGGAGTGGGACTGCATATCCTCTGGCAGTCCGGGCAGGGTCCTAACACTGAAGAGGACCCTGCCTTCCCCAAACGGATCCAGGCTGCTTGGCAGAAGGCTGTCCCTGAGGTGGAGGGAGCCAAGGTTAGAACGCCGTGTCCTGCACAAAGTCGCCGGTGTCATAGAGGAAACAGCAGGCCGGCACCTGGGCCCACCTAAGCAGCAGGTCCAGCTCAGAGAAAGGCCAGAGGGCCGGGGAAGGGCGGTCAGGGTGGACGGCCTGGACACCACCCTTGGTAAGTCATCTAAACCGACGCAGAGCCGGTGAGAACAGAAAGTGCAAGGAGACCAATTCAAACAGCAGTAAAAAAGCAGAGAGCTGCAATAGAGTTGGAACGTCCCGGCGGGGACGCGCGCAGACCCTGCGGGTAGCAGCAGTTACGGGGCAGGAACTCGGGGAAGCCAGCGGCGGGATGCCCGCAGGGCCAGCGCTTCCTAGCCGGGCACAAGGCCTGAGGATGGGTGAGGCTGCCCGCCACCCCACCCGCAGCCTGTTGCCTAAGACGCGGGCAACCCGACCGCGGCCCGGGAGACGCGCCTCCCGGACCCCTCACCGTGCTCTGCACTCTGGCCAAAACACTAAACGCGCGTTGCTCCTTAGGAACGCGGACTCCGGGCAGCTCGAGTGCGCACCCTGGGCAGGTCTGTCACCTCCACTCTGCAAGGGGCAGCCGCCACCTCACTGGGTCCCTGCGAGGCACTGGGGACGACTGGCGGCCACGGCACGGAAGCCGCAGACGGCAGCGCTTTTTCAAAAATTGGACCCAACCGCGAAGGAACACCTGCGAGCCGAACAGAGGGCCTACGGGCACCGCGGGCTGCCTGGGGCCGGGCGCCAAGCGGTCCGCTCCGCTCTCCGACTCCGTCCCGTCGCCGGGCCGCCCCCGGCTCCGCGGCACCGGCGCCCGGCGACAACGCCCCCGGGGCCGGCGCCGTCGGCCTCGCAGCGCCCCCCGCCGCCCAGGGCTGCCTCCCTCGCGCCCGGCCACGGCTCTGCCGGGACGGCGCCGGCCCGCCGCGGCCCCGGCCCCTCGGCTCCGCGACTGCCGGCTCGCAGGGCGTTTCCGGTGCGGGAGAGCGCGGCCCCGGGGCGCAGAGGGGGCGGCGGCGGAGGGGCGGCCGGGGCCCAGGCGCGCCGAGGGGCGCGAGGGCGGCGGGCCGTTGGCGGCCGGAGGAGGGCGCAGGGAGGAGGCAGGAGGGGAGATCTCGCTCTCGCTCTCGCTCTCGCCCCGCGGGAAGGGGGAGGTGGAGACGCGACCGGCTGCGGGAGCTGCAATTACCGTGTGGGCTGCGGAATTCTCGTGGTGTTTGTCGGGGAGATGCGATAATGGCGTCCGTCCTCGCGAGAGAAGCCGCCGCTCTGCGCAGGCGCCGCGAGTCGCTCCCCGCGGCCCTCCGTCCTGCGACGTCTGCGCACGCTCCCTGGGCGGGGCGCACCGGGCGCAAGGGCGGGGCGACAAGACGGGGCCCGCCGCTCGGGGCCTCCCGCGCGCGCTTTCTCCTGCGCCGATGCCCGCCGAGCATGCGCACAGGTCCTCCTTCCGCGCCACAGTTTGGGCCCTCCAGGATTTTCATCTTCCGGTCGCGCGCTCTCTCCCCTCGCCCGCCCGTGAGAAGTCTCGTCGGTGGGCCGTGGGCGCAGTCTGAGCTCTCTTTGAGGCTGAATGAGTAGGAATGAGCTTTTCCCGACGACTACATTTCCCGGAGGGTCCTGCGCGAGCCGGGAGCAGTGTACTCTGGGACTCGTAGTCTCAGCGCCCGTGCTATGCCTGCCGGGACTTGCAGTCTCCGCGGACTCCGGGCGCCCGCGCGCCCGCCGCGTGGGCCGCTGGGGCTTGTAGTTGAGCGGAGCCGCTGTGCTCGCCGCCCCGGCCCCGCCGGCTGTCCCCGTACAGGTGCTCGCGCGCATCGCGTATGATGTGCGCGGCGTGTGGAGCGGCGAGGCTATAGTTCCTGTATGTCCGACATGTGGACTGTGTGAACTGTGTGAACGGTATACGTAGACCCAGAAACATGGTGTGAATGTGGGTGCATTCTGCTCGTGTGACCACATGCGCGTTTGTGGGTTCTCGCAGGAGAAAAATCCCCAAACTACAGACTATTCCCAGGAGTGTTACGCTAGCTTCCTGGTATCACCGCGGCTTTTCCTGTGTGCTGGGGTTGCCATCTGGATACTCGCCTCTGTTTTCTGAGTTTTCTACAACAAGCAAGGATCCCTTTGATCATCCAAACAAAGCAATGAAACTGTTTTCATGGGAGAAAACATGCTTTCCCGTAAGTTTCCTGCTCACTTGCCTTTTGCCAATAATAAAAACCTGGGCACCAAAAAACTAAAAATAGAAATGCCATTTGACCCAGGAATTACACTCTTAGGAATTTACCCAAAGAAGATAAGATCCCAGATTCAAAGACAGATGCACCCCTATTTTATCGCTGCACTATTTACAATAGCCAAGATACGGAGGCAACCTCAGTGTCCATCAGCAGATGAATGGATAAAGAGCATGTGGTACATATACACAATGGAATATTACTCAGCCATAAGAAGAAAATAAATCCCATCATTTGCAACAACATGGACGGAGCTAGAGGGTATTATGCTCAGTGAAATAAGCCAGGTGGGGAAGGACAAGTACCAAATGATTTCACTCATCTGTGGAGCATAAGAACAAAGGAAAACTGAAGGAACAAAACAGCAGAATCACAGAACCCAAGAAGGGACTAGTGGTTACCAAAGGTGGGGGGGATGGAGGGAGAAGGGGATTAAGGGACATTATGATTAACACACATAATGTAGGGGAGGGTGCACGGGGAAGGAGGTATGGCACGGAGAAGACAGGTAATGACTCTATAGCAACTTACTACACTGGTGGACAGTGACTGCAATGGGGTATGTGGGGGGACTTGATAATACTGGTGAATGTAATGACCACAGTGTTGCTCATACGAGACCTTCTTAAGATTGTATATCAATGATACCTAAAAAAAAAACCTGCGCAGTTACCTGGTGTTCGACCTTGGGCAACCTTGTTAAGGTAATCTCTTCCAGAATTAACACATGGGGGTCCTACTGAGGCTGGTCACCCAGCTCCTTTGCAAAAAAAGTACCTTAAAGAACTTCGTAAGGAGAACCACGGAAGGTCAGCTCTAGAAAAGATACTGATACTGAAATGAGATCTCTCCTACCTAGAGATGAGGAGGAAAGAGCAAGGCCACGCAGCTGGAAAGAGACAGAAGCAGGGCTGGGGATCCAAAATACCTGGATCTAGGGCCCAGAGTCCCTGTGGATAAAATGAGAGTCCCTGTGGCCGGGATTCCCACCTAGCCCTGGTTGGCTAGCTCACCGCACACCTGTGGGCAATACATGGCTGTTGGCTCTATATAAAGAGCTCCGCCCACTGCTCTGGGCGACACGGTGGCAGGGCTGCAAGGCTGCAGGAGAGCAGAGCAGAGGCTGGAGTGGTGGCAGCGCCGAGGACAGAGGCCCAGAGGACGGCTGTGTGGACAGAGGGGCCCAGAGGCAGAGACTGGCTTGCTGCCTGCAGACTCGCTCTGAGTGAACGAGATTTTAGTGATTAATCTGCCACCATGGAAATAAAGTTGGGTATAACCCTTTCACCCCAAAGCGTTCTGCTGTCAATGTTCTTTGGTCACATTGAGTCCATAGCAAACTTGCCCGGGGCTGAAACCCATTGGCAAGACATCCACTCACCTTGTCGAAAAGGGGGGAACCTAACCACAACATTTCAGGGAGAGGGAAGGTGTGGGCAAAAAAATTCTAGGGAGTGGTGCCTCCTGTCCCCTCCGCCTCAGTCACAGCCAAATCTGAACACCTAAGTACGTGAGAATTCTTAACATGGGTACGTGAATATATGACTAGAAAGCAGATAATGTAGGGTCATATTTTTCATATAATTTCAAAGTACCACAAAGTCCTCACCTATCACCCCCTTTCAGGTGTGGGGTGGCCAGCTGCTTCCTGCCCGAGCCTCGCACACTGCTTGGCTCCCCCACTGCTAAGTCACGGTGGGCAATGAAGCCAGTCAGCGTTACAACTGTGCTTACGCTCAAGTAATTGATCTCTCTTTTTTATTATTATATATTATTTTTGCTGTTTGTCTTGCCTGCCCTGGACAAGTTCAGGAATCGGTGAGACTGAGGAAAAACAATGAAACATTCTCGGGGTGAAAGGGTTATACCCAGCTTTGTTCTCCCAGCAATAAGACTGCACCCAGCGGTCTGCAGGTCTGTAATCGCCTTCATCTCTGCCTCCGCCCAGAGCACTGGGCAGAGCTCTTTATGTGGTGACTCAGTCACTAATAGCTCCTTGCCTGTGGGTGTGGAAGCAGTAGCCTAGCACACCTCTTACGTCATCAAGTAGTTAGGGTCAGGTAAGGATCCTGACCATAGGAACTTCCATTTTCCCCACACTGTTTCAGATTTATTTATTTTCATTTTGCTGCCCAGGAAGTTCAAATACAGGAAGGTGATGTTCAATACTGACATCTAGCTGATTAACCACGGTTTTAAAAAATTAAATAGCTAGAAATTGGCAGGCAGCTGTCTACCAGTGAAGGTCGCTTCCCTACCAGAGAGGGCCCTTCTCTTTGCCAATCAATTCATATAAGTGATCCAATCCACGTTCTGGAGTTAATGAGGTAGAAGTCACATTTGTGGGGACTTTATAGGAAGATAGGGAGGTACACTCTGGCCTGGACCTCTTAGATGTGTGTAACATCTCTGACAGTAAATGTAACAGCTCTGACACCAAATGTAATGGTGTATTTTTTTCCTACTTATGTAGAACAGTAACAATATTACACACAGCAGTAACAGTCCTATAGCTTCCTTCGGGTTCCCAGACCCAATCCTAATGTATGTACATATCTGGGAGGGGTTCTTCCCACACACACTTACACCAAGCAATTCTCAAACCCGAGGAGGGTGTTGGAGAACTCAACTCAATTCTGATGCTCTCTTCCCAGAGATAGCAGCAGACTCCCCAGGTTAAAGGCCCTGTCCTGCAAGACTGCCCCCCACCCCCTACTCCAGACGCCCGTCGCACAAGCCCCAGGCAGTTACCTGCGCTTCTGACCGACCTCCCAGTTAGGTCCGCTTAATTTGCTGGAGTGGCTCACAGAACTCAGGAAAACACTTACAGTCGCCAGTTTAATAAAGGATACAAGTGAACAGCCAGGTGAAGAGGGATACAGGGCAGGGTCCCAGTAAAGGAGCCTCTTCCCCCCGGGGAGCTCGGGGCCCTGCTGGAGGTGCTCCGGCTCCCCGAGCACAGAAGCTCTCTCTCCAACCTGGGAGCAGGATCCAGCCGAGCAGAGGGGCCAGAGCAGAGGGCGAGCAGCTCTTCTCAGAGGGTTTTGGGAGGGCTTCGTTGCAGAGTCATGATGGACTAAGTCATTGGCCATGGGCCGATTCAACCTTCAGGCAAAGTCTCTCATTACCGTGACAAACACCCGTTTCACCTGTAAGACTGCAGTGCCTGCAGGAGCTGTGGGTGAAGACCAGTGTACCCGGGAAAGATGCGTGTGGTCGCGTGCGTCACGATGCGCTCGCACGAGGCCTTGGCAAAGACCACACAGGCGGCTTCTTCAAGATCACACGGCGCCCACTGCAGGCGCTCCCTGGGACCCTTCAAAAGGATCCTGTTCCTGAAGACCTCACTAGGTGGAGAAAAGGGAATTGCTCATGGAGCCCTCAGGTGCCCAGAAAAGCGCAACTGTCCCTGTAGCAGGACGCGCAGGAAGGGAACGTGTCTCTCTTGGGAGCGCGGGCAGCCTTGACCCGTCGGTTGTCATCTGACTTGGGACATGGCGCAACTAAGCCAGGCGGGTAATAAGCAAACAGCACTGCTCCGTTTTAACGTCTGTATAAACAAAAACTCTCCAGTACAAAGCAGCCCTTCCGGCTCGTTAGGACAGGGAAACAGGTTTAGAAATCCATAAACTCAATAAAAGTTCATGCCAAAAATGTGCTATTAAAAAAGCCAGGTGATACAAAGAGAAGCAAAAGAAATGACTGTGAACGAAACTCATGTAGAAACTTCCACATTTTTAAAAGTGTTTTCAAGATTTTTGTCCAATGGGAATTTTTCCTGTTTTTATTTTTCCACTAGAATAGACCTTTTGGACCCTGTATGCATCATTTTGGGATCTTAAAGCACTTTGGAGAACATTTGGTTGCACTTAGGAATAAATTCGGATTCCTAATGTAACAGAATAAAGCCCTATTCAAACAGAGATGCTGAGACTCTGACAGAACTCACAAAACAGTGGCCTCCAGGTTTCTTTGGTCACACACTCATTTCTGTAAAAAGCTTTTGAGTGTGCCCCCCAGCAATTTACGTGTAAATTAGGTGTATTTATGTGTAAATTATATCTGTGTATTAGGCACTGCGAAACATAGGGAAAATAGAAGCTATAACAGCAAAGAGAAGAAATAACGATAGAAATTCCTACCTTTTCTTTCTGCATTTCGAAGGACTGTGGAATTGGGTCATGTGACCGGGAAGGCTCAGCAAATCCAAGCTCTGCTGGGGTGGAGACTCGGGGGGCAGCGGCAGAGTCCAAGGGCAGACCGCCGGCAGAGCCCCTTGCTGCTCCGGGGAGGTCAGTCCTGTGCTAGTCACGCCTTCAGCTGATTGGATGAGGCCCACCCATGTTAGGCGGGTCATCGGCTTTATCAAAAGTCCACCAATGTAAGTGGAAACTGCTTCCAAAAAACATCTACAGCAAAACATCCAGAATAGTGTTCAACCAAATATCTGGGCACCGTAGTTCAGCCAAAGTGACACAAAATTACCCCTCACCTTTTCACATGAGAAATTTTCAATTCCAGCAGATAATTACAGATCAAAGGACACACCCCGGCTGGTGTTTTATGTGCAAAGGAGGTACTAAGAAATTAGAAGGTGTTGGGCTGGATAAACATGCGGCTCTTTGGCTCAGAATATAAGGTGAGTGAGGGTAGAACTTGATACCGTCTCTCGGGAGAGTCATTTGGTGCAGAATCAATGCTTCGGTGCGTATATCCTTTGCTCAATAAATGCAAACCTAGGAATTCTTTTCAAAGATGCTCAGTACAGTATTATTGGCTGTGCGTACAAATATGTGTGGGTGTGTGATGCTCTCCATGCATTTATAGGCTAATATGTCATAGAAGTTTCCAGAAAAAGCCATAAGAAACTATCAGCAGTTCACTCTGGAGAAGTTGGAGATTTTTACTTTTCACCTTTGAACTGCTTGAAATTTTTTCCATAACACTCCTGCCCATATTGGTTTGTTTTTTTTTTTAATGGCAGGATGTTAGTCTTTACTACAATGGCACAGGAGTCAGCCGAGGGGTGCAGGATGAGCGGAGTGGGTGCCCCAATGCCGGGAAGCCTGCACCCATCCAGAACTCGGCCAGGGTTCATAATGTGGTGCCTGGCACATTGTGGTGAAAGTGGCACCATTCTGGGAGCTTTGCTTATATCAATTCATTAAATCCTTAGAGCAACAGACTGAGCGCTATTCTTTCCCCACTTTACAGAGGAGGAGACTGAGGCACAATGAGCTAGTGAAGGTAGCAAGCCGCCCAAAGGCATGCGGCTTTCTGAAATGACTCGGTGGGAAGAAAAGCATATATATTCCAGAGTTGGCGTTTGGTGCTCACAAGCGACCAGGCTCACAGCCCATCTGAGATTCAGACGGCCATTCCGAGAGCGAATCCGTGCACACAGCCAGCTGGGCTCTGCGGTTCTCGGGGGCCCCCAGGCAGACCCGATGTGCAGGTCTGTGGGGTTTGCCAGATCTAAGGTTCTGGGATTCATGGTAAGTCATGACATCCCTGCCCCCTCGAGGCTTAAGAATTTAAACCCCCCAAGAAAAGTTACGAATTATTCCACATGAACCCTGTGCTCCCCATTTCACAGGTAAAAAGTGTCCAGGGAAAGTAGGGTATTTTTGTTATCAGGCACCTGCAAGTATCACAAGTTGTGTGGTCACAGTGACCATGTAACTTACTGCTCCAAATGCGGACACTTTTGTGCATAAAAGTTGCACCATTAATATCTACACTGAGACAAGAACCATGACCTGGAGTGTCCTGCCCAGCCGTCTCACTCCAGGCAGAACGAATTTGCATCAGATCGCGCCTATTTTGTGGCAAATGGGGACTGGCTTCCTTTGCAGGAGCCGAGGCAGGCAAGGACCACCTGCCCCCCCTGCTCCAACCACGCCCAGCCCCTAAGCTGATTCCCACCCCTGTGCTTCCAAACCAGCCGGTCCCTGTCCGCATGCAGCAGGGCTTCGTGCTTGGCCCAGGCCCACAGCCACACAGCTCTGAACTAGGGGTCAACTCCCCAAGAGCGGGGACTTCGCTCTAGCCGATTCTGTCCCTCTGGCCAGCCGGCTCTCACGAAGTTGTCCTAACTCCCTGGCTCACTCACTCGTCTGTTTACCAGATCAAAGCACAGTGACCCAAGGGTCCTGGCCACCGTAAAGGCCCCTTGTCCCAGGGAGCGAACCTGTAAGCCAAACTGAGCGTCATACAGGAAGCTGGGGCAGCCATGGGTTGAAATTTAACAACCAGGCTCCGGAGGTCAGGTGAGTGCGTCCACCCCACACCACGGCTGTCCCGACCGAAGACAGAACGGACAATAGGGGAAAATCACCCTTTTTTTATTGGGGCCCACAGAGAACAGCCCCAAGATGCTGAGGACCCTGACATTGGGCAGGAGCCATTGGAAGCCCCCAGGTCTCTCCATCCTGGACAAGGAGACGTGGGGGACTCTGCGCGGTCACCCCCTGAGGCCATGCTCACAGCGTCCCTGTGCACAGAAAAGGGGGAATATCACTTGTAAGTAGATCTTCCAATTTCCCTGGATGTTATTTGATGTTTGTCTGATTTTATGGAGCCTTTCAAAATGGGGAACAGCACAAAACCAGACCATCTGGGTTCAGATTTCCACAGTGTCTTCCCACAGTGACCTTGGGCAACTGCTTTGACCTCATTTCATGGGCCCTTCAGAGGGCAAGATGCCGAGAACCGGACAGGCAGCAGGTGCCCCCAAGACAAGCGTCTATGGCCTGACATCCATCCCTAAGGGCATGGGCCCTGCCAGCCGGCCCCTAGAGCCCCACAGCCCCTCCACAGAGCACGTTTCCAGGAAGCTTCCAGATCCATCTCCACTCCCCGCTCTCTCCAGGGACCCCACATCAGCCTCAGGCCCTGTGACCTTGGACCTGTCCCTCCTGCAGTCTGGGTCTCAGAGGCTCACAGTGTTGAAGGAAGGGCCTCCAGCAGCAGCTGGTTAGTCCACTGCCAGCTTAAATGTCACACACTCCCCAGGCTCGGGCACTTGAGGAGCAAGGGTTTGCAGCCAGTTGCTCCTGGGCCTGTGTGCTGCTGGCACCTGCCAGCGTGAGAGCCACATGAGCCCTCCCCGAGCCTCAGTTTCCTCGTCTGTGAAATGGGGTGTGGCACAGGGCCTCATCAGGTGCGATGACGTGTGTAGGGAGCTTGCATTCACTGGTTCTCAGTGAACGCAACTGACTCACACTGAGGGGTCAGCAGCCCCTGGGAGCTTGCTTGAAACGCAGTCTCGGGTCCCGCCCAGACTTCCCTACCAGTCTCGAGCACTAGGCGAAGCACACATACAGAAAGACCCTCCGCCTGTGCCCCCAGTTCCATCCCCAGACACAGCTGCTGTGACTAGTTTCCAGAGCACCGTTTGGGTGCTTGCCTCCACGCACACAGAAACCTGTCTACAATGTCCGCAAGACTTTCAAGACCAAAAAGCACCCCGGTGTGCTTGTTGACCTCGGTGTACGTGGCTTAACTGTATGTAGACACCTTCACGATGGCCTGTTGGTCCCCATCCCTCCTTTATGCTTTATACCCATATACTTGGCGTGGTGGAGCCTGGCCCACTGCCTGTGGCTGTGTGCCGCTCGGCAGGGTCCTTAGCCTCTCTGAGCCCAACTTCATCACCTTATAGGGTAATAACCATGCTTATCACACAGCGCTGCTAGAAGCAGGGAATGAGGTGAGGCCTGGGAAGGCTTAGAACAGCACCTGGCCCCCTGAGAGCCCTGCCCAAGCGTGGATTATTGTCACCACCAGCCATCGCGTGGACATCCCTGTATTTAGCCCTCACCCTGGTGGGAGACATTAGGTGGTATCCAATTTTTAGCAATTACAAACCATATTCTCACACGCATGTGATGGACAGTAAGGTTTTGTGTCATGTGCCTAAGTCAGGTCCTACAGTGGCCCTCAACTGCTCCTGGGGGAACCCCAGGGCCCTGCAGAGTCACTTCCGAGTTCCGCCATTAAAGAGCATGTTCTGCCAAGCAGGACGGCTTGTGCTTCCCTGGGAGCCCATTCCCCTGAGGGCAGGCTTTGTTTCTTGCTGTTCAGCTGAGCATTTCATCTGGGAAGAGCAGCAAATTTGTCACTAAGTACAGTGGCCCCCCCGGTACCCGCGGGGGACGCCTTCCAAGGCCCCCAGCGGACGCTGGAACCACTGTGTCCCTATCACCACGCGCCCACGAGTGACAGTTTAATTCACGAACTAGACACAGAAAGAGACGGACGACGATAACGGAGCGGGACGGCACCAGCGCGCCGGAGTGCCCGCGACGTGTGAGCAGCGCCCCGACAGTGACGTGCGAGTGGCCCCTCTCTCAACCATCCTGGGCCGCACTCACCCTTGTGACGACGTGAACTGCTAAAACGCCCATGCAACGTGCCAAGGGCAGTGGCGTGGGCACCGGACTCGGCGTGAGGCTCCTGTGAACCTGACGGCAGGGCAGGAGGGAGGCCGTCTGCTCTGGGCAGCGGTGCGGGGCGAGGAGGCTGCTGTATGACTGAAAATCACAGGGGCTTTGGCCTAGAGAGAAAAGACAAACAGTGATGTTCAGAAATCATCTTAGGGACCACGTCAGTTAAGTGTTGTCCAGCTGTGTCTAAGTGCGTGCGGCAGCCGCGTTTCACCAGATGTCCACGATCAGCAGCGTCTACACTGGCAGCAGCCTAAGGTGGGAATGTTGACACCCTGGTAAGGGGTGTGACTTACCACACAGCACAGCCCCTTGTCCCCCGGCAGAGCCGGTTACCAAACTCTTGCCAGCACTCCCCTGCATGTTCTCAGAAATGTCAGCAGGTGTTTCTTGCACGTGCGTGCACAACCCGTCTTTCTGGCCCACCCGGGCTGGGCTGCGCTGCAAGTGTGGGGCGGGTCTGGACTCTTCAGCAGTCTCTCATCCGTCCCTGCACTGGGGCCGACGCTCGACCCATAGGAGGAGCCTTGTAAATACTCTTTGAATGACTGAAAAAGGATAATACCTTACTTGTGTCACTCCCTGTCGGAGACCTGCTTTCACTGAGACAGCACCTGCGGCGAGCACCCCAGCTTGGCAGCACCGTGAGCAGGCCCTGGGGCCAGCGAGGGACTCAGCAACCCCACCTCTGCGTGCATGCTGAGCAGCAGCCTTTGCCTTGGTGGCAGAGACTGAGTTCAGCGCAGATGCATGGCTGTCGGCGGCCCTTCGTGACCTGAGAGTGCCCACTCTTCCGAGGCTTGAGTCTTTGTGTCAGGGCCCGAGTTCTGCCCCTGGGCTAGGTGAGGGCCGCCCCCACGCCATCTGCTGCCCCCGTGCCGTGTGCACCATGGGGCGTGCGGGATGCAGCATCCCGCTTCCCATAGGGAGGATGGATGCAAGGGCGGCTTGGAAGGCCTGCGCTGTTCGCTGTCGGTTGCTTCCGGGATTTGTGCAGGTTCAGGGTGGCTTTCCGGGAAAAGCAGACAGTGGAGGCCCCAGGGCGCTGGCACAGCTCTACGGACCAGGGCCTGTCCTTCAGGCGCTGCCACGGGGCGTGTCTGCCTGGCTGCAGGGGGAGCTGAGAGCTAGCTGACCACGCTGCGGGCTGCTCACCCACCTCAGGGACCCGCTGCGGCTACATGCCATCGCTCTCCTCGCCACAGAGGAGGAACTGAGGCTGGGGGCGGGGAGACGCAGAAGCCTGCCTGACACCTCGGACAGCGAGTGGGCAGCTGGTCACCTCGTCCACCAGTGTGTCTTTCCTTGCATAACGTTGAAACCTTTAAAACAAAATTACTTGCCAGCACCTAAACATCTTATGAAAATCCGTGTTTGTATCTTCTCTTGAAAAACCTGAAGACCTTGCAGTAGAGGGCCTGCCCTGCCCGGTCTGGTGCCACCCAGTCCAGTGCCCCCCTGCTCGCCCCGTCGCACCCCTGCCCCCGCCTAGGGTCAGGCCACCTGCCCAGACTGTGTCACCGGCTCGCATCGCCCACCCCAAGATCACTCTAAGACAAGGGCACCTTAGTTTTCCGATCCTGTAGCTACGGGACTCACGTTAGCACCATGCCCGCTTGAACGGGGAAGCCAGACTCAGGGCTCCGACGGCAGGACGGCAGGCTTTGGGCGGCCACTGGCAGAAGGACTCCGGTCCTCGTCAGGGCCCTGCTCTTGAGAAGCCTGCCAGGCCTGGGCACCCGCCCCCAACAGCAGGAGCCTAGAGAGAGGGGACAGGGAACCCCTGCTTAATTCTCTTGCTACTGTGATAGCCCCGTCTCAGCCTTGTCAGGGAAGCTGAAGGACAGGTGAGTGTCCCCAGTGCCATCCGGTGCAGTGATGTGCCAAGGAGCGTGCCCAATGCCCCACAGGCGTCCCTTCTTACAGCCACCCTCGTCCCTGGCCACGCTGTCCCCCAGACACCAGGCCACTCACCTCCGCCTTCCTGCCGTGACCCCGGAGCCACAGAGCACTTCCTGTGGCCACACCGTGACAGTGACCACAGAGTCAACCAAGTCAGCATGGTGCCAGGCAGCAGCTCCATGAGATGAGCAGGGAGCTCATGGCCCATGCAGGGTGGGGGGCAGGCACACCGACGGCCCAGGGCCCAGGCTCCGCACGGGCCCTGGCACCTTGCTGCAGGGGTCCTGCCGCCCCCCGCCGGGGCTCGAGTGACTCTGATGTCCCAGTGAGGCTCTCCTCTCCCTCTCTGCCCCCAGCGCACCAGCTCTGGAAGGGGCCAGCCCTCGTGCCGGGGGGCTTCCGGCAGTCCCCCATTAACATCTGCAGCAGGGACAGCGTCTACGACCCCCGGCTGAGGCCCCTCAGGGTCTCCTACCACGCCGTGGGCTGCCTCGCCATCTGGAACACTGGCTACCTCGTCCAGGTGGACTGTGACGACTCCGACGTGCAAGCAGGTGAGCCTGAGTGGGCCTGAGGCCCTTCCCTGCCCCTGGCACATCCTGAGAGTGGGGTCAGGGGTCACAGAGAAGGGGGCAGGGGCTTTGCTCAGGGAAGGTGCTTGGGGACAAGGGACAGAGACGCCGCGGCGCTGAGGGGCAGGACGGGAAGAGCACAGAAGGCTGGCGACACGCCCAGAGGGCAGGGCTGCTGCAAAGTCAATTCCCTTCCTCGTGGGTTACATCCCAGGGCTGGTGAGGAAGGGGCTGGTGAGGAGGGGAGGAGGAACTAATGAGAGCCTATATATATCACACATCAGAGGAGAAAACCAGCCAGGGGATGGGGAGCTGGGCGGAGGTGAGGCCCTGAGGACAGAGGAAGGGAATGGGCCAATGATGGGAGGGTGTCCCCAGCCTGGGAACTGTGCAGATTCTCACCAGAGTGAGACAGGCCACCAGCCGACAGGACGGTGACCCAGCTCTGAACGGATGCCCAGTGGCTGTGAGGAAGCGGCTGGGGGGCCAGGTGGGAGGCTGGGCTGACGGAGGTGCAGGGCTGCAGGCGGCGGGCAGGGGCCTGTGAGCCAATCCAGGAGCCGCCAGAGCCCGGTTGCGTCCTAGCACTGTGCCGAGGGCTGTCGGTGAGCCATCTCATCAGACCCTGACCGGGACCCATCAGCAATGTGCATGGACGCTGCCTCGGGCTCAGGCAATCTCCTTCCTACGCCGCTTCTCGGGGCGAGCTGCTAGATTCCAGCCGCACACCTGCTTCCTCCTGGGCTGGGACTTCTGTACATGATGGGCGGAGGCACCCACCTGACAGCCCCCAGGGAAAACTTTGGGCACCAAAGCTTCCAGGGTAGACAGCACATCACACGGGCCATCACAGCCCATGGCTGGGAATCCGCGGGCCCCGAGTAGCCTCTCTGGAGAGGCCGTGGGACGCTGGTGGCTGGCTTACCCCAGACGTTGCTGGCTGCGGCCGTTCCCTGTGTTGACTCTGCTTGTGCCCTTTCGCAGCAGTAAGTCTTAGCCCTGCATATGGCTTATGATGACCGGCTTGCAATGTGTCCTCCTAGCGAACCAAGGAGCCTGGGACCCCGACACAGCCCCCAGCCGCATCCCTTCCCAGGCCAGCCCCCAGCGCGTCACCTGCACACGCCGTTATCCTGCTCCCTTACCCACTGCTCTGGCAAGGATGCAGCTCACATGGGCAGGGCACAGCTTGGTACCAGGCATCACAGGTGCCCAGTAAGCCAATGGGCGAACAATGAACAAAGAGGTAAAGGGACAGATGAGCCTCCCCTGGCAGGAGAGGAAGGGAGGGCAGCCCCTCCAAGGCTGGGGCAGCAGATAGACTCCAGCCCAAGCTGCAGCCACTTGCTCTGCCCACTGACCTGGAGCCTGCTTGTCTGCGTTACCAACAGCAGGGCACTCGGGTGAGTGTGCGCACGCACTAGCACAGGCGCCGTACACCTTCGTTAGCAGCCCAGCGCGTCCGTGGGGCCTCACGCTGCCCTTCACCAGGGAGGTCTGTGCAGCCCGAGGCCCTGCCTTTCCACAAGAGGCCGTGCTATCCTGGAAGTGCTCTGCCCTCGACACGGGGACCTCTGAGCGGCAGGGTGCCCGCCCTGACACCCTGAGCCACGGGCCGGTCTTCTGGAGCCTGGGAGGGCCTGGAGACCAGGGAGGCCCAGTGAGGCCTGTCCTTGCCTGAGGGCTGCCGCAGGTGGGCCCCTTCTCCGGGTGCCAAGCCCCGTGAAGGGCTCTTGCACTGTGCCTTCCTCCACAGGCTCCTCTCCTTACCCAATGAGAAGATGCTCAGGGCCCCTGCTCACGGTGGCTCCTGGCCAGTCTCCCCAGGTCCCCTCGGGGGCACTTCTGATGCAGGGCTCACCGAATGCACAGGGCAGGAACCCCAGCTGCAGCCCACATAAGCCAAGAAGGGCTTCTTGGGAGGATGCAAAGAGGCCCGAGAGGGACGGGGACGTTGGACGGCCGGGTGGGCACCGCGCAGGGAACAGCCCAGCCCAGGGGTCAGCCGTGGGATCTGTGCACTGACTTCTTCAGGTGCCAACTTTTCCTCTGCCCTTGGTGGGCTGTTCCAAGTTCAATTCCCAAGGTGCAGCTGAAATTAGATATTCAGGTTTAATGTGGTTTGCGTTACTTCTAAAATTTTTATGCAGCAACTTTAAATGATGGCATAATGCATAATAGTCGCTAAACATTTAATTTCTTGGTTAGTAGCCATGGGAATATACTAATAAACAGAAAAACAGATACGAGCATAGAAGGTTTCTATACAATTCATCCTCCTTCCATGTCAGTTTTGTGTATAGTTATGCGCCTTGCTGGTATCTACATTGTGGACTTATAAACCTTTGAAGGTTACTGTGGACTTGGTGTGTCCCGTTAGGTTACATCTGGCCAAGTGATTATGATTCCCGAGGGAAGGGTCTGGGGCTGAGCTTGGCACTGGCGCAGCCCCGCGTCAGGGGAGCACCCTCACCCCAATCACGTGCCAGGGAGAACTGGTCCCAGGGGACATGGTGGTGCTAAGTCTGGAAGAGAAAGGGCATGCTGGACAGACAGGCCAATACCCTCTGTAAAAACCACCATCAGATGCATGACAGCACAGCCCCAAACAGGCACCACCATGGAGAATACCAGCATCTCAGTCCACATCGGGAGAAGCTGAAGCTCACGGGGTGGGAGACGGGTCAACCCCATTTCCTGTGGACTCTCAGCCATTTACTGGCCCCTTCTCCATGCCAAGGGTTTTGCTTGTACAAACTTGAGTACTTGTAATAATTGCATGAGACAAGTTTATTCCCCATTTGACAGATGAGAACAACAAGGCTCAGAGGGATGCATGGCCGTAGGTCACAGAGCCCTCGCGGCCAGAGCTCTGCCCTCCAAATGGGAATGGGATTTAGGAGCACGAGCCCACTATGGAAAAAAGCCTGCCTCCAACAGGACAGGCGCTGACCCCAGCGCAAGGGAGGAGAGCATCTGCCCACGGGTGGCTGTGACTGAGCGCACGCTCCATCCCCAGAATAGCCAGCAGCTGCTCAGGGTCCAGGCAGAGCTCCCGGCTCAAGCCCAGCCTGGCCCGTGTCCAGCACATACACCCCAGTGGGAGGGCCGGCGGGCCATGAGGTCGGCCTGGGATGCCCAGGGCCAGGCCCTCCTGAGCTGGGGCGCAGGGAGAAGCTGTTTTCCAGGGCTCTCGTGGCTGTGCGCCTTAGCATCTGGGTGTTCCTGTAACCTCTGGGGTTCAGGGTCAGTTTCAGGCTGGGAAACCAGATGATCGCAGACGGTAATTATCCCCAGAATCACAAGTCAAGGCCTCCCTCTGGTCAAGAATTTCAGCCTCTTGAATTTCTACCCAAAGCTTGAATCATAGGAGTGGGAGCAGCCAGTCTGAGCAGCCTGTTCTCTGGCCTCGTGATGGATCTAGGGTGGGCGTGGGATGCAAGCCAGACCTGGGAGCGCCAACGAGTTTTTCTTGGAAATGTTGAAAGAGAATCTTTCTTCCTGCAGTGTGCTGGGTCAGTGGCGAGCCCGGACCTGCCTGTCCTCTGGGGGAGCAGAGCCCAGAGTGAGTAAAGCCGAGGCCCTGAGCCGTTGTCGGAGCCTCTAAATGTGGCTGAGCCAGGAGCCGAACGGGCCCCTGGACCGATAAATTCTTGTCACATTAGTCGGTTTAAGTTCCTGCCACTTGTTTCCAAAGGCCCTAAGACAGGCAGACGGTTAGAGTCACCTGGGAGAGAAGCGCTGGCTGGTGCGGCTGAGAGGGGCCCCCTGGCCCTTTCCTGGTTTGCAGGGCAGCTGCCACCCGTCTGCGTGGCCCAGGCAGCCAGAGCAGGGCCATGACCTCACTTGGCCCTCGGGCACTGGCGGGCAGAGCGTGGTGCTCCGAGGCTCCTCACCGGCCTCCGGGAAGCCGGGCCGGTGTGAGTCTGGCCCTTCCAAGTATCTGTCAAGAGGAGGGCTGGTCGGTGTTCAGCAACCAGCCTTTGGGGGCTTGGGGGGGACAGGAATCTGGGGTGGGCAGAGTTTACCACTTTCCCTCCTGCAAATGCTCCCGCTCCGCTGATTTCAAGCTCCCACCACAGAGTCTCCGGGCATAGTCTGGGCAGCGCTGCACACAGCTCCCAGGGCCCACGTGCCGGCACTCTGTCGCTGTCCCGCGCCCTCTGCCCTCCTGCCCCTGCCGCCTCAGATCTCGTTTTGGCTGTCCATGTGAGGCGTTCACTCTTGTTCAGACTTCTTTTGAGTTGCGTGTGGCAGAAACTCAACCTCAACTGACTTCTCAAAGCAGAGGGACATGTGTTGGCTTGGACCCTGAGAAGTCAAGGGTGTGGCTGGGCTGGCAGGCGGAATGTGGACCCTCCCTCTCCCAGCTCTTGTCCTGTGGGTCTGCCCCAGGCCAGGGTCCCCGGTGGGGAGAGAGGCAGCGCCCGAGTGCTCACCGCCAGGGTGAGCCAGTCCCCGTGACCAAGGGTGTGCCCGCTTGCAGCAGGGTGAGGTCCCAGTGGAGAGGGTCATGGGGCGGTGTTCCCAGAAGTGGGGCCGCTCAGTGCTGAGAGGCCGCTGGGCGCTCTCTGCCAGGGCCTGACGTCCTCTGCTGTGGACTCCGAGCTGACCTGCCCCCCGCCCCTGACTCTCAAAGTCGCTCTGACTCCGGGGCAGCTCTCAAAGTCCAGGGCTTTATGTTCTTCTGCAGCCCGGCGTCTGCGGTGACCGGGCCCCAACCCCGCTGTTTGGCTTCTCCACCACCTCAATCTGCTTCAAAGGGACTCACCTGCCCTGCCTCAGACTGAAAGAATGGTCTGGGTGTCTCTCTGGCCGTGGAGACTGGTCGGGTGAATCCCCCATGGCTCCTGGCCACACCGGCCAATCTGGTTTCACTTTACTTGTCATTTTTCCCCAAAACCCAGTTTCCTCTTTCTCCTGCTCAGAGTCACATGCCTCCCTTCCCATGGCTCTGCTTTGCAGCCTCTACGCATCTCTTCAGGTTTCCTGTCGTCTCTGTTCACCCCCATCAGAGAGCGGGAGCAGAGGAAATGAAAACAGCCCCTGAACACAGAATGCACTGAAAAACCATTTGCAGTAAGAAAAGGAGAAACAGACGCTCCTGGAATTTTTAAAAAGCCCAGGATAGATGGAAAGGCAACTCCCCATGCACAAGAGGGACGTGCGGGCAGAGGGTGCCCGGTGCACAAGTAATTTCTCATAAAATATGATCCTCAGGCTGGGTCATGCCGACAGGTGGGTGCCAGGAATGAGAAGGAAAACATACCCAGCAGGCCAAGGACACTTCCGTCAGCTTGGAAGATTCCAGCAGCTTGTCCAGCGGGCGACAGATATGCGCGCTCTGAGCTTCACGCCAGCAGCGATGATGAGGGACAGGTGGCGGGCGGCGGCTGCTGTCTCCCAGGAGGACAGGCTGGCAGAGGGCTTCACAGGGTGGGGGCCCAGGAGGGACAGCAGCCAGACCCCGGGTAGAGGGCCAGCAGCGCACAGCCACCTCACAGGGGACACCCTCCTGCCCCTGCCCTGGGGCACCGGTGGACCGGAGGGCACATTCCTGAGGGGACGCCCTAGGTCCCCAGAACCAAATCTAAATTACTGCCCGTGCTAACTGGGCTCGGTTTAAATGGGGCCTGTCTCACCATTGCCCCTGAGATAGGTGAATGTCCCGTTAATGGGAAGAGGACGCCCTCAACCAACCTTCAAACCAGGGCTGTTTCCAAGTCCTACCCCCCTTGCCGTCCACAGAAGAGGCCAGTGTATCTGCCCTGCTCATGTGTAGGGCCCGACTCCAGGGAGCTGACAAGCCGGGACCCCCACCCACCCCTCATCCCCCACCTGCCAAGTAGTGAGCAGACCAGCAGATGGCAAAGCGCCCCTTCCTTCATGCCGGACGCCCTCCTTTGGGGAGCCGGCCCCCCAACCACACCCGAGTGGTAGTTCACCTTGCAAGTTCAAGGGTGCAGGGCGGGGTGCACAGGCTGGTGGGGAGGGCCCAGCTCTGAGGCAGAAAAAGCGGGTCATGAGGTCACCTCCTCCACCTCCCAGCCTGGGGCCTGAGCAGCTTACCCAGCCTCCCTGACCCTCAGGCTCCTCCTCTGTAAACTGAGGACCTGGCAGCAGCGTGGTGGGAGGGCACGTTTGAGGCACTCAGCACTGCGCTGGCAGAACGAAGCATTCAGGCTGGGGGGGCTTCTCCTGCTGTGGACTGTTTGAAATACACTGAGCAAGACGAGGCTCTGGCCACGTGCTCTTCTGATGGTTTCCACTAGAGGGAGCACGGAGCACAGAGAAGCTGCTGGCTGGCCTGAGCACGGCGCTCTCCGGCCTCGGAGGTCCGTGATTTTGGGTGACTGGGTCCACTGGCTGAAGGAGGAAAAATGGAGACTCCAGGTCCGGGGCCCCATCGGGGCTTATGAGCAGCCTTCCCAAAGGGCCAGTCACCCACGGGGGCAGGAACCAGCTATGAGGCGCCAGGTGCTAAAGCCACAGGCCTGCTAACGCTCCTTCCACGTGGAAGTGAATTTTAAGTCATCTGTAGAGAAGGGCCAGTAATGGCCTTGCATCTGCCAACTGACAACTGGTAGTCACCACCGTGCCGAAAGACCCCGTCCAGGCGCGGCCCCCGATGGCGCTCACCGGCTAGACCGGCAGCTGGTGCGCCCAGCGGGAGCTGTGGTGCTTTGCTCCCAGAGTGGACAAACACATGACCTGCAGGCCGGCGTCCGGTCACACCCATCACTGGGCATCTTAGGGTGTAAGCCGCAGAAAGCTCTCCAGCCAAAGGGGGCTGCCGGAGGGCCCGGGCGCTCCCGTGGGAAGACAGGCGGGCTGGCCTGGAGGCTGCCAGGGACACGGCAGCCAGGACCCTGCCGCCGTCCCGCCGGCCCCTGCGTGGTCCCCCTCCCACACGGGCCGTGTCCCGGTGCCCTTCTGCTGCCGAAAAGGGCACAAGCATGTGGTCCCAAGCTCACGCCCGGGGGGAGGGGCATCCCGGGAAAGGGAACCGGGCTGTAGGGAAGGGATCGGGCTACGGCTTCTATCCTGGGGCGGCTCCTTCCACTGCAGGTGGGCAGTCCACCGCTGCCACTTGCACTACCACCATCTTCCTTGTTACCTACTGTTGTCCCTCAGGTCCTGGGCAGAGGTATTATCCTGGAGGTTCGGTGAAGGTGTAGTTCCTGAACCTGTCCCCTCACTTGGTCTGTGGGGATGAGGATGGCGCCCAGGGAGGCGCTAGGCCAGGGGTACGCATCCGCCCCTCCCAGCCCGTGGCCAGGCAGGCACAGGCCCGCGTCCCTTTGCCCGGGACCTCTTCCCACTGCTGCCCCCTCTGGCTCCCCTCACTTCTTCCTCTTCCGGGGCCCCACCTGACTCGGATGGCACCGTCCCTCCCCAGCACCAGCTGGGGCTCCTCCTTGCCTGGAGAGAGTGGCACAGAGCTTCCTGGTCCAGAGAACACCGGGGAACCCTCCGCCCTTGCTCCTTACAGCTTCGGAACCTTAGTTAAATCCCAGAGTTGCACCGAGGGCAGGCTGAGCCTTGGTAATGTCAGTTTATTTGCAGTTCTGTGTAATGAGAACATCTCACACTTCTCTTGTGCTTATTTTAAACCTTGAAACAGCTGTGCCTACCAAAGGCCTGCCCGTCCTGGTAAAAACACGGCCACAAACCGGGGGCTGAGAACCACGACCACTGTAAGAACAAGACACGGGCCTCCGATCCCAGAGTGGAGTTAGCCTCCAGTGTCTCCTGTCCTCGGGGTATCTGGAAGGTCTGGGTCACTGGTACAGTTCCCCAGTTATGACCTGATGCACCTGCTCATGGACACAGCTGGGCGACGCGCAGCCTTCGCTCCGTGGACAGGCTTTACTGACAGTGGAGTCTGGGGGCTGGGGTGACAGTGGAGTCTGGGGGCTGGGGACTGGCAAGCCAGAGGTCCCTTCTCACGAACAGGGGCTGCCTGTTTAAATTGCTTTAAAATGAACCACCCTGACACTGTGTCGTCATCATGAAAATTCTCTTTAAGATTATTTTATCTGGGTCCACCACCCTAAACTGGACCCCTAACTTCTCTCATCTCAAAACGGGGCTCGTAGTACCTGCCTGCGGGGCTGTCATGAGGAGCTGACGCCTGGGGGAACATAAAGGGCTTTGCACAAGGCCAGCATACAGCAGGTGCGCCTCAACGCTGCCCTGTCAGTGCACAGCGCTCAGTGCACACTGCCTGCCCACCAGGAGCTGATAGGTACAGCAGCACAGTGCCAGGACACACGGGGCACTGACCAGTGGGAGCCTTTGCCCTGCTCAGCTCTCCATCCCAGACCGGAGATGTGATGAGCGAGGCTGGGTGTTTCTTTTGAGCGCTTCCAAAATACCAACATTCTGCTCAGAATTTGGTGCTTCCCGTACAGCAGGGTCCTTCCAGCGTCCCGACGAGGAGGCAGCCGGTCCACCCTCATTTCACAGCTGGGGAAGCTGAGGCCGGGGGTGGGTCAGCACCCTGGGATCACTCGGTTGGGAAGTGGAGGCGCCAGCCTCTGACTCCAGGCCCCACTCCTGACCGCCTGCAGAGGGGCAGCCGCACATGGCCTTCCCGTTGCTAAACAGATGCCCTTGGCACTTTGCCAGCCGGCTCTTTGTCAGGCCTAATCGTAGAAACTGTCCCAGCGAGGTCCCCAGTCAGCCCCAGCTGCCCTTCCTGAGCGTGGAAGGCGCACTTATTTTCTTCCAGTGATGTGCCCATAGGACGGAGGCTGCCAAGCCCTGCCTGGGCCAGGGTGCCAGATTCTGGGGGCTCCTGACCCCCACAGCCCGCGTATAGCTCACTGCTGCCTGCCCCAGACTCTTTCCTCTTCCCCATCCTCCTAGGAGGGTCCCCATTTTGCTCATGTCCTTATTTGTGTTTGTGTCAATGAGGTGCCAGCTGTGCCAGCCTCGGGTGATTTGCTGTGCGTTTGCTGGGTCCCCAGCGCCGCTCATTTACAACGGACCCTTGTCAGCCTGACAGAGCGGAGGGGACACACGTTCCTGAGGCCCACTGCAGGGGGCGAGAGCCCCAGGGTCCCAAAGGGGAGCCTTCCAGGTTCCCTCTGTCACATAAGGAGGCAGCTCTGTTTCCCAGAGGCTGGTAGGCGGGAGTCCAGCTGGGGAGAGGCTGCTTCAGTAAAGGACTCCGCGGAGCCCGATGTCAGAGGGCATGGAGGCCTGGGATCTGACCCCAGTCCTGCTCGGAGGGTGACCTTGAGAAACTTCTGACCTTGGAGTGCTTCCCCTGCCCGAGGAAGGAGTAATGGGTAGCCACAGCCATTCCTGTCCCCAGAGTCCCTGATCTCCGGCTCTCTGCTGTTGGCGAGAGTGGGAGGGCTTTTTCTGCCAGGTTATTTTGGGCGGGGCCTGGCAGACATCCAGCGAGTGGCAGGTTCACACCTCAGGCCGTTGGTGCCATTCTTTCTGGATGCCTGGGCACGTGCCCACACAGAAGTCTAAGACGCTTGGGCAGGAACGGCCACAAGCACCTACGTGTAGCTAGTGATTCTCTTTTCCTTAACAGACGACGGAGCAGGTCCCTGGAAGGTTATGTGATGGGCGGTCACCAGCACCGTTATCATCATTACCTGACAGCCCTTTACAAGGTACTTTCCATGCCGTTATCTCCATTTATCCTGCCAGCACTCCTTGTTTCACGGGTGGGGAGGCCGAGCACCTTGCTTGAGGTCACACAGCATGTCAGAGGCAAAGTGCAAATCCAGACCCATCATCCCTGCCTTCTGGCACTTCCCTTCTGGGGAAGACAGCGCAGACACACAGAGACCTCCATGTGGTTACCTGCCGTGTGAGTGAGCGTGCTGGTCTCAGTCTCCCAGTGCCCAGGGCATCTCCTGGGGTAAAGCTGGCCAGACCAGCAGCTGACTCACCCCTGAGGCTCTCCTCCTGGTCAGTAACTGGTGCGTGTGGGGGGACGAGGTCTCTGGCTGGCTGGCCGGAGCTACAAACCCCTTTCCACCAAGGATACAGGGGCCAGACAGAAGCAAGCACGAGATGACCACCTGCGTTTCATGGTTCTGCAACCTCCTTAGACTAAGTTTTGTACTCTGCACCCGATAAAGTGGAGAAGGAACAGGTTTGGGCTCAAACCTGGGTTCAAATCTTGGTTCTCACTGCCAGGATTACTGGCAGGTATTCAGCCTTGCCTGATAAATTACAGTGCAATGCAACTACAAGGCCACGTCTCCAGGATCCTTAGCCCTCGAGGAAAAAATCACCCGCCTTGTATTTCCAGCCACAGAAAGTCTCCATTGGCGTCTTGCAATCGGGCCGCAGCTGGGAGGCCCTCCTCCTGCTTATCTGCAGAATGGCGCCCTCTGCTCCCGGGGCTGTGGGCGGCTGGCAGATTCTGACTTCAGGGTTTACGGTGTAAAATTTTATATACTTGCTGTGGGAAGTATTTTTTTTAATTAAGAGATAATTCATGTGCGTGTATTCAGGAGAACTAGGATATAAACTAGAATGTGTTTTCTAGTTTATAGTCCAGGACTTTCCGCTACAAATACTTTTTACGGCAAACACAGAACAGAAACACCCCTCGCCAGGAGTATTTGATGCCCTCAGCAGCATCGGTCACGCCCCCAAATGTTTCCCCGGCTTTAGCAACAGAGAGGTGTTGTGGGAGCCAGGCCACGCCAGGAATGTACTGCGAGGCTCTGCTGGGCCTTCCAGACAGCTCGGCACCCTGCTGCTCACTTCCCCAGCCACCCCTGCAGTTGAGGCAGTTGATGGGAATCTGTTAGCAACGTGCAGCCAGAGGCCGACTCACCCTGTGCTTCCCAGTCACCAAGCAGGCTCCCAGCCGTAACCCTGGGCCCCTGGGGGAGGTGCCAGCTCCCTGCACCACAGGCACTCACACCTGAGCCCGTGTGCATGATGCTAACTGCTCCTGGGGAGGCATGCCAGGGTTTTCAGGAGACTCAGGAAGGAGTATTCCTATAAAGCCTGGTCAAGTAGCCAGACCACTGTGAGAGGGGGCTACAAAGCCATCAGCTTTGGTGGAAACCGTGGCTCGTAGCCGAGAAGTGGTTTATGTAAACACCTTGCTCATTACATATTACTCTGTGAAATTATCTGGTGACAGAATTTAACCTGGTATTTTTTTCATTTGAAAGCTATCATTTTCTTTCATTAAAGTCTGGAAACTTAGAGGAATGGCAATCATCTCAGCTGTTTCTTTGCCCTGCTGCTGACGGCCCCGGGCGGAGGCCCCTGCCACCACCTGCTGGCAGACTGGAGCCTGCATTCACTCAGGCGTTTTCTGTGCACAGGGGGGACAGGACAGGACCGGGCATCCCACCGTGCCAGGGGCCCACCTTTCAGTTCATTGTGTCAGCAGGATGTCAGTCTCTCGAGAGTGACGTGCTGCGGCCTTGGTGTAGACTGTCACAGCAACACCGCTGTCCAGGGAGCCAACTGACACAGGTGCACCGGTGTCGTCCCCAGGGATCAGTGGCGGCCCCTTGGAAAACCACTACAGACTGAGGCAGTTCCACTTCCACTGGGGCGCGGCGAACGAGCGGGGCTCAGAGCACACAGTGGACGGCCACGCATACCCGGCAGAGGTTCGTAGATGTCCTCGCAGCAAATCTGTGGGTGCTTGCTGTGTGCCAGGCTCAAGTGTAGGGCGACCAACCGTCCTGGTTGCAAGAAAGGATTTCCTGGGATGTGGGACTCTCGGTGCTCAAACTGGAACAACTGGCCACACTACCCATTCAAACCACCCAGCCGTCCTGAGAGAAGGGACTATCAGCGCTTTCACTCAGCAGAAGAGAGTGAGGCTCTGATTGGTGGTGTATCCCAGGCGGCTGGCCCTTGTTGCTAGTCAGCTATGGACGAGAAGCTTCCTGACCTTCAAGAAGGCATCTGAGACCTTCTGTTAAGAATCTGAAAATCTTTACAGTAGACATCATCTTCTTAAAAACAAAGTGACATTTGCAACATTTCCAAATGGGAGTCAGTAAAGAGAATTAATGGAGATAAATGTTAGGAACTGGTTTTTGAGGTTATGGAAGGGCGATAAGGGGCACCTTATAGATGTCCCCCTGTATTTTATTGTGAAATTTTTCCAACATACAAAAAAACTGAAAGACCTGTACCGTGAGAACTCACGAGGTTGCCACCCAGATCCTGGGATTGACATTGTGCCACAGTCACTCGGTCACACCCCTGCCCATCCGCCCACCCCTCTATCCACCCAACAACCACCTGACTTTCTGATGCATTTCACCGTAGGGACTATTTTTGTTTCAACCTTTGTTTCTGTTGTTATGGAAGTAATTCTATAGTTAAAGTAGAACTGGAGTTCTATCAATTTATAAATTGGGGACAGTTTATAAATTGGGGGAGCATGTCTGTTGTTACTATAATACACACATTTACAAGCATGACAGAAAGGGAGAGACAGCGGCTCGTAACAGGTGCCCTCTCACTTGACACCATGCCTTTCGTCTTAGTGTGTATTGATCTGCACATGGGTTTCAACAAACAGGTAGGTTTGTTGAACAGAAGAGGCTGTCGCCACTCAGTAGTACAGAAGCCACGTCAGGGCTTGGGCCCCACCAGGGGTTCACCCGCGTCAGGCCGCAGGGGCTGCCAGGCCCATCCTGGGTGTGCCATTCCTGTGGGGGTTTGGAAGGTGGGGTCTGAGGGGAAAAGGGCTGCAGGGGGTGCCTTGGGCCCAGCTGTCTCTAATTCTGGAGGATTGCCCTGGGACAGCATGTGGGGGACCCCCGGGGGGCTGTGGGTAGCCAGGGGAGGCCATGCCACACTCAGTGTCCCCAGGGCATGTGACCAGGAACCCTGGCAGTGAGGTGCATTTGGAGCACATGTGGACCCAGCACCCTCGGCAGGGCCCCCAGGTCAGGAACCCAGCCCCGCGAGATGGCAGGTCTTGTTACTACAGGAAGCTGGGGGCTCTGGGGCCTCCGGGCGCTTTGGGCCACGGTTCAGAAAGGCCTTGGCCACAGCGCCTGTCCGTGGAAGGAAACAGGTGCAGGCACCCAGGCTCCTTCAAGGGTCTGAGCCAGACTGAGCACCCGCAGGACCTCGCACCCTCATCCCACAGGTCCCGCACCAGGCCCCGGGCTCCCGTCTGCCCCCTGCCCACCGGCAGCCCAGCACAGCCTGTTCCCTGCCCATCCCCCACCCCTGATTCAAATTCTTGTCACCTGGCAAGTCGTGATGCCCAAGAGTAGACTTGGAAAAACCGAAGGCGGGGTGTGAAATAAGGGCACCGATGGAGTTCAAGGCAGGTGTCAGATGCAGAAAAAGGGCCACAGTGGGGCGTCCTCACATTAAACATTATTGGCTGTTTACCTGAAATTAAAGTCCGACTGAGAGCCCTGTGTTTGGTCTGGCAGCTCTCGTTCAAGGGTATCTGAGATGTAGGAAGAAATCCAGCTACCCGCTTCTATTCCTGAAATGAAAGCGAGCCTCTTTCTCTCCCTCCAGAAATGCTGAGGCCCTCGCTTCCTGTGGCCCATCGAGCCTTTGGCGACCCCAGACGTGCGGGCCGCGTGGGCGGTCCTGGGGCCGTGCGCCTGTGAAGTGCACGCACACGTCTGCTGCCGGGAGAGGAGCGCCTGATTTATTTCTTGCTACACCTGATACATGTAAATTCTCTTTCTCTTGTGTTTCAGCTGCATTTAGTTCACTGGAATTCTGTGAAATACCAAAATTACAAAGAGGCTGTCCTGGGAGAGAATGGCTTGGCTGTGATAGGCGTATTTCTCAAGGTAACCTCTTGCTAGGACGTAGCTCTCCCGATGAGGAGCGTGATGGGTGATGACCGACAGCTGCTTTTTAAACACAGTCTCCTTAGAGTGAAGTGTTTCCCCCCGTCCTCTGCCTTTTCAAATCAACGTTCTGTCTGCCTGTGCAGCTGGGGGCCCATCACGAGGAGCTACAGAAGTTGCTGGAAGTCTTCCCCAAAATAAAGCATAAGGTGAGCTTCGTGTTTTGAAATCAGCATAGCTGGAAAAGCTAAATTGTTTAGAGTGACGACTCATTTGCAATGAAAAAAAAAAAAAAAGGTTTGGTGGTTTGGTGGAAAGTATATTGCAGAGAGGGGCTCTGAGCCCGGTTGTGGAGCTCGAACTGGTGGGGGCTCCTTCCAGCTGGGCCTCCCCACTTGGCTAGTGTCAGAATAAATAGGTGCTGGATTCGATTTGAGTTTCCCCAAATTCAGTCATTCACCGGTACTATTGCTTAACATTTTTCCTTCAATCTCAGCTTTTAGAAAGCTTTAGCCTTGTCCCAGGCAGCAGTATCCACTAGTGATAACATTTGTTTAAAACCAGCTGAGATACATGGGTAACTACTAACACTTCAGAGTGCCCGCCCCATGCCACCTGGCTGGTGGCTCCCAGCACCCCCTCCCCCTACCCATCTTGCTGTGTGGGCTCAGGTCCGGAAGAGGTAAGGAAAGCAATGTAGCTTTTCTCCCACATGGGCTGAGAAAGGGCTTTGATGAAGAAATGGAAATTCCAGAGAAATAGTGTTTATTTGTATGGTGCCAAACAAAAGAATTCCGGGACAGGAGGAGTCGCTGGGGCCCTCAGATGTGGGGGCGGACGGGGCTCCCACCTGTCTTAACAATGGCCAGGGCTGCTCCAGATGAAAGCTGGGCTGGCCCTTCCTCAGAGGCTGTTTGATGCTGACCTTGAGCCCCCGCTGCCCTGTCTACAAGTCAGGAACTCGGCAAGGTGTGGGGAGCGTCCTCTTCCGAGCGGGTCTGCAGCCAGAGTAATGAGGGGTGCCTCACCACCTCCTGGAGCGAGAGCTGGCTGGGTGGTGCTGTTGACTATGAGGCTGTCTTCCCTCCACGGAAGGCTCTGGAGTGCCCCCGCCCCCACAAGCTACCTCTGGGCAGAGCCCGAGGAGAAGGGGCACGAGTGGGTGTACGGCAGGCAGCACCTGGCCCGGCCTGAGCCTCTGCTCCTCCGCTGAAATGTAATTTAGACCCTTAGGAGACAAAAGGCCCGCCATGGAGGGCAGGGGTCTGTGCTCAGGGCTGGGGGGCAAATCCATCGGTCACCTGTCCCGGGCTGAGCTCTGTCCTGGGTGCCCCCGATGTCTGGGTCTATTTTTAAAATTTGTGTCCACTCCGTGGTGAGCAGCTCTGTGGGTTTTGACGAATATGTAGCCATGGGTCCCCGGGGACGGAACAGCACAGCACCCCACCCCGCCCACTGCTTCCTGTGGCCCCTTTAGAGTCAAGCCTCCACCCTTGGGCACCCCTGACTGTCCCACCCTCTGAGTGTTGCCTTCCCTCCCATTTTCCCTGCTTGCTGTACCCCATAGAGCTTTCTTTGTAAGCTTCCTTGCCTCTCTCCCAAATGGGCTGCGCACAGCAGAAAGAACTCCTCTCTGACCCACTGGTGCCAATGAAGACAGTCAGAGTGGGCACCCATTCCCAAGGGCTGGTCCATCTGCCCTGTCGATGGATGGGTGGTCTTCCCCCCACTCACATGCTCACAGTGGCACCTGCAGGCCACCTGGGCTGACAGAGTGAAGGAGGGACTCTGAGGGAGAGCTGCTTTCTGCACCCACAAGGTTGCTCCAAGCCCCAGCCCACTTCAGACACAGGGCACAGAGTGCCCCCCACCGGGTCGGTGCTGGAAATACAGATTCATCTTCTCAGCTTCAATCAGCAGAAAACCGGCAGTGGGCAGAGTGGCTGAGCCCATCCAGCTCCTTCTGTGCCCTTCACCCCCACCTCCGCAGCGCCTAGGTTCTGCCGCACCCGAATTCCGTAGCTTTGGGAAAGCCACTCACATTTACTTACCTGCTTCATGGATGCTGTAGAAATACCTCTCAAAGGCTGTGTCTTGCCAATGGGTTTTGGTCCCGGGCAAGTTCACTATGGATTCAGTGTTGACCAAAGAAATGACAGTATAACGTTCTTGGGGTGAAAGGGTTATATCCAACTTTATTTCCATGGTGGCAGGTCAGTCACTAGAATCCTGAGCAAGTCTGCATGCATGTAGAGCAAGTCTGCATGCAGGCAGCAGGCCAGTCCCTGCCTCTGGTCCCCTCTGCCCGCACAGCTGTCCTCTGGACCTCTCTGCCTGCACAGCCGTCCTCTGGGCCTCTGTCCTTGGCACTGTCACCTCTCCAGCCTCTGCTCTGCTCTCCTGCAGCCTTGCAGCCCTGCCACCATGTCACCCAGAGCACTGGGCAGAGCTCTTCATGTACAGTGAATAACAACACATTACCCGCACCTGTGTAGTGAGCTAGCCAACCAGGGCCAGGTGAGAATCCTGGCTACAGGTACCTTCACTTTATCCACAGGGTGGTTCTGAAAATTAAAGGTAATGGGCTCAGGAGGTGTCTGGCATATCAGCACCTTTGGGCCTGGGGATGGGGCAGAGGTGAAGGGGGCTTGTTTGTCACCACGCACCCACTGGTACTGTTTGCATTGTGCCTGTGTGCGTGTGACCGGTTTCCTCCAGGAATTAACCAGACCCACGGAATATCACACAGCCTTGAAAAGGAGTGCGGTGCTGACGAGCAGCTGCAGGGATGGCCCCTGAGACATGCTGAGGGAAGCCGGTCGCAACAGTCCACATATTACATGGATCCTTTCTTAGGAAATGTCCAGAACTGGCAAATGTGCAGAAACAGAGGTGGATGAGCAGGCCTGCGATGGGGTGGGGGCGTGACAGCCTGGCAGTATTTACCGGGCCACTTTCTTCTGGATTCTTTGTGGAAGTGATGAAAACATTCTGAAATTGACAGTGGTGGGTGCACACAACTACCTGTGAATATACTGAAAGCCAAAGAATTGTCCACTTTAAATGCATGGATTTCATGCTCTGTGAACTGTATCTAAACAATGGGGCTGTGAAGACATTAACTAGATGATTAGTTACGTGGAGGAGGACCTGTGGCACCAGAGATTTGAAATCATCTGCTGGTGTGAGTCGACTCACTTTCTTTCCTCAGCTTATCGTCGTCCCCATTTCTGGCTGGTGAAAGCCGGCAGTTAGGGTGCCAGCAGGTCGTCTGGGCCGCCGGCTTTGCCTCTGAGGCCTGGGAAAAAGGATTTTGATGGAAAGTCTGCTACGTGCCCCTGGTGCTGCCCAGCTCTGGGCTGGGCTGAGGCTCCATCAGACGGGACACTGTATAGTGTCACATTGTGTCCAGGCCTACCGGCCTCCACACTTCACAGAGGAGCTAATGCCCCTGTCCAGGGCTTGCCTACCCCAGGGACCTCAAGGGGCCCTTTCCCGGCTGAGCAAAAGCTGCTCGCACACCTTCGGCTTTTAACAGGCAGAGAAACTGACTGGCAGGTTCTTTCTCTTAACACCCTGGGTGCCGGGCTGAGCAGCTTCCAGAGAGCAGCTCCCAAGCTGTGCCTCTGCTGGCGGTCTTCAGGGGTCTCCAGCCCCAGGCAGAAGCTAGGTGTCCCCAACTGCAGGCTCCCCGCCCCTTCTCCTGGTGTTTCTTTCCCGTCTCATTCACACGTTTCCAGCTATGTGGCCTCTGCTGTTTCTTAAGGTCATATCCTGCCTCAGGGCCTTTGCACTGGCTCTGTCCCCTCTCTCCAAGGCTCTTCCCCCTGAAAATGTGCACAGCCTCTCTGTCACTGGCTCCATGTCATTGCCTACTAGTTACATTATCAGGGAGGCCTTCAGGGCCACCCCTGTCCAAACGCCGACCCACTGCGCCAAATTCTCACCCACTGCTCTACTTTTACTTCTGTGCATTGCACTTACCGCCGTATGAGCGGCCAGGTGTCTCACATGTTCCGCATGCTGCCTGCTTTCCTCCAGTGAAAGGTGAGTCCCAGGAAGCAGGAATTTTGTCAGCTCGGTTCACTGCTGCACCCCACCACCTGCCACGGAGCCAGGTTCACTGCAGGTGCTCAGCAAATAGCTGAGAGTGAATGAATGGGGGCTACCCGCTGGCGTCCCTCAGGACTCAGAGAGGCGGGCTTCTCACTACCCTGTACAAAGCGTGGAAAGCAAGCAAACATGAGCTCTGAGCAAAGGACCGCCAACCAGGGCATGTGCTGGCGGGGCCCCTCGGGAGCAGCACACACTGGCACACAGTGGCCGAGAGCTGCCTGCTCCCTGTGAGAAGGAAAATCCTGGCCCGAGAGTAGGGGAATCAGCTCTGCCAAGGGCATCCGGGAGTGCGGGCACTTCCCGCAGCTCTTCCGTCAGGGAGGGCTGCTGTGGAGAGAAGGCAGCCTTCCTAAGGCTGTGATACCTTCTGGCACAGCCGCTACTGAGAACAGGCTGGCTGATGGGCATTTCCACGTCCGGGCGTCCACCCAAAGTGACGCTCCAGGCGCCACCGACGGATGGAGGGGGAAAGGACGCAGGGTCCCTCCACAGGACAGAGCATCAGTCGGCCCTGGGAAGGGAGGGACCCTACCGCTGCAGGGTGGGCAGTCGTCGAGAATTCCGGGTAAACAAAGCCAGGGGCAGAGGGCAGGTGCCATGGTCCTCCCCACCCCCGTGAGGGGCCCGAGGGGTCAGGCTCACAGTCAGGAGTTAGAGAGGTGGTCGCTGGGGGTGGGGGGCGGCGGTTGGCATTCGATGTGGACAGTATTTGTCTTACGAGATGAGAATGTGTAGGGATGGCTGCACAGCCCCGTGAACGGCCTTGATGCCACTAAAACCGCACTCTTAAAAATGTGTAAGATGGTGAACAGGGCACATCTTGGGTTATGTATGTTACTTTGCCATAATTTTAAAAAGTGTAATATTTTCACAGCCAAGACATATAAAGATGAGTAACTTTACAAGGAAAAGCTAAGCATCTGGTGGGGATCCCTGCTCTGTATGGACGGTCACATTTTCTTGTTCCCGCCTCTAAATGTGACCACAGTGGCCTCACAGCCCTTATCTCGGGGAGCCACTTCCCTCTGAACAACATGAAGGCCATGTCATGAGATAGAGACGAACCTCCCCCGCTCCAGCGCCTCCCCTCCTGCACCCAGAACTGACGCAGCCTGTGGTCTCGTCCTCAGGGCGCACGGGCAGCCCTGGGTCCCTTCCACCCCGCCTGCCTGCTGCCCACCTGCCGGGACTACTGGACCTACCCAGGCTCCCTCACCACCCCTCCGCTCACCGAGTCCGTCACCTGGATCGTCCAGAAGCAGCCCGTTGAGGTGGCTCCTGACCAGGTGAGACGCGCTGCGGCACGTGCCACACGAGGCGCTGAAGGCATTCCTCTAGGCTGGCAGCGTGGCTGAGGCGTTGCAAGCATTGGGGACAGGGGGGTCCTCTAAGCCCTGGTACGCTTTCAATGTCCCCACACAAAAGTTCCAGAAACCACAGTTCTCCTGACCTTGAGGTGTTCGTCTGAGAGGCAGAGAGAGACTGAGAGAGGGGGTCCAGGGGAGGAGGACAGGGAGCCCGTCTGGAAACTGCCACCTCTCCGCAGTCTACCCGCATTTAGAATTCAGACGTGGCAAGTGCCCCAGCCGACAGCGCTCAACAAGGTGCTTGCCCTTAGTTGGTGTTGGGGGTAAAGTTACTTCAAAAGACCGGAAGTGACATTACAAGAGGTCCTCACCCATAATGGGACCTCGGCAGGTATCTGTAGATGAAAAAAATTAACCAAGAAAGGGATGTCAGAGGAAAAGGCAGGGGAGCCATCACAGAAGTAGGGCTGCTGATGGAACAGTAAGAACCTGAGACCACAGAGGGTTTCCTTGCGTCCTGTCTTAAGAAGTTAAGGAACCAAATATATTGGGAGAAAGTTCCAGAAAGATCGTAGCAGTCAGTTGTTGCTATAGTAATACTGCGTAACAAACCATGCCAAAACTCCATAGCTTATCACAAGTATTTATTTTTCCTGGGGTGGCTTGGGAGGCTGTTTTAGGCTGCGGATGGCCGGGCTTCACAAAAGGTGGCTGGGGTTTGGGTGGGGCCCGGGGTCTCTCATGTTCTGGGCTCTGACTACGAGGGTCACATGCGGTTCTCACAATAAATGACAGAAAATACACAGGACAAGCCAGCCCACACATGCCAATGTAAGGCCTCTGCTTGCATCCCGCCTGCTCACATCCTCTGGCCAAAGGTCACAGTGTGAGGCCGGGTCAGGGGGCAGTGCCGGCCCTGACTGATTACGATGTACACCAGGAAGTTAATGTCAATTGTCCCAGGGTCACAAGTCTGCAGTGGCTTTAATTTCTTCCTTTTTCCTTATCCAAATAGCCTATTTTCTTCCCCTAAGATAAGTAGAAATTATTTGTGGGTTCTTTAAGAAGTTGTGGTGTCTTTTCTCTGGGAATTCCAAGAACATGGAGAGTGTCTGGCTAAGGCAGTTTGGAATCCAGGATGCTAACTGGAAATGAGCAGCCTCCGTGGTCCCAGCCACTGCCCAGGACAGTTCTCATCAGTCGTGTTTACTGCCTCTGAGGGCACCAGTGGGCTTTGACAGGCTCTCCCAGCCTCACGACTCCACGAGAATATCCATACACAAAAGTCCTGGGATGATGACATTTGCTTGGAAAAACTGGACATCCACCCTTCCCTCAAACCAGATATGGGGAAGGCTGTGGTTGAACAATGGCTGCTTGTCATCAAGAACCCTTCTATCACTAACCAACGTGTGTGACAAGCGCCCATCCCAGGTCAGGAAGTGTAGCAGGAGAAGGCTGGTGACGAGAGGGTGATGCAGAAACCGTGACGACCATCTCTGCACTCTGCCCAGAGAGAAAGCACGAGTTGGTAGTTTTAAGACAGGGTGGTGAGGATTAAACGTGCAGAGAAGCCCCTCACCCTGACCAGGGGTCCTGGGGAGGTGGGGCATGCACCCCCTGGATGGTGGGGAGGCGTTTGCTAGGTGGGCGAGGGGAGCAAGGTTGCATTCCTGAGAGCCGGCAGCATGTGCAGTGCAGGACACACCGACAGCTTGGCCCGCCAGGAGCCTGGGGGCACCGCGCCCTACGTGACTCTCGGGCAGTCATCTGCCTGCAGATCTGACCTGCTTGGTACAGGGTCGCTACAGAGAGAACCCCCGTCTGTGAACAAATGAGATGGTAGAAAATGGTCTTTCCGTTCCTTAAGTGAAAAGTGAATCAAATGTTCTTTGGCATTTATATTGTAGGTAGTATGTATTTACATTATACGTATGTTCCCTATTGCTGAGTAACAAAATGCTCTAAAACCTAGTGGCTTAAGAAAACGATCATTTATTATCTGTCAGAGCCGCTGCGGGTCAGAGTTTTGGGTGGTTCCCGGTCGGGCTCTCTCGTGGAGCTGCGGTGGGAAGTGAGCAGGAGCTGGAGGGCCCTTCCCAAGGAGCCCGCTCAAGGGCCCAGGAGGCGGTGCTGGCTGTCGGCCGCGTGCGTCAGTTCCTCTCCGCACGGGCCTCCTCGTGGGGTCACTCGAGCGTCCTCACAGCATAGTGACTGGCTCCCCAGATGGGGGCACCCGGGAGGCCGTGTGGGAGCACAGTGCCTCTCCTGCCCCAGCTGGGGAGGCCCCCGCTCGCTGTGCCAGTCATACATATGTTCCGATGCTGTGCGGGACTGCACGGACAGGAGGGACACCTGGGCGCCGGCCCGCCGAGCACCTGCTCCCCGCTGCCTCCGCTGCTCTCTGTTCCAGCTGGCCGCGCTTCGCACGCTCCTGGTTTCTGCACTTGGCGAGGAAGAGAAAACGATGGCGAACAACTACCGCCCAGTCCAACCCCTGATGGGCCGGAAGGTCCGTTCATCCTTCCCAGCCACTGAGGACAGTGCAAGACCCTGAGTTCATGGTGTCCAAGTCAGTGGGCAGAACTGACTTTAAAGAGAGGACGCACTGTTTCCCGAGTTTCACGCTCTGATCAGATGCAACCTCTGAAATTAAAAAGAGAGGAAGAGGTCACTGTTTCAGGCAATGTCCTTTTCCTTTGCAAGGAAGAGAAGTCATTTCAAAGAAGCTTGAGTCTGACAGGGAAAGGAAACCTGGGGCACGGGCGTCTCATGGGGGACACAGAGGGCGCAGAGGCCATGAGGAGCCATGCAAGCACCCGAGGACTGAGGCCATCTTCCCTCCCTCGGCTCCGTGCTGTCCCCTCTCAGCGGGCGGCCTCCGGCACTCCACACTCACGCCCCCTCAGTTCCTGCAATGCAGAGCCTGAGACTAGCATCCTCGTTTCCCGGCCCCAGGTCCCCGGGGGGTTTGGTGCCCCCGGGGCTGCAGTGACAAATGACCACAGACTGGGGCAGTTGAACACCAGGAACGTACTTCCCCCGTACTGAGGCTGGAAGTCAGGATGGGGGCAGGGGGGTTGGCGAGGACCCTAAGCCTCTTCTCGCCGGGCGTCCTCACTCAGCCTGCACGCAGAGAGCGCTCTCCTCCTATCAGGCTTGACCCTGCCTTTATGACGTTATTTAACCTTAATTACGTCCTAAAAGCCCCATCTCCAAACACTGACACCGGGGCTCCGGGCTTCAACATATGAATTTGGCAGAAGGGCCACAAATTGCCCACAGCGACCACAAACTTGGAGCTTTAACCAACGGAAATTTATGTCTCACAGCTCTGCAGGCAGGAAGTCCAGATTCAAGGACTGATTCCTTGTGGAGGCTTCCAGCAGGGAATCCATTCCCAGCCTTTTCCAGCTTCCCGTGGCCCCCACGCTCCTTGGCTTGGGGCCCCCCCTCTGGCTTCAAGGCCAAGGAGTTTTCCAAAGTGGTGCTCAGGACGTGCTGCCCTTTACTGTGGTCATCCTGGAGGGTGTAATGGCTTCTCACTGTGGACTTCTTAAAATTGGGGTGAAACACACATAAAATTACAGTCTTAACCATCTTTCAGTGTAGTTCAGTGGTATTAAATACACTCACCTTGCGCATCCATCCCCCCACAACCCCCATAGGTCTTTTCATGTTATTACACTAAAATTCTGTCCCCGTAAAACACTGACTCCCCCTTCCTTCCTCCACCATCCCCTAGCACCCACCATTCTGTCTGTATAGTTTTGGCAATTCTAGAATCGAATATAAGTGTCCACTCGCAGAATCTGTCTTTTTGCAACTGGCTTATTTCACCGAGCATCATGTCCTCAAGGTCGTTCCATGCTGTGGCCTGTAGCAGAATGTCCTTCCCTTTAAGGCTGAACAACACCCTAATTGATAGCGGTATTGTTATTTTTGTGGCATTACCCGCCCGCCTCGCCTCTGGTGGAGATGCCGCTCTGACAGGAGGCAGTCTAATCGCGGTACCTTCCAGCGGTACCTTGCTGTCAGATAAACAGTGAAAACAACATAGGAAAACAAAGCTGATCTCGTCTTTCTACCAAGGTGCAGTGATAAACTCCATTCCATTTGGGGGAGACAGAGAACAAACAGACTTATTACAACCCCCAAAGGACGTCTGACATCAAAGAGAGCGTATGTTGGGGCTGTGGTTTATTCTGGCAGACACTCTTCTCCCCCATCACCGTCCTTCCCGTGATATCAACAGTTTAGTCTGGTTCCGCGCCAGTCCGTGTCCCGTGCCTGCTGCAGAGAAAACAGTCCTACGCTTCCTTCTGCACATTCTCTCCTGAAAAAGTGTCGCTGCTCACGGCGCCCATCGCAGGGCAGAGCTTTGCCCCAGCATGGCGCCAGGCCCCACCATGGTCTCGCCAGTCAGAGTGCCCTGGTGAAGGGTGGGAGGCCGGGCTTGCCGCTGGGGCAGAGCGCTGAGTGGGCTGGCTGCTCTGCCACTGTGGGAGGAGGGTGTCCAGGAGGGAAGATCATTGGCCCCCAAAGTGTTTCTGGACTCCGGGGCTGTGCAGCCATTCCTGAGCTCAAGTAAGGTGGGCTTCAGCCCGCGTGGACACTGTCCTGTGGCTGTTGTTACCATTGACCACAAAGTAGTAGGTCAAAACGACACACCTTTATCCCCTCACAGCCTGGAGGGCACAAGTCCAAAGCAGTGCCCCTAGGCTAAGTCGAGGTGCAGGCAGGGCCGGTTCCTTCTGGGGGACCCAGGGAGGATCCACTTCCGTGCCGTTCCAGCCTCAGAGACGCTGCGGTTCTTGGCTCGTGGCCCCGCACGGCCTGCCCTCTGCCTCCGGAGCCTCTCCTCCTGGGACTGGGCCTCCCTCCCTCTCACAGGGCCTCCAATGGCAGTGGGTCCCCCCCGATGACCCAGGATCCTTACCTGAACCCCATCTGCACAGTCCTTTGGCCCAGCCAGCTCACACATCCCAGGTCCTGGGGGTCAGGAAGGGGTCACTAGGCCCTAATTCAGCCAACCACTCCATATATGCGAACCAGACTGTGGCATCTTCCGCCAAGCAGCAGGCAGCAGCCCCTGGGTGTCCTCTGAGGGCAGGCAGGGGACAGACTGGGAAGGGCACCAGGGAGCCTCGGGGAGGGGGAGGGACGTCGGAAAAGCCCTTCGGCACCTCTCTGTGGGGCTGGCATGCTCCGGAGCCAGGCTGTCCTCTAGAGCATCCCTTGTGTACACATGGCATTAAGCACTTGAAATGTGGTCAGTGTGGCTCACGGACTGAATTTGATAGTATGTAATTCCTATTATTTAAATTTAACTGCCACACACGATCGGCCAGTAGCCACCATGGCGACTCAGCTCTCAACCTAGACCTGGTGTTAGTTACCTGGGTTTACACCCGTGTGAAACCAAGAGGTGCCCACCGGTCACTCACACCCTTACACACTCTGGGTATATATCCCACCTTGGTTGAAAGAAAGCCCTTCACTGCCCACTTGGGAGCTGAGGTTTCTGAGGCCCTGCAGACGGGTCACCAGCGCCCTGAGCTGCATCCCACCTGCACACTGTGACATCGGTCCCAACAAGAACTCTGAGACCAGGGGGAGCGCCGGTCTCTTTATTTTCCCATGGACATGAGTGTCCTGAGCGCACCCCCGGCTGTGTGTCCCAGGACACACCGTCTGTGTCCACTATTGTCCAACACCAGCACTGACCTGAGACAGACTCTCCCGTGCACCGCACCAGAGGAAAGACATGGACCTCAGCACTCAGAGCAATGGCACAAAAACAAACACTGTCCTGCGCCTGTCCCGAGGGGGGGCCAGACGCAGAGGTCTACGTCCACGGGTCTGAGGATGGCTCCCCGGTGCGACGCAGTTGTGGCTTACAATTGTACTGTGGAATTTCTGGCCCAACTTTAAAAGTTCAAAGCTTCCTCCCTTCGCTTTTATGTTATTTTCTCATTTTGTAAAAATACAAATGCCAGTTCCTGGTGAAGTGCCCCCTCCCGCCTCCCTCCTCAGGCCTTTGGGGTGGCTGACCTAGAACCAGGAAGAGGTGGAGGCCGCACCGGATCCCCTCCACATGGCCTGATGGGGCAAAACGCATGGTTTGTGCGTGGTTGCCCCTGCCCTGGCCCCTGCCCTCTGTGCCAGTCCATCTGTGCCAGCCAGGAGGCAGAGGGCTGGGCCTCCCTCCCGGGCCTCCCATGGGCCTCCCCACGCAGGGTCTGCCAGCCTGCCCGAGATCTCAGCCCTCCCCTCCCGGCCAAAGCACGCTCCCCCCGGAGGCCGCCCCAGGCCCACACTGCACCTGGCGCCAGCTTTACCCCAGCGAGAATGGGGCACCTGCTTCCAGAGGGCTGGTCCCTCCTGCTGAAAGGCTCCAGTCGACTCCTTCCCATCTGCCCAGCGCTAAGGCCAGCCCCAGGGTCCCGGAGCTCCCTGCCCCTTAGTCCCCGTGCCCAAGGCATCGGAGGGTCCTGCTGGTGGCAGCCCTCTGCCACCCCTCATTCGGGACCCACCCACTGCTCCCCTTTTCCTCTGCCCCCAGCGCCCTCCTCCCGCCGGGTCCCATCACTGGCCTCCTGACCTGCTGCCTCTTCCCAGGTTCTCCCCATGCCCACCTGACCCATCCTCCTCCTAACAGCAGGAGGTCTGGGGGCATGCGAGCTTGACTGTGCAGCTCCCCTGTTCAACACCAAGGCCTCCTGCTCCCCGGGCCCTCGTGGCTCGGGTGGTGTCCCCATGGCTGCCCACTCCTCATGCTCCTCTGCCCTGGCCCAAGGCGTCTCTGCCATCCTCTGCCCCACGGTGCTGTCCGCAGTGCTCACGCATGTGCACCGCCTGTTGGCCCCTCTGGGATGGAGGCCCCGTGAGGGGGGCCCGCTCCCTGCCCGCTCCATGCCCGCTCCCTGCCCGCTCCATGCCCGCTCCATGCCCACTCCCTGCCCACTCCATGCCCACTCCCTGCCCGCTCCATGCCCGCTCCATGCCCACTCCCTGCCCGCTCCATGCCCGCTCCATGCCCGCTCCATGCACCGAATAGACGTTCATTCCGTGGGAACTAAGTGAGGAGCTGCCATTCGTAAGGCAGGTGCTGCTTGCCAGCCCCCGCTCAGTGGCATGCGCTCCAGCCCCAGCACCTGAGGCTGCGCTGTTCCCTCTCCTGGGCATGCCCTTCCCTCCAGGCTCTGCTCCTGACCTTCTTCCCTTCATTCACGGTTCTGCCCAAGTGGCTCCTCTGCTGGGTTTCTTTCCTCGGTGCCCGTGAGCAGCAGTACTCTCCCCTGTGCTGCTGCCCAACCTACTGCTGGGAGAGAGCGAGTGAGGGAAGCCACACAGAGCAGCACAGGGCAGCATGGGGCAGGCACAGAGCGGGCACGGAGCGGGCAGAGAGCTGCATGGAGCTGCGAGGAACAGCACAGAGCAGGCATGAAACAGGTAAGAACCTGCATGGAACAGCCCAAGTTCGGAGCCCTCACAGTAGGAGGCTCTGTCTAAGGTGAACGCTACCCTCCTGGACATTCCTGAAGTACAGAATTAAACTCTCAGCTCCCCAAATCTGCCTTTGCACCTCTGAACCTGTCCCTGACCTACTGTGTTTGGCATTTACCTTGTGACCACTGTGCCCAAAGCTGAAAGGAAGCCTGAGCCAGCAGCTCTGAAAGCATGGCTGCAAGGAGCACAGGTCTTACTGGACTCTGCTCCCAAGGCTTGCATGTCAGTGCCAGCCCGGCTTCACCCACGTGTGGGATGAGCCCTCCTTGCAGTCCAGGGCAAGGACGGGACAAGTTCAGCGTGAGCGTCAACTCACCCACACATTCACTGATGCTCAGGTTCGGCTTACACTTTGGGGGCTAAGCAGCAGAACTGCCTGACTCCCGCGTCAGTGGAAGTATTAGGATATATGTCAACAGGAAACAAAGGTTCTCTGTTTCCGCCCTACTTGGTATGTTCACCAGGAGCCGCATTGAAGATTAAAGCCATGTATTTCTTCAGGGTCAAGATCAGTGTCTGTCAGATTTCCTGTGTCAGCTTTGGAGGGTTTTTTTTAATAGCATTGAAATAGGAGAATTATTTTTAAGCGAAGTGAAATCTTCTGATCCTTCTAACAGAATCCTGGAACTTCAGAGGGGGCCACACTACAGGTGTTCTGGGGCCCTGAACACATAAATGCAACATCAAAGGTGTAGCGGCAAACGCTAGGCACACCATCCAGGCTCTCCGTGCACGTCACTCCACGTGCAGTCTGGTTGCCTCCACTGTTTCGCAATGAAACACAACCTTACTCCGATTTAAGGTCCAGCTAGTCACTGAATCCCTCCTCCCAGTTCGTACTGGTCCACGTGCAGGGCGGTTAGGATACAGCAGTGAAGGAAACCAGAAACCAGACCAGGCCAGATACGCAGAACAAGGGACAAGTGGCTGGGGATGAGGACAGAGATCTGACAAGAGGGGCCTTGGGGGCCACATAAGGCAGGGGCTGCTCTGAGGGGAGTGCAGGCAGCTGGAGGCAGACAGGCAGATGGCCAGACGGTGCACTGGGCCGAGGGGCGGGGACGTGGAGATGTTCGCATCTGATCTCCAGCCCCATGGCTGGGGGTGTGTGAGAAAGCAGGTGTCAAGGGTAAAGCCAAGGTTTTGGTGCACAGCTCGGAGGGGGCTGCCCTGGCTGGCCTGGAAAGCTGGGGACACAGGTCAGGGGAGAAGGTGGAGAGGCCTGGCCAAGGCTGAGGCCCCCCTACGCTCGCAGTGCGGATCGGCTGCTGCCCTGGGAGGGCTGCCCTGTTGGTAGGTCTGAGCCGTTGCACTGTCCCGTTTCCCATCATTCCTAAAACCCAAAAAGGGCAAAATGCGAAACAGACCTGGGGGAGCCCTCGCACAGCTGGTGCAGGAGATGGCAATGACTGAGGTCAGACTCCCTGCAGCAGGCAGAGCCGCTTCACGGTGACATGGGTCACACCCCCAGACTGCCTGCTGGCTGTCATGCGGTGAGCAGGGTCAGTCCAGTGCCCCGTGGCTTCCAACGGTGTTCTCCAGCCACACGCATGTGGGGAGCAGGGACAGCCAAGGCCTTCCTGCTCCCGTTGTGTGCACCAGGTGGGATCAGCAGCGGGGCAGACAGACAACACTGGAGCCCCTCATCCAGTCTCTGCAGCTTCCTTCCTGTTGCCCAGGTTGGCTGCTCAGAGCGACCCCATGCCCCTCTCCCCTCCATGATCAAGAAAAATTCCAGGTGTGAAGGGCCCGGAGGCGGCCAGTCCCAGGCGGGAGGAGACCCTGGGTCCTGATGACCTCAGCGTCTGCAGGGCCACCACGGAGACTGCCCGGGATCTGCCCCCCTGCAGGGCAGCCCCAAACCTGAGGCCACCTCTGGCCGACTCTGCACAGCTGCTGTCGGCCTCTCCCCGGGACAGGCAGCGCAGGGGGCCGGGTACTCAGAGAGGGGGGCTGCGCCACACGTGGGGTGGAAAGGCTAGGCAGGCTGTCCCAGCCCCCACCCACCAGCTGACAGCCAGATCCGAAAGGGGCCCAATACACAGAGACGACATGCTTTAAAGACACCTCCGGACCGGTTTGGGGCTGCAAGAACAGCCGTGCACACCGTGGGGCTCTAAACAACAGGAGCAGACTTTCAGCGTGGAGGCCAGAGCCCAGATCGGACCCACACTCCCTGTGGCGCGTATCGGGAGGACCCTGCCTCGGCCCTCTGGCCTCTGCTGTCCGGCAGCCCTTGGCGACCTCAGCAGCACGGCCGAGCTCTGCCTGCACCGGCACCGTGGGCGTGGTCTTCAGATGCCGTGTTCTTACAAGGACCCCAGTCACATGGGGTCAGGGCAGCCTACTCCAGGCGACCTCACCTTACCTGGTTACAGCTGCAATGGCCCTCTTTCCACATAAGGTCCCATTCTGAGGTCTTGGGGGTTAGGACTCCTACATATTGTTTTGGGGGGACACAATTCAGCCCATGGCCGTGGATCAGGCAGGAGCCCCACAGGGAGGTGCAGGGTAGGTGTGGAGAGCCACACTCCGATGACACGTCAGCCGTGTGGACTCAGGCAGTGACCCATAGAAGCCAGCAGCCAGTTCTCTGGCTTGACAATCAGGGTTAGACCCACAGGAGGGGCCCCGAGTCCCAAATGCAGCCTCTGGGGGAAGGCCCAGCTGGTCTGGGTGGTCAGTGTACTGGGGTGACTGACTGGCCAGACGCTAGCAGGGCCAGTAACACCACCTGGCTACAGGGCCATGAGGTGGTTGGGCCTGTCCTTGCAGGGAGGGGACCCTGGGTGGGTGCGCTAGAGGTCTGCTGTCATCATGCGATTGTGGGAGGCCCGTGGCAGCAGGCAAGAGACACATTCCTAGGGGCTCCTCTGCTGCCTGACAGATATCCCTGCTGTTGAGATCACAGTGGGGCAAGTGACCACACCTGAGCAGTTGCCGCACCTGGACAATGACTGCACTTAGACAGTGACCACAGCCAGAGAGTGGCCGCAGCTGGACAGTGACTGCACCTGGACTGTGACCACACCTGGACAGTGACCCATGGCAGTGGGCAGGCCTGAGCTCTTGATCCCTGTTTCCCACGGTGGCCTCCTCCGGGATTGTCCCCACGCAGAGCACCCTTTCCGAGCTCGTCGATGAGCGCAAGCTTTGAGTCAACGCAGAGAAGCAGGGCGTGGCCCTCGCGGTGGCCAGTCCTTAGCCCAGTGACTGAAACACATGAAACTCTGTTTCTGGACTTAGCTGGGCCCGAAGGGAAAGACCTGGCCCTGTGGCCTCCGGCTCTGCTTCTATCCACCCTCAGAAGCCCCGGGGCTCTGGACTCAACACATGGAGGGTCTCTACTCACATGAACTTCAGACAGTCGGGGACCTTGCTGAGCACATGAGTGAAGCTGAAAAGATCTGTGAAGGAAAGCCAGGGGCTCTTGCCTCCGCAGGAATGGGGGCGCTTCCACAGAAGGGCAACAGAGCTGCCGGGAGCCCCAGAGCAGCTCTCTTATAACTAGAAGAATCCACACTTGTCAGTCTCCAGGGGGCAGGTGGCACGCTGCCTGCAGAAGAGGCATGCCAAGTGTGGCCACTTCAGACCATTCAGGGTCTGAAGCCACTCCTACACCTCCTAAACTGCCTTATTTCTCCAGACACGAATAGGGTCTAACTACTTGTTGCAGGGATCAAATGACATAAAATAAGCCCTGGCCTGGGCTGCATGCTTAATGTGTGGTGGCTCAATATAGACATCTACATGGAAACAGGGCTTAATTCGGACATTGCGAAGGGCGGCCACCCCTTCCCAAGTGTGCAGACAGGAAAAACGAACAGCTGAGCACAAGAAAAGCATGGCTTTCAAAAGCAAATTTCCAGAAGAAGAAAGGAGACTCGCTACGTGAAAAGAACACAAACATTTCTCCGAAGCGACAGAGAACAAACAGCAGGGCAGCTTCCCGAGGGGGCGTGCCACCATGTCCCGGAGGGCTTGTCAGGTGGGTTTCTTCCTGGGGAAGAGAATGAGTTCAAAAGAGGAGCTGGCAGCCAAAGGAGTGTAAATACGCCGGCTCAGCCTTGGGTTCGCGCTGACTGAGGCTGCAGCCTCCAGACGTGAGCAGGCCCCGCTGCCGTAGCAAGCAAAGAATCGCCTGTTTCCTCCCCTTTCCAACCTTCCGCCACCTCGCTGCTCCGTTGGAGCTGCTTCAAAGGAGTCAACAATACTGCAGGTCAGCCTCTTTGCAGGCAGCAAGCTGCTAGAGTCCTTCCCGGCCCTCTGTGACAGGTAGACATGGCTTGTCTCATGCAAGCCCCACACAAGCCCTTTCACTTGCCCTGCCTCCCAGATGCGGGAGCTGAGGCCCAGCTGACCCACAGTCAGGCACGCTGCTAGAGCTTCCTTCCAAAGCAGGGCCGCTGGCCAGTCCGTGCCATCTGAGGACAAGCAGTTCTGGGTCGGCTGTAAAAGCAGGGACACCAGTGAGTCCGACCCAGGTGGGAGACAAGCACCTCAAACCCTGTAAGACGAAGGGAGCCACTGCCTGCTAGAGCAGGGGGTCAGTCTGCAAGGCGGAAAATCACTCTGAGTGTATGTTTGGTAAGTTGTACATACCTGCAGAAATGGGCCTGCTTTAAGAGAAACACACCTGGTCACAGCTTTCATTTGGAATATCTGTAAAAGGCACTGAGTCCATTTCTGCTGATTAAAGATTTTTAAGGCCACCCAACCCTCCCTGCGTGAGCGGCCCAAACTTTTTCTTTGCCAAGGCCAAAAATATGGGAGTTTGCCCCTCCCTACAAATGGCAAAGACCGAGCCAGGTAAACAGGAGGGAGCTGTACACAGACGCCTAATTTTTTGCAAGGAAGAGCCACAAACCAGAGTTAGCAGAGCAACATGCAGCGGGTCCGAAAAGGGAGGCTCCTCGTGTGCCCGTGGCTAAATTGTCTTCCAACTTTGGAGACCCGTGAAACAGGACTTTTAAGATGGGCAATGTGGAAAAAGGATATGCTCATAACAGAAAGTTTAGAAAAAACAGGGAAATGTAAAGAAGAAAAAGTCATATCTAATCCCCCCACATACACACCCAGCGATGGCTGCTGCCACCATTTTGGTGTAAGTTTCACCAAATTTGCAGCCATTCTAGAGACACTGCTGCTAGTGGCTGCTATTTATCGAGTGGCTTTTTTGTGAGAGACACCGTTTCGAGTGCTTTCCTTGACAGCCAACTTGCAGCACACGGCGGTGTTTCCTTTTTCGCCCAGAGAGGGGCAGGATTTGCCCGGTTCCTCCAGCTGGTTTACGCGGGGCCCCGGTGGGAACGCAGCATGCTTGGCTCTGAAGCCCGTGGTGGACGCTGCTGCCGTGAGATCCCGCTCCCCACTCCCTCCGCCCACCAGCTTTACTGACGTATGATTGACATATCTCATTTGTTTTAGGTGCACAACATTCTAATGTGATAAATGTCTATATCCCAAAATGATCGCCACAGTAAGTCTAGTCAACCCATCACCGCACGTTATTTTCTTGTGGTGAGAGCTTTTAGATCCACTCTCAGCGGCTTTCAAATGTACGACTCAGTATTGTTGGCTATGGTCACCATGCTGTGCATTTTGGCTCACAACTGGGAGCATCTTATCTCACAACTGGGAGTTTACACCTTTTGACCAGCTTCACCCATTTGCCCTCCCCTCAACCGCCTTTTCCTCAGCCCACACGTTGCCATTCAGAACCTGAAGACCACTGCGGCTTTGGAGATACCAGAAGAGGGTTCAGAAGGCCAGCAGACAAGGCTTGCAGAGCGGCCACCCTACTGGGCCAGCGTCTAGCCTACCTTCCGGCAGCTGGAGGGTCTGTTCTTCTCCTCTGAGATTGGCTCCAGAGCCTCTGAGACCCCACACGGGACAAAAAGGCCTCCTGACAGGGGTTCTCATCTTCAACCCCTACTAAAGCGCCTGCCAGTGTGCACCTTCCTCCGGGGCAGTTCAGCAGCTCCACGGCCGATCCTGTTCTAAGAGGCCCTAGGAAGCCTTCCTCCCAGAAGAGGCGGCAGCCTTGAGGCCACATTGCACCCCACACCTAAGAAACAGGAAGTGCTGCTTCTCCACGCCAGCAGCTTGACAGAACATGACAAGGGGGGGGGTCCCAGCTTAGCCAGCGTCCACCATGGGGCCTCTGAATGTTACGTCTCACTGCTTCACTCCTCGTAAAACAAGAACAGATGGTGCCAGTAAAGATTTTTACGTCCTGGTTTTTAATGGTCGCCCTGTAATCCACCATGTGGACTCAGCAATGTTTAGCAAAGCAAATCTGTTGAACGTTTTGTTCATTTACAGTAAGGGCTATTAATGCCTTAAAGTTATAATCAAGTTATGTAACCACACTATGGCTCACTCCTTATTTTCTTAGATAAATTCCTAAAAGTGGAATTACTGGGTCAGAGGGGACACATGGTTTTAAGGCTTTTTATGGAAACTCCCAAACTTCCCTTACAGAAATGTTCAAAGCATCCTCCCCTCCAGCCCTCCTAAGAATAAATAGCACTCCTTTTAATATTTTACTGGCTAACACTGAAAAGACCACTGCTGAGTAAGCGGTTGATTTGAATCTGTAGGAAAAATGCGCCTTAAAGATGTCACCAGTAGATGGCACCATTTGCTAAGATTTTAGAGTCTTGGATTTCTAGTAGAGCGTTGTCAGACTTCAACTTGGAGCAGTCTGAGCTCCAAGGCAAAGCAAATTTGCAGGAGGAAAAAGGAAACCTAGGATATTAGCGTCTGAAAACCAATGGACCACGGTGGCGTGAGAATGAGACCTTCAAAACGCTCCTGGGATATGGTCACCCTTCCAGCTTTTAAGGTCCCTCACAGCTTCTCAGGAGCTCTGCACAGAGCCCTGCACGGAGGTGCCGGCCATGCCCCCGCCCTTGGCTTCCTCCACCTCCCGTGCCGGCTCTCACACGGAGGAAGACGGCGTGGACCGCCTGGCTCCTTCCCGCCTGCTCTCTGGGCCCTTTTAGGGTCCTGGGCTTAGCCCGGCTGTAACTTCCACTGCCCTGGGGACTACTGGTCACCCCTCTCCGTCGCTGGAGGAGGTACTGATGTCGGGGTTCTTGTTTGCGGAGTCGAAGAATGAATTTAGCAAACACCCAAGGTAGGAGGGTCAGGACAGAGGCTTTTATTGAGAGGACAGAGCCCCTGAACCACGCCAGGAGGGGACAAGAGAGCCCGTAGTGGTGCGTTGTCCAGGGGTTTTATAGGCAGTTGAGAATTTTTGGGAACGGAGTAAAGGCTTAGGGGTGTGGACTTGTTAAGTGGTCCCTGAATATTTAGAATTCCTGCTCTGATGATTTCTCCCTGAGATACCAGCGTCTGGGAGCTTATCAAACAAGGCCACCTGCCCAGGCCCCAAGGTGGGCTGAGGTATTGTTCGCTAGAGAGTTAAGTCAAGAATCTTACGTTTTAACTTCCTGGTTCCTGGGTGTTAAAATGCAATCTTATCTTTAAGGTGGAATCCTTCCTGCCTTTTACTATGTCGTCTCCAGTCAGGTCTGCATGCTAAATTAGTTGCCTAGTTCGCAAAATCACCTTCTCAGGTCTGAAGGAGGAAAGACAGCACATAGGCCTGGGACTTATAGCACGCTAAAGTGAATTTTAGGATTACAAATGGTTAGCATAATAAAAACCGGTGATCTGATCTCGCTGAAGAATGACTCTAGAGCTTAATGTTTAACACAGAGCTTTGGTAGTGGGTTTTCTTGCGTGGAGTTACATTGCCCTGACTGTAAATATCCTGCCTTGCCTTTTCAGGAGGCCCTCACCCTATTCTGCCCAAGCCGATGGTCCCTGTCTCAGTACCACCGTGTGCCTGGAGCCAGTGCTGTGACCCACACGGGACACACGCCCTGCAGGTGTCTGCTGAGTGAATCCAGGAGGTGCTCCGGACCCACCTTAGAGCTTTGCCCAATTACCGTCCTTGAGAAAACAAAATCCGTCTGGAGATTATCAAGTCTTAGCTGCTATGAATGACCGAAAGAAACCTAAGTCAGGAGAAGGGTGGCAGGATGCCTAACACATAGGTTCGGGGCGTCTGAGGTTGGGGTTCCAGCTCACGCACTGGCCGGACAAATTACATAACCGCCAGGCCTGTTTCCCCCTGCACCAAACAGCTCTAGTGAGGGCACCTCGCCATTGAGTAAGAACTTTCACGGTGCCGGGCGCCTGCAGGGTTTGCTCCGCCACTGCTCGGGGCCCCTGCCAAGCGGCCGCCTCTGAAAGGACATGGCAACCTCTGGAGAAAGACTGCTTTATTCCCCTAAGCCCCCAACTTAGACAACATCTTATGAGTTAGTATTTGTGCCTTGTGACCCTCTGGCTGCCCAGATTTCAATCCGTTCTAATAGGGCAGATAAATGGCTGGCATGTTAAGGGTTCCCATGGGGGTGGGGAACCAAAGTGACACCTGGGCCAGTGTCCCGAGGTGGTTCTGAGATTTTCCCTGTTGACGTGCCAGTTTCACCAACAAGCACTTCTTTTCTTTCCTGCTCTGGTGACAGGTCATCCCTGCCAGTCACTCCACCAGTACCTCAGGCCCAGCCTGGCCCACCTTCCCCAGGGGCGGGGCGGGGGGGGGGTCCGGGCATCTTCCTCCCTCCCCCGTCATGGGAGCTGGAAACTGGGTGGGCCCTATCGCCCCAGCCCCGCCGGGCCTGGGCGCCCTCCAGGGGGCAGGCAGGCCTTTGAGCCGCCCGCCCCGCACGCCGCACCCCACCCTTCCTGCGCTGGGGCTACCGGCATAGAGGGGCGCCGGCGCGCGGCAGGCCCCCGGGTGCGCGCGAGGAACCACTCCCGGGGCCAGCGAGGACCTCGCGGGCTCTGGCGTTGCACGTGCACGGAGCCGATCCGGGGTCTCCGGAACCAAGCGGGGCCCAGACCGTAGGCTCCACGTGCGAGGGGCCCGGCTGTTGGGAGGGCTGGGCCGGATCGGAGCCGTGGGCGGGGCGCGGGTACGCGGCGTCTGCGCGGAGGGGCGGGGCGGGACGGCTGCCGGGGGCGGGGCCTGAAGCGGCCTATAAAAGGCGGCGCACGGCGCCGGTGGACGCAGCGGCTCGTGGCCGCACGTTGGGAGTCTGGGTTTTCTGACGGTCGGTACGCTCGGATTCCGGCCGGCGGCGGCGGCGGCGGCGGCATGACTGTTTCAGGGGCCCAGCGGCGGGCGGCGGCGGCCCCCGCGGCGGCCGAGGAGGAGGAGGAGCGGCAGGCGCGGGAACGGATGCTGGGCGCGCAGCGTGCGGTTGGCGCGCAGGGCGGGGAAGGCTCGGAGGGCGTGACCCTGCAGCGCAGCATCACGCTGCTCAACGGCGTGGCCATCATCGTGGGTACCATCATCGGCTCGGGCATCTTCGTGACGCCCACGGGTGTGCTCAAAGAGGCGGGCTCGCCGGGGCTGGCGCTGGTGGTGTGGGCCGTGTGCGGCGTCTTCTCCATCGTGGGCGCGCTCTGCTACGCGGAGCTGGGCACCACCATCTCCAAGTCGGGCGGCGACTACGCCTACATGCTCGAGGTCTACGGCTCGCTGCCCGCCTTCCTCAAGCTCTGGATCGAGCTGCTCATCATCCGGCCCTCCTCGCAGTACATCGTGGCCCTCGTCTTCGCCACCTACCTGCTCAAGCCGCTCTTCCCCACTTGCCCTGTGCCCGAGGAGGCCGCCAAACTCGTGGCCTGTCTCTGCGTGCGTGAGTACCGGCCGGGATCCCCATGGGGTGGGCATGCCTTGGTCGCAGTGCGCATGGACAGTCCCCGCGGCCCCGGGCCACCCTGCATCCCCAGAATATCTGGGCCAGCCCACATTCCCGTGCCCCAGGACCACCCCACACCCCTGCGCCATCCCTGGACTACCCCGACTATCCCTGGGCCATCCCAACATCCCTGCGCCCCAGGGTCATCCCTGCATCCCTGGACCATCCCTACATCCCGATCGCCATCCTGCGCTTGTAGTCTAAAGTCTCTGGTTCCAGAACCCACGTGGGTCTCATTCATTTATTTACACACCGCCTAGGGAATTCTGCAGTGAGTCAGCGGGGTGTCCCTTTCCCCAGCCTCTGGCGGGCATTCCACTTCCCCACCTAGTCCATTCCGTTCCGGTCAAGCCCACCCAAGCCTTACATCACCGGTGGAGCTGATATCCCTGCCTCTTGAAGACATGGAGTGTCTGAAAAGTAGATTGCCTGTTTGAGCTCCCTAATGTTGACTGTTCAGACAGAAACTGTGGTTAACAAACTCATTCATTTCTGCTCTCCAGCTTCTCAGGAATCTGCAGAGGCTGGCTCAGACAAAACAATAGTAACAAAGTTGTGAGTTGTTCATAAAGGCAGCAGCGTCAATCCCCAGAAGATTGCCTAGTGAGCACGAGAGAGGGGTGCTTGGCTGCAGATTAAATGCGTGTGCTGGGGTGGAGGGTAGGTTTGGTGGTGTCCCAAGTTGTGCTGAAAAACAGCCGTTGGCCACAGTCCTGGTGTTGGGCAGGCATGGCCCCTGCAGGGCCTGCATCTGTGAGCGACCAGGCGAGAGGGAATCACGCTCAGTATTCTCACGGGATTTCAGAAAAAACTCATTTGTATCCCATGCCATGCGGTTTTCTTTTATTTTTTGGCTGTTGGCAGTTTTTACACCTCTGTGGGCCAACCTCCAAGGAGGCTTGGGAGATGGAAGGGCCCTGCTTTCAGGAGCTGCCGCCTGGTTTGAGGGTTTGCCCGAATATAGAGAGTGCATAGAGGTACAGAACTATCGGGGCTACTTGATGATTTGGGGTCCTACTCTGGGCATCCTGGGAGTGGCTTCTGATGGGCAATGCATATGCCCATGCTTTTGGTCTTTAGAGCATGTGGACTGAGTTTCCTGCAGAAGCCATGCTGTGTAGTGCGGAGGGGGTGTTCCAGAGCTCTTGAGGCATGTTCCCCTGTAAAGTGGCAGATCCCTGAGACTGCGTGCTGTCCTGAGACCTGAACAGAGCAGCCGCGCCAGGTGAAGGGCCATTGTTTGCTTTTTTGGTGAGTCTCAGTTATGTGGATCTCTGCTTTAAAAAAGTTGGGTCCAAATCTGGAAGTAGTCATGGTAACCGTCTGCCTCAAGCCAGGACCCCCTGTGGCTTCCGGTGGGGCTTTGAGCTGAGGGCTTAGTGGGTGGTGCGTCCGGCAGAGTAAGGGAAGGCCCCTCCAAAGGCAGGCGGGCTTTGTGGGCTCCTTTGTCATTAGGAGAACTCTGATTGTCTACTTTTCCTTGTTGTTAGATACGATTTAATTTTTGTGCCCAGTATGTAATGAAAAAGATACTATCCTTAAAGGCCCCATTTTTTGTCTTTAAAAATGGATCCCTTACTTTTTTTAAACTTTTAGGGGTAAGGAGGTAAATGGGCAGGATAGATTCCAGAGGTCTGCAGCTGGCACACCTGCAGCCCTCCAGTCGCTCAGGTGGTGTGGAGGTGACAGCACCCCGTCAGGGCGCGCAAGGAGATCATTTCCAGGTATTGGTCACCTTCACTGCCCTTTTTGCTGAACCATCCACGTGAGTGTATTATGTACGTGTGTTACATACACGTATGTGTGTGTGGCTTTTTCTGATGGAAAGAGGATTTTCAGCAGCAGAAAGGGATGTGTTCTCTGCAAGAGTGAGCGCTCACCCCGAGCCCAGCTCGCCTGCCAGGGGGACCCGGACTTGTTGGGGACTGGCAGCTGCCTCACGTGGGCCCAGAGAAGGGTTGTGAACGTCAGGAAGGGGGCCACCCTAGTAGAGGCATCAGAGAAGGCAGCAAAAAGCCCCAGAGGGTTTCCAAGTGTTCTCCAGTCACCCCCAAGAGCTGGGTTCTAGAATTTCCCCTTAGGGGACAGGACACCGTGCACCCGCACTTCCTTGAGCGCACCTCCCCGTTTGCAGTGCTTCCTCGAAGGGCTGCTGGCCTGTGAGTCTGGGAGCAAGGGGCCCCGGCTTGCTGGCTGATCTCTGTAGTCCCCTGGCGCACCCCACGTTTTCCTTCTGCTTGTTCAAAGTTGTGCTGTGAACCCTGTTGGCCTCGTTACCTGGAAGGATCCTGCTGCCAGTGTGAGTGGGGGAGCACCCCTCTCCTCGTAGATCTGACATAGAAATGACAAGTGTAGCTCTGGTGTTTTTGTCTTTCTAGTGAGTCGTGAAGGCGAGGAGCTCCCTGGCTCCTCAGACGGCCTGGTGGCCTTTGGTGTGAGGCTGGGCGTGCCTGGGTTGATTGCCTAACAAAAAACCCGTAGCATTTGCTTGAAATCCCGAGGGTGCGAGGTTTTCTGTTCCAGGCAGAAGTCAGACTGGAGCTGAGATTCCTGCCGGGCCCAGATCTGGTTCGGAGGTTTATCCAGTCTCCCAGGGCAGCCTCTGTGCAGTGGGACAGTGGTATCCGGAGAGGCCAGAGCTGGGGCACCCAGCTCTGACCCAACGGAGTGTTTCTCCGCAGAGAGGTGCTCCTAGAAGAAAGGGGGAAACTTACCCACGATTTCCGAAGGTATTGGGGAAGTGGCTGTGGACCCTGCTCTCTCTCTCTCTCCGTTGGGTGGAGGTTGGGACCATGCCTGCTGGGACGGCTACACAGACCCAGACTCACAGTTACTTCCAGGACTCGGGGGGCTGAGAACGGAGCCCTGGGACTCTGGGTCCCCGTCCGGGGTGGTGGTCTTCTGGGGTCCGGAAAGCACTTTCTGCATTCTAGTGGGAGATGGGTTACCAAGACTCTCCTAGAGCCGGTTAGTCCCCCCATGACCCTTGCCCGGGCAGACCCAGGTGGGGAGGGGTTCCTCAGCTGTTGTCCCTGTGGACTGTGATATTTTCCAACTGGTGTCAGGCAGCGAGCTGGACCACACACATTCAGGCACCCGGCCTTTGTTTCAAGGAACTCACTGGGGCCTCTGAGCCTCAGGTTCCTCTCTGTGGGACGGGGATTCCGTACAGCCCCGCCTGGGGGTGTGTGAGGACGCTAGGCAGTGGTGTGGCACGGGCATGCAGCTTGGGGACCCCGGTCACTTGGCACCTGCGACCGATCCCCAACACTGGCCTCCGTCGGGTGCTCACCTTTAGCACCTTGAGCTGCCTTAGAACTTGGCTCTCTGGTTCAGCAAACAGGAGGAAGGATGGATAAGAGGAGGGGCATGCTGGCGTCCTCCACAGCAGCTGGGGTCTGCTGAGAGGGTCCCGCTGCACAGGCGCTGGCCCCAGCCGGCCCTGCCTCGGGGGTGTGGGTGAGAAGGTGTACGGCTCTGCTCCCAGCTCCTGGGCAGGGGTGCAGGACACCTGCTCCCACATAGGTGAAGGGTGCAGGTGAGGTGTGGGTTTAGTGGCTCTGGGGTGAGCCTCAGCCAGCCGACCTGAGGGTAAGTCAGTAATGAGAGGAGGTGTGGGGGCCCAGGAGGACCACCTTGCCCTTCTGTGAGTGCTGGGCCAGGACCCCACTCCCGGGGGTGTGGCGCCCCTACGCGACATGTCCACCGTTGGATCCCCACCTCAAAACAAACCAGGCCTGTCCCAGCAAGGTGTGTGTCCAGCCCAGGGTGTCTGAACACCTGCCGCACGAGGCAAAGGCCCCTGCGTATTCCCACAGGGATGGTGACCCCAGAGTGGCGAGCTGTGAGCCAAGTGCAGGCGACAGTCCTGACCTTGGCACTGAAACCCACCACTTCTGGCCAGATAGGAAAGTGCCCAGGCCGTTGGAGCAAGTCACGCTGAGTCCTGGGGTGGGCTGGGTCCCGCTGGTCTTTCACAGAAGCGCCGACCCCGAGGGCAGTGGGAGGGGCTGGTGAGCATTTCCGACCCTTTTCTCCCTGCATCATGGACCCCTTGACAGTCTGGTGGGATATGCAGACTGCCCAGAGATGTGTACCAGGCGCATTCACTCCACACCCATGCCCCTTATGGGCTCTGAGGCCCTGGCCCAGGACTGGAGGCTCCCCTGCCCCACGAGTGGTGCCCCCACTGTGCAGAAGAGGGGCACCTTTTCTCACTGGTCGCTTGACTCACTCACTGCCCCTCACATCTTCTGCTGCCTCTGAAATCCCCATGTTGCCACCTGTGGAAAATGAGGTGGAGGCGGTCTTGAGCCCAGGGCTGTGCCACCCTCTCCCATGCTGGGCACTTTTTGTCATCGGGCGTGTGGGAACACACAGCCGCATCTCTGGCGGGGTGGCGGGGGGGGCGGGTTCTGGGGCGGGGTTGGTCACCACGTCTAGGTGTCCAGGGAAGGATGCGTGGGGATGGGAGGCTCGCCTGTGTCCTCGGGGAGCACGACCCCCTTGCTGCAGGGCATTGGACCCCTGGAGCTATGCTGGAAGCCTTTCTTCTTTCTATAGAAATCTATAGGAGCTTTCAGGGCCCCGGCCACTAGCTGCACTTCCCCACGCACCCCGCCTCGGGCCCATGCTGGCTTCCAGTTCCTGTGACTCACAGAGGTGCCAGGGCCCAGGGGGCTGGGCGTGACCTTCCCAGGCCCTAGTCTGGACTGTTGGCCAGGGAGTTGCCCAGAGCCCACCTGTCCTCACCCCCAGGCTTTGTGCTGTCCCATCAGTCCAGCATCTTGTGGCTCTGACGGCTGGGCTCTCAATTACGTTCCTTTATCCTGGCAACGCCCTAAGGCTCTTACTTGGGGTGTGGGCTGTCCCAGGTGGCCCAGCGCCCAAGGGAGTGTGGGAGGCGGCTTTGCCCCCCTGAATGTCCACCAGACCTGCCTCCAGCCAGCGATGTCCCTTGGGGCTGCACCCACCCGTCCCCGAGGGGATTTGCCTGCTATGGAGGAATTGGCCCTGAATTCCCGTTCAGGCGCCTAGAGCATAATACACAGGAGCAGCCCAATCTGTGCTTGGAGTCACCCTGACCTTGGCTGCTGGCTGACTAGTGTTACTGCTGAGACCCAGTCTATCATCTGTGAGTCACTTACAGTGTGACCAGTACAGAGCTGAGGCCACTGCATGGGACATGGGCCTGCAGCCCTCTGTGGCCCTGGGGCCAGCCCAGCACTTTGTCTCTAGGTGAGCTACCCACGGCCAGCAGGCTTTTCAGCCCTCAGCCCAGACCCAGGTGCTGGGGCTGCGTCTCCCCTAGGCTCCCATCCAGGGGCCCCTGTCAGCCTGAGTCATCTGGGAGGCCCAGGGCCACTGCAGAAGGCCTGAGCAGGGCCCTGGCCCCATTCCTCAAGCTCTGTGAGATGTCCAGGCTGTGTGACCCGGGGCCAGAAGCTTGGCTGCTCTGGGCCTGTGTCTCAGAGCCTGGAGCAGGGCAGGGTGGGCAGGGCGTGCCTGCAGACGGTATTGAGGTGGTCGTGTAACTGGGGCTGGGGTCAGTGCAGGAGGGAGCCCAGTGGTCATGCAGGACAGCCGGTGTGCCTGGGAATGAGGCCAGGAGGCAGGGGCTGCAGTGGTACAGCTGGGGCCTGGTTGGGGCCTACATAGCAGTACCCCTGTTCCAGGCCCTGGGAGTTCTTCCTGCCAGCATTTCAGACCCTCAGAGCTGAGGAACAGACTGGGGGCTGTGGGGTGAGGGTGGCCGGGCAGGGCAGTGGGTAGAGAAAGGTCCCAGGGGCTGTCTGCTGGCTCAGGCTGGGGGTGCAGGTTCAGGGTCTGGGGAATGACTGTTTGGCTAGTGAGCGTTTTGTTCCAGTGGGTGGGTGGGGACGAGCAGGTCGGCTCCTGATAGCCGCCTCAGAGGGACTTCGAGGGTCTGTCCGCCCTGTCACGGAAGCAGGCATTGTGCGTGTTCCCTCCTCGTACAGGGAAAGGGGGTCTTGGTGGCCGCCAGCCAGGTCCAGGCACAAGGGCTGGGCTCCCAGCCGCCATTGCTCCAGGGTCAGCGGGGTGGACACTGTCAGGTCCATGTGAAGGCCGGGGTGTTGGCTGGGGGCCGCAGGACAGAGTAAGGTCCTGTCCTGGACAGCGTCACCTGGCAGAAGGGGGACCCGTGAGTGCCCCATGTGGCCCGGGTCAGGCCCCGTTGCCTGATAGGCACAAGGGGTGGGACACCCCCCGATGCTCTGGGCAGCACTGAGGGCCACAGTGCCTGCTTGTCCACACCAGACACCACGGCCAATAGCTCTTCACCCCACGTCAGAGCCATCACCCACTTCAAACTCAGGTCCCAGCCAGCATGGGAGTGACCCCTGTCCTCGAGGTGCCCAGTGGACTTGCACTGGTGTGCTCGTGGTAGGTGGGGCCCTGTGGGATTTACCCCCGTCAGTGGGGGACCCCCAGCCTGCAAGGTGGAGGCGTGGTGTGGTCGGGGAAGCTCAGGCGGCACCTCTTGGGCAGCCAGGCTTGAGGACCCCAGCGAAGTGGCCAGCGCACAGGGGTGGGACTTGGGAGACCTGGGCATCCTCTCCCCACCCTCCTGGGGACTGCTGTGTGATGTCTGGCAAGCCAGACAATCCCTCCTGAGTGCAGCAGCCAGGGGGTCAGCATTCCATTTACCAAGAGCTGTAAATAAAAGCAGAAACCGGTGTGAGCCAGGGCTGGGGCCAGAGGGGTCAGGGCTGGGGCTGAGCCCCAACAGCTGTGGCCCTGGGCATTATCAGGAGTGGACGTGGGGCCTGGAGATTGAGATACTTGGTGCCAGGCCCAGGAGGAGAGGGTGGGGCGGGGCCCTCCCAGAGAGAAGGGGAGGCTGCGGGGGGCCTTTGGGTGCTGCTCAGATAACCACCCTCCCCCAGGCCAGGCTGGTGGCGTGTGTTAGCTGTGAGCACGTTCCCACTGTCACCGCCCCTGTGCCGCTGTGACGTTAGGGCCATGGGGGCGCCCATCCACGCTGGGGAGGCAGAGTGAGGGGAGTCCCGAATCACTCTGGTGGGCTCAGGGCTTTGGGGGGTGCTGCTGTGTCACCAGCAGGTGGGCCCACCACTACCCTGGACCCACGTGGGCCTCTGGGGTGTGCCACCCTTTGGTTGCAGATGGGAGATTGGAATTGGGGTGCCTGGTCCGTCAGCCCGGAGCTGGAGCTGGTGGCCAGACTGACTGTACCAGGTGTCCCCCAAGGCCCAGGGGGTGGGTCTTCTTTCACTGGGCAGCCCTCCTGCCATGGAGGTGCACCTGGGCTTGGGGACAGGAGTGCACGTGTCCGTGGGTGGAGGGAGCACAAGCCCCCACAGGGAGACAGCAACTTTGCAGGGGCCAGGGGGCCTCCCGTGCAGCCCCTGGGACCCTGCTCCTTGGCTGAGGCTGAGCTGGGCACCACTGCCAGCCAGGAAGGTAGGCCGTGGTACAGAAGGGGCCGAGTGACGGGAGGTCATAGTACAGAAGGGGCCGTGTGATGGGGGGTCGTGTACACATGTGTCCCAGCCTACTCCTGGCTGTCCTCACGCAGCCCAGTCCAGGCTCTTCTCCCCGGAGCTGGGCTTTATCTTCTAGCCCAGCTGTCAGTGAGCGTGAACCCAGCCATGCTTTTGTGGGGGTGCAGGTGAGGGGGCCCCACGAGGGCCAGCATCCAGCAGGGGTGCCCTCCAACAGCACCCTTCCCCACCAGCCAGCCCACACCCAGTGCGCCCCTGTGCCCTGCTCTGCCCTGGCCCTTGCGGAGCAGCGGCAGGGCAGCAGCCCCTTGTTCAGTCCTCACCCCCAGACTCCCCCGCCCCTCCAGGCACCGCCACCCCAGTTGCAGGTATAGAACTGGACAGGACCTGGCCTCCCTCTGGGTGTGGAGCTTGAGGGCCACCCCAGGGCTGCTTTTGCTGAGGCTCAGGGACACTGGGTCCTGATGAGTTCATTTGTCTACTTAAGATCATGTTTCATTTGATGCTTTTAAGGAAAGGATCGTCGTGGAGAGTAACAGCATTTGTTCACTCGTTGGCCAGGGTCAGTGGACATTAAATTTTCACTTATTATCAACTAGTATGAAGTTTCCTTTGTCCTGCAATCCCAGCCACCTGCCCCAGCTCCACCTTCGGGCCCCTCACCTGGCCACACCTGTCTGTTGAGGCCCTTGGACACCTGCCGGACTGGGCTCAGGACTTGTGGCTGGGGACAGCTGGGTTGATGCTGGCCAGGGCAGCTGTGGGCCCTTTGTCCCTGAGGGAGGGCCCTGATCCCTGTCCTGCCCCAGTGCCACCAAGACCACCACCGCAGGGCAGCCCATGGCGGCTCTGGCACGGCCGCCTCCCCTTCCTGGAGCCTTGGGGCCCTCCTCTGTGAAGGGGAGAGAGGCTGCAGTGCTCCGTGCCAGCTGCACAGCTGTGGGTTGAGAGCCTGTGGCAGTGGGCCCCATGCGGAGAGGACCAGCCTGCAAGGCCGCCTCCAGGTGCGCGCACCCCCGCACGCACACCCCTGCACCGCCTCCCTCCCTCAGGCTTTCATACAGGAGGTGGGCAGCGCCTGCGGGGAGGGGGGACTGGCACTCACTCCATCATCACCACACTCACCCTCAGGGAAATGAGAGGCTATCACGGAAAAGCCCCTGGACACCCCCTCTCGTTGGGCCAAGGCTCCTGGGACCCGGTGGCAGGAAGGCACAGCTCCGAGGCAGGGGGGCCCCAGAGCACCACCCTGAAAGCTTGTCCCAGGAAACCCAAGAAAAGGGGTTCTGCTACCTACCCTCTCCCCACCCTTCCCTGTGGTCCTGCGGTGGGTCGTCAGACGGCCCGGGACCTGGGGCTCAGCCCTGGCACCTTGGACAGGTGGCCTCTGAGTCTCTGCCTCTTCTGTGCCAGGAGTGGCTCCTCTCTATCAGATCTGAGGGCCTGGACCGAGCCTGTGCCCACCCAGAGCCACAGAGCAAAGGTCACTGTTGTTGGCCCTGTGCACACATCACCCCCTTGTCTGGGCCTTTCCTGGCCCAGGCTCAGCCCCTGCTAGGCGAGGTGGCTTCAGGACCATGACGTGCGTCACGAGCCCCACATTCTCATGGCCTTGTTTAACCCCACCACCCCTGACGGCAAGCCTTGAGGTGCAGAAACCACAGCTTAGGAGCCCTGGGGGCTCAGCCAGGGTCCCCCCAAGTGAGGGCCACACCAGATCGGGTCACAGCCTTTTGCTGTCACGTGGTGCAGGGAACTCCTGAGCATTTCAGCTTAGGAATGGCGGCTAAAAGCCACTACTTTAAAAACCATTTTCCACCTGAACTTCCTTAATGCAGAGAACACAGCCTGGGTCAGCAGTGTTGCGTTATTGCATCAGCCAGATTTAGGAGCGTAAAGTAAGAATGAGGGAGGAGGATGCTGGGAAGTGTCAGCTACTTTCCGGGAGGGACTAGTGGCAGGCAGGCCTGCCTGAGGCCCTCAGCCCCACCCAGGGCTCCCCAGGGCTCCCGTCTGCCTTCTACCTGAGCTGGTGGCTACATCCAGTTAATGAGTGGATTTATTTCACTGGGGCATAGTCTTCAAATTTAAAGCTGCATTTAATTAACGCAGCTGGGGAAGAAAGCCACCTGGGGTCTGCCAGGCCTCCATTGGTTCTTTCCAGAAAAGAGAAAGGGTGAGCAGGGGGCCTTTCCCCTGCAGAGGAGCGGAGGGGCAGTGGGCGAGAGCTGGCTTGTGGAGGGAGGCACTCGCGCAGGCCCAGGCCACGCTGGTCTAGGTTTAACCCGCAGGCTTCCAGGAAAAGGCCCTGGCCGGCTTTATCCTGGTGTACATGCTCCTGGGCGCCGACTTCAGCTCCACGAGGACACCGAGCACAGAGCCATGTGCTGACTCAGCAGCAGCCGCCCAGAGAGTTTGGACGGTGACAGCCGCCGGCCTGCGGTGCTGCCTCCGTCTCGATGGAACTGCTCAGCTGACCAGCGTGGCTATATCACCGTGGTCCCTGGGCACTTAACTCCCACGCCCCTGAGCATCTCAACAGATGCCCTCGGCTGGGGGCTGGGGGTCTTACCCCGGAGCCCAGGCATACAAGTTCGTTGAGCCTGGCTTAGCTGCCAGCCTGTGTCCCCCACCTCCACTCCCTTCCAGGTCAGGGGAAGCCACCAGTGACTGGTGTGATTTTGTGTCAGATATGCCGGTGAAATGGTGCAGAACCGGTACCTGAGTGGTACCTGCCTGTTGACTCCCCTGAGCTGGGGCTTCACCTTCAGCCCCCATTCCAGGCACCAACATTGCTCCGTGGCCCTACTTGGCTTGTCACATGGGTTAATGCTCACAGACTCCCTCATTTGCCTGTTTCCTCTGGAATTCTAGAATATTCTTTGCAAAGGGGCTTTCTACCTTCAGGAAGTCTGGTAGGCTGTGCGGGAATCCAGTGAATTATGCCAGAAAGTTGAGTTGGGTGCAAACAGGTGAACAACTGGCTCGTGCTCCAAATGGCAGTCCCCAACCTTTGGGGGCCTCTCAGGTGTGCACCCCGCAGCGGAGCCGGGAGGAAGGTGGACCGTTGTGATAGTACCTAGGAGGTTCATGTTCTTTCCTCTAGAAGAAAATCCGCCTTGCAGCCCAGGGGGCACCTGGGATGGTGGCCCTTCTGAGAGTCAGGGATGCGTGGCGCTCGGGCTTCAGCCTGGGCCTGGAGGTCCGTCAGGCAGGGCCTGGCAGACGAGGGCCCACTGGCGGGCTGGGCGGGCCGCGGGCTCACTCTCTGCCCCACCCCCACAGTGCTGCTCACGGCCGTGAACTGCTACAGCGTGAAGGCCGCCACCCGGGTCCAGGACGCCTTTGCTGCCGCCAAGCTCCTGGCGCTGGCCTTGATCATCCTGCTCGGCTTCATCCAGATCGGAAAGGGTGAGTGCGGCCTCTGGGCCTGCTGCACGGCCAGTCGGGTCCCCCCATCTGAATGCCCCCCCGCCCTGCTGTGCTAGCACGTAGTGTTTCCTTTGAACTGGTGCACGTGAGCCGGTCACTCCATCCCAGGAGAGGCACCGACACATCGTCAGGCTGAATGTCACCCAACAAATTGAATCGGTCCTAGAGTGGCGGGGAGAGATGGGTCCGTCCGTGCCCCGGAGCCCTGTGCTCCTGTCCACACATGGTGACGAGGGGCTTGGAGGCGAGCTTCGCACTGTGCCCGGCATCCCGGGGGGTGAGGAGTCTGGCTCCTCTTGTCCCTTATGGCCGTAGATCTGGCTCACAAGCACACCAAGTGCCCGGTGGATGGATTGTGGCCACCCCACAGGGATGTGAAACCTCCAGCACCCACCGTGCTCATCTGTCCCGGTGTACCGTGGCGCTCGGGGGCGTGCTCCCTCCCGGTGCTGGGCTCGCTCTTCGTAAATGTGCTGTGGCTCGTCATTCTGTGGGTGGGAGTGGGTGGGGTCAGCCCCTGTTTCTGGCCACCAGGGAAATGCTGTCAGGAGCATTCTCATAGGTGCCTCTGGGTGAACAGTATAGTTTCCCCAGGGGGGGACAGTGGCCCAGAGTGGGCATCTGCATGGCTTCCCCAGATCAGCGATCCCACGGGGGCTGGGCAGGGCCCTGAGCCCCTTCAGAGGAGGTGGCCATGAGGACACAGCCAGCGCCCCCCACAGCCCCGTGTGTGCTGGGCGGGGGTGGGAGGGCAGGTGGGACTCGGGGCCTCACTGGTGTCAGGTTCCCCAGGAAGTCCTTGAAACAGCGCCAGCGGATGGCCTACAGGCAGGGCCAGGGTGCACCTTTGGTCAGTGCCCTGCTGCTCCCCACGTGGCCACCACACCGAGAGCCCTTCTGAGGCTTCGGGTCCTGCCTCTTCTGGAAGACAAGACCTGTTTCCTCCCTTACTGCTTGGGGGCCCTGGCGAGGGCCTAGTGACCCCCAGCCTCAGGGAGAGCTCCGCCGGGCAGGACCTGTGGTAGCAGGAAAAAGCCATCTTGTGCCCACCAGACTTTGTCCTGCCGGGAAGTAGGTCATTGAGAGGAGGCGGGCTTGTGAAAGGTATGTGCTCGGCTGGGATGATCAGATACAGAAGGACGAGGAATGTGAGGGGCTTGACTTTTGTAAAAACAAACTCTAGTAGGGATAGCAAAGAGCTTTTGTTCAGCCTGCATACACAATATGCTTACAATTGTGTTGCTGTCAAACGTCCCCTGAAGCGGTTCATTTCTGAACTGGGGATAACAGTGCAGTGTCTGCAAAATTCCTGTCTCTTGCTTTCCTTCAAAGATTTATTTGATTCCCAGATGAATGGCTTCTCCCCTACAGGATGCATTGTTGAGAACGTTGACCCCTTTCTCTCATGAGGGAGTCAGTGGTGTGACCTCCAGTGGGGCAGGGGCCCAGACACCGCAGACCCCACCGATGGTGGCGGGAAGGCCCAGGCCCTTCAGGCAGCAGCTCAGCTCACAGGTGCTCTGCTTGGCCACCAGAGAACGTGGCCCGCCACCTCGCAGGCTGGTCCTGGCCTGTCTCTCCTCCACCCTGGCCGCCCCAGCCACCCAGCCCTGAAGCCAGCTTCCTCCTCGGCTCATCCGGCACGTGGCCCGGGGCTGCCGGCTCAATTCCTTGCTGCCAGGCCCCAAGAAGCCTGACCCCCACTCTCCCCGTCGCCCTTCACCAGAGCTGGTCAAGCCCCTGAGCACGGCTCTGCCGTCCAGAGCTTGCACTGTGCTCGGGACACCAGGCAGCAACGACCTGTGGACGGGAATCACAGACGGGGCTGCAGCCCCGTCAGGAGGCCCCAGAAGAGCAGGCCTGGGTGCGGGCAGGCAGTGTGGCGCAAGGGTCCGGGGCCATGGTCCTAGGTGTGGCGGGAGCCCCGGCTGCCCTGTGGCTGGGCTAGTCCCGGAGGTGGGCATGTGGGGTCCGGCCCACACGGGGCATGTTCATGCCCCTGGCATCTTCAGAGGGGGCACTGAATGCGAGTGGTCACAGTGTGTGGGGGTGGCGGCAGCATGGCCAGGGAGCCTCAGAGAGAAGCAGGCAGGCGTGGTGGCTCAGGATGTACCTCTGGGCTGCCCCACATTCCTCTGTCCTTTTATCTGTTGGCCCCTCACCTATGACGTACCCAGCAGGGGCCACGGCCCCACGGCCCTGTCTTCAAAGTCCTCACACTGGTGGGCGTTTCCAAGACTGGACGGTGGAAGTGGGGTGTGAAAGGCCCATCCCTTGTGCCCGGGTCCCTCCCAGGGGGCACACACCGGGAGCCTTGAGGTTTTGCGCAGGCTGCGCATCAGTGCGGGAGGGGCTCACGTGCCCTTGAGCAGTTACAGAGCCCAGATAAAGAGGTCCAGCGGAACGCCTTCCTCCCATATTGTGCAGGAGCCAAGTGCCTCCCCCAGGGGGAGGTCGTGGGTGGAGAAGTCTCCCCTGTGCCCAGCAGCCCTGGCCCGGGCCCCCAGCTCACACAGGCTCACCCTGCCGCTGGGATGTTGGCCCCCCTGCCAGTAGGCGTGGTTTGTACTGTGAGCAGAGGCTCTTGGGCCCTGTGGGCTGTCTCCTGTGTCCTGACACTGTCCCACAGTGACTGGGGGATCCGGGGTCCAGGGAGACCCCCTCCAGCTGGAGGAAGCGAAGGCATCCCTCGCGGCAAGGTGGGCATGTTGCATGCCCCCAGGCCTGTTCTCCCCCTCGGGAGGACCTCAGGGCAGGTTTCACGGGTGCTGCCTGGTGCTCTGCACTGGCCTTCTGCCCTGGGAGGCAGGGACAGGGTCATGGGGCAGGGCAGGGCCATTGCCAGTGGTTGGTGCCCCCAGGCCGGTCTGCTCCTCACTGAGCACCCAGCACGGCTGGCCACATGGCAGACCCGGGACCCCCAGTGGGGCAGGCTGTCCCTTCCTGTGGCTGCCCTTTGGTGGTCCTCAGTGGAGTCTGGCCTGCCTGGCTTGGAGCTCGGTCTGTGTCCAGAGCCCCCACAGATCTGGGGTCATGTGTTTTGCCTGGGCCGCCCTCACGTGAAATCCAAGGCCTGAGAGTTGGGTTCCCTCCCGCTACCACCCTGGGGTGGGCAGCCACAGAGCCCTGTGCTGGGCAGTTAGTTCCCAGGAGCCCTGGCGGCCTGGGCAGTGGAGAGTGGGGCCTTTCCAACCGGGACTCAAGTTTGGAGCCAATCTGAGGCCACCGGGCTGCCTCCTGCAGGCTTTAAAAGACGGGTGACGGCATGAACAGATGCCGTGGTGGTGGGTGAGCACCGCGTCTCTGAGTCTCCCCCAAGCCCGGATTCCTGCCCTGACACTGTTCCTGGATACCAGGCATGCAGCCTGGGGCAGGGCCCGGGCAGGAGGGAGCCCGTGAGCCAGTGTGGGATGCGGCCCTCCGTGGGTGGAGCAAGAGAGAGTCCCCGTGCTTCCCCACCCCGAGCTTCCCCACCCCGAGCCCCTAAGGGCAGGGGTCGCAAGCCCCTTTGGGAGGGTCAGCCTGTCTTACAGAGCTGCACACCGAGGCTGGCACCTGCTCCTCAGCCCAGGGTCGCTGAGCAGAGTCCAAGACCACGGCTCTTCCAGAGTCTGACCATGTCTGTGAGGAGCGGGGAGGGACCTGGGAGGTCTGACTTGGACGGGGTACGGCTCAGGTGGTCCCTGCAGGGTCCTGGGGCTGCTGTCTGTCGCAAATGAGGGGCTTAAACAGCAGAAATTCTGCACTGCCTAGGGCTGGAAGTCCAAAGGCAGGGCCACCCTCCCCAGAAGCCTGTGGGGATGGAGCCTTCCTGCCTCCGGCCCCTGCCTGCATCCTCACATGGCCCCCTGAGGCTCGGGGTGGGCCTGATGTTGGCAGGGCCCCTTTTTGGTGCGCGTGGTGACGCAGAGGGCCGTCACCCGGGGTTACAGTGCGGCTGGAGGCGGAAGGTTCCAGTGTGGTGGGCACCGCCTGAGCCCGCAGGACCTGCCATGCCCTGGTGAGCAGTCGAGCGGGCCTTCCCCCCGACACGGAGGCTGGGCAAGGCCTCGGGATGCAGAGCCCGGGGAGCACTTGTCCTCTGATCGAGGAGTCCATGGGCTGACGCATCCCCGGCCTGGTGCTGGCCCCGTTTGCACACAGCCACTGGGCGCCCCACCAGGCTCCTGCTGGCCAGGAGGCTTCTCCAAGGGTGGAAGTGTATCCCTCACCCCGTCAGTGGTTCCCACGGCATGGCCATGTGACTCAGGGATCGTGGCTGGCTTTCCCTGAAATCAGCTCCCTGGGGCCTTCTGAATGTTCCCGCCCCAATCACCCTGGTTCTGGGGGGGTCTGAGGGGGAGGAGGCGGGCTGTGCCCGGCTCCCAAGGCCCCCGTGCTCTCACATACCCACAGGCCCCTAGGGAGGGCCCGTTGGCGGCTGTGTTTTAGGGCAGACCTGCAGGTGATGGGCCTCCGGGCCCACCGGGGTGCAAGCCGCCTGCTGTTTAGGCAGCAGGTTAGGTGCTGCCGTGGGCTCTGCAGAAAGGCCCAGAGAAGTGGTGGTGGCCCAGGGCCGTGTAAACTGGGGTCCCACGGTGTCCACACCCCAGTGCTGCTGCTGGGGGAGGACCCCCACTTCCTCCATCTGTCCATCGTGACAGCTTCCTGCCTGCCGTCCTGGGGCCTGGGGGCTGTGTGGACTGCACAGGGCCGGGAGCCCAAGCTCCTCTGTCAGGCTGTAACAGTCATTCATCTGCGTCTGTCTGGGCCCGAGAGCTCTGCTGAAACAAGGATATGGTGCCCCGGTTTGGGGTTTGTGGGAGAGGCCGGGAGCCGCTGGCGAGCCGGGCCTGGCTGTGGGAGTGATGGCATGTGGGCCAGGCATCCGTCATCGCCCTGCGGCCCTCCTGCCATCGGGGCCATCTGCCGTGGGGCTGTCCTGCGTGCTGCACGGTGTTGAGCAGCACCCGGCCTCCACCCCCCAGCATGGCAGCCCCGTCTGCAGGTGGAGCTGAATGCCCCCTGGCCACCGGGGCAAGTGGGGGCTGAGAGCACCACGTGGAGTCCGGTGCCTGCACTCCGGGAAGGCACCGCCTCCCGTCCTCCCACCCCCACCCTGCTGGCGGTGGGGCACCCTCCTGCTCCCGCCCCGGGGTGGCCATGGGCCAGCAGCCCGAGCAGCTGCTGCTGCACCTCATCAAACGAAGCGGGGCAGCCTCACTCCACGGCCAGAGGCAGGCAGCGCTCCCACCAGCTCCCCAAACCACCTTAACTCCCACCTGCTTCTAGGGCTCCAGCCCTGGCTGGACACCAGGATGCGAGGGCAGGCAGAGCGCAGTCCCTGAGCAGTCACCCTGGCTCCTTCAGGCATGCCAGCCCCGTGGGGCCCAGTGCCGCACCCAGCCAGCAGGCCCGGCGCCCGCTCCACTGCCCCCGATGAGTAAGGCTGGTGTGCTTGGCCAGCATTGGTGGGTGTCCACTGGGGATGCAGGTCTCCGACCTGCATTGGCGTCCTGCACAATCTGAGGCCGAGCCCGGGAGCTCTGCCCCCGACTCCTGAACCCCCCCTCTGTCCTGGTTCACAGTGGGGTTCGCCGTGTCTGTGGGAGGCAGGCGGCAGGGAGGGGACAGGGTCGGGACAGCCCAGGGGAACGTGGGGCAGCCAGATCAGGCCTCCAGCCCAGTGCACACACTGCGTACGCACATGTACACTCACGAAGTCCCTAAGTCAGGAGCACACTCGGTGGGGACCGGTCTTGACAACTGCCCAAAACCTGGTCAGTGTATGTGAAAAGCCTGATGTAAATGATAGATGAGAGGTGGAAGCGTCTCTCCCACTAGGACCGTGGGTCACACTAATGAGAAAGTCACGAATTCAAGACAAATCGCTTTACTTGTAAGGAGCCTTTCTCCTGAGAGGCCTTCAGTGTCCCCGAAGTGTGCCGACGGCAGGAATGGCCCGCAGGTCACAGGCTCGCCGGACTCTTAGGAGCACCCGCTCCAGAACAGGTCTGGGCGGGGTGGACGGGAGCTCGCGCGCAGTTTCCAGAGGTGAGACCCGCCCGCCCCTCGCGGTCCCAGGTGCCCACTGTGTGCCTGGCAGCTCCCGCGGCAGAAGTTCTGGGCAAGGCGCTGGGACACAGCAGAGCGCTGTAGGTGTAGAGGAATGGGACTTCCAGAACGTTCCATGGGGGTGGGGGTCAGCCGGAGAGAGTGCAGAGGGGCTCTGGGCACTCTGCCGAGGCACCATGGAAGGCGTGCTGTCCTGGGCCGGCCCTGTCCACTGCCCATGTGACCAGGCAGCCCTGGGACCTGGGCCTCAGGGATCACGTGCAGGCAGCAGGTTGGGGGAAGGGCCGGCTGCCACGGAACCTATTCCGGTCATGAGACTGGCCTCATCTGGGAGCAGGGGCCGTGTGGGTCTCACATCCATCTCCCAGCCTGATGGAGACCAGAAGCCTACTAAGCAGCCCAGCGGGGCCAGGGCAGAGCCCAGAGACAGCAACTGGGGGTCCCTCCCCACTCCACCTCCGTGTTTGCTGTAGGAAACCCGGTGCTGCCTTTGAAGTGCAGGCTTTGATCCGGTAAGATGGCAGGGTTTGGAAGCCTGCCTCACCCGGGTCCTGTTCGCACCCCTCCTGTCGTGTTCCTGGGGTGACAGGCAGTCACCCTGCTGGGTGGCGTGGACTCCCTTGAGGACCTCAGGTTCCCGTGGGGTCCTCCATCCCCCCGCCCCAGAGGAACCTGCAGACCTGCTAGTTTTGGGTGGGTGACTGACCTGTGTAGAGCCCCAGGGTCACATCCCAGCCTGGCCCTGTGGGATCTGAGCCAAGCTTCTCAGCAGGACAGAGGCACAGACCCTATTGTCTAGAGCCAGAAGGGCTGAGAAATGGTCCCCAAACTAACAAGCAGCCCACGCCAGAGGAGGCTGTGTGGCCACAAGACGTGGTCACCCGGGACCATTCCAGGGGGAAGTGCTCGGTTGGGAGAGACGTGGGCTCAGCTTGGCAGACCCCGGCCCCCACACCTGTGTCCAGGGGCCCACTCTGCTGGTGTCCAGCGAAGGATCCAGGCTCAGATGCCCCCGGGGTCCTGTCCAGGAGGCAGTAACTCACTGTCCGGGCGAAGGAGGCATCTCCCAGTGTCCCGGCACAGCCGGCACTGTGGTCCCCTCAGCCGCAGCTGACTGCAGGGACGGATCTAGATTCTGCCAGCCTCCGGGGGAGGGGGAGGACTCACGCCCAGGCCCCTGACCTGAGGCTCGTCAGCACCCGTCCTGACCTGCGCCCGCCTTCTGGGCAGCTGCTCTTCAGTGTGAATGAGCACCTGTGCTCAGAACGCAGACGAGGGACTGCAGAGCTGCCTTCCCCACCCCTGGTGGCCAGGGGCCTCTCGCAGGCCGTGTTCCTCAGGCTCGCGCACTCACTCCTGCCTTACCACTGGCTCAGCGCAGCCTGGAGAACGGGGACTGGGGTGGGTCAGCTCGCTCAGCACGGGTGTTTCATTTGTGGCAGTGAGAAGGCTTCGGCACCATGTTTTCCTTGGGTGCCATGTATTTTCCTCCAGGAACATTTTGGAACTTGTGGGACCCCCGTGTGGCGACCTCTAACCTAGCATTCCTTTCTGTCCCATTGGCCTTTTCCAGGTGATGTGCCCAATCTGGATCCCAAGTCCTCATTTGAAGGCACCGAGGTGGACGTGGGGAACATAGTGTTGGCATTGTACAGTGGCCTCTTTGCCTACGGGGGATGGTAGGTTCCAGAATGTCTGGGTCCCAGGCCAGGGGTCCCGACACGCACAGAAGCCCGAGCCTCTCGGCCGCCCACGGGCAGTCGTAGAGAGCGACAGAGGGCAGCTGCCTCTCGGAGCTGCTCTGAGCCCACCCAGCCCAGAAAAGCTCAGCCCTCAGCATTTTCTCAGCTCCTGTTGGCCCCTGAGAAGACAGCCCTTTGCTCGAGGCAGAAGGCACTTGGGCCTCTCCCTGCGGGTGAGGGGCCCCTGCCCACTGCTCTCCACCGGTGCTTTCCAGAACTGGGCCCCCAGCTGGGGATCTGCTCTCAGCCCAGGCCGTGCTATGGCTGCTGCAGGGTGGGCGGGGAACGTGGGCCATGTGGTCGGCAAGGATGCCCTGGAGCACACTTGGCGGGGTGGCCCCCTCAGTGTGAGCACGTGTCCCGTTAGGGCTGCCCCGTGCCTGACCCTGACCTTTAGTGCTCAGAGTGGACATTAGGAGCTGCACAAAGCAGGTCTGTGCCTGTAGAGGCACACAAGTGATGAGAGCCCTCGGGCTGAGCTCTGCATCCGCCTCGGAGACGTGCTGGTTGCCCAGGAGAGGACAGTGGGCCAAGGGTGTTGGGCCTGCTTGGCATGAGGCGGGGGTCTACCAGTTTTCCATCGGAGGCAGGACCCAGTAGGTGTCCACATGCCCTCAGCTGCTCACCAAGCAGGGCCATGGACAGGGGACCTGCTCTCTACCACCCAGAGCCGCCAAGAGGGGCACCCCAAAGTCTATGTGCTTTTCCCCCGTAACAGTGGGAGGGATGTACAATTAACCTCTGCACTCTAAATTCTAGGAATTACTTGAACTTTGTCACCGAAGAGATGATCAACCCCTACAGGTGCGTGTGTCAGCAGAGACGGGAAAGCAGGGGGCAGCCCAGTCCCGGGGGCCCACCCACAGGCCCAGCCCAGCCTCAGTCAGAAGGGCCTTGCTTTAGGGTCATGCCAGGTCGGGGGGACTGGTTTCTGGCCTCAGACTGGCAGCACGGTCGCCTGTGACCTTGAACAAGACCCCAAGTGGGGTGGACGGGGTTCCGTGGGCAGGCGGGCACCGGGGCTGGCAGGGCTGTCACTAGGCCACGTCCCCACAATTGCCCAAGCCAGGTGCTGGCTTCTAGCCACCTGCTGGTACTGGTGGCCAGGCCAGTGCAGGTCTCACCACTCGCCACGCAGGGACCTCAGGACCCATCACCGTGTGTTGGGATGGCTCCTGGCTGTGGGTCTAGCCGGCCCTCACACCCCTGCCCTGTCCTCCCAGGAACCTGCCCCTGGCCATCATCATCTCGATGCCCATCGTTACGCTGGTGTACGTGCTCACGAACCTGGCCTACTTCACCACGCTGTCCACCGAGCAGATGCTGGCGTCGGAGGCCGTGGCCGTGGTAAGACTGGCTGCCAGCCCTGGCCAGGTCCCTGAGAGGCCTGCCCTGCCACCTCTGAGCCTGTGACACAGAGCAGGCTGGGCCCCTCGTCTGCGGACCATGTTCCCACCCCAGGGGGCTGAGCTGAGCTCTGCTAAACCAGGGCCAGGTTCCCAAGCGTGACTACACATGGGCTTCCCTGGGGTCTTCGAAAGTGTTGGTGCCCAGGCCATGGCCTCAGTGGCTTTGGAAGCTGAACATGGCAGTGGTGAGTCTGTTGTGGACCACGGTGGCTTGGAAGGCCCCAGCCCACGCAAACAGGTCCTCAGCCCAGAGCGCAGGACATGGGGCTGGGCAGCCTGCCCCACCCACTGACCAGATACATCCTGAGACCCCTTTGCTGGGCGTTCTGGACACAGGGCTCAGAGGAGGAGCCATGTCTTGGGGCCCCTGGTGATAGCCAGCTGCGTGCCTTGGCAGCCTCCTACACCAAGCAGGGTGGGACCCCAAGTAGAGCCTGTGGGGACCCTGCGTCCGCCCCCTCCGCTTTCCGAGTGCCTGCTCGCTGGGCCCCACTCTGGGCCTGGTGTGGGAGACCCAGCCAGTGACAGCAGCGTTCCCTCGTGGGCAGACACGCTGGCAGGGACAAGGCCTAGGCCCCCAGTCAGCCTGGCGCTGTGCAGGGGGCATGCCAGAGAGTGGGGGCAGGGCACGAAGTGCAGGGCACCCTTCTGTTCCAAAGAAGGTCCTGTCCCAGGCACGCCCCCGCAGTCCAGACCCCGAGAGGCCCACCACATGCAGGAGAGCCATGCAGACAGAAGCAGGCAGAGGCTGTGAGGTCAGGCCGGGCCGAGAGGACGGCTGGGGCCTCGGGGCGCAGCCTGCCGCCAGGTGCTGTGGGCACAGGGACCCACACTCCCTGTCTGACTAGGACTTCGGGACGCGTCACCTGGGCGTCATGTCCTGGATCATCCCTGTCTTCGTGGGCCTCTCCTGCTTCGGCTCTGTCAACGGGTCCCTCTTCACGTCCTCCAGGTGGGCTCCCACCCAGACCGCCCTGCCACGCAGACCCTGGGAAGGGGGAGGCCGAGCGGGCCAGCTGCGTAGCTGCTGTGCACACACACCGCTCTCTGGCATGTGCTTCAAAAGCCTGTTTTTTGTTAAGTTGAGTCACTTGGCAGCTGTGAAAACATCAGGTCACAGGAGTAAAGGACAGGAAGGCTCCTTCCTGGGCCCTCCAGACCCCCTGCTGGGTTCCCACGCCCTGACCAGATGCCTGGGGTGCCAAGGGCCCTGAGTTTCTCGCAGGCTCAGTTGATAGGGGATGAGAGGCCGCCGGGGAGCCATACCTGCAGGCACAGGCCCTCTTGCCCCTGCCCTGCCTGGGGGCATAGGGCAGAGGCCACAGCCTGCTGCTCTGTCCACAGGCTGTTCTTTGTTGGGGCCAGGGAGGGCCACCTGCCCTCCATCCTCTCCATGATCCACCCGCAGCTCCTGACACCCATGCCCTCCCTGGTGTTCACGGTAAGTCAGCAGCACTGTCCGCTGCCCTCCGTCCCCAGGAGGGCTGCCGGCTGACTGAACTGGGACAGTCCCTGGGAGGGTTGTCCCTCCGGGGTTGTCCTGGGCTCCCAGCAGGAGGCGGTGTGTTTGGCCCTGCAGCCGCCTCTCCGCCCTCGGGCACCTTTGCCGCTTCCCCTCTTGTGCCTGCCTCTGTTCCCAGATCCCTCGCGTGCCGCTCAGACCAGGCCTTCCTGCCAAGCAGGAGCGCGCAGAGGCTGTCAGCCCCGCGGCAGAGCCGTGCCCCAGTGGCCCCCAGGGCTCACCCGCCCACTTCTCTGCCCGCAGTGCGTCATGACCCTGCTTTACGCCTTCTCGAGGGACGTGTTCTCCGTCATCAACTTCTTCAGCTTCTTCAACTGGCTGTGCGTGGCCCTGGCCATCATCGGGATGCTGTGGCTGCGCTACAGGGAGCCCGAGCTGCCACGGCCCATCAAGGTGAGGCCAGCGCCCACACAGCTCCGGTCCGTGCCCAGCCAGCCACCCTGTCTAGACTCCATCCCCCTGGTAACCCAGGGTCGGGGCACCTTCTCCAGAGGTCTGGTCATGACTGACAGCGTAGGCGTGTGACTGTGCCTCTGAAACAGACCTGGTGGGTCACTAAGCCAGTAGATGACGTTGGGAACATCTTGAGGGCCAAGCGCACGCTCCAGGTGCTGGGGTTCCCCGCCAGACCCAGCAGGCCCCATATCCCTGCCCTCCGCGGGCATGTAATCCGGTGAGGGGCGGGTTGGCACTCAGGAAGCCTGAGGACCCCGGGGCAGGCAGGGGAGGGCCTGACTGGCAGAGGCATGTGAGTGCAGGCAAGGGGCCACGTGCCCTCTGGACAGGGCATAGCTGGGACTGGTGCTGCCTGACTGGTGAGGCATCACCAGGCTTGGCTGCCCACTGCACCCACCCTGGCCTCAGCAGTTCTGGAGGAAGTAGGGGTGCTGCCGACCCCGGCCTAGAGGTACACTCTCTGACCCCGTCAACTCAGTAGTGGGGACAGCTGCCTAGGGGTGACCTCCTCTCTCCAAGGGGGGCACTGATGGAGGCCACTCTCCTGCTGGTGAGGCCCTGGCACATCACAGGGCAGAGCTCAGGGTGGCTGCTGGCCAGCAGCTTGTCCCCATCCAGTTCTTGGTGGCATGTCTATACCTATTCACAGGCCTCCTCCAGCCCCCATCCGGCAGTCCCACAGAGGCCATCAGGGCACTGCTGCCCTGCCTGCGAGAGGTTCTCCCCGGGGTGGTGAGGGAGACCTCAGTGCTATGGAACACCTTACTCCTGCCTGTGGGCGCTCTGTGCCCCGTCAGCCTGGACCTGTTGGGTGCTCTGGCCCCCGTCAGTCTGGGCCCATGGCATGCTGTGTCCCTGTGGGGCTGGGTGGGAGGAGGGCATGCAGTCTGGTTTAACTTGGTGGGACCAAGCTTGCCTTTCATCTCCTGGGCTGTCTTGCCAGTGTGTAGACAGCAGACCCCGTGTACAGGCAAGCCTGCCTTGCTGAAGGCCCAGTGCGTGCAGAGGCTGGAAGGCACCGCTGGAGCTGTGCCGGGCTGTGGGCGCCTCTCTGGCTCCTCTGCCCTGAGCCCTGCGGGGGTGCCTGTCTGCCAAATGGCCGTGCAGACTGTGGTTCAGCCTGTCCACAAAGGGCTCTCTGAGAACATGGTGCCCCTGCATTATTAGTGGTCAGCCCTGGTCCTCCCAGAAGCACCAGGCCCACTCCTCTGCATGACCACGGGTGGGGTGCCAGGCCCGGGTTTCCACCGTGATGTGGAACCCAGTGAGGCAAATTTTCCCTGACCTTAGGAAACCTGAAGGGAACGACCTGGTTATTTCTGTCCACCCCTCGGCTTCTGCACCTGGCACTGCGTGCAGAGTGAAGGATTCACAGAGAACCGGGCGGGGGTGGGGGTCTTAACCGTCAAGCCCAAGATGCAGAGAAAAGTGGCTTAGGTCAGCCATGTACGCACTAGACAGCCCTGGGCAGGGAGGGGAGTGGGCATGGAGCTGGTGGCACGGCTGGGCCGTGGGCAGGAGGAAGGGCAAGGGTGCCACGTGACCGGCAGCTGGCGCCAGCTCGGGCAACACGCACCACTCCGCCCCTGTCCCCAGGTGAACCTGGCCCTCCCGGTGTTGTTCGTGCTGGCCTGCCTGTTCCTGATCGCCGTCTCCTTCTGGAAGACCCCCATCGAGTGTGGCATCGGCTTCGCCATAATCCTCAGTGGCCTGCCGGTCTACTTCTCAGGGGTCTGCTGGAAAAACAAGCCCAAGTGGCTCCTCCAGGGCATCTGTGAGTGTCCCCCGCAGCCTGTCCTTGCCCCACAGCAGGTGGCTGGGAGCAGCCGGGAGGGCAGCGTCAGGCGCCAGCTGAGGGGCCAGCAGCGGGCGAGCTGGGCAGCAGGCACTTACGGCACCGACCGAGGGCCTGGGCATCGTGTGTCTGGCAGTGACGTCCAGCCACGTATTGTAGGCGTAAGATGCTCGGCTTGGCACCAGCTAATCTCAGAACAAGGGATTCCAGAAAACGAGGCTGCTTTTGCCAAGTAACAAAATCCCACCGTCTGTCACCAGCTTAAACACAGCCGTTCGGCCTAGACAGGCAGAGGAACAGCATCTCTGCTCCACGGTCACAGGGCTGACATAGACACTGAGTCTGGGACCCTGTGCAGGGACTGTGGTTGATGGGGAAAGTCCCTGGTGGCCGTGGGCCTGCACCCTGATGGCCATCCTCAGGTTCTGATCAGCAGCTGCCTGGTGACAAGATGACGTCACTTGTCAGAGTCGTGCCTGCATCCCTGACCACGGGCCCCTTTTATTATCTCTGCACATGCCCCTGTGTCCGGAAGCCAGACCCCCAGAGCAGGTGCTTGGAGTCCAGGGTGACAGGTGTCCCCTGACCCGCTGCCCACGCCCCGCTGCTACGGCCTGTCTGTAGGGCCGCAGGCGTGCGCTGTTACTGGGGCAGGCACAGGGTGTGTGCTTGCTGCCAGTCCCGTTTGCCCACCAGCCGGAGGCTCAGGGTGGACCCTCGGGAAAGGCCTGTCCCAGTCCTCCAGCAGTGGGACTCCTGAACATGCTGGGGTCTGAAATAGGGTGAGGGGCGGAGCCAGCTGCTGCCCATTGCTGAGTCCCTCAGCCACACCCCCAGTGGCTTCCAGTCAGGGCAGACGTGCGGTGCATCTCTGCTTCTAACCAGGAGTGCAGGGTGGTGATGCGCAGGCCTGCGTACACGTGTCCACGTGGCGAGGCCTCACATAGAGTTCTGGGTTTCTGGTTGCTTGGACAACGTGGGAAGGCCCGGTGACACACGGCTGACTCGCTGTCTCTCCCTCAGTTTCCACAACCGTCCTTTGCCAGAAGCTCATGAAGGTCGTCCCCCAGGAGACATAAGCAAGACTTGCCGGGAAGCTGCCAGAAAGAAAGTTCACAAAGGTCATGTGGAAACAACTCAGCCCCTCAAAAGCGACTCCAGGCCCCACCTCCAGGCAACTCAGCTGGGTGCCCTGCACTGTCCCGCGCCAGGCCAGGCTCCAGGGCCACTGTGAAAACTGGTACGAGTTTAAACCGAAGTTGCGCTCCCATCAATACCTCCTCGTGTTGAGCTGAGAAGCAGCCGGGACTGACTCACCGTGGACTTCTGCCACTCGGGGCCCTTCCCTTCCCACCTTTGTTTATTTGTATTATTTCTGCAACTTAAATTTTGGATCAGGTTGATGCCACCAAGATGACTCTTTTAGAGAGATGGACAGGGGGAAGGTGGGAGAAGAGTTTTCCTGTGCCGCCCGCCCCCCATTGCATAATATGGCCCAGAGGGGCAGGTCCTGTCCCCAGGCAGGACCCCAGGGGCCAGCAGTGTCCCGGCAGCAGGGATCCTGAGAGCCGGCAGGGCCACGCTGCACAGGCCACAGGCTGGCACGGACAGTGCACCTGTGCTCGGTTGTCATGGACGTAGTGAGTCTGTACATGCTTGGTAGCAAAAACTAACACCAGGGCTTACGTCCCTGCCTTAAAGACCCAGGGTAGATCCCTCCCCGACCTCCAGAAGAGAGAAAGCTCAACACAACAGCCACCTTCAGAGAAGTTTATAGAACAAAATGACGCAGGCCCCAGCTCAGCAGAGGGCCCTGGTTCTGGCATCTGCGCATGGGGGCCTCTGAGCAGCTCGCCCAGTGGGACCAAGCTCTGCGTGCACTGCCCGGGACGTAGAACAGGCCTGCGTCACTCAGCATGCCCTTGTGCTCCCAACTGTGTACTTCCTGCCCTGGGGCAGATCACAGCCACAGGAGGACCTGGACGTCTCCCCTGGGCAGGCGGGTGGGCTGGGGACAGCGCACCAGGCCTGGCCTGTGTCTGATGCTGCCCTCGGCCTCCTCTGCATCCGGTTCTGAAGCCGAGGTCTGTCTAGTGTTTTCAGATAAAGCCCCATGCTTAAAATCTGGAAATAGACAAGAAAAGCAGATGCACCTCCCCTGATGGGTTCCCTGCCGGGAAGTGGAGCCGAGCCCTCCCAGCGCGCTGGCTTTGCACCTGCCGCGGGAGCTGCCCTGGCTCTCAGGATCTGGCTCCCCCGACGGATCTGTCCAGAGAGGCTGCACAAGCAGGCTTTGTTTTCGTGGCTCCATGGCATTTTCCCCAGGGAGGCAGCTGCAGGCCAGCCAGTGCGTCCTAATCGCCGAGCCCCCGAGCCAGCCTGGGGAGCAGCGCCATGGAAGGCCAGCCTGCCTCCCTCCGGGCCATTCCAGGCACCTGCAGCTCCCGCTGCTGGCCCTTCCCTCTGGGAGGTGGAGCCGAGTCTAGGAGCAGACCTCGTGAGAGGCCCAATGTAGGCTCCCTGGAGCCTAGTGTACAAACGTCCAGTCCAGCCTGCTGCTACCCAGCTGGGCCCCCACGTAGGTCCAGCAGGACAGAGACCTGACAGGCAGCTTGGATGCCTGAGCTGGGCACGGAGCTGAAGAGCAGTTGGCTGGACATTCGTCTCACCTGCTGTGCCCTGGGACTATGCCACCTGCAGCTCGTGATGCATAAGGACCGACCTCCTTGGACATCTCTTGTGAGCCCAGTGTCTCTGGGGCTGTGGTCCTCTCACCTAGGGGTCCAGCCCGACACCTGAAGGCAGAAAGCCACCAGAGGACCTGGTTCTCCGCATCGGGCAGAACCCCTGCCCCGGGCTCCAGTTCTCTCATCCACAAGCAGGGCAGTAGCTGGCGTGTCCCTGCACGGTTGTGTGTGCACCTCCAGAGACTGGGCAGGTGGCCACTGCCGCCCACCTGCCTGTCCACAGACGTCCAGCAGCATCTGAGCGGGACGCCACCCCTCCGCAAGGCCTGCGCGTGGGCTACCATCTTGGGTCAGACTGTCAGTTTGGGGAGAGTGGATACGGCCCTGGGGATGTGGGGAGCCGTTTGGCCCTCTCCAGACCAGAGTGTGGTGGCCTTCCCATGTGGCCTGTTGTGGCAGCCTGCAGACCGGCGCCTTGGGGCCCCACAGTGGGCCGTAGGGTCCCTGGGCTCTGTTCCCACAGCCTGGCGAACAGACTTAGCTCTTTATGACCACTATACTGACAAGTGCCCTGAGCGTTGGCATCCATGAGGTTTAAGCTCTTCAAACCAAACCCTGGCACAGCAAGCCTCAGCCCCATGGTTCCTCTGGTTGCTGTGTCCTGACGTCACTGATCGGCACCTCAGTGAGTCATTTGGAGGGTGGCCGCTCATCCTTGCTGCACCGTGGCGTCCTGGCTGTCCTGCGTCGCCACTGTGTTCCGGCCAGGGCCCAACGCCCCTGCGGCAGGATGGCATCTGTGGCCTCACTGTATTCTGTTGTGGCTAACCCGTCACACTTGGTTAGTTTGGGGTGGGGAACTCTGTTTTTTTCGTGGGGGCTTCTCTGTTTTTAAAGAAACATCAGAATTAAAAGTACTGCTGGTGGCCCTCTGTGTCCTTCTCTTCAGCGCCGAGTTCTGGGGCAGGGCATGCTCCCGGGGCCCCCTGCCCTAGAGGGCCCGCCCTGTGCCCTGGGGCAGCCTCCTCGAGGCCTGCAGCCCTGCCGCCCGGGGATGGTCCCTCGGTGGGCAAAGCCGGCAAAGGAGTGGGAACTCAGATGTGCCTCTCGGGAGGGGCACTGACATGGACACCAGGAGGTGAGTGAGGACTGCCCCGGGCCTGCTGCTCATTCCTAAGCCATCCTCAGAGCGTCTCCTCACAGCCTGGGGGGAGCAGGGCAGAGCACCACACTGGCCCTTCCAGGACGGCGTTCACACAGTTGGGGCAAACTGCGTTCTGAGCATTGGTGTTTGACCGGGGCCTGGAGGACGGCTGGGGCTGAGCCCAGATGGGAGGGGCGTTGCAGGGCAGCTGCAGCCCGAGCCACAGTGAGGGCCAGAGGGCTCCGCAGCAGCTGCCAAGTGAGCCCCAGCCAGGGGTGCAGGGGCACAGAAGGCTGGGACCACAGCTTTTCATGTCCCCTGAAGGCTTCAACTCCACCCCAAAGGCAGCGGGGTCCCCGTGCCGCCTCAGGGCAAGGAGTGCCTCCAGGAGCAGACTGGCAGCTGCCTCCTGAGATAGGTGTGGTTTATAATGTCCTGATCACACAGGGTGCCCCCGCATCCTGGACCCCAGAGGCTGTGAAACGCGCATGTGGGAGGCGGGATTGCAAAGCCTGAGTGGGCAGGGGGCTGTCCGGTGGGCACCGGTCTGTGCTGCCCCCAGCAGGTCAGGTGCCCACCATGGCTCTCCCAGCCCAGCCACCCAGGCAGCGCATCACCGCTGGAGCTCTGCTACCCAACGGGCAGCATGCAAGACGTGCAGGTCACAGTGAGAAGCACCTGAAAACCCTGTCATTGCACAGAGGTGGGGTAACGTGACGGGCCGCTGTCCTTCCACTGTCACCGAGGGGAAAGGTTCTTGACACTTGAAAGGACAGTTCTCAAGCTGACCCAAATGGCTTGAGGCCGAGGGACGGGAGGAGGGGCTGGGGGCGGGCATGCTCAAGAAGGGCCGCAGCCGCTCAGCTGCCCTGCGTGGGGAGGCACGGGGATGTGTCTGGCGGAGAAGGCCTAGGCGAGAGGACTGGGGTGCCGGCCGCAGCAGGACGAGACTGCTTCTGACCCCCAGGTCCTTAGAGAATTCCACCAGAGTCACCAGATTGGCCACGTGTGTGGAACCACTGACAGCTGGGATCAGGCCAGCCACAGCAAGGCAGGGACATGACAAAGCCACCTTTGCCCCTGGAAGTTGCCAGAACCACCGTGCGGGCATGGTTTCCGCCACCGTGGGATGGGACTGCTGGGGGTGGCGTGGCCAGTGGGAGAGCTCGGAAACCTCAGCTGACTCCAGGGCCCCAGAGAGCCCTTCTCCTGACCCTGCTCTCGGCAGCACCCTTTCACACGTCCTGAACCCATGACATTTCTCTGTCCCCCAGAGAGGCTGCGGGTCCTTGATGTCCTTGCAGCGGACTCTAGAGACGGTGCGGGTGGGCAGGACCTGAGTCCTGAGCCCAAGGCACCCGGTGCCCAGGGCAAGGAGGCCCTCACCCACAAGATGCTGTCCGCACTCGGACGCACGTCTGAGCCTAGAGGAGGGGATCTCCTGGGGCCCCGGCACCCTTCATCCTCCTGCCAGAAACTGCTCCCAAATTCCTCACATGCGCTCAGCCACTATCCGAACAGGCCACGCACTGCTTTACTTCCAGGGGTCCAGTTCAGGCAAGACCCAGATCTTTCTCTTCCAGCCAAAGGGTGACTTAATCCTGCAAGTAGGAACTCAACTGGGTGATTAAAGTCAAATGTTCACACATTGCCCTGGTGTTGAGAACAGGCAGCTCGCAGAACTAGTCTCCACCTGCCTTCCTGGAGAACAAACCCTGCCTGGGTCACAGAGGGCGCTTCAGGCTCCAGGGGCTCCCCCTCCCTCGCTGACCTCTGCCCACTGGCTGGAGAGCGGCAGGTGCCCCCAGGCGGGCTCTTACCTCTGACAGCACCCTGGCCCTGCTCACATGGCCCCAGCCCTCCAAACTCTGAGAGGCGAGGGCCCCTCACCAGACCCCCAGCCAGTCTCTCCAGCCCCACCAGTCCCCTGCGGGGCCTCCTTCACCCAGTTGACAGCTCCCGACTCGAGGCTGGAAAGAGCGTGTGGACAAGTCCAGGCCAGTCTTGGACCAAAATCTTCATCTTGACAAGAGGCCTGGTGTATCCACTTTGTTGCACAGCCCGGGAAGCTGATCTCCCGCTAGTGACCATGTCCCCAGCATCTCCAAAGGGTCGCCTTATCCTGGGCCACCCTGGCAGCATGAGGGCATCAGAAATGAATGCTGCCCTCCCCCCGACTGGTCATTTCTCCAGGCTTCTGACGCCCCTGTGGGGCAGCCCTGCTGGTCTTAGAGCCGTGGGGGGCTGAGTCCCAACTTCCTCCATTCAAGCTGCTCCCATTTCCTTTCTGGGCTTGGCGCAGTCCCTTGCGTCGTCGGGCTGTGAATTGCACAGGGAGGGAACGTCCAATGAACACCACATGTGGACTGTGTAAGAGGGACTTCCTCAGCAGGATTGCCCCAGAGGGGCTCTCGCTTGGGGGGCTCTGTTACGGCGGTGAGGGGTGCCAGCAGCGCAGGTCTGGCAAAAGGTCTCTGTTCTGTGGGAGGAGAGGACAGGCTGCAAAGAGGCAGGGTGGCTGCCAGGCGAGGGCGGCTGGGCGGGGCAGTGGGCAGAAAGTGCTCCCTGGGACCGGCCTATCTGCCTGCTCCAGCGGAGGGCTCAGGTTCAGGGTCGGAGGAAGCAGAGAAGCTGAACCAGAGCCCGGCCGACGAGTGTTTTGGTCTGATGGGTGGGTGGGCATGAGCAGGTCCGCTCGTCGTAGCCGAGGCAAAGGGAAGGCGAGGGTCTGTGTCCACCTGTCACAGAAATGGGGACATCACGCATGTCCCCTCCTTGCACGGGGAAAGGGGGTTCAGCCCTGTTTAAATGAGGTCGGGTGGTTTTGGTCCACACCTGGGCCTGCTGCACCTCAGCCTCTCCCACTGGCCCCTGCTGCCCACACCTTCCATGGGGCTGTAGACACAGAGGTCCTGGTCTTGCCCCGTTCGCCATGCGCACCTGCTGCCCACAGACCCTGAGGTCACCGTGAGCTGAACAGGGGCCATCCGCTTCCCCTGGAGCTTCCTGCCCAGTCGGGGAGACAGACCCTTATGCAATAACCCCGCACCCCTGCGATGAGCGCTCAGGGTTGAAGTCAGGCACACCCCCGCCAGGGAAGCGTCTTTTGGGGGTCTTACAAACTTCGGCAGATCTGTAGGAAGCTGGTTAAGGAAACTGTGGTTCAACTGTTAGGGGGGCGTTGTTTATTTTCCTCCGTTCTTGTCCCCGCCGCGACAAAGAATTGAAGGGCAGAGACACAGTAGTGAAGCAGACCGAAAGTTTTATCTAAAATCACCTAAAGAGAGAAAAAGTGCAGGTGACCTCAGGGAGGAGAGGCGCCCCTAAAGGTTGAGAAAAGGTTTAAGGCTACACACTTAAAAACTGCAGGCAACCTCAGAGAGAGGTGCGCACTGAAAGATTTGGGGTTCCCCCTTTTAAGGGTTTTTCAGGAATGGGACAAAGGGGTAGGGGTGTGGACGTGTTAAGTGGTCTCAAGATGTTTATCTTTGATGAGACATTAAGTCTCTTCTTATCAGTCTTCCAGGTAGTTTTGCAAAATTAACATAAGAAATGCACTGTTTTGGTCCCCTCCCAGGGTAGCAGCTTCCTGGTCTAGGAGCATGTCAATCAAGACTGCCTGCCCTGCCCCCAAGGTGGGCTGAGCTATTGTCTGTTTGCTAGAGTATGTTAAGAATCTTACTTCTTAACTTTTTGGGTTTTAAAATGCAATTTTAGCTTTAAGATGAAAATTTTTCTATCTTTATTATGCTGTTTGTAGCTGGGCCTTTTAGTGGACTACAGTAAATCTCACAATGGCATGATCTAGTTGACACAATGAAGACGGGCTGTGCTCAGATACTTTTCTGTATCTGGGGAATATTCAAATATTCCAGGCAAAGATGCTGCTGGCCTTTTGAGCTTTAACTGAGTAATTCATTAGCTCTGAGTCTTTTTCAGCTCTCTAGTTTTAACTGGTTAACTCTGAGTCCCCTGTAGTGGGCTTTACTGGCTTTAATTCTCTCTCCATTTATCTATTTTCTTATCTATTTTCCTGCCTAACACAACCACACAATGGAATACAACACAACTGTAAAGATAGAGCACGGTAATGCAAATGCGCTAAAATCAACCACTGACAGGCAGGAGACCTCTGAATTGTATGCTTTGCATGGGCGAGTGGTACACCATGTAAACATGTCTCAGTAAGGCTGCTACCAAGGACAGGAGGACGCCCTGCCTCGGCATGGGGTGCGTTACGGCAAACGGGAGGTGTGCAACAGGGCACGTGGACACCACTGTTTTTTATAAAGGGGGAGAGTGCACGAATGTAAGTCCCTGCCTAGAACTCCGAGAAGAAAGCCTGTCCCGGGTCCCTCCAGGCAGCCAGACCGCAGAGGGGTCACCGCTGTCACCACTGCCTTAGAGACTGGTGCTGGAGGCAGGGGTTGGCTTATTCCAGCTCCACTGGGAGGCTGGCATGAGGGGGTGTGTGCCCCCTTCCCTTCAGAGAGTGTAAACCCGTGGATGTGTTTGCCCACCCGTTTCCCCCTCGGCTCCTTGTCTTGTTCAGCCCCTCATTGGTGGTGCTCGGTTACCAGCCCAGGACGCGGCACAGTAGTGGTCACTAGCTCCCCTCCCCCGCAGCCCTGTGGGTTGGAGTGAGCCTCCAGGCCGCCCCCGTCCCTGACCCCTGGCCACCGTCCACCTGCTCCAGGCAGGCACGTGTGCCTGGGTGTCCCGTGAGGTGCTGAGAGCAGATCTGCCCTCTGCTATCCTGAGCAACGGCAGCCCCCACCCCAGCTGTGCGGTGGGCGAGCTCCAGCTGCCTCTGAGGTGCGAAGAGGATGAGGAGGCTGCTTTCCACTGAGAGGAAACCATGTGGGTGCTGGGCTGTGGCCACCACGGTGGGGGTGGGGGCAGCACCCGCTGCTCCTGTGCAGATGTGACAGCCGGTGCTGAAGACCTAGGGCAGGCAGGTCTCTGCATCACGGGACACCAGGCCCTGCGTCACAGTCACGAGGCCGGGGTGGGGGCCTACATTAGTGTCATGGGGTGGCCGCAACGGTCAACCACACGCTGGAGGGCTTAGAGCAACAGGAGTTTTCTCCCACTGTTCTGGAGGCCACAGTCTGAAATCAGGGTGCAGGCACCCTGGGGCTCTGGGGGAGGCTCTGGGGGAGAAGCCTTCCTGCCTTTCCAGCTCCTGGGGATTCCAGGTGTCCCCCCAACCTCTGCCTCCACCATCACGGCCTACCCCCATGGCTTCGTCTCTAATTCCAGGACACCCGTCATTGGATGAGGGCTGCCTTTACCCACAGTGACCTCAGCTGAACCCCAGTAATTACATTTGCAAAGACCCTGTTTCCAAATAAGGTCACATCTAAGTTTCTGTGTGGAGGTGAATTTTGGGGAAGCCACTGTGCCACCCACAATGGGGGCTAACGACTCACATTCGTGACCAGCGCCTGGTGCACCTGGCACAGGCATTCCTGGCCGCCCCCGGGAGCCCTGCAGAGCCCTGCTGGCGTCCAGGCTTTGGAGCGCACGGCTCAGAGGCACCCAGCAGGTTCACAGTGTGCGACCACCACCTCTCTCTCATCCCAGAACATCTCCTCCCGCAAAGGGCGACCCCAGACCACCCATACTTACTCCCCGCCCCCTCCCCCAACCCCAGGCGACCCCTGATCTGCTTTCTGTCTCCGTGAATTCGCCTGTTCTAGAACATTCCACATACAGGAACCACACACATGCGGCCTTTGTGTCTGGCTTCCTCCGCTGAGCAACACGTTTTTGAGGTCCACCCGTGCTGTAGCATGTCAGCGCATCACTCCTGTTCGTGGCGAGTGATAGTCCGGTGTGTGGATGCAAGGATTTTGTTATCTGTCAGCAGTGGGTGGACATCTAGTTGCTTCCACTTCTGGCCAGTGTGGCCCCCACCAGTTTGAACACCCGTTCATTTCTTTGGGGTGCACACCTGGGGGTGGAATCGCTGGGTCACCTGACTTTCAGCCGCATTCAGTGCCAGCTTACCCAGCTGCCTCCTTGAGACCACCTCGTGCCCGGCCTGGGGAGCAAGACGGCCTCCTTCCCACTCTTTACCAGCCAGCTGAGCATCCTCCCCAAAATATGGATCAGAGCCCCGAGGCGACCGTCAGAGGCGACTCAGGGGACAGAGGGCCCCGTGTGAGATCCCTGACTCGTGCCGCTGGAGCCCGCTGCCTATTGGTCCCGGTGAGCTGCCGGTGTCCAGCGCCCATCAGTGCTTGTGACTTTCCCTTTCAGCAGATGTAGAGCTCCCATCCCTTGGTAAACAGCCAAAGCCTGCTAGGCTCTGATGGGGCATTTTGTTCCATTGCATTTGATTTCACATTTCCCTTCTATTTATAGCTGACTTTCCCTCTAAGTAATAAAGGGAATAGACACGCACAGAAAAATAGTAAGTGAGGCCGAGGACCAGTGGTCAGGGAGAGGGTAAGAGGGTTGATGGCGTCACGGGATGACTCGGGTTTGGGAAGCCCCCAGGAAGCCAGTCACGCCGGTGCGGGAAGCATAAGGCTCGGGTTCCTGTGCTCACGGAGTGGGGTGTGCTGTGTCTGCCTTCCCCTCCTTTCTTCTTTCCATGAGATCACCACTGTGAAGTGTGCTATCTTCCACGCGTCACCCCGTGAGTCTGGACAAATGTGTACACTTGGGAACGCGACCCTCCACAAAGGCACAGAGCGTCACTGAAAAGCCTTTTGAACAACAGATTCCAGACCCGACCTGCCTGGCTCTGGTTTGGCAAGTCTTGGACAAGCCTGGGGTCTCAGTTTAAGGGGTTCCCAGAAGGCTGCTGGGGGGAAGCCAGCTGGAGGTGCTGATCTGGGGTCAGGGTCCGGGGTCTGTTCCCCCTCCGTGCACGCCTCCAGCAGGTGGGGGGTGTCATCTATCACCGTCCATTGCACTGGAGCTGGTGGGGGACAGTGTTTGAGCAGGTGCGGCCACAGCAACTTGGGACAAGGAGCACAGGCTGCAGGGAGGATGGCTGAGGGCTGATGCGAACCCACAGGCTCTTTTAAAATAATTTGCATGAATATTTAAAATTTGGAAAATTTCACATTGAAAATAAATGTCTAACTTTTTATTTAAAAATGACAAACGAAACAGAAAACAAAATCAAAGCTCTACTAGTTTAAGGCTCTTAGTCCCCAGGCCGTAAGTGGCCAGAGCCACCGGCAGCCGGCTCCTCAGTGCGGCTGGGCCTTTAAGCACTGCTTCCCCTGCCCACTCAGCTCCGCTCTCCTCCGGGCTGGCCCTGGATCCGTTCCAGAATTCAGCCCCTGGCCCATAATAAAAACCATCCCCAAGAAAACAGCCATCCGATAAGGCCACCACGTGGTGGAACCCTGGGAGTTGTGCCAAGTGTGGCCCGGGTCCAAACACCTCTCCTCAGCCCCTGGGGCCCTTCTGGAGTTTGGAGCACAAAGAGGGTGGGTGTAAAAGTACCCAAGAGAAACAGGGAGAGGAAGTGTGGATCAGCAGCTTTCCTTCAGGACAGTTTGCCAGTTGGGCCTGGGGTGGTAACTAACCGACAGGGGGTGTCACCTTGGACCCCCTTTGTGCTCATGGCAGACATAAGCAACAGATTACTGCATTCCTCTGTAAGTCAGGGTTCCCAGTCTTTGCTACGGGCATTTGGGGCCAGATTATCCCCCATGGGTGTGCAGGGGCCGCCTGTGTGCCGTGGGGTGTTGAGCAGCTCTCCTGACTCAGGCCCACTGGATGCCAGGAGCACCCTCCACCCCCATGGTGGTGACCAGAAATGTGTCCAGACACTGTCAAGCCTCCCTCGGCTCAAACTAAGCCCGGGTGCCACGTAAGGGGGCCTAGGCAGCTCACGCCAGCTGATCAGTGCTGGCCCGGGTGGGGCGTCCAGACCATCCCCGACAGGTGCAATGTCCAGGTTGCATGTCTGCGCCCTAGTTATGACCCTCCCAGGGCTTCGGACGCATCCTGTCTCCATGCAGGTGGCTATACTTGGCTCCCAGTGCCCTTGCTCTCTGCCCTCTCCGCCCTTCCTGGCAGGAGCGGTGACTCACGGGCCCAAGTGAGGATGGGCATGTGTCAGAGCAGCTCCAAGGAGCTTCAGGCCCGGTTACAACTTCCTCTCCATTTGTACAAGTGCCAGCCTGGGTGTAAAAGGTAGAGCATGTTCTGTGGAGCAAGAGGCCCCTGGGGACACATGTGTTCCTGCGCATCAGTGAGCCCCAGAGCCAGGTGGAGGCTCTAACCACCGATCTGTCCCCACCCACCCCGCCCCACCCCCACCGGAGGCTGGCGGCTGATGCAAGAAGGCGCAGGATTGCTCTGCCCTGAACTGCAATTCATGCGGGAAGCTGGTGCAAACCCTGTGGCCGCAGGCTGCCCACTGGCTGGCGGCAGGCTGGAGGCGGCTGCCTCTGATCCAGCTGCTAGTGGAGGCTCAGCAGAGGGAGTCAGAGGGGACTTGCTGGGGCTCTGGGTAGGGGAACTTGAAAGGGACCCACGGAAGCAGGGCCCTCCTCCTTCCGCAGCCCTTACAAAGGTGGGCACAGAAGGCAGAAAGGACAAACAGGAGTGACCAGCCGGCATCTCCCTAGACAGACCCTGCCAGAGGCGGGCGGGTGGGGACGGGCCGTGCCGGGGGCTTGCGTCGGCTTCCACTTCATTCAACCGGAGTGAAACACAGCTGTTAAAAGAGGAAACTGTTCCTTCTGCTTGCTGGGGATGAGAGCAGACCTTGTCTGGGGCTGCTGCGGTGGGCGCAGGGCTCAGCTCCCAGTGCGGTGCGGGAAGGGGGCGTACGGAGGAGGCGGGGGTCGGTGGACGGGAAATTACCAGGAAGAAACCTCTGGGGAGGGAGACTCCTTAAACAGACCTACAGGATTCTGGCTGAGCACAGGCCAGGCGACCAGACGTCACCTGGGGAGAGTGGGGCACGAGAAACCCCGTCAATACTGAGGCAACCAGAGTTAACTGCGGGGCTTCTGGCTAAGCTGCTTTCACAGGATTCTCGGCAAACTTGGGTTTTTAGGACAACGCCAAAGGAGGCGGGCTGGACGAGAAGGTGCAGAGGAACCTGACTGCAGCCCGGGAAAGGGCGCGGTGGGCTCATGCTGCCGTTCTGTGCTGTCACTGCACAGGAGGAAATGGGGCTCGGGGTAGCCTGCTCGCCCGTGCAGAGCCCCCAGCGTGTGGGGCTGGCGCAGCCGCGTGGGGCCCACGTGTGTTACCATGACACATCACCTCTGATGGGGGCGGGGATGAGGGGCCAGGCCTCTCCTTCTAGGTCTCTCCCGCGTTCCGGGGACACGGTTCCCCTGCCCCCATCAGACCCTAGGATATGCAGTAAAGTGGACGAACCTCTTTGGGGCAGGGCCCTCCTGAGGCTCCTGACCTGACAACTTCTGGGGTCTTTCCGAGAGTCCGAGGGAGGCCGGGGCTCAGCCGCTGACAAAGCCATGCCGGTGTCCCTTGAATTCCCTTGAATCCCTTCAACAGGGAGCTCCCAGGAGGGTAGTGGAGGCTACTCACTAACACAAGGGCCCTGGTGGCTGCAAGAGCCCAGCTCAGAGCAGCCAGGGTCGAGGACCCCCAGGGACTCCTGTGGCTGGGAGGGGCTGCCTGACCGGCCCACTGGGAGGAGCATGGCCCCCTCCCCTGCAGGAAGGAGCCAGCAAGGGTCTTTCCCTGGCCTCGCTCTCCTTCCACCTGGGTCTCCAGGCGCCTGCAAGCCCAGCAAGAAGCCAGCGGGTGAGAGCAGAGGGGACCAGCCCGTGAGGGCCACTGCCCGGGCCCAGGGCAAGGAGGGGTGCAGAGGGAGGGTCTGCAGGGGCCCCGGGAGACAGCAGACCAAGATTCTTTCAGGTCCGGGCAGAGCACATTGATCGTGAGGCCAAGGGGCTCCAGGCGGGTCGGGGTCAGGGGGGAAAGGAGCAGGGGGAGGCAGCCAGGGGTCAGAGGGCTGAGGGGGTGCCAGCTCGGGGTCAGCACTCCTAGTCATCGTCTCCAGCCACGAGTTTCAGAGCTGCTCACGTTGGGCTGAGCAAGGCTTGGGCAAGCAGGGACCGCAGCCCTGAGCCCAGGGGTGGGGTCAGGATGTGTGCACCCAGAGCTTTGCTGGCAACCTGCCCCACTCCCCTGTCATCTGGACCTGCCTCTGTGGGAGTGTCTCTCCAAGTCCCTGCTTGGCTGAGCTCCTCAGCAGCCCGAACAGGCTGGCACAGGGAAGGGGCCCCGTGATTGCGTGAGTGACGGTCGGAGGTGGAGATGAGGTGAGGGGCCGGGATGGAGCGCCTGTCTGAACAGAGCCTATCCCCTCCTGTGTCAGCAGTGAGGCCTCCATGCTGCCACATACGGCTGCACATTCTGTACACTGCACAGAGGCACCTGGCATGGCCCGTGCTCCTCGCGCCTCCTGTGTGTGCATCCTGGCCGGCGTCTCCTCCAGCTCAAGGACGGGGCATCTGCTTCTTTGCACAGAGATGCTGACCACTAGCCAAGCTCCTGCGGGACTGTGCCTGCCAGAGGGACGGGTCTCCCCAGCAAGGCAGACATTTTCAGTTCTCACCCAGCCACCTGCTCCAGCTATTGCTCTGCAACACATCAGCCTAAAAGCTAAGGAAGGAAGGCAGTGCACTGTGAGAGCTGACGGCTCTGGGCAGCCGGACTCAGGGGGCTGGTTCTTGCCTAGGGCCTCGCACAGCGGCAATCAGATGACAGCTGGGTGTAGACTCACCTCATGGCTTCTCTGACCACATGCGTGGCCCCTGGGCCAGGATGGCTAGCGGTACAGGGGCTGGCTGGGCATCTCTACACTCAGCCTCTCCCGGGGCCTGCTTAGGGCTCCCCCTAGCCTGGCAGTCTCACTGTGGTCCAACTCCCCACATGGAGATTCTGGGCCCCAAGACTGACTAGTCCAAGAGATAAGAAGTGGGGGCTGCAGCCCCCTCAGTCCTGGCCTGGAACTGGCATGGTGTCGCTTCTGGATTCTACTGGCCCAGCAGCTGCAGAGTCCCCCTCAACTCAAGGAGAGGGGTTCTAGATCCCACCCTTGGTGCAAGGAGGGCCCAAGGACTTGTACGGTCACCTTTAACCCACCACTGTGCCGTGTAGACTAGGTGACAGCCAGACAGAAGACCTGGCACTAGGGACGAAAGGGACCCCAAAATGAATAAAATCCCACCCCTGCTCTCCAAGAGTCTCCAGCCTTGTCAGGAGGGTGAGGGTGCTGGGGTGGCGACATGGATCATGCCCAGGAGGCAGGACAAGGTGCCCCGTGCTGGTGCTGGTGGCCATGGTGTTGGGGTGGGGATGGCAGTGGCGCTGGGGAAATTCAAGGAGGGTCTGTCTGGTCTTTAGGCCTCTGGAGTCTGTGGTCAGCTGGAATGGACTGAACCCCTCAACTTGCCAGGTGTCAAGGGTGTGGCCAGGGAGGTGCTGCCCAAGGATGGGGAGGGGGCTGCAGGGCACAAGTGGGCAGGAGCCTTGGGGAACCAGCGGAACTCAACAAACACGAGACAGCAGGGACCAGTGGAGAAGGTGGGGCGGAGGGGCAGGGGCTGCCGGGTGGGGGGGGCCAACGCCGTCCAAAGCAGGGAGGCAGGAGGCTGAAGCCCGGGGGCAGGCAGGCCCGTGCCAGGGAGGCCTCCAACGGGCACCCATTGGCGCCCTGCCACAGCCACAAACGGTATAGCTCGAAACAGCAGGAGCGGCTGCCCTCCCACTTCTGGAGGCCCCGTGGCCCAGTCAGGCCGACACACACAATCCCTGCCTTCTCCGGCTCCCAGGGGCTCAGGCACCCTTGGCTGCGGCCGCATCCCTCCAGCTCTGCCCCTGTGTGCAGTGTGTCTGTCTCTCAGATTTCCCTCTCCTGTCTCTTATAAGGACTCCGGTCATTTTGTTTTTTAGCCTAATTACATTGCAAAAACCCTGTTCTAAATAAGGTCACATTCACAGGTACCAGGGGTTGGGCTTGGGTGTATCTTTTGGGGGGATACCATGCAATCCACTACGTCACACTGGATGAGGACAGGCCCTAAATTCAGCGACTGGTGGCCTTATAAGTAATGTGAAGACACAGAGGCAAAGGTAGACGCTGGAAAGCTGCAGCTCCCAGCCAAGGAGGACCGAGGCCTGCTGGCGGCCAGCAGAAACCGGGCGGACCGGGAAAGGCCCCTGCCTGCGGCCTTCAGAGGCAGCTCGGCCCCACCCACGCCTCTGTCCCGGACTTCTGGCCTCGGAGTCTGAGGGAATTAGCTTCTGCTGTTTCAAGGCCCCGGCTGTGCCAGTTTGCTGGGCAGCCCCAGGACACGCCGCGCCCCCGGCACCACGTCTGACGCATTCCTGCTGCATCCAAGCCCCACATCAGCCTTGATGTTCTGCATTTTCCCTGCCCTTTGTCTGTATCTTGGATTTACCATGAAATGCAACCACTAGGTAAGTTCTGACTTTTTGACCAAAAGAACTAGAATTATCTTTTCTGATTATTTATGTACATGGACAGAAACACCTCTGGGCAAGCAGAGGACAGAGGGTGACAGGGCAGCGAGGGGAAGGTAAAAAGAAAGAGCCAAGAGCCCGGACACTGTCATGTTACGAGCCTGGGGGCCTCTGCTGTCAGCCTGTCCTCCCGCTCACAGGGCCTCGCACCCCCACCCTGGCACTGACCCCGGCCCAGGGCCGCCGTGCCCCCCAGTGCAGGGACCCCGCGGATGGATGAGCAGAGACCCGCCCCTCCTGTCCTGGGTCTGCCCCCTCGTGACCACAGGGCCCACCCGCCCGTGGGACCCTCGGCTCCAGCTTTTCTCTCTCTGGGCTGTGAAGCAAAACATGTCAGCACCTCTGTGCACCTGGGCACATGTGCCTGCCTCACCCGGACCCTGTCAATGGCCTCTTGCCATCTGTACTGGTTTCCTTTGTTGTAATTACCACGAATTCAGTATTTTCCAGTTCTGGAGGTCAGTTGTCCACAACAGGTCTCGTGGGGCTAAAATCAAGGTGTGGGCAGGGCAGGCTCCCCCTGGAGTCTCATGGGGGGCTCTGTCCCTTTGCCTTTCCCACCCTCAGTCAGTGGTGCGTGACCCCTCACGGCAGCCCTGGGGTCACCCGGACACTCCAGGATAATCACTCAATCCCATTTGCAAAGCTCCTTTGCTGCCAGGCAGGGTCACGTGCGCACAAGTTCCCTTGGGGCTGGGACAAGGCTGCCTTGCCCACCCCGCCATCCTTCATCCCACGGCAGCCACGGTGCTCTTTCTTAGGAGGTACATCCCTTCCTGTTACTGCCCTGCCCTGCCTGCCACCCTCCAGCAGCTCAGAGCAGAGCTCGGGACAAAGCCACAGCCTCCCACTTGCTGACAGCTCCGTGGGGGTGGCCTGCCCTGCACCTGCCCCCTCAGGCTGCGGCTGCCCCAGCACCACTCCTTTATCTGTTCTGGCCGGACCCCGAAGGAGCCCCTGGCCTCCCCACCACGTTGCCCTGTTAACTAACACATTTATTACCACGCAGAACTGCCTATGTGTCTATTCACCTGCTCCCTCCATAGACGAACGGTGCGCCCAGGACAGCAGCGGCCCCAGGAGACAGAGCAGCTGCAGGCGCTCCCCAAATGTTTGTAAGATGAACAAGGAATTCCGCGGAAGCTCATGAGTTAGGGCAGTCCCGTTGGGTGTTTCTTGGCACGGTAGTGCCGTCCCGTTCCCAGGCAGTTATTCAGACACACAAAGGGCTCTTGGCCTCAGCTGGGGGAGAACAGAGGGGACAGTGTGCTGTGCAGACACTCGAGTCTCCATCCCCTGGACGGCCATTGTGCCACTCGGACTGATGAAGTCCCTCCGACAGTGAGGAAACAGCACCACGACTCCTCTGCTGGGTCTTCGCCCAGGATCTGGGATCTTGCTTACTTGACCCGCCACTTCCAGACCCACGTTTGGCCTTGGCTCTTGACAGCAGAGAATACTGCCCATTGGCAGGGTGCCCAGCTTGGCCGAGCTCTGTAACCACGAGATAAATGATGCCCCATGTCTTAGCAGCAGGACACGGCTTGCTTCCTCTGGGCAGAGGAGCCTGGGGGTGGGGGGCCTGGAAGATGGTGGCACTCAGCAGCAATGGCAGCTGAGCCCGGGGAAGCAAGACACACAGTCACGTCCCGGAACATTCACATCCTTGCCCTGAGTTGCAGAGACCTTCACCCGTTCTGGCATGGTTGTTAATTACAGTGAGATCTACAATTATATCTGCAGAATTCAGTTTGCATGATTTTGCTCGGGGCAGGAAAGATGCACCCACTAGCCGAGTAGATGGAAGGCCAGTGAGACAAGAGACTTCTGCGGTGTAATTAGATGGAATGCCTGATGCGAGTCTGCTCTCGTCTGCTTTCCCAGGGAAGGGCCCTCTAGAGACCCTGGAGACCTGAGTGCACAGAAGGAGGGAAGGGGGCTTGCCTTCTCCTGGAAATGGTCCACAGAGTCAGAGCCACACAAAGCCTCTGTAGAGCTGAGGGGTGGAGGCTGCCGTGGGGGGTGGCATCAAGCCTCCCCTCACCCCACCCCCCCACAGCAGCTGCACTGAGTCACGTTTTGTAAAAACAAATCTCTGCATCCTTGTTAAGCCTGTGGGTATACCCGGCAATGGACTGTCAAACCAACTCCGACCGTCTTGTGGGCAGAGGGGCCCCGCAGGGGACTCCCCGTGCCTGTGCGCGGAGCAGCAGCCTGGGCTCCGTCCCGGGGACAGGGGCCGTGGCGCCCAGGGTGCATCCCCTGCCACTCCTCTGTGTCTGTTAAAACCTGCAGGATCCTGTGTGCCCATTCCCAAGGAATGAAACAGCCGGAGGGACCCAGGAACCACTGAGCTGTCACCCCAGCGGATGAATGGCCTCCCCAGCATGGCGGATGCGCTCTGACAAGCCGCTTTCCTCCTGGTCTTTGGTCCTCCGGTCATTTTTCAATAGGTAGCCAAAGATTTCAGGCAGCATGTGTGTCTTGGGTCAGAAATAAAGGAGAGTGCTCAAGGTGGGTTTGCGGGCCTCTTCAGTGGCACCTGCCCTGAGCAAAGGGTACTGCCAGTGCCTGGCATTGCACTCTGGGGCGAGAGTCACCACTTTTCCATGAAAATGACAAAAACAGTAGCTGGTCAGGCTCTGCCTTTAGAAATTGAGGCCTCCTGGCAACTGGGCAAAATCCTACTAAAGAACTGTGGAGACTCCCGGGGAGCCAGTGGCCTGGGGGGAGACGGGGACCTTAGGAGTTGGAGCTGTGTGTTCTAGATTACTGTGGGGCCAGGGTGGCGTCTCAGGGACAGTGTGTCGGCCACACTCTGGCTTCCTCCTCACTTTCAGTTCCCTTGGTGTAAATGTGGAAAAGTACCGTGGAGCCATTTCATCCGGGACTAAAGGAACATGTGGGCTTCCTGTGAGATCACAGCACATCCAGCCTCTTGTGTGTGCGCTACTCTGCCTGTATCACCCCTTCCTTCCTTGACCTCTGGAGAGCCAAGCGCCCCACGGCTTATTTTTCTCTCCATATTGTCCTAGTCATGCTCAGGTCTTCGCATTTCCATTCAGATTTCAGGGTCAGCCTGTCAGCTTGCACACAGACATGAATATATGTGCCTGCAGAAAGCCTACTGGGGTCTTTGTTTTCTATTTGTTTATTGATGATACATAGAAAAACAACTGATTTTTGTACGTCAACCTTATATCCAGCAACCTAACTAAACTTACCTGCTGTTTCAAAATGATTATTAGTAAATTCCTCTGGGTTTTCTACATTATGTTGTGTCTGAATAATCATAGTTTAGTTTCTCCTTTCCTGAACATTATGCGTTTTTCCCCCTTTTTCTGTCTTTTCACACTGGCTATGCCCTCCTGTGCCATGTTAAATGGATGCAGTGAGAGAGGCCTGACAGCTTCACCTATTTCTCACCTCTTCCCCTCACCAAGAAGCTTATGAAGGATTCTGGGAAGATGGCAGGGGCACCATAGTTTTTGACTATTGGAAAATCCCCACTTAAAAACAGATACAATGACTTAGAAAATAAAAATCCCAAGGGACTCTCATGAGGGTACAGAGGACATGGTACAAGCCAACAGATTAAATGCACAAGCAGGTAGAAGAATCCTCTATTCAGCCAGACATTAAGACATTTGCGAAAACACAAAACAATGCCAGTCTTCTCACTAAATGTGTTATTTTGTTAAAAAGAAATATAGTTACTTTTCATTAAAAAATAGGTTGTTTATGTTAATACATCATAGGATTATCATTGCTATCTTAAACGAATTAATCAATACATCTTTAAAATAAAAGATATCCACGGATACCACCACCACCAAAACCAGGACCTGAGGTGTTCCCACACAGCCCGACCTTGCAGTGGGTGGGGTCAAGTCACTGCCAGGCACAGATCTGGGGGTGCTGGGTGCATGTGGGGAGTAATGAGCCTGAGCGCAGGGGCCCTGGAGCACCAGGCATGGCTGGACAGCATGGCAGCTGGCCAGTCTGTGACCAGCGGGTGAAGCTGATGAAGGTGTTAGGCAAGAAAATAGGTAGGAGCACGGTGGGAAGAGAACAAGGCCGGTTAAGCCCACTAGAAGGAACTCAAAAGGTTAACCAGTTAAAACTAGAAACCCAGAAAAGACTCAGAGTTAATGAGTTAATCAGCTGATGCTCACAAGGCCAGGAGCAACTTGGCCTGGAATGTTTGAATATTCCCCAGATACAGAAAAGTATCTGAGCACAGCCCACGTCTTCATTGTGTCAATTAGGTCACGCCATTGTGAGATTTACTTTAGCCCGCCTGCTAAAAGGCCCAGCTACAAACAGCGTAATAAAGACAGGAAGATTCCACCTTAAAGCTAAAATTGCATTTAAAAACCCAAGAAGTTAAGAAGTAACTTAACATACTCTTGAGCAAACAGACAATAACTCAGCCCACCTTGGGGGCAGGGCAGGCGGTCCTGATTGATCTGCTCCCAGACCAGGAAGCTGCTATCATGAGACGGGACCAGAACAGCACGTGTCTTATGTTAATTTTGCAGAACTACCTGGAAGACTGATAAGAAAAGACTTAATGTCTCATCAAAGATAAACATCTTGAGACCACTTAACACATCCACACCCCTACCCCTTTGTCACATTCCTGAAAAAAACCAACCTTTCAGTGTGCACCTCTCTCTGAGGTCACCTGCACTGCGTAAGTGTGCAACTTTAACTTTTCCCCAACCTTTCAGTGTGCTTCTCCCCGAAGTAGCCCACACTCCCCTTTCTCTGAATGTGCACGTTCTCTCTTTAAATAAAACTTAAGCCTTTCAAGGCGCTTCTCCTCCCTGAGGTTGCCTGCACATTTTCTCTCTTTAAGTAGGTAATTTTAAATAAAACTTTTACGCTGCTTCACTATCATGTCTCTGCCCTTTCTTTGTTGTGGTGGGGACAAGAACCAAGGACAATATGCAATGACCCCCCCGAACAAAGGGGTTGCTGTCATGAGAGTGGGAGGATACAGGGCGACCTGGTCATGTCTGCACCATTCCAGCCCCTGTGAGCTTCCCACAGCGACCAGCCAGGGCCTCCCGCCAGGACAGAGCCCCGTGCGGAAAGGGAACTGCTGGAATGGCAGCAGGATGGATCAGGGCAGGGACAGTAGAGACAAATAAAAGGGAGGTATGGGTAAAGTGGGGCAGGGCCCCAAGCCAGCAGTCCCAAAGGCTGGCCACTGTGGGTGTCAGCTTCACAAGGAGCTTTAGGTGAGTGGTGTCTATGACGTAGGAAAACCTCCTTTGCGTCAGGCCTCCTGCTAAATACTCATGAACATTAAATTCACATAAAAAGCAACTGAAAAGTGTCTGTTAGGGTCCAGGCTTCCGAGGCTTCCCCAGAGAACAAACTACACAGGCATAGAGATGTGAATTCAAGCAAAGTCTTTATTCAGCCAACTAGTTGGGGTCCAAGTCAGCCCGACGCAGCGGGTCTCAACAAGGACCCCGAGCACTCAGAGCCAAGGGTTTATATAGCAATTTCAAAGCACTTAACTCATAGCAATTTTCTATAACTATACATTATTCTTGCAAGACATATATCCTGGGGTTAAGCAAGGGCAGGGTAAGACTACTCCTCAATGGTTAGGGAGGTTCTGCACGATAAGCTTGGTATGTAAGATTTACTGACCAAGGTTAGCTGACCAAGGGTCACAGCTGCCCACCACCCGGTGCTCATGATTAACTTGTTTTTCAAGGCCTTACCCAGTTCCAGTTTTTCTTTCTAAGTCACATACTCAGAAAATGGCTTCTAGGCCTTTAAGATGGCTATGCTTATGCTAACCTATTTCTATTCTTACATGTCAAGGTCAAATCCCATACAAAGTTTCTACAAGAACAATGAGACTAAGCAGAACAGTATTCCTTACAGAGAACAAAGCGCTTCAGAAGGAGATGCTCCAAAAAAAAAAAAAAGAGAATAAAACTCTAACGTGCTGTTTCAAAATAAGCTTAAAATGTTTAAGAAAAAGATACAACATGTGAAAGAACATTGTCACCATACCTCAAGTTATAAAACTCAGAAATGAGGTGACAGGCTCAAGAAAATAATACAAAAGAAAAGAAAAAAGTCATTTCATAAACGCAGATGACCTGAGGAACAGCACAGAGCAAACAAGCACAGGGAGACACGGGGAGGGTGAAAAGGGGAAACACTTCAACAGTCGAAAGGAAACAACACAAAAGGATTTGAAACAGAGAACTTTTGAGGACAGGCAGGAAAGATCCAACATACAGGTAACAGGAGTCTTGGAGGGGGATAAAAAAGCCAAAACAAGGCAACAAGAAATAGGACACTCTGTATTCAAGAAACCTTTCCTGAAACACAGTCGTTTGACAGCACGAATGGAGAGAGCCCACTGCGGACCTGGGAAATCAACCCAGAACAACCAGTGCCGGGACGTCTGTAAGTCCGGGGAGAGGAAATCCCAGGGCAAAATACCTCTAAAACCGAAATCAGTCAAAGGGAGAAATAAAGTTTAAAATCCTTTTATTGCTTACATACTGCAGTCCAGCGCCCTCTCTCTGTCCTACTCAGCACTCTCCTTCCCCTCTCAGGTTCGGATAAGCCCTTGGTTGCCCAGGTAATTACCCATTGATGTGCAGATGAATGTTTATCCACCCCTGAGGAACGCCTACTGATAGGCAGATGCACTAAAGCCATACTTCGCTCCATCCCTGAGGATGCAGAAAGCCAGGCAAGATATTCTGGAAATAATACAATTTTACCTACAATGTCATTCAGTAAAATTACTGGTGTTTAAAGAAAAAGAGAAAAATCCTTTGGGCCTCTTGGTAAAAAGAGCCCTGACTTATAAGAGATCATAAATAAAGATTATCCTGTCTTCACAGCAGCAGCACTTTATGGGAGAAGTAAAGGGAGTAACATGCTAAAGGTGCTCAGGGACAGAAAACTTCAGGCAAAGGTTCCTCATCCTGCAGAACTGACCTTTAGGTATGAAGGGCAGGGTCCAAATGCCACCCATGTGCAAGAACCCCAGGGTTCCCGTAAGCCCTTTGGAGGTGCCTACTAGATGCTGGGCTTCAGACAACTTATCCAAATGACCACAGAGATGTCAGTACCGGCCTGCTGGGGAGCGCTGACTATCCAGTGTTCTGAAGAGGTGGACGCTGGAGTACGCAATGGAAATAAACATAGGGGAGTGGGGGTGCCACCTGCAGTAAGTTGTAACTCAGCGGTCACTGGTCATGGTGATGCTGGGGTTCTTGTTCACGGAGTCAAAGAATGAACTTTGCAAACACTCTGGGTAGGAAAGCAAGGGAGAGGCTTTTATTTAGAGGTAAAGTGAGAGGACATAGCTCCTGGCGCACACCAGGACGAGACAAGAAAGCCCAGTAGCCTAGGGGTTTTATGGGAGGTTGAGGATTTTCAGGAACGTGATAAAGGGCCAGGGGTGCAGACTTGTTAACTGGTCCCGAATGTTCATCTTTGCTGCGACATTAAGTCTTTTCTATTCCAGGTAATTTTGCCAAGTCAACTTAACACAAGGAATTTACTGCTCTGATTCCTTCCTGGGATAGCAGCTCCCCTCTGGGAGCATATCAATCAAGACCACCTGCCCTGCCCCCAAGGTGGGCGGAGTTACTGTCTGTTTGCTAAAGAGTAAATTAATCTTCTTAAACTTCCTGGGTTTTAAAATGCAATCTTAGCTTTAAGATGGAATCCTTTCTGCTTTTACTATGTTGTTTATGTCTCGGCTTGCTCACTAAATTAATTGTCCGGGTTGCAAATTACTTGATTAGGGGATGGAGGAGGAAAAACAGCAATGGATAACATTAAAAAAAAAAATAAGCTGGGCCTTTTAGCAGGCTAAAGTGAATCTTACAATGACGTGATTAATTAACACTATAAAGACATGCGCTATCCTGAGATACTTTCCTTATCTGGGGAATAGTCAAACATTCCAGGCCAAGTTGCTCCTGGCTTTTTAAGCTTTAACTGATTTCACTGAAGCATGCCTTTATTAACGGGATTCTGACTTTGCTTAATGTTTAGCATGGAATTTTGGTCGTGGTTTCTTTGCACATTGTTATGCGGCTCTGTGATTAATATGCTTTGCTTCTTTCCGGAGGTCCTCACCCCATGGTCCCTGTCTCAGTGGCATGGATGTCCCTGTCCTGAGGCTATTGTATGTGGGACATGGGACACAGCTGGCAGGTGGCAGGGAGAGATTCTAGGTCTTTTGTCCCAGGATTCTGGTTGTGGGGGAACCGAGACAAAGATGCAGCACAAAGTCAAAGAAACCCCACAGGAACACTGTACCCCCAGAGCCCAGACTGCAGTCTTAAAATACCATTTCCCACCCCCACCAAAAACACCCCATGGCTTGGAGTGATGGTGGACTGTCGCAGTCAGGAGCCTACCCCGACGGGGCCCCCCACGCCATCCACAGCCACAGGCTTTTAGGGCAAGTTCACTGTCTCTGGGTTGGGTGCTAAACTCCAGCACCGCAGCTGCCTGGTAGGAGTTGTTCTGGCATCTGAATCCAGAGTTGTTGAAAGTGGGAATGGATGTGGTGGTGGGGGGCACAGGGGCCTAGGAGAAAGGGTGTCACTGAGCCACCCGACAGCCAAGCAGAAGAACGGAGGGCGAGAGCCGGTGTGGGTCTGTGGCTGTATCGGTGCCTCAGTCCTCCAGGGTTTGGAGGCCCAGCAGCAAAGAAAGCCAGAGGCTTAATTTCTTTGTGTTCCACTCCCTGATTTGCAAAATAAAGCCAGAGGTATTCGGCAAACCCAGCATGTCGAGGAAGAATGCGGGCCAAGACTAAAGGATTGGCATCCTGGAATTCATTGTAACTGCTGAGACTGGGGAAGGGCAGGGAGAGGGCGTGGCTGTGGGCCCACAACAAGGACGGGGCACTCCCACAGCGCTGGGCGCACCTCCGGAGCCTGGAGGGCTCACTTTTTGAGCAATCCCTCGGAGCCAGGCCCTGCCCTGAAACCTCGCCCTGCCAACCCCCATCCCCCTGGGCTCTGCTTGCAAATCTGAAGGCGCAGCAGCCTCGTGGTATGCAAGGATCGCCTGCTTTCCTGGCCCAAGGTGCAGGCCCAGGCAGAGGAACAGGGACACAGGTTGGGAGAACGTCTTGTTTCTCCAACTCACGCCTGAAGGGCGGGCAACTCTGGGTCTGCGTTAGGCCCTTCTCATGGCTTTGGAAGGTCATTCCGGTTTTCACCGTGGTCACTGATTTAGAGAAGCAATGCTGTGAAGTTCACATCTTTGAGTCCAGAGCTTCGGCCTTGTTTTCCAATCACAATGAAGTACACTGAAGGAAACTGCCCTGTGACTCTGGCTCCTGTATGTCCAGTGGCTCCTAAGCAGCAGATAAACAGTTCAGTATTCCCTTTGATGCCTCAGTGGGAGACACCTCCAGTTCTGAATGGATTTATTTGTTTTGACTTTTTGAGTTGAACCTGGGGCAGTTGACAAAGGCATCGGGGTTGCTGGGGGACAAACTTTAAAGAAGGCCTGGCCTCAGTAAGATTTTCTTAGAGAGAAATTCTCTTCCATTTTCTAGAGTAACGAACTCACCTTGCCAGCCTCTAAATGCCGCATGGAAGTGAGTCTCAAATGACTTCCTGTGCCAGCACTTCAGCTGGGGTTTGGGGAATAATCTGGAGGGCAGGTGCCGCGGGAACATAGCTGGCATGAAGGTTCTGTGGGTAGGCACCTGAGGACGCTTTTGCAGGCAGCCTGGGGGCCCACAGGGGCCGCAGTCACATAAGGAGTGAGGGGCACTCTCTGAGGAATGGGATTCTCAAAAACCTTTACTCCCTACTACCACGCAAGGTTCTAGGTGATTCCTACCTCAGAGCCCTCCGCATGTCCACGTCTCAGAACTGTGCAGCGTGGCAGCAAGGCCCGTGTTAATACCAAGTAGTGGATGGCTGGTACTTAGAATCATGAAAACAGGGCACCCAGAGAGATAAGGAGGCCAGTGGGCACCCAACAGGGATAGAGGGAGGCCAGTGTCAGCATGGAGGGGACGGACGTCAAATGAATGCTCCTGGGCATTTTTGTCTGTAGCCCAAGAGCATTTAGGAGACGGGGAATTACCCATCACGGGTATGTTTCTCCAGAGAGCAGCAGGTGGAGCCCCCCGGGCCTGGCGTCACAGGGGTATGGTTTGGGATCCACACCCTGAGAAGCGAGCTGCATCCTAAAGCGATGGCAGGTCCTCCATGGGACCCAGAATGGGGCCTGACAAAGGACATCAGCGGAAATAACAGGCAATTCCAAATAAAGTCTGTCTGGAGTTTAGTTACCAGCCATGTCCAAAGTTGCTCTCTCCATTTTGACCGACTTACCACGGTTGGGAAAGATGAACACGTGAGACCTCCTGGAACTATCTTTGCAACGTTTCTGCACATTTAAAATAATTCCAAGACAGGAAAATGAATCTGATTTAAAAAACGCAGACCAAGCCTCAGGTGCATAGGCTGGAGGCCTGAGAGTGCGCAGCTCAGATGGCTGAGCAGGTACTAGGCCAGCAGGCGAGGCTGATGGGGAGGGAGCTGAGTCTGTCTGCAGTACAGGGGTTGGCAAGCCCTGGCCCTTCCCTGTGCTTTGTCTAGATGGTGGGGTGATAATGCTGAAGGTTTCCATTATGATTAGAAGACCGCAAACGTCGGCCCTTCCCCCCGGCCCTGAACAATCGCTTTCCTCACCTGGCAGGCAGGAGGGCGGCTTCTTTCTGCACCATTTGTTTTCAGAACAATTGAGAAACAGTCACCTATGGGTTTCCATAGACACCTGAGACACGGGGCGATGGTGACGCCAGGGGCTTGGCACCTTCCTGGATTACAGAAGCCTGCACGGGGGTCCCAGACTCCACCGTCTCCCTTCCGTGCCCTCTCTGCGTGCCCAGTGCTGGGGGCCCTACACCCTCCCTCGGTGAACCATGTAAACCCGTGAACGAATCTATATCGCTGCCCCTCCTAAAAAGCAAAGAACAAATGCGGCTTCTGACGCACTCTTCTAGGAGGCAGGGGTGAGTTCCAACAGCCACTCTTCCCAGCCACCTCCTGTCCCGGTCCCCCGGCCCCAGCCCGCAGGGGAGGCCCGGCAGCTGCCGGCGGACCAGCGGCCCCCGGTGGCTCGGCCGCGTCCAGGCGCAGGTGCCTCCGCCCGGGCGCCGCGCCCGGATGACGCAAGACCGCACCACGTGGCTGGGGACGCGGAGCCCGCCCCCTGGCGGCCGCGGCCGGCGGCGCAGGGCTCCGCCGCAGCCAACTTCCCGGCGGTGTTGCATCAGCCGAGGGGGGCTGAGGAATCTGGCCCCGCGGGCTGCGGCCTGGGGTCGGGCGCCCAGCTCCCCGCCACGCGCGGGGCCCCGGCGGGCCTCTGGGCCGTGGGGCCGTGGGGCAGTGGGCGGGGGTGGGACGCACCCGAGGCCCCTTTCTCCTGCCGAGAGCCCTGCGCCCGGCCCCGACGGGGAGCTGGTGGCCCACTGGGACCGCCGCGCCGCTCTAAGCACGCGCTGCGGCTGTTGCTGACCCCAGGCCCGGGTCTGCGGTGACCTCCCGTCGCTTGATCCTTTCTGCCCAAGTCCTCGTCCCAGTAAAGGGTCAGAAATGAGGAGGGGCCGGGGCAGGGGGATCATGCCCAGTTCGCAGGAATGGTAATTTTTAAATATGGTTACGTTTTTCCCTTTTTTTCCTTCTCCTTAAAATGTATTTATGAATGGGAACGGGTCCACGTGCGCCTGTGGGCGAAGCCCCTTTCCCTTGCGCCTGTCGCCCCCTGCTGCCCGGCCGCAGCGTGGTGACACAGGTGGGACGCTCCCGGCCGTGGAGGAAGCCGGGGCAGCCCCCAGGGACGCGTGGACAGCGCTCCGTCGGGGCGCAGGCTGTGATGGGACCCGTGTGAGCCTGCGGGGTCACGCGTGTGCCCCGGGGAGGGACCCCCCAGCCCTCCTTTCGGGGGGGTGGGCACTGGCTTCCGGCACCCCACGCGCCGTGTCCCGACCTCACAGCCCTGTCCTCGCAGGTGTGCTGCTCCCTGGGGATGAATCGAGGGTGACGGTAGATGCACGCGTCGCGTGAGGTGCTCCCTCCCCGCCACCACGTCGTCTGTGTCCTGGATTTGGGCCGTTCCGGGGGTGCATGGTAGTGTCGTCCTGTGTCTTACTTCGCCTTTCCCTGGTGGCACCCGATGTGGAGGGGCCTACATTTCCTACAGAGTCATCGGTGGGCTGCTCGTGGGGGGAGGAGGGTATCTGAGGGAGAGCGACACGGAGACGCTCTGCGTGGCTGCTCTGGGCCCGAGTGAGGCCCACGGGGGACGGTCCAGGCGCCAGAGGGAGCATGAGGTCCTCCTGGCCGCCTAGTTACACGGGGTCTCCGTCTTGCCTCAGACCAGCCGCCACCCGTCCCCTGGAAGGACCTATGCTGTGTTTTTGCTCTCGGCCCTGACGGTGTTTCTGGGGCCATCCATTGCTGCAGAATTCCCCTCTTTTTCCACCTGGGGCCTTCTTTCTCAAGCTAGAGCAAAAAATAAAAAGGAGGGAGGAAGGCAGGCAAATGGGAGAAGCGGTTCCGTGTGGGAGCTGACACCCGGTTCATTCCCGAGGACGTGAGGGGTCAGTTACCAGTCTACAAGGGGACATCAAGGCCCGTTTATGGGCAAGACCGGACTTGCACCTGCTCGGAACGCCTCGGGCCTGGCTGTTTCTCCTCCTAGCAACTGTGACTGTATCCAGTGGTCTTGCATTCCCCTTTCTAAATCTTCATTTTCATTGCACTTGAGTTTCTATTTCAAAAGTGTGTGGCTCTAAGTCTTTGGAAATTAATCATCTGGGTATAGCATATGATATTAAAACATTTGCCCAACTGAAATATTCACTTCCTCTGACCATGCGTGGTGAGTCATTTGGGGACTTTATTCATTCACTGTTTATTCATAATTTGTTAACATTTAACAAATAATGCAGTATTTTTGTTCTGAATATATAAAAGTGAACAAACGAGATTAAAATCTAGGGGAAGAGGTTTACAGCATGTGAATAATTATAACACTAAGTTTCTAGCACATTGCCACGACCATTCAAGGAAATGGACTAATGTGAAAATCTTGGTTTACTTGGAAATCAGATAACCTGAATGTTATTCCTGGAATGGCTTTGAAAAACTGGGCAACGACTTAATACTCCAGCCCAGTTTCTGAGTGCCTCTTACTACATACCAACCCTCAGAATCTGATGTAAAAGTCTTTGTTGTATTTCACATATTTTATGTTAATTGCATCATTCACTGGTGTGACCAAGAATAGGAGGATGTGGTTAGCGCTGCATCCATAATGTCCGTTTCAGAGCTGAGTTTCCATGAAGGGTTAACACCTGGGCTCCCCCAGGTGCTGAGGTTAGAGCCTCATGGAGGAACAGTGAGAGGAAAGCCCACCTTGAGGATTAAGAGGTTTCAGCTGTGGGATCTGTTTGCATTGCCAGGCAGCTGGAATTTAAGGGGCTGCCTCCCTGAAACTAATAAGCCCTAGTGGTTGACTGTGAGTCACTGGGCTGAAAACGGAGCTGGTACCTGGATCAGCTGGGATCAGAGAGGCAGATGCTCAAAACTGTGATGCTCTAGGGATTTTACAAATTGACTCACTTTAAGAATCATCAATATCTGCAATTATTTGGTCAAGGAGTTTTTACCTTCTTACAAACTGTTAGCATTAGGGGCTGATCTGGCCTGTTTGACAAACTGTATTTTCTTCAGTCTGGTGCCTCTGATGGCTGAGGGAGGGACAGTGAGTGGGGGCCGTGTCCGCGCAGGTGTAGGGGACACTCTTGCTGGGAAACAGGCCTGAGCCATCAGGGGCGCACAGGTGGCTTCCTTGCAGTCGGCTCACCGACTCGCTGTCCACGTGACGTTAAAGGGTGCTGCCTCGGGTGCACTGAGCACGTCCAGCCGGGCGTCTGACTTCCGTACCCTTTTCTGCGCTGTCATCTCAGGTTTGGTGTTCCTTTTCCCCAGTTTTTGCATCTGACGACTTACAAGATTCCCACGATCACCACGTGATGCCTCTGAGATCCAGTGACAGCAGACACGGAAGGGCAAGAGCGGAGGCGGGTGAGCGAAGCGGGTGAGCGATCCCGCAGCACGGCCCCGGGCCGAGGACCGGTCAGCAGGAAATTCCCCCGAATGCTGAGTGGTTGTGTGTGGGAGCAAAGCCTGTGGGTGACGTTGAGGTTTCTTTCTTAGACTTGTTTGTATTTTCCAAATTTTAAAAATAAGTATATATTAATTACACACTGAAAGATACCGTTTAAAAAATGAGGCGGTGCTGTCATATGGTGACCCAGGTCATTCGGACCAGTCCTCCCGTTCTAAACAGCTGAAGAATACTGGATAAATGTTGAAACACATCATCTTATAGGTATCAGAAAGCTGACAAGCGATGAAGAATCGCCAAAGCAGATCACGTGGAAAGTAGAAACAAAAAGAAATGGGGGTAGTAACTGGAAGATTTTGCTTCCGGCTCCTGCCTGCCTTTGACTCTGGCCTTGACGGCCTCGGGGCCTTAACGCCTCCGAACTCAAGGCGGTCGCAGGTGGGATCTAAGGGGACATCCTCTGCAGATTAAGCTGCGATCCTCAGGGCGGTGTCTGGAGGATAAGGTTGAAACAGAGGTAATCCCGCTCCCTTTGGGAACCGCAAGGAGGCACCCCAGGACCGAGCAGGGGAGGGGGGCAAGATCCCTGAGACGGTGACCACATCCCAGCCCTTTCCTGGACTTCAGTCTCAGTCTGCATCACCCAGGTTGATCCTAACACCTGAGACCGGTGTTCCTAACACCATGAATCTGGACTCAGGATGTCAAGAGCCCGCGGTGCCATAGTTGTCTGACTGACGCAAAAGCAATTTGCTTTGGAAAAAGACGATTTGGATGGAATCTCTCAGAGGACATTCACAAGCAGCTCTCTAAGGATGACTTGCAGCACCCGGGCAGTGCAAGCTGATCAATGTACTTATTCTATTTAAGGAAACAAAAGAAAAGCTAGATGGCACCTGCAGGCAGCATGAAGCTATAAAAGTGACCTGGCAGACCTGAGAAAAGACACAGAACCTTTGAAAATATACTCATCCCAATTAAAAATTATATGGATGGCTGAGGCAGATTTGATGGGGCTGGCAAAGAATCCACGAACTAGCAGGTCAATCAGAAAGAATTATCCAGAATGCAGCCCAGAGAGACAGAAGGAGAATGGAGAAGAGAGGGTAAGAGACCCAGAGAAGTAAGAAGGGACGGCACGCCTCCCGAAGGAGAGGAGCAACTGGGGAGCAGCCCCGAAGAGAATATGTAAGAAATTCAAGGACATGATAAAGCTGCCATCCACAGGGTCATGAAGACCAGTACATCCCAAGCAGGATAATAAATTAATATCTAAATATATCTTAGAGAAAGTGCAGGATAATTAAAAAAAGGCAAGATAATTAAAGCAGTTGCAGGAAAAAAATTACCCTCCAGAAAGATTATTGGAAACACTCCAAATATCTGGAAACTAAGTAACATACTTCTAAGTAACCCAAGGGTGTAGGAAGAAATCGTAAGGGAGATTAGGAAGTATCCGGAACTGAGTGAATATCAAAATACAACATTAAAATTCATAGGATGCAGCAGAAGCTGTATTTGAAGGGGAATTGAGAGCACCAAACTCGTAGAGATCTCAATCGATGAATTAAATTAGAAATGAACGACAAAAAGTTTCCCAAATATTCGGATACTTCAACCCCAGAGGAGAGAATTCTGCTTTCAGTCCCGATGCAGCAACGAGATTGTTCACCTTTTCCCTTCCGACAACTGGAAAACTGGACAAAATATATGGTACAGTGGTTTGCTTTCACTTCTCTTCCCCTTCCGCCCCTTTCCCTCTGCCTCCCTCCTTCCCTGCTTCATTTCACAAAGCATCTGAGGAATGTCATCCTATGGTCGCCTGTTTCATTACAGCAAAACCTCCCAGAAGCTGGTGGCTGGGTCTTCTGTTTTATATCTCGTGTTCTAGTACAATGTTCATGCATTGCAGTAGCCACTTAAAGCTGTGAAATGAAGTGACGGTCGGCCAGTTCAAAATCATGACCTCACTTCACAGCACACAGAATCTCTTAAATTTGTATTTTGCTACGCTTTCTTAATTTTTTTTGCCATTTCACTTGGTTTTTCCAAGAATCCTCTGTAGTGCGTGGGCAGATTTAATTTTCTCACTTTCCAGATGGCAGTGAACCACCTTATCTATACCACGTTTGGGAGAACTTTGCAATTACACTATTTGTGCTTAGTCTGGTCCATTGCCATTTTTTTCTCTCTGGATTTCAACTTGAAATCAGCAGAGGGCGCCTGACCACAGAAAAGATACACTCTAAAAGTTAATGATGTATTAGGTTTAAGATCATCCATTAAAGTTTCAAAAATGTGAATTTCACTGAAATAGAACCCTCTCCTTAATCTTTTCACTGTTTTAGGATTCTGATCTCATTTTAAATTTTCTATTCTGTTTCTGGGTAATGAGAATTTCATTCACTCTCACATTAATCACCATGACCCATAATCCCAGAGCTTTCCAATTTAGCTTCAAGATTCTTTTGGATAATATAAAAGTATTCAACCTTGTGCGTACCAGATCCTTCTAAATCTTCACTAGGGAATTGCTCCCCCTACTCACAGCCCTTAAGAGGGGTCCACTGTAATGTGCTACAGACGGCTGCACTGCAACTGTACGGCTGTTTTGCTTGTCGTGCATTGTCTCAAGGTTACCAATATTCTTAGAAAAGTAAAAAAGGATTAGGTAGGTTTTTAGGTCATATGGTGCTAGTAGGAAAGTGGCGGTTTCCGTGAGGCAATAGGGAGGACATGGCCTTTTGTAGCTGACCGATGAAGATGATTATGTCTGGAGGTTCAGGAGCCAGGTTAATGTGAAATTCTGCCGCTACTTTTCGACCAACTTCTACCTGGTTCTTTTTTTCTATCACACACGCTCTATTCTCCTACAGGCAGTGCTGGAGACAATGGCGGCCTGAATCCAGTCTACGTATTCTTCCTATAGTTTCCTCCAATTTAAGTTTTCTTCTTAAAGAACTAGGTTTATGGACAAGGCTTGGAGTTGGTTGGAAAAGGACTCCTCCTGGGGTTGCTCAGTGATTAGTACCTGACTGGATCCAGAGTAATTTCTGTAAGACTGAGCCTTGTGGTGATTCACCCACAAAGTAAGAAACTAGACTGTTTCCTGATTTATGCTTTCCCTCTGCCAAATGTTTGCTTGTCCTGTCCTTAATTGTTCTATTTTCTTGATGAAAAGCCCAAAGATAACATCTTCTAAGTAAGGATGGGCATCTTCCCTCTGCCCCGTCCAAACTATACCGTCCCATGTCCTACAAATGGTTTTCCCACTTATAACGTTACTTGAGTCAACTCCTAGGGTACGATTTTCCTCGTTTCTCAGGCTTGGTAAGCCTGTTGCTCCTGGGAGCGGGGTATGGTTAACCTCTGTCCATGAAGAAACGAGTCCTCTATGCAGGACACTGAGGAAAGTGGCGTGGAGAGCGGGATACGGGGCTGTTTTCCTTGTTTAGCCCAGGGCCCTGAGCACCTAACAGTGCACGGCGCCCTTTACGTGGGAGAAGGGGTTGTCTTCAGTTAGGGTCTGCAAATCCTTGGAAGGGTGTGAACGTTTTCCTGGGGAATGAGGTCGCAGCAATCATTTCATTTGCAAGAGGGTCCAAGGCATTAAAAATGGGCTCATTTACGGAGTCTCCAGTTGGGTGGGTCACTCTGTAGAATCTAAGCATCAAATGAGAATAGAAATAGGTTAGCATAAGCATAGCCATCTTAAGGGCCTAGAAGCCATTTTCTGAGTATGTGACTTAGAAAGAAAAACTGGAACTGGGTAAGGCCTTGAAAAACAAGTTAATCATGAACACCGGGTGGTGGGCAGCTGTGGCCTTCAGTCAGCTAACCTTGGTCAGCTAATCTTACATACCAAGCTTATCGTGCGGAACCGCCCTGACCATTGAGGAGTGGTCTTATCTTGCTCCTGCCTAACCCCAGGATGTATGTCTTGCAAGAATAATATGCAGCTGTGGAAAATTACTGTGAGTTAAGTGCTTTGAAAATGCTATATAAACCCTTGGCTTTGAGTGCTCGGGGGTCCTTGTTGAGACCCGCTGCGCCGGGCTGGCGTCGGGCTGACACTTGGACCCCAGCTAGCTGGCTCCTGAATACAGTCGTCTTGCTTGTTGCATCGAGACGTCTTCCGTGAGTGAATTGGGGTGGCGTCCCCCTTTGGGGAGATCCAACAACTCTACCCAGGGCTAAGCAAATGGCCCACACAGTAAGCCCCGAGCCCGGCTTTCCAGGACAGCCCCGTGGCTCGCGGCGGGCCCCTGCGACGGACGGGGACGCGGTCGCCACCCAGGGCCCAAAGCCCAGAACTGCCGCGCCCGCCCGCAAAGCCTGAGCCCCGAGGCATCCCGGAGCCGTCCGGAAGCGCCGGCGGACGGACCGGAAGTGGCGTGTTTACGTTAGGCCCCGCCCCCGCGACGCGCACTTCCGGCGGGCCGAGCGCCGCTGCCCGTTTCCCAGGGAGCTCGGGCGTCTCGTCAGCCGGATACGATGGGCAAGAAGGGCAAGAAGGAGAAGAAGGGCCGCGGGGCGGAGAAGACGGCCGCCAAGATGGAGAGGAAGGTGTCCAAGCGCTCGCGGAAGGAGGAGGTGAGCGGGCCAGGGCCTCGCGACCTGAGCGCCGTGCCCCGGGCGCTGTGGCTCCCCGGCCGGGAGGAGCGAGGAGCCCTAGCGACGGCTGTGCCCCGCGAGCCGGGGCCGCACCCCCGGGCCTCACGCCGTTTCTTCGAAGCGGGGGTGGACGGCCCCCAGGCCGCCTGCGGGGAGCGTCAGGGGGCAGTGACCCGGGCATTCCACCACGGGCGCGCTGCCCCGCCGGCCCCCTCGCCCGCCTTCCCTGCCCCGCCCTCTCTCCGCGGCCCTTGCTTTCTCCTGGCTGGGTTTGCAAGTGGGTCAGTGCCGAACTTAGCGCCGAGCGTTCGTTCTGTTGCCCTCCGCTGACCGTTGCTTATGGGCTTCCCAGGCTGGGCGGCTCATGCTCGTCGATGAGGGTGCGCGGTGCGCCACAGCCCGCGCTGCCTGGGCGTGAGTCCTCACAAGCAAGCGGGCTAGGCAGCGGCGGCGGCCCCATCCGACACTTAGGGAATGAGAAGCTGAGAGGTCACCCAGCTCAGGGTCACACGGCCGAGAAGTGGCAGGAGCTGAAACTTGGCCCGACGCCCTCCATGCAGCGTCCATGAGCGCATTCCTGTTCTACAGACGCCACACACAGACAGCCTGCTTCCTGCGCCGCAGCCGGTCACCACGCCCATTTCAGGCGAGAACATGCTCCTCTGAACTCTGTTCAGAGCGAGATTCAGCCCAGACAGTGGCTGCAGAACTCGTGCACTCAACAGTGCAGAACCTCAGAATGCTGAGAGCCCAGACGTGGAAGGAAAGCCCAACCCCATTATTTGACAAATGAGAAAGTGGAGACATGAATGAAAAGGGGCAAAGGAAAAAGACAGTAATACATATGCTTAGGAACATATTAGGTGGAGTAAAAGTATGAAACGCTTGAGAAAAAGACGAGTTTCTAATTCCAGATGGTGGCTGCTCCCGGGAGGTGAACGGGGTACGCACAGGGGTGCAGGTGGCGGTTCAGGCCGACAGAATATGGGGTTCCAATCAGAGGAACTGACAGGCTCAGTGCAGTTTAGAGTAAAGAGGTGGGGTGGGGAATGAGGTCACCTGAATGGTCTCAAAGTGTCTGTAGGTGCAGGAAGGACATCTACCTAAAGTGCAGAATGTACTTGTGTGTGTGTGTAGGTGGGAGGGGAGTCAGAGGGAAGTGGATGGGGAGAGAAGGGGGATGTACAGCTCTCTGGTGTCAGCGTGTGCAGGTGAGGGGAGTGAGCTTTCAGGAGGAGAGTAAGGACAGAAAGGATGTTCCCCAAGACACAGGGGTGGGGTGGGGCTACTAGTAAATTTCGGGAAATGGGCTGTGGGCTGGAGGTGGGAAGACCGGGTTCCCGTGCCTCTGAACTGTGCAGGTATGTTAGCATCTTAACTTCTAAATCTGTTTCTGCACTTATAAAAACAAATCTTCCAGCTTGGCTGCAGCTGATAGTTGCTGAGCCCCCAGCATATAGGCACTGTTCTAGCAGACTGACAATTCTTCCTTGGTTGGAGCTTATATTTTGTTATTTGTGTGGGAGGATGTGGAGACAGAAAATAAATAAATGAGCCAGGGGAATATCAGACACTGCTGTGCCGTTTTCCTGGACATGTCTGATGTCACATTAAATTCTCATGTGACAAATGTGATTATTAAACAGATTGTGTATATCAGCCATTTTAAATGAATCTATAAATTATATGAAGAACTCTGAAGTCTTTTGTAGGATTTCAAACACTTGTGGAGTGAGCTGGAGTGAGCAGGCCTTTGTGTTCATCTGACTTACTCTGCTGCTTTCTCTTACTGCAACGCAGGCTGGTGGGTGGCCGAGGCCTCTCGGTCTCGGTCTCCGAGAGGTGGTTGAAGGTGCTGGCCTTCATGCACAGGGTGGGCTGGCTAAGTGGGAGGCCCTTGGTTGGGGGGTGTGAGGTTTTGGAATGGTGTCACATGTAGTGCTTGTGCTTCTTTGCGCATATCCAGGAAAACTGCCTGTAAGGCAAGCTCCGAGTACTTCTGCGTGTGTCAGACTCTGTGTCTTTGAAATAGGAGGAAGCTGTTTTAATTCGTGAATGAGACTGGACCCTGGTCAGGTGCATGGACAGGGGGGCAGGCTGAGCTAGGTTCTGCCTGTGCGGTAGACTTTGCATGGATGTCTCAGGTGTGACTACTTGTCTGCCTTTAGGAAGACCTCGAAGCCCTTATAGCCCATTTCCAGACACTAGATGCCAGGAAGACGCAGATTGTGGAAACACCGTGCTCCCCGCCCTCTCCAAGGTAAGTGACAAGGACTCTGCCTTATAGCTTCTCAGAGTTTTCTTTCATAAATTGAACAGCTGCTTAAAATTGGCACCAGGTTTTCATAAATAACTGGACACTTGGCACATTTTCGTCATTGAAACTGGTTCCTGCACCAGACCAGCTCCCTCAGGACATTTTCTCATGTCTGAGTGACAGGAGTCAGGCTGTTGTCATGCAGAAACATGGAAATGCGGGCTCCCAGGGTGGGTTGGGTATGGGCAGCAACGACACTTGGGTGCCCTGGGCCCAGTTTGTATGTTGGTTGGCCAGGTTGTGTTGTTACTTTTCCACAGAAAATTGAATAGGTGTTAAGTGAGAAAAAGGTTCGGGGTCACAGAAGTTTGGGGATTGCTAGTTTCCTCTTAAAAATTTTTTTTAGTTGTGGTAAAATATACATTACACAGAATTTCCCATTTTAGCCATTTTAAACTGTACAATTCAGTGGGATTACTTATAATGCTGTGCAACCATCTATTTCCAAAAATTTTCGTTACCCCAGAGAGGAACTCTGTACCCATTAAGCAGCCTCTCCCAAGGCCCCTACCTCCTAGACCCTGGTGACCGCTACCCTTTGTGTGTCCCTGTCACGTAGCTAGTCTAGATATTTCATGTAAGTGGAGACATTATTTGTCCTCTGTGACTGGCTTCTGCGCATGATGTCCTCAGGGTTCGCCCATGTTGTAGCATGAATCCGAACTTCGCGCCCTTTAAGATCAAATCACATTCCGCGGCTGGATAGACCCTGTTTTATTTATCTGTTGGCTGCTGGACACTTGGGTTGGTCCCAGCTTCTGGTTGCTGTGAATAATGCCAGAATGAGCATCGCTGCACAGGATCTGAGTCTGTTTCCATCGTCCTGGCGTCCAGCAATTCCTGGGTCACATGGTGATTCTGTGTTTAACTTTTTGGGGAGCTGTGAGACAGTTTTCCACAGCGGCTGTACTGTTTTAACCCTGGTTTTTAACTGCAAAATTTCTCAGCCTGTAAAATGTTTCTGTGTACAGTAAATTCCCAAGAGAAAAATAGTTACCAGATTTCTCAAACTTTTTTAACCTTGAAACCTTTTCTTCCTTTGAAAAGCGTTTTTTGGGACATCCCTGGAGGGATAGCACCATAGGGGATTTTGAAAGAAGGTCATTTTTCTGGGCTTGACCCTCCCAGTCACTACATGCCTCTCTGCTTTCTACTGAAACTCTTAGGACATGTTTATAATTTCCTTATAGCTGTTCTTTTGTCTTCAGGTATTAAGGAAGTACAAAATTTTTTGCATTTTCTAGTTGGAAGGTATCTGGGATGCGTATTGAAATGCTTAAGTATTGGTTGTTTTAGAGTAATTTTGGTGGTGATTTAAGAGGATAGACCTTTAAGACAAGTCAGTTGTGGGAAATCGGGCACATGTGTAGGCGCATCTCGCCTTCCCACTGCCTGATGCTGTCAGCAGATGCTGCGTGTAGCCGGGCCAGGCGCTCCGGGAGCGTGAGCCTGCCCTTGGGGTCGTGGCGGGGAGGCCACCCCTACAGTGCTGCCTCAGCGCCCGTGTCAGGCCCCGGGGGAAGGCCTGGCCTGGAAGGGGAGCTGCGCTGGCCTTTAAAGCCTTCAGTTCCAGCTGAGTTGCTTTTGTCTCATGCAGGTTAAATGCCTCGCTCTCTGCCCATCCTGAGAAAGACGAATTAATCCTGTTCGGAGGTGAATATTTCAATGGCCAAAAAGTAAAGTATATATTTTTTTCTTTTCTCCCCAGATTCTCCCCATGGGTCCCATTTGGAGTAAAATTAAAGCAGTGATATCAAATATGCACTGGTTCTTTAACTGTCGTCCTGTCCTGCCTCCTGAGCTGTCAGGACTGGCAGGTGACGTTGTCCTTGGTGGCTTTAGTGACCTTTAGGGCCCCTCCTCTCCCCACCTGCCTGAGGCTGACTAGCACACCGGCCATGTGCATAGATTCATTCTGCTGGTCTTCCTTGTGGTGGTTCCCAAGCTGTTTAGAACAGGGGAAGCGCAGACACCCTCAGAGCTCATTTTCATTTTGAGAGTTCTATGTGAAGCAGCTACAGAGGCGTGAGTTCACGTCCCCTCTGTGTGCTGGGGCTGCCGCGCGTCCGAACCGACCGGTCCGCTGCCGTGGCACGCTCTCACGCCGGGCCTGACTTGGAAGATGGGGGTTTCACTGAGCAGTGAGCCCAGTGCCCTGAATGCTCTTGGGCCTGGGACAGGCAGCCTTTTTTGTGCCACCATCTTAGGACCAAGGGACCAGCCACACACCGCCGTGCATCGGTGTGACTTTGTTGCTCTAGGACACACGTTTCCTAGGGGAGGCTGCTGATTGAAGTCCTTTTTTTCCCCCTACTGGTGCTTGCGTGAAAGCGTCATTCGTAACACCAGAGTTTTTCTTCCTTTCTGCAGACTTTTTTGTATAATGAGCTCTATATCTACAACATCAGGAAGGATACCTGGACAAAGGTTGAGATCCCCAATCCACCTCCGAGGCGCTGTGCACACCAGGTATGTCAGCTGAAGCTCTGCCCACGTCTCTGCACGTGCTTTTCCGGGAGGGCTGTGTCAGGGTGCTGAAGGCAAGGAGGGGCCTCCCTCTGCTGCCGCCTGACTTGGACTCGTCATGGGGCTGCCTGGCTCTTCAGTGTCTTCCTGTAAGACAGGGAGATGAGCACCCTCCCCTCCCTGGGCCCTGAGGCCACGGGGGTCATCCGGGCAGCATACCTAGTGTGGTGCTGGAGTGTCGTGGCTGCACAGGAGGCTCCCGTCCGTCTGAGCGAGGGGCTCCTGGAGGCCCTTTGCCTTGAGAGGAAAGGGGGAGCCGGGATGTCCAGTGGTGGGGGGTGAGGTGTGGAAGGGGGTGATGGCTGTGGAGCGAGACGTGTCCTGACGGGCGGCCCCAGGTGCTGAGGCCAGCGCACTCCTGGCCGTTCCTGCCCAGCCCAGGGGAGCCTGCAGAGCTGCTGTTCCTGCTGGGTGGTGTCCTGGGCTCAGGGTCTGGAACATCTGGGAGGGCAGGCGCTTGTCTTCGTTGTTCATGATTATGACCCAGTACCGGGAACAAGCCGTGGTGCCAAGGGTAAGCTGAGGGAGTGGTGCCTCTGGTGTGGAGCTGCCACGTGTGGGCTGACCACGGCACTATGGAAACTCCCTCCACAGAACCTGCTTCTCTTTTCCTGATTCCGGACTCATAGCTGAACTTAAGGGCTGCACCGACGCCTCACGCGCGGAAGGCTCGCAGGCATTTGGACTAACCAGTTCATCATCTGGACGAGAAGGATGTCCTTGCTCTCAGTTTAAAATATCACATCTTAGTGAGCTTGGGTTCTGATAAGTAGGTGGGTCTTAGGTTCAGTCCTTTTGCAGAGCCTGCTTCAGTTACTGAGAGCATCATCTGCCCGCCTAGGCCTGCAGGCTGAGAGCCGGGACCAGGACCTGGGACCATGCCAAGCCCCCAGCCCTGTGCTGATGCCTTGTTAGGTTCCTGAGCCCAAGAATGCTGCTGTCCTGATGCCCACGGAATGCAGGCTCGCAGGCTTGGGGTGCCTCACGTGAGCATGAGTTACTAGTCATTGACTGTCCTTGCAGGATCAGGGCTGTGAAAGTCTCTGAGATGCGCGACCCAGCTGCGTTGGCCGGGAGCTCCGTTGCACGTGCCCCTTACTAGTGACGCCCTGCAGTCGGCTCGCTCTTTACTTGGGGTCTCACGATGAATCAGAGTGATGGGGAGCAGAAAGTTGGTTATAAAGTCTTTTGCCTAAAGGTCACTATGGTTCAAATATACATTAAATTCTGAGACATAAAAGCCTGCTCATTATGGACTAGTTTAGTGTGTCTTATGTGAAAAGTCCTGTTCTTTATCTTCTCTTTAATCGGGTGCAAAAGCAGTAGAAAGAGAAACTTTATGCACTTTACTCTTTTCCCCTCGATCCTGGAATTTTGGGGGGCGAGGCTTATTTTAGTGTTTTTTGAGAGTTTACATGGCCCTTTCTAAAATGAGTACAGTGCGGGGGAGGAAGTGAAAGGTCCTAACATCTGCTGGACGTGTGGCCCCACGGCCTGACAGGCTTCAGCTGCCTGCTCCCCCCACACACCAGTTCCCCGGGGAGAAGGGATGTTGGCGCTCTTCTGCCTGGACTGTTGAGGGACGGACAAGGTGGGGCGGGGCGGGGAGGGACGAGCTGTCTGGGATGTGCGGGTGGGTGAGGAAGGGGAGGTGAAGATCATGAGCTCGTGGTTATTCATGTGGTTGTTTCTCCCTAAGTAGTAACTGAGACCCACTTGAAACAAAATGCATTCTCATAAAATAGAAGAGTTCCATAAGGTTTAAGAAATATCATCTGTATTTTATCAGCCTTAGTGCGTTAGTGAGCAGTAAGTAGTTCATGGAGAAGAGTTCCTACGTATCAAAGGCTTCCTCATGAAGTGAGCCGAATTCCCTGGCAGTGTCTGTCTGAGCTGCAGAAAGGGTGAGTGTCCCCGAGCCACAGCTGAGCAGTCGTGTCATTGCAGGAGTCCTGGGTCATTCAGGCAGGACATGCTGAGCACCTCTTAAAGGTGAGGCACCGAGGCGTGGTCTGAGGCTGGGACATGGCACCAGAATGTTCTGATCACCATTCCCCATGCTGCCCCCTATTTTACGTTTTCTTTGGTGCTGAGGCTGTCATACATGTTTAGGACTCAGCTTTCACGAAGTTGAAGCATGTGGCCAGTGTCAGAATCCATTCACAGAGTCTGTGTGTTTAGTTGGACTCCACTGGGCTTTTTTTTCTGCATTTGCTGGGAGAGTTGTGAACTTCAGGTTTTCCAGGCAGGATTTTATTACAGTTGAGACTTCAACAAACAAACCCAAATGCCTGGGAAGCGTAGAGCCTCCTGGGCCAAGTGGGAGCGCGGATGCCAGTGAGGCGGCCGGTGAGCCCAGAGCTCTGCTCGGCTGTTCCCTGCACTACTGTGCTCTTGTCAGATCCAGACAGAGGACGTTGATTGTCAGTGAGCTTGAACAGTTACTGCAAAACCACAGTGTGTGTGTGTGTGCATGAATATAAGTATTTAAGGGGTTTTCTTTTTATCACTTCATCTCCAAAATTCATAAACCCCTATAAGATTGCCTGGGGGTGTAAACTCAGTCAGCTTGACAATGCACAGCGAGCAAGCAGGGTGTAGGGGAAAAAGACTGCTTCTGGCTCTTTCCAGCCAGTGACTTCATTTCTCTCTTGAGTTCTGCCAGGTGTCCTCTGAAGGGCCATGTAATAGTTCAGCTCAAGGTTGGATTTCTCCCCTGTGGGAAGAAGAATCCTTACCTTAGAAGGAGAAGGATTACTGGAAGTAATTTTGTTAAAGTGCTTTGACTTCTGCAGTGTAGCACAGAGAAGACAAGTAGTGACTCTGGCATCTTACTACACTGATGGACAGTGACTGCAATGGGGCGTGGGGGGGACTTGATAATATGGGTGAATATAGTAACCACAGTGTTTCTCATGTGAGTGTTTTTGTAAGTGTGTATATCAGTGATACTTAATAAAAAAAAAAGTGCTTTGACTTCCTTTAAAGTAAACTCTTTAAAAAGACATCCTTACAAGCCCTGAACCTATTGTTTTTGTGTTACATTTTGAGGTGAATTTGCATTTTGTGGCTTTCTACAAATGATTTTTTTCTTCTACTGGACATTTTAGAGTCTTGTTGTTGTTATAAGATCGGTTTTAACTCACAGTGACCTTGATAAAAATAAGTTCTTGGAGAAATTTAGCGCTGGTCAGTGATCTAAATAGATCCCCTTCTTAGATGATATTCCATTTCATGTTTAACAGCTATAAAATACAGATAATTCTGAAATAACATTTAACTTGGATGAGATCGAAGCCTTGGAGTTTGAATTATAATATCCTATTGCTAGTTCCCAGATTAGCCATTTCATTCATTTTTCTTTTCTTAACCCAAGTTTTTCTTTCTTCATTTTTTCTTATTTTGTTGTAACATAGAGCTGTTTGTTTTTACCCAAGTAGGTGGTTAAAAATATATAAATGGGGCCGATTACTTGAAATAACTAGAATTTTGAAACATCCTATTGAAAGTGAACTGTGTGCTTTTACAATAGTGACTTCTGTGCTATTGACACATTCATGCAAACTAGTTTTCCATAGAAAATGCTAGTAAAGATGTTTAAGTATCATCAGTAACTCTAGAAAACAGTGCCAACCAGATGTGCAATACACATGCTTTTTTTTTTTTGAAGAAAGGAAGAGAACAGATTAATTGATTTTACCCTAAAATCTGTTTTCTTTGTCTTTAGGGGTGGCACGTCTTTATTATATATTTCCTTAAAAACTAAAGAAATAACAGCAGGATGTAAAAATGTATTTTATCATGATTTATCTTTAACTGGTACATTTTAAGGACTCCTTTTGGGGTATTGTTTTGTATTGATGTGACCTGGAAGTATGGGCCCTTGGGTGTAGTCTGGCCTTGCTGCGTAACCCATATGAGGGTGACCCGTTCACTGGTGACCGGCTGTTTGCTTGGTTTCTTTGCCTTGAACTTCATTGTATCAGGTACTGGGGTTGTATTGGGTGATTAAGGTGCCTCCTACATTTTAATCTTTAGAAGATGGTTCTAGTGTAAATTTGTCAGGAAATAGTTGTCTAGTGCCTTTCATGCAGCAATTTTGAAATTGTTCTTGAAAGAAGGTAGAAAAAGTTTCAGGTGACTTAGAAGTCTCAGTATTAAATCTCAAACAGAAGTGTTTCAGTCAGGTGTTTTTGTCGAGGTTTTCCCATTTTCTTGATATTCAGGTCATTGACTTTTTTCCACCACTCTATTATTTATACACTTTTCAATAATTTCTTCTTTATTTTTTCTTTACGGTTTCCTTCTACTTTGGGTTAATTTTCCTTTTCTGGCTTCTTAAGATAGAAGCAGGTCTTTGTTTTAAATCATCTTTTGCAATATAAGCATTAAAGGTACGCATGTCTCTCTGGTCTCTCTGATGTTTCAAGACGCCATTGTACTGCTTCCCACAGATTCTGTTTGTTTCATGATCATTCAGACCAAAATGATCTAATTTGTAGATGTCTTCTTTGACCCATGGGTTACTTTGAAGTATATTGTTTACAAATATATTTACAAACATTTGGGTATTTCCCAGATATCTTTTTGTTACTCATTTCTAATTCTGTTGTAGTTAGAGAGCACTTTGTATAATTTCAGTCCTTCTAAATTTTTTGAGACTTATACTGTGGCCTAACATATGAGCTATCTTGGTACATGTTCTGTGTATGTTGGAGAAGAATGTACCACCTCTGGGTGTTGGCTAGTGTCCTCACGAGGTCGGGTGGGTTGGCAGTGTTCACATCTCCATATCTTCATTGACTTCCCCTTGATAATCTTCTGAAGTTTACTTTATTACTAGCACAGCCACCAATTTCTTAGGATTTTTGTTTATGTGGTTTATCTTTTTCCATCCTTTTACTCTTAACCCACTGTGTTTTACATTTAAAGCATATTTCTTGTGAAGAGGGTCTTGTCTCTTTATCCATGTTGACAGTCTGCTTTTTAATTGGTGCATTTAATTAGGTACATTTAATGTGATTATTGATATAACTGTCAATGTTTTTGATTTTTCTATTTGCCCCAGTTCTGTATTCCTTTTTCTGTTTCACTCTGCACTCTTTTGGGTTGATTGTATTTAATATCCCCTTTTTGTCTTCTCTGTGGCTTACTGACAATCCGTCACTCTTGTCTGTTTCCGGGGTTGCTCTCGGGTCTGCAGTATGCATTGCCAGCTCACTGAGGTCTGTGTTCAGAGATGTTCTGCCACTTCTCGTGGACTGCAAGAACCTTAGTGGAAGGCTCACATGTTCTCCCATCCTTCGTGCTGCTGTTGTCGTGTAGGTTATTTCCATATATAGAAGTCCCACAATACAGTGTTAATTGTTTTTACTTTCAATGATTTAAATAAATTTCAAAATGAGAAGGAGAAAACCTTCACTGTTTTCTAAATTTACCAGTCCCAGCACAGTTTGTTCCTTTGTGTAGATCTGTGTTTTCCTGCAGCCTATTCATTTACTATTTCTTGAAGGGCAGGTGTCTGTTGGCAACACATTCTTTTCAACTTTTTTCCTAAGTCAAAATATCTTCATTTTACAGGATGTTTTTGTTTAGATATAGAATTCTAGGTTAACAGCTGTTTTAGCACTTGAAAGATGGTCTGTTTTCTGGCTTATATTGTTCTAATGAAAGGTCAGTGGTCATTCTTAATTCTCCTGTATTTAGTGGATCTATTTCCCTCCATCTAAGGCTACTTAAAAGGTTTTATCTTTGCTTTCTTAGCAGTTTGATTTTGTGGTACCTCCGTGATTTTCTGGGAGTCCAGTTACATGTATGTTACACTGTTCAATAGTGTCCAACATGGCAGTGAGTCTTTTCCCCCCAGTCAATTTTCTCTGTAGCTTCATTTTGTTTTTTATTGCCCTTTAGAGTCAATATAGATGTGCTGTGAACTTGAGAATTTTTAATTTTACATACGGTATTTTTCAGCTCTAGAAGTTGTTTGCTTCTTGATTATTGTTTCCATATTTGTTATGTTCATGTTTTCCTTTAAATTTTTGAACATTTATTGCTGTTTTCAAGTCCTCTGGTCTTTCTCTCATGTTGTCATTCCTGGATCTCTGTTGCCTGCCGTTTCTCCTTACTACGGGTTACGTTCCCTGTAGAACTGCGTGCTTAGATGCTGCACTTGGTGAACGCTGCCTGGCGACTAGACTTCGGTCTCACCTACCAGTGAATGCTGAGCTCTGTCCTGGCTAGTGGTCTCATCACTTGCAGGTCATTACAATCCTTTTGAGGCTTTCTTTAGGGATGGCTTGGCCCTAGTGTATAGCCTTTCTGGGGACTCTGCTGAATGCTGTGTGCTCAGTGACACTTTTCACTCTGTCTGCTTGGAACTTGCCTGACTCTCAGCCTGTGTAAGTTCAAGTCATTTTTAAGCTGTCAGCCCCACAGTGCAGGCTCGTCTCCCAGCCTCCTATGAGCTCACCCTACAGACGTGCAGCTTAGCGTGCAAAGGCTGCAGGGGACCCCTCTGTGCTCTCCGCTACTCTGCTCTGCAGGTTCCAGCTTCCTCAGTGCCCCTGAGCTCGCACCTTTGTCTCGTGCACAGCAAGGTACCCCCTCTCTGCTGGGCTCCGTTCGCTGCCCCAGGGTGCAGAGACCGCCTCCGGGGTCAGGGTTCACCACACTCTGCTGCCGCCTCGCGGGTCACGGTTGCACTTCCTGCTGTCTGGTCACAGTTGGGTCACAGATTTTGTCCCATTTTGTCCCTGTTCACAGTGGGAGGGTTAGTGTGGGACAGTTGCTCCGTCTGGTCAGAAGTGGAGGCCTTCCTCTTCTCCCGGATGGTGCATTAACCCTTTCCTTGGTGTTCGCTGCCTCCGAGTAGGCCGATGCGAAGCCCTCCGATCCTGGCTGTCGGCACACGTCTGCGGGTCTGGAGGCCTCAGTGGGGTGGCCTGGTCCTTGACTGAGTGGAGTGGGAGTGGGATGTGGAGATGGCTCTGCCGCACAGTGTCCTTTTTTTCTTGCCTGGAGTTTGACTTCATTTTTGAAGGATGGTTTTAAAAACTGAGTATGTAAGTAACAAATATTCATTGTAAGAAAACAAACAAAAGGAAGGTAAGCCCATTGTCCATTCTTCACAACTGCTGATTTGTATTTGTGTTTTTTCTCTGCCCATATAATTCCTATTTCTGTGCATGTCTATTCACATTAGTTGTGTACATATGTGCATTGGACGTTCCTCTCTGTACCGTTTCTTACTGTGGTGGTACGCCGTGGCTTTAATCAGCCTTCTGTGATGAGGCATTTCAAAACGCCATTGTACTGTGTAGTACATGTGGACGACCCAACTTCGTGAAGCTCAGAAAACTGTGTTAGGTTTGAGCCTGAGCTAATCACAAATCTTCTAAAGATCTGAAGTGATTGGTAGACCCCTGGGATTTTAGAGTGATAGGAAACTGGCCTGTGACTTCAGGTTAGTTGTCTGTGCTGAGATGATGCATACAGAACTGCCTGGAAGTGGGAGTGGGGAGGCCGTGTCCCCCTTTGGTGTGCCCCCAGGACCTCCAGTTAGTCCAGGGCAGGAGCAGCATCTGAGACAGGCTCAGCTCTGCAGTGTCCCCAAGTGCCAACAGGGCAGAGGGGCCCCAGTGCAGTGGAAGCCATCGGGGGCCTGGGATGCAGCCTCCACAGAACCACCGTCTGACCCGCCCATTGTGCACCTTTTTGGGGAGGTAGGCATGCATGCAGAGTGCTCAGGAGCGTCCTGATGCCCAGCTGCACCTGGCCCAGTTGTCCCCTGGCCTCACTGCCCCTGCTGCTGTGGCCACCGCTTACCTGGCAAGAAGATCCTCTGGCTGTTTCCTGCACCCCTGTGGTGAGAAGCACTGGCCTGCTGTCTGCTTTGCTGCCTGGCCCCATGGCCGGTGACTCCCGGGGCAGGCCAGCCTGCTGCCTACCCTGTGCCAGGTGCTGACTGAGCGAGCGTCATGCCCCAGGTTTGTGGGCTGCCGGCAGAAGTCATCACTGTGAAGTCTGCCCTTTAGACACACAGTACAGGTCAGCTGACAGTAGAACCAGGCAGATGAGGACTGTCTTTGAAACAGTGCTGTCCGCAGGTGGCATATTACTGAGTGAGTTCTCGAGGAAGAGGGCCATGTCAGTGACTGGCTGGCCTGTGTCTGTGGTGGGGCCAGGTGGTCGTGGGTGGTTCCAGCATGGCCTCTGAGGCCCGGCACCTCAGAATGAGAGAGGATAGGCCCCGAGAAGGAGAGTGGACAGGGCACACCTTCCAGACTGAGTGTGCTTGGGGTGCGGGGGCGGCGCGGGTGGAATGGGTGTGGTACCCCCAGTTTTGTTACCTTTCAGGCTTCACTTAAGCTTTTGTTTGAAGAAAGAGTTCCACTGCTTTGACAAATGGCCCTGGATCAGATAATCTGTAAATTGCCTTTAAAACTCTCTAAATGTGTGTTTCTTGTGTTTGCATCTGTAAAGGTTATTTATGTGAAATAAGCACTCACTCTAATTTTGGCTGAAATTCACTGCTTACATGGACGGTGTTTTTCCTTTTCTGGAAATGCCTTTTTAACCACATGCTTTGACGTGCCCTCCTCCCCTCTCGCGGGGGCTCCAGCATGATGACCCCCAGTCTTGGTCCTGGACCTTTTCCTTCACTTCGTGGAGATGGGGCCTTCGGGGTGACGGACCCCCAGCCGTGTGGCCGCCGTGGGAGCAGAGGGCGGCTTGGGCAGAGTCGGGCACTTTCATCCTCGCACTTCTGCTGACGCAGGGTCTGGGGTCCTCGGTGCTCTTGCTTCATCTGTGCTGATGTCGGGAGTAGCCGTGGGAGTGTGAGGTGGACGTCTGCCCTGGGACGTGAGCCCTGGCGCTCCTGTCCTCAACCGTCTGCTGTCAGATCGCCACGCTGGTTCATGGGCTGTGCTCACGGACCACAGTTCGGCCTTAATATTCTCCTCGAACCAGTAGTGCTTTGAAATGTGCCCGCGTAAGCCTGGAGAGCCCTGCGTGGCCCAGAGCCCGGCTGTTGTGGCCCTGTGGCCGCCTCCCCTCTGGCGTGGCTGGTTCAGAGCGTCCTTTGGGGCGCGGCCCCGCGGCATCGTGGTCGCTGCTCCGTCTGCCTTTCCGTTTGGCTTAAACCTTTTAAAATGAAGAACTAGTAAGGTTGTGTAGATGGGACCTGTTGCAGTCAGTTCTGTCTATTAGGGTAGCTGTAGGTGTCCCGTGCTGAATAGCTGGAAAGGGATCAGTGAGGGCAGGCAAACAGCTTTATAATAGATGTTTAATAAAAATGAAAAAAAAAATAGATGTTTAATAACAAGAAAATATCCTTAGTTTGTGTTACAACTGATGTTAACTTTCGACATAATTGTGCCCATTTTAATAGGATGTGGGGTTGTATGAATACAGGTAGATGTTTATTTTGCAATCCAGGAATGCATCCAAGTTCATTAGATTTTTGACTTAGGAGAACTTACCCTTTGAGGGATTTTTCAGGAATTTTCCTGTCAAAGGCAGGAGTAGACAGTCGCTGGGTGTGTGCGCTGGCTGAGCCTGTGTGCAGTGGTCTGGCACCCAGTGCAGTTGCTAGTTCCCGCCCAGCCCACAGGGGTCCTGCACCCATGGAGCTGGCCCTGGCCGAGAGCTGTGTGGCTGCATCCTGACTGTCACCTTCCTTTTAACAGGCGGTGGTGGTGCCTCAGGGCGGCGGACAGCTGTGGGTCTTTGGGGGAGAGTTCGCCTCTCCCGACGGGGAGCAGTTCTACCACTACAGAGATCTCTGGGTCCTGCACCTGGCCACAAGGACCTGGGAGCAGATCAGGTAAGATGCTGGGTGGCAAGTCTGCCCCCTGCGCCCTGCTCCTGTGCCCCGCCAGCATTCTGAGTTCACAGTGACACAGTCAGATCCCAAAGCCTTCCAGGGCCCCGAGGAACAAGGCCTGCAGAGCCCTAAGGGACCAGCCTTGCTGACCTGGCATAAGGGCTCACGTGTTCTCGGGACGCCTCACAGGGAAGCCAGCCTGGCGACGGCTGCCGACTCTGGGTTCTGGAAGGTGTCACCAGGATCGCGGTAGCAGTGCCACCTCTGGGCTTGTTTCCCCCTCCTTCCCTCGTCAGCATCGCCGTTCACCACGTTGCGACTCTGCTGTCCTCCCCGGCTGTCTGTTTACCCTGGGAGGCAGCCTGGGTTTCAGCTTGTGGGGACCGAGCCCGAGGTAGCTCCTAGCGGGGAGCGCCCTCCCACCCTCCAGCCCATGGGGACACAGTGGAGCCGGGACGGGGAAGCACGGGGAAGCCATCCTTGGCCCTTCAGTGAACAGGCTCAGCCGTGTCAGTGCTCGATTTCTGCAGCGAGAGGTGACAGTGGTGCTGTGGTGGGCACATTCCCCGCAGAACATCCACCACTGGTGTCACAGCGGTTGAAACTGCGCCCCTGGCTGCAGACAGACGCACATCTGCACAGAGGCTGTTTGTGGGCAGAAACCCAGTGGAGCACAGAGTGGGAGCAGAGCTGGCTGGCTTTGTTCTCCTGGGGTGCGTGTGACCCCCGGCCGGGGCTGTGCACACCGCCATCGCAGGGCCACCTCTGCCCTTAAAGCAGCCAAAGTTTCCTCGTCGGCGGGGTTCAGTCATGGTGCAGGCAGCCGTCAGCCTTAGGACTGTCATGGGCAGGAAGCAGAGCTCCCCTCAGGATGTGCCCAGGTGAGCGGTGCGCCTTTCAGGCTCAGGCAGGGCTGTCCAGGCCTGCTCTGTGGGCTTAAGCCCGGAGTGTTCAGTTAACAAAGCGGAGTCTGTTGTGCACATGGAAAGTGTGAATGGACTCCCCAGGCTCAGCCAGCCTGCTGGAGGACTCAGTGGCAGTCTTAGTGAGATTGGCACCGGGAAGCCTAGCCGTGCGTTGCCAGTTATGGGTCATTTCCTCTGCTTGCTTTGGGGAAGGCTCGTTCTTAGTAGGCACAGTAGTGAAGAAACTGTTTTTATTAAAGGTTGGTTTTGTTAAGCACCTGTTGAAACGTCCTCAGTTCCCCCGCGAGTTCGTCTTTGGGCCCAGAGCGCGTGATCTCTGTTGTCTTTGCTGTGCTTTAGTTCTTCTTTTCAAAACCCAACTGATGTTTATTTGCTTGGTCATTTTTGGCAAATTTATTCCTGGTATTTTCATAGCATTCCTATCAGTTTCCATAATGTTGTGTCTGTAATTTATGGGCTCCATGAGTGAATGCTGCCGCAGTCTCTTAGCTGCTGGGCGGGACCCGGCGTCGACAGTTGCGCTTCTGAGGTGTCTTCCTACGGTGACGTTCGAGCTATTTTGTGACACCGTCTGCTTTCTCGGGGCCTCCCAACTTTCCTGGTTCGGTAACGTGGGTGTTTGTGCCAAGGAGGCAGGGTGGCTCCCTTGCCGCTCGGTCACTTGGGGATGTGCCTTTGAGGGGCTTGCTGTGGCCGCTGTCTCCTGGCCAGCAGAGGCCACCATGCTTGCGGTGCCCGGTGCTGTCGGCCCTGCTGACCCAGCCCTCCCAGTATGCGGCCCGGCCCAGGGCTCCTCTCTGAGAGCTCTGTGTCTGAGATCCCATGGGAACCAACGTGAAGCTGCAGAGCGTAAGTGCAGTTGGCGTCCTTAACCCTCTATTTCAGTCTAGATGGGGTGGTGGGGCAGGAGGAGGCTTATGTGCTTCGTTTTTTGTCTTTTTATCTTAATTGCTATTTTCCACGCCTTCCTTGTGGGTGATGATCCCTGGCTCTTCCTTGGGAGGATGAGCAGAGACTGACAGAGTGTTGCTGTCATGTTCCTTTGGCGGCCGGGGCAGTGGGTGTGTTTCAGCGGAGCATGTGAGGGCTGTGCGGGGGTGTCCATCCGAGGGGACCGGTGCAGCCTTTTGCATGCAGATCTGGAAGTCCGGAGGTGGAGCACCTGTGCCCTGCCTTGCCTCTTACTTTGTCTGCCAGGTTTCCAGTGCCCGGCCTGATGTTTGTGTCTCTCCTGCTCAGCAGGGCTCAGGGGCTGCTGTACTGCTCGTGGTTAAGAGGTGCCTTATGTTTGAGGTGTCAGCTAGTGGGTCTTAGACATGGGTGCCCCAAGGAGCACCAAGGGAGCTTTTAAAATGCACATTCCTGCCCTCCTCACCCCAGGCAAACTTCAGGTCTGATTCAGGGCAGTTTTATGTGGGGCCCAGGAATCTGCCTGTTACGTCAGCCCCTCTCCACCCTGACGGTGGCCCCAGCCAGGGCCCCGATTACTTGGGGTCTCGGGCTCACTCTCAGTGTTGATCACCGATGTGAAAGTGTCTGCTGCCCTTTGGGAAGAAGGAAAGCTCACGTCAGATGCCTCTTAGATCTTTAACAATTAAAATGGTGTAGGTAGTGCTTTTGTGCTGGCCTGTGTGTCCCACAGTGAAAGCCTTCATCCGTGGCCCAGTGTGACAGCGGAAGGTGCAGCCACACTGAGTGTGAGAGGCTCTGTGGAGTCCTTGGGCGAGGCTACAGCAGGGGGCAGTTAGAGCTGCTGCTGCTCGGAATCGGACGTGCTCATCACCGCGCTGACCTGTGGCCCCGTCCGAGGACCGCCGCGGCGGCTTATCTCCCGTGAGTCTTTCTGCTCCAGCAGAAAGGGAGGAGGGCCACCCATTTTACTGTTGCTGAGGGAGAGGCCCTGTGCTGTGCACGCATCTCTTGAAAAGTACGAGCAAGGCTACTACGAGCTGACTTCACCTCTTACCGGGATTCGGCCCAGCACCCTGCATTCCTTTATTAGTATGTTCCTTATCCCAAGGGCAGTTTCCTGTTGGGGAGACCTCGTGGGAAGAGTACGCAGTGAGGCCACCTCTGGGCAGGCTAGCTTAGGAGAGACTCCCTCTCACCAGCTGGACGCTTCTCATTTATATGATAGTATTTTCTTTGCCAAGTTTCTGAGTCAGGTTAGGTCTCTGATAGAACAAATGTGTCCTGCCCATTCTTGCACGGGCTGGTGTGAGATCTGAAGTTATCAGCCACAGGCTGGCCTCCCCAGAGCACTTGGGTGAGAAGTGCTGCGCTGAGGTCAGGCTGCTCAAGGCTGGCATCCAGTGTCCCTGCTGGAGCCAGTGCTGGGCCCAGGGGCTCGGTGTGGGCAAAGGGCGCAGGCTTGGAGTCACATCCGCCACACACCTTGTCCTGCCACAGGAGGCCAGGTGACCGAAGCAGTTCTCCATGGTCCCCATGTGTGGGTGTGACAGGGAACTAGTGCAGCCATCAGCTGGCAACCAGGTCTCTCCAGCGGGTGCTAATGTCCCAAAGGGATCAGATGCCGATTTGGTTTTTGGAGAAGTGCTTTTTTAAAAAGCAAACGTTAATAAATTTAAAAAAAAACAACAAATTTACATAGTCATATACAGCTTTGTGAACTTGACAAGAGTGAACATCTGTGCGCTAGGTCCAGAAAAGATGATCTCGTCCCCCAGGAGCCCCGGCGTCCCTCCGCAGCACCCGCCCCCAAGCACAGAGTAGGTTGGCTTGGCTGGGGCATCACCTGGACAGCTCATGTGGCTTTGTTCGCTGAGCGTCGCTGGTGTGCCAGTTACCTGAGCCGCGTGTGATTGGTGCTGTTCGGTGCTGTGTGACAGTTGGCTGCAGCGGTGTGCTGCGGTGCCGTGATACCAGTGGGCGCAGGAAGGTTACTGCTGCCGGGCGGTGGTGTCCGCAGTGCCTCAGTTCTTGTCTTCTTGAAGGAAAGAATTCAGACATGAGACCCGATAGAGAGTTAAAACCATAAAGGGTTTTTCATTTAGCAAAGTGAAAGGAAAGTATACTTCAAATACAGAACAGCAGGCTGACCCCGGCTGTCTTTTATGGAGGCCTATTTGGTTTCCTCCCCCCATTTATCCTTCGTACATTGTCTTTGGGTCCACCTTAATTTCCCCCTTCAGCCTCTTTGTGCAAGTCTGTGTTCCTAGTTTTTCCCCTGACTGCCAAGGCGAAATTGAGGGTGGACCCAAACTACAATGTAGGTGATACTGTAATGACATTGTAACGGCCCCTGCTACAAAGTTGGGCAGGTCTTTCACTTGCCAGTTCGTGCTGAACCACAAAAGGGGCTGGTCTGAGGGAGACAGGGTGTTCCACTGCCCTCCTTTCTGCCCTCCTGCTCATGTCTATCTAAACTGCTGCTCTAACCAGTTTCGGGGGCTGCCGTCCACCTTGGACACACCTTACGGTACATGTACACACGTATCTCCATTAAGTGGAGTCTGAGAGTCGAATAAGCCGATGGGGTCATCAGTGGCTACACTCAGCTGTGGCAGACACTGGTGGGCACTTTTCCACACACGTGCTGTGGGGCATCCTGCTGTGCCCTCTGGACCAGCGCTGTGTGTTCTCACCTGCACACTGGCCACTCTGGTGGTGTTTTGGGGGCAGTCAACAAATAGACCATGTGCAGTCTGTTACTGTGCTCACTTAGGCACGTGCTCCCTACTAGCGACAGACATCACAGCAGTGGGAGAATGGGGGTGATCATAGGGTTACTGCAGCCAAGGAGACTGAAACTGAAGCAAAACTTCGACATCGGCCCCCCAATCCCAGGCTGGGTGTGCACAGGCGGCTCCCCCAGATACCCAAGGCTTCCTTCAGTCTCTCCGGTGGGGATGCTTGCGAAACTGTCCTGATTGTAAAGGAGGCCTGGTTTGGCGACTTAGATTCTGTGTCCTAGCAGTGTTTCACTAGTGTGAAATGCATGGTCTGCACTGCCACAGGCAGAGGCTGACCCGGCCCTCCATTCTCTTGGTGGTGGACATGAGTCTCCCACGCCACCGCAGTGGGCGAGATGGGGCAGGAGGTCGCAGTGAGCAGCAGCAGTTCGTGGGCAGGTGGATACGGCCCCAGACAGACCAGGGGAGTGAGGCGGCCAGGAGCAGGTCTCTTGCACTTTGGCCCCTGTAACGGGGCATGGAGCGCCGTACCTTCCCAGTCACGCCTGTCCACCCTCCCGCTCTCGCATCCCTGGTTCCCCCATTGCACGTGCTCCTTCCCACGATCCAATCTGTCCTCATTAGAGTCATGAACTTCCATGCTTGAACGTGAGATGCTGAGCGTGTAATGAGGCTTAGGGCTGCTTGAAGTCAGGTTTGGTGTAAGTGTGCCTGAGCTGGGGAGAGTGCCTCGCTGCGGTTTGTGGTCCATAACTGGGCAGCTTTCTGACCACGCGCTGCTGGGTGACCCCCTGAGCGGGCCGGCAGGTGAGCAGCTGCCTTTCCAAAGCTCCCTTAGAAGCCCTCAACTCTTTGCCACACAGTACCTGCTGCCCACTCTGTCGGTAAACCCCCACCCCCCACCCCTGGCCAGCCACCACCTCTCCTCCAGGGCTTGGGTGGAAAGTGGGCATTTGTTCTAAGTGTGTGCACCCTCTGTGAGTTTGTGGGAAGTGAGACCCCACAGGCGGCATGTGCTGCCTGCTCATCGCTCACGGCGCAGCGGCTGCAGGGCGTTTACCAGCAGAGGGGCTGGGAAGAGGAAGGGGTCAAAGGAATCTCCTTTTCCCCCCACCGTGACATGCAGGGGCTAGAAGTAAAGGTGTGTCTGTGACGACCCGCGAAAGCCAACGGGAAGCAGAGGCCCCGGGAAGGCTAGTGCGCAGCCCTCGGCAGCTGTGGCAGAGCACCGCAGACCACGGCTCCTGCGCAGCATTGCTTCTCACAGCTTGGAGGCTGGAAGTGCGAGGTCAAGGTGCTGCCAGATTTGGTTTCTGGGGAGGGCTGCCTCTGGCTGTGTCCTGAAGTGGCTCACAGAGGAGTTCTCTCTGCCTCCTTTTATAAGGACAGTGGTCCCAGTGACGTCATCTGACCCAATCCCCTCCAAAGGCGGCACCTCCAAATCCCACCACCTTGGAGGCTAGGGCTTCAGCATAGGAATTCGGGGGACCCAAACATTCAGCCCATAGCAGCGAGCATCTGGTGTTTGCAAAGTTCTTTCCTTTGACAGAGATCAGTGTATCGGGCAAACATGAAGGAACCTGATCACACCTGCGGTGGAGAACCCCAAGCCAGGGGCACAAGCAGGGACTCCCACACAGTGAGCGGCCCCACGCCAGGGCTAGGCTGCCAGTCAGGGGCCTCTGGAGTCGGAGGAGATGCCCAGCTCCTGAGCAGGGGCTGAGGCAAAGGCTCCCTCCTCTTGCCCACACCACCACTCCCCCACTGGTACTTCTCACTCTGGTGGCACCTCTCTGTGACAATGAGCAGAGAGCTGGGGGCCCCTGGGACGGGAACTGCATGTGTGACAGGACTGTGCCGAGGTGCCTTTATCTCCTCCGTCTCAGCCCGCCCGCCCAGCCAGGGCAGCTGGCCTGTTAAAGCTCGGTGACGTCAGCCTGCCTCACTGCAAAGCCAGCATTTCTGAAGTCAGACCCCACTTTGCTCCCTGACCGCTGGAGGAGGTGCAGCCGGGCAAGGAGAGAAAGATTTTAGAGTCTCTTCTTCCTTCTCTTATTTGTGAATCTGGTGCCAGCTCAGCTCATCACCTGTGACTACAAACCAGAGGGAGACAGTCACTTACAGAACTCAGCTTTTTCCAGATGTTGCTCATGTGCCCTAACATCACCCTTTCAGAGTGGTAATTCAGTGGTTCTTAGCATGGTTAGAGTCATGCAACCAACTCTGATGTCTCAGTTTAGAGCATTTCCATCACCCCAAAAAGAAATACCGCTCCTGCGACCCCCTCCCCCGCATCCCCTTCCCCAGCCCCTGTGGCTTCTGCTGTGCTCTGTCCCGTGGATTTGCTGTTCTGGGCACTTCATCCACCTGGAATCCTGCAGTGTCTGCTCCCCTGTGCCTGGCCCTTGGCGTCTCAGGGCTCACCCATTCTGCAGCATGGGCCAGTATTTAATCCCTTTTTATGGCCAAACAACACTGCCTTGTGTGGCTAGAGCACATTTTGTTCATCCCTTCATCCGTGATGAGCACGGGGTGGCTCCCACCTCTCTACTCTTCCGACTGATGCTGCCGTGAACATCCGTGCATAGCTAGCACATTTGTGCATGCACTGAAGCACTTAGATGACCGGCAAAAAGCGGCCAAAGGAGAAATACACATATAAATATATGAGTACGTGTGATGCGTGTGTGTAGAACTGCTGCCCAGCCTCTACGGTGAGCTCCGGGCGAACGCACCGAGGACTATCGGGACTCCGCGGCAAGGCTAGATGATTGGCAGCCACACGGCAGTGCGCAGGCCCTGCCCGCTCACTGTGGGCCGGCAGTCTCTCTTGGCGTGTGTGTGCATAGTGGGGCAGGGGGACTACTCTCAGAGAGGGTGACTGATTTTTAGAAAAACTAAGGGGTGAAGCCAAGGAGGTGTGAATGTGGAACCTGGCGTTAGGCTAAGTGATCCATAGGTTTCCTTAGGCCTGAGACTTGGGCTTCATTTGGTATAGTTCACTTGTTAACTGGGGTGTGTGTGTGTGTTCTGGGGCCAGACTGCCTTGGGTTAAATTCTGGCTCTGCCCGTCAGCCAACTTAGTGTGGTTCTGAACTCCTAAGTCTAGATTTTCTCATCTGTAAAATGGGATCAAAGATAGTATTTGCACATGTGGTTACCGTGAGAAATAAATGCAAACAAAATAATAGTTTAGAACAAACACCACACAAGTGGTTGCTCTATTATTAATAGTAATAGTTCAAATACAAATAAAGCAGGGACTCAGTTTGATAGGTGGCCTGGATTCCAGAGACTGCTCCCAGTCATCCCCCCCGTCAGTGTGGTCGTGTGCCTTGTACTAAGCCTAGACTTTGTTGGTTGATTTGATCCTTTGAAAGGGGGCTGGATTCCAAAGATGTCCTGACTTGTGAAGGGAGATGCTCTTGCACATGTTCCCTGCTTCGGTCATGTTGTCACCATTCTGGAAGAAGAGGGACTTTTTCTGAGAAAAAGCTGTTAGACTAAGTTCCCTGTCAGGTCAGCCTGTGTGACCTTGAATGTCAAGGATTATGAGAGGGTTCTTGTGCCAGTGAGTGTCTTGGGGCTGCCTGGCATGGCCTGGCACTGTTGTGTATCATTTTGTAAGGTGTAAACTTTAAAATAACTCAGGGAAGCACTTGTGCACCGAATGTGTAACACTGTGCCCTAAGGCCCTGGTGGTAGTGGGCACATGTGCGTTTTCTGTCGGCCTGAGCAGCAGCTTGACCTGTCGGACGCCGGTGGGTACACAGCTCGGATGCACTAACAGCTCTCACTCCCACAACCTTACACATGCATCTTTGTGCCACATATAGAGCAGGCTGAGTAGGACATGTTAATTTTTTAAGACTCCATATTTAGGAGTGATGGCAGTTGGAAAGTGCCTTTTGGAGATTCAAATATAAACAGGCTTTTTTTGATGGCTTTATTTTTCTAAAGAGCTATGTAGAGTCTTTTTATAGAAAACTTTTTTCCTTTTTGGTTACAAAACACAGTGGTACTTTTCTGCTGCCACAAAAAGTGAATTGAGTCCTTTGTGCCTGGCTCACCGGAGAACAAAACATCCGAAGGTTTGTGGGCAGGGAGCCAACGGGAGGTCCTCAACCACGCGCATCTTGGTTGTGGGGAGTTGTTTAAAGTGTGCTTTAGGTCACAGGCCCTTAGGATTCATGGACTCTGGGCTGACATTGGTAGTGAGTGTTCGGGTTTTCCTGAGTAACTTCTTTATAGTAGAATTGGAAGTGACCGTGCTAGCTCGGTGTAGAATGAAAACCTGTTCCCCAGGTCGTGCTTTTGGTATTCTGTTAGAAAATCTCTCCGAAGGGGAGTTTGCCCCTCGCCCAGCAGGCAGGATGTTTCCTTCCCCGTGAGCTGCGGTGGGCTGCGGTGTGTGGCGTGGCGCCCACCCCAGCACAGGTGGTGGGGTGTCGGGCTCTGTGCTGCCCTCTGAGGTGGCTCCGAGGAGGGCACTGCCCCACTGTGCAGAGAGCCAGTGAGGTCCTTGCCCGCTGACTGTGTGGGCCCACAGGTGGTGGGGTCAGGGCATGTCCAGACCCTCCTCCTGAGCCTTGTACAGTTGGTATTTTTATCTTGAACTTGGATAAGAAACTGTTCGCTAAATTTGTAGGAGGGAGAGCAAGTTGGTTAACAAAGTCAGCGTCCACAGTTATCTCCGTGGACCAAACCAAAGTGGAGTGGGCCAAGTTTTCCTTGGAGGTTGCATATAGATACAGGATTAAGAGAGATGGCTGAAAGGCTCCCTTGCCAGGAGGAAAGAGGGATTTAGGAATTTTTCATTGTGGTAGGCATCTGCATGTGATGAGGCTCCCCACGGTCAGTGCTGAATGGCCGGACTGACAGGGCACGGCACGTGAGGACAGGTGCTGTTCTTTTTGGTTGACTTACTGTGGACGAATACAGTGGTCACTTTGAGTGACACGTTAAAAGGGACATTAATAAACTTGTAACCAAGTCCGAGCTCATACACTCACTGCTTGACAAGCCAGTAAGTTGAGAGACAGGTGTTGGGGGAAGGAAAGTGACTTTATTTGGGAAGCTGGCCGACTGACAAGGTGGTGGACTGATGTCCTAAAGAATCATCTTAAGTCAGGGTTGATTTCAAACTGCTTTTTTGCTGGGAAAGGGGAGCAGAAGGGGGCCGAGGCTAGGAGGGGACAGACAACTGCAGACATCTGGGAGCCAGTGAGGGTCCAAGGAAAGCTGTGACATTCCTTGTCCTTGGTTAGTTGACTGGTGGACATAAGTCTGGTCAGTGTTCCTATAAATCTTTGGCAGGACAGTGTTATTCTCGCACATGCTTCCTCATCTCTTTGTGGCGTATGTTTAGGTTAAGCGGCTGTTTTCATTCAATCTCAAGACCTGTGAGCAGCTCCTCTTGATGATCGACAAGCCTGTGCCGGGCTGAGCAGAAGCCCTTTATTTCTGGCCCAAAGGCACAGCAGCAAAGGAGACAAATCCAGTGTGGGGGCAGAGATGCCCAGCTTTTGTGTCTGTTAATGCGCCCGATGAGGGCATTAGGAGAGGGAGACTGGTGTGATCAAGAAGAAAGGTGAGAAGAACGGAATTCGTTCAGGATCGGAATAAGGGACGATCCTGGGGATCCTCCTAGTGACCTGTGATGAGCTGCCCATCTGAAATTTGCTAGCGGGGAGGCATTTGGGTTGGGCAACTTGAGCTTCCTGCTCACTTGAGGTTCTGTGTACTGATGCATCTTTTAGGCCCCTGGCTTTGGGGGAAGCTGTACAGAACGCACAAAAATAAATGGAGAATAATACATTATACAAGTAGGTGCTGGACTGTGTGGTGCCGGTTATGACCATCTTTTGCAGCCTGGAGTTGCTGAGGTCTTTTTGGGGAAGCTGGACTTGATGATTGGGTTCTGCAGGTAGGAGAGCCGGGCCCAGAGAGCGACCAGCACAAAATGCAGTGAGCAGAGGTGCCTGGGGCGATCTGATGCCTACATAGCAGTTGGGGCTTGTAATCCTTGAGAATCTAGGGAATGTGCCCGGATGACCTTTTTTAATCAGGTTGTTTGTGTTCATATTGTTGATTTTTAAAAGGTTTTTTATTTTGGATAACAGTCTTTATCAGATATGTCTTCTGCAAATATTTTCTCTCATGCTGTGGCTTCTCTTCTAATTCTCTTGAAAATGTTTTTTGCAGAGCAGAAGTTTTAGATTTTAATAAAGTCTAGTTTTATCAGTTATTTTGCAGTAGGTCTTTGATCCATTTTGAGTTAATTTTTATAGGAGTATGGGGTCTGTTCGGGATCATTCTTTTGCATGTGGATGCCCTGCTGTTTCAGCGCCGTTTGTTGAGGAGACTGCCTTTGCCCCCTTGTGTTACCCTTTGCTCCTTTGTCAAAGGGCGGTTGCCTGTATTTGTGGGGGTCTGTTTCTGGGCTCCCTACTTATTCTTTGCTAGCACTACTCTCTTGATCACCCCAGCCTTACAGTAAGTCCTAAAGTCAGGTAGCATCAGTCCTCTGACTTTGTTCTTTTCCTTCATTATTGTGTTGGCTGCTCTGGGTCTTCTGACTCTCCATATAGACTTTAGAATCACTATGTTTAGATCCATAAAATAACTTTCTGGGATTTGATTGGGATTGCACTGAATCTGTAAGCCAAGTTGGAAATAATTGACAACTTGACAATACTGACTGTTTTCTATCCATGAACATTGGAATGTCCCTCCATTTTATTTAGTTCTTTTATTTATTCATCAGAGTTTTGTAGTTTTCCCCATATAGATCTTGTGCATGTTTTGTTGGATTTATACCTAAGTATTTCATATTTGGGGTGCTAAATGTAAATTTCAAATTTCACTTGGTCATTGTTGGTATGTAGGGAACCAATTGGCTTTTGTGTATTGACCTTGTTGCCTACAACTTTGCTATAATTGCTTATTAATTCCAGTTTTCATTTCAGTTCTTTCAGAGTTTCTGCATAGGTAGTTATGCCATTTGCAACAAAGACAGCTTTGTATCTTCCTTACCAATATGTATACCTTTCATTTCCTTTTTTTGCCTAATTACACTAGCAAGGACTTTCAGTACAGTGTTGAAAAGGAATGGTGAGAAGGGACATCCTTGTCCTGCACCTTATTTTAGTGGGAAAGCTTCAAGTTTCTCATTATTAATTATATTAGCTATAAGGCTTTTACAGTCTTTATCAAGTTCAAAAAATTCCCCTCTATTCCTAGTTTATGGAGAGTTTTTATCATGAATGGGTATTAGATTTTGTCAGATGCTTTTTCTGCATCTGTTGATAGGATTGTGTAGCTTTTCTTTTTTAGTTGGTTGATGTGATGGGTTATATTAATTGGTTTTCAAATGTTGGACCAGCCTTGCAAATCCTGGGATGAATCCCACTTCATCCCATAGTGTATGATTCATTTATCCTTTTTTTGGAATTCAATTTATTAAGATTTCTCTTGAGGAATTTTGCATCTATCTTCATGAGAGATTGGTCTTTAGTCTTCTTGTGGTGTTTTTGTCTGGTTTTGGTATTAAGGTGATACTGGCCCCTTAGGATGAGTTAGGAAGTGTTCCCTCTGCTTCTATCCTCTGAAAGAGAGTGTGGCGGTGTAATTTCTTCCTTAAGTGTTTGGTAGAATTCACCATTGAGCCCATCTGGGCCTTGTGCTTTCTGTTTTGGAAGGTAATTAAATATTGAATTAGTTTCCTTAATAGATAGAGGTCTGTTCAGATTGTTTTATTTCTTCTCCTATGTGTGTTGGCAAATTGTCTCTCAAGGAATTGGTCCATTTCATCTAGGTTATCCGGTCTGTGGGCGGTCCTTCACCATCCTGATCTCCACGGATCTGTAGTGATGGCTCTCCCTCATTTCTGGTAGTAGCTATTTGTGTCCTCTGCTTTGTTAGCTTGGCTAGAGGCTTGTTGGCTTTATACACCTTTTCAAAGAATCAGCTTTCGGTTTTATTGATTTTCTCTATTGATTTCCTGTTTTCAGTTTCATTAATTTCTGCTCTAATTCTTATTTCTTTTCTTCTGCTTACTTTGAGTTTAATTTCCTCCTCTTTCTCTAGCTTCCTGAGTTGGAAACCTAGATTACTAATTTTAGATCTTTTTTCGAGTGTGTGCATTAAGTCCTATAAATCTCCCTCTAAGCACTGCTTTTGCTGCATCCCACAAGTCTGATAAGTTGTGTTTTCATTTTCATTTAGTTCAGAATATTTTTAAATTCCTCTTGATATTTCTTCTTTGACCCCTGTGTTATTTATAAGTGTGTTCTTTAATCTCCACATATTGGGGGGGTTTCCAGTTGTCTTTCTGGTACTCATTTTTGTTCCTTTAAATTTGTTATGGTGTGTGGTCTGCCCAACATGTGCTCTATTTTGGTAAATGTTCTGTGTGAGCTGGAAGAGAATGTGCATTCTGTTCCTGTTGGATGAAGTCTGTGGATGTCAGTTATATCGGTTGACTGGTGGTCTTGAGTTCAGCTATATCCTTACGGATTTCTGCTTGCTCTGTCTGTCCGTTTTTGAGAGGGGGCACTGAATTCTCCACCTACAGTTGATCCTTGCAAAATGTATGAGTTAGAGGTGCCAACCCCTCATGCAATCAAAGATCCCATTTATAACTTGGCTAACCACTAATAGCTTACTGTTGGCTGGAAGCCTTACTGATAAAACAGCTAATTAACACATATTCTATATGCTATACATATTATATGCTATATTCTTTAATAAGCTACAGGAAAAATGTTTTTCAAATTGTCACAAATCTCCTAATTTCCAATATATTTATTGAAAAAATAATCTATGTCTAAGTGGATCCTTGCAGTCCAAACCAGTGTTGTCAAGGGTTCGCTGTATGACAATAGATTCATCTGTTTCTCCTTCCAGTGTTAGTAGTTTTTGCCCCACCTACTTTGACACTCTGTTCTTAGGTGCATACATGTCAAGAATTATGTCTTTTTAGATAATTGACCCCTTTATGATTTAATTTTGTAATGCCCTTTTTAAGCCCTGATAACGTTCCTTGTTTTGAAGTCTGATTTGTCCAAGGTTAATTTTTCTGTTCTTGCTTTGATCAGTGTCCGCATTTGTTCTCAGCGTTGCTCTTGTTCTTTGTTCTTATATTTATCTTTGCTCTTGTTGCTTGTTTCTGTGTCTTTCACTCCTTTTTTTTTCTTTTGTAGCTTTAATTGAGCATTTCATATGATTCCATTTTCTCTCCTTTCTTAACATATCAATTAGACTTACGATTTTTACTTTTTTAGGTGGTTGCCTACAGTTTGCAATATACAACCAATCCAAGTCCACTTTCAAATAGTGCTGTGCCACTGAATCAGTGATGTTCTTACAATGACAAAATGATCCTGATTTCTTTGTAGCATTGCCTTCATTCATTTCACTTATATATAAATATACATAACTGTGTGTGTTTAAAAACACACATCATCCAATACGTTGTTGTAGTTATTTTGAATGAACTATTGTCTGTTAGATCAATTAAGAAGAGAAAAGTTTTATTCCTTCTTCCATGTGCTTCCTTTCTTTATGTAGATCCAAGTTTCTGACCTTCGTTATTTTTACTTTGTCTAAAGAATTTTTTACCTTTCTTTTAAGGCAGGTCTCCTGGCAACAAATTCCGTGATTTTTGTTTGGCTGAGACGGTGCTCCGCCCTTGCTTTGGAAGGATGCTTTTGCAGAGGACAGAATTCTAGGCTGGTGGCGTTTCCCTTAACAGTTTCCCTCTGTTCTCTTCTTGCGCGGCCCTGGGGAGCCCAGGTGTGAGCCTGACCTCTCCCCCTGCACAGGTCCCAGGTGCCCCGCGGCCCCTCTCAAGGCCTCTCCGTGTCTGTGATTCTCAGGAGTTTGGAAATGGTGGGTCTGCAGGGAGCTTTCTTGGCACGTGTCCTGCGTGGTGTTCTCTGAGCTTCCTTCCTCTGTAGCCTGGTGTCTACATTCCATCTGGGGGAGGTCCTCAGTCTTTAATGGCTCAGGTGTTTCTCCTGTTCTTTCTCTTTCTTCTCCTGGCATCCCCACCATGTGCAGGGACACTGTCTGTACTTGTCCTGCAGTCCTTGAAGGTTCTTTCTCCCAGTGTTCGTTCTCCTTGGTGTTGGTCTTTGAGACGTCCTGTGCTCAGAGCTTTTTCCCACAGCCTGTCTAGTGTGCTAGTGAGCCCCTCCGAAGCGTTCTTCACTTCTGTTCCAGTGTCCTTAATCTCTCGTGTTTTCCTCGGGTTCGTCAGTAGATTCTCCGTCTGGTCACATTGCCGTGTGTTCTCATGTGGTGTACACTTGATCCATTAGAGCCCTCAGCAGATGTTAGTAACAGTTCTGAATTCCTGGTCTAATAGTCCCAGCATCCCTGCGTGTCTGGGTTTGGGGCTTGTTCTCTCTCTTCAAATAGTGTTTTTGCCCTTCAGTATGCCTTGTAGTTTTTTCCCAGTAGCAGGGCATGATGTACCCGTTCAGAGGAGCTGTGGTGAACTGGCCCCTAGAGGGAGGTGGCGGGGCGGCGGAGGGAAGCAGTCTGCAGTCCCCAGGTGAGTGCCAGTCCTCTGGGAAGCCTGTGCCTCTGGACTGTGATCTTCACGAGGGCTTGCCAGTCCTTCCCTCCCCTCAGGGTCTGGATGGCTGGAGCCAGCTGGCCGCAGGCATTCCTCTTCCCTGGGGGGTCAGGCTCTGGTAACTGGTCTCCCTGGGGGGCAGCTTTGTTGAGAGCAGAGTGCTCTGGGGTGTTTCTGAATGGCCCCTGGTCCTCTCCTGCTGCTGGAAGCAGGTGGGGCTTCTCTTTGGAGTTTGCTGTGGGAATCTGGCCATCTCCTGGAGGTGAATCTCACAGTATTGTGGGGCACCCTGGAATTTCTCACTGCCTTGTCCTCATGGGATCTGGCAGTTAACCCGCAGTTCTGTGCCTTCTGCCTGGCACTGGTTCCCGTGGCAGTTTCTGCTGGTGAGTCTCTTGCGGAACTGTGATCCTGTGTTCCCCTGTCTGCTTTTGGCTCGCAGGGCAGCAGTTTGACCTGTGACCTGCGCTCTCGTGTGGGTCCACAGAGAGTCGTCGGATTTTCAGTCTGTTCAGCCTTTTACTTGTTAGAACGGAACGGCGACCTCAAAGCTCTTTGTGTGCTGAATCAGAACTTGGAAGTCCCTCTTACGGTTTTTTATTGCCGTGTGTATCAGTTTTATTGAGACATAATAGTATTTAATAAAATCTGTACCTTTTGGGTGTTCAGGTAGATGAGTGTCAGCTGGTAGATATCCACCACCGTCCTCTAGCCAGATGCTCCCACCGCAGAACGTTCCCTGCCTGCTGCCGTACCTGCCGTCCGCCTCTCCTAACCTCTGACTCCAGGCAGCTGTTGTCAGCGGAGATTAATTTGAGTTTTTGGGAATCTCAATAGAAGTGGAGTCACACAGCACAGCGTCTTCCCGCAGCCGCTGAGCCAAGGCCGGAGGCCTGTCCATACTGTAGTGTGGGCACAGATGGCTCCTCCAATTTGTTCAGTTCCGAATAAGGCTTCTCTCAATGTGCCGGTGAGGGGGGACTTTGTACGCACATGTGTTCTCACATCGCAGTAAATATCTGATGTCATGTTGCTGGGGTGTATGTGAAGTCTGTGTTTCATGTCGTAAGAAATCGTTGCCACAGTTGCTCTGTGTCAGGCCCTCCCCAGTGCCCCCGGGGTGAGTGCACGCCAGGTGCTGCCTGGCTACCTTGACACTTGGTCCTGTTTTGTGTTTGGGGCACTGTCCTGGTGTACGGTTGGAGTGCATTGTGGGTTGGATTTAACTAAAAAACTGACAACAAATGATGTTGAACATCTTTTCATGATTTTATAGGCCATTTTTGTGTTTTTTTCCATCATCTCTTTTGTGAACTTTCTGCTCAGATCTTTGGCCTATAATTTTATTGGGGTGTTTATCTTATTAATAGTAACTTAGTAAGAATTCTATATATGTTCTAGATGTCAGGCATTTGTCACATACAAATATGTCAGATATTTTGCAAAAATATTTGTCCAAGTCTGTCATTTGCCACTTCATGTTTTCTGGTGTATTTTGAAGAGCCACTGTTTTTATTTTGCTGGAGTCACGTTAGTGATGTTCAGCCTGAGAAATCCTATGTCCCCAAGGTTCCTGTTCATTCTGGATGCTTCCTGCAGCTCGCTGGGCTCGGGGAGGTTGGGGTAGCTTATGGTCAGGTCAGATGGCGCATGGTACTGTGAAACAGAAATTGTGTAAGAAGTGGTCTTTTTTTTCTTTTTTCCCATTTTAGATCAACAGGAGGTCCTTCAGGTCGGAGTGGGCATCGGATGGTAGCCTGGAAGAGACAGCTGGTCCTCTTTGGCGGCTTCCACGAGAGCACAAGGTCAGTACAAAAGCATGATCTTTCTTTCTGGAGCAGAAAGGAGTGGGCGTTTTATGGGGAGACCCATTCTAAGTATGTGTGGAAATGCTGCCCACCCCTGAAAACCACGGCCAGGTGACGGGCATGCAGCTTGGACAGCCGCACGGGCCTTGGCTCAGTAGCACCCTGAGCCTGGTTTAATGGAGTGCTTGGTAAATCTGGGTGCTGGGCCCCACCCTCTGGTTTCCAGCTCAGCAGGCCTGGCATGCGGCCCGAGAGTCTGCATATCTGCAAGCGGGCAGGTGCTGATGGTACTGGCCAGGGCCCCCCTTTGAGAGCGACTGGGCTAGAAGAGTCTGGAATGCCTCCATGTTGGGCACGCAAGTGGTAGCCTGCATTCCGCCGTGGTGTCAAGAGCGGGGCCTCTGTTGTCCTTTGTGGCTGCAAGCCAGGGTGTGTTCCTGACCGGGCCAGAGGCTCTGCTTTGAGCCTGTCGCCTGCACAGATGCCCTCCCGCATGCCCGTAGCTCAGTCCAGGGAAACAAGACACAGTGAACAGGTTAGCATGCCCGTCACCCTTGTGGTGCAGCCACGCTGTGGGTGAAGCGCCTGGACTGTGGTGCAGCCTGGGCATGGGCCTCTCTGGGCCTGTGAAACAGCTTGCTTGCCAGCTCACCAGTCGCTGCAGCCTTTTCATCACATTATGGATCCAGTTGCACGTTTTTCTGGTAATTTCTGGCTCGTGAACATAAGTCTTGCATGAATGTGAAGAAGGAGGTTTGGGTGAGTTAGGAGTATGGGTCCCAGTTTCTTGACAGCCCCACCTGAGGCTGAGCCCTGTGGTCCTCACCACGGGGAGGACAGCCTGAGCTGTTGTAAGAATTTATACCTAAGGGACCGTTGTTTATATTTATTCTTGACACTTTCTGTTAAAACAAGTAATTTTCACTCGCAGACGAGGGGATTCGTGAGTTTGTGAGTGTGTTAATTCAGCACCTGCTGTGTGGGTGGGTGAGCACACAGCCACAGCCCCTCCTTCCTGGACTCAGGTTATAAAGTGGATTCCTTGCTACAGTGGTTGTAACTTGAAACCATTTCAGAATCAGAATTTTTTCCAAAACCCTTGTCATCCTGTTACGATGTTTAAATGTATTGCTTATGAACTATTTCAAACTTAGAGAATAAATGAAAATACTAGAACAGATACCTGTATAGTGAACATGCAAATTAAACAAATTAGTTTGACTTTAAAACACTGAGTAACAGTTGCTGCTTATTCTTACGTGCAGAATGGAATTTTTGCTGAAAATCTGCACTGTGAAATCTGAAAAAACAGTAGAACAGGGTGAAGCCTTTTAACAACCACCAGCCCATGTACCCCTCAGGATGTGTTAAACGCCCCTGCCCTGCAGAAGGGCGCCCCTGGTCTTGTTCCAGTCAGAAATTCATGTGGTTCCCTTGTCTTCCGGCTGGGGACTTGTCCGGTCCCACTGATGCCGGGGTTCTTCACGGAGCCACAGAATGAGCTTAGCAAACACTCAAGGCAGGAGAGCAAGGCACAGGCTTTTATTTGGAGATAAAGTGAGAGGACAGAGCTCCCAGCTCACGCCAGGAGGGGACAGGAGAGGCTGTGGTTGGCTCGTCGTCTAGGGGTTTTATGTGCGGTTGAGGATTTTCAGGAATGGGGGTAAAGGGCTAGGGCTGCAGACTTGTTGAGTGGTCCCACAATGCTCATTTTTGATGAGTAACAGAAGAAATTTGCTACTCTGATTCTTTCTCAGGATAGCAGTTTCCCTCTGGGAGTATGTCAATTAAGAACGCCTGCCCTGTCCAACCAAGGTGGGCTGGGTTGTTGCCTGTTTGCTGAAGTGTGTTAAGAATCTTACTTCTTAACTTCTTGGGCCATTTATAGTTGGGCTTGCTTATTACTAAATTTGTCTTTTTCCTGGGTTGCAGATTACTTGGTTAGGATCAGAGAAGGAAATACAGCACATAGGTACGATTAAACTAAGCTGGGCCTTTTAGCAGGCAAAGGTAAATTTTACAGTGTCATTATCTAATTGATCCAGTGAAGTCACGGGTTATGCTGAGACACTTCTCTTTATCTGCAGAACACTCAGCATTCCAGGCCAAGTTGCTCCTGGCCTTTTGAGCTTTAACTGATCCCATTGAAGATGTCTATATTCCTAGTTTGGTGTCTTTACCCTAGAGAATTAGTGTGACTCTGACTTTGTGTAATGCTTAACACAGAGTTTTGATAGGGACTTTGTTGCACATTGCTACATTGTCCTGACCAATTATCTTGCTCTGCTTTTTCTCTGAAGAGCTTCACCCTGCTCTGCCTAAGTCTGCAGTCTCTGTCTCAGCAGTGCCCTGCCTTGCCCAGCAGTCTAGGGCCTAGCAGAGCGAACTAGCCTTGCGCCAGCTCCCTTACGAGGTGACCCTTCTGTCTGCAGTAGAGAGCCCTGCTTGGGTCACTGAATGCAGTGTGAAACCAAAGTTGCCCAGACTTGTGATGGCGCTTCTCACTTCCTCTGTGTTTTCTTCTTTAAAAAAATCAGTTCTAGCTCTCTACTTGAATACCTGGAGAGCACCTCTGTGGGTAAAATTGTAATATTTCCAGAATATCTCACCTGGCTTTGGTGTATCTGCTTATCAGCCGGCACTCAAGGGTGGAGAGAAGTATGGCTTTAGTGCATTTGCATCATTCCTCAGGGGTGGAGAGTTTGTCTCCGTATTAGTGGGTAATTACCTGGGCAAGTGGGGCTTATCTGTACCTGAGAGGTGAGGGGGAGGGCCGGCTTTTGCTTCTACTGGCTTCTTCCAGAGCAGAGAAGAAAGACGGCCCGCGACTGCAGCTTATGAGCAATAAACGGATTTTAAACTTTATTTCTCCCTTTGACTGATTTCGGTTTCAGAGGTATTTTGCCCTGGGATTTCCTCTTCCCGGACTTAACAACTTCTGTTCACGGGGTGTAGTTCCAACCCAGGGCCCCTTGACTTTGCCCACGGTGGTCTGTTAGAGACCCCATCAGGACATGGCCTTGTCTGTGCACTTGGGGGCCGCGCTCCGAAGGGCCCATCTGTGTCTCGAGTCCTTTGCTATTCAAGTCCCAGCTGCACGAAGCAGGCTGTGCCCCTGGAACGCCTCGGCCGTGGCCTCTTGGCTGTCGTCTGGCCTTGGAGATCCAGAGGATTTGCCTCTGGGATCTTACAGTTTAAGGGGTACTCCTGCCCCCCCAGCCAAGTTTCTCCTCACATCCCTTGCCAAGCTGTAAATATCTCTGTTCTGAGTATTCTTGTAGGTTCATCGTTAAGTTTGAAATTACACTCATAGTGACCCGATACAATTATTTACAAGGTTGAGATTTTGTAAGCTGTGTAAGGCAAAATGGTGTAACTCTCAGATTAAAGACTTTCAGATCCAGTCAAATCTCCGTACTTCTGTGGGCTGGCAATACTTCTAGTTTTCAAAAGCAAACTCATGTGTTTGCAGTCCCTTCATAGGAATCTTCACCTTAAATAAACCAGTAACAGAACAAATGATAACATGTTTGCCTTTAGTTTAAGTCAGGTTCGCTTTTTAATGTCATTGCCTTTTTGTTTGTGTTACTTCATTGTGACCAGAGATTACATCTATTACAATGACCTATATGCCTTTCACCTGGACACGTTCACGTGGAGCAAGCTGTGCCCGTCGGGGACCGGGCCCACACCTAGATCGGGCTGCCAGATGTCTGTCACTCCCCAGGGCAGTATCATCATCTACGGGGGCTACTCAAAACAGGTAAGAAGAGTAGGGCCTAGACTTCTGTCTCTTTCCTTCCAGTCTCACCAATAGTGAGAACTTCCAAATCAGACTGCACGTGAGTTTAATATAAACAGTTCTTTCTTCTGGTTTAGAAATGCACAGAGTTGGTGTTGATCTGCTCTTTATGAACATATTAAGAGTTTTACAGGCATGTTATATTCTAATCCATATGCCCCAAAAATGCTGCAGTGTGAATAAGTCCCTATTCTGGGGGTCTTGGTTCCTAAGCAGTGGACACTAGCTAGTGTGTAGCGCTCCCGTATAGAATATACCCCAACGTACTCTTTCTCTTTTTGTCGACATGCAGTGCAGACATGAGGCTGTGAATGGTCTTGCATATGCATCCCTTGGTGCTTGTGCCCTGGAGGCCTGTAAGTTTATGGCATGCTTCTCCCCACAGTGTGCCCACCGCACGCACAGGCACTCCTCAAACGTACAGGCCAGTTTGCTTCCATTTGTCCCTGGTGGGCACCTTGTTTTGACTGTCATGATAAGCTGCTCTGAGCATTCTTGTGCAGGTCCTTATGTGGCTGCACGCTTTGATTTCTCCTGGGGAGACATGGAGGAGCAGACTTGCTGGGACACAGAGTGAGTGTCAGCTTGATTCATGGGAGCTGTCCACCTCTTCCCAAAGCCGTCACACTGAACGTCGAGAGCAGTGGTTGTCCCACATCCTTGCCAACACGTGGTGGTGTCAGTCTGCTTATTTTCAGCCTCTCTGGTGGATATGTGGCATCTCAGTGTGGTTTTAATTCTCAGTTCCCTGGGGTGAAACAGGACCTCTGACTCTGTGGCTGAGCTGGTCCCCTGTGGGTGGTCATGACGACTGGGGCTGGGAAGGTGCCCTGTAGCCGGGAAGTGTCCCGTGACCTCCTCCTCCCACACCCCTCCCATCCCAGGGAGCACGAGGCCCTGCAGCCCAGGAAAGGCGGAACCGACTTGTTTTCTGCAGTTGTGAACTGCCCAGGCCTCACCTATCTGATGGTCAGGAGGGCATGAAAAACAGCTGGTGTGGCAAAGGCTGTGCCGAGTGCCCGGATCTAATGCTTTATCACAGCAGATGCTTTGTTGAGTCAAATGGGATGAGGAACAGTGAAAGCTTGTTAAGCTGATGCCACTCGAATCAAAGTATTGCCTAGTTCTCAACAGCTGCTACTTTCCAGCCGTGCACACCGACCCCTGTGGGTGAGTGAGTCCAAACACTTTTGGCGTCTGAATTTCAGTGAAAAGCTTGTCTGTTTGGAACACCTGGGGACTTACCAGACTGGGGAAGAGCTGAGTTGTTGATGCTGTGGGTATTGAAAAGTGTCAGACTCGGTAGGCGGCACAAAGTAATAGAGATGGTTTTGCTTGGCCCCGACCGAACACCCTCCTGGGCCCGGCATCACCACCGCCAGGAGCTGTCTGGTGGCCTGCAGGGCGGTGGCCAGGAGCAGTGCCCTTAGACCTGGCTGGGGCAGCCGGTGGAGCAGGGCCTTAACTCAGGCTGGCTGAGAAGTGCAGCCTCTTTTGTACTTCACAGGCGGTCCAGCTGGGGACCGTGGCCGTCACCATGTATATCCAGGGCAACCAGGGCAAAATTCTGATAACTTTATGAAACAGACCTCCTGCTGGCCGAGATGCTGAGGGTGTCTGGAAGCTGTCAGCAGAGTTGGCAAGCTGGGGGAGGAGGCAGCGTGCCCTCTCCTCTGCTCCGGACACGGGAGTCAGGAACTGTAGGCGTGATTTAAAGGGGCTCACCCCGCCAGTCTGGAGGGCATGCCTGGCGCACTCAGGTCAAGGCGTTTCTGTCAGACTACAGTACAGCGCAGCAGAGCCACCTCCTCTCCCACTGCCCCTGCGGTGTGGCCAGCAGACCCCCTGCTCTGGCGGTCAGTGCGCTGCCATGGTTTGGCTTTCAGGACCAGAGCGCCAGGGGGCCTGTGGCGGGCAGCAGGGCTGCTGGAGCTCTGTCTCCCTGCTGCCCCCTGCCCACACCCGGCATTTCTCTGGAAGCTACAGAGCGCTTGCTTGCTGGTGGAGTCCTGCCTGGCACAGCAGCCCCGCATTTTGATGTGTTGGTGAGGCTGCTCCAAGTGACCCTGGAAAAGCTGGTTTCCTGAAGATAGTCCCCTGTTCAGTCCTTTTCATTTTCTTTCACCTCGACCCGGTTGTAGCTGTTTTGTGTGGAACCTTCCCCACCCTTTGGGGGTGAACTTGGGAAGGTACCTCAGAGAGCAGGCGTGAAATGGAAAGCGTGTGGGAGCAAGTCTGCTGCAGTGCAGGGTCTGGGCTCGCCTCAGAGCCATCACTGCCCCTTTCAGGGAATGGATGCCACTAAAACCGGGAGTCGGGTGGCTGGGGCTGTCTAGACCCTGGCAGTGGACTGAGTCCATCTCTGAGTGTAAGGTTGAGGAAGCTGGAGCACCGAGCGCCCATGTGGGCATGAGGAGAGACTCCGTGCCACCAAGGAGGGTGGTGTGCACAGCCTGGTGCCGGACCCTGGAGTCTCGTGATTTTCAGAGACAATGGGTTGTTTTTCAACTGACCTTACAACACTTACATTTCTCTTGAATGTCTTTAGATTCCGCTAATACTGCATTAGACATGAGTGGAGAGGTAAATCCTCTCTGAAGCACGCTCCCAAGTCAGTGCAGTGTGGCGTGAACGTCAGCTCTCGTGAGCCTCAAGGGCCCATCCTTAGAGTGAAGCTGTGAGACCCTTTTCAGAGCTTTGCACCCCTAGACAGAAGGTCAGCATCTCCAAAACTTCATGCAGAATCTGTCGCCTCTTCTAGCGCAGTTGAATCAGTGAAGACTGGGTTTAAAGCCAGTATGATACGCATAGAGGAGTTTGTGGAACAGGTAATCGAGAACAAAGGGTGACAGAGGCCGCTTGCTGCTCACTGTGGTTGCCTTTGAGGAAAAGGAGGTTGGGTTTGGGGGGAGGTCCTTCCACTGCAAGAAAAGAGACGGCTCTGACAGGAGGAGTGAGAAGCTGTTGGGGTGTGCACCCCGTTGGCCGGTCTGCCCCAGATGGAGGGGGCAGGGAGACCTCAGCTCCCGGTCGTCCAGGGCTCCTCCTGCTCTGTGCAGGGGACGTATGTGTGCGATACGGCGTGAAGGATCCCCCTCGGCTTGTTGGTCCTAAGGACAAGTCACTGCTGTCAGCAAAATGGCACCTTGGACTGCAGCAGGTGCATGTTGGCTAGGAATCTGTGCCAGAGTGGCTGGCGCTCAGCTGTTCTCTGAGTTTCTGGCAACACAGAGGTGTCCCTGAATTCCTTCAGTGTCCCCTCGGTGGGCGGGGCCTCTGCATGTGAACTTAGCTCCTGCAAGTGCTGGACCTTTTGATGTAGAGGGTTAGGCATAGATGTGTGAGTCATTTCTTCTGTTAACCTGCTAGAAAAAGAGAATGTCGAGTCTTAATACCTGTCTGTAATATGCAGAAAGGGTGTCAATTGAATTGCATGAATGTTTCTGGAGGGAAAACAAAGGGGGTGCACACCCCATTATCATTTCCGGAGGCCCACCTACTCCCTATAGGTGACCGATGTTGGACCTCCTTGGTCATAGGACATTCGGACTGTCCAATCCATGGACAATGGGTTGTTTTGTTTTCTTAGAGGGAACTCGCTTCTCTCCCCCTTGCAGTAGACACAGTGCCTGTGTACTTCCCGGGTCTGCTGGCTGAGAGGGCCTAGAACAGTAACACCCAGCAGCACTGAGCACATGTGGTGCCCAGATCTTGGTTTCTAACACCATCTCCAAGGAAAGGAAGCAGGGCTGGGGATCCTAGGACTTGGGCAGGAAGTGTCCAAGGAGAGCGTCTGGTTGTGCCCAAGCCTAAGGAAGTGCTTCTGAGAAACCCAGGTGATGGAGTGCCAGAGGGACCCAGGAGCCGCCTGAAATTGCTCCTTGGGACCAAAGCTGATAAGTAAAGTGGTATTGGATGATGTCCAGAGGGCAGCATAAATGCATATGAGTCCATGCAATTAGAAACGAATGATTGAGTATGTCGGGGACAGACACCCCTGTGCAGAGTTCCACAGAGATGATGCAGACCCTGACCATCCGGGAGATGGAGCAGCCTCCCCTCTCCTTCGGTGGGCTGGCCTTCTGAGAGGACAGTGTGGAAAGGCTGAGCGAGGAGAAGCCTAACACATACCTCAGCCAGGTGGCCCCGGCCAGCACCCGCAGTGACAGGGCACGGTGGCGGCGGGCACCCCGATGCGATGGGTAAGGGAGGCACTTTTCCTCTGGGACCCGCCGCCCAAAACCCACAGCCCCGTCCAGTCTTGAGAGAACCTCAGACGGATCCCAGTAGAGGGGCGATTGGTGAGTCACCTGCCCAGCCCCCCTCACGTTGCTGAGGGCAACGAAGACCAGGTGAGGCAGAGCGCCTGTCACAGCCCAGAGGCGCTAAGGACGCATGGCAGGTGTAGCGTGGTGTCCTGGTAACAGGGGGTGTTCGAAAGGCCAGGGCCGTCTGAGTGAACTGTGGGCTAGGGTGACACTGGTGTGCCAGTTCTGGCTCGTCATTGTCAGGGACATGCCTCCCTGTGGATGAGGGTGACAGCGGGACTGGGGACCTGCGGGTGAGCCTCTTAGTTTTCCTGTAAATGTAAAACTATTCTGAAGCTAAAAGTCTATTTAAAAACTGGTAATTTGAAGGACTGATACCAAGAAAAAATTAAAATTTACTGAAACTCTCCACCCAGGAAAGCCATTTTGCTGAGCAGCTTTCTAGATACGTCTTGAGGACTGTAGGGTCCTGCTTTGGAGAGAGGAGTGTCCAGTCTGGCCGGGCTGATCAAACTAGTTTGAGCTGAAGACAGGGTTAAGAAACCTGGGCTTTACTGTTCAAGAAGCTCAGAGAAATTTTGTAAATGGGCACTGGCCTGAGTCACATTATTTGAAAGGTGATGGGGTTGGGGCCACCCAGGAACTGGAGATGAGGGAGCCGTGCCCCGTGCCTGTTGAGGCCCCCCGGGGCCCAGGCGGAGCCCCCTGCACCTGAAGGGCATCGCTGTGGCGCCAGGGGGCGCTCCAGTGAGCACTGTGCTGTGCAAGAGTGTGGGCGTCAGAGCGGCAGGCGGTGAAACCACAACCTGTTCTTAGTTAACAAGTCACACCAGAATTTGTTAAATCTGTTCAGGTGAGGTCGTGTGGACCTGTGGTATTTCAGATTTTTCTTCAAGGCTGGTCTAGAGGCCAGACTCCCAGGTCACCTCTATGTGAAAGTAGAGCCCGGCTTGAGGGTCTGCTGGGTCCCTAGATGGCACCCGACTGGTTCTCACACACCTGACTCTGCTTTCCTTGCAGAGAGTCAAGAAAGATGTGGACAAAGGTATCCAGCATTCAGACATGTTCCTGTTGAAGTTTGAGGAGGGGCGAGAAGGTACTGGAACTATGCGGAGGGTGGGCCACGCGGGCGGTCTGTGTGTCACTGCAAGGCAGGGCCGGGGCACAGAAGCCCAGCTGCCCTTGTGGACATGGGGCTGGTTTGCAGGAGCTGTGGGCCAGGCCAGACCCTCTGTAAATAACCCCCTGGGTGCACAGGGCTGCGCGGCGCTCCTCTTGGGGGTGCTGGGGCGAGCTGCCTTGCAGACAGGGTGGTGCTGATGGGGTGGTCCCCTTGGGGGAGAGCAGGGATGCTGCTTCATAGCCTTTCCCTGGTTCTTGCCCAGGAGTAAGTGACTGCCACTAGGTGTGGGGTTTGGGACACTTGTGGGGTTGATCTCCCAGTGTGCATTGTTTAGAGCTCAGACCATAAGGCTGAGGTTCGTCGTGTGCCGCAGTTTGGGGAGAGGACCGCAGGAGACCAGGGGTCCGGGCTGATCCTGGCTCTCCTTTGTGACCTGCAGCAGGTCCTTTGTCCTCCGCTTGGGGCCGTTACTGTAAATGAGAGGATGGTCGTGCAGGACACCTTGCCCTCTCTTGTTGTCAATTCCTCAAACCAGAGCTTCCAAAGGCGGCTGGCCACACTGCACTGCAGTGACGGGCACAGACACGTGCCCTCCCTCTGGGGACCACAGCTGGAGCCAGGGATTAGCTTGGCCGGTGTACACCAATGAACTTGATCTCGGAAGCCAGCCTGTGTTCCAGCAGGGCTCGAGCCCCGCATCCCAGCCTCTAGCCCTTGACCCCATGAGAACGCTGGGCTGCAGGAGCTGCCAGCAAGCGTCTGGCCTTGACCACAGGGGTGGCTGGCTTTCCCCCTCCCTGTGCCTGTAAAGCCTCACGAGTGAGAAGCTTGCGGCGGGGCTGACATGTGCCCAGGAGACAGCATGACTCAGGAGAGAGTTTCCCGTCTGCTGCTTCCATTAAGCTTTTTTAATGATCATTAAAGGAAAAGTCTCAGTCCTTCCTGGACATGGTGGAAAGATGTCCCCCATGGCTCACACAGGGTTACGTTCCAGGGTTACCATGAATGAGGCCCGTGCTGAGGAGGAACATGGGGCAGGGGCAGCTGCTGGAGGGCCGGTGGCACCTGTGGCTCCGAGCTTATGCGCCCGCACGGGAGCGATGCTCCTGGACGGGTCCCCCGGAGGGCAGTGCCCACAGGCCACCACAGCTCGCTGCCCCTGCCTGCGGAGCGCCATGGGGGTCCTGCCCCAGCACTGGCCCCTTGGTGCGGGCTGGGCTGCACATTGTGCCCAAGGCCCTCGCTGCCTCTGTGTCCTGGTCGCTGGGGGACCCCCGGTGTGGCCTTGGGGGCTCTCCCTCACCCCACATCCTGCTCTGTGACAGACAGGTGGATGTGGACTCGGATTAGCCCTTCAGGAGCCAAGCCCACCCCGCGCTCTGGCTTTTCCGTGGCTGTGGCTCCAAACCATCAGACGCTGCTCTTCGGGGGCGTCTGTGACGAGGAAGAGGAGGAGAGCTTGGAGGGCGACTTCCTCAACGACCTGCACTTCTATGACGCTGCCAGGAACCGCTGGTTCGCGGGGCAGCTGAAGGTAGGGTCGGGCTCGGAGAGCAGGGCCGCACCTGCTCCTGGCGTCAGTGCCCCACCGCCTCCTTCCCGGCGAGGCCCCCCACCCCAGCCCCTGTCTGCGAGGCTCTGGAGCCTCACCATCTATGCTGTCATAAGCAGGGACCCCGCCTGGCCCTGTGTGGCACCAGCCCAGACAGGTGGCATCGTTGATGGTGTCCACACAGGGTGCTCCCCCGGGGGCTTCTGGTCTAGATGAGCGGTCGGGTCAGTGACTTCAGAAACTGGGCCCCAGGCTGAAGGATGGCAGTGCCCTCAGGTGGCAGACTCTGCTCCTGTCCAGGTGCTGCAGCACCTTGGCTGGGCTCCTCTCTGGACTCGCCCTCTTCCTCTGAGGGACTATGCCAGGCAGAAGCCAGGGGTCTCAGGGCGAGCCCAGCGGTGGGATCAGGGTGCTGTCCTCCAGCTCTTGGGCCCCACCCCTGGTGGGTGGTGTTCACAAGCGGCTTTTTAATTTGTCTGTGTTCACGTGCCTGGGGCGCCCTGTGCTCACACCCTGTCTGCTGCCTTGCGCTTATCACCAGGGACCGAGGTCGGAGAGGAGGAGGCGCAGGCGGGGCAGAAAGGTGGAGCCTGAGGGTGCGGACGAGCAGGAACATGAGGGGGCTGGTGCCCAGGAACCCCTGCAGGTGGTCAGAGAAGTGGTCGCAGACGACGGGACTGTGGTCACCATTAAACAGGTGCTCGCAGCCCCTGGCCCGGCGGCACGGCCACCGTCCCCTGGGGAAGACAGCACCGACGAAGGTGGCAGCCCTGCGGTGGGGCCGAGTCCCCGCTCCAACGCCATGCTGGCCGTGAAGCACGGGCAGCTCTACCTCTATGGAGGCATGTTTGAGGCCGGCGACCGCCAGGTCACCCTCAGTGACTTGTACTGCCTCGACCTCCACAAGATGGAGGAGTGGACGGCCTTGGTAGAGACGGATCCAGGTGAGCTGACTGGGGAGGCGCCTTCCCGATGTCCCGTGTGCTCTGGCTTTGTGGCTGTTCCCGTGAGGGCAGGCCTGCCTCGGCAACTACTTGGGGGCTGAGGGAGCCCTAGACACACCCAGGGGAGTCTCGGACCCACCTGGGCACTGCTCGCCGTGCACTCTTGCAAAGCATATTTCAGCCGCATTGACTCTGGTGGTTGGCGGCCTGCTGTGTGCACACAGTCGCCCAGCTGGGCCATCTGTGCTGTGCACGACCTTCTAGTTGACCCTCGGGCCTCATTTGCTCTCTGATCCAAATGGCAAGTCCCTCCAGCCCTCACTTCCATGTTCTACCCACGGCCTGTCGACACAAGCCGCTTGCTCACCTCTCTAAGGTCTGAGAGTACGAAGTGAAGATGCATGCACTGGGGAGGTGCCAGGCAGCTGGCACAGGCCTGCTCCTTGTCTCCCAGCAAGCCAGGTGGAGCCGGGGCATTGGGGCAGCTGTAGGCAGCCAGTGCTTCTGCCCACCCCACCGTCACCCCCCTTTGCTCCGAGGCACAGGCAGGCTCTCCAGGGACTCGCGCCCAGCAGTTGCTGTGGTGGGAGGGCAGCGTCCTCAGGAGCACGGGCTCCGGCTGCACTGACGCCCTGAATGTCTGTTTTGCTCTAAAGAGGCTCAGGAGTGGCTGGAGGAGACCGACTCGGAAGAGGACAGCGAGGAGGCTGAGGGTGCAGAGGGCGGAGGCGACGAGGAGGACGAGGGCGGAGGTGAGTGTGCTGGCTTGGTGCCCCCCAGGGGTGGGGGCAGCCCAGGCAGGGCCCTCGGCTCGCTCCCAAGGGCCTTGTCACTGCCAGTGAGAGACGTTCACGTGACACTGAATTTTTATTGAAATCTGACTTTGCCTTGTACCTGTGCTCTTGAGGCAGGCTCAGGTGTGTGCAGAGTATTTGCATGTGGGCCTCGTGAGCAGTGCCACGGCTCCCCTGGGAGGGGAGAGCGGCCCTGTGCTGTCAGTGTGGTGCTCACGCGCGTGCTTCGTCGGGCCCTGGGTGTGCGGCTCTGGCCCTGCCCCGGGCCGCCTTCCTCGGCTGAATGTGTCTCTTTCTTACTCCTCTCCGCCCCCACGGAAGAGCAGCAGCACCCCTGGGTGACACCTGGTGAGCAGTTTGCAGACTCCCTGCCCAGGACCGAGCAGTACTGGGTGAAGCCAGCCCGCCCGGACAATGCCAGGCCCGACGCCGAGGAGGAGAGGGTGCTGGGAATAGCCCGTGCCTCGGCCATAGCCGCCTTCCATGACTCGACGTGAGCCACCACACGGGGCGGAAGTCGGCCCGAGTCAGGTGTTCTTGCTGTCCCTCCGCATCACTGGGTGCAATGAAAATAAAGTGGATCTGGACCGAGGCCGCAGCACGGGTGGTCTTCTGTGGGGCTGCGCCAGCTGCGGGTGAGGTCAGCCCATGGCGGGCGGCACCGTAAATGGGAAGCGGATCCTGTTGTGCTGGGTTGGGGTGGAGGGTTCTCTAACATGGACTGGGAGCCCGGTGTCCTCCACACGTCACCAGCTGGAGCCCCTGCAGTCGCCAAGTGCCAGCAGCAGCCTCGACTTCCGGTGGGCACTTGGGTGACCTGCCCATCTTGAGGTTAAGCGCCTGCCGGCTAGGCGTTACTATCTCCCCTTCTGCTGTGGGCTTCACTCAGGCTCTTGTGAGCAACAGACCCAGCTCCTTGGAACCACCCCTTAAGCCTTGTAGGGCTGGAGGTGGCAAGCTGGTGGGCTCAACATTGTTCTTTGCCGAGGGACAGGAGGAAGGGAAACCTGAGGGCAGAGGGCCCCCGCAGCGCTGCCATCTGGCTCCTGACTAGGGAGCAGGGGTCTTGGCGGTGGGGGTCCAGTACGAGACACACCGCCTGACCCTTGCTCCAAGGTTAGTGGAAGGAGACTACTTCTCATTTGGGATCAAAAGGTAGGCTTTGAACTTATACTAGGTTTATTTTTTAACTTAAATATCTTCAGCAGTGAGGATGTAGTAGAATTTTGAGTTTTAGTAATGGGCAAACATCCCAGTCATTATCGCAAATTTGAAAAAGAGTAGGAATGCCTACCGTGGGCGGATCAGGGCTTGGCCCCAGGAAGGCGGTGATGGGAGGACGAGGGCCACCTTGGCCCAGACACAGCCCCTCACCCAGCCTGGCCTTTATGTTCACGGTGCCCGGCCCCCAAACCCTTCCTGCACCACCTCACTGGTCACGCTTCTCTCGCCTGACATGTGTGCTGCTCTGTGGGCTTGTGGGCTCCAGGCCAGTCAGAACCCGGAAGCTCCTTGGCAGTAGCCTGCCTGCCACGTCTGCTTGCAGGGGGCTCCCAGTGGGTATGGGGCCCCAGGGCCCCCGGGACCCCTAGTCCTGGAGAGCCCAGGCTGGGTGTCAGGCAGCACCAGCCACGCTGGGGACAAGAGCGAGGCACCCTGGTCTGGCATCTGCCTGGACGCACTAGCCTTGGGCGCTGGGGCAGCCCGAGCCTTGTTCTGACCGGCGGGCGGGATCCAGCAGGAAGGCCCGTGGGCAAGGGTCCTGGGGCGCCGGCTCCACCCGCCCTGTGGGGGCACTCAGGCCCCAGGGGCGCCACTGCTGGCTTTGCTGCCACTTTGGGGAGGCAGCCGGAAGATCTTGGTGGCCCCAGGGCAGTGTCTGTTACCAGAGGCCATTCTCCTTCGTTCTGTAAACTAGATGAGATTTGGAGGAAGAAGATGGTCTTGACTCCATCAAGTTGAAAGAAAAATAACAAGCCCATTTTCAAAGAAAAATGAAGAAGAAACGTGTTGCAGACATGTCCATTTTGCTGTCATGTCCACGGGGTCATTGCTGAATCCAGCTGAGCTGCAGAGGCTGATCAGAGCACGAGGTTTGAACAGGCTTCCAGGAGAGGAGCTTCGCTGCTGTTCAGCTGCTGTGCCCGAGACACCAGAGAGGGCTGTGCCTGCAGCGCGCGGCCAGGAGGGCGCCCCGGGTGCAGGCAGCACCCTGCCTCTGCCTGGTTGGCCGGCCGAACTGGATGTTCGTGACGCCTGATGCCGCCACAGCCGTGAGTTGGCCCCTGTGAGGTTCTGATGCCTCTGCTCCTGTGTCGCTGGAGCCAGAACAGCCAGGAGCCGGCTGTGCTCGCGTTTGGGGAGGGCCTGCCTTGCCTGCACCATGGTTTGCTGAGCTCTTGGTAAGCCAGCCCTCCTCACCCACCTCCCATTTAGTGGCTTCTGCCCCTTTTTCTGGTGCTGCCAGCTGGCCACATCACCCCTGCGGGACCAGGCCAGAGCTCCCTGGGGTTTCGTGGGGTCAGAGTATGAACAGCTGTCCATTCTGCCCGCTTCCCGGGGGGCACCTGGCAGGCTGGGCTGGGCCGCAAAAGCGACGTGAAAGGCTGGTCTGAGGGGGCGGGTTTCTTGGGGTCGGATTGGGTAAAAAGGGAGCCATCAATTCAGCTCCAAAATTGTCATCGTCCGACATGTATTAGTTTGTATTGTAAGGTGTGCAGTGGCGGTTATTCCAGTTTGACGTCTCTTTGCCAAGTTGGTTCTAGCAGGAATCTGGTGGCTAGGTGCCAGAAGCATGGGACCAGGTGCTCAGTAGACCTGCTGCTGTTGTGGGGTTGGAGGGAGCCCAAGGGACCACCCCACATGAGGTCAGGAATGAGCTCTGGCGAAGGAGAGGGAGCCAAGTGGGGTTCTCGCCTGGAAGTGTTGGGAGATGATGCATGTCGACTGGGGGGAAGTGGCCGGCAGGGAGGGGCTGTTGTTCTGTAGCACAAAGACAAGTCCAGTCAGCTCACGGTGCGGCATGAAATCTGCCTACCGTCTACTGCTTAGTTCTCCGAGCACTGAAAGAACTTTCTGGTTACCGTTTCCTAGGCATTTTAAGTGGGGAAGCCAGCTGTGTAGGCTGTTGGTCCCCAGACATCAGTCTCCTCACACCCAGCATGCACCTGAGCATGGACCATGGCCGTCTGCATCTGCTATGCAGGAGAGCTTTGACGGCACCGAGTCCAGGCTGGGCATGGCCGCCTGGGGTCTCAGCGCGGTGTCCAGCAGGAGGCTGAGGCACCGAGCTGTGTGGCTGGCAGCCACCAGGTGCTGGCACTGGGGTTACCCAGCCTCCTCTGAGCCTGGCACAAGCCCAGCGTTCCCCTGGCCCCAGTCCTGACAGGCCCTCGGCCCGCCCCCACCCTCGTGCTGGGCAGGAGCCATCTGGGTGCGAGGAGCACCGGGCATAGCCAGGGCCGGGCCTGGTCTGCTGCCTGTGCGGGGCTGGGGCTGGGCTGGGCTCTGGGCCCGACCGAGTGCTGGTGAGCCAGGATGGCCCGGGAGGGGTTCTTGCCCCTGTGGCCTGGGAAGACCCTGGGTGTCCAGAGGGTCCTGAGGCAGGGAAACTACATGGAGAGCAACGTGCCAAGGGGCCGCCCCATGAGAAATGTGGGTGTGGAAGTTTTAAGAAAGTCAGCTTTGAAGAATGGATGCTGGGAGGCCCTGGCAGAGCCCAGCACTGGGCCCCCCCCATGCCCCCAGCAGCTGGCAGAAGAGAGAGCGCCACAACCAGTGGGGTGGGGTGGCCTCGGGCACCCCGTTCACAGTGGGAAACCTGGGCCCTGAGACAGTGGATTCAAGAGTGGATCGTAGGCACCGGAGGTGGGGGGCATGTTCCAGATGCTTGTTCTTGGGTCTCAGAAAGCCCCAACCCTCCAGATGGGACCGGAGGACGCTGTCGGGGAGCATAAGCTCAATCCTGTACCTAGGAATTCCTGTTTATTCATCAGGAGATGTGGGCAGTGGGAGGAACTTAAACACTGGTCTATAACCAGGTGGTGCAAGTTGTCCAGAGTCTGAAATAACTTTTATTACTACAAGGAGCAAAACTGTTCTTTAATTTCAACAATGTCCCTTGCTTTCGGATAGTGAAATACATAGTAATGATACGATTTAAACAGGTACATTCATTAAAGAAAATTATTTTATTTTCATTTTATAAGTAACCAAGTATTTTTCCAGCTAAAAGAAAAAAAAAGGCTGAGATAATGGTTTTAGCCACTTGATCAGTAAGAAATAGCAACATAGTCAACATTACCTTTGTCAATGCACAGGATGGTAGCACCGTGTTAACAGTGCATGTGTACCAGGAAAATGATGGAGAAACGGAAATGCAGACTGAGACCTGAGACCGTTTTATTCACAAAAAGGCATCTGCGTCGGGCCAGTGGTCTCATGTCCGGAGCGAGGGCGGGCTTTCCCGTGGCACACAGCGGCAGGGATGTCCAGTCAGGCGGCCTTGGGGGGCGGCTCTTTGGACATGGCGAGTGGTGCAGACAAGTGGGGTCCTGCTGGAGAGGTGTCGCCTTGTCAGCTCGGTGCACGGAGGCACTGGGCCAGTGCCCCAGCTACGTAGCGTGGCAGGGCCTGGTGCCAGGCTTCCCTGCTCCGATGGTGGTGCTGGCCCCTGAGCAGCAGGGCTCTGTCGGCAGGGGCAAGGGCAGGGGGCCCCGGGCCCTGCACGCAGCAGCCTGGAGGAGGTGTGCCGCGGGCGCCATTCCCAGAGCCGACTCCCTTCCTTTCCTGCCTCCTACCTGCTCTCTTGGAACCTGGCCCGTCCGAAGCCCACCGTGGGCAAGGGGTAGGGTGCAGGCATTGCCCACAAAGGGCCAGCTGCACAACATGCCTGCTGTTTGTAATCGCTACTGTTCAGGCGGGGCTGCACAAGTTCTGGGGTGCTCGGGGCCGGGCAGTCCCGAGGGAGACCCTAACCTGTTCATGATCAGCATGTGGGAAGCTGGAGGGTGAGGCCTCTGATCTTAGGGGACCAGAACCCCCACACCTGCCTTGGTGTGTCAAGCACTGACCTCTAAAGAGGCAGCCTGGGCGCTTGTCTGTCCTTCACAGCAGGCATGCAGAGAATTAGGTGGGTGCTGCCAGCAAGGTGGGGGCAGCAGGGCTCTAGCCGAGTCCCTTCTTGGCCATTCCTGGGGGGCCTCCTCCTCCTCATGGGCTTGTACTTCGGTTGTTATCATGTCACCGAGCAGTGTGGTGCAACTGGAGGCCTGTGCCCATGGGGGGCACAGAGGACAAGGAGGGGAGCAGGTGTGGTGTGTGCCCGTGCTCGGTTTGCTGCTCCCTGCCCAGCCCTGCTCTGCCGTCCCCCACGACCTCCAGGCCCAGGCCCACTGTGCCCCAGACTCACCAGTGCCAGCTGATCACATCCACACTGACGTTCCCCTGGCCAGGTTTAGGGGCAACCTGGAGCAGAAGGGGCTGCCGTTTGGTATTTCAGGTGCCTTCACGTTGGGCTCTCACACAGAAGCAAACTCCAAGAACAGTGTTTGTCCCTAACACGTGGGCCGCAGGTGCACTGGCCGGGGCTGCATCTCCAGGAGCCGCTCCTGGCACCCTCGCTGATCCTGCCTGCCTGCACTCTGAGCGGCTCCCTTCTGTGCTCCCCCCGCCCCCCCGGCCCAGGAAGGGCTGGCCCCAACCGCTGCAGTGGCCATGGCCACGTGCTCCTGTAGCCCCATGGCTCACACTGTCCAGGCCTCCGGACACACTAAAAACACAGCTTCGTTTTGTTGTAAAACAAAGGCAGCTGTGCTTTTTACTGTAAGGCTGAGTTAGTGACACTAGTCAGCACCTGGGACACATCACTGCTCCAGGCTTTGCCGACAGTATTGCCTGGCACCTGGCCTGGCCTGAGCAGATCAAAACCCACAAGACATCTGCACTTGGCAGCAGAGCCGAGCATCGCCACGCCCCTTCTGTTCTGGAACCTCAGGCCTTTGTGGGGGGCACACCCTTGTTCCAGGCAAGTTGAAAAATGCCGTGGCGTGACTCAGGACTGGAGGACAGAGGCGTCCGTCAGCCACGCCAACACGGCCAGTGACTGTGGGGTCGGGCAGCAGGTCAGCTGTGGAAAGAGATGCCACAAGCCCAGGAGGTGCCTTTGTGCTGTTTCTGAGACCAAAGTCCAGAAAATTGGAAGACAAGCTGTAGGAGTTGGAGAAAGTGAACCTGATGTAGGGATGAGGGTGTGTTGTTGCTCGTGTGGGGAGGGGGCACCCACTGAGGGGTGGGCAGGGGCACAGTGGGCATCCCAGGGCTCCTACCCACCCCCGGGTACAGGGGAGCCCCACTGTGGGAGGACGCCCCTGCCCAGAGGCACAGCCCTGGTGCTGGTCCCAGATTCTTGGAAGCCTTTAAAGGATCATCAGAAACCCAAACTAAAAAAAAAAAGGGCAAAAAAACTATACTTCATCTCATTTCACTCTCCCGAATAGTCACCTGCTCCTGTGGGTCCACGATGTTTTGGGCCTGGTATCTGACCCCACTGGGTGCCCAGCTGTGTTCTTCGGATTCCAAATGTGGTAGCCACGGGGTTTATTGTCCAAACTGGGGCTCGTTTGACAGCGAAGGGAGCAGTTTATGACCAGCCTGGGGCATCAGGTTTGGCCAGGACATGGGGCTGCCCTATTTGTGTGCCCTGGGCCCCAGGCCGGGCGCGTGTGGGAAAGTGCCATCACCCTGTGACGTTCGTGTTCGTGTACCCCAGATGGTGCAGCAGCAGAGAAGTGAGCCTGGTGGTCAGACGCAGCCAGGGACTGAAGGGGAGGGGGAGAGTGGCCTTGCGCCCTGATGACGCCCCTCCCCTCCAGTGGTTTTGGCAGCAGGCCTTGCACTTTGGTGGCTGTGCTGGATTTTTCTAGGTCGCTGTCATCTTCCTTGTCCATTCTTCTGGCTTCTGTGTTGCATATGGGATCTGCCCTGGGTATCCTACTAATGGTGTGAAACTCAGAATTCAGAAGACGGGACCAGGAGACTTTCCCAGGAGCCGGGAACTGGCCAAGCACTTCACAGGCACCATGCCAACTTGAGGAAGCGCAAGCGAGGCTGAGGCACAGCTCCCCGGAGCAGGTCGGGGCCAGGGCACGCGCCCGCCCCTCCCGCTCTCCTGGGTAGGGATGGGGTGGGGTGGTGGCGGCTTGCTGGGCCTGGCCATCTGCCATCACTCCGTTTCTCTGCCTCTGCTTTACACGTTCAGGGCATGCAAGCAGCTGTTGGGGGAGAAGATGGTTCTCAACGAGGCTGCTCTGGGACTGCTTAGAACTTGGAAATGCTCTGCACACGGAGGGCCATCTGTGACATGCAGGTCCATGTCCTGTCTAGCTCAGCATGCACATGGCCACCAGGAAAGTGCGTGAGACAAGCAGGTCGGCCAACTGGCGCACCTGGCTGGACACCGGAGGGCCTGGGCAGGTGGAAAGGGCTGGGAGGGTGGCAGAGGTCCTGTTGGGCAGCCTGGGCTTTAATTGGTTTGGAAACTGATTACAAATTAGCTTCTAGAGTCTCTCAGACCCAGTGATTTGTGGCCTTGGCGGGACCCACTCAGCTCCAGCTCACTGGAGTGCAGGGGCAGTGGCTGAGTGCTGGGAAGGTGGATGGGGTCTGGGTTCACGGGAGCGTTACTGGCAGCCAGAAGTGCTGGGATGTTAGCCAGTCGCCTCTGTGAATCCTAGTCATGAAGCCAGAGTTGCCCTCATGCTGTTCATCATATGCCCTGAAATACTACGTGGAGTTTGCATGTGAATATGTAACTCGCATTTGTAGGTACTGTTTTGTGTCATGCAGTAGCAACACAAGAGGTCTCGTCTTTACAAAGAGTTGCAAACATTTCTAAAGCACAGGTCCCAGGACAGATGGGTGAGGGTGCCAGGGGCAGGCAGCTTTCCTTGGCGTTGTTTCAGGTCTGCAGCAGCACCTCCACGGTAAGAAAGAGGAACGGAAAGTGGGTGTACAAATGATGGGACCCCTTTCAGGAAGCAGCTCTGTGAGGACATGGTCCCACGTGCCTGCCAGCCCACCATGTCCCCACTCCCCAAGACAAACCAAAATGAGAAGGAACGGGGAGTGAACGTGTAAGGAAAAAAAATAAAACTGAATTTAACTGGAACATGCTCTAATCTTTAGTTTATTTCTGGTTAAAAATATAGCAATCCAGTGCAGTTAAGTGTAGTAAAGAAATCTGCTCAAAAGGTGGCAGAGAAACAGCTAAACATAAGCAAAGCAAGGCAGAGCCCACGGCGCGGCTGCACCCAGGACGGCTGTGGGGACTCACTGTCGGGACCTTCCAGGCGTGGGCTTGGGGCTGCACACGGGCAGGCCCGTGGCCACAGATGCCCGTTCACGCTGTCCAGGACCACGGGGCACCCAGACTTCCTGGGGCCTTGTTCTTTTTTTGTTTGGGTGTTGAAACAGCGCTGGCAGAGAAGGCAGAGATACCAGGAACCTGTCTCTGCTTGAGACAAGTTAGGCTGTCTGTTCTGGGAGAGGGAAATGCAATGATTCCTTAGGAACTTCCCAGCAGCTGGGTTTCAATCACATTTCTGTCCTGGGACCAGACCAGCTCCGGAGCACGAATGAGGCGATCTGGAAAGAATATGCAGGTACGGAGAAGTGGAGGCGGGTACAGGACAAAGATGTGAAAACCCACAGCTTAGTGATAGCAGGAGAAGACGACGTCACGTAAGGGCCGTCACTGCCTTGGACATCTGACGGGGAAGGACACAGGGCCCTGGAGATACACCTGCATGTGGCATGCAGAGGTGATGTCCTAGGCGTGATGTCCCCACACTGCTCCTGCCCTCTGGCTGTCCGCAGCCCGGCCTCCCTGGGGCCCGGGACGAGCCCAGCAGGGCCGGGAGGGCAGGCAGGCAGCAGAGGAAACAGGACTTTGCTTTAAGACTCAGCGTGGGGAGTGGCCTCCATGGAATTTGTGGGGCAGTGCCCGGAAGAGAAGGCAGAGCTCTGCTTCCCTGAGTACACGGCACAGGTCACAACAGAAGGCGGTGCAGGCTGCTGCCAGCTGGGGAGGGACGCCCTCTTCCCCGTGCCTCATGCCCATACTTGTCACCCGCTCTTTCAGACACGCAGGAAAAGCGGGCTGACCGACTGCACTCCGCCTCACAGCGCTGTCCCCCTTCGCCAGGCACAGCCGGATGCCGGACGGGTCTCCCTCCAGTCGCCACATTTCCCACGTCCTGGACGGGGTGCAATGGCATCGATGGAGGTGATCTTTTGTGCCCCTGCGTTGCTGGGGTCCCTTGTCTTTCCACATCAAGCTGGAGGGTCGGCGTGCGGGCCTCCTTCTGCCATGCCACACAGCATAGTGTTATACAAGCAAGGAATTTTGGCTAAAATCCAAAAAACATTACCCAGAAAAAAAGGCAAACTGTGAGTAATACCCAATCCTGTGTTTCTGTGAAAAGACTCAGGAGTACTTGTCGGGCGGTCCGAGTTACGAGTCTCCCCATTTTGTTGTTCTGACACCCCTCTTTTGTATACCGACTGTTACTCTTGCTAACGTGACAGTCTCATCAGATGAAAAAGTTAATAAACAAAATGGCAACTCCGATGTTTAGCAAGATCACCATGGCTACCAGAATAGGTGCGGAGCCCTGGAAAGGAAAAGGGAGAGGTGAGGCAGTTGGGGGGCCATGCTTGTGGCCACCCCGCCCCACCCGCCTCCCGAGCCGACCAGGAGGGGCCGGTAACAGACACCGAGTCACTGGAGCTTGAAGCCCCTTAAAGGCCAGGCGAGGACAAGGCACCCCTGCCCGCCGCCCTCCCAGCGTCCTGTCCCTCCAAGGAGGTGCCCCACACCTGCATGATCTCTGCCACCAGCTCTTCTCTCCAGAAGAGCACTGTCACTGGGGTTTCAGCCGTGGCCCCCAAATCCAGCCTAAGACCCCAAAGGCAGCCACGGGAGTGCTCGCTCACCCTCCTGGGAACCACACCCCTGCCCAGTGCCACTCGTGCTGCTGGCCGGCTCCCCAAGCAGCCGGCCTACGGGAGCTGAAGCAGAGGCCCTGAGGACCCCAGAAAGGGGCCCCGGATGCAGGGTGCCCTGAGCCACCCCTGGGGAGCAGAGGAAGTCCCAGCACCAGCTGGAAGCCGGCCTCACGCCCCTGTCTATACCCAAGGCTGGAGCCTTGTTCCAAAGAAGCCAAAGCAGAAGCCCGCCTGCCCCGCAGCCCTGTCCATGTCAGCACCCTGAGGCGGCCTGGCGTGCAGCACGCCTGGGCGCCCGCACTGCACACCGGTTGCCAGCTACTGCGGTGGGACAGTCAGGTTGTAAGTGGAACCCAGTAATCTGGTCCGGCGCAGTGGCTGCTTTCTGGGGGGCTGGAGTGTGTGGGGACAGGAGGAGTTAGGAACCAGCTCACCACCAAGAAAGACAAGCTCACAGTGGCTTCCAGGGGAGGCCAAAGAGGCTTGAGGCTAGGAGGGCACTTTGTGACAGAATGTGTCCCTTCCAAGGGGTCCCGCTGGTAGTGCTGGGTCCCAGAGGACCCACTGGGAGGTGTCAAGCTTGGGTGTCTGAGGCCGTAGTGTCCCTCCTGCAGGTGACACAGGTGCGTGTCACTGCACCATGGCCGCACGGCACCGCGCCCAGGCCATCTGCCCGAGTGGCCTGAGAAGATGTACTAGCTCTGCTGCCCTTCGGCCAGAGGGGCAGGCGTGTCTGCTCACAGGTGGGAGCTGCCGGGCAAGGGTCCTAGGACACCGATCTGTCCTCCAGGCCACGGTCTGGAAGGTGTGCACGCAGGGCAAGTCTCACGGACACTGCCCCGTCCTCCACAAGCAACCCCAGCGGTCCCCCAAGGCGACTGAGCCCGCAGGCCGGGACAGGCCCAAGAGGCTGCCCCTTCAGGCCTCCCGGGGAAGGCTGGTGCGCGGTCCAGACCACGCATGAGGAGCCACGACTGTGGGCAAGGGGGGTCCTGGGGTGGACAGCCCCACAGTTTGATTGCCAGAGTAGGCTCCGAGGGCAGGACACGTGTGTTCTGCTGGCTGCCCAGACCCCCTTGCCTGGCCCACAGGGAAAAGGTGCAGCCTGGACAAAGGTGTCCCAGGCCGGCGCCCCACCCATGTGCTGTGTCTGGCCCTCTGGGCTTCCCTGCGGGACACAGACGCTCCCCCGGCTCCTTGGTGGTGTGGCTTCTCCCCAGAAGACCACCCAGTGCAGGCATGGGGCCGCGGGAGGCCTGGGCAGGGCCAGCCCCTTTCAGGGCCTCCAAACCACCCAAGTGCTCTCGCTGAAAGGATTGGGCCTGGGGGTGACCCTGCTCTGCTGGCGTCCCGGGTGGCAGGTCCCAGTCCCTGGTCGCAAGCGCCGCCTTGTCCCAGCCTCCCTGCCGGGCCCCCGCCACCAGAGCTGCGCCCACTCACCGTGCTGGACTTGGGCTCGTCCCCGCTCTCCTCGTCCGACTCGAGTGCCGCGGGCGCGGACTTCCGGGGTGGGGAGAAGGCCAGGTCCCAGCGCAGCAGCCGGGGCTCGGCCCTGCCCCCCAGCCGCAGGCTCCCCAGTCTCTGTACCGCGGGTCCCACACACGGGGCCGGCCTGGAGCTCTCCTTGTTGTGGGACTTGGACCTCGGTCTCTGCGCCCCAAAGCCCCGGTCCTCGGAGCGGTGGTCCTCTCCCAGGCCCCGGCAGGCGCCTCCCTTGCTGTAACGCCTTTTCTGGGGGGGCGCCTCCTGCACGTATGCGTCCATCCTCAGCAGGGGCTTCATCTCCATCTCGTAGTTGCTCAGCTTCTCCTCGTCCAGCTCCAGCAGTTTGGTGCCCCCCGAGCTGGGGTTGCTGGCCCGGTGGTGAGCAGTCCAGGAGAATGTAGGAGGGGACTCCGTCCGCCGCTCCCGGGGCTTGGGGTTGCCGGGGGGCTTGTGGCCCAAGCCCCGGGTGCGGAAGTCATCTGTGGGCTGGCCGCTACGGAGGGCACTGCCGCGGCTGGCCCGGGGGCCCACGACCTTCCCCTCGCCCCAGCTGTTGAGGACATAGTCCCCTCCTCGGCCCTCCGGGAGCACCTGGATGTCCCCGCCTCGTTCCTCGTCCACTGACAGCTGCCGGGAGAAGTGGGCGACCTTGTTCCTCGAGGCAGGGGGTGGCGGCGGTGTGGCTGTGGGGCTGGCAGGGAAGCTCTGCAGGGGGCTGTCGTCGGGGGTCAGGTCCGAGGGGGTGGTGCCTTTGCGGTACAGCTCGGGGCTCTCCTGCTGCAGGGGCGTCCCGGTGGAGACCCCCTCGATGTCACTGCTGGAGAGCTGACGCTTTGGCCTCTGGTACTCGAGCCCTTGATGGAGGGGCAGGAAGCACACACAGATTGGGTTACTCAGACCCTCTGTGCTGAGGCCTGATCTTGCCCAAGCACGGTGGGAGCCCAGGACCAGGCTGTGGTGGTGTGGGGACAGGGCCCAGGCTACGGTCACGGGCAGCCAGGGCCCTCACCGCTCACCACTGGGGGTGAGGGCTGGGGGAAGCGGGCAACAGCCCCCACGCGCCATGGGTACTTTGAGGACGGCCAGGTCGTGACAGGCAGTGGCAGCAGCTCCGGGCCCAGCCCCAGCTGCAGGGACGCCCAGGGCTTGGAGAGCGTGAGAGGGCACAGCTGGCCTGCCCCAGGGCTTCTCAGGTCCCACCCCGACAGTCCCCTTCCAGGGATGAAAGGGGGCGTCTTTCTTGCCAGGTGACCCACACGGCCTCACCCAGGGCCTTCTGGGGCCTGGGGTGGTGTGAGAGAACAGGTGGGCTCTTCCCTCCTCCAGCCTGGACTGGAGCCCCACACCATCAGAGGACCCCAGGATCATGGCCCTGCCCTGCCCTGCCCGACTGGAACTCCCTCGGGGCAGGGCCCACACCTGAGCCCCAGCCAGGCTGCGAACCCTGCACGCTCACGCAGTGATGCCCTGTCAGCGCCACCAGCTGGGAGACATCCTCAGCTAAAATTAGTTCCCGAGCACATGACATTCCTGGAAGCGCCGCTGTGAGAACCAGGGTGGGGCTGGGGTGTCTGTGGCTGGACCCCGGCGCCTTCAGCTCCTGTGTTGGGTGCTGGGTTTTCCAGGGCCACTCAGGTCCCCCTGCCTCCCAGAAGCAGGCCTGGCCTCCCTCCCTCTGCTGCCCTGAAGGCTGGGGCTGGGGGCAGGAGGGGCGCGGTCCGTACCCACCCTGGAGGAAGCTTCTAGTGAGGCCAGAGGGGAAGCCTGGCCCGAGGGCATCAGCAAGACCACCCCCCCAGCCCCGCCAGTTCCCACAGGCCCCGAGCTGTGCGGAGGTTCAGTGGGCCAGACAGCCGTGACCCTGTTGGCAGAGTCGGAAAGGTGAGGGCCACGGTTCTGGCCAACTGCTCCTCCAGCTGCTGCCAGAGGGCAGGGCAGGAGGCCGCCTCATTCTGGAGCCGTGCCCTCCAGCATGGCACCGCTGGCCACACGTGGCTCTTTACGTGTGAGTGTATGAGCCAGGCCTACGTGAGGTTCGAGACAGGCTCCTCAGCCGTCCTGGCCACAGTTCCTGCACAGCTGGGAACCACCTTGCTGGACAGAGCAGGTAATGAACAGCTCCCTGGCCACAGAAGGTTCTAGAAAAACGTGGGGGAAGAGCAGAGAGCCTGCACACGGGCATGTGTGCACGCTACAGCATGCATGGGAGGATGCGTGTGTCAAGGCGTGCGTGATCAGTGCACGGAGGAGGCGGGGCAGCAGGGCCCCCTCGTGGGGCCCAGACTCACCATTTTCCCTGTGCTGGAAGGAGGGGGAGAACTCTTTGGCAGTGATCCTGGCAATACGTGCTTCCTCCTGGGCCTTCTGGGCTGCTGCAAGGGCTGCCTCGGCCTTGGCCCGGGAGTGGGATGTCCTGGTGAGAAACAGGTGTGAGCCACTAGGGGCCGCGGGAACTGCAGAGCCCGGGCATCGTGCTACCAGGCCTCCGTGTCTCAGTCACTCAGCAGACTGTGCACCGAACAGCTGGCAGGCGTGCCCGAGAGCCAGCAGGTCTGGGTGGGCATCTGTGTGGAGAACCTGTGTCCCAGGTGAGCCCCAGGGGGTGCTGAAGGCGTTCCTCCTGTGTCCTGACCACATTCGAGGCCGAGACCCTGTGCCTCATGGCTGAGCTTCCAGGGACCAGTAGTGCTTAATCAGTGTTGACTTGGTCCCAGAAATGAAGTTTGGGGGACAGCTGTGCCCAGCTGGACTCACATGGAGTGAGCGACCAGCTGGTTGGGCTTTTGAGCAGGAGCCCACAGGCTGGATGGTGGGGCCAGTCAGCTCAGGAGCAGCCCGAGGGCGTGAGGAGCAGCACGCCTCCCCGGGCAGCAGGCTGGGCCTCGGCCATGCTGGAGGTCCTCAGAACCTGCCCCCTGCCAGGCCTGCCCACCTGGTGGCCACCGAGGGTGCCCCCAGGTGCCCATGAGCCTCCGTTTGGCCAACCTGGCCTGGGTGACGCAGCCTTGCTCATCATGGCAAAGGGCCCCTGCCACCCTGGGGCATGACCCTGGAGCAGGAGTTGCAGGTGAGCGGTGCACGCAGGACCCTGTTCCTGGGGGTGGGGGTGGGGGACGAGCGGGGCACCCGCGGCTGGGGCCAGGCTGGTGCCTCAGCCATCACCTGGCGCCTTCTGGGAGCTGGTATCACTGACCTGCATATGGGGAGGAGACGGGCTCAGAGAGTTTGGGAGACTTGCTGTAGCCCCAGGTGCTGAGAGAGCAAGTCCGTTTCCCCTGGGCTCTGCCCAGAGATGAGGCCCAGCACCCTCTAGCACTTCATGTGGGGCACCGTGTTGCTTCCATGACCCCTCCACGGAGGAGCCGTGTGGGGCACAGGAGATGGCGTGGTCTCTGTGCTTCAGTTAAAGTGTGAGGTAATGGCAGCAGTGACCTCGAGTGTGTGGGGCGCGTGAAGTCCCTAAGCACAGGCCTGGCATGGGGGACGAGGTCAAAGTGGGTTTGTTCTCATGTCAATAAACGTTGCACACATGTGTGCCAGGAGTCCAGATCAGGGCAGACGTGACCTGTGCTGGGCCTGATGAGCCTGCCCAGAACCTTGCAGCAGGAGGATCCTTCCCACCCAGTGGTCCCAGGACCGATTCGGGACCTAGGCATCTCCCTGCTGAGTCCCTCTGTAAAACAGGGGCTGGGTGCCTCACCTGCCTGGCATCCTGCCGCAAGGGCACTGCTTCCCAACACCAGGAAAACGACAACCCATAGTACCCTGCACCCTTGTCCCCAGGCTGGCCCTGAGACCCCACGCTCCTTGGGAGTGACCGGGCCGCTGCTCGCAGTACTCTGCCAGTGAGGGAGAGCCCATCACACACACCGTGGCGCCAAAGGGATGAAGCCACCTGGACGCCCGCCCCCAGTCCCCAGGGGCCCCTACTTCCTGCCACCCACTGGGCCACCTGGGGGCCACCCGGGAGACAGAAACCGTGTGCGGAGGTGAGCAAACCTGGTCCTGTGCATGTCCTAGAAATCAGAAGGGGCGCCCAGTATTGCCGTAGCCCCATGTCCCTAGGGAGTGCAAGCTTAGATTCCTTGGGAACGCCGTGGTTATGATCATAAGAGAAGGTAGCCAGGGACCTCATGGAAACGGCCAGTAATAAAGCCCTAGTCACTAATTTATCAGTGACAATACACTGACTGATAAATTCTTGCAGCAGCCTTCGGGCCCGGCCCAGCCCACAGCCCAGAGCCCACAGCCCACAGCCCAGAGCCCAGAGCCCCAGACTGACCTCCCCCAACCTGAAGCCAGTGCCTCCCAGCCCCGGTCCTTAGACACAGCTGTGAATCCATGGAAAATGCACGCTTTCCCCAGCCGCAGGTCGGAGGCTGGCAGGGTGGTGTCTGCACCAGAGCGGGCCGTCGGCACTGTCGCATCACCAGGAGTGCATCTCCGGGCTGGAGGTGAAAGGACTGATGGCAGGGTGTCCTGCACTGGGGCCCCGTGGGATAGAACAGGGGCCACAGAACCAGTTCCCCAGTGTGGAAACCACTGGGAGATGCCAAAGGCGCTCCCGGGGCCCTGCAGAGGCCACCTCGCCCACATCCTGCCATGTCCCCCCTGTGACCCTGGTAAGCAACCCTACAGAGAGCACAGACATCCCAGCGCAGCCCCAGAGGCCCGAAGCACCCCCTATGGGCTCCTGATGGGGGGCCTTTGGGTGGGTCCATGCGCCCCAAAATGCTCAGTGCTCAACGTGGCTTTCTCCTTTGTGCCAAGCAGAGGGGCCCACAGCTCTCACCACATGCTGGTGCCCCAAAGCCAGAGGGACCCTGAGGGAGAAACACCACGCGTGGGTGGCTCAGCTGTGCTATGGCGCCCGGCACCCAGGCAGAGCAGACCCCGGGGGAGGGGTGCTTTCTCAGCTCAGCCCTCCTCGGCTGGGGTGATGGGCTTCCCTCCAGAATATTCCACAGGTGCTCTGTGTGTGTGGGAGTTACCATTTCATTAATAATAACCATTTAAAGTGGTTTTCAGTCCCCTGCACCATTCACGACCATCACCACAGTGAATTCTGGAACATTTCACCTCCCCAGAAAGAACCCAGCCCCTTGATCACCCTCCCACCAGCCCTGGGCAGCCACCACACTACTACTCAAATTGGCCAGTTCTAGACGTTTCATGCCCAGCTTCTTCTTAAGATTTGTTTAGGGGGTGAAATTCACATAACAGAAGGGACCATGTTGAAGTGGGCGGTCCAGTGGCATTGAGCGGTTCCCAGCATGCTCTGCTTCCCCTGTTCTGCTCCGTGACCCCTACGGAGACTTCCCCACTGCAGTCCCTTCCACTGGCTCCTCACCCCAGCCCCAGGGGCTGCTGAGGACAGCGATGACAGACGTTCAGCCTCCCACGTCCCGCGGTCTGATCGCACACGGAGGCCATGTGGAGTTGGGTGGCTTCCCTGGCCAGCTGACCGGTGGGGCCACCCTGTGTTGCTCCTGATCCCGGGGGCTGAGCACCTGGTCAGCAGGCGGCGTGGTTGACCAGACAGCATCCCCAAAGCCATGTCGGTTGGGATGGGCCGACCTTGGGGACACATGCTGTGCTCACAGTTGGATGATGGAATCCAGACAGTAAACACATTATAGGGACAGTGAGCCAGGCACAGAGACAGCAAGCGCCGGACAGTCAGACGAGGGGCACAGAGGCTCTCTGAACCTGGCGAGCAGGGTGGCTTCGAGGACAGGAGGTTGGGAAAGGTCGAGGACGGGCGTTGTCCTTGAAGCCAGCGTGCCGGTGGCTGGCAAGTGGTTCCACCCAAGATCCCGTGGACGGGGGCCCTGACAGTCCGGCAGCACCCACCCTCGGCGGCGCCCCTCGCACATGCGGCACGGATGGGAAGCGCCCTGTGGGGCTACTGTTTGGCTTCCACATCTTTGCTTAGTAAAAATACCACAAATGGTAACCCACCAACATCATACATGTATTTGTCTATATATGTTCACACATACATAAAAAGAATTTGTTGTGCCAGCCCTAAAATACAATTAAGTCAAGATGAGTGTGTTTAATAGAGAAGAAAACCTCCCAACACACTGCAAAGGTTAATTTTTAAATGACACTCAGGGCTTGGCTCACAGCCAGGCTCAGGTGGGCACGGGCCCTCCAACTGGGGCCACAAGGACAGCAGGGCAGTGAGGGGATGGTGGGGCACAATGTGACAGCGGGGTAGTGAGGGGACGGCAGGCTGGGGACAGCAAAGCAGCAAGGGGATGGCAGGGCAGCCTGCTCACATGAGTGAGAACTCAACGCAGGCTTTATGGAACATAGCATTTCACCCAGCGTCCTGCTAAAACCCAGCTAGTTGGCTTCAAGCAAGTAGAAAACGAGCCACCCAGAGGGGGCCCCTTCCTGGCAGCATGAGCCACACACTGTCCTCAGGCCTGGGGGCCTCCCAGCTCTTCTCTTAGGCATCTCGTCTCACTCCACTGCACCCCCAAGACTGCACAAGGTCAGTGAGGCCCCATTTTGCAGGTGAGGAACTTTGAGGCCTAGAGGCTTGTTTGGGGTCCCCAAAAAGTGGCAAAGGGCAGCTCAGGGGACAATGCAGACTCCACATTTTAAGGAGAGCCCTGAAGTCACTGAATGCAGCCGCTCCAGTGCCTACATGTGGCCCCCTCGACCAGCTTGCCAGGTCCCAGGTGCAGGATCTTCTGCACCCAGCCCACGGCTCTTCCTGTCCACACTTGTTGGCCGTGGACGAGAGCAGGGACGGGGTGGGACCCAGGCAGGCTCTACAGCAAGCACCAGCAGGGTGGAACCCCACACGGCCCGCTGCACAGATGGGAAGACAGAGGGCCACGCCAGCATGGCGCCCGGGGGCTCGGGCCCTGGCAGCCCCGAGGGGCAGGCTGGACTTTGCTCCCTGTCTTGAGAGTGTGGCGCCTCTCAGTCCTGGGAAGATCTTTGAGCACCACAAAAGCTATGTGTGTGTGTTACAGGCTGAATTATGTCCCCAAATGGGCATGTTAGAGTCCGACTCCTGCTACCTGTGAACATGACCTTATTGGGACAAGTTAAAGTGAGGTCACATGGGTGGCCCTGACCCAGTGACACATGTCCCTACAAGAAATAGACCAGGACGACCATGAGGACTTGGGAGAAGGCGGCCGTCCGCACGCCAACGGAAGAGACCACGGGAGGCAGCTGTCCAGCCGCCTTGGGGGCTGGGACATCCGGCCCCAGACTGAGGACAGATCCGCCCCTTAGTCGTCATCCATGGCGCTGCTATGCAGCCGAGCTGACTACCACGGTGATGCTGTGAAAGTGCCCTGTGCCTGCAGTGTCCCCAGCTCCTGGGCCATCGTAAAGCTCGGGGACCCTCCTGGGTTTTGGTTCACGCAGTCCCACTGGCCTGCTGGCTCAGGGTTGCTCAGACTGAACTAATTCCAGGGCGAGAGAAGAAAGCCTCCCCCTTTACCCCCAAAGCAAGCCAGGCTCCCAGGACACAAGGACAGGGAAATGGCCCAGCCTCTGGCTGCGGTCGCCGAGGCCTCTGAGCGGTGCTGGGAGCACAGGCCAGTGGGGACGCAGGCCTGCCAGCTGCCAACTCACCGGGCAGCCCCTCCCAGGGACGGCGGCAGACAGTCTCCTGGCTTTGGGGTGCCCAAGCCAGGCAGCCCAGGGTCAACCAGCAAACTGGGAGTCAGTGCTGCTCCTGTTCTGCAGATGGAACCCCAGCTTGCCCTGTGCCCCCATCTCCTCGGGCCCGGAGCCTCACCTCCAGGCCCCGAGTGGGGAGCTAGGACAGCCTGCCGGGGGGCCACCTCCTCCCCCGGCCTCCCGGCTGCCCGGATCTGTTTCGTATGGTGGTGCAGCTTGGGCCAGCCTGTGCGTGGCTTCCTCACCAGAGTCTGCTGCTCTGAAACGGAGCAGGGTGACCCTCTCCGGGCCAGGCTGGGAGAAGAATGGGGTCAGGACTGGTGGGGAAAGGTGGGGGGGATACTGGTGGGGAGCCAGTGGCCTCAACAGAAGGATGCCTGAGTGTTTTGTGGGGAGAGTAGCCAGTCTCACTCCTCAGGGCCCCACCAACACACGGCCTGGGAGCGGGTCAGAGATGCGGGTTCCCCGGCCCTGCCCGGGTGCAGAAACTCAGCTCTGGAAAGGCCAGGCTTAGTCTGAGTCCGGGGTCCCACCCGCCATGACTCTGGGGTGCTGGCGAGAGGGTCCTCCCTGGGAGGAAGCTGGAGATGGGCTGAGAGCGCTCTGGACTCGCAGTGAGAGTCTGGGCTCGTGGTCTGGCCCTTCATCCTCTACCATGGGGGCCCGGGTAGCCTGTTCCCCCACCTGGGGAGGGGAGCCGCCCGGAGAGTTGGTGCAGCTGCCTTCTGGCTCCTTGCGCGCTGGTGGGGGGGGCCTGCTGCTGCCAGGCCTCCTGCCCCTTCCCGAGGATGCGGCGCGTTCCTCCCCCGGGCTCCTCCCTGCTGCCCCCACCTGACTCGGCTAAGATTTCTCCCCGACCACCTGAGCTGAGAGGGAGCAGACCCCCCCCACCCCCACAGCAGGGCCAGTAGAGCTCTGGGCAGAGCTGACCCCTGCTGCCCAGGGCTCTGTTTTGAGTTAAAAGAAACTCTTTGCTGTAAAAACAGACAAAACTCTAGAAAACCACTCTCCTTGAACAAAACCGAAGACAAGGTGGGCGTAAAAACCTTGGCCCAGATGCAGAAGCACCCCCCTACTGCCCATCACTGCAGGCCCCCAGCGTCCTGGGAGCAGGCCTGGTGTGCTGCGCTCAGTCACCTCCTCGCACGAGCTCGCACCAGGGCCCAGAGCAGGGGGCAGCTCCTGCCAGAGTGAGCGCGAGGCTGGTCCCCACAGAACCACGGGGCAGCGAGCACCCAGTGCTCTGTGGGTGGACACGGGGCCCCCGGGCCTGAGAAGCGAGCAGGGACCGGCCGGAGGAGGAGGAGGAGAGCCCAGGGAGGCCTGGGGCAGGGGACCGGCGGCACGTCAGAACTGGGCGAGGCGGCAGTGCCCCGCGAGCCGGGGGACAGAAGCTGGGTGGCGGGGATGATCCTGGACCATGGCTTAAGACCTTCGCAGCCAGCCTGGTGTGGCTGGGTATTTTCTTTTTAAAAATACACAAAAGCAAATATGGGTCTTTTAGATGAACAACGGGGAGGATGAATAAATTTCCCCTTCCATCCTCTCCCCGCCAGCCGAGGTCCCTCCGATCCCTACCCTCCTTTCTTCTGGGCCTCTTTCAGCTCTTTGTGGACTTAGAGGCGCTCACATTCTGCCCTTGGAATGTGCACGGGGCCACGCGCTACGGCTTTCCTGTTCGTGCCATGAGTACGTCGCGGACGTCTCCCACGCATTCGCTAAGGAACGTCTGATGATTTCAGTGCCCGTACGTTGCTGCTGCACAGACAGGTGCTGGCTCGCTCACGCTCACACGCTGGCGCTCTGGACACTAATATTACTTACTCTGCCTCCTGCCTTTGTTTTTAACCCAAAACTGCATCTTGGAGCTTGTTCCGCATCAGCAAACAGCTGTCTTGTTCTTTTCAATGGATTTTGTGCCAAAATACATGGAGCCTGCCCCGTGATGGCCCCGTGGGCTGTTCTCCACTTTCTGCTTTTACATTCACGGCCCAGTGAGAGCCTGGTCCGTGTGACATTTCGTGCACAAATCTGTCCTCAGGGAACATTTCCAGAAGTGCCGTTACCCATTTCCCCACATCCTCTCCGACCTGGCGGGTCACCAATTTTTTCTTTTATCTTTCCCAGGCCGACAGGTGAAACACCGCATCCCCCCTCACAGCTGCGGTTTGCTGTCCAGTACTGAGAGCGAGGCCGGCTTCGCTGGTCCATCTGCAGGGGGCGTCGTCACGGAAGCCCGAGGCGGCCACTGCCCTCGCCCCATCTCGCAGGCGGGAATGCCGCGGCCTCTGGAGGTGCCCTGCATGCAGCACCCCTGGTGGTTCCCCGTTTCCAGCGTGAAACCCAGAGAAGCCCTGTCAGGCCCGCCTTCTGGTTTCTGGGAGGGGGCGGTGAGGGTGGGGTAGTGGAGGGGGCGGCCTCAGTTGCCATGGCAGCCCACAGGCTCCTGCTCAGGAGACACCCAAGTTTTCTAAAGAGCTGATTTTCCAGCACCAGCTCGGCCTCCTTCCCGCCACCGCCCCCCTAGGCTGGCGTCTATGTTTAGACCTGCTCCCCTTATCCCTGTCTCCTCAGACCCCCAAACCCACACAGACCAGGAAAAGCAACCTACACACCCATCAAGCAGGTGGGGAGACGGCAGCCTGTGTGTGGCCGGCTCGGCTGGAGTCTGTGCGCCTGGACCAACAGGTAGGCGGCCAGGGGCCCGGGTGCAGCCTGCGCACCTGAACGCGAGATGAGCCCTACTGAGCCCGGTACCGTCCTTGTGATGGGACACAGTGGCCCCCCGAACCCACGGGGAAGGCCTTCCAAGGCCCCCAGCGGATGCTGGAACCACTGTGTCCCTATCAGCACGTGCCCGCGGGTGGCAGTTTAATTCATGAACTGGGCACAGTAGGATACAGATGACGCCGTAGTGCCCGTGATGTGCGTGTGGCCTCTCTTCTCACATCCTGGGCCACACTTGTGTGATCACATGAGCTGATACTATGCCCCTGTGATGTGCTGAGCAGGGACAGTGACATGGGCACCGGACTCAGCGTGAGGCTGCCGTGGACCTGGTGGCAGGGCAGGAGAAAGGCTGTCTGCTCTGGGCGGCGGTGGGCGCGGGGGCCTGGCACCAGGTCAGGGGACTGTCGGACACTCTTGCTTCCTAACACCTGTCGGGAAGCTCAGGTCTGTGTCCTCTGTGCTGTGCCAACTTAATGCCCTGCCTGATCTTTGAAATAACTGTCATATTCAGTTAAAAAAGGAAGCAGTCAGTCCACATCTGGACTGGCCCAGGACACACCGGCTCTGCAGGTCAGGGAAGAAGGGCCGTGCTGCCCAGGAACCTCTACGCGGTAACACCCAGCGTGGGGTGGGCCGCAGGGAGGGCACCGGCACGAGATGTAGTAGCACCACCTCATCCCGGGGGCCGGGGGCAGGCGGCAGTGCTGGGAGACACGGGCTCCCTCACCCACCCGACCCAGTCGCCGTTGTGGGTGGTGAAGGGAGGCTAGGGGTGCCAAGGGCCCGTCCCAAGTGGGCCGAGGGGCCCAGGTTGGCCTGTTGCCCCCGAGACTGCTCTCTCTCTCTCTTTCTCTCTCTCTCTCTCTCTCACACACACACACACACCATGTGCACACACACAGATTCAGAGCTGCAATGAGGGAATTTCAGGATGGTGACACTGTGTTAAAGCCCAAGTGCAGGGCCCTCCTGGCCCCGGTGGCTGCACTGCCCTCATGCCCGAGAAGCCCACCCTGGTTACCATCCCTGCCCTGCTCTGGGGGAGGCTGTGCGGCTTCCTGTCCCAGGGAGGCCAGGGTCAATACGCACTGGTCCCGATCTCTGAGCGGTGCCCCTTCTCCTGGAAGCCTCCCCCAAGCCCCCAGAGGCTCTGGGAGCCCCAGGGCTTCTGTCCCAGTGTGTACCCCTATGCCCGTGATGAGACAAAGAGCCCGATCCCTGGCACCAAGACAGTGGCTGGCACAGGGCGGCTCCCGGGCATGCGGTGACCTGCTAGGCCTGCCCATTTGCCAGCTCCTCGGGCAGGGCCTCTGGCCTCCTCCCGGCGGTGCCAGGTGGGCAGCGTGCTCTCGGGAGACACGGTCCGATGAATGAGCGCATGGACAGGAGGACGGAACAGCACCAGCCAAGCCACGGAATGGGGGCCAAAGGGAGGCCGCAGAGGGACGGCGTGTGGTGAGAAGGGGCCGATCCCAGGGCAGGACCCTGCTGGGCCCACCCAGGATCCCGGGACCAGCACAGTGCCATTCGCACAGCACCATCAGCCAAACCAGGCTGGGCCCCGGGACTCCGTGGCAGCACGGCTGACAGGCAGGGCCCGAGCTGCCAGGCCTGGTGGGCACGGCCTTCGCAGGCTCACCCTGTGGATGTCCCACCCTGGCTTGCTTCTCCTGGGGTCTGTTATGGGATAAATGCGGACAATGGCCTTAGAGAGAGGTGCCATCGTCTGGCAGACCCCCCGAGCCACCATCCCTGCTGCGGGGCAGCAGTGCACAGCCAATCTGTGAGGTCTCGGGCTTCTAGGACCCGCTGCGGGCAGCGGGGTGGGCAGTGCTCTGCCCCTGGCCTGCTCTGGACGCTCCCCACCTCCCAACTCCATCTGCGGGGGTTATGACCATTAAAGGAGCAGTTCTGGCCTCTGGATGAGGCACTGGGCTGGCCAAGCTGATCTGGTATCTAGACATGAAATGGGGAGCGTCCAGGGAGTCAGCCCACACAGGCCCTGCAACAGGACCAGGCTCAGGAGATGTGCCACATGCTGCAAGCTGCTTCCAACCTTCCTGCCCTTTCCTCTGCCGGGAGCCCACTTGGCCTCCCCTCCTGGGCCAGGCAACTCTTGCCAATCATGCCACCTGGTCCAGCAACCTCTGGAAGCCAGGCCTGGAACAGGGCAGGCAACAAGGATGGAGGTGCCCTGCACGCCATGCCCACCACCGTCCAGGTGCCTGGTGCTACATCGCCCCTCTCTACAGAAGAGGCTGCCGAGGCCTGGGGGTGACAGGCACGCAGCCAAGGCAGGAGCCCTGGGTCGAACCCAGGTCTGAGAGCACTGTTCTGGGCACGAGCTCTGGCTCCTTCCTCAGCCCTCCCAAGTCAGGCCTGCAGAAGTGCCCAGTCTGGGCTCTCCGCCTTGCCCTGTCACCCCACTGGCAGGCGGGTACCCTGAACCCCAAATGCCTTGCTGCTAATATGCCTGCGTTTCCTGCAGGTGGGCCAGGCCACCCCCACCCCCATGGGTAGCCGATTCCTGCCAGAGTGACCGCCACCCTGCCTGCGCAGCCCCAGACCTCAGCCCCCCCCCCCGGCGGGAGGCAGGAGACGCCAGCAGCATGTGATGCTTTCTTGTCCAACAGGAGAAGCTGGGAGAGATGTCCGCACTCGTCTTCACTTCTGTGAAGGCCGAGCTGCGTGAGCCTGCGTACCTGGGGCCTCGGTGAGGATCAGTGAGATGTCTGCAAAGTGCCTTGAGCTCCCCGGAGACTGGGTCCAGGGCCTGGGTGAGCCGTGCTGGGGAGGGCCCTTCCTGCTCTGGTGGTGGGGAAGGTGGGAGATGGCCCGGAGTCCGGCTCTGTGGTCTGGAAGGGCGGGTCTCCGGTGGCCCAGAGGCTACCAGCAGGGGCCCTGGAGACGGACAGTCTAGCCGCCAGCAGCCTGGGGCCACAGGAGGGGACAGGCCCTGATGTGTCCCGAGCATGGTGGTGCCTCAGCCACCTCCCTTGCTCTCCCAGACGGATGATTCTCTCCCAGTCATCTGCTGTGAGGGATGCTGGATGGGCATGACAGGCCAGCTGCACTGTCACTGTCCCTCCAACAGAGAGGGCCTGATGCTCAGCTCCCCCACCTACTCAAGCCCAGGGAAGGACTTTGCAGGCGTGATTATGTTAAGGATCTTGAGATGTGAGACCATCTGGGTACCCAGGTGGGCTCTAATGCTGTCACATGTGTCATTCTCAGAGGATGCAGAGGGAGAGCAGAGACAGAGGGGCCCTGTGACCACGGAGGCAGAGGCTGGAGGGACACGGCCACGAGCCAAGGACACTGGCCCTGGGAGCTGGGAGAGGCAGGAGGGGCACCCCCCCAGAGCCTCTTGTGGCATGCGGCCCTGCTTCACAGATCTCAGACTCGGGGCCAGAGCTGGAGGCTAAGGGTGCTGCTGTTAGGCCTCTGGCCTGCGGCGCTGCTGTGGTGGGTGCCCTGTAGGGCAGCTTGGGCCTGGAGCAGGCCGCCTGGTTCAAAGGGCCTTGTCAAGTGGAGGAGACATGGATTTGGTCTGCCAGGGCTTGGTGGGGACGTGGCAGAAGCTGGGCTCAGGGTGGGCCAGGAGGAAGGTGACAGTTCCTGGGCTGGCTGCGCTGTAGGTCCAGCTCACCCCTCCACCTCCTGCCCCTTGCTTCCCAGCCCCCTGGCCCTGAGGGTTAGTCAGTGTGGGCCTGGAGCCCCAGGAAGGGGTGACATGGGGCTGACACTGCAAGGCCAGGGGGCTCACAGGACACCCCCACGGCCCATCAGCTGGCGATCAGGGACCCTCCCGGAGCCGTTATCACAGGCACAGACTGCTCAGCAGGGCCCACCATAGAGTCCATGGGCCGGAAAGGGGCTGGGTGTGCGGTCTCCACCGGGACTTCACGCCACAGCCCCCAGCTCAGGACCTGGCTCGTGGGCGAGAACCAGAGCCTCTGGGGGTCTTTCATGAGGCACTGACCAGCCGGCCGGGGGAAGGGCTTCAGCGACAGGCAGCCCCTGGAATAACAGGGCAGGTCTAGGCAGCTGCCGCTAAGGGGTCCCAGCTGGGCGCCCAGCACCCACCCTGGGGAAGGAGGCTCCAACTGACCTCTCTGTGGAAGGGCAGGGGGCAGGCTGTCCCCTCTCCCCACAGACAATGCCTGCCTGCACCACCCCTCCCCACGCCGAGGGAGGGGGGCCTGTGCTGTGGGGGGGCCCTGAGGTCAGCGTGGGTTCCCACTGCCAGGAGTGCCCAGAGTGGGAGAGGCGCTCACAGATAGCTGACCTCGGTGTGCAGGGAGGGGCTGCTGGAGCAGGCCAGCAGGTGGGGCAGGCGCCCTGCAGCAGCCACCGGCCTCTCCCAGCTGGGACCCAGATACAGAGAAGGACGGGTAGCCGGAGCTCCAAGCCGGGGCCCGGAATGTCTCTGTGTCAGTGGTAAGCCGGGTAGGGAGCTGCTTTAGGATGGCTTTAAATGCAGAAAATAAAATGTGTAGGTCACAGAAAGCAATTGTTCTGCAGTGTTATTTACAAATCACTTTGTGAGAGTCTCACGTGCCACGCTTCCTGGAGAGCATGTGGGCTCAATGGACCGGAGCTGAGCAGGCCTGGGAACCATCCCGGGCGCCCACTGCTGGTAAAGGCTTGGGCCCCGCCCTGCCCCGGGGCTGGGCTGCACTCAGATGGGGGCAACGCCCAGCCTCATTCCCACGCCAGCGCCAGTGCAGATGTGATCGCCCCACAGGAGCCGGCCGGGACTCTGGCGCTGGCCCTGCAGGTGCCCCACGAGTGGGCACGTCCTCCTGGCCCCTTCCCTCCCCTGACTCCCGGCTCTCACCACAGTCGGGGTGCCTAGCCCGACCCCCGAGGCCCAGCCCTCCGAGTCTGCTGTTTTCCCTGATTCAAGCGGCAGGCGGGGGATGGCACGGCCGACAGTAATGGCCCCCGAGCATGTTCCTGACCCTGGAGCCTCGGATGTCGCCTCACACAGAAAATGGACTTTGCAGAGGTGGCTTAGTCAGGGGCCTTGAGATGGGAGATTCTTCTGGAAGATCCAGGTGGGCTCAACATTGGCACAAGTCCTTGTAAGAGGGAGGCGGGAGGGTCAGCGAGAGCAAGACACGTGACCCTGCTCGGCGGGCTTGGAAGGTGAGCGAGGGGACACCAGCCAAGGATGGGGGCGCCGCCAGAGCTGGGAAAGGCGAGAAGCAGACTCACCCCAGGGCCTCTGGGAGGGCGCATGGCACACAGGAGGTGAGGCTCGGAGAGGCCACGTGGGCAACCCACAGGAGCACAGGACCTCCTCGGCGGGTGCGGTTCCCTCCCCAGGACGTGGGAGAAATGGCCCAAAGAGGCGCCTGCTTCTGCCTGGAGGGTGAGCGAACCGTCACTGGCGTTTTGGGGTTCTGGGCAGAAGGGGGGGGGCCTGGCTGCCCCGGACGAGTGCCGGGAGCGGCTCTCTTACCCAGCCTCCATTCCAGGAGATCGGCTCCCTGCCCCATCTCCATCCACCCAAGACGGCGTCAAAGGCTCCTGGGCAAAGGTTCACCCCCGCCCCCCACCAGCCCACAGGGCGCTTTCCCCGGAGGGGCGCGGGGGTCGGAACAGTCTCAGGAAATGTGGACACGACAGCGTCCCCTGCTGAGGGCTCAGAACGCAGCACCCGCCTGTCCTGCTCTTTGGCCTCCACCCCACCTGGGGACAGACCTGACATTAGCTCCTCTGCAGACAGGAAACCGAGGCACAGAGAGGGTCGGCCCGGGCCGGGTTTTGGAGCAGGGAGTGGAGGCCCAGTGGGGACGGGAGGCCCAGGACGGGGGCAGGGGTGGCTCACCCTGCCAGGGCTGACTGGCACCCGCTGTGGGAGCTCCGGGGGACACAGCACCACCTCCACAGACCAGGAGGGACGGGCAGTGGCGTATCTGACAAGGGACACCTCACGCAGCCCGGGGAGGGGTCCGCAAGGGCAAGCAAGGTGGCGAGGGCAGTGGGCAGGGCTCTGGGACTCCCCCTGGGGGGCTGAAGGCTCTAAGCTGGCACAACAGGAAGCCCGCCCTTTGGGAACCTGATTCCGCTGCCTGTCCAGGAGCGTGAGTGGGGGCTGAGAGAGGAGATCGGGAGACCTGGGGATGGCTGCCCCCTGCTCCTGGCAAGGGGGGCCTGGGACTCAGGGGGCAGGGGGCGTGGGAGGAGGGGGTCCCCAGGGAGGGGGAGGTCGCAGTGGGGAGGGAGGCTCGGGGGTGGAGGGACTTAGGGAGGAGGTGGCCCGGGGGGGGGCTCCGAGGACACTGGGAGCAGTATGGCTGGGGGGGAGCCCGGGCCTCTGGTGCCCACTTGGTCCATGTGGTGCCTTCTGCTGAGACGGGAAACCTAGAAGCTGCAGGGAATGGGGCCGGCGCACACCATTAGGATCTATCAAAAGGCAGAAACCAGTGTCGGTGAGGGTGTGGGGACAGTGGGGCCCAGGGCACGGCTGGCGGGAAAACAAAATGGTGCAGCTGCCGTAAAACAGTCTGGCGAGTCCTCAAAACTTAAACATATGATCCAGAAATCCCCCTTCTGCGTACACACCCCAAGGAACAGGGTCTCCGAGACAGAAGTGCACACGTGCCCCCAACAGCATTACTTGGAGCAGCCGCATGGCAGAAGTAGCCAAGTGCCCGTCGATGGACGGGAGGAGGATAAAATGTGGTCCGTCCATACAATGGAACATTATCCACTGTCCAGCCTTATAAAGGAAGGAAATGCTGACATGCCCAAACCCTAAGGACAGGACCTGGAGGAACCAAGCCGGTCCCAAAGGGCGAATACTGTGGAGTCCGCTCACCCCTAAGGTGCCAAGCCCAAGCAGACAGTGGTGCGGTGGGGGCCCGGGTGGGGAGGGTGTTCAGTGAGGACAGAGGGTCCGCTTTACAAAGTGGAAAGTTCTGGAGACGGTGGTGGCCGCACAACCACGTGAACCTACTTAACACTGTAAGTATATTGTGACCTGTATGCTTAGAAATGGTTAAAATGGTATAATTTGTGTTATGTGTATTTTACTACAATAGGTATTTGGAAAGAAAGAAAAAGCTATGCACTTGGCCGGAGACAGCGAGCAGCTCACTGCAGAGAAACGCAGTTGACAGGCCAGCGTCCATCCGCTTCCCTTCACCCTCCCCAGACAGCTGAGGGGTGCCGCACCCCCACGGACCCTCTGCTGGCATCTCCGGCCCACCCAGGTGCTCCCCGGAGCCCACATTGGCCTCGGCATCCTTCTCAGCCCAGAGCCCTTGGCAGCCACTATGGGCAGCATCCCCGACTCCAGCGCGGGGCGGCTGTCCCAGGTCACAGCCACGCGGTGCCCGCCGGCAATCAGGACCTCGTGTGACTGCTGTGCTGGCACCAGCCAGGCAGGCCGCAGCTGGGCTGGTGAGGCAGGCGGGTGCTTAGAAAGGGAGGGATTGGGGTGGACTGGCTGGGGCTCAGCCCCTCAGAGAGCCCGTGGCCCGTCCAAGCGAGTGGCACGGAGGGCTGCAGTCAGGAAGCACAGCTGGCTGCCCCCAGCCCCCAGCCCTCCTCCCAGCCCACCAGAGCCTGAGTGGGGCCACCTGGACGCCCTCCCTTGTTCCCTAGATCCCTGCCAGAATCCACAGGTGGAGACTGAGACACACAGAGAGAGACAGAGACTGTGAGAGACATCGAGGCAGGCAGAGACAGAGGGACAGCTGGTCACAGAGAGACAGAGAATCCTCGTCCCAGTAGAGCTGAGCTGACCCCAGAAGGCAGAGAAGAAATTCTCCACCCCACGCACTGCCTTTGGGGCTCAAATCTGGCCGGGCTGGTCAGTGGCTCTGTGACCTCAGGCAGTCACCTCTACTTTCTGCACTGCCCCCACCTAGAGCAGCATCTGCCAGGCATCTCCAGGGTGCCAGGTTTGCAGTAAGCCCGAGATGACAGGTAACAAACAGGCCTGGGCACCAGAGGATGGGTGGCCCCGAGCAGGCGGTGGTAACAAGCTGGGTCCCACGGCCTCGTGGAGGGGGGCACAGTGGCTGCTGCCCCCAGGGCTGTGAGCATAGCAGGGCCTGCCCTGGAGGGGTGCCAGCAGGGCGCCCGCCAGCTCCTTGGTTCAGGCTGCCTTGGCCTTTCTAGTGTGGTAGACACACATGAAGTAAAACCTGCCTCGCTGACCCTAAGTGTGCGACTCCATGGCATCGATGACATCCAGTGTTTTACAATGACCACCAGGCTCATTTCAAACCCTGTCCCACCACCCCAAACAGAAATCCCCACCCCTTGACATGAGGAGTCGCTCCCCACCCACCCCTGGGGCCTCTGCCCTTCCTCCTAGGACTGCCTCTTCCAGACACGGCGTGTGAACAGGACAGTATGAACTGTGTCCCCTGCCCTTCAAATTCATGTGAGGCCCTAACCCCCAAATGTAGCTGTATTTGGAGCTAAGGCTTTTTAGGGGGTAGTTCAGGTCATGAGGTCCTGCTGGTGGGACCCTGATGCAACGGGCTGAGTGGCCTTCTAAGATGGGCAGAGCGCCCCCTGAGCACCCTGAGGGCAGGCCGCAGGAGGGCTCCGTGATCGAGGTGGGGTGGGGGGGCTCTGGCCGTACTCACTGGCCTTGGCCTCCCGAAGGGTGAGCACCGTGTGCTGTCTGAGCCCCCGTCTGTTATGCTTTGTCAGCTAACCTCTGGGCAAGGGTGGGGGTGTGCCCGGAGCCAGAGGAGGACTGGGGCAGGGAAGCAGCTGTTCCCACAGAGTTCCTGTGCCACCCTGAGGGTCCTGTGAGGCCCCTGCCTGCTGCAGGCCCGGCAGCACCTGCCTGGCTGGCCAACACCGGGAGGGATGCTCGCAGTCAGGGCACAGCTGCTGGCGGTCCTGAGAGACCCACTATCGGGGCCCCCCTGGCTTGCAGCGAACCCCATCGCCGATGGCCCCCACAGGGCAGATGCCAGGCACTGACCAGTGCTGGCCAACACGGTGACTGTCCCTCCAGGAACGGTTAGGATTGTTTACGGGAAAGAGGAAACAGCATTTAAAACTAAAGTAGAAAGCGAGCCCGGTCTCTGGACAGGGGAAGAGGCCCAGCGGAGCGACAGCCCTGCCCCCGGAGCCGAGCAGGGCCATCTGGGGTGGGTCTGGTGGCCTCGCCGGCGGGTTGTGTTGGCAGCTCCGTTCTCCGGGGCAGCGGGAGGGGGCAGCACAAGCCACCCAGGCGTACAGGGCTGGCGCAGACGGAGGTCACCTCCTAGACTGAGGGACACCCCGGGCTACAGCAGCCTCGGCGGCCCAGGCCACGTGGGTCGCTCTCTGGGTAACAGGAGGCTGGGCGGCCACACCCTTCAGGTGCTTGGCCACAAGGAGCAGCTTGTCTGTGGTGACAATTCTTCCCAGAGCCAGACTCGGGCAGGGATTTCTCACAAGTCCCTGCTGGAGTCACCGGGTGACCAGTGCACACCCGCGGTCCCCTCGGGCTGGCTGGAACCATAATCGGACCCCAGGGAACAGCACTGCGCCAGTGAGAGGGCTTGGAGCGCGGCTGGGGAGCCCCCTGCTACGGGTGCTCTTCAGCAAGCGCGCTGCTGGTCCCGCCGGCCTGGAGGGTGCCACGGTGAGAACGGGACCCTGCTGGCTGTTGCAATCCCTGAGGGCTTCCCGGTGCTGCCCTGGGGCCAGGGTGGGTGTCGCTCATTGTGCCTGATGTCCAGATGGGAACACCGGGGCTCAGGGAAGCTCTGGCCGAGCCCCTGAGCCCACGGCACCCGCTCCTGATGTGGGCGTCTGTGCTAGAAAGATCTCCAACACTCCCCCCCTTTCCTGTACCTGCTGGGCACTGAGAAGGAAACTGTCCTTACTTAGGGGTGCTCACAAGCCCAGTATGTTAACAGACCCTTCCCTGGCACAAGACGGATGCCAAACACAGAGGGGAGAGTAAAGGGCACCGGGGTCACAGACAGGGAGCCGCCACCCCCTCTTGGAGTTGGGATGGGTTCACAGAGGCATGTCGGGAGGGGTGCGCAGGAGGTCTCCAGGCTGGATCCAAGGAAAGGCCCTGCAAGTGGACGGGACACAAGAGTGCCGAGAGCTGCCTGGGGGGTAGGCAGCGAGCGGGATGTCCACCAGGGGGTGCCGGGAGCCCAGGCCCGGAGGGCTGTCCTGGGGCTGCGAAGCCCTGCTGAGTGGAGGGGTCAGGGTCTGTCCTTTGAGCTGACCCCCCAGAGAAGGGACATGTGAGGGGCGCCCTGGGCCTGTCAGTGCCTCTCTGCACAGGTGTAGACCCTCTAGAGCAGGTCCATCTCCTGGGAGATCCCAGACCCCCGAACCAGCCACCACAGATGGTCTCACACCAATCAGTCTCCTGGCTGGCCCTTCTGGACCTCCACGGCCATCAGGAAGCCAGTCTGACCACAAGGCCTGAGAGTTGCCGAAAAGGCCTCCGTGGGGTGGGGCCTGGACTGCCCGGTTTCTCTGCCCCCACAATTCCCTTTACCCCAAAGTGCTACCAGCCAGGGCTCCTGCCCAGGGAGAACAGGCCTCCTTGGGGCCTGGCACTGGAGGGCCCAGGCTAGCAGAGCTGAGCCTTGAGGTCCAGGATGCGGCACCAACTAGGGCTGCTGTCCCGAGACCTCCTGAGGGCCTTCTGGGTCCCCACCTGTGCTGGGAGGATGGGGAGACAGCGGGGCCTGCTGCAGGGACCCCCAGGACCCCACCCCTGCTCAACACTGCCAAACCTCAGCACCCACAGGGGCCCAGGGCCACCCCAGTCACAGATGGAATTAAGGGGCTTGGGGAGGTTGCAGGCATTCAGCTGTGGGGCGAAATTCAAGTATTGCAACGTTCATGAATGTCCACGGTTCCAGCTGCTTCTGTCTTCTGCAGAGATGGGATTTTACACACGTGCCTGTGAGGCCCATAAACTTCACTTCAGCCTCTCAGCCAGACGGCGTTAGAAAGGGAGGGAGCGTCTGTCCAGCTGGTCTTTCGCATCACACAGAGGTTCCAGCCGTGCCTGAGAGAAGGGTGCGTGGGGAAGCACAGCAGCTTGCCGGGTACGCCTCCTGCGTAGGCACGTCTACACGGGAGAAGCGTGGCTGTGCCAGCAGTGTCCCAGCACACCAACGGGCACTTGGGGGTGGGGCTCAGAGGCCGCGTCTTTATCTGACTCTTTCACTGACTGAGAGGAAGAGACCAGCACCATTCAGAGCTGAAGGAGGCAAGCCAGGCCCAGAGGCCAGTCCGGGAGGAGTGTGGCAGGCCCCCTGCCCCGGCTGGAGCTGCCGGTGTGGGCAGCCTGGCTGTAAGGTCCCAGCCATCAGCACGACCTCCCTCTAACCCGCCAGTGGCCTCCCGGGGCCCCTGCCCGGCACTCACAGCCAGGGGACGCCAGGCAGTCATCCACTTTGCCAACACACAAGGCTGGTTGGGCCGAGCTCCCATCCAAACAGCATGGGCTGGATGCACCAGGACCATGGCCTGCCTGGAGATGGGCCAGCACAAGCCCAGGCCTCCCTCCGCTGCCCTGGGGGACCGGCCAGTGCTGGGAGGGTCCTGCACACACTGGCAGGATGGACCTCAGTTGAAGCAGGCAGTATAGCTGCCAGGCTGGGTCAGCTGCTGTAACCAAGAGGCCCGACAAACAGCAGCGGCTCAGCGCAACAGACGTTTCATGCCAAGTCAGAACCAGGTGCCCTGGGACAGCAAGAGACCAAGGCCCACACCTCGCCAAGCGGCAGTGCCCGCTGTCTCCACACTCCATCAGCGCCCCTGGGGCCACAGCATCGGAATCTGGTCAGGCCTTGTGTCTGAACACCACTCTCAGGACACCCACAGGCCAGAGGAACACAGGAAGCCCAGGCCAGGACTCACTCAGGCCGTGGGAAATTCCACAGGACGGGCGAGCTGGTTTCCCCAACAAGCAAACTGCAGGAGAAGAAGACCGGCGGGGAGCCCGAGGTTAGGAGCCCGAGAGTCATGCCCACCAATGACCACACGCAGGTCTTTCTAATCCTGACTTAGACAAGAAGCTCCCTTAACACTGAGGCAACCAGCAGCAGGCGTGGGGGTCCGAGGCCCAGCAGGCAGAGCCGGGATTCGAAGGCCTACACGTGCCCTCCCCCGGGAGCAGCGCGGGGCGGGGGTGTGGGAGCAGAGCGGCGAAGGTGACGCGGAGAGTGAGGGACGCCCCCCTGCCTCCCGGTGCCCCGGGGACTCCCTGGAAGCTTGGGCGGCACCCAGAGGCTCAGGAAGGCCTCAGGCCCCTCGGCAGCTCCAGCCTCTTCGCTCTCCCTCCACTGCTCCAGAGGCTGAGCCCAGCAGGGCCTTGGGGCGGGAGGGCCATCTCCCTGGTGACCGCTGCAGAGAACTCAGGTCTGCCCCGAGGCTGGCCTGCCGCTGCCCCAGGACAAGCCTAGAACTGACGTCTGAGCAGCCAGCAGCCAGCGCCAGCTTTCCACCCGGAATGTTCCAGCACGGTCGGGCAGGACCATAGCCCCAGCCCAGTGGAGTCGGCAGCAGACGACTAACGCCTTCCTGTTTCGAGCCACTACGTTTGGAGTCTTTGTTACACAGCAGCAGTAGCTGACAGGAACACTGCCTCCCCTACCGCGGTGCAGAGCAGACGGAAGACACAAATGCGTATTAAAAACGCAACCTGCAGACGGTTCTCCAAAGAAGAGTCACACGTGGCCACCAGGCACACGAAAAGATGCTTTGATGTCATTAGCCACCGGACAATGCAAATCAAAACCAGAGGGAGATGCCCCCTCACACCCACTAGGACGGCCAGAATAAAAAAGATGGACAATAATACATGCTGACAAAGATGTGGAAGACTGGAACCCAACCCACACTACTAACAGGAATGGAAAATGGGGCGGCCACTGTCCGCGTGGCTGTTCAGAAGGGATGCCCAGACCTGCCGGGTGGCCCCACAGTCCTCCCAGGTGTGTACCCGAGACAACTGAAAACACTCACCCACACAAAAACATGCATGTGGGTGTTCACAGCAACATCATTCATACTAGACAAGAGTGGAAACAACTCAAATGTCCATCAAAGGATGGTGGATAAACACAATGTGGAGTGTTACTCAGCCACGAAAGGAGTGAGGTGCTGACACGCACTACAACACGGATGATCCTTGAAAATGTGCTCAGTGAGAGAAGCCAGGCATAAAAGGCCCTATATTGTAAAATTCCACTTATACAAAATGTCCAAAACAGGCAAATGCATGGAGAATGTGGATTAGTGGCTGCCAGGGCTGGGGGAGTGGGGCACAGGGTGACAGTTGATGGGTACAGGTTTCTTTTTGGGGGGATAAAATGTTCCGGAAGTAGTGGTGATGGCTGCACAGCTCTACATACACTAGAAACTCCTGAATTGTACCCTTTAAGAGGGTGACCTCATGGTACACAGATGTATCTCAATAAAAAGCCGTTGGCGGCATCCCGGTCATCACAGACACGAGGACATGAGTCTGTGCCACTCCCTTCCAAAGTCTGGACAGACCTCCCTTGCCCAGTGCCGCCCGTAAGGGGCCACCCCTCCCCACTCTTTGTCCTACTGGGGCATCTGTCAGGGTGTCCCTCCTCCGGCCAGCCCCTCCCATTAGAGGTGGGCACACGGCCCAGCCTGGCCAATCAGAAAATTCCATCCCTCAAGGGCGGTGAGCAGGCAGGTGCTCAAGGTTTTCTAGATCATGGGACCCAGGGGAAAAGGTCTCTCCTTCCCTCTGGGGTTGAGAACTAAGGGTTCTATGAGTGCAGGTCCATCTTTCCTACCACATGCACAGAACCTGCTGGAGAGTGAAACAGACACACAGAGGAAAGCAGAACCGAGACAGAGAGAAAGAGCGCCAATGGTCTCTGAACACCTGGGTCCAGCTGTGCCTGAAGCCGACCCAAGGAACGACAGTCAACACAGTCCCTTTTGCTTGAGCTCATCTGAGGTGTGATTCTCTTACAGGCAATGAGTCCTGATTTGTACAACCAAGTCACTTTTTACACAGATGTCGTTTGGGAGAAAACCTCAAGTCCAAATTACTTTTCAAAATCCCCTGAAGTATGGCTAGATAGTTCGGGGCTCTGTTAATCAAAACATACAGATCTCTAAACACTAGAAACAGTTGAGCGAGGTGCTTACACAGTGAGACGCCCCCTTCCCCACCTCGTCCTCTCATCCCCGCCTGCTTCTCCCTCCAGCCTCCAAGCCGGCAGGGTTGAATCCATAATTTTAATGCTGAAATGGTGCCTTTCCTGGGCACTAGGCAGGCTGGGAGAGGGAGCCCTGTGGTGGACAACCCGTTGCCTGGCACAGCCCATCAGTGGGACTTCTGGGAAGCAAAGGGAATCCTAGGGCAGAGTCCGGGCGCGGCAGCAGAGCTCGGGGGGTGGACAACAGGCAAAGCCTGGAGCTCCCGCTGGAGGAGGAGCTGGGGCCTTCTAAGAAGAGTGCTCTCCGGAGGCACCGGCGGGTTCCTTCAGTGACCAAGACGAACCCCCTTCCGTCTCTCCAAGCCCTCTGCAGAGCCTACCACACACACCTGGGGCAGGTGGGTGTTCGCGGAAAGCCGCCACGGTCAGCAAGAATCCCGGGAGGCTGAAGGCGTGCCCCACGAGCTCCAGAGCACGACCCACGGGCACCGAGTACCCGGGAACTGAAGACACTCAATGGGGTGGGGCTTGAGCCGACCGAGGGCCGGCCCGGGGAATACAAAGTTGTGGCCTGAGCTGCCTGGAGGACAGGCGTAGTTTCAGAGGCAGGAGCTGTGGTTCAGGGCGGCACTGAGGTGCACAGCCAGTCAGATTGTAGTGGTTGGAAGGTGGCCCCCAAATTCACATCCACCCGGAACCTGGGAGTGGCCCAGCTATCATTCAGGTGAGGTCGTACTGGATCAGGGCGGGCCCTGTAAGGAGCGGGGACAGAGGCAGAGATGGAGGGAGGAGGCCACAAGCCAAGGGACCCCGAGCCCCCGGGAGCCGCAGGAGGCAGGAGGGCCCTCCCCCGGAGCCCCCAGAGGCGGCGTGGCCCTGCCCACCTGGATTTTTGACTTCTGGCTTCAGAACTAGGAGAGGATGCATTTCTGTCGGTTTAGGCCCCCCATTTTGTGGCACTCAGTCACCGCAGCCCCAGGACACTCACACAGCCAGTCCCGCCCCAAAACGGAGGCGCAAATACTAATTTATTGTTGCTCAAGGATCCCGGTCTGCGGGGATCTTGTCCCAGGGACGCAGGCTCCCCAGGGCAAGTCGCCATGGCGTCGGCAGGAGCGCCGGAGCCCCGAGCAGAGACGGTCGGAGCCTCTAGGGTCCAGGGCCTCGGTGCCAACTGGCACGTCCGCACGCCTGCCCCATTCCCCCAAGCAGACAAAGCACCGCAGGGTCATGCAGCAGAGGGCAGGGCAGGCAGGGGAGCCATCGGGAGCACGCATGCACCCCCCAGTGCTGGCCAGCCTCCAGGCCCCACCGAAATGAACTCACACCAAACTATGCTCCCCAGATCTGACTGGTGTCCTGGGCACTGAGCGTGTGGCTTCACTCAGGTGGGGACGCTGAGGCTGATGGCCGCCAGGGAGCCGCAGGCAGGATCCCTCTGGGCTCTCTCCCCACCTGCTCTGACATGTCCCAAGCGTGCCGGGCATCCCGGGGTTCCCCAGACACGCACGTATCCTCACCGTGAGCCCCCAGGCCCACCATCCTCACTGTTTTCCAGAGTTGAACATGAAGGCCCAGGGAGTGTGCGCACCGTGCGTGAGGCCACTCCCCCGTGCCCCGGAGCAGAGCAGCAACAGGCTGTGGCTCCAGCTGGAGGGCTGGGGGTCGGGTCTAGAGAAGCCCCCCAGCCACCACGTCCGGGCAGGGATTGCCGAGACCACTCTCGGGCCCCTTCTCCAGGGCCTCGTGAAAGGCGGCAGCTGCTCTTGGGAGGTGAGCTCAGCGGAGGACAGGCGCCCGGCCCCGGCCCCGGCCAGCACATGGCTGGCTTCCCCTTTTCCATGTCACCTTCCCGTGTGCCAGGCGGGCAAGCTGCCTGCGGGTGAGTCAGAGGCTCTGTGCATTCTCTCTGACAAGTGGCAGAGAGCAAAGCAGGCGCCAATCCTAACCACATCTGACAGCCCGCATCCCTGACCACGGGAGAGGGAGCGGGTGGTGGGGGTGTGGGCAGGAGCTGGCCCCCCACGTCCCTGACACCTGCCAGCCCCCTGAGACATCAGACACAGGCCCAAGGTCAAGAGTCCCTGGATCTCTGGGACAGAAGCCAAGGTTCGTAGGCACACACAGCCCTGTGCAGCACAGCCTCACCCGGGAGAGCCCTCGGCCAGCGCTGAACCTGTCGTCTCCCAGGATCTGGCACCCCATGCCCAGTCTCTCCTTCTCTGTGTTTGTTTTTTTTAGTGTTGGGAGGGCAGAGCTGGAACAGACGGCTCCCCCCCACCAGAAGGCATCCCCTGGTAAGTGGCCGGCCTCCCCCTGCACAGAGAGCCCAGCCCCGCAGAGCAGGCCGCCTGGTGGGGGCGGAGCGGGAACGGCCCCCTGGGACCCAGCTGGGGGACACTGAGCCAGACTCCCCACTCCCAGTGGGAATGGGGGACACACAGGGTCCTGTGGAGCCGCAGCAGGTCCTGTCCCCACATGCTCAGTGGCTTAAACAACACGCTTTCATCATCTTTAGTCCTAGAGGTCATAGTTCTAGAATCAGTCTGCAGGGGCTGAACTCCAGGGGTCGACAGGGCAGACTGCTTCTTGCCTTTTCCAGCTCCTCAGGGCCCCACAGGCCTTGGCTCGGGGCTCCCCCTGCCCTCCTCCCCCCTTCTCAGAGTCTGACCCTTCTCTTCCTCTGATAAGGACCCTTGCGGTTACCCGGCCCCCTCGGTACTCCTGCATGACCCCTCATCGCATGGTCCTGAACTCAGTCCCTTTTGCCAGGGAAGGTCACATAGCCACAGGTCCTGCGGACTAGGAGGCGGTGTCTTTGGGGACCACTAGCAACCTACCACAGGGCGATCCCCCTCTGTGACCCGGCAGGCAGCCGAGGCCACCCCACCCCTCCTGTGGCGGCATCTCCCTCAAACCTTAACCACACACATCAGCCAGCACCGCTCGCTCTGGGAGATTACGGCGCAGAAATACACATGCCAGCAGCAAAGGGGGTGCTCAAGGGCAATCTGTGCAGCCTTGTTTGTGACCAAAAGATGGGATGCATTGAAAACATTCATTAACAGAGTAAGGGCTGGACCAGCATGGCGCGTCCATACCACGGAATACCATGCGGCCGTGAGAGGGACACGGGTCTGGGCACACTGACGGCAAAGATGTCCTTGACGTAGATAAAGGGAAGCGAAGAACTGCAAAGACAAGGGCCGTAACAGAAAGCCACGCAGGAGTGACAGACGCATCTGCATATATGCTGAAAAGAAGCCTAGAAAAAAATCTAACTCCCTCTAAAGAGATGAAGAGGTCCTGACGGGACGTGGGTACTTTACACCAGTCTAACCGTTTGATATTTTTACCAGGATATGCCATTTTCATAATGAATAATATTTTTTGATAAACCCAAACCTTCCCCATCCTGTACGCTCAGATCCTCAGGGTGTAAGATGGAAAGACGCCCAGTCAGAGACCCTTCCCGGGGACCTGGCAGATGGCCCACTCTCTGCCTGGACCCCATGCCCCCAGGGGCCCTGGAGCGGCCTGGTGGGGGCCCCTGACTCACAGGCGCAGCAGAGTGAAGGCAAGCGGGACCCTGAGCTGGCTGTGCGGGCACGGGCCCAGGGCCGGGCATTCAGCAGGTGCTCAAATGTGCCGGGCGTCTGGAAGCCCCTCCTGGAGGAGGCCACACCTGAGGCTCTAGACCCCGAGTCCCTCCAGTCCCGGGAGCACCACTGTGCTTAGAGAGCATTTCAAGGCCAGCCAGCACCCCCACATTCACGGTCAGGGGTCCCAGGATCTGGTCCTGCCTGAGCCGCCGGCTAGCTCTGGCTGGGTGCTGCCCCCGCGGCCACACAGCACACAGGCTCACTCTCCCAGCGGAGGCAGGGATGAGCCCCCCATTCTGAGCGCTCAGATCGATCGGCCATGTCTGCCACGCCGTGGGCCAGAGGAACGGCCAACCTGCCAGGAAGATGCCTGGACAGGGTTCCTTCCTGGCTCCACCTGCCCGCGATTCTGCTCACTCACAAAGCAGCACCAGGCATGGGTGGCGGGCAGCACGGGGTCTGCTGCCACAGCCCTGGGGCTGCTATGGCTGCCCAGGGGGCCTCCGCCCTCAGGAGCAGGCACCTCCCCCTCACTCACCCCACTCTGTGGTCACTCCTGGGAAGCAATGTGGGCTCCCAGTTCCAGGCGAACAGTTTAGTGCCACACCAAGAAGTGGGGGTGGGGACGCATAGCAACGTCCTTTTCCCTGTGTTCTGAAACCTGCCCACTTCCCAGCCCACCCCCAGACATGGTCAACCTAAATGCAAATTCAGGAGCAAACCTGTGCCCCTGCAGGGGTCTGGAGGGCGGAGGTGTTGAGCGCTGAGTTCCCATCCTCGCCTCTGAGCGCCCGCACGCCCTGCACTGTACGTAGCATCGCATGGACACCGTCTCACATAAGCCCCACCATGCAGGGCCCCAGGGCAAGTCTACTCCCACTACCCTCTGCAGAGTCAGTGACCTTCTCCAGGCCACATGATGAACCATGGTGTCAGGACTTGGACCACGCTGGGTGGCAGCCCGGGGGCCGGGCCACCAGACCGACCCATGGGCACATGCAGCCTCTCCCATGAACCGGGCCTGGGAGCGTCCACCCTGCACCCTTGAGAACCTGTAGGCGCCAAGGAGCAAGAAGGGCTCCACATCCCCTCAGAAAGGATGACACGGCTGTGGACGTCCCGCTCCTGGTGACCTCGGCCCGGCCGCAAGACAGCCACAGCCACCGCCAGGCCTCTGGCGCTGGCCCCCAGGTGACCTGCCGGTGACCCTGGTAAGGAAAGAAAGTGGGGCCTGAGCAGGGCACACATTTGTTCATGCAAAGTATAGTGCAGACTCCACCCCGTTGGGCCGCGCACACTGTCCTCGCACCGGGTGGCGAGCCAGAGCTCAAAACCCCGGGCCTGGTGGCGTTTATGTCCCTGGATGCAAGGCGGCCCGCGACAAATACACCACCTCCTCTCAGCTCATTTTACTGCTTTGCGAATCCCTTAATATCTCCTCACAGGACCGTTTTTGAGGTGGCAGAGGGGTCCCAGAGCAGACACCACTTGGGTCCCTCGTGACTTGGGGGGTCTGTAGGGTAGGAGCGGTCATCAGTTTCACACAGGCCAGAACCCGCCCTCCCTTGCCCTCAGCAGGCATGGCTAGCCTGCCACAGCCCTGGGGCCTCCCCTCCCTAGGGGACCCCTCCTCTCGTCCCTGGGGGCCTCCCCTCCCCCGGGGTCCCCCAAGAGGTGGAAGAACCAGCGTTCCAGGAGCTCCCGGGCAATGCAGGCTCCAGGCCCACCCGGATCTGCCGAGCAGCAGGCCTGGGGCAGGGCCCAGCCTTCAGCACCTCACAGGCCTCCAGGGCTGCCGATGACACTAGGATCACCAGGAGAACTCCGAAGGGCTCCGAAGCCCAAACTTGGGTGGGAAGCTTCCATGTCTTATAGCGGCCAGGGGACTGATCCCTGTGGGGCTGGGAACGGGGGCAGGCCTTCCCCCGACCCCCCGAGTGTGAGCCCTCCCAGCTGCGTGGCGGTTAGCTCTGGGCCTGGGTCTGCCCTGTGAAGCAGAGATACGGGACACAAACTGTGCGACCCCGCCCTGTGTTCCAGGAAAGCCTGAGTCCCCCTGCCCTCCAGGCAGCGGTGCCCCAGAGCCGCCCTCTGAAGGTCCTGGGCACTCTGACGAGGACCCACCACACCGCCTCTCATCAACTCAGCTCAGCAGCCCGCAGCCAGCCCAGACCCCAGGACAGGGTGGAGCCTCTGCCCGCAGCCCCGCACTCCCCCACCGCCGGGTCCTCTCCTGGCTGCGACCGACTGGAGCCCACCCGGGGCCGGCTGCTCTGCACCCCACATGGCTGCTGTGGCAGCTTCCATGCTCCAGCGGAGGGTGGGCCTCAGGGTTTCTGGGGCGCCCGCCCAGACATTCCTCTGCGGGCTGAGCCCTTGAGGACAACAGCCTCTGCTCCTTCTTTCTAAAATCAAATGCACTGGGAAGAATGCAGGAGGGCAGTTCTGCAAGGCCTGGAACAGAGGCCCACCCTGTCCCCACGGGCGACTGAGGACACTGCCCACCCTCGCCCCCTCCGCAGGGCGACACACCCACTGCCCCACAGGGGCACAGGGTGATGGGGGGTGGGGGCACTGGCCGAGGCACGCACCTGCACGCCCAGGTCAAGACCACCAGACATAACACAGAAGGTAAAAAATGAACAACGGGCAGGTGGGAAACACGACGACTCACCGAGGAGTCTGGTGACGGATGGGAACAGAGCGAAGCCGCTTCTTTTATGCTCTACTGCCCAGCTTTCCCGCGCGGAGCAAGCATTACATTTGTAATGGGAAAAATAACTACTGAACCTGCTCTGACCCTAAACAACCAGCGGAGGGTCATAGATGCCGCTGCTGTCTATTCCCCTGCGAGAACACGCCTGGGGGAGCGGAGAGGGGCCGAGAGAGCACCTTCGGACTCAAGCGGTGATTCCATTTCCCTTCTGCGTCTTGCAGTGGATTTCATTTCCCTCTAAAACTTGGACGTGTGAGCCACGGATATCCCGCCAGCAAACCACAGCCGCTGTTTATCTTCCTGCACTGTGGGTCAAAGGTCACTGAAAACCAGACTCAAATGGGCCAAGGGTGGGAAGGCCTGAGCAGTAGGAGCTGGGAGCATTCCTGGATCAACTCCAGGCCTGCCGCTGGCTGGGAATGCAGAATCACCCAGAAAGACGCTGGGGTCTGTCCTCGTGGAAGTGTCTCCCCAGCAGGCTGAGAGGCTTCTAAGCAGTCTCCAGATCCCAGACTCTCCGGACAGGCCACCAGGGCCCTACCCTGGCCCAGGAGAGCAGGCAGATGGCAGCAAGTTCTTGGTTCGCTCAGCCAGGAGCGTGGCCACCTCGGGGGACCTGGCTTTCAAAGGGCCACCTCCTTCTACAGGAAGCAGGCGGTGCCTGCGGTCCACAGCCTCCCACAGCCTAGCGGGGACCAGCCCCGGGCTCACACGCTGACCTCCAAGCTCCTCCCGCCCCTGCACCAACTCCAGAGACACCGCGGAATTCACCAGCGGCCGGCCCCTGCGCTTCCTGGCTGGCCGCTCTGCTGGACCTGATTCAGTATGGCCTGCACTCGGTCAGAACAGCTGTTGGCCCAGAGCACCAAGTGATAAGGGAACCCCTTGCCAGCTCCCACCACTGGTCTGTGCTGTCTCCTGGGGCCCATAGATGACCTGCACCCCAGGCTGGGGCAGCCACGGCTCTCACACTCCCCGACATCCCCGCAGCCCGCCTGGGAGGCAGCCAGTGCACCCCAGCTCTCGACCGTGGCCATCCCAACATGTTACCAGCAGGGCAGCCCGTCCGTACCACCGATTTTTCATGTTAAACTCCAGCATAGAAACCAGGCGAGAGATGCCGCTGTCTGGGGAAGGCCGTTCGGCTAGAGCCTCTGCCCACCAACCACCTCCAAGAATGCCTGAGGCAGCCCGGGTTCCACGGGGCAGCCTCTGAGAAGCCCCGGCACAGGCCTGCGTAGGGACAGCCTGACTGCCCAGCGCCCCGCCGCGCCGTGCCCCTCGCCCTCCTACCTGGAGGCTGCGATCTCCGCCTTCTGCCTGGCGATGGTGGCGGCCCGCTCGGCCGCCTCCACGGCTCGGTCCACCTTCTCGCGGACCTTGCTGGCACGCAGTGGGATGAGGTTCTTGCGCTTGCCGCTCACGAGGACGTTCTGCTTGTACTTGCCCTCCTCCTTAGTGCCGTCGGGGAAGGTCATGCAGCCGTAGCCGTGTCGCCGGTTGCCGGCCCACTCACCCTCGTACCTGAGGCCGTCCGAGCGCTGGCTCACGCCCAGCCCGGAGCGCTTGTCGCTCCTCCACTCGCCCACATAGGTCTCCGTGGTGGTGGCGTCGACGTCGTCCTCGACGGCCGGCAGCTCGGCCTCGCCCTCGCCCAGGCTGATGGTGGAGTGCGCGTCGCTGGTGGCGGAGCTGAGCGTGCTCATGCCGGCCTCGCTGCGGAAGGAGCTCTGCTTGCTGCGCTGGCTGGCCAGGCTGCTCTTGGACTCGGACTTGCGCAGCTTAAGCCCGCTCAGCAGCGAGCGCCGGAACAGCCCTTTCTTCTTGCTCTTGAGGGTCTCGGAGTCACTGTGGGCTACGAGCACGAAGCCGCCCCGGGACACGGCCGGGCTGCTGGCCACCGCTGGGGACGCATCGGGGTGCAGCGCCGCGCCGTTCGTGTGCTCGCTGCGCAGAGAGTTGATGGACGTCCTCAGGGGCGAGCGGATGACCGCCGCCATGCCATAGGGGACACTCTGCCGCACACCGTAGCCTTGGCGCATGCCGCCCACCCATTGGCCCTGGTAGGTCCCTGCGGAGACAAAGGGACAGGGGTGAGCTCCTGGGAGGGTGACCAGAGGGGCACGTGCTGTGGCTGACAGGCCCCCGCGGCCCTGCCTCGGCCAGTCCAGCAAGGCCTTCGCTGAAGCACGCAGACCATGGCATGTTTCTGCAGTTTGTATCAGCGACGGCCGCTTGGACACTCCACCTGCTTCCCACACCACGTTTCCTGCTCTCTCAGAACCCCGGGAGGCGGGGGAGCATGAGAGGCTAATGCAGGGCCAGGAGGGCAGAGTCCAGTGGACAGGAGAGCCTCCCCTGATCACGGGCAGGAGGCCCGACCCACAGACGACTGGGGAGGGACGCTGGCAGAGGAGGAAACACAGATGTGCGGTAGCTACGGGGACAGGGAGCTGGGCCATGACCGGGCACGGAAGAGGCTTCCCTGGGACCTAGGAAGCTCCCTGCTGCTGGAGGCATCCAAGAAGAGTTTGGAAGAGCACTCGGGGGGCCCCCATAAATGTGTGGGGACCCTGAGGCACTGAAATGGGCAGACCCGTCACCTCCAAAAGAATGAAAAGCAGGGACTCAGAGAGACTCGCACGCCCTGCTCACAGCAGCACTATTCACCGCGGCCGACAGCTGGAAGCCACCCGTGTGTCCGTCGGCAGATAAACGAGTAAGCGGAACGGGACCCCGCCACGCGACGGGGCGTCACTCAGCCTTACAAAGGAAGACGGTCCTGATGCTGCCGATGGACGGGCCTCAAGGACGCCGAGCGAAGTAAGCAGGATGCACAAGGGCAACGGCTGTGGGGTCCCCTTCCGTGAGGGGCTAGAGAGGCCAGATTCACCGAGCCGGACGGGGAGAGCCGTGCGTGCAGGGGCTGGAGGAGGGGGAGTGGGGAGTCAATCAATGACAGCTTCTGCTGGGGATGGTAGAAAAGTTTCGGAAATAGAGGTGATGGTCACACCAAATTGTGAATATAGTTCATGCTGCAGACGCTGCACATCGAAGTCGTTAAAATGGCAACTTCTATGTTATCTATACCGCAATAAAATATAAAGGAGAAAAATCAGCAGAACTGGGCTCCTATTACTTTTCTCCTCATTGGCTGTGTGACTTTAGGTAAGTTCTGGAACTCTCTGACCCTCAGTTTCCTCATCCATAGAAGGAGCCTGAAATTCCTCCTGCCATAGGTCATAATTAAGTGGCCCTCAGCCCTGTGCCTGGCACTCAATAAACCTCAACCTGTGTCTTTGGTGTCAGAGCCGCCACCGGCCTTGGCCAGGCACCATCGAGGGGCTCCCACCCGGGAAGGGCTTCTCTGGGGAGAACGGAGCATCTGTCCCCCCACCCACCCGCCAGAGGCTGCGGACCAGGGGTTCGGAGGCTGAAACTCGCCACCAGACAGGCTGTATTTGTCCCGCACAGCGTTTTCATAAGAAATTGGAACTAACTGCCAACATTCCGACACTGAGATTTCACAGAAGTTCAGCTCTCTTGTCTCTCCTAAAACACTACCGGATCTGGCAAATGGAGATCTCCATTTTCAGAAGGCAAAATGGACCGGAGTCCTGCAGCAGCCGCCTCCTCTAGGCGAGGCACGCCACTCGGTTGGCCTCCTTCCCCATCACTCCCTGCCGTCTCCCACCCAGGCCGGCTCCTTCGTTGACACACCCTGCGATGGAGGTAAAGTCCAAACTAGGCGTGGCATCCGAAGCTTTGCACTGTGGCCCAAATGATCTGTCACCACCACTCGGCACTGCACCCACAGCTCCCAAGTCAGAATGGATCCTGCCCCCCTATGGGCTCTCCTGTCCCTGAGACCTCGTCCATGCATCCCAGCTGGCACCCCTCCTCAGTAACACCTCGGGGCCCCAGCACTGGGTGGCCTCAGGAGACAGCCCTGATTCTCCCATGTTTGCAGAACCATAGGACAGACTCCCCAGAGGAAGTGGACTTGTGCTCTAAACACCACATTCTCTGCAAGACACACTCCCACCCTGGCAGAGAAGAGATGGACAAGAGGCTGGGATTTGGGGGCTCAGGACTAACACCCCAAGAGCCTTTGCACAGACAGCAACCTGTCCACTTCACACGCGACCTACCACACGTAGGTGCTCATCAGCAGAGCCCGAGGTGGTGTCCTTGGGGGCGGGGGAGGGAGGGTGGGTCAGAACCGAGGAGCTGACAGTCTCGGCTGGACACCTGCTTCGGCCTGACCCTGCAGTGGACACCACCGAATCCACCCCACCCCGCGGTGGGGCATCAGGCATCTCCGCCCCCATGCTGCTCTGTCGTCTGTCCCCCAAGGCCGCGGTGGGGGTGGCAGCTCTAGGTCCCCACCATCTACACTGGAAGATCTGACCCCGGGAGGGCTGAGCAGTGAGGGGCCCCCTCTCCATCTCCCACCGAGAGATTTCCTGCCCCAGGATGTAGCTGCCTGAGCCAGGTGGTGTGGGTCTTAGCCTTGTGCCCACAGCACCCCTCCCGGAGTCAACCAACCTGGCTGTGACGGGCACAGCAATGGAGGGCGGGGCCCTTGACTGCTCCCAGCATCCCAGGATGGCCCACACAGGGTGAACACCAGCAGGGGCTTGTGGATAGGACCCTGGGACCAGGCTGGGAGGTCAAGGGGGCTCCTCCCCGCTGGGGTGTGGGGTGGCCTGGGGGAAGTGGGCCCTTTAAGGAGGCCACACCTGCCACGGGGACAGCAGCCTTGCAGTGAGTGGTGCCTAGCCTCAGGCAGGCGGAGCCCGGAGTGTGTGCACTGGCAGCCAGGTGGCCGAGTCTAGGCCCCAGCCTTGCCATCGAACCACGACCCAGGGGCCTCACTTCATGTCTCAGACCTCGGTTTATCCACCTGTGAACTGGGTGTGATGAATGAACTGCCAGCTAGCTTCCAATATGGTAATGGGCACACAGCCCAGCGCCCGCCTGCCGGCAGTGCCGCTCACAGCCCTCCTCGCCCAGACTCTGCGGTCTTGTTTCCATAATCAGCAGGTCTGAGCAGACGTCTGGCAAGGAAAAGCAGCCTTCCTAAACCTCACCTGTAAAACGCCAGCCAGAGTGGTCAGACTTGCAAGTTGAGCGACCAGACCACCAGCAGCATCAGTGACCCCTGCCCGGGATAGTAACCCCGCATTTCTGCCCCTGCCAGGCGGGGTCACCCCAGTCATCTGCATTCCTAGCGAGCTCCCAGGTGAGGCTGACTCCATGCCCAGGGGACCCCACTCCGGCCCAGAGCTGGCCTGGGGCCTGGTATGCTGTGGTACCAGCACTGTCTGCTCAGGAAACCACCCCACCCGAATCCGAAAGCCAGGCTCCTGGCCATGCCACACGGCCCATGAACTTCCAGGCTCAGCCCTCAGCCTCTGGCACTCTGAGCTGTGTAGATGAGCTGAGTTATAGGTATCTTGTAAGGGCCCCATACAGCCTGCACACTTTTATTTTCCCTCCGAAGCCCCTGCCCATTGGCTGAAGTCCCAAAGCCCATGTTGCAGAGCCCAGAGAACCTGCCTGCTGGGAAACACGGCCCCCACCTCACACCAGCCTCCAGGGCCAGGACGGCATTGGCCGAGATGCCTGACCAGGGCACAGGCCCCCAGAGGGCTCCTCATAGCACCCCTGGGCGGAGCACAGAGCTCACTGCAGACAGGGCCCCTGGCCCAGGAGAGAGTGCCCTTACCCATAGCCCTGGACAGTGAGGGGTGGCAGGAAGACCCCAACCAAGGGAGCTGCTGGGCATCCCAGAGTCCAAGGAATTTGGATGGGGAGATGTGCTGAGAGGTCAGGGCTCATTGTGCCCACTTATCAGACCAGGAGACTGAGGCTCAGGGGGAAAGCTGCCCAATGTCATCTCCAGAGCAGGATTTGAACCCAGGCTGACTTGGTAGCAAAGCCCGCCTAGAGGGTCTCAGACCAGGAGGGTCTTGGGCCAGGAGGGTCTCAGGCCAGGAGAGTCCCAGACCAGGAGGATCTCGGGCCAGGAAGGTCTTGGGCCAGGAGGGTCTTGGGCCTGGGGAGTCTCAGACCAGGAGGGTCTCGGGCCAGGCAGTGACTGAAACACCCCTTCTCTTGACCCACACGCTGCCCACTTCTCCCAGGCAGCAATGCCACAGCCCCAAACCCATCTTCTCCAGCCCAGGAACCTCCTACCTTACCTGGACTGGACCTCGACACGCTCGGCCTGGCGTGCCTCCTGTAGGGTCCCCTCCCTCTGGAGCCCCTGCCCCTCCCGTCCAGGTGGTTGGACCTGGTGAGGTCCTGGGATGTGGCCACCCACATTCTCCCACTGGGACCCTAACAGGGAATGCGATTGGATGCCAGGCATGGGGGTGAGAGCCCATGTGACTACCACCCCCCCAGAGATGCTGGGAAAGAAACGGGCCTCAGAGAGAAGTGGCCGGGCTCTCGCCCCTCAGAGCAAGAGGGAGACAGCTGCCCCTCCTGGTCCGGCTCCCCGAGACACTCCACACTTTCCAGGGAGCCACTGTCACTGGAGCTACTCTGAGCAAGTTTGTGCCCTGGACCCAAACGCTAGCTGCCTGACACCCCAGCACGGACCCCTGTCCTAGGGGTCTGCGCCTCTGTGTGCCTCTGTGATCCCTTGCAGCCACGGGCGAGCGTCAGGCTTGGCTGTGAGACCCGTGTTGTACGGGCATCACCCCGTGAGCATGGCAGACGGTTCACAAAGCTCCAGCCTGTCTTTCCCCGGGTGGACAGAACACCCTGCCCCCCACCTTCCTATCTTGTCTGCAGCCGGCCTTTGCACCCGGAGCAGGGCACACACAGGCCCCTCCATTCCTAGGTGGCCCAGTGCCAGCCCAGGCCCCGGGTGGCGGGCAGAGGGGCAGGTGCACCAAGGAAGTGGCCTCCCCAGAGATTCCGGGAACAAGTGGCAGAATACACCTCATCCAGAGTTAAAATGACCACACAGCCATCCCGCAGCACAAAGGCGAACCCCAGTCTCCCAGCCTGGCAGGATGCTGAGGTGGCCAGCGAGGAAGCCAGCGCCACCTGTATGTCCCTTAAGATGGGAGTCACCTGTGGCGCTTGAGTTTAAAAAATAAAAAAAGGAGAGAAAGCACACTCCCAGGTCCTACTTCTAACCTGCTGCATAGGATGGCCAGGGGACACCAGGGGAGGTGCCCCTGTGGTTCTCTGGACAGGGCACCCTGGTGTCAGGGGTGTGGAAAGGGTCCAGCAGGCAGAGAGTCCATATGTTGAGTCCTAACTCCCAGTGTCTATAACCATGTGTGCAGATAGGGTCTTTAAAGATGATTAAGGCTATACACACACGAAAAGGTGTTCAACATTGCCGATCACAGGGGCGCGCCCATCAAAGCCAGCGAGGAACACCCCACAGGCCTCAGGACGGCTACTCTAGAACACAGAAGCAAGTGTCGGGCAGGACGTGGAGACCCCGGAGCCAGGCGCTGTCGGTGGGGATGTGACACAGTGGAAACTGGCAGAGATCACATGCAGAATTTCCATTTGACTCAGCCATTCCGTGTCTGGGCACGTACCCCGAGAACTTCAAGGGGGCTTCAAGGAGGTCCCTGCACACCCATGTTCACAGCTGCATTATTCGCAATAGCCAGGAAGTGGAGGCGACCCAAGTGTCCAGGGATGGGCGAATAAAGAAAATGCGGTCCGTCAGTGACGGAAATTATTCAGCCTTAAAAAGGAGGGGAAGCCTGACACGTGCAGCATGGACGGGCCTTGAGGACGCCGTGGAAAATCAGCCAGACATGAGAAGACAATTACCGTACGATTCCACTTAGGAGATACTTCGAGTCAAAAGCAGAGACAAAGTAGAATGGTGGGTGCCAGGGGCTGGGGGGAGGGGGAAATGGGGCAATTATTTAATGGGTGCAGAGGTTCAGTTTCACAAGATGAAAAGCTTTCTGGAGATGGACAGGGCTGATGGTTGCACATTATGTATTTAAACTGTATGTGTATTTAACCACAGTGGAAAAAAATGAGACTGCAATCCAATATGACTCACATTCCTGTACGAGGAGGTGGCACCAGGGATGTGTGCAGACGGACCGCCATGAGAGCAGGCAGGGAGAGGGCAGCGCCTGCAGGCCACAGAGGGCTGCCTCGGATCTGGGACTCCCAGCCCCCAGACGGGGAGAGGGTGGCATTCTGATGGGTAAGCATGGCAGCCCTAGCAAATGAATACAGGATGCTCACTAGCCAGGTAATGTGTAAATACGAGAAAGGATAAGAGTCACATTGCTGGGAACATGTAAACTGTGAATTAAAAGGAAGCGTCCCCTCCCCTCCTGCAGGACACAGGGAGAAAAGTTTCTGGAGAAACATCAGAAGATTGTGCTCCAGGGGACACCAGGCAGACAGGAAGGCGGGGTGAGGCAAACAGCAGACCGGTCTGCAGAGAACCTGCTGTGCCCCTGGCCAATCCAGGGGCTGGCAGCCGGGAACATCACACCGGGCAGGAGGGCACAAGTCCCCTGAGAGTCAGACGTCCAGTCAGCTTCCTGGTGCCTCAGTGTAATGAATGAACAGCTGGGGTCATCCCACACTCGGAGAGTTTCCAGCGCGGAAGGGAGAGGTAAGAACATACACCTGACTGGGGGCGGGGGCGTTCGGGGGGTCATGGAGGATGCAGGGTGTGGGGGACAGTGTCAGGGAAGCCAGAAGTTAAGTGCTTAGAGTTAAGATACTGCATCCACAAAGTGAGAATAAAATGCAACAAAAAAGGGGAAAAAAAAATCAGAGAAAAGGAGCTCCTGGAAATTAAGAGTATGACAGCTGAAATAGTTTTGGTAAATGAGTTGGAGGATAAATTCAAGAAAATCTTTCAGAAACTAAAATGAAAAGAATTGGTGGGCACAGCAGTAAGAAATAAAAGAGAGAGTCTTCCATGAGTCATTCAGAAGGCCCCAAATCTATATATTGGGGGGGTCCCAGAAAGCAGTGAGGGAAAATTACCCAAGATGTAAGATAGGAAAGTATCCCAGAACTGAAGAATGGGGGTGTCCAGGCCGAAGGGCTTGCAGACACCCCACAAAATGAAAGAAAAAGACTCACACCAAGACACGGCACTGTGAGATCTCAGAACTGACTGAGCAAAGATGCCAAATGCTTCCAGAGAAGAAGAGAAACAGACGGCACGTGAAGTCTGGGGAATCAGAGTGGCACGGGACTTCCCAACAGCCAACGCCAAAACCTAGACGTCGGGGGAAACTGGCACCCCCAAAACAATTCTGAACAAACACGATTTCAATCTAGACCACTGTATAGCAAGTTAACTCAATTTATCAAGTAACCAAGCCACAAAATCTGTATATGTCATGCATCCTTTCTCGGGAAGCTACTGCAGGCTGTGCCCCACCAAAATGCGTAAACCTGGAAAGAGGACGATGTGGGGACATGGAGCAGAAGAGGCGACAAGCACTTCCAGGAAACGGGGAGGGAGAGAGGCAGATGTATATAGGCCTTCTAGAAAGCAGTGAGGTAAAACACACAAATGTATAAGATGCAGGTGATATAATGTACATACAGTTGACAGCAAACCTGGTGGGTCTGTTCATGTGGAAAGCTGCACTGAGAGGTATTTTCCTGAGCATTTGGAAGGTGGGGAAAGAATTAACCAGTCATTTAAAGAAAACCGTACAATTGAAAAAACGAGGCAATCACTACTACCTCAAGTTGTACCTAAAAAGCACTTACGAGTGTACAGAATCGGGGCTTTGCTCGGCTCAACAGAAAGCAGTATTTAGTCTTTATAATGAAAACACGGAATATAGGCTTAATAAAAAATTGTGACAATACTTGAATGGTCAAGGAAGGGAAGAGAAGAGCTTGCAAGAGCTGAATCTCTGCAGCCAGAGTGAGGTCGGGAGGAACGGCTGAAGGCAGGCGCGAGCCAAGGACGCGGGAAGTGCAGCAGCCGCAGCTCGGGACTCAGGCTCCCGCGCGCTTTACTCCAGGCAGGACGTATTTTTCGCCCTAATGGGCATCTCAAGCGTGAGGCACGTAACACCTCGGAGATTAAACACTTTCAAGGGGTAAAGGGAAGGCAGATGCTTTGCAAGAAAATTTCTCACGACCGTGCTGTGGTTTTTCCTGGCCATGGAATCTGAGGCTCAGAGAGGATTTTCGCCTCACGGGGTGGGAGCTGACCCGGCCCGCCCTGCTCCTCACAGAGGATGCTGGTCCCGGGAACACTTAGGAGTCTGGTGAGGGAAACCAGAAAGAAAGGGGCAGGTCAGTGGTCTCCTGGGGCAGAGGAGGGGAGCTCCCCTGAGGCGTCAGACGTGTGCACATGGCAGGCAGCCAGGGCAGCAGGGCAGGGAGCCACTGGGGGTCACAGAAGTGTCCTTGTGCACTGACAGCCATTCCCACAAGCAGGGCACTAGCCAGGAAGCCAGCCTGGGGCCAGCAGGGGTAAAGAACAGAAGCAGAGCCCAGTGCAGAGCAGCTGACACAAGCCCACGCTCACCCACAGGCTGCCCGGATAAGAGAACTGGGCCTGATGGGCACACGGAGCTGTCCCTGCGGGAGGGGGAGGTCAGGGCCACGGCCAGAGCCCACTGCCAGCCAGAGCCCACTGCCGCCCAGTGTGCGGACTCAGTCTGTCTTCACGTGCCCGTCTCTCCCCACTTCTGTTCACCAAGGGAGGGGTTTTTAAACTTCTCAGGGTGTTTTCTTAGGTTTACAGGGACACTGAACAGGAAACAGTGAGACCTTCCTACGTCCCCACCACCCCCAGTCTTCACTGCTGTGCGGCAGACTCGTCACAACTGCTGAGTCGACACCGATACATCGCCTGAAGCCCCTAGTTTACACGGGGGTTCTCGCTCTGTGTTGGACACTCTGCAGGTCTGGACGTGTGTATGATGCCAGGTATCCACCACTAGAGTGCCACACCGAGTGCTTTCACTGCCCTAGAAACCTGGGCTCCGCCGGCTCCCCACACCCCGCCCCTGGCAGCTGCCCATCCCGCTGTCTCCTTAGCATCACCGTTTCCAGAACGCCATGGAACTGCAACCACAGTGTACGACTGTGGTCATGCAGCCTGGCCCGCCCACCAGGGCTCCGGCCCCTTACGGCTGCGTGCCACAGTCCATCCCCTCTCGGAGGGCATCTTTGTTGCTTCTGAGTTTTGGCGATTACGAATAAAAGGAAGGTCTTTTCCCCGTTAATAAAAGGGACCTACACTTGGAAGAAACATTTCATTTAAAAGAACACCTTCCCTAAAATTCACCTGTGGCTGCTGCCTTCTCAGCTGGGGGACACCTGGAAAGCCTCCTGGGTGGCCTGGTGGTCAAGACCACAGCCACTGCGTCCACAGGACACCACAAGCTGACCCGTGCTGAGTACTCCGTGCAAGGCGCTGCCCCTCCCAGTGTCGCACTGGGTCCCAGGGCAGTCAGGGGAGTTCTCCAAGGCCGCACAGCAGGAGGACGTGGAGATCTGAACCTCCCCACTGGGCCACCCCCAGGGCTGGAAGGGGCTTCGGGGACACAGGAGCTGGCCCTCTGACTTCCCATCACCCCCAAACCAGGGAGGCCCACAGCGGAGTGATGTCGGCCGACTGGTGCACAGCCAGAGCGAGTCCGCGAGGTGGCTGCCTGTGGACACCTATCGGTTGTCCCCCTTCGGGGCGCATGGTGGCCCTGCACTGTTCCCTCTGGGCTGCACTGATCGGGGACACCGGCTCTGCTCACCTCTTCCTCCTGACCTCACCAGAGGGGACACAGGCTCCTTTCCACACAACAAAAGGAAGTGCAGCACAGCCCTCTGCGTGGAGGGCTTCCACGGGGCCACGGCACGTGGCTCTCACAGCAACCCCGCGAGGCAGGCTCGTTCTTGTTCCCATTTTGCAGATGCAAAAACCGAAGTGCGATAAAACTGTCGCTTGGCCAAAGTCCTGATGTTGAGGAAGCAGCTGAGCTCGGACCCCGTCCCGTGGGCCTGACTCCCTGGCCCACATTCCGGACGATTCTTCCCTACTGCCCCCCTGAAGGGTAGGGAAGGGCGAGGCCGACAACAGGGGAAGTGGACTCCGGCTGGGCCTCGCTGCCTCCCCACGGCCGGGGGCTCTCACACCTGTGCAGACCCCGGCGGCACAGAGGACTCACTCTGGGAGCAGGCAGTGGGGGGCACGGGACTTCGCCAAGGAGGCCTGTTGCTCCTGAGCCCTGGGTTGAGCGCTGGGCTCCCGCCAGCAAGGGTTCGGATGTGCAGGCTGAGAAGACCTGGGCATCGCCCGCCAGCTTCCAGATTTTAGCCCCACGTCCTGTCAGGCCTCAGGGAGCACAGACCACCCTTGTCCCTCAAACCCAGCGGCCCCTGGTTCTCCCTCTGGGCATAAACAGGGGAGGCGGGAAATGAATGAAGCACAGAGGGGGTGCCCCAAATCTGCTGTGGGGACCACCTTTCCTGGACCCACACTCCCCTCTCTGGTCCCCCAGCAGACAGTCAATAGCCACCGAAGCTTGTACAAGTGACCTAATTCAGCTGTGCCTCAGTTTCCTCTCCTGGGAAATGTGGGTATTGTCATTGTCCCTCAATAGGCTTGTTGTGAAAATAAATGGGATTTGTATTTGCAAAGCACGTCAGGCTGGTATCAGGCACGTAGTGGTCGCTGTGTTACATGCGTCAGGAGGCCTCCCCGGTCTGCTCAGTGAACAAGCCGAGTGTGGCACCTGAGGACTCTTGATGAGTGGGGGGCTGCCACTTCAGGTGACTGGCAGCCTCCGCCCCCCACTTTCCCGGGAAGTCCCGGCCCTCTCCTTCTGGCTCTGCTCATGGCATTGCACATACGCCCCCAAACACACCGGGGCCGCTGCCGAGTGCCCAGCCTTCTCCACCCACCCCCAAGGAGCCGTGTTGAGATGGGGGTTTGTGACGTGGTTGTGAGTCACTGTCCTAGAAGCGATGCACCTGCCCCTGGGGGCTGCAAACTGCACAAGGCCCAGCGAGACCTCCATAGGCCTGCTTCCGATCACTGGGCCAGACAGCCCCACAGGCAGGGCCAAGGCCTCTGTGCGGGGCCTCCTGCTCCAGAGGGACAGGCAGACGCTGTGGGGGTGTGGCAAGGTGCCCGCGGGACACCGGGCTCGGTCCAGCCCCACCATCACCATGGGGCCGGGTGAGTTACGTGCCCTTGGTCCACGTCTGAAAAATGGTAACGAGAATGGTTCCTGACCCCCAGGGCCGCAGCCCGCACAGTGACTGAGCACAGGGCCCGCAGCAGCTGGCCAAGAGGGAACGCTAGGCCCCTATGGGCTCTCATCCCCACGGAGCCCCCAGGCACTGTCACAGCCCCACAGAGACCCCCAGGCGCTGTCACAGCCCCACAGAGACGCCCAGGCACTGTCACAGCCCCACAGAGACCCCCAGGCACTGTCACAGCCCCAAAGAACCCCCCCAGGCACTGTCACAGTCCCACAGAGACCCCCAGGCACTGTCACAGCCCCACAGAGACCCCCAGGCACTGTCACAGCCCCAAGGAACCCCCCCAGGCACTGTCACAGTCCCACAGAGACCCCCAGGCACTGTCACAGCCCCACAGAGACCCCCAGGTGCTGCCACAGCCCCACAGAGCCCCCCAGGCACTGTCACAGCCCCACAGAACCCCCCAGGTGCTGTCACAGTCCCACAGAGACCCCCAGGCACTGTCACAGCCCCACAGAACCTCCCCAGGTGCTGTCACAGTCCCACAGAGACCCCCAGGCACTGTCACAGCCCCACAGAACCCCCCCAGGTGCTGTCACAGTCCCACAGAGACCCCCAGGCACTGTCACAGCCCCACGGAACCCCCCAGGTGCTGTCACAATCCCACAGAACCCCCCCAAGCGCTGTCACAGCCCCACGGAACCACCCCAGGTGCTGTCACAGTCCTACAGAACCCCCCCCAGGTGCTGTCACAGCCCCACAGAACCCCCCCAGGCACTGTCATAGCCCCACAGAGACCCCAGGCACTGTCACAGTCCCACAGAGACCCCCAGGTGCTGTCACAGCCCCACAGAGACCCTCAGATGCTGTCACAGCCTCATAGAGCCCCCCAGGTGCTGTCATAGCTCTCCAGAGCCCCCCAGGTGCTGTCACAGCCCCACAGAGACCCCCACGTGCCTGTTATAGACCCACTCGTAGGTGTACACCAAAAAGAAATAAAAACCCAGGTCCACACAAACACTTGCCCAAGGAAGTTCACAACAGGCAGCATCCACAGCAGCTGAAAGGTGGAAACAACCCGAAAGCCCGCCAGTGGCTGATGGGAGAGACTGAACGTGGGCTGTCACACAAGGGGTATTACTCGGTAGGAAAGAGGAGTGGAGCGCTGACACCCGCTACAGCGTGGACGAACCGTGGAAACATGATGCTCAGTGAGAGAAGCCAGACACGAAGACCCATGTGATATGATGCCAGCTGTGTGAAGTGTCCGGAGCAGGCAGACCCGGAGCAGACGCAGAGCCGTGGGTGCCGGGAGGGGAGGGGCACTGGGCTAATGACAGCAGGGGAGGTGCAGATGTTCCCAGATGGGGCTGTTAGGCCCACCCCAGCTCCCAGGCAGCCCTGGGCGTCTCCAGCTGGGGCCTGATATTCGGGGACCCCGATGCTCTCTGGGGGCTTCTAGCACCCCCCCAGCTCTTCCTTCAGGCCCCAGCCCCGGCTGACTGCACAGCTCTGTGAACATACTATAAGTCACAGAACTGCATACTTTAAATGGGTGAATCGTATGGCAAGCAAAGCCTATCGATAAACTGTTAAAAATAAAGCCTCCAGTTGGAGGAACCCCACCTGGGGTCGGAGCAGAGAGCAGGGGGTGACGTGAGGCGGCCCCAGCCTTCCCTCGCCCGGGGGAGCATGTGAGGGTCTCTGCCTGCCTCCTGGCAGACATCACACTACCCTGTCCACCCCCAGTAGGGACACACCTCCACTTCCTGGCAGCGCCCAATAATAGCCCACCCCAACAGGACACCCTAACACCCCCCCTGGTTATGGGGCTCCGTGGGGGGCTCACAGCCCAGGATTTCCCCACAGCTTGGGTGGATTTCCAAGCTGTGCCCCAGACCTCCCAGAATACCCCCCAAATCTGCCCAGAGGCCGGGAGGCCCATGCGGTAGGGAGGGCTTGGGTCAGGACCCCCACAGGGCACGGAGGCGGAGTCCAATCCAGATGCAACGTGTTCCCGAGGGACGGGATCAGTGCACAGGCTTCCAACCTGGGGTTTGCAGACTCCCAGGGGGTCTACGGGTGGAAGCAGGGGTCCTGGGGAAAGGAATTACATCCCCATTTTTACTACCCTACCCAATATCTAGACAGACTGCAGTGCACAGTAGCATGCTCCAAACCTGTGGGCACCGGGGCCAAGGACCCCGTGCCCACAGCCCACACCTGCCCTGCAGCCCCCAAGGACGCTGGCTCCAAGCAGGCCTGGGTACAGGACAGGAGCTGCTGCCGGGGCAAGGAGGGTCTCGGAGGGCCCCACAGGCATCTCCAGGGCAGCACCTCTGAGAAGAGGCCAGAGGGGGTAGGGGGGAGCAGCAGGCCTGGCCGGTGACCAGCAGCCGGTGACTAGCAGCAGGCGTAGACCCCTCCACCTGTGCTCCCGATGGCTCAACGTCCTCCCTGCACTCCCCCTGCCCCCAGCCAGCCCCTCTTCTGACCTTGTGCCCCAGGCGACCAGGCAGAGAGTCATCCAGACCCCAGGGCACATCCGGGCAGGGGCAGGTCTCTGGCCAAACCACCTCCCAGCCCTACCCCAACTCCTGGTCAGTCCTGGGCAACTGCAGGTGGGGTCTGACATGAGCATTGGACACCCTGAACTCTCCGTGGGGGCCCCTTCAGGCCCCAGCTCCCAGGGCCTCAAAGAGCCTGGCCAGACCCCTCACCACTCCACCAGGAGAGCTGCCTTCCAGAAACTTGTCCCAGGCTGACAGGCCCTCAAGGCTAGGTTTTCCAGAACCTTCCCTAAGCCATCACCCAGAGGTCTTGAGGCACAGACCGCCATCCATGGACGAGGGGACCAAGACCATGGTTAGATGAGAGGGAACAGGTCCTGGTGCGCCCACGCCATGCCCCACACCCCCTCTCGGAGGCTGGGTCAGTCTTCCCATTGCAGCTCCAGCCTGCGCTCCCCCCTTGGAGGTCCAGCGGGGCTCCAGAGCTGTCCCGTTCCCAACAGCACCCAACTGAGAGCGTGTCCGGCTCCTCAGACGCCCCCAAGCCTCCCCACAGCCTCTCCAGCACCCTCCCACCGCCCGTGGGGAGGACCGCCCTCCCTGCATCAGGCCACATGATTGTTCCTGCACACGGGCTCCTTGGGTCTGGGTCTGCCCCCGGGCCTCGCCACCCGGACCTAGCTCTGGATGTCTGCACAGGAAATCATCTCCCCCCACGCCTGTGGGTGTGGGAAGTGGAGGCAGGGGCTGCAGGCCTTCGGAAGGGCAGAGGCACTAAGGGCATTCAGAGGCCCAGTGCTGAACCCTGCTGCCTGGATTCACATGCTCAGAATCAGCCCCAACACACGCAGCTTGCCTGGCTTGCGGCCTGAGCCTGGGCTCTGCCTGCAGGAGTCCAGGGTTGGGGGGCGGGGTGCCCCCTGTCCGGCTCCACCAGGCAGACGAAGGCCCACTGCACTTTCGTCTCAGGAACTGGGGCCCACGCTCCCCCCCGCCCGGCACAGCCCACCCTCTCCTCACCTCTCTCCTGTCTGTCTCTCCCGGACAGCCCTCCTGCCCTCCCTGTCCACTAACTTCCTCCCCTGGCTGGCAGGACACGGTGCCTGCGGGCATCTCACGGTCACTGTCACCACGCCTCCTCCAGCCCTGAGAAAACCCTCACCTCTGCTTCATTTCCACTGCGTTCTCTCGGGCCCATGGTTCATTTCCTCCGGACGGGGCTCTGCACCGTGGAGGCAGCCACTCAGCCCCCAGGCAGGGACCGCAGGTCCCCACTCTGTCCAGGCCCAGGGAGACACGGCCGGGCTGCAGGCTGGACCCTTCGTACCCAGTGGGTTTGCCTGCTGACATCGAGCTGGTTCTGTGCAGACCCAAAGGGTCAGGCTGTGGCCCCCACGGCCCAGGAGGGCCCCGCCCTGCACATGGCCCCTCGCGTCTGGCACGGCCACCGTCACACTGGCTTCTGTACTCCCTGGGGCGGCCCTGCTCCCTGTGCTCTTCCCCAGGCCCACGGCCACTCCATCAGTCCCTGCGTGGGTCCCAGCTCCCCTGGAGCCGCACCTGCTGTTCCTCCCGGATGCAGAACAGGCCCTGGATGCAGCCCTCACAGCCTCCGTCTGCAGCAAGAACCGGACAGGCTCACCCGACCTCCTCACCAGGGGCGGTGGCCCCAGTTCCATCAAGCCCCTTGTGAGCACCTCCTGTATGCCTGGCACTGAGCGAGGTACCCAGTGCGGGAAGCAGCAAGCACACGGCCACCCGGGGTGGTCAGGACTCAGGCACCAGAGGGTAAGTTGCCGGGGTATCCACACTGTATAACAAACTACAACTCCACAATAAAAAGACTAATAACCCATTTTTAAGGAGGGTAAGGATCTGAACCCACTTTTCTCCAAAGACATACAAAGGGCCGAGAAGTGCATGAAAAGACACACTGAGCACCGCGACTCGTCAGGGAGACGCAAACCAAAGCCAGTTACCCCTTCTCACCGGCAGAACGGCCAAAATCAAGACAGACACTAACACGTGTTGACGAGGATGCAGAGCGGGAACTGTGGGAGCAGCTCTGCAGATAGACGAGCGGCCCCTCAAAGGTGCCGGGCGACCCAGCCATCCACCCCCAGGTATCTGCCCGGAGGATGGGAAACACGTGTGCGCACCAACCCCTGTACACGGATGTTCACAGCAGCCAAAAGGCGGAACCCACCCAAATGGACAGATAAACACAGTGCGCTCCAGCCACACAGCGGAACAGTGTTCAGTCTGCAGAGGAATGAAGTCACGACGACACAGATGAACCTGGAGCCACAGTGAGGTGGAAGACGCCTGTCACAGAGGCCACACCGTGCAGGATCCCCGTAGGTGGAACGTCCAGGACGGGTGGAGGGTGGCGCAGTGGCCACCAAGTGCTGGGGGAGGGGTGGGGACATGACTGCTGGTGGGGACAGGTTTTCTATTCTGGGTGACAGAAAATGTTCTAAAATTAGGTTGTGGTGACAGTCGTACAACTTTATGAACACACTAAGATCCGCTGAACTGTATACTTTCAAGAGATGGATTTTATAGCATGTAAAGTATATCTCAATAAAGATGATATCCAAGGACGTCACAGAGCTTTGTATGTCTCCGAGGTGCAGGTGTGCGGTGACCAGGCCAAGTGGGGGACACGGAGGTGGGGGCGGGGTGCCCCTACTGGCGTTTTCACAAAGCTTACAGCAGCAGCTTATCTGGGGGCACCTGCATGCGCCAGGCATGTCCCTGAAACCTCCCCTGGTCTCGCGTTCAGCCTCCAGCGTGGCCTCGTGTGGGCTGTACCAAGCTCGGTCCTAGGCCGGGCGATTCTGTGGCTTCCGGAACCTGAATCTTCCATGTGACTCGGCCAAGTCACTCTGTCCCCCAGCCTGCGTTTCCTCATCTGTACAATAGCTGCGCAGACCTGGCCTCAGGGGCGGGGAGCCGATACAACGACCTACTGGATGAAATGGCCAGGACAGGCTGGCGTTGAGGTCCGGTCCCATCTTTGCTCTGCTGGTCCCCGGGCCCATCTCCATCCTCCATCACCCAGCTGTGCCCCTGGGGCTCCTCCAGGACTGGGTGTGCCTCCCCCACCAGCACCCTGCCCTCCATGACCTCCAACACCACCAGCAGTGCTCTATTTAGATGCAGACTCACCACCCCATTGCACCCTTGCCATCTCACCCACCCGAATGCAGCTTCTCACACTGCACACATTCCCAATGCAGCTCTCAGCCCCCACAGCCTCCTCCCCCAGGGGCCCTTGTGTCTTAAACAGGACCCTCAGGCCTCCAGTTCCCGGGAGCTGTCTGTCCTGGCGCACGCCCTCCCGCCTAGCCCACCCCTAAACTCTCAGGGTTCTGGTGTCCCCGCCTAGATCCAGGCTGTCATCCCCTCTCCCCCGGACACAGCACCCTCCCAGGGGCCCCCCGCTTCTACTCTGCCTTCCTCACCCAGCAGCCAGAGTGACGGTCTAAACATACGGTACAATTACCACACGGCCGGGCAACTGCACCTCTGGCTGTTTATCCCAGAGCAATAAAGGCTTATGTTCGCACAAAAGCCTTGACGTGCACAACAGCCCCAAACCGCAATCCCCAGGCGCCCCTGAAGAGCTGAAGGGCGAAACCAGCCATGGCCCGTCCACACCGCGGAACCTGCGCCAGCAGCCGAAAGAAGGGGGCACCACAGCGCCCACTGGCCGGGTGATCTCCAGGGAATCGCAGCGGGTGAAAAAGCCAGTCCCGAAGCCTACGCGTCTGCGCTTCCGCTTGGAGCATCCCAGCAGGAGAAACGAGAGATGAGAAGGAGACACCGCGGTGGGAGGAGGGTTTGGCTACCGTAGGGCGGCGAGGGGTCCCTGCAGTGAGCAGACGCGTCTGACCGGATGTGTGCACGTGCTGGCCGGGGCACTGTGCTGGAGACTTGCACAATCTCACCTACTATTCTCACAACTGCATGTGGAGGGACAACCGCCTCCCAGTAGGAGGGTTAAGGAGAGGAACACAAATGCCAGATAGCTCAGCGCCCAGCCCACCCCTCCGCGCCCCGCCTCCGCTGGGCCGCAGGGCTGGCTCCTGGCTTCTCTGAACGGCCAGGGGTTCCGGCCACGCCTTTGCCCGAGCTGCTCTCATGACGGCCTGTCTGTCCCCACGCCACTGTCCCTCCCACCCCGCTCTCCACGGCTCTGTCTTTCCTTCATTCCCCAACCATGACTTCTGGAGCTCCGCCGACCTCGTGCACTGTGGCCGGGGCCAGAGGGACCCAAAGACACGCCTGCAGCCGCCAGGAGCTTCCAGGATAGGGAGGAGATGCCACGGAATCCAGAGAGTGCAGAGCCCAGCAGCACGTGCATGGGGGGCCCAGGGGTACAGAGGGGTCTGCAGAGGGGCGCCCCACACCTGGCAAGCCCACAGATCACCCTCACCATCCTGGCTGGTGTGTGTGTCAACTACTGGCTTTTCCCCAGAGCTCGGCACGAACAGCCGAGCCTCTGAATTCAGCAAACAAACACCTGGGTGGGGGCCACAGGCAGGGGAATAGGGGGAGGGGGGTATGGAGGAAGGGGAGAGGAGGGGAGGTCATGCACAGGTGGCCGCAGCTTCCAGGCGGGCAGTGGGCACCAGCTCACAGCTCCTTGACTTTGCTCTGCCAATCAGCCTCTGTGAAGCCTGCACTGGTCGATGGCACATGCCTACAGGTAGGCCCCCACCTGGTACGTCCCAGGGCCCTCCTGGCGTCCCTTCTACCCGAAACCCTCCCCACTGAAAATCCCTCCTGGGCTCCCAAAGTAAGAGCAAGCCCCCACCTCCCCACTAATGCCTCCTTCTGATAACAGTCTGCACTCCTGAGTCCAGCTCAGCGGGGAAGAGGGGCTCCTCAGGACCACCTGCCTCAGGTGGACCCAGGTCCCACTGTAGGTCCCTGCGCTCTCTTCCAGGGAGCCTGCCAGGGGGCCTGGGCAGGAGACAGGCACTGACCACAGGTCGTAGAGTCTGTGCCTCGGTAGGCCCGACTCTTACTGCCTACCTGGGCTTCAGCTCCCCGCCTGTACAATGGGGACCATGCTTTCTTCCTGGGGGGACACAGAAAGGAGGCCCGGGCAGCTCCCAGCTCACCCGGACACTCGCCAGCAGACAGACGGGTAGAAGCTGACAGGTCTGCGCAGAGCTGGGACCGCAGAGCTGGGTGAGGAAGGTTTGCACATTAAATGCCGCACAGAAGGGCAGGCCTGTGTGTCCTCAAGAGAAGCTGGGGGGGCCTGGGGTATCCAGAGAGAGGAGGAGGGTCTCCCCAGGCCAACTCCGCCCACACCTGGCCTGTTTCGGATCCCTATGCCTGCAGGTGCCCACTGGCTCCTGTGTTCCCCCATTTCCCACTTACTGGGCTCCATGATGCCCCGCCTCAGTGTGCTTAGGCCCACGTGGAGGGCAGAAGGGTCCTTATCCTGGGGTCCAGAGAGTCTGTGAACTGCCAGAAGCACTCACAAAGCATCGCTTGTGTGCAGGGACCTGCACGTGTCCTGGGAGAGGACCCGCACCTTCGTCGCCATCTCAGAGGGGCCTGGGAGAACACAGAAGTTCATGAACTGCTGGGAAAAAACCCTCCCAATGCCCAGGTTCAGGAGACCATGTCATGCCTGCCTGCCTGCCGCTGCTTTACTGTGGACCAGGGGCTCCTGGGGCCTCAGCTTCCTCCACTGCAAAGCAAGGGGACGGCTGAAATGATCGCTCCATCGGGAAATGCCACCGGGGACGCTGCGGGGCCTGCTGAGCCCCACCGCCCACCAGCCCTGTGACCTCATCAGAGCCTGTAGCCCTGAGGGCTTCTCTTTTCTCTTCTCTGAAATGGGAGTATATGGCTTACCTCCAAGTGCTGTTTTAAGGACTAACAGAAATAACACCTCTGGTAAAGTGCACAGACTGGTTCTCGTGACAAAGTAGATGTTTGAAACTGTGAATATCCTTCTTTCTAAGGAATCTCCCTGGCTTTGAGATTCTAGGTTATCATGTATGGGCTTCGGGGCATGGAAGTCTGTAAGACATTGTAGTGGATTGAACAGTGTCCCCCAAAAAGACACGTCCATGTCCTACCCCTGGTACCTGTGAACATGTCCTTATTCAAAAAGGGCCTTTGCAGAAACTGTGAAGTTAAAGACCTTGAGATGAGCTCATCCGGGACTCAGGCTGGGCCCTAAATCCAATGACAGGCATCTGCCTTACAAGACGCAAAGAGGACAGGGTCCGGACTCCGAAAAGGATCGTGGCGACGGGCGGAAACATAAGCGCCCCTCCCCCGCTCTGACAGAGCTGCCTGGGCACGGCCTTGTCTACTTCACTGTTTCAAAATGAAGCTCGACATCTATTTCATGAGCCACTCGACCCAGAGTTTGAATAATGCTGTCCAGAGCAGCAGCTGTCAGCCCTGCCTGCCTTCGCGCCCGACCCAGGCCGGGATGCCCTCCGTCGGGGCCCCGGCCCCTGGCAGCTCCCTCATGGGTGCTCCCCCAGCAGTTCTGACGTGAGTGCCCTCATCCCGAGCGGCTGTCAGTATCACCCTCACAGTTTTAAAAGGAATCCCACTGTCCATGCTGTGCCCGGGCCCCCCGCCGGCCTCTCCAGGAATGGCCCACATGTCAGCATTTTTCAAAGCACCCAGGCGGGAGCTAGTGAGCTAAAGTGGGGCTTCTCGCATGCAGACCTTGGGTGTCTCTCAAACATCTGCACTCTGACCCCTCAGGTCTGCAGTAGGGGCCTGAGACTCTGCATTTCTGAAGGTCTCCCAGGGACCATACTTGGTGTTCCTATAGTGCAGGGGGTTAAGAGGTGCCGGCCTGGAGCTGTGGTCCTAACAGTGGGGTTCTATGACCAGCACCCACTGAATCTGGTGAGGGTGACTTCTCAAGCCCAGAAATTCAAGGGTGGAGTCAACAGTCTGTTTAACATGCCTTCCAGGCAATTCTGATACACACTCAAGTTTGGGGTGCACTGGCCAAGAGGAACAGGGGTGGGGGGCTGACACCTGCCCAGCTCCTGCAGTCCCTCAGCAGCAGAAACGGACCCTGATCTCTGCTGGAGGTCACCAAAGGCACCAGGGGTCCCCTCTGGGTCCCCATTAATAGCTGTGATGTGCCCAAGGCGGCGGGAGGTGGCACCTGTTGGTGAGGAACAGGTGTTCTGACCCCATCATGAGGGTGACACTCCTTCAGAGTCAGCCCCTCCAGTCTTGGGGCGACGGCTCCCCAGCCACCACCACCCACACCCACCTCAGGTGTCCTCGCTAGTGGGCCACCTGGGCTGCTCATGCAGGGGGACACATGCCTCTCTCCTTCCCTGCTCGGAACTGGCTGTTTCTGTTCAGGAGACCCAGAGTCTGGCACGAGGCACCCCTAACTATTTCAGACATTTTAGTTTTGCATCCAGACTGAATATTCTCTTTGGTAGAAGTCCTGTCATCCTGTCGCCAACATTTTATTTTTTGTTCATTTTCTTTCAACAGCTTGCACCACCTCAAACATGCGCAGCACGCACAGCGCTACAGACCGAAGGTGTTTGTCCCCGAAACCCATACGCTGGAATTCTAACTCCCAGTGGACAGTGTTAGGAGAGGGGCGTGCGGACGGAGCCCTCGTGACGGAGTTAGCGCCCCTACCACGGAGACCCCAGAGAGCTCGTCCGCCCCGTCTGCCACATGAGCACACAGCGAGGCTGGCCGTCTGTGGCCTGGAAGCCGCCCTCCCGGCGCCCAATCTGTAGCACCTTGGTCCCGGACTTGCAGCCTCCTGCCTGTGAGAGGGGACGCTGGGGTTCGTAAGGCCCCCACTCTGTGGCATTCCATTAGAGCGGCCCAAACAGACTGAGACCCCTCGGCAGGCTCAGCAGGTATTCCCAGGCTGCTTCACTGAAGGCGGCCTGAGCGCTCTGTCTGCGCCTTGAACACAGTAGCGACTCGGTGCCTGCTTCCCAATGACTTCATGAACGAACCAGGCCAAGGAAAAGACAGCAGCAGGGACACAGTGAGCCGGTGTTAGGAATCCCACAACGAACCTGCCCATCACATAGTGCTCCACACGGTCCCCTGGCCATGCCGGCTTCACGCCGCCACCACGTTATCGGTCCACTGCCCACTTTACCCAACATCACCTGTCTTGGGCACGTAAAACACTGACAAAGTCTCTTGTGAGCAGTGACAGAGCCAATAACAAAACACAGCAGACCAGAGAATCATATACATATAAAGAGTGTTGACATGAGGTCAACCCACTGACATGTGGGCCTTGGGGAGACCTTCCCCTTAACTGTCCACGTCTGGTTCTGAATCCTTGCGATGACACAGCTGTGCAAAATGCTGATGGGGACAGAAATTACCACCAAACGTTCCGCTCGTTCCACAAACACTGAGCGTGCACTGCACGCCAGCACTTCCGTCACACGACACACAGCGGTGGCGGGCACAGACACACATCACTTCCTGCGAGAAGCTTGCACTCCGCACAGCCCCACCCGACAGGACCTCCTGTGGTGATTGATCTCTGCCTCTGCCCGCCCAGTGGCAACCACTAGGTAACTGGGGCTTCTGTGCATTTCAAATGCAGCTGATGTGACTGAGGGGCTGAATTTCTAAATTTTATTTTATTGTGATTAATTCAAATTCAAATAGCTACATGTGGCCAGTGGCCATTATTATGGGCAGGGTTGGTCTAGATAACTAATCCATTGATACCAGTTTTAAGGAGAATGGTGGCAAAATAGCCTTTCACCGGCTGCTACCTACACAGTATCTGTTCACCTGCCTTTGGCTGGGTACTTAACGATCCCTGTGCACCCACCCCGCGGGACCTGAGCACACAGTCTGGGGCAGAGATGGGCCCCAGACTGCAGAGAGACTTCTGCAAGCCTTACCAGCGGACCCCACATGGCCAGGAGGTCACTGGGGGACACCTGGGAAGCACTCTCAACTTTTTCAGAAAAGACTGGCAGCACCTGGGTGGAAAACAGGCAGCCACCCTCAGCGGGGTGTGGAGCCCACTCCTGGCAGAATGGGAGCAGGCAAGCACCCGCCTGGAGGGGTCAGGGCCAGGCTGGAAGAGGCGGCCTGGAGGGGAGCGAAGGGGAGCGGGTGGCCCAGGCCGGGAGGGTGGGTGCTGTCCGTGGTGCTGCAGACACTGCTCCTCTCCCTGATCACGAGGGCCCACGAGAACCCGCGGTCTAGCCCACACGCCTGATGGCAAAGCCAGGACCCCGTGCCGCGTCCCCCTTCACCTACTACGCAGCCAGGAAGCTACAAATTGGAGAGGCAGCTAATCCAAGAGGGATGGACCTCGTGTGAATTCCCCAGGAGAACCACCCTCTTCTAGACAGCCTGTGGTCATTTAAGGACAGAGTGAGTGTTATACACAGTTATCAGCTCGGGGTTGATAGTGTTATCTTTAGAGTCGGGGGACGCCTGGGGGAAACTGAGAAAGAAAGTCTTAAAGAAAAATAGCAGAGGTCATGGCCCTCCCCCAGGGTTAGCCACCCTCACTCTTTACCTTTCTGGGACCCTCTCCCCAGCCTGGTGTCCTCGGAGAAGCTGGCCACAGTCCTCTTTCCTCGGCCAGCAGCGCTGGCTGGTACCTCAGCTGGGGCCACTCTATTTTCAGAGGGTGTTGACCTTCATTTCCTCCCCAGTTCCTGGCAGGCTCCCTAATATAAAGCCCGGCGGATCGCCCCAGGGCTGTGCTGGGTGAGGGGGTCTCGGGCAACACTTCCTTCTCAGCTATTATTGGCAACAAAAGAGCCAGTTGCCGGCCTCTCCCTCGCAGAGCCTTAGCCCTCCCCAAAGTGGCTGAGAGAAAATCCCAGAGGAGGCGCTTTCACCCGGAAAGCCCAGCGCTTCTTTCGTTCCTGAAATGCGTCCCCCCAGGCGCGTGTCCGGCCGATGGGCCCGCTTCTGCCCGCCCTGGGCACCTGTACTTCTTTTGAGAGAGCTTACTTTCACACACACACGGTCAAGTACCAAAAATACACCCAGCGGATGGTTATTTCGGTCAGGTGAGGGTTTTCCCCCTTAAAAGGGGCATTAACTGCGTAAACGTGTTTAAAGTGGGAGCAAAGCCCACCGCGCATCTGTAACCCGAGCTGCTTCCCCACCCCCAGGCCCGCGCTCTTCCTCTGTAGGGGTAACTGCCTCCGCGGAGCAGGAACCTGTAGGGATTTGGAGCACCTGGCATGCAGACAAGGCTGGGAGGCTGCACGTGGCTGTGTTTTGGGGGACAGGGTAGAAGCCATCTCTGGGTGACAGGTGTATCGTGCGTGTGTGTGCTGCGCAGGCGCCAGGGGATCTGAATTCTGACTGTGGGCGTGTGTGATTCGTGTGGGCTGAGGGATCTGGGCCGGTGAACGGAATCTGTATATGAGGGGGAGAGGCTGGGTGTGTGAAATGTGACTCATGTCTTTCAGGCTGTGGGAAGGTTTATTTGTGGGGGTACCGTTTGGTCCAGGGGGTCCTGTGTACGTGCACCCAGGAGGAAATATTTATCTGTGCAACCAAGTGCAGGAGTGCACCCAGTGGAGAAGAGCCCTGGCGTCTTGGCAGGACTGGGGAGGGTGTGCCTGGGCGTATGCGCTTGCCTACAACTCCGGGTGCTGCTCCCAGGAGAGAAGAGGATGCAGCGGCGGGCAGGCTGGCACCAGGGAGTTCAGAGAGATGTTCCAGGCACAAGCACAGCCTCTGAGATCACTGTGCCGAGCCTGAATTCCGGTGTGGCTCGAAGCTCATCAGCCAAGTCACCTGGCCTCTCTGAGCCTCCAATTCCCAGCGCGGGGAATGGGAGCGGTGAGGAAAGCAGCCCTCTAGAGGCGTAGGGATGAAGGGCTGGGAGTCATGCAAACCATTTGCCAAATGCCTGGCACACAGTGAGTGCTTTATAGGGCGATTTGTTATCGTTTTCATCGCCGCTGTCATGTCTGGCTATTGGCTCTAACGATGACGATTGTGAGTGACATTAATTGCATGTGAACTGTAATAACAAAATAGTGATAAATAATAATGAATGCTTACCATATTCCTTACCATCACATATGCATAGCCATGTACACCATCTCAATTAAACCCAGCTTAATACTTTACAGATTTTATCAGCAGCCCTTTGGACAGATGAAGAAACAGACGCTCAGAGAAGTTAGCTAACTTGCCCAAGATCACAGAGCAAAGGCTCGGCCAGGATTCAAGCCTAAGGACTGTCAATTGTGCAGCATGTACTCCTGCCCCCCATGCCCCTGAGCCTCCCCGTCTCCATGGGGTCACCCCACACACTGCGGAAGCCTGTGGAAGATGCTCAGCTCACTTCAGTGAGCAGTGCCCGCCTTGTGCGTGGGGGAGGATGGACCTGGTAGGGGAGCTGGCAAAAGCGCCCCCAGCTGAAATGGATTCCAGGCCAACTCCAGCGAAATGTAGACTGCATTTGCCGTTTGTGCATTATTCATGAAAATCGCCATTTCCCCAAGTCAGCATTGCCAGCCAGCGGGGCTGAAATTGGGAGCTTTGCTGATTCCTGCCCAATATTCCCGTCCTTGTGCAAAGGAAAAGTTGGACTGGCGTCAGGACCATTCGGGCCCCGCTGGCTCTCTCTGAAGCAAGACCCATCCCTGCCCCAAGCTGATGGGAAGAGGCCCCCCGCTCTGTGCCGGGGGGATTCCAGCTCGGCTCACCGGGTGTACTGCTCGAGGGCACGCACTTTTTCACAGTCACCGCCTGCCAGAAAAGTGACCCCAGATGTCTGGGCCTGATTATCCCAGGCCAGGAGGGTCAGTTCCGTTTTCTGCCATGCCATGTCATCAACAAAAGGGAGCAGCTGGCGCCCTGCATCTGTGCGCCCGCCTCCGTCGGCACACAGGTGGTACGATGCGAGGAGAGGGGGCTCCACCCCAGACAGATCGGAGTTCAAATCCTTGACCCCTCCACCAAGAGCTGGGGGCTCTGGCCTGTCACTGGCGCTGCCGGGCTTCTCTGGTCCCACCTGTAACATGGACATGCCCCCTCCCCCCAGCCTGTGAGACTCCGGCAGGCTGATGCAGAGGGGGCAGCTTAGGGAGTGGGACACTGTGACTGGCCGGCCGGGGACAGAGACCCAAGGACACTGAGCCAGGGAAAGAAGCGTTTCTCACATCAGCACATCAGACCTAGACCACAGCCAGCCACAGACCCAGATCTTCCCCGAGTAATCACGACAAAATTTACCACCCTTTTCTCCAAAATGGAAGCCCCAGGAGGACCTTGCTCACTGCTGTTTACCCAGAGCCCAGAGCACCTGCTCATCATAGGGATTCAGTAGACATTTGTTGAATGGGGGACAGAATTCCCTGGGCCCCCGGAGATGTCAGGAGAAGATGGGCAGACTGGCATACTAGACCCCACGCTCAGCTGTTCTGGGGAGTCCACGGGGGCCTGGCTCTCCTTCTCCCCGGGCTCCTGCAGGAGGCCAGCCTGTCAGGGCGCAAAGCCACTTTCCTGGCTCTGGCACAGCTGGCACTACCTCTGGAGTGGCTGGTCTGTAGAGCAGCCTGGCCACAGCCCACAGGGTGGCAATAGCCCTGGGCTCCTAAAGAGCCCAGCTGGGAGCGCCAGACTGCTCAGCCGCCCACCGCAGCCACCCACATCTGCTGCCTAGGCCTCACCATGCCCACACACACACACACACACACACACACACGCATGCACGCCCACAGCCCAGAACCCAGAGAAGGCAGTTTGCTAGCCTGGCCCTGGAGCCCCAGGGTCACGGAAGCTCTCCAACCTGCTCCATGAAAACAACAACAGCCCAGAAGAGGCCGCCTGGGACCAGGGCTGGGCACTGCTGTGACAGGCAGGCGTGTTATGTAATTAACTGCCCCCTATGCCTCCTCCTCTTCGAGTAATAATGAACCCTGCCTCTCCGTTGCATAAGCCAAAATAATAATTACTCTCCAGCCCCCCACCAGTCCTGGACGTGCCCAGGGAGCAGGTGCTTAGCGCTTGCTTCATGAGACTCAGAGGCAGGCAGCGGAAGACCACATGTACACTCGTGATTTCCATGCCTAGCAGCACGCAAGTCATGCTGTGCCTCACGCCTTTCCCAGGCGCCCAAGCCTCCAGAGCCATTTCTAAGGATGAACTCTAGGATGGGGGAGGGGGCATCTGAGAGCAGGTGTCTTTGGGGTCTGGCTTCCAAGAACAGTAAATGTTGCACGCCTCTCAGGTGCATGGAGGAGTGGGTACCGGAGTGTCGGGACAGGTCGCAGTCACAGAGCCAGCCACAGCAGTGGCGGGCAGACGGCTCTCTGGCTTCCACCGGCTCAGCCCTGAATGTGGTGGCATCTAGCATGAAGGCACAGAGCATCCCCTAAACTAATGGTGGAAATGATTCAGCCACTGAGAGGCGAGATTCCTGGGCTCTCGCTAAACAGATGGGCCTCCCTCCCTCCCTGCCTCCGGCAGCCGGCCCCCACAGCACTAGCCCGCGTCCAACCACCTAGAAGTTCATTGCCTCGTTGGGGCGGTGTGGGTTCGGTACCCCCGCCTCCAGCGCGCCCAGCCACTCCCTTTCCGTTGGCTTGGTTCGATCAGGACTAAAGGAGGCCCTTCAGCACCGCAGGAAAACAAGCAGCAGAGTGGGGCCCGACTCCCGGAGGGCGGCGCCGAGGGAGCTCTGCCAACACGGGGAGGGGGTCCTCCCCTAGCCCCCCGCGCCCCTTGGGAGGTCCCAGAGGAGGCCCTGGGCCTAGGCCGGCCCTTCCCGCAGGTCTCCGGCCCGCTCCTGGATGATGCACTGGCTCTCTGCTCCTCTCCGCAGCTCCCGGGGCCTGGCTCTGCTCCTGGAAAGCCCTCGACCCCTTTAGCTGGCACAGGGGCGCTGTCCCCCACCAGGCAACCTGTAGCCAGGGCCGCTGTGGCCTCCCGGGAGCCCCAGGTGCCCAGGGCCCGCTGGATGAAGCAGCTCAACTTCCCCAGAGATAAACAGAAGAGGCGAGAGAAGGTCCCCTCCCCGCCTGGCCCGGCCGCGCGCGGCACCCACCTCCATCCGAGTAGGTCTCCGTGCCGTAGCCGTCCTGCAGCCCGTTGCTCCAGGTCCCTTCGTACTTGGCCCCGGTGCCCGTGCACTCCCGCACCCCGTAGCGTCCCTTAAATCCGTGCGTCCACTCGCCCCTGTACACCCACTTCCCCTTGCTCTCCAGGCCGATGCCGTGGCGCTTGCCCTGCGCCCAGGTGCCCTGGTACGTGTTCCCGCTGGGCCAGGTGTAGACGCCCAGCACCTCGAAGCCGTGGCTCCACGAGCCGGTGTATTCGCCTTGGCCCTTGGGGCCGGTGCAGACGCCATGGCCGTGCGCCTTGCCGTCCGCCCAGCCTCCACAGTAGGACCCTCCATCGTCAAAATTAAACCTACCCCCACTGGACATGCATGTAACTCGGTTTGCAAATCCCGCAAACGGTGAAAAAAAAAGGCGATCAACAAACCGGATTCTTGGTTGGCTGGCTGGCTGGTTTTGTTGTGGTTTTTTTTTGTTTTTTTTTTTTTAAAGAAAGGATGGAGAAAGCGGAAAACACAGCGAGCAGATCCCGGGCGGCGGCGCCGGCTTCGGCGGAATCTCAGTCGGCTGGGGGCGACGATTCCTTCCCGAGCTGCGCCGCGGAGCCTGGCCGGCGTCTCGCGCTCCCGCCGGAGGCAGACCGGAGGGGAGGGGAGGGGAGGCGGGGAGGGGCGGGAGCGGGGCTGGAGCGGCGCTCCCTCGGCGGCAGGTGCCCTCGGCGGCGGGCCGCGCAGGCCGGGCGGGGGGGGGGGGGCCGGCGGCTCAGGCCCGGGGCGCAGCCCCCCACCTGCGGCTGCCGCGCTGCGGGCGCCCGGGGGCGGCGGCGGGGCCCGCGGGCGGCGGCGGCACCGGCGGCGGCGCGGGCGGCTGCACCATATTGGGGCCGCGGGCCGGGCCGGGGCGGCGGCGGCAGCAGCAATGCGGCGGGTCGGGCGGCGGCGGCGGCGGCGTGCGCTCCGGGGCCGGATGCGCGCTCGGGCCGGCGCGGCGCGCGCCCGCACCCCGCCCCGCGCCCGCGCGCCCCCTCCGCCCCGCGCGCCCCCGCCCCGGCCCCCAACCTCGGCGCGCCGGCGGCCTGGAGAAGGGCGCCGCCAGCCCTGGCGCGGGGCGCGGGCGGGGACCCTGGGCGCCCCGCCCTCCGCCCCCCGCCCCCGGCGCTCCCGCCCGCCCTGCTCCCCCTCGGCCCGGGCCGGCCTGGAAACCGGGGTCCAGCCTGGGTGCCCCGGCTCCCCCTTTCCCGGACTTGGATTTAAAGGGACAGGAACTGCGTAATGGGAAGGCGCCCAGCACCCAGGGTGCTCTCTGCAGCTCCGGGCGCCGCGAGGCGAAGCCCGGGAGACCAGGCCCGGCGGTGGGGGCGCCCCGCCCGTCTCCGCGCCGCCGCCCCGCGCCCCGTGCTCGGTGCCCGGCCACCCTGCGACGCTGCCCGGGACCTGACCGGAGAGGGTTCCTCGCCCACAGGTGGTTTCCCCACGAGACAGTCCATCCTTCCTCACCGACAGTTTGGGTGCGCACGTGGCTGAGGGGGCGCTCGCTTCAGAAAACATGTATTTGAAGAATGTCCGTTCCCCGTAAATTAACGTAAAGTCTGGCCCCATGCGCTTGTCCAGGATAAGGGCACCCCAATCCCATTCCTCCAGGCCGCCCCGGCCATCAGGTAGCCCCCCACTGCGGAGGCGGGCGCTTTGGGAGAACCAAGTGGGACCGCCGTCTCCCTCCATACACACTCCCACCCCACCCCAGGTGACGGTGTCCGGTTCCTGAATCCGAGTATCCCGGGACCGATTTAAAATGCATTTCCTGGGCCGTAAATCTGCAGGCAGGAGCCGCGTTCCAGCTCTCCGGGAACGTGTGCGGCAAATGGCAGCAGCGCAGGGAGATCGCATGGGCTCCTGAGTAATCGGAGCGCGGGCGGGTGGCCGGGCCGAGGGGAGCCAGGACGTGCCAGCCGGGCGGCGCAGCCTGGGATCCAGCCCCGGAAGAGGTACGATTGGAGGCCGCCAATTAGCCGGGGGCCCTGCTCACACCTTCACCTGCCTGCATCGTTCCCACCTTTGGCTAAATAGGCTCCCACTGGGAAACTAACCCCATCCAGGACTCCCCGTGTTCAAGCTCAACTTCTTGCCTGGCTCTGGGCACCAAAGCCCCTTCCTAAAGGGCCACCAGCTGCGTTCTTACCCACCCTCCTCCAGCCCTAGTGGAGGGACCATTAGGGAAGGACCTTCAGGGATTTTTCCCATTTCACTTTGGGATTTGCCATTACAATGGTTGAATGTACTTCCCAGTGGGTGTCCTCTGTGCTAGGAAGGTTCCTCTAAATGCCCCTGGGGTGGTGGTGGTGGCTGGAATTGTAGGGTCAGGCACATCACGGACTTGAGAGGAGTTGCAAATGGCTCTGCAAACACCTTGAGTAAATTCCTTCTGATTCTCCACTTCCTGGCCAACACTTGGTATCAGGTTTCCACTTACTTTACTTGCCAATCTAAATGCGTATGAAATAGTATCTCAGGGCTGTTCGGTGTCAAAGAAATACTACCCATTGTGAATGTGTAGGCAGAGGGACTACAGACTATCCCCACAAGATTCGGGTTCAAATCCTGCCTCCAGAGCCTGCCAGCTGTGTGACTTTGGGCAGCCTCTTAACATCTCTGAGCTCAGTTTTCTCACCTGTACAATAGGGGTAATAATAGTTGCCACAAGGGTGCTGTGAGAATTGAAGAATCTGGGCGCTTACATGGTAAGCATTCAAGAAGCAGGAAGTGGCACAGTTGTCAGGAGGCCAGTCCCCCATCGAAGTCATGGATTCTGACACAGGACGCCAGCCTTCAGCCTGCTCCCCTGTGAAATGCTGTTGACATAAAATTGCCTTTTCTCTTGTAACAGCAATCTTTATTTCCAACCCATTCTTTGCTAATTCAGCAGCCCTTCCTCACACCAGCAAGTGGATTGCAACTGAGATCTTGTTGGAAAATGGTGATTGGTTCTAGTCACCGGTCAGCGCCTTCTACCTCTGGCTAATGCATACCCTTCCCCCTGGCAAGTCCAGTACGGCCCCCCACCCCACCCCACACCTGACCCCCCTCCTCTTCCATGCCCACTCAGATTCTCTGAAATGCAGATAATAGAGGCATGTGTTTTGTGCAATTTGGAAACCATTCTCCCATAAAGTAGGGCTGCAGTATTGATTTCATTTTGGAGGAACCGCTCCAAGGCTCTGAACATAGTGCCACCCAGCAATTCCAGGGAGAAGCAATGAAAAGCTGTCCCACATGCAGAATTTCTCGTCTCTGTGTGCCGGGCTCTGGGATGCACACCTCACATTAGCAGCCCCCTCCCACGCCCGGGCTTACAGACTCACCTTCATACCAACGACAGGGCCGCCTTGGTGAAGGGCCTAGTGCCCGGCCAAAGGGGAAGTAATGCCTGAGTCTAGCCCATGCTGTCTAGTCTCCCAGCCTGTAACCCGCGCTCCCTCCCCCCCCACACCCCCGGGCCTCCAGGCATGTACAGCCTTTCCCTTGCCCGCAGCCTCTTCCCGGGACCAGGAAGTTTTCTGGTTGCAGCTCCAGGAAGGCGTCCCCGGTTTCCCCCTGCGTAAAGAAGGCCCCTCCCCACGTCCCTGGGAGCCAGCCCCCTTCAGAGAGCTCAGCTGCAGTGCAGTCACCTGTCTGGTGTGTGCGTGCTCACCCCGACACTGTGTGATGTCTGCAATGAGGTCTCCTATGTGCTCTGAGGCATGAGGCTGACGGTCCTACGGAGAGGTGGGCGGGCTGGTGAGTAGAGCAAAAGTGACACAATGTGACTTTGAAGGGTGGGGCGCACACAGTGACGCAGCTTCTGCCTCATGCTCCCCCAGATGCTGGAGCTGGAACCGAGTCACCATGCTGTGAGGAAGCCCAAGCAGCACCTGGAGCAGCGCCCAGGGAGAGACCCGGGACCCGCAGTGTACAGCCCTGCTGCACCTTGGCCAGCACCGGCACCATGGGACAGCCTGGACTGTGCCACCTTGACAGGCGCTCTGGTCAGCCCCCCAGCCACTGCCTGGAGCAGGGCCACACCCCAGAGCTTCCCCACCATGCGTGGCCATGATTTCAATTTCCTCTTTCTTTTTTTATTGAGATAATTGACAAAGAGCATCACATTAGTTTCAGGTATACAACATAATAATTGGACAGTGATGGCCACATCGCCGAATGATGGCCACAGCGAGTCTCATGAGCACCTGTCACCTTGCATAGTTATAGGATTTTTTTTTCTTGTGATGAGAACTTTTGAAATTTACTCTCAGCAACTTTCAAAAATGAAATACAGTACCATGATGCGTAGCCACCATGCTGTACATCAGGCCCCCAGAACTCCCTTTATAGCTGGCAGTTTGTGTCTCTTGATCCCTTCACCCATTCCACCCACACCCCACCCCCTGCCTCTGGCGACCACCACTCTGTTGTCTGTCTGTGACTTTGGATTTTTGTTGTTGTTTGTTTGAGTCCACATATATGTGAGGTCATATGGTATTTTTCTTGCCGTGTCTGCTTTGTCTCCCTCAGCAGAAAGTCCTCAAGGTCCATCTTTGAGAACAACATTCATTCTCTCTCTCTCTCCCTCTTTTTTTTTTTGGCTGAGTGATAGTGCGTTGTGTATATGTACCACATTTCCTTTATCCATCCATCTGTCGATGGACACTTAGGTTGCTTCCAACACATTTCAGTTTCTGAACAAAATGAATGACTGCAAGGGTCAGGTGCGCTGCAGCTCAGAGCCTCACTCTGGCCCATGCCTGCTGGAAGGAACAAAGCTGGGCTGGAACACAAGCCCACCCATCCCTCTACATGTGGTTATAGCTGCTGGCACACTGTGTGTGTGATGGCGGAGCTGAACAAGTTTCCACGGAAACCACATGGCCCATAAAGCCCCAAGTATTTACCATCTTGTCCTTTACCAAAAAAGTTTGCCAAGCCCTGTGTATTCATCTGCTCAGGCTAAGGTAACCAAATACCGTGGACCGAGTGGCTTAAACAATAGACATTCATTCATTTCTCACCGTTCTGGAGGCTGGACGTCTGAGGTCAGGGAGCCAGCGTGGCCGGGTTCTGGTGAGGGCCCTCTTCCTGGCTCGCAGACAGCGCCTTCTCTCTGCGTCCTCATGTGGCACAGAGAGTGAGGAAGCTCCCCGGTGCCTTTTCTTATGAGGACACTGACCCCTGCCCTCTGACCTCATTTATACTTAGTCACTTCCTCACACCAGATGCAGGCCAAACTGGGGGTGAGGGCTTCCCTGTATGAGTTGGGGGGACAAACAAATATTCAGACCGTAAGACCCGGTTGAAGCCACTATGTTTTATCGTGGTTTGTCACACAGCGGTAGTGATGAGAGTGGACTGTGTGCTTCGTGCAGACAGAACCGCATCCATTCACCGCCTTGCCCCCAGCGGCTGGCTCGCGGTCAGCGCACAAGGCACTTTCACTACACAAATATCCTGGCCCGGGAGTTGGTGTTAACTAGCTTGGTGATGGGAAAACTCCCAGGCACCAGGGAACCCAAACTCTGATCTTGGTTCTGACACCAACTTGTGCTGCGTCAGGCAAGTCTCCCAACTTCTGGAAGCTAAGTGTCTTCACATATAAAATGGGGAAATAGACGGTTTCCCTGGCTCCTTGGTTCTAAAGTTCCAGAAGTTTCCTTAGCACTCATTGCCCACTCCTGCCCAGCATGACCCTGCCCTGTGGGTGGTGGGTGGTTTCACTGTCTGTGCTGTGGGTCACACTTCACGGCAAGCATCGAGCTGGTCAGAGAAGCCTCTAGAGGGGCTTATCTTCCTGGGGTCACCACGGGCCAGCTTCCAGGGTGTGGTCTCTTGGCGCTGTGGCAGCCCCAGACGGGCCCCATCACAGAGACTCATGTGAACACAGGCGCTTTCCTCGGCCACGGCGCCTGGGCCAGTCAGGAACAGCGTCCGGCACAGTTCCCTGAGGGCCTGGGTGTGAAAACTGGCTCTGAACCTCCTTCTCCTCATCTGTAAAATGGCACCAACACCTGTTCCGACTTCATAGTGTTGGGGCAAAGAGTCCATGACTCCACACAGGTGAGGAAGGTGTCCAGGGGCCCCTCGCTAAGGCAGAGCTGTGACTGTCTTACCCCTCCGTGTCCAGGCGGGTGCTCCAGGAGCGACACGATCCTCATGACAGGAGCTGCCTCGGCTTGGGGCTGCTGGAGGAGCCCCATGTCCTTCCTCACCCCACACCCTCCCCTCCAAATCCGTGGGCTCGCCAGCAGTAACTCCCCACCTGCCCATACTCGGACCTCAGGGAAGACACGGTTGTGCAGAGGTGCCCGTGAGGGACTAAACCTCGAGACTGTTCTGGAGCTCTTGAACCCCCCAAACCAGAGCAGAGAAAGATGGCAGCCCTGGCGAGGGGTAAGGTAACAAGTCATCAGGATTATTGGCTAGTGTTGCCTGATTTCTCTGTGCTGGGACCTAGAGTGCCTTATCTGAGTCTGGGCATGACCCTTTGGAGTCCAGACTGTGACTGTCCCTTCTTTCTTAAAGATGGGGAAACTGAGGTGTGGGCAGGCATGGCCACACACAGCTAGCAAGTGCCAGCCCCAGGACCTGACCCGGAAGGGTGAGGAGAGCTTTGAGGGGATCACGTCCCTGGCTGCTCCCCAAAGCCAGTGCCCATCCTCAGGGCGGCATTCCACCCCTTGGGGTTGATCTGTGCAGAGATGGGAACAGAGGGCTCCTTAGTTCCTGTTTGATTGCTGGACACCCAGGGTCAAAAGTCTGCAAAGGAGAAAAATTGAGAAACTTTCATCCAAGCTTTGAAACCCACCTCTGTGACACCCCGCTGGTGCGTTCTCCTGTGCCCTGGGGCTGCCTAGGCCCCCACCCCAGGGCAGGAAATGCCAGTGAAGACTGTGGCCCTTGCCCAGCATTGTCCAGTGGTTACTTCGCTTATTCCTCATAACAACCCCCAACTCCAAGATGTGGGTCCTAGAGGACATCATCCCCGTGTTGCAGATGAAGAAACTGAGGCAGAGGGCAGATAAATTACTTACCTAAGATAGGTAAGCAAATAGGAAGAAACGGTTCTCCAGGCTGAGCACTCCAAGTTCAAGTGTTTCCAGACTCATCCAAAACTGTCTCCCAGGAGGTTCAGGAACCTTGTCCCTGACAGCCAGTGGGTGCTTGCTGCCAGCTGGGCTACCAGCTCCCCCAAGCTACGTCAGCCCCAGGGGGTGCCACTTTATGGATGCGGCTGAGGCAGTGGGGCTAACCTGCTGGAAAGTGGCACAGTTTGGATTCAGAGCAGGCAGGTGGCCTTCCCTTCCTGTCCTGCTGTCTTGCAACTTCCCTTAGTCCTGGTCCCTCAACTGGCTTCTGCCCCTCAGCCGCTGGAACCATCACATCAAGATCTGGCAGCCGTTGCAGCAGTGAGAGGGCTGTGCTCCATCTGTGCACAGGTGCCCCGCAGGTGCCAATCCTTGCACCATCCTGTCAAGAGGGTTGCCCTTGCGCACCTCCCACCTAGATTCCCTTCCACCTGCCCCAGCGAACAGCCATGCTGACCTGTATCACCTGCCTTATCCTTAAGCCTCATAGAAATGGAATCATACATTTGTGTCTGGCTTCTTTTGTTCAGTGTTGTGTGACAGATCCATCTGATTTGGTGTGTGTACCTGCACTTTTTGTGTCAGTGCTGCATAGTATTCTATTATGTGAATATACTACAGTTTATTTTCTAGTCTCCTGCTAATAAACATGTGTGTTGTCTCCAGTTTGGGGTTATTTCGAATAAAGAAAGTATGAGCGCCCTTCTGTCTTCTGCTGGACACTCATTCCTTTTGAGTTTATGCCAAGGAGGGAACTAACTGGGGCCTAGGGCAGATGCATATTTAATTCTAGTACTTTGTTTTCCAAAGTGGTTGTCAATTTGCAATCCCCCAGCAGGGGCTGAGAGCTCCAGCTGCTCGCACCCTCACCAACACTTGGTAATGTCAGCCTTTTTAACGTTAGTCAATCTAGTGGCTGTATGCTGGTATCTCATTGTGATTTTAATTTGCATTTCTCACATAAACACTTTGTAAATTAAATATTCTTTATTTTACTTATGTTTTCTTACTAAATTTTATTTTTTGATATTTATATATATATATATATATTCTTATTTTTTATTTGTTGTATTTATTCATACAGTTTCCTTCTAAGAATATCACATGCTACTCATTTCCTATTTAGATGACTAATGTAAACTTTTCATTGAAACTAAATCTACCAAGTTAAAAAATAAAAGGCAGGGGGAGATCTGCTTAAAAATATCATGCAGTTAATGGGCCAGCAGGGATGAGAATGTGGCAGTTTGCTGGAAGACAGACGGATCTCCCTGACCTCAAGGATACAGGTAAAAGGGGGCTCTGGATGGAAGCAGAGCTGGAAAGGCGCACCCCAGGTCTCCCCTTTTCCTGCCCTAAGTCTCTCTTGGCCTGTTTTACGGTTCTGTCCACCACAGACCAGCTTTCTCTGCTGCGGTCTGCTCTTTCCATTACCTCTGAGACCTAATCCCTGACAGTCAATAAACCGGACTCTGTGAACCCTGATTCCTGGGAGAGAGATTCAGCTTCGGTCAGCTTGAATCAGCTGCACATTCCCAACCCCAGCAGCTGTGGGCAGGGAGTGGGGTCCTGCCTGTGACAGCGGGAAGACATGGTTGGCGTTGCCAGGGCAAGCAGAGGAAATACATGCTGAGCCAAAAACGAGAGGTGTGTGCTCTCCATGGAGCAGATGGCCTGAGGCTGAGAACGGAAGACCTTTGAAAAAGTGGCAGGCATATTTTACTTCCTTATTTACCTAGATCTAGAACTATCTCTGACTCCAGGGAGTACTGCCACTGGTCATTCAATTTCTAGATGAAGATGATTATGAAGAAGAGAGAGGTGGGGGAGGGAAGGGGAAAGAGAGGATATAGCAGCAGTGATTTCGATGGATTAGCAAGAAGGAAAAAGAGAGGCTATGGTGATGATTGCGGTGATGGTGGTGGCGGTGGCGATGGTGTTGGTGTTGGTGGTGGTGACAACGGCAGCAGTGGCGGCGGTGGTCGTGGTGATGTGGTGGTGGCTGCGGTGATGGTGGTTGTCGTGGTGATGGTGGTAGCGGTCTTGGCAGCGGCAGAGGTGATGGTGGTGGTGGTGGTCGTCATAGTGATGATGTGGAGGTGGTGGCGGTGGTGATGGTGGTCATCATCGTGGTGATGGTGGCAGTGGTGACGATGATGGTGGTCATCGAGATGTGGTGGTGACGGTGTTGATTATGGTGATTAATTATTACATTTACGTTTCTAGCTCTATACTGAGCACTTTACATTCACTATCACATTTAATCCTAAAACAACTTCATGAGACTGGTACTATTATTATTCCCATGTTCCCTGAGACAACCTGAGGCTTGGACAGGTCAAGTCACTTGCCCAGGGCGGAAGTAAAGCCAAGCCGCGAATAGCAGAGCGCAGGCTGGCAGCCACCGTGACTTCTGTCTCAGGTATGTGAGCCTCCCCCTGCCCCGGGGACATGGGTTGTCATCTGTGGTCAAGGCACATATTCATCCAATTTAATGAAAGGCTATGGAGCAAATGCCTATGACAGAACAAATGAATAAACGAATGCCAGTGAGCCCTCCCTCAGCACTCGGTGAACCGAAGCTTGTCCCGTGAGTGACCAGTGGAGCCTGCAGGTGCTGACACTCACTCAGCTGTAGCTATTTCCAATCTGCATTTTGACCCTGCTTGACATGGGCTGATGTCACCGATATGGCACCTGGGGACACAGTCTAGGGCAGAGAAGTGGGGAGGATGAGAGAGGCCCCACCCTCATTTCCTGCTCAGCAGGTGGTGTGGGACGCATAAGACACCCAGAGAAGTGCTTCCTGCTGGATGGCTTTTCTCTGTTCCCTCCTCCCCTGCCTCCCGGGGCTGATAAGTGTGATCAGGCTTCATTAGAATGAGGCAGCTAGCGGTTCCTCATGCCTCTCCCTCATCTGCTGTGTATCCGACTCGCCCATCCCCATGGGAGGCCAGTGAGCCAGGCGGTGCAGGAAGAGGCACGTGGGTCTGCTGGTTCGCTGAAGAGGAAGATGAGCGTCATGAGGTCTGGGCAAGGGCTGTGGGCTGTGGGCAAGGGCTGTGGGCTGTGGGCAAGGGCTGTGGGCTGTGGGCTGAGCTACCATAGGTCGGTGGGCATATCTTGGGGTCAAAGCCAGTGTGGGAAGGCTCAGAGGTGGAAGACATGAACCCAGAGGCCACAGTGGCGGACTGGAGCTCTGGCCAGTGTAGCCCAGCTTTGTTCAGTGTGCAGCCCAGGCCAGGTGTGCTGACACACTGTCCTACCCATGCGTTTCATCAGAGCCCACCAGCCTCAGGATCCCACCCTGCTTTCTTGACGTACTTTACGAGACCTCCTGAGCAGTGCCTGCCTGTCCCTTCCTCATTCGCCCCCCCTACTCCATGCCTTCTGCCCTCACATATTCTGTTCCCCTGCCTGCTGCACTCTTTCATGTCTCAGCCAGGAAGCCTTCCTGACCTCCACGCCAGCCAAGGCCAGGATGGGTGCTGCTGCCCTGCACTCCCACGGCCCCGTGGACCTTCTAATCACAGCACTGGACCCACAGTGTGGCCCAGGTTTGTTTTGCCACCAGCACTCTCTGCTGGATGCTTAAGGGCAGGCTCTCTGGCTTCTGTGTTCCCATTCCAGCAGGTGCCCCCAAAATACTTGGGTGACTATGCAAATAAGGTGGCCGAGTATCTGCACAGGATCATGGAGGGACTTAGCTACCTGGGACTTGGGGCGGCCTCTTCCCTCACCCAGCTCCACCCCCTGGCCTCACGTCTGTATAGACACACCAAGAGGCCCCCCTCTCCACCGCCTGCGTGGCCACCTCCTGAGCCAGCTGGGCCTGCAGCACCAGAGGGGATGGATGCTGAGCATCTGAAGGCTTTGCTGAGCTGGAAGCATTCAGACTGCACCCCGTTCTCACGTGTCGGTAGTCGTGACCCACATGCTGATGACCCGTTTCGGCTCCTGAGCCAAGCAGTACCTGAAGCCAGATCCATGTCTGAACCTAACCACTCACTGAAGTACAGAAGGTAACAAATTCTCCTTTTGCTCACATCACTTTGAGCTGGATTTTCTGGTATTTGCAAAAGATTGTGTTTTTTTTTTAACAGCTTTATTGAGGTAAAATTCGCATACCATATAATACACACATTTGAAGTGTATATAATTCAATGCTTTTAGTATAATCATAAAGTTGTGAACTATCATCACAATGTCATTTGATCTTTCATCACCCCAACAGGAAACCCGATAGGTATGAGCGGTCACTCCCCACTTTCCCCTCCCCCCAGCCCCCGGCAGCACCAGTCTGCTGTCTGTCTCTACGGATTTGCCAGTTCTGGGCGTTTCCTATGAGTGGAATCAGACGATAGGGGCCTTTTGGGACTGGCTTCTCCTGGTCAGCATAATGTCCCCGAGGGCCATTCATGCTGCGGTGTCAGGACTTCATTCCTTGTTATGCCTGAGTGACATTCCACTGCATGGTTAGACCCCATTTTGTTTATTCATGATGGACGTTTGGGTTGTTTCCACTTTTGGGCTGCTGTGGATAATGCCACCCTGCTTCATGTGGACATATGCTTCCAGCTGTCTTGGGCATAAGCCTAGGGTGCGACCGTGTTGGCCCGATTCAGCACAAACCAGGACATCAGCCGGAGACGTGGCAGCAGGAGCTGGGCTGCAGGCCTCAGCCGGCACAACAGGCCACCCTCCGCAGGAAGCTGGCCGGGGCTCTGGGCCTTTTCACAGGGGCAGGATGAACGGTGGAAGGTGTGGGCTTCAGGCTGGACGCAAGGATGCTGTTCAAGTGTGCGAGGGTCCCGCCAGGTGCTGGTGTCCCTGCCTGCAAACTAGAGAGCAGGACAGCATCACATCAGTGGACCGCGCACGTCCCACCCACCAGCACCCAGGATGGGAGATGCAGCATTCTGCTCCCGCACCTACAAATAACACTGGGATGGGCACACTCGCTTGGGCAGGCAGCGGGACTGCTGGTGGGCACGCGGTCTGCAGCCAACTGTCCCAGTGGAGCCCTAACTGCCACATCCTGCCGGGTGGCCCTGGGCTCCTTCACTCCCAGGGTGGCTGCAAGGTGAGAGTGTGCGTCCCCTTGCCGGGTGCCAGAGGCCCACGCGAGCACTGGGTGACAGTTCCAATGGCCTGCGTGCCTCTCTGACTGCTTCCGCTGGGAGGTTCCCAAGGGCAGGAGGGCCAAGGCGTGTGGGATTCCCTCCTTGTCAGGACACTGCTTGGCCTTCCATGCCCCCCACAGTCCCCTGGGCTCATGGAAAGACAGCTACTGGGCTGCATGGCAGGGTGGGGCCCGAGGCCCTGCGTTTCTGAGGCCTTGCTGACGCCGCTGGTCTAGGACACCCATCCAAGGGTGCACAGGCTCCGCCACTCCTCTCCTGCGGGAAGTCTGGTGCCCAGGGAGGCTGGTCAGGGTGCCGACAGTCAGCCTGTGTGGTGCGGGGGCCAGAGGTCTGCTCCTGGCAGGCTGCCCGTCTCCAGCACAGCTGCTGCTCCTGCCCAGGGAGCCTGAATCTCTGCCATCAGCCGCCAGCCCAGCCTGGCTGTGCAGCCAATTCCTGCAGATCTAATCCACCAGCCCTCTGCACCGAGGCCAGGCAGCCGGGGTCCAGCCCTGTGCACGCAGGGCCTTCCCTGCAGCCTCCCCGGGCCTGCGGGCTTCTGTCCCTGCCGCGCAGGAGCGGGTCCGGAGAGGACGGCAGGCCGAGGGAGACCCCCTCTGGACAGGAGCGTCCATGCAGGGCTGCCGCTGTGGGCTTCCCGCTGCAAACCCTGGCGCTGGGAAACCAGAAACACCGCGTGTACACGGGCCTTCCCCTCCACCCAGCGGCTGCAAATGCCTGTGCATTCCTTGGGCGGGTGGTTGGTGGGGGTGACAAACAAGAAAATACTTTAATCTGGGTAGACGCTGCAGGGGAGGGCAGCAACTCCTTCGAGTGCTTGGCTTTTCAGATGAACAGAATGAAATTGCTGCATCTGAGCCATTCTTACCCATTCTTGCCCTCCAGAAGGGCGATCTGATATGGTTCGGTGTCAATCCTCACAGCAGACCTTTGGGTTCTTTGTAACTACCCCCTTCTCAGGACACGCAGCACTGGTGTGTCTGCCCACACTCACATGGTTCACCAACATGGCCCACATTTCATGGAGTCCAAGGCACCGCCAAGCATAAGGTGCTCTGGGCCCCCACCCAAAGGTGGGTCCAGATGTCAAGAGTGCTGAGCCACGCATACCCTGGAGGGTGGGGACAGGTTCTTACTGCCACACGGAGGCTTTGTGGGTGGAGCAGGGCAGCTGCCCCGTGGGTCCAGAATGGCTGGGGGGTTCAGGGAAAGGAGGCTGGCCTGGGGTCCTGCTGCGGTTGGGGTGGGGCCAGGCCAGGGCGCCCACACAGGGAAAGGAGCTGCCTGGTCTGAACTGCCCACAGAACTGAAGGAAGGGCAACGTCGGCTTTTCATCAGCGTGCCCACAGGTGGACCAGAGGGGAAGATGGGGGTGAAGCTTACCAGCTGCCACAGTCCAGCATCTAAGGTGCAGTCAGATGGCACTACATGCTGACATGCCTGTTTCCTGGCCCCATGATTTGCAAGACATGAGTTTGTGCTCACATGAGCATGCGACACGTGGGAGCGTCATGTGCGCATCTGTGAGGGTGTGTTCAGCCCCCTCCTCCCAGAGCCTCCTCCCAGTGGTTCCATTGTCAAAACACACTCAAGATTTTAAATTATGAATAGTTCACCCTGTACCAGACACCCATGTACTGCCACCCAGATTGAACACATGTTCATCTTTCTCATATTTGCTTTGGAGTGTTTTTGAGGAGATTGGAGTCAGAAAGAGTGGAAGCTCCCCTGCTCCCCTCTGGCACTTCCCGGCGGGGGTGCACACCCTACAAACTTCCTGTGTGTTACTCCTGTGCCTGTTTCCCCTGTATGCACACAACCAGAAACTCTGCATAAATCCTGTATCAGAGGGATCACTAAGAGATTGTCACATCATTCAAATCTGTTAGCAACTTTTCTCACTCAGTATAAGATTTTAGGTTCATCTATGTAGATCTACCTTAAATGTAGTTTAGTATGTAATTTCACTGGGTATGTAACCCCTGGCCTATTTATTCTGCATCCTGAAAAGCATAGAGCCATTGTTTCCAGATGAAGAGAGCAAGACCACTCAGCCATGAAGGCCAGGACATGAGCACAGGTCTCGGGACTCCAAGCCTGCTGCTGTCCCTTCAGCTTCCCAAGCGGAACATCACACACAAGTTCACCAGCACTTCAGTTAAACCACACACACTCCTGGGTGAGGTCACCTGTCGCAGTGGTTTTTAAAGATCTGTCCACGAATTCCTGGGTACCCCACCCCTTCCAGAGGTGGAGCTTGACTCTGCTGACTTTGAGTGTGGGCTGACTCAGGCACCCCTCCTCTAACGAATAGAATATGGCAGGAATGGCAGAACGTCACGTCTGAGATTAGGTTATAGGAAGGCCATGGCTTCGGTCTTGGCCACCCTCTGTCTCTGGGATCACTCACTCCATGGTTAGCCTGTTGCCATGTCGGGAGCTGCCCTACGGTGAGTCATGGCGAGGGGAAGAGGCCTCCTACCAACAGCCGGAGGGGACCGGCAGCCTGCTGACACGAGGAATCAGCTTGGAAGCGGACCCCTCGGCCCCCGGTTGAAGTGCCATGTGACAGCCTTGACTGCAACCACATGAGATACCATGAGCCCAGAACACCAGACTGCTGACCCACAAAAGCCATGAGATCGTACATGTGTGCCATTCTAAGCCTCTGAGTTTGGAGTGTTTGTTATGCAGCAATAGATAACAGGTATACCCACTTGGCATGGCTCTGAGGTCGGGCGGTAGCACACAGGCAGACCTGGGCTTCCAGTTGGCCTCACCTCCGACAGCCTTGAGGCCTGCTCTTCTCACGGGTGTCCGGGCCTCAGGTGAGTGTGATGGCCCGCGGGCCCCCGTCATGGCGTGCTGGGCTGGGGCCCACACAGGGCTAGACCCCCAGGCAGCGTGTCTGGGTGAGCGCCAGGGATAAACGCCTCCTCCGGCACCCCCCTTCCCATCCTCTGCCAGGTCCCTTGACCAGCCGCTCAACTAAGGATTGTGACGTGATAACCTCTGACCCAGGTCTGATCTTCAGGGAGGAGGTCCTGGCTGTGCTTTCTCCTTCAGAGCGCATTCCTGACGCGGCATCCAGCGGCCCTGCCACGTGAAGTGCTGGGGAATTTTCCACCATGTCAAAGGGTTTGTAGTCAGACAGACATGGGTGTTAGCCCCCCTCCCACCTCTGCTCCCCGAGCCTCACTCCCTTCATCTGTAAAGTGGGTAACAGTTGTACCTATCTCCAGGATGGTGGGGAGAATTTGGGCAGATGAAGAAAGCTCGTGTTCAGGGCAACCCTCAGCTAGCGGGCCTGCAGGGGTGCCGCCCACTCTCTGGACAGGGAGACAGGAGGTGCCTGGCTAAAGGGAGGCCTGCAGCCTGGGGCTGAGCGTGGCTTCCGTGGGCGACCTTGGGCATGGAGTGGCAGGGGAGGTGCTCGAGAGCAGGAAAGGGTCCCTTTGTGCCCCACCCTGGCTCTGGGCCTGCCTCCTCCGGACTCCGTATTGCGGAGCCAACAATAGTCATTGAGCGCGTACCGCTGTCCTAGGGGCTTTGCGTTTATTAACCCATTTAATCCTCACAACAACCCTGTGAGGCAGGTGCTCCCATTATCCCCCTTTTGCAGATGAGGTGACTGAGGATCAGAGAAGCAGTGGTTCTCCTAAAGCCACACAGCGGGCAGATGTGGGACCAGGATGCAAAGCCAGACAGCGAGCGCAGAGCCCACACTCTTGGCCTCTAGGCATGTATTTGAGGCTGTAAACAAGCCTATTGGATGAGCCACACAGCAGAATGACGGCCTCACCGGCCAGCTTTCCTTCTGCCCCCATTCCTTCGCAGCCGCCTGGGAGAGCAAGGAATGCCAGCGCGAGTCTGGTCTGTGTGCTGTCATCACGGCCGGAGGAGGACTCCAGGGAGGGGAGCGACTCCCCCAGGCTCACAGGGCCTTGGTGAAGGGGGGATTCCAGCCCTGCCTGGAGCCTGGGGGACCTGGCAGGGAGGCGGAGCCCTCCTGTCCGTGAGTCTGTGACGGCCGGTCTGCATGAGCTGTGTCCTTTCCCTGGCGGCCACTAGGAGCCCCTCCGTCTCTCCTCAGTGAGCCTCTGCCCCACTCTGCCAGGCCATGTCCAGTCCCCAAGGCACCTCCGCCCGACCACTCATTCCTCTGGAGAGTGGTTCTCTTTTCCTCCTTACTGCAAGTGCTAGCGGGAAAGAGCAAGGCCGGGGGAGACCGGAAGTCTGGGAGTGGGGCCCCCGGCGGGCACGTACATGTGACCAGAGCAGAGGGGCGAGCCTGCTCCCTCCTGGCCCCAGGCTTGGCGCTCCTGCCCGGGGCGGGTCATGGGACCATGGGACCAGAGGAGGTCACGCCTGCAGTGGCAGCTGCCCGCACTCCCCCCGTTTGGCCGACAGACAGGCTGGCCGTGGCCAGAAATTATATATGTTGAAGCTGTTCCTGAACCAAAGGCCCCAAGGCAGCACCATTTTTGTTGTCTGAATTCTTGAAATCATCTTGCTTTACTCCCCGACTTTTGATTTTTTTTAATGTGTTTCAATATGTAATATATATTCATTGTAGAAAATGAGAGAAGGTAAATAAACATAAGAAAAGTTTCAAACCTCCCAATTCCACTACACAGTGAGGGATGCGCCAGTGCCATCTGTGCAGAGCAAGGATACCCCACAGCCAGGCGCCAGGCTCGCTGGGCGCCCGGAAGCCCACCTGCGGCCTCAGTGGCCAGGATGGCGGCCGGCCAGGAGGGGCAGGGCCCAGCAGGGGCTGGCCTCCAGGGCTCAGACTTCCATGGCTATTTTGCTTGTGAAAATGCACAAGCTGTGCATTTATGGTTTGTGAGCTTTTCCATGTGCATTCAGTAGAATCTTTACTAAATAAAAACTTGTCCCTTTCTATACCCAAAGGATCGCTGCTATAACATCTCAGGGTGTTTCCTTACAGACACTTTCCCATGCATATATGCATATGGCTTTTTTTTCACAAAAAGATAAAATCCTACCTCCCATGTTTTTACTGCAAGGCAATAAATGCAGGAGCTGGACTATGCAGGTTGGGGGGGTGCCCACACCCTGAACCCTCCAGCCAAGTCTCCTGTCCTGGGTTATTAGGCGGAGGGCAATGGGGAGCACCCACGGCCCTGACCTCTTACTCTTCAACCCGCTCTTTCCACGTCATCTAATGCAAACAGCTTTCTCAAACAGGAAATCACACCTGTGCCTAAATGTAAGGGAGCCTCAAATACAGGGAGACACCCAGTTAAATCTTCCAAGATGTTTTTGGTTCAACCTGAATATATTAACATTTTGGATGTCAATAAAATAGTTACAGGACCGCTTATAATATTTAATTCACTAATTACATTAGAAATGCATTTTTGAATCACAACTAAGATCAAATACACCACGTGGGAAGACTGGCCGGTTGCCCATCACACTGTTTCTCCTCTCACTCCTGGGGCTACAGGCTCACCCCGTGTCCCAGCCGCCCTGGAGGTGGTCCAGCGAAACGACAGGATGTGTCCGGGGAACGCGGGCAGTGATACGGTGCATCGCTTCGGGGCCTGGCCTCAGAAACCCTCCCATGTCCATCCAGCCTTCCCAAGTCCTCAGCCCTGGATACTGAGGCCCAGGGGATGGGGGATCCACCGCACAGAAGAGCCTGGGACCCCCGGAGACCACCCACCAAAGACTCAGTCTCTGTGAGAAGGATTCAGCTGCGTCACCCATCAGTGAAGCAAGGCCCCGCGGCCGAGAGCTGGAGCAAAAGGCGCTGCCTGAGTCCGAGCCCTGCCTCGGAGTGTGTAGCGGGGGCACTCGGGGCACCTCCTCCGAGCCTGGCTGCTGAAGGGGACGTCGTGACAGCCCCTGCCTCGAGGGGGCATCTCGGGGATGCCCGAGCTGCGGCGAGAGGAGCTCAGCCCCGGGGTGCCCTGCGAGTACACAGGGCCCTTACCCCTGGAGCGGGGGCGAGGCGGCTGCGGGTCCGCAGCAGAGGCGAGGGCTTCCCCTGCAGGCTGGAGTCAGCAGCACCTGTCAGCGCGGAGAAGGCACCAGAGGGAGGCAGAGGTGATTACAATCCGGGCCAGCGGGCGAGGAGGGCAGCGAATTGAGGGCAGGCAGGAAGAGGGACGGGAAAAGGGCGCTTCCCGGCCCTTCTCGGGGCGAGCGGCTCTTCTCCAGGGCTTGTCTTCCCCTCAATAGCACCGTGGTGCTGACAGGGACGTGGGTAATGTTACCACAGCTGTGTGCCCGGGTGCTTAGCACAGTGCCTGGCACACAGTAGATGCCCTGTTGGTGGACAGACGGGAGATGGCAAGAAAAAGGGAAGCCTTCCTCCCAGGGCACAGAGAAAGGGACCTCACCTTGCCTGCGAGTGGCGGGCCGGGGGACGGGGAAGGGGCAGAAACGTGACACGATGCACTGTGCAAACCGTGCGGGGTTTAAGAAATTATGTAAAGACGTCATTGGATAATTGGAGAAATTTGGACATGACTTGGGTATTGATGATATTAAGGAAATACTGGTAATCATATTAGTTATTATAATGGCAGGATAAGCGCTTTTTAAAAAAGTCTTTATCAGAGAGAGAACACACTAAACTCCTTACTGTGGGATGACACAATGTCTGGGATTTGCTTCAAAAATTGTTGGCCAAAAAAGAAAAGGAGTGACAGTTAGTGGAAACAAGATTGGCAAAATGTTGGTGTTGAAATGGGTTGTGGCTATGAGATTTTTACTATGCTGTTCTCTCTACTTTTGTGTATGTTTGAAATGGTCTATCATAAAAAGTGTCACACAATTTTTCTTAGAAAAGCCCTGGAAGTGAGTTTCGGAGATCTGCCGCACAGCAACGTGCCTATAGTTACTGGTTCTATGCGGAGCACCTGAAAAATGTGTTAGGAGGGTAGATCCCAGGTTAAGTCCTCTCACCACCAGAAAAACAAAAAATGAAAACAAAGGGCATGAAGAAGTGTTTGGAGGTGATGACTATGTTCCTCACTTGATTTGTGGTGGTGATGCCACGGGTGTGCACCTATGTCCGAATTCATCAAAGTGTGTACATTGAATATGTGCAGGTTTTGTATATCAATTGTACCTCCATAAAGTTGTAACGTAAACGTAAACCTTGAACTGAGCAGGGGACGTGGCATTGAGAAGGCACGAGTTGTTCCTGGCTCAGCCCGCACTGGCGGTCTCCGTCCCAGGAATGACCTGGATCCGGACTTCCCAGCCATCCCCACCCGGCCTCACCCCTCCTGCTTCTTCGGGGGCTGCCCTGCCCACCGCCCCTGCTGCTTCTCAGTACTCCTGCCCCCAGGTTGAACGGGTCTCCCCCCTGGGGGACTGGCTGCTGTGTAGTCCACAGAGCAGCCTGTCCTTGGGGGAGCAACTCCTCCAGCAGAGGGCCTAGGGGGCCCAGCCTAGGCCACAGGGTGTGAGCAGCGTTTCCCTGAGGGCACTGCCTCTGTCATCACTCGGCCTCAGTCCCATGAGGCAGGTGCTCACCGCGAACACAGATGCGCCCACTGCACCACCTGCTCCACGTGCGGCCGCAGTGCCACAGCTGCTGCTGTTTTCTCACGACCGCCGCAAGCACCCGGGGCCCGGCAGCACCGGTGGTGGGTTTCCCCCTGGTGTGAACTGGCCCTGAGCAGGCCTAGGCTGCCGCCCAGCAGTGAACTGCTGTCCATCATCAGGAAAGGGGCTTCCCGGGAGGAGGGAAGGCCAGACAGGGCCGCGGGGCTGCGGGTCCTTCCAGCACACGCTGTGTTCCCTGAACGCACCCTGCACCCCGCAGCAGCGCACCGGAGGCAGATGTGGTCCAGGCCCAGGAGTGTCCCTGCAGCAGCCGCGGGGCCGGCACGATGGCTCCCCCAGTCCAGGAGGCCCACCCGGAACAGATGAGATTGAGGGGAGTTGCATGAGCTGAAGGCTGGCGGGCCCCGGCCACTGGGATCTCAGACACAGTCCCAATGTCCCGGGGCCTCCCTGGGGTTGCTGCCAGCTCCCTGAGAGCCATGGGGACAGGGCCCCTGCTCTGGGGCCCCTGCATGGCAGGAAGAGGGGCCGCCTTACAGGATCCTCCGGCTGCCCGAGTCTCTGTGAGTGGAAAGGACCAGCAGGGGTGCACTTTCCCAGGTTCATCACATCGCTGTGGTGGGTGGGACCGTGGCCCCGCAAGTTGTCCACACCCTGACCCCTGGACTCCATGGACAGGTGGCCTTCCGTGGCAAAGGGACTCTGCAGATGGAGTGAAGGGCGGGGAGATGATTGCGGACTGTCCAGGTGGGCCTCGCCCAAGGGAGGCAGAGGGACCCTGGCTGTGGGAGGGTCAGCGGTGGTGCAACTCAGGAAGCGCGGAGAGAAGGCAAGTGATGGGGCCCTTGAGCCAGGGATGCGGCGCCTCCAGAAGCTGGAAAAGCTCCTGCACAGCTTCCAGAGGGACCGACCACGCCGATCCTTGAGTTTGGCCCATGGTGACCTCTGACCTGCAGACTGTTGGAGGATAGCTGTGGTTCTAAGCCACCCAGCTCGTGGTCACTTCCTTCTGCAGCCACAGGTCACACATGCAGCCGCCGCCGCCTCCCAAGGCAGAAAGGCTGCAGTAGGGCTGCGTCTCAGGAGAAGTTTCTTCTCAAGCGCCTACCTAAGAGCTACATGGGGTGGTGCCCTGGTGCTGGCAGGATGCCTGGGCTCCAGCACTGAGGGGTGCCATCAGCATCCCCACCCTCAAAGTGTCACAGTGTCACCAGCGCTCAAAGTGGTGAGGACGTCTCTCTGTTGTCCACTCTGCTTTTAGCTCAGGGACCTACACTCAGTGGGTATTTATTAACATGTGTTGAATGAATAAATTCACTCATTCACTTGATGAAAATGGTGAAGTCCGATGCCCAGAAACTGTGGCTACAAAGAAGCCCGAGGCCAGCTGATGGCATGCCCACTGTGGTGGCCCAGTCCATCCAGGTCCACGGGCTGCGTGGCGCCCTCGAGGACTGGGTGTTTCCGCCTCCCCTGAGGAGAGGAAGTGTCAGGGGCAGGGGACTGACTGCCCCCACCTGGTGCTGTGGCACGCCCGGGGACAGGTGCATTCTGCCCAAAGGAGTGTGGGAAAGCCACCACAGGCAGGCCATCTCTGGGCCAGGTTCCGCAGGAGGCCACGCGAGCCCCGAGCAGGAGAGCGAGTCGCGGTGAGCCTGTCTGCACAGTGGCCATGACAGTCCCTGCCTCCCAGCACCATGAGGGGTGCTGGCCCTGAGCAAGAGCTCAGTTGTAAAGGGCATTGCACTCTGCCCACTGTGAGCCCTCTGACTTTGTGGGTGGAATGGGGCCAAAGTGGGTCCCTGAATTGGTCCAAACGGAGAATCTGCAGCTTCTCATCAGCTGTCCCTTCTCCCTCCTGCCACTGGGAGGCCCAGGGGCTCTGAGGATGCCGTGTGGGCCTGGTGGACAAACACATGGCCAGGCGGCCAGCCCCCTGGGACCAGGCACTCCTCAGCTCTGGAACATAAACACATTCCACATGCCTCCAGGCAGGCCACGAGACTCCGCTAGCTGACGCAGGATTGCTGTCCAAGGACTGGTGCGGCCGGCCCGGCTCCCGGAAAGCTGAGAGCCTGGCGCCATCGGGCAGGCCCCGTGCTGCTGTGGATGGGCAAACTGAGACTGGGATGGGCAGGGACTTGCCCAAGGCCGGAGAGCTGGGGCAGAATCAAGCCCCTGACCTCAGCAGCGTGAGGTTTCTACTGAACTATGGGCCTTGTTAGAATAAGAAGCAAAGCTCGGGGAGGAGGACCTCGTTGCTGGGTGCAGGCTGGTGCCCCCTGACTGCCCCCAGTGTTGCCTTCCCGCCAAAGCCACGGTGTCCCCTCTGGCCAGAGCCTGCTTGGTCCCTTCGCACTTTCATCAAGTGGCATCTGTCCCCCAGGGACCTCTGTTCTTTCCCATCAGGAGCCAGAGCCTGACTCTATTCTGGCTCTGAAAGTGGGAGTTTCTCCACTTCAAAAGGAATTTTCTGGAACCTTCTGTGAGTGACCCAGAACCAAGGAGCTGATTGAGTCCAACCTTCCCCATCAGGCAGAAGCCAGGCTTTGGCAAAACATGAGCAGGGAACTGCCCGTTGACGATATTTCTGGCCAGGCCTCTGTAAAATCCCCTAGCAGCGAGGGGACTTGACCAAGCCTGGCCCCAAGGTGGGGTTTGCAGCAACCGTCCTCCCGGGGAGCCCCTGGCCCCAGAGGAGCACCACGTCTCTGGGTGGGGAGCCGCAGCCGTGGCAGCAAAGCCCACTGATGACTCGGGGCCAGACTCCATCTTGGGACACCGTGGCCACTACGTCCATGGCCGATCACCAAGGGCCCCTGGATGCTGCGCAGACACTGGCCTTCCCGGAGCCGGGCTTGTTGCAGCAGGCACTTCCCAGCAGTGTCTGTCCCCTGTGAGAAGATGCTGGTCCCCGGAGGCCTGCCTGCGGTCGTGGAGCGCTCGATGGAGCGGCATGTTTTGCTGGGCGCACAGATGGCCGGGGTGAAAACCTGTGCAGTGGCCATGGGAAACAGGCTGGCAGTCCCCCAGTCACTCTCAGAGTTACCGTGCAACCGGCAATTCCTCTCCTGGCTTATACCCAAGAGAAATGAAAACACACACCCATGTCAAAGTTGTACAAGAATATTCACAATAGCTTGTTGACAATGGCCAAAGGTGGAAACAACCAAATAGCCATCAGCCAACGAGTGGATGAAGCAGGTGGGGTCGGTCCACGTGACAGAGGACTGGTCAACTGTAAACAGGAGGGGAGGCTGACAACCTAGGGAGACAGGGCAGCTGAACACACCGTGTTGAGTGGACGGGGCCAGACACAAAGGGCCACGTGCTGTACAATTCCACTTCCATGATACGTCCAAGTCCACAGACACAGGAGGTGAATGGGGGACTGCCTGGGACAGGATGGAGCGGGGGCTGGGAGTGACACCTAGGAGTGCAGGGGCTTTCAAAGTGGTTGAGGTGTTCTAACATGGACTGGTGATGGTCCCACAGCTCTGTGAATTACTAGCCACCAGTGGTTTTATTGTATAAGTGGGTAGATGGATTGTATGATCTGTGAATTGTATGTCAATAAAGCTGTAAAAAATGAAAAAGTTAATGGAAGGCAAGGATGTGGTGCACTGGGATTTCCAGGCACTTCTGGAGCCTTTAATTCTAGAGCTCTGCAGACCTGGCGGCGCCCCTAAGGCTGAATGCTCACTGATGCCTGCAGTCCCGCTCCTGGGCCCCCACTCGACAGACGTGGGTGCTGCTGTCAACCAAAAGACACGTGCCAGGATGTTCAAGCAGCCCAAATCCCAGGCCTTTCTCCACACCAGACCTACTCAGACACTTCACGCATCGTCCCGTGTGACCCTCCCAGCAACGCCAGAAGGAGGTCCTACGGTCTCTGCGTTTACAGTCAAGGAAACTGAGGCTAAATTAGTCACACAGCTGCAGGTGGCAGAGCAGAGATTAGAACCCACAGAGTCAGACTCCAGAGCCCCCCTGCTCGATACCAACCACCGACACATAGCCTGGGCCCTGAGTTTCCCAGCACCAACGAGGGCAGAGTCGATTCGTCAGTGAACCTCTGGAATCCTAACCTGGGTGGGAGTCCTAATCCATGCAAGGAGAGGGGCTCCGGGTGGCAAGCCTCAGGGCCACCGGCGCCCGCGCAGAGCCCTTGTCCAGGTCTCCTGCCTACGCCAGCCCACCCTGCGGGCTTTGGATGCCGGCTTCCCTCACTTCACTCCATCCATCCACCAGATGGACGGAGAGAAACACACACGCACACACACACACACCCTATTGCTTCTGTCTCTCCGACAAACACAGGCGCCCCCTATCTGGTGGGGCTGGAACTCGGGGTGGGGCACGGCCCTCAGCCTCTGTGGGCCCCACCTCTCCAAGGGGAATGGCAGCACCAGACCTTCAAAGGCACCAGGCTGCACAGGGCCGTGAGGCCCAGGCTGACAGCTGTGTGACTTGACCGAGGACCTCACGTCCTAGCTTCCATTCCTTGTCCGTGAAATGGACTCATGACACTTCTACCTCATGGGTGGTGAGGCCCCGTGAGGAATAAGTGAAACCTAATTCACATAAAGGGAACTGTGCCCGGCCCTCGGTAGACAATCAACAAACCGCCTCGGAGATGGTTCTCCAGAGCCTCAACTGCACCAGGATCGCCTCGGACCCACTGATGCGTCCTCTGGGTGAAGGGGCCCAGGACACGCATTTGAAGCGCGTCTGAGTCCAGGCAGCAGATCTGGGATCCCAGCTCGCCGCAGAGGGGCGTCAGGGCCTACTGGGTGCAGACAGGGCTGTGCCTCTGTGCAGGTGGTAGCAGGACCAGACCTCGCCTCCCGGGCGGGGCTGGACTAAGACTGGGCTCTCAGCCACCAACAAAAATTGCCTGATAATGAGCTCTCTCCTTCCTGCTCAGACAGCTACCCCTCAGCCCCCATCTGCCATGGCACCTGTCCCCTGGCCTGCCCCATCCTGCCGCAGGCAGGAGGGGGTGAGCACAGGTGGCCTTGAGTCTCCTCCCTCCAGACGGTGCTGCGTCCCACTCCCATGGGAGCTTGCAGAGGTCCAGGCTGGGCGACAGACATGAGCCAGGACGCAAGGGGCAGGACAAGCCCTGGTGCCACCCCCAGCACCTCCTCCGGTCTGTTTCAGGCAGGTACCACAATGCCCCACACGAAGTTTCGAGCACACAGGCCTCACACCCTGTCCCCAGACCTCCCTTCCTCTTTCCCACCAGAGCTCCAGCTTTGCCCAGGGCATCAAGGGCCCTGCTGAAAACCTCCATGTGCCAGTCTTCCCTGCAGCTGGGTGGGGGCCCAGCACCCCCAGCGGCACATTCACAGCAGGGAGAGGTTCTGGAGAAGCTCTTCCTACTCAGCCGGCTTCTGGGGGTCACACTGGCCTCCTTCCCGTGTGGAGGCCACGGACATTGGCAGGGTGGCCACTGACTTGGCAGCCACGGGACGCGAGCTGGGCGAGGTCACTGCTGCCAAAGTGGGGTTGCTGCCCAGCCGGGATGCCTACAGCGGGACGCCCCCAGGTCCCATGACAAAACACGCTCCTTATGCCACGGTGCCTGAGCCTGGTGCTGCCCCCTGTGCCACACGCTCTCCGCAGCCGGCTCAGGGGTAGGCGAGAAGCTCCTCGGCCTGTCCCAGCGCCCGCCCTCCCCGCAGCCGAGCGGCCCTGGGGGCTTTCTTGTGCGTCTCTGCCGGATGCAGGTAAGCGCGGCTGACTGTAGGCTGCTTTTGCACACGGAGCGCACAGTGCTGAGCGGACCCCCCTCTACCGCAGGGCTGAGACCTCCTGCCAGACGGGGCAGAGTCATCAAGGGCGGTGCCCGCTCGCTGTGTGACCTGAGGGGACACGACCAGAACCCACAGATGCGCACGTGCTGTTTCCAGTCGTCCCAGGCATGTGCTTCGGGGATGATTTCTAAAGGGACCATTTGGCCCTACGGCAAAGACTGACAGGAAACAGACGCAGCCTTGTGAAAACCAGGCTGTGAGTCAGCCAGAAGGCCCGCAAAGACGGTGCCTTTTCCCTTTTCCTGGTCCAACCAGTCAATGACCCGGCCCCGCCCTGCTGGCTGCACCCCCAGGGGCCTGACTCCCCTCCCAGGACCCCTGGCTCCGCCCCCAGGACCCCTGGCTCCGCCCCCAGGGGTGGCCTGGCCTCGCCCGTGACTCTTTCCCGCTTTGTTTGTGTTCCTCCTGCCCAGCACCGCCTCAGGCCGTCACCAGGGGCTGCAGCCCCCACCTTCTCCTTCCTGGACTGCTGCACCGCGTCCTGCTGGCCTCCGCGTCCCATCCTGCCCCATTGTCACTCCCCATATATGTCATTCACCCTGTTTGAAACCTTAAAGACAAGGACCGCCCAGACTAGGTCTCTCCTGCAGCTCCCGGCGCCCTGTGTCCCGCCTGCCCGCTGTGCCCTCGCACACCGCCTGCCCCGCCCCTGCACCTGCCTGCTGAACAGCCTCCCTTCCGTTTCAGGTCCGTGTCTGGGCGCCCAGAGCCTGCCTGGCCCACCCAGCTGGACCTGCCCCCTGCTTGATGCTGCCCCGCCCCTGCAGGTTGCCAGCCCAGTCCTGCACGCGTGCCTGGCCCTGCCGCTGCTTCTCCTGGTGGCTCGCACTGAGTCCGCAGTCTTGCGGATCGGGCTGCCACTCCCATCTGACAAGAGGAAATGGCTGTCTGTGGCAGCGCCCCTGGGCCTGGCACAAGGGGTTTGCTGGTTGAAAGCAGGCATAAATGAGGTGGGCAAGGAAATCCCGTTTCCATGGCAACAGGAAGGCTGCAGCTCTGTGAACAGAGGGGTGTCCTGGGAGCAGGACAAATCATGGAATTTCAAGACAGCGTCCTTCAATCTCCTCTAGCTCAGGAGTTCCCGACAGAGGGCGAGTCCCCCCCCCAGGGGACATGTGAGAATGACAGGAGGCCTTTTTGTTGTCATTTTGGTTGGGTTGGGCAGTGCCACCGGCATCTCGTAGAGCCCAGGGATGCGGCAAGAGCCCTGCAGTGCGCAGGGCAGCCTCCGCAGCAGCCCGACCCCGGGCGGGCATGTGAACAGGACCGAGCCTGAGAAACCCCGCACGACATCGTTCAGGCTCTGCTCCAGGCGCGAATCCGTCCTGTGTGTGGCGCTCTCCCACTCCTGCAGAGCTTGCTTGCTTCATTCTTTGCTTAACTGCCTCCAGTGACGAGGCCTCACTGCCCCTGGGAGCAGCTGGTCCGGGGGGGATGAGCTCGGTATAGTGTCCCCTGGGGGGACATCCCGGGGGCGATGTGGCGTGTGTGGCGGTGTGTGTCCGCACAGGGCGAGTGCAGCAGGGTTCACACCGAAGGCTTTGAGAGAAGCCCCAGTGAGCCGTCCTCAGATCCTCCGGGCAGCAGGGTCCTCGAGGAAGCAGGGGCCTGCTGCCTTCAGCCTGGGGTCTCAGCCCGCGGCTGCAGGATCAGAGTGACGAGAGGCAAGACGACAGGACAACCGCAGGAGCGGAAGTACAATTAAGTTTCTGAATTGAAGTCTTGTTAATGACGTGCATGCTGACGTTCTGAGGGAAAATGTACATGCTCTGAAATACATAGAAAAACAGGGTGGGTGGTTGGTGGGTGGGCGGATGGGCAGATGGGCAGATAGATACATGGGTGTGTGCATAGGTGGACGTATGGGTGGGTGGATGGATGGATGGATGGTTGAGTGGATGGATAGATTCAAAGATACATGATGAAGCAAGTACTGGACATTTTTGTTGAAGTTCTGTGATTGAACCCATGTCACAGAGGAGGAAGCCAATGGCTCAGACGGCCAGGGAAATTGCAAAGGCCGGTAAACCAGGGGGCCAGGGTTTGATCCAGGTCGGTGTGACTCTGAGCTGCATCCCACTGTAGGACTCACCCCCTCCAGGCCACTAAGGGCCAAAGCTCCCCAGATTTTCTGTAGGACAGGAGCCGGGCCGCATCTCACCCCAAGGAGGGGGCGCTCTCTCCCTCCTCCTCGCCGCCGCTGCTTCCCGGAATGCTTTAAAGCAGGGATCTCAGCCCTTTCTGTGCCATGGAGCCTTTCAGCCTTCTGGTGAAGCGTGTAGATCCCTTCTCAGAATAATGTTGTAAATGCACAAATAAAACGTGTAGGTCATAAACAAACCAGTTTTACAAATATAAAAACCCCATTTTAGCTGGAGACTCAGGGATGCATGTTCCTGTACGGGCACCGGCAAGCTCTGGCACTGCCGCCTTGCCCCTGGGGCTGGCCTGCGGGAGGCCGGGCAGCTGTGGAACACACGCTCTGGGGCGCTGGCTCTGCCTGAGCACAGGGTCTGATGGGGCTGGGCCCCCATCCTGACCTGCGCCTCGTGAGCTGAGGGCCCCACGGGATGATGTCACCCTGCCGACCCTTGTCTTTCCCAGCTGTGAGGTGGGGATCATCACAGCACCAGCCCAGGGGGTTGGAGGTGGGGATGGCATTACCCTGAGATGCCTGCCCCTACTCACTGATATGACCCCACCTGAGGTCCTAATGGGCAGCAAAGTTGCCTGCCAGCTAGTCTCACGGAACTGGGGCCTGCACGCTTCACTTAAAGGTTGGTAGAAAATAAGGATGTGATTTTTGATTCCCGTATAAGTTCATTGGCCCCTGACGTCCCTCCATGAGCCCCTTGGAAGTTCCTGTTCCAATGGGAATCAGACCTTGGCTGCTGGGCTGTCGGGACTCTCAGGCTCCTTGTCCTCCCTGAGCGGTGGTGGCAGCAATGTCTAGGCAGCTGAAGGCGATGGCCTCCGCACCGTGCCCTACCCCTGGACCCCACCTGGAAACCCTGAGCTCACAGGTTGAGGTCTTGCTTTCTGTCCTGCCTGGAAAGGAAATAGGACCAGCCCTGAGCTGGGAACAACCTGCCAGAGGTGCTCAGACCTTGAGCCAGCAGCAAGCTGCCTTCCGGCCGCTGGAGAGGAGCTAGGCCGTTCCTGTGCCTACCACACTCCAGGGAGACCGCTGAGGGCTGGGCCTCCGGCCACCAGCCATGACGCCATGCAAGCCCTGGCAGTATGGGAAAGTGCTGGCAGGCTGGAGCGGAGATGCCGCCCAGCTGCAAGTGGCAGGGAAGCTGGGCTTACTGCGCTGGTCACTGGTGGGCAAGTCACTGAGGGCGGGAGGCGACGCTGCCCACCCAGCGGCCCTGCCCCTCCCTGCCCCAGGCGGAGTAGAAAAGTGAGGCTGTTTCAGGCAAGGGGAAGAGTCTGGGCCAATGCAGGGCGGTGGGGCTCAGCAGTAAGGCCTGCGCCCTGGGCCAGGGAGGGCGACTGGAGGAGAAGCCCCTCTGGGAGGCAGCGGGCAGAGCCAGGCGTGCCGCCCCGGGAGTCGGGCTCTGGTTCAAAGCCTGCTTCTGGCTCTGAGGCCTTGGGCGAGGTGCATGACCCTGGTCTTTCTGAGAAGAGGTTGAAAGAGCATTTAGTCTTGAGAACCCTTGCTGAGTGTGCAGGGAGAGAGGACGGAGGGCCCGCCCCTCCGGGCCTCGGCCTCCCCAGCAGGGAACTGGGAGGCAGGCTCTGTCCCTCCTTACGGGGCCGTCTGGACCCGGCCTGGCCCTTTCCTGATCCTCTTGTCTGGAAACGGAGTCCAGCTCCCTACCTTTGGGAAAGCCTGACTGGCTAACTTGCGTGCATGGATCTTGAAGGAAACCGGGCAGGAGCGGCCGCCCCCACCCGGCCCCGGCCATCAGCGGGCCTCCCACACCTCCCTCCCAGGCAGGGGCTCCTGTGGGCACGTGTCCTGCGCACGTCGCGCCCACACGGGAGGGGCTGCACTTCTGGTCCCACTCCACATGGAGTCAGTAAGCATCCATCCACATTGTTTCGTAATCCTGGTAAACACCACTGTTCCTTGCGACACTTATTTACGTATTTATTGCCAAATAGCTATTTTTCTTGTTGTAAAAGAGGGACATACTGTTGCAAAATATTCAGAAAATGAAAAGTTTGATGAGGGGAAACAGGAAAAAAGATCACCCTTAACCCCAATCCCCAGGGGTTGTCACTGGTAACCGCTTGGTGCTCATCTGGCCAGATTATGACTTTAAAAAAACCTCTGTGTAAGTTTGCTTACTTACTTGCAAACTGAAAACCACTGCTGCGTGTGTGTTTGCTGTTAGATACCTTTTCATATATATATATATATGCACGTGGGTATTCACACACGTTATCACATGCATACAGACAGCCATACAAGGCTTTTACTTCATTTTAGAGTCTTGTGTCCCCACTGGGTCAGGAGAGGACGCTAAGGTGCGTTGTATTTAGGACTGTCAGGTGTGCACTGCACACTTCTAAGTGCTGCGGTCCCCCTTCCCACGCGACCCGCTGCTCTGCCAGCCCTCCAGGTCATTGGTGCGCATTCTGTACCTGCGTTCCCCCCTAAAGGCCCAGGGGTGCTGGCGGCTCTCCCCCATGCAGACCCCCCCCCCGTATCCATTGTTAATGCCCTTTAGCCCTTCCCTCGTGTTAGAAAGTGTCCCTCCACTGAATTCCTTGAACTTGCCCATCTGTTTCTGATGAGACTGATCTCATTCTATCCTCCAAGTTCAGCAGCTTATTCAGCCGCGTCTCTGCTGGGGGCAGCGAGGTGATTTCCGATTTTTCACAATGACTGTGAAACTCCAGTACACGCTCCCCTGCGGCCGTCCTGGAGATGAACGCTGGGAAGCGAAATTGCCGGATCCCTGCACAGGCGCATGTGGCCATGCGAACCATCTCTTCTGATGACCCTGTAACGCTCCAAGTGGACAAAGCAGCATCATTTATTTCATCGCCTCCTATTCTTGGACAGCTCAGTTGTTCCCAGTGTTTTCTATGGTAAAGAGCAGGGAGAGAGGCATCCCTGGGCACTGAGTCCCTTCTGTATCTGGGATGGTTTCCTGGCCCGCCCGGCTTTACTGAATCGGCTGCAGAGATGCACAGGGACCTCCGGGCCCATATTCGGCGCTTCGTGTTAAACCGCGTGTCCAGCAAAGTTCCCCCTGAGTGAGTGACCAGTCTGACAATGAGTGCTTTATTTCTGGGGGCCTGGGGGCCCACTGGCACCAAGACTGTAGCACCTGATGAGCACCCAGCATGCGGGGTCTCACCGAAATATCTAGCTGTCCTCTCGGCTGCCTACTCCTCCTATGAGAGGAAGTGCACACTCCCAGCCACAGGGGACGGTGCGGGGGGCTGGACCCCCAGGCCCACCGTGGGGCACGCCTGAGCCTGTCGGTGTCCTCCCCCGGTCCTCAGAACACACATGGGCCAGGGACGCAGAAAGACACGCAGGGACAAGTGTGCACAGAAGTGTGTCCGAGAGGCCTGCACACAGCAGTTGAGCCGAGGCATGCACAGCCCAGGGAGGAGCCACTTGCCTCCCCAGCCCCAGAGCGCCCACCTGGCCATGCTCAGCCCCTGCCACGCCAGGTCTCAGGGACAAAGGGAGGCAGGAGCCAGCCTGCCCCGGGGGTGCTGGGCTGCCTTGGAGCGCCCTGGCTTTATAGACACTCTGCCCCATCTCCACCGCTGCTGTCACGTGGCAGTCTCTTCTGCGTGCGTCTGTCTCTGCCTCTTATAAGGGCATCTGATGTTGGACCTGGGGCCGTCCTGCTCCAGTGTGATCTCATCTTAGCCTGATCACATCTACAAAGACCTTATTTCCCAATAAGGCCACAATCCACAGGTAGTAGGGGTTACGACTTGAGCACGTATCTTGGGGGAACACAGTTCAACCCGCTATGCCCTCCAATAAACCAGGTGAGGGTTTGCTGAGGTGCCTTCATGGAGGGGCCCCCCTCCTTTTGCCGGACATCTCATGCCCACTGGTGTCCCCAAGCGTGGCCTACCTATCCCTGAAACATCCAGGCACGGAAGAGACTGGCCCCTGATGCGATTTTTGGCCGAGGGAAGAGTTGAAGGCGCACAGCAATAATGGTGCGAATCCTGGAGGAGGCTTGGGGTCGGCAGGCATTGGGGGTCTCTGTGCAGACTGTGCTGGTGTGAGACGAGGGCCCGTTTCAGGGACATGCACTTCCCGCTGGGCAGACACCAGTCCCCTCCCAAGGACACACGTTGCAGAGGGAGCAGGACACACTCACCATCGTTCATGCGGCAGCCGCAGGAGCTCCCTGGGGTGGACCAGGGAACCTCGGCAGCAGGCAAAGGGAATCTGGGCCTCAGGGGATTCAAACCAGGACCCTTGACATCCTGCTGCAAACTATGCAAGTGGTGCCTCCTGCCGGACAGGAGGGGTGGCACACACCTGGTGGGCCCAGTCCCCAGAAGCCACTGGGTACAAGGTCCTCAATCCTGGGCCCCCAGCACCATGTTTTTCCCTCAAAGGCAACTCCTGAGGAGCTGCTCGCACTGCAGCCATTGTCACACTGCTCGCACACACCTACTGTCACATCACCCACATATTCACGTGCATCACACCCTGCTCACACACACCTTCACCTACATGCACACGAACCCACATCGTCACACACTCACACACAACCATATACGCACATAAACACATCACTCTGTAGATGCACACACTTGCACACTCACGTCACCACCCCTGGCATGTGCAGACCCACACCAGCACGCACACCCACTGGGGCACTTACTGACGGGTGGTTGGGGAGCGGCAGGGGTGGGCTGCATCCGAGGGCCACAAACACCTCCTGGGCCACCCCGAGGCCACCCATCCTGGGCATCCTGTCCAGCGCCATGGAAGCAGTGCTGTGTCACACTCGCCATTCAGCCGTTTTTGACTCAATGCTATGCCTCCGAGACTTATCACCTGGAGTTCATCTACTGCAATGGCTCCAGCTCCACGGGTCCGCCCTAAATCAGCCATCCTGCCGGCTGATGGACACTTCCAGGTGGCTGTGAATGTTCATGGACGCGTCTTTGCACGTTTGTGAGCGTTCTTCTGTAGCCCATACTCAAAGTACCACCAGGACCCCGCACATGTGTGGCTTCTGCTCCCCTGCATGCTGGATGCTGCATGCAGGGCCTCTCTCTGCAGGAAACTGCCAGACACTGCTTCTCCTCTCCTGGCCTGGTGCGGCTTGTGGTTTGGTTTGCGAATTCCTGCTGACAGCAAAGTCCTGCACGCTGCACGCATTTCTCTCCTTTGCCCTCTGCCTGTTTTCCTATCTGGTCACCTGTCTTTTACGTTCAGATGTGCACAAGCTCTTTAGACAGTCCGGATGCTAATCTCTTGTTAGTCACATACTGTAAATGACTTTTAATTTGCTCCTTATGTTTTTGTCTTATTTACAGGAGTGTTTTCTGAGCAGAAGTTTTTACATTTTTAATACAAAGCCATCAACAATTTCCTCTATGGTCTGTGCTTTGGGGGTCCTGTTAAGGAGGTCACCCCCTACCCGAGAGTGGCAAAGACACGGCTTTTCTTTATGCATTTCATAGGTTTTGCCCTTTGCAGTCACACACCTGTTTACTGCCTCCCCCAGACTGGCCCTCACCCCCAGCCTCCTGCCTTCCGCACAGGCTGCTTCCTTCGTCCTCCAGCCCATCCCTCTTCATCCCTTCCTGGACCCACTCCCCAACCCCAGAAGCTCCTCCACCCTCACACACAGCTCTGCTCTCCCCAGGCCTCCCTCCTGCACACCAGCTCCAGGCCAGGTGGGAGAGCCCTGACTCACACACCGGCTTTGTTACTTGCTCACTTTTGTGATTTTGGCCACATTTCTTAGCCTGCCAGACAAGTGCCCCAAAACTTGACACAAGTGCCCACTCTAGACACCCTGCTCAAACGTCCTGCCAGCAGCCCCCGCTCAGAGGGCTGTCACCGCACAGTGCGACCACTGCATCATGCCCCACCCTTGGCCGCCCTGCTCTCCGCCCAGGTTGTTGACCTGTACTTTCTGCAGAAATGGGCACCCCTGCTCCCTGGCTTCCAGTTGCCCATGGGGCACCCTGGTATGGAGTCAGTATGAAGGCAGAGGAAGGCTGTGTGTTCTCCTCTGGATCCTTCCTGCAGTTGCCCTGGCCGGGGTTGTGCCCTTGAACGTCGTACACTCTCCAGGCTATGGGCTTGGCGCATTCCCCCCTCCAGGTCCCCCAGGGGCAGCACCTCTGTCTCTGTCCCCTGGGGTCACTGAATAACTCCGCGGCCCATGCCCACTCCCATCACTGTAAATCACACCCTGTAATGCCCCCCTGCCGTCATCCTCGGTGAGTATGCCGTGCCCTTCTGGGCTGGCAGGCCAAGGGCCGCCCTCCCTCCTCCAGAGCCCTGAAGTCCTGCGCAAGGAGATGGAAGCCCCAGCAGAAGTCAGAAAGGCCTGGCAGGTTTCACAGGCGACTGCACCCCTGTCGGGTCATGGCTGTCCCTGAGATGGGGTTCACAGTGACGGCCAGCACACTATACACCGAGGGTCCGCCTTGCCACCAGGGAGTCAGACATCCCATTGCTCCCCTGGCCCTGCTCCCATCTGAGCGCTGAAGGCTGCAGGGTACAGGGAGCGGCCGGCCGGTCCTCCCAGGCCCTTTAAGGAGGTCAAAGGAGGCAGCCTCCTCCCACCCCCACCCCACCTGCTGGGAAGTTAGATTCCATTAGAGAGGAGTGACAGCTGCCAACGAGACACAGAGGGTGACATCGAAGGACGCGGGCTTTGACGTCTGGCCTGCCCAGGCCGAGGGCCCAGCCGTGCCATGTTCTGGTCGGGCCGCTTTGGCAGGTCCCTCAGCCTCTCTGGGTCAGGTTTCCTGGCCCACAGAGCAGAGTCCCACCCTTGCCAAGTTGTTGGGAGGACCACAGACGTGCAACGGCTGACCCACGGCAAGTTCTTAGTCGTTGTTAGCTGCTACAGTGCACTTGGGAGCACTCTTATATTCACACAAAAAGCAGAATTGCTAAACCTACTTTTTTGACCATAAGAGAAAAAGTGCCTCTGTTTGAATGCTGAGGTGAATGATCACTGAGCTCTGCTGCCCTGCTGTGCGGAGTGGGTCCTTGGGGCCCAGAGAAGGCGATGGCCTGTCCCAGGTCAGGGCAGCAACGGGGGGTGGGCAGGGGAGCGGGTCTGGAATGCAGGCCTTAGACTTCGGCATCGGCTCTCCCATCTCATGCCGCGGCAGACACCCCCCCCAAAGAGCGGGTGGGACTTCCAGCCCACAGGATATGGTGTCCTTCCCACAATGGCACCTCCGTATGAGACGGTCTCCATGGGCGGAGTGAGAGAGGGTCTTCTGGCCTTGACGAAGTAGACAGCCGTGCTGTCCGAGGTCCATGGAGAGGGCCGCCAGGCAGGGAACTATGGGCACCTCCGCAACCCGACTGTAGCCTCCAGCTGAGACCCGGTGATAAAGGGAGGCCCTTGGTCTTCAACCACAAGGGAGTCGATACTTCCAGCTTGGGTGGGCTTGGAAGCAGGTCCTTCCCAGTCGCGCCTCCGGAGGAGACACCCCGGCTACATCCTGAGCAGAGGAGGGGCTTGGCCACACCTGAACTCTGACCCTGGGACGCTGTGAGACAGTACCTCGCTGTTGTGTGAAGCGGCTAGGTTTGTGGTCATTTGTTACAGTCACAGAAACCTGGCACACGTAATCCTTCTGAGTCCTCCTTGAGAGGACCCCCCACCTTCCCACCTGCAGCGGACAGGCAGGCCTCACCCCGTGCTCACCATCAGTTTACACACCACCTGGGCGCTGGGCAGCCGGGCAGGGGCCCACTGTCAGGATCTCCCCACTGCTTCTGACAGGTCACGGTGCCCACAGTAAGCCCTGCCCTCCTGGCCCCCTTGCGGGAGATGTGGCCATGTGACTGAGCTCTGGCCAGGCCATGTGAGCAGAGGTGATGTGTGCGACTCCTGAACGAGTCCATAAAGACTGGGGTGTGCCCCCCCACTCCTTCCCCTTCCTGCTGGCTGGGGCGCAGCCTGCCTACTTAGGCCCTGTGTGAGTGGTGAGCACCGCGCTTCAGCACCTGGGCTACCCTTCAGGACCCAAGGACTCGCTCCCCTGCTGCTGGGATACAGCCCTCTTTGCAAATACCTGCCTTGCCCAGACCCACCTACCCTGGGCCACGTGGGGACACAAAGTCCAGCCCTCGCCCTTGAGTGGGACACCCAGAAGGGCCATCCCAGCCTCGGTGCTGCCCAGGGCGTGGGCCAAGGCCTCGGAGGCAGCATTCCAGGGCAGGGTCTCCGGCTGCCCTGCCATGCCCAGGACCGTCCTGTATGTAGCGCTCCACTGGAGGCCCGGCCTGTAGCGTGAGAAGAAAAGCAGCAGGTGGGGACTGGACGGTGACCACTGAGGGGTGCAGGGATTCCACCTGACCCTCATATAAGAGAGACGGAGAAGAAGCTTCCACCTCTGCTACTTTGGTTTTCTTTGTTAGAGACCCCAAATGGGTATCCTAGGTACACCAGGCTGCACAGGTGCACGGCAGCCCAGACGGATTTTGTCCCTTCACCATGGGAACTTTAGCATCCTTCCTCCCTCCACCAAAGAAGGCCGTGTCCTTCTAGCCAGTGCAGATAAGGAGTCCCTTTTTCTAATTTGCAGAGAGAGACCCCGTAGCGGGGCTCAGGCCCCACCTCCCTCATGGGCTCGAAGGCAATGCAGGAGAAGACGAGGGCCCCTTCCTGCCAAGGACAAGATTGGCTCAGGATTGGGAATGCAGATGAGGTTGGCCATAGACAAGGAAGAGTCGGGAATCCTGACAAGGAACCCCTTACAGAAATGCATCTCTGCTGGGAAACACGCAGCTCACACAGGACCCCACAGCCCTGCCGGTGCTCAAGCCTCCACTTGCAGGATGATTTGGAGACCACACACAGCAGGCCAACGTGGTCAGCAGCAGAACGCGACAGCAGAGGCTGTGAGAGGCCTCAGATGATGCCATCTACGCAGCACTTTCAAAGATGCTGCTTATCCCAAAGACCTTAAAGCTTCGTATCAAATGTGGGGAATCAATTACAAAGTTAATACTGATAAACATGTTTTATGCTGAATACACAAACAGGTAAATACAATGTGCTGAAGACTAGAGGGATCTCTACAGCAGTGCTCGGCAGTCACCAGGGCTTGGGGTGCAGAGGGGAGGCCTTATCTGGGGGTGCACGTAGCAGGGCAGTGAGGATGCAGGGCCAGGTGTTTGGCTGCCCCTGCTGGGCACCTGGTCTGGAGGAAGCAAGCACTGCTTCACACCTGGGACCCTCTTACTTTTCGTGGATAGACGATGGCAGGTCCATAGGGGGCCCCTGAGCTAGGGGAGGGCCTTTGCCCCCAACTCCCAGCTGCTCAGGAGCCACCTGTCTGCACCAGACGTAACAGAATCCGTTTCATCGGCATAGTGGACAGAGTCCAGGCTCCTCCCAGATCTCCGGGATCCTTCTGGACCATGGTTGTGCATCTGAAGCTTTGGTGTGTTGACACCTCCCGCGGCTGGTGCCTGTAGCTCCTGCTCCGAGCAGGGCCCTTGGCTCTTGCAGGCCACAGGGTCCCCAAGGGTGGGATTGTCTGGAAATATGTGTCACTCCAGGGGGCCCTTCACCAAGAGAGTGGGCTTGGGTGGAGGGCGAAAACCTGCTCCCCAGGCGTCCGTGTGGCTTCCTTCCCTCCTGTCCTGCTACCCTCCCTCCTGCACCTGTTTCCCAAGGGAACGCCTCCCCGAGATTCACTTGATAACAGATCTCCATGTTAGGATCTGCTTCTGGGCAACTTGTCCTAAAAAGACCCGGGTAAGCGCACAGATTCCCTGGTACATTGCACAAGGGAAGCAGTGCGACGCAGCTACAGCAAAAAGGGAGAGAGCCGCAGGTGCAGCAGCTGCTGACGGGGGGACACCTTTAAATACACTGCTAAGTGGGAAAAGCAAGGTGCCTCAGAGCGGATATGGGACCCTTACTGTTTGAAAGGGGAGAGGAGATGTGTATGTGTTGGCATATCCGTGCAGAAAACCGGAAGGAAATCAAGAAGCTAATGAAAGTGGGCGAGAGCGGGCATTTGCAAAATCCTTTCAGGTTTAGATCACTGAGTCCCATAAATTCCCACCCATCCTGAAAGTAAAATCCAGATTCCTGGGTCTCACCCTCGAAGGGGCCCGGCGCAGCTGGTCTGCTGGGAGAAGCCGGACTCCCGAGAGGCTCCCTGGCTGGCCGGCACTCTGCCAGGCTTGGGGACATCGTTCTGGGTGATTTCGTCAAGAGGTCTGAACAAAACCCACCAGCCAGCCAGCAGCTGCACCCCCAGGTGGTGTGCTTTCCGGGACAGGAGCCAGTCCCCCCACTGGAAGTGTGGCTAAAAGCCTCCTTTCATTCAGGTGACCCTGACAGTGCGTGAGAGCCGCCGACTCTGGGGTGGAAACCGACCGCCTTCGCTGGCCTCCAAGGCCCTTCAAGCCTGAGCCCGCTCCACATCCCCGTTGCCACAGCAACAGCAGACACAATGGTTTCTGTGGAGTTTGGGTCTATAAATAATTTCTAGATCAGTCCTTGCGGTGTGGATGGTGTGGGAAGGAGGTAGGCTTGGCGGGGCAGTTCACAGTGGCCGGTGGGCAGGGCTACCACCCGTGGGAGATAGACACCTGCAGGCCGAGCCTGACTCCACCCAGCGGGGCCAGGACGGCCTTGCCCCACTCGGCAGCCATTTCTGCTTCAGAGAACAGGGCTTGTTCCATCTCATCTGCAGTAGCAGAGATGGGAAGACCCAAGCTGGCTGCACAGGGCTGGGGCAGCGGGTGGAGAGGGTCAAGTCACTTCCGGTGACCTGGGGCCTGGAAGCTCAGAGGGGCAGCCATGGAGCTCTGCTGTCCGTGCTGGCAAGGATGGTGCCCACTGACAGTCCTGACTTTGCTGGGTGAGCTCTGGCGGAATTGAGGGCTGGCATCTGGGGCTCTGGTCCCCAGCCTCCTTCCAGCAGGCAGTGGTCCTGTCCACACTCTAAGGATGCCCTTTCTACTGGTGCTTTTTTTTTTTTTTTTTTTTTAATAACAGTGTTTCCAGGGAAGGGCTCACATTCCCAAACTAAGGCTGAGGCGGCAGATTTTGTGGGTAGGCCATTTGAAAAACAGAACGCTCTTGCTTTCTGGTGAGAGGGAGCTCCAGGCACCAGGTGCCCCACCGGTGTCAGGAGCAGGGTATTGATCTGACACATTTCCCTGGGCAGGAGCATGAGTGGGGCAGCCCCTTGGAAGGCAGTGACAGGACGGCTCTCAGCGCTGACGACGGAGATCTTGACGCACCAGCAGGGCTGTGCAGAGGCATGTCCCATGGGTGTGCAGCTCTGTTTACTATAGCGAGGGCTGAGATGGCCCAATGTCTGTCGGGAGGAAGGAGTGAGTAAATTCACATGACGCCCATGTACCAACTAGCACATGGTCGCACAGCATAAGGGGAGAGTCTGCCCCAGCTGATGCGGGACAGTTGAGGCTAGATAAATTGAGGGAAAAGAACATTTCTGTAAGAAGAAACGTATAATGAATTGCAAACACATGTGTATATACGGGCACGCATGTACGTGGGATATATGCGCATACGCCCCTGTCCACGCATGTGCGCACAAAATGTGGATAGAGACTGAAAATACATGCAAGAAACGATGACTCTGCTTAGCACTGGAAAGGTGGGTCTGCACCCTGCAGATCTGGAGGGGAGAGTCTTCCTTCTTGGCATACCCTTCTGTGTGTTTGGGTTTCGTTAATCATTTGCATACATTAATTTTCCAATTACAAGTAGATGAACGGAAGCAAAAGAGGAAGAAAGAGGAAGGGAGGCAGGAGGAAGGGAAAGAGTTGGGAAGGGAGGCAGGAATCTTCATTCCCTCTAATCCTGATGCTGCAGAAAGAGCTGGCTTTCAGGGAGTCTGGCTGGAAGGTCAGAGGTCACCAGCTGCACAGTTTTAACAAGGACCTAGCCAAGGAATGAAAATGCAAATCAGATCTGGGAGTGGTTTCCTCCCACCCTGTCTGGCCGCTGGGCTGCTAGGAAATGCTTCCCGGGAGGCAAAGGGCACCTGTGAATTTGCTTTCCACGGCTGGGCTCTCCAGTTTTCCCAAAAGCAGCTCTCAGGGGACAGCCACATTGACCCTCTGCCTGGCTGCATTCCGCCTGGATGGCAAATTGAGAAAAGGGAGGGAAAAACGAACGGAAGGTATCAGAAAGTGTGCTGTTCACATTGCTGGGGTGAACACCCTCTCCTGGGATGGGCCTCAGCATTGCTGAGTCTGCTGGGCAGTTGTGCTGGGTGGGAGAACTGGCACCAGGGTTAAAGGGCAGGCTGGACACGGAAACACAGGCGCATCCCTCCTTAGCCGGAAGTGCTGGCCTACGTGTGACACTGAATCTCAAAATGGTTTGTGTCTCAAGGGAAGAAGGGGCAGGGGTGCCTGGCTGGTTGGGGTATTGGCTCAGTGAACGTAAGAGCTGCAGTGTCACTCAGACGTGTGGGTATGACCTTGACTGGGGTAGGGAGCTTGAGGAGTATACGTGGGTCTTGGGTATTTAACCACCAGACTAGAGGGCAGTGTCTCAGACACCACGGACATATGGATACTGGCTCCACCACCAGAGAGGCTGATTCAGGAACTCTGAAAAGGGGCTCAGGAAGCTGGGCTGTGAGTGTGCCTGAAGGACTGAGCCCCCAGCCCAGGATAGTGGGACTTGTGCCCCCCTCCATGCATGCAGGATGGTCCGCTGGAGGGGTGGGAAGATACATCACAGCTTCAACTTCAATTCATCTAATTCTTTCCAAGTTTCTCTTTTACGTTTGATAACGTGCATAAAATAGCAGCAGAGTAGTTACACGCTCGGTAAATGATAATAATAACAGCTCCGCGCATTACATTAACACATTTGCATAACATTTACATAAAATTAATGCATGAAAATTAATTACACTGCCTACGCTTCCTCCACAGCTCTGCACCGGATACTCCTTCATTTACTTCTCACAACTGTAAGAGATGTTATTACTCCTGCTCAAGACTGAGCTGTGTTCCCCCAACCAGATTCCCATGGTGAAGGCCTAACCCCCACCATGGCTGAACGCATTGTGATGAAGCAATCAAGAGGGGGTGGGGTCCTAATGGATGAGTGTCCTTTAAGAGGGGGCATCTGGAGCCCACTCTGTCCACATGGAATGTTACAATTTTAGCCACAGATGCCCACAACTGGCTCTCATGAGCCCTTGAAAGCCAGCTCAGAGCACCCTCTCCAGAACCCAGCTAGAGTCTGTAAATTCCAGCAGGGTGGAAGGATGCGTGCTCTGGCCAGGGAGTAATAATTCAAGCATCAAAGGGGTTGCCCTCAATAAATAGGAGACTGTTTGTTGAATACCCACTATGGGCTAGTCATGTACAAACACTGCCTTTATTTTATGGACGCATAACTGTCCATTTGCTCGAAGAGGAAACTGAAGTTCAGAGCATTAAAGCACACAGGCACTTACATGGAGTCAGACTCAAGCCCAGGTCTGCCGCACATGTCCTTCCACCCAGACAAAGGCCCAGATTCGGAATAGGTGCAGCTAGTTCTCTTTCAGCACCTACGACAGGCCAGGGGCCAGGGCCCTAAAAATGGAGCCTTACTCATCATAACCAGAAAGTTGGGGGAATCAAACAAGTGCCCATTAACTGGTAACTAGACTGTGGGTTGTCCACACACAGGAATATTATTCAGCCATAAAAAGGAATGTAGCACTGACACGCTACAATGTGGAGGAAGCTCGAAATCATGGTGCTGAGTGAAAAAAGCTGGGAACGAAGGCCAGGAGTTGTATGATGCCAAAAGGTACCACATTTCATGGGATTTATGTGAAATGCCAAAACAGGCAAATCTAGAGAGAGAGAAAGTGGATCAGCGATGCCAGGGCCGAGGAGGGAGGGAACGGGAGTGCCCACCAGTGGGGACAGGGCTTCTTTCTGGGATGACGGAAACGTTCTGTAATTAGTGAATACGGCTGCCCAACTGTACAAATATCCTAAAAACTGATGAATCGCTAATCAAGTGAATAAAGTAGGGGCTGCGGCAGCCTATAAACATCTCGTGATCACAGAGCACAACTGCCCGTGTCATCCAGGCATTGTGCTTAGTACGCCCAACCACCCTATGCTTGGGAAATATTATTATTATTATTATTTTTTATGGTAGCAAGAAGCATATTTTATTGTTTCTCAATAAGTCAATAGGGAACACTGCTGCTCAAATGCAAATTATAATTCCAATGATACCATGAACAATTAGGATACATACTGAGTATTTTCAGAGATCAGCTTCCACATCTTGATCACTAAATGCAAAGATTCTTCAGAAGAGCAATCCCTTACCTGGCTAAGCAAGCTCTCGCCTCCAACACCGCCACCCGCCAGAAACTGTCAGCCCCCTTCTTAAAGCTCGGACACTGCTTGCCACCTTGGGAAATATTATTAATCCCATTTTACAGATGAGAAACTGAGGCTTACAGAGCAAATATGCAGCTGGCCTGAGGGCACATAGCTGCTGACAGCGGAGCAGGGATGTGGTCTCAGATCCATCTGCTTCCAAAGTATGTGTTCTGAGCCCTCTGCTGTCTTAACATGAGTCCAGGTTTCTGGTTCCCCTGTTCTCCTCCCCGGCACTGGCTCCGTGACTCAGCGGCTTGAGGGGAGACCGCTCCTGGAAGATTGTTTTCCAACCACTGCCGTCCCTCAGCAAGAAAGACCGAGTGCCAGGAGGGCCCTCTGTGGCTGGAGGGAAGCCCTCTCTACACTCAGGTGGCAGGGTCCCTGGGCACTTGTGTCCCCCAGAAGTGCCCCGACTCATTCCTGCTGCTACAAGGCTGCATGATGCATGGTGAACCCCTTCCCACCTCCTAGCCTCATTCCGCTTACCTTAAAAGCTGGGGACCCCAAGATCAGTGCCCTCAACAGGGGCACAGCTGCCCCTAGGGGGTGTTCTAGAAATCTGCAGGGGTTCAGTGAGTGGGCCAGCCACCTAAAATGAAGTATTTCCCGATCATCCCACTTTCCAGAGTCCTGCCAGACCTTGGAGTAAATGAAAAATCCTCCTGTAATGCGAGGGTCTAGAACCTGGCTCCCTTTTCTGTGGCCTGTTTTTGCAGAGCCATAATATACACTGGACATTCCAAGACTCCCACGTGGTTAAGGGGAGCGCCTCATTTCTCCTGCTCGGAACTTTACTGAGAGATGCTCACCATTTTGGAAGCCACATTACCAGCAGCAACGCCTCTGTGGTATTTGAGCCTCCGTGTGACACACCTGTGTCACCATGACTCTCTGCGGGCAGGCATCTGACAACTTTGCTGGGTCTCATATGGCCAGACGGACATGTACCTTACGAATGCTTTGTTTTATTTGGAATGGCCTTTCTTTTATGTTACGGGCATTATATTCATTGTTCTTTGCAATTGGTGTGTTAGGTAGGTTATGTTTTCTGTAAACTTCAGAATAAAAAGAGGAGTATCACAAAATATTCACTATTTTTAAAAAGTGTGCTGGGGTTGATATATGATATAGGTCTGGGAATCACTGAGCTACATGATTTCTTCAGATCCCTTCCAGCTTTTAAATAATCAAACCTGAACTCAGGAAACCTGTCCCATAATTCTAATGAAACTAAGTGCATGGTACCTTTTAAACAATCCCCAAAGCAACCTTGCAACACCAAGGCCCTCGTGAATCCAGAGGCTGAGCCAAGGAACTGACCCTGTGGGCTCCTAGGAGGCTCCCTCTGTGCCCTGGTGGACCCCTGAGCGGGACCCTCACGCACAACACACCTGCCTTATTTCCTTTTCACCTCAAGAAAGCAAAGCTCAAACCCCAAACTCAAAACCTTCCTTATGCATGTCTTTGCTCTTTGACAAATTCAGTACTTAACTAGAATGTTCTACTGAAAGAAGAAAAGAAAAAGAATACATAGCGTTCCAAATTTTGATGTGCTTGAGTCGGTTTGCACCACTCATTGCGACATTCCTTTCTATTAATTATTTCTCCCTGGCTTATTGTCCCTCGCTTTTCTGCTAACTTATCACACTTCAATGGAGGTGAGCTGAGGGGCTTGGGCACCGCCTTCCCCCTGCGTAGAGCAGTGTCTGACATGGCTGGTGTCAGGGAAGCTGTGCAGAACTCGCAGGTGTGCCAGGGAGTGAAAAGAATAAAGCAAAAGTGAGGATGTGAAAAGCACAAACCAACCAAAGCCGGACAGGGAGCAGACGGCAGGGAGGACGCCTGCACTGAGCAGAGCCCCCCAGACATGCACAGCCACGCGAAACCTCAGCGCAGGTGTGTAGTCAGGCTCTGAAGTGGCCATACCCGATTAGCATGGACCCTCTCCTTGCAAAAGGACAGACACAGAGTGACAAGGAGGGGAAGGCCAGGTGACAATGGAGGCAGAGGCTGAAGGGTGAACTGACCAGCCAGGTACTGCCAGGAACCCCCAGGAGCTGGAAGAGGCAGGAAAGACCCTCCCCCGAGCCTGCAGAGGGAGCACGGTCCTGCTGACACCCGATTTCAGTCCGGAACTGGGAGGGAATAGATCTCTCTTATTTTCAGCCCTCCAGTTGGTGGCCATTCGTTACGGCAGCCCCAGGGAACTTACCCAGGGCTCAGGATGGGAAGCCTGAAACCGTGCCCCTTGTCAGTACTAAGTATTAGCGACTGGTGTTAGGGGGCAGAACCTTTGGGAAGTGATTAGGGTCGGATGAGACCTAGGGCTGGAGCCCCCAGGACAGGGGTCAGGGCCCTTCTAAGAGGGAGAAGGGAGCCTGCTGCTCTTGCTCTGCTCTCTGCCGTGTGAGGATACAGTCAGAACGGTCAGTCCGCAACCTGGAAGAGGGCCCTCACCAGAACCCAAATGTGCTGCGCCCCAATCTACTTCCAGCCTCCAGGAATGTGAGAATGAATTCCTGCTTTGGTTATGGTGCAGCAGCCCGAGCTAAGGGAATAAGTGGACGGGCCCCCATCCCTTCTATCCAGCCATCAACTGCAAAGTTGATTTAAAAAACCTGAGTGAGACAACAACAAATGTTGGCGAGGATGTGGAGAAAGGGGAACCCTCCTACACTGCTGGTGGGAACGTAAACTAGTTCAACCACTGTGGAAAGCAGTATGGAGGTTCCTCAAAAAACTAAAAATAGAGAAGGGGGGAGCCTTGTAAACATAATGTTCTTCATGTAATTGTAGATTAATGATATAAAAAAAACAAAAACAAAAAAACTAAAAATAGAAATACCATTTGACCCAGGATTTCCACTCCTAGGAATTTACCCTAAGAATGCAGGAGCCTGGTTTGAAAAAGACAGGTGCACCCCTATGTTTATTGCAGCATTATTTACAATAGCCAAGAAATGAAAGCAACCTAAGTATCCTCAGTAGATGAATGGATAAAGAAGATGTGGTACATATACACAATGGAGTATTATTCAGCCATAAGAAGAAAATAAATCCTATCAGTTGCAACAACATGGATGGAGCTAGAGGGTATTATGCTCAGTGAAATAAGCCAGGCGGAGAAAGACAAGTATCAAATGATTTCACTCATTTGTGGAGCATAGGAACAAAGCAAAACTGAAGGAACAAAACAGCAGCAGACTCACAGAACCCAAGAATGGACTAACAGTTACCAAAGGGAAAGGGACTGGGGAGGAGGGGTGGGAAGGGAGGGATAAGGGGGAAAACGGGGCATTACGATTAGCACACATAATGTAGCAGTGGGGGACACAGGAAAGGCAGTATACACAGAGAAGACAAGTAATGATTCCATAGCATCTTACTACGCTGATGGACAGTGACTGTAATGGGGTATTTGGGGAGGACTTGATAATGGGGGGAGTCTAGTAACCATAATGTTGTTCAAGTAATTGTACATTAATGATACCAAATAAAAAAACCTGAGTGAGTTCTTGCTACAGTCCTGAACTACTCAAATGAAAATGTGGATATAAACATTCTATATCCTATATAGTCTATTAGTAATTCTATTAATAGAATATGGATATTTCACATTTTATCCTCAAAACAACTGCATTTTGTTGAATATTAGACACCAGTAGTTCTAAGATACACCATTATTTTATATACTATTAAGAATGTTAAAAACGTCTATTAGATGTATCTTTACTTGTAAACACATCCCAATTTTAGGGACATTAACATGCGAATCTTGAAAGAAACAAAACATATCATCACCCCTGTTTTAGAGATAAGAAAATTAGTTACACAGTTTTCAAAGAGTAGGGCCAAGATTAAGCACCTTGGAAGTTTGATTTTGGGGCTTGGGCTCTGAATCTGTGTAAACACTGCCTCTTTCTTTAGGGAACACTGCCAGCTCTACATCTTTGGGTGTCAGGGGAGCCTGCTGAATATCACCCCAAATCTACTCCCCTCTTCTTTCTTTAGCATTACAACCCTTGAGTTGCCATTGGCACATGGTAGCTAAAAACTACATTTCCCAGCCTCCCTTGCAGCTAGATGTAGTCATGTGACTATGTTTTATCCAGTGGGGTATAAGCAGAAGAGACAAGTAAGACTTCTGGCCCTTGTCCTTACAGGGAAGAGGGAGAGCCCTTCATTTCCTCTTCCCTCTTTGCTGGAATGTACTGTGCAGGCAGGAGCCAGAGCGGCCGTGCAGGCAGGAGCCAGAGCGGCCGGCCATCTTAGAACTTATGATGGAAACTACACACTGGGGTTGGAGAGCAACAAGATAAAATACAAAAGAGTACCTAGAGTTGCCATGTTGGCCTGAAATGCTTAATCTTAGGCAAGTGTGAAAGAAACTTCTATCTTGTCAAACCACTGTTATTTTGGCTTTTGTTAAAGCAGCCAAGATGTCATCCCAATTAACGCACACCATTATATACTGATACTGCCCTGGAGACTCAGTCCCTGCCCTCCGAGAGCAGGTTCACTCAGTGAGAGGGCAGCTGACACACATGAGATGACGCTAAGCAAGGAGCAGACCCAGCTGAATGTCAGCTCCTCACGCAGACTTGGGTAACTCAGGTGTTAGTTGCTTGCATATCTTGATGTTTGCTTTCTCCACATCCCACCCATGTAGGGTAGGAAAATCAGCGTAACTCACTTTTCTGTGTTCCCTTACCCAACTCCTATCACCTATACCTTAACAGGTAAAAAGTTTTCTTGACAGGCAGGCATTTCAGATGGAAGCTATGGGCCTGCCTTCATGTCCTAGAATGGTTCCCCCTTCACGGTACATCCCACTTGTCCTTGCTGACTCCCCCCACCCCCCAACGGCCAACTCCCTGTGGTCCTGACCAGGCTGATTTTGCCCCCACCCTTTACCAGTCTAGAGCATGGCTCATGGCCCAGCCTAACCAGCCAGGGTTCTTCATCCCTGCGGCCACAGTGACTGATTTAGAGGTAAGACTCTAGCCCAAGATGAATCAGTTAGCACTTTTACTAAGAACTGATATGTTGATGTTGGGAGAGTGAAGATCTATCTCCTCAACTCAGATTTTGAGCTGTAGGGATTACAAAATCTATTACAATGAATATATAACAAATTTTCCCAAGCCTAGTAACAGAAGATAACTATTTACTATGCTTAAAGATTCTGTGGGTTAAGACAAAGCTCAATGTGGGTGACCTTTCTGCTCTATAGGGTCTGGAGCCTCAACCGACATCTCCAAAGCTAGAGACTGGAATTATCTGACAGCTCGGCCTTCCGGTTTGCCGGCTGATGTTGGCTGTCAGCTGGGGCCTGTTTCTCTCCACGTGGGCCTCTCTGTGAGGGCTAACTTGGGCTTCCTTGCACCATGGTTGCTGGCTTCCAAGAGCTCGTGTCCTAAAAGAGAGGAAGCCAGGCAGAAGCTGTGTGCCTTTTAAGGCCTGGCCGTGGACGGTCCAGAATGTCACTCCCACCATTTTCTACTGGTTGAAGCGGTTACAAAGGCATTCAAGATCAAGAAGAGGGAACATAAACCCTACCTCTTGAAAGAAGTATGTCAACATGTTTTAGAAGAACATGTAGGATGGGACATATGTTGATGTGGCCAAACTTGGAATATATAACCTGCCACAAAAGTCTGGAGCCACTACCATTCTTAGTCAAACGGATGAGGATATATTCTACACAATGAAGCCAACACAGATGAAAATGGATCAAAGAGAAGGAGAGATGTCCTTTGGGCCCCTGGATCCAGCAGTACTTGAAGCTCAGCTCACCTGTGCATTTTCTTTTCCAGATAGTCAGCCAATAAGTATTATTTTGGTTTAGGTGTTTGGGTTGCATTTGTATAATCTGCAGCCTAGAGCAACACACAGACCACACGGTCACCAAGATGTTCAGCTACGCCAGGACTTAGAGCAGTCAGCAGCACGAAGCCCTAGCTGGTGCTCCAGAATGACACGTTTTCCTCTGTTCTTGCCAACCAGAATCCCCAGGCCAGCATCCCCAGTAGGAATTGCCCTCACTTTACAGGGCAAGAATTGATGACAGACAGGTTTTTGTTTGGCTTGATTATAGGCAGCCTAAGTGTTCCCTTCTGCTATGAGTATAATACAGGGGAGCATCTGGAAAGTGCTATAAAAACGATGCAGATCAAGGTGGTAGGCAGCACAAGGGGAGCAGCCGTAGGCCTGAACAGCCTCCAGGCTGGGCCCCGGGGGACATGCCAGGCCTGGGACAGAGAGGACCAGCCGCTCTGGCATCACACACCTCACCCCTAATTTTCACAGGAACTCTGCAAGGGAGGTCTTACCTTCATGTTACAGAGGAGAAAACTGGGGCTGAGAGAATCCATGCAACTTGCCCAAGAACCACAGCAGGAAGTTGTGAAGCCAGCCGTGTGGTTTGCTGACTGCAGAGCCTGAATTCTTTCCGCGGAGCCCGTGGGGCCTGAGTGGCAGCGGCAGGCCGTTCTGGGAGGCTTGGTGAGTCTGTCCCCTGGAGGAGCAGGGAGGGGAGGGACTGTCATGGGAGGTGTTGATGGTGGCCAGAGGGACAAGGCCTGGGGTCCTGCCAAGACCATTGTTCAGTGGCCTCTCTGGAAGCAGCGGCTGGCCACCCTGAGCAGGGTTTCAGCTGCGGCTTCGTGGCTGCTGACTGGCCCCTGCTCACCGCCTCTTGTTTGGCACTTGGCTGGGTAGACAGAAATGAGTCACACCCGGCCCTTCCTAAGCCCCCCTCTCGCTGCCTGGGGCACAGGCTGCCTGCCAATCCCGAGCAGAGCATGGCCTGAGGGGCCCGGAGGCGGGAGGGGAGGGAGCCCTGGGGGTGGTGGTCCTCCTGCGGTGAGGACTTCATCCCTGTGCAGGGACCATCCTGGCTGGGGACCTGGAATTTGGGGCCTGGGCTGGTCCCGTGACACCACTTCAGAAGTCTGAGTCCCAGGGCCGCTGTGATTCCCTGGGCAAGTCTCCTCCACTCTGCCTCCCAACTGCTTGTATGTAAAAGGGAGCAAGGTGATCCCAAGAGCAGCCAGACGGCTGGAGAAGCCCACCTCCCAGACCCCGCAGGCACTGTGCCGCTCTAGGTCCTGCTGCAGCCCGCTATCCGTCTCTCCTTTCTATTCCGTGACTGCCTCCCCAGCCCCAACATGGTTAGCAAGTCGGCTTCTGTTACTTGCAACCCCAAAGCCCTAACTGAAAGAGTGACCCAGCTGGGCACTGCGCTGTGCCCATGTGGTCAGCTGCCAACATCCCAAAGCGGACTGGCGTCCTTGCCTCAAAGGACCTGTGCTGCAGTGTTTTATCTGCTTCTGTGGTGACCCAGAGCCCCCTCGGTCCCCAGAGCCCTGCAGGAGGGATCCTGGTGAGGGGACAGAGTCGACATGGGAAGTGTAGCGGAGAAGCACCCTTAGTCTGAGCAGGGTGCCTTCCCGAACTGGGGTGTGGCCTCATGTATCAGAGTTGCTGGGGAAGGCAAGGCAGGATGTGATTAATGCCGGCAAGGGGGTGTGATAGCCGCCAGCCCACGGCCTCATTGTTAGAGCTCAAATCCAGCCTCCTGGCCCCCCTTGCTTGCTGCCCGCCCTGCCCTGCTCCATGCCAAGTCCCCTCTCCTCCCTTCCAATGTACAGATTCATGGTGCCAGGCACTTAAAAATAGCATCCTACCCAAAATGTAGTCGTGAGACGGAACTCCAGAAAAGGAGAAAGCTTCTCCTGGCTCGCCTTGGAGCACACGGACTCTGCAGTGGCCTGTGCCTGGTGCTGACAAAGGGCTTCTCCCTGGCGCCTTCTGTTCCACACGGGGAAGGGAAAGCCGTGTGGTGAGCTCCCTACCCTAAAGCCAGCATTATGATTCAACAGAGCTGATTACTGGGCATCACTTGTACCATCTAGTGCCATTCTACACCCTGGCCTGGGAGAGGGGGCTGACCTGAAGAACATATCCCCCACCTTCCTCAACACTGGGGGTCCCTGGCATGACATGAGAGGAAGGAAGAAGACGCGGCCAGGGACTTATTTCCTAGCTTCCAACCTACAAGGTCACCATGGCTGGCTGTGACCTTGATCTCTCCACCCAGCCTCTGTGCTGTCAAGTCAGTGACCTGCCTGACTGCATTTCCTGACATGCTTTCTTTTACTGCATTGTTGGTAATAGCGGAAATCCAGAAGGAGCTGAAATGTCCCAAAACAGAGTTCAGTTAGTTACAACGAAGGCACCGAAGATTCTATGTGGCCTTTTAGAAGCATCTTCTGGGCTGTCATGTCTCTCTCAGTGTGAGACATCATCATTTGTTATTGGCACTGCCCATTTCATAACCCCCTTTGGGGAAAAGGAAAGAGAAAAGAATAGTCGCACGTTGCTTTTGACAATGATTCTAAAACACACCAGTTAAAGTGTGGAAAAATATGCACTGTGGCAAAATGTAGTCATTTGGCAGAAGTATTCTTAGTACATTTTTAAGTTTAAAGAAGGTAGGTTATGCAACATCATGCCTGGTAATAAGAAAAACTAGCATATATACACACATGTAAGCTGTACTCATTTAATAGTGAACTGAGTCTATGATATATACACACTAGAAAAAAGACTGGTAGGAACCAGAACAAAGAGCTAGCAGTATGTCCCTCCAGAGCATGAGGCTATGAGTGCTTCTGGTTTTCTTCTGGAATTTCTCCGTGTTTTCTGACCAGAGGAATGAGATCTGCCCCTCATGGCCCCCTTTCCGGGCACCAGCACTTACCTGGGCTGGATGTGTTAGTGCAGTGACCCCATCTGGTCTTGGCTACCTGTAGCAGGGGGACGCTTCTAATTGCCATTTTGCAGATTAGAAGACCGCAGATTAAGCAATTTTCCCAAGGCCACACAGTTATTAAGTGGGAGAGTCAGGATTCAAACTCTGGTCCACGTGATTCCAGAATGGAGGCCCTAAACACTATTACAGACACGGCCTCTCCACGAGCCTGCTCTTTTCGTGAGAGGGCCTCTAACGGCAGCCCCTGTCTGTTCTGGCTGGGAAGAGGAGCCCCTCACCTTGCTATTCCGGGCTGAGGGCTGGAGTTGGGGCTCCAGAACAACCCATGTGTTTGGGGATGTAAAAAGACCACGACTGGGTTGAGTAGCTGATCCCACCAGTGTGGCCGACTCAGACCCTCTCAGAGGTGCTGTGGGCCGAGGCTGGATGAGGGCACGGGTGGCCCCGCATGCTGTGCTGGGTCCCTGCACCTTTGTGGTGTCTTCCCGTCCTGCTGAAAGGAGCTCTTAGGGTTCCTCAAGGGAGAAACTGTCTTAATGTCCTTTCTTCTCAACTAGGTGGCCAAAGGGGCAGCTGGGAGCCCTCCAAGCAGTGGGGCAGGGGAGTGTATCCATTTTCTGGAACTTAGCTGAGAATCTTTTCTCCACGTGACCCTTAGAAACCGTTCCAAAGAAACAAAACAGCATCACGGCCTGCAGCCAAATTTCTCCAGGCTCTAGACTCGGTGCAGCCATGGCAACAGTCTGAGGGGGCAGGACGGTCCCATTGCCCAGATGAGCAAGGCTGAGGATCAGCAAGGTGAAGTGAAAGTCCCACAGCCAGAAGCCAGCCTGAGCTCAGAACGATGCCCTGCCGCCCCGTTTCAGCCTCCCTTGCGCGCTGGACTCCTTGAGGAAGATGGTGGAAGTTACGGACATCCACTTGAGGAAAGGGCACAGGCGTTTGCATGCACAGCACGCAGAGGTCAGGGAGGCCCAGCTGCCCTCAGAGGCCGTCACTAATGACCCCACCAGCTTTCATTCTCCAGGGCCAGAGAGGGGAAGGGGAGGGGGAGGGGGAGGGAGGGTGCTCGTCCCCCGCCCACCTGCCCCAGCCTTGACGGGGAGAAGTACCGGAACTGGGGTTTCCCTGTGTATGTCCTGTGCACATAGGACCTGAATTCTATGCATGGCTGTCCCCCAACATTTCTGGCTACTGGGAGGCTCAAGGCTCTTCTGCACCTCAATGTTTAAACTTGCAGGACTCATTTCAGACTTCTGACCTCCAGAACTTGTGAGATCATAAATTCATGTTGTCTAAGTTATGGAGTTCGAGGTAATTTGTTACAGCAGCCACAGGAAGCTAACACGTCTGCCCAGGAGAAAACATAACACCATCCAATGTTTATTTCCCAGTTTCCCCAGAGAAAGAAAGGAAGCTCACAAGACTCTGAAGCCTGCCCTCCGAGGAAGATCTAAACTCCCGTCTCGGAATATGCCAAGATGTCAGGCGACTACTACGACATCAGCTCACTTCACTGCAGCCCACCTCGGCCACGCTCCAGGTACCCCAGGTAAGAAACCAGCACTGGAATATGAAAAACTGGACAGTTTCACTTAGCAGCCTTGACTTCATTCTGGTTTTATTAGTCATTGATAAGACACTCCTGGCCACTGCTCTTGGGTGCCAGCCACACGTCTCCACATGGTACCCGGCCACATGGCAGCCCCGTAAGGTGGCACGCGTCACACAGAGGAAACCGAGGAGCAGAGAGGGCGCGGCACGCTCAGGCCACCCAACAGGAGACCCAGACCGCAGGTCCCCAACGCCCTGGCCTCTCCCAGCTCTCTCTCCTTCCCGATGTCGCTAGCGATTAACTGACCCAGCCAGGATGGAGAGGGTCCCAGCACAGTCCCTCAGGATGAGGTGCAGCACGGGGCCACAGCCGTCAGGTGACGGGCAGTGCTGTGTGGGTGTCCAGCGAAGGAGGAGGAGCTGGTGGTCGCCCAGGCACCCAATCCTCAGTTACCCATGGCAGTGGGCCCAGCGGAGGGTCAGAGGGCGAGCAGGGACGTTCCAGCCACTTGTGAGCATGCGGAGAGCTAGACTGAGGTCAAGGCTCACACACTGAGGAGGGCAGAATGTAGAGGCAGAAAGAGCTTGGGTCCTCAAAGGTGTCCTCAAGCTGATGAATTAACCCAGTCCGGAGCATTCTTACCTCACGACTTTTGGACAACTTTTTGAGCTGCTAGTCAGTAGGTTACATGGATAAAATCATACCTAATGTCGGAAGTGTGCATGGATAGTGAGTAGAATGTGTTATTGCAAAATGTTATCACACATGTAACACAGAAGAATTTGGTCAAACACAGTTGATCAAAAATCTGAAGATGTATAAATCAAATCAATTATTTTTCACATTAACAATCAGTTCCCAAATGTGGGTTGATAGGTGCGTTGGCCAGGTGATCTCTGACAGCTCCTTTACCGCTTTTCTTCATCTGCTAGTTAAGAAGTTAACTCACATGACCACCAAATTCTCCTCCCGCTCAAATCTTTCCTATCCTGGAATTAATGCTCTATGTTATAAGGAAATATTAGCAATATTTTGGGGAAAAAAACCCACTTTAAAATCACTTGGGTAGAACTATAATTACACATGACAAATCATAATTGATAGAAAAGATCCCCCACTAACTGGAAAAATTAGCACAGTGGCATCTTTACAGAAGAAAATGCTTCTGTTTGAGAGAAGCATTGCAAAAGCTTATTTAGGAAACCAGAGTGACCACTGGCAAACATTTAATAAGTGCCGTTTGTGTACAAGACAGCCATCTAGAGCTGGAAGCCCAACGTGACAAAAAGAATTTCAGCTTCTGCTCTTAGGGAGCTTAGGGTTTAACTAAGCTTTCAGCGTATGTGTGTTGACAGGACTGACCTTCCGCTGGGACATGTCAGCACAGCCTTACAGTACCTGACAGCCAGGGATGGCTCTCATGGGCCCGTGGATGCTCTCGTGGATTGCTATCCCTGCATAAAAGAAAACAAGTCTCAGCACCAAGAATCACGTTTGACACATGGACCAGTGGTTTAAAATACGTCAGCCACAGGAACGATTCTTCAAGCACAATCTTAAGCTCACGCCCGCTCTGCATCACGCACAGAAGCACACACAGATGCATATATATTAGAGCCCTGTGGTTAAAAGGCAAAGGCCTCTACTTGGTCAGGAACCCCCACACGTGATTAGGACCTCACAGTGGAGAGGACTCAGTGTCTGTCCTTGCTGTCTACACGAGGCAACTGGGCCTCGGTCTGTTCATCTGAGAAAGGCGCCTCCAGTCGGTCTCAATGGCCGTTGTTTGCACCTAGACACCTGAGCCATGTTGAAGAGACTCACTGTACACTGACCCTCCTCTCCCACAAGTTGTCATCTCCACCCAGGGCAGCAGGATTTGGGATGGGGAAACCTTTGTTCTAGTCTTGCTCTCCTTTCCCAAGGCCTGATCTCCTTGGCCTGGGGAAGATTAGGATCTATTGATTTCAAAGCATGTCACAAAGGCTCAATGAGGCATGAAAGTGCTTTGTCCCCTGGCATCCCTGCCCTTCCTGCTTCTGGTGCCAAAACCTTCATCTCCACAGGGCTGGCAGGAGGCATGGTGACCTGCCAGCCTCAAGGCCTACTTCTGTCACCTGCTCTCTGTCCTTCAGCAAATGACTTACCGCTCTGTGCCCCCTGCATGGAACCCCCTGGGTAAATGGCAGTGATTGTGATGACATATTCCATTCTTGTTCTCTAACTCGGAAATGGCTTAAACCAAATCCGGGGGTGGGAGGCGTCTGATCACAGGACCTAAACACACACACACTAAGGTAAAGGGTACTCCTTTGGCATGGAGAACTGCTCAAAGTCCAGGTGACATGGGGCAGGTCTTGCCTTGGCCCTGACTGGTCACATTTATTGTGCTGAGACTCTCTGGGATGCCCCCGCCCCAACCTACATCAGGACACAGGAATGAAGATCCCCTAGGAATCCTGACACATTTCCTGAGCATCCACCAAGCACCTGCTAAGCATCTAATTCTCCAGACATCCTTGGAAGTAGACATCTTCATCTCCATTTTGCAGATGAAGGAGGGATACTGGGAGAGGAGGTGAACTGCAGGGGATGCTGAGAGCCGGGTTAGAATCTCACTGTGAATTCTGGAGCTCCTGCCCTTAACTTCTCTGATCCATCAGAGAGAAGATGGGTTTGGGGAGGCTCCTGTGGGCAGACCACAGTATCGGCCAGGAATGTGTTCAGCAGCGGGTAGCAGAGTCCAAATGACTCAGATAGTTATGGGTTTATTTTTCCCATGTGAGAAGCTTTGTGAGCAACTGGGTGGTGGCAGGCAAAGGTTCTGGGTGAGTCTCCCTCATGCAGCCATAGCCACCCAACACGTTGGCCACACTGTGTTCAAGGAAGCTATGATGGGGAGGGCAAAGAGGTGTACCTCCTAGCAGAGCAGCAGATTTCCAGGAACCCCTCGGCAGGCTTTTACTTGCATCTTATTGACCAGAAGTGGATCACATGGTTGCTCTTGGATACCAGGAAGCTGAGCATGTAAAAATTTTGTTTTCCAACCATTATAGTCAGAGATGGTGAGATAACAGGTTGGGAATGGCTTTTTGGTAGTTCAATGGCAGTATCACACATTCACTGAGTGGCTGTCCCCAGTCTTGCCTTGGAGACCAGATCAATGTCCTGGGGCTGCTGGAACACAATACCACAAATGGGCAGGTGCTTCTTTTTTTTTTTTTTTTTTTTTTTTAGTTTTTTAATTTTGATATCATTAATGTACAATTACTTGAACAACAAACATTATGGTTACTAGACTCCTCCCATTATTAAGTCCGCCCCCCCATACCCCATTATAGTCACTGTCCATCAGCATAGTAAGATGCTACAGAATCATTACTTGTCTTCTCTGTATGTACTGCCTTTCCCATGTCCCCCTGCTACATTATGTGTGCTAATTGTAATGCCCCATTTTCCCCCTTATCCCTCCCTTCCCACCCATCCTCCCCAGTCCCTTTCCCTTTGGTAACCGTTAGTCCATTCTTGGGTTCTGTGAGTCTGCTGCCGTTTTGTTCCTTCAGTTTTTGCTTTGTTCTTATACTCCACAGATGAGTGAAATCATCTGATACTTGTCTTTCTCCGCCTGGCTTATTACACTGAGCATAATACCCTCTAGCTCCATCCATGTTGTTGCAACCGGTAGGATTTGTTTTCTTCTTAAGGCTGAATAATATTCCATTGTGTATATGTACCACATCTTTATCCATTCATCTACTGATGGACACTTAGGTTGCTTCCATTTCTTGGCTATTGTAAATAGTGCTGCAATAAACATATGGGTGCATCTGTCTTTTTGAAACTGGGCTGCTGCATTCTTAGGGTAAATTCCTACAAGTGGAATTCCTGGGTCAAATGGTATTTCTATTTTGAGTTTTTTGAGGAACCTCCATACTGCTTTCCACAATGGTTGAACTAATTTACATTCCCACCAGCAGTGTAGGAGGGTTCCCCTTTCTCCACATCCTCACCAACATTTGTTGTTTGTCTTTTGGATGCTGGCCATCCTTACTGGTGTGAGGTGATATCTCACTGTGGTTTTAATTTGCATTTCTCTGATGATTAGCGATGTGGAGCATCTTTTCATGTGCCTGTTGGCCATCTGAATTTCTTCTCTGGAGAAGTGTCTGTTTAGCTCCCTGTCCATTTTTTAATTGGATTATTTGCTCTTTGTTTGTTGAGGTATGTGAGCTTTTTATCTAATTTGGATGTCAACCCCTTATAAGATATGGCATTTATGAATATACTCTCCCACACTGTAGGATGTCTTTTTGTTGTGCTGATAGTATCCTTTGCTGTACAGAAGCTTTTCAGCTTGATATAGTCCCATTTGTTCATTTTTGTTTTTGTTTCTCTTGCCCGGGGAGATATGTTCATGAAGAAGTTGCTCATGTTTATGTCCAAGAGATTTTTGCCTATATTTTTTTCTATGAGTTTTATGGTTTCATGATTTACATTCAGGTCTTTGATCCATTTTGAGTTTACTTTCATGTACAGGCTTAGACAATGATCTAGTTTCACTGTCTTGCATGTAGCTGTCTAGTTTTGCCAACACCAGCTGTTGAAGAGGCTGTCATTTCCCCATTGTATATCCATGGCTCCTTATCATATATTAATTAACCATATATGCTTGAGTTTATATCTGAACTCTCTATTCTGTTCCACTGGTCTATGGGTCTGTTCTTGTGCCAGTACCAAATTGTCTTGATTACTGTGGCTTTGTAGTAGAGCTTGAAATCAGGGAATCTAATTCTGCCTGCTTTATTCTTCCTTGTCAGGATTGCTTTGGCAATGGCAGGTGCTTCTTAAAACAGAAATGGGTTCCCTCACAGCTCTGGAGGCCAGAAATCCAAAATTCCAGGTGTGGGCAGGGCCATGCTTCTTCTGAAGGCTCCAGGCATCCTTGGCTCCTGGCTACATCCCTCCAACCTCTACCTCTGTCCTCACAGGGTCTCTTCCTGTGGGTCTCCTTATGACAAGAGCCCTGCTGGATTAGGACCCACACTAAAGATCTTGCTTCAACCTCATAATATCTGTACTAGCCCTATTTCCAAATAAGGTCATGTTCATAGGCACTGGAGGTCAGGACTACAACACATCTTTTTGGAGTCCTTTGTTTCTTCTTTTTATTGTATCTTTTTAAAAAAGTTGAGGTACATACAATAAAATGCATAAACTTGAGTGTACGTTCTTGAACACCTTTTTTGGGGACACAATTCAATCCCTAACGAGGATCATGTCAGCCTGCTGTCTTCATCGGGGGAGAGGGTGAAGGACCAGGCCTGCTCCCTTTAGAGGATGAAGACATCTTCCTCCAAGATCAGACCCCCAGCCCTCACCCCTGCCCCCAGGGCCTTGGTCAGTCTTGCCTTGGTGGGGGCTTCCCCACCCCCCTTCTCTTTCCTCATACTCCCTCCCTGGAAGCCCTCCAAAGCGCTCTGCTGCAGGGGCTGTTTGCCGCTCCTCCTACACGAGGGTTTCCCCAGACCCACGGGTCCCGGAGCCTGCCAGAGACGGAACGGCTTAAACCCCTAAGCTGCCCTGCTTGGCACCAGCCTTTCCTCCCTCCTAATACCTGGTACCTGCCATCCACCTGCCTCCTCAATGTTCAGGGCTCACCTTCCAGGGGCCAGGGGTCAACTGTTCAGGCAGGGGCTCGGCTCCCCTCCTGGCCTAGAACTGGCTGCAGTTAACCGTCCCAGGGGACACTTGTGTTTAGCCAAAGCTTCGAATGTCACTTCTCCAGTCCTCAGCTCTGTGATGGGATGAGGAAACTGTGCTGGGGAGATCTGCCTGAGCCACGCAGCTTAACTGCAGAGATGGGTGGAGTGCATAGGCCTTATACCTGAGGGTCACAAAGCCCAACATCTATTAGCACTGCTACACACCAAGTGGTTCACACTGACCAGCTCGACTCCGACGACGAGGTGGAAGGTAACATGCCCAGCACTAGGAGTATCTAGAGCTATGATGTACAAGAAGCCGGCAACTCACTTCTTTTTCGGTATATGGGTTGGGGAGGCACAATTTTCTGGGATGTTACTCCAACAGGAAAATTGTGTTAAGGAACTTTACCAAGATTCCTCCTCTAGGAATGCATAAAACACCAGGAGAAAATGTGGTTGGACCCACCTGGTTCCCTGGTCTTGAGGAACTGCTCAACCCTAAGAGGACACATGTGTCTGATTTTCATTAACCTCTGAAGCCACGGTTCATTTTGATATCTGTGTATCTTGAGCAGCACCAGAAGTTCTCGGGGATGGACCAGCTGAATACACGAAGGTGAGGTGGGAGAAAGGACGGGAACTGCCTACCCCAAAACTCACTGTTACCCTGGTCGTATTTAGTGCCCCCACTCCAAGACTATCACTAAGAGCAGAGGTGTGTTCATTTTTGCTGCATTGCAAGTTAGCACAAACTTAGTGGCTTAAAACAACATCCATTTGTTATCTGATAGTTCCACAGGCCAGAAACCTGAACAGGCTTGACTGGGTTCTCCACTCAGGAACTCACAGGCAGACATTAAGGTGTTGGTGTCTGGGTTCTTATCTGCAGGAGAATCTACTTCCCAGTGCAATCAGGCTGTGGTAGAATCCACCTGCTTGAGGCTGTAGGTCCTTGCTGGCTGTAGACTGCCACTTTATGCCTGGAAGCTACCCACATTCCTTCCCTCAGGGCCCTGTCTTCAAAGCAACAACATCATGAAATATCCTCTGACCCTTCTACTATCACTGATGTTGCCTTCTGCCACCAGCCACAGGAAACTCTCTGCTTTAAAATTGTTTACCTGATTGGGTCAGATTCACCCAGGTCATCTCTGTCTTAAGGTCACCTGAGCTGGAACTTCACAACTGCAAACTCTCTTCACACAGCACCTAGATCAGTGGTTGGCTCACGTGGGGCTGGGGAGCCTGTGGGGCCATCCTGAGAATTCTGCTTACCCTGGAAGGTCTTACAGGTAGATTAGATGCTAAGGCCTCTCCTCTGGCTCTCTGGACAGGAATGGCACCACAAAATGGGCCCTCTTTTGGCACAGAAGAATTTGTTGGAATTCAATGGCATCTGGTCCTCCAAGGAGACCCAGATATTCATACTGAGCAGGCCTGTTTTCTGTAGGGCTGTGGGATGGGCCATCTTTCAGCTCAGACTGAGGAGAGTTGGCTACTGGGTTTCTTCTTCCGTCAGGACATTTTGAAGTGACAAGCTGTCAACGCTTTCCAAAACCGATTCTCAGAGTGAAGTGTAATGAGTTTCCCAACACAGCAGATTCTTCATCACCAGGCAGGTGGTCCCAACCGCAACATATCTTGGGGGGAGGGGTCCCTGAGCTCCCACCATGCAGACTCCAGTGCTCCAGACAAGCCTTCTGTTCCCTCACTGCATTGGGTTGAATAGGGTCCCTTCAAAATTCACATCTACCTGGAACCTATGAATGGGACCTTATTTGTAAATAGGGTCTTGGCAGATTTAATCATTTTAAATGAGGCCACACAGGATAGGGTGGCCCCTAAATCCAATGACAGGTACCCGTATGGAAGAGGGCAGTTGGCACACAGATGCAGAGAGGAGCAGGCCACATGAAGATCGAGGCAGAGGTTGGAGTGATGAGGCTATGAGCTAACGGACACCAAAGCCCACCGGCAGCCTCCAGGAGCTGGGAGACACGCACAGTACAGTCTTCATCAGACCCCTCATAAAGAACTGACCCTGCTCACACCTTGATTGCAAACTTCTGGCTTCCAGAGCTGTGAGAGTAAACTTCTGTTTTAAGCCACCAGGTTTGTAATAATTTATGACAGCCCTAGGAAACTAATACACCCACTATGTGGATGTTTTTAAATTTAATCTCTGGTTGGCCAAAGACATCACCACTCCCTATTTTACAACACCATGTACCATGTCTCATTTATGTTCTGTCTGGCTCTTTAAAGCATTTTAATTTGCAAACCCTAGATTAATTAATACATTTAATAAAACTGGGTTTCAAAAGCAAATACCTCATACTATACATAAGAATAAACTCCAGATGGAGCAGGAATGTAAAAAATATGAAACTATCTATGTAATAGAAGAAAACATGGGTTAATTTCTTTAAAGCCTGGGTGTAGGGGAAAGTTTTCTAACCACAACTCAAAATCCAGATGCAATCATAGACGAGATCAATAAATTGAACTACATAGAAATTAAAGAAAAAAAAACTTTCTCAAGGCAAAAACACCATAAGTGAAGTCAAAGGCAAGTGACAAACTGGGAGAGATTTCTAACATAAATCGCAGACAAAGGACTACTATCTCTAATATATTAAAAATAAACTTGAAAACTGGCAGAAACAAAGACCCAAAATCTGATAGAAAAATGGGCAAAAAACATGAATAGGCAGTTCATTTTTAAACAGATACAAAAGTGGTATCCATACTGGTTCTCTGACCCTGCCAGACTCTGAGCTCCCTGTTATAATTTAATAAATCTGTTTCTGCTCAAACCAGACATTGTAGATTCTGCTGTTTGCAGTTTATTTGGTGAGCACAGGCTATTTCCAGATATCAGTCCACCTTGAGCCGTGAAGACTCTCCAACCTATAGCATATCCAAAAATTGTTTACACTGGACTCTGGAGACAATTTTAAAAGAGTTCATGGATGTGTTTTCAAGCAGTCACTGTCTTATTGCACAGAAAGAGTATCACCTTCTAGGGTGACCACTCTCAAGAGGAAGAGATACTGGCTTGGGTGAGCTGTGGTATGTTTGTTTAGAAAGAAACCTTCCATATTTTAGAGTTATACCTTGTCACCTAAACAATATGCTATCTGCCTTTGGGATGTATTTTTCACCCACACTCAAGTCTGGGTGTGCCTTATGCTAGAGACTTTGAACCAAGCACTGAAGACTTGATTGGGACGGCACTGGGAAGCAATCCAGTTTCTCCATCTTTATCCTCGCCTCATACTTCTTGGAAACCCTCTCGATCTAGAGAGGGAGATCGGGTTTCAGCCTGGAGCAAAGTCCAGGGTAAGCAGAGCTGCCCTTTGAAAATCAGCAGAGCATATATCCAACAATAGGGGATCAGTTGAGATTGTGGTACTGCCAAACAAGATTCTGGGTGCTCTTGAGAAAACCATGATTTAGCAGAGGGCCCATAATATGGCTAGACACCTGGGGTATGTTAAGGGGAAAAAAACAGGTCACACAATGTGGAGTACAGTGTTATTTTTGTGGGGAATACCATTTTTGTAAAAATAGGTGTGCACAAATACATATGAATATAAAAGTGTCTAGGAGGATGCATTTTAAAATATTAATGGTTATGGTTGAAGAGTGAGAATATTTGTGAATTTTACATGATTCACATTTACATAATTTACATTTTATCAGTGAGATATAGTCTCCTTACAAGGGGCATGTACTAACTCAATAATCAAACAGAACAATACAGTCAAGTATATATTATAAAGTTTATATATAAAATATTTGTATGTCATATATTTAAAATTTGTGGATAAATTATTATTAATAATAAAAAAATAGTATTACTATATACTCCAGAAAATGTATGTATGTCAGGGTGGAGTGGGAGAAATAGATGAAACACAGCAGAATGTCATCTCTGTTGAAGCTGGGCAACAGGGACATGGGGACTGCATTATTCTCTTGACTTTTAGGTAAATTTGAAATTTTCCATAATAAAAAGGTAAACAAAACACACAAAACTGAGAGCATCAGTGAATTAACTGTTGGCTTTCAGAGGATATCATTATTGTGATGTGAGAAATGTAGAAATGTGAAAAACAAATAATATACAACAGATATAAGGCTGTACAACTTAATGATGGGAATCCACGAGCCATTGGCTGTGTGACCTCCGAAAGCCTCAATTTCCCTGTCTGTAAAATAGGGAGGATCCTTGTCTATTGGGAGGTCTATAATATAGACTTAATTCTGATTATTTTTGTGGCGACTGCTGTTCGATCCAGGGAAGCACACTAGAAGCTGGAGCAAGACCTCTACACCCCAGAGGAGCTTTCAGACTTGGATGTGTGCCAGGGCCATTGAGATGCTAACAAAATGCAGGGTCCAAGGCCCCACATAGAAGGAGTTTCACTTGGTAACTGGAGTCAGGCGTCGGGGGTCTGCACCTTGAATCATAGCCCACTGGGAAAACCGTGCATCTAGCCCAAGGCCAAAGACACCCTGGACAGCAGGTCTGCCCTGAAGGAAAATGGGTGGCTATGCACAAACAGGGCTGCGTGTCATTTGGGACAACTTCCCATTTATGACTCTAGCTGGACTTTGTCAGCAGTCATGGCTAGAAAAAACTGGCATGTGACAGACACTACTGGAGTCTCTTGTTTGAAGACATAGAGAATAAACAACATGTCACCTTTGTGCTTTCCTCCCGGAGGGACAGAATCTGGGCAATTGACTTAGGTCAGATTCTAGTTCCAACACATTAGAACTGCATGGCCCTGGGATCCATGACTGACCCTTATGCATCTGTAGAACGGGAACAATGACAGCAGTATCAGGACCAACTAACGAGGGGTTGTACTGATCTCTAGGCACCGAGAAAGGATCTCTGTAAGATCAGGGACCCACTTCTTAAGGACTGCACATTGGGGTTTGGGGTCCCTCTGCTTTCTTAGTTCATAGGAAAGCAGGGTCTAGGACAAAGGAGAAATGAAGCTCAAGATGCACATCGAGCTGGAGACTACCCACACCCTGGCCAAACAGCCCCGGGGACAATGGCGGTGGAGCCCCGTAGACCCAGTGTGCACCTGCAGCCCTGACTTCTTAAGGGGCTTTGTCTTCATGGGAGTCTCCATCCTAATTCTCTGTTTCCATTCTCCTGACAACAGCCTGGCCTCCAGGCTTCTCCTCTTGGGAGGAGCCTGAATCAGAAAGGAGAAGCAAGGCGATAGCGTGGGGGCAGCGCGCTGGGCTTGGAGTCCAGGTGGCCCATCTCCCGCCTCAGCCTGGTCACGGTGCAGTGCTGTGATTTCATCAGTATCACTAATTCACACAAAAGTAATCTCAGGCACATCATATCTTCACTGCAAAATCATGTGTTTGAGGAATTTGGGGTGTACTACAAATCTCTTTCTCAAAAATAGTATTAATTTATGCTCAATTCCAGGCCTGTTGAAAATGTAGACAGACATACTGTCCCAGCCTAGACTGTGAGCTCCTCAAGGGCAGGGCCCACTGCACCGTCAGCCCCTAGCCCCGAGGTAGGCATGTGGCAGGTGCGGCCTGCAGGAGCGAGTGAACCTGCTGTCCCACTCTGTGCCTGTCTGAACACACGGCCCCTCCTCCTTCTGTCTGTAGCCTCACTTCAGTCACGGGGAGGAATGCCCCACCACACGGCCTCACCTGTGCCCCCCTCCCCAGCCTCCTCCCACGGACCCCCAGCCCTTCCTCTGTGTAGGAGACGGAGCAGCCCACGTCAAAGCAGAGGTGGAGAAATGCTCAAGTCCCGCATGAAGCCAGGGGTCACCTTTTGCAGAAAAAGGGAAAGTGAGAAGGTTCAAACAGCCCGAGTCGGAGGCCGTCCAAGGGAAGCCCTCGGTGGGAGGCAGAGCAGGAACCAGCCGGCCCGAGAAAGCCATGGCTCATGGCTTGGGCAGGAGAGACAATGTCCAGGGGGACATCACTGTCCACCTTCTCCAAGGGGGCTCCTGGCTGCTTCCTGGGGAACAGGGTGCAAAAGAGACTGGCTCCCACGGACAGGTGACCCACCTACTTCAGAACAGGGAGTCCAGGCCGTCCGTCCTTCAAGTCGAGGGGCTGGGTCTCACTCTCCTTAGAGACCTTCAGACCCTTAGCAGGGTCTGGTCCTGCAGGGTGGGGATTTAGCATCTGTTGAGTTGAATTAAACTGAGCAAGACTGGAGTTGAGGGGGAATGACACCGCAGGAGTGCCTCGTGGTGGCCATAACAAATGACCACAAACGGTGGGGCTTACCAAGACAGAACTGTCTTCCTGGAGGCCAGAAGTCCAAAGTCAAGGTGCCACAGGGCCATGCTCACTCCCTCCTCCGGCTCCTGGCGGCTCTCAGGGTTCTCTGGCTCCGAATCTGTCTTCCAAAGGCCTTTTCCCCGAGTCTCCGTTCTTTTCTGTCATAAGGACACTCTCACTGAGACCCACCTTCATCCACGTTCTCATCTTGATTCTTACCTGAATTACAGCTGCAAGACCCTCTTTCCAAGTAAGGTCACATTCTGAGGTTCTGAGTGGACATGACCTGGGGTCACTATTCAGCCCAAAGCAGACATTAAATAGCAAACAGCATAGCGACAGGTGGCAAGAAGGTGGGCCGGAGCTGCGGGACCTCGATCCGGTTACCTGCCCCAGCGACTGAGGGCTCCTGTTGGCACGTCTGACCTCCACTGCCAGCTGGGAGGCGGGGACCGTGGCTCCGCCACGGAGGAGGAACCTGAGGCCCAGCGGGGCTGGGTGGGCGGTCAGTCACACGGCCGGTCCGAGCGCGGCCTGGGATCCAGGCGCCCTGGCACGGGGGCTGGTGGGTTTCACAGCGAGGCGGGGCCGGACTCCAAGAGCCCCCCGCCAGATCAGGCCCCAAGATCTTTTCCGCTGCGGCGACCTTAGCACTCGAAGGCCAAGGTGTTGGGCCGTCCAGGTTTTCACGTTCTTTCACTTCCTCCTATTGCGGATTTTGGAATGTGGCTGCTTCTCGGAATCACTGGAAAACGCGAGGTCCGAGAACAAGGCTTAATCCAATCACTCCCGGAAATCGGCGTGTCCCCCCTGGGCCCCCCGGGATCTCACGCCGCGGGGAGCTGCCCTGCCTCTGCCTGGATGCCGGCTCCCGGCTCCGCGGGCCCAGCTCGCGCGGGAGCCCAGGGGCGTCGGGGCTGGGCCGCCGCCCTCCTCTCTCCCCACCCCCGGCTCTGCTCTGCGGCGTCTGCTCAGCTCTGACGTCCCGGGGCGGGAGGCCGTCGTTGGGGAGCGTGTCGGCCTTTGGCCCAGGCCCCGACGAGGTCCACTCGTGGTTTCAGGGACTCTATGGTGTGCTGCTCAGGCCGGCGTGGGCTCCACCCGCCGCCCAGCGCCGGACCAGGTCCCCGGGCGGCGGGCTGAGGGGCCCCGGCCTCGGCGTCGCGCCTGTGCACGTGCGACTCGGCCCGCAGGCGGGGGGGTTCGGGGCGGCGGGGGCAGCTCTCCCGGCTCGGCCCGCCCGCTCCGAGCCCCGCGGGCGCGCAAGCCTTTGCTGAAGAGACGCTCGAGGCTCCTCACGGCGCGAGGCGAGCCGGCCGCCTAAGAGACGCGGGCGCGGCCCTCTGCGCGCTCACGGCCCCCTCCCCTCCGGGAGTGCCAGGGCCCAGAGAGGCCGAGCCACTGGGCCAAGGTCACACAGCTTGCCGAGGCCAGGCCGGGGGTCGGTTTGGGGCTCCCGAGTCCCCTCAGCAGCTTTTGGAAGACGCGTTGCCCCCTGTTCTTACGTCCAAGAATAAAACAGGAAGGCCGGACGCCCGACTGTCGCCTCAGACAATGCTCCACGCAAAGCTGTGGGAACAAAAGCAGCCAGAAATCCGCCCCGGGTTTTCCACCGCGCTGGCTTGCCAGCCGCCGTGGGGCGGGGCAGGGCGGCTCCAGCGTGATCGACAGCTTCTGAGAGGCGTGACCGAGGCGGGGGCGAATCGGATGGGGGCTCGGAACAATCACGGGCCGAGAAGGCGAAGGCCGAGCCAATCAGCGGAGGGGGCGGACCCTGCCGGCCGGGCTGTCGCGAGAGGCAGCCACCCCGCCCACTTGCGCCTCGTCCCGGCGCCCGTCAGCAGCGAACGCAGCGCGCTCTGCCCGGATCCGTCCGCGGCGCGGCGAGTGGGGAGCGCGAGGCCGCGCGAGTGCCGGCGCAGATCCCTCCGCCACAGCCGCTTCGCCGCTGTGTGTCCCTGCGCGCTCCGCCGCCCGCCAGCCCGTGCGACGCGCCTGTCCGCGGCCTCCACCCGGCAACGGCCGGCCGGCCCAGGCGCGGCTGCGGCGGCATGGCCCGGGCGGCTCCGTCGGGGGGCGGCCCGCAGTGACAGACCCTGCGGCGCGGGGGGAGATGGGGGCGGCCGCCTCCCGGGCGACGACGTCGACGACGAGGAGCGCCCGCCGCCGCCGCCGCCGCGCACCGGCCGCCGCTGGGGACGGGCGCGGGCCAAGAGCCCGCCCGTGAGCGGGGGGCCCGAGGCCGCTCGCCGTCCCCGGCCGCCCCGGCCGCCCCGGGCCCCCCCGGCGCCCCGCGCGCGCCCGCCCTCCGGCCCCTGGCGGGGGTCCCGCCCGCGCCGCGCGCTCCCGGCCCCGGCGCGCCCCCCTCCCGCGCCCGCCCGCGCCCCCGGCCCCGGGCGGCCCCCGGCCCCGGCGCGCGGCGCGGCGCGGGCGGCAGCATGGTGGAGAAGCGCTGCCCGCTGCAGAGGGACGGTGTGTACCGCTGGTTCTCGGAGCTGCCGTCGCCGCAGCGCGTGGAGTTCCTGTGCGGCCTGCTGGACCTGTGCATCCCGCTCGAGCTGCGCTTCCTCGGCTCGTGCCTCGAGGACCTGGCGCGCAAGGACTACCACTCGCTGCGGGACTCGGAGATCAAAGCCAACAACCCGGCCGACCTGGGCAGCCTCACCAACCTGACGGACGAGGTGGTGCGCAGCAAGCTGCTCGTGTCGCTGGCGCTGCTGGGCTCGGAGCAGCGCGAGGCGGCGGGCGTGCTGTACCGCACGCTCACGCACATCGACTCCATCATCCACAACTACGGGCTGCAGCTCAACGAGGGCCGCACGGGCGATGAGTTCCTGCTGCTCTTCACCATGGCCTCCAACCACCCGGCCTTCAGCTTCCACCAGAAGCAGGTGCTGCGCCAGGAGCTCACGCAGATCCAGAGCAGCCTGAACGGCGGCGGGGGCCACGGCAACAAGGGAGCGCTGCCCACCTGCCCGGCCTGCCACAAGGTGCGTGTCGCGCCAGCCTCCAGGCCGCCACCTCAGGCCCCGCAACCGCTCCCCGGGCCGCCGCCCCAAACCCCAGATCCCCACCACGCACTGCCACCCCCAGACCGCCACCCCCAGGCATTCTTTCCGGGTCTCAAACCCCTGCCCGCGCTCCCAGCTTCCACTGGCACCCCCCCGCCCCCAGCCATCTTTTCGCAGCCGGATCTCCCACCCCAAGTCCCCGCCCGGCATCCCCGCCCCTGCTCGCGGAGGTCAGCAGGTCGGGGAGGAACGCGCTTGCTCGCCGGGAGCAGAGGCGCCCGGGGCCCGGGGCCCTTCGGTTGGGGAGGGGGAAGCTCGGGTCAGAGTTCGCGGCCCTTTGTGTGTGTCCTGCGCGTCGTGGTGGAATCGCGATGAGGCCTTTGTCCCCTTAATAGGGCTCTTGGGTGACAGATAACAGTTATGCATTGTGTCGCCTTGCTTTCTCCAAATCTGGCGTCTATTACCGGAAAAGGAAGCCGCTAGTGAGGTGGAGATTAGAAAGCGTTAGGATCTTAGGCGACGTCGGTGGGGTGTCCTGTGGGCCCTCCAGGGTCTGGGTGCCCATTTCCCTTGAGTGGGGCTCGTGTGCATGTCGTATGTGTAATGTGCTTGTGAGTGCGTGTGCGCGCGAGTAGATGTGTGTGTGTGCGTGCAGTGTGCGGGGGTGTAGCCGTGTCTGTGTTGTGTGTTTAGGAGTCAGGCTACTGTGACAGAAAAGCCCGTTTTTGGGAGACCACCTTCCTTTGTAGAAATAAATCCCAGGCTGACTTGGACCCCACGGGTGTTGGTTTCATAAGGAATGTTAAGCTAAGACCTCCTGTCTCCAAATTAAACAGGAAGGGCAGGGGTGGTCATCCACTTAGAAATGTGAACTTTTGTCTAAATGTTCTGAAACTATGTAAACACAAAGCGTTTAGGACTCAAACTTATTTTTGGATCCAGTGCCAAAATTGTGCTCCAAGAAAAAGGATTTCTGTCTGACCAAGTGTGGTGTGTGTACTCGATTACAGACTGACTCCACTTAGATTGCAGCTGGGATCAGCGGTGCTAAGTGCCTTTTGCCAGTGTCTGAGCTCTTTTAAGTTAAAATGCTGATAGTCTCTGGTTTGCTAGTGGTGGTTTTAAGCTGTCGTTCAACCCTGGATGGTGGGTTTTCTTATGTAATGTCTTCCTCTAAGATGTGGTTGTGGTGTACCTATGTTGGTTTTAATCTATGTCTGATCTTTTTTGGTGATTCTGACCTCCAAGACTGTGGTTTTCTTTTTAAGTGTGTGTGCACATCCCACCTTGAACCCCATGTTGTGCACTGGGCAGAAAATGTTTCAGTTCCACCAGAGGGAAAACAGGTCCCAGGACATCTGTGTGTAGGGAACTCAGTCAGCTTTGGGGTGCCAGCAGAGTGTCACCTGTTTATGGGCTTTCAGCCCCTTAGGGTCAGTTTCACGGGCCGTTGGTCCAGATGCTGAGCACTAGTAACGTCCAGGCTGTTCCTCCAGTGTGCTCCCCTTTTGAAGGGGACTTGTTGTGTATGTGGGTTCATCAGTTTATGAAAGCAGAAGATGACGATTATTATTTTGGTGGGTCAGTGAGCTAAAGCTAGACCAAAAATCTCTCTAAGAGAGCTTTTCTGTCAAGCCAAAAATCCCTTTGATGAGATGGAGGAACTAATCTCCCCCACTCCTGCCGCAAGGGAATGAACTGACCAGCTGTGTGGTGGTGGCCAGAATCCTCCCTGCTCTCGGGGTTTCCTGTTGGAGTAGAGATCAGGCTATACCTGCCTCTGGGCTTGGTATGAGTGGTGGTGATCGTGTGAAGTGAGTCGCTCCTCAGTGTGTCCTCAGCAGCGTTTGGTGGCGGAGCACTAACTTAAGCAGGCACAGGGTTATAGAGTGAAATGTTCATGTCCTGGAATGTTATGTTTGCCCGACAGTTGTTTGCTCATCTGTGGGAAATGGGAGAATTCTGCCTGGCCCTTAGTAAGGAGGTTATGATGAGCAGCCTGGGGGCCATTGCTTCCATGTTTCAGAACCAGGGTGTCTGACTTCCCACATCCCCCATGTTGCTGCCCAACGACTTTTGATCCCATTCATTAGCTTCTGATCCTTTGCTGCCTCACACTTAGGGCCTGGCTTTGAGGAACTCTTTGTCGCTTGGCGGCAGCAGCTCTGAGGAGATCTAGCATGTAGGTGGCTGCCTGGGGGTGTTTCCGTGTCTGACATCCAGTGTCATCCTGAATAGCAGCCCCGGTTAGTGCTGTTTGTTTCTCTTTAGAAAGCTGTTGTGTTTCATTTTGAACTCTGAGCTTAAGGACTTAATTTTTTTTAGAGATACAGATGTTGCTTTTTCTTTTTGTTCTTTAAATCCTGACTAAAGTGATATTTCTTTTAACTGCCTTTTCTTATGTAGTCATTATTTGCAGTGGCTTCTTCAAACCGCACTGTTACTTAAAATTCTTACTGCCCAGATGTAGAAATAGTTTAAAAATGTGAGGACTGTGAAATAGACATTGTTGCTTTCAGCAGAGAAAGCGTTCCTGGCGGTGAAGCTGGTGTGAGCCTGCTGGGTCCTGCAGCGGCATCCCTGCCCTGTGATCGCAGCTGGCAGACCCCACAGAGGTGCTGCTCCTTAAGGCACCGTGTGAAGTGATAGCAGTCAGTTTGGATCTTGCTACCTCTGTCTTCCCATTTAAATATAAAGCCAGAGTTTTGGAAAAGTTTATATTTATCCCTTGTAATCTTTTCTCTTTCTGATGTGCTATAGTGTGTGCTTACATGTGCTTACAGCTTTATTGGGATTTAATTCACCCCTTTAAAGGGTAAAATTCAGTGGTCTGTATTCACAGAGTTGTGCAGCCATGACCACTGTCTAATCCCAGAACATTTCCATCACCCGCAGAAGAAGCCTGTGCCTGTAAAGCAGTCACTTGCTCTGACCCCCAAGGCCCTGACAACCACTAATCTAGTTTGTGGATTTGCCTGTTCTGGGCAGTTCCTGTAATGGCATTGGCGAGTATGTGGCTTTTTGTGCTTGGTTTCTTTCGCTTTGTAGCATAACATCCTCAGGAGTCATTCATGTGTGGCCCGTGTCTGTGCCTCGTTCCTTTCTGGGTTATCGCAGCATGTGGATAGACCCCATTTTGTTTCTCCATTCATCTGCTGATGGACATTTGGATTGTTTCATATGCTTATTTGTAGTTTTTTCCTTCATGGTTAATAGGCTCTTAATCTCGTCTACCTAACATGTTGCCCTTGGAGCATTGCCAACACGTGGCTGTCCTGGGGACCTCGTTCTTGTGGTCATAGTCCACCCCGCTGGTGCTGGGCGCTGCGGGCAGTGCTGGGTAGCCTTGTCTGTTGCCTTTCTCAGCAACTGCAGCCGAGGTGACAGGCGACCCTTGGTGCTTAGGGCTGTGCTGTGGGGTGGGCTCAGTGGTCGGGAGCTGGAGCTGGGAGCCTTGGCTCAAGCTGTCTTGGGCAGTGTTGCTGTGAGCACCTCCTCCCACAGTTCCAAGTCCATCTGGGAGGGACCATCACTGAACTGCTTTGGGAGGTTGTTTTTTCCAATGGGTGCCGAAATATTTTTTAAAGTGCTTTGTGCAAGAGTGTGGTGGTGGTGGTCTTTCTCTGGGGACATATGCCGTGGCGCAGCCTGGGGGCTGTGGTGGTTTCTGCCATGTGTGCTGCAGGGAAATACTGTAGGGACTCCGGGTACATGCAGGCACTGTGCAGGCCTGCTCACAGTCTCTTCTCTTCCCCGAGGCATGCAACAGCATGCTCTGTTTCATTGCTTTTCATAAGTTGTCGAAAATCATTGTAGTTCAAAGGAACAGTCTGTACTGCGGTTATCATGTGAGGCATAAACAGCTTCTTCTGGCCTCGTCTTTAACCTTAAACTCTGCCTGTTGTCTCTAAAAGTAGTCAGCGTTCCACAGGGAGGGACTTGGTCTGCAGCAGCTGTTAAGGCTGTGGCCTAAAGGCTCAGCTGTGGGTCCACCTTGAACACTTGTTCTCTGGGCAGCTGAGCATGGCCCAGCCTATGAACTAAGTCCATGAAGTCTCTGAGCTAGTCTAGCTGTCTTTGTTTACATTGCGCCTTTTATTACACTACAGGAGATAACATCGTAAAACATACCGGAGTTGTTGTTATGGGTCAAAAGACTCATCTGCATAGTGGCATGTGTGTCGTAGGGACTGAGACATCCTGGGACGAAGCTCCCGTTGCTCTCTTGGTGTTGATGCAGTGTGTTCATTGCCTGAACCTGACCACACCTTGGAGCTGTAGTGACAAAGCCACTGCAGTGCAGCCTGGTTTATGTGGCACTTCCACTACTGCCCTTTGCCCTCACATTATTTGACCTTTTTCAGCAACTGCAGCTGGTGCGTGTCTGCTTTATTGAGCTCAGGAAACACTTGGATTCCTATTGTGCACTATTCTGGAGAACAGTTGCAGTAATTGGGCCATTCATGTTATGTTGGGGTGTGAGGAATGTGGTGGTAGTACTTTGACAAGTTGGAACATAGTTACAGATGAACAACAGCATTAGCCTCTTTTCTGCAGTTTTTGAAGTTCATTACTTACCTAGGATTAATTTTACCCATTTTCTCCTTAGTCCTATATACTTCATTTACCTTTTGGATTGAGAGCATTTTGGATTAACCTGTATGTTTTTCCAACAAATTCACACGTGAGTTTTGCATCTTCAGAAGCAAGCTAGTAGAAGGCACCTTTTTGTTGTTTGTTAAGTAGGTGGCTGATGCCCCTCTTAGACACTGTTAGTAAATCAAACAAAAATTTTTATTATGTCTAGAAAAAATAGTTTCTACTTGTTTGTTTTTTCCTGCCTTAGGTGTATTAGATTTTAGAAAAAGATCCTTTGGCTGTGCCTGTTCTTGAGAAGCTCCCACTCAGGACACTAGTTATCTGTAGTTCCAGTAAGAACTGTGGCCATAGGCTCACTAATTAGTTCACAGATTATTGAAGGGTTTCAGATTTTGGATTTAGGCTGGACATACACAGTTTAGAAACTGGTTTTAATGAGTCCCCAGTTTCTGTAGATGTTATGTATGTGTAGAGATCTACCACTTGGTAGAACATTCCCTGTCAAAAGTGAAAAGCAATAAATAAGAGCTAAGAAAACAGGTTAATTCTTAAGGAGTTTTTGTTTTGGTTTAAAAGGCCTGAAGTTACTTAGAGTGAGAAACACAGGCAAGACAGGATCTTTCACATGACTGATATTCTGATAGCTGTTTCTGATACATGACGAGGGCATCCTTAGGTAGGACTGGACTTAAAGTGCAGTCCGCAGAGGACTTAGCCAGCGCCGTGACAGCATCACTTTAGGGAGGGGAGCCCTGCAGGCCTCAGTGGACTGGCCCATAAGGCACGAGGGGTTTTAGACAGATGTTTGCAGGTTCACAGCAGCCTTACCACCCTGGGAGCATCTGCTGGGGGTCGGAACCCGCCTGATGCCCCATCTCCTGTTCCAGGGTCAGAGTTTTCCCGTCTGTTGCTTGCTAGTCCCTCCATCTCTGTTTTGGTCACGTCTTTCTGTTTCCTCAGAAACATTGTTGGGTCAGGTGTCTGAACTTTGCCATTCCCTGTTCCCCCCACATCCTTTACACCAATCTGTGACCTCCACTGTTTTTCCACTTGGTGCATAAATGCTTTCATGCTTCTCTTACTTGTCTTTTAAATAACGAAGTCCTTCCTTTAACGTTGCCCACCTCTGTCACTCACTCTTGTCTCTGTCTCTTCGCTCCTAGCAGGCATTTGGTGAATTGTGTATGTCATCCCCTCGCCCCCCTGGTGCAGTTGGGGAGGATGCTCAGGACATTTCCAGGTGCAGGCTGCGCTCCATCTTTCTACCTGGGTGCTGTGCCTCTCACTTCGCATTAGAAACAAGGTTTCTTACCCTTTCCCCAGCCATCCAGTTCTCTTCCTCTCTTTGTTCCTTGCAGAACCTCCAGAGATATTATTCTGTGTGTGTTGACAGTGGATAGCTGGTGTCTTCCCACACGGGTCTGTCCCTTGCTTTCTCCTCTGGCATCTGGTGAATGTCTGCTGGAGGTCCAGGAAGCGTCCACATTGTGGTTGATGGCTGCCCTGTGTGACTGTGCTGTTTAATTGTCTCTGTGGATTGTCCCTGTCTTACTGTGACAGACCTTGGGTGGCTTCTGCCATGTCGGGACATCTGTCTATAGAATGGAGAGCCGGCGGTGGGGTTGCTGGTGGGTCAGACGGTCTGTGCTGCTGTGTGTTAGCTGTTGCTGACACCCGCCTTCTCTGGAATTTCCACAGCAGCGTGTGAGTACCCTTCTGTACGCTGGCAGCTGGTGGGGCATCCGTTCCATTAGGTGAGAAACACGTCTAAGTGGTTTCATTTTGCAGTCCTCTTAACGAGGTTGAGCATTTTTTCAAGTGAACCATTTTATTTATTTTTAGCAAGCTGTCCATGCTCTCTGCCTATCTGTGTTGGGTTGTTGATCCTTTCTTTATTGTTTTTAGGAGCTCTCAAGGAAATGCCTTTTTGCCTGATAGTGGAAGTTGCAAGTGTTTATTTTTGCAGGCGTGGTTCCCTTGCCTTCTGACCTTGCCATGTAGGTTTTCTTTTACTGCCGTATTTATCAGTCTTGTATGGCTTCTGGGCTTTGTGTTGTAATTGGACACACCTTGCACACTTTGCATTGTATGTGTTACTATACATAGGCATATATTATGCTCATGGACATATTGTGCATTGTACATTATAGAAACATTCCCTGTGATGTCTTGTTATGGAACTTGTGTGATTTTTCATTTTATATTTAACAGATCCATCTGGAAATTATTTGGCGTAAGGTACAAAGCTAGTTTTACATTTTCCAGATAACAGCCCAGTTGTCCCAATGCTGTCTTTTCCCTTTCAGATTTGAAATGATATCTTTATCCTAGGCTGCATTTCCCCTGCATGTTCGGGCTTTCTCCTAGAGTGTCTGTCCCATTGCATCGATGTCTCTATCTAGTGACCTCTTACTTGCCGATTCGCTGGGTCCTTTTCAGTCCTTATCTTTGTTATGTCTAGTTTGTTCTGTGGGTTCCCCACATGGTGGAATTCCTAGGGGAGGGATTATTTTCTAAGTACACTGCTGAGGCACCGCGCAGAAGCTGAGTGAACGAGTCTGGGTGCAGCTTGGGCAGCCCTGAGGTCTGCACACCTGTCGCTTGTCTGGCACTGCCGCTTTCCTGTGTCTCAGGGCTCTCAGCGTCTCATGTACTTCCCTGTATTTGTTGAGGGTGTTCTAACTGATAAATCCCAAATCTGTGCCCAGCTAGACCTGAGCTCCAGTGGGAGGGTCCAGGTTGCTCATTATGTCCAAAGGCAAGTTTCTTTCTTCCCATCCTTGCCCTTCCTGCCCTTGTCAGCAGCGCACGCCTGTCATGCAGTCTGCCTTCTTTCTTATCCCTCCAGCCAGCTTGTTGCCAAGTACTAAAACCTATATAGGTTTGTGCTCTATCAACACTGCCACAGCCCAGGTGGTATTCTCCCTGTCTGTCTGTCTGCCACCCCTCTCTCTCCCTCAGTCCCAGACACCCCCACTTAGCATGGTGGTCCATACACAGCACACTTTTTTTTTCCATTTTTTTAATTTTTAATTTTGGTGTCATTAATCTGCAATTACATGAGGAACATTATGTTTACTAGACTTCCCCCATCACCAGGTTCCCCCCACATGCCCCATTACAGTCACTGTCCATCAGCATAGAAAGATGTTGTAGAATCACTACTTGTCTTCTCTGTGTTGCACAGCCCTCCCTGTGCCCCCCCCACATTATACATGCTAATCATAATGCCCCCTTTCTTTTTTCCCCCCCTCTTATACCTCCCTTCCCACCCCTCCTCCCCAGTCCCTTTCCCTTTGGTAACTGTTAGTCCATTCTTGGGTTCTGTGAGTCTGCTGCTGTTTTGTTCCTTCAGTTTTTCCTTTGTTCTTATAAATTATTTGCTACTTGTCTTTCTCTGCCTGGCTTATTTCATTGAGGATAATACCCTCTAAGCTCCATCCATGTTGTTGCAAATGGTAGGATTTGTTTACTTCTTATGGCTGAATAATATTCCATTGTGTATATGTACCACATCTTTATCCATTCATCTACTGATGGACACTTAGGTTGCTTCCATTTCTTGGCTATTGTGAATAGTACTGTGATAAACATAGGGGTGCATATGTCTTTTTCAAACTGGGCTGCTGCATTCTTAGGGTAAATTCCTAGGAGTGGAATTCCTGGGTCAAATGGTATTTCTATTTTGAGCATTTTGATGCACCTCCATACTGCTTTCCACAATGGTTGAACTAATTTACATTCCCACCAGCAGTGTAGGAGGGTTCCCCTTTCTCCACAACCTTGCCAACATTTGTTGTTGTTTGTCTTTTGGATGGTGGCGACCCTTACTGCTGTGAGGTGATACCTCATTGTGGTTTTAATTTGCATTTCTCTGATGACTAGCGATGTGGAGCATCTTTCCATGTGCCTGTTGGCCATCTGAATTTCTTCTTTGGAGAAGTGTCTGTTCAGCTCCTCTGACCATTTTTTGATTGGATTATTTGCTTTTTGTTTGTTGAGGTGCATGAGCTCTTTATGTATTTTGGATGTCAACCCTTTATTGGATCTGTCATTTATCAATATATTCTCCCATATTGTAGGATGCCTTTTTGTTCTATTGATGGTGTCCTTTGCTGTACAGAAGCTTTTCAGCTTGATATAGTCCCACTTGTTCATTTTTGCTTTTGTTTCCCTTGCCCAGGGAGATATGCTCATGAAGAAGTCGCTCATGTTTATGTCCAAGAGATTTTTGCCTGTATTTTTTTCTGAGAGTTTTATGGTTTCATTACTTACACTCAGGTCTTTGATCCATTTCCAGTTTACTTTTGTGTATGGGGTTAGACAATCATCCAGTTTCATTCTCTTGCATGTAGCTGTCCAGTTTTGCCAACACCAGCTGTTGAAGAGGCTGTCATTTCCCCATTGTATGTCCATGGCTCCTTTATCATATATTAATTGACCATATATGTTTGGGTTAATATCTGGACTCTATTCTGTTCCACTGGTCTGTGGGTCTATTCCTGTGCCAGTCCCAAACTGTCTTGATTACTGTGGCTTTGTAGTAGAGCTTGAAGTTGGGGAGCGAGATCCCCACTGCTTTATTCTCCCCTCTCAGGATTGCTTTGGCTATTCGAGGTCTTTTGTGGTTCCATATGAATTTTAAAACTATTTGTTCCCGTTTGTTGAAGAATCACAGCACACTTTTGTATAGGTGGGCTTCTTTTGGGTGATTTGCCAAGGAACCAGGGCACAGATCACAATAGTCTTCAAGGAACTAGCGCCGTCCGGCCGGGCGGGACCCCTCCCTTTGTATCTGGAACACATGCTGCTGGATCTCCTTGTGGAGTTAAGCTGATGTCATTGTTTAAAGTCTGCAAGAGATGACTTTATGGTTGCTTTGTTTTTTAATTAAATTATCCAGAACTTTGACACCTAACTTTTTTCAGAAATCACAGTGATACGTCCAACTTCTGACCTTAACCTGGGGCTAGTCCATTACAGGCAACTCTCCTTGGCCCGAGTCTAGTCCATACGGCAGCTCATCTCCCTGGCCCCCCTTTTAGCCTCTCACCATGGTTCCCCTGGTGTCCCTGGAATGGTCTTGGTCAGATGCCTGTGGGAGTGTCACTCTCTGGCATGGATTCTGAGCAGGGTACGAGCTGCCTGCCGCCTGTCTGTGCCCGCCTCTGTGTACGCTTGTGGCTCCTCGTGTCCATTGTTCCCCTGAGCCTTTGCTCTCTGAGACGGGACACCCGGTGCCTGGGACCCCTAAGTCCCCCCCTTGGGAGGCCTTCTGTTGCCTCCCTCCATCCGAGGTCATACCATCCTGTATCACAACAGGTTTCTCTCAAGTTTCTGTCACCAGAGTTGGACTTAAGGGAGGGCAGAGTCTTTCTCTTTGAATCCCTAAGCCTAGTGGTCTCTGCTACTTGCTAGGGGCTGTGTCCTGAGCATCTGTGAGAACTTAGTGGGACGGGGGTGGTAGGTGTTCAGAAAGACCACCCCAGCAAAAACGTTTTTTCCTTCGTGCTTTTCTTTTCTGTGGGCCTGTGAGAGACCCCTGTTACCAGACTGAGTTCTGCCTCAGCCGCCCTTACCCAGTGGCTGTCTCTCAGGCACCAATTGGTGTGGAGTCTAGCGGGTTTTCTTGTCTGTGTTCTGACTTCTTCAAAAGCTTCCATCAGGAGCAGCTCTCTGAACATGATGGTTCGGCTTGCATTAGCCCATGACGGCGCTGAGTTTGTGGATAGGCATGTGCCCGTGGGGCTCCCGCGGACGGGCTCCTGTGCTGCCATGCTTGGAGGTTAGTCCGGCTCCTTGGAGTAGTGTTTGTACTTCTCAAAGTAGGGCTGGTTTGGTTATTTTCCTTTAATGTTTACAACACTGTAAATCCTTAAGCCTAGATATTTTAGTTTGAACAGACTGAGCAGCTGTCAATCATCCTAATTAAAGTTTACTTTCTATACAGTTAACATTAGTAACAAATTAATTAGAAGGGAGCATTACAGAGTGTTGCTTGACTGTTTGGGAATTTTACATAAAACCTTCAGTAGAATTACTAGAAAGAAATTATATCCTCAGGGTTTCTTTTTTTTATTGATTCACGGTCAGTCTAATTAAAACATGTATGTAAGAACTACATTTAGGAGTATTATAGTTTAGACTACAAAAAGTAACTTTGAAAAAGAGAATTACTTTATGGGGAAGAGACACAATGCCCTTACTCATCTCTTTTGGGCAGTTTAATAAAATTTAAAAGCTTAAGAATAATGCTAAAATCTAGCTATAATGAAGTCGATAAAATGGACAAGATACTTCGGAAGTGCAGAGCATCGACATCATGTGGGCGGCATTGTGTGGTGTGTGCTCGGCCTGGACACAGTGAAATGTTGAGACACTGTTGGGAGTGCACACCTGCCCGGGGGAGAGTCGGGGGAGTGGGCTCCTCTGACTCCAGCTTCCTGTGGGGGCTTGTTTCTTATGTAGGTACTTATGCCAGAGGTGGCGATTCTGAGAATGCTGGTTGTGTGGGGTTTCTCTTTATTTTAAAGACCAGGTATGAAGTAATGAACCAGTGTGCTGTTAATATTTGTTTGGGGGGCTAATTTACCAATCAAAAGGATTTTTCTTCTTTCAGAACTATTAATAAAAAGGTGAGTAGAGAACAGGTGGCCAAAGAGAGGGAGTGACAGCAGTGGTCACGTTCCAGATGTTCACTCTGTGCAGGACTCCATTCTGAGTGCTTCTGGCAGGCTGCTAGTCTTCAGGACAGTTCGATCAGTGGGTTAGGGCCTGTTTTTTCCCCCATTTTAGCAGTGAGAAAATAGAGATGTTAAGTATAACTAATTTGCCAAAGTTGATGTTAGTAAGTGCCTATTTTTATGTGAAGCCAGAATTGTGTTTAAGTTTCTTTCATCATTGAAAGTGAGAGGAAAGACCTGAAGAATATGAAATGAAGGGAGAAAGGGAGCCTCAAGTCCGTGAGTTGGCGTGGCAGGAAGTGTGGCATGGCCCCCAGCCGTGGGAATGGGGCCGGCTGGGCCCCTGCTCAGCGCACAGGCCTGCTCAGTTCCTTTAGTCGCTAATCCTCAATACGTACACACATTCGAAGTTAAAGCTTACATTTACTGAGATGCACACATAGTAAGTATATCATCTGAGGGTTTTTTTTTGTCATTTGAGTTTTGGTAAACACATAAACCTGTGTAATGAAAATAACAGATACAGAAAGAACCACCGCCCCAGGAAATCGCGCCCCCCCAGACCCCCTCTCACGGCCAGCCTTTTTTATGTTTCCTTGTTCTGTTTCCCCGTCATTGCTTAGTTCTGCCTCGTCTGCGCCTTCATCAGAGTGGAGTCACAGGGTTTCGTGGGAGCTGTTGGCTTGCGTCGTGCAGCGCTTTAGTGGTTGGCCCAGGAATCTCAGTGTGTGCCCCTCACTCCTTGCCGTCCGCCTAGGAGTCCGCAGTGCCTCCCCTACCATGGCACAAGGGGGCACCTTTCTGCCTTCTCTGTCCTTCAGGATGTTCTATCACATGTATCACTTCTACATACACTGTAAACCCCACAATATAGCAAATAGTAATCATTTTTTGCTCTAATATGAGCGTAGTTTTTAAAATTAAGAAAACAGAGTCTTCCATATGTACTCACACATTTACCATTTCTGGTGATTTTCACTATTTTCTGAAGATCCAGTTTGTTACCATATCCCTTTCAGTCTGGAAAACTTCTCTTGGGCACTTTCAGAGTGGGGGTCCACCGGCAAGAAGTTCTCTTCGTTTGCGTTGCCTGTGCTGGCGAGGCCTCCGCCCTGGCTGTGGGCTCGAGCCTCCTGCAGCCGCTTGTCCTGCCGTCCGCCATGCGCTTTCCCTCCTCCGTCCCCTGGTCGCCTCCATGTCTTCAGTATCACAGCAGCTTGACTGTGATGTTCTGGAAGTCACTTTCTTGAATTTGTCTTGTCTTGTGTTCTCTGAGCTTATGGATCTATAAATTTATGTCTTTTACTAAATTTGGGGAACTGTCAGCCATGGTTTCTCCATAGTTTTCCCAGTCTCTGCATCTCTTCTCTGCCCTCCTGGGACTCTAGCTGCAGAGTCCCAGACATCATTCCCAGTTTTGATATTATTCCACAGGTACCAGAAGCTTTGTTCATTTTTATTCCAAATCTTTTTCTTTGTTTTTCAGATTGGATGCTTTGTCTGTCTGTCTTGAAATTCACTGAGTCTTCTGTTAATTCCAAACTGCTGTTACCATTCATCCAGTGGATTTTTTAGTTCAGAAATGGCATTTTTTGGTTTTCGAATTTCCTTAAAAATTTTTTTTATTACTTAAAGACTTTTTTTCAGAGCAGTTTTAGGTTCACAGAAAAATCGAACATGATAATCACCCGCAGTGCACGTTAGTGTACACCCTCGGTGGTGTGCACCCGCTGCTGGGATGCCCTGTGGAGTAATTTCACTGTCCTGAAAATCCCCTTGGCTCTGGCTGTCAGCCTCCCTCCCCGAGCCCCTGGCAACCCCTGATCTTTTTACTGTCACTGTGGTTCTGGCTGTTCCAGGGTCACAGGTTTAGAGTCACAGTACGGAGCCTCTCCGAATGCCTTCTTTCACTTAACGATAGGCGTTTAAGGTTCTTCCAGGTCTCTTCATGGCTTGACAGCTCATTTCTTTTTATTGCTGAATAATATTCCAGTGTCTGGATGGACTGTAGTTTATAGTCACCCACTGAAGGACATCTTGGTTGCTTCCCGAGTTTCCATTTTTCATAGTGTTTTTTGCGTCTTCCCCGAGAGAACCTCCTGGTGCATATATCACGAACATCTTTGCCTTATGTTTTTGGGCCTTGTTTTAACAGCCACTTAATACTTCTTGCCTCGGATCCCAGCATGCGACTCATCTTGTGCTTACTGTCCTTTTTCTCTTTGTATGGGCCATGTTTGTTTCTTTATAGGCCTGGGCATGACGGATTGCTTCTTCGAGTCTGTGAACAAGACATCGGAAGCTCTGGACTTTGTTCTGTCCTCCTGAGGAGTAGAGACGTTGTTCTCAGGGGCAGTAAATCTGGCCGGACTCACACCAGGACACTCTTCTGTCTGTCCGTCAGCAGCTCCGCCTCTCTATGCCTGCCCCCGAGTGCCGGCGTCAGGGCCCACGCGTGGGTGGAATTCGGCGTCCCCTCCCCAGGGCTCTCCTTTCGGGGAATCCCCCCTCACTTTCCAGCCCCTGTAGTCCTTCAGAATTCTGATGTCTGCTTTTCCAAGTCAGTCAGACTGTGGGCTCCTGTATGTGCTCTGCCGGCCCCTTTTTCTGATGAGGACGGGGTCTGGAGTACACGAAGCTCACTCAGTGCAGGGCTTTCTCCAAGCGTAGACCTCCTCCTTGTTTCTTCCTGCTTTTGGTGGGCCCGTTGGGGAGGGTAGGTGGGCTCTGTCTCCCTGTGCTCCAGGAATCCACTGGGGCCAATACCACTGACCTCTTGGGTGCAGCCTCTGATTAGATGTCTTGATGTCTTGCCCATCTTTTCCATGCTGTCCAGTGGAGCCCCTTTTGTCCTTATCTTTCAGAGATTTGGTCTCTGAGCAGCGTTGCCTTGCTCATACATAGGTGTCCAGTCAAGACTCACTGGATGGAATTTGACTTTGATAGGAAAAAATCCCCAACAGCCTATTTTAATGATACATTCTGGACATTTGACTGGCTCTCATTTTCATCCAGACACTCCTACGCATTTCCAACTTACTTCTGTGTCTGTTTTCCCATCCTGGGCACCTGATTGTTCTGTGACTGAGCATATATTGTGATTAATGTCTCAGGGGGAGTCATTGTAATGTGCCAACTGCTCTGAATAGTACCTCTCAGGCAGTTGAATATTATATTGGGAACTCAAATGGTCATTATGGCACAGTTTACTTACTATGATTAGACACTAAACCAGTTTCTCAGAGAAAACCCCAATATTTGAACATACTTCTGGCCAGAATATGCGTGATAATAGTATTGTGTGTAGTATGCACCTTATATCACAAGTCCTGGAGGTAAAAATAACCTACAGCGAATGCCTCATCTGTTGCTGTTCTGCTGAATGACCCGGGAACGAGGTTCTGCCTAAGATGGCTGCGTGGAGGAGGGGTGGCTGCCTCCACATCTCAGCTGGTTTTCACCGTTCACTCTTTTTGATATCACATGGGGCCACGTAATGTTCGTCTTTCTTGAGGAGGGGAGCTGTCTTCCTGAAGGTGGTGTTGTGTATTCAAACACAGTGTTGCCTTCATGGCTAGAGATCGGGTTGCTTGTCCCCTTCTGGCTGTGCCTTTTGAACTTCTGCTTTGAAGTGCTTCTGTCCGTCCTCTTGCTGGCCCCTGCTGCCTCTCACTGCTGACATTTGCCCCTCTAGCACCCACTGATTTCTTTATATGCCTTCTCTCCCATCTTTGACTTGCTCCCGTTACCCGCTGAGTTCTAGGCGGCTACACCTGAGCCCATCGGAACCGTTTAGAGGCTGCCGGTATGGCCGCTCCGACTTCTACTCCGTCCCGCTCCTCAGCTGTGTCGCCTGGATGACTGTGCCTGCTTATCAGGCACCTGCTGTGAGACAGGCTCCGTAAGGGCCACTGTCCAGGGACCGGCTGCTTCAACCCTTAACGACCCAAGGAAGTCGACTGAGGTGCCTTTTCAACCCTGTTCTGTAGGTTTGCGTAGCAAGGAGTGGTGCCTCAGCCAGCCTGGGGCTCTTGACATCAAAGCACCCAGGCATTCTGGGTGCTTCCAGAGCTGATTGTCAGGACCCCCTTTCCCAGCTTCTGCTTCTTTTGGCCTGCTGTGGGGTGTCCTGAAATCTGAATTTCTACAAGCGCCGGGACTCCTGCAGCCTGCACCGCCCTGAACACTGCTGGGAACTTGCTCTGTAGTCGCCTTGCTGGAGCCCGTCCAGCTGGACCCATGGCACGTGCGGCTGAGCTCTCTTGAGTGGTGACTGACTGTCTTCTTCTTTAGTGGGTAGAGGGCCGGTGAGAACTAGTAAAAGGTCTTGCACATGGCAAGTGGCTTTGCTTAGCATGGGCTTCACGTGGCCCACGTCAGCAGGCAGCTCTCACTATTAAACTGTTTTCTTGTTCTGGATTTTAGAGATGCGTAGTTACTATTTTACTGAAATGCTTACAAATCACTTTCTTTTTTATGTATTTTTTTCCATCGACTTAAAAGTATTTAACATATGTTATTCTTTTTTGTATGGAGGTGGATTACTTGAAAAACTGTTGAAAATAAATGACACTTGTAGGCACTTTGGAGCTCTCATTTGTACTCGGCACCACACTTTCTGTTCCCATGTCTGGAAGGCCTTTCCTGCAGGCCTGAGCTTGGCTGGCTCCTCCAGGTTGGCCTCGGCTCTGCTGTGGTTTCTTGCCTGCCGGGTCTCGTGCTGCCTGCCCAGCCCTTTGCTCTCTGAGATTGTCTTGTTTGCTTGTCCTCCTGCCCGGCCAGCATCTTGCGTGTCTCATGGATGCTGCTTGGCACCTCCCACGGCCCCTTGGCAGCACCCAGCTTGGCAGGGTGATGGTGGCTAGCCATCAAAGGGATGAGCAGTCTCAGTTTTAGTAATCAATATTAGTAATATTGTAGTGCATTTTCTTTTTGAATGTCTGTTTATGCACATATACCACTGAGTGTTTAAGTCCTGTTTCACTCATCTGGGTGTGAGCAACCTCCATGCCTTCTGTTTTCTGAAATTATTTTTCAAAGGCTGCATAATATTTAATCATAAGGATGTAAGTTTGCATACTTAAATATTAATCTTGATATTTCTGTTGTTTGTATTTGGTTTTGCTCTTTTAAAGCTACAGTGAAGCTCATCGTACATAAACCTTTGACTGTTTCATGATTATATTCTTATGATAGGTTCCTCTAGCAGGATTAGTGGATGCAAATATACATCTGATTTGCATATACGAGTTGGGGATGAGCTTGTTCCCCTTGTAACACGAGCTGTTAGGGGCTGGTTTTAGAACAGGTGGTCACTTGCCATGCTGGAGCCCATTTGTAAGTGGAGTTTCTGTTTAGAGAAGGTAGCCCACCAGTGCCAGTGAAGGGGACACAGAAACCTAGTGGCTGTCTGGAGCTTGTGCTCTGCAGGACAGGGACACTTGAGCCAAGCACAGTCCTTGCCCCATGGGGCATCAGCCTCCCAGAGGAGACTGCCAGGACCTCATGTGGGTATGTCCCTGCTGGGTGTTGTCATGGAGCTCATCTCTGTTACACAATTGTGAGCCTGCCTATGGATAAAGTGAAGGTTCCTGTGGCCAGGATTCTTACCTGGCCCTGGTTGGCTAGCTTACTACACACGTGTGGGAAATATGTCATTATTAACTATATAAAAATCTCCACCCAGTGCTCTGGGTAACATGGTGGCATGGCTGCAAGGCTGCAGGAGAGCAAAGCAGAGGCTGGAGTGGGTGGCAGTGCTGAGGACAGAAGCCCAGAGGCAGAGACCGGCTTGCTGCCTGCAGACTCGCTTTGAGTGGATGAGATTTTAGTGCTTCAGCTGCCACCGTGGAAGTAAAGTTGGATATAACCCTTTCACCCCAAGAACATTCTACTGTCATTTCTTTGGTCACCTTGAATCCATAGTGAACTTGCCCCGGGGCAGAAACGCATTGGCAAGACACTGCCATTCTAGCTGGATTTGGTTTCCTAAGATATTAGCCATTGCCTTACCAGGTTTGCCTTGAAACCTCTTCTGGTCACTCAGCTGCTGAACATTTGAGGGGTGCTGCATGCCTCACCCCCTCCAGCATTGGAAGGGCACATATGGGATGCACAGGTCTGGGAGGGCCATCTTCAAGAATTCGGTGCTGAAGACAGACCCACCCCACTTGCAGTGAGAGGTGGTGCTGTGTCTGCTCTGGGAGGCGTGGGGCAGTGGGCGGGGCTGGGGAAGGCCTGGGCTTTCTCTGGTTTGGGCTGGGCCAGAGGCATTTTTACAAAAGAGGAGGTTGCTTTTGCCTGAAAAGTCCTAGGCTTTTCCTAGGGGACAGGTCACGGAGTAGGACAGGGCTTCTCAACATCAGCACTGTGGTGATGTTGGCCAGAGACGTCTTTGCTTTGGGCCTGCCCTGGGCACTGGGGGTGCCGGGCAGTATCCCTGGTCCCCACCCCCAGTTACTATGGAAGTGTTGCTAGACATGGCCCCATGGCCCCTGGGGGACAGGTGGGGAGAGCTGCTGCAAAGCCTCCGCACTGTTGACACCCCTGTGGGCCCCTACTTTTGCACGGTTTCACACCCCACCGCAGGTTAGAGGCTTAGCAGAAGTAAAGGTGTGATCTTCCCCACAGCCTCCCGCTGTGTGGGGAACAGTGGAAAAGAAGACTTTACAAGTCAAATAAGGACAGAATCCTAAAAGTAAGGATAGTTCTAAAAATTAGGTAAAGGGGTTTGAACTGGATGTAGTGGATAGTAAGAAGCTGTTTGAAGGCGTCAAAAAGGCACTTAATGAAAAACCCCTCAACTTAAACAGCCCAGTAGGGTTTTCCCGTCAGGGCTCATTTTTTTGTTTGTTTGTTTTTCATTAAGGTATTATTGACATACACTCTTATGAAGGTTTCTCATGAAAAAACAATGTGGTTACTACATTTACCAATATTATCAAGTCCCCACCCACACCCCAATGCAGTCACTGTCCATCAGTGCAGCAAGATGCCACAGATCCACTATTTGCCTTCTCTGTGCTACACTGTTCTCCCCGTGATCCCCCCGACACTATGTGTAGTAAACATAATATCCCTCAATCCCCTGCTCCCTCCCTCCCCCACCCCTCCCCCTTGGTAATCACTAGTTCATTCTTGGAGTCTCTGAGTTTACTGCTATTTTCTTCCTTCAGTTTTGCTTCGTTGTTATACTCCACAAATGAGGGAAATCATTTGGTACTTGTCTTTCTCAGCCTGGCTTATTTCACTGAGCATAATATCCCCCAGCTCCATCCATGTTGTTGCAGATGGTAGGATTTGTTTTCTTCTTATGGCTGAATAGTATTCCATTGTGTATATGTACCACCTCTTCTTTATCCATTCAGCTACTGATGGACACTTAGGTTGCTTCCGTATCTTGGCTATTGTAAAAAGTGCTGCGATAAACATAGGGGTGCATATGTCTTTTTGAATCTGAGAAGTTGTATTCTTTGGGTAAATTCCTAGAAGTGGAATTCCTGGGTCAAGTGGTATTTCTATTTTGAGTGTTTTGAGGAACCTCCATATTGCTTTCCACAATGGTTGAACTAGCTTACATTCCCACCAGCACTGTAGGAGGGTTCCCCTTTCTCCACATCTGCAGCAGCATTTGTTGTTGTTAGTCTTTTCGATGCTGGCCATCCTTACTGGTGTGAGGTGATATCTCATTGTGGTTTTAATTTGCATTTCCCTGATGATTAGTGATGTGGAGCATCTTTTCATGTGTCTGTTGGCCATCTGAATTTCTTCTTTGGAGAACCGTCTCTTCATATCCTCTGCCCATTTGTTAATTGGGTTATTTGCTTTTCGGGTGTTGATGCATCTAAGTTCTTTATATATTTTGGATGTTAACCCCTTGTCAGAAATGTCATTTACAAATATATTCTCCCTACTGTAGGATGACTTTTTGTTCTGTTGATGATGTCCTTTGCCGTACAGAAACTTTTTTGTTTGATGTAGTCCCATGAGTTCTTTTTTGCTTTTGTTTCCCTTGCTCGAGGAGATGCGTTCAGGAAGAAGCTGCTCACATTTTATTCAGGAGATTTTGCCTATGTTGTCTTCTAAGAGTTTTATGATTTCATGACTTACATTCAAGTCTTTAATCCATTTCCAGTTTACTTTTGTGTATGGGGTTAGACAATCATCCAGTTTCATTCTCTTACATGTAGCTGTCCAGTTTTGCCAACACCAGCTGTTGAAGAGGCTGTCATTTCCCCATTGTATGTCCATGGCTGCTTCTTTATCATATATTAATTGACCATATATGGTTGGGTTTATATCAGGGCTCTCTAGTCCATTCTATTGGTCTATGGGTCTGTTCTTGTGCCAGTACCAAATTGTCCTGATTACTGTGGCTTTGTAGTAGAGCTTGAAGTTGGGGAGCATAATCTCCCCAAGCTTTATTCTTCCTTCTCAGGATTGCTTTGGCTATTTGAGGTCTTTGGTGGTTCCATATGAATTTTAGAACAATTTTCTCTAGTTTGTTGAAGAATGCTGTTTGTATTTTGATAGGAATTGCATTGAATCTATAGATTGCTTTAGGCAGGATGGCCATTTTGACAGTATTAATTCTTCCTGCCTAAGAGCATGGTAGAAAGATACCATTTATTGGTATCTTCTTCAATTTCTCTCATGAGTGTCTTGTAGTTTTCAGGGTATAGGTCTTTCACTTCCTTGATTAGGTTTATTCCTGGATATTTTAGCCTTTTTGATGTAATTGTGAATGGTATTGCTTTCCTTAGTTCTCTCTCTGCTAGTTCATTGTTAGTGTATAGGAAAGCCACAGATTTCTGTGTATTAATTTTGTATCCTGCAACTTTGCTGAATTCAGATATTAGATCTAGTAGTTTTGGAGTGGATTCTTCACGTTTTTTTTTCTCTGTGTTTTGATATTTATATATTTTTAATTCATTTATTTTGTTGTCATTAATCTGCAATTACATGAAGAATATTATGTTTACTAGGGTCCCCCCATCACCAAATTCCCCCCACATACCCCATTATAGTACTGTCCATCAGCATAGTAAGATGCTGTAGAATCACTACTTGTCTTCTCTGTGTTGCACAGCCCTCCCCATGCCCACCCCCCTACATTATACATGCTAATTGTAATGCCCCCTTTCTTTTTCCCCACCCTTATCCCTTGCTTCCCTCCCTTTCTCCCCAGTCCTTTCCCTTTGGTAACTGTTAGTCCATTCTTGGGTTCTATGATTCTGCTGCTGTTTTGTTCCTTCAGTCTGTCTTTGTTCCTGTGGTCTTTGGGTTTGAAGTGAGTCTCTTGTAAGCAGCATAGAGATGGGTCTTGCTTTTTTATCCATTCTATTACTCTGTGTCTTTTGATTGGTGCATTCAGTCCATTTACATTTAGGGTGATTATTGAAAGATATGTACTTATTGCCATTGCAGGCTTTAGATTCGTGGTTGCCAAAGGTTCAAGGTTAGCTTCTTTAGTATCTTACTGTCTAACTTAACTCACTTATTGAGCTGTTATATACACTGTCTGGTCATTCTTTATTTTTCTCCCTTCTTATTCCTCCTCCTCCATTCTTTATATGTTGGTTGTTTTATTCTGTGCTCTTTTGTGCTTCCTTTAACTGCTTTTGTGGGTAGTTGATTTTATTTTTTGCCTTTAGTTAGTATTTGGTTGGTCTGCTTTCTTTGCTGTGATTTTATTTTCTCTGGTGACATCTATTTAGTCTTAGGAATGCTTCCATCTAGAGCAGTCCCTCTAAAATACCCTGTAGAGGTGGTTTGTGGGAGGCACCTTCCCTATCTTTAGGTTTTTTTATGTACAATATCATGTCATCTGCAAATAGGGACAGTTTAACTTCTTCCTTACCAATCTGGATGCCTTTTATTTCTTTGTGTTGTCTGATTGTCGTTGCTTGGACCTCCAGGACTATGTTGAATAACAGTGGGGAGAGTGGGCATCCTTGTCTTGTTCCCACTCTTAGAGGGAAGTGTTGGCTGTGGGTTTATCATATATGGCCTTTATTATGTTGAGGTACTTGCCCTCTATACCCATTTTGTTGAGAGTTTTTATCATGAATGGATGTTGAATTTTGTTGAATGCTTTTTCAGCATCTATGGAGATGATCATGTGGTTTTTGTCCTTTTTGTTGATGTGGTGGATGATATTGATGGATTTTCGAATGTTGTACCATCCTTGCATCCCTGGAATAAATCCTACTTGATCATGATGGGTGATCTTTCTGATGTATTTTTGAATTCGGTTTGCTAATATTTTGTTGAGTATTTTTGCATCTATGTTCATCAGGGATATTGGTCTATAGTTTTCTTTTTTTGTGGTGGCTTTGCTGTCAGGGCTCATTTTTAATAAGGCAGTGCATATGTTAATAGAATCCGGGTGAGAACGAGTGGGGAGGGTGTGATTGTGCTGGGCCCACTGCCATCCTCGTGGCCTCTTAGTGATCTGGTCTGGCAGGGAAGGCCTGCTGTGGAGCCGGGTCCCCGATCGCAGGGCTTGTCTGCCAGCCCAGTGCCCTCCCCACGCTGCTGGAGGCCGGGCCCACCACAGCTCTGCCTCTGCTGGCCTCTGACTGGGGGTACAGTGTGGGCGCCGTTGTGGAAGTGCGCCCCACGGCAGTGCTAACAACGCTGTGACTTTGTCACCAACAGAAATCAGGTTTTCCCTATCGCGGTGGGTGGGGCATCTCAAAATACGCTTTGTGCTCATCACTGCTTCAGATTATGTGACACCCACTTACTAAACATGTGAAAGGAGCTCATTTGTCTTTTAAGAATCTGATAAAAGTTTTCAGCATAATTGACTTCATTTGCAATCCTGTGTGTTTTATGCATTTAATATGTATTTCTGAGAAGGAGTCAGTACACTTTGTCAAACAGCTTGTTGTTGTTGTTTTTTTTCCTTTTGGCATGAAATTAAAACTCTTGCTCTGGGTGCTTATTGCCTTTTCTGAGCTGTTGTCAAATGCCTTTTAGTGGTGTGCAGCAAGATTTCAGGAGCCCTAGGCCTCCAGTAGCTTATCTTTTGCAGCAGGTTGTTCTGGGTTCTGCTTCAGTCCAGCTACATACTACATGATCTTCAATGAAGTAGATTTTTATAAATTAAAACTCTTCTTAAAGTTGTGGCTCTCGTCCATGAGCATTAAAGTGAGTTTTAAACACCAAGCCCTAAGCAGCCTGTGTAGCATCAGGCCTGTTTCACTAGATGTCATGGCTGAGGAAGCCCTGAGCAGTGTCAGGACTGGAGGGAGAGAAACCCAGGCGTCCTGCTGCTCACCACGCATCCCTCCTCTCTGCTGACGCTCCGTGTGCTTTTGACGTCTCATACCTTAGCTCTGGAGGGGTTTGAGGCCATCCTACCTGATCTTCTGCACATTCTGAGGTTCCCCTTCACATCCCACCTGAAAGGAGGTTGTCGGCTGTGAACACTGACTGCGGGAGCTCCTCTGTCTGAAATACTCTTGCATTATCAGCATCACCTGGCAGCTGGTTAGAAATGCAGAATCTTAGGCCCCACCCAGAATCAGAACCTGCATTTTAACAAGATCTGGAGGCATTTTGCACATTAAAGTTTGGAAGCAGAGGCCTGGTCTCTGAGCAGCTGTGACAGTTAGAGGGCCGGGTGTGAGCTGCAGTCCACGTGGCCCTGGGTGCGTGGCAGGTGACAGACCAGACCACTTGTGGAGGAAGCACAGAGGGGGTGGCCTGAGACGAGTAGCGTGCTCAGCCTAGCCCTTGTTCGAGGCCACGGCTTTGTCATCCTTTACCAGACCTGGCGAATTACACTGAGAACTGTGTAGTGCACAGTTCAGATGGTGGACAACTAGATTTTATTTCATTTTGCTTATTTGTTTTATTTATGTCATATTTTTATTTTGAAATAGAGGTACTTTTTTTGTTATGTTCATCCTGAATTTCATTGAAGTTTGGTGATAGAGTCATGTATTTTAGATACTTACTGATGTGATGGCCTGTTTTGTGCCAGCGCTGTTGAAGTGCAGAGGACACAGAGAAAACAGCAAGTTCCTGCCTCGCTTAGCTGCGAGAAGGCCTCGCTCACAAGCTGATGGCCCGGGGCCGACATGGCGTCAGTAAGGGGGATGTGTTGAGGTGGGGCCCGTGGAGGGCACTCCAGCAGAGGGCACAGCCAGCGCCACAACCTCCAGGCAGACCCTCTCGTGACTGCAGGGATTGAACAGAGGGAAAAGTGGGGTGACAGGAGTGGACCCCACGTGTGGGGGTGTGGAGATGAAAAATGAGCGGCCTTTCAGAGATAAAGTGAGGCGCTGGCAGAGGAAAGGCCTTTTGGAACTTCACGGGAAACGCTGCCGGGCTGCGTCGGCCTTGTTCCTCGGCCAAGGGCCTTTCCTCCCGGCTTCCTAGCAGTGGCGGCGGAGGGGCGGGCAGGCCGAGGGGGGCCTTCGCGTGTACATTGAGCTCATGACCGGCGCTGCTTGTGAGCGTGAGTCAGAGAGCATTTGAGTTGAACTGCAGAGGTCACATGGGGCAAATTAACTTCACCAAAAATAACCCCAAAAACATCATTTCTGGGAAATGCATGTGAAGACAGCTTTCAATGTAAACAAAAGAGCAAAGTAAAGATAAAGGCTTGGTTGGGAAAGGGGAACATTTGGAAAGCTAAGAAGAAATGCTTGGGGGAAAAGTCCTGAGGAAAACAAGTGTTTCTTTTCCACTAGTCAGAGCTTTAGAGGGTTTGTGCTCATGTGTTTGTGGCAGACGCTGCGTACACATTTGGATAGGGCAGCTCACAAGCTTTCCCTTCTCTCTGTAGCTGCTGCAGAGACCTGCACCCTGTAGCTTTTTCTGTGCTTCCTGCCCTCTCTGCGTGACCTCGTGGTCTGTGCTGGGAATGGCAAATGACAAATGCAGGCAGATGCCTGGACGTGGGGCTGGCATGGTCCGCAGCCTGGCTGCTGTTAGACTCCCCTGGGAGCTTAATGGACAAAACACTATAGTCCCCACTCCAGAAACTCTGATTTAATGGGGTGGGTGGGACTTAGTGGTGGCATGCAGGGGCTCCATTGCAGCCAGGGTGGAGAACCACTGTCTGTGCCCAGCTGTCCCCATTCACAAGCTGTGCTCCCTGGACTGGCATGAGATGCTGTTGGCCGTTGTGTGTCCTCTCCCCTCCTCCTCCGCACAGCCCCAAAGGTTTCTGCTTGGAATGTTTTGGGTGTGGGCAACCAGAGTGTCTCTGCTTGGGGCAGGGGAGGTCTGTCACCCAGCAAGGTGGGACTGGTGTGTTTGCTTACCCAGACAACTCAGCCCCTCTCTTCTCAGGACCAGGACTTAGAATTACTTACCAGGATCACTAAGACAGCTGCAGGCTGACATGAGTCAGGCCAAATACAATGACCGACTGCTGTAGCTACATATACATAGTTAAAGCATTAACCTCCTAAGTTGTTTCCCAAAGTAATATTTGCTGGAACTAGTAGTATTTATTTGGAACTAAAAATCTTGCTCTTTGAGTAATTACTTATGCCTATTAACTCTATTATCGTACTAGGAAAGAAGTTCATTTCTGGAATTCTTGACCGTTGGATGGGGAAAGAAATTTTGCTATATCTAAGGGAAATGATGCAATTTAGTTGAATTATAAATGTAAACACATTTGATCCTTGAACAGCAGTGGGTTTGAACCTTACAGGTCCATGATTTTTTTCAATAAATACATTAGAAAAGTTTTCGGAGATTTGTGACAATTTGAAAAACCTCGTAGTTGAACTGGTTAGCCTACTGAAAAAATTAAGACAGAGGTATGTCACAAATCCGTAAAATCAACAGTAGGCTCTCAGTAAAGATTTTGGGAGAGTCAAAAGTTATATGTGGATTTCAGGGCTGTGGGGAGTTGGCACTCCTAACCCCCATGTTGTTCAAGGGTCAACTATAATTCAAAATTATATCTGCCTTGATAACATCTTGGTAATATTACCGAAAGGATTGGCCTTTTGGAGGGGTACTGGATGGGTAAAGCTGATTTCCTTGGGTTATGTAAATTTCCCCATTAAGTGGACTGTGGCAAGTCCCCATCTTGCTTGGGGTCTCGTGCGTGGGTCAGGTGTGCTCTGCGTGTCTGCAGGGCTTTGCTTTGTGGGAGTGGAGAGGCTGTGCAGGGCTTGTGGTTGCCTGCGGCTCTGTGGTGACAGGTTGTTGCCTTCTGGTTACCAGGGCAGGTGCTAGCTCTGTGCACCAGCGGGGGCCGTGTTTGTCCCCTTCTCCCAGCTCTGGCCCTCTGCTTCGCTGTGCCCTGGGCCTGACTTGCATGTGGGAGGTAAGATCTGGGCTTGCAGAACATTACAACCTCCACCTTCCATCCAAGTGACAGAGTAAACCAAGGAATGAAGGCTGATAACGCACGTGTGTGTTTCTCCGTCTTTGAAAGCCCAGGCCTCTTTTGGTAAACTTTTAAGTCTTAACTGTCCTCTATCATCCTTTGACTTTGACATCTAAAATTGTGACTCTGAAGACATTAAACCGTTGTTTTTTTTATTCTTCTATATACTATAAGTAATATATTTTGGCTGTAAAATTTTCCATTGCTAATTATTATTATTAGGGGGAAAATGAAAGTTACTGTACCCTCCCCTGCCACCCAGGAAAGCCTCTTTCCCTCTGCCCAGGTTACTGCAGTAAAGTCATCCATGGCCTTCTGGCCTCATTCTGTGGTTTATGCGCAGCCGCGTTCACTGTAAGCCAGAGAAAGGGGCGGAGGGACGGAACGGCGCTGCAGGACTTGTTTTTTAAACTCGTGTGCGCTGAAGAGCTTTCCTGGTCGGTGGAGACCCTGCCCTCTCTCTCAGAGCTGCAGCCTAGGCCGCCTGGGCCTCTTCCCAGAGCCGGCTCACCAGGCTCACCGCACAAACCCCCCTGTGCCGAGCGGCCGCACCCCTTTCTCACGGGTAAGCATGTTGTGTGATGAGTCCCTAGAAATGGCCTTGTATGATTTTAGAATGAGCTCTTTTAAAATGTACCCCCCAAGTAGATCCAAGTAGATCTGTGCTTTACTGTTGTTTTTAGAGCAGTTTATAATTGACTCAAAATTTATAGAAGGACTGTGTTGAGTCCTACTGTGTAATTAGTTTTATAGGGAAGTGTACGATCTGAAGAAATAAAAAATAAGTTTTGCCTCAGATATAGGGATATAATTCATGGTAATATGGCTGACCGTTTCTATCCAGTCCAGTGAATCACTGGCATAAGACAAACTCCTGTGCTTGCTCAGTTGTTTGGGCTGTTTTTAAGTTTCAGCAGTGAATTAAATTGGTGAAATTTTTGTCTTTCTCAGGAAGTGCTTATCATTACACTAGGAATACATGTTTTATGGGAAAATTTAAAACTGCATTCAGTATAGATGCCTCTTAAATAACAACACAAATCGTTCCGTATGAAGTAAATGGAAGAAAGTAAGATGCTCATATTTTTGTCCCTTCAGGTGACTCCAAGGCCCGAGCCCCCCGCCAGCAGTGTCAGTAACAGTTTGGAGAATGCACTGCGCACATCAGCACATTCCACGGAGGAGTCGCTGCCCAAGAGGCCTGTAGGAAAACACTCCAAAGGTGAGCGGGCGTGCGGAGGGCTTGCGGGGGCAGAGGGGCTCCCCCGGGTGCTGGCCGCCTGCTCCCAGGGCCACCCGGTGTGAGGAGAGGTGCCCTTCTTTCTCTAAACTCTACAAGCAGTCCATGAGTGTGTCTCTGCTGGGTGAGCCTCAGATGCTGAGAAAGGGAAAACGTGGAAGTCGTCCCCCCCGCCACCGCACACCGGCCTGAGCCCTGGCTTCCAGAGCAGTGCCACCCTGTGGTGCCTCCTCGGGGCGGGGCATTATTCCTCTCCCCTGACTCAGCTGCCACTGGCCACATGTGTCTTTTGAGCACTTCAGGGTGGCTCCTGCAGCTAAGGACCTGAAATTTTATTGTCACATCATTTCAGTGGGACTTGCTCATGGTGGAGGGTGGCTGTCCTGTAGGTCATGCAGCTCTGGGGACGGGGGCGGGTGCTGCAGACGAAGCTGTGGGACCCTTGTTCACGTCAGCCTGAGTTTCTGCAGCCCACAGACAGGCACAGAACCCTGTGTGGGGAGCTGTGTGATGGGTGGGACCTTTTCCAGGAGGGGAGTGAAGGCGAGCTTGACTAGGCGGGTCACGGGGAGCCCTAAGTCTGCAGAGTCAGGGTGCCACTGGGATGACGTCGACAGGGTTGTGAGGCTGGGGCGCTCGAGGCTGGCCACACTGCTCTGCTGGCTTGCGCCCCTCCTTGTATCTGTGTCTCTTCTAGAACTGTGCCGGCTTGGTCAGGAGCCACGCCCTACTGGTCTTGTGTGTCCCCTTCTGTGTCCCCCATGTCCCAGGTCCAGTGTTTCATACCTCACAGGTGCATAACAAACACTGTTTTTAAAATAAAGTCCCGTTCTGACAAAATCATAACGAGCTACCCATCCCTGACTGAGGTCATGTGTGGGAAATATCCATGTCCAAAAGGCTGCACCCATGTTTTTGTATATGTGCACACACCATCCTCACAGCGACTCCCAGCACACAGTCCGCTCACGCTACATACACCACTGGGTGCCCAGCCCCCAGGACGGACACTTGTCATTCAGGCAGAGGGACTTTCTCCCCCCAAAGCCTGCTGTCGTCCGTCCTCCTTCTGTGTGTCATCCAGGGAGAAGTGCCCGTGGAGCGTGGCTCTCTTTGTCCCCACACGGTCCAGCGTGTCTGTGCCCTGCACCCTCCTAATGTGAGGGGCAGCCTCCTTGTACCATCCTGCTCTTCCCATCAGATGGAATTATCAAGGCCTCTCATTCCTTTTTTTCTAGCAAACTGTATGGCTGCTGCCCTCCGGTCTGCACACTCGGCACGCTCAGCCGGCAGGCGAGCCACCTTGGTGTTGGGAAGGCAGATCTGCCATAGGGCTCTGCGGTCTGTTCTCAGACGCCGGGGTACTTGAGAGTGCGGGAGGCCAGATGTTAGTCATCTGCAGGATTCGCCATTCAGTGACCACAGGTGATAATGGTTTCTTCTGTCCAGAAGTGGGAGAGCAGGTGAGCGTGCCTCCCTGGGCACGCCTCTCGCCATGCTCTGTTGGGCTGAGGTTGCAGCCCTTCAGAGTCTGCCCACTGTCTGAGGGGGCTGCCATAGCGTTTCCTCCCTGTCTTTTCTGCACCCACTCACGTAGTGATTTTCTGTGCTTCCTTGGTAATCCTCAGTGATGAGCTCTGAGTCACAAAGAGGTCAGACTTCTGCATTTCTCTTGTATAAAAGCTCAGGGAGCAGCATAAGGGAGTCTGAAACCCTGCCTGCTCTTGTTCGCTGGTGCACCAAGCTTGACCGCACTGACCCACACGATCCTCCCGAGGGCCCTGTGGGAGCTCAGTTACAGCTGTTCAGCTCTACCAGCACTCCCTCCAAGGCCCAATGGCCCTATTTCACAGATGGGAGGAGTGCGTCACAGACAAGTACCGGCCCTGTGGGCAGCCGGTGGGCCAGCCCAGAGCTAGTGCCCCCCAGCCCGCCTGTTAGCCTGAAGGGAACAGGAGGGAAGTCAAGGTGGTGGTGCTTAAAAGCACATGTTATGAAGGGCAAGCGGCACCTTTATTCTGTATTATTTGTTGTAAAGATTTACAAGTAAAGGAGTGGAGAGACCAGCACAGTAGTTCCCAGCATCTGGCGATGGCCTTGTATTCCTTTGGGACCTGGGTTACTCAGGAACATGTGGGACCATGCACTCTGGGGGAGCTCAGAGGGTCCCCAAAACCCAGTCACTGGGATTTACTATTAATTACATTTCAGGAATCGGGTAAAATATACAAGGTGAGGTCGAAATTACTCCTGATAATACACTCAGTGAAAGATGTTCTGTAACTTAGTTCTCTGGGCTTTGAGTAATAGTTCTTAAAAACTGACCTTTTGTAAGACAGTGAAAGAGTGTCATTAAACAGCAGATCACTTAGCAGTTCTAAGACTTTTTAGTCTTGAGACCCTTTTGAATTCTTAAAAAATTAAGGATTCCAAAGAGCTTTTGTTATGCGGGTTATATCTATAGATATTTCCCATTTTGTAAATTATGACAGGTTCTTTTCTTACGTGAATAAATGCTTTTCATTCTGTGTCGCAGAGGTTTTTGTGTTCGTGTAGCATTATTACAGGATCGGGCACTCAAAGTCTGAGCCCCAACAGTGTTGTGTTTCTGTGAAAACAAAACCCACCCAGAGGATTGGGACATGAATACTAATAATCCAAGAATTGTAACGAAACCTGAATTCTAAAATACCAGTAGTACATTCCCTTTCTTGGTTTGCACTCAGTTTGGAATTGAGAAGCCTTGATAATTCTAATTCCTCCAGGGGCTATTTATTTAACATTGTATCACAGAGACTTTGAAACATGTAGTAAAAAACAAAGAATCTTGCACTGACTGTCTACTGCCCAGAGCCGCCATCTCACTTCACTCCCCTCCTCTGTCCATTCTCCATCCATCAAGACAATGCTTTTTTTTTTTAATGCATTTCAAAGAAAGTTGTTCTTTTGGCTTTTGCTTTACTTCTGTGCTTTTTTTTTTTAACTGGTTGTTTTCTGCCTTCCTCAGCCAGGGATCCTCTTTTGAGTTGCAGAACACAGAGTTACACATCTCCTAAAGAAAATGTATTTAGAGACCCAGGTATAGAGTTGATTCATTCCATAATGGCTTCCTGAGGGCAGGAGGGCTGAGCTGTCTTTACGGACCCCAGCTGAGAGAGGCCACGCATGACGGTGCACATCTAACTTGTCAGGCTTCACTCTGAATAGTGAGCCACTTCATATAAAATATAAGAACCCAGCAACTGTGCCGTTCAGTGGTGTGCTAAAGCCAGATTGTGGCCATGAGATGTTTTAACCTCTTGATGTCACACTGATAGCGTGAAATCCGCCATGGTAGAGGTATTTGCCCATTGGAACCTGGTAAATGCCGAGGATTCGGGGCTGCCCTAGCCGGCCGTGAGACAAGCCCCAGGCACCGTTGGTGTGGTTCCTTGCTGTGTAGTTAGCAGAAGGGGAGGAGGACCCCCTGACACACTGGCTTGTACTCTCTATACTCAGCTCTGTGACCCACACTCTCCTCCCTGGCTCCTTTACATTTTTAAGTTGTGGGAATGGCATACATGCAATGCAGTAAGTAGTGTGGCAGGCCCTGCCCGCTCCCTGGTTTCCTCCTGCTCCCTCAGCCCTGCTGCCTCTGAAATGCCCCTCTGCCTGCCCGGAAGCACGAGTGCTGTGGAGGGGCTTTTCCGTCCCCTGCCTGGTGACTCTGTCTGAGTGTCTTGGAGCCTGGGCTGCAGCCACCATCAATCTGACAATGACTGAGTCCAGCTGAGACCCTTCTTTCTCCTGGACTCAAACCCTAGGATTCCTTCCAGCCACGGACTGTCTCCCACTAGGCAGCCTGCCCGCGTCTCAGTGCCCCTGGAGTGGACCATCCTTTCATTGCTGTACCTGCAATGGGTTTCCAGCATGTGCGATCGGCACCAAATTCCAGTACCTGGAGCAAAACCTGCAGACCAGCACAGCCCCTGTCCCAGGCGAGGGGTCTCAGCTGTCTGGCCCGGAGCACCCTCGCCTTTTCTTCTTCCCATCATTGCAGTCACTGTCCTCTTCCAGCTTCCTTGATGCCCACAGGTTCCCCTCTGCAGTCTGTCCTCCCAGCAGAGACGCCTGTCCTTTGGGTCATGGCAGCATGGACAGCAGCAGCTGATGTCATACAGCCCGACCAGCACCAGGTCCCTCCTTGGCAGCATCACATGTCCACCCAGTTGATGCCAGAAGCCCATGAAGGAGGAGCCATTCTTCCTTTGTCCAGGGGTTAAATAACTGTCCCACGTCCCTGAGCGGGAAATGGTCACATTTCCAGCTGAGCCTGGCTGCAGAGCCCATGCTTTGCCTCGGCCCTCTGGGAGCAGGCCTCTCGTGGGGTTTGTGGGTGGCCCTGGAACCTGCCACACTCGCTTCATGTCCCTGGCTCCAGCTGCAACCGGATTCCTCAAATGCCAGGTGCTGTCACACCGGGCCTTGATCACCATGTCCCTGTCTCCGGGGGCCCCTTCCCTTTGAACTGGGTGATTCTCATGTTGTTGGTGGCCCATGGTATGCCAAGGACATAGTAATGCTGAATAAAATGCTTGCCTTACTGCACAGATAAGTGAGACTCCTCAGGCCCCCGAGGTCGAGTGCCATGTCTCTGGCACATGTCTCTGGCACAGTGAAGTACAGATGGGTTCATTTCATTTTGCTTCTTTAGAAAGAGCATTTCTCAGCTCTGTGTTTTCTGCAGCGCACACTTCTTGTGTTTCTAACTCTATTTCTGGAGAACTAACAAATCAGATTAATGCAAGCTTGATGATAAAAAAAATCAAAGATAAATTATAGAATTCTTAAATATAACATGATGTGCCCTAAAAAGATATAGGAAAGAAGGACCAGTTTAATTAGTATAGTCGTGAGTGTTCAAACTTCCACAACAACTGAAAAAAGCAGTGCTTCTAAAAATTACCCGTCAACAGATGACGGGGGGTGGGGGGGCGCGGTGAGGGAAAGTGAGCTGACACTTGGGGAACGTATGTATTCAGCTGAGACTGTTAAGAATACAATTTCCAATTTTTAAATGAAAACTCGGTTTCAGTAATAAAAATTTAAAGCAAGAAACATCTTAAATGTTATCCTGGTTCAGCTTCTTTATTTCAATTAAGACATTGAGTTCTGTTGTATAGAATTAGGGGAAGGAGGTGTTTGTGCTGGAAAATCATTTTCTATCTTTTTCCTCAGTCATAAATTCTATCCTCTGTACCATGGATTTCTTTTATTGTAGTTTTGGTAATTTTGAAGCAGTTTCTTGTTCCTAGGTATAAAGAACTAAACTGTTTAGTGACGATACATTGAAATCAAGTAAAAGGCATATCTGACATGACACTACCAACTACCAGATTTTCCAGAAGACTTTAGGGTAGAAAGGGAAAACATTTGAGGGAGTGCCTCCTTCTCGGAACACAGTGAAGCCATGGCTCATCCATAGGTGTCCCGCCTTACAAGAACTGGAGTGACAGTCAGCCTTGTAGCTCATCTGAAGATGCTTGGCAGCAAGGTGGCCCTTCGGCTGTGTCAGTTTAAACCGGGGGCTTCTGGCCTGAAATCAGGAGAATGTGTCCTGGGCCTGGTGTGGGCACCTGCTGGCTGTGTGGCCTCCGGGTCAGTCATGGCCCTAGGTCACTGCGACTCCTCGCCGGCTCCCCCACCTCCCGATTGCCCGGCCCTGCCTCAGGCCTTCCAGAGTGCGTGCTCCTACACATGAATTTCCCTCCCTCTTTTTTCAATTACATTGGTCTATTGGTTCTTAAAATTAGGTATTGATCCAGTAATAAAATAGTAGTTCAATGCAATTGTACGTATTATCAAGGGCTCTGTGATTGATCTAATTTGTCAGATTTGAGGAGAATGAAGAAAAAGCTTGAACAAGCAAAATTTTAAAGGAAGAAGTGCATCGTCCTTTCTTTCTCATCCTGCCCTAGAGAGCAGGCTGGCTAGCCTTGTGTGCCCTGGTGCGCCGGCGCCCGCCTGCACCCCAGCCCTGGTCCCCCTCTCCCTGGGGAGCAGCCTGGGGCACAGAGCCTGTCTGTATTGCACCCTGGGCTCTGTCTCCCCCTTCCCACGGATGGATATCACCCCAGAAATTTATATGTTTGCACACTTTTCCTCAGAAAGTGATAGGCCTTGTGGCAGTGACAGGCGGGGGCTGCCATATCTACCATTAGACTTCTAAGTGAGTCATAAGTAGATGTCTGTATGCATGTATGTTTACACTTTGCACTAACAAAGCCACATTGCAGAAATTTGTGGGAAATGTACACAATTCTACCACCAAACAAAATTATCCCTATCATTTTTCATAATTCAGTTATAGTCTTTTTCTTTTACATTTTTAACAGCTGTAATTGTGCTACACGTACAATTTTTCGGGCAGTAATATAAGCATATATTCATGTTTTTGTTATTATGATCATGGTCTTTAACAGCTCCAAAGTGGAGGGCACGCTTGCACCCCTTTTAAGCCTAAGTAATACCCCAGAGCCCCGCTCTTCCCTCCACCCATTGCGTGTCAGGACTCCCTCTCCAGGGCTCCCTCGGCCCGTCCTTGGAGACCCCTGACCACGGCCCCTGCTCTCAGGAGGGTGCCGGGAGGGGCCCGGTGAGTGACTGACTGTAGGCTGGGCCTTGGCCGGCAGGCCTGGCAGGAAGAGGCCAATGGGCGGCGGCTGCAGGCTAATGGCAGGGGTGGGATGAGGCGCCACGTCGGTGGGCCCAACAGTTTTGAAGAGGTCCTGCAAATATTTCACTCCTGGAGTTTAATTCAAAATGCCTCTTTTATTTGAAAACAGCTGAATAACATTCATCTGCTTTTCACATTTTCCTGTCCAGATATGAGTCACTTCCCACTCTCAGTCCAGATGGGGTTTTTTCTTTTTACTCTTTTTCATAAATCCTCATGTTCAGTCCTGGAACATTTAGGTACATGAAAATGCTGACTCTGCTTTTCTGTATTCATTGACTTTGTACATTCTGTTGTTTAAACAGGTAAAAGATCTAGATTAGATTGATGTCACTGTGGGCTTGAGTCTTTTGTGAATACTTGTTGGTAAAACATAAACGCTGTGTATTTGCTCGCATCCTGACTGAGGAGCCAGACAGGGACAGTGAGTAGTCCATGGTGCCTCTGAACGCAGAGCTTTCTTTGTTTTGCCAGAAAGGAAACAAACATTCCAATGTTTTTGGAGTAATTCCTTCCTGTAAGGTGCTATTTTAAGCATAAAATAGTCTAAACCAAATGGGTTCTAGTATCTCCCAAGATGCATATAGACCCTGTTGCAACTTTGCAAAATTAGGAAGCCTATAAAAGGATAATTAAGCAAGCGAAGGGTCTTCCCTAGGGGACTGTAACATCTGGGTGGGACTCTCTCTCTCGTTCACCGTTGCACCCTCAGCGTACGCAGCAAGGGCTTCGTACGATGTGCTGGCAAGTGAACCAACGTTGATTTTAGAGCACGATGGACACGGTTTTTCGCAGAGGTCCAGATAGTAAATTCCTTTGGCGTGGGAGGCACATGGTGTCTAGCACAGCTACTGGGCTCTGCCATTATGGTTGGGAAGCAGCCACTGACGATACATCGATAAGTGGCGTGGCTTGCCGCGCAGTAGCGGAACCATGCCTCAAGCAGGCAGAGGGCAGCACTGGCTGAGCACTGCCCAGCGGGACTCTCCATGATGGCAGAGCACCCTGTGCCCTGGCTGTATGGTCGTGGCCGCCACTAGCCACAACCACACACGGCTGTTGAGCATTTAGAACGTGGTTACTGCAATGAAGGAATTAGATTTTTAACTTTATTCAATTGTGATTAGTACAAATTTAAATGGTCACGTGGCCAGTGGCTGTGGTATTGGGCAGCGCAGTCAGAACCTTCTGCAAAGCAAGTTACAAGGTACACGTTCTCTGGGGTGTTCACACACATCAGAGGAAGAAAGAGTTCTGTGGCCAAAAAAACTGGGCAGTGATTGCTAATAAAAATACTTATGCATTGCAGAACTTCTCAGAGCCTTTAACATACTACTGTACATAGACAGTCTACAAGAATAGTTCCTCAGGTATTTCCTCCAGAGTCTGACCATGAAGCTGTTTGAGGGTGGCTCTGAACATCTTACAGGCCTCATGTTCCTGGGAGAAGACTTTGGAAAACATTGATGTGGCAGACCAGGAGATAAAGCGTCTTTGGGGAGTCTAACACAGTAGTCTGTCAAGTTTCATTGAGTATTCCACAGTGGATGGTTAGGTTTAAGATCTGTAGAAATCCCCATATACTGCCAAATGACTGCTCAGAAATAGTAAATGTCAGTACAGGAGGCTCACATATTAAAGCCTGCCTCATCTGCTGTGGTCTTCCTGGCTCTCCATAAAAGGTGGATTATTTGACTATTCGTCCTGCAAAAAAGTACATATTAGTACTTGAGAAACACTAGTGTCTCCGTCAGGAATAGGACATACATATCGTAACATGGTCAGAGTGCCCGGATTTGATAGGTGGCCCTTTTACTTTCAACAAATATTTGTGCTCAAATATTTACATTTTACAAACTTTAAGTTTGCATTTTAAGACTTAAGTTTGAGTGCTTAAAAACTTCATGGCAACATTTTGTTTTTGAGGAGAAAAGAAGTGCACTGCACGTGGGAAGGGGGAGGCGTGGCGAGGCGGGTGACTCAGAGCCCTCGCGGCAGTTTGTCTGTCCTTTTGTCTGTGCTGCTGCAGCCTCTGGCTGTCCTTGTCATGTTCTGCAGAGGCAGCGTTAGGAGTCCCAGGGTCTTTTCTGTCACCGCTGCCCTGGCCACCTGTAGCCTGGCCCTGTTCTAGAAGGATGGGCTGTATTCTGTTGACAAGAAGATCCAAATGAGAGACTCTGCGCAGCTGTGTCTGAAACAGTTACAGTTGAGAACATTAAATATTCGTTTTTCAGAAATTGGAACAGATGATGACTAACTTGCAGTTATAACTAGAGTCTCGTGCATTCAGATAAACTTCTGTTCTCTTTTCAAGTGCCGTTCTCTTCTGTAATTGTTTTTATGTTTTGCCTGTTTTTTTGTTGTACTTTTAAATTCACCCTCAGCTCTTGAGTATGACAGCATTTTGCCGTCCTTGTGATTTCTCGTTCCAGGCAAGCACGCCACAAAGAGTCTGAGAGCGCTGGACGTTACTTTGAAAATTGCTGAACTATCAAATGCTAAAATCACATGTACTTAAAGGTTTTATTTCATTTTTATAATTTTGTTTGTTTGTATTTTTTTTTTTTTTACTTTTACAGTGAGTGTTGAAAAGATAGACCTGAAGGGATTATCACACAAAAAAAACGAAAGAAATGTTGAATGTTCCTTTGAGGTAAGATGCTAAGTTTTTTCCCCTTTTCTCCTGGAAGGGGTAGGAAGGACACATTACCATGAATACTTTTATTTATCTGAATAAAAGGGGCCTTTTCTCAAAGCCCTGTGCCTGTGCCGTGGGAGAAGGCAGAAAGCTGGGTTGGGCCCCGGGGGTGGGCCATCTCTGGCCTGGGGGGCAGCTCATCCCTGACCTCGGGGGTCTGTACGGTGAACGTGCCCTAGAGCGACAATCTCAGCTGCTGGTGGTCGGTCGCCTTGTTGGTTCAAGAGTAGAATCGTGAAAATTGTATTTTCACTGTGTATTAGGATCAGAGCCCCATGATAACAGGGAAGCTGTGCTCAGCGAGATCCTTCAGGGTCCAGGCTCCCTCCAGCTGACCCTTGGACACCCTGAGGATGCGGCCCTTGAGCCTCATGATCTGAGGCGGCAGCTAGGGCTCCAGTCCTCACGCTGTCCTGCCGGGCAGCAAGATGCAGGAGGAAGAGGAGGGGAAAGGGTTTTCTTTCTCTTAGAAGCACCCACTGGACACAGCCGCATATGTTTTTTTGACCAGAACTTAGTTTCTTGTTCTTGCTTAACTGCAGAAACGTGTTCTGGCCAGTCGTGTCCCCGGCATTGTTACCTGCCCATCATGCCATGCTGTGTTAAGGTTCTCCCTTGACGCCTGAATATTGATTGATAAAGGAAATCTGCTTCCAGCATTACTGGGGAGTAGTCAGAATACAAGTTTTCAGTTACTGTCTAGCATGTTATTTACACTATGTGTAGTTTACTAATTTCTGAAAGAGTGTAGATACATCAAAATGCTTTACTTTTGCCACTAAAAAGATAAAATGTTCACTTGATTTGGGAAGTACTGCATCATGAGAATCAGCTGTTAGGCTGTGGATGTGTCTTCAGAATGTGGGAGAGGTGGTTTAAAGGTGGGTTCGGAAGTGGGTTGAAAGGTGGTTTAAAGCTTGCCACTGACACCCAAGTCTCAGTGACCAGAGGCCTTGGAACCCCATTGTTCTCAGGGCCTGGTAGGAGTCAGGAGCCCAGTAGGCCCCTGGAGCCTTTGGTGTGTTGTCTGCTCCCCTCTGCTCCTCACTGTCTGATGCCCCTGAGGGGCCGGTGGTGGTCCTTGTCCGCCTCCATGGGAGCTGCCTGTTTGGGGTCTGCTGAGCATGGAGCCCCTCAGCCCGTCTGATCACACTGGGCTTTGATTTGCCCTTCAGTGCTTGGTCCCATTACTCGGGCTCCATGAGACGTGGTAACTGTGCACCATGACTGCCTGCAGCCTCTCTGTGAAGAAAGGAGCTTTGGCAAAATAGGCACTTGGCCTCTCATGGACTCTCCCGGGGGAAGGAGTTGTGGTCAGGAGGGGCAGGGGCGGCAGGCCGGCAGGGACGGAGACATGGTGCCCTGAGTCCTCAGAAAGCAAGCCCGACGACAGGAGGAGCCTGGAGCCGGCAGCCTGGAGGCTGGGTGCAGACCTGAGACCTCTGCCCTGGATGCTGCTGGCTGGTGTTGACAGACAGCTGTCACATGGAGCTAACTTAGGGCATTTCTGTCCTAAATGTTGAAGCTCAAGAGTTTTAGTGTTTAGAAAAGGCTTCAGGTATCTAAAACAGTTTTCCTGATGAGATAACCAATGAAAGTGTTCTTGTGTTTAGGGCAGTGATGGCCCTCACAGCGCTGGCTGTCCAGCAGTTGTGCTTGGGGGACGGGCTTGCTGTGCCTAAGGCACTTGCAGCGCAAACTGCATCTGCTGGACGGGGACTTGAGGCCCAAAGGAAAGACAGAACCAACTTTTTTTATAGTCTTCCTATTATGTGTAAAGCACGCTGTTCGTTTGTGCAGCATAAGCTGCGTGCTTGTTCGGTGCTGGCCAGCTGTGAGTGGCTGCCTGAAGGATGCCAGCGCGTTACCCGTGTGCTCAGATCCAGGACGCCTGTCACGTGAGAAAGGTGAAGCTGCGTGAGGGGCATGTCGCCTCTGGCATCTCGCCACGGCCGTGCTCCTAGCTGAGGAGCCACCGCTCTACAAAGGGGGGCATCTGCAGGCAGTACCAGGAGAAGATGGCTTAGCATGTCTTTAAACTTGGACTCCCCTTCAAAAATAGACCTAGGAGAAGGTGTTTGCTGTGTTGGGATCAGCTGGTTGATTCTAAAACGTGTATGGGAAGAGCAGTCAGAACCGTTTTGAAAAGCAGAGAATGCTTGGAAGACCCATGCTCCCGAACCTCAAGACTTCATACTGAGCTACAGGAACCCTGGCGCTGTGGCCTTGCCGAAAGGGTAGAGATGCTGGTCAGCAGAACAGAACAGTCTGGAATTAGTCTCACATGTAAATGGACAATTGATTTTTGACAAAGGTACAAAGACAGTTCACTGAACATCTTTCCAACAGTTGGTTCTGGAACAGACATCCCTGTCCAAAAAAACGAACCTTGACCAAAATTATTATACAGATATTAACTCAAAATTGATCATAGACCTAAATATGTATAACCTAAACCTATAAGACTTCCAGAAGAGAGAGCATAGGAAAACACTTGGTGACTGATACTAGGCAAAGATGTCTTAGGTAATGCCAAAAATATGATCCACAAAAGACAAAATAAATAAATCAGACTTCATCAAAATTTAAAACTTGCCCTTCAGAAGGCACTGTCAAGAAAATGAAAAGACAAGCCACAGATGAAAAAACACTTTGAAATTATACATCTGTTAAAGGATTTGTATTCAAAATGTATAAAGGACTTTCAAAACTCAGTAATAAGAAAACAACCCCATAAAAAATGAGCCACAGCTTTGAACAGACACTTCACCAAGGAAGATGTCTGGAAGGCAGAGCGCCTGTGAGCAGACGCTCAGCATCGCTAGTCATGAGGACACCGACCGGAACCACAGCAGATGCTACTGCATGCCTCTTGGAGTGGCCCGCAGGACAGAGGCCAGCTGCACCCAAGGTCGGCACGCACGTGGAGGTACTGGGACTCTCCCACGCTGCTGGGGGCGTGTAAGAAGGTGCAACAACTTTGGAAAACAGTTTGGCAATGTTCTAAAAAGTTGAACATTTCCCTATGACCCATCAGTTCCACTTCTAGGTATTTACCCAAAGAAGATGAGAACACGTGTTCACACAAAGGTTTGTACGTGAGCATTCCTCACAGCTCTAATCCCCAAGTATCTGTCTACATGAGATGGATAAACTGTGATGTCATACCTGTGATGTCACACCAGAGTTCAGAGTACAAAGGAGTGAGCTATGTTACAATCAGCAGTACGGATGGAACTCAGACGATCGTGCTGTGTGAAAATAAACCAGACGCCCACCAGAAAAGGGGTATATATCCAATGAGTCCTTTACATACAGTTCTAGGAAATTCAGGGTGTCTAGGGAGAGGCTGCCAGATGGCCTTGTGGGGAGAGGCAGGAGGAAGCTCCTGGGGGGACGGATAGTTCCCTTACATTGGTGAGAGTGATGGTTCGTGGGGACAGACATGCGGTGAAGCTTAGCAACTTGTACCCTTTACATGCAGCTCATCCTCAGTCATAACTCAATAGAACTTCAAGAAGTTACCTGAGTGATGATTGATTAAACCTTTGTTTTTGTCCACAGAACCGTAACTAGTGAAGATTAAATAAACTGTCCTTTAAATAGGTTGTCTTTTGTATATGGAAGTAAAGACCTGTTACACTGTGACCAGAACAGCAAACTTCACCAGGAGTTTATTGCTGACAGTGTAGAAAAACTCAAATATTTTTTCTGAAAGCCATCACTTATTCATGGAGAAATTAATGACACTCCACCAGTTTTCTCAGCCTTGTTTATTTCTAGTTTTAGTCTTTATGTATCATTGTTTTCCAGGATACGAAGGAAAGGCTACTTTTAGGAGTTGAGTTTCCTCTTCTTTTCCATGGAGTGAGTTTTGTTTTTTGCTGAGGATATTGTGACTGCAAGTTACTAGTTCCTGAGGAAATCAGATCGGTGTACAGGAAGCAAGGGGCAGAATCCTTTTAAATATAACATCAACATGGAGCTATGTACATGTGAAGTACCCAAATTTTACCAGCTCTTTCGAATTCACTGTTGAGAAACTGAGGAACTAACACTTTTATAAATAAACCTTATTCATTACACATGAAGGACAGGAAGGGGAAAAAGCCTCAGAAGACTAAGCAAACAGACCCTTGAAACACTGGTTAGATTGTAGTTTTATTGCCCCAAAAGGACTAGGGGATAATGCTAGTAGAAATGAGTTTTTAGTTCATCCTTACCAGACACTACATTAATTTTAGTGTTCTATCTTTTCTTTAAAAGTTCATTTTTTCGTGTCAGAACAATCTTAACTATTCTGAATATTTTATTGCTATTAGCAGAGGATGGGTCTAGGATGCTATTTTTAAATTTAGCTTGTGTTCGCGTTGGTCGCTCTCGGGCAGAGTTGAGCGTCCGGGGTTCGTGGCACTCGCTCTCCTGACGCACATCTTCGGGCGGTGTTGTCAGGGCGCCTGTGGTAGCCATAGGGTGTGCGCTGGGCACTTTTCCCCTCAAGCAGTGGTTTTCCCTGGAGTTAATGGTCTCTTTGTGTTTTGCTTAGGGACAGTACTTAGAACATGGCTTTCCCCTTGAAGTTCTCCCTGGTTGTCAGGAACTCCCCCAGTACAAGCCGTTTGTCTTTGGAGCTGCGGCTTTGCCCCACCCTGGCTCTGCGGTCTGGAACCAGACAGCTGGCTGCCATGTGGGTCCCCTTCCATCCCCGGGGGCCCTTCCTCCCTCTGGCCCCGTCCTGTTTTCAGGTCTTATGTCATCTTCTGCCCTGGGTGGGTCCTGCTCGTTTCTCAGAAAGCGTCCTTGGGAGGCACAGGTTTTGAGAGCTTTCATTTCTGGGAATCTTTCTGTCATGTCTTGATCTTTCAACCCTGACCTGGCACAGGTCTAGCTTGGACGTCACTTTTCCTTAGGACTTTGAGAGCGCTGCTCCTTTACTGCCTGGCGGCATTGCTGGGGAGAAGCATGATCTTTTGGACCCTGACTTGTCCCATGCCCTATTTTACCGTTGCTGGCAGTTTTTAGGCCTCTGATAGTCTCAGTGTTTGCACATTTCTCAGAGGTGGAGGTGTGTTTGGAGTAGTGTTGCTGTCACCAGGGTCCTGGGACTCGGGGGCCCTCAATCTCAAAACTCGTGTCCCTTTGGGGCCTGGTCTTGAACCCTCCCTTCGCCTTCCTCCTCTCCGTGCTCCCCGGCATCCTTATTTCGGAACTCCGGCTTCTGCATATCAGCCCTCAAGACTGGTCCTGCATTCGCTGTTTCTGTGTTCTCTCCCTTGGATGTTTCGGCCCACTTCGTGGAAGACTACCTCACCTTCCGTCTCTTCAAGGGAGCCCCTCCCTCCGCCTTGCCTCCGGCCTCTGCGCGTGCGCCTCCTGCTGCCCTTTCTCGCAGTGGCCTGGTCTCAGCAGTGCGCTCGTCTCTTGTTCACTGAGGGCAGCAGTGATACTCTTTAGTTTGGGCGCAGCTTGCTTCTCCTGCATGGCCTGTGCTTCCCACGGGTTGCCTCCTTCCGTGCCTGCCCTTCCTGTGTCCGTGCTGGCTCTGGCAGTCCTCCGAGGCTGGGGGTCGGTCGGTGACTTTAGTGTGTGGCATACGCAGCAGGCGGGGGCCTCTGGCTGGCCTGTTCTCCTGTGCAGAAGGAGGACCACGCTGCTGTGTGAGCTGCGGAGTACAGTCCTGTGGAGATGCGGCTGAGGAGCACGTCAGAGGGCTGAGGCCCTGGTGTGTCATTCCCCCCCGCGTGCATCTGCTTTGTGTAGGCTTGCTTCTTGTGTATGCTTCAGACGTGTCGGAGTCTGTCTCAGCAGGGCTCGCCGGCTCTCTGAGTGAGGACGCGCAGTAGGAAGTACTGTGCCATCACCCAGCGGGCCGTGTCTCCTCCCGGGGCATGTGAGGCCGGGGGAGCTCACGCTCAGCGCCCTCTTGGATTTGATGGGAAGTGTCTCTCTCCAGCATGTGGCCTGATGGAGGCCATCCCCCCACGTCTACACCCCTCCTGGGGCCTGTCCCCTCCTCTGGTCTGAGGGAGCCGTTCGGCGGGCAAATCGGAGTGGCATGAGCGCAGCCTGTGGTGAGCGAGCTCTTGGTTTCCAGTCCTTGTTTTCTGTCTGCCATAGGTTGAAATAGCAACTGCTTTGCCAAAAAAAAAAAAAAAGCAGGAGCAGACAGCCTGAGGTGGCCTGCACCTACTTACCATGCATCCCAATTGGGGAAGTAGACCGTCTGTGTGCAGAATGGTCTCCCAAGGTGCGCTGTGCAGGGGCCGGAGTCCGTGTTTAGCTAGCTCGGTGCGGCCATGGCACCTCAGGGTGGAAGGGGCGCAAGAAGAGACCCAGACCGGAAGCAGTTCTGTGTCGTGGGCAGGAAAAGTGGGGAGAGCCGCGCTCCACAGCACAGGTTCTTGGAGACACAAGATGCCCACAGTACTTCCGGGCACATATTTGTGACTGGGAAGTTCTTGCCTTTAATCATAGATGTTGCTGATATTCTGTGTGGTAGCACTTGCTCTTGGGAAACTTTTTAGCGTCACAGCATTTGATTAGGTTTTGGACAGCAAGGGACGTCTGTTCAGGGAGTGCCATGGCCTGCCTGCTGGCGGTCCAGGAAGCCCTGGGACCTCAGGACGAAGAAGGCATCCCTTGTCTCCATGAGCTTGTATTCTGTGGGGACTTGATGAAGCAGACGCCTTAGCGGTTGTGCCGTGTGACAGCTGCTGAGCTGGAAAGGGACTGGTTTGCATCCAGCACACGAGGGGCAGGCGGCTGACCCTCCAGGCCCAGGCGGCCATCTGCGAACACGACGGGCTGCCTCTCAGGAGATGAGGGGGGGTGCGGGGATGGAGAGGGCTGTTGTCTCCCCAGTCTGCATTACATTAGTATGATACTTTCTTTTTTGGTAATAAGATTCATTTGGTCATTTTATTTCCTGACTTGAAATCCTCCGGTGGCTTCTTCTGGATTTTAGAGGAAAGTTCCAGTTCCATGGTTCAGCCCTTCTCGCTGTGGCTCCTGCCTCCTTCCCGTCTCCTCCTGTCCCCCTGCGGCTCATTCTTCCAGCGGGCCTCTTATTCGCCTTTCTGAGTTCAGCTCATTCAGCTCACACTTTTCTTGGGGCAGAAGAGCCCTCTGATGTGCTATGCCCGGCTCCTCCCCCTCGCGTCAGCCCCTCGGGTGGCCAGTGTTGGGTAAGTGCGGGGGAAGGCTGCGGAAGGACACAGCCCTACACCAGGGGCTCCCAGTCCACCTGGGGTCACCGACATTCATGACGTCATGAAGTGAAACCACCCTGTCCTGTGTGCAGGTGAGGAAGACCAGGCGTGTGCCCAGGTCTGCGTCACACTGTAGAACTTCTTCCAGAAAGCCCTTTCTGTGCCTTCTCACCAAGTTCTTCCTGCTGCCCACCCCCGCTCTGATGGAAGGCCACCTCTGCTGTTCTTGGACTGGCCACTTGCCTGTTGTCCCAGATATGCCCCCTGTGCAGCCCCCAGCTGTCCTGAGGGCCAGGCCCTGTCTCAGTTTTCAGTGTGTCCATGGCATCTGACGCCTGAGCACTGGCTGCTTAGGTGAATGGGCTGGTTTCTGGTAACTTCTGAATGCTGAGTCCAGATCCTATAGATTGACCCAAGAAGAGGGGCCCCCCCCCTTGAGGGTATGCAGGTGCACCTCTAAGCAATCGGCTGCTTTCTAGAACTCAGGAGCAGCCTTAGACACCATGTTCCATGATGGAGTGGTTTGGTGATATTTGAACAATTGTGCAATGCAGGACATTAAGCTTTAATGGGCTGGAGTTACGTGATGTTTTCTGTAACGAGTCAAGGGATGCGTAAAAGCGCCATTCACCAGATGTGCAGTTCTCCGTAGCTCGTTGTGCCCACCACACCTGTGCCAGCCAAGGGGTCCTGGACAGGTGTGCTGTGAACTAAGTATGTGGTGTCTTGTTTTTAAGGTTTGTTTGTTTATTTGTTTTTAAGGTCTTGTGGTCTGATTCTTCAATAACATCAGTAACCAAATCTTCCTCTGAAGTGACTGAATTTATTTCAAAGGTAAGGTGATCAGGGGCTCTTACAGAAATTAAAAGGCTGCCCTCCCCCAGTGGGTGCCTGCTTCCGTCCACCAGCATGGTGAGCGGTGCCAGCAAGCACGCCTTTGCATGGCAGCGGCAAGGCGCGCACGACAGTGAGCACGCAGCCCTCGGAGCCGTGCCCCGTGCTCCTTGTGGCCGTGAGAACGAGTGAGGCAGAGGCCGGAGCTGCACGCACAGCTGAGGGGCGTTTGGCTCTTTTCCTCTTCTGCAGAGGCTGAGGGGGAGGGGCACACACGGGGCTCAGAGGTCACCTTGGTTCACCTCTTAAACGAATTCAACAAATAATCATTTGAACAAAAGGTTCCACTAGTACAAGTTCCACTAGCAAAATGGTTCCACTTTGTTACCTGCACACACATGTACATGCACACATATGTGCATAGCTGTGTATTCAAGGCCCACTGGCCTGTGCCATGACACTGAACCTCCGTCTTAGTCAAAGGGATGCATCTCAAGTCACCTTTGTCTTATGGAATCGTATGTCTGAAGTGTCTCCAAAGTGAGTCTAACATTTCTATGACAGAATCAAGCACACAGTCTGGTAGGAGAGCGTCCAGGGGAGGGATCAAAGGCTTGGGCAGAGCTGCTTGGTCTCGCCCACCCTTCTGGCCCGTTAGGTGGAAGCACAGCAGTGCCATGCTGTACAGGGTCACGGACCCTCCCCAGGGAAGGCATGCCTTCCTCTGGAACATTGAGAACACTAAGTTTCCTCTCCTTTATGTCTCTTGGTTTGTAAAAAAGCACTTTATCTGGGCTCCACCGATGCTGATGGGAACCTTGACCTCGCATTGACCTTTTGTGTAGGTGTTTACTGTGGCTAATATTCACCTGGCTTTGGGTTCTGACCTTCCTGGGTATCTGTCTTTTGTTAATTTTGGAAAATTCTTGTTCATTATCTCTACAAATACTTCTTCTGCACCACACCTCATCTCTCCTGCCGAGGCTTCAGTCACCTGCACTCGGACCTTTGATGGCGTCCACGGCTGTTAGGCGCTCATTTTGATCGTCCCACTCTTTTCGCTCTGTGCCTCGACTCGGACGATCTCTATTTTGCTCTGCCTTCAAGTTCACTGATGTGTTTCCTCAGCTCTGCTCAGCTGCTGATGAGCCTGTTGAGTTTGCTGAGTCCCTCATCTCTGGTGGTTTTTGGATTTTCCAAGCTTTTCCATTTGACGTATCTTATTACAAAGTTTCCACCTCTCTGCTGAAATCCCCCCATTTGTTTGTTCATGTTGTCCATTTTTTAAAAACTAGATCCTTTATATGTTAGTCGTAGTTTTTCTTGAAGTTGCTGTCTGACAGTTCCAACATCTGGTGATTTCCTCGTCTGATTTTGATGATTATCTTGACAATAGTTTTCTGTGCCCCCTTATTTATTTATTTTATTAATTTAATGTATTGGTGTCTTGCTATTTTTGATTGAATGTTACACATCATGACGAGAAACTTCAGAGACTGAGGGAAACAGTATGTGTGCCTGGAAATGGGCACGCTGCTGCTGTGGGGGCCGCTGGGGACCTTGAGGTGGTCCATTCCGGAGTTGGGCTGGGCCCGGGTCCTGCCCCGTGGGTACTGGCAGTGCGCCTCAGGCGTCAGGTCCCTCCAGCAGAGGGCAGCTGCTGCCTGGAGCCTCAGGTGGGCTGGAGCATCGGACGTCCTCCTTGCTGGCCTTGCTCACCCTCGGCATCCTGTGTGTGCATGGCACAGACACTGCGGGCCCCTCACCCTCGGGAGACTGCTGTTCCTGCTGCCCGGTGCAGACTTGGGGGCTTATAGCCTCGGTCCCAGCACAGGGCCCTGGTGGCGCTCTCTCCGCACCCCGGCCCCCCTCCCCCTGCAGCGGCCGGCCTCCGTCTGTACTGGTGGAGGAGCCTCAGCCCAGAAGGGCTTCTTCTAAAGGGCCAGAGGGGTTTGCTTTTCCCTTCCCCCGGAAGTAGGGTCTCCTTGCCCACGGCCTGGTGCCAAGGCCTCTTACCCCCCACCAGAGGTAGGAAAGCATAGCTTCTGCCTCAGGCCAGGACCGTAGGAACTTGGCTTGGGCCCTGGCAGCAGAAGCCATCCTGTCCCTCTCTCTGAGGCTCGGCGTGCCTGGGACTGAGAGAAGGCTCCAGGAGAGGGCACAGGGCTCCCTGTCCGGCCCCAGGGGCAGCCAGCCCACACCTGTGCCGTCTGTTTGGGCCCTCCTACTTCCTGTCCGTGGGAGAGAGTGGGACCGAAGCACAGCTCCATGTCTGGGCTCCTGGCCCATACTCGGCCTGTGGGACTGTGTCCGTCTCAGCTGAGCTCTCTCCCTACTTGTATGGCGGCCACCTCTTCCTTGTGCTCTGCCCCCGCTGAGACAGTCCATGTGTCCTGTCTGTCCGTAGAGGGGTAGATCCCTCTTGAGATTCAGCTCACGTGGTGGCCTTGTAGCTCAGCTCCCAGTGGACACCAGGACAGGTCCCGTGATGCAGTCGTTGGCCTTGACATGAAGGTGGGTGTGTGATGTCCCCCTGTGGCTGTCTGCATCCTCGGGCCCGCAGGACCCAGTAGCTGTAAGGATGGTGTGTCGGGTCCGAGAAGCAGCTGTCACCGCATAGTACCTGCCCAGGCTGTCTGGAGGCCGAGGCGCTGAGGTCACGTGATGTGCGTCAGGACACACTTGCTGGGCTTTTTCATCTCTTTCAGTTATCCCAGCTATACCCTGAAGAGAATTTGGAGAAATTCATTCCTTGCTTAGCTGGCCCAGATTCATTTTACATGGAACGAAACCACCTGGATCTGGAAGCGGACCTGAGGTAATGCCCACCACCCCACTAGGCCCCTGGGTGTCGCTGTTAGTAATGGCGACGGCGACGGGCGCAGGCCTGCAGGTGCAGACACTGCCTGCTCCTCCTTTGCGCTCCCGCGGTGATGGTCTGGTCTCTGCTCTGCCTGCATCGGGCTTGATTCATACAGTGTGTTGCAGTGTAAATGGGGAGGGTCCAGGGGAAAGTGTGACACACAGCAAGAATCATGCTGAACCAAAGCAGGGGGTAGAGGCTTGTGCCCTTCTCTGGCACACATTTCTCCTGATGGAGGTTAAAGCCCCCTCCTGTCTTCGGCCTGCCGTCTCAGTGCCGATGGAAACCCTTTGCTCAACTTTCAGGTACTTGGCTGTGCTGCCTCCCCACATACTGAGAAACGACCATGTGAAGAAGTTTTTCAGCACTTCACCTCCCACCCAACAGCTTCAAAGTCCAAGTGAGTTTGTGAGACATGATTAAATAAGAACACAACATGCTCACTGTCTGTAGTTTTTATAATACATATTTTACCTTGCAGGTCCTGGCAACCCTGCCCTTTCCAAAGTGGGCACCGTGACGGGCATGTCTGGAAGGTGAGGTGGCACTGGATAGTCAAGATGCTCGGGCTCTTCTGACTGTGAAGATAACTGTCTGTAGGGTGACGTCCTTTTCCATCTTAGTCCTGAATAGTAGTGAGAGAGGAATTGCATAGAGATGATTCAATGTATGATTTCTCAAAAAAAAAAAAAAATGCGTCCTCTGAGCCCCTGGAATTGGAATCCCCAAAGATGCCTGTTGCGAATGCTAGTTTCGGGGCACAGCATGCTCCAGGAAAGCAGGATGCTGAATGTCTCCATTTTCTCGAGCTCCTGGGGGTGATGATGCTGCGAGGTGCCAGAGCCAGTGCTTGGGGCCTGTCAGCGGGAGGCCCAACGCTGGTGCTCATAGTGATAGGCGGCCGGCAGGCTGTCTGCCTGGACAGCAGCTGGCAGGCAGTGCGCTGGCATCACAGACACACACAGACGATTGTGTGAAGCCCCAGTCCAGTGTGAGGTCTTGGAAAGTGCAGATTTTCTGCGCCCTTGGCCTGGTGCGTAGGGAGCCCGTGTGAATGCCTGTGGGTTGCAGTTTCTGCTGGCGGGGGCAGGGACTGGAGTTTTTGCTCCTTCCAGCCTTCTAGGACTTACTTAAAAAAAAAATCGAATATTAAGGATTTAGGAGTCTTAATTTATGATTATCAGTATCATCTTGTAATAGAAGTCACTTGGCAGTCCAGTCAGAAGTCCAGTGGTGACACACACACATATACACGCATACAAGTAGACAAATGTACTCTCAAGTTCTTACGCAGAAATGCATGTATACACATGCACACCCACTCCCCACATTATTCAGTGGTAACCTAGGCGCTGTCACATATGTGTCCACTGCTGTAGATGTGGGCCTAAAGGGTGGGTGCGGCACGGTGGGGAGGCGCAGGAGCTGGAGCGGGCTGCGGTGGGACCACGGACATGATCTCAGATGCAGCCCGGGCGTGAGAGCTGCCTAGTGCACAGAGGGGTCCTCAGTGCTGGTTGGGCTTTTGAAAACCCCTGTCTGCTGTCCTCGCAGGCCCGTGTGTGGAGTGGCCGGCATCCCATCGTCTCAGGGCAGTGCCCAGCACCACATGCAGCACTCGGCCAGTGCAGCTGCCTTGCCCCACTGCTCCCATGCAGGAGGTGCGGGCTCAGCGCTGGCCTACCGCGCTCAGATGGACTCCTCGCCTGCCATCTTGATGCCTTCCGGTCTGCAGAGCCCTCCCACCCAGGAGCAGAATGGGATTTTAGACTGGCTTCGGAAATTGCGGCTGCACAAGTACTACCCTGTCTTCAAACAGCTCACAATGGAGAAGGTGTATTGGGTTCCAAGCTATGTGTTACCCCTTATTTTTGTGGGTAACCTCTTTTTTCTGACCTCAGTCCTAGAAATGAGTTGGGTTTCTAAGCCATATGGATGTGAAAAGCACACAGCCTAGACTTGGATGCCAGCTGATGTGTGCCGAGTCCCGCCTGCCCCCAGACGCGGCCGTGGGCTTGGGACTCAAGACTGCCTGCAGCTGGGGCAAAACTGAAACAGGGCTGATCGTATGAAGGAGCTTTTAGATAGCTTGGGGTCTTTACATATCAGGGAGTCTGTGTGACATGGAGGATGCCTGTCTCCAGCCGCCCTGTGATAGGTGGAAATCGTGAATCGTGGCACCTGCGCGGCCTCCTAGACGCCCTCCTGTGCAGGCCTGCGCGGGCGCCGAAGCTCAGTGCAGAAGGACCGGATTGGTTTGAGCCGAGCAACCAGCTCTCTATTGATCTGGCTTGATTTAGGGTCATGTAGCTAAAGGAGTGGGTCAGTTTTATGTCTTTTGGGGAGTCCTACATATGTGTTATTCTTCACAGCAGATTTTGGTGAGGAACATTTTTTTCATTCTTAAGAAAATTTCTGAAATTTCATATATCTTGTTAAGACTGATGAAACTAAAGCAGGCGTGTGCAGTGTCTGGGCTCAGAACACCCTCTGCTGGATGAAATGATGTGGTGGCTTTTATCCATGTGAAATTCCCTTTGTCAGGAAACTGCAATAGAACCTAGAAATCAAAGCTTTTACTATTGTAATAAAAAACAAATTTTAAGCATTTTGTTATATGTTTGGTTTAGGATTCATAAACCTTAAAAACAACAGACATTACTGATTGTGATCAGTTTTAAAAGTTTTAATCTAATGTCTGAGTTGAAACGCCTAAAATTGCAAAGCACGTTAAGGGCCGTCATGAGAATCGGTGTGTGGGCTGGACAGCCATTCGGCTCCGGTAGCGTCTCCTTTTCTTGAGTCACTTGCTACCCAAGAAAGTGACTGCTGTTCCTAAAATGATGGTGATTCTGAGAAAACAGTTGGTAAACACAGATTAATGTCTTGCATTTGAGAGGCGTGCCCAGGGAAGGAGGGGGCGCTTGTGCAAATGGCATTTTCTTGAGGCACCAGCTGCAGAGTACGGCCCTCCAGGTGCTCGGCCTTCCTGAGCTGTCACTCAGGCACCTGGGCAGGAGGCACCGGGGACAGGCCTGTGACCCTTAGGTGCAAAATGAGTATCTTGTCTCGTGAAGCCATTTAGCGAGTGAGTGGGCAGTGTTTCTAAGTCTTTTATTACCTGATTGTTTGGTCTGTTTGCATGTCCTGAAGGTAGAATAAGTTACTAAATTAAAGTCGAAATTATTTGCTTTAGGATCCTAGTTAATTCTCATAACTCTGTAATTTGTTTCTTCTATGGAAGTTTCTGAGCCTTACAGAAGAAGATCTGAATAAATTTGAATCCCTCACCATGGGAGCAAAGAAAAAACTCAAGACACAGCTGGAGCTGGAGAAGTAAGTGTGACCTGGTTTGGGAGATGTGTGCTTGTTTGAGGTTCCAACATTATGGTCAGGGGCTGGGACTGAGCTTTGTTTAAACATGAGTAAGGCATTATGTCTAGCATTGCTTATCAAACCTTAGTTAATTTTAATATTCTGCAAATGTGGCTCTGGTTTGCTAGGAAAGGCCCTTTTTAGTGGCTCTGACAGAATGTATTGTTTCTACCCCAGAGAGTGTTTGGATGGAGATCCCCTTTGGGTGGACATTCATACTGAGGCAAGGTTTGGGGTATTAGAAGGTCCCTCAGTGGCAGAGTGGGGCACTCCCTTGTTTACGTGTTTTTTTGCTGCACAGGGAGAAGTCGGAGAAACGGTGCCTGAACCCCTCAGGCCCGCCCCCGGCTACCGGCAGCGGGGTGGCCCGTGTGCCCCCAACGAGCCATGTGCAGCCCGTGCGAGGCAACCACGCTGCAGGTGAGTGAGGGTCGGGCTTGTGTGGGCCCGTGCACTGTGGCCGGCTCCTCCTGATGTCACTAGGCTGCAGAGCACACCCTTTTCCATTGACATCTTTAGTATTTACAATTACTCCTCATTATTTTAGCTTTTACAGTTTCTGTGGTGAATGGAAGGGCATTTGTTAGGAGCTGGTGGCCTCTGCAGGTGTTGGGGCAAAAGTGTTAGACCCAGAAACCGCTCTGGTGACGGGGACGCATAGGAAGCACACGTCGGATGGGGGCCAGTGGCCTTGCAAGGGGCACTGCCCAGAAGCCATCTGGAGGCACCGTGTGGGCCTGAGCCTGCTGCCAACCCCCATGGCCTGAGTCCCCGCTGCCACCCTCCCCTTCCCCTTGCCCTCTCCTGCTCCTCAGGGAAAGTCTGAGGATGCCTGTAATGGTTCTGTTGTTTTTTATACAGTAGAAATGTCAAGAAACCAGGAAGAAGAAAAAGCCAGTGTATCTTTTAAGTAGTTATTTGATTTAAAAGACTTTGTGTCCCTCAGTGTATGTGGATGTGGCTTCTGGGAGCCCTTGCTTCCTGCCTCCAATTCTGAACAGGGGGTGGCAAGTGGCATCTGGCTGAGGGCAGTGTGCGCGTCTGCTGCTAAACTGGCCATCTGGCTTGGGGCAGCTTGTTTTTGTACGGGTCCCAGAGCCCTGTCTGGATTGGGGTAACAGCTCCTGCCGCCATGGGTGGGTGTAAGGGAGTCAGTGCAATAGACGTGCACGGAGGCAGGCGAGGTGGGCTCAGGTGCTGGCCAGCGCGACCCCCTGGCACGTGGACTCTGGCGCCTGTTTCGGACGGTCACCACCCCTTTCCCACAGCGCTGCGGGTGGAAGTGGAGCAGCCCCCTCACCAGACAGCTCGGGAAGGCAGCTCCTCAGAGTGCTCCAGCTCCTCGCCCAGCCCAATGGGGGTGCCGGCCCGGGAGGAGAGCTCGGACAGCGCCGAGGAGAGTGACAGACGTAAGGGCTCCCAGCGGCTCGCGCTGCCCGCCATGCCCACCTGCGCCAGCCGCTGTGCTGACACGCTGTCTCCACCCCCAGGTGTGGAGGTGCACGTAGAGGGCTCCGAGAAGGAGAAGCCCGTGATGCTTCTCAGTCACTTCCCCTCAAGCTCGGCCAGGCCCACGGCCCAGGTCCTCCCTGTGCAGAACGAGGCAGGCTCCAGCCCCGCGGGCCCGCGCGCCCTGCCCCCACAGCTGCTGCCCGCAGCCTCACACGTGGCGCCCATCCGGGTGCTCAGTGCCGTGCACAAGTCCGACCGGGGCGGTGCAGACGTGCCGCTCCTCCCGCCCTCTGTGCGTTCACTGCTGTCCCTGGACGACAGGGGAAAAGGCTCCGGGCCCAGGAGCAGCCTCAAGGTGGACAAGAGCTTTGGCAACGCCGTGATGGATGTGCTGCCAGTGAGCGCACCGCACCAGCCCCTGCAGGTCCTCCCGGGGCTCGCTGAGGGCAGCCCCGTGTCGCCCGCCGTCTCCTTTGGTCCCCGGGCCAAAGTTGTTCCCGCATCTGCGCTGGACCGGGTGATGAAGCCGGCCCAGCCGCCGGCCTTGGTGGAGACCAGCAGTGCCACCTCGGGGTCCCCGAGCACGGTCTTCCACGTGGCCCGGCCACCCATCAAGCTGCTGGTGTCTTCATCTGTCCCTGTGGATTCTGCCATTTCTGGGCAAACTTCCTGCTCCAGCAGCGTGCACATGAGCGTGGCCCCTGCCATAGTCACGCCGCGGACGGCTCTGTATGCAGCCAGCACCACAGCTGCCTTCTCTGCGATGGGCGGTGTGCCCGTGGGCCCCCTGCCGGGCAGCTTCTGTGCAAACAGCAACACTGCCGCCTCCAGCGGCCACCCCTCCACGTCCTTCGCCAGCATGGCCCCTGTGCCCAGCTGCCCGGCTCCCAGCTCCAGCCCCGCGCTCTCCTCGGTCCCCGAAAGCAGCTTCTACAACGGGGGTGGTGGGGGCTCCCCGGGGGCCGCCCCTGCCCCGAGCCACCACCACCACCACCACCACCCGCAGCCTCCTGCCCCGCCGCCCGCACCCCCACCCGGCTGCGTCGTGTGCACCTCGTGCGGCTGCAGCGGGAGCTGCGGCTCGGGCGGCCTGACCGTCAGCTACGCCAACTACTTCCAGCACCCGTTCTCGGGCCCGTCCGTCTTCCCCTTTCCCTTCCTGCCCTTCAGCCCGGTGTGCGGCAGCGGCTACGTGGGCGCCCAGCAGTACGGCGGCGCCTTCCCGCTGGTGCACGCGCCCTACGGCGGCGGCGTGGGCCCCGAGCCTGTGCTGGGCGGCCAGTCGGCCTTCGCTGTGCCGCCCGTGCAGGGCTTCATGGCGGGCGCGGCTGGCGTGTACCAGGCCCAGGGGCTGGTGGGCAGCGGTTCTGGCCACAAGAAGGGTGGGAATCTCTCGTGCTACAACTGCGGGGCCACCGGCCACCGCGCTCAGGACTGCAAGCAGCCGTCCATGGACTTCAACCGGCAAGGTAATAGCGGCTCCGGGGCTCCCAGGTGGGCCGGGCTGTGTCGGCCGGCAGGGCAGCTGCCTGGAGGAGGAATAGGCATGGAGGTGTCCTTTTCGTGACGATTATAGTAAATTGTCTTTTCAAAGCAAAAAGTAATTTTTTGAATGCTCTGTGAGTGCAGTCCCTGAAAGCCTGTTACTCTGGCTCTCGGGCTGCCCCCCGCTCCTCCTGGTCCAGACGGGACCGGCTGGCTGCAGGCGCTGAGGGCTGCCCGGGCCCCCCAGGTCTGGTAGGTCTTGCCTCGTGGCCATGACCAGGGGTGCGAGTGCGCAGGTGGTCTGCGCCAGCCCTGGGGCTCGGCTGACAGCCTTGGGCCTGGCATTCTGCCCCTCCCGGGGCCGAGGCTGTGTGAGGCCATGGCGCACAGGGTGGCACCTCCTCGCTCCCCCATTTCCCATTCACTCTTTTTTGGTCTCCTTTCATCAAACTCAAGTGTGCGTCTGGTGTGGTCGTCACAAGGACTCGTTCTTGCTGTTCGTCTTGTGAGAAGAGTGATCTGGGCATTGGGAACGTGGTTGCAGCTCTGTGCTTATCCCCGGGCAGCCTTCAGAGGCCACTTGGTCACCATAGACTTGTGAGGGTTGCTCCAGACCCACCCAAGCACCCGAGTTCCCCCAGAGTGCTTTAAAGAAAAAGCAGTTGGACTCAGTAGGTCTGGTGGCGGGTGGGGAGCCTGTGGCTGTGGCCGCCACTGTTGATGGAGCCAGTGCTGCATCCTCTGCAGCGAGCCCAGAGCCTGTGGGGGTGGCGAGGCTCCTCAGCCCCGGTTCCCGGAAAGGTGCCCAGCTGGCACTGTCTGACTCCTGAAGCATGAGAGACGGGTGGAGGCCATTGCACCCCTCAGTCTGAGCCGATAAGCCCATCGAATAGCGGTGGGTAGCTGGGAGCAGTTAGAACAGGTGGTCTGGGTTTCCAGCACCTGAACCCTGACCAGTGGCTCTGGAAAGAGCTTTGGACAGAGGGATCGTGGTAATTCTAGTGATTCAAATCCGGTTTCTTTTCTTCCCCCTCTCTAGGTACTTTCAGGTTGAAATATGCCCCTCCAGCAGAAAGTCTCGACTCCACAGACTGACGCTTCTCACTGGCAATGGAACCCATTAAGCCATGGAGACATAAGGACACCTAAACGCAGAACTGAGAAGTCTAGTTGCTGTTGAGCTTAATATTTTAATCCAAAGGTGCTTTACTTTACTAGACTGGATAGAACGTCTAGCGTAGGAGTGCATCCAACTCAGTTTTATTGCCAAAATCCCAGATTGGAGCTTGATGTCAGGACTTGCCTAGTGGGTCCCTGCGCCCGTGGCTGCCACGCGGAGACCTCCCTCCCGTCTCCTCAAGAGCATCGCGTCACCGGGCCTTCTAGGCGCACAAGTAATTCCAGGGCAGCTACATGAGCTCGGAACCGAAGACTGCAGGTTGGAGTTCTCTGAGTGGAGTTCCACCGGTCGGACTTGACATCCCTGGGTGAGGGAAGATGTCACCTTCGTTCTGTTTGTTCTGTTCTGTTTTTTGTTCCTAATGTGGTTAGGCACTAATCTCTGGGCTTTTTAAGGATTGCACTACAGAAGAATGTAAACTGATGTCAATCTCTGCAGCTCTGGGGGCAAGCTCCCTGAGAGACCAGGCAGCGCGAGGCTCCCGAGCACCTGCTCTCACAGAGCCGGCACCAGCAGGCCGCGCGGCTCGGCGCACAGCGATGTGAGCATCGCCCTCCCTCCTCCAGACACTCGTAGCTGGTTCAGGTTTTTAATTTCTTCTGCAAATAAATCTAAACTACATTATTAAATAGAGATAGTTACTCACAACAAGGGTCCAAGTCCCAGAGAATCCCTGCTGTCCGCGCGTTGAGAACGCCTTCCTTCCCAGCTCTCCAGTAGCCTGGGGGGCTGTTCCCTGCCAGACGCCGGAGCTCCTGTGGGGACACTGTGACAGCGTGGCCTTTGCGAGCTGGCTCTGCCTGGATGCTCCCTGTCCTGAGCAAAAGTCGCAGTTCTTGTATCCCACACGGACTTGGCACGGGCCACAAGGCGCGCTGCTGATGGTTCACACTCGAGACGGACATTCCAACAGTGACACGGCCCTCAGAGTTTGCTCTGATGAGCGAAAGATTTGAAATCCTCTCCATCAGCTTCTTTTGTATTAGGCCATGTTTTAATAGTTCTGTTGAAAATTACCTGGAAAACTACAGTAGGAAGTGGCAAGACTCTGAGAGGCCACACGGCCCGCTTCTGTCATGGTGGGGGGGTCGAGCCCCGGCCGCGCCCTCAGTTTCGGTCCCATCGCGACAGAAGCCTTTGTCTAGGCCTGAAATCTAGAGACTTAACATCTTCAAGGTCAATGGGAATTTTCTGCTCATTTTAAATGCTAAAGCCTTTAGTATTAAAATATCGATTGGTAAGTCCTTGCCCAGGGATTTTCCAGTTGAATATTTATTTAAAAAAGGAAAATCACAATATTCAGAGCATTCTTAAAATGGGACAATCCACCTCATGCAAAGTTGGTGTAAATTAAAAGAATACCCTAGAATTTGAGGCAGTGTGATGTGAGGCTTCAAATTGGGATGGAACCACAGCAGAGAAAACGAAAGGCTTGTGGAAGAGGCTCATCCAGTGGGGCTTTATTTCTATGCAACTCGGGATTGACAGGCCTCTGTGCTCTGACCTGCCCTCCTGCGCGCAGTATTCCGCATGGTTCCGAAGTGATGGTGATGCTACAGCAGCTCTTCCGGGGGTCCCTTGATCACTCCCGTTACAGATGCCACAGGAACGGGAGCCGACACAGCTTTGCCTTAAAGAGCACTAGACTGGGACTTGTGTTATTTTCAAGGAAGACATAGGGTGTTCGTTGATGTTTACGATTTTACTATTTCTGAAGGCCTTTACGGTGGCCTGGATATGTGCTGAGAGCCAAACTTTTCAATTTTTTGGTTTTTTTAAACAAAGAAATATTTTAAATAAATCCTATTTCAACACAGTGGAATTGTTGAAAACTGTCTCATAACAAAAGAAAAAAATCATACTTAGGTTTTTTGTTGTAGTGGTCAATATTGGGAATGAAGGTGTCTGTTGTTATAACTGTTTTGGTAAATACTAGACATTTGTGTTAAATGCAAAATTAAACTTTGATTTGAAGTATGACATTCGAACTGAGGTAAATAAGTTTAGACGTTGTATGGCTGTTTCAGGCATCAAAGGTCTTAGGAAAATTCCCATGGTCTTTGAAGGTCTGTGCCACGTGACACCTCCGGGGAGGCCGCTCCCAGCTGAGAACTGCAGGACGTAGGTAGGACGCACAAGCACACAAGTCGTTCAGCTGCCGGCCCGTGCGGCATGGCCCCAGTGACTCCCACGTGGATTCAAAGTATTTGCTGGAGGTGGTACCTCTGGAGTTTCCCTGCAAAGCGGCCAGGCAGGAAGCCTGAAGAGCACGTGGAGGTCCTCAGAAGACGTCCTCAGGATGCCCCGGGCTGGCCTTTCCGTTCAGCCGGCCGTGGCCGTGAGGTCGTGGGCTCAGTTTGCAGTGCTGTGGTGACCAGGTAGGTGTGGCTGCAGCCACTCTGTGCGTCTGTCAGGAGTTTCTGACCTTGTTTATCTCCAGGAGTGGGAAACATGGGGTGTACAAATCCAAGTAGGATCCACTGTTGGGAGAAAACTAGCTCATATTCTTTGTTTTTTAAGAAAAACACTCAATTTTCTACCTTCCTGATTTTTACTTCATAGTCATATTGAAAACTACAGTGTTTAATAAAAGTTAAGACTTCATTGATAAAGAGCACTGAGGAAATGGGGGCGAGCACTTAAAGTGAGGACAGAATTATTTTCCTGAAGGCAGATATGTGAGTATTAAAGAAAAACCAGCATCTCTCATCTCCAAGACTCCGGGAGTCGGCGTGTTGGCGCGTGAGTGAGCAGGCTCCGGGTGTCGCCCGCTAGAGGCCCGGGCCCCTTGCACCCTGCCCCTGTGGCAGCCCGCGGGTGCCTTGCCAGCCTGATGACACACTGACGACGGGTAGCGGCCTGTGCTGAGGTGTCTCACAGGCTGTACGGGGAGCCGCGTGCCTGCCCGGCCTGACCACCTGTCCCAGCGGGTGAGCCTTTGGGGCCCCAGCAGCCGCTGTCGTCCTTCCTGGGGTGTGGGTGATGCCCATGGAGCCGTGACACGGGTTCCGAAGGCTCAGGCACCGAGAGGTCCCAAGGTTCTGGATGAAAGCGATCTTTAATCAACACTCACGAAACTAGTACCTTGCTGACTGAGGCTGAGGGTCACGGCTCCCGCACCGTCTGGAGGGGCCGTCGGCAGCCCGGTGCTGTGAGCAGCTGTCATGCTGACGCCCTTCCATGCACCGTGGCCTTGGTACCGACACTGACGACCTCGTGAACTCGAGAATCTTCACAGCTTCTACTGGACATGTTTTCTTTATAGGAATGAAGGAAAATTCTCCCATTTTTGAGCCATTCTTTTATGTCAGTTCTACAGAATTGCATGTAACTTTATAAATATTTTTAAAAGATATAGTTTTGTAAATATTTAATATTCTGCTAATTTGATTTTGAATTGTAAATGTCAAGTATTCTGTTTTTGGGGTTTTTATGTTTTATTATACTTTGTTAAAAAGGAAAAATTGTACATTTTTAGAATGTTTTTATGAGTAAAATTTAATGTACTGAAAATAAAAAAATTTTAAAAAAGCTGTTAAGGTCTTTTGTCTTCTAGAATCGGAAGCACACGCTTTTTCAAAATAAACTGCAATTCTTGTTGATCTCCAAGCTAGGGAGTCAGCCCCTCCCGCCTTCTTACAGCTCACAAAAGGGGCACCTGGCTCTTAAATCTATTTTCTACAAAGTTTCCCAGGTTTTTAAAAAAAAAACCCACTATGAACAAATCTGGATTGTTTGAAGATGTTCCAGCTTTAGGTTCCATAAAAAGCCAGGATTGGCATTAATAAAACTCACGTATCTTCCGAACACTTCCAAGTGTGTGAACACACTCAGGCACCGAGTGCCATGCCTGCACCCTAGACTGGGTACCCTGGCAGCCCAACAAGCACGTACTCGCCCAGGACTGGGGTCTCGCAAGCCAGGCCCAGCACTGGAGTTCCGGGGCCTCTGCCCCCACAGAGGGCCCGGTCTTTCGGACCTCCTGGTCTGGTCAGGCCGGTGTCCCCCGCAGAAGCCACGTGAATGCACATGCGGATCCAGGCACGGGCAGGGCTCCCGCTGGGTAACCGGGGTTGGGACAACCGGGCCCTCCGGTCCCTGCCAGCGGCTCCTCTGATGGGAGAGTCTGGGCTGTCAAGAGAACCTTGTAGGTTGGGCCTCTGAAGACTGGCATGTGTGCACACAGGCCAAGCAGGAACTCGGGAATATGAGCCTCTCAGCTGGCTCATGTTTTTCCAGAAATGTCCAAGTGCCTACCTCCATTTGAGTTGGGTCCAGAGCTTTCCATGAGTAACTGCCCACCACTTGGCTGGTATGTGTTCAGTATCTTTACCTGACAACCCCCCACATGGTCCCCGAGCTGCAGGCCGCATGCTGTACACATCCTGCTACTCAGAGCAGTGGGGTTTCAGGTGTGTATTCCCTAAACCACTGGGATCCCACACGCACTCTCATCTGTGGCATGTAAGAGAGTTTAGTTTTCCAAAGATGAGAACAGGTGGCAGGACCTTGGCCAAGGTGAGGGTGCCCTGACCAGGCAGACCTTCAGAGGTGGGTGCCTCCCCGGACTGCTCCCCTCGCCTAGCAAAACCAGCCTCGCTGCTCTTAGGAAGGAAACTGCCCACTTGGCGTTGAGAGGTCAGTACACAGGATTGCTTCCAAGTCTCCAATATTGACCCATTCAATTGAGCTTTGATATGACAGCTTGTAGTTGTCTTCAGTCACCTTAGTTTGTTAAAAATGTACTTGCTTTGAAGATCCTATAGAGTGACCACCCACTAATGTGGGGTATAAGTCAACCCTCCCGACATGGTTGTTTTTTTTTTTAAAGCAGAATTTCTTATAAGAGTCTTACTGATCACACAGTGGTTACAAGAATGTTAGATATAATGATGTATACAATCTAAACGACAGGCTAATTAAGAATTTACATCACGTAAAAACAGTAGAAGCTAGCCATGTGGACAGGTGCATGTAGTCGGGGAAGCAGTGATGAGAGGTGGGGACTGAGGGCCCACAGGCAGTAATACTGCTTTTCCTTCCATGAAACAGATAAAGGTGTTCCACACACGTCCAAACACACAAGGGCAAACCTGACCTGTCACGTGTACAGTCCAGTGGTCTGTGGTCTCTTCTGCAACATGCCCGTGGACACAGCATACAGCCAACCCCATGCAGGTAGCAGGAAGCATTGTTTATGCTAGCTGACCCTGGAAAATTGCCACGGTCCTGAAGAATGGTGTGGAAAACCTGCTGGTTTCTCTACCAAAATGGGCATGAGTTTGAGCTCTTAGAACCCTAAGCAGAAGAAATGCCACTCTTTTCTCTGGGCCTTTTTGAGAAACTGGACCAAAATTATAAAGAATTCAAGGTTCCTTCCAAGCAATGGTGTTTTTTGTGTTACAGTCCACAGAGCTCCCAGCCTCACCAGAGCGTTGACCTAGGGCACTACTGTGTGCACCCCCACTCAACCCTTTTTGCCAACTTTTATGGTGGGGGCTACACTTGACAACTTCCGCATACACATCCTCTTACAGAGGTTTCTCCAGTTGAGTAGAAACCCTTCTATAAAAAGTTGGCCAGTTCCATGAACCCAGAGAGGAGACTTGACGGCTCTCTCAGTGCTCAAACCACAAGTTCCTACTGGGGAAACAGCATTAAAAGTAACTTGGTCTATTTTATTGGCAACTTAGAATGCAAAGTACTTTATTTTTAAACGAAATTTGAAAACAAAACAGCCTAGGTTAAATGATGTAGTTTTCCAAAGCTAATGTCCTCATCTTGAGCTCAGTTTTGCTGCGTGATGTACAAAAACAACTTCCTAAAACTCCTAGATGGGCAACACTACTGTTTGGTGATCTCAGACTAGACGAACGGATCAGTCTCAGTTGGTGGCATCCCTTTTCTACCCTGGGAAGGGTTTTAAAAATTCTAGAGCAGATGCATTTTTCTAGTCTTACACGGAGCATTTCCTCCCAAATGTCTCCTGAGAGGCGTACACCATGTACAGGAATCCGTCTGCATCCTTCTCGCGCTCGTACACTTCAGAAATCGGCGTGGACACGCTCACCATGCTGTGTCCGCTCACCAACAGGAAGAAAGCTTGATTCGCATTGAGCTGCAAGCGCCTTCTATGGAGAGAAAACAATGTGAAGAAATACCGATACATCAGTAAATAAAAGGCTCGTGTAAAGATGCCACCCACCCTTGATCGGTTTAACAGTGTAACGATTTTGCAAATGCTGCTTCTGGCAAAACAGTGCATTCTTTACAGTGACAACTCAAATTTTTTATAAAAGCATAGAACATTTTTGATGATGATATCCATGATCAATGTTGGTGATAACTGGTAGATTTATTTTTCCTGAAGCCAGTTTAAACTAGTATGCTGTCTGGACAGCCACTAGTGTCGAATATGAGAAAAAGCAGTTCAAAAAATAATTTACAAACAAAGGTCTAAGCTGGTGCAATTTATTACTGTTGGTTGACCCAGGTCTGCATTCTTTTGTAAATTTTACTATACAACACTTGGAGCTTTTCTGATTAAGAGACATCTGCGCTAGCTGTCATGACGAATGAGTCAGGGGCACATGAAACCCAGCAAGTGAGAAATAGAAACACTCAGGAAAAAACGGCTGAGTAGTTTTATTAAGCTTGCATAAATTTTAACCAGTACTAAAGATTTATCTGTAAGTCTGATAAAGACTGAGAAATTAAAAAAAAGAAATTAAATAAAAAGTGATTAAATACCTAATTATCTTGATGAGTTCACTCATGTTGACATGATCAGGTACAAGGAACTTGGTTTTATCCAGGACAGGAAGCTGCTTCTCACCCTTGTATCGTTCTATTATAACCTAGAAAAGAAGTCAGAGAAGAGGGATGCAAACAGCCATTAACAGTGAAGGCCAGAATACGTCCTGCGTTGTCACTGGCACACGACAAAACAGGTTTCAGGGCAGCACAGTTGCTCGTTTCCTCAAAGCTCTCCTGCGAAAAGTGATCACACACTAGCTTAGACTCCGTCCTTACAAGCACAGCACTTGAGACAGAGCGGCTGCCTCCAGGGAGGTGGGCAGGCTGGTTGCAGAGTGGGGAGAAAACTGTTATTTGGAACCCTGAAAGTATACAAATTACCTGGTCAGGCCCCAAGTCCTACCAGAGCAGAGGCTGGGGCCCAGCTACAGAGGTAACGGTGCGAATTTATCCAGTCCCAGTGGCACCGTGGCCGTGCAAGGCACTCTGACGAGTGTGGGGCTGACTTACGGCAGGAGAGCATCTTACCAGACACATGTCTCCATGACGGGGGCTCTGGAGACGGACTTGGTGAAAGACTTGGAGAGCCTTTCATTTTGATATTTTCGGTATTGAATGAATTTAGAAGTCAAGAATCTGTAACTATGCAGGGAATAACTGATGCACACCCATTAGCTCCTCGCCATACTTCCTTTCCACAGAGAGAAAAAAGCCTTGTTTTTCCAGCTCTGGGCCCATCAAAGCCTGACACAGCCGGGATGGCCTCCGGGCCTCCCTTGGCCTTACCGAGTGCTGCAGACCTCTTCCGAGTATGGCAGCTCCACCCGTCACAGTGACGGACAGAGAAGTGTGACATCTCTACATGTCGCTTCTGTGCGAGAGGGGAACGCTTATCTGCACGCTGCCCCATGGCGGGGCCTGCCGAGGCCCTGGGTGAGGCTGAGTGAGGCTGCCGTCGCCTTCCCTGCAGGGCCCGCAGCTTGCCTGCTGGGCGTGTTCAGAACACACAGCTCCAAGAGCGCACCGGCGGCAGTCAGAGTCAGAGGCACTCCAGACAGCGGACCTCCGGCCCCAGGGGCCGCGGCGGGAGCCCCAGCCAGAGGATGCAGGCAGGACCTGCAGGAACAGAGCCCGGACGGCCGAGGGGCTGCCCGTGTCTTCCCTGCCAACGCCCACCCTGTTCGCAGCAGCAGTTCCTGCTCACTTTCTCAGGCCAACAGAATGTACATGGTCGGACTTGTACTAGCAGAAAAGATGACCCGTAGGCACACGATATTCACGTGTCAAACGGAGGCTGTGGCACAAACCCTGGCAGACTGGGGGGCTGGCCTTTATCTCTGATGGCCAGCACCTGCTAGCGAAGGCTCAGCACATACTCAGAGGTGAGGGAAATGTTAAAATTCAGGAAATTCCTCAGAAGGCTCACTCGCAGGCCATATACGGACCCCCAGTGCGAGGACAGACTGTGAGATTCCGGGCCTGTCTGGGGCCAGCAGAGCACAGTCTTCACCGGAGCGTCCACGGCATCCACAGCAGGTGGGGCCTGCTGAGCAGCCTGTCCCTTCCTTCCGGTGGCCTGACAGCCCGACCCTGACATCCCCCGTCACCTTGCTGCTCGCTTTGGTGTGAGATGACCAGTCAGAGGGCCACAGATTCTGCTGCTCTCGGGACGCTGGCGGGACTGCACGTTCCAGCCTCTGCAGAACTTCCTTAGCGGCAGAGCTTCCTTCTAAGAGGTCTTTAGAATACGCTGAACTTTCAACCACCACAAAGCTCTTGCCAAGGCCCAGCGCTGCGTGGAACTGCGGGAAGTATCCCGAGACCGCCTGGTACCCCGAACCTCAGGCCTGAGCTCTGCCTGCCTCTCTCTACACCCAGCGCTCCAGCAGAAACCTCTTTAAGGCCTGCCACCCGAGGTCTGGGGCAGGGAGCGCTGCTGGCTGGGTGTGGCAGTGCCCTTCTGAGGCCCTCAGCAGGCAAGGAAGAGATGCTGTCTTTCCATCTCATCCCAGACAAAAAGAGGAGGCGGCGCTTCTCTGGGGCATCAGAAGCCAGAGCCTGGAACGCGCAGTGCCGCCGGCGCCCTGAGAGCCGCAGAGTGCTCCCTAGAGAGGACGGGCCTTCCTCCCGCGGACAGACGCGCACGGCTCTCGCTCCTCCCAAACACAGCCACGTGGGGCATGTAACGGGAAGGGGCACACTCGGAGCAGGCGGGAGCAGAGCGCGATCACACGCAGCCACCACACACGCGGAGCCCCACTGGTCATGGGGCTGACACTCAGGGCGGCACGTCTGAGGGCTGCACTGCGCCCCAGTTCTCTGGAGCAGAGCGCCCCCCACGCCCGGGACTACCTACCGGGATCTTGGTGGCGTGCTGCTCTCGGATGAGCCGGACATCTTCCACTCTCTGCTCTGCAAAGGAGGGAGACACAGCGTCGTTAGGGCCCACAGGCCGCCCCTGCCCTGCATGCTTCCCGATGGCCTGTCCTCAGCCGCGGCTGCGTGACGCAGCCCCTGCGTCCTTCCAGAACCGAGAGGAACCCGACACCGACACCTCATAGCTGGCAGAGGCAGTTTACATGGGAACCAACGTACATGGCCCTGCGGTTGTAAGACACAAGCCCAGGAGTGCCGAATTCCTGGTTTTGGAAGTTTGGGACCCCAGGTTTGTAGTCAGATGTAATCAGGTTAAATGTGTGGTTTTATCAGTTCTTTAAAATTTTCCAGTTTAAGTTCGTATAGAAATCCATTAAAGCCATAGGCTCCTCAATGTACTTTTCTCTTACTGCTTCCAGCTTTCTAACGATACAAGGCTTAAAAAGGAAAGAAACTGCCCAAGAGAAAGGAATATGGTGAAAAAAGAATGCCCTATTTGAGTTCTAAATAGCTTTGCTCCGTACCCAAAAGAAATAAAAGTGTAAAGCACAAAGTCTACTGTTGAGCATCCTTTTGATACCTCTGTATTCTTCCCCTTAATGTAATCACATATTTTTATTCTCAACAATTGTACTAGGCTCTCTGGGGAGCACAGGAGAACAGCAAACCAGTCAGTTCTCTACAAGGCGACAACTGGACACACACGTCCTCTATAGAGTGACAGGCGAGTGTGGGATCAAGATGGCATTAATTAAAGCCTTCCAACAAAACCTTTGATTTACTATGATGGGATCCATTCTCATGGTACTTGCAAATAAATTGACCAAATTGTGAATTTTCTGAGAAAGGCTTATACTGGTGGCTCCAAAAAAAGATGCTATGACCTATATAAACATGAATTCAATTCTAAATCATTGCCGAATTTGGTTTTTTGAAAACATTTTAGTATCATTCTTCACAAAAGCTACTGAAATAATTCCCCTGTTCAAGTACAAACATAGATTCCATTTCCTATTCAACATTTCTCAATCAGCTTCTAAGACAAATCACTAAATAAAAAACATACATGCTAGAGGCAATGACTGCAAACTTGTGGATTCCTATCAGTGCATAATCCTAGTCCAGATACGAGGATAAAGTTTAGCTATTAATAGGAACCTTAGCCTGACACTGTGATCGACAAGAAATACATATTTGGTGCTGACGAAGAGCTCTCCGAATCCTCGGAATTTCATCCTTGACAAGAGTGGTAAAGGTATCTTGTTGTTCATAACAAGCCCCTTTCAACCACACGCGTGTTCGTTAATGAGGTGACTTTCAGGAGCCGTAAGGATGGGGGCTGATCGCCAGGCAGCCGACTCCCACACCTGATGGGGCTCCGAGAGCTTCCAGGTGCTGGTGAATGGCGCCCACCAAACCCCGCCAGGACGGAAGCCCCTGGGCTTGGGGCTCTTCCAGACCCTGCTCTGTATTTCTTCTCCAAGTTGTCCTTTCATGTCCTTTATTGTCCTTCGCAATAACCTAGTCAGGTCAATGGTTTGCCTGAATTATGTGAGCCACTGTAGCAGTCAAATGTGAGGGGGTCCCAGGAACCTCTGATTCACTGGCAGCTGGTCAGAAGCACAGGTGACACCACGCACTTGCCATCAGCGTGTGAAGTGGGGTGGGGGTGAGGCAGGGCTATCTCGGGAGATGGAGCCCCTCACTGGCTGGGTCTGGAACCATCCCCACTGTCAGACTGGCATTAAACGGCAGGACACTCAGCTGACCTGCCTGCTGTGTTGGGGCACCCGCAGGCCTGGCGTCAGGTGGAGCGGTCTGGCAGGGCACTGAGAGTAGGGGGGCAGGGTTCCTTGGGTGTCCTCTGAACCCCTCTCTATGTCTGAGGGGCTGCTTCTCAGCTCCAACACCTGTCCCTAAGTATGTCCCCAGGAAAGGGGCTCTGCCATCCAGCCCGGCCACCAGCCCTCTTCACCACAGAAGACTCTATTCTGTCACGGCGGATCATTCCAGAGGGTGGGGGAAATCACGATCGATTCAACTAGCGAGTATACGGTGCCTCATATAGCCTGAGATATGTTTAACCACTTAAAGGGAGTCCTAATAAATCTAAAAGGTAAGTGGAAACATTTAGGCAGACAGGGGAGAGATTATTTCATACAAGGAAACAGGTTTATTTTGGTCAAGTGGAGAAGGCAAAACAAGACAGGCTTTAGGTGTGAGGCTTCAAAGTAAGAAACTCTAGTGGCAACTGTTTCTCCGGGCTGTCCCTTTGTATCCTTTATTGCCCTTCGCAATAACCTAGTCTAGCCAAGTATGGCCCAAAGAAAGACAAAACTGATTCTTCTTAGTAAAGGTGGGAAAATACACAGGAAGACAGAGTGGCTTCCATGAGGTGGGAAGAGCGGCCCCAAAGCCCCAATGACTGTTGGGGCATCCCGGCTACTGAGCCTGCAGGGATGGGGTAACTGGCCGCCCAGTACCTCACTGTTTGTGAGCCGATAGCCTTTAGACAGCGGCTAACTGTCATCTTGCTAGTGTTGCCAAGTCAAAGGCACACGGGGGGAGGATCTCTCCCAGTCAGCTCCTGAATGCTGTGATGGTCTGTTTGCCTCCTGTCTTCCCCCGGGGCTCAGGTTCCTACAGAGATGGTCAAGAAACCAGCTGACGGCTATAAAATGGAAATAAATACCGCCCCAAATACCTACCAAGATAACTTTCCCAGATTCCGTGTCCTATCTCTCAGAACCTTACAAGCCTTACAGACCCATAAAAATAGAGAATAGGAGCCTCAGATGTCTTATTTTACTAACAGCATTTGCAAAATTGCTTTAAGGTTCCCTAGGACATTTAAAGTCGGATTTTGCTCTCATACACACGGTCCAAGTGAACCGGAAGCGTAATTATTTCCCCCATCTATGTAAATCACAGATGCAACGTAGTGCCCAGCCCAAGGGAGGCACAGCTCCGGCTCCTGCAGCGCCACCAGGCGTCGGCACAGACCTCACTCCTCAGCCTCCCGATCAGAGAAGGCGAACGGACACAACGTCCCCAAGACACGCAAGCCCTTTCGTAATTAAAGGACAAATGTACGGCCGGTTCGCCACTTCAGTATCTGCACAGCAAGTAATTACATCAACTGGGGCAGCCCCAGAAGATGGAGCAAAATCGTTACTTTGAGAAGACAGAATGCAAGATTATTTGCACAAATACAATTCTGGAGGTTGTAAGATGTTTCGGAACATCCGCAAGGACACACAGTGCCGCCCGATTCGGCCGGAGCCCACTCCGCGGGACGGAGCGCGCGGCTGCCCGCTGAGGCCGGGGATCCCGCAGGCGGCACACGCGCAAGTCCAGGCGCGGCCACTAGGTGGCCGGCGCTCCACCCGGGGCCCCGCCCGGCCTCCGCGGCGACAGGAGGGTTGTTTAGGGTGAGTCCCGATCTCCATCCTGTTCGAAGGTATCAGCAGAGCTTTATTCTGTTTTAAATTATAAACCGACTCACTGGAAGGCGAAGACCTGCTCAAGCTACCCGGGGCTGGTCTCAGGTTCCGGAAGGGCTCTCCCGAGCCCTCTCCCACCGCCTGTGCCACGTCTCTGCGCCCTGTCGGCCACGAGGCACGACCACCGCCATCAGGAGCCGGAAAGGGCAGCAGCCATTAAATGACATTTGATACTTTTCTGCAAAATGACGACTAAAAAATCTTTTAAAAAGGGAAGGGGGAGGATGAGCAACGGTGAGCTAAGAGGAAAGCCCAGAAATTCAGCATAGATAACATAAACTAATGGGTAAAAAACCGAGGCTTTCCGCTGGATTGCCCCCAGGGCCACCAGTCAGCCACAGGAGAATTCCTTCCAATTCATTAGAACGCGCTCATCTCACTGTGCCTACTCGTAACACCTAATCTACTGAGGCTTTTCCAGAATGATTCAAAAACACTCTTAGCTAAAGGATTAAATGCCTAGAGTTGTGGTCATGAGAAAACGGGCATCTTTCCCCACACGAATGTCCCTGGGGTAACTTTCACCTGCCAGAGTCGGTGAGGATGGAGGCCGAGCTCAGGGAGGCTGCGCTCGCGGCTGCGAGGAAAAGCTGGGTGAACATCGCTAGGGCTGCGAAGAGAAAATTCCCAGCGAAAAAGGCACGTCCAGGTCTTGCTGACCAGCAAGCCGCCTCAAGAGGCCTTTGAAAAGCCTATGCTTGGCAGGCCAACCTGAATTTCCTGAAGCTTCTCAGGCAGGAGAAATCAAGTAATGATCGACAGTGACGCCTGCAAACCATACAGACCCAACGGACCCAAGCTCCGGGAACGCTCGGTTCTTCCCACACTCCAGAACACCAGACAAAAAAGTGGACCCGGTGTCAGTTAAATGCCCAAGGAGATGCCGCGGGGAACGGGAACGCGCTGGCCCTGGAGGGGCCCCCGCTTCCAGAGCTGCCAGAAACGAGCCCTGCAAAGAGAGGGCCAGGGCGGCCGCCTTGTCACTGCAGTTTTCTTACGAGAACCGCTAATCACTTCCTTATCATTTTTGCGGAGGCATAAATATTGAGATAATGTGTTTGGTTTCAGTTTCCACCAAACGCCAGTAACCCCAAGTTGGGTTTCCAGCCTGAACTGGGAGGGAACTGATTTATTTACCGCTGGTGTCAAAGTTGGAATATCATGGCCAGGAAGGCCACACGCCGCAGCCCCCGCTACGAGCAGGCCGGGGGCGCCCCGCCGCCACGGCGCAGCGGAGGTGCAGGGCTGGCCCGCGGCGCGGCTGGGCGTCCACTCCCCCAGCGAGGTGGCCACGTGCGGCGGACACTTCCCTGAGGATGATTCACTGGCATTCGGTGCCGCCACCTCCAAGGCCCTGTCACGGCCTGGCGTCCGAGGCCAGCCTCCCCGTCGAGCCTCTTCCCGGGGCTGCGTTCTTTGGAAGAACAGCAGCCCCCCGGGACCGGAGGCAGACGAGGCTCTCGCGCAAACAACTGGCCCACGGCCGGAGGGGCCGAAAGGTGATTCAGCACCGCCGCCAGCGCCCCGGCCCGGGACCCGAGCGCGGGCCCCCGGCCCTCCCCCGAAGCCGCGCCAGCCCGGCCCCCGCCGGCGCCCGGCGCCCGGCCTCCGGCCCTCCCGAGTCTTCCCGGGCCCTGCCTCGGCCCCCGGCCCCGCCGGCCCACGGCCCTCGCCGCCCCCCGGCCCTGCCAGCCCGCGGCCCTCGCCGCCGCGGCCCCCACCGAAGGTGCGGCGCTGCTTGAAGGTCTTCTCCGACGGCATGGCGCGCGGGGCTGGTCGGGCGGCGAGGCAGAGGGTCCTGGCTGCTCCGGGCGGCGGCGACTCCGGCTCCGGCGACAGCGACTTCCCTTGTGTCTCCTCGGTCCGCAGCCCCGTCAGGTGACCCGCGCGGCGCCCGGGGGCGGGGCTGAGGGCGGCCGTCGGCGCCGCCATGGCGGGCGTGGCGGAAGCAGGCTAGGCGCTTGCGCGCATGCGTGGGGGCTCGGGCGCGCGGTGCGTGGCCGCGGGTAAGTGGTGCGTGTGCTCGGGACGACGTGCGTGCGTGTCGCTTTCTGGAAATAAAGCGGGCCCGGAACGCGGCGGCCTTGGGGCTGCAGGCTGTCTCCCGGGGACCGTGCTCTGCGCGCCGCGCGCGGGGCCCCGTCCGCTCTGGAGCCTCCCTCCTACGCGGTCCCGGCCCGCAGCTGCCCGGCAGAGGTGTGCTCCGCTCTGGCCCGGGGGACGTCCGCCTCCCTGTCGGGCCAGCGCTTGGACCCGACGCTGCGGCCGTCGGGGACGCCGGGTGGCCCTGAAGGAGCGTCCCGGTCTCCCCAGGGCCGAGCCGCAACGCTCACACTAACCGGCTGTGCGACCTTGAGTAAGGTGCCATTTCTCTGAGTCTCAGGCCCATTCGTAAAAGAACAATCACCCTCCTGAACTCGTTTTCATGAACAGCAAATAGGGGCTGCAGGGTACAGCCCCCGCTGCACCGGGTCCCTACCCTGCAGTCAGGGCCCTATGGTCTGAGGAGCGTGTATCTATAAACAAGCCCTGGAATCTTCGGCTTTTTTTGCTCTTTATTAGCTAATACTTTGACTGATTACCATGTCTCCAGGCCTTCGAGTTTGCAAAAGTCGTTCCTATATGCTCGTTTGGTAAAGTACTTGGATTGCGCTAATATTACAAATATGCAAAACATACAGAAATCTATTTCTTAAAGTGGTTTTAATATAGCTGGGATTTCTTTCCTTATCGAGAAGCCAGTATTGTTGCAGATCCTTGTATAATTGTTCACCACCACCAGAACAATGTTGTTAATTGTAGCTCTTTATTTTGCCACCGTTTACAAAAGAAAACACCGCATTTGTGCATGTGTCACTCTGTTCCAGGTTTTTTCCCCCTCTATCACAGTTGTGTACCTTGAAGATCTTTGATAGTAAATAGTGAATAAAGAAGGGCACTTAAACGTCCCATCTGGTTTCCAGAGTTACAGTGGAAGGTTTTAAGCTCTGAGAGTTCTATCTTGGTTGTTTTGTATTAATTCTATGAAGACAGAAAAAAAAAATGCAGTCTGCTTATTATGTACCTGCTTCCTGCCAGATACAGAAATGATGGGGTTTGAGGTCTTAAAGGAGAGCATGGACTGTGTGTTGCTTTCTTCTCTGCGTTTTTTTAGTGTTACGTACTGACTGGTGAGGCTTTCTGGGCTTAATTGCCACTTTGTAAGAAATGGACTTTTCCTTCTCTTGCTGGACAACTGTTAACAAATGCAGGAAAAGGGAAAAAAAATCTATATCTGGCATATGGAGATGGGAGGAAGGGGCCAGAGCGTTTCATATTTTCCAGTCCCTTAGACATCCAGAGAGCTTCACCGTGTTACCCCAGGTTTTAGGTTCACCACCTTAGGGGGCAGCCTCAGTGGCTATGTAACCATGGGACAGGATCGCTCTGTGATTTTCAAGTGCTGAAGTCCATATTTATAGTGGCTGTTACAATTCTACCCCAGTCTGGAATTCCTACTTGAACCTAAAACCACACACCCATACGTTTCTCAGAAGACCGTCCAAGTGGGTTGGTGTATAAAGGTGTTTTATAAGCATAATCTCCATGGAAGCATATTCATACAAATACTATATAAATTACATGTAAAATTTATTAATTTATATTCATATGCAAATAAAAATCAATCAAGTTCATGTAACTTTTGAAAACAAGCGTGTGTTTGGGTGTATGAAAAATTCCATATGCCCCCACAATATTCAGTGGTCAATCAGTATTTCAGTTATTGCATTATTTTAAGCCAGTTAATGTAAGCATTGTATGATTTATTTTTAAGTGAATAACAAACATCTGTTCTTGAAATAGTCCATATGAAGTAGAAAAGCAAGAACACATCTTTAAATTTATTCAATGTTTTCCCGAGGAATCTCATGGTGCTTTTAAACTATCGAACAAACATTCTAGAAAGCCAAGCAGTGTCAGTTAGATAACTCCCACCCTGCTCGTTTTTTTCATGACATGACGTAATTGCCGGGGAAATAGTGTAACCGCTGAAAATAGAACACCGCGTCCCAGCACTATGATGTAACATGGCTGGAAATGATGCTGTCGCTCTTTCTAAGCCCCCGTCCAAGCAGGCGTGAGGCGTTAACCTGCAGCACAGAACGCCGCGGAGTGTTTTTTGCCACACTCAACATGGAAGGCAAGTCACGCGGAGAACTTGCCCAGCCCCTGCGGCCTGCCCGGCCAGTCCCGCCTCTCCCCTTTCTGGTTGGGAGACACCGGCCACCCTCCAGGCTGTCTGAGCAGCCATTGGCTGGGAGCCCATCAGTCCCGTGTCATCGCCTTGCTGTTTAGAACAAGTAAACAAACAAGTATTGCTCAACAGGAGCCCCGAGCTATTTTCAGAAAGGACTCGGTCGGGAGGATTTTGGAGTTGACGCTCCGTAGGTCGCCGTCTTAGGAGTCTCCCTGGGTGCTCCGAGGTGCTGTGGGAGCCGAGGCATCCTCCCCCAGGGAGGCTCTCCCGGGTGGGCAACTCAGAAATCGCAAACTCGCTCGGGCAGCAAAGCCGTCGTGAATCACCCGGGTGCTCCCATCATTTCAGAGAATACCTGATGGACTGGCTGACTTCCACTGGTTTTTTTTTCTGTTCGCTTGTTTAATTAAACAAATTCTGAAGGATTGCTGCTCGCCCTGCCTCTGCCCTTATATGGGACCGTCGAGGGCTGCGACAGCTGAAACGCGGCTGGGCCTCTTCTTTTGAACTGTGAGCCTCTTGTTCAGCTTTTGAATGTCTCCCTTCCTTCCGTTCACCTTAACTGTTTCCTCTGAGCAGGGCGTAAGATGCCATTTTTGGCATCCAGATTCTGAGAACCGGTATGGGTAGTAAATACAGTTTCCTTAAGTCCAAGAAACACAGCTTCCCGTGACCTTTCAGGTGACCTACTGAAAAATGCGCCATCCTGTACTGTACTGATTTCCTTAGATGCGGTTCCTTTTCACCAACAAAGAGCTCATTACTGTGACCTCATCAGAATGTTAGAACAAACCATCCATTTTTCCTTCTTTTAGTATGAATGCTTCCTCCTTAGTGTTCTTTGTAAAAGAGACAGTTCTGTAGAAGGGATGGTAGAGGTGTTGTTCAAGGGCAAATAAAGCTCTCAGGGTTCAGTGAATGATGGTTGCCAGCTGCACACTGTCTTTCCCCCTGGGTCCCCCCTCCCCTGCAGATGGGTCACTCCATAGCCATCCCTGTCTTTCTGTTCCTGTCAGCACTAATTCAGTCCCTCAACACCGTGGGGTGGGACAGTGTCTGGTGGGGGGGGACAACGCCTTCTGGTATTCCTGCTCTCGAGGACACACAGATGTGTCTTCTTAATGCACAGTTGCATAATTCAAATTATCTAAATGTAGAGTAGTTTAACCATTCTTCTAAAGTTAGAGATTTAACCAGATTATTTTGCACCTTAAAAAAACTCTAAACTCCTGAAGGAGAGAGTTGTATCTTATTAATAGGACCTAGTAGGGGGGTAGATCAAGTAAAAAAAAAAAAAACTGAAATAGAACAGTGGCAAGGATTATGCTTTAAAATCTCTGGAGCCACGCAGAACAGCACAGACTAGTCAGGCATTATGTCGATATTCATTACATTGCTTGATTCACATGTGCCTGCCGAGTTACTAGCTTAGGTCATGATGTGATAATCCATCGTCCTCTCTCCATCTGTTGCATAACTGCTCTTCAATTTTTAGCCTTTTAGCCACTTTGTTTATTCTTTTTTTAGTTCAACAAACATTTATTCAGTGGACATTCATTGATAGATGATGTATGTTTGCAGATTTGTCATGTGGCAGGGTAGGTATCTAGTAAGGCTTGTACAGAAAGAAGCCAGTATTTGTAACAGAACAAAATGGTGGGGCTGTAATAAGGGGTCATCCTTCCTAGAAGGGGAAGCCCTTTGAGGATAAGGAGGATGGGGATGGGGTGTTTGATGGCACAGACTGGGGAGATGGATTTCCTGGCAGAGGAGACAGTTGAGCAAAGATGAGAGATGTGAGGCGTGGGAGTTCCGGAGCGTCAGGCGACTCCCTTGAGAGATGGGTGTGGGGACCTGAGACTAAGCCTGGCTGGGAGGTTAGGACCAGATTGTGGGGTACATGACAGAAGAAGTCAATGGGGCCGTTAAATACATTTAAATAGATGAGTGACACAGTGAGTCTGCTTTGTTCATGCGTTGCTATACAAGGAAGAGAGTTTTGGGAACAGTGTGGAGGATCGGGTGGGAGTGGGAGGTCACTTGGATGTTGTTTTCCAACAGCGTGGACTCGCGATGGTCAAGATTTGAACTAAGACGTGTTGTATTGTTAAGTTTGTCAGAAGACGCACTTCCCTGTTTATCGGATTCCATCTACCAGGGTAGGCAGCCCTATTTGCTGCCTCCAGACCTCCATATGGAGGTGGTGGTGAATAGTCATGAATTTATGGAGGCTGGGATCAGGGAACTGGCAGGCCACTCATTTTCTCTTTGATCAGTCAGACCCCCCCTAGGGTATGTGTGTGGGTTCTTAGTTTCCGTTTAGGCCCCGGGCAACTAACTCCTCCAGCACTCGAGGGTGTGAGGTGAGTGCTGACCACAGCGGGAGTCAGGCAGCCTTCTAGTGAACCGTTCCTGTAGCCACCTCCCCGCCCCTGGGCCTCCTTTCTGGAAACAACCCAAAGCAGCAGTTTCTGGTTATCATGACCTGTTGAAGGTCAGGAGGTGGTGTTACTTACTCCTGCCAGGTGTGCGAGGCCCTCTAGAGCACGTGTGCCCTGGAGCACTGCAAACGGTAGCCGGAAACACCAGCCAGATCCCCAGGGTGGCACAGGGCTGGTGGTCTGGCTGGGCAGCCAGCTGGTCTCCCTCTCCTCCTCACTGCAGTAAGGGTAGAAATGAGAGATATGCATTCTTAGATAAAAGACGGCTGATGGGCACCATTCGGGGTTCTATACGACTTATTTCGCTCCACTGGCCACCCAATCAGCCTTCTGTGCCCAGAGGTCCTGGGGTCCATCCTGGGGGATTTTGGGGACACTAGTGAGGGTGGCCTACGTGGGTGAGTAGCAGAGGGGGATGGATCCCCCGGGGTGTCCTGGGGGGTCTGTCGGGGTGGGGACCTGGGGGATCCTCCGGGGCGTCCTCGGGGGGGACCGTCAGGGTGGGGATCTGGGGGATCCTCCGGGGCGTCCTGGGGGGATCTGGGGGATCCTCCGGGGTGTCCTAGGGAGTCCTCTGGGGCCTGCCGGGAGCTCCCAGGAGAGTCCTCAGGCGACTGTCATGCCCAGAAGCGTCCCACGGGGGGCCCCTAGCGCAGTGGGGAGAGCGTCAGCCCGCGCTCTGCAGGTGGGGGGCTGGGTCCTCACGTGCACGTCCCGGGTCGGGAGGGGGCGGCCTTCGCGCGTTTGTGGGTGACATTCTTTTACCGTGCTCCGTCCGGGCGCTGGACGGGGCCCTCAGGCCTCAAGTGGGCTGAGGCCGGGGGCGCGCGGGGCCGCGGGCCGCGGGGAGAGGGTCCCGCTGACCCCTCCGCGGGAAAAGGGGGCCGGGGCTCCGCAGGGCCGGAGCCTCTGCTGGTCCCACCTGGTGGGCGGGGCTGAGCCCGGGCGGGCGGTGTCGGGGCGGGGCCCGGGGCGGGGCTGCGCGTGCGCACGGCGGCGGCGGCGGCAGCGCGGGCCGTCACTCGGGCCGGCATGGCGGTCTGCGCTCGGCTCTGCGGGGTGGGCCCGTCGCGGGGATGCCGGCGCCGCCAGCAGCGCCAGGGCCCGGCCGAGACCGCGGCGGCCGACAGCGAGCCGGACACCGACCCCGAGGAGGAGCGCATCGAGGCGGGCGCGGCGGCGCTGTCCGGGGCTGGCGTCGGCCGGAGCGCGGGCCCCTCGCCGCCCCCGCGCTGCTCGCTGCTGGAGCTGCCGCCCGAGCTGCTGGTGGAGATCTTCGCCTCGCTGCCCGGCACCGACCTGCCCAGCCTGGCCCAGGTCTGCACCAAGTTCCGGCACATCCTGCACACCGACACCATCTGGAGACGGCGCTGCCGGGAGGGTGAGTGCGCCGCGGGGACCCGGGCGGCGCTCGCGGGCCCCGACCTGCAGCGGCTCGGGGCTGGGTTCCCGCGGGCCCCGGACGCGTCCCGCGCTGGTCTGGGGCCCGGGAGGGGGTGTCCCGGCCGTCGCGGGGGTCCCTCTTCCAAGACGGGACCTGCCGCAGGTCAGGGCCCTCGGGGGGTCCCGGCCGTCGCGGGGCAGTGACTCCGGGGGGCCCTGCTGCAGACCTGGGGCGCGGGGTCGGGCGAAGTGGAGTTGCGGGTGGGGAGCGGAGCCGGGCCCTGCCCGCACTGCGGGGCTCAGGGCGGGTTGGAGGCCCCCAACTGCGGGGACCGGCCGCCGCGGAGCCGCGGGGAGTGAGGGCGGCCGGGGCTGGGCTCGGGCCGGGGAGCGGCTGACGTCTGCCCCTTGGGGGCGGGGCTGAGCAGAGGGTTGAGGGTGAACTTGAGCCGTCAGGGGAGTGTTTGAGTGTCCCCGAGGGCGAGGGCGAGGACGGGGCCGTGCAGGGGCGGTGCAGCTCCCTCGGCGCGGTTTGTGGTTTGTAGCAAATACCAGGAGGAAAGGTTCATTTAATCCAGAGCTCCAGGCTCTCTGCGTTTCAACGTCGACGCATCACTTATGTTCAATAATCTCTCATATTTTGGTTAAAAGGACAGCAGAACCCAAAAGGAAGAAGTAAAATCCATCAGAGACCATTGCAGTGAAAGACAGGCCCCTCTTTAAATTTTGGAAAACGTCTTTCTCCATGTACACTTGTAGAGTCCTGTACACATTTTTTACTTAAATAGAATCATGTCGTATTCTCTTAGAGACAGTTTAATATTAAAAAAGCTTCATAATATTGCACTGCATGCATATACCATAGACCCTTGCTGATAGACATTGAAATTTGCAGTTTTTCCTTGTCATAAGCAGCGCTATCAAGACTGCCTTTGTGCATTTTACAGAAATTTTTAAGACTTACATTTACCTTTTAGAACTTCTCAGATTATCTTCTTAGCGTGCACTTCCCAGAGTGGGGGCATAGGTCATAGGGTGTGCACATTGATGGCACCTTTGATACCCATCGCCCAGCTGTGGGCAGTTTGCCCCCAGGAAGGCTGCAAGGGAGGGCCTCTTCTCCCAAATCCTCCCCACAGGGGGATCGGCCATTCATCTGACATCTACAGCCACGCTCCGTGGTCGAGACCTGCGGCCTGTAGTTGGCAGGCCAGGTTCCGTTGGAGACCCTGGCCGTGCTGCCTCACCTTCCCAAGTGTTAGTGGGGAGAGCTGTTGCCATAGGGCCGCCTTGAGGGGCCGGTGAAGCCCTCACCCTTAAGTGTAGCTGATTGATTGGGATGCTTCTTGGCCATTTGTATTCACCTTTTGTGAATTCCCTATATGTTTTCTTTTGTCTCTTATGGAGTCTTTTTCTCACAAATTTGTGTGAGCTCTCTGAATACTAGCAATATTAACCTTTAGTCATCTATGTGTCCCGTGAGTTTCTTTTGACATTTTAACACAGAGGCACAGAAAGTTCCACTTTCTCCAGACCCTACGTCTTCATTAGCTTTGTTTTGCATTTTGTGCTCCTGAGAGACCCAGATGTTCCTCATGCTTGGAGGGGTTTCTCCATCAGTCAGCCAGACCTATGTGGTGGTCTCTGGGTGGGTGCAGGGCTGTCTCTGGGGAACCGTAGGGTACGTAGCTCACTCCAGGAAAAGAGGGTAACAGACTTGTGTCATCAGGAAAACTCAGGTGTGCCACAGAGTAAAATTAACTGGAGGTGCAGCGCAGGGTAAATTCTTAGAATTGCTAAGGAAATACGAGAAGTGCTGAAGAAGCTGTAGAAAGAAACTGGGGGACAGACATGGGGTCCTTCAGCCCTTCCCTTCCAGGCATCTTGTTCACGGAGGTGGTCCTACCTGCTAGGGCAATGTTCATTTTGAGAAATTTAAAAAAAATGAACCAAAAAATGATCCCACAGCCGTATTCCTCATCACCCCCAGAATACAGCTGTTCAGGCTTTCGTCTTATTTGCTTTGATCTCTGCCTTTTCCTAAGAAAGAAGCTAATGCTCACGTCCCTTCTGATGACCGCTGTCCTTCCTGCTCCAGGAAGCAGCCACTGCTGAGGGTTCAGGTTACTTGTATATGCACACACCTGTGTTCCCCCCAACACGTAACATTGTTCTGTGGTGGTCTGATGTTAAGAAAGAGATCGTACTGGGAGTGTTGTGCCCTCTGCTTTTCCCGCCAACTTGGGTGTTTTCTGGCTCTGTCCGTGTTAAGACCTTTCAGTCTGCTGCAGTCTCATCTTAAATGCTGTGTGGTGGTTCATAATTTGAAGAGGCCGCACTTCATTCCTTTGCTCGCTTTTACTTTTTTCACAGTGTGACAGTGAAGAAAAAATCTCATATAGGTTTCCCTGGATGTAGATGAGTTTGCAGATTTCTCTAAGGAATGTACCAGAAGAGGTGTGGCTGGGGCAGTGGGCTGTGAGATCTGCAGTTTTGCTAGCTACTGCCCTGTCTTTCCCGGAGTGGTCGTACCTGTTACCACCCCGTCACTAGGGCACAGATAGGCAAGTCACGAAAGGTGGAACACAAATGCACGGCACAGATCGTCATGAGGGAGTTGCAGTTTGGGGTCCAGGTCCTTTATCTCATTGAGTCCCGTGTCTGCTAAGTTCCATCTTTTTAAAAATCTGGGCCAGTCTGGGTGAGCAACAGACTCTTACTTTAATTTGCATATGCCTGGTAACCAGTGAGGTCGCTTGTTTGAAAAACATGGTTGTCGGCAGTTTAGATTTCCCTCATTTGCATATCCTTATCCTTTGTCCTTTTTATCTCTGGTGCTAGTTTTTCTTATTGAAATGTGGGTTTCATTTATTTAATCTGTTTAATATATTACAAAACATTTTCTCAGAGTCTACAGTCATTTGCTTTCCCCTATAGTGACTTTTGGAAAAGTTAAAAGTTACAACATTACTCAAGGTTACAGGTTGTCATCCCCAGGTTATGAAGATGGTAGGCATCCAAGTCTTCACTTTCACTGGCTCATTCTAGTAGTTTTGATTTCCAGCTCCTCTAGGTGCAAAATTGGGTGGTCGGCAATCCCACGGGTGTTCACGGGTGTCTCATAGCGTGAGTCTAATTGTGATTGGCATCTATATATAAGAATTATCATGTATGAGACAAGTCTGATCTTATTTTTCTGACCCCCCGACTTCATCTTTCCTGAACCAGACCTTTGGTTAGGGTGCGTGTTAATAATAAGGCCAGAGCCAAGTTCATGTAAGTTGGCAAGCGGGAGGTGCGCTGTCAGGCTGGACGAGAAGGTAGGTGGTCCTGACCCAGAATGAAGCTGCCAGGCCCTGCCCAGACAGCAGTGTCAAGGTGGCTCCGTTCCTTAGAGTCTTGGGAGGGTGAGTGAGACTAATTGGTGACTTTTTATGTTTATTACTCAGTGTTTACATTCGCTTTCTGTATTTTGGTCATCGGGTTTCCCAGAACAGAAGACAAGCCACAAAGAGGAAGTGGGAAGGCGGGGGCTGCCCACCCCTGTTTAGTTGCTGCAGAGAATGCTGGGCCATGGTGGCTTTTCCGGGCGTGGACAAGGCACGTGTATTTAAGAGGACTTCCTATAGTGCTAGGCTGATCCTGTTTCCTGGGGAGCTCACGGCTTCCAGCATCCCAGCAGTAAGAAGTCAGCTCCTTTGATAGCACTGCGGCCGTCTGAGCCCCTGCATGTCGGAGGGCTTAGACTAAGTATTTCCTAGTGGTATTCCTTCAGGCAGGCGGAAGAAAGGTGCTTCGAGGAGCCGAACCTGCGCTCCTGATCCGTGGGGCAAGCCTGTAACAGGCGGCGGCGCTCCCCTCTTGTGGGGGAGAGCAAAGCAAACCAAGCCCGTCTGCAGGCGGTGCAGCAGGGTGGGGGGAGCGCTTTTTGATGCGTCACTCCCTGGGCTACAGGCGGCCTCCTGCCTGGACGTGGGGCTATAAATAAGCCCTCGTTTCCCAGAGTACTCAGGGTGGCAGCCAAGTCAGTCAGCTTGCCTTTGACCCTGACAGGGCTTTTCCTCGTTAATACTCCACCATTTTGCCCGTGGAGTTTGAAATGCTAGCCAAGTTTAACACTGTTTGTGTACGCAATCCTTCCGGTAATGAGTTGAGAAAATTCAGATCATAGTTCTGAATGAGAATGCTCACATAATGACGAAAGAGAATTGTAAAAACAAAAGAAATGCTCATGTGTGTATTGTTTTCTCCCCACTAAACTTGAAATATTGAGACACAACGATTTCATGTTATTCAGCTCAGAACCTGCCAGTGTCAGGTTTTGGAGTTACGATATTTAATTTGCCCTGTTCTTCCCTTGATGGTAAGTGTTTTGACCACATGGAATGATATTTGTATAATATTTTGATTGGTTATAAGTGTAAAATGAGTCTAAATTCCATCGTAATCTCCTTTTCTAACAATGTATATCTGTTTTTGCATGCAGAAGAAAATGCTGTTTCTGTTCTGTCTGATACATGGTGTGAATATGAGAAATGTGGCTTTTGTTAAATATGGTCGAAATTGGAAGGGTCATCTTGGGAAGAGGTGAAATGGGCGAGCGGTTGGTTTTGCTGGCTTTAGGAACATTTCATGATTCCCGTTCATGGGCGCTTATGGAGGCCACTGGTCTTGGTGGTGAGTGGGCAGGTCAGCAGTTGGATAAACAAACTGCCCAGGTAACAGAAACACACGTTTCTCAACCATGGGAAGAAGAGGCCAGACTCCTAGACATTCAGCAGGATCTCAAAATTATAGAGAAAACCTTTATTCTTTCTTTCTGCTTTGCTCATTGGAAGGACTTATAGTTGTATTTTTGCAAATTTAATCTGCTTTATAGAGAAACCTCATACTTTCAATGAGCAAAGTAGAAAAGAAAAAAGGAGCATGGGGCCTTGTGGAGAATATTTTTAAGACTTCCTTTTTTTTTTTAACCATAAGAAAATGAGCTAGAAAGTGAATCTGGTGCCCAGAAAGCATTGGTAAAGATTTTCCCCTTGGCCGTCTTTAAATGGACAGACATGGTGCTTGGCAGAAAGAATCGATCAGTTGTTTGAGGTCCAGACACTGCCATTTTTACTGTTTTGTTGTGTTTATGAAGTCACTCTGTAACGCACTTGAGGATCTGGGTTGGTCTTTCTGGCTGAAAGAGGGTGCCAGTTGCCAGGGCGCCCTCGGAGAAGGACGTGTCCTCCCAAACCCAGGGCCCCCCAGGAGCTGGCCTGCCCTGGGAACGCGTGAGTCAGCACACTCAACCCATAATGCCGCCACTGTCCACCTAGTGGCGATGGAGAGGCCAGTAACCCTGGAGCCCAGGCCTGCCTGTTGAGTGCTAGTGAGGAGTCTGCAGTGTTAGAAAAGGTCCAGGGGGGACGACTGCGGAGTCAGATGCCGGGCCTCAGCTCCTGGTCGAGAAAGGGCGCAGTGAGCCCGAGTGGGTGTGCGCACACTCGGGGGTTGGGCGTCTGGGGTGACGGATGGGCCTCAGTGGGAGCGGGTCTCCCTGAGCTCCCAGGTTCCTGTCGTGGGAGCCGGAGTGGGTCCGAGTCCTGGGGCTGGAATTGCAGGCTTCCCAGGGTTCCTGTTGGTACTGAGGAGGCTCATCTTTGAAGGGAGTTGAGTGGCCGGGAAGGTCGCGTTGATCATGTAGGCGGTTTCAGCTGTCCTCCCAACGTGAGCATCCAGATGTTCTGGGTGTTGGGCGGGAGGTCCCTGTGCGCTGCATCCAGGCATGAGCTTTTACTGAGCTGCCTGCAGACTGTTTCCCCAGATCTGCCACATTATGAAAAAGTAAAAAGGCACTTCCTGCAGGTACGTAATAGCTAAGTGAAGCCGCGTGCCGGAGGACACGGGTTTGCAGTCAGGGCTCTGCCACTGGGGGGCTGTGCTTGGATATCGCTGGGAGCAGCTGTGTCAGGAGGCCTGGGGGGCTGGCTCCCTCCTGCCAGGTGCCCCGCCTGGGTGCCCCTGGTGCTGTGTGAGCCCTGCCCCGCCCCCCTGCTGGGCTGCCTGCGCTTGCCCACCCCTGGCATCCAGTCCCTCCAGGACCCGGAGAGAACCTCCCTGCAGGCTTATCTTGTGTGCCCACCTGTTTGCTGCGAAAGGCAGAGGGTGTCTCAGCACGGCCTTTGCAACATGGCAGGCCCCCATATATGGCACTGTTGGGAGAATGAGGCTCTGACTGTGGTCTCCCAGTTCTGGCTGGGTGTGCGGGATGAGGACGCTGACGTCTTTGTGATCTCTGTTCCCGGCTAAGTGTGTGCAGACAGGTGCCAGTCGTAGCTGGGCTCTGTGCACCTGCACTTCCCTTCCAGGCAGGGGCCTCGGGCAGCAGATGTGTGTCGGGTGGGTTCTCCTGAAGGGGCGGGAGAGTGGACAGGAGACAGCACCCCTGACCCGTGCCCGCCCAGAGACGGACAGGGCGCCATGCATGTGACCTATGCCAGGGGGCTGGCAGTCCCTGGACCTGGGGTCACGTGAGGATGCAACCTCAGGTTCACTTCACTCAGGCCAAATGACTGGGCTGTTCTTTCCCTCTTGGCAAAACATTTTAAAAATAGCTGTTTGGAAATGTTCTGATCAGAATATTTGAAGTGGCAGCTCAATTTTTTTTTATTGTGGTAATGCTGCATAAGGTACAGTTTAATAATTTTTAAGTATCCAGTTCAGCAGCATTAAGGACATTCACAGGGTCGTGCGGCCACCGCCACCGTGTCTCCCCCACCGACAGTCTGTCCCCATCACACGCCAGCTCCCCACCCCCAGCCCCTGGGGACCTGGGACCGCCACTCTACCTTGTCTCTGCAAATCTGGCTCCTTCAGGGGCCCCGGACAAGTGGAATCTACAGTGTTTGTCCCTTCAAGTCTGTCTTATTTTCACTCAGCATCGTCTCACCTGTGCTGTGGCATGTCAGGACCACCTTCCTGTTTAAATGATAGTTCGTTGTATGGATGGACCAGAACCTGTTGACCCAGTCATCTGTTGATGGACACTTGGGTGCCTCCACCTTTGGCCCTTGTAAATAATGCTGCTGTGAACGTGGGTGCGTAAGGGTCTGTGTAGTGCCTGCTTTCGGTTCTTGCAGGTGTGTACCTGGAGGCAGGGTAGTGGCTGGGCCGGGCGGTGATGCTAATTTAATTTTTTGAGGAAACACCATACTGTTTTTCAAAGTGTGATCATTTAATTGGATAAAGTCCCCCAAGTCCAGTGCACCCATTTTTCTCCCGCTTCCCAACTTTTTTCCACTTTGTTGCCATCTTTGGAGCAGGCAGACACCTCTGAATAGTTTCACAGACTACTGTCCATAGCAGATTGGCGGGGGACCCTGCATGGACAGCCTGGAGCCCTAGCCCCTCTCTTGTGGGGCAGCTGTGGCAGCACTGTCTGGCGTGTGCCTACCCCTCGCCTCGGGTAGGATGTGTGTGGGGGGTGGAGCTGCCACTTGACGGTTTTCGTGGAAGAGGGGATGCGGAGTGCCCTGGCAGGCTCTCTGGCCGTAATGCTGTGTTCTGGGGCACATTTCCTTGATGCCATGTGGGAATGTTTATATGAATGATCAGAGGATGTGGGGTTGTGCTCAGCTACTATATAAAGAGAAGGTTTTCCCATCATGTGGGAAATAGGGAATGTTTCTTGCCGTAACAGTCGGTCCGAGTGCCGTTACTCAACATGGGTGAATTTATTGTGACCTTTTGGGAACATTAGGAAAGTCGCTAAGGATTGCTGTGTCCGCGGGCACTGCGTCGTGATTCCCTTCCCTTCTGACTGTCTGTGGTGCTTCTGTGGCTGTTTTATCTGGCGGTGCATGTTTGTCTCCTGTGTGAGGTTAGCAGTGCCATTTCTTGACACTGTATATAGAGATTCGTCATGGCATCATCCTGGCTAAAAATAGAACCATTGAGAAGCCCAAGTGACTGACGAGAGGCATGTGTTGTTTCTGTCAGGTTGGAGTATGCATCAGACTAAAATACAAAACTCACACAGCAGGTCAACAGCCCTCAGCCACCTTCGCACGGGAGGTGCAGGAGGGGGTCTCGACACCCCACAAAGGCCGGCCTGGGCCTTGCTGACTGCCGGTTCAGGCTCCAGAGCGTCTTGCTTACCACTAGCACCCGCTGGGAAGTGTGCCCTTCAGAGGAGACCCGCCCCCCCCAGTGGCACAGCCGCTGGGTCAGTGAGGGGCAGAGGCTCATCTGCGCCCGTCCCGTGCAGGAGCCAAGCCAGGAGCTGGCCTCTCAGACCACTCGGAAAGCGAGCTGATGCACCAGTCTTGTTTGCAGTAACGATCTTGAAGAGCATCAACTGTTCAAGCCAGAGGACGCAGACGTGTGTTTATGGAGAGCCAGCCAGAGTAGTGACAGCTGCCTGGTTTTTGGGAGGAGCCCCTGGCCAGCTCAGCACCGCAGAGCTGACGTGGTGGAGATACTTCATGGGGAGCGGAGCCCTCCCAGGGAGAGCAGGGTACAGCGGCTGTGCCAGTCTGTTCTGCAGCCAGGCTGGCTGTGGCCTGTTCAGCTGGTCTGCAGGGTGGTTTGCAGGGATTCCGGCTGACTGGTCTCTGCTGGCACCTCGTTTCCCTGCTGTGTCACATCATCCCGACCCCGGATCCCCAGACAGCGTCGTCCAGCTCCCCAGGCTCCCGCTCCCCCAGCTTGTGTAGTCCTCTGGAATGGGCCCACGCGCTGTCCGGCATGAGGGCAGGACAGGTGTTTCTGTCTGACAGCGAGCAAGGCCATGGATCTCGGTCTTTGGGAGGCTTTGGCCCCACACCAGCCCTTCCCCAGTGGAGGCAGGGGCAGCAGGCCCTGCACGTCAGAGAGGAGGAGCCTGTCCACCCTGGTGCGTCTCAAGCTTTATGTTGTCACTATTGAGATCCTACAGTCAACGCATTTTGGTTAGTCCCCTCCATTCAGCTGAAATACCAGGCCTTGGGAGGGTTCGGGCGCTGTCAGAAGTTCGGGCTGCACAGTGGTTCGCAGCTGCGGCTGGGCAGCATCAGAGGAGAGACTGCCGAGCCACAGGCTGGCCTGGCCTGGCTTCCCTCCCGCCATGGGGCACAGTACAGGCCTCGGGGTGCTCGCCACCGCAGCTGAACGCCGGCATCCAGTGTGAGCACAGTGGGCCCTGGTGGTGATGACCGTGGGGTCCCAGGCCCCCTGCTCTGTCCCATCAGATGCCTGCAGAGTGCAACCCGGGTCCGTGCTCACCCCCGTGTGGCGTCCTCATCAGGCTTCAGTTCTGGGTCCCTGGCACAAAGTCCTGCTCTGCTGTGCAGGCCTCTCGCCTCTCTGCACCTGTTTCTCACCCTTGAAGAGGAGGTGACAGTGGCATTGGCCTCGTGGGCCTGCGGCAGGAGCCCGCCCTGGGGCCCGGCGCACAGATGGTGGCGTGAGGGGGCACTGTTGTTGTCGGCTCTAGGCCAGCGGGCAGCTCTGTGTCGGTGTGGACGGGCACACCATGGGCTTTCCTTTCGAAGCCTCTCTGAGGCTGGGGAAGGCCCTGAGGTTCCATTAGGAAGTGCGTGTGGGCAGGACAGGAGAGGGAGGGTGCTGTCAGCCAGGCAGGGGGAGGCCAGGGGGTCGCGGGTGTGGGGAACCCCCTTTGCTGGCTGTGGTCAAGGGCAGGCCGATGAGAAAGGGACAGCGCCCAGGGTGTCCTCCCAGCGTCCAACCTGTGGCTTTGTGCAACAGACTCAGTGGCAGGACGAGCCCCACAGCCTCTGGGGGACCCTGGCCGGTGCGGATCTCACATGCGTGGGGCTGCGCATCGTTCCCAGAGTGCTGAGTCTGTGCCGTGCTGCATTCGGAAGCTGGCGGTTGTCTGATCCGGGCTCTGAGAGCTTCTCGGACAGACCGCGCAGGGTGCGCTCCCGGGGAGAGGCTGGCTCAGCGGCCCCACGAGGGCTTCGCTGGTGGGCGAGGGCGTTGGCCGAGCGTGCAGTCCCGTCGGGTCTCCACGGCGAAGGACAGCGTGACTGGGGAAAGGCCTGGGCTTCGGCGGGCCTCCTCCTCCGCCCCGCCTGTGTCCGTCAGTCTGTCTCTTGCTGTTGCTTTGTGATTTCTTGACTGTGATTCCCAGCAATGTTTCTTGTTACAGAGTATGGCGTGTGTGAGAACTTGCGGAAGCTGGAGATCACGGGCGTGTCCTGTAGAGACGTCTACGCGAAGCGTAAGTCACTGGGCTTTCATCCATCATTAACTTCGCTCCAAAGGCAGACCCCGAGCCAGCGCCGGCCGTAGGCGGTGGTGGCCACCGACCCCAGCTCACCCCTCCCGTCCTGGGACGCCTTCTTGAGTCGTGTCGGCCCTTTAGAGACAGCGTGGCGGTGCGGACTGACGCTGGGAGGGTCTCCTCTCCCTTCCTGGGCATCTCGCCCTTGTTTTTCGGCCCATCACAGATCAGGGCGTCTCTTAGTAGGTGTCAGGGACCCTCAGGTAAGAGCGGTGTGGCGGCCTGGAAGCCACTCTGGCGCCTGCGTGGTTTCCTTCCTGTGGCATCTGGGCCCACGGCTGGACGGGCAGTGCTGGGAAACAAGGCCTTGCCGCCTCCCTGGCCCCGAGGCCGCGCACGGTTGTCCTTCCTTCCTGACCCCGTGACCCCGTGCGCCCTCCCCTCCCCACTGCGCCCCTCCCCACGCTGCTCCCCCTCCGGCTCTGGCGCAGCCCTCCCTCCGCTGGGCTCGTCTGCCCCCCCGTCCGTTCCCTGTGCTTTCTGGCCCGCTTCTTGTTCCCCGCCCCTTTGCCTTCCAAGCCACCAGACGCCCCGGTGCTCAGGTTCCTCCAGCCCCGCGTCCTCCCCGCTGGCCTCTCTGCGGTGCCCGTCTCACGAGGCAGCGAAGGCCGTGTTCACAGCAGGCCGCCCTGAGCAGCGGTCCGGCACGTCCTGTGTGGGTGGGGGGTGCTAGGGCGCCAGGGCTGGGGGTTGAAGGGCAGAGCAGCAAAGATGCTGGGGACCTGCTTCCTTGGCCTCAAGTTGACCTGCTGACCTCTCTGAGGGACCTCAGGTGTTCATCTCCAAGCCATCTTGGTCTTCACATTCTTCGAGCTTTGAACCCAGGTCTCCACTGAAAACTTGGCCCAAGGGACTCCCTCCGAAACCCCTTCTCAGGAGCTGAGGGCCGCGCTCTCCATGGGAAGGGCTGTGGTTCAGGGCCGGGCGGTGGGCAGCCGTGGGGCTCGCGGGGTCCCGTGGAGTGTGGCCCGAGTGCGGGGAGCCTCCTCCCGGGCCTGGGGCCTGCCAGGTGGCACCCCGTGGGTGTCCCCAGTCCCAGTGGGCGTGTTACTCAGAGCTCCTCCGACGTGGCCCCTCTGCACGGCCACACCCTCCCAGCTTGGGTGCACGTGGTGCTTCCACACAGCGACGGCTCTGCCAGGGGCACGGTGGTGTTTCTGTTCTGTGAGTGCCTGCACAGCCCGGCCCTACCCTCCGTCCCTCCGTCGCTCACCAGCGCTCAGCGCCTTAAATCTGGCCGGAGCCTAGATCCGAGGAGCGCTGCCTGCTGCCCGCTTCGGTGTCAGGCTCCATGCTCCCACGGCAGCCGCCTGTGTGCGTCCCCTGTGGAAAGGCTCCCTGACGTTTTGGGGCTAATTTCTGTGAGTGTGTGACACGCCACGTTCTTACCATCTAACTACCTTTTGAGTTTGTTAGGCCGTTTGATGAAATCATTTCAAAGCATTATAAAGACAAATTTCTCTTTAAAGCCACTTCCTAGAGGGAGGCAGGTGCTCGCGCCTGCCGGGCACCTGGGAGAGTAGGGCACACGTGGGGAAGTAGGGCCCCGAGATGCTCATCTCCACCCAGGGCCCTTCCTGCCGCTGTCCCGTGGAGGGGACATCTGGGCACTGAGGGCAGGCAGGTGGGTGTGCCTGAGCAGGAGGTGGGGGGAGCGAGGCAGGGGTGGGCAGGGAGGGGCTGTGCCCGGTGAGGTGGGCACACATGCACGTGTCCACAGTGCTGGGGGTGTTCATGGCAGACGAGGACCCCGGAGATGCCCTTGGCCTCTGATCGTTGATCCCTGGAAACCCGGAGAGTAATTCCCGTCATCTGTCACGTAGTCTCCTCAAGTGTTTGATCTGCCCCTGCCTGAGATCTTCATTTTCTCAGCGCGGGAGCCAAGCTGTTGTGGATTTTCTCTGAGGCCCTGTCCAGAGGTGGTCACTTGGCTTCTGGAACTGGTGGGTAGAGGAAAACGACCTTACTTTCTGCCCGAGGTGGTTGTCGGCCAACCTCGGCTTGGAAGTAAACAGGTCTGACTGGTTAGAGGCTGGCAGACATCGTCCATAATCAGAGACAAACCACACAGCCAGACAAAGGCAAATGCCAGGTGTGCCTCGGGCAAGGTGGAGGTGTCAGTGGGGACACAAGCGTTCTCTGCGCAGTCACCCTAAATACCCGCAAGCTGCACCTCTGCCTTCACGCCTCTGTGGGCTCCAGCGGTCTGTGCGGCGGAGGCAGGAGGGTGACCACGGGGAGGCCTGAGCCCACCTGCCATCAGGGGCTCCCGGCGTGACTTCGTTGACTAAAAGGAGGGTACACCCTCGCAGTTTCCTTCCAGCCAGGCCTGTGTCTCTGACGAACGCTTGCCTCCCCGGGGGCTGGGATGCGTCTCTGAGGGAATGCGTGGGGTCGGCTGGGTGTGGGCGCCATGTCCAGCTGTGAAAGCAGAGCCCCCTTCAGCTCTGTCCTGTGTCTGTTCAGGTATAAACCCTCGTGTGAAGTCGGGACGGTTCATGAAAATTCTTCCCGATTACGAGCACATGGAGTACAGAGATGTGTACACCTGCCGTACGTACCTCCCGCTGGCTTTGGTGTTTGCTGGCGAGCACGGCTGAGCAGCTGCATGGAGGGGCCCTAACTCGGCACGTGTGGCTTTGGTCCCCAGAGCGAGCTGACTCCCTGGCTTCCCCTCTCTGCTCACCTTGCTGCCCCTTCTCTGTGGCCCGGCCATGCCAGGATCGTGCCTGGGCGGCAGCCCGGGCCAACGGCACACAGGGGCCAGGTTTCCGCAGCAGTTTTTGGGTCTGGGATGTTACCAACGAGATCACATATTTAACGTTTGTGAGGCCGAGAGCAGAGAAAGTAGAAGAAGCCTTAAAAACGTTCCTTCTGAAGTGAGATGTAAGTGGTTTACTTCTGGGTTTCCTCAGTCACATTTTAACAGCATATGTGCATTAAAAACATCACGTGCACAAATAGACCCACACCAGACAAGCATATGTAGAAATGTGGTCATTTAGAACCTGATTCCCCCTTTCCCTGGCATTACCGCGCTCCTGACCTTGTCCTCAGCGTGTCCCGTGGTGGTCAGCCGGCTGCTTCTACTGGGCTGAGCTGACATGGAGAGTGCATATCCATTGTCACGGGAGATATTGAAAGCATCCTATGCTGGAAGCTGTTTCTGGGTCTCTGGAAGCACAGGGGCCCCCTTGCTGGTCCCCTGGCTGCTCTGAGTGTGCCCACGTCAGCATCTGTGTGGAGCCCACCGCTTCTGAGCCTTACCAGTGCACACTTTCTAACAGAACTGGCCTAGAGAAGAAGGGATAGTCACTTAGAGAATGCCTCCTAACCCCGTTCAGAGTCTGGGCACGCGGCTGAAGTGTGCTTGCTGTCCACTTGGGGGACCCTGCTGGAGTCAGCGCAGCGGGACCTGTGCGGGAGTCTGGGCCCCGTGCATGGCTGCGGACACTGTGGGAGTTCCTGTGTCACCCTGAAGGGGACGGGGGCTTGTCAGGAGCAGGACGCCATCACGAGGGCTGCCGGGAGGTGGGCGGGCCTGCTCTGAAGGTATGTATCTTCTTCCTGCCCAGACCCCCCTGGGGAGCGGCCTCTCTAGATCAGTTCATCACGGTGCACCCTCTGCTGGGCAGCCAGTGAGCAGAGGTGGTGGGCGTCCAGCCTGGTGGGAGGCGGATGGGAACCATCGGGCCACCACACGGCTGTGCCGGCAGGAGCCATGGGCGCCGGCTCAGATAGGAAAGGATGGGCGCTGCCCTGTGCTCATCACACCCACGTCTGCCATGGGGCCCTTCAGGGGCAGCCACCGGAGCTCGAGCCGCTCAGCTGGAGTCTGGCTGTGAGGTCTGGCCTGCCCGGGAGGTGCCCACCTCGGGGCCAGCAGCCTCTGCAGCTCGGAAGGCTGGGCCACAAGCCCAGGCTCCTCACGGGGCCTCTGGGAGATGACTTCGAGCGCCTGGACGTTCAGCCATGCGCTGTGGCGCTCCTTCCCCGGCGGCCTGGGTGGCAGCTTTGTGGCAGACCTGCTCCGTTGCAGGCTGCTGTGCCCTCTAAGGCTGGCGTGTGCTTGTAAAACTACAGCTGTTACGGGAAACTTGGAAGGTCCAGAGAACAGTGTGAGCAGAACGGTTGTGAGCAGTGGCCACCTTTCTCTGTGGACGTAGCCCAGCCAAGCCGTCTGTTAGCTCCATGGCTGGCTGGTGCTGGGACTATTGAGGAAAAAGTCCCATGTATGAGAAAAAAACAGTTTCAGCCCGAATTTGAAGCCTCCATATGTCCAGTGTCAGCTCAGGATTTGCTGCCTAACAAACATTAGAACAGAGGTTAGTTAGCTGGGCCTTCCAGGAAAATCGGCTGTGCCGCAAGGCTGGTGAGGGACCTGGGACCTGGCAAGCTTCTGTGTCCCTCCCCACTTGCGCTGCTCCTGGGACCAGGGAGACCTGGTCTCCTGGAGACCCCTGGGCCGTGTTCTGTGGGCCCGAAGAGGCTCAGCAGCCGGAGGGTGAGGCGCCCGCTGGAGGAGTCACCTCGGCTTTAGCTAAGGGCTCGGGTCCTGGCGGTGAGGAGCTCTGTGGCCTCAGATTAGCTGCTTCCACCATATCACTTTAGTTCATTTTTCTCAGTATCAGGCTGAATGTTTCTGCCTGACAAGTCTTGCTGAGTCTGTAAGGCATTGGGAGCAGCACGGCGGGCGTGTCGTCCGTGTGATGTGTCTCACGTGTGTCCCTGTGCGCAGACTGATGCGATGTCCAAGTGCACTTTGAACTTACAGATAAGTTTCCGTTACCTGTAGGGCCCTGGGTTCTGAGGTTCAGACCTAGACTTCTGGCAGCGCCCCAGACTGCTCTAGCGGCGACAGGGAATTGGATGAAACATGGCTCACCACAAAGAAGCGAATTGACAGGCCGTATTTAATCCCCCAGCACTAAAGACACGGGCTGTTCAGCTGCGTGGGACAGAGTTTGGTGGGAAGGCCCCTCCGAAGTCCCGCTGGCCAGACGGAGCCAAACGCATTTGGGCGGGGGGTGCAGTTCCTGGGGAAGGAGGGAGGCCCCTGGGGCAGGGAGGGGGGGTGTAAGGCCAGGAAGGTGCACCTGGGGAGAGGGAGTGGGCCCCAGTGGGAAGTGCCTCCGGGAGGGGAGACCGCTGCTGGGTGCCTGGCTGCAGGCTGATGCGTCTGCTGTGTCTTTCCTGATCCTGCCGTGTATTGGCTCGTATCCTGCAGCTTTACTGAGTTTGTTTATTCTAACAGTTTGTGTATGTGGAGTCTTCAGGGTTTTCAATGTATAGTAGTGTCATGTCACCTGCAAACAGTGACAGTTTGACTACTTCCTTACCAATTCGGTTGCTTTTTTTCCCTTTTTCTTGCCTAATTGTGTCACCTGCAAACAGTGACAGTTTGACTACTTCCTTACCAATTCGGTTGCTTTTTTTCCCTTTTTCTTGCCTAATTGTTCTGTCTGGGACTTCCTGTTGAATATGGGTTGTGAGAGTGGGCACCCTTGCCTCGTTCCTGCGCTTAGAGGAGAGGCTTGCGGCTTTTCTCTGGTGAATATGGTGTGAGCTGTGAGTTTGTCATTTATGGCCTTTGTTATGTGGAGTCATGTTCTCTCTGTACCCATGTTGTTGAATTTTTACCATGAGTGGAGGTTGAGTTTTATCCAGGGCTTCTTTTTGCATCTCAATAGAGGTGATCTTATGGTTTTTAGCTTTCCTTTTGTTAATGTGGTGTAATACATCGATAGACTTTTGGACATTGAACCATCCTTGCGTTTCTGGAATAAACCCCGTGGCAGGGCAGGGCAAGGGTCGAATATGAGCGTGAGGGGAAGTGCTTGAGCACGCACATGCTCCTCACTTTGAAGCCAGCTCCCCAGCAGGGCCCCGGGGGTTAGAAGGCGACTGTCAGCCCGCCTCCATCCGACTCGACCCCCAGAGTTCCCATGTGACTCTGGGGGACACTTCAGTCTGGATGTAGCCTGGGCTCGTCGAGGCTCTCAGGTCACCTCTGACGGGCACTTCTGGATGGTTGCACTTCCATTTGCATCGGGGAGTCACTGGCCCCAGGTCAGCCTGCTCGCAGCCTGGCTGGTGGCGCTGGGCTGTCTGACCGCCCCTCGGCGGGCCTTGGGTGTGGTCCCAGCGAGCCAGCACTGTGCGAGGAGGGTGATGAGGGGTGCGACCTGTCCTTCAAAGACACACAGTTCAAAATCCGGAGAGCCCTGCCATGCAGAGACTTACAGGGGTTGTGTTTTTATTTCACAAAACTGTTGCTTTTAAAGCAAAACAGGGAACTCCCCTTTTGAAAATGTCAAGAATCTGCCATATTCTTTCAACAATATGGGGGCTTCGAGATCAGACCGAGCACTTTGGGAGGAGCCAGACTTCGCTAGCGGTCAAGTTGGAGAGGGGAGGGCCGGGGCGGGAGAGGGTCATGCCGCATGGGCCCATTCATTGTGTTCTCCAGTATTTATCGTTGAGCATTAAAAAACACAGAAAAGGTGGGAGAATCACACAGTGAGCGCCATTTACCCTCGTCTGATTCTGCAGCCTTCTGCTTCGCTGCATCATTGCACATCCATCCGTCTGTTCATCCCTCCAGGCCACCTTATTTTCTGATGCATTTCAAAGTAAGTGGCAGGCATTGGTTTGAGCCTTTTAATGTATTATTGAATTCATTTGCCAATATTTTGTTGAGGATTTTTGCATCTGTTTTCATCAGGGATGTTGGTCTGAAATGTTCTTTTCTTGTGGGCCTCTGTGTCTTGCTTCAGCCTCGGGCTGTGGAGCCTCAGAGAACGGGCGGCTGTGTGTCCTCCTCTGATTTTGTTCTAATTATCAAAAGCTACTAGCAAGTGGCGGATGTTTATGATTTTCTGTGGTATTTAATGATTTTCTTCTGGACAAATGATGTATACCACCCACCACATCAAAACCTCTGTTCTGCCCCAGCAGGTGAGATGGTCCAGGGCGAGTCGTGCCCCCCCATGTGTCAGGACGGCAGATGCGGGGGTGGTGCGCCAGGAGCCTGCTGCCTGGCTGCGAAGTGGCCCTTCCTGCTCGCAGATGCGAACGGGCTGGTGCCGACTGGGATGGAGCCTTTTCCCGTCAGCTCTTGAGCTGAGAGGTTCCTTAGCATCTCAGATGGTTTCCCCCATTTCTGGGGGTGGGAGGATTGGTGGTCTGGACCTTGGGGATCTGTGGTTAGAAGAGCCCCTGAGCTGCCTCTTTTGGGTCGAGTAGGGGCCACTCTGGAAGGCCTCAGTCCCACGTGGAGGGGCTGAGAGACTGTCGTCTATTACTGGCTGATCTGCCACGTATCCTCTAGCGTTGTGGCCTTCCCGGCCCGCGAGCCGCAGCGCCTGTCTTCTGCAGGGTCCTGAGAGCTGGGCCCTGTATGTTTCACCCCTGAACGTACACTGGAGAGTGCATTTCACTGCTTGGAGTCCCCTTTGTATGGTGGCTGACCTTGTTTACTATTGCTTATTCATAAACACAAATCCCATCAGGGTACGACCATGAAATTACCAACTGACTTGCGGATGCGTCTTGTAAATTGACTTGAAGATCGCACACAGGATGCACGGCAGGCATCCTGCAGACAATCAAGGCTTGTTTGGAAACGTGTTTGCAGGCTGAAACCTCAGGCACACTGGTCGCTTCCCGGCAGCTGTCTGCACACTCCGGACGCCGGAGTGGCGCTGGCTTCCCTGCTCCCTGTGCCCCGGACAACCGCCATCCCGCCTGCAGGTCCCCCTCGGCCTATGGTCTTGGTCTTCCTTTTTGCAGAGTGTGTGACCGTGCAGCCACGGCGCCTGGACACTGTCCCTGGTTCCCACTGCGTACTACTCAGTGTTCTCCAGACAAACAACCGGTCTCTTTATGTAAATGCATTCGTTATAGGGAACTGGATCCCGCAGTTACACAGGCTGACAAGGCCCGAGCTCTGCCGTCAGCGAGGAGACTAGGGCTGCTGGTGTAGCCGAAGCCTGAACTCGGAGGCTTGAGACCCGGCAAGAGCCCCATGTTTTGGTTGGAGTCTTAAGCTCAGAAAAGACCAACATGCCCGTTCAAGGCAGGCAGGCAGGAGGAAACCCCGCCTTATTCACGGGAGGGTCAATGTTTCTTCCAGTCAGGAAGAGCCCATGCTTCATTTCAAGTCCTAAGTGAGAAAAACCTGATGCCCCAGCGCTGCCGCAGGAGGGGACGCCCCTCCCCACGGGCAGTCAGCCCTTTCTGTTCAGGCCTCCAGCTGCCTGGCTGAGGCCCAGCGCGCCGCGGAGGGCAGCCTGCTTTACTCAGTCCGCCAGCGTAGTGTTAATCTCGGCTGGGGACACCCCCAGACACCCCCAGCGTCCGCCCCCCGTTGGGCCCCTGCCCCTGTGGCTTCTGTCGCAGGGACAGGTCATTGGGTGTGTGTGTCCAGCACCACGTGGATTCATTCGCCGTGTGACGCTTTAGCGTCTAGTTGCTTTATGGACACACCTCACGGAAAGAGGCCAGTGTCTTGGCGTCAGAATAGTCTCACGCGCCTCTCCATGTACCGTCCCCTCGGCCTTGTCCCTAGGAGAGAGGTCTCCCCGTCCCCCTGGCTACCCCACTGGTGGGAGGCCTGGCGCTTTACAAGGGTGCTTGCTCTGTGTCTGGGGAGGCAGTGGTCATTGGAGCTGGTCACTTAGAAGCTGGGTTTCGAAATGACCCAGTTGTCTTGTTCTATTGTGCTTTTTAAAGATCTTCTCACTCTTGGAATTCTTTAGAAACTTAAGACTGCCTCAGTCCCCCTTTGTCTACTAGGCTCTGCTCAGGCCTCCGGGAGTGATTTCTTCCCTGTTCCCTCCTCCTCCTGGTGCCCTTCCCCCTGATGGTCGGGGCGACGCTGGCTCTGAATGACACCTGCTCTCTGTCTCCCTGCAGTGCTTCACCGGTACAGACACATTCTGGGGCTGTGGCAGCCAGACATCGGGCCGTACGGAGGGCTGCTGAATGTGGTGGTGAGTCCGCGAGCCGTGTGGGGGGCCTTGTGCGGTCGGCCTGATGCCCATGGATGGCAGCCTTCCTACCGGAGGGGCGACCCGGCTGGTTCCTCGTGGCCTCGCGCTTTCTAGGCCAGGTGTTCTTTTCTAAGCAGAGATGTAAGTAGCTCTTGGCCTCTCACCGCGTCCTTGGAATTTGTGATGACGCCACCCCCCCGAGCCCTGTCCCTGCCTTGGCGAACGGAGGGCTGCCTCATTCCCACCCTCGGACACACTAGTTTTGGGTCGTGCTCTAGTTTGCTGCCCTAAATTAGGGGCTGTAGACTAAGCAGAAAGGAAGGATATACACGGCATCTGTGCGGGCCCCGAGAGCCTCCAACTCATCCCAATCGCTGGGGAGCGTGTGGCCCAGGCCTGGTGCTGGGCAGGCACCGTGTCTGCGCTCTGAGGTGTGCCCCAGCTCTGCCCCAGCTGTGCCCTGCCACACGCGCCTTTCACTGTCCCACTGAGGCCTGCTGGGAGCTTCCTCTGTGAGTGGGATGTGTGCAGCCATCGGGGTGTGGGTGGGGGTGTGGGGCGGTGCTGTAGGGGAGCAGAGCCCCCAGGCAGGCGCCGTGGCTTTGGGACCAGGCTGGGTGGGCGGTGGCCCGGGGCCTCAGAGCAGGGTCAGGAAGTGGGCCCTGAGGCCCGCCCTCCACGCTCTAACCCCGTGGAAGAACCGCGCAGGCCGGGGTCCGGGGTGGGCAACCGAGCCAGTGGTGAGGAGCTGGCATTTCCAGCCTCGAGGCGTCTTCCCCCGGGTCCCTCCCCATGGCCTCAGCCTCCACCGCCTGGGGGCATGACAGCAAGCTCCAGAGGCCTGAGGCCCGGTTCAGTGCTGTCCCTGGGCCGAGGGCAGGCACCGGCCGGCCGCACACCCCCAAGGCCCCAGGGGGCTGTTCCTGCCTCTCTAGGCTGCGGGGGCCCCGGGTCCCTCTGCTACTGCCCTCCCTGGGCCTCCCCTCTGTCTCGGACCCCTTCCTCTTTGGAAGGATGCGACGATGGCCCTTGGGGCCCACGAGGGTTGTCAGAACAGCCTCATCTTGGGACCCCTGACCGTCACCACATCTGCTCAGTCCTCCTTGCAGTGCAGGGCGGTGGTGCTCACAGGCCAGGGGTCAGGATGTGGCCCTCTGGGGGCTGCGGTTCAGCTGACCATGATTTCAACGAGGAAAAGTCACCTTTACAGGTGAGATCTACCCGACAGCACCCAGCCAGGGGACGCAAGCTACTAGCCAGGTGACAAGCGGTGGGACCCTGACCACAGGTGCCCCCGGTGCAGCGTGAAGGACGAAGCCTCACTTCTGGGGATCTCCTGCCAGAAACGTGCTGCCCAGATCTGATCGCAAGCAGCTCTTCCCACGAGCCACGTGGGTCCAGGCCGCAGAGCGCCCTCTGCTTCCACAGCGTGGAGGTCACAGGCGCGCAGGCCTGATGTCTGGTTCCCGTGGCGCCAGTGCTGAGGATGCCATCACAGTGTTGGGAACGTGGCACCAGGGCGTCAGCTGGCTGGGTGGAAGTGGGTCTCTGGGGGAGCCCTCAGCCTCCTGCGTCCCCGCCCAGTAGCCACAGGGACCCCAGGCCTGGTTTTCCCTACTCAGCCGTGTGCCGTTGCCCGTCTACTGCACACCTGGACTCTTCCAGGCCATGGTGGACGTTGGTACAAAGTAGCCGAGTGCTGACGGTTCCTTTCCTCGGCTGTGTGAGGTCTGCAGGAAGTTAGCCGAGGGCTCGCTGATCTTCTGGAGGCTTGGCTTAGCTCCAGCTCAGAGGAGTCTCTCTTGGGCCGGCTCAGCTCTGAATCTGAGGCCCGAGTGCTCCGGGTCCCCTCTGCACGCTCACGGGGACCCCAGCTCTGGCTGCTGGACCAGGATGCCTCATGGTCCCGCCTGCGCACGTCGCTGCGGCTGTGTCTGCCAGAGCCTGGTCCCCGGCAGGGCCTGGGGTCTCTGCGCGCAGCCCCCTCCTTTCTGGGGCTTTGTCCATGTGCACAGCCACACTGGCCACCTATGGGTCACATCTCTGTGTCCTCAGGTCACAGCAGCCCTGCCCAGTCCTGCCTGTTTCCTCTGGGCCCTGTGGCGTGGAAGGTGGCATCCATCAGGAGCCCAGGGGATGGCAGGGCTGCTGCGTCATCCTGTCCAAGTGCCAGCTGGGCTCCTGGCACTTGCGCACGTGTGCCTGTGGATGCGGGCCCCCAGAGGATGTCCTGGCCGCCTGGGTCAGTCAGCAGGGCGCCTTGCTCTGAGCAGGTGCTGGCATGAGGCTGCCTGTCAGGCTTGTCCTCAGGGCACAGCCCAGGGCCCTGAGGTCCAGTTCCACCCACTGTCCACCCACCCAGCTCTCCATGCTGCCCACGCTTTTCCTGGATGACCACTTCCTGCTTGGCTCCTCCGCGTCCAGCAGTCACGGTGTAGGATTCTGCAGACGTCCTGGGCAGGGCGTGTGCACAGACCCGTTTCTCTGCTTCCCGCTTGTCACAGTCTGGGGCCTGCTGCGCGCTCTCTGTTCCGGTCTCCCTGCTGCCCAGCCACCCACTGTGGGGCGGACAGCCCTGCCCCTGGTCTCACCCCAGCCTCCCTGGCCTCATCTGGGGCTACGAGCCCCTGGCATCTTTAGGCATCATTTTCACTGTAGTTATTCAGACTTCAGTGGGTCTCGGCCACAGGGTCTGTTCGATGGAAGTGCCTCATTCATGCCGGGAGAAAAGCCTTCTTGTAGTTGTGACTTTCTGCTTCGTGGGCACCTGCCTGTCTTATTTTGAAAGGCAGCAGCTCACAGCCCATTTAAGAAACATAGTCCGACTTTCCTCAGTGGTTTACAGGCATCTGTGTCTGGCAGGACGTGCCCTCCACAGGCTCCCTGCCCAGCTGCGCCCCAGAGACAGGCATGCCGTGTGCTCGGTCAGCGGCAGCCTGGACTGGGCTGCGGTTACCTCCAGGTGGGTACCGGACTGGACGCTGGCGTTGCCCTGGAAACCGAGTCGGGGCCCTCCGAGCCGCTGTCGTTCCGCCTGCGTTCCCCCGCTTTGCTCACAAGGTGGCCAGGGCACCGGCCGCACACTCGCACTGTGAATTGGCTCGTGGCTGTGCCGGCGGCGGGCCCTGAGCAGCCTCGCAGCCGTCTGTCTGCTCCTGGGCCAGGTGGGCTGCCGGATGGCTGGGTCCTCTGCCGCCCTGCGTTTGGCCCTCTAGGTGGGCTTCGGGCACGTTCTTCGTGCTGGTAGAAACACCCGTGGAGAGGTGCTCTGTACCTGCCGTGCTTCCTGCCGCCGGGGATGTTCCTCGCAGGCGCCAGCCAGACAGCTCCCAGCTTGGGCAGATTTCTTTCCTCGCTTTTAGTCGAGAAAAGTGATAATTGTTTTTCTTGCCGGTTTTGATTAATAGAGGCAAAAAAGCAGCTTCTGAAAGCAGGGATAATTGGGGGAAACACAGCCCCTGACAGAACAAAGCCGGCCGCCCTTGCCGCAGCCCAGTTGACCACAGGAACGAGGATGTCCCTCCTTTGTCACTGGAACAGAAGCTGCGAATCCAGCCCATCCCGGGCAGGCGGGAGTGACGGCCGGGTCACCCGAGTGGGGCCTCCGAGGCCGCCCCTGCCCTGCTCTCTGCTGGGAGCCTGCCGGACGCCAGCGTCTGGGGACCACTCCCTGCTGTGGCCCGGGCGCCGTCGCTCTGTGTTGCCCACCATTTCGAGCACACATGGGACGGCGGGATGGCAGTGTGGACGCGCAGAGGCCTCCTGGGGCCGCGCTCATGTGCTGTCTCCTCTCTGCGCCTGGTATTTTCAGGCCTTTTGGAGCCATTCCCAGGCCTGTGTCATTTAATCTGTGCTTCAGCGGGGATCTTCTAGAAGAGTGGGTGTTCTGTGTGTCCGCCTGTCCTTGCTGTGCCTTACGGAGGCGGCAGTGACTCCCTTTGCTGTTGCCCGAGACCTAGTCTGTGTCTGAGGTTCCCTGATGCGTCGTGCTGCCGTCCGAGGGCCGCTCCCTTCAGACGAGGGCCCAGGAGGCCGCATGAGTCCTTACTGCCCGAGCCCCCCGCTGCTCCCCGGTTAGATCGCTTGCCCTGGTGGGCGTCTCACTTTCTGGATCATTCTGCTTGCTTCTGTTCCCCACTTCACGTCTGGAGGCTCTCTCTAAAAGTTGTGCTTGGATTCAGGGCTAACAACTTTTTTCTATTTTGAAACAAGCTTTATCTGTTTATTTTCAGTGTCATTGAGGTATAATTGGCAAATAAAGTCGTAAGGTACATGAAGTGCACACCGTGATGACTGGTGTTGGTGTCTTGGTGAGAGGAGCCCCACTGTCTGGTTGTTAACACGTTTTTTTCTTTCCTGTTTTGGTGAGAACACACGTCTGGGCTGCTAGCAGATTTCAGCAATCCTATGGGGTCATCGACTGTAGTCACCGTGTTTCTCATCAGAGAGCTTTGTAATAATAACAGGTGTTTGGTGGCGGGTGTGCTTCTCCCCATCCACGAGATCAGGACCACTGCACTGTCTGCTGGCCCTGAGGTTCTCTTGGGCCTGGCCCGTGGGCGAGGGTGGTCCTCGTGGACATCTGGGGCGGGACCGCTGCGAGCTGGGGAGGCTGTGCCTCGCACCTCACCTGAGCCTCTCGAGGACTCGCGCCCTTTCTCCTGACCGCAGGTGGACGGCTTGTTCATAATTGGCTGGATGTACATGCCTCCTCACGATCCTCACGTGGATGACCCCATGCGCTTCAAACCCTTATTCAGAATCCACCTGATGGAGAGGAGGTCCGCCACGGTGGAGTGCATGTACGGCCACAGAGGGCCACACAACGGCCACATCCAGGTGAGTGAGTGCACGGGCTCCCTGACACGCAGCTGTGCATGGGCGGGGCTCCTGCATGCCTGTCTGGCCTGTGCATCGTGCGGGCTGCAGACCTGTGTCCGTGCAGAGCAATGGAAGCAGGAGGAGATGGGGCTCACCGCCCCCTCCCCCGTCCCCCCGTCTGCATGCATTGTTTACGTGTGGCCGGGATGCGCCTCCTCGGACTCACTGGGACCCCTCACCACTGCTGGGCTCCCTTGGAACTGACTCCTTGCTGTTCCGTGGCTCCTCTTCCCACGAGTATCAGCTTGGAGTGGGACGCTCTGCTCTCTGGTGTCAGTCTGGCAGAGGGCCACCCGATGGGGAGCGTGCTGGCTCACACACCAGGAAAGCACCAGGTCTTTTCGCTGCTCTGGGAACCCGGGGAGAATGCGAGTGCCTCTCGGGTGCACCCTCCTCTGAAAGGGAAGCACAGACCGGGGTGGGCCTAGCTCCGCCTTTGGACTGGCCACAGTTTGGTGGCATCGTGGACTCCTGTGGATGAGTAGGGTGTTGGTGGGGGGGGTTGCTGGCACTGACCGTGGCTTCTCCTTCACCCCTTAATGCTCAAGATTGTGAAGATGGATGAGTTCTCCACCAAGTGCAACCAGACGGACCACCACAGGATGCCCGGCGGGAGGCAGGAGGTGAGTCCAGGCCCGTGGGCCCAAGCGCCACAGGGCGCCGTCTGAGAAGCCCGTGTGTGTGTGTGTGTGTGTGCACACGCGTGCTCTCAGAACCCCCTGAAGGGAAATAAGGCCCCTGTTTTCCCGAATCATGCATGTGGAGATGAGACGTAATGGAAATGCCTTCTTCATTTACAACGCTGTCATTTAACATTCCCTATTCGGGCACCCGTACAATATAGGCGACTGCTGTACTTCACGTTTAAGTGAAAACAGTGTGATTTCCAAGGACAGAAACTCCTCATCTGTTGAGCCCTTAAAAAGGCCATATAGTGCATTTCTGCAAAGACATTCTCTGGGACCAGAAACGATTCCTGTAGGGCAGCTGCTCTGCGGGCTCCCTGGGTTTGAAGTGGAGGGCGCTCCTGATGGTGCGTCACACACGGGCCTGGGAACCAGAACCGCAAGTGACCGTAAGTCCGTGTAAAGGCTGGGCTGCAAGCTAGACTTCGATGGTGACATTTGTGCCGTGTGAGAGAGGCTCATGCGTGTGACAGGTCACGGGCCCCGCGGCCCCTCCTGTGACGCTCTCGCTCCCCTTTGCCTTTTCCCACTCTGTGGTCGTGTGTTCCTGGTGGGTGTGCACAGCTTCTATCCTGTTAGGAGAGGAACTCAACATCGGGGTTGCAGATATATTTTCTTCATTCATTTTTTATCTTTTGATTTATGTTATGTTTTTATCCAGGAGTTTTTTTAGTTTTAACTTTTATGCTGCTGCTGCCAGAAGAATCTCTGTTGGCCTGCTGGGCCTACGGTCTGCCGGAGGCCTCTTGCCTCGTCCCACTGTCCCCGGCGCGTCTGCCAGGGACTTGGGTCCCCTCCCGGCCAGGAGAGGTGGTGGGGCAGGAGGTGCTGACTGTAGGCGGAGCAGAGGGCGGGTGCCTGGTGCCCCATGAGCCACCCAGAGTCCGGCGGCAGGGGAGCTTGCCGTCTGGCTGTGGCTACAGTGTCCATCTCTGCTACCAGGTCTCGTGGCTGCTCCCCCTGCCAATCCCCATCGCTGGGCAAGTTGGGGGACAGGATTCATGGTTCACAGTCAGAGGTGTCTTCACTTGCCAGCCGAGGCTTCAGACCAGTGAGGAGCTCCGGGCTCCAGCGGGAGGACAAGGCGTGAGCTGCTGGTCCTGAAGGCTGCTGTCTAGGCTGGGCCTGGATTCGGGCGCCCTGTGCTCTGATGGTTGCTGCTCACTTAAAATTCTGGGCCACATGGAGCTTCCCGAGGGATCGTAGACCCCCAGTGGCGTGAGGGCTGGAAGGCGAGCAGGCCCTGATGAGGGGTGTCTCCGCCCCGGCCCTCTGGTGCCCAGGGCACTCTCTTTGGCTCCACAGGGGGCTTGTGGGAATGCCCCTCCCAGCCCTGGAGGCCGTGTGCTCTGAGAAACACTGGCCTCTGGTCCCCTTGGCCCTGTGCCCCTAAGAAGCATTAAGGAGGTTCCTTCGGCCCCAGAAGTTGACAAATCATAGTTCTGATTGTTTGGTAAAGTGCTTTCGCCTCTGTGGAGTTGACTCTAGATAGTCATTAGCAAGTCAGGACCGTGTGTCATGGAGTTAAATGTACAGAATCAAGCTATTGAGCATTAAATATCCTTCATATTATTTGATTCTGTGATGAATTACTGAGTTTTGGGGATGTGGTGGTCATAAAAGCTCCCTTTTTATAAAAATAGTCATTGAACAGACAACATAACCAGGAAGGTACATTTTCAGGGGGAAGTCCTGCACCCCCACGCTGGCCGTGCTGTCTGGCCCCTCGGCTCCTCACTGGCAGCTGCAGGAAGCGGCTCTGGCAGCCCGACCAGCGGGCCCCCCTGCGCTCGCGCCCTCCCGGGAGCCCGGGGAGCGGGCCCGGCACAGACGCCTCTGTCCTGGGGGCGCACAGCAGCGAGGCCCACGCAGCTGCTGCCCAGGAGCTCTGGTGGTGGGCTGTGGCTCCAGCCCTGCCTGTGGACCCCGTGGTCCCTGTTGCTTCCTCCTGGAGTCTGGGCCTGTGCGCCCTGGAGAGTGGGAGCCCGGAGCCCTCACGTTCCCCTGGAGGCATGCCGCCGCCCTTCCCGTCCCGTTCTCCCAGGGGGACGCTGGCGTAGGGGTGCCCCGGGTGTCACCCCAGCTCTGAAGCGCTGCTTTGTCCCCGTGGCACCACCACGGGCGGCTCCCCACACCCTGTGTCGTGGCGGTTGTCACAGCTCTGTTCTCTCGGAAGGAGTTCCGGACATGGCTCAGGGAGGAGTGGGGCCGGACGCTGGAGGATATTTTCCACGAGCACATGCAGGAACTCATCCTGATGAAGTTCATTTACACCAGTCAGTATGAGTAAGTGCGGCCTCTCAGTGCTGGGGCAAGTCCCCCTCTGTGGGTGCTGGGGGCTCAGTCCCCCTCTCTGGGTGCTGGGGCAAGTCCCCCTCTGTGGGTGCTGGAGGCTCAGTCCCGCACTGTGAGTACTGGGAGCATAGTTCCTGTTCCCCACCCCAGCGTGGTGTCTGTTTCCTGTCTGATTTACCGTGGTTACCCCCCAGCAGTGTGCTCTAACAGGCCTGGCCTGGGCACCCAGCCTCAGGGCTGTCTCCCCATGCCCCCTGGGAGGCCTGCTTTCTCAGGTGTGTGCTCTGCTTTGGGCCCTGTCCCTGTGGCCCTTGCTCAGCCCCTTGTTCAGTAAATGTCCCAGGAAATGGGGCAGGGGCGGCATCTCCTTCCCTCTGAGAGCCCCCCACTCCATTTGCCTTGGGGTGCCTGCTGGAGTGGAGGAGCTCCGTGAAGCCCTGCTGGTTAGAGGTGTGAGGTGTGCAGTGCACGCTTGGGCTGGGGGTGTCCGTGACTCAGGAGCACAGGGTCCACCCTGCCCGCCCACCCTCCGAAGCACGGGAGGTGTGTGAGCCTGACCCCCGTGCGGCTCTGCCATGGCCTCACGCCACCGTCTCCTCTTGCAGCAACTGCCTGACCTACCGCCGCATCTACCTCCCGCCCGGCCACCCAGACGACCTCATCAGACCCGGTCTCTTCAAGGGCACCTACGGCAGCCATGGCCTGGAAATAGTCATGCTCAGCTTCCATGGGAAGCGTGCCAGGGGCACAAAGATAACGGTGCGTCCCGGGCTGCCTGGCGGAGCCTGCACTGTGTGGACCCGCTCAGACCAGCCTGGAGGAGCTGGGCGCGGGCTGCACGATGGCTGTTGGGTGGGCCCTGGGCCTGTGGTGCCGCCCTGCCAGGGATCTTTTTGGGGATGCCTATTCTGAGGCCCCCTGGGCCCACTCAGCCAGGACCTGCATCTCACACGGTCTCCAGGGGGTTGCGAGCATTTCCAAGGTGGCTTTTTACCCCATGGCGCTCAGCCCCAGCCACACACTCAAATCCCTGGGCCCCAGAGATTCTGGTCTCACGGGGGCAGCAGGGAGCCACCTGTGAGGTGCCACCACATTGGAAAGTCCTGTGTTGGCCCATGGGCCCTGCTGCTGTTCTGGCCTCCTCAGCTCATGGAAGGAGCTGGAGGGTGCTGAGCTGATGGGGACCCTGAACAGGCAGGCCTTTGCTGCCCACCTGGGGTGCCATGCACACACGTCTGCCTGTCTGCACAGCCATTGGTGTGTTTCTGACAGACATGCTCAAATCTCCTGAACAGACCACACCTGGGCCTCATTCTCCTAGGCCTGGATCGGCCAGGACCCCCCAGCTTTAGGGAAGGCCCCTGTAGAAGAAAGACCAGAACGGGGCACGCCCTGGCACACGGGGCTCTGTAGGGGCTCCAGACCATGTGGGACCACAGGGCCTGGCAGACCGGCGGGTTTAGATGTGGGGGTGTTTGTGTCCCAGGCAGGCTGGTCTGGGCTTGTGTCAGGCCTGCCCTGCCGCCTGGGCCTGGGGGGGTCCGTGGCTTTTTGGTCCACTCTTCAGGGCAGTTCCACAGCCTGCTTCGCCCGAGGGCCCGTGTGCAGGCGGGTCACCATGCTGGGTGCCTGTGTGCCCTCGTGAGGCTGCTCCTAGGCACTGCCCTGCCTGCCCTCAGTGTCCTTGCAGGCGCGGCTGCCTGCTCTAGGCACTGGATTTCTAGGGCTTCTAAAATACTTGTACGTGGCGAGGGGTCGTGGCTGAATCGGTAACGCTGGGAGAGCTCGTTGGGCCCGAGGCTTGATGGAGGCAGGAAACCACGCAGGCCATGTCCCTGCCGGTCTCTGAGCCCTGCTGACCGCTGGCCGCTGCTCCTCAGGGTGACCCCAACATCCCCGCCGGGCAGCAGACAGTGGAGATCGACCTCATGCACCGCATCCAGCTGCCCGACGTCGAGAACCTCCGCGACTTCAACGAGCTCTCCCGCCTCGTCCTGGAAGTCCGCGAGCAGGTGCGGCAGGAGCAGGAGGAAGCCAGGCCAGACGGCGGCGAGGGCCGCGGCCATCAGAGCCCCCGAGAGCCCCAGGGCCCCGCACCTCCCAGTGCAGAGCCACCCACCGAGAAGGGCAGGGGGCCGGGGGAAGGAGCGGTGGTGGCGGTGGCTGAGCAGCCTGCCCAGTCCGGGCAGGGGCAGCAGTTTGTGCTGCCCATGGGTGTGAGCTGCAGGAACGAGGACTACCCCCGGACCTGCAGGATGTGGTAAGGACCAGGCGTTCAGGCGGGCGTGGCCACGCCGCGGTGGGGGTGGGCGTGGGGTGGAGCAGCTCCATGATAGTTGCCCCAGGGGTCCCCGCCTGGTGTGAGTGGGTGGCGCTGTCCCGTGTGCCCTGGGCACAGGTGCCTTCACACTGTGGAGGCTCATGTCTCTCACCGTGGGGGCTGTCGGCACTGCCAGGCCTCCTCCAGACGCCTTGTGCCGCAGAGCTGACCGGGCAAAAGTGGGGGGCTGGGTGGTGCACTGAGGAGGACTCTCCTGTGGACATCCTGCGTGGGCTCACTCCGCTGTCCTCGTAGCTGAGGCCTGTCCACAGGGAGGGAGATAGCGTGGCCAGCCCCTAACTGCTCACCATTGGCCAGGAGTCCCCCTTCTGTGCAAGGAAGACAGGGAATGAACATCAGTCTGGTACTGGTCTTGAAGCTCGGCCGTAGCGGGTATTTACACGTTCTGCCCTCTGGGTTTCTGTCACTTGCGTGGCGATGAGTATTGATATTTGAGTGGCTTGCGTGCTGACCTAAGGTCCTAGGGATTGAGAGTTCTGATACCTGGGGCTGGGCTGCTCTCTGGCCGTGTGTGCTCCGGGGCAGCCAGGAGGGGTCGCTGCCGAGCCCCGCACTGCCTGCCGGTTCCTGGCCTCCTGCCTGCCGGCAAGCTGCGAAGGTGCCCGTGGGCTCCATCCAGCCCTCACCCCCCTCCCTCGGCCTTCCCCCCTTTTCAGTTTTTACGGCACTGGCCTCATCGCCGGCCACGGCTTCACCAGCCCTGAGCGCACCCCTGGGGTCTTCGTCCTGTTCGACGAGGACCGCTTCGGGTTCATCTGGCTGGAGCTGAAATCCTTCAGTCTGTACAGCAGGGTCCAGGCTGCCTTCCGGAACGCGGAGGCCCCGTCCCCGCAGGCCTTCGAGGACATGCTGAAGAACATTCAGTCCCTGACCGCCTGATGGCCCATGCCGTGGGCACAGGGCGGCTCCCCGGGCTGTGGGCCCGGCGCCCTGGGGACGGAGCAGCATGTCCTTCAGTGATACGGCCTCTGGCCAGGACACCTGCCCTCCTGTCGGGGGCTCGGCCAGCTGCCCGGCACTTGCTATGGAGCGTCAGTGTGTGTCTGTGTGTCTGTCAGGAGCTGACGGGAAGCAGACTGAGCGAGAGAGAGAGAGCCAGTCTGACCTGGTCTGGATGCCCGTCATGGGGCATGAATGACAGTTGTAGAGACTGGGTTTGTTCTTGGCCTGGTGGGGACAACAAAACCCTCCTTCAGGGAAGCTGGTGATACAACAGTGGGTCTGTCCCTCTGGCCTGATAAGGGGTGGTGTGTGGGGTGTGCCAGCCCCACTGCCTGCTCTGGGGGGGCATCGGGGGCCGGGCACAGGGCTGTGGGAAGCTGAGTGTGTCCCTGCAGCCCAGGCAGGTTAGGGGGGCAGTGTGTGAGAAGGGGGAGCTCTGGGAGGTCGGGGGTCGCCTTGGGACTCTGCATTGAGTTCCTGTTTCTCTACCGACTTGGAGTTTTGACAGCATTTCATCCTGACCTCAGTTTCAGCTTCAGTGAAATGGGTCAGCAATACGGATCACCAGAGATCGCCACTGCAGGCCTTCCAGCAGCCTGGAGGCTGTGTGGACACAGCCCTCTGTGCCTGCCCTGGCCTGTCCAGCTTCGGAATCAAGACCATTGCTGCGGTCAGTTCCAGACGTGGTGTTCATCTTGCACACGCCCTCCTTTGCCGTTCCTTGCACACATCTGGTGTCAAAACCCTGAGCTGTAGCTACTTGTCACAGAACTTGTCCCAAAGCAGGACAGACCACTCCAAGATGGCCCTGCGTGGGCTCCGTTCACGTAGTTTACACAGGCGCTGTTCCTGGAAGCGTGAAAACACTTGTAGTGGTTGCACGAAACGACTGTGAAGCCCCTTTGCCGAGAGAGGGCAGCTTTCTAGGACGTCGGCCCCCACGCATGGCGTGCGCTTTGGAGACCAGGGCCTCTCAGGGACCCTCCGGCATGGAGACCCCCAGCGCTGACCCTTCCACTGGCGCTGTGCTGACCTTGGCATTTGGGGGCCCCTATAAGCTCTCTGCTTATCTTAGTGTCACCTGAAGAACAGAGCCCCAAATGCACGCAGACCCCCCGAGGCAGCAACCGGGCTGCAGCCTGCAGAGCCCTCCGCGCACGCACCTTCTGTGGTGCAGGGCAGACCTCATCGCCCTCTCTGCTGCTCGCCCTTGTCGGTGGGCTGTGCTGAGCCCTCATGGCGGGGGCGAGGGGTCCAGGGGAGGGTGTCGCCTGTGGTGCCTTCGTGGAGAGACTAACCTGAGATGTCCCGTGAGACATGCCCTGTTTTCCTGATCAATTTCCCTGACTGGCCTTTTTGTAAAATTAAAGATTCCCATGTCCTGGCTTCGGTACATCTGGCAACTTCGAATTTCCTTTGCTTCCCACAAATCATCGAATTGGTGAGCTCTGGGGCATGGCCTGTAAGTGGCAAACCTTCCAGGAGGTTCTGTTGGGAGGCGGAAGGAGGGTAGCAGAGAAGGTGGGTCCCTGCCGGGCAGGACCTGCAGGCAGGTTGAGGCGAGATCCCAGCCCCCACACCCTTGGTGGGACTGAGCCCCCCGCCTCCCGCGCCCGCCCGTGGTTGTGCCACTGGCCTCTTGTGCTGAGTGTGGCCGTCACTGTCCAGGGGGAACTGTAGCCATGAATCCTCCAGGGAAAGCGGAGTCAAGGGCAGCTGGGCATGCGGGCTCTGCTCTTCAGACTTCACTGCTGTTTAAGTAAAATCGAGAAAATATGTATTCTTTCCCTGTGCTGGGGCTCGCTCTGTGTACCCCCGTCTCTGGGCGAGGCCTCCCTTTAGTCCTGTAAACCACATTGGGGGTGAAGATGAGCATTTCTGATTAACAACCAATCTCACCTAAATGATGGGCCCCACCTCTAGTTTTTGGGCCTATACACGGTTTCCATCAATAGTGACTAAAATAACTCCAGGCTGTTGGCTGCGCTCTCATTGGCCCTTGTCTCTGGTGTCGTGGGTGGGGGAACCCAGGGCCTGTGGGGTCCACCCAGCTGGCAGCAGCCTGGGCAACACGAGCAGGGCCCGAGATGAAGGGCAGGGGCTTGTCGGCAGCACAGCCGGGCGTGCAGGGCACATGTTTTCCACTCTGAGGGTGTCCTCAGCCAGCTCTTGGCTTCTGGCTCAGCAGGGGCTGTACAGGGACCACAAGAGCCCAGCACCAGCAGGCGACCCTGTGCAGGGGAAGCAACGTCCAGCCGGCTAACTCACTGTGGTTGAGGAGCCGGGAAAGCTGAAGGCACGGCCTGATGCCTGCGGGCACCTGGGGTTTTGGTGGAGCAGGACCCACCAAGGAAGCTGGATGATCCAGTTCAGGGACCGGCTGTACCACGTGGAGCATGGTGTGGGGAAGTGACAGGTGCATCTAGAGGGGCTTTGGGCATTTTCCCGTCGTTGGCACCACCTGCCCTTGCCTCTTGGCTCCCAGCTGTTGGAGGAGTGTGTCGTGGTTTGGAGCAGAGCAGCTCAGGTGCACGTGCACACCTGGGGGTGCCCCTCCCTCCTGCACCTCTCACCCCAGCGCCTGCATCCCTGGCAAGTCCTGCCGGCCAACACACAGGGTGGGGCGTGCACACAGTGTAACTCTAGCGACGTACAGGCCAGGCTTCCATCTGGGCTTCCGCAGAGCTGGCTCAGAGGTGGGGTCTGTGTGCCAGACTTCCTCTTTTCCAGCTGCTTGGAGTTCACTGCTCGGCCCAGGCAACACCCCTCCCTTGGCCAGTGGGTCCTCTGATTAACAACCTATCTCCCCCCACATCCCGTTTACAAAAGTAGTGTTTTTGTAAAAAACCAAATAACATAGAAAGTGAAATCACTTCACATTCACATCCAGCCACATAGGCAGAGCTGAGGGGTCATGGCTGGGTGCCCTCCGTGGGGTTGGTCTCCCAGCCCTACCATCCCCGAGGTGTTGGGCTGAGGGACACAGGCCTGAGCTTCCTTTGTGCTCATGGAAGTTGTGGGGCCTGGCCCGCCGGGAGGGGTCACTGCAGCCTGACCTCTAGTGCGGTTTAGGGTCACTGCATGTGTGTGACCCCAGCCAGCAAGGTGCAAACAAATGCCACTGGGTGGTTTTCAGACCTCTGCTCCTATTTTGAGTTAAAAATCTACAGGCTGCCACCATCCTGGGATGGTTGTCAGAAACCTCCGGCCCGTGGGTGTCTGCGCTCTGCTCTGCCCGGCCCTGGGGTGAGCGGATGGGAAGGAGGCACAGACCACACCGGATGTGTGTGCAGGGCCCAGAGGGAGGCCTGACAAGCAGATCTGACATCCAGCCCAGACAGTCTCTCTCCCCCGAGGGCACGTACGCCCGGCCCAGGCCAGGCCGTGGGGAGCCAGCCCAGCTGCTGCCTCCATCTGCATGGACTGGGGGGTGCCTCAGTCCCCGAGAGTCCTGGCTGCCAGCATGGAGTGGACTTCTCCACGGGTGCCGCTCACCATCTGGGGCCAGGTGATCCCGTGCACTGTGGGGTGCTGAGTGGCATCTGGCCTTCCCCACTGTGACAACCAAGAATGCCTCCAGACACGGCTGGCACTGGGGACACAGTAGTGGACAAGCAGCAGACAGTCTCACAGGTCACAGCACAGAGCACCCCAAAGGGCTTGGCCGACCTCCCCTGAGCCCTCGGGGCCCTGCATCAGGGTGTGGGGTGTCCAGGGCCATGCTGCAAGCAGGCGCATAGGACATGTGGGTGAGTGAGGTGATGTCCTCACCTGTCTCCCTCTCTACCCCGGAGGGGTCTCTGCCGTGCTCCAGTCGTGGCTCCTCCGTGGTACCACCACCTTCCCTGGCATGTTTTGCCTGATCCCCGTGGTCAGGCGGCAATGGCTGTTGTGTGAGTAGCAGATGCTAGGGAGCGGGGTGGCTGTGAGGCTGACCGCCAGGGAGCGTAGTTGGAGGGGCTGCCTGCCCAGCCCTACTGAACTGTGATCTCCAGGGAGGGGAGCCCCCAGAGGATGAAGCACTGAGCGCCCGAAGCGTCCCCCCAAGGATCCTGGTGCTGCAGCAGAGCAGCTCAGCTGTAGCTGTCGTCATTGCTGCGTAACGAATACCTCCTTTTCCAACATCGCTTGGGAAGAGGATTCCAGAGAAAACACCACAAGGAGTATGATTTTAAACAAACGTGTCCTTTGCATCTTAATTAAAGAGGGCCGAGCTGCCCTTTGTTTTCTTGGTTAGGTTTTTGAGGTGTAACTTATCTACAGTAAATGTTTAGTGTGTGCACATTTCCTTGAGTCGATCAACACATGCAGCTGTGAGGAAGCCCCACAATCAGGATGCAGAATGTCCCATCTCCTTAAAAATCCTGGGTGCTGCCCCCGCCTGTGACCGCTCTTCTCTGTCCCTGTGGTTTTCGGTTCCAGGATGTCAAGTAAACAGTCACACAGTATGTTAAGTATATAGCTTTTCCAGTCTTTCATTCAGCAGAGTTGCTCAGCCTTTTTCATTATTGTCTCCCTCAGACGTTTTTCTTCTACTACTTCCTGTGAAATTCGGCCACCACAGATGTTCCTGTATCGTATGCGTTTGTGTGGGTCTGTGTGCGCACACGTCTGTGCTTGTGGACACACAGCCACGGACCTGGTGCCCCCGTGTCCTGCCGGCCTGGTGAGGCTGGGGCTCGTTCTGACCCCACCCCCGACCCCACTCCTGAGCCCCTGGAGATTTCTGAGCATGCTCAGAAGGCAGAGTCGGAGCGCTTCCCTGAGGTGGCTGTGGGGACCGTTGCAGCGTCAGCAGGGCCTGGGAAGTGGCCAGACCGGGTGAGCAGCTGTGGGCACCTGGGCCTGGGGTCGGGGAACAAGGGAGAAGAGCTGGACCTTAGATGTGATTCTGCCCCTGCCTTGTGTCTTGGGGGGCCCACCTCACGGAGCTGCTGTGGCCGCTCAGACACGGGCTCAGGGCTGCTGCCATCCCCGGCTGGGAGCCCAGGCGGCAGGCGAGCAGGCCAGCCCTGCTGTCGTCAGAGAACCGCGGCCGAGCACTCCCGTGGGCCAGGGCTGGGGAGCCTGGGGGGACCTGGAGCAGAGCTGCCTGCACTGCATGGATGGCTCTCGTCACCATGGAGCTTCTCCCTTGTTGCCAAGTTCCATAGTTCTGTTGGGAGGTGGGCCCCGGGGCACCATGGGTGGGGAGGACTTGGGAGGAGTCCCCTTCTAGAGGACGCCTCAGCGATCTCGGGGAAGCCCTGGGATGCGGGTGGGTCCTCGGCATCAAGTGACAGGCACGTGGGAACGGACAGACTCCCGATGGGCTGCTGGGCTGGCACTCTGTCCCTCACAGCGCCCTGGTGACAGCTGGATGGTGACAGCAGCACTGCGTTCCCCCCCCGCAGACTGTCGGATGCAGTGAGGCAGAAGGGGAGGCCAAGATGCTGACCTCACACAGCACGCTCGCCTCTGGAGAGAGCCAGCACGTCAAGGCTGGAGAGGTGGGGAGAGCTGGGCGTCGAGGAAGCTGGAGGTCCCACAAGGAGAGGGTAAGGGTTTAGGGCAGCTGACTTCCCCAGTGGGGACTGGTCACATATGCAGGGCCCCAGTCTGGGTGGAAAACAGTCCTGCCTCCAGGTGCCACCATGCACAACACAGGGCAGTGGGTGCGTACAGCATCTTGACCCAAACCGCTTCTTGGCTGGGGCCGGGAGGGATGCTTAACCACCAGAGACCCCAAAGTGCCTCTGATGAGGGACTCACGAGTTTTAAAATTATAGTTCTTTAGATTTTACTTAAAAATCTCATTTATACTTAATGCCTGGGACTTAGATTTGTATGACTCCTTTTCTATGCCTTCTACGGATCCGTCGGGCGAGCTCATCTTGAGATAACAAGCCAACCTCAAAACAGAATCACAGCTTTTTAGTTTTCTGGGTTAGCACTAACGTGCTTTTGTAGTGACATTCTCAGAGATACGGACACGGAAACGTGTGAGTGACCCGGGCAGCACTGTGCGGTGGCTGGTCTTTGTGGAGCACTGGGTCCTTGTCTCGGTGGCCAGCTCTATCGAGTGGCACAAAGGTGTCCCCACTCTGCCCACGGCCCAGACCCTGCAGAGGGTCGACTATAGCTCCTAACCTCGTTGGGAGGGGGGACAGGCCCTTTGCCTCCTCTGAGAGGTTCCAATCTCAGGGAGATCCAGAGGCAGGAATAGGGGCTGAGAGCACCCTGCGCCCCTGCTGTGGTGTTCAGACCCGACCTTCGCCTCACCTGCAGTGCCTCAGTCCCGCTCACTCCCTACAGCCGCCCAGGGGTTTTAAAGCTTTCGTCAGTATTTTTGTCAGGTTGCTCAGTCTCACGCGGCTGCAGCTGGCCACCCTCACCATGTGCAGGAGTGACTGGTGAGAGCCCAGCTCTGCCGCCAGCTCTCCAAGGGCACGGCTGGCCCTGGGTTCTGTCCCAGGCACATATGCAGGCAGCATAACACTTTGTGATAATCTGAATGAGCCCTTCCAGGATGTAGGTGGTGGTCAGAGGGGTGGCAGGAAGGGGTTGTCTTGATTGGGTTCCCCTCAAAGGCAACCCTGAGATGGAGATCTGCAGTTTATTAGGGAGAGGATCTGGGAGACAGGCTGTGGGATGTGAGATGGGGAGTCAGGAAAACAGGGCGACACGATGGACAGCTGGGGTCCAGCCCCGTGGGGGTGCTGGGTGACAGCATGGAACATGCCCCAGTTGTGCTGCCTGCAGAGCGCAGCAGCTTGGGTGCTCATCCACCTTCCCATCGCTGCTGAGGGCTGCGCCCAGGGGCATCACTCCCCGACACTCCTGGCCTGCCCCCAGGCGCGGGCCAGGAGACCCTGGGGAGCAGGAGTCTTTGCTGGGCAGACAGCAGTTGGCAGACATGTGAGTGTTGGGGGATGCACAGGTGCCAGCCACGCCTGCTGCAGGGCCCGCTGCTTCTCTGTGGGCTTCTAGCTAGGTCGACAGCCCCCTCTGGTCTGCTGGCTCCTGCTGCCTGGGTGTCAGGCTTCCACAGGGTCGCCATTAGACCCCTGGTCAACAGCAGGGCCTGTAAGGTGCGAGTCCTATGAGGTGGCCCCTTGGAGCAGGTGCAGGGGCCCAGGTCAAACGCAGGCGGAATGCCAAGCCTGACTCATGCGCTCAGCGAGGGCCCCTGGCGGCGAATGCCCCGTCCTAACGCTCCCGTCGGCCCAGAGCTCCCTCTGCTGTGCCTCCAGCTGCCTGGGGGCTGCGGAAACAAAAGCCTGGCAGACAATGTTTGAAGATCACAGGCTTCTCGGTCCCCCTTCCTTCCCGAGGCTGTGGCGGTGTGCAAACCCCTGCTTAAAGTGGGAAGAATAAGGGAAAAGAGAGGAAAAACGAACCGTTCTCCCACACTCACTCAAGGCAGTGAACGTGCACAGACACCCCACGCCTGGCTGTCTCTTACGCACTTTCCACACTCTGGTTGTCAGTGTTTTTATAGGTGAAACTGAGCTTGGAAACGTTAGGTGGCTTGCCTGATACAGTAAGAGGGAGGCGGGGACTGGAGTCTGGCCCTTGTTACCGGGACCGCCGGGGGCGGGGCGCGTGGGCTCCGGGACCTTTGGCTCCCCAGCTGGCCTGGCCATCAGTCTGCTCTCACGGCTTTGAATCTCATTCTCATGGAATCACGGGTGCTGCGGGCGCTTGCTGCTTTGTGTGTTTCGTCCACACTGTTGTGGGTCGTGGTTGTGTGATTGTTCATCATCATCTAGTGTTCCTTCATGTGAAAATGCCATTAATTCTTTTAAAGATCATTGCTCCTATAGATGGATATTTGGGTCATTTCCAGTTTGGAGCTGTTCAAAGAGTTGATATGGATGTTTTTGTCCATGTCTTCTCGTGGACATAAACTCTCACTTCTCTTGGGTGTATTCCCAGGCAAGGGACTGCTTGATTACAGAGTATTAACGTTTAGGTTTTGCAAATACTGCCAAAACAGTAGTCCAATACGGCTGTATCAATTTCATGAGCAATGTAGCAGGGTTCCAGCTGCCTCAACCTCAACAAACTTGGTAGTTAGTCTTTTTAATTTTAGCTGTTCCTGCGGTGGGGTGGGGATGGTGATGACCTATTCTTAACATGAAACAGCAAGTTTCATGTCCCAGTGGTAAGGGCCAGCGCTTCCAGGGGACAGGGAAGCCAAAAGTGCTCCAACGCAGGCAGAGACAAGGCAGCTGTAAGTGAAGTGCCAGGCTAACGGCGAGATTCCTGGATGATTTTGTCATTAGCTGTAAGGGACCTGTGACAAAATCTATACACACACATATTCAGAGAGAGAGAGATGTTTGAAACATCTGGCAGGCGACAGGGTAGCGGCTCTGCCCAGCGAGCACCGTTAGGCAAGGAAGGCATGCCCGTGTGTCCTGGCTCCAAGCTCAGCCTGCGCGCTAAGGTCCTGACCTCAGTGGTTAGGTATCAGAGCCAAGAAATCCGAGCAGTGCCCAGGAGCACCTTGTTTGCTACAGTTCCTTAGGATGGGCTGGGCAAATAAAGTCACTGAGAGCATAAAGTCAGCATGAAAATACTGAAAAGTGGGGAGAAACTCCTTTCCAAGAAATACAAATTGGGAGTCTGTGATAAGCTAAAGCAACATAGACAGAAAGCAAAGACATACATCTTGCCTTTAGGTCAGCAACCGCCCAGAGTACTGAGCACAGGAGGAGGGCGGTGAAGGGGAGGTTAAGGCTGAAAATACAAGCAGGATGTTCCAAATTCCACCGCCTTTTAAACCCCAGCTTGCTCGAGAAATACCTATTTTTCTAAGTCACAACTTGAGCCCATAGGGCTGCCAGATGGAGCAAGGGAAATGCGGCGCGCAGTTAAACCTGAATTTCAGAAAAACGAGCTACTTTAAATGCAAGGATGTCCCAAGTACCGCGTGGGACCTACTCGTACGGAGCTGCTTCGCGGTGCCCCAAGACCAGCCTCGGCCCGTGCCCGCGCACCCCGACCGACCGGAAGGCGGGGGCGCGGCTCGCACCTCAACTCTCCTTCCAGGGAACAGAGACCCCCAATGGGGCGCCCCACAGGCCCCTCCAACGGAAATGGCGAGTAGGCGTTCCCGGCTCCGAGTAGGTGGGCTTCGGGGACAACCCAGGGACCGTAGGATATTCCCTGCGCGGGGCCTCACCTCCGCTCCGCCAGGCCCACCGCGCTGACCCGTCAACCCGCGGACCCTGGGGCCCTACCGTCGGGGACCCATCAACCGCCAGATAAGTGCCCAGGCCTAGAAGGCGATTGCTTATTGGCTGAGTGCGTGTCAATCAGCGGGGCGAGGGTGCCCGCAAAGGCCGGAAGGGGCGTGTCCCGTGCGGGCGGAAGGGGCGGTCCCGGGCAGCGGCCGGCTGGTGGCGGGGTTGAGGCTGCTCCCGGGAGTAGGGGCGCGCAGTGGGCAGGCCTCGCGCGCTTCTCCATCTTCGCGGTGGTCTCCGTCGCCTGCGTTTGGTAGCGGCCGGGCGGAGCTGCGGCGCGCTCTGCCGGGAGCCCTGCGGCGGCCGGAAGCCCTGTCGGCACGCACTCGTCCGGAGCGCGTCGGACGGGCCAACGCGCGCCGGCGTCCTGCCCGTCGGGCTCATCGCCCCGCCGCGGCGGCGGCTCGCACCGCGGCGACTGGGCGGAGCCCGCGCCTGCACAGCCGCCAGCGCCCAGGCAGTATCCCGTCCCACCGAGAGCCTCAGGGCTGCGTCTTCAGGCTCGGCCGCACCCACGTGCGCAAGGACCGCGGCCCGGGACCCCGTCTATCAGCCCCGCTCTCCTGGGCGCTGGCGTCCCTCCTGGAGAGAGCATGACCGCCGAGACCGTCACCGCCACGGGAAAAGCGATTCTCTTTCCCGGCGATATTAGAACGAAGGAGTTTAACCCAGAGAGCGTTTCCCTGGGGGACCCCGGGTGATGATACCGTGCGGAGCCGGTCCCTGCGCCACTGGCCTCGCCTGCACGGCTGGAAGTGGGTCCGGCCCACCTGCAGTCACCACCCGAGCGGGGTGGCCCCTGGGAGGGCCGTGCTGTCCCTACCAGCTGCGCAAGGCACCAATCACCCCTCTTATCTGTTTTCAAGCACAGCTGGCCGAGCTGAGCTCGGTGACCTGAAGATACTGTGTAAGGAAATAGCAATGATATTTAATGAAACACAGAAACACTGTGTCACTTGTATCACTTTGTGGTGCCCATGTTACAAAACACTTGACAGGTCACTGTCCCAGACACCCGGCTTTGTTCTGTGTTGGATTTATGCGCCCTGGAGACTATATGGCCAACATGCTAGCGTTTGTTGGTGGGAGAATGGGGAAGACTGTTAACAGAGTCTGTGTAGCCCCAAATGATTCTCATCCCAGAATCAACGCGTCCACGATTTTATGCTGGAAGGAGTTTCAGTAAATGTACACTTTCGACAATGTTTCCTTCAGTTTTGTAAGTAAGCTGGGGGGTGTCTGATAAATCACAGGTGCGGTGGTTGGCAGCTCCATGTCTCGGAAAGTTCTTCCCCTGTTGGAATGTTCTTGTCTCTCCTAAGGGCCTAGCACAGCTCCAGGGGAGTGTGCCTGAAGCAAGTAGATCCGAGGACACGGTTCTGCAGGAACCCGATACCTGGGAGCTCCCAGACATTAGCTCGTGAACCTGCAGTTGTCCCCGCATACCCCCTCTTAGGCTCAGAAAGTGACCCTGTTCACCGAGGGTTTTAATGATACCATTCAAGAAGTTCCCAGAAGGCTTTCCTCCCCCAAGTTTACACAAAGCCTGGAGCTTTTTCTAAGCCTTATGTTCTTCTTTTTTAGGAAGACACATTTCAAACCTTTGGGAAAGAAGTGTGTCTCACAGATCACTTGGTAAGGAAAGCAAACTGTCAGCTACTTTGCCCTAATCCCAAAACGCCCCGGTGGGTGTGGAGAGCAGAGAAGGGGCCCAGAGGCAGCATATCATTAGTGGGTGTGTCGGACCTGGGAGCTGTGGTTACAGGGCCTCACTGACCCCCAGGCTTGGTGTAGGGCCACCCACTGCCTGTCCACAGCCCGGAACTCCTCAGGACACACCGAGAGGGGTTCGGGAGGCCGGGGAGAACCGTTGCTGTCCCTACTGTAACTGCTGTGGGCATCGGCTTCTTCCTCTGTCTGTGGGCAGGATGACTACCCCTCCCCTCGCCTGTGGTTTTGGTGAGGATCACATGGGAAGGATATGGAAGCCTTTGCAAACGTAAAGCCCTATATGAGTACTGACAGAGAACCCCCAAAAAAGCAGTCATCTCCCACCAGAACTGTGCTTCCCAGTTTTCAGAGGGGAATGGACTCACCCGCAGTAACATGGCAGTTGGGATGTGAGTCCTAGCACACTGGTCTGCACGTTCTGGTGGTCGCCCCAGAAGGCTTTGAGGGGCCAGCCGAGGTAGCCTGCCACTTCTGAGCTGCCATGGGAGCCGAGGCCCCTGTCTCTGCCCCCTAATACCTGCCTCAACGCCGGCTCCCTCTGGGCCTTGGTTTAATTGTTCCAGAGAGTTCCCTGGCTCACACTGCAGTGTACCATCATCTCCAGTTCTCTCTCTCCAGGCTCCCGCTCAGATGTGTCCTGTCTACAGCACCGCTCATGACGAGCCCGTCTGCTGTGCATGCCAGATCAAATTCGGGGGCTGCCTGCCAGGGTCCAGGGCTGAGGCAGTGCTGCCGTACTGGGTTCCTCTGTCCCTGAGACCCCAGAAGCAGGTAGGTGGCTCGAAGCAGCGGATCTTCACCTGGGTTCAGGGTGCACTTCCAGGGACCAGTCACCCTTCAGAATCATAAGTATTATATGAATGTTATTTAAAAATTTCTGGGAAGCAGTTTGTGTCTTTTCTTTTTTGACTGGATTTTTTAAAAAGTAGACCTAGAGGGTTATGAGTGACACACATGTAAGTGTACAGTTTGCTGAATCTTGGCATATGTATATACCTATGAAACCATGGCTGAAATTGAGCTGGTGTACATACCACAACCCTAAAAGGCTTTCCAGTGCCCTGTGTAAACCCCCCCACCCCCAGCCCTCCCTACCCCGCTGTCCCCAGGTAGCCACTGATCTATTTCTGATGCCATAGAGGAGTCTGTGTTTCTGTCATGTTACACAGATGGGATCGTGAGTGTGACCTGCTTGTCTGGCTCCACTCAGGATGATTATTTTTAAGATTCATCCACGTGGTCGTGTGCATCTGTCCTCTTTAGAGCCGTGTGGTGTTTGATTGTACAAACAGACCCATGTACCCATTCATCAGTGAGGACATCTAGGTCATGTCCCAAGTTTTGTCTGTCACAGATAAAGCTGCTGGGAGCATTTGTGTACGCGTCTTTGTGTGAGCATGCCTTCATTTTTCTTGGGCGAATACCTAGGAGAAGAATTGCTGGGTCATATGAGTAGTATATGCTTAACTTTTTAAGAAACTCAGCTGTTTTCCACAGTGGCTGTATTTTTTACATTCCTTCCCACAGTGTATAAAGTTCCAGGTCCTCTATGTCTTCATTAATGCTTGCGTTGGTCTGGCTTTTTAATTTTAGCCATTTTAATATGTGCATCTCATTGTAGTTTTAACTTGTATTTTTATAACGACTTAATGATGTTGAGCATCTCTTCATATGCTTTTGCCATCTGCATATCTTATTTGATGTGTAAGAGTCCAAAGATTTTTCCCATTAGAAAAATTGTTTTTTTTTTATTACTGAATTTTGAATTCTTTATATATTCTGGATACGAGTTCTTTATCAGATATTCAGTTTGCAGATATTTTATCCTATCTTTGGCTTGTGCTTTTTTATTCTCTTATCAGTGTCTTTGAAAGAGCAGAAGCTGTAAATTGTGATCAAGTCCAGTCTGTCAGTCTGACCTTTCCTGCATCTCCTGGTGTGCCTGCCCCCAGTACAGCAATGGATTATGCTTTCTGAGCATTTCAGAGAAGTCTTTGCCTATCGCAGGGTCAGAAAGCTTAGGAGAAGACTTTCTTCTAGAAATTTTATAGTTCACAGTTTATGTTTAGGTCTGTGGCCCATTTTGGGTTAATTTTTGTGTATTGCATAAGGTATGCATTGGAATTCATTTTTTGCATATGGATGTGCACTTATTCTAACACCATGTGTTGTAAAGATCGTCTTTTCCACTGACTTGTTTTTGCACCTTTGTCAAAAATCGGTTGTCCACATACATGTGGGTCTGTTTCTGAACTCTGTTCTGTTCTGTTAATTATCCGCCTTCATGCCAGTACCATTCTGGAAATAATAGTGTTAATTCTCCAATGTTGTTTTTCCTTTTCAAAGTTGGTTGTTCTAGGTTCTTTGCATTTCCATGTGAATTTTAGAATCAGTTTATCGATTTCTACAAAAAGGTCCTACTGGGATTGTGATTGGTGTGCGTCTGGATCCATTTGAAGAGAATTGTCTTTTTGACAATATGGAGGCCTCTGACCCACAAACATGGTAGTCTCTGTATTTAAGTCATTTTTAATATTTCTTAGAAATATTTTGCAGTTTTTAGTGTACTAAAAGTTGTTTAGTTGAATACCTTTTGTAGGATCTATCCATAAATATTTCATAGTTTTGATGACGTCGTTTTTGGAATTTAATTTATGATTGTTCATTGCTAGTATTTAGAAATGCCATTGATTTTTGTATTTTGATCTTGTATCTCACCATGTTGCTAAATTCATTCTAATGCTTTTTAAAGATTCTGTCAGATTTTGTACAGAGATGCCCATGCCATCTGCAGACAGAGATAGTTTTCTTCTTTTCCGATATGGATGCTTTGTACTTATTTTTCTTGTTTGATACACTGGTTAGAACTTCCAGTGCACTGCTGAGCAGAGTGGGGAGACAAGCATCCTTGTCTTTTTCCTGATCTTAGTGGAACAGCTTTCATGTTTGCACCGTTAAGTCTGTCAGCTGTACGTGCCCTCTGTCAGGCTGAGGGGATCCCCTTCTGTTCCTAGTTTGCTGAGAGTTTTTATCAGAAACAAATGTTGGGTTTTGCCTGTGTCTCTTCAAGTCATCCTGCAGTTTTTCTGTTTTGGTTTGTTAATATGATGACTTACAATGATTGGTTTTCAAAAGGTAAGCCAACCTTTCCTAGGATGAGCCCCATTTAATCGCAATGCATTATCCTTTTGAGATATTTGACGAGAATTTTTTATATCTGCGTTCATGAGGGATCTCGAGCCATATTTTTCTCGTAATGCCTTTGTAGAAGGAGTGTGTGACAGGCCCTCCCGCTCTCTGAGGGTGTCGTGTAGAATTGACGTCGCTTCTTCCTTGAATGTGTGGTGGGATTTACCTGTGGAGCCATGTGGGTCTGGAGCCTGCTGTGTGGGAAGGTTTTCACCTACAGATTTAATTTCTTTCATTGCTACGGAGCCATCCCAGTTATCTGTTCTTCTTCAGGGAGCTCTATTTCAAGGAATGTGTCCATTGCATCACTGTCGAATTTATTGGCCTGATGTCCTTGCACCGCCCTTCAATATCAGTAGACTCTGTAGTGATGTCATCTCTCTCACTTCCTGTTTTTTAATAAACTCTCAGAGGGGTCACTGGCTTCAAGATGACTGTCACCTTGTTCTGGGCAGTGATGACAGCCTCATCCCCTCCAGCTGCTCATGTACCATCTGAGTGGGCAGGGCAGGTGTCACTCTAGCCCTTTAGCGGATGGGCACGCTGAGGTCCAAAGAGGGACAGGGGCTCAGCTCACACAGCCACAGATCAGGGATTGGAAGCCGGGGCTCCGGCCCTGAGTCCAGGGCTCTCCGCCTGAGCTGTGCTGCTGGGCGTCAGGGAAGAGGGAGCCCCGTGCAGGATGGAAGGCACATAGGAGTCAAGGTGCCCAGCATGCCCCACGGGGTGACTGCTCGGCCTCCTCGCTCGCCTCCCTTCCTCCATCCTCTCTGGCTCTGACTGTCCATTTCTGATCTGCAGCCCCGCGAGCTTTTAAAACTGTGGGTCTGGTCCTGAGCCTCCCCATGGCCCTGCCCCCTGTACTGTGAGTGCGGGTCAGAGGCCCGGATGCGGCTCCCGGGGTCCCCCTTGGCCTTGCCCTGGCCGGCCCCCCAGCCTCCTTCCCACATGCCCCGCGGGCCTCTGCTCCGTCAGAGCGGAAGTGTCAGGTGCAAAGAACGTTCAGCCGGGGTCTTCGGCAGAGAGAGGATCCTTCCGGGGTTAGTTTTATGGCTTGACAATGTCCTCAGGGACCCAGATTCTTTTCACCCTTCCGCTCAGGGGTTGGTGCCCTCTCTGGTGTTGCTGTGTGGTGGTGCGGGCGTCTCTCACACTGGGATGTTTTTCTGAGGCCCCCTGTCTTCCAGGGGGCAAGAAGATTTGCTGTCCCATCTTCTCTTCTCTTATCAGGGATGAAATATCCCCAGACGCCCCAGTGACTTCCCCTTCAACCCATTGTCCTCATCCCCAGACCCATCCCTGCAAAGCCTCAACTGGACGATGTGCTCCCTCTGGCCGGGGTGCTTCGCCTCTGAGCAAAATCGGGTCCTTTTAACAAGACGCGGATCGCTGCTGCGTGGGCGGCCCAGAGTCAGCCCGGGAGGTCAGCTCTGCCGCCCGCATCCGTGCCGTGGCCGCCTTCCCCGCCTGTGGCCCGGCCCAGCGGCGCCTTCTTAGACAGACTTTTCTGCTTGCAGCGCTCCTAGATCCTCCTGCTCCCCCACAGCCCGGCCCTTATTCCTCCCCACGGAGTGGGGTGTGGGGGCTGCCGTGGGCGGGGCAGGGTCTGGCTTGCTTCCAGCGCAGTGCCCGTCGCAGAGAACGTGCTTGGCCAGTGCCCGGTGGACTGGCCAGGGTGTCCCCGTCCTGCTGGGCGAGAGGGGCTCAGGCGGGGGGCGCCCCGCGCCCGGGTGGAGGAGGTGCAGAGGCGGACAGCGGTTCCTGGCCCTCCGGGCCGTGCACACCTTCCCGTGGAGGAGCCGTCGGGCCCCTCGGCCGCCCTGTGCCTGCGTCTCGCACACCTTCCGCGCCCCTGGAGCCCTGGGGCGTCAGCAGGCTCCACTCAGCAGTCAGCGGCGTCAGTGTTTGTGTGCACGACGTGACACACGGCCGAGCGTCCCAGCGGTGTGCGGGGCGTCCGTTGACAGGATCTGCCCTCCGCCCCGCCCCGTGGGGCTTCCCGTGTGCCCCGGGGGTTTTCTGGGTGTGTCACCAGTGGTGAACAGCAAGTCCCCTAAGTGCTCTTTGAACGACAATCACTGTTCTTGCTCACGTGTCTGAGGAGAGGGCACAGCGTGGCGTGTGGCCCTGCGGTGGGCAGGCCCCGGCGTGGTCTTCTCGTGGTGATGGCAGAGATGCGCGGGCAGCAGGAGCCGGGCAGGCCCCTTGGCCGCGACCCTAACCTGGCTGCCGTCCCTCCCTCTCTCCGTTGGCCAGGCAGGGCAGTGTACGTGTCCCTTTCCTGGGAGTGACAGGTTGCGGGCTCGGGAGACGAGCGGCTGGGGTGAGGGTGTGACCTCACGGTGCACACGCAGCAGTTCTGCACCCCAGGCCTGCAGACGGTAGCCCACCGCGTGCACCGTGCCCCCTGCCTTGCGGTTGGCGCTCGTTCTGTGGCAGGACAGGCAGGTTGGCCTCGTTCTTTCCAGGGCCACCCAGTCCCCCTTGTCCCTGGGCCCCATCCTTTGCTGCTCCTCACTGATGGGCATTCGGGCTCCACGGCCTCTGCAGCCGGTGCCCCGGTGGGCGTTCTGCAGGCTCTGCAAGCACTGCTTGTCCCCCGGGGAACAGCCCGGCTGTGGGAGTGCACTGGCAGAGGCTGTGCAGTGCTGACAGAGCCCCCTTTGGAGGAGGGCACTGAGGCTCAGAGAGGCCAGATGTGCCCAGGGGCAGCTTCTGGGGGCCACCAGGCTCAGACCAGGGCCAGCCCGAGTGTCCCAGAGGTGCAGGTGGGGTGATGAGGGCAGGCTGACCACACAAGGCCTGCTGCCCCCCCCTGGGCATCATGTGGTAGACTGTGCCCCCTCAGTTGGGCAGTTGGGGTGTGTTTGTGGGAGGCATGTAGGAGAGGGGTTGGCCAGGGCGCTGTCCCTGAGGCCAAGGCTGTCCAGAGGGCGGCTCCATCACCCAGTGGCCTTTCTCTTCCCTTCCTCTCTGTTAGATACAAAAGATGGTCTGGTCTTATACCCTCCAAACCACTGTGGCCTGCCCCTGCCCCTGCCACTGCTTTGGGGGCCGCCTCCCGATGCCTAGGAATCAGGCTGTGATGCCCTACTGGGTGCCCCAGGCCCTGAGGTCTCACAAGAAGGTAAGAGGGAGGCTCACACAGCAGCCATGCCTGAGAGTGCAGGGCGGGCCTGCGGAGGGACCTGAGGTGGGGGGCTGAGCTCGGTTCTCTCCCACGGAGCCCCCGCTGGTATCCAAAGGGCCCCTGGAAGCCGTGGCCACAGACAGCAGAGTGCAGGAAGCCGGCAGTGTGCGGGGGAAGGCAGCTCCGTGTCCTGGTGGCTGGTGGGGGGTGGGGCGGCACTGCTCCCCGTGTCCTTTGCTGCTGCCGCCTCCCCTGCCTCTCTTCCCTTGTCCTCCCTACGTTGCCTCAGCCCCTGCTCCGTGTCCCTCTGTCTGTCTGAGCAGACTGGCCAGCCCCAGCCCTGGCAGGCGTGCAGGGAGAGTACCTGAGAAGGACCATTGCTGCAAACCTCCATCCATGCTCTTCGCCTCTGCCTGGTCGCCTCTGTAGCTCCTGGTTCCAGGGCGGTGGCAGCAGGGGTCGGCCAGGTCCAGCCCTCCAGCCCAGGGCCCCTTCCCTCCCGTCCTTTCTGAATGTCCTGGGTCATAGAAGCTTCCTTTCTGCCCTCATCCACTTTGTAGTTGCTGGTTTTCCATCATTGAGTAGCAAACTGTCCCTGGAAGTAAGACCCAGTGACCTTTTAAAAGGAGGCCTTTAAACATACAGTGCTGGCCACAGCCCCTTCCTGGTTTCCAGGCCAGACCCCTAGGCCACCCCTCGTTAGGTCACTGGACAGGGGCTGACGCATTTGCCCACATTCTTTTCTTTTAGGTGAAAAGGCAGCAGAGTTTTAAAGACAGCCAAGGTAACTGAGTGCCCGCGCCTCATGCCCATTCTCCCAGGAAGGCAGGTCTTGAGACCATCGTGACAGGTGGAGAGACGTCTGTCAGCCCCCAAGTCTGTAAAACAAAGACAGCCATGCACAGCGCACGCGTACCTTCCCCCTCCCCCTCCTCTGGCCAGGGGGCGCTGAGTGGCTGCCACCTTCCCCTGGTGGGCTCACAGAAGCCTTTGATTCTGCCCGCCTACCAGGGCTGTCTTCCAAGATAAGCCAGTTTGTAGCCTGGAGTTAGATGGTATCTGAAGTGTTTTTTTAAGTTCTAATCTTCTACAATTCATGACATATATATGTGTATATGTGTGTTGTATATACATGTATATGTTTATGACATAGTATATATATTATATATGACATATATACCTACATTCATATATGTGTGACACACTATATGCTCATCACACTTTTATGCATATATGGTAGTTCCCACACAGTATATTCATACTTGCGTATATTTGTGACCTAGTACATATGTTCGTGGCAGACATCACGCATGTATATCGTATGTTCGTGATGCAGTATATATTCACAGCGAAGCATGCTCATGTATTTATACATCTGTGACCCAGTATATATATGTGTATATATATTCTTGCACTCATTTATCAGCATACTAGGAGATGGCACCCACACACCCACTTTTACTTTGTTTCTAAAATGAGTGGGTTGGACTTGCTCTTGAAGGCGCTTTCTGGCACTGATGACCCACACGTCTGCTTTCTCGTGTTGCATGTGAACAAAGGAGTGGACACGTTCTGTAGGCTTGTATCGTGTCCTTCCGGGGCATGCTGTGCCCAGACTATAGGGAGTAGCCTTGTCAGAATCTGTGCAGGAGGGAGTGGACAGATGTTGGGACTTTGGGTGACTGAAGCTGGGGATCCCGTGATGGACATGTGATTTGAGTAGCACCCCCAGGGTCAAGAGGTACGGAGTGGGGCAGGTGATGTCTTGGGAAACGACTGGCCACCAGCTGGCATGCACCCCTGCAAAATACGTACTTTTCCCTGATTATGAAAGTAACACAGGAGGAACACCAGCCATCGAGGTTTTTGGGACAATTTGGAGGCATCCATCAAACCTCTTTTTACTGAGCTGTGGTTGGTGTGCCCAACATAACGAGTGAGTATTTGTGTCTAGTGGGACAGTTCAGTTACTGTCCAGCACATTTGTGGCTCTGTATTGTGTTTCCTTATGATGAGCGAGCTCTTTTAAGATCTACTCTCTTGGCAGCTCTTGTATACGCAGTGTCCCCATGCCTGACACGCTCTCTCCACCTAGAAGCAGCCCTGGATGCGCGTCCCTGGCACCGGTGCTGGCGGGTCTGCTGCAGCAGCCAGCGCCTCCTCAGGTGGCAGCGGCTCACACTCCAGGTCCTGCACCAGGGCGAGCCGCCGGGCCCGCACCTGTCACTCAGCTTCTGTCTGCAGACCCTCCTCCGGACAGTCCTGAGGGCCCTGGCGGCCTTCTGGTGAGCAGGTGAGGGACGGCGCAGGGCCCTCTGCCTGGGCTGCTTTGCCCAGGGGCCAGCAGTGTTTAGCTGAGGCAAGGGATTGGAGAAATGCCATGATTTCTGTCATGTGGTCACCACCCAGAGTCTTTCTCACCCCACCATGCATGGATCTCCTTCCCCAGCAAACTTCACGGGGCAGATCCCGTGCCAGGAGCCGGGGGTCTTGGTCTAACCCCTTTCTTTCTTTACTGTTCCCCTCTTCCCAAAAGACTGCCAGTTTTGGTTTCTGAAAATGTCTGTCATGTCTGGCTTTAAGGTCATCCTAGGGCCAGCACACCTAGGCAGCCCCTGGGGTCTGAGCGCCCCTTTGGGGGTGGGGACCTCTGCTCCCCCCGACCCTGCCCTGGCCGCGGAGGCTCCATGCGGGAAAGTCCTTTCCCCGCCTCAGCCAGCCAGCCTCTCCTGCTCTGTCCCTCCCTCAGGAAGCCCCCGGGGCACCCCAGGATGAGGCCGGGAGGGCCACGGCAGGGCCTCACCTTACTTGGCTGCTTCCTCTAGCCTCCTCATCCTCCAAACCCACCCCACCCGGTTTGCCCACGACTCCAACCCAACCTCTTCCTATTTGTTTCTTCATCGCACTTGTATGTAAATGCAGGTAAACACTTGCACAAATACATGTAAATAGAAGATGTGCAAAAACACATCAACATGTAAATGTACTTGACTTGGATTTACACATATTCATCTGCTTGCTTTTTAATTCTTTGTCTCCTCCATGTAAATGTAAGGAATATTCTAGAACATGTCCAGTATCTGAAAACAGTTGTAGGTTTCTTTTGCCCAGTTTCCTAGTTCCCTCCAGGAGGTGAGCTCCGTCGCTGTCACACTGTTGGCTGGAAGCAGAAGTCCCCGTCCCTTGGCTCCTGCTTTTCCCCTCTCCTCTGTCACCTCCAACTCCCTGCGGTTACAAATGACACCTGCATGTATGAGTGGACCTGGGCCCCAACCTCCCTGGGCACGTGCTCCCAGGAAGGGGGCTGGGGCGGGGGTCTGTGAGCTCTTCATGGTCTGGGAACAAGGGGAGGGCGGCACTGTGAGGTTTTTCTTCTTTGCTTTGCAAAGGTTTACTCTTTGTTTTGTGTTGGCCAGCTTGCTGTCAGATTTACTTGGACTTCCCTGTACCCTCTCTCTGGAGAGCAGAGAGTCCTGACTGTAGGTGCTGCATGTGAATGGCCGGGGCAGCTGAAAGGACAGGTGTTTGCTTCTGAGCCAGGCTCCCAGGGCAGAGGTGCGGGCACCAGCCAGCTGTTTAGGAGAAATGGCTTGTCTGGGGGTGTGTGCGCGTGAGAGCTCCCAGACCACGCGAGCAGCTTATCTCAGGGGAAGCCACTAGCTGCCTGTCTGCTGGTTTGGCAGAGACTGGTTAGAGCAGCAGAGGCCGGGGGGGTGGGGGGGGGGGAGCGGGCGTGCCCTCGGCCTTCCCGGCAGGGAGCCTGAAGCTGGCTGAGCAGGGCCCAGCTGGTGGGGCTGCTTTCATCTCCTGCCTGTCCCTCCCGCAGTCCACTCTCTGGCGCTCTCCTCCCTGTTCCAGAGGAGGGAGAGGCTCTGAGGGTCCGAGCAGCTTGCCTCAGGTCCCGGGGCGGCAAGGGGAGCCGGCCCAGGCACACCCCGGCATTGCTCACGGCACCCCTGCCCCGCGGGGCTCCACAGGGCCCGAGTGTGGTGGGGACCCAAACGCCGTCCCTGTCCACTGTGGGGGCACCCCGGCCTCCGAGCCAGGGAGGCCCTCCAGCAGGCCCTGCACGAGCGTGGTCTCAGTGTGGGCGACAGTTCTTAGTAACTATTTTTCTCTTTACTTTCCAGCTAGTTATTTTGGGTTTGAAGTTGACATCTTCAACTATGATCAAGAATATCAGCAAAAATGTCAGTCGTAATAAAAGTCTTTAATGGACATCACCAAGTCAGGAGTCTGTGACAGCCACTATTTTCTCAGATCATATGATTCACACCCAAGGTTCAAGCCAAATCATTTATCATCAGGTGATTTTAGTTGCTGTGAATGCAGGTGGTAAAAATGGGGTCAATAAATATTATTTGTGAAACTCTCCACAGCAACTTTCAAACGATAACGTCTGATTTCCCTTTGTGAGGGCGGGCCTCTGCGTTCCCGCCTCCTGTCGCTGTGGGAGGGGGGCCGTCTCCGAGTTTCTCCTCCCTGCTGGGGGCAGCATACCCACTGGGCAGAGGTCCCCACCCCGTCTCAGCACCTGTTTCGAGTGGGTCTCACTGTAGGTGGCATAAAATTGTGTGTGAATTGAATTCTTTTAAACTGAGATATCAATCACGTACTGTAAACCTCAGCTTTTAAAAGTATATGATCCTGTGGTTTTTGCAAGGTTGTGCGACTGTCACCGCTGTCTAATTCTAGACCTTTTCATCTCTCCAGAGAAGCCCTGTACCTCTTGCGTCAGCCCTCCTTCCCTCGTCCTGCAGCTCCTAGAAGCCACTAGCCTACGTCCGACCTCTCCTCCTCTGGGTGTTCTGTGTGGCCGGGCCCTCTGCTGTGTGGTCTTCGGTTTCCGCGTTGCGCGCCCGGCCTGGTGTTGTCCAGGCTGGCCCGCGGCATGGGTTAGCGCTGCGTTCCTCCTCAGGGCTGAGCGGTTCTGCGCCGGGTGGGTATGTTCACTGTTCCCCAGGGGCTGGGCCTTGGGGCGGTGTCCCCGTTGGGGCTCGTGCTGCTGTGCACATGAAGGTGTCCTCGGTTCTCAGGCGTGCGCCTGGGGGTGCTGCGTCATGTGGTGACTGTTCAGTGTTTTGAGAGCTGCATCAGTTTTCTCCAGTGGAAAACACCATTTTTTATTTTATTTTCCTGCTAGCATGGCATGAGGGTTTTGGTTTTCCATATCCTTGACAACACCTGTTATTATCAGTCATTTTGTTTCTAGCCATCTTTGTGGGTGTGAAGTGGTATCTTGTGGTTTTGATTTACATCTCCCTGATGACTAATGACATTGAGTGTCTTTTCATGGGCTTATTGGCCATTGTATATCTTCTTTGTAGAAATGTCTGTTCACCAAGTACCCCTTCCGGAGAAGTTCTTCGCAGCCAATCAAGAGCTGGTTCCTTTGCTGGAAGCCCGTTTCTCCTGGCTTCCAGAACAGCGGTCAGCATCCTTCTGCTGGCACCAGTCCGGTGTTAGGCAGGTGTCTCTGCCCTGGACGGGGCAGACCCCACACTGTTTTGGGCGCGGGGTGACTGGCTTTCTCATCGGGTGTGTGTGGCTCATCCGTCATGCGATGGCACCACCTGTCAGCTCGCCCGCAGAGGACTGCCACCCGGAGCAGCTGCAAGCTCCCCCCGCCGTGCAGCAGGCCCGGAGAGCACCCGGGCGAATGGCGCCTCCCGACCTGGTGGCCCTGAGTGCTCCCTAGCTGAGAAATGCAGCTCCCTGTGAGGAAGTCCTGCAGAATCTGCAGTCCCAGGGCCACTGCTCGACGTTTGGCCATGTGCACAGTGTCCAGGCTTTGGGAGACACTGGACAACGGCACCCACACCTGGAGGGCGGTGACCCTCGGGCCCCTTTCAGTGAGAGGTGTTTCTGCTTGAAGTTTTTTCACGGAACTCAACAACGTTATCGACTTCGTTATTCATGACTTGTTCCATAGCCATGTTCCCATTGGGTGTTACAGATGAGGATGTGGGCATCTTTGGGGGCCATTATTCTGCCGGCCACAGCTCCCTTGAGGTGGCTTTGTCCAGCCTGCTCACGGACGTGAGTCTTGCGGGATGTGCTTGCTCTCCGAGTCTGGACCCGGCCCGCGGCAGCGCCTCTGCAGGGGAGGCCGGGACTGAGGCTTTTCCCTTGGGCAGCGATGCCTCCCGCTCTGGGCCAGGCCCTGTCACTCAGAGGCAGGGAGAGCGGACACTGGGCCAAGTGATTAGCCATCTCTGCTACGTCTGATAATAGCCTTTCCATCATACCTACTCTGAAGACGGACACGGAGCCTCAGGGACTCTAAGCAGCAGGCTAACCTCACGCAGCTCAGCGGCGGAGTCAGGATTCGGTGACTGAACGGCACCGCCCACTGTTGGCTTGATGTGCGCCAGCCTGGGAGGCATTTCACACCAGAAGCCGAAAGCTCAGGGAGGCTGAGGGACACCGCCGGGTTCAGACTGCTGCCTTTGGATCCCGGCTCCCTTGACAATGGCCATGTGGGTCACGATTCCAAGAAGCCCCTGTGAACTGACCACCAATAATAGAGCATCTCACACACACTGGACACCAGGGGCACTGTCCTGGGCTGTTGTGGGGGCAGCTGTCTGTGGTCCTCGCCTGGCGTCCACGTGCTCTCTCGGAGCCTCCCCCGCAGACCCAGGGGTGCCGCAGCCAGTACTCTCTCCCCCGTGCACTGGGGTTGGCCTCCCCCACCTACTAGACTTAGTCCCTAAGCTGGCACCTGGGACGCCTAGTGTGTGACACAGAGCTTGAACACAGTAGGCACTCAGGAGCTGTCGTTTGAATGAAAAAGTGAGTGAATGAATGGATTCCAGAGCTCCAGCTATGGGCCAGGAAGCGTCAGACTCTCGTCTGTGGGCGTGACCTGTGGATGGGGGGCCCAGTACCCGAGAGCTGGCTGTTTGTGTGGCCTCTGGAGGTCAGGCTGCAGTGGAAGGACTGTGGAGGGGTGTTGGGGGGCCAGATGCCCTGCATCCCCCTTGGCCCTGCCCTGTACCTGCTCCAACCTCCCACCTGGCTTCCTGCTGGGGGCTGACCCGGGGTTGCCGTACATTTGTTTTACTGGGAACAGGGTGAGAGCCCCAGGGGTTCAGCCAGGCCACTGTAGCCCCATGAAGGCACCAGCAGCCTGCCCAGCCCAGCCCAGCCCTGGCCCTGGGTGGGCCCGCTGCCCAGCTCCTTCTTCAAGGAGCTCTCCAGGTACCCGTGTGCCTGGACCCAGGGGTGGGGGGGCTGTGGGGACGCCTAGTCCGACCAGCGTATTCACAGTTAGGGATGCAGAGGCCCAGGCAGGGCAGTGCCGTGTCCACAGCCACACAGCAGGCCGGTGGCAGCTGCGAGGCCTGAGCTCAGGTCACCCATGTCCCGCCTGCTCTCCACTTCTCCACATGCATGGGCTCCCCAGGCACTGTGCCCGTGGTCCTTCCAAACCTCCCCAGCAGAGGCACGGCCAGTGGGTTTGAGTTCGCATGGAGCTCGTCATATTTCCCGGGTACTGGGGCCAAGACAAAAGCCTGCATGGGCTGTTGAGGACAGGGCTCTGCAGCCAGTCAAGGGCATCTGCCGTAGGCCCGGGCTGGGGACTTTACATTTCTGTGCTAGCAGCTCTCATGTACTTGGCATGCAGTAGGTGTTTCCTAAGCACCTATTGATTATGGGTGTCCGCTGTTTGGTGGGTGACCCACTGGGGGTCTGGGAACCTGCTGGAGCAATTGAAAACTTCCTGTGTTCACACTGCCATTTCCCAGAGGGCAGCCCCATTCACAGGTACTGTTTTTGTTAAAATCACAAACCTCAGGGTTGACCCATGAGCAGTGGAAGGTGGTGGCATCCAGAGGAGGCCATGTGTGGCATTCTGGGGCTGGAGTTCGGGGAATTTTGTTGTCTCAGCACCAGCTAAAGCAAGTGTACCTTTCCAGGCATCCCACATTTGAGGGGGGAGATGTTCCAGAAACTGCAGTATGTGTGGTTCCTAGATGGGGAGCAGGGGGTGTGTGGGGCATGGGTGGCCTTGACCGAAGTGCTCCGAGCCGCCTGGGTCCGCCCCTCCCATCGTCACAGCTGGGCCTCTGTGGGAGTTGGGGCTCCGGGCTCCAGGCTCCGGGCCGCCTCGCTGGGTCAGCTGGTCATCCATAAAGTGGTGACGATCCCCGTCTCTAGCTGCACGTTTCGCTGGCGTCAGCCCTGCCCCCTCCTCGCAGGCCCAGCGATGCACCTCCCAGCCTCTCCCCTTCCGTCCTCCTAGAAACCATTTTACTTATTAAACAAGTCTATGAATCTGAAAATGGGTACAAGACAAGGATTTGTAAAAGTGTAAACACAACTTGTCACCACTCTGTCCCACGTTTCCTGTCAATGGGCGGCCTTGACCTGGAGGCCCAGCAGAGCCGGGTGTAGTGGCTCTTTGAAGATGCAGGGCCGTGTGCCCTAGCGGTGCTGGGCCAGGAGGCTCCCATCCTGCGGGCCCCGCTCTGCTGATCCCGTGACCGACCTACCGGCCCCAGTGACCAGCCGGGCCCCAGTGGGCCTTACCCAGGGGCCGGAGTGCCCCTCGACGACCAGGGGCTTGTGCTCACTGTTTCATGGAGGGGTTGTGACGTACAGGTTTAAAAAGTCTTACATCATGTACTTTCATCCCCAAGACCTCATGTAAGTCTTACAGTTTTCACATTTAACTATTAGAAGCTGAGATATTGTTGTTCTGATTTTGCAGAAGGGCAGCCGGTGCCCAGAGAAGTCTGTTGCTGTTTATGAGCAGGGAAAGCCGGGACCAAATCCTTATGTACTTCTGATCGCCTTCCATTGACAAAACTGGGGACCAAGATGTGTCATTTCATAGACATCACCTTCCTCTCCCTCGGGTCTGACTGTACAGAACGTTGAAAGACAAAAATATATAAGCAAATAAACGCTCTGTTGGGTGTGATGGGCTAGAAAGAAAGGTGAAGTGCAGTGGAGGGGCAGGTGGTGGTGGGGCAGGGTGGGCCTCCGGAGGGGGGCCCGGGGCTGGGGAGTGGGAGGGGAGAGTCGGGGGGCAGCGCGGACGGGGGCGGCGTGTGCAAGGCCCTGAGGGGTGGCCGGAGCCTGTGTGGCCTCATGGAAGCAAAAGGGGGTGGTGGGCAGGGACGGAGGCCTGGAGGCGTGCTTGGGCCTGGTCGCCAGGCTCGGCATCCTGAGAAGATTCGGGTTTATTGTTCGACTTGGGGAGGCCCTCAAAGCTCCTGGAGGGGTGGCTGACCAGGCTGGACTCTGAGGCTGAGTGTCCCCGCTAGTGGCCCTGCTGAGGATTGGCCCAGGAGGGCTGTGGGGAAGGGCACCACCCTCCTACCCTTCTTCCGAGGCTGGGACCGAGCCCGGGACTGAGCCGGGCGTGAGGCTGAGATGCTGGTGTGTCCTGCGGATGAAAACCACCAGGATTTGCTGATGGACTGGCTGGGGGTAAAGCAGGAAAGGAGGCCCTGAAACCTAAGGCTGCCCCTTACTTGTGGGGTTGGGGGAGGAGCAGGTGCCATGTGGGGCACTGCCGAGGGGCCTCGTGCAGACGCACAGTGGCTGTTAGACTGAGAGGATGGGGCAGCAGGTGTCAATCCGAGTCTCCGTGACTTGGTAACTAACGTGAAGCTTTGGTGTTCTTACATGATTGAACATGTGCCACAGCAATAAAAATAGGTTCTGGTGTCACACGGACCTGGGCAACTCTCAGCTCACGCCTGCCAGCTGTGTGTCCTTGGGTTGGTGTGTCGCCTTCCTGAGCCTGGCTTTCCACGCCGAGAAATGGGGTGATGATGTTGCTGTGTGTGTTGGGTTTCAGAGAGATAATCTGAATCAAGCACTTTGCAAGGGCCCTGTGGGCAGAGAGCTCTCAAAGAAGTCCTGAGTGTCTGTCTGCCCCTTCCTCCTCCTCACCCCCCCTCCCTCCCTCTCCCCCCCACCTGCTGTCCCACGTCCTCCCCCCCCCGCCCACCTCAGCCCCTTCTCACCCTCTCCCACGCCACGTGGTGGCGCCATGGGGTGGCAGTGCTCTCCCCAGCCCAGCAGGGCCAGCTGCGGGCCCCACCACCCCAGTTCTCCTGGCACGGGCTGTGGAGGCCCCTCCCTGCGCTGGGCTTCCGGGAGCCCATGTGCCCGCCTGGCCGAGCCTTGGTCAGCCTGCTCCGGCGCCCGGCGCTCGCGTTGCCTGTGCACCTGCTCTGAGCCCTGCTTGCTGGTGTTTGGGAAGGGCTGTTGCTGGTGTCTCGGGGCACCTCGGGGTGAGTGGAGCACGTGCTCTGCAGGAGGCCTCCCTCTGTCCCGGGCACCTTCCTGGGCACATCTGTTGGTGGGAGCTGGCAGGTCTTCTGTGGACATGGGGAGCTCTAAGGAGTTCGCTGCCAGCTGCCAGCCCTCTGCCACGGCACCTAGAGGCAGAGAATGCTGAGCAGTGAGTGCTGGTGGAGGCGCAGGGCGTGTGTCCTTGGGAGGGACCCTCTTGGGGCGGCTGCCTAGCTCTCCAGCACACCCCTCTCTGTCCTCGGATGTCTAACAGAAATGTACTGTCAGTGGCATATGGAACTTCAAGTTTTCCAGTAGGCACTTATTTAAAAAAGTAAAAAGGAACACATGAAATTAACTGTAATGATATTTTGTATTTAACTCAATTGTGTAAATATCATTTCAACACATGACACTGGCCATATTTTGAGAGCTCACTGGGCCCAAGTGGCCGCCCAAGTGGACACCATGGCTCTGGACTCTGCCTGCCCCTGGTCGGTGGGTTGGGGATACTCTGTGGCCCGACAGTGCAAAAGTCCTAACTTCAAATCTTGTCTTTTATCTCTTACTAATAATGTGGCCCTGGACAAGTTTCCTAAGTGTCTATACCTCCATTTCCCCTGTGGTAAGATGGGTCTACAAATATCAACAGCGTGTGATTTCGGGGGAGATTACGTGCTGTGTTGTGTATTAAGTGTCTGTGGTATGATACGTGTTCAACCTGCTGGCTTCTCTACTGCCTGGTTGTTTCTGATGTGGACTCTGAGTCAGGCGGTCTGCTTTGAGTCCTGGTTCCACAGCTCACTGCGTGTTTGATCGGTGCCTCAGTTTTCTCATCTGTGAAATGGGTAATAATAATCGCCACTTCCTAAGATTCCTGTGGTGATTAAACAAGTTAATAATTACGAAGCAGTTTCAGCAGTACCTGCAGGTAGTGCTAAGGAAGCACTTGTTAAATGAAAATGAGTAACGGTCATGATAAAAACACTTAATGAACCGGGAAAAGAAGGAAACTACCTCAACACAGGAAAAGCCATTTATGACGAACCCAGAGTGAACATGCCCCTCAGCGGTGAAATGTGAAAGCATTTCCTTAAGATTGGCGACAAGGCAAGGTTCCTGCTTCCACCACTTCTGTTCAACATAGTGCCAGAAGTCCTACTAGAGCAATCAGGCAAGAAAGAGAAATGGGCGTCATCCAAACTGGAAAGGCAGAGATAAAATTACTTCTGTTCACAGATGATAAGACCTTCTATGTAGAAGATCCTAAAGATTTCACAAAAATTTTGTTAGAACTAATAAGTGAATTAAACAAAGTAAAAGTCAACACACAAAAGTCAGTTGCATTTCTATATATTAACAATGAACAATCCAAAAAAGAAATCACTTAAACAATGCCATTTACACCACCATAAAAAATACTTTGGAATAATCCTAATGAACTTGGTGGAAGACCCGTACTCTGAAAACGACAAATCATTGCTGAAAGAAATTAATGAAGACGCAGGTAAATGGGAAGACATCCCATGTTCATGGACTGGAAGACTTAGCAGTCTTAAGATGTCAGATCTTCCCAAAGTGATCTACAGATTCAGCATAAGTCCTGTCAAAATCCCAATGAAGTCTTTTTTGCAGAAATGGAAAAACCCATCCTAAAATTCAAATACGATCTCCAGGGACACTGAACAGTTTCACTGGGGGAAGATGAAAGTGTTCTGGAAATGGATGGTGGTGACGGTGGTTCATTATATGGGTATTTAATGACCATTGAACTGTACAGTTAAAAATAAGTTAAAGTGGTAATTTTTATATTTGTGTGTTTTACCACAACAAAGAAGGTAAGAAATAACTGAATTGTTGGTATTTATCATTCATGTAGACCGCGTGCTCTGTGTGCTCGGTTAGCATCAGCTCCAAGTGTTGTGGCCTCGCCTCATTTAGCCTAGGGCACTTGGGGAATGGGATCCAAGGCAGAGCGCTTTGGTAGACTTGGCTGGTCTTGGGCAGGGGAAACTTGTTGACGTGTTCTCCATGTTTTATGAGGTGCCTACTGTGTGCTAGGGGATGTGCCAGCCCCTTCTGTGGTTCTGACACCCAGTGTGAGCCTTCTTAATTGGCTTCAAACATAGCTGCGGTCTTTCTGAGCTTCTTAAGAACCCTGGGTGATGAGATGTCTCAGTCTCAATATTTGTTTAATGCTTTATTCATGGGCACAAAACAGTGTAATATTAATTTTAGGGCAACTTTAATGATGTATGTGTTTGGTGAAGTCCCCAGCTCCTGACCCTTAGGTGCTAGATCCGTCTGGGGCCATGTGAAATATTTTTGCATCATTTGCAAGAAAGAAAAAAGAGGTGCTGCTTTTCTTTAGAAAAGAAGAGGTATTTCACAGCCAAACCTTGTTCTCCTGTGGAACATTTGTTAAAGACTCGAAAGCAAACGTGGAATTTCCCATTCATCTGCAGGAAGGAGTTGGCCATGTCACATGGAGGGCAATGGGCCTATTCCTGCATTTGCTGATCTGCTCATCAGTCCACCCATCCTCAATCCTTCCAGCCTTCTGCCTGGCCACCCACCTACACAACAACCCACCCACCCACTTACCCGTATCCACAACCACCTGCCCTTTACCCCTCCGTTCCTCCGTTCCTCCACCCACCACTCACCCATCCGTCCATCCATCCATCCACCCACCCATCACAGGCTGAGGCCCACTTTGCTCTGCCAGCCCTGGGGTCAGTGTATGTGTCCAGCCAGTTGGGTGAGGCCAGTGACTTTGCCTTTCTGAGCTTCTGTTTCTTCACCTGCCAGGTGAGATGGTGTTGGTGACATGTTTAGCCCAATGCTTGGTCTAGAATGAGCAAATACTCAATACACGTAGCCACAGCCATCACCGATAATAATAATAGTGTACTCCAGAATTGGCACGGTCACCACCCTGGAAAGTGGGGTAGGCGCTCTGGCTCCGTCGCATCTCAGAGCACAGATGTGAGGAGCCTGGCCTGGCAGGCCCTGGAACTGCCCTTTGCTACCTGTGGTTCTGCCACTTCTTCTCGATCCTGGGGATCCCCAAGCCCCCAGGTCCCAAGGGCTTACCTAGAAGGAAGCCAGAGGCTGTGCTTTTCTATCTCTGGAAACAGTGAAAATATTAAAAACAAAAAGATACTACCTCAGTATTTTCCTATTAAAATAGCTCCTTTCCTTCCCACTCCCCTCAAGCTATTCCAAAGTTTGCTTGGAATCTCCAAGCTTCCCCTGTTTCTCTCCTTCCAGTTGAAAGAGAAGCTGATTGCAATCTAATCAGCAGACAGGCCCAGTTTGCGCAACCCCAAATTCTCCCTCCTTTAATAAAATTCGAGACCACGTGAAACAAGCTGCAGAGCTGACTTTCTGGCTTTGATTCTTGCTTGGATTTCTGAAGTGCACATGTGGCTAGGGCCTGCTGACATGTTGAGGTGACCGCCCTGGGCTAGAGGGACGTGGCAGAGCCCAGGGATTTGCATGCCAGTTGTCTTGCAGCTAGTGAGGAACATAGTGTCGGCCTCTCCAGGTCACTGTCAAGTTGCAGCCTTCCCATCCTTCTGATCGCCAGCGCTGCTATAGATTCTAATTAATGGCGGTCACTTGGTGCCGCACCAGAAGACGTGGGTGCCCCGGTCCGTGCTCCAGATGGTGTCCTTGGCAACAGACCTCAGACAGGTCATAGCGGCCAACCTTTGTGATCCCCAGGGGTCCCATCTCCTGGAACCCATAGCCTTGTGTCATTCCCTCCCTCTCTGCACCAGGGTCGGGCTGTGTGGCTGTAGAATCTGCCGTGCCACTTCCACGATCAGGTCATAAAAGATGCCGCAGCCCCCGTCTCGGTGGGCCTCCGTCCTGCTTGCCCTCCGCCCGCCTCTCTCAGACCCTTTGCTCTGGGGAGGCCAGCGGCCGTGTCATAAATAACCCTGCAGAAGAGTCACATGGTAAGGGACCGAAACCTCAAAAGCCGAGTGAGTGGACTTGGAAGCAGACCCTTCGGCCCCAGTTGAGCCTTCAGGTGATGCAGCCCTGGCCGTCAACTTGACCTCAACCTCAGGAGAGACCCCGAGTCGTAATCAGGTGTGAGCCATTCCCTGACTCAAAAACTGTGTGATGCAGTAGACGCTTGCTGTGTTCAACTGCTGAGTTTTGTGGGACTTCTTACGTAGCACTTGGTGTCTAATATACATGTCGTGCTCCTGCAGAAAAATATCTGGGAAATGTTTTCTCAGTGGACGGGAGATGATCATGTACATGCTCAGGAATGCAAGAAACTTACAGGAAATGAGTTTGAGGGCCTTCCTTGCCGCCGTCATTAGTGACTAGATCACAGGGTTTTGTTTTTCTGTGATGGGAAGGGGAAGGGAGGTAGGCTGGTATTTTTTGAGTGCTGATAATAATGATAGTTCTGTCCACTGTTTCCCATCTCTCCCCCGTCTACAGACTTTAAACATGCATGATCAATTTATCCTACCGTTAACAGGTGAGAGAGAGGTGCCCTGACTTGCCCAGGGTCACACAGCAAGCAGCAAGTGAGTGTGGGCTCACCAGGGGTGAAGAATGAATGGAACCAATGTGGAAGGGACAGAATCTCAGAGCTTGAAGGCATCGCGGTTCTGTAAACTGTGACCAGGTTCTCAGAAAAAAGTGAAATTGAGCTATACAGACTGGCAAAACAGTTTTACCCCAGATGTGTGAACTTAATAAGAAAAAATCTTAAAAGAAAAATCAAGTTAAGTCATATTTAATCATACACTTAATAGATTGCTTTGGGAAGAAGAGAGTTCCACGAAGGGAAACCAGAAATCACTCAGACAGATTTACCTGTCGATGTCAGTCAATACTGGGTCTGAAAACTAGGGAGTTGGGCGTGTATGGTTGTCATGGCTACACGTCCCGGGTGAACTCGGAATCAAAGCTTCAGTCACCCCTTCATCCAGACGATGGAGCCTCTGGGGTTTCGCTTCTGACTATTGCTGTGTCAATCAAACTTTTTTAAAGCTTTTATTTTGCAATAAATTTAGGTTTATTGAGAAGTCACAGCGATGGTACAGTCCCCGCATGTCCCGCACCCATTTCCCTGAAGGTATCTTAAGTAATCATGCCGTCTGCCAGACTAAAACCCGGGGCTTTGGCTGCCGTTAACTGAACTCCAGATGGTACTTAGATTTCGGGTTTTTCTGCTTATGTCCTTTGTGCTGGGATTCAGTTCTGGACACCGGCAGCGCTTTTCTCACACTCTTTGAGTGGGGAGTTTGCTCTTCTGACCGGGGACTCTGGTGCTGCGGCTCTTGGTGATCTGGCATCTGCCCCGCATGGACCTCAACACGTGGCCACACAGGTACGTCCTTCAGTCGAAGCCCGTTTCCTCAAGTGGTGTGGGCGTCTCAACGGGTAGATACAGGGCATCTTCTGGGCCAGCTCTGGTCTACTGTCGGGTGCCTGAGGCGGTGCGTCAGGAAGGAGGATGAGACCACATGTGAGCCCTCTGTCCTGGGCATGAGAGTAGAGAGGGGTGGAGGCATGCTGAGTGTCTGCCATGTGACACGGAATGTTTCATATTTGAGCTTTCTGTCCCTGTGCCAGGAGGGCCACCCACATTTGCAAGTTGGATTATGAAATGGGTGTTTCTGTCATGCTAACCACACTTAGCCATGGGGAGGCGCTGGTGATGCTGATATAAAAATTGCTTGATACCACTTACTGAGGACTTCACGTGTCCCAGTACTGCATTAACTGGGCCGTACAAATGTGGCACCTACTCCTTACAGCAGCCCTGGGAGGTAGGGCACGCCTGTCCCTCCCATTTTACAGATGGCAAAGCTGAGCCCTAGATAAATGAAGGGGCTTTTCTGGCTCCCGCAGCTGGTGAGGGTCCCTGCGTAGGAGCTGCTGTCCGGGTGGGGCACGCTGGCCCAGTCCTGGCCTTTCTGGCCGTCGTGTGATCAAGTGCTCCATGCTGGGCTCTGGCACCCACAGCGTTCTGTGGGAGTTAGTCAGCGGGGTTTGGGGCAAGAGCCGGACTGAGTGCAACTCCACAGAGGCGACAGATTGGGTGGGCCCAGCATCTGCATGCCAAAGAGGATTTCTGCTGGATTCAGGAGAAACTATTTCCTTCAGGGTAATGTCTGCCTACGCCAGCGATGCAGATTAAGTTTGGGTTTCAAAGGATGTCACTAGTTTCCTACTTACTTGGATCAGAAGATTGTGATTTTTCTAAATCTGGGCCAACACTGAGGACAGCAGAGGACATATTCTTTGCCATTTGGTCGTAGAGATGCGGATCGGTGTTTCCGAGATGGGAAGGGAGGTGATGTAGGTATGACGCTCCGTCAGCTTTGGGGTCATACAGACCAGGCTTCACAGTCCCACTGCGATGATTACTTAGCCTCTCTGAGCCCCGGTCTCCTCACGTGCAGAAAGGAAGAGGGGGTGATCGTTGTGCGGGCTGAATGCAGCGACTCCTTTCTCTCTCTCCTTTAACACAAGGCCTGGTATACAGTAGATGTGTATTAAATGCTTTTGAGTGAATGGGTGCTTTCTAGAGTTCTGGTTCATTAAACAAAAAGAGAGAGAAATAGTCCCAAACCATTCATTCCATTCCTTAAGATGCCGTATCTGGAAAACCGTTCTTGTCCCGACCGCCGGTCTCCCTGCCTCGCCTCATCACGGACGGCACGCTCTTCCTCCAGTGAGCTTTCTCAAATTCACTGGGGTGCATTGACTTAACGCAGTTGCCGTCCCACAAAATGCCTTATGCACTTTGCTTTTTCTCCTGATACAGACATTCATTCGAGAGCCTGATTAGGAGTCAGGAAAGCAAACATTTCTTGCCAGCTTTGTTGCCAGGTGACTTTGGACAAACCCTTTAACCTTTCCTGAGCCTTCGTTTCTTTGTCTTTAAAAGAGGGTAAGTGTCTTAAGGCAAGTATGAGAGCCGGAGACAGAGCTGACTCTCAGTATTATTTATCCCCCATTGTCTCTCATCTTTGGATGCCTTGGTCTCCCCATTCTCTGGAGCCTCCAGTAGATGTAGACAAGGGCTCCCGCCGGCTCACAGGGCTCCCGGTGGGACAGGCGGGGAGATGTGAGGAAAGGGGGAGCACGTGTTGCTTTTTCTGGTCTTTGTTTGGCACTAGCCTTTGCTTTTGATCCCCTCTTTCATACACACCCAGCTAAACTTTTTAATCGCTTCCTCTATTTGCCCCGCACTCCCCTGAAGAGAGAGTAGAGCATCGACTTTGGAATACGTAAGAGTTGCACGATTTGCCTCTCCAGATGACAGTGGCTTCTTACCGAGCCAGCTCTGGGGTGGGGACATGGCTTTGCCAGTGGTGCCTAGGCTCTTGCGCTTCCTCCCTCCAAACTCTGAAAGACTGATTGGCATCGAGGGGACAGATGCCATCTGCCTGGCACTGCTTGTAGAGGGAGGTGGCTCTTGCTAAGGCACTGCGCAGTGTGGGGAAAGGGGGTGACCGGGGGAAGGAGGGCTTCTTGTTATTTGATGCAGGAAGTAGGTCTTCGTTACCTTGTGACTCGGTGTGGTCCTTGGATCTGAGCAGCAGAATCCTGGGCACTTCCAACAACACAGAAACAGAGCTTCACCCCAGACCCACCGACTCAGGGTCTGCAACTTAACAGACCCGAGGTGACTCGTATGGACATCAGAGTCTGAGAGGCACTCTGCGTGGTCAGTGAGGAAGAGCTGGGGCAGCAGAAGCATCAGTTGTGTCCAGTTCGCAGCCCTGGGTGTATGTAGCCTGGAGTTGTCGGGTGGAAGGGACAGCAGGTTCACCAGGGTCTTGTGCTTCCTCACCTCCAAACTCTGAAAGACTGATTGACATCAAGGGGACAGATCCCATCTGAGAGGTGGCTCAAGCTGGGGACCCCATGCCCAACAAGGTTATGACCCAGAAGACATTTGTGTGTGACAGGCTTTGATTTCCTTGTTCAAACGATCTCTCCAATTACTGTGTGGAGCAAAGACAGGAGGGGTGAGAAGGGGACAGGGGCACTGATTGCCCACTGCCATGTGCTCTTCTGTTTCTAAGAGGAGGTGTGCTCAGATGCCAGCTGGTGAAGTCAGAGGAAATGATTCGGACGGCACCACCAGACAGACATCACAGTCATGACTGATTTAGGTGGGAATCATTAGTGGATGCTAAAACGAGTGGGTGGAAGTTTTTTGAGTAACAGAATATTTACGTGGTCTCACAGTACCTCCCCACAGAAATTATTACAAAGGGGTAAAGAATGGACTTTACAGTGAACAAACCTGGCTGGCACCACCTTAATAATATCATCATTAATGGACACATAGAGTTCATGGGCCCCCTGATACAACAGCTAAGGCGGCCACAACGTCCCTTTCTGGAGTTCCTGCCTGGAATGCATACCCTGAATCTAATCCTGATGAAATTGAAGGACATTCTCCAAAATAACTGGCTGCAGAAAGATCAGAAAGACTGGAATGTTCCAGATGAGAGGAGGCTGCAGAGACAGGGCGTCAAGGGCATAGCGCGTGGCCGGGGAAGTTCTTCAGGGTGAAGGACATTGTCAGGATGGTCGGTGGAATCTGAGCAAGGTCCATAGATTAGAAGGTGACCCATATCACAGCGACTTCCCTGGTTTTGAGGCACCACCCTGGGTGCTGTAGGCGGGAAGAGGGCGTCGTGTTTGGAGGGCGTGCACTGGAGCCCCGAGGTGCTGGGGGCCGAGTCTGCGTGACAGCTTACTCTCAAATCACCCTGAACACATGCACAGAGAACGGGGGACACAAGCAGGGGGGCTGTTAGCATTGGGGGTGTCCAGGTTGAGGACATGTGGGCATTTTTATGCCATTATGAACTTCTCTGCAAGTCTAAAATTGTGTGAAACTAAAAAGTCTGGTAAAAGGAATTTTCCCCCTCAAAAACACAATATCCGTGCACCCCTCCTTGGGGGCGGTGGATGGTGTTTGGCGCACTGGTCACGCCTGCTGTTCCCCCAGCCCTCTGACCTGGGTCAGAGCCGTCTGAATGCCCCTCACCTGCTGCCCAGCGGGCGCCCACCTGGGGGCTGATGGAGCAGCCACTTGGGTGTGTGCCGGGCCCAGGTATTCCTCAATCTTTGCGTCGGCCCCACTCCTATTTCTGTTTGGCAGATGAGAAAACTGAGGCCCAGAGAGGTGGAAAAAGAGCCAGGCTCTGAAGGTCCATCCAGTGGCACTGCGAGCAGTCTGTGCCCGCGCTGCACCTCACTCTCTGGTCAGTCGTCCCTGCGCAGCCGGCTCTGAGGGTGGGGCCCTCGTTCTGGTCACTGGAGGGCCCTGGGGACCCGGCTCAATGCCTTTCCCACAGCAGGAACTCGGCAGACATCTCCTGGATGAGGACATTACCTGGGACTGTTATCCGTGTATTTATTTGTGTGTTCCTGGTGTCTCCGTGTCAGCGCTGGGGAGGCTGTACCCTCAACACGCGCCCCAGCCGTGGCTCACGGCAGACGGGCCGACCTGCCGACTGACTCGTCTCGCTCATTGCATGACATGTTTACTGGGGCTCTCCCTCGGGCCAGGTCCTGGGCTGGGCACCGAGCACCTGCCTGCCCTGACTGTGCCCTGTGCCCCGGATTTCTCCCCTGGGCCCCCAACAGACAGGACTGGAGTGCCCAGTCCGCGCTCCCCAGGAGCCTGCCTTGGGGTGCTCTCCCAGCCCGGCAGGCTCTGCGCCCCTGGTGCCTGGGCCCGTCTGGTTCCTGGCCTTTGAAATGCGCTGTCGGGCAGCCCCGGACGCCCCGGTGTTACTGTAGCTCGTGCAGCGGCTCAGGGAGCTCAGGGAGGCCCGCCCGACCTCTTCCCTCGGGAGCTCCTCGTGTCTGCATTTACTTCCTCCCCGAGTGGGCTGAAGAGGCTGGCCTGCTGCGGAGGTCTCAAGGGCGGCGGGCTCCTGGGGTGCCTCCAAGCCGGACTCTCCAAGCCCGACGCCCGCTGTGCCATGCCTGCTGGCCACAAGGTGGCGCCGTCGCACATTTTATGGGCCAGGGCGGGGAAGGAGAGCAGAGAAATGCCTGTTTCATCCCCAAAACGCTGCTTGAAGATCAAGGGAAAACCACGGGCGTTTGGACCAGTTATCTGGAAGAAAAAAGAACTCTGAAAATATATCAATGAGCAAAGCTTCCCTGCGGCTTTGCATCGAGTGTTGAGTTCTGGTCACGTGAGGACTCGTCCTTCAGGTTAGAGATTTGTTTTTTTTCCTGATCTTTGCCTGGAAGCCCTGTGTGCGGGAAAGGCTGGTGGGCTGAGACCCCAATTCTGTTTTTCTGCGAGGTCGGGAAGGTGGGCTCTGGCCTGTGTCCCACTCCGTGTCCCTGGATGAATCACAAGAGCACTTGGCCTCGGTTTTCTCATCTGAGAAGGGGGGATGAACGTCCAGAGGCCAATGGCTGGTCGAGGGTCAGGGGCTGACAGGCGTGCAGCACCGAGCCCAGGCCCCTGGGTGGGGAGCCTTCGCCGGGGCTGGGGTGCTGTGCTAGAGATGGGGCGCCTGGCACCCTCTGACGGGCTGGCTGCAGACCGCACACCCCCTCGCCACTGGGGGGCAGGGGGCCCCTGCCGGGTGCACGGAGCCAGGCCCACAGAGGTGAGCGCCCCCACCCCAGCTCTCGGGCCTGAGAGCAAGTGTGTGTGATTGTCTTATGAGACTCTGGCCAGAAACTTGGGGGGCACAGACATGTTTTTCCTGGGCGTCAGCATGGGCGTCATGGAGGAGGTGGCAATGAGGGGGTCCTCAGGAGAGTGTGTGGGCAGACGCACAGGTGCGGCGATGGAAAGCTGCAGGCATGGCAGAGGGTGGGCCAGGGGGCAGTTTGGAGGGAAGGGCAGGGTGCACGGCGGGCGCATGGATCGTGTTCTTCACTCCAGGCCCTTGGTTCCGGGTGGGGCCTTCAGGAGGGGCATGTAAGCCAGGCAGAGGGGTCCCGTGGAGCTGGGGACAGACCCAGCTTGCTCCGGAGCGTGCTCCTGGCACCGCAGTGGAAGTGCCCTGGAGGCACCCGCGGCTCCTCGGAGCCGGAGAGCTGAGCTCTGGCGGTCAAGGCCGAGGAGGGGCCCCGCTCTGTACGCCTGCTGCCCCTCGCCCTCACCTGGTGCCCCCTCCTGCACCCCAAGCTTTCCAGCCCTGCACTTGGGCAGAAGCTGTCACGTGCCGTCTTTGCATTTTGTCCTCCAGACACATGGAACTCACAGGCCATTGCAGAAGCGGGGTGCCCAGGGTCTGGCGTTCCTGCCCCCCGGCTTTCTTGCCCCTCCTCGGCCCCCACTTGATGGGGTTAAGTTGCCAAAGCCTGTTTGGAATCTGCTAGGGTTTTAGCTGGAGGACCATCTACATCATTTCATAGACTGTTGGCTGAACTTGGTGAATAGATGTGGGGGCCCAGGGGTTGCTGGGACTCTGTTCTCTGTCATTTCTCCCCAGAATGTGCACCAGCCAACAGTGGCCTCTGTCCTAAGAGGCTCTTTCTCTCTCAAACACATGTGTGGCTCCTGACTTGATCCTTTGCATGCTGGTGTTCGGCTTCCTTTCGTGGGTCAGGTTTGATTTTCTGCGGCAGGGACAGTGCCAGAGGTGTTTGAGCTCGAGGCAGGGATGTCGCAGCTGCCTGTCTGTGTCCAGCTGGGGACAGGATCCTTCTGGTGGGAGCGCCCTTGAATTTAAATGCTTCAAGATGAAGAAGGGACTAGGTGACTCTGTCCCCAGTCACAGAGCCATCTCACTGGAATGCTGGGGGAGCAGGGGCCCAGCATCAGCCCCACAGAACAACATTTTGGTTTTTACACTCGACACTGAAAAGCCATTAAGCGGAAAGGAAACCTCTGCCCCTTCCCTCCGCAGTCCCGCCAGCCGCCGTCCCAGGCGCCTCACAGTGCAGCTTTTGTTCGGGGGGCTGGGGTGTAAAATTGGAGTGGCAGGTTGTCGGTGCGCACATTTCGAATTTCCTGGCTTTCATCAGCTGCGCCACTCAAATGACAATATTTAATCCCAAATGTTTCCTTCCCTTCCCCGCCCCTCCCGTTTCATAAACCAGGGGGCTTTCCCTCTTATTTGCAAAATAGACCCTGCTTCAGTTTCCTCAAGCATAATAAAAAGAGTATTTGTGATTTTTGTCTCAGGTATTGGCAATTATACAAAACCCCCCTGAACACGTAAGGGGCCTTCCTGAGGAGAACCCGGCTCTCTGGGTCTCAGTTTAATGTGACTATTTTTCTGCTGATTTCTTCGTCCCACCAGCCATTTCATAAGAAACAGTCAGACATGTTTTACTTCCAGGGGTCAGATCTCGTGGCCATTTTATTTTGTTTGGTGTGGCTGCGGTTACACTGCCTGTTGGTTTGGTTTCAGTCAGTCAGTCTTTCTGTTATTAGAGAAATGACTTTGCCCTTTTCATTGTCTTTTTATTAGAGGATGACTTATCCTAGATCAGAGTATTAACCATCTAAGATTTCAAGTTGGCTTCTCCTTGTTGCCTGGTGACTTTGTAGAAGTAATTGCTTATGAGATGGGACTTGTGAGACAACAACGGAAAGGTTTTAGCGCCATCACGTCTGGATGTCTGATGGATTCTGTACGTGCACGTTGGTAAGGCCATTGTTTGCAATTTGCCCAGTGTGCTGTGGAAACCTGGTAACACTTCCCGTAGAGCGGGTAGCACGCGGCCCGAGACGAAGCACTTGGGAGTGCGAAGGGGCAAGTGTGGAACCTGCCGTGTATCAGCTTTTGGCTTCTTGGTGTGGGCAGCCCTGCGCGGGGTCTGAGGCCTGAATGAGGCCCCTGCGGGCTCTGGGTGCTCTGTTTCATGTGTGGCCTTGCCCAGGCTGTAGCACCAGGTCCTTGATCAGACATGAATCGAGGCCTCTGGCAGATGTGGTGGCCTCCACAATCATTAGGCTTTTGAATGACCTGGATGCCCTGGGTGGGCCTCATCTAATCAGGCGAAAGGTTTAAGGGCAAATTTTGATGTTTCCCTGAGAAGAAGAAATTCTGCCTCAAGACTGAAGCACCAGCTGGCTGCCCACCTCACAGCTCCCAGGCTTGCCAGGCCTCACCATCAGGTGAACTAGTCCCTTGAGATACATCTCGTGATGTGGTTATGTTTCCAGTTGGTTCTGTTTTCCTGGAGCCCTGAGTGGCGCTGGCTTCGGGTATCAGAGCTGAAGTGAGAAGGGGTTTCAGGCTTGAAGCACATAAGAGGACGGCAGTTCCAGGCTACCGAGGGCCCATGAAAACCTGCAATGAGCGTTTCTGTGCCGCTCTGAGGCCTTCTAGGACTCTTGAATTGTCTCCAACAAGTGTGGTGTGTGCTGTGTGTGCAGGGGCCAGTGACCCATGAGCAGGCACGCAGGGCACACATCACCATGTGTGTGCCCAGACCCCGCGGTAACACCTGCACTCCCAGCCATGGGCAGGGGAGCCAGGAGAGGGTGCCAAGGGCAGGCGACTTCTGGGTGGGCCACGGACCTTCCCAGGGACAGGGCTAAATGAATACTGACGAGCCCAAACATGTATTAGAGGCGTGCAGCCTCGTGTCCTGCAGGCATGGTTCAGGTGGACTGTGCAGTCACAGCGCCCCAGGCTCCTCCACAAGCCTGACGCAGAGCAAGCTGGCTGGCCTTTCTGGGCTGCAGCTGTAAAAAGGAGTCAAATTAGTACCTGCCTTTAGGGTTCTGAGGAACGGATACATCAGTGCAGGTGAGGTCCTCAGAAAAGTTCCCCCTCTTTGGGACACTGGGTGAGGACATATCATTTCATGAGTAAGATAACAGGTTTCTGCTCTGTGACCAATTGGAGTTGGGCTCCAGCCCCAGCCATGCCAAGCAAAGCTCTGTGGCCTTAGTCAGGTTTCTTTACCTTTATGGGCCTGGGGCACAGACAGGAGGTGAGCCCCGGCCATCTCATGGGCTTGTGAAAACATCAAAGACCTGTGTGCTGCCTGCCCGGCCTGTGGGAACCCCAAGTGTCAGTGTACCTGCTGTGCTGGGCACTGCAGGGTCTGTGTGTTGTCAGGGCCCTGCCCCAGTGAGGAGAGGGAGGCCCAGCATGCAGAATTCAGATGGTGCCCGCCAGCCCTGCTCTTGACGGCCTGAGAGCTAGAGCCACCCGAGATGGCATGCCCAGGGGGCCTCGCTCCCCTGGTCCTCATCCTGGTCCTTGCCCTGCCCATGGATGCTGTACCAGCTTTGCTGGGTAAGGGGTCAGCCCATCTGACAGAGCTTACAGCCCTGCCCTGGGCTGTGGGGGGCAGCTGTTGTCCCCATTCATCTGCGAGCACCTGGCATGGACGCAGAAGATGCTCCATAAATGCTCACAAATGTGGAATGAATCGGGAAGAGTCAGATTCTGACCCTGTTTCCATGGTTGCAGCCTGTGCTCCGGCTGCCGGTCCATGGAGAGAGGGCGGAAGAGGCCATCCCCCTGGTCTCCAGCGGAGGGCTCTGTCGGAGGCAAGGAGGGGAGCCCTCACCCCCGAGGGCGACCGTGGCTCCTGCTTGTGTCCAGGAGAGATCGTCTGTAGAGACGGGAGGCCAGGGGCAGCCGGGGGCTGGGAGGGAAGGGTGATGGGCAGTGACGGCAGGTTTCCTGCCGGGGGTGATGAAAGTATCTTGGAATGGGAGATGATAGTCACACAATCCTGTGAATGTGTGTAATGCCACCCAGCCGTATGCTTTAAAAGTGGCTAAGGTGGTACATGTTATGTGTATTTCACCACACATGCAACCAGGCCCACAGGACTCCCTGAGTAGATGAGCCAATGGTCAGGCAGTCAGTCAGCTCCTGGGCTCGAGGCGGGTGGGACAGCAGCCCAGGAGCCGCTCTGGCCCCCCCGTCTGCTGCTCCTGTTTCCCTGTCCCGTCTCCTTCATTCTGCACCCCACCGCCTACCAGCTGCCTCCACCTATTGGGAAGTGTGGCCACCCACTCCTTGGGCACCGAGGCTGGCCTGAGCCGTGAGGGCTCCTCTGAGAGTCTGGGAGATTCTAATGGGTCCAAGGGGTTGGTTCGGGACAGTGCAGCCTCCAGAAGACAGCCGCGCACCTCACTGACTGATGGGTGGCGGGGTGCTGGGCTCCCCTGCTTGTTGGAATGTGTGTGATTCAGCGACGTTGCAGCTTCCCGTGGGACTTCTGTCTGTGTCCCCTTCAGATGCCTTCAGAGCGACTGTCATTTTCTCCTCTCCACGGCCTCTGGATGCTTACAAAATCCTGGGCTGGATGGCAGAATTCATTAAAGACACAAAAGCCCCGAGTGGGGTGTGTTTGGGGAGGGAGGAGGGGGCTAGGGAAGTTGTTGCACGGGGCGGAGTTTGGGATGGGAGGGTGGGCAGATGCTCCAAGGCTGGCCCGAGGGTCTGTGCCAGGGTGAGGTGGTGAGGCAGCCCCAGCCTGGGACTGTCCCTGCGGACTGGTGGCCCCCAGAGCCTCGGGCAGTGAGCGACATCTTGGGGCTGCCTGGGTTTGCAGCGCTGATCACCTGAGCCGATGCGATGCCCCGAGTGGGGGTGTGACGTGGGGCGGGTGTCACGTGGGTGTGAAAGCCCGTGAGTGCCGGTGAGGCATGGGTCCTGGCGGTGCTTCTCCAGCTGCCGGGACGTCTGCTCAGCTTTGACTGGACAGCGGGTGGGCAGGACACCCAACTCCACGGTGACCGCAGTCCTGGGGGAGGTCTCTCTCCCCGCCTTGATTTCGGGGTCAGTTTTGGAAGTTCCTCTGTTGTTGGTCCATGTGGGGGTGAGTGTGTGTGTGTGTGCGTGCACGCATGTGCCCTTATGTGCAAAAAAAGAAACGCTAAGAAGAGAATGTGTCAGGGCCTCTGGAACCTGTTAGTGGCCCGAGGCCCCTCGTACCTCGGGGGCAGCCCCAGGGTGGGCGCCTCCCTACATCTTCGGGCTTCCCTGAAGCAGGCTTTGGAAGAATGACAGGGGGCGGGCTGCCCACGTGCCTGCCCCCGCAGTGCCTCTGTGCCAGGACTGCCCTCCCCTGCGCGCTCAGAGCATTCCATCACTACTCCAAGGTGGCAGAAGATGATGATAAAATACCGAGGGAAGAGATGGGGGCTCTCTGCCTCCCGGCTTTGCCCCTTTATTATTATTCATTGAGACATAATAACTCACAACTGACTGTCCCATCGGTTCCCCGCTCCTGGAGGTGGGGGTTCAGTGCTCTACACCTTTCTCCTCCAAATTTATTAATTTTAATTTCAACTTATGGGTCACCAAAGACTTTTTCAATGATTCTTGAATTCTTGTGATCCAATAAGGGGTATTAATCATACATGAATTTCTTTTTTGTCTTTTTTTTTTTGAAGTGGCATCTTTATTACTTTATGGATCATATAAGCCATGCAGGAATGTATAATGCAGGGTTAAAGGGTCAAGGGATTCCAACTTTCAGAGCAAAAGGTGCTGCTCCTTCCGTGCCTGTCTGGCTGGTGTCGGTGCCTCCTGCCAGGTTCCTTCCCAGGCATGTACATATATGTGTGAATAGAAGACTTCTGTCATTCAGCAATGTGTACAATGACAGTAGTCAAAATAATAGATCCATATGGGGGGAATAAGTCAGTACATGTTCACTGGTCCAGCTGCTGATGCAGTGTGAGCACAGGTGGCCCCACCCCGGCACAGGCTGCGGTCTGCCGACGTGTCACGCTGGGATTTAACCTCCCTTCTCATTTAACAAAAATACCCAGCGGTTTCCTCCGTGGCCCTCCTTGTATGTCTGCCTTTTGCTTTCTGATGTCTAGAGGTCTTGAATTTTGATGGGCATCGAGTTATTTTCCAACTGATTTGCTATAATGAAAAATGAAGCAATGAAGGTCTTTTTTTACATCTCTTTGAGCACCTGGGTGTTTTACAAAGTTTAAAGATTCTTTGGATGGCAACATGCAACACACCGACCCTTGGATAGCGGAAACTCCCATCTGAATCCTGGGTCACAAAGGGCTGTTCCCGAAACAGTCTCCAAGGACAAGGTCTCGCTGAGTCTTCAGTACCAACCTCAGAAGCAGGTACTGGTATTCCTACTATAAACACATGAGAAAACTGGGGTTCAGAGCAGTCAGGAAAGAAGCCCAGGGTCACACAGCTTGCAGAGGCAGGGCAGAGCCTTGAGTCCCAGCTTTGTGATGCACATCCCAGTGGTTCGTTTCAGTCATGTCTGGAATTCAGCTTCTCACCTCGAGGGTTGAGCCCTGCCCCTCACCAGTACCTCTTGGGGTTGTTGTAAATCTGAAGAGCAGGCTCCTACCCTTCTCCAGTCCCGACAGAAAGCTGGGCCTTTTCTCCTAGCGTCCAGTGGTTGATTTCATGCCAGAACAGGGCAGTTTCCCATTCCAGGGGTGCTAAGGTGGGACTCCCTTGAAACATGATAACCTCACAGTATGAACAGTTTCCAAACGGCCCCTGCCGCCGGCCTCTCTGCAGCCCCGGCAGCTGGCGAAGCGGGGCGCTCCAGGTGCCAAGGCGCCCTCTGGGTCCCTTCGTCAAGCACACACCACTCTGCTGGAACTATTTTTCTTGAAGGTGGACCGTTTTCAGCAGGCCAAAGCCGGGGTCCTTCCCTGTGAGCTCTGGACGTGTGCTGTTTTTGAGGTTGAATGTGGAGCTTGCAGCATGGATGTGGCCTTTCACGCATTGATCCCGAGGGGACGGGAAGGGCTGTTAGGAGTTCTGGCCCGGACCACCCACGGGGAGTCAGCCTGAGCCCTGAGCTGAGCTGGGAGGCGACAGCAGCGCCCTGCTCCGCATGGCCCGCGGTTTGCAGCACATGGTCTGATCTTTCAAGGGTGTTCTCCTCTGGAGAAGCAGGAAGCTGAGAACGGGCACAGTTCTGCTAACCCCCCTTTCCTGAGGCTGAAGGGTTTGACTCCTTGCCTTCTGTTTTAAGGCAGTGAGCTCAAAGCAGGCTGTTGGGGTCCATATCAGAATTTCCTAAAAAGCATGTGGTTTTGTACCCTGTGCCGGTGGGAACCACGGCTGACACTGTGCCGTGCCCCGGCCCTCCTGTGTGTGCAGCTCTAAGCACCTCCAAGGCAGGGACTCGGTTGCTCCCCCGAGGAGTTGGGTGCTGTTCTTAGGCAGGAGAGGTCAGCTAGCTTGCTCTGGGTCCCAGTGAGGAGCGGGCTTGGGCTGGGGGTCAGACCCGGGCCGGCTGCTTTGGAGTTTGTGCTCTTGACCCCCATGTCCTCAGGAAGCAGGAAGGGCCCAGAACAACCGCACGTCTGCGAGTCAGTTTTCATTCATTCACCCGCACATGTGGCCCGCTTGCCTTCAGCACTTGCGCGGAGCCCGTGCCAAGGATAGAGGACAGTTAGAGGCCCTCTCTGGCCTCCCGGGAGTTGGCAGCCAGACCTGGAAATGAATAAGCCTAGAAATGTCTGTGGTGCAGAGAAAAGGCAACTGTTGGTGAGCAGGGGCCAGTGGAGGAGGGGAGCGTGTGGCTCAGATGCGGGTGGGAGGTTAGGGAAGATGCACAGGGGTCAGGAGGAGGAGCCTGGGGCATTTTCCAGGAAGGGATGATGTGGGGTGTGCTCAGGCTGGACAGAGGGGCACGCGCAGTGCTTTCTAGGGGACTCGTGGGCTTGGTGGTCAGCGTGGAGGACTGCGCACGAGCAGAGCAGGGGCAGAGGGGAGCCTGGACTTGGGAGCATGGCCTGGGCAGGCTCCTAGCGAGAGTCTCTTGGAAAAGCAGGCCAGGTGAATAATTCCGTCGGGCCTGCTCCCTCAGCAGCTCAGGGACTAGTGTTTCCAGGTGGCACGTGAGGTTGGGCTCTTTGCCGAAACCGTAGCATGGAGAACTCTGTTTCTGCAGGGGCCGTGGCTCTCACCTGGGGAGGGGGCCGCTGACGAAGCCCCTTGAATGCTCAGGAGCTCCTGTGTGGCTCATTCCCCCCCCTAGAAAACCCAGGGGCTCTCGTGAAGCCCCGCCCCCAGGACGCAGGTCAGGGGCAGGTTCCTGACCCTCATCCATCACAGTGTGACCGCCAGCTGCTGAGGGTGTGGCAGGTTCCGGCTGGTTCCATCCCAGTGGCGGCAGACAAACCATCCTTGCGTGTTTGCCCTGCGGCCCCAGCCCAGGGCAGCAGCTGGAGGGACCCCAGCAGAACGTCCCTCTCCCGGAGCCTGAACTGAGGCCTACAGCCTGCAGGGCTGGCCCCGGGGGTGCTGGCCAGCCAGCTGGGATCAGAGATGGTGCTCTGTGATGGGAAAGTGCAAAACCGTTTGGAGCTGGAATGGTTTCAACGATTACTTCTCCGTGTGGGGACCACCTTTCCGCCCCCACCTGGACTCCTGTCGGCGCGCCCTGTCGAGCTGAGCGTGCGTCAGGGCGAGGCGGGTGCTCCTTTCCCCGCCTCCCTCCTCCTGCCGGGAGCTTGCACCTTGCTAGCCCCAAGGGCACCTCCTCACTGACTTCGGTTTCTCTGACTTCTTGCTTCCCTTGTTTTTTTCAGGCATGTCCCTTAAATAACCACATAGAGAGGGGCCCACTTTGTTTCTCTCCCTTCATTTCTCCCCGCTAGTCTGTTCTTCACCAAACAAAGCTGTGCACCTCCCTCCGGCCCTGCCAGGACTAAAGGGAGGCGGAGAGCTGTTCACAGAGGGAGAGGATTCCAGCAGACACACCTGCTCTGGGAAAAATGGCCCATTTGGAAGGGTTGCTTGCCAGGTGATGTTGCAAATAAAAATAGCTCACGTGTTTGTGCCAGAATGATCCTCGCCTCATAGGTTAGGGACCTGGGGGCAAGTGGTCACTCAAGGCCACGCAGCCCACTGTGCACGTGCAGCCTGAACCTGTGGTCTGTCTGCACCGGCGCCGTCCCATCCAAGTATATGAGGCACATGTATAATTTTGAATTTTCTGGTAGGTGTGTTATAAAGGGTGAACGTGAAATTAATTTTATAATAAACTTTAACTTAATATATCCAAAATATTCTCCTTTCAACATATAATCAACATTAAAAATATTAACGGGTGTTTTGGATTAATGTTTAATTCCCCACACATTCCTGCGTTGAAGCCCTGCTGGCGCATGTGGTGGCATGCGGGAGGTGGGGCCTCCGGGGGCCGTGGGGCCCAGGGTGCAAGGCCCCGGGGTGATGGGGGCTCCTGTAAGGAGAGGAAGACAGCTCTCTCCACACCGGGACCCGGCACGTGGCTGGCACTCTACTAACCAGGGTTCCTTGAGTTAAAAGCCAGTTGCTGGGCATTTACCTGCACACCACTGTGTCTTTGCGGAGCAGGACAAGGCAAGAAAGCTGACGGAGTGCGACAAGGTCAGGTCAGCCTTAGACCCTGTGCGATGCTTTCGTTGCGTCTTTGTGACTGAGGAGGTCGGCGAGGTCAGCTTCAGGCCCGTCCCTCCTCCAAGACAGAGGGAAAGCGGTTACCTAGGTCCTCCGTCTACCTCTTGCTTTTACTTGCCTACAGTGAGGCTGTTTTTTTTTTTCTCTCCCTAGAACTTTATTATGTATTTTAATAGCAAAAAATTATTATATTAGAACAACAGGGACACATCAAAAGCATATCATGAAAATACTAAATTGTCCTGAGAGGCCAGTTTGCACACATGTGGATTAGTAGTTTGTATGAAAGGTATAATGTAACTATGTTGTTTCCAGTGCTAATGAAATACATCAGTCACTGAAATGTTTTTTAAAAAAGGGCTTAGTCCTCTATGTGAGTTCACTTTCCCCAGTTTATGAATTTGGAAAGCAAGAAAGTGGGAAAATACAAAAACAGAAGAAAAAGTTAAAACATACTGATTCCAATGATATAATAACACTGAGTTTTATCAACTTTGGAACAGGAGAATTCTCCTTGCACTTTTAGTTTTCATTCTGTTTATTTATTAATTTGTTCAACAAATATGTCAGTCAGATCCTGAGCTAGCAACTGGGAAAACCACGGAGAGTAAGACGAATGTGGTCCCTGCCCATACAGGGCCCCGGGTCCTGTCGGGGAGACAAATAAATATCGTAGAACCACAGTGCAGTTAGAATTACAAGGGGAGGGGCAGGTGTGGGGGACTTTGTAAGGGGTGGGGGGCAGAGTCAGAAGTGCCTGGCAGAAGGAGGTCGCCCCTGGGGGCTGATGCTCATGCTGACACCTGGAGGAGGAAGGAGTCGGCCGGGTGGAGAACAGGAGGGGCAGGAATGTTGCAGACAGAGGGACCAGCTTGTGCAAAGGCCCTGAGGCTGGATGGAGCTTGGACACACTTTGACGCAAGTCTGTGCTCCTGGTGTAAACTGGCAGAGAAGACCCTGTGAGAGACCCCAGTGTGGAAAGGAGCCCCATCCCCACCCAGCTATGTCAGGGTTCAGCAAACCCAACCCGTGGGCCACCGCCCCTTGTGTAAATAGTTTTATTGGAATACAGACACGGCCGTTGGTGATGGCTTGTCCGACTACTCTCACAGCAGGACAGAGTTGAGGAGTTATGGCGGAGGCCGTATGGCTTGCAAAGCCGAAGATGCTTGCTACCTGGACCTTCACAGTAAGAGTCCGCCAGCCCCGGGGCTCGGTCAGTCGCGATGCGCCGGGTCTCTCCTTTTCCAGCTTCCGTTTCAGCTGGAGGGGGTCCTAGGTTGTGGAATGTCGAGCAAGTTCTTTCTGCAGTTTCTCTGAATCTCAGCTCCTGATCTCTAAGCACTTTCTGTACACCATTTCGTTTAATCTTCACCACAGCCTGGGAGGGAGGTACTATCATTACCTTGAAACTGAGGGAAAGGAGGAGCAGAGAGGTCCAGTAACCCACCCCAGATCACACAGCTTGAAGATGGAGGAGGCAGGATTCAGCTCCTGTCTGGCTTCCGTGTTTGGGCCTCAATGTCGTCAGAGCCCTCGAGTTGGGGGCAGGAGGAAGTGGCTGTCGGGATTCCGGAGGCTCTCTGGTCCAATGAGTGGTGGCCTCTGGAGAATGAGTCACCTGTGTCCCTGCTGCCGTGCCTTCATGTCAGCACACGGCAGGGGTCATGCTGTGCACCGAACCAGCTGCGCTGGAATCCTCGTCCTACCGCTTACCGCACCTCAGCCTCCCCAGTTGTCTAAGGGGGAAATGGCATTAGTAGCTCACAGGGCTCCTTGGAAGGGCTATTGGCTGGTAACCTGGGGAAGTGTTCAGTACATAGCAAGTGCCCAATAAAACCAGACATTCTCATTCACTCAGATCCAGCCTTTGCCAAAGGGAAAACAAGCTTAAACTCAACCAGGTGGTGAGTCGGTTACTCAAAAAGAATCAGAAGGTGGAGGTAAAATCATTGCAGAGGACCTGGTCTGGGGCGAGCCCTGGCACGGGGGTCCCGGTTGCGTCCTGTCCCACCTTGAGGAGAGGGGCCTCATTCCCGGCTCTCTGAGGAGGAGCGAGGCTCAGGGAGGGGCCTTCTCTGGCTCCTGGCCCAGCTGGCGAGTGGCAGGCGGGTGCTCTGCGGACCCCTACCTCACTCTCTGCCCAGATGGGGGCCAGTCCCAGTCTGGCCAGCCAGCAAGCGGCCCTGCACAGTCCACAGTGATTTTTAACTCTCTCTGCAGAGAGATGGAAAGCGAGGCCCAGGAAGCTTGCCCAGGACCTCGGGGAGTTAAGAACTGGCCTGCTTTGGCCTATGAATTTCTATTGAGTCAGTTAAAAAAACAAATGAATCTATTTAAGTGAAAATGCTTGGAGGCAGGGAATTTACTCAATGACCTTTTTCTTTTATTTTTTTACTATTGGAATTAATTAAAAAATATTTTTGAACATGTATGGCTGATACTCCGCCAGGAATATGTCATATGTAAAATTGTTCCTCTCTATCATGTATTCCTAAATCCTAACTGGCCATCTGTTTTCATAAGACCCTTTGAGCCCAACTTCAGGGACTTTTTTTTCCCAATCAGATTAAGATTTGTAACTTTTCCTTGGGGAAGAAAATCCCCATGGATGTGTATATTATGTATACATATACATACCCCCACACATAAACACATACATAGCCATATATATGTGTGTGTAAACATGTGTGTATATGCAGTATATGTGTGTGAATGCATATGTGTGTATGTATAAATATAATGTGTGAGCATGTATGCAGATTACCTTGGTGTAGTTTTTAAGCTAGGGAGGGAGCTTGTTCCGATTGGTCTGAAATAGCTGTGGTCTCCTTTATCACACTCGTTAGCAAAAGCGTCTCTTGTGTAATTTGTCTCCAGCTGTTCTAGAGTGACAGTGGTGGGGAGCAGTCCTGTGGGCTGGCACTGGGGTTCCCTGCATCACGGGGGGCATCAGCGGGAGCCGTTACCCTGAGCCCCGGGGCCTGGGCCGGATTCTGCCTTTGGGCATGTGGGGACTCTGTGCGCAATTTGCTGTAAATCTCAGACGGCTCTAAAAAACAAAGTCTAATAATTAAAAGAAAAGATCTTTTCTGGTCTATTCAGGATCTTAAGTAAGAGCCGTTCAGAACTCAAAACAAAAGGACATATTAACAAGAGAAAAACTTATCTAAGACACGTCGACAGACAGGCCCAGAGGAAGCGGAACGGACTGCGAGCTCCGTGCCTCGGGCCCAGGGCAGCCTGCCCCCCTGACTCACTGTGCCCGCGCCATCCTCGTCTCCGGCCCTCAGCGTCACACGTCCCTGCTTCGGCAATCCTGGCGGGGCTCGTTTCTGTCTTTTTCCCTGTGCATATGAAATGCTTTGCACCAAAGGAAAAATTATGCAGTGTAAGCATTTATTCAGAAAAATGGTTGCAGTGTTACCTCCCCAGAGAACCTGGCCCAGAATGAAAGCCTGGTGCGTGCGCCTGCTGGCCGAGGACGGGAAACGGAGTCCTTTGCTCAATGTATTTCCAGCTTTTATGAGGGAGCTTTAGTGGAGACGTGTCTGCCGCTCGCCTGAAGCGCAGGCTGGAAAGAGCCCCCTGCTCGCAAAGCTGGACGGGAAGGCTGGGAATCAGCGCCAGGGGCTCGGTGGCCGAATGGCCCTGGTGACGACTTTCATCTCAGCTTTGAATGGGCCACGTAGAAAAGAGAAGGGTCCATGGGTGGTGGGGCCACTCTCACCGGACCTACTAAGACACCTCTGAAAATGTCCCTGTTCAGACACACAGCCACACATTGTCCCCTGATTCGGGCACTTCCTTTCTCTGCTTTATTTTTTTCCAGACACAGCTGTGGATTGAACTGTTTCCCTTGAGACGATGTGTTCGAGTTCTAACTCCCAGTTCCTGTGAGCATGAGTCTCTTGGAAACAGGGTCTTTGCAGATGATCATCCTGAGCTGAGGCCTTTAGGATGGGCCCTAACCAGTGTCAGGTGTCCCCGTAAGGAGAGGGAGACACAGAGACACAGGAGAGGCTGTGTGATGGCAGAGGCTGCGTCCACAAGCCAGGGCATGTCAGGCTTGCTGGCAACCTAGGAACTGGGAAACAGGCATGGGGCAGGCTTTCCCCTCGAAGTGCCAAAGGGCGTGATGCCCTGTCAACACCTGGAGTTTGGACTTCAGCCTTCAGGACTGAGGGCAGACATTTCTGTATTTGAACCTCCCAGTTTGTGCCACGCTGTTAGAGCAGCCACAGGACGCTCATATGCACCGAATAACGTATTCCCCATGTTCATAGCCTGCCTTTTCTCCCCGCCTCTGGGAGAATGGAGCCCGTTCCATGGCGGTCACTCCTGGGCCCCATGTGCCAGGCACCCAGGAGGCCCTTCATGACTGTTTGTCAAGCATGTGGATGGTCAGCACAGTCTTTTGTGGATCAATGTTGGGGGTCCCCTTCAATCTGGATGTTGGGGTCCGGAAGCATCATTGAGAGGAGGCTACTTGCTCTGCCCCCTCCCAGGAGTCCCTGCACTAACCAGAGCTCCCCACTCCCGCCCTGCTCCTCACACGGTGGAACGCGGAGCACGTGGGAGGGCGCAGCCAGCTCTTATTTCTTGTGTACTGGCAGACTGTCTGCCCCACCCTGGTCCACGTGCGTCATTGGGGTGTGTGTCCTATGCAGCCCCAGAGTGAGGAGAGGAAGGGGGACACCGGAGAAAGGAGGTGCTGGAAGCCCCCAAGTGAAACAGGAAGGAAGCTCTCGGGCAGCCTGAGTTAGGCGTGGGTTCCCTTCAGGGCCCAGGGAAGGGACAGAGCCTCACGGAACTGGCACTAGACCCAGGAGACCTGTTCCATGTGGATCATTCAGTAAAGACTTACTACGAAGTGTTTTTGGCATAGTCCATTTGTCTGGCATAGTCATCGAGCACCCCCACATGCCAGGGACCATCCGGTCCCTGAGGACAGAGTGGCCCCAGATCCCACCTGTGTGGGGCTGGCATTCCGGTGATTCATAAGGGCTCACACCGAGGTGGCGCCTGGGTGGGCATTCCCTCGCTCAGCCCCACAGAGAGTTTGGCAAATGCCAGCAAGGGGGGGGTGAGAGAGGCACCCCAGCACCTGCTGAGCATCAGAGCGTGGGGAGGGCGTGCGTGCCGGGACTCAGACGGCCCGGCTACTGCTGTACCCCCAGGGAGGGACTGGCTACAGCCAGACCACGCGGCAGCTCCTGATCGTGATTTCATGAAGGGGGCCCGTGGCGGAGGCCTGGGGATGGGGCCTGAGCAGCTCAGACCCTGCTGGACCCTCTGCCTTGAGCGGTGGGGTTCCTCCAGCCTTAGGTCTGCAAGCACCCCCATGCCCTCATTAGTTGTCTTGCCTGCTCCATCAGATGTCGGGGTCCAGACCTCCAGTCTCCTTGCCGGGGACCGTGTCTGTGCCTCTGCTCACTCAGCCACCAGTGCAGGGACAGATGCTCACTGGTGCTGGTTCCTGGAGGGCAGTCGGCAGGGGCTCAGCCGGCTCCAGCAGGGAGGGCTCTCTGTGCAGCGCAGAGGACCCGGGGCCGCCTTGGGGCGGTGTTTCCCCAAGTCAGAAGGCGCCACCCGCACTCTGTTCCTCATGGGAACTCAGGGAGGCTTCAGATGGCTCTTAGCACATGTGAGACTGACGGAGAAAGGAGGACACAGTGCGGGAGGCAGACTACCCCGAAACGAGGCGGCCCCTGGCTGTGTGCCCACGGAGGCACCGGTGAGGACCAAGCCTCCCGACTAAGTGAGACTCCGAGGCCAGGCCACTGTTCGCTTTCATCCTCGCAGCTGATTGTACCAACAAACAGTGGGCAGTCGGCTGTGCTCACTATCTGCACGAAGCTGCTGGGGCTGGTTTACCCATCTTCCCCAGCCTGATTAGAAGGGAGGCTCTGGCACCGTGTTTCTGGAAAACGGATAAGAAAAGCAGTGGTTGGGGCTGCTTTTCCTCTTGGGATTTTCAAATAAAATCAGAGACTAATCCCTCATCTAATACCAGATTAGTAAGGGCTGGGTTGGTACGTAGTCACTCCGTTTATGAACACAGTTAATATTTCTTTATAGAAAGCTATACTATTTTCAGAAGTATTTCAGACAAACATCCTAAGAAGACTTCGCAGGCTCAAGATGTTTACCTTGGACCTGAATCTTACTTCTAATTAACCAAGTCTTCAACAGTCCATCAAAGAATGCAGTTACCCGCCAAATTTCACACCTAAGGGGAAAAAATATTCCCAATAAAAATTTCCTTAAAAAAATCCACTCACTTTTGCCACTAAGACGTTCTCAACATGTTTAAATCAATCCCTTTCCATGAATACACAGAAAAATAATGTTCCAGATCCCCATGCCTGCCTCTGTAGGCCCCAGATTTCAGGGAGGCATTTGGTGTGACATGCAGTTTTGCAGCAGACACACACAAGCAGGATTCTGCACAGACCGATGGACTGAGTTCCCTGGGCTGCACACGTGTGTTCCTGGGGCACCAAGCGTTCTCTGGGGAAGCTTGAATCATTATCTTGTTTTAATTCACCTACAGAAGCAGCTGCTTACAGAGGGCAAAGCTTTCCTTCTCTCTGCTCACAAAGGGACTGGCCTCCCGGAGAGGCTCTGGGTTTTTCTCTTGCCTCAACATCCACCCGTTTGGACTTGATTTCGAGGTATTGGGTCAGACGTTGCTTTGCTTAGATGGAAGCTTCCAGGGGAGGGCTCTGAGCCCACAGAGGTTGAGCCCCTCTCTGTGTTGTTTTCTACTCCCCTTCCCTCCATCGTGTGCGGTACCAGGGAGACTCGTGTAAGGTATTAACTGGAATAAAAAGTTCATTGGATAGGTGTAACTGCATGTTTTTACCTGTAATTTCCTAAACTTTGGCTGTAAAGATAATTGGATCTTGGAATCATGTGCGCCTGGCTGTGCACACGCACACATACATACACAACTCTTGGGCTGTCACAGACCTGTGAGCAGAAACTTGGCCTTTTTTCTTTTGATTTAGCTTTTAGGCTGTCCTGAGAAAACAAAAGCAAAAAAATCTCGTGTTGGTAAACTAAATTCTGAAGTCTGTCCTATGTGTTTTGGTGGAATCAGGCACATTTGTGAAAAAGGCATAAAGCCCAGATCTCAACTTTACCACTTCCAAGGTGTGTGACCTTGGAAAAGCCATTCAACCTCTCTGGGCCTCTGTCTCCTAATCTGCGAAACGGTGGGAATGGAGCCGATGCTCTCAGCAGTCTATCAGTTTTTACATCCTGGGTGACTAGGGGCAGAAAGGACCCTCGGGTTCAAGACTCAGAATTACAGGTGTGCCTCACTGCCTCTGAGTGGCAGGTAACAACGGGAGTCAGGCAGGAGGCCCATGAGGACGAGTTTGTGTTTCTGAAAGACGGACTAGGAATGTACTGGTTTTCTTTTACTGACTTTCTTGGGGAAAGGTTTTTTATAGTTATTTGTGTGTTTCCCTTGCAATCTTATATCTGCCGTTGAGTAATGTTATTTATTTTGGTTTGACATCTAAGAGAGCAAGTATTTATTTTAGTATTTATGTTTAACCCATTTTCAGAAGAAATTTGAAATGACTTGAACATAAAACAAAGCATAAAAACCATTAATCCAGAATAAAAGGCAAGAGTGAAGAGAATAAAAGTACAGAAGCAGAGAGAAATTATATAAAAAAATCTAGACTGGGGAAGCTGTCACAGCTAAGCACACAACTTAGCTTTGAGTTTTCTAGCAGCCAAGGCAAAAACCAAAAGCAGTAGAATGTTGTTATCGATGTTAAATGTAGGGAAGCAGAAACCCAGGGGTAGTTGATAGTCCAAGATTGTTTCACTGAGATGAGTCCCTGAAAGTTCCTGGAATATTCTTGATCCCCCTCTGAAAGGAAGATTTTTGTGAGAGCTTAGAATCTTCTGCTGAAGTTCAAATCCAAGAGGCTGAAAGTTCCAGAGAGCCAAGAAATGTTAAAGTTTCCTAGCCAAAGCATAGATGGTATTTATTCCAGGAATTAAGAAGTGATAAAAAAAAGAAGTGAATTTTACTAAGAGAGGGTGTGTGATGAGGGAAAAAGCACAAGACCACTGGGTGGCGGCAAACAGTCCTGGATTTGAATTGCAGCTCTGCCGATGATCTTTGTGTCGTAGGGAGGGTCCCACAGTCTCTCTGGGCTTCAGTTTCCTCATCTGTAAAATTAGGGGGTTAAACTAGTCTCCTTTGAGATCTCGAATATGATGGGTTCTGCTTGTGTGACTGTAACAGGTATTAGGAGGGAGCATTTTCTTGTCCTCCCCAGTCAGACCCGCTTAAGGCCCACGCTCTGCGTGTCCTATATCCTTGAGACCTTCATACTCCCTAAATGGCTTCTTTTAATCTAACCTCTTCAAAGAAAAAAAAGATCTTTTCCGGTCGCGTAGAATTCTTCCACCGAAGCACGTTTGCGCGACCGAGGTGTGTGCGCAGGCCGCAGATGAGGCGCGCGGCGTGGAGAGCGTGCTGGTGGCCCCTTGGGCTCCAGCACAAGGCTGAGGTTATGCAGAGGTGTGTTTCCAAGAAGTTGTCACTGGGCAAAAGCATTGCCACTTTCATTAGGGGAGAAATGGTTTCAAATACTGGCTTTTGTTTTTATGGAAAATGGTGAAAAGTTTGAGGGAAAACCACAAAACTCTTTGCTTTTATTGAAAACCACAAAAATTGATTAATTAAAAAAAATATCCCAGTTTTTGCTGAGGGCTGAACTTTCTTCCTTGAAAGCCTCCACTTTACTTTTCTTGAAATATCTCCGGAGAGCCTTATGCAAGTTTTCCTGCCAGCCTGGCCGAGCCGAGCCCAGGCGCTCTGGAGCTCCGCACAGAAGCATATTCTTTGTGCCCAAACGCTGCCTTTTGGGGATGTCTTCATGCTCCGATCCACAGACACTGGCTTAGCTCTTCCTAAGTCCCCAGGGGCGTGGCACCCATGAAGCTGGGGAGCGTCCCCTGGGCGTCCCCTGGGCACCCGCTGCAGCCGCTGACCCTGACCTGGCTGTCTGCACGTCTCTCTGCAGTGCCTCCATTTCCCGCACAGACAGAAACCCACGTTTTGGCTCTGCCTGTGGGGGCCTTGGAAGCTGACCCCATGAACCGATTGGTCCCCCACCTGGTGGCTGGTGTGGGCTGCCCCGGGACAGGAGACAAGCTGCTTGTCCCGGCCGAGGTCTCTCCTGCTCTGCCCGCAGTGGACACAGTGCGATCCGAGCCGGCATACCGCTCCCTTCTCCTGGCATGTAGTTTTTCTTCATAAAGGCTGCTGGGTAATTCTCCTGTGCCACGAACAGGTAGCTGGTTTCTGGCACTAGAAGAGACTCGGGTCGGACCCCATGTGCCTGGCATCTCCGCCAGCAGGTTCGTCGGCCCTCTGGGCTCTGGCCTTTCTGTCAGACGGGGACAACGACTGGGCCCCCACAGGTCTGTTGTGAGGGCTGAACTGAGCAGTGCTGGGCACACAGTGAGGATTTTAGAAATCACTCTTTCTATCCTCCCAGCGGAATCCAAGTCCTCACCTGATGCTGCAAATGGGGAGGCTGTAACAGGCTGCAGCTCAGCCAAGTGTGAAGGGGTGCTCATCAGCAGCCTCCCTGGCCTAAGGCAGCGGCTGTGGTCAGCTTCCGGGGTTCACCCCAATACCGCTGGTGCTGCTGGCCACCCACACCGTGGTGTTCACCTGCCCATGAGTTAGGGGGCCGTGTAAGCCGGGCACTGTGCCAAGTGCCCTCCAGGCCCGGCCGCTTGGCAGGCCCAGCTCCAGGGAGCATCAGTCCCCTTTACAGACGGAGCGCCTGAGGGGTGGAAAGATGAGCCCCACCAAGGTCAACAGGCAGAGGCTGCGAGAACTTGAGCCTTGACCTCAAAACCTCCGGGCTCAACCGAAGCGCTGTATTCCTTCGGTTTCTCTTATGTGAGTTTAAAACCAAGAAAGTTGCATTATGTAAAAGTAGAAAGAAAAAAGGAGGCCTCAGAGGCAAGCACTGCTCTGGTCCGTGCACAGTAGGCGAGGCCAGTGGAAGGTCCGGTCCTCCCTCCATCTGAGAAGGTCTCCTCCGGCCTCACACAGGTCCTGGGGATGAGGGAAGGGCCCGCCCGCGATGGGTGTCCCTTCCCCGCCTTGCTCAGTGCGTGACCTAGAGTGTGACAGCCTGGGGGCCCAGTGCCCCAGAGCCCAAGCCCAGATCATACTGAAGCCCGGAAGGGACTCGGGATTGCTTCTCTCACTCCTTCACTTTCACCCTGAAAGGACGCCCAGGACGGATCTGCTCCCGAAAGCTCCCCCCACCCCGTTCTCCCCTGGGTCACTGCTCGGAGCACAGCCCGCCTGTCCCTGGGTGAGGAGAGCCCTGCTCCCCGGGCCCTGGCCTGTATTTCATTAGCTTTCACGCTGAAGGCAAACACTGTGTGATCCTGGGCTCTGGGTGGCTTGGAGCAAGTCTCCCTTTTGCTCTCTTACCTGGTTATCTTTTGAGAAAACACTTCATTGTTCAGATTCAAGAATAACACGCTGTCCTACCCAGTGTCATTTAACTATAGGAACATGCCTCTAAGCTGCTTGCACATCTGATGATCAGATTTTCTCTTGTTCCCAACTCCGAGCCCATAGGCTCCCGACCCCCGCCCGTTCTGCCCCGTCTGGAAGAGCCCCCTGCCACTCCGTGTGCTCCGGGCGGCTGAACTGCTTCTAAAGCGCAGCTGACTTTCCCAGTCCCGGCTGCCTGACCTGCTCAGCCATACGATACTCAGATCCTAAATTCTGGGTGTCCCTAACCCCTAATTCCTCTCTACTTGGATGATAACTGTGGGGCAGAGCCATCACCTCATTTCCTTCATTCTGATCTGGTCATGTTAAAATATAATTTCAAAAAGGTAAAATCACAGCTCTTATGCAAATATAAAATGAACACACCGAGATGTTTTATTTAGGTCACTCATAAGTAAGACATTCAAGCCTGTGCAAAGGGGAGTGTGTGCAGCAGGCGTGTCCTCGGCATCACGAAGAGGGAGATGAAGAGGCGCACACTTAGTTTGTGTCTAGAGGACAGCAGGTGCTCGGGACCATCCTCTGTACAGGGAGAATGAATCACATCCTTACGGGACAGAATTCATTTGCACTCCTGGGACAGGGATCTTTCGCGTTGCTCTGTGTCCTGCAACAGCAAGGGCTGTGGAATAGCCTCTGCTTGGAGACACAGGCGGCGCCGGAGGGCCCGCTGGGCGTTCCCAGCACTCCAGTCAAGTATCGATTGATATTTCCATTCACCTGTCAGTTTGACTGTTCCACAGTGTCTCACCATTTTTCTAAGCATTTATTTAAATCTATTTTGAATGTTCATGGACCATAGGTTCTGCACCTCGTTTTGGGAGAAGCTCAGGAGGACACGGTCAGGTAAAGAGCAGAGGAAACCACTAGTTCAGTGCAAACCTTCTAAAAAATGACACTGTAGTCCAGGAAGTTCTTGGCGCAAAGGCCCTCTGGGGCTCCGTATCTCCTGCACGATGGTTCCCAGGCACCCCCACTTGACATCTAAGCCTTTACACAACCTGGCTGTGATGCACATTTAACTCTTCAACGACATGTGTTAATATAATATGAGGCTATGGCAAAGAATTAAGACTATAAACTATATAAAACAAAGAAGATTATGAGTGAAGACCCAAATCTTTATCGTGGACACACAATGAAGGAATAACTGGTTGGCGACCGTTGGTCCCTGGATGAGGTCGGCTTGAAGTTCATTTGAAAACTGCTTGAGAATCAGAAATGCCGATGCCTTCCCAGGAACTTGTGAGTGGCACCATGTAAGAAGGTTCTGCCTGGACCCGGTGTGGGGCAGGTTTTCATTATTGTTTCTCTAGAAATGTCCTTGATGTATACAATCATGTTTACATCCACGACTATGTCTATATAGTCTTAAACATAAATGGTATCATTTTCTACCCATACCACTTTTTCAATACTATCGTTTTTGCATTGACCATGTGTCCCAGATATTGCTAGGGACAGGATATATGTAATATATCTTAGGTCACTTTCTGTATCAGCACAGACATATCTACTCACTCTGGCCCATGATACAAAATATCCCACTGTCTACGGGCACTATAATTTTTTTTTTTAGGGCTATTCTAAGGATTTTTTAAATTAAGGTATCATTGATATACACTCTTATGGAGGTTTTACATGAAAAACAATGTGGTTACTACATTCACCCACATTATCGAGTCCCCCCCATGCCCCATTGCAGTCACTGCCCATCAGTGTAGTAAGATGCCACAGAGTCACTATTTGCCTTCTCTGAGCAACACTGTATTCCCCATGACCCCCCACACACCGTGTGTACTAATCATGACACGCCTCAATCCCCTTTTCCCTCCCTCCCCACCCACCCTTCCCCACCCCTCCCCTTTGGTAACTGTTAGTCCATTCTTGGGTTCTGTGAGTCTGCTGCTATTTTGCTCCTTCAGTTTTTTCTTTGTTCTTCTACTCCACATATGAGTGAAATCATTTGATACTTGTCTTTCTCCGCCTGGCTTATTTCACTGAGCATAATACCCTCTAGCTCCATCCATGTTGTTGCAAATGGTAGGATTTGTTTCTTTCTTATGGCTGAGTAATATTCCATTGTGTATATGTACCACATCTTCTTTATCCATTCATCTACTGATGGACAGTTAGATTCCTTCCATATCTTGGCTATTGTAAACAGTGCTGTGATAAGCACAGTGATGGGCACACTATGATACATTTACCACTACAAATTCTGGTTTACTTTCTTACTCCACGATTTCTCCCAGAGCCAGATTAATTCAGTATCATTCCTTAAAAATATCTAACCCACTTCTACTAATATGTTTTTCCATCCAGTGTAATTACATTCAAAACACAGGGATGGCCCAAGCAGAGGAACCCCACCGGTGTGGGGTGCTGTGTCCCTGCAGGTGGGGAGGACTGTCCTGCCCGTCTGACATGCCTGTCCCATCCGTGGACCTCAGCCATCCTGTAGGGCCCAGTTCATTTTTGATCTAACATAGGAGGCCATCCTCAATGACGGTTACTCAAGTGTAATTTTCAAAAAGTTAGAACTGTGTCAGGCACCTGCTGACCAGCTCGTCAGTTGCGAGGCGGTGGGAAAGGACGTGCCATGCAGCCGCTTACCTGTACAGCGTGCTCCTGGCGTGGGGTTCCTCTTCCCGCCCCCCCTCTATCCCCCTCTTCTGTCCCACAGTGACTGTGCTTCAAGACAGGCCGTGGGCACTGAGGATTCCGCTGTGGGTAGCAGGCTCTGTTGGAACTTGAGTCTGGGGGAGCATGAAGCGCACGTGTAAACGGAACAGTGCAGTTTGAGGTCCGTGTGCTAAGGGAGGAGCACGGGGTGCTTGCTGCAAGGTTGCGCACCAGGGCTTTCGGGGGGCCCTTTGTCAGGGAGCTTCAGTAGGAGGCTTAAGAGTGTGAGCGGAGCAGGGTGGACGCCTGGCCCCATGGCAGAAAGGAGCCAGTGAGGGCACAGTGGGCAGGCCTGGGTCGTGCTGCCCACCTCGGTCACAAGTGCATACTTGATGGGACATTCAGTGGGAGCATAGTTAGTAGCAGCCTAGGTGTCTGGGCTGCATTTGCAGGGTGTCTTGTAGGAGCCGATAGACTGTAGTGGTGAAAAGTGGGGAGTCTGGGAGTCCAACGTGGGTTCAAAACTGGCTGCATCACCTGCTGGCTGTGAGGGGGGCTGGGGCTCCAGCTCTCTGTGCCTTTGCTTTCTCACCAGTAAAATGGACGAGAGAACAGTTCCTCCCACACTGGGATGTGTGGGTGACCGAGTCAACCCCTGCTACGTGCCTGGAGCAGCTTCTGACCTAGAGCGTGCTCTGTGCCGTTTGTTACAGCGTCTGTGTCACACACCTTTGCTCTGAAGGGCCCAACGAAGCAGACTTAAGGTTGTGTTTTAACAGGCACGGTGAGAGTGGGGGTTGCTGATTTATCATGGCGTTTGCCCAGCGCCCTCCTTCTCCCGGTTTCTGTGGTTGAGGCCTGCCAGCAGTGGTGGCCCGTCCTGTAGTCTGTACTCACTGCGGCATAGGGAGGGGATGTCAGTCATCTCGTGGGGATGTGGATAAATACAAGATAAATATTTTTCTCCATGCTGGTGAGTTTCCCAGGCAGAGGATGGGAAGGCCAGAGGTGGGTGCCCTCCTCGCCGACCCAGTCGGCCTCACCCTCCCACCTGGGGCCTTTGCTGGGCCTCTGTCCTCTACCTCCGCGCTTTCCGCACCATTTGTCTGGTCAACTTCCACGGTGTTTTGATTTTAACTCGTGTATCACTTCAGGTCGCAGGTCAGCTTCCCCACCGCCACCCCCGCCCCACATTGCAAGCTCTCTTTCCATCAAGACCCTTCTCTCGTGGTACTTCCGGAGGCTGGAAGCCCCCTGGCGTGCTTATTCAATTCCCGTCTGTCTCCCACTTTGGGATTAGTGATGCCGTGAGGGCCGCAGGTCTCCGGCCCGTCGTGGTGTACCCCCACCTCGTACTGTTCGCGTCTGGTGCACAGTAGCGCTCAGTGTGTATTTGCTGACTGACTGGATATGCGAATGGCTTCTGGGAGGAAAAAAAAAGCAGGGTGGTGACTTTTTTGTGGCCTCCTGGACGTGATTACTTGGGTCAGAGAATGGGCTTTTGACCACAGGTTGGCCAATCAAATTCTCTCCCATGGAAATTTGGGATTTGCAGACACTACTCTTTGGGGGTGACATGAAGAGTAGGTGCATCACTTGGGAACATTCATATTCCACTGTGTGCACGGAGGACTAGAGAGACTGGGGCTGGAGTCAGGGGGGGGCAGGGATCCCACACAAACTTGGGGGTGCAGAGAGGGGCAGACAGACTGGGAATGTCTGTCCTGATTTCCAAAGGCCTCTTATCCCTGGTTCCAGCCCTCTGAGTCCTGAGTGGTCCACTAACTACCTATGTCATCTCACAACAAACCCCTCTCTTCAGGGCAAGCTCGTCAGGTGAGTTTCTGTCTCCTGCTATTCCCAGGCACTTCATCAAGACCCGTTCGCTCCCCAAAGCCAGATAATCAGGGAGCAGGCAAAAAGGAGGCCCTGAATGCAGGCAGCCTCGCACACAGGGTGTGGATGACCTTCTGCGGTCCCAGAGTGAAGTTTCTCTTTCCCCTCCCACTGCGCGGCAGCCAGCGGTGAAAGGGGCTGGTTTCTCCCCATGACACATGCCCTGGGCTCCAGAAGGGGATTTGCAGAACTCCATAAAGAGTCCTACCAGCCCAGAGGGGCAGGGTCCTGACACGCATTCCACCCAGGACTGGGAGGGGCTCCTCGGGGCAGGGCAGACCTCCTTTAGTGACCCGCCAGGGCCAGGACGCCAGGCTGGCCCCGCGAGCTTTTATTGGCCCTAACTTTCCACTTGGACCTGCGTGACTACTTCAAGCTTCCCTCCAGGACGGCGCTGGCTCCCCGTCCACATTTACACCTTATAAAGCGCCACTGTGACCCGACTGGGGCTGCTTATGTGAGGTGATGCACGGCCCCTGGGGACAGAGGGTAAATAACTCAGCAGTGTTGCCTTGCACTTTCCCAGCTTTCTTTCAGTCTCAGAAGAAATAAAGCAACTAACTTAATGACGTTCTTTAATCTTCTGCACCAGTGGCTTTCTTTATAAGGTGTTATACAGAGTCCGTGTAAATCCAGACCCTGCAGTGGGGTCAGTGTTTCTCAACAGGTGCTGGGTGGGTTTCGGGCGAGATGTTCCCACCCCCAATCCCCAACGTCCTGAACCAATACAGAAACAAGAGCTGATTTTCCAGCACAGCTCTCCCCTCTAAGCCACATAGCTGCCCATGGCCAGCTGCTAGGACCCCGCCCCCACACCCTGTTCCCACTCCAGCTTGACTGAAATTAAGTAAAAATGGGAATTTCTTGAAATGATGAAGCCCGAGCCACGGAGCAGCGGGAGGGGACCCGGGTCTCTGTGTCAGCTCAACCAGGGGAGCCTGAGAAATGTCTGCCTCTCTCAACCCATTTCTCTCTGCCTGTCCCTCGTTTCTCTCACTCTCCAAACCAGCTTCCTCCACATGGGGCAGAAGTGACCGCCTCTGAACCATTCATCTCTTGGCCACACACGAGAGGGACTGTCCTGTTCCTTCTCCCCGTGACTGTGAGAATCTCAGGGAAGCTCTCTGCTTGCGTCATAGGTTCTCCCCTGGGTCAGTCAGCTGTGGCCATGGAGGCGGAGTCATGAAAGGCTATGGCTGCCCCATTAAAAGGAGGGGTCTGAGAGGAGAAACAGGTGACTTATATCGGGAGGAGGGGTCAGGCCTAGAAGAAAGGAGGGACAGCTGGGTGACAAGACTAGAGACTCAGTGCCCCTAATGTGGTCCTGCTACTACCTGGTTGCTGAGCCCTTGAGGGAGACTGGAGCCCATAGCATCCCTGGCTGGCCCCCAACGGGAGCCCAGTGACCCCAGTGTCATCCTGGCAATGAGGGCATGAATGAAGGATCCAGGGTGGTGAAGAACTTGTCCACACCTTCATCTCAACCTTCCTGGACCCCATTACTGCCCAGCCTCCAGGCCAAAGGATCATCCAAGCTTGGGTTCCCGGGATTCTTATCTGTGAAAGGGTCCGAGGGTCCGTAACGCTTTCTATTCGCCGGATCTTTTTGTCGCCAGGTTCTGATGTTTGAGTCACCTTGGAGCCCTCTGCGCCCCGTGTGTGATCTGGTATATACACATGCCTTTCTCTTTAAAAAATTTTGATTTTGGTATCATTAATACACAATTACATGAGCAACATTATGGTTACTAGACTCCCCCTATTATCAAGTCCCTCCCACATACCCCATTACAGTCACTGACCATCAGTGTAGTAAGACACTGTAGAGTCACTACTTGTCTTCTCTCTGCTACACTGCCTTCTCTGTGTCCTCCCCCACCCCCCTACATTATGTGTGCTAATTGTAATGCCCCTTTTTCCCCCTTATCCCTCCCTTCCCACCCATCCTCCCCAGTCCGTTTCCCTTTGTTACCTGTTAGTCCCTTCTTGGGTTCTGTGATTCTGCTGCTGTTTGTTCCTTCAGTTTTTTCCTTTGTTCTTATGCTCCACAGATGAGTGAAATCATTTGGTACTTGTCTTTCTCTGCCTGGCTTATTTCACTGAGCATAACACCCTCTAGCTCCATCCCTGTTGTTGCAAATGGTAGGATTTGTTTTCTTCTTATGGCTGAATAATATTCCATTGTGTGTATGTACCACATCTTCTGTATACATTCATCTACTGATGGACACTTAGGTTGCTTCCATTTCTTGGCTATTGTAAATAGTGCTGTGATAAACCTAGGGGTGCATATGTCTTTTTCAAATTGGACTCCCACATTCTTGGGGTAAATTCCTAGGAGTGGAATTCCTGGGTCAAATGGTATGTCTATTTTTAGTTTTTTGAGGAACCTCCATGCTGCTTTCCACAATGGTTGAACTAATTTACATTCCCACCAGCAGAGTAGGAGGGTTCCCCTTTCTCCACAGCCTCGCCAACATTTGTTGTTGTTTGTCTTTTGGATGGTGGCCATCCTAACCAGTGTGAAGACACATGCCTTTATCTTTATCTGCAGTGCCAAAATCTCAAAAGATCAGACCATGAAAACATTTTCCTAAGCTTGCCGTGAACTGATTGGGTAGCAAAACTTGACCCGAACTGATGTGAGTCTGTTTAGGTCTTTGTTTGTCCCATTTAGTGAGGGGGACATTCATATGTTTTGCGGTAGAAGTATTAACATATTGCAGCCAGAGTGTTAAGACAAAACATGTGTACCCCATTGCCTTTCTAAAATGCCTACATCTCTGGACTCTGAAATATATCTGGCCCCAGAGGTTTCAGATAAGGCACTGTGGGCCAGTGATGGTCGTGCACTCTCGGCATAGTGCTAGAAACATTATATGGGGGGAAAAATCGACCAGTTCTCCACTAAATGCTATAAGGCAGAGAAAGCCCAGGACAGAATGTTTGGAGCAAAGTAATCCTCCCATAAGTGTCAGCTCTTCACGTGCCATGCTTTAGGTGCCAGATCTTTGCAGCACTGCTCTGAGGCCGGCCTCGTCACCACCTAGCTGAGACTGGGAGGTGAAGTAAGGTACTGCCTGAGGTCACAAAGCTCAGAATCCACCGTGATTGGCTGATTCCAGAGCAAACCCTTCTCATTACCATGCTACCTGCTGTGCAAGGCCCCAGGGTGTGCTAATCCGTCATGTGACCATGAGCTTCATGCCTACCCTCTTCAGATTCAGGGAATAGAAGCTAGCATTTAAGTGCTAGCATGGTTCTCAGCAGTTCGTATGTGTTACCTAATCCAGTTCTTGCGGCAGCCCTAGGAAGTGAGTGACCTTCTTATTTCCGCTTGAAAGCAAAGAGACTGAGGCACAGAGGGGGTAGGTGACTTGTCCTAGGCCATACGACTAGAAAGTGAGGAAGCCTTGATCAGCGTCTTCCGTTTGCTGCGGGTCTGTGAGCTCATCCCTGCTGCTGGGCCGCTCCAGAGTGTGGAGGGAAGCGCCTGTCTAAATGGGCCCTTCTGTCCGTAGCCCCCCTCGGCGTTTCGGTCTCCACGGCCCCAGGGCTGAGCACCGTGGGAGGCATTATTCTGCGTTATGGTGGCTCAGGCAGGCTGAGTGACTGGCAGAGGGCACGCTGCCGAATGTGGGGTGCTGCCTTCTTGCACTTCTGGAGGCTGTGGAGTCGAGTCTAAGGGAACTGCAAGCAAGGACTCAGGCCGACGGAAGCGTCCTTTGATCACAGGGACCATGTGCATCCGCTGTCGCAGCCACTGCTTGGTGGAGAGAGGCTGGTTTCCTGCTGAAAGGAGCGTGGGTGTGACGTCCAACACATTACCACAGCAAACCGGGGGTTTCTCAGCACCAGGCGTCAGTGCAGTTACACCGCGAAATGAGGGACAGGAGCCTCTTGGAGGAAGAGCGCCCGACTGCTCGTAAGCAGTCTTGCCAAAACATCAGACCTGAATGTGAGCAGGCCTCCTGATCTAAACACCAATTTACAAGAAACACAAAGGACAGAAGAACAGGCTGAGCGACACCATGGCGATGCACCCAGCCAACCCAGATTGTGGGGGAACCCGTGGGGCCAACGATACAGGGTCTTCAGTCAGTCTCCCCCTTAGTCATTCCCTTACCCTCTCCATACAAATGTGCACACCCAGGGCTAGCACTTGGAGGTTCTGTGCCTCAGTTTCCCCGAGAACAAGAGCATCCACTTTACACACACACACACACACACACACACACACACACACACACACACACACGTATGCCTACCTACTCTATGTCTGTATGGACATATATAGACAAATATACACACAAGCATATGTATTTATGCATGCATATTTGTGTGTATTTATACATACCTACATGTGTGTATATATAGAGAGAACAAATATTCTGTAATAAAAAGATTTAAAAGTCATATCAAACAACTGTAACTTTTGGCCTTATTTGGATTCGGATTCAAACAAACTGTTAAAAAATGATTTACAATATTACAAGAAATTGGAAATGTGCACCCAAATCTGGTGACATTAGTTGTGTTTTAGGTGGACGACAGTGCTGGCATCTGGGTAGGCAGAGGACAGGGGAAGCACCACTGGGCAGGAGTTCATCATCTTTGAGGCTGGAAGCTAATGTTGGGTACATCGGGGTTAATTGTATGTTCTTTATACTTTTTGCATATGTTTGAGTTTTTCTGCAACAGCACATAAAGGAAAAATATGGTTACTAGCCCCCTAAAGCAATATCACCTGGGAAACAGTCCAGCAATTTAAGGGTCAAAACGTCAAAGTTTGTTCTTCCAACTTGTTCCCTGTGTAGGTAACCGCTGGCTGAGAATCGATGTATATTCTTCTAGACTTTCCAACATCTATATAAACAATCACATACATTTATACTTTTTTACACAAATGGGATTATGCCATACTTACAGGTCTGCAGCCTGCCTTTTTCACTCAACAGTCTATCAGGGCCAGTTCTTCATGTCATCTCTCCATTTCTTCTTTTTAACTATACAGTATTCCTTTGTATGGATTTACCATAATTTGTTTAACCATTCCCTTTGGGTAAACCTCTGGGTTGATTTGAGTCTTTTGCCATTACCAGTCGCACTTCAGTGAGTACCCTTGCACGCATAACATGGTGCGTTTGTACAAGGATGTCTGTGGAATGAATTGCTGGAAGGAGAATTGCTGGGCTGGAAGGCGTGCCGCCAAACGCCCTCAGAGACTCTTCTCTGCCAGTGGGAATGAGGTGGCCTGTGTCCCTGTTTTGCCTTAAAAACTCTATTGATTTCCTCCCTGATCATGTAGCAATATGTGCAATTTGAAGGAGTTTGGAAAATACATAAAAATGGAAGAAGAAAGTAAGCATCAACCGTATTTCTGTGCTTTGTTTCCATTGCTGTTTATCTAGATTGTTTCCAAGTTCCTGCTAGTGAACATCTTTATCCATACTTTGCTCATTCCCTTAGGAGATACTTGGCCAGAAGGAGTTATAGAGTAAAACTTTTTTGGTTAATTTTAAGATTCTTGCACTGTACCATCAAAACAAATATGAGAATGTGTGTATAAATTCTGAGCACCATGGCAACGTACGAGCTCCTGTCTCGGTAAATCTGATCCAGCCCATTGAAGAACTGCCTTTGTCTCTGTTGCTCATTTGCAGGAACAACTTAGACTGTGCTCTTTCATTTGTTCTCCTTTTGGTTTGTGGTGTTCAGTTAGGGTTATGGCTTAATTACTAATGTGGGTAACAACACAGACCCTCGTTGGGAAGACGAGTCTTAACGATGAGAGATTAGATTAGATACAGGAATTTAGGTTTTATGAAAGGTGCCACATGACGATGTGATAGGTGAAGAGGAGGGAGGGTTCCTGAGGGCTTCCTGGCAGAGGTGGTGATGGAGCAGAGCCTTGAAGGATGAGCACAGGGTAGCAGGAGAATGGGGCCAGGTGGGAACACGAGGGGTGGTGGGGCACAGTGTGCTTCTCTCCCCATCTTTGGCCTGCGGTTACTTTCAGGGGTATCTGTCACCATAGCGAGGGCCTCAGACACAGCTGGGCAGGGAAGGAGCTGACCACCGTGCAGCCAAATGAAGAGCCTGGGCCTCTGGTGGGATGAATTCAGTCTCGCGGGGCAATTTTGTTTTGAATAATTAACTCACAAAGCTGGGAGATTTCATAACAAAGACAGAAAAATATGGAAAAGTACTTTCCAGTAGGGAAAAAAAATGAGAACTTTTCCTCCAGTTTCATTAACACCAACAGGAATAAAGCTCATGAACGTTCTACAGCATCTCTGTTTCTCAGTGGAAGCTTGCGGGGTGAGTGTGTGAAACATGAAGAGGGGCCGGTGAGTAGACTGCAGGGTGGCTCTGCCGCGCAGGCCAGGTCGGGGCCCAGGCCCGGCAGCTGCCCTGAGACGCCTCCCGGCACTACGTACTCCCATGGGGCTGGTCTTGTGGCCGGGCAGCTGTCCCAGGAGAAGGTATTCAGCAGGGGGCAGCAGGGGCCTTGCTGCTCTGATGGCACAGGGGTCAGGATGCCCTGGTGGGCTGGATGGGCAGATGATGAGGCCATGAGCTGAAATCAGGACACACGCAGATGCTTTCTGGAGATCCGTGTGGGTGGCGGCCTGAGAGTGAGGCCCGAGAGGAGCCGGTAGGTTCGTCTATAAATTAGGGTGCTCCGGGGCTCAGCGGACCAGCCAGGCTGGTGTCCAGTAGTTAGTGTTCTGGACAAATTCCTTAGTCTTGTAAAGTGGCTGTAATGATGCCCGAGTCACAGCGATGACAAGTCAGTAGAGGGACGTAGGTGGGGCGCCCTCTGGTCGCCGGTGCTGTGTGATGACCACCTGGCCGAGGGGCTGTTGCTGAGCCTTGGGGTTCTGTGAGCCGGCCGGGTGCGCCGGTGGCTCTCCCAGGGTTGCGCTGGGATGGGGGGCAGCTGGGGCCAGGGCCCGCGAGCAGCATGGCCTCTCTCATTCAGCAGGCTGGCCTGCGCTCTTCCTGCAGGAGACTTGGGGCTCCAGGGGCCAGGCCCTCCTCATGCCTGGGCTCGGACAGCCCCATGTCGCCTCCTCCAGGGTGTCAGCCAGAGGTTACAGGCCCAGTCGGGTGACAGGAAGGGGGCACCAGCTTCACCCGTCATGGGCAGGGCAGGGGAGTTGTTGGGAGGCCTGCTGGGGCTGCGCCATGACTGTGGTTAAGTAACTTGGGCCTGAGGCCCAATGCGCCTGCCTGTTGCCCCTGCCACACCCTTGGGATACCTCTCCCTGACCTCCTTGTCACCCAGTCACTGAAGAGTCACACTGGCGTGATGGGGCTCCCGGGACTGGTTCCGGAGCGTTTTTACCTGCTGGGGCTGGGCCTGCCTGTCACTGAGTATTCTGAATATCACTCTGTGGGAGAGTCTCTCCTTCTCAAAGTGTACGGTAAGTGGGAACTGCTTTCATTACTACTAGGGCTGTTTCGGTGTTATTTTAAGACAGGGGATGGGGGCAGTGTCCAGAGATTGTGCCTGTGAGAAAAGTGGCTATGCTAGCCATCTCTGCAGGTCCCCGTGATTCAGCTTTCCTTTTGGAAAAAGCCCTAGCAGGCGAGAAAGAAAACCAACGCTTCCTACCTGACCTGGCACTCGGTCAAGGTGATCAGGGCCTCCCACTGCGAACTGAAAGTGGGCAGGATGGCATCAGCAGGAAGGGACCCTGTCCTGGCAGCAGCCCCCTGCTTCCTCCTGCCCTGACGGCATGTTCCTGGGCAGCCTGCACGCTGCTCCAGACCCGGGCCTGGTCCCAGCTTCCAGCCTGTTTCCTGAGCTTGCTGACAGAGCTGTCTGCACAGCTCTTGGGCGCACATTCCAGGCAGTCCTGACTGCGAGGCGTTTCTCCAGGCCCGACTTCAACAAATACAGACAGCCCACCACAGTCCAACCCGCTCTCGACGTGGGGCTGGCACCTCACGCCTTGGCGGTGAGGAGCGAGTCCCTGTGGCCAGGGCAGCAGATGTGGGCCTTCCGAGCAGCGTCAGCCCCACAGGCGGGAGGAGGCTGCCTGGAGGGGGTCAGCCGGCCCACTGGGGGTGGCAGGCCTTGAGGCTGAGAGGGGAGCTGAGCCATCTGGGGTCTGTGACGTCTGCGAGTGCAGACGGGGGTCCCTCCTCCCTGGCTGGGGGGGAGTCATTCTGCTGGGGGAGCTCATTGGAATGTCGCAACGCGCTCTGTGATTCCCATGGCCGTGGCCCAAAAGCAACCTCCGGGCAGATGGGAAACTCGGCCTTTTTGTATGAACTTGAAAATCTGCCTTTTTGTATGAACATGAAAATTCTTTGAAGACTGCTCATCTCTGTGTCCTGTTTGGAACGTTAGGAGGCTTGAGAAAAGGGAAGCCGTCTGTTCCATTAAGGCATCAGGCCTGGGGGAGAGAAGGATGGAATCTGACCTTCCTTGGAAGTCCACAAGAATTAAACCTGCTCAGAGAATGTTTCCTATGGAGAATGGCTGATGCCTGGAATGTGTTCCCAAAGGTCTCATTTGGGGAGATTTTTATAAAGAAAATAACCTCACAGTTTGGGGAAGACAGTCATGTGTTGTTCTTCTTGGGACTTTACATCATTTGTTTAATCCAAGTCCACTCCCCCCACCCACGGCGGACGGGTTTGCTGAATCGTCTCGGAGCGCCAGCGCACTGGCCTTAGATTGAGATTCAGAATCCCTCGTAACACAGTTCTCTGTGCTAGTCAGGAAACCGGAGTGGCAGCCCTTTGGCCGTCTCTGGATCCCATGATCCCACACTCATTGCAGTTTGCGCAGGAACATTTCAGGCATCTCGATGCCCTCTAACAACGCCTGTCTCAAGGGTGTCATGCCATCTGCACAGCCTCATGCCATACCCCTTGGCTCTGTTTTACCCATGAGAAGACTTAGGAATGACTTGTGCAGAGCCTCTCCGAGTGTGGTTCTGGGATGGGGAACCGGGGTGCCCTCCGTTCTCCATGGTCTTGTCTTGATAAGAACACTGTCTCTAGTCTGCATTCCAGTTGTCTTATAATTATGTCAGAGGTAATTAATTTTTGGTTTTAATGGTATTTTATTGGCTTTAATTTATTGTAAAACAAATGAACTGGCTTTAAGGCACTGAATTAATTTACTGTAAAATAACAGTATGTTCCTGGTTTTAATTGATTGGCTTCCTTAACGTTTGTGTGTTACCCATCCATAGTCAGGACCTCAGGTCTGCGGCAGAAGGACATTCAGGGAGATCTCTCCCTTGTTTCCCTTATTGTCAGCCCCCTGCCGTTGGTCTGCATCCTATTTCAGAGTGATCTATCGTGACTGGTGCTCTGGGGCAGATGGTCGCCTCCTGGGCCTCAGCATCGGGCGGTGGACTCAGAGATACGGTCACAGGAGAGTCAGGGTGCAGCTGAACCCACAGAGCCTTTTGCTGTTGCTCGTTTTCTTTGTGGGATTAAAAAAAAATGACAAAAATTTTGATGTGCTATCTCAGTAGCTCCAAGAATCAGAGCAAAATGTAGGAAAAAGTTGATTTGTATGATGCTTGTTCCAGAGGTTTTGCAGATGTGGGCACATCTCCAGCCAAGGATATGCATTGCGAAGTGATCCGTGGCCTGCATTTGAGCCTACGCAAGCCAAACACAAGCACGGTGTCGTAGCTGCCCCTCAAGTACGCCGTAGTGAGTGACAGAAGGGTTGCCGCCCACTGCGCCCCCAAGCCTCACTTGTCCTGCAGAGAATGTGGAGCAATGGGGAGATCTGTGGGGTTGGACTCGGGCAGACCCAGGCTCACATCTCACCTTTTCCATGGAGCAGCAGGGTGGCCTTGGGGACACTGACCTCTCTGGGCCTCGGTCTTCAGATTTGTGCAGTGGAATGGCGGGAGGGTTAGGGACATAACAGCTCCAGAAATGTCCAGCATAGTGCGGATCAGAAGTCAATAAGCCGGCCTAAGAAAGGGTGGTGGGGCGCCACAGATAGCCAGGACTCCAGTGGGAGGGCAAGTTTTCCTTATACACGGTGACCCCCCCGTCTGCACCTGAGCTGAGAAGACGTTAAAATGCTCGAAGCACCTTGAGAACTAGGCTGTTTCCACGAGAAACCACATGTTGCGAGTGGTGAGCAGCGGTTCTGTCTCTCACTGCTTCTTCGAAGGGAAGTAGAGGTGGTTCCTGTCCAAGGAGGGCTACTGTCTTCGCCTGCTGATGGGTGCTTCAGGCCTGTGAAGTTTTACCTATAAATTTATGCCGTCAGTTTTATCTGTAAAATGTTCAGAGTGGTTTTGTTCTGGCTGAATTCCTGCTTTGGTTAAAAACAATAGCTATGGAGTCCAAATACATCCGGTTGGAATCACCTGTGCCCCTGGTGCAGTGTGTGACCTTGGGCAGGGCGCCTCCCCGGCGTCAGCCTCAGTTTTCTTGTCTGTAAAATAGGGATAAAAGTACGTCCCTCCTAAGGTTGCCTTGAGGATCACACAGATGCCCACTGTGCTGAGGGAGGGAAAGAGTCATAGTAGATGTTAGCTTACTTTGCCCATCACCACCTGGGCGTTTCCATGAAGGGGAAAAGGGGAAGTAATGTTTTGATGAAATTTGAGCAAAACTTGAAATTTGGATGAGACCCTCATTGGGGAGCAAGCTCTTTTAAGCACTGATACCCTGGAGGAGAAATTTCCAGTTTTTCGAATGCTGTCTGGGGCCTGCACCTGAAGAGAAAGGAGGGGGTGTTCTGAGTGGATCGATGAGAGTAGAAACTAATATTTGCTGAGACATTTCTAGAAGCACTTTATTTGCATTACCTCACCATGTCCTAACAGCCACCATGTGAGGTTTGACTCCAGGGACCACACTCCTGGCCTCTCTGCTTTGCTGGCAGCTGGCTTTGCAGGGACACTGTCCAAAGTGTACTTGTTTGGATGTAGCTGAGGATGGAGGATAGGGCCACTACGTATGGTTGCTCAGGTTGTGCACTGCACAACCCCAGGAGCTCCATTCACATTGCAGATATCAGAGATATGGGTGCTCATCATGACGCTTCCCAGCTGATGGTAGCAAAGTAACTGGTCCCAACAAAAGGTGTGTCATGACCATTTTCTGACACAGTGAGGAAAGGGCTCCTCTTCTAATTCACACTGCAGTTCTTATGGGTTAGTAGTGGCACAGGTATTAGGTGGAGTTGCTGTCTGCTTTGTCGGGAGGCATGGGGAAACTGGGGTTGTTATATGCTCTCTACGTCTGGTAGCCAAGTGCCTACAGCCCAGGATGACTGTTGGCGGGCATCCACAAGAGGCAGGAAGCACGGTGGTGAGGAGCAGGGATCAGAGCCAGTTGGCCTGGGCTCAGAATTCCAGCTCTGCTGCCTATTAGCTGTGTGTCTTTGGGTGACTTGCTTAACTTCTCTGTGCTTCAGGTTGCATATCTGTAAAATAGTGACTTGGGCAGTGCTCATCTCCCAGGCTCTGGTGAGTCTTCAACGAGTTAATATGTGTAAGGCACCTAGAACAGTACCTGGCCTGCATTAGGTGCTAGCTGGTTTTATTCAAGTGGCCAAAGGCCTTTCTCACAGAAGGTGAGCTGACCCCAGTTTTCAGAGCTTGTCTGCCACTCGGCTGCATACGATCACTTGTAAATTCCTGCATTTTCACAGAGGAGGAGGTGGCCTTACAACTGGGGCAACCTTCAGGAAGAACACCGAGATATTTAGTTCATGCCCCTCGCTCAAAAGAGGACTGATTCAGTGCGATCTGCGCCCCACCCTCCCTGCCCGATGGCACTGACTGCTTGTTTTTACCACCTAGATCTTGCCGCAATTTTGTAGATGGAATTTCATAAAGGGTTTTATATATTCTGTCATGATCATTAAGTTGGCAGTATTTAAAAATAGATGTGTTAAAGATATACAGCACAGGCTATAAAACACCCTCAACCAGCAGTAAAGTGGAACGGATCCATTCATTTGGGCTTCAGCTGAGTTTACCTTGTATTTTATTTTTTTTTAACATTCAAAGAACTGTAGAAATAGGTTATTGAGTAGGAAGTTGGCCAGGCCAGGGCTCTGTACCATGCGGGCACTTGTGAGCGCTGGCAAAGCCTTTGGAATTTGATCCTGATTGAAATGTAGTCATTTTTCCACCTGTGAAAACAGTTTTCTCCAGGGGTGGGGAGAGGGCTTACTCATTCCTACCTTCTCCATTAGTCTCAATGCCTTCATGTCAATGCATATATGATGGAGCCCCTGGAAAGTATTCAATCTGTTGGCTTGTGTTTCTGAACTTAAAAAAATTGTTTGCCCTGGTATTTTCCATCAGTCTGTGATGGAACGAGCCACGTGAAGTTGAACTCAGCATCTCAGGGTTGTGCAGAACCCCCGGGACCTGGCAGGTCTTAAACCCTGTGAAATATATGGATGAATGTACTCTGGTCAGTGCACAGAGAGGGTGGATGTCATGGTGGTAGGATGAAGACGTTTGGTGGGGAACTCAACATGACAGGCCCGAGCCAGGACCTGGAGGCAGAGCAGTGAACATGGACGTGGGCCGGCCTGGCCGCAGACCCGTGATTTCCCGGCTGTGGGATGAGGAGCAGGCCATCGACCTCTCTGAGCCTCAGCTTTCTCATCTACAAAATGGGAATGGTGATGTCCCCTTACGGTTTTCGTAAGAATTAAACGAGCAAGTGCAGATAGAACGTGTGAGAGATTCCATGTGTGCAGTCAGCGCTCAGTGTGTCAGCCGTTGGCAGTGAGGGTGCTGATGGGGGTGACGGGGCTGATGACAGGGGTCCCTTGTTCAGCTGAATGGGTGGGTGCCTTCTGGGATGATGTGAAGGATCTGAGCTGCTCCCAAATATTTTCCCTGCTTATCCCTGAAACCCCATGGCTGCTGAGTTGCCTTGTAAGTTACAGAATCTGATCTTTCAGCTCCATGTTGAGGAACTGCAATGACAGTGGCTTCCATTTGCTGAGTGCCATTGGTGTGCTGGTCACTTTACATGTATTAAGTGAAAGGTAGGCACCATGATCTCTCTTTTACAGATGAGGGACTTGTGGTTTGGAAATGTCACTGTGAGGGGACATTCCCTAGGTGACAACGTTTGGAAGTGGCAGAATTGGGCATGGGAGTCATGCGTTCTAACCCCCAAATCCATCTTCCCTTTAGAATGTCATGCTTGTTCACATCTGGTTTTTGTTTTCAGCCAACTGAGTAATCAACTAGCCAACCAACTAATGAACGATTTCCCACCCAAATAACATCCAAGCAATAATTAGTGAGCCAACCAACCAACCAGCTAATCCACAACAAACCAGCCAACCGACGAGCTAACCCACAACCCAACAACCAACCAGCTAACCCACAACCAACCAACCAACTAACCAACCAGCTAATTCACAACCAACCAGCTAACCAGCTACTCCATAACCTACCAACCAGCTAACCAGCGAATCCACAACCAGCCGGTGAATCCGCACCCGGCCGCCGGCGTCGCTGTCAGTCCCTGGTGGGCCCTGAGCCTGGAGGGGGGACGCGTTGTCTCCTCGAGAACCGCCTTGCGGGTGGGAAGCGAGGAGCCCTGTGCGGTGCCCGCAGCTGTGCTGCCGTGCGGGGCGGGGCGAGGCCCGGGTGCTCCTGCACCCCTGTCACTGGCTGGCATGGAGGCACGCTCAGTAATGTCACACGCACACGCACAGACTCTCCCCCACCCCCACCGTGGAATGAGCCAGGACCCTGGGAGGATTGGTGGAGCCTCATCAGGAGAGGCCCAGGGGTCGGATCCATCCTGCGGGCTTTGTGTGGGAGGAAGGCTGGCTGTTCTGGGGTCTGGAGAGCTCGCTCTGGGGCAGAGCCGCACCAACGCTTCCAGGGTTGCCGGCTCTCCCGCCGACTGCGCTCCCCGCCCCGTCCAGATGGGAGCATGCCGGATGGGAGCATGCCGTGGGGAAGGAGCCCTGGGCCGGGGTCAGGGGTCTCAGCCCAGCTGCGCCACTAGCACCCTGGGTGGCCTGGGACGGCAGGCCTCAGTCGCTCCCCCCACGCCCTCACTGTATGGAGGAGGGAGGCCGCCGCCCCGAGACCTGGGCCCTACCCTCCACGGCCCCTTCCAGCTCTGGATTTCCAGTCTTTTCTGGCTCCTCATTAAGAGTATTTGCATTTTCCAGTCCACATTCCAGCTTCCTCCTGTGAGCCTTGACCCCTCTGGCGGGGGAGTGGGCACCGTGTGAAATTCCTTGAGATGCACACGTCCAGTCCCCCGCGGAAGGGGCCGGAGGCTAACTGGCAGGCCCAGTGCATCCTGTGTCAGCCCCGCAGACGTGTGCCCCGGGCCGGGGAGCCGCGCACTGCCGGGAAATGCTCGCTCAGCCCTTCGTATCTGTTACAGGCCCCGCGGTTCACCGTCTGCTCGGAAATTGGCTAAGTGTTTTCTTACCCAAACTTGAGTAACCGCCGTTGAAATGTACGGTTGGAAAGTCTTGGCTCTCCGAACAGACCACACAGTGACTCGCCCGGTGAAACTCAATGCCCTGGGCTTACTGGGTTTTACCTAAGACACCGCTGCAGGAAGAAATGGGTTTGGAGGGGAGGAATGTCTTTCCGTCCATTTCTGAGGGGTTTTATTAGTTGGAGGAAGGCTGAGGGGTGTTGGTGTCACTGTGCTTCCTGGCCTGGGCCTGGCTTTGGCTTCGGGACAGGGAGAGGTCTGAGAGGGTGCGAGGTGGCACCCCTGGGGCCTGTCACCTTGGAGGCAGCCTGATGCGTGTGTGTGCTGGACGCTGGAGCCGGGGAGGGCTCCAGCCCTGGCCCCCCGTGTGTTGTGCCGCATTCTGGCAGGCCGCTCAGCGCCCAGTATGGGCCCCATTTTTAATCAGCCTCTTTCCCTAACACTGGCCAAGAAACAGCTGTAAAGTCAGAAAGAACGCTGGCGTCTGCTGCGAGCCGCAGAACAGAGCGGATGTTGTCCCGGTCGCCCGGCCCCTGCCTCCCGCCCTGGCTGACCGCACAGACGGCCCCAATCAATTCCCTGGGCTTCTCTGTGGTGTTTCAGGCGTTTGCTCGCTGCATTCTCGGGTCATTCACCCTTCAACTTTGCATGTCACCTTCCCACCCAACCTCTCCGGCTGACACAAAAGGGAATTTGGATGTGTGAGTGTGTGTGTGCACGCCCTTGGTAGATTCCGGCTTCCTTGAGCTGGAATGGCCTACTGAACAGCCACCATCCTGCTCGAGGAGACAGCTGGGCAGAGGCTCAGGGCCTCTGGGTTGTGTGTGATCAGCTTGTGGGTGGTTCTCTCTCTGGAATGCAGAAAACATGGTCCAGTGCCCACAAGCCTGCACCTCGCCTCTTGGTGACCCTTACTGTTAATGGGGCCCACCTTTCCACCCTGTCCCCAGGAGCTCAGAGCAATCCTGCCTGAAACTTCCCATCGGTGCTGACCATGTCCGTACATCCACCTTCTGCTGAAGTCACAGGGCCTTCCAGCCATCAGGGACTTAGGGTTTGTTCCCCTTCGTCAGAGAGGGTGGAATCTAAGGGACTTCCAAGGAGCAGTCTAGTGAGGTAAGGGCGAGGGTCTTGTCACTGTGCAACAGAGTGAGATTTGTTGTACAGCAGCGACCTGGAAGTTGAGTCTGATGGGGGGGAGCTGGTGCCCACCCCCACACCTGCAGGAAGAGCTGTCTGTGCACGGGCTCATCAGTCTCGGTGAGACTTTCTAGATATGAGGCTTAAAGTCAGATTTGTTTTTGCTGAGTGATGGAAATAAATTTGTAGAGCCCCTTGTGATGGGCAGAGCATTGCCACGACTTGCTGAAAGCTGGCTGCTTGCCAGGCACGTTGCTGAAGAGCAACATGTCAACGTCTTTTTCTGGTCTAGGAGGCCTCTTCTTTCCTGTGGCGTAAGGGATGGTAACCTCTGATTTCCCACAGGGGGTTTAGCCAGGAGGGTAACTGGGCAGCCAGAGAGGTGCCGGCACCTGCCCTACCCCCTTCTGTCTCCGTCATCAGCCCCACTGCTCTGACTTGGAGAGCTGAGGATTTCAGACGTAGGTTTGGGGGGTCTTGCAAACATGCCAAGGACGCCTAGCCTTGACATTGCATCGGTCAGTGGACAAAGGCCAGATGGGGTGCTCTGAAGTGAAGTACTGAGATGGAGTTTGGGTACAAGTCTTTGATTTTATTAATACTTTTGCAGTGAGTCAGAGGAAGCAGGACTGGGCGGAGGGAGCAGTGAGCTTCAGTGCGGCCTGACACAGCCTCCGCCGTCCAGCGGGCCGCTCGGAGTGAAGACCGCCCATCAGATGCGTGCATCAGCTTGAATGCCAGGCCCTCCCACTGACGCCCCGGGGCAGTCTGCCCTCTGCAGCTGGGGCAGACCCCGAAGGGCTGGGGCGCCAGCTGAGCACCTTCCCTGCAGCAGGTGACTTGAACACAATTTCATTCTGGACCAGCCGCCCTTCCCATGGTGCCCGAGGCCTCTGGGAGTTCGGTGAAGCTGGTACCGAAGGGCCTGTGATGGTTTCACATTTCAAACACATGTCTTTCTGAACTGAAATAGAGCCACAACCAAAAGTGGTCTTTGGTCTAAACTTGATGAGGAAACTGGCAGCCCTGGGTTGCCTTCAGTGGATGTGTCTGGGGTGGAACCGCAGCTGTCCCCCAGCTGCGGGACCTGCGGACAGACCTCCCCCTTGACCAGACCGCTCAGGCCCCTCTGAGCTCTCCTCCAGCTGGGCTGTCCTCAGGCAGGCTGTCAGGGGCCCAGTTTCAGCGAGAGCACTGCAAAGTCAGTCTAACACATCCGCCTCCGTGGATATCCGATCATCCTCTGCATGCGGCCGAGGCCTTCTTCCTGCGCCGTCCCCGGGTGATGGCTGGTCGCCCCGCCTGCCTTCGGCAAGAGTCCTGTTAGGTCAGTTTTACCAGAATCCCTCTCGTGAAGTTTCCTCCTGTTGGTTTTCTCCGCACCGACCCCCACCTGCCCCGCGGCTGTAAATCCTCGCTCTTCCTCATTGTACTGGGAGTGGAGTCGGGTCTCTTCCCTTGTTAGCACCCACCCCTGCAGGCCCTCTACCCGTTGCGGCGTCTTGAATGAAGCCTGCCCTACGGTCTCGACAGGCCGCACGGGCAACTTTACCTTGGGCATCACCGCCCTCCCATCCTCCTCCCACACCCTCCCGCCACCCTCCTCATCACCACCGTCCTCACTGTCACCACCGCACGGGAGAGGGGTCAGACCGCGGCCGCGCTCGGGGAGGAGGGGGCGTGCGGTGTCATGGTTCCCTCGCCAGCGTGCTCCCGGACCATTGGAGATGCCTTGCTCACGGCTGGCCGTGAATTCGATGCCTATAGAGCAGCTGGGATTACAGCTGGGCTTTGGGGGGATAAGGAAGCACAGCGTGGTGAGGCCCCCGTGAACTGCCCAAGGGTACCGGATACACGCTTCCACAGCCCGAGGTGACGGCGAAGGTGAGGGGCTGACCCAGCCCCAGGGCCCCCGGTTTGCACCCCCCGCCCCCCGGCCCTGGAGGGCTGTTTGCCTCCGATGTAGTGAGCTTCCTATTTCTGCACAAGGAGCCGCAGAATGGCTGTTTGCCAGGCAGGGAGAGGCCATGGGCCCCAGTGAGAAGCCTGAGGCTTGGAGTCAGACAGATCTGCGTTTGTGCCCCAGATGTGCCCCAAGCCACAGTCCCCTCCTCTGAAAAATGGCATGTCTGTCCACCTCTTGCTTCATTCGGCTGCCCTGAGGGCAGAGGCGGCAGAGCACATAGAAAACACTTGCTAAAGGTTTACTGTTGTAGTAATAAGTTTTAGAGGATTAATAGCTAAGCGGAGCCCAGGTCCCTGCACTCTCTGTCCCTGTGCTCATGCAGGACCACACACACTCGCCTCTCCTCCAGCACGCACACACTCACGCTCTCTCACACACACCGCCTTCCATCCTGCAGCTCCTGTCCTCTGCCGAAGGCCAGACATACCCTCTAGGTCATGTGTTCCTGGGGAAATCATTTCCTTCCTCCTCCAGAAGTCGCCTCATGACATCAGCTGAGGAGAATGAGCTCAACCTAGTGGCTCTCAGGGGCCAAACTTTGACCCGGTGGTTCGCCGTCTCTGGGCCTTTCTGAGTAACCAGACTCGCCCCAGCATACCTTGTCTTTGGGCCACCCAGTCTCTGCCTCCCAGCCAGGAAGCCTGTGGGTGGGCCCCCTCCCCTCTCCCCCCAGGCTGCCCACACACCACTGGGCGCAGCCTCTCGTCATTGTTAACCCTCTCAGAATGGAGGGCCCGGGGAGGGCGTACCTGCTCTCATCTTAGGCTCCCTGGGCCTCGGTCTCTCTTCATTGGCCTGGATAAGAAGCCAGTTTCTCTAGCCCTGCCTGCGTCTCCTGCAAGAAATGGTCCGCCTTGCTTGCTTTAAGGGGTAGCAACAAGCCCCTGATAAATACTAGAAGAGTAGATGATTTCCCCTGGTGAGTGGACTTGCCCCTTCCTGTGCCTCCCAAGGTCATGGGCATGCAGGGGTCATCTGTTGATTCTGCCCGCTCTGCATCCATCTCTCCCTCATTCCCTTCAAGGAATCACCTTCCCTGCACCCCCGGTCCACGTGGTTCTGGCGGGCACGAGGTTCAGCAGTGAGAACACTATCCTCTGTGGCCACAGTGATGGATTCAGAGATGCCCTCCGAGCCGCGTGAGTCTAGTGCGAGCCCTCTGGGAGGGGTCTCCTGGTGGGACACGGCGAAAGAGGGGCTCCCTTGGTCCTGGGATCACCATGCCGTGAGGATTCGAACCCGAGGCTGCCCGTGGCTCCTTGCCACTCGTGTGGGAGAACCTACCCCAAATGGAACCAGCACAGAAGAGACCAACAGAGGGAAGGAGAGAGGCCAGGATGGAGACTGTCTGAACCTCTTGGGCCATATTAATGGCAGAATTGACCCTCTAGTGAGCAGAGACAATTAATTTCCTGATTGGTGTAGTTTGATGGTTTGATGTACGCCTTTGTATCTATAACCTGAAGGGTCTTATTAATATAGGCCACTCGTATTGAGGTTGATGGATGCTTATGAATCCCCTTAAAATTGCTTAGAAAGTCAGATTTAAAACCAGAAGTTGATGATGATGGCCACAACAGTCATGATAGCTGGCACTCACTGAGCGCTTATCCTGTGCCAGAATTATACAAAGTGTTTTTAATATTTTTCTGCAATAAACCATTAAAATCACAGTCTTCCCACCTCTGTCATCATCATCACTGTGACCGGTTATGGACCGAGTTATTGTATCCATCCCACATTCACATGTTGAAGCCCTAACCCCAGTGTGACGGTGCCAGGAGGTGGGGAGTAATAGGCTTAGACGAGGTCACGAGAATGGAGCCCTCATGATGGGATTGGTGTCCTTATAACACAGACCAGAGCTCACTCTCTGCCAGGTGAGGACACAGCGAGAAGGCAACAGTCTACAAGCCAGGAAGAGGGCCCTCACCAAGGACCCAACCACGCTGGCACCCTGATCTTGGACCTCCCGTCCCCAGGACTGTGAGGAATGGATTTCTGTTGTGTGGGCCACCCAACTGGGTATTTTGTTGTGACCACCCAAATGGGCAAAGATAGTCACCACCACCACCACCACCACCTCCTCCTCCACCACCATCACCTCCACCACCACCACCACCACCACCACCATCACCTCCACCACCACCACCTCCTCCACCACCATCACCTCTACTATCACCACCACCACCACCATCACCATCGTCACCACCACCACCACCACCACCACCACCACCACCACCATCATCACCTCCACCAACATAATTATCATCTCTGTGATTCAAGCTTCATATGTTCCCACAAGCATGAATTCTGTTCCATTCTCTGCTCCTTTACTCTGGCAGTCTCTATAGCCTGATGACCTGTCTTCACGTGGGAGGTGGTAGAAGGAGTGGGTACAGGCTGGGGTTATGGGGTTCACACACTTTAGGTATTAGCTGTGTCCCCTGAGCAAGTGGCTTAGCCGTGGTGTCCTTGCCCACACAATGGGAATGAAAATAGGATCCTAGTCCAAGGGCAGATATTGACCTTCACAATGACAAAGTCAGGTGTGCACAGCCACGCCTGTTCTTATTCCTCTAAAATAAAACTTATCTCTTGGGATCCCATTTCCACTGAGCACAGGGAAAACCAGTCTGCCCATTCAAAGGGACTCAGCCACATCTGGTTTAAGACATTCCTTTCTGGAGAGTTTATTTCCACTGCACCCCTTCTCCTTCCCTTTTCCTCAGGGGGCTCTAAGTTCTTGCCAGAGCTTTGCTGTCCTTTCCACATAAGGGTGAGCACCTGGTCCATGTGACAATCCCTGTCCTTGTTGGTTTTTCTTAAATGTAAAAGTTGAGGTGACATTCACGTAACACAAAATTAACCACTTTAATGTGTTCAACTCAGTAGAATTTAGCACATTCACAGTGTTGTAAAACCATCGCCTCTGTCTGGTTTCAGATCTTCATCACCGTAGCAGGAAACCCTGCCCCCTTTAAGCAGTCACCCTCTAATCCTTTCTCTGCCAGGCATTGGTAATCATGAATCTGCTTTTTGTCTCTGTGGATTTACAGGAATGTGTGTATGTGTATATAAAAAATGGAATCATGTGGTTATTTGTGACCGGCTTCTGTCACTTAGCCTGATGTTTTCAAGGCTTGTCTACAGTGCAGCAAATATCAGTACTTCATTCCTTTTTATGACTGACTAATATTCCATTGTATGGATAAACCCCATTTCATGTATCCATTCTTCTGCTAATGGACATATGGGCCGTTGCTATTTTAACTATTTTGAATGATGCTGCCATGAACATCGGCGTACAACCTTTGGTTCCAGTTCTTTCTGAGTGTACACCTAGGACTGAATTGCTGGGTTATGTGGTACTTCTGTGTCTAATTTCTTGAGGAGCTGCCAAACTGCTGTCCACAGCAGCCGAGTCCTTTGACATTCCCGCCAGTAATATCCAAGGGTTCTAATTTCTCCACATCTGCTGAGGTCCTTTTGCACCATTTGTAACCATTTTAAATCCATATAACTGCGTAGCTGATTTCCTTTAAGCCTTGCTGGGTGCATGAGCTCCTTGGGTGGCTGAGTACAGTTATGCAGGTTGTGCCCTGCACAATCTCACATAGTATTCACAAAATAGTCACTGTAGATTTGTATATTTATTATATATTTTGCAAAGAATGGCAGCAAAGTGTCCTGGAGGAGAGTCTTTTCACATTTGCCCAGGAGTGCCATCTGGACTAGCTGTGCTGCTGGGCAGGTAGACCCCCTAGGTCCCAGGCCCTACCTCCCTTCCTCCACCTTCTGCCCCAGCCGGCCTGGAGCCTGTGCCGTCGGTCACCACTGCGTCTCGCTGTCCCGGTCCCCCCAGCAGCGGACCCTGTCTTGGTGCCCTCTCCCCATGTGCGCTGCAGCACCTGGTTCAGAGCTTCGATTACAGGATACCGTGGCTTTGGCTCAAAGAAGTGCTTTGAAAACCTTGTTAGCCTCTCTAATTCAAGAGCCTCTCTCTAACTCAGGTCTGCAGGAGAAGAACCAGATCGCACATCCCTGGGGAACCAGCACATTCTCAGGCATGAGCTAATTTGACTGTCTCAGCAAACTCACAAGCAGGAAAGGATTTATATGCCCACTTTGCAGACTAGGAAATAAGACTGACAAGGTAGAATGGCTTGCTGTGAGCCTCCCAGCACACCGATCATGATGGCCATTTATTGAGTGCCTATTGTGTGCTAGATGCTGTTGTAAGGGTTGGTTTTCATTTGTTTACATTAATGGAGTGATTTTTAGTGATGGGAAGGTTGAGGACCGAGAAGGTAGGTCACGAGTCTGGGGTCCAACTGCTGCGGAGCAGAGACCCTTCTCTTCTCTGTGAACGCTGGCCGGTGGATCACTCCTGGGAGGGTGCAGTGCGGAGACACATGGAGAAATTCGGTTTCCTTTTAGGTGCTAAGCTTAGTATCTGAATGTAACCGAGGCTCCAGCATGGAGCCCTGGGCATGGTTCTCGTATAGAAGGACCAGTGAAAGTTGATACCCGAATGTTTGGTGAACATGATTGACGTGGAGAGGAAGATGTATCTGGTCTGGCTAATAAACTGGGACTCTCACTGGTTCTGAGTTTTGGGGCAATATTATACTTTGTTTCCCAGCAAGATTGTAGGTTAGCAAGCTGGCAACAGGCAGTGCTCTGGATCTTACGGTTTGAGGCTTTTTCTACTTAAACTCCTGCTCTTGGTTTCCTAAGGAGGGTGTGGGTGGGAGTCTCTGAGGTCTGCTTAGTGAGACCCACCAACCCGGAGGTGCAGACGGCTTTCTCACACAAGCCAGGCCCCTAATCGCATTGTCCTGCCAGGCGGGTGGCAACTCTGCACGGTCACGAACCATCCCACCCACAATGGTGGGGGTGCCTGATGAAAAACAGTATGTTGGGGCTTCTACCTACGGTGCCTGCCTTTGCAGTACATGTTTGCTGCAGACGTGCAGGCTCAGAGCCTGCCTCTGAGGGTTTAACAGGCCCTGGCAGAGAGCTGGCAATCTCGAGAGGGCGCACAACCCCGCGACCTCTGGGCAGGCTCAAATTCCCCGTGTCTGGTGGAACTCCTCCTTCACTGGGTTTGGTCGGGGTGCCCCTCCGTGCTGTTAAGATTCCTCAGGCTGTGTAATTATTACCTCATTCTAGATTCAGGGCTAAGTTGACTGAGCAGGAGAATTATGGTTATGTAGATTTCCAGCAAATGTATATTTTCTCTATTTTGCATAGGGAGGATCTCTCCCCTTCCCTGGTCATTGACTGATCCAGTCAGTCATACTGCTTTGAGTCAGAGTCACATGATTTGGGGGACATTTCTCTTCATTGGCACAGGGTCTTAGGGTGGAAGGCCACAGAGCTGTAACACTAATTACTCCTTCCTACCTTGCTATTAAAAAAGTTAGCATACATTAAGTTGACCTTTTTGTTGTGTGGTTCTGTGAAAGTTAACTCACATAGATTTGTGTAACTGTCTTCACAATCAGGATACAGAATAGCTGTACCACCCAAAAAGTCTTCCAGATGCTACCTACCCCTATGAAGTTCCCCATCACATAGCCTGGTCTCCTCCAGAATGTCAGGTCAGTGGAATCACACAGTGTGTAGCCTTTTGAGCATGGCTTCTCCCGCTCAGCATCATGCCTTTGGGATCCTGTAAAGTTGCTGCATGTGTCAGTAGTTCATTCCTTTTCTCTTCTGATTGGTATTCCATTGTCTGGATATACCATATCTTGTTTATCCACTCACCAGCTAAAGGACATTTGGGTTGCTTCTGTTTTTGGTGATTATGAATATAGCTGCTACATTTATGTGCAGGTTTTTCTGTGAACTTATTTCTGTATTTCTCTTGGGTAAATACCCAAGAGTGAGATTGATGAGTCGTATGGTAGGTAAATGTTTGGGCTTTTAAGAAACTATCAAACTGTTTTTGAGAATCTCTGCCCCACACATTCCCACCCCATTTCTCCTCATCTTCACCAGCACTTGGCATTGTCAGTATTTTTAATTTTAACTATTTTAGTGAGTGTGTAGTGGTTCTCATCATGTTCTTGATTTGCATTTTCCCTAATGGCTGATATTGTTAGACATCTTATCATTTGTTTGCTCATTTGTTACCCATGTACCTTCTTTGGGGAAGTGTCTGTTAAAGTCTTCTGTTCATTTTTAATTGGGTTGTTTTCTTCTTGTTGAATTTTTTAAAAAAGTATTGGAATATGATCGACATACAATGAACTGCATACATTTAAATCATACAATTTGATGATTAGACATATGTATTCATCTGTGAAATCTTCACCACAATCAAAATAGTGAGAATTTTTTGGCTCCAGTTTTCTGAAGTCTCTCTCACCCTCCCCTTATCTCATTCTCAGGCAACTACTGACTGCTTTCTCGTACATGTCAGTGTAAGTTCCTAGCTGTATATTCATGTACTTATTCTTTTGACCAGCTGGCTTCACTCAGCATGATTCTTTCAAGATTGGAGCATGTGGCAGCACGTCTCACTAATTCACTCTGTTAATCATGTCTGTTCATCTGTTGGTGACTATCTGGGTTGTTTCCAGCTGGGGGCTGGTGTGAATAAAGCGGGTCTTAACAGCCACATCTATGTGTGTATGCTTGGATGTAAGCATGGATGTAAGCTTTCCTTTCAATCAGGCAAATACCTAGGAGTGGTGTGGTTCAATCATATGGTAGACTACGGTTTATATTTTTAAGAAGCTCCTAAACTGTTTCCAAAGAGTTACATCATTTTGCATTCCCACTAGCAGTGTAGGAGGGTCCCAGTTTCTCCATGTTCCTGCCGATACTTGGTGTGATGAGACTTTTTATTTTAGCTTTGCTGTCAAGAGGGAGATTTTTCTTTCTGATCTGTGTGCCATTTACTGCTTTATCTTATCTTATTGCACTGGCTGAGACTCCCAGGATGGTGTTCAGTATGAATGTCGGCAGTGTAGATGCCTTGCCTTATTCTCAATCTTAGGAAGAAAGTGTCCACTCTTCCATCACCATAAAGTTTTTTTCTTGTTTGTTTGGGGTAGATTCCCTTCCTCACATGGTTTTTCTTCTTTATACTGTTAACATGGTAGATTACATTGGTCAGTGTTTGAGTCACGAACCAGCCTTACTTTCCTGGGGCAACTCCACTAGGTTGTAGTTTATTATCTCTTTTTACATTGGTAGATTACATTTTCTAGTATTTTGTCAGGATTTTTGTGTCTCTGTTCATGAAGGATATTGGTTTTTAGCCTTTTTTCTTCTTGAACTTGCATTGTCTTTGGTTTTGGTATCAGGGTAATACTGGTCTCATAAAATTAATTGTTGAGTATTTCCTTCTCTACTATTCTCTGGAAGAAATTGGGTAGATGGTTTTATTTCTTCTTCAAGTGTTTGGTAGAATTAATCAGTTAAACTACCTGGACCTGGAGACTTCTTTTTCAAAAGGTCTATGAATTCAATTTTTAAAATAATCATAAAACTTTTACCTTTATCATCTTGGGTGAGTTTTGATGGTCATAGTTTTGGGGGAGTTTTTTCATTTTATCTAAATTGTCAAATCTATGGCATAATGTTGTTCGTAGCATTCTTTTTTTTACATATTTGACGTTTCTAGTAATATTCTTTCTTGTGTTCCTGATATTAACAAGTCATGTCCTCTGTTTTTCCTCATCACCCTTGCTAGAGTTTTATCAGTTTTATGATTTTGAAGGGCTTTTTATTTCATTGATTTTTCCCTATTATTTTTCTCTTTTCATTGATTTCTGTTTTATTATTCATTTTCTTCTGCTTGCTTTGGCCTATTTCACTCTTCTTTTTCTAGTTTCTGAGGATGGAAACTTAGATCCTTGGTGTAACTTCTTTCTCTTTTAATATAAGTATTTAGTGGACAAATGTCTTGCTTAGCTTTGCTTTAGCTGAATTCAACCAATTTTACGTGATGGTTTTGTTCTCATTCAGTATTTTCTAATTTCCCTCGAGAATCCCTCTTTGATCCATGGGCTATTTAGATGTCTGTTAATTTCCAAGGTTTTGGATATGTTCCTGTTATTTTGTGCAACTTATTTCTAGTTTAATTTCATTATTATCACAGAACATACATTGTATGATTTTTAGTTCTTTTATTATATTTGTTAAGGTTTGTTTTGTTACTCAGGAAATGAGCATGGATCTCTTCTGAAAAGAAAGTTCAACTCGCTGTTGGTGGTGTTTTGTAAGTCAGATCCAGTTGCTTGATGGCGGTGTTCAGTTCTGCAGGCTCACTGCTTTCCAGGCAAGACTCCAGTGATACTGGTTTTTCCTCTCAGCATCATTATTTTCCTACAAGTAATGTGTTGTTTTTCTCTGGCTGCTTTCAAGATTTGTTCTTGGTCTTTTGCTTTGAGAATTGTGATTATAATGTATCCAGGCACAGGTTTCTTTGAGATTATACATTTTGGGATTCTCTGAGCTTGAATCTGTAGGTTTTGCTTTTTGACAAATTTGAGAAGTTTTCAGCCATTATGTCCTCAGATATTTTTCTGCACTGCATTCTTTCTCCTTTCCTTCTGGGATTCCTAGGACATGAATGTTAGGCCTCTGACAAAGGTCCTTGAGTCCTTGGCCTTTTGTTTTTTTGTTTTAAAAATTTTGTTTCTTTTTATTTTTATTGTTCAGATTGGATAATTTCTATTAATCTATCTTCACATTCAAGGACTCATTCCTCTGCTATCTTGAGTCTGTCATTGAGCCCATACAGTGAGACTTAAAGTTTTGGTTTTTGTGCTTTTGAGCTCTAAAATTACAATTTGGGTTTTCTGTTTTTCTCTTTGCCTTAAGAGTCTTTGCCCTTATTTCTTGGAACATTTTTATAATAGCTATTTCAAAGTCTTTTTCTAATCTTCCTAATGTCTGTATCACCTTGGTGTGGGGATTTGCTCTGTGTCTTTGCTGGTACAGGTTGAGATTTTCCTGTTTTTCCTTCTGTTGCATGCGAATTATTTTGCATTTATATCCTGGACATTTTGAGTGTCGTGTTATGAGATTCTAGGTCTTGTTTAAATGCCACAGAAGACTTTGCAAGTTTTGTTTCACTGGCTGACCGACCCGGTTGGGTTCAGGCAGCCAGTCCCCACTGCCTGCTGCGGCCCTCATGGCAGTTCAGTCCCCAAAGCCCCTGCCATGCTCGTCAGCACTGCCCCACGTGTGCACCGTCCAGGGGCCACTCTTGAGCCTGTGCAATAGTTTGTTCTGTGTTCAGTTGTCAAAGTGGTAGGTATGCCATTTAGGGTCCGGTACATGTGCCCGCAGCTTAGCTGTGAGCCGAGGAGCCCCTGAGCTACTTTAAAGGGCCCCTTTGCCAGCCTCCTCTGGTCTGTGATCTCCTTGGTATTTCCCGATTCCCTGGGCTCCCTGTGGGTCCTGCCTTCAGAAAGTTGGGATTTTAGTTACTGTGCTCTGCCACACGCTGTTCTCTCTGTGCCTGGGTCCAGGCAGGCAGGAAGACAGGGAGCTAAAAGGTGCCTGGGGTTTGCCCTGACCTCCTGGGCCCAGAGCTGTTGGGAGCGAGGAAGGTTCCGCTCCCTCTGTCTCAGGGGCCATGGATCGCTGCTGCGGCTCGGTCGTCGCTCAAGCTGTAGGGCTGGCTGAGAACTGAATGCAAGAGAACAAAAGAGAATGAAAGAGCAATGGAGCTTTTCCACTGTCCCTCCCCACCTGGGTGCTCGTGTACCTGCCCCCCACCCCCCATCTCAGTCCTGTCGTTCAGCCCAACGGGGTAGCTTTAACATTTTGGTTTTTGTGCTTTCGAGCTCTAAAATTACAACTTCGTTCTTCTTTTTCTCTTTTCTGGTACAAGAGTCCAGGTTTCGGGCCACTTAAGAGTTCAGACTGGGGATATGGGAGGAGGAGGTGTTGTAGCTCAGACCTGGCCCTGTGGGAAGGTGGGAGATACGAAGCCTCGGTCACAGGTGGCTCTGGCATCCCCCAGGGGCCTCCCCCCCATCCCGCTCTGACCGTCACCTGTGTATCCTCTTCTCGTTCGGGGTGCAGCTCTAAAGCGCCCTCCTCCTCTGAGAAGCTCTCCTGGTCATCTCATCTCAAGGACCAGCAGGCACACAAAACATGGGGCCCCATTTTAATCATGTCCAGAGGGCTGATCGACGCATCCTGGTGACTTGTGGGTGTGCCTTTGTCTGCCTTCCCCCATTAACCCTGAGTTCTTTAAGGGCGGGGTCTCCACTTACTGATGTGTTCTTAGTGCTTAGAGGAGTGTTTGGCACACAGTAGGCTTAGTTTTTTTAAAGCCTATTTAATTGCTGACTGACAAGGTGGTTTAGAGAGATGAGTTCTGGTGCTGTGAAGCCTGAAGTGCGCTGCTGTGGGCTCTGAGAAGGTTTGCTGAGGCTGATCCCAACACTGAACTTTCAGAAATGTGGACCCAAGGGTGAGGCTCAGGGTGCCCAGGGACACCCCCCACACTGTGTGCAGAGTGGTGTGTGTGGTATTCCCGGATGGACTCTCCCTTGCTGAAATTGGGTGCCCTGCTGTGTTTGGGGGTCCCGCCTGGTCACCACCCCTGCATGTTAGCCCAATCCCATCACTTTCAAGTTCCCCCTCACTGTGGTGCCCTTTGGCATTTCCACCTCAAGGGTGTGAGAAGTAATTTTCTGGCAGAAATGCACCGAAGGCCTGTAGCACTTAGAGGGGCTATGCTCTGTAGCACTTGGGCTATAATTGGGACTCCTCAGTCACAGCATCTGTTGCCAGTGGCCTTGGAGAGATAACAGACCAGAGGGTCCCCTCTTTTGGGTCCTGAAAGGTGGCCCACAGTGCAAGGATGCTTGCTGATTTCAAGGGGGGCTACGTCTCCACCCCAAATGGCAGAGAGGAAGCCTCCCTTTACAAGATCAGTTTAATTGACAAAAACACGGTAAGGCGTTTCCATTTACTGGGAGGAGATGGCGTCAGTGTTGGCCTGAGGGCCTAGGCTTGGTTTACAAGTCAGGCAAACGCTTCATTGGTCAGGATGGGTGAGGATCTGCTGCAGTAAGAGGCGACCCTGAACCGAGATGACAGGTGCTGGATCTTGCCGATGCAAAGTCGCCCGTGGGTGGAGGTGGCTCTCCAGGACCACCCCCTGTGAATTTTCTCAGTGTCCAGGCTGGCTTGATCTAGAGGCACCTCCAGATCAGCATGTGCTTCCGTGACCCCAGGGCCAGACAGGGGAGGCTGAGGAGTGGAGAGATGAAACGTTTTCACCCAAAAGCAACACTATCATTTCACTCTCATTTGATTGGCCAACGCAGGTCATGCGGCCACACTCAACACTGAGACATTTCTGGCAATGGGTTGCAGTGGTGATGCCCCCCTGCGAAGCTCGCTTGACCGTCAAGGTAGTGTGGAGGCCTGGGTCCAAATCCTGGCTCTGGCCACTTGGTTTCGGGCCCTGGTGTGCACTGCTGACTCTGCATGCCTGTTGCCTCATGGCGGGCACACGCAGGACTGGACGAGTCCATCCGAGCCGTGCGCCAGAATGGCCCTCCACTCTGTGTGTGCTCAAGTGGTAGGAATTCTTACAGAGATGGCCAAGGCAGACCAGGGAACTTGCTGGCTGGTGGGAAGGGCAGGTGCGGAGCTGCCTAGAGGCACCCGGAGCTAGAGATGCCAGCCCCCCAGGGACTCTGTCTCTTCTTCATTTCTGCTTCTGGGGTTTGCTTTATTACCTTAGGACAGATGTCGCCACAGGGCTCAACATGTGACTGCAGGCTTGTTCCCAAAGAGGAATCTCTTTTTCTCCAGGTCCACATATAACAATCCCAGGGAACGCCACGTAGCTTCCTCACATGCCTGTCCCTCGACTGATCACACTGGCCAGGGGTGGGGTCCGGTGCTTGGCGACCCACCACTTGTAGACAGGGGGTCATTCCCCAAAGCAAGAGCGAAGGGCTGGACAAAGGGGGAGAAGAGACGTGTGGCCCACAGGGGAGCCCAGACTCAGGGGATCTGGCTCCAGTAATGGCCCACCCTGCTGTGGCTGTCTTGGGTCCTCCACCTTGTGGGAGGGGCCCTGAGGGAGGGGGGCTCTCCCTGTCCCGGCCTCGCAGATGTAGATTTAGATCACAGCCTAGCCTTGCATGCTGTAAAGGGGATGGTTGGAGCCCAGCCCAGACAACTGCGGGGATCTGTGAGATCATGTGGGAGCTGAGACCACGTGGGGCCCCGACTTGGTGCTGTCGCCCCTTGTCCCAGATTCGCCCAGCTGGGTGTGGGGTCAGGGATAGGGCCAGTGGAGCATCTCCTGGAATCCATGCTGTCAGGCCCCTCCCAGCACCTGCTGAGCCCAGGAGGGGAGGAGGAGGTGTGTAGGCCGGCCGGCCCTCCCACCAACGCCCAGCCCATGGTGTGGGTCAGACCTCGGCGCTGGGAGGGGAGCAGGGGTGCTGAGGGAGGTCCTGGCAGCCTCCGAGCCCCCTGCCGCCAAGCTGCATTCCAGGACGTGGGAGATGTCCTCTTTAGCAGCAGAAGTGGCAAGACGAGGTCCTGGGGGGAGTTGGAGTCAGGACCTGGCTGGTCGCAAGGGCCCAATAGTGTAGGATTCCTGGTACACGAAATGCCCCAAACAGGCAGATCTTAGGCACAGACAGCATCAATGACCAGGGCCAGGGGAGGGGTCTGGGTGCCTGCTGATGGGACGGGGGCTCAGGAGCCGGATGGGGTGGTGGGTGCACAGCAGCCTGAATGCACTTAATGCCACTAAATTGTATGCTTTAACGTGGTTAAAATGGCACATTTCATGTCATGTACCGTACAACAAGAAAAACAGTGACAACGAAGGGGTGGGTGGATTCAGAGATGTTAAGTAAATAAGAACACAGCTGGGCGGGAGGCGAGAAGGGCCGAGGTCGGGGTGGGCTCAGCCTCGGCTCCCTGGGCCCGGCCGTGCCAGCTCTGCCCTGTGGTTCCTGGCTGGGCTCCCCTCGATCTCCTTTCACGTCTCCTGGGGATGCTCCGGCGGGGCAGTGCGGAGCGGGCAGCCCTCTCTGCGAAGCCCAGTCCTGAAAGCGGGCCTTGCCTCAAGCCATGAAGGTCAGAGAAAACAAGATTTATTTCCAGGGAGAAGCCAGAACTGTGTCTGCTGTGACATCAGGGATCAGATGATGATGTGGCCCCCCACCGTGGACACATACCTCCACCTTGTTTCTTCTATTAATAATGGCGGTCAGCCCGTAAAAATTAACGTGTCAGCTGCCTCAGAGCTGAGCTATCTCAGAGGCCTTTGATAGCCCTCATTGTGGCTGCTGGCCCTCAAAAATGTTTTCACTCCGTGTTTTCCCTTGATGGGTTTGCAGGAAGGTAATTAAATTATTAAAACTTTAATTGCCTTCCTGTATATAATTATCGCCTGTTAAAGGACACTTTTTATTCACCGGCTGAAAAGCCTATTTTTTTTCATATTTTCTCTCCAGAAATGACCTTGCTCTGTGTGTTGTGAACCATTAGTAAGTTGTGGGATTTTCTTCTTTTCTGTGTTTAACACTGGTCAGTGTGAAATGGTGTTTTTGCTCTCCCCTCCTGGGCCCTGGGCCGCTGCTCCCTCGGCCCGTGTGCAGAGGGACCAGTGGTTGGCCGAGGAAAGCCGCGGCAGACAGCCCGTCTCCCAGGGAGTCCCCGCGCAAAGGGGCCCGGTCGCTTCTCGCCAGGGACTCTGGTTCCCTGGCTGGTATTTTTAGGCTGCCTCACTTAATTCCTTCGTTTTAGAGTCAAAAGAGCCGAGGCTCAGAGAGGGGGCCTGGCATGCTCTGGGTCACACAGGAGTCACACAACCCGGGATTCAGCCCGGGTCTCCTCTGGGGGGGTCAAAGGCACACTCCGCCAGGGGAACAGACGCACAAAGGATCACCCCATCTACGGGGTTGTATGGCTTCCCCAGGAGCATGCACCCCGGACAGCCCCCGGGACCCGAGGGTAGCTCCGTGGCTGTCACCGGTTCACCCCAGTCTCCTGCTGATGACAACTGTTTTACTGCACCCCCTTTCTTGTCCTGAAATGGGATTCGCATGGCATAACCAACTTGTAGACACCATTTCAAAAACAATGCCATGGCTCTTATATAAAGGAGAAATAAGGGGAAGTTATTCATCTAAAACACATGAAATAGGTGAAGGGGATAAAGAGGTACAAACTGCAAACGGTAAAAGAAGTGAGACATAGGAATGGAAATACGACATAGAGAATTTAACCAATAATATTCTTGTATCTTGGTACGGTATTGGGGCGGCTGCACCGACGGTGGAGGCCTCTCGGAAAGGACACGAGTACCCCTTCACTATGTTGTGCACCTGAAACCTCCATATTATGATAGCATAATATGGTATCAACTTTATTGCAATAAAAAATTTAATTAATTAAAAAACCCCCTAAGATTCAACAATCCTGCATATGAATGGTCCTAATAAATGCACTGTTTTTCAGCACACAAAATAAAATGAAATATGTGTTTCAATATGTAAGTGCCGGGGGCTCACCTGGGGTCTCACTAGAGGTCTTGATCCTGTTTCTCCCTTCTTATCGTGACTGAATTTGGGTTTTAAAGAAGACACTTTTCTGAGGTGCACTGTCAAGTCCTTCTTTTCATACTTGGGATTTTGAAAACAGACTAAGGGTTTTCTTGTAGACGCAGAGACTAGCCGGGCGGACAACAGCCTCGGGGGGCACTGCTCAGAGCTGCACGGACACCTCGGCGACCAGGGGTACTCACCAGCTCTCACCGTGTTTGATGCAACAATGTTTAGTAAGATTTCAAACCGAGCACATTGTAGTCTTCCTTTATTAACGTGAGAGCTGCATTCTTGGAAAATTCAGGTGTATTAAAACCATTAAAAAATGTTTTGTATCTGTATGTAAAAAGGAGTCACATTCCAGGCTCAGAAAATTGTGAAATGAACTTCCATCTCTGTTGCACAGGATGTGGGGCAGGCCCTGGGGGAATGAAGCCACCTTGTCCAGCGCAGGGGGCCAGCCATCCTTTGCCCAAACCCTCCCTCCCGTAAATGCCAGTGTAGCACCCCATCAGCCCTTCAGCCAAATGTGCCACCAGCTTCTGGACGTCGCAGTGGCCCTCCAGTTGGGGCTCGGGGGTGGCAGCCAGGCCGGGGCGACTTACCCGGAGCTCACACTGCTCTGTAGAAGACTTTCACGCATCGGGTGGCTCTTGTAACCCAGATGTATCTGTGGGAGGGTGGTGGCCGCCCGGGCACTGGAACCAGGAGGCTCCCACAGGGACTGGAGGGCTTGGGGTGCAGTAGGAGAGGCTTTATTTTTTAAACAGCTTTATTGAGATAAAACTCACCTACCATATAATTTGCCTGCCTGAAGTATACAGTTCAGTGTTTTTTTCTGTAGATTCATAGGGCTGTGCAACCGCCCCCACTCTCTAGTTTCCGAACATCTAATCACCCCAGAAGAAACCCCGTCCCCATCAGCACTCACTGCCCGCCCAGCCCCTGGCAGCCCCTGTCTGCTGTCCCCGTGGATTAGCCGATTCTGGGCATTTCATGCAGACGGCATCGTATACTAGGCAGCCTTTGGGGCCAGCTTATCTCGGCGGGCGGAGTGCCCTCCAGGCTACCCAGGACGGGGCAGGAATGAGGACGCCCTCTCTTGTCAGGGCTGGGTAGTGCTCATTGCACGGAGAGACCACCGTCTGTTCACCCAGTCACCATTTGGTGGGCTGGGCATTCTGAGAGGTGCTGGGGAGAAGCTTGCTGTGGACCCCCGTGGGGGCTGGCGTGCTGAGGCCAGGTATGCAGAAGAGCATCTGGTCCCCGGCCTTCTAAACAGGGATGCTTCTCCCCGGAATGTGGACAGGGTGGAAACCAGTCTTTAGTCTTCCCCCATTTCCCTCCGTTCAAAATTCAGACCTGTTTGATTTGGGAGGATGTGGGACCCAAAAGGAGGAATAACATGGATTTTATTTCTTCCCATTGATTTACACACACACACACACACACTTTTTTCCCATGTATATATATGCACACATATATACATTAAAAAAAAAACCAAGCAGAACATTAAGGAAGATACATTTCATAAGTTATTTTGAGAACTGGGAGGTCATGGAACATCTCTCTCTCTCTCTCTCACACACACACACACACACACACACACACACACACTCACTTGCACACACAGACCCAGCTGTGTCCAGATCACACGGGTCCAGGCCCGGCTTGCCAGGCTCAGGGAAGCCCTGTAAGCGGCGCTGCTGGCTGTGGGGTCCCAGGGCTGGCGGTCTGTGCGGCTGTGCAGGGCCTCTGTGCTGCGCTGGGGCCTGGGGCCTGGGGATGACAGCAAAGACCACCCACGTCGGTGCTGGCCTGTCACTCATGGCTCGGATGCCGCCCTTGGCCAGTGAGTGGCGTGTCCTGTCCCATGGGGGCCCCACCTGGCCTCGCATGGGGCTCCCCCCTGGAAGATGGTCTGCACCATGGGCTGGAGCCTCAGTGCAGGCTGCACACGTGTGGGGTGGGGAGCGGTTCACGACAGGAAAGGGGCCGCCTCAGCCGGGAGGGGAGTGCCCTCCACAGGTCTGTTTGCTCTCAGGGCACGATTTCAGAGGTCCCTCTATTGAAATTATGAGACCACCAAAAAAGCATTCTGGGGCCAAAAATGACTGTAAAAGGTAATAATTGTTAATAACTTGGCATCCACCTCATCATTCGAGCAGCCTGGTTTTGGCAAACATAAAGGACAACATTGTAAGCAAATAGGGAGACAACAGCCTGGCCCATAAAACCGTTAACCACACCATAACTGAATATTAAATGTGAGTTTTTAATTAAATTTGTCGCTAAGGATCTTTGCACCGATGCAGGGAGGGGATGTGGGGCACGAAGACAGAGTCGCGGCGCCCTGAACATCCCTCTGTTTCCGTAGCCATGGCCTCGGCCTGAACTGGGTTGGTCCTGGGTTAACCCAAGGCTCCCACTGGGCGCTTTGGGATGTCGTTAATGAGGAGCCACAGGGCCAGAAGCTGGGGTGCCCACGCACCCTGGGCTGGTCACTGCCGCAGGGCGGCCGGCAGAGCTGTCCTTGTGGTGCTGCCATCAGGACCTCGGGGCTGTATGCACGGCCTCCTGGTCAGCTCTCGTCCTAGGTGGGCCGCCGGGTGCCAAGCAAAGCCAGGCTTTCTCTTTATGTGGGTTTTGGCCTTGACCTTCAAGCCTTCCCAGCAGACCCCACTTGGTTTACTAGGGCAGTTTTCCAGGAGCTGCGGGGAGGCAGATTCTGCACTCGAGGGGTTGGCACCACGCAGGGCTTGGCTCGTTCCCAGGGGCCCTCGGAGGAGAGGCCAGCGACTCACGCACCCTCCACTGCACCTTTTCCCACCCAGTCGATGAGGTAAGGACCATCAGATGGATGAACTTGCATTTATACAAACTAACTCCCTTCTTTCTCCCCCATAACAACTGCATGTCTATGCAGAAAATCTAGACAATTCAGGACATTGTCTCTAAGAAAATGAAAATCATGTGTGACCCCGACACTTAGGGCTACATTGTGCTGACATCTTGGTTTTTCTGTTCTTTAGCACAGACGCCGTCCCTGTAGAGTGGCAACAGCTGCCCCAGCTGCTGGCCATCCGCCTGCCGGGGGTTGCGGGTGACACTGGCCCCTCAGTGATGGGAGTGGCCTGTGGGCATGCTTCTCAGGACCTGGCCCCGGAGCACCAGGCAGCTGCGCAAGGTCGCACAGACAGCACACGGTGACGTTAGGTCAGAAGGTGGTCCCAGAATTCACACGGTCCCGGGGCCTGTCGGTCCCTCGAGCCTCTGGTGTGTCCATGCCAGCCCGGCTTCTGGTTACCTGCTGTACCCACTCACCTGTGAGTTAGCCCCTTGGCTCCATGGGACCAGCGGGCAGACGGGTGGACGCAGGGTCTGTGTGAGCAGGGTCCAAGCCGGGCCTCTGAGGGGAGCTGAAGGGTAGAGGTCCTGGCACCCCAGGCCCCTCACACTGGGACAGCCCAGTGGTGGACACTTGTGCTGGAAGTGGCCTTCTGCCCAGCGAGGCCTCCCCCAGCCCTGGTGGGGACACCGACCCTGCCCTCTGCTCCTCAGTGTGACCTTGCCTGGCCTGCTGGCAGGCCGCACCATGGCCGAGTACAGGAAGTCCTCCCTGGTGCCCACGTCCCCCCTGGGCCCCTGCAGACCCCCTGGCCCGAGACCCTTGGCACATGCGTTTGCTCTGCTCAAGTGCCCAGTTGTCCTTCCAGCGTGGACTCGCCCCAGTCCTTCCATCCCGACCATCAGAGTCACGTCTGTGTTTGTGGTTTTATGGCGAGGGCTGAAGCAGAGAGGGCTTTCCCACCAGCCTCCCTTCGCCGGAGCACTGGTTCTCTGGAGCTGGGCGGCTGCTATCTGAGTCTTGGAGCCGCCATTCGATGGCCACGTCACTCACCCTCTCTGGGCCTCCACCGCCTCGTCTGTAAAATGAGGATGAAACAGTGACCCGCCTCACAGGGGTGTTGTGAGGACTGAATGTAGAGTGCACAGAATGGCTATCACTATTAATTAACAGTAACTCATTACTGTTAACTGTCCATTTTAATAATGGTCATTGCTTGTGCCACTGATAATTGTAACGATTAACATCGTCATTTAAAGATAATATTATTACCGCAGTTACGTGACTCTCCAGCCCTTGCTGTAGCATGTGTTCCTCCCAGCACTGTTCAAAATACATTAAAAAAATTTTTTTTTATTAAGGTATGATTGATATACACTCTTATGAAGGTTTCACATGAAAAAACAATGTGGTTACTATATTTACCCATATTATCAAGTCCCCACCCACACCCCACTGCAGTCACTGTCCATCAGTGCAGCAAGTTGCCAGAGACCCACTATGTGCCTTCTCTGGGCTACACTGTCTCCCCGTGACCCCCATACCATGTGTACTAAACATAACACCCCTCAGTCCCCTTCTCCCTCCCTCCCCACCCGCCCTCCCCCACCCCTCCCCTCTGGTAACCACAAGTTCCTTCTTGGAGTCTCTGAGTCTGCTGCTGTTTTGTTCCTTTAGTTTTTTCTTTGTTCTTATGCTCCACAAATGAGGGAAATCATTTGGTACTTGTCTTTCTCCACCTGGCTTATTTCACTGAGCATAATATCCTCCAGCTCTATCCATGTTGCAAATGGTAGGATTTGTTTCTTTCTTATGGCTGAATAGTATTCCATCATATCAAAATACATTTTTGGTACATCATTTCATTTTTCAAATAGGTAATTCAAAATAAAGGAAAGGAAGTGCCCATCCACCTCTCCCTGTGGCATCCCTACAAGACCCTTGGCTCGCCCTCTCCGTCCCCTTCTTCCCCTTCCCCCGCCGAGCCCGCAGCCGTCCCTCCTCCGGGCACACCCTCCCGCTTGCCGCTGCCTCCCCCAGGCCTCCGGCTCTCGGAATGTCCCCCAGGGTTTTGTGAAAACAGAAACCAGTGTTTTCTAACAGATGACTTTCTGAAATCGGTGACCCTCTGTTCAGAGCTGGGAATTTGCTTGCTCATTTCTGTGAATAATATTCATGAGGAAGGTTCCCCAAGGAAGGAGTGAGCCGGAGGGTGGGGACCCCTCTGCACAGCTGTGCCCTCTGGCTGCTGGGAGGGTCCAAATGCTGGCTGAGCCGGACACGGAGTGCTGGGCGCTGGTGCCCACCTCCTTCCCCAGCGGCCCTCTCTGCTCCCTCCACCTTTGGTTCTCTGCCTCTCCGCGTGGGTGACGTGCGTTTCCACGCCGGGACTTCTGGTGACGTGAACCGAACCGCACTGTCAGCTACACGGCTTCCCTCCTCCTCCCCAGACCAGTCTGAGTTCCCAGCTCCAAAATGGGCCCCAGATCTTTGTGTCCCCACCTGCGTCGCTGTCACTCTGGCCCTGCCACCACCTGGACTGTGTCAAGGCCTGTAGTCCCGCCCCGCCGTCAGCCTGAGCAGCCAGGCGAGGTGATGGCACCAGAGTACGTCAGCCTGGCTGGAGGCTTTCCACAGCCTCCTCTCGCCCTCACAAGATGGTCTGAACCCTGCCAGCCTTCTCAGTGCCATCCTGTGCGTCCCTACCCCACCTGCCCGCCTCTGCAGTGCGCCGTGTCCCACCGGGTCCGTCCACACACCTGGCCCTTCTCATGGTGGCCTCGCTGCCCCCACGCTCTGGCTCCACGCACGCCTCTCCCGGCCCTCCTGCCAGGCCAGTCCTTCCTTCCTCCGAGTCTCCTACCTTCAGCTCAGTTCCTCACCGGCACCCATCAGCTTGGTGGCCGAAGTTTTGTCTCGTATCAGACTCGGAGCCCCACGAAGCCAAGGACTTTGTTCTGTGCCCACAGGTGCATCCACAGCACCTGGCATGTGCCCCGGGGGTACTTGCTGGATGAATGGATGCTGGGGGGGTTTCCCTTCTGTATGGGGCTGACCTTTGGACTGACTTTTACTGCCCGGAATGTTCTCATGGATACCCTGGTTGGGGTGTCTCCCCGGCCACGCCTCCTGACTCCTGCCTCGCACCTGCAGCGGGTTTACCAGGATGTCTCAGGGCTCCTCCGGGCAGGAGGGCTGGGAAGGGTTCAGGGCACGGCAGTGATCACAGCTCACCACCCGAGGGCCCCTCCATCCGCACAAAGTCGCCAGTGGTCTGGGGTCGTGAGCTGCCCACCACGGGGTTTTGGCTCCTTCTGTGCCTCCTTCCTGGAGAGACCCCCAGACCCCTCAAACTGCTCTCCCCACGGCCCCCACCCCGCAAGGCTCCGCTGAAGCCCACCCCTCCAGAACGCCCCTCGTATTCTCAACCCTAAGCCCTCCCTGCTCCCCCACCCCCACTTCTGAGCGCCCCTGCCCGTCTCTGGTGGGCAGTCCCCACTCCTCCTGTGGCTGAGGGGCCAGTGGGAAAGCGTCTTTCTGTAAAAGGAACACCAGCCTTCGGATAAGACTTCGTTTCTCCCAGCAAGTCCACACCAGAGAAGTGAGGACGCGCCCACAAAACCTGTCCACAGATGTTCTCGGCAGCATCACTCATAGTCGCCAAAAAGTGGGAGCCACTCGGATACCCACTGACGGATGAATGGATAAGGAAAACGTTGTCCACCCGCACCCTGGAATATTATTTGGCTCTGAAGACAAATGAAGTCCCGACAGATGTGACAAGGCAGATGTGCAGGTGAACATGCTGAGTGAAAGCAGCAGACACCTAAGGCCGCACAGGCAGACCCCCCAGATTAAACGCCTGGAACAGGTGGAGCCAGAGGCAGAGAGCAGCTCAGGGGCTGCCATGGGCTGGGGTGGGGGGCGGTGCCCGAGGGTGGTGCGGGGTTCCTTCTGGGGGGGATGCAAATGTTCTGGAATTAATAGTGATGGCTGCACACTTTTGTGAGCTCACAAAAAACCACTGATTGGCATACTTTGAAGAATTTCAACGTGTGTGAATTTTACTTAAAGAAAAAGTAAGCCATTTTTTTCTTATTTTAGCCTGATTCCTCCTCTCCCCTTCTTACATTCCCTGGCCTTTGCTGGGCACTGTTTAGACTGTACACCCTTTGTTTTTGCTAGTGAAATATGCCCAAAGTGTTTTCTCAAGGCTTACCAAGGAGGTGAGAACGTGATACCCGTCTGAGGCCCCCTGGGAGAGCAGCGCGGATGGAGTCAGGGGCATGGAGCTTGCACAGAGGGTGCTGGTGCAGGGCTGGGCTGCCCTCCTGGCTTCTCCAGCAGGTGGAGGGCAGGGGCAGCCTGGGGAGAGATGCCTCCCACTGCATACACCCTGCTGCCCTCCGGCCCCCTCCAGGAGGGCCGTGTGGAGGGGCTTGCAGCTGTGTCTGTGGTGGGGAGCCGAGTGTGGGTGGGTGACCCAAGTGAGGAGTTCCTATGCCCTTGACCTCTGCAGAAGGTTCGTGACCTCTGAGCTTCCCCCAGAAGCCCCCGAAAACGTGAATGGTGAGAGGCTGCCAGTCTGGTTCCGATCTCTGCTCTGCTCTGTTTCACCCAGGGGCTCGGAGGAACCCCTGGGCCTCGGTTTCCCCTTCCTTTGATGGGAATGTTGATGGTGACACTCCCCGGGGGCTGCTGTGAGGTGGGCTGTGTGCAGCCATGACAGTATTGCTGCGCGGAGGTCGTGGGGGAGTCAGAAGGCTGCCGCCTGGGTCAGGGATTATCGCCTTGGAACAAAGGCTAGTAGGACGCCCCATGCTCCGTGCATTCAGTGGCTTTTTCTCCTTTAGCCATAAGGGCTTGGAGGGCTTGGAACCGGGGTCCACTCCTGGCTGTGCAGCAGGAGTGTAGCGGAGTGGCAGACACCCAGTGTGTGAGGACAGTCGGGCTTTGAGAGTGACACCCTTCTAAAGGACATTACTTTTTATCTTAAATTAACACATTTGAGTGGGCAGTGCTCCCATGGTTCCAATCCAAGCTGCAGGGAGCCGTCTGTGAGCTGTGCCTCCTGCCCGAGATGGGGGCCTGCTCATTTCTGCTGTGTCCCTGGAGCATCCAGGCAGCTCCGCGCCGTGGCGTTTATGGCAGCTGAGATGTACGGAACAACCGGGCTGGGACACTCTACCTATCGTGGAGTTCACCCGTGGTCGCAATTCAAGGAGTTTTAGTAAGTTTGCACTGCCTGGAATCAGTTTGAGAACAGCCTCACCTCCAGTATGACCCCTCAGGCCCATTCACCGTTCGTCCCCCAGCCCCGGTGACCCCGAGGGCTCTTTCTCCGGCAGTTTGCTTCTTCCAGACATTTCAGGTAAGCCAGATCGTACCGTATGTGGTCTTTCGTGTCTGCCTTATTTATTTATAATGTCTCACAGTTCACCCCTGTTGTAGTGTGTCAGGAGCTCATTCCCGTGTATGACTGCGCAGTGTCACACTGGGGGAATGAAGTCCTATCTTGGGTACCCATTTATGTGTTGATGGACACTTCAGTTGTTTCATGCAAACAGATATTCTTCTCTTTCTTATACAAAGATAGCATTATTTTTGTATTTATATATGACCATCTATATGACTACCTGCTCACGTGTCCATATGCATGTGTGTATTGATATGTGTGTGCATGTACATCCGTGTATATCTGTATCTGGCATCTTGCTTACTTCATTTAGCAACACAACATGAAATTCTTCTTTAAATCATAGCTCAGGGTTGACACCGTGCCATGCTGCCCTACTGTGGGCATGGCCCCTGGTCCTGGTGCCTGGAGAGGGCGCAAGCATCTCTTCCCCTCACGGTCATGAGTGCCACGCACGGGCCGTCTCACTGCGGCCACACCCCCGGCAGATGGTGAGCCCTGGAGGGCAGGACCCAGGACGCTGTCTGGCATGTGGAAGGAGCTCAGGGGTCTTGGGTATTATGGATTAAAGGGAAAATGGCCCCCGGCCCCCGAGCACGTACCTGAGAGCTTCCCCTGGCGCTGGCTCTTGGCTTCCTTGACAAGTGACAGGGTGGGGGCTGCTCCCGGTTGGCAGTCCGACCCTGCTCCCAGCTTCCCAGCCCGGGTCTGCCGTGGACTCAGGTGACTCCCTGGAGTGGACTCACGGGGTCGGACCTCCTGGAGACTTCTTGAAGCTGTGGGTTTCCACTGTTTGGGGCTGGGGGTCAGTCCTGGGAGGCGCTAGGAACTGGTGGGAATGGGGCAGAAATGCCCCTTGCCGGTGCCTTAGGCCTGCTCATGACCCCAGTGGGGACGCGGCGTGTGACAGCAGATCCATTCGCACGCACTGGGTTTGTGCCAGGTGCTAATCTAAGCACTGTGTGTGAATGGGCCCGTCACCTGCCCAGGGGCGGGTGCGGAGGGCACTGGTGTGGACCCTCTGCCCAGGGAGGGAAACCAGGTCCTCAGTGGAGCCTGGAGCCCACCCTTCCGTCCTCTTGCTGCACTTCCCCCGGCGAGGGGCCTCCTGTCCCCTGGGCCTCTGCCGCTCTGCAGTAGTAAGGTGACAGTAGGACACGCGCCCCATGCTCCTGCTGGTTGGTGTTGGCAGCTTACACGTTCCCATTTCACAGAGAGACAAGCGAGGCTGGGCTGGGAGGAGTGGCTGGACTCAGCACGGGCCGGAGGTCAGCAGTGCCGGTCCCATCCCCGTGGACACTGGGGACAGCAGGTGTTGGGCAGTGGGGTTGCAGCTCAGCCCTCCAGGAAACCGCATAGCGGGCTCTGGTCAGCGAGGGGACAGGGTCCTGCCCCTGCCCCCCCAGCCTCCATCCTGGCCCGGGGCCCAACACTCGGTGTGTTTCCCAGACAGGAAGTATGAATCAAAATAACACGACACGCTCAGCTGTAACTAGCGCGGTGTCGCGAGGCTGAGCCCTAATGGGGAGCAGGCCCTGCAGCCAAACCTGCTGGCGGCCGCCTGCCTCCCCCGCCTCCGCCTCCCCCGTGCGGCTCATCAGCCCCCTGGCCAGTGGGTGGGAGGGACGAGGGGGTGCAAGGGGTGAGGACCCCGGGGAGGCAGAGGGAGGGCGAGGGGAGGGTCCCCTCGGGCACCGTGCCGTCTCGCTTTGCTCCTGCGCAGCCTGGGCTCTGTGGGCACCCTGCTCCTCCGCACCCCACGCGTCTGTGCCCCGTGGAGGCCCCGTGGAGGTCCGCGTGCCCGGCTCCGGCTGCGAGGAGGGGTCCAGCCTGGGTCCTGCCCCGCTCTGCGCGGGGTCTGTTTCTCCGGGTCTGCCCACGGCCCTGCGCCGGTCTTCCCGTGTCCCTTGCCCCTGTCCCCCCCTCTGCCCTGCTGGCCCTCACGCCCTCCGCGTTCCCCTCCGATGGAAGGGCTCCTGAGGCTGCGCGGCCGCCCCTCCCCGTGACCTCTCCAGGCCTTGGGCCTGCCTCCCTCCCAGGGACCCCCCAGAAGCTCCCCTCCTGGAAGTGCCCCGCCTCCCAGCGACCACCCCGCGCTGGCTGACCTCCGCCTCCCTGGTGGTCGGTCTTCCCTTCGGTTGGCTGGGTGAAAGGTCGCGGCGGCTGGAGGAGGGCCGGGGTCTTTAGGGCATCCCACTGGGTGTTCCCCACACGAGGGCCTTGGGTGCCTGGGGGCCCAGCGGCCACCCAGCCGTGGTGGTGGGTTCTGTGGCTGTTACGTCCTTCCCGGGCTCCCCGTACCCCGCGCTCGGCCGCGGGCTCCTTGTGGGGAAGCACTGGTGTGCCAGGCATGAAATGACGCCCAGCCTGTCCCGGAGGCGCTGTCAGCGGCGCGCAGACCGGCGGGCATTTGCCCACTGCCCTCCCAGCTGGCAGCAGAGGGTGTGGCTGAGAGCGCGGCTGCTCGCGCAGGGCCGGGCCGTGCCGCTCAGCACCGCCGAGCCTCGGCTTCCTCATCTGCTGAACGGGAACAGCGGCAGCGCTGAGGCCCTGCAGGGCCGAAGGGGGAGCCCTGGGCAGGAACGGAGTCGGGCTCTGGTCTGGGCCCACGGAAAGGGCTCGGGGAATAGCCCCGCAGCGTGGGCACCAGGCCCCGCGCGGGCTGTGTGCACGCACATTAGCTCACAGAACTCTCACAGGGCCCCAGTGTGGACACGTGAGCCCTTTCAGAAACAGGGGGTCAGGTCAGAGGTCGAGTCGCTTGGCCTCACTCCGCCCTGAGTGCGTCTATTCACTCACATTCCTCCCAGGGTTTCTGGAGCGGTGCTGCGTACCTGGCACAGTGCTGGGTGCCGAGGGCACCACGGTGAGCGGGTGGCTGGGCCCTCTGCCCTCAAGCACTCTCTGTCCATTCCGCCTGTCTGTGGGGAGCACAAATACCTGCTGCAGTGCTGTGAGCTTGTCTGACCCGGCTGGGGGTGAGCCGGGGCGCCCTGGGCGCATGGCCCTCGTGGTGCCGACCAAAGGCAGGTGCGGAGCAGGGTAGGCTACAGCACGTCCAAGGCTGGTGGGGATGAGACGCACTTGCGGGACTCAGCAGAGGGTGTGGGGGGTCACGGCTGGGGGCCTGGCCACGGGGCTCATGGGCCACAGTACGGGCACCATCTTCAGGGGGAGATGAGGCCCCTGCCTGCCCCGCTGCCCCCAGCCTGGTGTCTGACGGTATGTCCCTCACTGGGGGGCACTGTCGGCACTGGCTGCTCCCATCAGCAGCCCAGGGTGCCCTCGACTTGGGCGTCAGGCGAGAGTCCAGCTGCAGGGAGGGCGCGGTCTGTCTGAGGCACAGGGCCCTGGGGCTGCAGAAGGAGGCTGCGCTCCCTCGAGCACCGGGTGCTGGGCACATGCCCAGGGAGGCTGGACCCGCCCGAGTCTCTGTCGGCGACAGCGGGTTTCAGGCCTCGTGGAGTCATGCGGCTCCCTGCAGCGTGGCTGGGTGGAGGGTGCTGGCCGCTCTGCAAACTACAGCCTCATCCTTACCGATTTTTTTTTTTTTTGAAGAACATTATGTTTGCTAGGCTCTCCCCTACCCCAAGTGCCCCCCACAAACCCCATTACTGTCACTGTCCATCGGCGTAGTAAGACGCTGTAGAATCACTACTTGTCTTCTCTGTGTTGCACAGCCCTCCCTGTGCCCCCCCCATTATACATGCTAATCGTAAGGCCCCCTTTATTTTACCCCTCCCTTATCCCTCCCTTCCCACCCATCCTCCTCAGTCCCTTTCCCTTTGGTACCTGTTAGTCCATTCTTGGGTTCTGTGACTCTGCTGCTGTTTTGTTCCTTCAGTTTTTCCTTTGTTCTTATACTCCACAGATGAGTGAGATCGTTTGGTACTTGTCCTTCTCCGCTTGGCTTATTTCACTGAGCGTAATACCCTCTAGCTCCATCCATGTTGTTGCGAATGGTAGGATCTGTTTTCTTCTTATGGCTGAATAATATTCCATTGTGTATATGTACCACATCTCCTTTATCCATTCATCTACTGATGGACACTGAGGTTGCTTCCATTTCTTGGCTATTGTAAACAGTGCTGTGATAAACATAGGGGTGCATCTGTCTTTTTCAAACTGGGCTGCTGCATTCTTAGGGTAAATTCCTACAAGTGGAATTCCTGGGTCAAATGGTAAGTCTACTTTGAGCTTTTTTTTTTTTTTTTTTGAGAGGGCATCTCTCATATTTATTGATCAAATGGTTGTTAACAACAATAAAATTCTGTATGGGGGGGTCAATGCTCAATGCACAATCATTAATCCATCTCAAGCCTAATTCTTGTCAGTCTCCAATCTTCTGAAGCATAACGAACAAGTGCTTACATGGTGAACAAATTCTTACATAGTGAATAAGTTCTTACATGGTGAACAGTACAAGGGCAGTCATCACAGAAACTTTCGGTTTTGATCACGCATTATGAACTATAAACAATCAGGTCAAATATGAATATTTGTTTGATTTTTATACTTGATTTATATGTGGATCCCACATTTCTCCCTTTTTTTTTAAATAAAATGCTGAAGTGGTAGGTAGATGCAAGATAAAGGTAGAAAACATAGTTTAGTGTTGTAAGAGAGCAATTGTAGATGATCAGGTGTGTGCCGGTAGACTATGTGCTAATCCGAGCTAGACAAGGGCAACAAAACATCCACGGATGCAGAAGATTTCTCTCAAAACGGGGGTGTGTGTGAGGTTCTAAGCTTCACCTCTGTTGATCCCCAATTTCTCACCTGATGGCCCCCCTGCGACTGTGCCTGTCTTAGGTTGTTCCTCCCTTGAGGAATCTTACCCGTCTCTGGCTAACCAGTCATCTTCCGGGGCCATACAGGGAAATGTAAAGTTTGTAAGTGAGAGAGAAGCCATATTGTTTGAAAAGGTTAGCTTTTTACTTCTTTGCAGATTTATGCCCTGTGGCTTCTATGCCCAGCACTTGTCTCGAGGTATCTTTACCACCTGGAGGAATTATGATGCTCGGTAAATTCGATATGAGGCACGAATTCTATTTAAGGGTTGTAATTAGGAAGGAAGAAGAAAAGCTGTAGAGGTAGCATATGGAAGAAAACATGGGAGGATTGATTATTTCTTTGACATATCTTCTTGTAGAGTACCTTAAGCATGTATAGGTTTTAAACTACTAACTAATTTGCACACATATATTAACATAATAGGAATACAGTGACATAAACAAAGCAAATCTATAATTACCATCCATCTCCAGTGAAGCCAAGAAAACCATTTAGGCACCCTAGGCATTTGTGAAAATTTGTCTATGATATGATGGATATTGTCCAACTGTACTTGAACAGTCTGAGAGAAATCAGACCAATTAAAGCAGCCCATTTCTGGGATCTGTTCACCTCCCATATGTCCTTTTAACCGTAGATAGTCTATAGTCATGAGATTTTGGAGCGCCACAACTTGCACCCCTCCCAACTCCTGGTTGAGTTCCAACAGTGCAGATCCGGTCAAATTCGTTGTCTCACTGTATGCACATGCCAGCCTAGACATCTCCCTCCTCATTCCAATGGCAAGTCCAGGAGACGGTGGGCTGGATGCAGCCACAACCGCAGCATCGCCCGGATCCCTGTGGAGGCTTTTTGATGATCATCCCCCGGCACAAGTCCTCCAGAGAGTGCTGATGCCGGGAGCTCCTCCTCATATCGTATCTTAGTTCATTTTCTGGGTATCCAAGCTAGGCCTTGATCTTCTGCATAGAAACAAACAGACCCTTTGCCCACACTTTGACATGCCCTCTATACCACTGTGCAGAACTCATTGGAGGTCAGCACACAGGAGCTGCTTTTTTTTTTTTATTAAGAGAAAGGAATATTATCAGAAAAGAGTACCTCCATAGCTGATCATCTGACACCCTTTAAGTGATCAACATTAAGGATATTTAAAGCATGTGTTAATCTTTGATTTACCAATAGTTTTATCCTATCAAGGAGTAATCCCCCTTTTCTTTCTTTCTTTCTTTTTTTTTTTAATCTTTAATCTACACTTACATGAAGAATACTATGTTTAATTTACTATGCTCTCCCCTATATCAGGTCCCCCCTAAAAACCACATTATGATTACTGTCCATCAGCATAGCAAAATGTTGTAGAATCCCTACTTGCCCTCTCTGTTTTGTTCAGCCCACCCTCCCCTTTCTCCCTCCCCCCATGCATGCTAATCTTAATACCCCCCTTCTTCTTCCCCCCTTTATCCCTCCCTGCCCACCCTTCCTCCCCAGTTCCTTTCCCTTTGGTACCTGTTAGTCCATTTTTGGGTTCTGTAATTCTGCTGCTGTTTTGTTCCTTCAGTTTTTCCTTTGTTCTTATACTCCTCAGATGAGTGAAATCATTTGGTATTTCTCTTTCTCCGCTTGGCTTATTTCACTGAGCATAATATTCTCCAGCTCCGTCCATGTTGCTGCAAATGGGTAGGATTTTTCCGCTTCTTATGGCTGAGTAGTATTCCATTGTGCATATGTACCACATCTTCTTTATCCATTCATCTACTGATGGACATTTAGGTTGCTTCCAATTCTTGGCTATTGTAAATAGTGCTGCGATAAACATAGGGGTGCATCTGTCTTTCTCAAACTTGATTGCTGCGTTCTTAGGGTAAATTCCTAGGAGTAGAATTCCTGGGTCAAATGGTAGGTCTGTTTTGAGCATTTTGATGAACCTCCATACTGCTTTCCAATGGTTGGACTAATTTACATTCCCACCAGCAGTGTAGGAGGGTTCCCCTTTTGACACAACCTCACCAACATGTGCTGTTGTTTATCTTTTGGATGGTGGCAATCCTTACTGGTGTGAGGTGTTACCTCATTGTAGTTTTAATTTGCATTTCTCTGATAATTAGCGATGTGGAGCATCTTTTCATGTGTCTGTTGGCCATCTGTATTTCTTTTTTAGAGAACTGTCTGTTCAGTTCTTCTGCCCATTTTTTAATTGGGTTATTTGTTTTTTGTTTGTTGAGGCGTGTGAGCTCTTTATATATTCTGGACGTCAAGCCTTTATCGGATCTGTCATTTTCAAATATATTCTCCCATACTGTAGGGTTCCTTTTTGTTCTATTGATGGTGTCTTTTGCTGTACAGAAGCTTTTCAGCTTAATGTAGTCCCACTTGCTCATTTTTGCTGTTGTTTTCCTTGCCCGGGGAGATATGTTCAAGAAGAGATCACTCATGTTTATGCCTAAGAGGTTTTTGCCTATGTTTTTTTCCAAGAGTTTAATGGTTTCATGACTTACATTCAGGTCTTTGATCCATTTTGAATTTACTTTTGTGTATGGGGTTAGACAATGGTCCAGTTTCATTCTCCTACATGTAACTGTCCAGTTTTGCCAGCACCATCCGTTGAAGAGACTGTCATTTCCCCATTGTATGTCCATGGCTCCTTTATCAAATATTAATTGACCATATATGTTTGGGTTGATGTCTGGAGTCTCTAATCTGTTCCACTGGTCTGTGACTCTGTTCTTGTGCCAGCACCAAATTGTCTTGATTACTGTGGCTTTGTAGTAGAGCTTGAATTTGGGGAGTGAGATTCCCCCTACTTTATTCTTCTTTTTCAGGATTGCTTTGGCTATTCGGTACTTTGAGCGTTTTGAGGAACCTCCATACTGCTTTCCACAATGGTTGAACTAATTTACATTCCCACCAGCAGTGTAGGAGGGTTCCCCTTTCTCCACATCTTTGCCAACATTTGTTGTTGTTTGTCTTTTGGATGGTGGTCATCCTAACTGGTGTGAGGTGATATCTCATTGTGGCTTTAATTTGCATTTCTCTGATGACTAGCGATGTGGAGCATCTTCTCATGTGTCTATTCCCTTACTGATTTTTAAACAGCTCTACTGAGGGATAATGTACATACCATGAGAAATACCCATTTTTAGGTGTACCATGGAATTCAACTCAACATTGAATGAGAACGAATTACTCCAGAGAGTGTCACAGTTGGTGTTCAGAAGCACTGTGCTGACGAAAGAAGCTAGGTGCTGAAGGGCACGCATGCAGGGACTCCATTTACATGACTCTTCTGGAAAAGCTTACATCCTTACTTTTTTAATTTAATTAAAATTGACATGAAATATTAGTTTCTGGTACACAACAGAGTGAGTTGTTATTTTTATACTTAAGAAATGATCACCACGACAGGTCTAGTCACCGTCTGCCCCCACACAAAGGCGTCACAGTGTTACTGTCTATATTCCCTGTGCTGTGCCTCCCACCGCCATGACTTGCTCATTTCACATCTGGAAGTTTCTATCTCTTACTCCTTTTCGCCTGTTTGGTCCATTCCTCTGCCTCCTCCCCTCTGACCCCACCAGCTTGGTCTCGGTATCTATGAGTCTGCTTCCATTTTGTTTTGTTTGTTCAGTTACATCCCTATTTTGAAATATCTGGTATGGAAAAATTCAACTGGATTTGAAACCCATTTTTTTAAATCCAAGGCCTTCTTTTTTTTTAATTTTTTTTGGATTTGTCCATTATAGAAAATGATGTGCAGGGAGAGTCTTTAAAACAGTTTCAATTATATATTTTAAAACAGTTGTAAAATTGGTTGAAAGTTCTTTTAAGATCACGTTCTTATGCAGACAAAACACGTCTGTGACAGTGATTATTACGAGCTTGAAGAAATCATTAAAATGTCTTGACCAGTGGTGGATGCTGCCAGTGCCTGTCCCATAGCCCCTTGGCCCCAGCTGACCAGCAGCTCTGGCAGCCCCCTGCCCAGGCACCTGAGTTCTCTTTTCTGCTTGATGACTTTCTTTGTCACACGGGAGCTTGCTTCAGTTCCATGTGGGTGCACCCTGGATGTGCTGGGATGGGTGTGGCCTTCATGTGCGGAGGGGCAGTGGTGGGGGTGGGGGTGGGGTGAGTGGTGAGGGTTGGTAGGGAAGTGCTTCTGATACCCTGCCCTCCAGGGGCCAGTTCTGTATATGGATCATGTATTTTGCAAGTAGAGATAGATTTATTTCTTCCTTTCCAATTTAGGCGGCCTTTATTTTTCTTATCTAATTGCTCTGTCTAGGACTTCCTTTATAATGGTGAATAACAGCAATGAAAGCAGGCATCTTTGTTTTATTCTTGTCCTTACGGGGAAGGCAGTTAGGCTTTCAGCATGGAGTGCCTTTCACTGTGGTTGAGGGTTGGTCTAGGGTCAGGGTGGTGGGGACGTCGTGGGATCTGTTCTGATTGGCTTCCAGGCTGGACATGAGAAGTAAGAGAGGGAGAAGGCTCAATTCATGCCATCTCAGTGAATTCCCAGACTTGCAAGGCTGCGGCCTGGAAGGTTAGCAGATGTTGCAATGATAAGCAGTACCTGTGATGCTCCCATAGATCCGGGATTTGACTCTGTGGAGAAACCATGTGTTGGACTGACGGTGGCAAACCAGAGTTTAGGCCTGTGGGGGTGGTTCATGGCACCCCCTCTTAGGATGGAGGTGCCCCTTCCAGAAGGAAGTTAGTTGGTCCTATAGGGGGGAAGGGCTGGTCTGCCTAATTCAGCCCTCTCTTGGGCAGCCTAATTGCCCATTTAACCTTTGTGGGAGCTTAATTAGGAATGCCTAGTCCGCGTGTGCTGTGCTGGACTCATGGGGTCAGGCCCATGGTCTTCTCTGCAGCCCGTCAGCACCAGACAGAGAGACTTTCTGAGGCATCCCTTGGGAGAAAGGGTGCCTGGAAGGTTTCACGCAGGTGCCCCACAGCCTGTGGTGGGTGTGGGCTGACCAGAGGGCACTTGTACGTGGGGTAGGAAGAACTGCTGCCCCAGACATGGGCACTGTGCCAGGGTGGAGCATCTGAATGCAGGCTTGAATGGTTAACGCAGATAAGGTCTGGCCATGGTGTGTGTGTGTGTGTGTGTGTGTGTGTGTGTGTGTGTGTGCGCGCGTGTGCCCACACCTACCTCCTTGTTTACACAGGAGGGCATCAGAACTAGGGGTTTAATCTTTCAGCAAATTGAGATGTGGAAAACACCATACCCACTGGATCCCAGAGACTGTCTCATACAGAGGTTGGCAAACATTTCTGTAAAAGGCCAGATAGTAAATATTTAGGCTTTGCTGGCCTCCGTTGTACCCACTCTGATTCTGCTGTCGTAGTGTGAAAGCAGCCACAGATAACATGCCCATGAGTGGCATGGCTGTGTTCCAGTGACACTTCCTTTACCAAAACAGACAGTGGGCCCGATTTGGCCTGAGAGCCACAGTTTGCTAACCCGGATCTAGTAGAACTTTTCAGACAAGGAATTCAGACAAACCTCCTACTGGCACTCATAAAACTCACAAGTTGCAACCCTTCTGAAGTCCCTTTCCCCAGCAAACTATGGGTCTTTCTCAACATTGAGTGTCATATTTACCATAATATTTATGTTTCTTAACCATTTAACATGTGTGCAAGTGAGGGACCATTTTTATTAGATTCCTATTGTTTGTTTCTTAATGTGTCATTGATGAAGTTTTTGGGCTCTGGGCTCTAAATCCATTTTTCCCACAAGCCCTGTGGTTTTTACTGTGCAGTTTTGCATAGTGCAGTGATTATAAGGAACGTGTACGTCACGTAGCAGAGGACATGACTGTGTTTATGGCCCAGGCTTCCTGAGTTCTAGTTCAGTGTTTTTCCACCTGTATCGGTCCGGATCGGCCAGCTTGGCTGCAGTAACAAATTAATTCTGAAGTTTCTGTCTGCTTCCATGCTGTGACTCAGGGATCCAGGCCTCTCCCATCTAGTGCCTTTGTCCCCTTGTCACGTGGCCTCCATTGTCACTGACAAAGTAGAAGAGAGAGTGGAAGATCCTGGGAGGTGTTTCCTCGACAAGGCCCGGGGGTGGCTTAGGACAATTCTGTCCACATCCCATTGGTCAGAAATCAGCTCATGGGTGCCACCTAGCTGCATGGGAGGCTGGGAAACGTAGTGGTGAAGAGCTAAAACAAAATAAAGCAACTACAGAAACGAACCCTGCCTTCATGGAGGTTACATTCTAGAGAATAGATAGCTAAGAGGCACATAAGTAAGTTAATGTAACGTGTGTCTGCTGGTGACACGTGCAGTGGAGCCAAAGGAAAGCATGTCAGTGGGGGGAGCACTGGGGCCAAGGGTGATGTCACAACTTTAAATGGAGTGGTCGGTCTGGAAAACTCTGAGAAGGTGGCATTTGAGAAGATCAGAAGGTCCACATGGAAACCTGGGGTAAGAGAGCCTCAGCCAGGGCGAACGGCCTGTGCAAAGGCCCTGAGGGGGAAGCACACTGGGAATGTGTGGTGAGCCGCAGGCGGCCGGTGTGGCTGTGAGCGGCTGGAGAGCAGGACGGAGGGGACACAGGAGATGAGGCTGGAGAGCTCTGAGGCCGTCTTCGGCTGTTCTCCAGACTTGCAGTTCGAGACCACTGAAAGTCATGTGGTTGTTGCCCTTGGCCCGGGACACCATATTCTCCCTCCTGGCTCCACTCTTGACCTGGGGTCCTGTGATAGATGAGGAACGTGGGGCCCTAGAGAGGTTAAAGATTCCCAGTTCCCAGAATCATTATAAAACTAAAATGAGAACGTGGGTGTTGTGTGTGTCGGAACTGCAGTTTTGCTTTTGGGTAACATGCAGTGAATGCTGGGTTATCAAGGAGGGTGGGCCCCGGGAACAACGGGGTCAGCGAGCTACCCCCTGGACCCTTGTTCCACCTGGAAGCCTGTAGTTCAGACCTTCTGTCCGAAGACAGCATCTCACACACTCATTTAGGAGTCCTCACTGGGGCCACTGACCAGGTGAAAACACTCCGGGATTTTTCCCTCTATGGAAAGCGGGCAGGCAGGGATGCAGCAAATAATTAAATCGATGTGGACATTTATTGCTGTGACGGCAGTAAAAGCATCACACGGCTTCCTCACAAGAAGTCAGAAGGCCTGGCTACAGCCCCACATGACGTTTCTAGGAACCCAGACCAGCGTCTTCCTCTGAAGCGCTAGTGCTCAGTTGAAGGGGAGGCGAATCACACCCTTCCCTCTCCTGACTGGGGTGGAGATAACCAGCTTGGGTTCGTGCATTTAACTGATTCAGGGCAAATGTCTTTTGGTCATTATCCGAAAGGTCAAAAGCTGTAATCTTGGCCTTCATGGACAAAAGGCGCAGATTCTACCCTTGGGCCCTAGAACTCAGCAACTCTGGGCCAGCAATATCCCTTTGATTGTCCATACTGCTGTCTTATATTTTGAGGCCACTTACCATCTTCTTGAGATGTATTTCCATAGAGTATGAGTTAGGGGTGTTTCTTGGGGGAATAATGTGGATAAAATGAGACTTCCTGTGGCCAGGATTCTCACCTGGCCCTGGTTGACTAGCTCACCACACACCTGTGGGCAATACATGGCTGTTGACTCTATATAAAGAACTCCACCCACTGCTCTGGGGGTGACATGGTGGCAGGACCACAAGGCTGCAGGACAGCAGAGCAGAGGCTGGAGTGGTGGCAGTGCCGAGGACAGAGGCCCAGAGGACAGCTGTGTGGGCAGAGGGGCCCAGAGGCAGAGACCGGCTTGCTGCATGCAGACTCGCTCTGAGTAAATGGGATTTTAGTGACCAGCCACCTGGAAAAAAAGTTGGGTATAACCCTTTCACCCCAAGAACGCTTTGCTGTCAATTTGTTTGGTCACATTGAATCCATAGAGAACTTGCCTGTGGCTGAAACCCACTGACAAAACAAGTAAGTTCATCACATATACTAACATTTATAATTCATGTTTCTCTTGATCCAGCAATTTCATGTCTAGGAATCCACCCTGCAGATGAACTTGTAAATGTGCCCAAATGCCCACGAATATTGAAATGAATATATTTCATTTGAAATATTCAAATAAATATGTGAAGTCAATACTGAATATTGAAATGCTGAAAATGCTGAACTATCTATGGTAGATGTTTATAAATAAGTAACGGTACAATGCCTATAAAGCAGGACTAGGTAGTCACTAAACGGCTGAGGGTGGTTTGTGCTCAGGAGCAGCAGGCTCTCCAAGGTGCAAGGTTAAAAAGTAAGACGCAGATGACTGTGCTTAGAATGATCCCATTTATCAAGATTTTTTTTAAAAGAAAATCTGTGCTCATATATGCATAAGAAATTTCTGGAATCATGCACAGATAACAAGTGAAAGTGATTCTGGTGATGAGGGAAACTGAAAATCTTATTAAAAAAATTATATACCTGCATTATTCTTTCAGTTGAAAACATAGTTAAAAAATGAATTCACATCCCGTGAAGGTGACCATCAGGTAGAATACTGGACATGAATACAGACCTTCTAAATCCGACTCCAGCTAGATGTGTGATTTCGGATAAGTGAGATATCTTGGGCTCTTGGTCTCACTGATTATAAAATGTTACAGTTTACTTTTCAGAGCAGGTGAGAAATTAAATAAGGTGATATCATCTGAAAGTATTAGCTGAGATGCGACACACCACTCCATGGTCGGCAATCCTGTTACCATTCCATCTTTATGTCAGTTTTTTGTTATTGCTTTTATCATTGTGAGGAATAAAAATGGACTTGACACACTTAAGGGGGAAAAAAAAGAAACTTTAATTGGAGGGATGTGGTGGGAGCACAGAGGAAAAGCTGAACAATTAGGTCTTGGAAAAGACTGGAAGTGGAGCAGCTCTTGCAGCCTGGGAGCCGGGGAGCAGGACCACTGAGGAGGTGAATCTGCCATGGTGGTTTCTCTCCTTCATTCACTCTGCTCAGCATCCAGGCCTGTGGACGGTGGGGCATCCTGATTGGCAGCAGGACTTACTGATGAGGGAGGAGGAGAATAGAAAGCGGTAGCCAAAGGAGAGATGGATTCTGGGAGGGCAGAAAGTCGAGTGGAGCAGAATGGTGGCTGTGCTCTCACAGTACTGGGTCGGCCTCAGCAGGTGCTAACGGACGAGCGACATGCCACGGCCTAGCAGACGGGTCGCTTCTCACTCACGCTGCCCCCCAGGGTAGCTGGCTCTCGGCGGGGCAGTGGCGCGGACGCCTCCCTGCGGGTCTGTGCCCTCCACTGCGTCCCCCGGGTCTGGCCAGCAGGCAAGGGAAGAGCCTGGCGCCTGCCCGTGCGGCCACACCTACCACAGCTGGGAGATGGCCTCACGGTGTGTGCGGGAGGAAAAGGGAGAATCCCGGGGACCCGCTGGCCATGCCCTGCCACAGGGGACACAGCACAGAACAAGCAATACCGCCCGAGGCCTGAGGGCCTGTGAGTCTAATGCTCTGAACCCAAGCGGGTCGCCTCTCCTGTCTGGATCTCATTTCTTCATCTGAAAAGTGAGAATGCTGGAGATGAGGAAAGGTTTTTAAAATTTTCTTTGTCCGGTAACTTTTGTTACCTGAAATCCTTTGCAGAACCCACTATCAGAATAAAACAGACGACAGCCGCAGATGGGGGCATGGGCAGGGGACCCCGGCTTCTGGGCACTCACTCCCCCGCCCCTGTGGCCCTACCCTGAACCTTCTGGGGGCTCTGAGATCCCATGTGCAGGCAGTTGGCCTACATAGCTTCCCATTATGATGTGATCCAGCCAATTTCTGGACTCTCTGGGAAACTTTCAAAACTTTGCTGTGTTCTCACTGGAAAAATCTGAAGACATTTGAAACCAGTGCCCCTTGGCATGCCTCCCTGGCAGCCCCAGGGTGTGCCTGCTCCCTGCTCAGAACCACCTGCTTGGCGTTCCAAACCTTACTCTACCACAATTTATTTTTTTTACCAAGGGGAAATGTTTAGCATAATAAATTGTGTGGTTCCAGCAGTGCTTGGACCATTTCTGTGAAGAGGGGGTCCGGAGCTGGTCTTCAGGTCGGTCCTCGCTGCTGGCAGAAGCACCCCCGTCCCCATGGAGGAGAGAGGGGAAGGTCTTCCTGGGCCCTTCCACCGTCAGGGGAACAGAAAGGACGCATCTGCTTTGGTTCAGAAGGAAGAGGACCGAGGGCGAAGAGGTGCTATCACTTTACAGGCCGAGGAGACAGTTCCAAACCACGCTACAGATTTTTTTTATGACAACGGTTTTGAAAGGGAATTCATATAATCCTGGCAATTTAGACATTAAAATTTCAAAGCTCTAATGGACCCAAAATAAATATATACATATTTTCCACCAATTTAAAAAATAATAATCCTAAACCCGAAAGTACTTGAGTCTTGTTTCCTGAATCGGTTTTCTTCCTTCCCAAAGCTGAGTAGATTGAAAGAATCAGAGCAGAAAAGGCCAGAGCTCTCCTTGTAGTTCCCCACCTGCTCTAGAAGCCGTCGACCTGCCCCTCGAGTTGAATTCAGAACAGCTTTTGCTGCATTTAAAACTGCTTTGTGTCACCGACATCCTACTGAAACCTAGGGACTTGCCACTGTTCTGTCCTCCTAGAGACGGCGTGAGTAGGGAGCGAGTCCCAGGAAACCCAGGAGATGGCTCTTTGGGCGTCACTGTCTTCAAAATGAGCCAAGAAGCTCCCCAATCCTCGTATCCTCACGTTCCTTTGTATACCTGCATTAACAGGCACGCTCTGGCCCCGTGGGGTTTATCTCAAACCCAGGTGGGGCCAGTCATTGTACTTTGTCAACTGACCGTTCGTCAGGTCTTGAGGGAGGAAAGGAGATGCCAGTTCAGCCAGCTAAGGAGGCAGTTTTCTCCCGGGTCCTCTGGAACCCTTACTTCTAACGATGTATCTCCAGAGAGTCACTGGGGTTTGTAGATAAACAATCTCCCCTGCATGGAGAACTTGACAGAGGCTTTAACAAAGTGTCAGGACAGGGCCTGGCTGGTGAGGAAGGCAGATAGGAATTTAAGTCGCAGCTATGTGTCTTATTTTCTCTGTGAACTTGGACACAGCAAAAACAGGGACAGTGCTATTCAGTACAGCTGTCTTATATTGCACTGTAATGCGGGTAAAATGCTTAGCACTGTGCTTGGAAGGTGGAGGTGTCCCATCAACGTCAGCTTCTCTTATGGGTGCATCAGAAGGAAAGGTCCTGCATCGCTCGGAATGAGAAGAGACTTAATTCAGAGGATTAGGTGCTTTCAAAACTCGATGAGCTACGGGAACAAGGATCGAGGAACATCACTTGTGCTCAGGTTGGCCACTGAAGGTCGGTGGACCAAGAAGTGGCAGGAGCGGCAGGGGGCTCCTGCTGCGGCAGCGCTGAGGCCGGGGCCCAGGCAGCGGCTGGCAGACCCGACACCTGCCAGATCCCCCGTGTCTGCCCGCTGGTTCCAGGGGGCAGTGTCTTCAGGCTTTCTCCCACTTCTCAAATCTTGCGGGGGTGGTTCTCACAGGTGGAGTCTAGTCTAGAATAATCCTGATGGCAACAGCCTCTGGGAAATGTCATTTCCAGCCTTCCATCCTGCAACTGGAGGGACTGGTGCTGAGTGGCCGTTGTTTCTGGTCCTGAGCCGCACGTTTGGCCATCGGCATCTGACGGTAAATCATATAACCACACCAGTAGAACCTGAGTGCAGACTCTGAATGCTGGACAGGTACTTCATTGGCCTGACAGCTGATGTAGAAGTGCTGTTGGCAGAAATTGTCCTTGTGGCTGAAGATTTTGGAAATCTGGCTTTGAGATCAATCACGTGACCTAGAAGATGTGGGAACTGGGATTGTCTGGTGGAAAGAGAACCTCTGTCATTTGAGGGTGCTTGAATCACCCGGCCTGAGTCCCAGGCTCTGGGAGGCAACCTGTGCCCCCAGAACCTCTTCCTCTTCTGAGTCCCCGTCAGTCACACACACTTTGTCTACACCGTACGTCAGCCCCTTTCCTGATGGCTTACTCTGTAAAGTGTCTTCGTCTTTAGCTTCGTGAGGGCAGGCACACATCCTCAAACTCCAGAACCCACAAAGAAATGTTTCCTAAAGATAACATGCAAATGGATGCCCGTTAGAAGCAAGCGGCACGACACAGAGAAGCGCAGAGAGGAAAATACGGAGCTGCTGGACTCCGCCTCCCGGAGTCAGTACTGATGCTGCTGCTGTGCCACGGTTTGAATGTCTTCCCAATACTCAGAAATGTAAATGTGGGATCATATTAACACACTAATACAAAGTTCCGGAGCACCTGATACCTGCCAGGCACTGTGCTCTTCAGCACGTACGGGTCATAAGTGTACTGATGGACTCCTCTTGGGGGGAAGGTGTGCCCCCAGCTCTCCCCCGGGGAAGTTCACACACGCCCCATCTGCTCTGAGGCTCCCGACGGGGCAGGTGGTGGCCCTTACTGGAGACCAGAGCAGTGGGCGCAGACCGGTCGGCGTGGTCCCAGCTCGCCAGCTAAGTCTGTGTCGTTAGATCGTCCGTAATTCAGCTGAGCTCGAACTACGCTCTCCTATCAGTTTTATTAGTAATAGAAGTGAGTGTGTCTGTCCACATTTGCCTGGTCTCTGTGCCAGTCTCTCCGTGCTCCGTACTTGGGGCAGGAGAACCGGGGGTTGTGTGTCGAGCCCCAGGTGCCGGGCTGAGCGTCTCACACTCCGTCCAGTGAGTCCTTAGAGGGCAGGGCAGTCGGCTTCACTCCGGCCTTTCCTTTAGGTAGGAAAACACCGCAGAGAGGTCTGTCTCCAGCCTGGGTCACACAGCTGGTGAGTGGGGGGCTGCGTTTGCCCCATCTCTGCAGTCCTTTGTTGTTGTTGTTGTTTTAAACAGCTTCAGAGATGTAACTCATGTACTGTACAGTCCCTCACATAATGTGTACTGCTCACTGGGTCTTCAGCACATCCACAGAGAAGTGCAGCCATGGCCATGGCCACCGCAGAACGTTCTCATGGCCCGGAAGGACAGCTCCCACCCTGCAGCTGCCACCTGGTTTTCCCTTCCTCCCGCCCCCAGCCTTAAGCAAAACTGCCTGCCTGCCTGCCTCTGTGGGCTGTGCCATTTGGCTGAGTGTGTCCTCTCATGGAACCGGACGACACGCGGGCTCTGTGTCTGGAGCCTGTCGATCGGCGTGATGTGTGCCAGGTCCGTCCCACTGTGGCACGCCTGGCACCCCATTCCTGTTCATGGGTGAATAATACTCCACCGTGTGGCCATCCACATGATGGATGTGCGGGCTGTTTCCGCCTCTTAGCTGGGGTGAATGACTGCCCTTCTGGAAAGACTCTGCTGCCTGCCTCCCAGCGGGCTGGTGACTTTCACTGAGGGCTGCATGGGTGGCAATGAGCCCGGACCGCTTCCGCCTTCTCAGGCCCAGTGACTGTCACTCACCCACCCTGCAATTTAGGCCCAGGCCAGAGAGGGGCGTGGCTCGGGCCCAGGGGTCAGACCACCAGGCCAGTCTCAGTTCAGTTTGAGTTGTTATTCCTTCAAAGAGGGGAAGTAAGGGTGGTTTCAGGAGCAAGAAACCAGACGGACAGCCTCCTCCTCCAGGAAGTCCGTCCCCAGGGTCTAGCGCTAGGGCCCGGCTGGATGAAGCCCGAATGATAATGGCATTGTGCTGTGGACCACGAGGTGGGAGCCCTGGTTCCCTTTGAATCCTGAGGCCTGGGCAGCCAGAGGTCCGGGGCAGGTTAGGAAGAGGGAGCGGACCCTCCCTCCAACCCCAAGAAGACGTCAGTGCCCGCAGTCTGGGAGAAGCCATCCCAGAGAAGGGCCCTGGCGGGGCAGCCTCCCCCCGTGCCCCTGGGTCGAGGTTCACTTGGGGCTGGCAGCCAGTGTCCAGGAGGGGCTCTGTGTGTTCCTGGAGTCTGTGGTGAGCGGAATTAGAGGGAGATGCCTCCGCTGTGACCCGTGTCTCCGGTGGGGCCTGTGTGCTCGGCAGCGGGGGTGGCCAGGCAGGCTGTTTCTGGAATGGTCACCCAGCCATTACAGGCTTCGGGTGGCCTCCCCAGGGTCAGGCTGGGTTTGCTTGCCCGTCTTGGGAGTCCAGGAAAAAGTGGCCCTTTTAGCTGCTTCAGCAGAAGAGGGTCTGAGATGGCATAGATCTGCCTCTGGGGACAGTGGCAAATGCAGGAATGGCCAACCCGAGGTTGAAAAAGGAGAGGGAGTCAGTTACCAGCACAGAATGGGGGGCGCCCTGGGCTCCTGTGTCCTGTCAACACAAAGGGGCCTGTTTAGCTCACATGTGGTGACAGCACTGCGGGGCACCAGCTATGGTGATCCTACCAAGTGGGTGGTTTTATCCTCCCTTATGTAGGAGAGCTGGGGCTCCGAGAGGTTAGGTAACCTGCCTGAGGTCACCCCGCTGGCTCGCAGCAGCGGTGAGCTGGGAGCTCAGGTTGCTGACTCCACGACCCGGCTTCTGCTGCATGCACTCTGTTCAGGGCTCACTCTGAGCAGGTTCCCGGCCGAGCACTTGTGTCCAAGGGCCCAGGGAGGCACACCCTTGGAGGGTCCGTGCCTCCAGTGCAGAAATTCTTGTTCTTTTTAAAAAACCTGTGGTAAAACACGTAATATAACACTTACCATTATACCTATTTTTAAGTATGTTAATTATGTTGTTGTGCAAAGAGCACCACCATCCCCGGGACTTTGTCATCTTCCCAGACTGACACGCTGTCCCCATTAAACACCAGTTCCCCACCCCTGCCCCAGCCCCTGGCGACCACCACTCTGCCTTCTATCTTGATGAATTCCACTCCTGTGGAACCTCACGGAAGCGGAATCACACAGTATTTGTCTTTTTGTGTCTGGCTTGTTTCACTCAGCATCCTGTCCTCAGGGTTCATCCTCTGTAGCATGTGTCGGGGGCTCCTTTTTGAAGGCTGAATAATATTCCAGGGTGTGTATGGACCATGTTTTGCTTATCCATTTGTCACCCCAAAGTTCTTAACATCTCAGTCCCAGACCACTTGGCTGAGCTGTATAAGTTATAGCATCTCTCCCAAGGAGATGTCCAGGTGCTCTTTGTGCTGGACAGAGGAATGGCCCCCCGCCCATACCCCCAGCCTGGTCCTGGAAACCTGTGAGTATGTGACCTTACATAGCAAAGGGAGCTTAAAATGTGATTAAGTTTAGAATTTTGAGATGGGGAGGTGGTCCAGGTGGGACCAGTGTGACCTCAGGGCCCTTATAAGGAGGACGAACAGGAGGGTCAGGGTCTGAGGAGGTGATGGGACAAAGGGAGTGGGGGTGGGGTGGTGCCACTAGTGGGAGGGGCCGTGAGCCGGGACATGGTGCCCCAAGAAGCTGGTAAAGGCGAGGAAACAGATCCTCCCCTGAAGCCTCCAGGAGGGACTCGGCTGCCCACGCCTTGGTTTTAGGACTTCTGGTCTCCAGAATGGTAGGATGATAAATCTGTGTTGTTAAAGCCACCAAGTCTGTGGCCATTTGTCACAGCAGCCGCAGGGAACAAACAATGACACAGCCCAGTTCAGGGCTTCCGGACCCTGCCTGGATCTCTGTCGGGGGTCCCGGGGTGGAAGCTGGCCTGAGGCCAGCGAGTGTGCCTTCACGTTGCTGACGCCACGGCTTGCTGCTGGGTTGCCGACGCCCCCCTTTCCCTCCACAAAGCCCCGGGGCTGGGCAGGTCGACGGCCATTTGATGGAGGAGAAAAGACGTTGTGTACGGGTGTCTCTGTCATCACGTCTTCTTCAGTCAGTGTCTGCATTTCCAAGGAAATTGCTCCTTTCATCTACACTTCTGGGCTTGAGCTAAAAAGCTGCATGTAGGAGTTCCCAAGACCTTCACAGCTTCCCCGCTGGGGGTGTGATTCACCTTGTTTGCTCATCTGTGCTTTTCATCCGTGCTTTCCGTGCTCCTGTCAGGATCATGCTTGCCAAGAGTGTTTGTCCATTTTAGCAGTTGTTTTGAGGAGCTTGCTTTGTGTTTTTTAAATTTACTTTCTTTTTACTGAGCATTCCTATGTGCCCAACATTCCTGAATGTCCTCATTCCCAGAGTGTAGAACCCAGAGCCCATCACTTAAGCCCCGGGCGGGAAAGAAAACTCAGGCTGTATTTCCACTGAGTCTGACTGTGGCTCCCCCACAACTTGGGGGTGGCCTCCCGGGGTCTCTGGAACTGGATCTGGCAGGTACGTCTGCGTGTGGATCAAGCATGACACATGGAGTTTAAGTCCCTCGCTTCAGCGCTTAACTCCACCTGTCCGTTATGTGTCCTGTTCAGTAAAACTGGCAAAAAACCTCCGAAGAGCCTGAGACACGGCGGCAACACCTTCAGCACCAGGAGCTGCGTGGTTTTGGGACTGAGACGCCGTGGATCAAGGCCTGCTGCACCTCCTGGGGCGGAAATCCAGAGCCCAGGGCTCAAGACGCAGCCGCTCTCTGAGACGCGTTGATTCTCCCAACTGAGGAAGTGTCACATTGGGCAGTTCCATGGGCACCTCTCCCACATGGCTGCAGGGATGGGGTCACGGTGTCGTGCGCCCTGGGGGGGCCCTGTGGGGTGACCAGGAGAGCGGGCTCTGTGTCCAGGTGATGGAAGGCAGCCAGAAGCCTCCATGGGTCCCCCTGCCCCGGCGGTGATGTTCTTGTCACTTATCCCATCAGGGTACCCCGGGCAGAGTATTCCAGGTACTCGCAGCGAATCTGGATTCTGAACTGTGTTTCTGAGAGTTGTTTGGTTTTTGAAAAACATTTTATTTTTGTATTGAAATGTAGTTGATATACAGTCTTACATTGGTTTCACATATACAACTCGGTGATTCAACAGTTACGTGCACTGTTACATGCCCACCCCGACTAGTGCGGTCACTGCCAGTGCAGCAAGACGTTCCAGCATCATTGCCTGTGTTCCTGTGCTGTACTCCCATCCCTGTGACTAATGTATATTATGATTGAGAATTTTGTGCCTTTTTCTCTCCTTCACCTTTTTTACCTCCCCCCCACCCTGCGGTGTGTAGCCACTGATGTCTCTGCCCTCACTTACTTGATTCTTGGTCTTGCTTTTGAGCCTGGTTGCCCAGCATCTGACAGCTTAGTGCCCGCCGGTGAATCTGGCTATGGTTCCGTGCCCGCCTGCGAGCCTGGGGGCCCTACCATGTGCAGGTGGCCTGTGGTCGGGGGGCGGCCTGTGGTCCGGGGCGTGCCTGCCGCCGCGCGCTCCCAAGGCTCCTTGGTCTGCTTCCCAGGCGGGCGAGGGTGCGGGCAGGTCTCATGCTGGCCTGTGCTGCCCGTGTTCAGGACCCCAGTAAGCCTCTGGCCGCCTCGCCGCTGGTACCCATTGGCGGTCGCAGCCTCCCGCCGTGTTTGCCTGCATCGTTCCCTGCACGTTTCCCTGTTAGCTGAGCCCTCCGTGCACCCCGGTAGCCCGGCTGCTGGGTTCCAAAGTGACCAAGTCTCTTGCTGATCCAGGGGGTGGGGCGGGACAGTGCAGCTGTGACCAGAAGGCCAAGGTCCCCGCCTTCCCGCCCCAGCCAGAGCTCCTTTTCAGGACGGTCATCCCAGCTCGTCACCTGCCTTCGTTCACTGGGCAGAGCCCCACATGGCTGCTTTCAGCGGTTTCGTCCCTTTTGCCACTTGCTTTTTCCAGAGAGTTTGCCAGCTCCGCACTCTGCCGTAGGCCCCTGGTCCCCGCGGGCAGTGACACTGGGCTGCACGGCTTCTGAAGCTGCTGCCCCTTCCCAGCCTCTGCAGGCTTTAAGGCCATTCCTTAGCAGGTGGGCCTCCGGACCCGGCTCCTGCTGAGCGGCTGTGTTTCCACCTGCTGGCTCATCACAGAGTGTCAGGGACCCCTTCTGGACTCTCGGTCAGGAAATGGGGGGCCAGGAGGCGAACACGGATCCCTGGTGGGCAGATTCAGGGGTCCCCAGCCATGCCCGCTGTAGAAGAGCCATGGGTGTCCTGGGGCTCTATGCTGTACTCACTGGCCACAAACGGGGGGCTAAAACAGAAAGGGCTTCAGGGGCCAGATTTCCACCATCTGTCTCCACATCGGGACAGTTACTGTCACTGTGCTGAGGGACTGGTAGCTTCTCACCATCACCTGTGTGCTTGCCCTGATTTTGGACTCATAGGACTAAAATCCTAGCTTTAGTGAAATACCTCCTGGTAATTTGCAAATCTTTGCTGTCACCCCATTGCCTGGGATGTGAGGTGTGAGTCCTGTGCCAGAGGCACCCTCCACGTTGGAATGTATTGGCGGCCTTTCCTGATGGCCCTGGCATGCCTATACTAGATGCTCAATAAAATTTTCTTGAGTGGTTGGAAGTTTGGAAGGTCAGGATATATATGCTCTTAAGAATAAGCATGCCCCAGCCATGACCGTAGGAGGGTCACCAGGACTAGGGTTCAGGCAGGTGGGTACAAATGAGCATAAAGTCCTGCATGTAAGGTAAAAAGATCAGCTGCTCAAGTGCAGTATCAGGTTGGATGTGCTTGACTGGGAAACAAACGAACAAACTTCAAATGAATGACACCGAGATGCTGGCACGTTACTGAGCCCTCGGTCACACGGAAGGCGGTGGAGGCAGGTCTTTCTAAAGCATTGCTCCCTGAAGTACATAGATTATTGGTCCCTGAGATGCCTCTTAATGTACAAGGTCTGGGGTCAAATCAGCAGAGAAAATGCAACATCCCGGAGCTCCTCTCGGTCTTTGGAACTCATTGTACTCTTGGGCATAGTAAAGTCACTGAGAAGGCCAGTAGAGACGTGTTTATATTTGTTTAACCCAACATTTGCCAGACTTGTTTGACCCGTGCCTGTGACCGTCCTGTAGGATGCATTTCCGTGGAACCCACTTCAGAGACTTTGTCTGGAGGGCACTCTCAGGTGAGGTTTGGGGATCAGGTTGAAATGCCCAGGGCCTGAATGGCAGAGTGGACTGGGATCCCTGAACGCGGGCCAGGGGAGTCCCACGGAGAAGGTAAGCCGCACCATCCAAGTGGCGGCTTAGAAGTCAGGCCTGGGGCTTAGGTATAAATTTGGGCTACGTGAGAGAGTCAAGGGCACTCTGAGGGGGTCCAGGCTTTGTGCACGCCTCATTGCCAGCCAGTGATGTCATGAAGGCCTTGTCACTCTTGGCTACTGCCAGGTTCCATGTGTTTCCAATTGCCTGGGTCACGCCCAGGGAGAAGCTGGCAAGATGAGAGTGTCCTCAGGGGTGCTGGGAGGTGGGGCAGGGCGAGGCCCCAAGGAAGGGGCCCTCCACAGGCCAGGCCTGCTCACACCTCTGCCCTCTCCTACAGGGCCCCTGTAAACACCCGCGGGCCTGGCCCTTTGCAATCAGGAAAAGTACATAGTGGACACCTCCGCCCAGCCTTCCCTGCTGGGCCTGTGGTGAGGCATGGAACGCCCATGTTTGGGGAAGCAGTGGGGGCCCGTGACCTCCCCAGGGTCCCGGCAAGGGGTGTGTCAGAGCCTACCCTGTGATGCAGGGCGGCTGCGGACCCCAGTCCCTGCCCGACCAGGGCCCAAGTAAACATGCCTCCAGCGGTCACAGAGCATATTAGCTGGAAAGCCTGGAGATTCTTCTAGCACAAAATCGCTCATTTGGATAGTGGGGAAACTGAGGCTCGGCTCCCCCTTCCCTGTGGAAGGGGTCTCGTAGCTGAGGCAGGCCTGGGACCCCGGGTGTGGGCCTCCTGCCCCCTGTGGAGGCATCCTGACAGCCGGCTGCCTGCACCCGGAGCTGGGCAAGGCCCCCCTTCCTCTTTGGCGTTGGTCTGTGCTGGTCGGGGAGGAAAGACACTGGGCTGCTTATGTAAAATTCCCTGAAGTCATAAAGCAAAATGGAAATGATTCTTTCTTGAGTTTTTAAAACACAAAACTTTATTTTTCTAGAAACCCCATTTAGCTCATGTCATCTTCATTATTATTGCCTATCCAATTAATTTTAAGGAGCCTTTTAAAATGTGTTATTATGGAAAATTTCAGATTTCCATAGAAATTAGAACATGGAACAGTTGAGAGGCAGAAAGAAGCCCCACGTGGCCCCTCACAGTCACCCACTCGCCAGATCTTGTTTTCTCCATGCTTCCACCCACTCCCCAAAGCCAGGATTATTTGGAAGCAAATTCCAGATACTGAATCTTTTCATCTGTAACAATTTCAGTATGTATCCATAAACGATAAGGATCTCTCTCTTTTTAATTAAAATTTTTGCATTGAGATAACTATAGATTTATACACCTGACAGGAAAAAGCACAGAGAGACACACCTTCCACACACAGGATCTCTTCTGTTAAACAACTGTAATATTATGTCACATCTGAAATATTTAGCAGTGATTACTTCATATCACCCTGTACCCAAACAGTGTTTACATTTCTCAAATGGCTTGTGATTTTTCTTTTTGATTGATGAGCTTGAATTAATTAATTAGCCAGTTGCCCAAGTTAATCCCATGTGTCAGGTTTCCCAAAACTAGTTAATTAATTAAAACATTGTAGCAGCTCTATTGAGATGGAATTCACGTGCAACACGATTCGCCCATTTAAAGCATACAATTCAATGATTTTTTTTAGTAGCGTTTGAGAATGTAATGTGCATCCATTGTAGGGAATGCAAACAGTGCTAGCTTGTTGAGCATTAGCATGAAAGCTGTTTGCTGTCATCTCCAGTGAATGGGTCCTTTTATTACACAAGCTTAATGATAATACAAAATAACATACTCTATAGAAGACAGATAAGAAAAAGAAAAAAAATTTGCCCTGAATCCTGTACCTAGACATTACCATCAAATCTATTTCAGGTTTCGCCCCCTTCCTGAGGCGGGTGATGTCCTCTTTTTAAATGTGAAGTTTCCAGTATCTTAGGCTTAGGGTGCTGGCCTGGAGACTGCCCAGGGCTTGAAGCTGCGTGCCTTCTCTGCGGACGCTTGGGGTGAGAGCCAGTGGCACAGCCAGGAGTCAGGACTGTCCCTGGGGTTCCCGAACCGAGGTATCGGGGGTGGGGTGGGGGGAGAATTCGCAGGATCGGAGAACGGGGTTGGAAACACAGCACATTTTTATTTTCTCTACTTGCGAACTGAAATGTAGCATTTCCTGTCCTCATGGACGAGGGCAGTGAGCCAGGAGCGCTGGGGGAATCCGGGGCTTGTCACCAGTGACGCCGCAGGTACTTCTTGTCAGAGGGTCGCGGCCCCCATTTTTAAATAGACATTAGCTCAGTGATGTTTGAAGTTAGACCCTCCGTGAGATGTGTTTCTAAAACAGCACACATGTGACTGTATCCCAGCTAGACAAAGTTTGATCACCGTATTTCAATACAATTGTTTCCTTTGCAAACCTGCAAATTTTATGTATTTAAAAACATTCTAAGAATAGGCTCATTGGTTTTGTAAGACTTCCAGAGGGTTCCAAGTTCCCCTAAAGGCTAAGAACTGCTAGATGTTTTATTTTTTCTAAGTCACTGATGATTTACTTTTCATTTTTAGTTTTTAAAAAAATCCAGGGCCCCGTTACAGAGCTCCGTTGCCCCCTGCTTCCCAGCTGAGTCCGTATGTGTTTTTCAGGGCCAAATGTAAACCTGGTGCTGGGGTCCAGGGGAGAGAGGCAGCAGGCAGAGGGGTACTGGGATGTCCGTCGCACAGCGGGCAGGGCAGGGCTGTTTTCCGTGGCTGACCGCTCTTCCTCGATGGCTGCACAGCCCGTTTCCACGGTGCTGAGCGTGCCCTCCCAGAGGGGTCGCTTCAGGAGGCAATCCGTCTCCGTGTCTGCCTGTCCTATTGTCCTAGGATGTGGCTGGGTGGAGAGGGTGGCAGCTGCCCAGACACAACAAGGACCCAAGCGCCCCACGGCCAGGAGGCTCACCCACCTCCCCCCTGCAGGGGTGGGCAGGGCACCTTGCAGCCCTGAGGTTTGCAGGGCTGGCAGGTCAGAGGCGGTGTGGGGAATGGAAGGGGCTGCTGCAGCGCCCGTGCATGCGGGGAGGCACAGAGCACCTCACGTGGACCTCCGCGATACACCGGCTCATGCTGCCTGGGCTGGCAGGTGTCCTTCCAGGTCTGCCCCTGGCCCCAGCCTGTGGCGCCCCTATTATCCGTAACTCTGATGGGCATTAGGTCAGCCTGGGCTGCTTGCCAGTGCCTGGCCCAGGGTCAAGGAGAGAGAGTGACAGAAGATTGTCCAGGAGAGGGCAGCTACTGGCCCTTTCAGCAGGAGTCAGACCCATCCTATAGGCCGTAGCCCAGCCAGGCACCATGCCAAGTGCCCACACTGCCATCTTGTTTGCTGCTCGCAGGCGCTCTGTGGGGCTGGTGGCACTGTCGGCACCCAGCCTGGCTCTGCCACCAGGTAGCTGTGGAGCCTGGGCAGTGACTTGGCCCTGACGTGCCTGCTTCCTCATCTGTGAAATGGAGGCACCAATAGCCCCCTGCACACAGCCGCTGCAAGAATGAAACGAGACTCTTGGAGAAAGCCTGTCACAGTATATCGGGGCCGTACGGCTGCAGTAACAAAGCGCAGAACACAACCGGTTCTCTTACAGCCTGGAAGTCAGGAGCCTGAAGTGGGCTTTGGTGGGCTGGACTCAAGGCGCCGGCAGGGCTGGCCCCTGGCACCCCCGGAGGGGAATCCGTTCCCTGCCTTTTCCAGCTTCCAGAGGCACCTGCCCTGCTCGGCTCAGGACCCCTCTCCATGTGCAAAGCTGGCAACGTTGCGTCCCTCTGGCCTCTGCGCCTGCCATCACATAGCTTTCTCTGACCGTCTACCTCTTCCTCCCACATTTAAGGACACTCGTGATTACAGCGGGTCCACCTGATAATCCAGGATGGCCTCTCTGCATTAAGTGGCCTTAGTTCCCCTGTGCCAGGAGGCGCAGCCCCTTCCTGGGTCTAGGCATCAGACCAGGGGCGTCTCTGGGGGCCAGCTGCCACGACGTGTTATGCCTAAAGTGTTTCCCATTTTAGTAGTGACCACTGGAGGGTCCCCTCAAAGGCAGAGGACCGGAAGCCCAGTCCATTCATTCATTGGCCAAGCGCAGAGCCTCAGGGTGTGGCGTCAGGCTCTGGGATGCAAAGGCAGAGAAGCAGACGTGGTGCCTGCCTCGTGGAATCTGAAGCTAGTGGGAAGACGAACTTTAAAGGGTTGGAAAGGAGCCAGATGCCAACTTCAGAACCAGTTGCTCGAGAGGAAGCAGGTGGGGTGCCAGGCTAGAAATTAACAGAAGTGGAGCTGGCTTGGAGCAGCAAGGCCCTCTGGGCAGGTGACATCTGAGCTGTGTCCTGAATCCAGACAAGGGTCCAGACATGAAGGGGACACAGAAAAGGGCAGTGCAGGGAGAGGCAAAGCTTCTAGAAGGGCCCAAAGGTGAGAGGGAACTTGGTGTGAGGAGTGGCTGGGCACAGTGGGTGGGGGCTGCGGGGGAGGTGGGCTGGGCTGGGGGTCCCACTTTGTAGGCCGTGGGAGCGAGTCTGAGGGAGGGGGTGACAGAACCGGGACGGAGGGCTGTGGGGAGTGCCACGCCCTGTGTGTGCAGGCCCCGGGGCGTGGGGGCGTGCGCCGCCGAGCTCCTGCAGTTCTCACTTAGACCAGCACCAGGCCCTGCCTGGACCCAGAGGCGGCAGCTGGGCGCACCTTTCTCGCTGGATTATCGAGGTGACAACAACTGAGTTGTCCTCACTGTAATCCTGCAGCTTGCAGACCCTGGGGTGGCCAGCACCCTGCCCTTAGGCCCTCGGCCCTCACCCTCCTGTACATGCTGATGGCCGCCTGCAGGTACCCATATTTCCCCACTGAGCACCTCACCTGCGCAGTCCAGAGACAGTGGGGCCCCCAGAGTGGGACGGGACCGGAGGATCAGCGCCCGATTCTGCACTCTGGGGGGAGGGTGCACCAAAGCCTTCGGGGTCAAGTTGCAGTGCCCCAGGTCCCAGCAGGACCGAGCGGCTCAAGGCCACATTGGTAAGAGTTTGAAAATGTCCGCAGCAGAGCATTGAACCTGAGCAGGGGGCCCTGGCCCGGGGTGCGCCAAGGTCTCCTCCACCTTTCCTGTAATAATCCGATGACCCTGGTGGTAGAGTCCTCAGGAGGGTCCCCCTCAGGCAGCTCCGCATCGGGGAAACTGCCTTGCTGCCCCGCTGGGCCCGAGGGCCCGTTGGTCCCGGGCTGTGCAGGGCTGCCTCGCTCTCTGCTGCCTGTTCTTGGCTGAAGCTACAGAAGCGGGTGAGGAAGGAGTACAGGGTGTGGCCCAGCATGGGCACCTGAGCTAAGGAGTGGGCAGCGTTCATGAGTTTCCTTAAATAAGGGGCAGCCAGCTTAGCAACATAGTTGAAGCACAGCAGGCCTGGGTTCAAATTCCGCGTCTGCTGTGCACAGGCTAACGCGAGCTGCAGGCTCACGGACTCCTGCCAACCTAGGGCTGCCGGTCTGCAAAATGAGGCTCACAGCAGGATTAAACGAGGGGGCGGGCCCGTGTCTCAGGGCCAGGCGTGTCCTGAGGGCTTATATGTCCCTCTGTTGCTGTGGTAATTATGGCGTGTTTAGCACAATGCTTAACACACAGTCAATGCTCAATGAATTGTAATAGTAATGATTATGTTAGTCAGTGGTCCTGGAGGCAGTCTGAAGCTTGGCCTGCCCTGGGAAGTCTGGGTGACTGTCCCCTGGGCTCAGCCCCAGTGTGAGGTTGATTTCCCAAGGAGCAGGGCCCAGTGGGGGAGAAGAGGGCTTCGGTGACAGAAAAGATCCAGCCCCCCGGCCCCCAGCCCCTGCAGAGGGCATCTCAGGGACGGCAGCCGATCAGCCCGGCGGGGAGACCTCAGCCTGGGGGATGTTTTCTTTCAATCCGTCTCTCGGAGACATTTCTTGCCGATCAGGGTGGTGGGAAGGTCGGTGGGGAACAATGGAACGCGTTGTCCTGCCTCCCGTTGACTCGGCCACCCGTCGGAGTTCACTCAGCGTGTAATCCTTGAGGCATGCGGAGCCAGCGGCAGCGGGCGAGGGGGTAAATCACCCCGTGTCAGGGAATTGGAAACAGATCGCTGGATGGCCAGCAGATCCCAGGGGCCCCTCCTGGGCCCAGGCGTGCCCCATGGCCATCGCCTTCCCTGGGGGGTGTCTGGAACGTGGCCTGGCTGCAGGCAGGCAGGATGGCCAGCGTCCCCATGAGGAGGCTGCCTGGCAGGTGTGGCTCACCCAGGAGGCCTGGGCGCCCACCTGCATGGGGGCCTTTCTCCTCGTCTGTTTATGTTTTGACATCCGTGTCCAGAGCGGCTGTTCTCTGTGGCAGAGGAAAACAGCCACAGTGGGTCCACCTGGCGCTGGAGGACAGCAGGAGGGGGGCCGAGGCAGCATCATTGTCAGCCGTGGTGTGACCTTGGCCTCGTCACTATCCGATCCCGTCTCGGGTCCCTTATCTGGATATAAAATCGAGAGGCCGTGCTGGTGGGGTCTGCAGGCAGGGAGGGGACTTTCCCGAGAGGCAGGGGAAAGCCGGAAGGTGGGAAGTAGGGACACTGGGGATCTGGCCCGGTCACCTAGATGTTAAAATACTGGTTCCTAGGCTCCCTCCTGATGCGCTTCAGCTGTCCAGGGCTGGGGTCTGAGGACGGGTGCCAACAGCCCCCGTCTGTGACTGACGCAAAGTGGGTTTGAGGGGACAGTCTCAGCTGTGTGTTTCATAGCTCCAAGGGCTGAACGATTCCAGCAGGATTCAGTTGGCCCACGAAGCCCCGGGCACCCTCTCTTCCTTCTCCTCCAGCTCCCCGTGCAGTGCTGGCTCCAGCCACGGCCTCCGGCGGAATCCGGGCTTTCCCACCCGCTAACGGTGGCCCCATGTGCCTCAGTTTCTTCACCCGTAACCCAGGCGTCCTCAACGACCTAGCTCACAGGCTGGCTGTGTGAATAACTGAGCACATGTGGAGATCCCTTGGTGCCCGGCGGGGCCCCGGCTACTTCACCATTGCTGTACCCACTATGTGCCCCCTTCCTCAGTGTTTGCTGGGCTTGGAAGCTCCAGGTGCACATTTTTAACAGAGGTGCAGAGGGGGAGAGGTCGAGAGCCCGGGTGATAGAGGGATGCCTTTGGGGCGGCGGGTCGGGAGGGAGGTGCAGAGGGAAACGCACGGCTCCTCCCCTCAGGAGTGGGGTCCTGCAGGGCACTGATGGGGCAGCCCCAAACTCCCCTGCCTCTTAGAGGAGGGATCAACTTTACTCCGTAGAGGCTTAGGTTGACACGGACTATTTGTTACTAGTGGTAATGATTAGCATTTAGTAATAACAGTGCCAGGTCTGCCCTAGGATGTGCAGGCCTCCGGGCAGATAGTTCTTGCAGGACTCTTGTCTTAATAGACAATCTGAGGGACCCCAAATCAGTGCCAATGCCTTCTGGTGGCCTCCTGCAACCCTGTGTGAAGTACACTGTGCCAGTCGGTGGTGCCAGGCCATGCATGGAACCCCAGGATGACCCAAACTCTGAGGGGCACTGTGCAGGCCTCTCGCGTTGGGCGGAGGGCTGGAGAAGGGGCGGGATGAGCTGAGGTTCACGGGGGTCCCATCCTGGCTGGGGTGCACCACCTGGATGGTGCTGCCCACCTGGTGCCCCCAGCTTTGAGGAAGGTGCCCCAAAGGGCCCTCTGGGGTCTGGGTCCTGGGTAGGGGCCCTGCTTGTCCAGGCCTAGGGGCGACACAGTGCTATAACTGTGTAGCATTACGAGTTATAGTAATTTCGTTAGAACCCTGGTACTTAGGATGTGAATGTCTTTGTTGTTTGTTGGTACTTGTTAGCTGGGTTAGACTGGGCTACGAGTGGTAGAAAAACCAGGAAAACAGCAGCTGAAACCTGATGGATGTTGACCCCTCTCCCGTGCAGTCCAGGAGTGGGCCGTCGCGGGCTGGCAGGTGCCTCTGCTCCACGTGGTCTGCAGGGATCAAGGCTCCTTCCGGCTCGTCAGTCAGCCAAGGACGTGCCCCTGTGGACCAAGATGGTGGCTGGAAGGGTGGAGGAAGAGGCCCTTTTGCTGCTCTGCCAGAGGGACGCACTCTGCATTGTTCTGCTATAACGGGCCGTTGGGCTTGCCGAGTCCATTCTGTGAGGGCTGCGTAGTGGCAGCTGTGTGCAGGGTGGCCTGAGCTCCGGCTCTCAGGGCAGGCTCCCCCGCCCTCCCCTCCTGCGCCAGGTCCCTCTCCCCTTCTCTGCCTCAGGCTCTTCTCTGCCTCACCTTCTCCGCTCTGCTGTTTATGCTTGGCTCTGCTGGAAGGTCGTGGAGCGGCCCTTCTGCACTGCGGGAAGAGAGAGCTGGGCAGGGGCTCCGATGGAGGGAGGGAGGGTGACGGCTGGGGTGACGGCCAGGCGGCCACCCACCAGACAGGAAGGAGTGCCCCTCCTCAGCCCCTGACTTGCTCTCACATTTGGCCATGTCCCCTGCGGGTGTGAGTCAGACTCCGGGCTCACCTCTGACCCCTGCCTCTTCTTCCGGCCCTCTTGCTGCCTTAAGTCCAACTCAGTTCAACTGAGTGACTAGTCAGCATTCCCACATGAAGTATTTAGGATTATTTCCCTGGAAGAGTTGGCCAGAACAAATTATGGAATCAGAATGTCCAAGTTCTGTCAAGGCTCTTGGGACTGGCTGCCAAATTTTCTTTCTGTTCCCATAGGTAGGGCATGAGGCTGCCAATTTTACCATATCCTTGCCAGCACTGGGTATTATATTTTATTGTGTTTTAAGAGACCTATTTGTTCCTTAAAACACAATAACCCTGTGTTATTCCAGCCCAGTGCCATCACAGGGTCCTTAGCAGAGGTGCACCTGGGGGCAGGGAGGGTGTCCTCCAGTGGAATAGGCCGGACCTTCCCAAGTCCTGAACAGAGAAGTGACATCAGGCTGAGGGGAGCTCTTGAAAGGAAGGCAGAAGGATTGGAGGAAGGAAAGTGGGGTGCAGGAAAATAAGAACCTCATGCTCTCTGCTGGCTAGAATACAAACTGGTGCAAACCTTTTGAAGCTTGAGCTGGTTCTTTCTGCTTGGACAAATCCCACCTGTGCTTTCTCAGTGTGGCAGGCAGGGGGATGCCCCTCCACAGAGACATCCATTAATCCCAGGAACCTGTGAACGGCACCTGCGTGGCAGAGGGCATATGTGCCCAAGTGAAGGACCTTGACGTAGGTAGATGACCCTGCGGTATTCCAGCCCAGTGCCATCACAGGGTCCTCAGCAGAGGTGCACCTGGGGGTGGGGAGGGTGTCCTCCAGTAAGAAGTTTCACACAATCCGTACATACAGCACAGTGACACACACCTGCCCAGAGTGCCTTCCGGTCTGTGGGTGGCGTGAAGCACAGGACATCACTGCCCGTGGTGGGGGTTCAGTGGCCGGAGGGCACCCGTGAGCTCAGGTCAGTGGTGGTAGCACCAAGGACTGTGGGTGGGGGTCGTCAGGCCCAGAGTGGACAGGAAGGGTTTCTGCCCAGGTGAAGCTGGGCTGGGAGGCCTGGGGAGCCACGTGGGGAGCAGGGCAGAGGCGCTGCTCCTTCCTGTTGGGGGAATGTTCCGATTTGGCTGTGGGAGGCCTAGTGGTGGAGGCAAGTGAGACCCTGCGTCTGCCCAGAGACCACCCCCCGTCCTGGGGAGGGTGACTGGCCTGAACTGGAGGTCCCAGGTCCGGAAGGGTCCCTTGGTCTCCCAACGTGGCTCCCTGATGAGGGTGCTCCTCGGCAACAGGACCTGCCAGAGGCCTGGGCCAGGGGCCACGGGCATCCGGGCCGCAGGCTGGAGAGCTGGCTCGGTCACCCATGTCCAGATGGCCATCCCAGGTCAGCCGGTGAGCTGGGCCGGGGCAGCAGACCCAGTGTCCCCCAGGCCCATCTATCCTCCTGCCCAGGCCACCTGCAGAGAGGGGGCGAGACCTCCTGCTTGCCAAGGGAGAACAAGTCAGCTCAGACCCACCAGCCTTCTAGACAAACACAGCAGTGTTCAAGAAATCTGCGGGGAGGGGTTCCGGCCTGGAGGGAGGGGAGGTCCCGGGCCTCACTCTGTGCCGAGCCTGGACCTACCCATTCCTGGGACAAATGAAAGCCATCACGTACTGCCTCGGCTCCGATGCTCAGTCCTGCCAAGGTCTTGCGACAGGAGGCAGTCCTTGACCATGGGCTGTACTTGGGGAGGCTGTGGGTCCCCTCCTGGAGTGCGGGCTTTCATGGAAAAATCGAGCCTGGGACACTCACAGAGGAAATTCCAGGGTGCGTTTGCTGATGGACGTGTCTTGGAAGGCAGCTGGTTACCTTGGCCCTGTCCCAACCTCATGTTCTCCCCTCTGTCCTCCCACTCCCCAGCTTCTATTTTTCCCTCAAAAGAAAAAAATATCATAACCAGAGAGAAGCCCAAAGGCCCAACCAGAAAGAACCAGACCAGAAAGAGCCCTAGTTAGTCAGGAGAAATGCAAACCTTGCTGGCAGGAAATTGCCAGGACCTTCAGAGGCCGTTGTCTGCTTGCCAGTTAAGGAAAGGGGTCTGTGCGCTGAGGGCCACATGCAGACTTCTCTAGGCTGCCACCTTCCGAGTACGCAGGGTGAACCAGCACTTTCCTTGTCCTTTTTAATCGAGGCACAGCTTAAATATAATCAGGTGCGCTCACCTGGAAAGTGCCTTTGGCGAGTCATTGCTTGTGTGTACTGGGCCCCAGCACCTGGGGTCTGTCCTCCTTCCCAGCCGGCGCCCCTCCCCGCCACCTGTCACATGCCTGACTTCATCGCCATTACTCTGCTGCGCCTGAACCTCATATCCGTGGAGCCCCACACGTGTCCTCTCCCGTGTTGGCTTCTCCCACTTGGTGTCACATCTGTGATGCCGGTCCCCATGGTGGGCACAGCGGGCTGCCTTCCCGTTCCTGTGCAGATTCCACTGTGCTGCGTGCCCCGGCGTGCTGGCCCATGCCTCCCCAACACACAGCCGGTCGTCCCCGTTGTTTGGACACTGCGAATACGTCTCCACGTGCATTCTCTTGTGGGTGCTTCAGGGGCTCCGCTCTTCACCCGTGTCCCAGCACCCCAGGAGCCCCGTGCTGTGTGCGCAGTCGTGAAGGCCTCTGCCTCATGGATGGAGAAGCTGAGGCATGACATGTCTCTGCAGGTCATTCACAGTCCCAGAGTCGGGATTCCAGCCGGATCCATGTGCTGGAGAACCAAGCTCTTTGCAAACGGCGTAGCATTTCATCAGCAAAGTGGCTCTGGACCCACGGCTGCAGGCAGTTTGCTGGGGCAGGGCCACCTCCTCCTCCTTGGCAGGGGGGCAGCTGGCCTGTCCCCCACTCCCCTCATCCTCCCGTCCTTGTTCAAGCCCAGCTGGGTGCTCACAGCTGTGTCAAGTGTCCCAGTTCTCCCAGCTGCCAGGGAAAGTCCTGCAAATGCTGTGACAAATGACTGTAATCTGTGTGTTATGTGGAGCCTGATGCCAGCAGCAGGGAGGGAGGTGCTGCCTTTGGGGAACGCCATCCATGCCAAGGCTGTGATGTGTGTCCAGCCCTTGCCAGGCAGCCGGGCTGCTGACCCCTCCAGCTGAGCATGGCTGGAGGCTGGGCAGTTTCATTGGGGCCGACGGGCGGTGTGGCTGCCCTGGGGGATGTGGGCAATGAGGGGCAACACGCGGGATGCCGGTGCAGCCCCAGTGAACGTGAGCTGAGCTCCCTGTTCTCAGTTGTCCAGGTCCGGGACTCAGGACCCAAACACTTGGTCCCACAGCCCACTTACCTGAGTGCCTTATTTGGGACCCCGAGGCCAGGGCTCTTGGAGAATTCAGGATCCATGACACGTTGGAGTGTTAAATCAGCACTTCCGTGTGTCTGTGGCAGCCCCTTGGCGTCCTGGGCAGACGGGGTGATGAAGCTCCCTGGTTCTCACTGCAAACCGCTTGGGTGCACAGCCCTGGGTAGCCTCCCCAGCCATCAGGGATGCCTGCTGCCAAGTACGGGGCCGCAGGCTCAGGGGAGACCGGTGTGATTTGGAAATGGGATGAAGGGGTGTGGTGCCTGTCGCCCCCACCCGCGCGGCCTCAGGAGCACTGCCCCTCCAGGGAGTCGGGAGCAGAGTCCTCATGGCTCCAGGCTGCTGGGAGGTGGATGGATTTATCCACAAACAGTGCTCGGAGCCACCCAGCCGGGGGCCAGCACAGCGACACCTCCATAGGTGCACTGTGAGTGGGTGTGCACATGGGGTGCGCGCGCATGTGTGAGGTGGGTGCAGTGTGTCTGCTGTGTGCACAGCACGTGGTGCATGGTGAGATCCGCACAGCAGGTGCAGGTCTGAAGTCCAGGCCTGGCCCAGACCCAGTCTGCATGGCCCCGAGGCGGCTCGCAGCCCCCGAGAGTCCCAGTCCCCGGGGCTGCAGCAAACTGCCCAGCGTGGGGGAAGCCAGCGCCAGGTGGCCCTGGAGCTCAGCCACCACACCGCTCCAGCTTTCCTTTACTTGCGTCTCAATCCGGGGTTTGCTCTCGAATCTGGTTTGGGCGGAGCTGGGCAGGGAGAGCTCCTTGCGGTGGGTGGTGTCGGCCGGGGGCCCAGAAGCGGGCTGTGCCACCCGGGCGGGCCTGCTGTGTCCGGCTGCTCCGCGTGGCGCTCCCGGTCTGCAGCGGCTCCTGAAGTCGTCTGGGTGTGCCAGGTGGGGGGCACGGCACTTCTGTGGTCTAGTCTTGGCGGTCGCTTCCACCATATGTGACTGGCCGGTCACACAGTTTCCCCAGGCTTCAGTGGAGGGGACGCAGACCCCACACGTAGTGGTGTGTCGTGTGGAGGGGGCGCGCTGTGGTGGGCGACCTCGGGACACACAGTTGACACTGTGCCACTAGGCTTGCCCCTCTGGGCACCTCGTGGGTCCCCCCTCCTGCTGGGCACATACCACGGTGAACTGCCAGGAGCCTGTGGCCATTTCTGGCCTCAGGACCTTTTGGGCTAAGGATATTCGGTGGCATCCTTGTTAGCGGCAGTCTTGAAAGAAAATTTAAATATAGTTTTATAACATTTATATATAAGCATATATTTATTTTATGTAATTATATTTTATCATGTGTTTGTAATAAAAATCTCCATATCTGTAATATATGTTTATATTTTGTTTTTAAAAAACATTTATTTCAAACAATTGTATATTTATTCATTAATTTTACACAGTTTTTTGTATTTCGCATAGAACAATTTGTCTATAATTAATATAATCATGCTCATAAAGTAAACTATATTTATTTACATGTAAACATTCTCTAGAATTTCCCACCTTTGCCTGCAGTAGCGCGTTGCCTGCGCCAGAGGAGGGATCATAATCAGACTGGGGCTGTCTGCCTCAACGCCGGCTTTCCACAAGGAGCCTCGGGAGGAAGCCTTGTCTGGGGCTGCATTCCCGGGCTCTTTCTGGGGATGTTTCGGTACAAACGGGGAGAGTCACTGGCAGTGTAAAGGGAGCCGTTCGAAGGCCCGATACCTGGCATCTCCCCGCTGGTGGTTACTCCAGGTCAGGGTGGTCCAGAAAACCAAAGCAAGTGAAAGAATTTTGCGCAGGCTCATGGATTGCCTGACTGCCGGGGAGTGGACTGCCCAGCTTAATTTTTTAAAGAAGCCATGGGCATCTGGAGCTGGAAGGGGATGTGGAGACCAGGTCATCCCGTGTGTCTTCCATGGCGGCACGCAGAACCCCACGGATAGACGGAACAGCGGAGAGTTATACAACGTAAACACGCTAAGCTCTGATCTTTCTTAGGTGCCAAGTAAGCCAGAACATTTCCAGTCTTCAAACAAACATGGATGTATTTTGGAGTGGAATGTAAAATCTCCACAAATTTTTTGGATGAAACAGAGGACTTCAAAGCTATTCCACACTGGCTGCAGATTGGCTCAAGTGAAGGTCACAGACTCTCCCTCCCCTGCGCTCTGCGGTCCCGGCTTGCTCTCTGCGTGGAGTTCATGGGCAAAGCAGCACGCCGGTGGCAGTTCTTCGGGGAGCCCTCCACAACTCTAGTTCCTTGAACAGGAAGTGCTGAGAAACAGAGAAAGAGGGCACCAGGAGGGGTGGTTGTGCGCCTGTTTTCCTGGGGAGTTAGAGCTGCTCCCACAGCCGCCAGCAGCAGGTGGCCACCGGCTAGAAAGGGGCTGGCTGAGCTGCAGTGACCGGCAGGTGTAAGCACACACTGGCTTCCCAAGATGCGTTAATTTCTTCTTACTTCTTTAATGCAGCCACTACAAGAATGAGAGTTATTTATGTGAGTTGCATTGTATTTTTATTGGATGCATTGGTCTCCTAATGTAAAAGGCCATGGAACCCTGTCCTTCCTATTATATCTTGGATGACCCTTAGGTAAAGGTGGTCACTTCACTGACACGCAGCCAAACACTGGGCTCGCCCACCCCTACCTTTTGCTGACCCCATCCTGCTAGGAATTCCCACTTCTCTTGACCATTCGAAGCCAACCCATGCCTTACCCACAGCTTGAATCTCTTTACACCCAAGGTGTTCTCTGTCCTGCACCTTCCCACCCCACAGAGGATCTCTCCTTGGCAGTCTTACAAGCTTACTCTCTCGGTAGTTGATGTGATGAATCAGTAATTCACTCCCTGGTGATCGTTATTGTCTTTTCTTATGTGGTTATGTAACAGTGACATGATTTTTGTGGTGTCCTTGGGGCTGGTGCGGGGGGAGGGTTGCTCGAAGCCTGTTTGTTCGGGAGAGACCCAGAGGGGTCAGGTGCCTGCTTGGGCTCCCACTGAAGCCCGCAGGGAGGCCAGACCTGGCAGGGGAACCGGGAGGCCTGGCCTGCCATGCTTCCTCCCCACTCTCAGCCCATTTGCTGCCCAGGCTGGATTGCCCTGATTGCCCAGCACGGCCCAACGCCCTGCAGCAGAAACTACTGGCTGGCTACACCGCGGCCCCAGTGATGCTGCCTCTAGCTGTGAAGGCCAGAGGAGCCAGATACGTGCTTTCTCAGCCTCCGTTGAAGCTGGGAGTGCCAAGTGACGCCATCCTGGTCAATAAGCCAGAGGGAGGTCAGCAGAACCTTTCAGGGAAGAAATGTCTTCCTTGATAAAGGAAAGGAAGTCACGTGAAGGGTCATGTGAAGAGATTTTTTTTTTCACTGTTCTGGCCCTGCTGTGCTTTTTACCACTGAATATGGTTGAGGTGACTGGTGGTGCAGCAGCTATCTTGGGACCATGAGGTGATAATCTAAGGGAGAGAAGTTGAGGATGACAGAGCAGAAAGACAGGAAGGGTCTGGTGAGGATGGCATTTATTAATATTAAGCATTTCCACTTGTGTTGCTGAGAGAACCCCAGGGCCACTGACTTAGGGACTTTTCAAAATGTAGTACAACCACATGTTTGATTCATTAAACTGTCCTTAGCTGAGCATTCTGTCCCTTGCACCAGCATGCCTCCTGACGCGCTCCCCTTATTGTCCCAGAGAAAAGGAACTCATCCACCACCAAGACAGGCAGCATAAAGTAATGCTCCATGAAACCAGAAAGTGAGGGGTCTCACCTCCCCCCCAGCATCGGCCATTCTGACTTGAAGTCACGGCAGCCACGGCTTCTTGGTGGGCCTCATGGCACTCAGCCAGCAGTATCTCATTTAAGTGTGCCGACCTCTCTGAGAGGTGCTGCCTCTACTTGACAGAATGCCGTGGCGTGGAGTGGTGGCGTCACGTGTCCAGGCTGCTACTGAGCTGGAGGAGCCCAGCCCTGAGCAACTGGCCTCTTGAGCTTCCATGACCTGAGCTTCTTGGGTGTCTTTTGTTTCTAACAAGGCGGCTGCCATATAATCCCAGCATACTTCCTCCCAAGGAATTCCAATGAAACTGTGAAAAGGAAAGAGAGAGAGGAGATAGAAACAGAGCAGAGCTAATGTGCCATTTCTCACATGACACGCTTGTCACCCAGTCCCAGACAGGCTACCTACTGTTTATTTGGGGCTGCATCAAAGATGTCAGCGGTTGTAAGTTTTTCTTTCCTGCAGGTAGGCAGTTTCTAAATGGACAAATCACATTCTTGATCTGAAAATAACACATGAAAGACATAAAAAAGAAAAAATGTTCAGCAGGTTTATAATCTTTCCCTTATCCCAATAAACAAAGGGGGCAAGAATGTAGCAGCGAAGACAAGTCCACCAGCCTCCAAACATAAAACGCCCTCCTCAGAAAAGTTGAAAAGTGTTCGTGAAAAGGAACTTAGTTGTGCTCAGATTCAGTCTGGCCTGGGATAAACTTGTGGAATAAATCAGTCTTCTTGAGAGGGATGAGGTGCGTTTGTTCTTGCAGGAAATAAGCTAATCTTACAAGTATCTTTCACAATGTGTGGTCTCTGTAGAGAAACAGATAAACAACATGGAATCTCTCCAGCCAGTGGCTCAGCATGTCTTGCTGTTATTGGTACAGTTGGATGTCCCAGGGACTTATCTTCCCGAACATCATTGGTTCCAATTAGAATCATGAATGGATTTCTTTTAAACTCACAAGAGAGCCACGTGCGTAAAATACTAGAACCAGTTCAGTCTGTCAGTATTGCGGAATGAACAGAACTCGCTTCCAGACTTGGTTGGTGATGACAATAATATCAAGCATTTCCATGAGCTTCGTGCTAGGCATTGTGAAAGGCGCCGTGTCGCCCGTTACTTCCTCACGAGAGCCTCGTACGTCGGTTCCACTATCATCCCCATTCTACAGATGAAGAAACCGAAGTGTTAAGTCCTGCATGTGGGATCACACAGCCAGCACTGGGAGAACTCACGTTCAAGTTGAGGTCTGTCTGGCTGTTTCCCTAACTCTGATCTAGTCTGAAATGAGGTGTCTTTGGGTTCTCACAGGAGCAGACCCTGAGACAAGGATTTGGAAGTCTTTATTTCTCTTTATGGCAGATGGCAAGCAGTGAACTGAAACAGGGGCGCCATTTGCACTGCCAGTGCATGAGAGACCCAGGGACCCCACGTTTGCATGGCCGTCGACACCGTCAGTATTTTTGGATTTTAGCCACTCAGGAGGGTGTAACTTCAGTATTTCCTCAAACAAAAAATGCACTTTTTCATATGCTCATTGACCATTTACATTTTTGGTGACTTGCCTGTGCAAGGCTTTTGCTTATTTTTGAATTGAAAACATTGCCTTTTTCTTATCGATTTGTCAGGCTGTATATGAGTCCTTTCTCAGCCACCTGTGTACCTGTGTGGTAAATATCTCCTCCCACTTGTGGCTTTCTCTTCTACTTTTTAAATTGTTACCTTTTGATGAGCCCACGGTGTTTAATTTTGGGGAAGTTGATTTTTAATTGAATGAAGTTAGTTTGTGTCAGTCTCCTTCTTGCCCTGCTTAGGAAATCTTCCCCTCTCCGTTGATCTTTAAAGCATCCAGGCTTAAATGATTCTGCGTTTTCCCTGTGGACAGCGCAGCTGGCATTCCTGAGTGCAGCAGCTCGCTTATGCCAGCCTTTTTTTATGGCTTCTCAGTTCTGCCTTTCTTAGAGGAGGGGACCTGGGTCACACGCGGCTCTGGGAAAGAGGTGTGTGTCCGTGGATTCTGGCTGAGGGGGTGAGAGTCCCTCCCCTGGAAAGTAGAGCCTTTTGGATGAAAATTCTTTTGAAGGGAGATCTTGCTTCCGCTTCAGATATAAAAGTGGAAAGTAGTTAGGTTTCACTAGAAAAGTGTGTCTTTGAGCTACTGGAGTTTCCAGACACTGTGTCTCTTGTTTGTAAAATAAACGGTTGTAAGACGAAAGAAGAGGATGAATTTTAATGTGCTCGTTTGCTGGGAGAGCATTCTTTCATCGCCGTGCGAAAAACCGAAGGAGCAAACCCAGAGCTGCCGTGATGGGGACAGCGGCGGTGTGCAGACGGCAGCCCTCCCGAGCGCACTCCGCCGGCAGCTTTTCCAAGGACGGGAGACGTTTGCTCCCAGACAACCCAGAATCCCTCAGTCGCAGAGCTGAGGCAGCAGCACACGAACTGCCTCTGTTCTGACGGCAGAAGTGCTGGGGTCCCCCCTCCGTGACTGTGCCTGACCCTTCAAAAGAGAAAAAATAAGGAAGCAGGCCCTCTGTCTTCCCCGTCCCACCCCTTCTGTCCTTCCCTCTGGTTTTGTGCTCCCTGCTGGTCCCGTCCTCACTCAGCTACCTCCCCAGGCCCCGAGCTCTCGGCTTCCCCATCCTTAGAATGGGACAGTGGTGCTGTCATCGCTCAGGGCTGCCGAAGGACTTGTACCCATGCAGGCTCGGCGCAGGGCCTGGCGCGCGGAGGTGCCCGAGCAGTGTCTGTTCTTCCTGTTGTGTCGTCACTCCAGTAAAAGGGTGAAATCTTTCTGCCACATCTTTTCCAGATGCTTCTTTAAATTGTGCACTATAAATATTTGATTGGTTAGGAGTTGGTGTATCCTTTGCCTTAGAGTTTTGTGGCTAATCATGAGGCTGACATTTGACTTGGCTTCTTTCTGTTTGATTCTTGGAACTACTTTCTATCTATAGAAATGAGCCCAAGCCACCTGCTTATGAGACGCTTTCCAGCAATCAAACTGTCTTCCAAGAAAAACCAACTTCCAAAGATAGGAAAAGCGTTGAGAAGTGGCCAGGAAGTGGATGCAGACGGAAGTGTGTACAGGATTCCCGCTTAGCAATATAAGCTAGTAAGAAAAATGTCATCTCTTTTCAGCTTCATTTTGTGAAATGGTATATAAAAAGGGCAGTAAAAAAAAGGAAAATGAGAAAATTTGGCCAGGACATTCATGTGGTGCGTTTTATATCTGTGGACCCTCCTGAATATCAGCGTTAGTGTCTGCAGGTCACGGATGAGGAGACTGAACGGGGAGGTGGTGTGACTCACCGCAGGGCGGCGTGAGAAGCCGCCACACTGTGTTATGACTCATGTCAGTGCATCTAGAAGCTAGATTTTTGGTGTGAAAAGCCTTCTGACTCTCTAGAAGCTTCTGGGATCAGATGTGATCAGAGTGCAGCTCGTTCCTCGTCTGGGAGTTTCAGGGCTCTCCTTGGACTGGGGCAAGCCCAGAGGTCAGAGCTGGGGTCACGACGATCTCTGTGTGGGCTCACCTCATTGGGCTGATGGTGTCCTGATTTTCCCAGGGGAAACGTTTGCCCCCAGTTTTATTCCTTGCGGCTGGATCAGGCCAGCCGGACCCCTCATGGTCCAGGGTCAGACACTTTCCAAGACCTGTTGGTGACCACTGTCCATCCCCCTGCATACCAGGGCCAGCTGATGGGTGGGCATGGGAGGCAGGCTCATGAGTTAGAGCCCGACACGCTCATCGCTGGAGTCGGTGGGTCTTGCGCACAGCAGGACAGAGCACAGGGCAGAGCAGAAGACAGACCGGGCCTTGACGACGTCATTCGAGCCACTGGCACTGGAAGAGTTCAGGCCAAGCAGGTTGGGTTGGAGTCCCTGAGCTGAGGGTGGAAAGGACACCGGCAGAATCTCCTGGTACTCTGCATCCTGGAGTGATGGAACTATTGCAATCCAGCTTAAAGTGTTCAGATAATATGCTTTGGGGACTGTCCAGGCAGTGCACATGGGTGACCACCCCAGAGGTGAGCCCCCAGAGGCCTGGCAGTGACGGAGGGACAGCACAGGGCTTTGCCCCCTGTTCTGCTCTCTACTTCCTGGATGAGCATTGAGTCCCCAGTTTCTTCAGCTGTGAAAGAGACCACAGCACAGCCTGGAGGGGTCAGGAAGACTAGGTAAGGTACTGCCTGGGAAGGCCGTGCTCTGCGAGCTGCACACATGTCTGTGGGCTATAGCTGACTCCGGGTCTAATTGGCCCGATACTACTACTAATAAAATAACAGCAATAACAGCAACTCCAACGACTGATACCATCATTTAGCTCTCGCTGCATAACAAACTACCCTGGACATGGCAGCTTCAAACACCACCATTTATTTAACTCAGGATTCTGCAGCAGTTTGAGCTCAGTGGGAAGGCTCTTCTGGCCTGGCTAGGCTCATTCAGGCATCTGTGACTGTCTGCTGGACCAGTGGGGGCTAGCCGGTCTGGGTGAGGGGGCTCAGCATGGGGGGCCTCTCCTCCTGCCGCAGGCTAGCCGGGCCTGCCCATTCTGCTGCCTTCATTGGCTGGTGCAAGTTGGGGACCAGCCTGAATTCGAGGGTCAGGAAAAGAGACTCTACCTCGTGCTGGGAAGAGTGACACCTCATTGCCAAGGCCACGCAAACAGGGCCCATTTGTCAGCCTATTGCATTTGCTCTGTACGAGCTTTGTAGCAGGAGCTGTTTGACCCTCGTGGTACTTTCTCAGGCAGTTATGCTGCTGAGGCCGTGCGGGCTTCCTGTCAGCGCTTCGCTTCGCTGCCCTTCTCAGACATGGGCTCTTCACAGATGGAAGGTTTGCAGCAACCCTGCGTCCAGCCAGTCTGTCGGCGGCGTTTTTCAAACAGCGTTTCCTCACTTTCTATCTTTGTGTCACGTTTTGGTAATCCTTGCATTATTTCAAACCTTTTCATTATTATTACACTGGTTGTGGTGATCTGGGATCAGGGACTGTGACTTCCTGACAGTTCGGATGATGGTCAGCATTTTTAAGCAATGAAGGATTTTTAATTAAGGCATGTACATTGCTTTTTTAGACGTGACACTACTGCACACTTAATGGACTATGTACAGTGTGAACATAACTTTTCCGTGCACTGGGCAGCCAAACTCACGTGACTCACCGTTGTTGTGACACATGCTTTGGGGCGGTGCTGGGACTGACCCCGCGATATCTCCACGGTCTGCCTGTACCACCTTCCCCATGCATGTGGAGCACGGTGTGACTTTGAGTGAGCCTGGGGAAGGTGGGGCCAGATGTGAGCTCTATTTTAATGACCTCTAACCCATGGCATCCTCTGAATGACCAGAAGAGATGCTGGCAGCAGCCGCAGTCGGCTGGGGTCCTGCTGGGAATCCCCACAACAAAGTTCCCCGTGCTGGGACAGTCGCCACTTTCTAGCAGGAGAGCGGAGGCACCAGCGGGGCAAGTGCCAAGGGGGGGGCACACATCTAGGTCGCTCGCGTGGAGTGTCTTCTGTTTGCTCTTGGGGTGTGGCCTGGAGCTCCCACCCTGCCCCGTGTCCCGGGGGGCTCTGCCTGTAGAAAAGGGCTGCACTGGTGGCTGCGTTCAGCCTGGGTCCAGCCAGCGGGAGGCATGGCGGGGCGGTGGTGGAGGAGGGAGGGGACAGTGTTTGTCCCCTAAGCCTTCCTCCTATAAATACCCGCCCACGGCCATGCTCTGGCCACGCGACCACTCTCCTGCCCCTCCTCTGCGTCTGGGGCCTGCGCCCTCTCCTCCCACTGCGGCCCCGGGGTGGTAGCCCACCCGCTACCCCGGGACCTCCGTGCTGTCCCTCCTTGACTTTCTTAACTTCTGCTTATGCCTGGCAGTCCCTTTGTTAAGCTTGCCTCAGATTACCTCCTTTTAATGTGCCGTTTGATTTTTGTTGGGACCCTGAGAGAAATACCGCCTGGCTCAGCGCTCTCTGTATTTAATATTTATGAGAAAGATGAGAAGACTGGCATACTAATGACAAAGGTAGCTGGTACCCGAAGCCCAGCTCCGTGAATGGTCAAATCAAAGGTCTAAGAGGGAAATGAGACAAAATGAGGCTGTCCCCATGCTGGCCAGAGGCAGGAGGGCCTGCTTCTGTCTGGATGGCCACCAGGCATTTCTGGGTTATTTCCAAAGAGCTTGGATAGCTTTTTAATTAATTCGCCTTGAAATTAACATACTCTAGTTTTTCTTGAGCCAGGCCCCGGCTTTCCAGCATATCCTGTTGCAAGGACGTGCCTCCATCGGGCCATCGGGCAGGGCGGACGTGGTCCTGGAGCCTGGAAAGCGAGCGGGGTATTCATATACGGGTGTTTTATGTTCTCTCTTGCACGGAACTCCAGGTATACGTTTGTAAGCGGCGTTTTCCAGAGGGGCAGCCAGTACCTCCCGAGGGCGCTGGGAGTGTGGCACAGCTCCTCTGCCTCCAAGCGATGAGCGGCAGCCGTGCTGGCAGGAGGGCAGAGGGGAGAGGCCTGGGTCCCAGTCCAGGCTCCGCCACCTACCAGCTGGGTGACCACGGGCATGTTATTCAGCCTCTTTGAACCTCAGTTTCCTCACCTGCAAGAAGCCGAGGGCTCGCAGGCAAGGAGAGCAGAGCTCCAGCATCCTCAGGCGCTCTCTGCACTCCAGCAGCCATGTTGTCCGCTGGGTGCTCCCAGGTTGGGGTCTCAGCAGCCCTGGGGGATCCCCAGACTCTCAGATCTGTACTTGTTCTGGAAGGCATGGGAATAGTTAAAGGGCTGCCCGTGGAACTGGACCTCCTTGTGGAAATGGTCAAGAAGTCTAATTTGCAGAATGGCTGAGAGGCTGTCTCGTGGGAAGATGTGCTCAAACCTGGGTTCAAATCCTGACTCTGTCTCTTGTTAGCTAAGTACCGGTGGGGGTGGTGTCCTCACCCTCTGCTGCCCTCCCTCCTGGCCTGTGGCGTGGGGCTGGGTTCCAGGGGGTCAGTGAGATGCCGTGTGCACAGAGCCTCAGCTGTGCCTCACCCATAAGGTGCTAGGAGCAGGTGGCAGAGAGCTGAGGGTGGGAAATGCGGCCTCTGCCTTTAGGGGAAGAAAGGCGTTTTATCAATGGAACAAATGGCTGATGAATTACAATTTTTAATAGGGTTAAGAAAGACACAAATAAGACAAAATCAGGAGAATTAAGGGAAGGCTCCTTATTCAGGAGGGGGCAGGAAAAGAAGTGGCATTGAAGGAGGAGGTGGTATTAGTCCAGGTGATGGGGGCTGCTCTGCGATAAGCCCCCCCACCGCCCGGCGCCCAGCGCGGAGGTGCCTGCTCCTGGCCCGGGGACCGCGGCTGAGGATTCGGCAGGTCTCGTCCATGCGGCGGTGCAGGAACACAGGCTCCTTTGATCTTGGGCTCAACCAAAATAACAACAGTAAAGAGTTCAGTAAGGTTGCAGAATACAGGGTCAATATACAAAACCCAACTGTGCGTTTATACTCCAGCACTGAAAAATCTGAAAGTGAAATTAAGGAAATGATTCCACTGACGAGAGCATCAAAAAGAATAAAAGTACTAGGAACAAAGTTAACTAAGGAAGTGCCAAACTTACACTATGAAAACTCTAGAACATTGTTGAATGTTATTAAAGAGGACCTAAATAAAGGGGCCAGCTCCTGTGTCCCTGTCCTGAACACGTGCAATAATGTGGAATAACGTGTTATATGGATAACTTGGGGGGTAGTTGGTGATATGGTATCTGATCATATGCATATGATGAATATGGATAAAAACTCCTGAGATCATAGGACAGCTCATAGGGGACAGGTTCAGTGATACTATATTTAAGTATATATATTAACATATAACAATTCTATCTATATATGAAAGCTTCTTCCTACATCATAGGATAGCTGGGGTTCAGTGATGCACTTTGTAAATATGACTATATATATATTGTGTGTATGTGTATGAAAACGATTTCCTAGATTGCAGGATAGCAGGCGTTCAGTGATCCAGTGGATCCAGTGTGTTTCTGAATATACGTCTACGGTGTAGGTGTGTGAAAACCACTTCCAGATCTCAGAGAGCTGAGGGGCTCGGCGATACCTGGGCACACCCACACGTATGCAGGTCTATACGATGTGTAACTGAAGCATTCATCGTTTCTTTCCAGTGCAAGTTTCCCCCTCCCTGAATATCTGATTGTTTTAATAATAGTTGACATTGATTAAGGGCTGACTATATGTTAGTTACTCTCCCAAGCTTTTTACACTGTTATCCCTTTTAATCTTTCCAAAAACCTTTGCAGTTTCCCTCATAGCTCCCAAAGGCTCACAGAGGACAGGTAAGGCGCCCCAGGTCACATGGCTAGTTACTGGCAGAGCTGAGACTGGGAGGAAGCTCGTCTGACTTGCAGGCTCCTGGCACCGGCTGAAGGGGTAGAATATTGTCTCTGTGTGCGTGTTCCCGGCTGGGGCCCCAGGGCGAGGGACGTGCTGGCTGCCTTTGCCGCATGGGGCATGGAACCTTCACACAGCCCCAGCTATCCTCACGGGCACGTTATCAGGCTGGGCTGACGTCTATGACTGTGAAGGCAGCGGTGGCACCAGGCTGGGCTCCTGACCTCTGGAGACGCTCCGGAGCAGCCTGAAGGGCACTGTCTTCCTGGGGCCACCGGAGGCCTGAGTTCTCCCCTGGGGCACCCGTGCCTGGGAAATGCTTTCTGTGAGCTTCCCAGAGACCACCATCTTCACACAGCCTGTGTGTGCAGGGAGCTGTGTTAAAACAAAAAAGGTGGGACCCAAACTCCAAACAGACATGGACGGGGTGCAGTCTTGTCTGCTTCCTGGTTTTCCTTCCTGTGGGTTAAACTCAGGGAGAGCGGGTCCTGACAGCTTCCCGGGGTCCTGCCAGAGTGGGCAGGGGCGGGACTGCGCACCAGCTCCTCCGTGTCGGGGTGTCTCGCAGTGCAGCCTGCCCTGCCGGCGAGCCACAGCCCCGGGGGCAGAGATGCTGGCTGTGAACCTGGCGCCGCCACTGAGGGGTTGGTAGCCTGCAAACCTCACAGCTGTGAACCTCCGTGCTTAACTGTGACATGGGGCTAATCGCAATCTTTCCGCCATGTGACAGCTGTCGGGAACGTGTAAGTGAAATCTAATGTGTTCTAAGAGGTTGGCACATGGCTATCTGCTTAGTAAATGCCTTTCCTTCTAAGTGTTTAACCGATGTGCAAGAATAAATATAAACAAACCCCGGAGAGTGGGCCAGCGTCTCTGTGCTCCAGAGCAGGCTGTGTGGCACACTGGGCAAGACACCCATTTTGCATAGTTTTAGCAGCCATCAAAGATTTCTGCCTGAGTTTTCTCTAAATAGACTCACTTTTTGCTTAATTAATTATTTTAAGAGGAAATACCACACCTCTGCCACAAATGGAACACTAGGATCATTTTTTTCTTAACAACAACAGAAAAGATAATAAAACACAAAGAAAGAAGTCAGCTACCATTGCTAACTTCTTCTGACTCTGAGCTGAGGCTCGCTCTCTGCTGGAAAGGAGAAATTAGCATGGGTGTGAGAGTTAGGAGGGACCCGTTAGCACCCAGCAAAGACTCTGTCCCTGTTACCCCCCAACAGCGAACCAGTAAGTGGGTGCACCGCAGCACCAAGAGACAAAGGTGAGGGCTCCTCCCTGAGACACCCCAAAGATGCCACTCATGCCCATGTCCATCAGCGAAGAGAGACCCCCACCCCATTAGGAGATGGCAGGTGACCAGGAGGCTGCAACACCCAGAAATGGCTTTACACGGAGGTGTTTGTGCCAGACTTCCTACATTTCATCTTAAGTCCCATCAACTTCAAACTCCTGTTTCTGCCAAGTGGAGCAATTCTGGGGAAGAGTGTGGTCGTCCGCTCCACCTCCTACCCCACGGCACACTTGAGAAGCACTTGATTCCAGCAGATTCTGGCTTCAAGGGCCAGGCTCCTGCTCGCTGCCCTCCTCGTCCGCTTCAGTCTGCATGAACTCTGGACTTGATTGCCACTTTTGCCTGCCCTGTTTTACTCCTTCTCGGTATAACCTGGGTGCCATGACTTGTTTGTTTTCCAACTTCGGTGACTTAGTGCTCATAAAACATGCTAACCCTGCAGCCTCGGTCTGTAACCCAGGAGTGGCTCATTTTCTTCCAGTAAAATCTCTCCCAGGGTATGAAGCAAATCTTTAAAACAGAGCTGCCCTGTTGGAGGTAAGGAGCCTTCAGCCCACACGCCCGTTCTTCCATTCCCTGTGGGGTGACCTCTAGTCATGCCACAGCATGGCAAGCACTGTGTAAGAAGAACCCTTTTTGAGAAGCACTGTTCTAGAACACAATGGCAACCACATCCTAGAACCAAAGGGGGTGCGCTCGGGAGGGCGGCATCGGTAAATTCCAGCGTGCAGAGAGAGACACTGCGTTCTGCAACACAGCCGTTTTGCATGGTTTTAGCAGCCTGGGTGCTAACGGGTCCCTCCTAACTCTCACACCCACGCTGATTTCTCCTTTCCAGCAGAGAGCGAGCCTCAGCTCAGTCAGAAGAAGTTAGCAATGGTAGCTGACTTCTTTCATTGTGTTTCTATTATCTTTTTTTGTTGTTGTTAAGAAAAAAAATGATCCTAGTGTTCCATTTATGGCAGAGGTGTGGTATTTCCTCTTAAAATAATTAATTAAGCAAAAAGTGAGTCTATTTAGAGAAAACTCAGGCAGAAATCTTTGATGGCTGCTAAAACAATGCAAAATGGGTGAGTTTGCTGGGAACAGGCTTAGCATGCATGCCTGCAGATTACTTTTTAGTTACCAAGGAAGAAAAAGGTGCCAGCACTGGAGAGCCCTCGGGGACCCCGCCTGAACCCCAGGAGCAAAATCCCCACCAGCATTAATGGGCCCAACGACACTGCAGGCACCTGACACGTGTCCTGTGCGGGACACGGTGTTGCCTCTGGGGCATTCCTCCCACAACGCACAGCCTGAATCTAATGAGGAGACCTCAGACTGACCCAAGTGGAGGGGAGAGTTCTGCAGGACAGTCGTCCTGGACCCTCCCAAAGTGACAGCGTCATGAGAAACAAGGTGGAGGGACGCCCGTGGTCACAGGAGGCTGTAGGGAGGCTGCAGGGATGAGGCTGCAGGGAGACTGCAGGAGGCTGTAGGGAGGCTGCAGGAGGCTGCAGAGAGGCTGCAGGAGGCTGCAGGGAGGAGGCTGCAGGGAGACTGCAGGAGGCTGCAGGGAGGCTGTAGTGAGGCTGCAGGGAGGAGGCTGCAGGAGGCTGCAGGGAGGAGGCTGTAGGGAGGCTGCAGGGAGGAGGCTGCAGGAGGCTGCAGGGAGGAGGCTGCAGGGCGTCTGCAGGGAGGAGGCTGCAGGGAGACTGCAGGGAGGCTGCAGGGAGTCTGCAGGGAGGAGGCTGCAGGGAGGCTGCAGGGAGGAGGCTGCAGGGAGACTGCAGGGAGGCTGAGGAGGCTGCAGGGAGTCTGCAGGGAGGAGGCTGCAGGAGGCTGCAGGGAGGAGGCTGCAGGGAGGCTGCAGGGAGGTGAGGCACCGGCCTGGGCAGAAGCGGGGCGGGTGGGGATGTCTGGATGTGAACCGAGTCTTCTGTGAGAGCTGTGACAGCGTTCTGAGGTTCGTGGCTGTTCGTGGTTCCGTGAGGTACACTGAGGGCCGCGCCCGCAGACTCCTCAGAAAGCTCAGTGATGATGAGTGACGTTCAAGCGAATGCGAGAGAGAGAGAGAGAGAGAGAGAGAGTGTGTGTGTGTGAGGGACTGTGTTTGCATGTGTGTGTGTGAGGGACTGCGCACGTGTGTGTGTGCACATGTATGTGAGGGTCTGTGTGTGTGTGCTTGTGTGAGGGCCCGTGTGTGCGTTTGCGTGTGTGTGAGGGAGAGAGGGACGCTCCGACGGCAACATGGTAGTAGGTGAATCGAGCGAGGGATACATGGTTGTTCCCTTTCCTTACAAGTTTTCTGTGGGTTTGACATTTTCCAAAATAAATTCCTCTCTAAAGACAGACAGCTGGTAACAATGCGCGGGTGGTGGTGCTCACAGCAAGTGGTCCACGCCCGAGCCCCGGGGGGCGGGAACCTGCAGCGCTCAGCGCTTGCCATACCCACAGGCCTGCGAACACGTCTGTGCACTCCATCCACTGAGCACAGCATGTGTGTGATTTATCAGGGAAACAAAACAAACCCCCAGACTCACCAGGTATTGTACAGGGGCCATCAATGTGCAGGTTCCTCTCATAAACAGCTCATGAAAACACGTTTTGATTTCCTCCTTCACCAAATGCCCCTGACCTTAAAAATCACTCTGAGCTGACTCTTTCCCGCGTCCTTCCCCCCATCTTCCTCCAGCGAGGTTTACTTGTGAGTGAGTCTGTTTGGTTCTTGCCAGCTCACAGTCGAGTTTCTCCAAGTGCCCATTGTTCCTGCCAGTTGCCTAACGGTTATTTCTTGTGCAGGATAAGCAGCCCCCTGAGACAGCTGTTTAGTTTCCAAGGGGGTCCTGGTGAAACGCAGGGAGCTCCGGCCACAGCCTGCAACCTTTGACAGCCAGGCAGCCCCAGAGCAAAATAAAACCTGTGTCGGGCCTCGAACGAAGCCTGAACACAATATCCTCTACAGTAAGAGCCCCCGGCAACAGTCCTTTCTGCTCCCACATCTGGCAGTGAGACTGGCTGACCCTGCGGGGCACCCTGATCCTGGGACATGCCAGCTTGCAGGACCGGCTGCATATTCGGAGCCACCTTAGTTGGGGCCCGGGTGATCAGGGCTGTAGACCAAGGGAGGCTAGGCAGCATCGGCCGCTCAGCTGCACCCACCAGCTGCTGCTCTTCCCCCAGCCCTGCCCCCTTACCCTCCAAGCCCCTCTTCAGGGGAGAGGCCGGCTGAGTGGTCGCTCCCCGGGGAGCTGGGGAAAGGGTGCGCTCTGCACCTGCTCTCAGGTGATTGATGATCGATGTGTGGGGGGAGCTAGGAGTCTGGGGGGTCTGCATCCAGGAGAGCAGCTTCTCTTTCTCAGCAGAGTTTGCCAAGGAAAGGGGGCTTGCAGCTTCTCCAGGACTACTTAGTCACTTGCTCTGTGCCCCTGGGCAAGCCTGCGGCCTGCTCCAGCCTCTGAAAGCTAGTGGGGTTCAACTGGACTGATGGCTGGTCCAGCTGTGTGTCCCGCGGAGCAGGAGTGATGCCATGTGATGGGAAAACACGAGTCACAGCGGGCTGCTGTGGGAGCAGGGGGCACGCACAGGACCCAGAGCCTGCTGGGAGGTGCTTGGCTCTGGAGAGTTCTAAGGGAGCCCACTTCCACGGAACTGAATTGCCTGTCTCCTCTTCTTTTCATTCTCCCACCTCCGCTCTCACAGTGCGCTTCTCCCACCCTATTAAAGAAACGCATGGCATCTTCCTCTGATAAATTACCCTGTGGCGTAGGACAAAGGGGGCTCTGTGAGTGCTTGATCTCCAAGGGTGGTTCAGGAGAGCAGAGCAAACAGAGCTTTCCTAGGATATTTTTAAGCCTTATTTTATCCAAGTGACAAAATCAAGGTCAGGCTGTATCCCTTGCCCGGCTGCCCATCCACCCACCGTCCATCCTTCTACATTCCTATTTGACTAGTCTTCCATCTACTACCTTAGAATTCGAATTGCAATATAAGGAGATTGTCCTTCAAGGCATCTAGTAACACATTTGACTGGACAAGAGGAAAACAACTTTTTTCCAGTTGCAAAGCACAGTGATTTGGGGCATTGGCCTGCCGAGGACTAGCTGTCTGCCTAGGTCGCACGGCAGGCACTTCTCATGAGCCGAGTTGGCTCCATAACTGCGCAGCTCCAAGGTTTGGATGAATATCTGTAGTATGTGCTGTGCTGAAAAGTATAACCACTCAAACTCCTGATGAAAAACTCAGAATGGAAAGTTTGCACCCCTGCCTGCAGGTGCTGGAGCAACAGCTGTAGGTGCAGGTTGAACACAAGTGTTTTTTGGTGACTCAAATGCCACTAGAAGGGTTGTCATTGGTAATGTTCTTTTCTGATATGGTGGTCACCTTGAGAAAGTTCTGGACAAGCATAATAGTCTTCCCTCAGCGTACACATTAGTCACATTCCTGAGAAACTTCATGCATATTGAAATGTTTTATGTATGCATGAAACAGAGTCACGTGGACTCAGATAATTATGAATCGGGTTTTAACGTTTATGACTGGCCAGGTGCATTTGAAAATCTTGATGGATACAGGTCGATTTATCAGTGCAAAGCTGCTCAATTTGGAGGCAGTTTGTTTTACAACAGTAAGAACTAAAACACATGGCATGGGATGGTTCTGAAGTAGAAGGTGGTCAAAACAACTGGAAGCCTCTGGATGCCTTTGTCAGGTGGGTAAAAGGAGAGCACAGAGAGGTCACGCCAGCTGCCCCCTGGGCACGGCGCATGGCAGTGGAGCCAGTGCCCCAAGCTGTGCTTCTCCCCGGCACCCTTCTCAGACTCCAGCGCCCAGGGTGCCCCTGGGGTCTGATCCACATGCACATTCTGATTCCCCGTGTCTGGGGAGCCTGCAGGCCTGCATATCTAACAACCTCCCACTGAAGTTTATGTTCCATGGAACCATCTTCCTGCCCCTTCTAGGGAAACCTGTGCCCAGCACAAAGCTGGCTTTCTTTGGTGTTGTGGAACCCACTTTAATTTTTCCAGTTTTGTTGAGATGTAACTGACACACGGCATTGTGTGGGTTTAAGGTGCACAGCATGACAGTTCGGTACACATGTGCATGTGAAGAGCTCACAGTAGGGCTGGCGCACGTCCCCTCCATCGTGGGGTTGCCATCTCCCTTCTGTGGTGAGAAAGTTCAGGATCAGTGCTCTCAGCTGCATTCACATATGTGACACGGTATCATCAGCTATAGTTACCAGGCTGCAGGTACATCCCGGACTTAATCCCATCATCTGGGAGTTTGTGCCTTGGACCAGCATCTCCCATCTGCTTCCCTCCAGCCCCTGGCAGCCCCCATTCTGCTCCCTGTTCCCAGAGTTCAGGCAAAACCCACCCCCTGGGGAGCCCAGGCCACTGAGGGACACTTTTCACACAGCCCGTGCATTCCACCACGAACCGGAGTTGCTGCGCTTCATGCCGGCTGCGGGCGAGTTAGTCAGACCTGCTGTTCTCGGTCAGATTGGCCACGCAGGCGAAGTGAGCCTCCCTGAGACTGAGAGAAGGACGCTGTGACTACAGTCAGCTGCGGGTGTTCAGGTCACTGCGCAGGTGCCCCCGACCGGATCCGTGTGCCTGCTCAGGCTCTGTCCCCAAGGGCCGCGCTATTTGTGCGCAGGAGGCAGGAGCCTGGGACGTTGCTGGGGGATTTGGGATGTGGGCTGGGGGTTTGCTGTGTCCCCCACATGTAGTGCCAGCCAGGAAAGAGCCTCGTGCTGTGACTGTGTGCACTCTGCTGGCCCTCCAACAGTGCTGCGCCGCGTTCCGTCCAGGTGAGGACGCATTTCAGAAGGGAGTCTGGCCCGGCCCTGTTCCTGACAAGGGCCTTCCTTGAGGTGAGGGGCTGGTCAAGAGACAATCCCGATGTGGAGAAACCACTCATAATGTTATTATCCAAAGAAACCGGCTGTTACCCCTTTGATGCAGTGCCTGATATTTTCACAATTGCTGGTGCGTAAGCACACACACAGCTGTATGCCCTTATAAAACTGGGACCATGCTAAATGCAGTTGTTCCATACTTTGACTTAATATTTTGTTCGTTTTCTATTGATTCCTTATGGGAAAACTTGGCTTTTAATATCTGCATGGTCTCCATCATCTCGATTTTCCAGAATATTACTATTTCACTAATGATATGGGCATGTAGGTGGCTTCTCAATTATTGCTCTTAAGATCAGCAATAGAGATATGTTAGTCCCCTAGCATAAATGTTGTATTTGGCATGTAGTAAGTATACTCAGTTATTTATGAATTAATGAATGATGGATGAGTAAATGAGTGTCCTTAGGATGGGTCCTTGATATAGACTTTCTTGTTCCAGAGGGGGTGGTCCACACCTCTGGTTTTTCCATGAAGTCCCTGTTGTCCTGGTAGACTCAGTAATAGCACTCCCTTTCACTCTCTAAATGTCCTGATTTGGAGGATAGATTGTAAGGTCACCCCAAGCAACTGGTATGAATCTTTTTGAGGTTCTTGATACATGTTGCTGAATTGCTATCAGGATGTGTGGCACCAGTTTACACCTGACCTGTCACCGATTCCTAAGGAGAGGGCTGATGAAAGGTGTCCTGATGAGCGATTTGGGGACTGGAACTGACCTAGCAGATGTGGAGCTAGCTTTGTGAAACTCGGAAATGTCTTACATCCACATCCCCCTAAATCCTCATGTTCTTAGAATCCACATTGGTCACACGTTGAACTCGTTATTTATTATTTATCAAGCATTTTAATAAAAAATACTCATTGTAATGATTCAAGTTTTTGGAGGGAAGCAATCATGATCCTGAAGCTATTTGGGTTTGAATTCCGACTCTGTCGCTTGCTCTGAGCTGTGAAGCTTTGAATGAGTCCATGAGTGAGTCTCAAGTTTCTTTCTCTGCAAAATGGAAATAGATATATCCTCATTTCAGAAAGTCACGAGATTAGACAACAGCGTGCAAACCAGGAAAGATGGTTGATTTCAGACCATCCAAATTCAGTCTTCTGCCTACTGAGCCCCTCACCTCACCTATTTAGCAGCACCTCGTCCTCTTATTTTCCATATCCACATTGACTTTTCCTTCTTACAACATTCCAACTTGGCCCCGAGCTGCAAGGAGCTGCCCTGCTGGGTTAGCTGGTTGGAGGACTAGTTAGATGCATGAGTAGTGAAGGTCTCTGTGCTTCAAAATGCATCCCTGTCTGAACCCCAGCCCTTGCGAGGGTTAGCCCGGAGAGTTTTGGCCAGAGGACTGCTTGATTAAGAACACGAATGCCTAGGAGGTTGTGGGCGTGGCAACACTGTGATGGACAATAAAATGTCACTTTTAGGGAGTGTGGTAACTCCCGTTTCCTCATCTTAGCGAGGCAGCAGTCTTGGGAAACAGAGTTTACTCATGATTAACTGGAGATGTGGGTTTTGAGATGGTCCCTTGGCTGGCTTTCAAATACTGGAGGACAGGGCAGTTGCTGGTGCCCAGAGGCCGGCTCTGGCGGTGGCGTCTGTGGGTGGGGAAGGCTGGTGAGCTGACTCTCCCTCCCCGCCCAGGGGGCCACAGGAAGTATGCCAGGGGAATGTGACTGTTCTGTGTTGGCTGTAGGCTCTCGTTGTTTGGTCTGTGTTGGCCGCAGGAGCCTTCATTAAAGCTGAGCTGCTTGGGGGCTCTGAAGTCAGTTGCAGGTCATGCCCAAGGCAGCGAACACACATTCCCCTGAGACTTAGGTGCCAGCCTCCTGAGAGGCGATTTCCTGGGGCAGTCACACACAGCTGTGTGCACAAATGAGTGTGCCTTTTTGATCACAATATCTGTCTTGCACAATTGATGGCTTAGCTTCCCCTCACTGGCCTGAAGCTGTTCCCAAGGGGACCTGTGAGGTCATTTATTGCTGAGTTATACAGACTCCCACAGCCCTGGAAGTGACCATCCACTCCCTCCTGGAAAGTAGGATTTCCCTGTGACTTCTGAACCCATGGAACCTGGCCAGGCTCCTTGGCTCTTGGTGGAATCCAGGCCTTTGGAACTGGGACCAGTGATGGAATTCACCTTGAAGCAGGCGTGGAATACTTGCCTGGCTCAAAGACGAGTGCTTGAAGAGATCTCAGTACAGCCCAGAAACAGGCATTGAGACAATTTAAGTGAAACGGATTGAACCATGGTTTTGAATATCTCTTGGAGACCATCATGGCATTGAATTTCCTTTGTATATACTATGGGGCCTAAAAACTTCGAGGAAGTGGACTGAGTGACCACCAGAGTGCACTTGGCTATAATGAGAATGTTTTGAAATGACCCTTGGAATATTCTAGCAAAACTCAAATTGGGGCAAGTCGGAAGCAACTTGGCAGAATCCTCAGCTGCCTGGATTTTCCAGCTTCCGCCCACCCAGAGTGTAACCCGCCCAGGTTCCTCTCTGTTACAACACAGGAGAGCAATTACCTTGGTGACTGGATGGGATAGTTGTCTTGCACCCCAAAAGCTAATTCTGAAAACACAACTTCACTGAGTCTTCATGTTTCTAAGGCCAAACAGGGAAGTAATGGTGACAGTGTTCTCACTGCCTGCTCCGCCCCTCCCTCAGGCAAACAAGGTGGTGTCGCTCCAGATCGACCAAGTCCAGGGAGTTACATATATATACATTTGAGCTCAAGTTAGAGCCAGAGCTGTATATAGTGCCAGGCATGCCCTGCTTGGGAAGCTTTGCTATTGCTGAAGAGTCGACCTATAGATAGTGATAACCTCAGGCTTGTATTTCACAGGATAAAATTACTTCCATACTATTTCAAACCTTCTCCACTTCCCCCGGAACCTGACTTCCCCTCTTCCTTTATTTGCAGGGGTTGGATTTGCAACCTATTTCTAGAAGAAAAAGAAGCCATCAGACAAGAAGCTCCTCAACTTGTGCTCCCAAAGGTGTTGTGGTAGATTTTATTATTGTTCCACGAATACTTACACTCCACACTCCAGCCCCCAAGTGGAGCACACCTCCCTGTCCAGTGACTTTGAACTTGACCAAGTGACCTACTTTGACTAAAGGAATGTGGGTAGAAATGACAGTTCCAAGAAGAGGCTTTGACAGTCACTGTGACTCTTTGCTCTGCCTTTCAGCTCCTGCCATCTGTCATGAGAAGTCTCCGTTGCTTTTTGGAATCAGGGATGTGTGGAGCAGACTCAAAACTGAGCCCAGTGGAGCTCAGCCAAGCCACAGACTCGCAAGTGAGAAACGTCTGTTAGTATATGCCACTGAGCTTTTAGAGTTTTTTATTATACTGATTGCCCCAGAAAAACTTAACTAATACAGAGACCAACCTCCACAAGCCAATATTTATTCCATTGCTAACGTTTCCTTCTACAATAAAGAACGGACTTTTCTCAGATCCAGTGCACTTCCACTTGACTTTGTATCTCTTCTCAGATAAAAAACCTTAATTATTAAGTATCTCTTGTATCTGAGAGAAACTAGTTAAGAAACTAGATCCTTCTCATCATTTTAAACATGATCAGCTCCTTATGGCTTTAGAATACAGAAAGCTGAGAGCTGAAGATAGAACACCTTAAAGGCTCGTAGAGGAAAGGGACTTACTATATACAGAGGAACAGATATAACAACTACAGCAGACTTCTCCCCAGAAACTATGCGAGCCAGAAGACAATGGAGTGATATCCTTAAAATGCCGAGAGGAAAAAAAATCAACCTAGAATTCCATTCCCAGTAAAAAAAATAGCTTTCAAAAATGAAGGATAAATAAGGACTTTTTCAGACAAGCAAAAAACGACAGAACTCATTACCAGTAGACTTGCACTACAAGAAATGTTAAAGGAAATTCTTCCCACAGAAGGTATGTGAATCTTGGATCTACATAGAGAGGAAAAGGGTCGGGTGTGATAAAAAGGAAGATAAATACAAAGTTTATTTTTTCTTATGTTTAATTGCTCTAAAAGATATGTGAATGTTTAAAGCAAAAATATTCACAGTGTGTAGTGTGTTTATATCATCTGTCAGAGTACAATATATAACAAGAGGAAAAACCCCCTAAGGGAGGACTTGGGAGTATAGTCTTTTTCTTACTTATACTCCATGTGAATCCATCTAATATTATTTGAAAGTAGATTGTGATCAAATAAAGACGTATATGCAAACTCCAGGGTAACTACTACATTTCTTCAAAAGATGTATAAACATGACTAATTCTCTCACATTAAGAGAAAACAAACATTCATCCACCCCACATCGCCCTCCGGCTCTGTCCTGACCTCTCTCCTCTCCTTTCAAGACACATTCCTCAGGGGTTTGCATCTACTTGCTGTTTTCATTCTCGAACCTTCTGTTGAGTCTTGAGAAAACTCTCATCTGGCCTCCACGTCCGTTGTTCTGATCAAACAGCTTTTGCTAAAGTCACCAATGGCCTTGATGCCGCTACATCCAGTTGGACGTTTCTGGGACCTAACCTCAGACTGCTGGCAGCCTTTGCTGTCGTTGTCCACCCCAGCCTTGGAGCACCCCCCTTTTGTGGCTCCCATGGCACGCACACCCTGATTTTCTGCCCACCTCTCCGGGCGCTTCTGCTCTGTTTACTCTGTGCTCATCTCCTTTATTTGACCACAGAATGTCTGGGTTCCTCAAGATTCATTCCCAGGCTTGCTTCACTTCCTACCTGGCACTTTCTCCCTTAACAGGCTCACTCATACCCGTGGCTTGAATTGTTACATTCAACTGGAAGCTACAACTTGCTGTGTCCGTCCTGGGACTCCCCTCTGAGCTTCGGTCCATGTTCTGAACTGGCTAATTGGTGTCTCCTGTGGCTATTTTAAAGGCAACTCAAACTTCAACATGTTAAAAAAATTATTATTTCTTCCCTCAACCTGTTCTTCTTTGAGGAGTCTCAGAAAATCCTTCATTCACTTAAAAACATGTTTGTTGGGCAGTTGCCTCGTGTAAGAGACTGGGATACGATGAGCAGTGGGCCAGGCATCCGCAGTCACTGAGTTCACGCCCTAGTGGAGGAGACAGACCTTAAGCAAATGAAGAAACCAGTGCACAACATGGCCTCAGGGACAGGTAAGGGCCGTAAACACAGCAGGCGCTGCGGGCGGGCCGGTGGGAGTGGCCCCGTTGGACCAGACATCAGGGAAGCCTTCTGCTGGGGGTGACGCTGGGCTGACACCTCAATGGCATGATGAAACGTGCAAAGCCGGGAGGAGGAGATGAGGGGGTGGCTCTGAAGTCAGCCAGAAGCCGCGGGACGCTGCTTCCCTCGGGATTCTCACCCACCAACTTTACCTCTGTTGACTCTTGACGCTGCCCTTCCTCGGCACCTCGGCTTCCCCTGGTCCAGAGCACCCGCCTTGCTCTCTAGACCGTGGTCCCAGCCACCTGCCTGGTCTCCCCACACGCACCCTCCTCTGTCTTGTGACCCGTTCCCCACGTGATCCTTTCAAACTGCAAATCTAATCACGTTATTCCCCACCCTTCTTCCCTACTTTTCTGCTGTGGTGGTTTTAAAACAAAAGGTGGGCTTTCATTTCTCCCTTTGAATACGGGCTGGACTCAGAGATGCTTGTGAAAAGAATGTGGCAGCAGCGCCAGGGCCTGAGTCTGGGTCGAAGGTTGGAAGAGGGGGTGCTGATGCCACTGCGGTCTCCTTCCTGGGACACTCGCCCTGGCCATCCGGCCACAGGCAACCAGGAAGCCCAGGCTGCGTGGAGAGGCACGTGGGGAGCTCTGACCAGCGGCCCCGCCAGACCCCTAGCTGACAGTCAGCACTGACCAGCCTCTAGGCCGCCCGCCTAATGGGAGAGTGGAGCAGAGACAGGCTGGCCCCACTGAGCTTTGACCAAATTGCAGATTCATGAGCAAAATAATTATCATTTTTTTAAACCACTAGAGTTTGGGATGGTTTGTTTCACAGTGAAATAGAACCAGAAAATCTACCCATCAATTTAAAATATATTTATAACCTGGCCTTCCACCAAACACAAATGTGATCATGTGTCACACACCCCATTCCTGCAGTCCTGACTCTTCCAGTCACCTGTCCAGCTTACAAATTCTGACCCATCCCTGCCCATACCATCCGTTTACTAACTCTCATCCCACAAAACCTTATACGTGTCCTTTCCTGACCGCCCGGTTAGAGATGCCCCTGGTCACTCATGGTGCACTCACCACTGTCGGGGAGCTGGTAACCCCAACTCAGGTGCCTGCAGCTGTGTTCCTGGTGGGCTTGGGCTGGGGGCCTTAACGTGACAATGCACAAAAGGGTTGATACGGGCCAGGAAGCCTGCCCCATCTCCCTTCCAGCCACATCTGCAGCCATGCTTGCCTCGACCCCCTTTGCTTCCTCGGCCTGGCCCCTTTGGGCCCCCAGACCGCCACGATCCCTCCCTCCCAGCCCTGAGCTCACAGGCTGCTCTGCTTGTCACCCCCGTGGTTGGATAACTACTGTCTCCCCCTGCGATCTGCCCCTTCAGCGTCACTGCACCTCCAACAGGGCCGCCCTGGCTAGGAGGCTTCCTGGAGTTCTCAGGCCCAGTCAGTTCTGACCATTTTAGGCTCATGACACTCCACTCACTTGATTCCCTAACACACATTATGGCCATAACTCACTTCTGTGTGGCGCTTTTATATATGTCTATCGACTGCTGGACACAGTTCCAGGGGGTGGGAGATGGCACTCTTGCTCTGCGGTGTGTAGCGTGAGCCGCTGCACAAGGCACGCAGTGTGAACGTGTGCACTCTGACAGGAGGCCCGAGAGCCTGGTGTGGGTGGGAGGTGCTGATCTGAACAGGGGTGAGCATGTATTTTACAGCAAGACTTCTCAGAACCTTTGACCCATTGTGAGGGGGTTGGAGGAAGCAGCATTTCCCAAATTTTGTTTAAGGCCTGAAGGTTTCTGGAACATTCGTGTCTCGGGGAGTCTTGTTTGAGAAATACTGACTTAGGGCACAGCTGATAGTTTGACCAAACAATCTGCATGTGTACACACAGATCCGTCCAGTCATGTCCTGTGTGTGTGTGTGTGTTCTCTGCCTTATACTCCTGTCACCTGCAGCTACAGGTGAGAGGGGCAAAGGCCTTGTTTAGTTGACGACAGACGGGCCAGGTGTAGCAGGAGGGGTTGGCTCATGGGCTGACTCATGGGTTCAAAGGCGGGTGACAAGGCTGAGCAGAGGTGTCCTCAGATCAGTGCGATGACCTCAAAGCCTCTGTGGGACGAGGTGTGCCCGGCTAACAGAAAGCCTTATCCCAGAGCACCCCCCACTGTGGCTGCCGGGACGTTCCACACGCATGGGGAGGGAATGGGAGCCAAAGGTGATCAGAGGGGGCAGCGTATGCTTCCAGCATGATGGAGACGATAGTCTGGGGCTGACTCAGATGGATAAAAATGTAAAAGATGGGCAACACCTTGGACCGGCCTGCTGGGGTTGGGGAAAACAGCTGCTCCTGAATTGCTGTGGCTGTGTAAATTGCTACAGATTGGTGAGGAAACAAAATCTGGCAGTTGTTTGGGAAATTCAAAATGCACGTAAAATTTGACCCTGCAGTCCAGCTTGGAGGTGTCTCATGCACACAGGTGAGAGCACCGGGGCGAACTGACCCCAGAGGGCTGTGGACCACAGTGCGTGTCCCCACGCAGAGCAGGAGCTCGCTGGGGTCCTCGCCCACCGCGGGATGCGGGGCTGAATCAGGGCACAGCGGACGTGTGGAATGGCGTGCTGCTGTGAATGTGATTTTTTAATTTATTTATATACATATCAGAATAATGTGATTTTTAAAATATGCCCCCAAATAGTTTTTTGTATATCAAAAATACATCAAAGCAATGCAATTATATGTAATATAATGGGATTTATATTAACAGTATTCACTGTGGTGAATATTAATGGTGCCTCATGCATTGGTAGGGCACACATGTGGTGAGTCATTAGTGAATCGGACGCCGAGTTGAGTTGTTTTGAAGATAAGGAATCCGTGACCTATGGGTGGGTTGCATGGTCAGAGGAAGGTGTGGGAGAACGCTCGCCCGACAGAGAGGGCAGGGACAGCAAGAACATCACAGGCCGTGGGAGAGGCCAGGGAAGGGGAACCTCCATGGTCTCCACGTTACGGGATAAAAGCTGTGTTATTGTTGATCACATTGACTTGGCTGATAATTTGGAGGGGAAAGGGTTCGTTGGGCAACAAAAAACTGGATTTGGTGAGGGACCTGCTGCTCTGTGCTGGCGGGTTTAGGCCCTGGGATTCTAATCCTGTCTCAGAACACCCCAGGGTCAGATCCGTCCCGGGCTGTCCCTGATGATATTAGCAGTGGGGACAGCCAGCCTGCCCAAGCGTCCAGGACGCAGAGTCCAGCTCGGCTGGTGGCTGTGTCTCCTCCTGAGCCCTGCAGCCCTTGGCAGAGGATGAACTCATGTCGCGCCACCTGCTTCCACGCCTGCGGTTTCTCTCTGAGCCCCTTGCAGTGCTGGGTCTGTTTGTTTGTGGGGGCTACTTCTCGTCCTGGGGCCCTGACTGGGGCCCTGGCGTGGGAGGGGACAGCCCGAACGGAGGGAGGCTGGGCTGTGTGCTCGCGTGGGCTGTTTACATCCTCATCCCCAAGAGGCATGGAACAGGCAAAATAGCAGAGACCCTGGGGCCCTCGCCTCCGGCCCGGCTTCAGCTTGCGGTGGGTGTTGGCATGCAGCTGGGTCTCACCGGCCTTGTGTGTGTGCTCACCTGCAATGCCGGGCTCCATGCACACCTGTACCAACCGCATGGGCACCTACAGCTGTGGAGCAGAACGGAGGCAGAGGTGTGAGGAGGTGAGCGTGTTCCCCGCAAGGCCAGGGAGGGCCGGGCCCCGGTGGGGGTGGGTGGTCTGCAGGCATTACAGCCCTCCCCGGCAGGCCTCCTGGGATCACCTGCTAACCTGGGAACCCCTGTCCTGGGCACCTCAGAGGAAGGACGTGGGGGCGGAGGGGGGGTCCGCACTCCTGCCACCCGTGATGTCTGGGTGTCTGAAGCTGTGCGCCGTGGCGTGGGGCCCTTAGCAGTCACCGAGAACGTGGGAAGTGAGTGTAGTTCAGGAGCAAAAGGCATCTTCCTTCCTCTTGTTTATCTTTCTTTGTCTTTTCCCAATTCCCTTTATTTATTGCCAATGTAGCTAAAACATTAGACAGTGGGGAGTGAAAAAGAGTTATCAGGGACCTTACGTCCGGGCACCCCCACCTGGGCACAGTTAGACATTTGCGTATTTCTTTCCAGCATTGGTCTAAGCATCCGGCTCTTTTACAAAATTTTGCACACATTATATACAGTAAGCATTTTCTTCTATGCATTTTCCTGTTGAAGAAAAGGTGCTGGGCAGCAGGATAAAGGCCCTGTGGGGTCCCAGATGGACAAAAAGAATGGGGGATAATGGGGGGTAATTGCCAGGAGCCCAGGGCAGGAGCAGTGCTTGTCGCTAAGAGGGTGGGAAGCAAACGCCCGTGGTGACGTGGCCGTCGTGGAGGCTTTCATACCGTGTCACACACAGACCCAGTAGACCAGGTGTGATGGTCCTTGTTTTGCAACAAAAGTGCGGCCACTCTGGCAGCGAGAGGGACTCAGATGCCCAAACCAGGCGCTCTGACTCCAGGGTCCGTGTCCCCCTGTCCCTTGTTTTGCACAACTTGTCCTTGGCCGTGATGCAAAGCCCTCTGTTCCCTCCTAGCAGTGCCCATAGGGAGGGGCTATGACCTCCAGGAGCGGCCTATTCTAGGGCGCTGGGCGGAGGGCAGGCGCCAGGAGACAGCCCAAAGGCAGCCCGTCCTCTGCGTCGGCGCATCCCTGCGTCCCGTTGCCCTCGCGTGGCTTGTGGCCCTGCTGATCCATTTCCCATCAGCTCTTCTCTGGTTCCAGCATTTCTCCCCTGGCTTCCTATCTCCTAAAGCTGTTTCCCTCAGTGTTGGGTTTTGGGGACCAGCCTGAGCAAGGGGCGGCCTCTCCTGCTGCCCCAGGGACCCGAGGCAGGTGGAGACACGCCCAGCTGTGGGCTTCAGACCCCAGCCCAGCCCCTCGCCAGCAGCGTGGCTACTGTGGCTCGCTGTCCGACCCGTGACATGGGTATGCCGAGGCGCCTCGCTCAGAGGGGCATGGCGGAGGGTGGCAACTGTCCCTGTCTGTGGGTGGGAGGCCCTGAGTCCCGCCTGCTGGAAGCATGGTAAACCTCAGCTCTGACAGTCACTGCTCAGGGCAGCACTGGCTGAAGCTGGCTCTCCAGTGCCATCCGCCAGTTAAGAGGTGCCGTAAACCCGTGTGCCTTCGGAATCAGGGGGCGGGGCTCAGCAAGTCCCTGGGCCCCCTTCCTCAGGGTCCTGCCCGGTGCTCCTCCACACCCATGGCCCAGGGCCTCACAGAGTATCACTGAGGCCTCGTTCTGGGAGCGTGTCTTTTCTGCCGGAACTCCTCGGCTCCCCCCTTCCTCCCGACCCCGCGAAGCAGGTGTGATCTGAAGGGTGAGGGGGCAGGGCCGGCATAGAGGCTTGGAAGCTGGCTGCTCTCCGAGCAAGCAAGGGGCAGGGCAAGGCTGCGAGTCACATCGCTGAGTCCGATGCGCTGAAACCCAGTGCGGGGAGGCCCTCATCGCCCCCTTCCCTGGGGGGTGCTGGACACGGGATCTGCTCCCCGCTCCTCCCGGCTGCGGTTCAGGTCAGCCGTGGGGGCCACTGCTTGTGGGCATACTCTAGGCAGGCCTGAAGCCAGTGGCGTCTCCCTCTGCATGTGGCACTGAAAGCCCCGCAGAAGCTCCCTCGGCAGGGGAGCCAAGGGGCGGGTGCCTGGGCTTGTCCCGTCGCCACCTGGGGGCACCGTCGTGGCTGCAGGACAGAGTCGCGCTGCCCTGGCCAGAGGCCCTTTGCCGACAGCGGTGCTGTGTGGTGGTGGGGCCACGGGAAGGGCAGCGGCCGCAGCTGCAGATACCAGCTTCCCGGGAGGACGCTGGGCCGGCTGGCCGGGTCTCCCTGCCTCTGTCTCTCCCTTTCTCTCACCAGGGACAGGGCCCATCTTCCTGCAGAGGCTGGCAGGGAGGCCCTGCTGGGGCTCCCCAGGTCACCTGCCCCTCCCCGGAGTCTCTGCCCCAGGGTGGTTTCCTCCCCCGTAACCGGGGCCAGGTTTGTGGGTTCATGGGCGGGCTACCCCGTCTCTCCAGCCCCAAGTGCAGGGCCGGAATGAGCTGGGTAATCCCGGCTGACAGGCTGACATTTGACTGTGACTGGATCCAACCAACCGGGGAAGGAAAGCAGGATTTGGGTTTATTTATAGCGATCATGTCACTACACTCAGCGCAATGGGACGTTAGTGTCAAAATAAAAATACGTGAGAATCCTGCTTAAATAACCTGGCTTCATCGCTGGGCCACAGCTGAAGCCTCAAGCCACCTCTGTTGGCTGAAGTCAGTCTTGGCAAGTGTTCAAGACCAGACCCCGCTCAGGAGGGCCCCCAACGGGGTGGGCGAAAAAGCTGCACTTTGGTGGGAATATTTTGTTTTGAACTTTTCTACTTTCTGGAAGTCCTTTCCCAGGAAATACCAGCTGGGAAGAGATCAGGCAAAGGAAAATTCCTTCTGTCACTTCAGCAATGAGGTTTCTTTTATTAGTAGACTTTGCTTTTTAGAGCAGTTTTAGGTTTACAGAAAAATTGAGCAGGAAGACAGAGTTCCCATCTTCTGCCCACCACCCCCTCAGTGTCCTGGCTATTAACCTCTCCCTGGCGCAGCACCTTAGGTGCAGCTGACAGGCAACACAACACGTCCTGAAGTACGGTCTGCGGCTCACATGAGGCTTGCTCTCAGTGGCACGTGTCCTGTGGGTTTTGACAAATGCATGATGTCTCGATCCACCATCATAGGATCACACAGAAGTGTTTCCCTGTCCTCAAAAATCCCTATAGCAATAAAATATCAAAGCAAGTAAAAACTTGAAGCTGTCCCAACTTTCAGAGCTGCATAAATACCCTGGGAGCTGGGTGGGCTGTGAGCGTGCACACAGATCCCGGCATCTACTGGTGGATGGCAAGGGCCCGGTGTGCGTGTGGTGGAGGCCGGGGCTTGGCTTAGTGAAGAATACAGGACCACAGGTATATAATGCCCTCTGAGTAGGACTAGATGCCCTCCTGAGCTTGGGGGATGGGGAGCTTGTTGATTCGGGTTTCAAAGCCTTTGCGTTGACGCCTTGCCATGGGGTGACAGTGCCACGGGCCAGATCCGAGAGGCATGCACCTCCTCGAGCAGCGGCAGGGGGCCCTTCCCTCCTCAGAAAGTTCCCGCTGACGCATCTGCTGCCCAGACAGGTCCCCCCAGTTGGCACTGCGTGAACACAGAACCACCGCAGCTTCAGCCTCTGTGAACCAGACAGAATAAAGTTCTCTTTCCATCTCAGGGTTCAAGCACAGTGATCTGGCGGCCTAGCCGAGACCCCAGACACAGCCTTCAGGTGCAGGGCCTCTGAAATGACCACTCGCTGCTCTGGTGCGTCTTCCAGGAGAGCTAAGAAGCCTCCGCTTATGCTGGCCTCTGTCCTAAAATAGACTGTCATGGTGCCCAGCGCCAAGATTTAGGGCCCCGGAAGGCATTTGTGTATGAAGGGGGTGTCATGTTTCGGCTCTTGACTGACTGGCTCTAGTTCGTCATGAGGACTGTCTCCTGCGAGGCAGGCATGCCGACATCCCGGGCACAGGCGGCATTCCCTCACGGCCAGAGGCATTTCACTCTCCAGAACCCGATTTGCCCCAAAGACATTTCTTTGCCATTTTTCTTCCTGGGCTGGCCTTGGCCTTAAATGAGATGAGAAAGTATTGATTTGTAATTCTTTCCTGAGCACATCGCTCCTGAGAACCTAAAAACCGCTGGTGCCTCCGTGTCTTTGGGCTGAAAGCAGATGTTAGGAATGCGGGGTCTTTTTGGGACCTGCTGTCGGCCCCCCCAATGGCTCTAAATGTATTAGCAGTAGGTTAACTTACCATGCTCCCTGCATTTACTCTTGTAGCTAAAATTTTTGTGACTTTTTCCCCCTCTCATTTTATTAGGTTAATAAAACTTGGTTTTCGAACATTTCACTGTCCCCAGAGGGCAGTGGGCCCCACGTCCAATCCATCAAGTGCCTAATGAGTGGCCTCTGGGGCCCCGGCCCGTCCATTCCAGAAGCTCTCTCTGCCTGTAAAGGTGAGGCCTACGGGCTGCACTGTATATTTTGTCTGTTGGTTTCCCAAATTCTCCTGCCAGCTCACTGTCACTTTTCAGGATTTATATGAGGCCAGCAGCACCATGGGGCGGCTCCCCACGGCAGCAGACCCCCCCTTTGCCTGCTTCTCACACACACCACACTCTGTCCATAAAATAACATTTCTGCAATAAATGCAATGGAAATGTGTCGAGCTAGCATTTTAGAACATTCCAGCACAGGGCTGTGGGAAATGCCTTCGTTTACATTCAGGAGGGAAGCTCGGAGAGTGCAGGGATAAAACAGTGTGGTAAGAAGGACTTTAGTAAGAAGTAGTCTGGTATTTAAAATAAATAAATTACAAATAAAACGTGTGTGTGTGTCCATGGGCACACGTCGGATGTGCGCACGGTTTCGAAATCTTTTTGCACCTATGTTTATACAGCCCCTGGTTTATCTGTTGGCCTTTCAGAGGAAGGCCAGTAGAACAGAAAATTAGATGTTGTTTGGCTTCCGGGCCCAGGGTCCGGGCTCTCTCTCCTTTGCGAGTTGCCAGGGTCCTGCCAGCTCCAGGCTTAGGGCTGTATTTGCCCTAGGATGGTCGGAAAACTAGGATCTGGGCACCAAGAGCCCAAGGCGCACACACAGAGGGGCGTGAGGGCGGGATTCGCTGGGCCGGGGATCCCGGGCTGGAGGCCCCCCGAATGTCCGCACAGCAGCCTGGTCTTGTCAGGTTTGCAGTTCCTGTCCTGCTTCCTCGTGTCTCGTTCGAGCCTCCAGGGAACACCCAGCCTTTACTTCACTGCAGTCTTGTAGGGCACGTGCTGTCACTGGTAAACCAGCCCACGCAGTGTGCAGGGCCGGAGGGAAGGAGTGGGAGGGGTCGCCCTTGCTCTGTGGGCAGTACAAGGGAAAACGTAAAAGCTGCCCTGGACCATTCCCGCCATGCCCTCGGCATTTCATCGGCCACTTGGCCCTGATGCCAGGTAACGACCTGTCCAAGCAATTGACAGGGATCTGGGGGCTCTGTTGAACCCTGAGGATGTGGGGAGGGGCTGGGTGCCGTCCCTCCTCCGTCGTGTCCTGGTGCCTGTGGGTGGGGCATTGTGGCCAGTCTCTGAGGTCACGGGGAGCATCCATGCTAGCTACCCCACAGGAGGAGCCCTGCCCAGACAGCCCTCCACTCGGCCCTGGGAAGATGCAGCGAAAGCTTGTCACTGTCAGCAGGGACCTCAAAGTGTCCACATGGCCTGGACGTGTGCCCCAGCTGTGTGTATCCCCGCATGTCCCCGTTGGGCTGTGTGTCGGTGGCTCAGAGCCATACGCAGGGGCCCCCAGCAGCCATGTGGAGGGGCTTGGAGGCAGTGGGCCCGGTCGCGTCCCTTGAAGGCTCTCAGCCAGGACTGGCCTCTCTCGGCGGCCCCCCCTCAGTCTCTGGCGGCTGGAGCAGGCCTCCCATGCGGGGTTTCCCACGAGGACCGGCCCTTCTTCCCTGCACAGCTCTCTTACTAGACACTCACTGCGCATTAGACTATCTTCTGAAAATATACTTTGAAGGGTTTTTGTTTTCCCTACTTGACACTCTTGGATAAAGTAGGCCATTTATCTTTTAGGCAGAAGAATTTCAACAGTTACACTGCACACTAGCAGAAGAACTGCAGGCTCCACATGTAGAGGCAGTTGGAATGTTCTCTGCCACAGGCTCATCCGTGTGCTGGCTTCCCCCTAAGCCTGGCCGCTTCTCTCTGTCTCTCTAATACCCCCAGCTGCACCCCCAGCCCCCCGCAGCTCCAGCCCACCTCTGGCTCCTTACACTGAGGAGCATTTAGGCCTGCGCATCTGTGTGTGTAAACTCACCCCCGTTAGTCCACGTTAAGTGCAATAGAACAGAGAAAAATGTAATCTTTGTCGGCTTCTGATCAAAGAGAGGACTTAAAAAAAAAATTCAAGATGGATTTCTGAAAGACAATGTTATACACATTCTGTGTGCTTCTGAGCTTCATTGTTTAGTTGATTCAGAGGGAAAAAAAATCTTTTCTTTTTTCCTTTTGATCGCAGGGAGAAAACATTTGCAAAAACACGTCTCTGTACCGTGAACATCGCAAGGCAGGCACCCCTCTTTAGGGTCCCCAGCGGAGAGGTGCAAGTGTGTTGCCTTTAAATCCATCAGCGACACAAGAGAATTTGAAACACGGTGCGACTGCAATCTGCAAACCCTTCCTCGCCTCCTTGGGGACGCGGGGCGACGTCACCCTGGTCTGGGGCCGCTTCTGGACCCTGGGTGCCCCCTCCTGCGCTCAGAAACACACCCGTGTCCACGCTTGCTCCAGGGCCATTACGGGTGCATTGCTCCCCCACTCCCTCAGGCACAGCACAAATGCAAATAAAAGGCGCTTAAAATGGTTAACATTTCCTGTCACTGAAGGCGTTCGTTAGGGGTGGGGGTCGCTGAGCTTTAAAGTGTATTTTCATAGGAAAACTCATTTCAGATCCGCGGCAGGAACTCGGACCGCTTCGCACAGCACGTTTCGGGTTTGCTGTGGGCCTGAGCTCCTTGCGGCCGGGCGAACGGTCCTGTCCGTTGTCTGCATCCGGGAGAGCAGATCCGGATTCAAACCCAGATTAACCTGGACCCAGCTCGGGGTGACAGGAAAACAGGAAAATATGTCCTCCACCTCCTCCTTCCCCTTTATCCATTTTCTTTTCCTTTATTGGAGTAAAAACCAAATTTGGTATTTTAATTGGTTGTGTTTCCTCTATTGATTGTTTAGCTAGTGGTTTTGCCAACTTCCTGGATGTTCCTTTCTGGTTCTGCACAAAAGAGCCACATTTCCCTTTTGGACTCGGGAGCAGGAGGCCGACTGCAGCCGACCCTGGAAGCCGTGAGTGCTGCCCGCCTCCCCCCAACGCCTCCCTGACCCTGCGCCCCGCCGGCCCGTCCCCCCTTCCCCACCAGTTCAGTGGCTGCAGGCTGCCCCGGGGACTCCTTCCCCCTGCCAGCCCCCAGCACCCTTCTCAGCTTATGGGAAAAGGGGCTTCACCGCTGCTACCCCACTGTCGGGTAGGGAGGGGTGGGGGGCCGTGCTCACCAGCGCAGGGTCCTCGATTTTCATTTTAGAGCTCAGAAAGGTGGAGAAAGTAAACAGAAGCAGGCTGGTTTATTTCAGGGGCTAACAGGGAGTCCCTACTGAATTTACCTAATAAAATGAATTTTTAAAATTTCATTTTCTCATTTCAGTCCAGCAGAAAGTGAGTTTGCCTTTATAATGTCCAGATCTTTCAAACTCTATTGAGTAAGAAATTAAGTTATAAAATATGAATACTTCGGTGTGTGTGAATATATATATGAAATGAAGTAATCTGCGACTGTAATACAATAGCAAGCCTGACTTTAGGCTCCTAGGACACTTAAAACATTTTTTTTATGATGTGTAATTAAAAATTAGATTCAGTAAAAATGTTTCTCTTTAAAAATGGGTGTATTGTGGTACTTACTATATTTAATTGTAATTTTCATTTAACATACGTTGTCTATTTAAAAAAAAATCTCCTGAACATCTTGTCAAACGTTGGGAGGATTGTAAAGAAGTCCTGTTGATACTTGGGCCACAGCTGATTTCTCTCCTTGCCACGAGACTATTCCAGGTACGGGAAATTGTAAAGCGCTATAGTTCTCTCACGATAAAAATGCCCTGCCTTGAATTACCAAGAGAAAGCCATTAACGCTCGACTTTCAAGGCAGATCCAGGGATCAGTTGGGAGCAAGAAGAAAGAGGAAAGCAAGCCAGTTATTTGCCTAAGAAAATCCAGAACTCTGGTCATGCAGAGGTGTAATCGGAATGTGATTGTATTTATAAGGAAAAGTTACACAAACTTTAGAAATGTGGTTGTTCTGCTAAAGTGCCTGAAAATAAATTTGGGATCCTGTTTGGGTTGCTCGGGTTGTGTGCTCTTGAGTTCCCCAGACCTTGTTAGGTTTAAGAACCCCAAGGGGCGCCGAGTGTTCGGGAAGCGAGGGGGAAAAGGTGGGAGCAGACTGCTTACGAAAACCCTCACTCCGGAAATCCACAACGAATGTAAAACTTAGAAATTAAAAACAGCAATTTCCTTCCTTTTTTTTTTTTTTTTTTTTTTTGCCTTCTCTTCGGGGTGATCGCAGGGGGTACCGCGATGGGCTAGACCCAATTTTCAGAACTGCTGCGGACCGGAGGTGTGCAGGGGGGCCGTCGCCGCCCTCCCGCGCTTGGGGCTGGGGGGCCCTGCCGCTGTGCTCCTGAGCCCGATGCCGGGGCATTGCCCACCTTCGGTGTGTCTCCAGGCTTCCTGACCTGGGTCGGCGCAACAGCAACCTTTCCCCGGGCGGGGAGGGGCCCCTGCGGCCCAGTAGATGGCGCTGTGACTTCTAGGGTGACCCTGGCCAGTGGGGGTGGGAGGACCGAGCCTGAGATTTCGCCCGCAGGGCTGTCAGGTCCCCATCACCTCTCCCAGAGCGCGTCCCGGGAGCGCAGACACTTTTCTGAGGCCTTGCCTGAAATGCGCTGAGCTAGCAAAGAGTGTTTTAAGTAGTGAAGCCAAATGTTAATTACCGAGCGTCTCACCCTCCCCGAAATGGCCTGAGACAGCGCCCAGCCCAGTGAAAGTGCGGAGAAATACCTCCCAGAGAGGAGCCGCTGAGCCGCTATTTCAGTATTTTATCCATTTCCTGTCTTAGCTTTAAGTAATAAAAGATATCCTTACCGATTCTCCTATAATGATTGTAGAGAATGTACGTGTTACAGCTTTGCATGAAATTTTATCTGCGTGCAAATGGCTAAGTAAAATCAGGCATGTACAGATAATAACATAATCAGAGTCTCACCTTCTCAAAAAAGTGTTTTCCTTTTGATGTGATGAATATGTGGGAGAAATCCATCCCGGACGTTGTATTTCATCATATCAGCACCTGCTAAAATGGCATTACCAGCTTCTTAGAACTTTTTAGCTTCTCTCATGAAAGATTTCAGGATAACCTTCTCCCCCCCCTCGCATAGGGAAAAGTTTCTACTTGATTTCAAAAAACAAACAAACATTTTTCTGTCTCCATCTCTTGCTAGAGAGAATCCCAAAGAATGAAGAGCGACGTTCTTCAAATACATTTGATGTTAAAATTAAAATTATTTATTGAAAGACAATTTTTGGATGATTTCAATGTTATGGTTCTTTATGGGACAATATGATTTAATTCATTTTATGTAATAATTTGCCATATTGTTTTTTTAATTTAAAAAAATAGTGTGTATGTCAAAAAGTATTTTAAACAAACTGAATTCAGCATGAGCAACAAAAAGACCTATTTCTTTTCCTAAAAATGATATTATCATTTGTCCTCAGGAAAAAAAAAAGATGTGGGAAATTCATGTGACTCCAAATGTGAAATACTGTTTAAAGACGCAGAGATACGTGAATGTAACATGGTGCCGTGACTCTGTCTTGTCTGGTAGTAATTAATCATGTATTGCACTTTAAAAATGGAATTGAATGACATGTTAGCTTTCCTACCTTTATCTGTTTACAAACTGTGCAAGTCATCCACTATTTATGATCCAAGTATACGTATTAATAAGATGATTGTGCAAAAAAAACCCCAGCTGTTTAAATAAATTCTGTTCTGCTTTAAAGAGCTTTGGCCTTTGGGGAGAAAGCCATTTAAGTATTGAGTGGCAGTGACCAGAGAACAATAGTTAAAATGAAAATAAATCTTCCTGAAACTTAGTTCTAATTTTCTTGAGCAAGACACTAACCCATAAAAAATAAACATTGTTTATTGAGCCACATTTGTATCAAGTGAACCTTTGTAAAACGATACCGAGAAAATATGAACTTGTATGTCTCAAGCACTTTGCTCACTGGCACAACAGAGAGGGCTATTTGATACGGGGAAACTGAAGGAAATAAAATTAGCAAGTCTGGAGAGACATCTATTCAGATTTGTACAGGCCCAGGGAGGTGACTGTATCAGAGTTAACACAAAAAAATCTGTGTCACTTGGCACCTCAGCTTAACGGGTAATTTAATTACACTACCTGTTCGTGTTGACTTACATTTCTGCTCTGGCCAACCTTCTTACGGTCTTGTTTATTTCCAGAAATCACATTTGTGACAGCTCTAATAGGCCATTCCACAGCGAACATTTTCTCATTTCACTGAAAATATTTCAGGTTTCAGAATACCCAGCAAGGAAAAGCACTTTCAGACTTCATGTATGTGAATAAACTTGTTTGGGGCAAGATTTTGTAGAAAAATGAGTTCAGCCAGCCTGTGACCAATTTCAGCCTGAAATATTTTTATGTTTCAGTTTGCCAACCAGGCTGAGCGGACCTCAACTGATGCAAAGATTATCACTTCTTCTGGGCTCGTTTGGTTTTCTTTGGTGGGAGGGGAGGATGTGCTGTCTTTGCATACAGCTTTACAGAAATACATGGGGGCCCGGGGTTGCCAGCAAGCACGTGGGACTCACACAGCTCTGGCTGGGAGGGATGGCGCCCCCGCTGCAGATTCTGTGTTTGTAAACTTTCCGCTTCTTGTTTTTTGAGAAAGTCACGTTTGATCTCTTCCAGTGAAGGTGGGGAGGCATACTTATGTCCCTCCTAACAGCTGAATGCAATCAGGGTGCTTATTTTGTGTTGTGTTTTAGTTAAAAGGTAAAAGAAAAGAGAAAAATACACCCAAACAAACCAGAAGACACACTTAGCATCCGGTCGTCAACCCTAAACAGTGCCGTCAGTGGGGGATAAAGACAAAGTGTTTTACCGCCTCCCGCGCCCCCGTGAAATTCTCTTGGAAGGAGATGGGGAACTGGGGGATTCCATTTAAGGGTCAGCTAACGTGTTTAAGCTGCATGTCAGCAGAAAGGAGGCTGGGATCCTTTGTGCAAACAAGAGCCAGAAACTCAAATCCCTGCCTGTCTCTCAGAAATGTTCTTGCCCAGCAGCATCTTCTGAGCAGTTTGGAGAAACAAGCCTTGGAGGCCATTTTTGTGGCCTTGCCATCACCTCCTCTGACCGGGTCATGCTGACCCTCCTCAGGAGTGGTCTGGGGGCCCAGGTGTGTCTGCAGGCTGCAGCCGAGGCTTGCTTGGTGAAGGAGGCAGAGCCCATTCCCATGGTGGGAGCTGTCATGGGTTCACGGGGCAGGCGCTCAAGGTTGCCCGGTTCCCACAGTGCTGGCAGATGGAGCCACGGCCCCGGCCTGGGCAAGGGCCGGACAACGCCATGTTGCTGTCATGTGACAGCTGCTCTCCCTGATGTCCCACAGCACCCCGCTTTCTGGGAGCCATAATCTTGGATACTCAGTCATTTAACAGATTTCTTTGTGTTTTGAGTTGCAAGCTGTCTCCTTCACCTAGAATCTAAGCGTCATGAGAGCTGCATGCTTACAACAAGGGTTGCTGTTTATCCAGATTTTGCAGCATGCCAGGTGTTGCAGGGGGTGACTGGATGGAACCCAACAGGTCCACGGGGAAGGGGTTGTCATCCCCATTTGATGCTGAGGAAACTGAGTCCCCTGTGGACACTGTGGGAGGTTGGGTGGAATCCCTGCTGAGGCACTTGTTTGGCTGGGGGAAATGGGGACTTGAATCCAGGCCAGCGGGTCACAGAACTCACATGCTTAACCTGGACCTCATAGCGAGGAAATGAACGGGCGAATCTGAGAGGCGGTGGGGTATGCGCTTGGAGCAAAGGCCGTAGGGCAGGACAGCTGGGGTTCAGACAGGGCTCTGCCTCCTGTGCTGGGGACCTTGGTGAATTCCTCACATTTTCTGAGCCTGAGTTTCCTCCTACATAAATGGAAGTAGTAATTTTTCTTTTTCAGGTTGTGAATGAAAAGGCCAGGCTCATGGAATGTGCTGGGTGAAGAAGCGCATCACCACCTTCTCTGGGCCAGTTCTGGGGAGCCTGGAGACAAGCAGGCAGAGGGGCTGCCTGGCTCACACCTCGGCCCCCTGTGAGGTCGGCCGCCCTGGGTAAGTCTCGGGGACTTGCTGGGCGTTGGTTTTCTCTTCCGTTCCTACCTCAAAGGTTCAGAGAAAGGAGAGCTGGACCCATATAATACTAAACAGACACTCACTAAGCGACTCCATGGAGCATTCCTGCATCTGTGGGGCACTCCCACACTACAGCCTTGCCTCAGAAGTGCGGCCCTCGGACCAGCAGCGTGGGCATCGCCTGGGAGCCTGTTTGCAATGTAGAGTCTCAGCCCCATGTCCTCCCCACCTGAATCCCACCCGTGGCTTTGCATGCCCTGGCCTGGCTCCTGGAGCAGCGTGCCCGATGAGGCAGCTGCCCTGTGGCTCAGGTCCTGTGAGTCTGTCTGCTCTTGGCCACTCTGCTGCCAGGGGCTGATAGACTGCGTTTTGCAGTCTCCCAGGTCAGCCCGCTTCTGGGTGGGTCTGGCCAGGGAGAGGTAAGACGGGTGGGCAAGCCGGAGGAGGGAGAAGCCGGGGTCCCTTTCCCTCTCCCCGCTCCCCAGTGGTGGTTCTTGCATAGACAAGCCCTGGGCGACACTGGCTCCTCTCTCCCTGCAGAGGCGCTCGCCACTCCCCACGAGGCTCATCCTGGGCTCCGCTGGTCGGCTTCTGAGCTTTTCCATCGCCAGAGCGACCAGTCTGAATATCAGGTTTCCTCTGTTTTAAATACTTAGTGAAGTGTCTGTTTTTCTTGGTTGGATCTAGTGGTCCACCCAGGCTCACACTGCAGGATAGGGGTGTTGGACAGATGGTTTGGGCAAGGTTCCTGCTCTCCTGCTGACTTGTGCTTTGACCTGGACAAGCCACTCTCCCTACGCCCAGGGCAGGAGCCAGGCTCAGCCAGGTCCTTTCTCTCCCACTCCGGCGCCTCCTGCGGGCCCCGCCCAGACCCTCCTCACCTGCAGCAGGTGGGATGCATGGCTGGCCTCCTGCATTTACCCGCCCTGAGCCCAGGCCCTCTGACAGGGACTGGGTAGCTCCTCCCAAGAGGCAGTAGGTTCCTTGTCCCTGGAGTCTGGCTTTCACCCTCTGACTTGCTGTGGTCCATGGGACACTAGCAGGTATGCAAGCAGAAGCTTGGAGATGCACCTGCTGTTTCCACCAGTGATCTTGTGCCTTTGCCATCACCCCGAGAGGGGCCTCTGCCGGTCCGAGGAGGACAGGGGACACACCGAGCTGTGTCTTGCCCTCCAGCCCAGCGGAGCTCACAGTCGTGTAAGTCAGCCCGGCCACCGTCGGCAGGGACACTTAGCAGGCCACCCCAGATGCAGGGCGTGAGTGCTGTCCTGGTGTGCCCCTAGGCCCTGTGCTCTTGTGGTGCAGCCTGAGTGTGGTAAGAGCTGACTGACACATCCTCACAGAGTGAGCAGCCTTCACAGAGTCCCCGGCTCACTGTGCAAAACAGCCTCGGGACCTCGACTGGGGCTTCATCTGTACCGCTTCCCAGCAGGGGTCCCGGGAAGGCCTGGTGTTTCACTCTGCCTCCGTTTTGACCTCTGTATAAGGTGGACAGCAGTAGGACTTTCCCTATAGGGGCTGCAGGGATTAGGATGCTGTGTGCAAGGCAGCTGGGACATAGGTGACACTCAGTAAAAGTTATCATCATTATAAATGGAACCGCTAACCCTGTGTTACAAAAGCCAGTAGCAGCCCCGATCTAGCCTTTGCCTTCCCGTCTCTGCCCCCAGGGCTCCGGCCATGTCTACAGCTTGCCACCCTCAGACTCCATACTTGCTTACGCCTCAGGGCCCTGCACACGCATGCCTTCTCGCTAGAACGCCATCCGCCTCTCCTCCAACTGGTGAATCTCCCCCTTTCTTCACAACCACTTGTGTGCAGTGAAGACTGAAGGGTAATTATCTGAGTATTTCACTTTGCCCTCCAGGACTTTTTGGGCAGTTCCCTGCAAGAGCACATCCTTTCCTGAACTCTGGTCCCCTGGGGCTGGCCACCTCTCCCACCTGCAGTGTGAGGGCTCAGTCACACCTGGGTCCCAGTGATGAACTCCCACCCTGCACTGCCCCCCCTCACCCCCCGGGGAACAGAGGCTATGGACATGGCACTGTGGCAGGAAAACCAACCATGTGTCAAGACGAAGCCTCTCCTACAGAAGCCCCCTGGGAGGCTGTGGCACTCACTCACTCACTCAGCAGGCCGATCCTCAGCGGGCAGCAGGGCCTAGGCGCCCCTGCCCTGTGCCAGGCGCTCAGCGGCTTTCCTTCACGGCTGTGACCTTTGCGTTGTGGCCCACAGTCCACCAGGGAGGTCAGGCGCGAGCTGACGGGGAGAGGGCATGGATGGGCATCCGAACGGAGATGGGACTGGTCAGCCTGGTGTGGGGACAGGGCAGAGGCCTTCCAGGCCCCCGTGGGTGGGGGGGGTGGACAGCCAGGGAGTGTGGTCGGAGAGCCCCGCCAAGGCCAGATCACGGAGGTCAGGCAGGTGCCTGCTTTGACCCCAGTGCCACTTTCTGGGACGAAGCAGGCGGGGTGTGGCCTCCCCGCTTCTGAGGTCCTGTCCCAAAGGCCCTCCATCGGAAACAGCGGCTGGAGGGGCTCTGCCCCCTGGCAGTCATACTTATGCCTTGGACAACCTGGAGGCTGGTTTCACCAAGGAAATAAATAAGTAAACAAAGAAATATAATACTTGTTTTAGTGAAGAGAGGCAGCCTGCCTTTCAGTGCTCCAAAGAACACGGAGAACACTGCAATTGGGTGGCCTTGCTGTCAGTCATTTAGATAAGCAAGAAGGGGGTGGAGCCCTGGGCTGGGTGGAACTGTTTCCATGGAGACTGCCTGTCTGTCCCCTTTTGCGTTCCTGCCTGGAAGATGGGACGGGTGGCAGCTCCTCACATTCAGAGGCAGGGTGAGACAGCAGGTGGTGGGCGGCCCAGGCAGGGCAGGAGGTGGGCGCCGCATGGCGGGACTCACACCAGCTTCCAGGAAGGACCAAGCTACCGAGAGGACGCACTGTCTTGTGCTTCGGGAAGGGCCGTCCTCGGGAGGTTCACCTCTGTTTCCGTGGCCGGCCCGTGTCACCTGACCACTGTTGCAAAGGAGTCTGGGAAGCTGCATATTTTCAGTCGGGTCCATTGCCAAGCCAAATAAAACCGGAATCCTGTCAACAAGGAGGAATGGGGCGGGGAGCGCATGTGGCGCGGCAACCAGCAGAGGGCCGAGAGACCCGCCTGGGTCACATCTGACTGTTCCGTGACACTCTTGATTTGAAGGAGACGTTTTTCTTTACAAAAAGCTTTCTGATGAGATGTTCCTCTCCTAGCATTCTGAATATTTTCACTGAATAGCCTCACTAAAAATAAAATGAATTAATGTGTTTCTACCAGTTGGGAAAATAAAGGGTCGATATTTTTGGCCACGACTTCCCAAGAAGTAGGCGGCTTCTTTGCTGACTGTCATTTCACAGAGAAGGAAATGGAGGCACGGAAAGGTTGGGGGCTTGCCCGGAGTCCCGGGTGGGCAGCACCAGAGTGCGGTTCAGGCTGCGAAGCTCCCTGGGGCCCGGCTGCAGCCTGGGCTGGCGAAGGGCGGTGTGACACTGCGGGGAGGCTGTCCTGGACGGCGCGTGTGCCTGGGGCAGGGCGCCTCGCCTCCTTGCCCACGGCTTGGGAGGTGCTGCCCTGTCGGGCCTCGGGGTGCCCTCTGCCTCCCTCCTCCTGCTGTCCCCACGCCTCTCGTGGGCTCCCAGTTGACCCGGGGTCTTTCTCCAGTTGGTTCCCTGAGTGCAGGGCCCGGCCTGGGGAGGGAATTCTCTCTGCTTCTGGCTGAGGCCTCCACCTGGCCTTGCTGCACCCCGAGGGCCAGGGAAGGTTGTGCCACGGCAGCCCGCGCTCACACCCACCTCCACACGTCTGAGAGCGGTGGGCAAAGCACCCAGGCTGCCCCAGGTTGTGGCTTCCTTGCCTGGACAGTGGGCGGTACGGGCCCCTCACAGGCCTGTCTGCAGGAGGGAAGGCGAAGGTGCTGCACTGAGCCCCTCCGGGGGCACGGGCAGAGAGGGGTGACGGCCCCTCCCTCAGGCTGTCAGGAGACCCCCTCAGCCTGGCTCCCTGGCCTATGACGTGGGAGGGCTCCCCAGGTCTTCTGCACCAAGCTGCTGTGAGTGCTACAGAGAAAAGCATTTTGACAGTTAATTCATGGACCTGATCATCTGCCAGGCCCTGGGCTACACCCTTCGCTGGGTCAGAGTGGGCGTCAAACCACATGTGGAGCAGCCAGGATCCAATGTCTGCCCCCTGCTCAGCCCGCGCCTGTGCCAAGCAGCCCTCCTCAGAGTCAGGGGGCCCTGGGGTGCCCCTGCACAGGGCACGGCCACGCCTCCTGACTCACAAGGAGCCAGGCATGTAATGAAAGCCCATCTTGGACACCCAGGTGTGACATGAGGGACACAGACGGCACATGTGGCTTAGAGATTGCACCCCGGCCAAGTGGCACTCCCGAGACAGGCTGCCCACCTAGGAGCTCGTGCCAGTGACAGCCTGCCTGTTGAAGGGCAGTGCGTGGGGACCCGCCCCGTGTGACTGCCGAGACTGGAGGGCGGCGGCCCAGTCCGGGGAGTGGGCACCGAGGAGCACGCCTGCGGCTCCGGGTACCACCGGGGCGCCCAGACCAGGAAGCTCCTCTGTCTGTCGTGACTGGCTTTTGGGTCTTCGGGCCAATTTATGGTTCAGTAAACACTTAATTAACAACACTTTTCTCTTCTTAGAGTGTTGAAGGGTGCAAGAACTCGAGTCTTCTATGCTCTCCCTTCTGGGAAAAGTTCTGAGACCTTCCAAAATTCATCTTGAGGTCTCAGGGTACCGTCAGTGGGGTACTATTCGATTCTTGTTTTTAGCTGGTGATGCCATTTGTCTCTCGCAGAAAGAGCTTTGAAATAAAAGCTTACCTGGAGGACAGGGATGCCGATCAGGAAAGTGTTGGGTGTGTCACAAGTAGCCCCCCTTGAAGTGGCTTAAACACTGTGTTTCTGTGGCACGAGAGGGTGCCTGGGGGTCGCACCGCTGGCATCTGCTCATTCGCTCGGGACAAGCCAGCAGCTCAGATGGCTTGTACCGGGGCCCTGTGGCCACTCTGACAGATGGCCACACATTTGGTTGTCTTGGAGTCCCGGAGTTGGAAGCCATGAGGGCCCCTGGGCCGAAATCAAGGGGTCAGAAGGGTCGATTTCTTCTGGAAGCTGTAGGGTGAATCCACTTTCGTGCCCTTTCCAGCTTCTAGTGGGGCCAGCATTCCTCGGCTTCTCCTCCACCCTGATGGGTGGGCACAGCATCCTTCCGCCCTTCTCGTGCTACCGCTCGGTTTCCTCTGATCTTTTCTACTTCTCTCTTCCACTTTCTAGGACCCTTGTGACTGCATGGGGCCCATTTGTAATCCAGGAAAACCTCCCCAGAATAAGGTCAACTGATTAGCAACCTTAGCTCCACCTGCAGCCTCAGTTCCCCTTTGCCACATAACCTCCCATTTTCTCATGTTTTGTGGATTAGGATGTGGATATTTCTTGGGGGCCATCAGTCTGTCCACCACATTGCTGTTATCTGTCCTGTCATGGTCCACTGAGGCTGCTGCGCCTCCAGACATCACACCTGCCATTCGATGGAGGAAGGGAGAAGGTTTCCAATTGCATTAGCTGGGTCTGTGCCTTTTAATTGGGAAAGCCAAAGGTGTCCCACAATATCCCAGCACCCCTGTACATCTTAGGAGTCAGAACCAGGTCACTTGGCTGTGTCTAGCTGCAGAGGAGGCTGGCGAGGTACACTGTAGGCTTCGTCTACACTGCGGGGTGGCAAGGGGAAGGTCGGTGGGAATGACTCTAAGAAGTGCATTGATGGTATCTGCCATGGCCCTTCCCAAGCTCCTGAATTTATTTCAGCAAGACTTCATGGACAGGGCACCAGGGCTAGGGGTGGTGGCTTCCAAGCATGTCTTAACAGCTTTCCAGTAGAATGTAGTTGACAGGAGCTCTTGAGTTCTAAAAGGGAACTTCAAAATCCGACCCTGGCCTTGTGGGGGAGGCTCTGGCTCTGGAATGGGCTGCCCTGGGCTCTGGCACCTTTCAGACTTGAGAACTAGTTAGAATGTGTGCGAAGTGCCCAGTGTGTCCGCCTCCAGATGGGTGCCCAGGATGGGGACTGGCGAGCTAATGGTGGCTGTGGGTGGGCCTGGGGACGCAGGCACTACTTTGGCAGCAATATGGCAAGGGTGTGGCTCTCCCCCACCGCTGCCATTTTGTGGGCCATTCTGTCCTAGGTGAAGGAGTTGTGCACGTGCTGAACGGGGCAGCCTCATTAGGGGCTGTTAGTAAATCAGCGCCCAGTGTATTCTGCCTGGAAAGCTGTGCACGGTTCTGTATTCCTAGCTGGGGTCTTCAGTGTTGATTTCCCCCTAAACACACAGGCTCTGCCAGAACTCACTCAGCTAACCCAGAGTTAAAGAACAAATCTCAGCATTGTGGGTTTCTAGTAGAGGCAGGAGCTCCCGAGGACCCACGAAGGCAGCCCCTGGCCCCTGCATGCCTCACATAGCACGGCGCCTCCTGCAGCCCATTCTGGGCACCACATGCTCAAAACAATCTGGGAAACAAAACCTGAGTCAGTCCAGGTTTCAAACCCTCCATTGATTGGCTGCTGGCATCCTGTGGGGACACAGACAAGGATAAGATGAGACCCCTGCCCTCAAGGGGAAAGGAAGACAGAGACAGAGCTCCCAAGTGTTGGGGCTGTGCACTGTGCAGGGGCTGCTGTGCATCACACTGCTGGGTGTCATCGGGCAGGTGACTTAACCTCTCTGAACCTCAGTTTCCCCGTCTGGGAAGTGGGGCTAACACCACCTCCCTCCTAGGGCCACTGTGAGGACTACCGAATGGAAAGTGCACAGAAGGGTCCTGCGTTATTGTGCGGTCACTGTCACTTGATGCACGCAAGCAACTCAAACTCTCAGCATTTGGATTCACTGAGTCACCAGCACAGCCGCATGCTACGAATGGAGCTGGGGCCGGCTGAGTTGCGGCTCTTCCATTCAGCTCGAGAGTGAGCCCTGTGTGGCTGTGATTGCGCGTGGCCTCTGGCTACAAGCTCTGTGGAGCTCCATGGTGCTTATCTCCATGCGGACAGAGGTGTCCACACTGTGCCCGACCGGAGTCTGGAAACGCCCGGCCCCGGGCTGTGAGGCTGGTGGGGTAGCAGCACAGTGCTGAGGACCCGGTGGGGCCTCTGTGCATGCCAACTGGCACTCTGTGCACTTGAGCAAGTCCCGAAGGAACGCAGAGATAGTTCCCACGCGCAGCTCCACTTTGGAGGTGGGGAAACCGAGGCGCAGGGAGGCGAAGTCAATTGCCTGGGACCCCACAGCCAGTGAGAGGTAGGGTGGGTGTGCAAGTCGGCCTGAGGGCTGTTTCAGGGATGAGCAGTGGGTGCCAGGGTCCCAGCTCAGCATGAGGACCCCCTCCAGGTCCCCAGGTGCCACCGCGCGCCGGTGAAGAGCTCCCAAGCTTTCCTGCAGAGTTTGCCCGGGCGGGCATCTTTCCCACGTTCCTCCAGGCTCCCGCCAGCTCCGTTGTCCCCCGGGGGAGGTGAGAACCTGGGAATTCTCTTATCTCTGTCGAGCAGGATGCGTCCTGTGTTGTGTCCCCACCGAGGTTTCCAGGCGCTGTGATGAGCTTGCAGATTTCGGCAGGCGATTGCTGCGCCGCTTCGGCCCGGCCCTGGGGGGGCCGTGTTTTGTTTGCCAGGCCCCTCGCGCCGCGGCCGGGCCCGTGTCCCTGGCCTTCTCAGCTGTTCCGGGCCCTCCGCTCCTCTGCAGGCGCGGCCCGGCGGCCAGCGGTGTGAAATGGCAGGGGTGAATTCCTGCCCGAGGGCCGTTTCCGCCCATTCTTTGTGCAGAGGCCGCCGCGGCCCCTGCCAGGGAGGGGGATGCAGTGCCCCGCGTGGCCCCCGGGGGCGCTGTGCAGGCTTCCACCTACCCGACCCCGTCAGTCACCTCAGACAGGGGCTCTTATCCTGCCCCGCGTGGGTGGAAACAGGAAATTAACCTAGGTCTGCAATGGAGTGTGGGGCATGGTTCTCCGCGTCACCTCCAGCCGGGGTTCTTTGAAAGTGCAGATTCTCAGGCTGGGCTCTCAGGGTCAGACTCACCAGCAGCTGCGTGGGGCGCACATCCATAGTTCACGCCAGGCCTGGAGCATTCTTCTGACCCGGCACGTTGGGGAGATGCTGGCCTGGCGCTGTGGGGTCACTGCACGGCCACCCCTCCCGGTTGCTCCTCGTCGTCTTAGAGCCTCTCTGAACCTCAGTCTCCTCCTCCGCTGACTGGGGCTGGTGTTCTCGCTCTAACGGAGTTGATGGGAGAAAAGGTTCGTTCTCAGCTCTCACTGTCCGTAGCGACATTCCAAGACAGCCGCCTCCTGACAGCGTTCCTGACCAAGGCCAGGCAGGCCGCAGGCAGCCGACAGGGCTGCAGTGGAAACCAGGGGCCTTGGCTGTTTGAGTGCCTCGGAGGCCTCACTCAGGTACCGGCGCTGTTGGCACAGGAATTCACAAATACCCATAGTCATACAAGGCTTCAACTTCTTTGTTGTCCCCTGGGGCCCGGGATCCCCGAATCGGGAAACGCTGAGTGATCCTGGGGTTCTTAGGGCTGGGCGTTCGTGCAAGGGGCTGACTCTTCTGGGGATAGACAAGGTAATGGAGGAACAGGACACACGTGAGGGAAGGTCACAGCAGAGAAAACCCCGCCAGGCCCATCACAGGTGCCCCTGTTAGGCTCCAGTGCAAACCTCTGGAAATGTCCACAGAGCTAGCGGGCTGGGCCCCAGAGAGAATGCAGCCCGGGAGGTCGTCTCCTGGCTCACAGGCTGCTCCGGGGAACGGGATCCCCGCGGTGCCTCAGCTTCCTCCCGTGTAAGATGGGGTGTTACAGTTTCCTTGCCCAGTCCTGGAACGTTGGGTGGGGTCAGGCGTGGCAGGGGCTGAGAGCAGCCCCAAGGCCGGCGTGCCCTGAGGGTGGTGGTGGCGTCTTGCTCACGGGTGGGAAACTGGAGGGCAGTGAGGCTCTGCTCAGTCCTGCCTGGCCTCCCTGCTGCCAAGTGCTGTGGCTGGGCTTTGACTCCTCAGAAGAGAGCCCCCCCGCTGTCAGACCAGCAGACAGACAGGCAGGGCCTGGGGGTGCTGGAGGAGGCCTGAGGTGCAGCTGTCCTCTGGCAGAACCCATGGCTGCCAGGAGGGGCTCAGGCCCACCCCCTGCCTGCCCAACTCCCACACCTTTTCTGAGAGAGTGTGGTGAGGAACGCAGCGGGGCCCTCAGAGTTTTGGGGTCCTTGTTTCCTGTCACAGGGAATCCCCAAATGCCCTCTCATCCAGGGTTTTTGTTGACCAAGAGCAAGAAGCCACCGGCTCAGGCTGGTTTTATGTTTATTGGTTTGCGTTGTCCCAAAGGAGGGGTGCAGTAAATGTGGAACATGGTGGCCTGACCAGATGGCCTCATGCTGTCTTCCTGAGACTTTTGTTTTGGAGGGGAACACACATGTACACACCTTCATTCGTGGGCGCTCCCCTGCATGCACACCTCACCCCACACACATGCAGACACACATGTCCCTGATCACACACATCTGTACATACCAACATTCACACGTGTGCACACACCGTCATTCACATGCGCCAGCACACAGGCAAACGCTTGCACAAGTAACACACACGCCGACACTCCCCCAGTATGCACACACCCTTTCAGAAGGAGACTGACTTAGGGTCTCAGAAGCCAAGTCAATCCCTTTCCCAGCCTTCCTCCCTCCTGTTGGGGTCAGGGTGTAACAGGCACCAGGTTGTTGTTCTCGTTTAAATTCCAGTTTTACCACTATGTGACTGTGTCATGGTGCTGGTCTCTGATCCTCAGTTGCCTGGCCTGTAAAGTGGGCACAGTGATAGTGCCCACCTCCCAGGCTGCTGCAGGGCTGGGCATGGGGAGCACTTGGGAGATGCCTGGCATTCCACAGGGCTCAAGAAGTCGTGAGCCCTTCTCAGCTGCATCCATGCCCCCTGTCCCCGCCGACCTCCCCCTCCAAAGCCCCGTGGTCAGCCATCACCAGCCTGACCTCTGCTCTGGTTTTGCTGAGCAAGATGGCAAGCAGGTCACTTCATTTGTCTGTGTCCTTCTGGGGGTGACAAATGTGCTCTCATTTTAACTTAGGGATAAACAGGGCCCCTGATCTCAGATGTGGGTCTGAGGGATGAAACTAGCGAGATTCACTTATGTGCACACAGCCGGGCACTGGATATGCCCAATCCCTTTTCACAGGCCCACAGCCTGGGGAGAATGAGTCATGGTGGTGTGCACCGTGGGCCATGTGCCTACCTGGGTGATTCAGATGGCCCAGCCCTCAAGTGCGTTGAGTTGGGCAAGCCAGTGAGGTTGGCAGCAGGAACAGCCAAGGTGCAGGGGATGGTGGGGTAGGGATGCAGAGGGCCACCTTTAGTGACAAGCGCCAAGGGGATGAGGCAGGCAGATGTTTTAAGCCACAGAGGCACTGATGTTTATGCTCAGAGGCGTGAGCTGAGCAGGCGTTGAGTGCTGCAGGTGGTAGCTGTGGCCCCGGAAGAGGTCCGAGGTCAGCAGATCCCCTCAAGGGTCCGTCAGGGTCCCCCTGCTAGTGAGTGCTTGGCCGGGAGGGTCCTGTGACAGGTCGGCTTGTGTGAGCACCAGCCATAAGTGGCTTCCGAGTCCTAGAATTGTCACCAGGAACCACAGCTCATGCTGAGGTACAGAACCTGTTAGAAGCTGTAACCACTGGAGTGAACCAAGTGCAAAATTTAAGGCCTTGTTCCTTAAGATTTTCTATCACAGAAATTCTAACAGAGAACAGAAATTCTCCCTTTCCTAGGTCTGTAGACCTAGAGGACAATGTGCCACACATAAGCTGTGTGGCATCTCTGCATTGAAATGCCCTGTCATTTTTGCTTTGCATTCTATACTGTATGCAGAGGTTTTTAAAAAAGCCACTCAACCCTCCCATTATTTAGCAAAATGATGGGTTTTTTTTCCATGAATCATGTTGATCTTGGCTCTTCTTGTGGTTTCTTTGTTTGAAATGCAAGTTGACTGTAAGGTGATAACATGTAATGGAATCTCCTTTTCCTAAATGTCAGTCATTTACACCTTAGTAAGAATGGCAACACAATCTTAAGAACAGGTTCTCAGTGGTAGTATGAGACAAGACCATTAACCATTAAAACCCAGGACCCCTGTGAGGGTCAGGAAGAGGGAATACTGATGCCCTGGGAAGAGTCCTCTGTGCTGAGGGAGTCAGAACAGAGCCATTCTGTCAGTCTCCCCCTCAGCTCTGGCATCCCTCAGTTCTCTGGTCTGTGGTCAGCTCCATCCAGAGCCTGGCAAAGATCAGGGACCAGATTCTCCTTGGACACTTCTCTCCCTGGCCAAGAGCTCCAGTGTCCATTCCCTCCTCCACGACTCTCTGTCCCAGCCCATCACCAGAAGCCTTCTGATGTGTTCTGTCTGTATCCATCCACTCTCTTTGGGAATATCAGATCGTGGGGAAGTTCTTGGAAGATTTGTCATTTTCCTTGTGCGAACCCATAATTCTTTGTTCAATATATATGACATGTAATCACACATCACACATACATATCAACAAAATTTTAATTTATTATTTGTTTCCCCAAATGGGATCGTAGCCTTACTGGTAACGTCTGCTTGCTGGGTGAGCTGTGACTGCTGCAGCGCAGGCTCCCCCGGACCCCAGCTTGCCTGGCTGCTGTTGAAGCTTTCGTGCATTCAGAGTCTGAGTCGATATCCACATGCAGCTTTGTGGCAGCTGTTCCCATGTTGGGGTGCCTGCTTTGGGGTGCTGGTGGGCCGGCAGTTCTGGAAACCGATCCTCACTGGTGGGCTGCCGACATCTGAACCACAGTTTCAGAGGCATGGTCGGGTTTGTGCCCCTGGCTCACCAGAATTTGGCTCCTGCGGCAGCCGGCTGACCTTGTGGAGTGGCCTGGCTCCCCAGTGCACACTGGGCTCTCTCAGCGTCTCTGTGATCTCCCCAGGCAGGCCTCTGGGGCCCTGTGCACAGGGGCTCCCTCCATTTGTGGTGTGACGCCTGCCATTTGTCAGTGGCATGGGGTGAGTCGCTGGGCACCCCTTGAAGAGAGCTCGCAAGGTTCAAGGCTGCCTGGGCACTCATTATCAGCCCTAATTGTGGGCTCGGATTTCACAAACTGGGGGGCTATGCAGGTGGGGGACAGGCTGCAAAGGTCACGCCTAAAAGCTTATTAAACCGCTGGTGTGAAAGGTAAGACCATCTGGATGCCATTTGACAACTTAAGTGGTAATTACACCATTTGGCAAAGGAATTAGAGAGCCATTGCTTGCACTGGGGCAGGGACGTTCGTGGAGGGGGTGGCTTGGAGCAGTCCGTCCCAGCGTACTGTGGTCCTCACCCCTACCCTGGCTCCAGTTCCCCCGCCGAGCTCCGGGGAGGGCTGCAGGGCCGGCAGGCATCGGTGGGCAGCCTGATAACCAGGAACACCTGCCTTCCCAGCGCCCTCTGCCTGGGGAGGGGGCAGCCCCCCGCGGCATTCCACCCAAGCAATATGGAAGTGTTTAAGCGGGGTCTGCGCCAGGCAGGGTAGCTGAGATCTGAACCTTTAAATTACAGCCATTCCCGGGCTGAGGAAAAGTAAATAAACAGTTCACAGCTGCAGTCAGCTCTGCACAGAACGGCTATCTCTTCTGATTGCCGGACAAGTAATTAAGTGGGAAATGTGAGCCCTCCACGTCAGAGGGGGATGATAAAGGTCGGGGGCAGTAAATCCCCCAACTCCAGAGACCTTCGGATTAACCCTCGCAGGGCCGGCAGACCTGGGGGAGGCCCCCACCGGGAGCACCCCCTTAAGGCTGTCAGAAGCTCAGCGACTAAATGAAAACCGACCACCTCGCGTGTGGGCTTTAGGGGACATGGCGAGTGTGCCAGTTTAGATTCTTAGCAACACACAAAACAGACTGCATCTCCGGATTGTCATGGGCTGAGCTGGGACCCCCAAACTTCACTGCTGGAGTCCTGACCCCTAGGACCGTAGAACATGACTGTGCTTAGAGGTAGGGCCTCTCCAGAGGGAATGAATTAGAATGAGGTCACAGGGGCAGCCATGATCCACTGTGGCTGGTGTCCTTATAGGCAGAGATCAGGACATGGACACACGCAAGGACCCAGGGGGAAGATGGCCATCCTCCCGCTCAGAAGGGACCAGCCCTGTCCACACCCTGGCCCTGGGCTTCAGTTGCCAGGTCTGTGAGGCAGTTCACATCTGTGGTTTAAGCTCCCACCTGTGAGCAGGCCCGGTGCATGTGATGTGTGTGGGTCCACCGAGGGGAGGCCGGCTCCCGCTCTGGGTTCATCTCTTCCCGGTGGCCGTGCAGCCCTTAGACACGAGGGTGAACAGTCAGGCCCACGGGATGGACCGAACAACTTGGAGAAAGAACCTGGAGATTTTAGAGAGCAGAAGTCATCCCTTTACGTGAGATAAACAAATGCCACACACACCCTGTCTCAGCCACCCTGTAACAGAGCACATGTGAGGTGGCACCGGAGGCGATGGCCGGGAAGCCTGCAGGGCCTGGTCTTTGGCTTGATGGCAAGAATTACTCCTGGCCATTCAGCCTCTCATCCTGTGGTTCCCTGGTACTCCTGGAGATAACGTAAGCTATTAACATCTTCTGGAGCTGCTTTTTTACTTAATTCACCCAGCACAGCTTCAGTTCCATGGGCATAATGCTCCTGTCTGAGAGCCTTCTAGGTCATCAAACAGACTTTGATATTTTCTCCTAAGAGCTACAGGAAGCCAGTGAGTGGTATGAGGACTAATCTATGGTCACACAGCCAGCAAATGGCAGGCCCAGGGCCAGGGGGCAGCTGCGTGGCCACGATCTTCTCGCCAGAGTCCCGTCTCTGCAGGGGTGCGTCCCCACAGAAGCTCACAGCCAGGTGGACACTCTGCTCGCATCTGCCCATCTTACCAGCTGTCCTGCCAGCAGCTGCCTGGGGAATCTGCACCCGGGGACCCCAGCTGAGGTTTCTGCTGACCTGGGAGACTGTTCAGGCTCTTGGGTACCAGAGGAGATGGGGGTCCTCTGGAAAAGGTTTCTCTCCTCCATGGGGGAAGGGTCTCTGTGCTTTGCCTGGACATCCTCATGGAGTCTGGTTTGGAGGCCTGGAGCCGTGCAGCCACCTTGCTGCTGGTGAGCAGGGGTTGGCACCATGCGTACAGTTAAAGACGGGCAGACTGAGGCCTGGAGGACACCGTGGAGCCCCTCCGTCAGCGTCTCATCCCAAACACGGGCCTATCCTGGGGACAGTTTCTTTTGGTAGGAGCCAGTTTCCTTCAGGATGTCTGTTGCTTGCCCCTGTGGAATGCTAAATGGGAAGTCGGCACCAGGCACAGCCCTCCTGAGCGCTTTAGCCTCTGCTTATGGCCCCCACTTCTCGTGAGACCCATTTCTCAGGGGTTCTTGGTTACGTTTCTGATGCTATCCTGCGATGGGCAGGATGGAATCAGGGTGTCTTCCTTCCCAAGGAGGGGCTCGCACCATCGCTGGGGCGCGCAGACGGGAGCCCCTGGGAGCAGCGGCCGCCCATGTGCTGGTAGCTCCCTGAGTGCTGGGAGGCCAGGCCCCCGCTGTCCTGCAGTGTGCCTCTGGGCCAATGAGCCCATCCCTCCCTCCACCACCGAGTCCCTGGCAGCAGCGCTGAGCTGCCCCCAGGTGCCCACAGGCCCCTCCCCACTTGGGCAGAAAGGGAAGGAACACGGGTTTCAGGAAGCTTCGTTTGGCCCTTGAGTCTGCTGCTCGGTGAGGGCTTAGGGGCGTCCCTTACCAGCCCTGCATCCCAGTCCCCACATCTACAAAGCAGGGACCAGAACTAGGATTTCCTGAGATACTGGCTGAAAGGCGGTCATGGGGGAGGCGGGCAGGTCTGGGAAGAGTCAGCGGTGGGGCAGGACCTGCAGGGCCGGCGCAGGCTGCCCCACTGATACTTTCCAGGGCCCCATGCAGGATGAAAAACGGGGCCCCTTGTCGGAACATTGTGAAGAATTTTCAGTTGGTTACAGCAGAGCGCTGAACTATGTGTGGCATCCTTTTGGGGCTGGGCCTGTCACCTCACACCTGCTGGTGTCCCTTTAACATCCCAGGGAGGACCCAGAAAGCAGCCTAGATGCCAAGGGGTCAATGGTTGATAAACGAGCATCTGTCCCAGGAACCTCTGTGATTCAACCCAGGGTCCCATGGGCTGAGTGCCAGGAGGCCTACCGGTTGATGGTGGGGACGTGCTGTGCCTGTGAATCCTGAGTGTGGGGAAGGGGACATGGTTTTTTGATGGCTCCCCTTGAATCCTGCCCAAGCACTGGCCCAAGGGTCACAGCCCCTTTGTAACTGCAAACAGCTGACTTCCTGCTCTGGCTTCCAAGGGGCAGCCCCGTGTGCTCGGTGATGTTGTAGCAGGGAGCCTGTGACGTCACTGCAGTGGTGGTTTGGGGTGCATGGTGCCATTGGCTGTCAGGGGGCCTCCCCCAGCCCTGCTGTGCACCCCCTCCTGTCATCCTGCCCCAAGAAGGCCTGTGGGGTCTGCAGGGATGGCTCCCACACCCATGGGCGAGTTTGGGGCATGGAGGGGGTCCCCATAATCTCAGCTGGCTGAATCCATCCCTTGGTGCCCGCAGTGTCTCCAGATCAAGTTCTGTTGGGGTAGGAAATGAGGTGAAAACTGCATTCGCTGTAATTTTTCCTGGGCTGTCATGATAGGTTGAGGGCCTGTGGCTCAGGGCTTGCAGACCTATTGCAAGGGCTTGGACTCCGAGGCAGGGGAGCAAATGGGTGGGCCCAGGCTTCCCGCCTCCGCCTGGGGCTGTGCTGCCAGCCCCGCCTGGGGTGATGCCCTGCCTGGCTGAGCCCAAGTCCGCTTCTGCCCTGAGCGCCTGCGGGGTCCTTGCCAGCTGGCAGAGCTGCGTGGGGAGCACAGGCCTGCCCCTCCCGTGGCACCCAGGACAGGAAAGAGTCCCAATGGTGGGTGTTGGCATCTGGCCCCTCACTGGTCCATCCAGAAGAATGACTGCCCTTTGCCCTCTGAGTGATGGTGAAATAAGATGGTCATTGTACCCATACCTGCTGTCCACACTTGTGCTGTCCAGATGCAGAAATCAAATCAATTCAGGAGCCAGAGACACTTGTGCCTCTAATAAATGTGACACAGCTCTCGCTGCTGGAGCCCCCATTCTGTGCCAGGCGCTGTGTGTGTGTTACTTGAGCATACTGTCCTGAGTGCCATGGAATAAGAGCAATAAGGCCACATCACACTCACTCCCTACCTGGTCCACTAGCCTAGTACAGAGTGAGTTTAAATCCTAACAAAACCCTGTAAAGTAGGGACCGACATCATGCCATTTTGCAGAAGAGGAAATGAGGCTCAGAGGGGTTAAGCGACTTGCCCAAGGTCACTCATGGTAAGTGTCCAGAGCTAGAATTCCCGTGGTCAGTCCTGCTGCAGAGTTCATGCCTTCAGGCCCTAACGTCCCATGTCCATGGCATTCAGGCAGTATCTGGGGCAAGGAAGTGCTGTGGGTCATATTACTGGGGGCTGGCGCTCAGATGCAAAAGGAGCAGATGCCCTAGGGGCTTCCTGGGACCAACTGAAGAGATAGTGAACCCCAGAGGCCGCCACCTCTAGATTCAGCAGAAGCAAGTCAAGGCAAACTGATAAACAATAAACGACCCTCTGGTCAGACCAGCAGGGGCCCCTTACGGGATTCCTCCCACTGCACAGTGCATCTGATGCTTTTCCGGCCCACGCTCTGCCCGCGCTTGAGTGCTTTACAGATCCCAGCTCACCTGCGGCCGTTCACGGGTGCGGGGGTGCACCTGCTCAGGGCCACTCAGTAGGTGCACCTGGTGGATCCCGGATTCAAAGCTAAGGTTCAGACCTTGACTCTGTGAGCAGGAAGAGGGCCTGTGGGCCGGGCTGGCCTGGGGGCGCCTGGCAGACCCCCTGTGCAGAAAGCTGATTCCCAGTGCCTGTCCTTCTACCGCCACAGCTTTCCTCGGACGTCCTGGAGGCCTGCTTCCCGATCAAGAGGTAAGCAGCCCGCCCAAGTTCACGCGGCTACTAAGCGTTTGATTCAAACTCAGGTCTAACTGTAGGCCGAGTGCTTAAGCATTAGCTGTAGAAGATCAGGCATTTCCATAAGCACTCTGCCAAGAGGCCTCAGACTGTCAGCCCGCCAGCTTGGGCCGCTGTAACCAAGGGCCACAGCCGGGGTGGCTTAAACAATAGACAAGGATTTTCTCATGATTCTGGAGCCGGAAGCCTGAGAGCAAGGTGTCGGCAGCTGAACTCGCTGTGGGGCCTCCCTCCCTGGTGCCCAGGGAGCCACCTTGTCCCCCCGTCTGCACCTGGTTGTCCGTCTGCACGTGCCTATCCAGATTCCCTCTCCTAAGGACACCAGCCATACTGGATTAGCGCCCTGCGGGGAACTCATTTTAATTCAATTACTTCTTTAAGTGCCCCATCGCCAAAGACAGTCAGGCGCTGAGGCCCGGAGGTTAGGACTTCCTTCCGCACATGGCTCTGGGGAGGACCGAGTCAGCCCGTAACATTTGCCATCTCTTTCTCCCCGCTCACCGTGGGGAGCTGCTCTCTTCTTTTCGTGAATCTATTTCTTATCCTTTTTTTTTTTTTTTTTTTTTTTTTTTGAGAGGGCATCTCTCATATTTATTGATCAAATGGTTGTTAACAACAATAAAATTCAGTATAGGGGGGTCAATGCTCAATGTACAATCATTAATCCATCTCAAGCCTAATTCTCGTCAGTCTCCAATCTTCTGAAGCATAACGAACAAGTTCTTACATGGTGAACGAATTCTTACAGAGTGAATAAATTCTTACATGGTGAACAGTACAAGGGCAGTCATCACAGAAACTTTCGGTTTTGATCATGCAATATGACCTATAAACCATCAGGTCAAATATGAATATTCATTTGATTTTTGTACTTGATTTATATGTTGATCCCACATTTCTCCTATTATTATTATTATTTTTATTTTTAATAAAATGCTGAAGTGGTAGGTAGATGCAAGATAAAGGTAGAAAACATAGTTTAGTGCTGTAAGAAGGCAAATGTAGATGATCAGATGATCAGGTGTGTGCCTATGGACTAAGTATTAATCCAGGCTAGACAAGGGCAGCAAAACATCCACGGATGCAGAAGATTTCTCTCAAAGCAGGGGGGGTGAGGTTCTGAGCCTCACCTCTGTTGATCCCCAAATTCTCACCTGATGGCCCCCCTGCGACTGTGCCTGTCTTAGGTTGTTCCTCCCTTGAGGAATCTTACCCGTCTCTGGCTAACCAGTCATCTTCCGGGGCCATACAGGGAAATGTAAAGTTGGTAAGTGAGAGAGAAGCCATATTGTTTGCAAAGGTTAGCTTTTTACTTCTTTGCAGATTTATGCCCTGTGGCTTCTATGCCCAGCACTTGTCTCGAGGTATCTTTACCACCTGGAGGAATTATGATACTCGGTAAATTCGATATGAGGCACGAATTCTATTTAAAGTTTGTAATTAGGAAGGAAGAAGAAAAGCTATAGATGTAGCATATGAAGGAAACTTGGGAGGATTGATTATTTCTTTGACATATCTTCTTGTATAGTACCTTAAGTATGTATAGGTTTTAAACTACTAACTAATTTGCACACACATATTGACATAATAGGAATACGGTGACATAAACAAAGCAAATCTATAATTACCAGCCATCTCCAGTGAAGCCAAGAAAACCATTTAGGCACCCTAGGCATTTGTGAAAATTTATCTATGATATGATGGATATTTTCCAACTGTACTTGAACCATCAGACAAATTAAAGCAGCCCATTTCTGGGATCTGTTCACATCCCATATGTTCTTTTAACCATAGATAGTCTATAGTCATGAGATTTTGGGGTGCTACAACTTGCACCCCTCCCAACTCCTGGTTGAGTTCCAACAGTACAGATCCGGTCAAATTCGTTGTCTCACTGTATGCACATGCCAGCCTAGACATCTCCCTCCTCCTTCTCATGGCAAGTCCAGGAGATGGTGGGCTGGATGCAGCCACAACCGCAGCATCGTCCGGATCCCTGTGGAGGCTTTTTGATGATCATCCCCCGGCACGAGTCCTCCAGAGAGTGCTGATGCCGGAAGCTCCTCCTCATATCGTATCTTAGTTCATTTTCTGGGTATCCAAGCTAGGCCTTGATCTTCTGCGTAGAAACAAACAGACCCTTTGCCCACACTTTGACATGCCCTCTATACCACTGTGCAGAACTCATTGGAGGTCAGCACACAGTAACTGCTTTTTTTTTTTTTTTTTTTAATTAAGAGAAAGGAATATTATCAGAAAAGAGTACCTCCATAGCTGATCATCTGACACCCTTTAAGTGATCAACATTAAGGATATTTAAAGCATGCGTTGATCTTTGATTTACCAATAGTTTTATCCTGTTAAGGAGTAATCCCCCTTTTCTTTCTTTCTTTCTTTTTTTTTTTTTTTAAATTTTTAATCTACACTTACCTGAAGAATACTATGTTTACTATGCTCTCCCCTATATCAGGTCCCCCCTAACAACCACATTACGGTTACTGTCCATCAGCTTAGCAAAATGTTGTAGAGTCACTACTTGTCCTCTCTGTGTTGTGCAGCCCACCCTCCCCTTTCTCCCTCCCCCCCATGCATGCTAATCTTAATACCCCCCTTCTTCTTCCCCCCCCTTATCCCTCCCTGCCCACCCATCCTCCCCAGTTCCTTTCCCTTTGGTACCTGTTAGTCCATTTTTGGGTTCTGTAATTCTGCTGCTGTTTTGTTCCTTCAGTTTTTCCTTTGTTCCTATACTCCTCAGATGAGTGAAATCATTTGGTATTTCTCTTTCTCCGCTTGGCTTATTTCACTGAGCATAATACTCTCCAGCTCCATCCATGTTGCTGCAAATGGTTGGATTTTTCCACTTCTTATGGCTGAGTAGTATTCCATTGTGTATATGTACCACATCTTCTTTATCCATTCATCTACAGATGGACATTTAGGTTGCTTCCAATTCTTGGCTATTGTAAATAGTGCTGCGATAAACATAGGAGTGCATCTGTCTTTCTCAAACTTGATTGCTGCGTTCTTAGGGTAAATTCCTAGGAGTGGAATTCCTGGGTCAAATGGTAGGTCTGTTTTGAGCATTTTGATGCACCTCCATACTGCTTTCCACAATGGTTGAACTAATTTACATTCCCACCAGCAGTGTAGGAGGGTTCCCCTTTCTCCACAGCCTCGCCAACATTTGTTGTTGTTTGTCTTTTGGATGGCAGCTATCCTTACTGGTGTGAGGTGATACCTCATTGTAGTTTTAATTTGCATTTCTCTGATAATTAGCGATGTGGAGCATCTTTTCATGTGTCTCTTGGCCATCTGTATTTCTTTTTTGGAGAACTGTCTGTTCAGTTCCTCTGCCCATTTTTTAATTGGGTTATTTGTTTTTTGTTTGTTGAGGCGTGTGAGCTCTTTATATATTCTGGACGTCAAGCCTTTATCAGATCTGTCATTTTCAAATATATTCTCCCATACTGTAGGGTTCCTTTTTGTTCTATTGATGGTGTCTTTCGCTGTACAGAAGCTTTTCAGCTTAATGTAGTCCCACTTGCTCATTTTTGCTGTTGTTTTCCTTGCCCGGGGAGATATGTTCAAGAAGAGATCACTCATGTTTATGTCTAAGAGGTTTTTGCCTATGTTTTTTTCCAAGAGTTTAATGGTTTCGTGACTTACATTCAGGTCTTTGATCCATTTTGAGTTTACCTTTGTATATGGGGTTAGACAATGGTCCAGTTTCATTCTCCTACATGTAGCTGTCCAGTTTTGCCAGCACCATCTGTTGAAGAGACTGTCATTTTGCCATTGTATGTCCATGGCTCCTTTATCAAATATTAATTGACCATATATGTTTGGGTTAATTTCTGGGGTCTCTAATCTGTTCCACTGGTCTGTGGCTCTGTTCTTGTGCCAGTACCAAATTGTCTTGATTACTATGGCTTTGTAGTAGAGCTTGAAGTTGGGGAGTGAGATCCCCCCTACTTTATTCTTCTTTTTCAGGATTGCTTTGGCTATTCGGGGTCTTTGGTGTTTCCATATGAATTTTTGAATTATTTGTTCCAATTCATTGAAGAATGTTGCTGGTAATTTGAGAGGGATTGCATCAAATTTGTATATTGCTTTTGGCAGGATGGCCATTTTGACGATATTAATTCTTCCTAGCCATGAGCATGGGATGAGTTTCCATTTATTAGTGTCCCCTTTAATTTCTCTTAAGAGTGACTTGTAGTTTTCAGAGTATAAGTCTTTCACTTCCTTGGTTAGGTTTATTCCTAGGTATTTTATTCTTTTTGATGCAATGGTGAATGGAATTGTTTTCCTGATTTCTCTTTCTATTGATTCGTTGTTAGTGTATAGGAAAGCTACAGATTTCTGTGTGTTGATTTTGTATCCTGCAACTTTGCTGTATTCCGATATCAGTTCTAGTAGTTTTGGAGTGGAGTCTTTAGGGTTTTTTATGTACAGTATCATATCATCTGCAAATAGTGACAGTTTAACTTCTTCTTTACCAATCTGGATTCCTTGTATTTCTTTGTTTTGTCTGATTGCCGTGGCTAGGACCTCCAGTACTATGTTAAATAACAGTGGGGAGAGTGGGCATCCCTGTCTGGTTCCCGATCTCAGTGGAAATGCTTTCAGCTTCTCGCTGTTCAGTATAATGCTGGCTGTGGGTTTATCATATATGGCCTTTATTATGTTGAGGTACTTGCCCTCTATTCCCATTTTGCTGAGAGTTTTTATCATGAATGGATGTTGAATTTTGTCAAATGCTTTTTCAGCATCTATGGAGATGATCATGTGGTTTTTGTCTTTCTTTTTGTTGATGTGGTGGATGATGTTGATGGATTTTCGAATGTTGTACCATCCTTGCATCCCTGGGATGAACCCCACTTGGTCATGGTGTATGATCCTTTTGATATACTGTTGAATTCTGTTTGCTAATATTTTATTGAGTATTTTTGCATCTACGTTCATCAGGGATATTGGTCTGTAATTTTCTTTTTTGGTGGGGTCTTTGCCTGGTTTTGGTATTAGGGTGATGTTGGCTTCATAGAATGAGTTTGGGAGTATTCCCTCTTCTTCTATTTTGTGGAACACTTTAAGGAGAATGGGTATTATGTCTTCTCTGTGTGTCTGATAAAATTCCGAGGTAAATCCGTCCGGCCCCGGGGTTTTGTTCTTGGGTAGTTTTTTGATTACTGTTTCAATTTCTTTGCTTGTAATTGGTTTGTTTAACTTTTGTGTTTCTTCCTTGGTCAGTCTTGGGAGGTTGTATTTTTCTAGGAAGTTGTCCATTTCTTCTAGGTTTTCCAGCTTGTTGGCATATAGGTTTTCATAGTAGTCTTTAATAATTCTTTGTATTTCTGTGGAGTCTGTCGTGATTTTTCCATTCTCATTTCTGATTATGTTGATTTGTGTTGACTCTCTTTTTCTCTTAATAAGTTGGGCTAGAGGCTTATCTATTTTGTTTATTTTCTCAAAGAACCAGCTCTTGGTTTCGTTGATTTTTGCTATTGTTTTATTCTTCTCAATTTTGTTTATTTCTTCTCTGATCTTTATTATGTCCCTCCTTCTGCTGACTTTAGGCCTCATTTGTTCTTCTTTTTCCAGTTTTAATAATTGTGATGTTAGACTATTCATTTGGGATTGTTCTTCCTTCTTCAAGTGTGCCTGGATTGCTATATACTTTCCTCTTAAGACTGCTTTCGCTGCATCCCACAGAAGTTGGGGCTTAGTGTTGTTGTTGTCATTTGTTTCTATATATTCCTTGATCTCTATTTTGATTTGTTCATTGATCCATTGATTATTTAGTAGCATGTTGTTAAGCCTCCATGTGTTTGTGAGCCTTTTTGTTTTCTTTGTAGAATTTATTTCTACTTTCATACCTTTGTGGTCTGAAAAATTGGTTGGTAGAATTTCAATATTGTGGAATTTACTGAGGCTCTTTTTGTGAGCTAGTATGTGGTCTATTCTAGAGAATGTTCCATGTGCACTTGAGAAGAATGTATATCCTGTTGCTTTTGGATGTAAAGTTCTATAGATGTCTATTAGGTCCATCTGTTCTAGTGTGTTGTTCAGTGCCTGTGTGTCTTTACTTATTTTCTGCCCGGTGGATCTATCCTTTGGGGTGAGTGGTGTGTTGAAGTCTCCTACAATGAATGCATTGCAGTCTATTTCCCTCTTTAGTTCTGTTAGTATTTGCTTCACATATGCTGGTGCTCCTGTATTGGGTGCATATATATTTAGAATGGTTATATCCTCTTGTTGGACTAAGCCCTTTATCATTATGTAGTGGCCTTCTTTATCTCTTGTTACTTTCTTTGTTTTGAAGTCTATTTTGTCTGATATTAGTACTGCAACCCCTGCTTTCTTCTCACTGTTGTTTGCCTGAAATATGTTTTTCCATCCCTTGACTTTTAGTCTATGCTTATCTTTGGGTTTAAGGTGAGTTTCTTGTAAGCAGCATATAGATGGGTCTTGCTTTTTTATCCATTCTATTACTCTATGTCTTTTGATTGGTGCATTAAGTCCATTTACATTTAGGGTGACTATTGAAAGATATGTACTTATTGCCATTGCAGGCTTTAGATTCGTGGTTACCAAAGGTTCAAGGTTAGCTTCTTTAGTATCTTACTGCCTAACTTAGCTCGCTTATTGAGCTGTTATATACACTGTCTGGAGAGTCTTTTCTTCTCTCCCTTCTTATTCCTCCTCCTCCCTTCTTCATATGTTGTGTGTTTTGTTCTGTGCTCTTTTTAGGGGTGCTCCCATCTAGAGCAGTCCCTGTAGGATGCCCTGTAGAGGTGGTTTGTGGGAAGCAAATTCCCTCAGCTTTTGCTTGTCTGGGAATTGTTTGATCCCACCATCATATTTAAATGATAGTCGTGCTGGATACAGTATCCTTGGTTCAAGGCCCTTCTGTTTCATTGCATTAAGTATATCATGCCATTCTCTTCTGGCCTGTAGGGTTTCTGTTGAGAAGTCTGATGTTAGCCTGATTGGTTTTCCTTTATAGGTGACCTTTTTCTCTCTAGCTGCCTTTAAAACTCTTTCCTTGTCCTTGATCCTTGCCATTTTAATTATTATGTGTCTTGGTGTTGTCCTCCTTGGATCCTTTCTGTTGGGGGTTCTGTATAATTCCATGGTCTGTTCGATTATTTCCTCCCCCAGTTTGGGGAAGTTTTCAGCAATTATTTCTTCAAAGACCCTTTCTATCCCTTTTCCTCTTTCTTCCTCTTCTGGTATCCCTATAATACGAATGTTTTTCCTTTTGTATTGGTCACATATTTCTCTTAGTGTTGTTTCATTCCTGGAGATCCTTTTATCTCTCTCTATGTCAGCTTCTATACGTTCCTGTTCTCTGGCTTCTATTCCTTCAATGGCCTCTTGCATCTTATCCATTCTGCTTATAAATCCTTCCAGGGATTGTTTCACTTCTGTGATCTCTTTCCTGACATCTGTGATCTCCTTCCGGACTTCATCCCACTGCTCTTGCATTTTTCTCTGCATCTCATCCCACTGCTCTTGCATTTTTCTCTGCATCTCATCCCATTGCTCTTGCATTTTTTTCTGCATCTCTGTCAGCATGTTCATGATTTTTATTTTGAATTCTTTTTCAGGAGGACTAGTTAGGTCTGTCTCCTTCTCAGGTGTTGTCTCTGTGATCTTTGTCTGCCTGTAGTTTTGCCTTTTCATGGTGATAGAGATAGTCTGCAGAGCTGGTACAAGTGACCGCTGGAAGAGCTTCCCTTCTTGTTGGTTTGTAGCCTTTTCCTGGGAGAATAGCGACCTCTAGTGGCTTGTGCTGGGCAGCTGTGCGCAGACAGGGCTTCTGCTTCCTGCCCAGTTGCTTTGGGGTTTATCTCCACTGTTGCTGTGGGCTTGGCCTGGCTGGGGCTGTTCCTCCAAAATGGTGGAGCCCCGTTAGAGGGGGAGCAGCCAGGAGACTATTTATCTCCGTAAGGGGCCTCTGTGCTCCCTGCTGCCCAGGGGGTTAGAGTGCCCAGAGATCCCCAGATTCCCTGCTTCTGGTCTAAGTGACCTGTCCTGCCCCTTTAAGATTTCCAAAAAGCACTCTCCAAACCAAAACAACAACAGCAACAATGAGAGAGGGAACAGAAAGGAAAAAAAAAAGAAAAAACACGCGATTTTTTTTTTTTTTCCTCAGGTGCCGGTCCCAGGCACCCGCGCACTGGTCCTGCTGCCCTGTCTCCCTAGCACCAGGGTCCCTGTCCTTTCAAGGCTTCCAAAAAGCACCCACCCACCGGTCCCGCAGGGAAGGAACGCTCAATATTCTTTGTCGTCAGGCACTGGTCCCACGCACCCGCTCACCAGTCCTGCCGCCCTGCCTCCCTAGCACCGGGGTCCCTGTCCCTTCAAGGCTTCCAAAAAGCACTTGGCAAAAAGAGAGAAAAAAAAGGGGAAAAACGCGCGATTTCTTCCGTCCTCAAGTGCCGGTCTCAGGCACCCACCCACCGGTCCCACAGGGAAAAATGCGGGATATTCTTTGTCCTCAGGTGCCGGTCCCAGGCACCCGCTCACCAGTCCCGCCGCCCTGCCTCCCTAGCACCGGGGTCCCTGTCCCTTTTAGGCTTCCAAAAAGCACTCGCAGAAAAGAGAAAAAAAAAAGGGGAAAAACGCGCGATTTCCTCTGTCCTCAAGTGCCGGTCTCAGGTACCCGCCCACCGGTCCCGCAGGGAAAAACGGGGGATATTCTTTGTCCTCAGGCGCCGGTCCCAGCCACCCGCTCACCAGTCCCGCCACCGTGCCTCCCTAGCACTGGGGTCCCCGTCCCTTCAAGGCTTCCAAAAAGCGCTTGCCATAAAGAGAAAAAAAAAAAAAAGGGGAAAAACGCGCGACCTCCTCCGTCCTCAGGCACCGGTCTCAGGCACCCGCCCCCAGGTCTCGCAGGGAGAAACGCGGGATATTCTTTGTCCTCCGGCGCTGTTCCCAGGCACCTCCTCACCGGTCCCGCCACCCTGCCTCCCCAGCAACGGGGGCCCGTCCCTCTAAGGCTTCCAAAAAGCGCTCGCCAAAAAAAAAAAACTGCTCCGGTTTCTCTCCACCCGCCGGGAGCCGGGGGGAGGGGCGCTCGGGTCCCGCCGGGCTGGGGCTTGTATCTTACCCCCTTCACAAGGCGCTGGGTTCTTGCAGGTGTGGATGTGGTCTGGATGTTGTCCTGTGTCCTGTGGTCTCTATTTTAGGAAGATTTTTCTTTGTTATATTTTCATAGCTCTATGTGTTTTTGGGAGGAGATTTCCACTGCTCTACTCACGCCGCCATCTTGGCTTTTTCTTATCCTTTTTTAACCATAAGGAGATGTCTGTATTGGAAATAAATCATTTGTAAAGCAAGCCATTTCTCTCCCTCCCTCTGAACAGACTGAATCACCTCATTTGGTTGTGTGGTTATGATGCGGTTAAATCCACCTCAAGAGTTGGTTAAAGTGCCACTTCACTGATGCTCCGTGTCCGCTGTGCGTGAGGCCAGGAGCCTCTGGAGATAGAAACGCAGCATTTCCTTTGCGGTTGTTTTAATCTTGGCCCCTCCCCCATGCATGCAAACAGATACCATTTCCCAAAATGTGTGCGGAGCACATGCTCTGAGTGGAAGTGAAATGCAGCTCATGGAGGGAAAATTTTTTTGAATCAAATATGGTTGTAAAATATGCTAAAAAAAAAGTAGACCTACTTGCTGCAGGATTTCTTGGGTCTTTCATGCCCTGTGATTTGTCAATCTGTGACGGTCTCACAGCAGCAGTCAGCAAATTTTACCAACAAAGGAGCAGCTAGTAGATGGTTTAGGCTTCGCGGGCCCCATGGCCTGGGTCATAACCGCTCACCTCTGCTGTTGCATCCTGAAAGCGGCCACAGACAATATGGAAATGAATCAGTGTGGCCCTGTTTCAATAAAACTTTATTTACAAGCAGTGGGCCCCATTTGTTCCATGGGCCATAGTTTGCGGACCCCTGTCTCAGAGTGCGGAGTGTTTTTCAAAAGGACTGAAATGTAGAGTTTGTCTTCAAGGTGTGCTCATGGTGCACAGAACGTACTCCTAGTGTGGTGTCACTGGGCTCTCCGCCCTGTGCCATGTCCATGTTTTGCCAGGGTGTCGGGCAGTGGGATACTATTCTGAAAGGCTCATCCATGGACTGGGGTAAAGCATCTAGAATCCTACTCAGACTTTACTCCAAGTTACCCAAACCACTTTGGGCTGGAAAATTACTGAGCTAGGGCCCTTGTGAAATTTTTCAGGACTCCTCGGGTTCGACAGAACTCGAGCTCCTTCGCCATGCATGCTGCCCCCTCCGGAGAAGTCATACAGGGCTGATTTCTGAACGGCTATCATCCTGAAGGGCTATTTCTTCTTCTTTCAAATTAGTCATTTTCCCCTGTCCATCTGGCCTTTGTCTATGTGTGCGTGTAAGTGAGGGGGTGGATAGGGAGCTGGCGAGAAGGGGTTAGAGTGAGCAGGGAGTGTTCCTGAAGGCTTACATTCATCAGCTGCTTTCACGTACATTTAAAAAGTGTTTAGTCTTTGTCTTTAAGCCGATGGCTCTGAATTCATTTTGGATGGAAAGCTTTGGAAAGGGGAACTGTTTGTGCTGAGAAGGACGTGCATATAGACTTTCAAGGTACGAAATTTGTGCTGACTTGGTCCAGAACACAACCGCATCTGGTTATGTCTGGTTTCGACTGCTCCAAAAATGTCCTAAATTCCAGACAACCTCTTGGGCTTAGAAATAAAAGTCATTAATCCTGCATTTGAATTTAATATTTGAAATTTTATCCTAATCTTTTTTTTTTCTTCCACATGAATTAACTTTTGAAAAGTTGGAAAGAATCAGGAGTCCTTTTTTTTTTTTTTAAGGGGACATTCTTAACAAAAGGGTATAAAATTAAACTAGGTTTGACCTTTTGAGTTCAGCATATTTTCCACCTGGTCCGAGCAGGAAATGGGCTTCACAGTAGGAAGGCTTCTCTCCGCCTGCGGGAAGGGAGTGCTGGATGCGTTCTCCGTTCTCCACGTGGAGCTCCTCTGGCTGAGCAGTAACATGGGCCTGTCGTTGGCAGTTAATTGATAAGTGGTGGGATGGAGTGTCTGTGTAGATAGCCCCACCGGAGAATGGGTCTAGGCAGCCCAGCTCAGTCTCACCAGGAGTGGTCAAGACCCCTCTCCCCGCCCAACAATGCACAGAATTCTGCAGGAATCTCACACGTGGGTGGACAGAACAATCTTGAGTTTCATCTGAGCAGGGCCAACTTCTTCCTGGCACGAGGGGTGAAAGCTTGGGGCACAGACCCAGCCACCCAGATATTTCAGATGGTCTGGTAAAAGCGAGACTCTCGGAAATGAGGGGGTCTGGGAACTGGTGGTGGGCAGGAGGAGGTGGGGGAGCAAGAGGGAGGGGAAGAGGGAGGTCTGTGGTGGGGAGGGGGCCGTCCCCTGGGAGGACTGGGGCATTTGGGGAGTTGGAACTCCTGGAGCTGGGGCTTGGCGAGCATGCCTTTGTCTTCTGCCACAGGGAGATGGGGTTCTGCGGGCAAAGAGTGGGCTCCCTCTCTGGACCTATCGCTCATCTTAGGGGTGTGTGTGTGAATTCCTGCAGTCTGGGTTTGCACCCCAACCCCACTTTTTATTGGCTGAGAGGTTTCGCGCAATCACATTGCCTCTCCTGGTCTCAGTCTTTTGGTGTGTGAAATGGGAATAAAATAGCACCTTGGAGGGCTTAAGTGAGACGATGCCTCTCCTGGACAACCTGGCACCTGGCGCCACGGACGAGCTGCACCCTCTCACCACCAGGGAGCGTGTAATCCTTGAGCCAGCTGCTCACCCCCACAGGCTGGGCAGCCAGCCCCCTCCACGTCCCCTGCCCTTTCCGGGACTCGGTTTTCCTTTCAAGGGTGGTCTCTGCTCCGTGCACTGTGATGTCACTGCCGAGAAATGCCAGTGCAGGCAGGGAGGTGGAAGGGGCACTGGCTGTGATTTGCCCCTGGCCAGTCTCCTGCTCCCTGGGGGCAGCCCTGGCCCTGGCGCAGGAGTTCCAGGCTCCTTCCTGGCGCAATTTATGATTCCTTGGCCGGGCTGATTTGCTTCTCCAGAAATAAAACAAAGCCGGCAGAAGGCTGAGGCTGCAGCCCTGACTTTCTTTGTCTTCCCTGGTTTTTCGAGTGGCTGATAGGCGGGGTGGAGGGGGGTCCTGGGCTCTGGGGCTGGGGGTGCCATCACACAGCCATGGGGCCCTGGACCCCCGCTCAGCCTCAGCCCCTTTGCTGGGAGGGAAGGGTTTTGGGCCAGCGACTCACAGAAGCTCATCCGAGTCTCTGTTAGGCGGGTGAAATGAGTGTGTCCCTGGGGGCAGGACTGGGGACAGGTTAGGTAACACACATATGAGACTCTGAAACCTTAAGGGGAGACTCGGGGTGAGGGCTAGGGCGAGGCAAGCAGGGCACTTGCCTTGGATGTGAAGTTTAAGGGGCACTAAAATCACAGTCATCAAGAAAAATGGTACTTGAATGCAACACTGAAAAAATCAAATTGCAAAAAGCATGCATGTTGAACGAAATATCAAAATTTTAAGTCAATGCAGGATCACAATGAATTTTCCTATTGCCTCAGGTTCCAGTGTTGTTCAGACGTGTCATTTTGCCTTAGAAACACGTTTCTAACAACTCAGACCCATGAGCTCACTGATATGACTGCCTCGAGAATAGTAACATTGAAGTTTAAGAAGCGGAGGGTTATCCAGGGTGTGTGACAAGCCGAGTGCAGATAGGGCCCAGGACTGTGACGGGGAGAGACTGAGTCGAGGTGAGCTGCTGGGGGTGAGGTGGACCCCAGTGGGCTTGTCTGGGTTGTGCCCACCCCTTGACCACAGCGGACTGCTCCCCGCGGCCCTCGGGCCCAAGCAGAACCACCAGGGCCTCCTGGGTGGGGGCTGGTGTCCTCGCTGGGAGACGTGCTCACGTGTGTCCCGGGCACAGCCCTGCTTTGCTGTGTGGATAGAGATGCTGACGGCGCTGGCTTGCAGAGACGGACCGCGAGGAAGGGACCCAGCAGCCTCACCGCCCCCAAGACAGCTGTGCCTTGACATCCAGACATCCTGTGCCCTCACCACTCACCGCCACTGTGGTATGAACTTGGTGATTGGATTGCTTTCTCTTCAACCGAAATAACGAAATAGCCCCCACCAGTATAAGGAGACAGGAAAGCATGACCCCCTCGGGACTTAGGGAGGGGGAAGCCGCAAGGTCACCTTGTGAACCTGTGGTCCTCACCTCTAGTTATGCATTAGAAACAGCAGAGGAACTTGGGGAGAATTCAGGTGTCTGGGTCCCATCCTAGACCGACCGAGTCAGCATCTCTGGGAGGTGGGGCCAGGCACCTGCTTTTCAGTGCGTCCCACTGGTGGCTGCTTCTAGACCGTTCTGACCATCGCCGCAAGCGAGCATCTGCCTCGCCTGCTACTCCCCCTCACCCGGTACTCCGGGCCGCTCCCTGTGGCTCGATGAAAACACGTCCACAGGTGTTCCTCATCAGCTATGGCCTTTGTGCCCCTGGGCAGGCCATTTTCTTTCTCTCTTTCTAGAAGGTCCCCTGACACGTCAGTTGGTCCATCCATATTGGATAATCGAGGGGTCATCGTTGATTCTCAGAGGGCAGGTCCGAGGCATTTTAATCCATCCATCATTCAAATAAAATTTACTGAGCACCTGCTAAGTGCACAGGGTATTCAGCAGGCAGCAAGATAGGCACAAATCCCCCCCTTCACGCAGCTTCCACACAGAGCCTGAGACAGGGTCCCACCTGCTCCGCTGGGGTGAGGAGGACAGACAGGGGCAGGAAGGGGCCGTGCCAGTCGCGCTGATGAGCAGGCCGTGCCGTGGGGAGCAGGGCTCGTCCTCCGGGGGCCCTGCTGATGGTCATGGATGAGCCTGCCCACTCCCGAGTGCTGAGGCCAGCCTTGCTGCCCAGGCTTGTGGTTTGGAGAGGAGGGAATACCCAGGGATAGGGATGTCAGGAGGCCGACAGTGCCAGGGCCAGCCGGCTGAGACCTGGGGGAGAGACAGCCGGGAGGGCGACTGCGCGGCGAGGTTCACGGTCCTGTGCTTCCGTTCTGCAGCGCATCCTCACTCCCAGCCCCGCACTGGAGTTCACGCTGCCCTCTGGGCTTGAAGGACGCGGAGCCCAGTCCTTCCCTAGGGAGGTTCCAGCTGAGGGGTGGGTTTTGGCTCCTTGGCTTCTGCCGGGTTCTCTCACTGCCCTTCAGGTGTGACCACGACCTGGACGCATGCTTCCTTTCGGACCGTCTCTGCCACCACGCACCTGCTGGAAGCCCTCCAGACGGGGAAGGTGGGAGTTGTCAAGAGCCCCAGTGAGACTGGAGGCGTCCCTCATTTTGCCTGGAAGGCTGTCCTTTCCTCCATGTGAATTACCAAGTCCCTTGGACAGGCTTTTCTGGAAGCACCCCGAGTGCCCCCTTTATCCTCGGACGCCAATCCATCTGAGAGTCGCTGCCACCCGGTAGATTCTGTGCGGCTGGGCTCAGCGGGGGCCTATGGCTGTAACCCCAGCAGTCTTGGCTTTGCAGGGTGGGGGCATTTGTGGCTTCATTTTCTTTGGAGCCGACACTTTCTCCCACAGCAGTCTGTGTGTCTCGGGTAAGGCTGGCCCACGGGCTGCGTGTGGCCCTTGCCGGCCGCTCCGAGGTCTCCACACCCTCTCCTTTATGTGGTAATGGTGCACAGACAGGCATGGGACCCTCCCTCCCAAGCCAAGCCCAGTTCTCCCAGGCCTTTCCTAGAGCCACTGGGAGAGATGTGCTTCCTTTTCTGGGACCCATGCTTACGGGTGTGGAAGAGCTGGTGCTACTGAGGACCATTTTTACTTGGGAGCAAAATCAAGACCCCCAGGCTCAAGAGATGGAGAGACACTGATCCCTGAAAGCTTCATCTGGGTCTCCGGACTTAGCATGCCTGAGCCCAGACCCACCCTGTCCATTTTCCCATTGAGGGAAAAGGCCTTTGCACTGGGCTGATATGAGAGGGGCTTCTGGTACTTGGCACTTGAAGTCCCAACTAACTTTCCAACTGGGATTAAAAATTAAGAACAAGGGATTATGAGAATACCAGGAGCTGACAGACTCAAAGGAAGGAGAAATGGTCCCCCAGGAAGGAGGGGGCCGGCGGGCATCAAGAACCCAGGCACTCAGGGGTCCCAGCCACACGCCGGCTCCGGAAGCTTTCCACTCCAGCACAGGAGCCCAGGAGGAAATAGTCCAGATGGCCCAGCTTGGGTCCCACGCCCACCTTGCAGCCAGGGAGCTGGACGGACATCATTCTGGGGCATCAGTTCCTGTGGAGAGCAGGCATTCAGGGGCTCAGCAATGGGGAGCAGTCACTGCCCCCAGGGAGAGATGTCCCAGGGTGGAGAGGCTGAGAAGTCACGTGTCCAGGGACACTGCAGCAGACAACCCGAGAGTCACTGTCACTCTGGTTGGACTCAGATACCTGGAGGGCTCCTGCTCAAAGGCACGGCAGAGGGGCCGCCCTGCAGTGGAAGCGGTGCTGGGTTTGGAGTCGGGAGTTCAGGGTGCATGCGGCTCTCTCCCAGGTGAAAGGCCTTCCCCCAGGGCTTTCCCACTGACAGCCGAGACTCTAGCAGTGCTGCCCTCCGAGAGCTCCGGGGCGGTGGAGAGGGAGCAGTGAGCCGCAAGCCCGCTGCCAGTTTTGGGGGAGCTGTCCCTGGGACCCACCCACAGGCGCCCCGATTCTCACCGTCCCTTCCCACCACTTGGCAGGGCTGTGGGGGCAGGCGGGTGAGGCCGACCTGCACACGAAGTTGCCCTGCTGGGCGGCGGGCTTCCGACCTGGCCTCAAGTTTGAAGGCTGTGCTGCCCTTTGAGGAACCTGAAGACGGTCACTCCTTTGAAGCTGATTAAAGTTCAGATGCTATGACTGAACCAATTCAACAATGCGGCCAAAGGGTCTTTGTCCCCAAGCCATTCACGGGGACCTTAGCACAGTCATGGCTTCGAATTATTCAATAATAATCCAAGAAACTAAGTTGAGTAAAAAAGTATAAAAATGCTTTCTGTCAGTTTTTATGCAATATGAGCAGTGGGTGAGCTGGGGACCAGCCCCCTTGACTGGAGGTTGGACTCCATCACTACGGTTCTTTTCTGAGTGACCTTGGCTAAGATCCTTGACCTCCAGAGCCTGGGGTTGCGTCTGTCAGGTGGGGCTGCTTCGAGCTTGCCTCACGAAGCTCAACGAGTCAGCGCGATTAAAGCTCTTAGAGCCGCCCGGCACGCAGGAAGGACGCAATAAATCTCAGCTTTTTATTACCACCCTCAATCAGCCCAGATGTGAACACACGTCCAGCACGCTGAATTCCTGAATTGTGTGTGCGTTCTCTGGAATCAGCTACATCCTGAATATAAATAGGTCCCCATGCCCAGGTCTGAAGCCATTTATAGCAAAAGGCCTGTTCCACTGTGGGTTTCAATTTTGCTGATACGGAGGGAAAATTTCAAGCCCTCTGCTGTGTAAATTTAGTTAGCATTTTATTGCTCATGATTCTTCTATCACATGACTTTTGTTTCTTATTAAGTCAGTGAATGAGATTTACTAATAAGCCAAGTGAAATCTAATTAGGGCAGGGCCTTTCCTGAAGAATTAGTTCTCCTGCGGACCCACAGATGTTAGGGGTTCAGGGTGAGTGTGTCCTTTGCTGCTTGGAAACACGGGGCCTGCACACACTCACTTGGCATTTAGTACAAAAAAGCTGGTACGATTTTCATAGATTTGTTTCCTGAAAATGAACATTAGTTGCCTCGAGGATCAAAACCAAAAATAGGTATAAAGATGGAATAGCCCTGGCAATGAATACATGTATTAAATGCAACTTTGCAATTCATACACGATGGGACCATTATGAAAATAAGAGATTTTCGGATTAATGTAGGGTTTTTATTTCCTTTTTGGCTATTTAAGAGTTCTGCTTCCGAGGCATGAGAGAAATTAATGTATCTCCAAGTATCAGCATGTTGTTTACACCTGTCCAGGTATGTTTTCACACACACACGTACTCGTTGGGACTGAAAACACAGTCTGGTGTACTTCCAGAACGTGCCTTTACCCTGCCTACTGAAGACAGTGCTGGTCTGATTTCTTTCCCGTTTCCACTGTTTTGATGTTAGCGGCGGCTGATGCTTCGTGCCTTCCCGTTAATTCACTGGGGGCTCTAAGGCAGCGATGTTCCAGTTCTATTGTTTTGTTTTCATTTATCAGCTGGGGTACGTTTACTCAGAGAAGCTTCCTCTCGCCCATCGTTTGGTTACCTATTGGGGCCAGTCTGTACAGGAAAGAGGGTGAGTGAGCCATCCTCTTTATTTACCCGGATCTCCAGATGGTACATTGAGTCTCTCATTCTTAAACTGTGATCAGTTAGCTTTTAGGTAAATTATTATGAACCTGTAGATTCAAACGTAGTCATGGAGTTTCAGCCCTTGGCAACTCATCTTTTTTTTCTTTGTAACATGGGGATATGGGGCAATTCAAATTCGGCTGCCTCCTCCCCACGTCCCCCAAACAAAATATGATAGAGCGACACCCCTTAGGAGAGGGTGAGCCCCCCGTGGCCGGAGTCTTCCAATCCCGGTCAAGTGGCAAAGCAGAAAGAAACAATGGGGGATCATGTGCTTTGGAGCCAGGGAGCCCTTGCTTCTCCATGGCTGTTTTCGTGACTTTGGAGACACAGTGCCCCTGTGTCTGTCTCAGGTCCACCATCTGTAAAACGGGGGAACTGTGGACATCACAGAGGGGGGTTGAGGATGGTCGTACCGCGCCCGTCACTGCCTCCACAGTGCCCTCAGGGACCATGGTGATGGACAGGACCTTCATGTCTGAGTTAAATGTCTCCTGCCTGCCACACTCACATCTTTTATCTTTGCCAGTTGCCTTTTTGTTATAGACATTTGGGTCGTTAGGAGCCACCGGTATCCTCGGTGACTAAGGCCCTTTCCTTTTCCTTTCTAATCTGATACTCTAACCTATTCATGGACAAAGTAATGGAGTTGACGAGAATTGCGCCTAACTGAAAGCCAGTGGCATGGGATCAGTTTTGGGAGGCCACAAGTAAGCCTGGCGTTTTGCGTGCAGGCCTGTTTACGTGTTTGGGTCCTCGGACACCCAAGGGGACTTTGCCGATGTGATTAAGCTCGGGATCTTGAGTTGGGGGTGATCCAGGTGGGCCCATATATAAATAATTCCAGGTGGCATTAGGTGGACGGCCTGGGACATGGGAGGCGCATATGTAACACAGGGCTTAGCCTGGTGTAGGGGTCAGGTGAGGTGGCCCTGAGAGATGCAGGTTCAAGGATGTGGGGTGGCCCACGGGTGAGGAGAAGGAGGCCGTCCAGGCAGAGTCACAAGAGCGCAGGTCATGTGACTCTCAGAGTGGCTGGATGAGGGGCATGTGCACCTCACCACACAGACGGGCAACTGTGGCCCTGAAAACGGCTGCTTGTGTGCATGGGCAGGACCCTCCCGAGGTCCAGTCCCAGCCGTCCACCTGTGAGCTGCCGGGAAGAGACACTGGGGCTTCCTCTGTGCACCACATGAGCCTGCCTCTAGCAGACCGGGACCCAGAAATACTGGGGTCCAGGCTCCGCGTGCTGCCCCCTGCACCCGTGGAATCCAGCAACGAAGGAGTGGGTGATGCCCAGGCCCCGAGGAGCTGGTGCATGCGGGGCAGGCACCTGCCGCCATGTGCAGCCCCGTCAGCGACCCCCAGGGAGGAAACGGCCCCCGACCGCTTCAGCCATGACATGTGTCCTTGTGGGCTTTCCTTGCGGCTACTGAAATTCTCTGGCTCGTGTTTAATGCTGGTTCCAGCTCAGTTTTCATGAAAATGTTAAGACCTAATTTTTTTGTTGAATGACTCTAAGTTTGAAGCCCATGTCGCATCCGTGGTCTTGTGCTGCAGGCCTGGCGATTGGGACCAGGACCCTCTGCGGGCATGCAACCCGCCTTCCTGCTCCATGCAGGCCGCCCGGTCAGAAAGCCCGACTCAGGATACCGCTCAGGCCGCCTGTCGCTTTAAACCCTGAGCGTCCCGGCCACCTCCCCTCCTGTGGCCGGCCTGTGCTTATGTAATGTCAGGAACGGAATAATTGACTTTCCAGGGCTTTGCGTCGTCCCGGACTCCATTCTGCCTTTTTTAGAAAGTTGAGGTTAAATTCACGCAACATAAAATGAACCATTATAAAGTGAACAATTCAGTGGCAGTTTAGTACGTTAGTGCAAGCACCACCTCTGTCCAGTTCCAGGACTTTTTCGTTGCCCCTGAAGGGGACCCCATCCCCACGAGCAGTCCCTGCCTGCCCCCTCCACCTGCCACTCATCTCCCCTGAGTCTCTGCGGATTGCTGGTCCCCAATGTTTCACGTACGCAGAGCCTCTCGTGACTGGCTTCTCTCACTCAGCTCGTGTTTTCAAGGTTCATCAGGACTCGGTTCCTTTTTATGGCTGATGTACCTCAGTTTGCTTATCCATTCATTCACCGACGGACATCTGGGCTGTTTCTCTATGTTCGGTTATTATGAATAATGCTGCTGTGAACATTTGGACATATTTTTGCTTGAGAACCTGTTTTCACGTCCTGTGGGTCTATACCCAGGAGTGGAATTGTGGGGTCCTGTGCTGACCCATGTTTAACTTTCTGAGAAGCTGCCTGGTTGTGGAGGCTGGGGAGAGCTTCCTGGAGGAGGTGGTACGTAAATTAGGACCCAGAGGAATAGCCGGGATTGCTGGAGGTGGCTGGACAGCAGAGCACAGGCTGAGCGATGAAAGCTAGCTCCACCCTAAGCCAGCCCCTCCCGGTGCCACGGGCACCAGAGTCCGGTCACACGTGGATGCCCTCGGGAGGCCGAGGGGCGGGCACTGTCAAGGAGGAAGCCTTTCCCCTGGGGGGGCACCAGAGCCGTATAAGGTGCTCACGGGCAGCCGGCTGCATCCATCTAAGCTGACCGGGATCCCCCACACTGGGTGCAGAGGGCTTTGGGGCCCCACAGATGCAGGCTGCGGTCCTGGCCTGCCTATACTCTGACCCTTGTGCCTGCACCCAGGAAACGAGGTGCGCTGAATGCCAACCCCAAGTGCCCACCAGGGTTCCCCAGATGACACTTATCCCCACGGTTCTATGAGACAGGCCGTCACCCACACTGTACAGACGAGGAAACTGTGGTACAGCGGTCGGGGAAACTGTGGTACACCTGTGGCAGACGGTGGAGCAGGGCTCTGAGCCTGGCCTTCTGGCTGAGCCCCTGAGCTCTCAGCGCTCTCGGTGGGCCCGTGAGGATGCCACCATCCGGGTCACAGTTTTGTGCTGTTCCTACTCAGAGGTAGACCCGTGAGGATAATGAGCCTCTTAGTCACCCGGCCTTGGCCCCGTGGCCAGTCCTGCGCCTCATACACGCCCTGCCACTTCCCTTCTGGGTTCATTTTGAAGCAAAGCCCAGACACCTTGTCATGCCGTCTGTAAATACTCCGGTGTGTCCTAAAGATGGCTGTGCTTCAGGGGCCTCTCTTCCTCTCTGCCCTGTGTTCCTGGTCCACTTAGAACCTTGGGCCCAGTCCCGAGATGGAGGGGCCTGCGGAGGCCCCCGGACAGCCAAGCAGGTGCGAGTGTGGCCCAGCCTGGGCTCCCTGGGCCCCCGCGTGGGAGCGGCTCCCCGCCCCCCGTGAGCTGGGGGGGCCCTCGTTTCCCTGTGCGTGGGTGGACCCAGACCTCCCTGGAAACACAGGCCTGGAATCCCTCAGTGGAAGCAGGCGACAATTTATGACATGGATAAGCACTCGTAAGCCTCAAAGAAAAATACCGTGTGTTTGTGCAGGGCCTCCTGTCCAGCCTATTCAGAGGCCCTGCCGGGGAGGCTGGGGAGCTGCTCCCACTGGGGCCAAATGGGACTGGGGTGCAGAGAGCTGGGCCCCATCCCCTGGCCCGCTGCAGCCTGCGTGTAGTGGGGGTGGGCAGGGGGGCAGTGCCCCCGTCTGTAGGGGGCTGGCCACCTGCGTGGCTCGAGTGACCCAGCCAGACCACGTCCACACCCTCAACCATTGGAGGGGGGCACGTGGCCTGGCCTCTGAGGGCATGATTGGCTCTGTGGACTTGCAGTCCGGCAAGATGGGGAAATCATGAGGTTTCCCCAGCGCACACGCCAGCCTGTCCTGGTCACACTCAGTCCTATGAGCACTCACGCATTCAGACGCCAAGGAGCTCGGCCGCTGGCCAGGGTGTCCCCTCCAGGCCCTCACGCAGCCCCGTGCTGTGTCCCCACCCCAGCCAGTTCTCTGGCCAGACTGGCTCCCAGTGCTCGATCCAGGCTGGCAGTGTCAAGTCCAGGGGCTTTGGGGGTACCATCCCAGCCCTCCTGGGGACCCACAAGTGTCCATGAGATCGCACATTGTTCTGCGTCATCCACGACACTGTATGTGACTTAAGTAAGAATGAGAGACCTGAGAGTAAGTTGTAAATTGTTTTCCTGCGATGAGATTCCATGAAAAGTTTTAGAGTCTTTGAAAATTAAAAATATAATGATAAAATGATAAAGGCATGGTTTATTATTGTTTTAAGTCAATAGACAATATTACATAATGCAACAATTGATAGCATTCCACATTATTTTGTAGCTGATTCAGAGGTTCAGTAATAGGAAATATTAAAAGAAAGACACACTAACACGTTAAGTAAAAATCATTAAAAAATCCAAGTACCACAAATACTTAGTCATTAAAACTCATTAGTTTTTACGATGAAAATTTAAAACACACAACCCATGAAGGGCCGTTGACGGGGCCGGTGGTGTTTGTTTTGTAGCAGATAATCCAGATGGAGGAAGGTGTCTCCTGCTTTGCCTTTATGCTGGTCGGACTGCCAGGAGGGCCCCCGGTGCTGGCACCAGGGTGCGGTGCCTGCTCCCCGGTAGTGAATCCCTTTGTAGAGGAGAAGGTTTGTCTGCCGACCTGATCAGGGTCTTGCTGTTGAGACTGGCCTTCACTGATGTAGATTTAAGATCTGTTTCCGTTTCACCTGGAGTCGCTGTGCAGTCACACTCGTGTCTTCTCGGGTTTGCATTTCTGCCATTCCGGTCCCTGGAGTGGAAGCCACATGCCGGAAATAGTGCCGCGTCTACATCTAGAAACGCTAACCCCGCTGCCCAGAATCCCATGTCAAAATTGCCAGTTTCAGGACTTCCTTTGGCTCCATAAATTGTTAGTGCTTGGAACACCACTCACAGGGTTTGAACAGAGCATGCTAGTGTGTAAACTTGCTGGTATTTATTTTATTTGCAAGAATGACTCACCCCAAGTGGCAGCCCATGAGCACGTGGATGAAACATGGTGACAGCTACAGGGAAGGCTGGGGAGGCGGGCCCCACCTCTGTCCTTGCTGCTCCGGCCCAGGCCTCTGACGTGCACACTGCCCCCCCAGCACCGCCCCACCACCGCCCGGTCTTCAGCGTCATCTCACGGTGACCCATGGGTGGGGTGCGCCTTCAGAGCCTCGGAGCTTCCCAGGTGAAGCTTGCTCCCCCTCCTTTTAAACTAACAGACTTCTTTTTCAGAGAAGTTTTGGGTGTACAAACAATGGGGCAGTGGGTGTGGGATTCCCCTGTCCCCACCCAGTGTTCCCTACGTGCATCGCTGGCATTTGTTTGGCACATCTGTGGCAGGTGTGCCCTCGCCCGGTTTATGTTCCATGGGTCCGGACAAGTGCATAGTGTCATGTGTCCACCTTGAAGTGTCGTGCAGAACTGTTTCACTGCCCTAAAGATCCTCTGTGGGCAGAAGTGTCTAAAAATGCCATTCTGCATGTAAATGTCGCATAATGCCTGGCACACAGCAGACCCGCAGTGAAGGGCCACAGTCACCTCCTAACGGGGGAGCCTCCTCCCAGGCTTTAGACTCACCAGGGACCCACTCCATCCACTGGACGCCCCACCTCTGGGCAAGCCTTCTTGGCAGAAAGGGCCGTGCCAAACAGGACCATTAAGCTGGCGTTCCTGAGTAGCTCAGATGCCACCAGCAGTTGGTCATAAACAGCCCTGCCGGGTCGTCACATCACAGCTTGGGGGCTGGGCAGCCCAGTCAGAGATCTGCAGGGGAGGGAAGATGTAGAAAACAGGGGGTGAAGGCATGGGCTTGGGACCCAAGCGGCACAACAAATAAAGCTCGAATGATGGTGCCAACTCTGTAGCTGCAGGTCCAGAAGGCGGTTAGGCTGTGTCCTCCTTCTTCTGGCCTCCTTCCCAAGGGACTCACTGGAAGGGGCGGTTGGCACCTGCAAATTGGCTGTGATTTGTGGTGTAGATGGAGATAAGCCAGAGGCGGAGCCCCCCTCAGCACGGGCCGTGGGCGTCCGTTCAGTCCCCCAGTACTGCCTAACAAGCCGCCCCCAACCTGGGTGCTTGAAGCAACGATTCTTGTGCTGTGACTCTGTGGGCGGCCAGGTGGTGGTTCTGTTCCCAGTGTCCTGGGGTCACGTGTGGGCTGCCCGCTGCTGGGAGCTGCCTGGTGCCTCCTCACGCATACTGGCCGGCCTCCCCTCGTGGTGTCTGTCTCAGCACCTCTCCTGGGGGGCCTCTCTCTCCATCACGTGTTGCCTTGGACAAAGCAAGTTGCGTGGCTGAGCCGAGTCAGCTTGGGAGGGGGCAGCCCCGACTAGGCGGGCTGGGGGGCAGGATGAAGTGCGGCTGCCCGTGTCACCGCCGCTGTAGTTTTGGGTACGCCAGGATGTGCCCTGGAGGTGCAGGCCCCCGTTTCCCCTGCCCGGGGGTCCCCTCCAACCCTGAGCTCCTGGCACTGGACCTGCCGGCTGTGGTCCGAGCTCTCACCGGCCGGAGCCCCCTGGGCCTGCCCTAGGCTCACCAGGAGGAGGTGGTGGGCTTGGTCCTCCTGGAAAGTGGGTCTCCCTTCGCGCTGGTGTGCCGTGTGATTCCACGGTGGCTCTCGTCCCGTTAATGGTGACTTAGATTCCACCATGAGTGCTGGGGCCCCTCTTCCTGTTGCTGGCCGCTGCCCCCCATCTGTTCCTCACAGCTCACCAGGAGCCCCTGAGCTCTGTGGCTTCCAAACGTTATTTCCTTTTAGCCTCTGGCCACCCTGCTTCAGCTGTTCTGGGAAGGAGGGTCTGGGGTGGAGTGTGGGTCAGGGCCCTGAGCCCCGCAGCTCTGCGGTCTGTGTGCCGGCAGCCGGCGCTCTGCTCTGGGGTTTCTGCAGCCCTCACGGCTGCCTGCGCGGGTGTCTGGTCCCCAGTGTTCATAGGGACCCTGCCCTTCTGAGGCCCAGGAGTCCTACAAGAGGATAGTGGCCGTGTTCTTTGTTTCTGATTTCCCAGCAGTCTTGACTTCTGTTTGCATTTGAAAGGGGTGATGCGTGAGGTTTCTCTGAAATAGCTGACTTTTGATTCCTCATCTCTTGCAGCAACAGATGCAAATGAAGTTCTCAGCCCTCCCTGGGGATTCTGGGACCCCCCAGAGAAAGATTACCCCCTGCCCAGCCCACCAGGGGAAGGGCCTGGCTGAGGTCACTACACCCTTGGTGTAGGTCCAGAAAGGTAATCTGGTCTGGGCCGCAGATGTGCTTAGACTCTGGAGGCCTGACTCACACTAACCCAACTCACAAGAGACCAATGTACAAACCAGGCTGCCAGAGTCCTGGTTTGTGGGGAGAAGGGGGCTGAGGCAGGGTTGATGCTGGTGTGAGCTGGTCACATATTCCCTCCCCAGACCGAGAGGCTCCTTCGTCACAAGTGCCCGCAGTGCTGGGGGCTGGATGTTAGTGTCAGGGCGGCCAGCACACTCGTTCCCTAGAACAAAACGACATGAAAGGTGGAATTATCCTCAGAGCGTTCTCAGTGAGTGTGGGATCCAAGCAGGGGGGGAGCTGGACCACCTCCAGGGTCAGTGGCAAAATCAGTTCAGGGCTTGCTGGTGCCTCGGCTGGGCCCACGTGGACTTCTGGGCTCGGGATTGGGGCTGGATGGAGTGGGGTAACCTGTCCCTGCTGGGATGTACAAGCCCTTCACCCAGGGCTTGGTTCCCAGGGAGAGATGAGGATGGATGCCCTGCTGTGCGGGGCAGCCCCTCTGTCCCTGGAGGCCAGCCTGTGTGGACTCCGGCAGTGGGGCCCTGACCTCTGCTTCTTGGGGGCCTGGCCTGAGATGGAGGGGTGAGGGGATGGGGGCCAGGGTGCTTCCCCCTCAGCCCCCCTCCTGTCTGGGGGCCCGTACACTGGCCTCATTCCTCACCAGAGGCCCCACAGCTTGTCACAGGCAGGGCCCCGCCTGCTCACCCACCGTTTGAGTTCCAGTAACCGTGGCAACCTCTCCTCCCCCTCTGTTTATTGGACCTTCTTCTGGGGTCCCTGAATGCTGTTCTTGAATGGCCAGATGGTAAATATTTTAGGCCCTGTGAGCCACACACATATGGTCCCCTATTCTTGGTTAGACTTTTTACAATACTTTAAAAATGGAAAAACCATGAGGCCTCTCAAAACAGTCCTGGGGCCGTAGTTTTCTGGTGCCTGCCCTTGATCACCCCTCTCTGCCTGTGCCACCTGCTTCCTGCTGGGCCTGCTGGCGAGCGGGCCCTTAGGATGGGCAGGGCCGGGCACCCCGCATGGAGCGGCCCAGCTGGTCGGTGCTCCCGTCTTGGGTGCTGGGTGCAGTTCCCTGAGTCACCCTGCATCCGGGCGGTCTCAGGGTGTCTGACGGGTGGTAGGTGCCCCCTGGAGGCTGGCGCCCCCGGAAGGGAACACAGTGACGAGGCAGGAGCCAGGCCACGCCAAAAGCCCCATGCCATGGATTCTGGACCTTGGCTTTTCAGAGAGCACAGTGGGGCTGTTGCTAGAGGTAAGGCTTGTGGGTAAACAGAAGGAACAATGCCATGAAAACTCGGCCACCGCGGCCAGGCCGGGCAGGCCCATGTCTCACGCACAGATCAGGGTGCAGCAGGCAGTGCCCTTTCCCTGGTCCTGCAGGCCACCAAGTGGCTTCCCCACTCCCCAGGACCTGCCTCCTGTGAGCGGCTCCCAGCGATGGTGGCCTCTCCTGTGGGTGCCACAGACCCCTGTGGCCGTTGCGGGAGTGTGGGGTAGGAGCATTCACAGTGCTGATGGATGGCACAGGGACCTCCATCTTGCCAGGGTGCCCTCATCTCCTGCTGCTCCAGCTCCCTGTGTGCATGGGTGACACCACCCTGCTCCATTGACCTGTTTACCCCTGGATCCGGGGCTGGAAGGTGGCTCCCCCCGTCTAGCTGGAGCATTCATTCTATCCAGGGGCCTCCTGGTGCTGCTGGGAAGGATGCAGGGATGGCAGGCGCCTCCTGGTGTGGGCTCTGCGGGTCCCTGTCGGCAGGCAAGGGCCTGCCTTGCCTCCCCTCAGAGCCCAGGAGCCCACCCCTCATCCGGGCACCGCCTGAGCTGGGCCACGCCAGGTTCTTACACCCTGTTAGTCACAGGCATGTCCGTCTCCTGTGGAGTCAGAACAGGCGCTTGTCACCCTGGCAGCTGACGTCCTGCCGAGCACAGGAATGTGATCCACACATCAAAGGGCTTCTTCCTGTCAAGGACGAAGATGCTGGCAGGAGAATAAAGCCTTTATTTCAAAAGGGGTGTCAAAGATGGTGTCGTGTAGGCACCATGCGCCTGAGAAATACTAAATCTCTGCTTCAGATGGCAGCTCCGGGGGACACGAGGCCACACGGCTTACCCTCTGTGTCCACCAGCCGCCCTTTTCTGGTGTACTCATGGCTGGGTGGCATGTGGGTGTCAAACAGGCATAAGGAGCCAGGGGGGTGGGGAGGATTCACCTGTACCTGCCAGTCCCCATCAGTGTCCCTGTGGGTGTGTTGTGTCACCTCCCTGGATCCCTGTTTCTGCACCTGTCAAATAGGGATGCTCACAGCACCCCCTCCCCTTATAGTGGCAAAAGCCAAGGCCTCATGTGGAAGGTCTGCACGTCGGTCTGCATCCTCTCCTGTGGCCGTGCAGCTCTGCTCTGCACCCTGGCCCCACCCATGACCCCTCCACCCGCCACCTGATACGCCAGGTATTCACAGCACGGATACCTTACTTTAAAGTTTCCCTCTTTCCCAGCCGGAATATAAGTTCCATACAGGCAGGAACTCCTGTCGCTGTGCTTGCTGCTGCATCCGCCATGCAAGGAGCTACCTGACACCCAGCAATTGCTCGGTGGGTATTTGTGGACCGAAGGAGCTAAGCCAGCTCATCTCAGCCTCTCTCAGGCTCCGCAAGCTGGGAGCTGCCTGCCCCTGGCTCTGGATGAGGCACTAGGGACGGAGCCTGATTGGCTGGGTGGTGGCCTGGGAGAGGGGCCACTGACGTTGTGGGTCAGCCATGCCAGCCTCCTGAGCGCTCTCTGCCAGGGGCCCCGGAGCCAGGGCTGCCTCGGTTGACCAGCCTGTGTGCGGTTCCCCGCCTCCGCTTGCCAAGGGGCCTGGCGCCTCTGCCTGCTGGCGCCACCCTGGACTTTCCTTGCTCACAGTCTCTCCCTCCTGGAAATCTTCAACCCCTTGCCTCTCCTCCCAAGCAGGATGCTGCTTCTGGCCCGCTGAGGGGTCGGCCTCTCCTCCCGCGAGCCAGTTCACAGCCTTCTGTCTCCGCCGAGCCACCCACGATGATTCCACCACACAGGAGCTTGGAAATGTCATGTAAAGCAGGAAATACAAGCCATGGTGACCCTTTCTCCAGATGGGGCAGGGAGGAAAGGCCAGCAGCATTTCCACCTGGAGTCCCGTGGACGTGTCTGTTGTGGGTGCTCAACTGTGCGGAGGCCCCTGGGGTGGGGGTGCACCGGTTGGGGAGGATGGGGGCACTGGGGACCTGGAACGCCGTGGGTGTCGTGGCAGATGGGGTGGTGGAGGGGAGGGTAAGGGCTGTTGACAGAGCCATCTGTGGGGAGGCTGCACAGCCCCTGGGGCGTGTGGGTGAGCAGGCGTCTGGAGTGGAGGCCTTCCCATGGCCGTGGCCACAGGCGCTTTCCATTTATAAATCGCAAACTCAGGCTACTGGAGCTCCAGAAATGCAGGGAATCTTTAATGACTAAAGGGATGTTGGTGCAGAATTTTAATGGAAAGAACTCTAGACTGGAAGTCAGGAGCCCTGGGTCCAAACTCTGGCACGGCAGATGAACATGTCAATTATTTCCATTTTACAGCTGAAATAATTGTGGCTCAGAGAGGGTAAGAGTCTTGCTTAACATCACAGAGTTTATGTGCTGGATTATAGGAACAAAGCCTATCAAAACAGCCTTTCCAACCTCAAGGGCCTTTGACCCCTGCTGCCGTCAGGCCGCTCCCCACGCTGGAGAGAAGGGCCTGAATTTCCCATCTTATCTTGCTTTGACCCTGAAGGAAAGGTCATGCTGAGCCTTCTTGGCTGCTCGCAGAGGTGTGGGGCAGAGACCAGGAGTTCCTTTTTTAATAAACAGAGACATCCCTGGGAAATTTTTAAAACAACTTTACAGAGCTATATTTTACATATCATTACACGCAGCCCTTTCAAATGTACAGTGCAATGATTTTAGTGACTTTATTAAGACAAGTGGTTCAACCATCACCACGAATGAGCTGTATGACATTTTTTCATTTCCGCATCTTCATAAAAATTTCAGCATCTGCTTGTCAACTTCTGTTAAAAAAAGGAAAGCCTGCTGGAATTTCAATAGGATCTGCATAAAACCTATAGTTCAATTTGGGAGACTTGTCGCTTTAATGGTAACAAGTCTCCCAGTCTGTGAACATGGACTGTCTCTCCATTTATTTAGAAATTCTTTGATTTCCTTCTGCAAAGTTTAACAATTTTTGGTCCCCAAGTCTTGAACATTTTTGTTAAATTTATTCCTAAATATTTTATGTTTGTGATGCTGTTGTGGGTGGAATTATATTCTTAGTTCAGATTGTCCGTTGGCAGTGCGGAACCACAGCTGATCTTTGTGTATTCATCTTGTGTCTTGCGACCCATGTATGAGTTCTGATTGCGTGTGCGTGTGCGCATGTCTTAGCATTCTCTGTATGCAGGGTCAACTGTGAGTAAAGTTGATTTTACTTCCTTCTTTCCAATCACTGTGGCTTTTAGTTCCTTTTCTTACCAGACAGCGCACCCCTGGGACTTCACAGTCACACCTTTCTTCCCCTCCACCAGCCTGAAATTCCTGATGAGATTTCCAGCCACCCCTGCTCCCACCCGGGGAAGCCTGGTGGTCATGGCTGAGGGAATGCCCCCAGCCCCGACCCGAGGATGCTGGGTTTACATCCTGGCTTCATTTACTTGCTGTGTGACCTTGGGAAAGTCATTGGCCTCTCTGTGCGTGAGCCACCTCATCTTTACAGAGGGGTGGTAACCATGGTGGGGCTGCGTGGTGCAAAGTCACCCCTCAGCCCATGTGGGGTGTTGTCACCCAGCTGGCTCAAAGTGGAATCAGAGCATGTCAAGCCCCTGGGCCATCGGGGGGAGCTTATTATCTGATTGGACCCTCACTGTGTCCCCGAAGAAGCTGGCGTCTGAGCAGCCTGGGCCGTGTCCGAGGCCCGCTGGCTGGCTGGGCCCTCGTGTGCAGCCCACCCCAGTGAGTGCGGGGTCAGCCAGTTCTGCCCCGAGCACGTCTCATTTTGGATTTTACTCCTAGTCTTTGAGTCCAGCACCCCTCCTGCCCATGTTTAAATGGATTAAACGGTAACACATAAACACAAATTATAGCCGTCTGGGTACCTTTCATCCAGACGGGCTTGTCGTCTGCTGTGAAAGCCATCACTGCCTGCCCAGCCGCGTCCGGCCTGCGCTCCCGAGGTGCCGCTCCGTGATAAATCACCAGCTCGGCCTTGTTTCCTGAGGAATGCTCACGGGCTGCCTCCTGCCCTGGCCGCGGGCCTCTCTTGACCAGCGTGCAGGACGGACGCCACTCGGCGTCCAGGCAGCCTCGGGCATGTTGGCTCACACCACTGAGCCTCAGTTTCCCACCCTGCAAACAAGGTGGTCAGATGCGCTGTACGAGGTTGTTCAGGAGTGATTGGCCTCGAGTGAGGCTGGCTCCATCATGCCGCTCAGATCCAGCTTTCTGCTTGTACCTCGGGGCTGACCCAGGGGTCAGTGTGCAGTGGGTGTTCCAGAAACATTAGGGGAGGGGATGGAAATGAACTGTTTAGACCTTCACTTCCCTGAGACTGCAGTTCCGAACAGAGTGGTCAGGAAAGCCCCTGGAGACAAGGACTTTGAGACAGAACCGGGAGAGGACCCGGGAACTGGAAGTCAGGGTCCCTTTCCTCAGGGCGGCTGCTGAAAGGGCACAGGGGCTATGGGAGGGAGATGCCCGTGTGTGGCAGCGGTGGTGGCTCTAGGTGAGCCTGCCGTGTGTCCCAGGCGCATGCAGGTGCTCTGTAACTGGCCGGGAGGATGCCCACTTCTGGCTGTGGGCATGCATGGGGCCCCACCTTTCAACAGGGCTTTGGAGGGAGGGTGTCCTCGTCCTCGGAGAGGGTGCCGCGGGGCTCGAAGGGTGGAAGGGGAGGAGGGTGGCGTGGCTGATTCCAGCATGGGAGCTGGAGGGAGCCAGAGGAGACAAGGCCAGGGAAGTGAAAGGGGGATAGACCTCCCAGGATGAGTCCCCAGACCAGACTCCCAGCTGACCAGAGGGCAGACACTTCACCCCAGAGCTCCTCCAGGCAGCTGACAGCCTGGGGACGTGCAGCACTCTGTCTGGGGCTGCGCTGCTCAGGAGGCCCGGAGCCTCAGGAGCCGAGAGAGGGTAGGGGCAGCGCGGGTCTGCTCACGTCTCCAGAGGCAGCTGTGCCGGCTCAGGACTCGAGATTCAGGGGAGCAGGGGAGATAGAGCCAGGGATTCTGAAGAACAGGCGAGGGTTTGCCCGTATGTGACACCCTGGGCCCCAGCCAGCCCTTGGGTGATGGATGCCCAGGTGGGAGTAGGCGTGCAGGGTCCCTTTCCTCTGGGTGGCTGCTGAAAGGGCACAGGGGCTACGGGAGGGAGATGCCCGTGTGTGGCAGCGGTGGTGGCTCTAGGTGAGACTGCCGTGTGTCCCAGGCGCGTGCAGGTGCTCTGTAACCGGCCGGGAGGATGCCCGCTTCTGGCTGTGGGCATGCATGGGGCCCCACCTTTCAACGGGGCTTTGCTTTACTCCCAAGTAGAAGAGAACTACTTGCTCTGATCCTCGGGCATCTGCCGCTCTGTCTGTCTTGATGTCCCGGAAGGAACAAGTCACAGCACCCACCGTGGGCCGACTCAGTACCAGGTCCACACTGCTGGCCCGTTCTCAGCCTCTTTCGGGGGTCCAAGATGCGGCTCCCGTGTCCAGTGAGGGCACTCCAGCTGCTCCTTTGAGCATCTGCTGTGCCCGCTCACCTGCACAGCTGCCCTCACAGCTGCGACCCCACCCTCACGGTGAACACCGTTTGCCGGGCCAACTTGCTCCGCTTAGTTAAGGAGGAAGCTGGGCACTGGCTTCTAGGCCCGCGGAGGCAGCTGGACCATTGGCAGCCCAGACTGCCCCTCGGCCGTCGCCACTGCCCTTCACCGCCCCCACTGCTGGCGGCACCAGGAATGGGAGGCTCAGAGAAATGGGGGCCCTTCGGCTCAGGGCCCCCAGCTAGGAGGTGGTAGAGCGGCCTTTGGGGCCAGGCCCGCCGGCTCCACAGTGCCTGTCTCTCTGGGCATGTCCCCGCGGTGGTGTTTACCCGAGGGGAAGTTCAGGGGCAGGACCCGAGGGTGTCAGGCTGCTGGTTAATAAAATTATTGGGGTGTTTTCCTGGATTGTGTGATATTCGTTATATTTGTTAGTTTTTAAACGTTGGAGTTAGTTTGGTTTCTCAGGCAGAAATGAATATTCACTTTCATACCAAATTGGGTCATTTTTGTGTGTATATATTTTTTCTTTAATGAGGATCCTTAAAATTATATGAGCTTAAGGTAGCACGAACCAGATTTGTCCCTAAGCCCCTCCCGTTAGCTGCTGCAGGATGTGGTGCCGTCTGAGAGGAGGGTGAGCGACTGCCCAGCACAGTGGCAGGGTCCAACAGCCACTCAGCCAGGACTCTGCCCTGTGACACGGGCAGAGGGCATCCCAGGCCCTGGGACACTGGCTCCATCACCTTACAGGGGTGGTTAGCAGCCCTGAGGGCTTCTCTGGAAAACCCCAGCTTGCAGACCAGCTCCTGTTGTCCACACTTGATTCCAGCCACGATTTATAAGCTCTAAACACCTCGTGGGTGGGTTCATCTTTTCTCCTCCAAATTACATCCCTTCTTAGTGGAGTTGATGTGTTGGAGCAGTGGCAGGTTTATGGAGCAGGTGGGCAGAGCACACAGATGCCCCTCATCCCCAGCGTCCCCTACTACCGATTGCACCATTCATGTGGCACGTCTGTGACAGACTTTCCCAGCTTTAGGGTGCTGGGGTGGACGTGCCACGCTGCTGGGGTTACCACAGCACCATGACGCTTATCTGCACGTCTGTTGCACGGTGGTCACCCAAAGGTTAGTGCACATCCATCCCCTCGCTCTAACGGCCATTCCTCTTCTGTGGTGGGGACGTTGAAGGCTGACTCTCGTAGCAACTTAAACGCACGTGATGCCTCACTGTGCGCTCCAGTCACCCGGCTGTACATGCATCCTAGGCCTCAGCCCCATCTAACTGGGCATTTGCATCTCCCCATCCCCCCCCCCACACCAGCCCCTGGTAGCCACCGGTCCACCTGCTGCTACTATGGTCTGGCTTTTTTAGACTCCGCATACAAGTGAGCACATTCAGTCTCTTCTTTGACTCATCACTTAGCATAGTGTCCTCAAGCCCCATACTGGTTGTTAACAGAGGCAGAATTCCCTTCTTTCTCCTGCTGGAATAACACCCCATCGCTTGCATATATGAGCACCATTTCTCTACCCCTTGATCCGCCTGGACACTCAGGCTGTTTGCTTGTCTCAGCTGATGTGCAGAATGCGGCCAGCACCACGGGGTGCAGGTCTCTGAGATCCTGATCTCATTTCCTTTAGATATAAAAGGTGGGACCGTCCTGCGTATTAATGCTTTTTCATGCCACTGAGAAAAATCAGTGAAAATCCGTCTAGGCCAGCGTTACACACAAGCCGTCTCAAATATGAAGCAAGCGTCTTATTTATAAATTAAATATAAAAGAAACTCAGCACTGCTAAGTCTTAGGCATGCTCTTTGCCAAGGAACAGCTTCTCTGGGGACATCGCCCACCCTTTCCCCATGCTCTTTCATTAAACAAAGAAAAAAATTTAAGAAATGGAATTCAGAAGTACCTAGTGAATTCCAGGCGAGCCTTCAGTCATTTCCCCACTAACTCTCTGCTCTGCCTTGCTGGGCCCCCGCAGGAGAATGGACAGGGCGATTCTGACCCCCGTGGTCGTCTCCTTCCTGGGAGGCCTCCCTCAGGGGGTCCTCAGCCTGCCGGTGGGGGACTCTGCTCAGGTCCGGTCGGCTATTGGCGAATTGCTTCAGTCGTGTTTGTGGCCGAGGGAAGAATGTGCTGTGAAATTCACTGCAGACAGTGGCCTGGGCTGTACTCCTGACAGCGTGTTTTAAGCTCTATATCATCTCTTCTAAATAAATGGGCCAAGCAGATGAAGACAAAAATAAGGCGAATCAGAAGGGTGCAGCCTGCAGCTGGCTGCCTCACACAGGAGGGAGGGGGTGCGGGCACGCGGACTACTGTGTGACAGCACCATGAGGGGCGTGGCTCGGCAGGAGCCATTGGCAGGTCCCTGGCAGGGACCCAGGAGGTGCAGGGCGGCTGGTGGCAGTGTGCCATTTCCATAACTCACCCTGGTTATCCCTGCCACCTGGCACTGGTGTTTTCTCCATGGAGCGGAGCTGCCCAGGCCAGAGCTTCCACAATTGTGGGTGAGCGTCCACTCCACGTGCCCCTGCGACAGACAGTGTAGACACCGTGTGGCACTGAGTCCTCGCACAAGCTCTCTGACCCAGCAGGCTGCTGGAACAACTGTCTCACTGTGAAGAGGAGTCAGCTGAGGCCAAGAGCCTGGTGACCTGCTCAAGGCCACACATCTTAGGGGTTTGACGCACATCAGCACATTCAAGGCTCTGGGAAGTCCTGCAGGAAAAACAAACAAAAACCTGTTTAAATGTCCAGAATCCAGTGTTTTCTAGAGCTGCTCCCACTTCAGAGAGGCTGGTGAGTTCACCTGGATGCCGGGCTGAGGACTTGCACCACTAACATAAAACCCCCTCGTTCCTGGACAGCATCTGGTGCAGAGTAAGTGCTTGATAAACCTCTTCTAGAGAAATGAATGAATTGGTGAGTGAGCCATAAGTGAGGGGTGGTCTGCACTGACCCTCTGTCCCCACAACCCTCCCGGCAGTCTCTGGTGTGAGGGGCAGAGAGAAAAAGGGCAGAGTTATGTCCCTTCACAAAACAAGCTGGTGCAGGGGGGTTGCTCCAGCCGACACAGACCTGGTGGGGACCTCACCTGCTTCCGCCCTGCCGCCGCCCTCAGCCCCCCGGCTGCCCGCTCCCGGCTCACGCAGTCTGGTGGTGCAGCTCTGAGCTCCACTCCCGACAAGCTGCCTCTGCAGGAGCCTGTCTGTGAGGGAGGAAGGCCTTCCCTGCCTGCAGGCCCCGCAGCCCCACAGCCCACCACCCTGCCAGCCAGGACCGGGCCACCAGCTCAGCTCATCCTCACCGCACTGCAGGCTGTTGGGTGTCTGCACTACCAGCCTCTGGAACCCCAAGAAGGCCAGTTGGGGAGTTAGAAATACCATCTGTGATGCTGTTAGCACACGCAGTCTATGCCACCCTGATGACTAGTCTTGCCCTTAAGGTTGCTGGTGTTTTCCATTCCCTCACCCGTCGGCAGATGTTTGCTGAGAATTGGTTCTGTGCCAGTAATGGCTGTCACCACTTTGCACACTTTAACTCACGCATCCTGCACACCAGTGCTCTGGGGCAGTTCCTCCTGCTCTGCTTTACAGAAGGGGAGACTGAGGCCAGAGATGCTGAGGAGCATGCCCCAGTTTCACAGCTGGCTGGTGCTGGGCTGGGTTGAGATTTAGACGTGAGCCCGCTGCCCTCCCCAGTGCGTGGGGCCACCTCAGCTGAGCGGCAGGTCCCTGTGGTGGCATCCACCACAGCGTGGGCACGGGGTAGGCAGGCATGTCCCCAAGGACAGAGGGCGGCTGGCGGGCGAGCTGTCAACCTCATGCACTCCAAAGAGGCCTGGACGCGCCTGATTAAAATCCATTTAAGAAAATTAACCCTGTGGCTCTCGCCAGGCTTAGAGTTCGTGGGCGGCAGGAGCTGCGAAGTTCTTAAAAGGTGTGAGGGCAGATTAATGGGGTCCATATGCCTCGGCCTGGGAGTCTCTGTGCTGGGTGGGCTGGCCGTCAGACCGCGTAGGATGACAAAGGGTGGGACAGTTCAAAGGGCCGGTTCTCGCAGGCGCCGGGCTCTTGGGGGGCTCTGCTCCCACCCTGCTGAACAAATATTGCTTCCCTGTTCCTCTGCCTTTGAGCGTGGGCCTTTGTCTTCACTTTTTTTTCTTCCCCTTTTGACTCTTTGACAGTGAAGTGGGTGTTCTGTGGGAACCACCCTGTAAAAGGACTGATTTATAACTCCATTTGGGAGTAAACTGATCTTTGATGATCCATACCTGGGCTGCTGGGGCCTGTAGGGATGAATGGGGCCGGGGCTCAAAGCTGCCAGCCTGTCCTGCAGGGGAAGCGCCCCCCTCATCTACACAGCTCTGCTGCAGAGAATGACTGCTGAGCTGGCCAGCGGCTGGCCTCTCGACTGGGGCTCTGTTCCCCCACAGCTTGAGTGACACGGCTGTGCATGGCTTGTTCTTCAACCCATTTTGTGCAAACGGGCCAGAGCTGGGCGTGCTTGTCCAGCCTAGACATCGGCAGTGCCTTAAAGATCAGACAGTCGCCACCTGTCTGCTTTACTGCTGCTGAGCCACCCCTGTCCCGTGCCTGGGCTGGGGTCCGCATCGGGCAGTTACTGTCCCCTGGTTTTGACAATGCACATGAGTTACAGATCCCCGGGGCTTGGTAAATGAAGTCCTCTCTGCAGGACTTCTCAGAGCCTTGGTCTTGTCAGGAGCCTCCCTTATTAAGAAGGAAGCAGGGAATGAAGCTTTCCCCAAACTTCTTTATTATGGAGCTCTTACCATATAGATGCAGCTCACAGGGCCTGGGTTTCCTGGGGAGATGCTGGTGGTCAAAGTGCACCCACCTCCTCAACCAGCAGCGAGACCCTTCCTGACTTTGGGTCCACAATGATTTGCACTCTTACTTGATTTGAGCCCACTAACAATATCCAGCAACCCACTTTCCCTCGCCTGCACCCCCCTCAGGCCCTGACCCGGAAGTAGCCCTGGTGCATTCACACAGTGGCACATAAATGCAAGGTGACCTCTCCTGTCCCTGGGACTCAGGGCCATTCTGGCCGGGCACTTCCAGGGCATTTACACACGTGTTGTCCTGGCAGAGTTCTTGGGTTCATACATGGTTCAAATCGAGAACCAATGTGTATCCCAGAGATGCTTCAGGAAAAGATGTTTCCTCGTCCAAATAACTGGGATACCCCACAATCTTTTACCTGTTTCTTAGAGATTCACAGTGCACATAAGCATATTCAAGACTCTGAAAAGGCCTGCAGTTAAAATAAATACAAAACACCTGTTTACATTTCTGAAACCCAGCATTGCCAAAAGTCTGTCTCTCTTACAGGATTGTAAAACTTGTGACGATATTTACAACTAGCACAGTGCCTGGTGACTCACAAGTGTTCCATAGTGGTAGTGGGTATCATTAGCTCTCTCTGGGCTGCAGCCCACCCGCCTGCAACAGAGGGTCAGACGCAGGCATCCTGGGCCTCACCTCCCACATCCAGAGCTTGTCTTTTTCACATGATGGGGAGCAGGGGAGAGAGGGAAGGAATAGCAGACACTGGGTGGAGAGGGTGGCTGGAAGTGGAAACTGGTCAGTCACTAAAATAAGTGAGTTTCCTTCATTTATGGATGGAAACGTAAGAGGCAGCTTAGGTGACTGGGAGCGCGGAGCCGGGACGGCAGCTTGGTGGCCCTTCAGCCGTGTCACGACGCCTGGGTGCCTCATCTCTGAAACGGGGATTATAAGACCTAGTTTATAAGGTTGTTGTGCCTGTCATGAGGATACACAGCAAGCACTTGGAACTGGGCCATGTTTTGTGACTTCACTATAGAAAAACAACTAGAAAAATGCAGGGAAATCTCTGAAGAAAACTGAGTCCCCTGTACTATCCCACTGCTGACACTGGAAGTGTATCTGTGCATTTATATTTTACCTGACTGCTTTAGCAACGGCTGCTGTGCATGGTTGCACAGCTTGTTCCCTGCTCGGTTTGGGGTGCCCTTCACAGAGGTGGGGTGCAATGGTCCCCGCAGGGGGCAGTGCACAGCCTGTGTGTGAAGTGATGATGGCCTCCGTAACAGCTCTTACCCACTTTTAGCTGGGGTGTTAAGCAATCCCATAATTCACAGACGCATGTGGGGTTCTGCCCTCTGAAGGCTCTTCGGCCTTTCGGGGGCTTTCCTAGGCCTTACCACCTCGGTCACCACCAGGCCAGGGCTCTGGAGGAACAGAGCTGAACGGGTTTGTTATTTCTATGCCCAATCAGTCTTTGATTAAAGGTCTAAAAGACTTAAAAAGTGAGGACAAAGAGAGAGCTTGGGGGAAGAGGAGGGGGAGGGGGCAGGGCTGTGTTCACGGAGCAGTGAAAGGACCCTTATGCCTCCAGGCTCTGCTAACTGTCTCCACAGAAGCCAACCCTCTTGCCGGCTAATTCGGGGTGTAAGAAATACTGGTCCCACAAAGGGGGCCCTGGAAAACCGTCAGAGGCCTTGTCTCCCCGTAGTCAGAGCCCCACAAAACCCCCGCCATCTGTACTCAGCACCCCAGCCTGATGGCCGAGGCCGCAGGCCAACGCAGCTCGGAGCCGACCTGGCTGGACCTGCTTCCGTCTTCTCTTCCTCGTTCGCTTCACCCACAGTGGCCCTGTGGGCTCCTGGGTTCCTGGGACATGCTTGTGAGGCCCCTGGCTACAGGCTGCCCTCTGCCTCTGTCACGAGGGCACCCCAAGAAGCCCCACAAAGCACTGGCCATCCTGGGAGTGGTGCTGAGCCCGTCACATGCGTCACCCCATTTCAACCGTTCAGGGCGGGAGTCACATTTCACCCGGTGTGCATGTGCCACTTGTCCTGGGGTCACAGGCAGAAGTGACGGAGTGGGGTTTGGAGCCAGGCCCCCGTCTTAAATTCTCAACCACCTGCCTTGGGAGCTTCTGTTTGGGAAAGCTAGCACCCCCAGCTCAACGCACATCCCTTGATCTTACATCAAAGCATGTATTTTTCTACTCCACAAGGCACCTCGAGCCCCCCCAATACCCTCGAATGTAATTCCCCAGGGCAGGTGGTCTGGAGGGCCATCTAGTGATATGAGGGGCTCCCCCAAAGCCCACTTCCTCACTGTGAGGTGGGGCTGGTGCTGTGTCTGCCCATGGGGCTGCTGTGAGGATTCGCAGAGAGAGTGCCAGTCCGAAACCACAGCGGCTGGCATCTCCAAAAAAAAAAAAAAAAGCCCCCCGTCCGGCGTCCCCAGGTCCCCTTCCTTCCCCTCTGCCCTCTTCAGCTCAGCTCCTCCCCCAGCCGCCATAGGCCACACTGAAGTCGTGGCCTAACCATGAGGCCCTCAAGGCTAAAAATAGCACAGGGCCACCTTGGGGTTTCCTGACGACCTTCGAGGGTCTGGTCAAGTGTACGTGGCCTTCCTATGTCAGTTAGCCCTGGCCTCTGACCCCTACGCGTCTGCACTGGGTTCTGGGGCAGAAGAGGTCCTGCCCCCTCAGCAGCCAGACAAGCGCACGGGGTGGACGTGGCGTCCCGCGGCCCGCTCTGCTGCCTGGAGGGCACCCTTCTCTCGGGGCTTCTGCCCGGACGCTCCAGGAGTGGGGCCGCCACAAAGGGAGGATGCTCTGTGGTGCCCTCACACTCCGGGCGCGGGCAGAGGAGACGGCCCGAGCCCATTGCTCTTGTCTCTTCCACTTGGCACCTCTGGGCATCTCGCCCCCGCGGCACACGCCTGGCTCTGTGTGTCTCCTGGAAGGGACAGGGCCCTGGGAGGGCGGGAGGCACCGTGGTGCTGCTGCTGAGAGCTGGCGCTCTGTGGGCACCGTGCTCGCCTCCTGGGGCTGCTGGAACCAGTCCCCATGATCTGTGTGGCTGACGACAGAAACGTGTGTTCTCACAGCTCTGAGGCCAGAAGTCCAAAGCCGAGGTTGGGCGGGGCTGTGCCCCCTCTGGGGGCTCCACAGGAGGGCCTTTTCTGTGTCTTCCGGCCCCCGGGGGGTCCAGGCGTCCCTGGCGGGTCAAGCCTCCGCTCCCAGGGCCTCTCCTTGAGTTGCACCATGTCCTCCCCTGTCCTTCGTAAGGACTCCAGTCACTGGGTCAGGGACCCCCAACTCTGGAGTGGCTTCATCTCAACTAATGACATCTGCAAAGACTCTGTTTCCAAATAAGGTCACATCCTGAGGTTCTGCATGGACATGAGTTTTGGGGATACATTATTCAACCCTATGCATGCATCATGTCTCTAATATTTTATTCCCATTTTCCAGAGGAGGAAACCAAGGTTTTGCTTGGTCATCAGGCCACAGTGAGACTGAACCATCAGGTTCCAGGGCCCCCGCTTTCAGCCTACGCATGTCCCAGGAGCCCCAAAAGGAAGTCTGACCCCTAGAATGGAAGTTCTTGGAGATATCGGCAGCCAACAGAATGAGGAGGGCCTTGGGTGGGCAGGAGAAGCAGCGAGAATGAGCAGGAAGGGCCCAGCACTCCCTCAGAGTGTCTCAGCTGGTCCTGGGACCTGTGGGGACAGGAGCAGGTGAGTCCTAGCTCAGGAAGTGTCAGAGTACTAGACCCCCCAGGAACCCCAAGGGGGAGGCCATGCACAGGCTACTGCAAGGATCCTTAAAGGTGTGCTCTGAACCAAGGGCAGGATTTCCATCTTCATCGCCACCTTCACCCTCACCACCGTAGCAGTGCGCACGCACGCAGCAGGAGAGAACCACTGCCTGGAGCTGGGAGTCCGGATCAGGCTGCCCAGGGAAGGAGCCACGGGGTCCCTTCCCTTAGGGGCTCCTATTTTCCCATCTCTAAGGGGCTTGAGGAGGAGACCTGCTTCATAGATTTGTTATTGCAAAGTCCCATGCCCTTCATGTATGACCTTTGGCAGGCTACTTGCCCTCTCTGTCCCTCAGTTCCCTCCCTGTGGAATGGGGCAGGAAGAGCAGACCCACCAGAGGGGTCTGGCACTGGCGATGCAGGGAGTTCCCTCCCCCGTGGCCTTGGAGCGCGATGAGGGTGCTGCTTGTTCGGACTAGAACAGCGGCCCCTTGGGACGCCTTTCCATTACCGTCTACCTGGCGGTCATTCATTACGCCTCTGCTTCAGACTCGGTCTGGGCTGGGGTGCTAAAGTCCGCCGCACAGCAGAGCTGCTGCCAGGACGACTCTCGGCGCTTGGTCCTGGGGTACCGGGGAGGTGAGCAGTTCTCACTGTCCCAGTTCCCGGGCGTGGGGGCTGAGGCTCAGGGAGGGGTGTGTGCCACAGTTGCCCTTCCCAGTGTTTCCATATAAAGTGGGTGTTGAACAATACTCACATTGCACACCTGGTGTGCACTTTCAAGGAGCAGTTCATGCAAAGCAGTTCATGCAGAACGGTGCCTGGTGCCCAGTAGGCACTCCATGATAGGACCTGCTGTTGGCTGCTGGGGCAGCAGGAAGGGGGCTAAGCTGAGGAAGACCCCTTCAGCCAGCCTCACAGGGCCCCTGGCGCCCCATGGTCCCTGGGGGAGACCAAGCCCCAGTGAGGGCCATTCTCCCTGCAACACAGCCAGTGAGGTGGGATGGGTACAGTTTCCAGACCAAAACCTGGAAATTGGAGTCTTTCTCAGCAAAGCAGAGGTTCAAAAGTTCACGCCTGCCACTCTGCAGAAGGCCAAGCAGAGGCCGCGTGACTCTGCAGCCGCAGCCAGGCCCCCGCCTGGACCCTGACCAAGCAGACCCCGTCGTCTACAGAGGGCTCGAGCAGGGACAGCCGGGCCAGAAATATTCTACTCCAGCCAGTCAATGCCACATCAGTTGGTGTGAAAGGACACGAGGTCTTTTTTGCTTTTAAAATTCTGAAAGTAACCTTTGTTAACACAGAGTCGGCCTTTGCCTCTGAGCACGGCCAGCACTGCCTCTCACCAATTGAAAGTCCATGGGTTGTCCCGTCCGCCCTGTTCCGAAGCTTGGCATTGACCTTAACAACACCTGTGAGCTTTGCTCTGTCGGTGCACATGTTCATTCAACATGTTTTGAGCACCTACTGTGCCTCTGACCCTGTTCTAGATCCTGGGGCAGCAGCCAGCAGCCAGGAGTCCGCCCTGTGGGGCTGGTAGCCTAGTGAGAGAGCCGTTATTTCCAGTGGGTGCAAGGACTCCAGGAGTGTGGGTGCACCAGAAAAGAGCATTTCTATTTCTTAATGAACAGACATCTTTCTAAAGTTAGGGATAGGGCCCCGAAGATATTCTGAGGGTGTAACAGTTTGCTGCATGGTGACCAGGCCTTGTGTTCAGATATAGATTTGGACTTGGGGGTCGGGTGGTCCATGCGGCAGGTGCACAGACCACACTTTGATAGCCGACAGTCCGCAGGAGCGTGGACTCCCAGTCCCTCTGCTGGGTGGCCAGGACACGCAGGCCTAGATGGGGTTTTGTGGGGTGCCGTCTGATGCAGGATCTAGCAGCGAGGAGTCCCAGCCCCCGGGTCCTGGAAGTAGTGAGGACAGTTTGGAGGGGCCCTCCTATGTGCCCACCATCCTCTGGGGGGCGCCACCGAGCTTGGACACAGCCCCAGTGTTTCAGGAGATTTTCAGAAAACCTCTGAGTCAAGGAGTAGCCCCGCCTTCGTGGGGCCAGGCGGCCTCTCGCCTCCCCCTCGGTAACCAGCCCACATTCCAAGGGAAGGAGGTCTTTCTGCTCAAGGCGATTTATTGCCTGAGCAATTTGTAACTAATTAGCCAACATGCAGTGGTAGATGCTTGCATAATAATTACCGATAATTGCCTCTTGACACCACTGACCAACTTAGAACATCTTTTCAAATCCACTGTCAGTTGCTGTGGGAGGTCCAGGGACGGAAGTTTGCACCTCTTTATCCTCTCCACCATAGGGTTGTTGTTTAAATGCTTATTAGTTCATATTATCAACATATGTAACCAATCTTTTTACTATTCCATGCTTTAAAGAGTTTGAAATGATCCATAGACCTTGACAACTAGGAAATCTTTGACCTTAAAACAGTTTGGTGATAATGTTAAGTTTCTATGGCTTGACAGCCGATGTTCCATAGTGGCAGATTCCACTGAAACAAGCTTGAAGGAATCCCATCATTTCCCTAATGATTGCATTTTGGTATCCTAGTGTACTTCAAAATAAATGTAATACATGTTTTTACAAACTACTGCATTTTCAGACCACTGCAGTTGGGTGATTTTATTTTATTTTTTTTGAGTGAACATTAAGGGTTTCTTGGAGGTAGAAAGTGAGTTTGGTGCATGAGGGGCAGGATGGCCTCCATCTAGTTTTGGAAATAAAGTCTTACTGGAACAACTGCAAAAAAAGGCCTGTTTCTCTGACACCTTTGGGTGAAGTCCCGCCTGGGGAACCACTGAGTGGGTGCCAGGTCCTGCCCTCCCTCAGTGGGCTCCATATGCAGCCTCCAACTTCTGCACTTCCGTAAACAGCTGCCTGGGGGGTGCGCCATCTGCAAAGGTGGGCAGCTCTGCTGGCCCGAGGCCACACAGAGGGTGGACTCGGAAGCTGCCCGGTATCCCAGCCCCGCACACGGCCACTTCCCCTGCCTTTTTCTCCAGGTGCACCTGGAATCCAGCTGTGGGCTCCCCTTCCCTGACAGTCAGAAGTTTGCCTTTTGAACTGCCTTTGGGGTGTTTCTCCCCAGCTGGGAGAGGGGGGACCCCTCCTGTGCCCCAGGAGAATGAGCCCAAAGGCAACAGAAATCGTGACGGTCAGGACGCTGTCTGAGTCCGCAGCCGTGCTCCACAAAGACCAGCTGTTGAGGAGTTACTCCTTGGAGGGACAGGTAGGGTAGCCAGTTTCCTGGACACTGCGGGGCAGGTGACTGGGGGGCAGTCAGGCCCTGGGGCTTCCTCACAGCACTCGCCTGCCATCTGTGTGCTGGGCCGGTAACCCTGTCAGGAACTGCACCACGGAGGCGGGAGCCAGGGTCCAGTGCAGGGGTGTCTGAGATTGAGGTGGAGGCTTCTCATCCCCTGCAGGCTTCTGCTTTGCTGTCTAGACCATGATTTAAAGTCAGTCAGGGTCTGGGTGGTGCATGTGCAAAGAGCCACTCTGGGACATGCTTTTGTAGAAATAGTTCAAAATGGGTGGTGTCCCTCATTCCCCTGCAGCGGTCGTATGCAGCCCTGCACAGAGGCAGGGGGTGCCCCAGAGGCTTCGAGGTGCCTCTCCCATCTGCTCCAACATCAGGTACGGGGACCTTTAAATTTGTCAGGTTAGTGGTAAAGGAGACGGATTCTGCTTCCGAACAATAGCCTCTTCAGCGTGTCACCAAGTGATTCCCTCCTGGCTTCTGTAGTCTTTCCCCACGTGTATGTGCAGTGCCACGTGACCCAGGAGTGGGGGCACAGCTCGGAGCCAGACTGGCTCTGCCCCTCACTAGCTCTGTGACCTGGAGCTAATTACTCACTACCTCTGTGCCTCCACCCCCACCTGCCAGAGGAGGATGAACAGCAGACTGTTTCTAAGTGGCGATAATCATGCCAGGTGCATAGCAAGCCCTCCATAACTCCGACTGACTGTCATTGGTTAGGTGATACCATTGTGGAGAAGAAGCCGGACTCTGTACAGACAGGGTGTGTTTGGAGTCTGGCAGCCAGGCACGGAGCGAGAGGGGTGGGTGAAAGCCAGGTGGGACTGAGCTTCTGGAAGTACATCTTTCAAATTCAGAACCATGTAAATGCATTTCCTGTTAGACGTCATAAATCATCTGACTCGATGGACATCTGATCTCTTTTCTGGGGTAGAGCTATTTCACCTGCTGTGTCCTGAGACAGACACATATTCAGCAAGGAGGGCACATCTCAGATGTACCCCTCTGGATTTTTCCATGGCATGCTCACCCCCATGTATCTGGCACCCAGATAGCTTTATGGGACCTTTGCAGACCCCAGCAGGCACAAGCATGCTCCCTCCAGTCAGTGGCACCCCTTCCATAGACAGAAAACTTCTATCCGATCCTACACTATGATTAGCTGCTTGCCTTTTGCGTTGCCCACCACCGGGCTGTGCAGAGAGTTCGTTTTGCATCTGGCTTTGGACCGCCTGTGGGAACCTCGCTGTCGCATCACAGAGGGCACGGGGACTGGAAGGGGCTTCTTTTGGGGGCTCTCAGTTGCTTGAGTCGACAACATTTCATTCCATAAAACTTCTAGGGAAACACCTTTTAAAAAATTCACTTCTCTGTGCCAAGAACAGTGCTAGGCATTTTCATGTGATCCTTATGTTAAATCCCCCAGTTGTCATGAATATGTATATTTATAAATATGTCCCAAGAAACAAATTACGAGGATGGACTGTAAAACAAAAAAATGACACTGAGCCAAATGCCCTGGTGGCAGGTGCCAGGCCGGGCAAGGGCCCTGGGGAGAGCAGAAGCGCCCACACCAGGTGTTCAGAGCTGAGGGGATTGCCATCCATTTGTCAACCCCTGTCTGCTGAGCTCCTACTATGTGATTTTAGGGGCCCTGCTCCTGCGCTCGTGGAGGCTGGCCAGTCCAAAACCTGCAGCCGGAGACCCGGGGGAGGGCCGGAGCTGCGGCCCGAGTCTGAAGGCCATCTGCGGGCACAGTGCCTCTTGCTCGGGGGAAGTGAGACTTGATTTGAAACCAAGGCCTTCACCTGACTGGAGGAAGCCCACGTACATTAGGAGGGCGATCTGTTTTACTCGGTGTACTGCTTTCAATGCTAACCACACCTAAATTATGCACACTGGTGTTTGGCCAAATAGCTGGGTGCCTTGGCCCGCCGGGTGGGCACATAAAGTCGGCCCTCTGGCTGTTCTCCTGGAGCTTTGCACTCCGTTCCCCTCAGTAGGGCCCCAGGGATCCCACAGGGGGCCCTGAGAGGGCAGCGGGCTTGGGCAGATGCTGGGCCCTCAGCCTCCCCACGCAGCCCCACGCCCACCCCATGTACAGGGCACTCAGGGACCTCGGTCTTGCCCCGACCTCCTGCATCTTATTCAGCAGCCCTGGGCTTTGGAACGATCGCTGTCACAGGCACCCACTTTGAGAGGCCACCTGACGCTTTCCTCCGCCTTCCAGGCCACCCTGGTCTCACCCGCTCCCTCCTGAGTGGGGCGTTCCTGCCCTGTGCCCATCTCTGCCCTAAGCTGCCCTGGGCTGGGGAGGGCCGCCCTGGGGCCATACCGCTGCCTGCAGCCCCCGAAGTGGTTCATCTCAGGAACCTACCCCTGCCCGTGGCCACACTTGCCTTGCCTCCCGGAGTGGAAGGGGGCAGCGTGTGATATGAGAACCCAGCTCGCCCCTCTCACGCTGACTGCCGGTCCCCACAGTGACAGCCCCTCCCGGAACGGGGACAGACCCTAACCCGGGACTGGGAGGAGCTGTTTCTTTGCTACGGTGCGTGTGGCTTACCGTAGCCCTCGGGACAGAATGAGCGCTGGCCGTGCTGAGGACTCACCTGGAAACAGGCATTGTACTGGGGATTTTACTGGGTCATGCCAAGAACTTTAATGAAGTTGTATCTATATGTACATATCTGTAATATTGATATAGCTTTATATCTGGATTTATGTGTACATTTTCGCACACTGAGCACGTCCATGATCCAGAAAGAGGTTGCCAGCCCCTACGGCACCCCCCAGCAGTGAGCGTCACCCGGATGGAGCACGATACAAGCGGACACGCGGCAGGCACACCCGTGTCACACCGGCCTCGCGCTCTCACGCTGTCTGTGAAGCGGTGTGCGTGGCCATGTGTAGTGCTGGTTCATTCCTCTCCACGAGTGCCCTGTTTTATGGTCTCCTCACAGCTAGCTCCTCGCTTCCGCTATGGATGGGCATCGGCGTGCTTCCAGTCTGGGGCACTAATGGATGTTCCCGCACGGTTTGGCGGCCACACGGACCCGCGTGTGTGCCCAGGCCGTGGGGCGCACGCAGGTCTGCTTCAGTAGAACGCGTTATTGCTCTGAATCCTCCCGCCAATGCTGAGATGCGTTTCAAGTCCCCATGAGGAACCCGAGGCACAGGTGGCCGGGCCATTTGCCCAAGTTCACGCTCCTAAGACAAGGAGCTGCGTCTGGTCTTGGGAAGCCAGATCCCAGACTCCGAGACTGAACTGTTGACCACCCCCACTCACGGGGACAGACTTGCCGGCCCCACTTGGAGGGGAGGCCCGGGTCACTCCTGCTCTGAAAGCTTGATCTGTATCTTAAACGCATGGCTTCCTCTCATGAAGGGGGGCATGAAGGGGGGCCGTGAATGGGGCAGTCTCCAAGGACACAGCCCTTGTGTAGGAGAAAGAAGTATTTTTAGCACACCCGGGATCAAAGTTTGGCCCAGCAGCCCAGGAGCTGTGTGACCCTGGGCGGCTTCGCGTGAGAAGGTAACGGGATACACCGCACGTTGTGGGCTTAGCGCAGGGGCCCCCTTTTCATATTCGCCTCAGATCCCCAAATAAAGACATTTTGCTTATGATTAAGGGAAAGTTCCTGAAACCCTGGAAGCGAGCTGAGATGTGTCGACCCTTTTTTTGTATTTATTTGAAGATTGTCCCCATAAGGGCTGCAGATCAACACCGGGACATGACACACGGTGTTAACTGACCAGTAAGACCCTAGTGTTCTTACCTTTTAACACCCGAAACCATTTCCCTTCTTCCTCACAAAAGAATTAATATTTAAACTGGTAAAAACCTAACCAGCCAGAATGGGATTCATTGTAGAGAAATTAGTTTGGCAGGGACTTTTGCATGAGGGACCCTAAAGCTCTCTTGCTCGGCCCCACACCACACGATGCCAGGGTCATCCGTTCGGACTTGGGGTGCACACCCTGAGGGCCCTCGGGACTGGGGTGTCAGGAGGTGGATGCAGTCTGGTGTCGCTGGAAGAGGCTTCCCCCTGTGATGCAGAAGGATAGGCGGGGTGCAGACAGGCAAACGTGAGAAGGCACCATGGTAATGACGGGGATAGAAAACTGCACAGACCAAAGGGAGTGTGAACTTGGGCCTCCCCCCTCCCCCCTCCCCCCATCCTTCCTTCTGTCTGCCCACCACCCATCCATCCACCCGTCCCTGTGGCTTCTTACCTCGCTGCCTTAGGTCTCTGCTCTAAGGTCATCTCAGGAAGCCCTTATCAGTCCACTAGAGAATTCCCAACTCTCCAGGCCCCACACATCCCACGTTTCTCCCCAGCCCTACTTTCTCCTTGGCACATGGCATGCTCTAAAACATATTTTACTTGTCTCCTGGCTTGCTGACGGTCTCCCCAACCAGGCGAGAGCCAGGAAGGTTAGGGATATCTCTCTTCTGCTTGCTGCTAGATCGCATGGCTCAGAACAGTGCTGCACACAGTAGGTCCTCAGCAACACTTGCTGTTGAGTTCAGTCAAGCCCACTCCTCCATTCATTCTCTGAGCACCAAGCTGGACCCAGGCCTGATGAGGTGAGGAAGGTGGGTCCTGGGCACACAGGGGGAGGTGAGCCTGAGGCGAGGTGGGTCCCAGCACTGAGCCCTTCAGGCTGCGCATCCACCGCAGCACCCCGTGTGTCTAGAAGAAGCTGTCCCACCTCCCTGGCCTGTCCCTGTGGGGCTGTCTGAGCTCAGGTACATGCTCAGGGCGCCAGGAGGGGCCCTCTCCTCTTAGCCTGCTTCCCGCTTCCTGCCTCTGCTGGGCGTCCGGAGGCCTTCTGTCCTCAGGCCAAACCCCAGAAGCTGCCAAACAGCTGGGACGTGGCTGCTGGCAACCAAAGCTGGAATGAAGTCCGCAGTGAAGAGTGCAGTCATCGCACACCCCACTTGTGCTAAGCTCTGTGCACCTAATCCCAGCACCGTCCGTGAGAGGCCGTGGCAGGACTCCCCGTCGAGGTGCTGACCGCTGGGGAGAGGAACCCAGTATGCGGACATTGTTCCGGCTGGCAGCCCAGGTGCCCCCGAGGTTCTGTGAGCTAGTTACCTCTGCAGTTCGTCTTGGGTTTCTGTCACTCACATGGCTTTCTAATAGATCATTCTTTGTCTACAGCAAAGGAAAGGGAAGTTCATAGAGGCTAATTAATTTCCCTAAGTTTACACAGCTAGTTAGTGGGAAAGTCCTAGTTAGCCTTTTTTCTTTTTTTTTTTTTTTGTAGTTCACAGAATTTTAACAGAAGGTCACAACTACTAATCAAGAAAGGGAGGGAACTGAGTTTCTGGAACCCTGGAGCAAGCCATGCCTGAATCCCCCAAACCACCATAGGGCTGTTCTGTTCTGTTCCTTTCACAGAGGATCAAGATGAGAGTGTTGTCATGGCCCCAAATGTACGGCAAGACAGATCCCAGAGCACAGCTGGGCCTGTCTGGGTGACGCTGGGGCTCACATACCTCCATGTTTCCCCGCTTTGCCGCCTCCTGTGGTTCGCACCTGGTGCCCCTCTTGGGGCCTCATCTGCCCTGGGGCTGTACCCAGATTAGCATCGGCAGCAAAGCTCCTCCTTCTGACACCCCCTCCCGGAGCCTTGGTTGGGGGCTGGAATGCAGGCATCGGCTTCTGGTCAGACTGGGGGCTGGTGGCAGCAGAGGCCGCCCCTGTCACCACTGCGTCATGGTCAGGTTTCCTGGGCCAGACGCCATAATAACAGGGCAGTGGTGGGAGGATGGGCAGGGCCCGCGGGAGATCTGTCACCTTAATAGTGGCCCTGACAGGCCTTGGAGTGAGATGTCACGGGTCCATGTGGGTGTGAGTGGGATGGGGCTGGCATTTCTGAGACAAATGCCAGGAAAGCAGCTGGGGGGCAGCTGGCCCCACTTCTGCAGGGCCATGAGCTGTCCTGGCAGCGGCAGAGCTGATACTTCTGAGGCTCCGCGAGCAGCGCGTTACATACATTTGTCCATCTAACACCAGGCCACCCCAGGGGGTAGGTGCTCCTTTCATGCCTACTGTACAGGTGGGGACAGGCACAGAGAGGTTGAGTGGCTTGTCTCAAGCTGCACAGCTCATATGTGGCAGAGCTGGGACTAGAACAAGGGTCTGTCTCATCTCGAGCCGTCCTTGAGTCCATCACAGGGACACTCCTATCACCCCACAAGTGTCCCCAGATCCTCTGACCAGTGCTGTGGTCCTGGTTTTCCTGGGCTGCTCTGTGCAAAACTGCGGGCTGTGGAGTTGGGTGGGCCTGGGTTTGAATCTTCCCCCCTCCTTTCCCCTAACCAACTTTGCTGCACTGAGTGAGTCTTTGATTCCTCCTGGGAGAATGGAGATGGTGCTCCTTGCACCATTCAGGGTTGTGAGGATAAAATGAGACGAATGTAGAGTTCAGAAAACGCCTATGCCACTCCCAGCTTGGGGGTTCGGCCATGGGATGCCGTCTACCCCGGTCCCACTCCACTGCAGTCCGTGGCCCCAGCTTTGCAAAGACACCCTGTTGCTAGGGACGCAGCACGAACCAGGAGGGAGGAGACCTCAGGCCCAGGTGACCAGAGATCCAGGTCATGTGCCTACGGGCCACAGAGCGGCAGAGACTGCCAGCCGCGCCCCAATTTCGGGCTCGTGGCTCTAGGGTTGGTGAGGGAAGCTGCGAGGTGTGAGCGGCCAGTGTGGGGCGCTGTATCACAGCTGCCCCAGGACCCCACACACCAGGTGCGGCCAATGTGTTACTGGGGGTAGAACACAGTCAAAGACCTCCACTTGGAAGTGCTCACATCCCTGGGGCTCTTCCTTGGGAATGACGGAGCTCTGGGGCACTTTGGGGGAAAGGGATAAGTTCTGAAGGAGGCCGGGCCCCCTCTAGGCTCCCCCTTGTTGGAGCGACCCTTCAAAGGGTCTAGGCGGAGGGAGAGGGCCTTGAGCTTGAGTGCAGACATGTGGACGTGGGAAAGGCCACTGTGGCCTCACCCCGCAGCCGGTGCTTGGTGGCCTGCTGATAACCACCCTAAGGGGACAGAGGGGACGGGAGGTAATATTGGTGCAAAACACTCAGATAAGGCAGAGCAAACAGGCCTGGCTATCATTTCTGGCAGGGCATCAAAGCCCGTCACCCACCGAGGGAGCGGGTGTTCCGGAAGCCTCTCCTGGTCTGCAGCTGGTCACACAGCCCAGACACGGTCCTCTCGTCTCTGTCCGCCCCCACCCGTCCAGGGCCGCTGGATGTTGAAGGGATGGTCGGGGTCCTTAAAGAGCAGCTGCAGACATGGGGCACGTCAGGGTCAGAAAACAAGCCAGAGCTGGAAGGCACAGGCTCCCCGGGGGATCGGAGCTGAGGGTGGAAGACGCTGGCCGTGTCTCCAGGCCACTTTATTGGCCCTCCCGAGGGTCAGAGGGTGGGTACTGCCGAGGCCCAGTGATGATGGCGGTGCATCCAGGGTGTGGTGGGTCCAGGCTCTGGATAGTGGCCTCCTGCTAGTCCACCCCCAGCCCAGGGGAGGCCTCCTGCCCACCCCAGCCCCAGGCCCAAGGGCTGGTCTGTGGGGACCAGGAGCCCTGGTCCATATCCCCTGGGACAGGAGTTCTCCCCCGGGGTGACTGCACCCCACAGAGGTGCTGGGTGACATCTGCAGGCAGTGTTGAGTGTTTTACCCTGTGGGAGGCTGGGGGCTGTGTGCTTTGGCATCTGGCAGCCAGGGAAGCTGCTCAGTACCCCGTGGTCCCAGGGTGGCCCCACCACCCCCTGGGGCTGAGGTGGAGAAGGCCTGCCTGCTGCCCAACTTCCTGCTTTCTAGGATGCTGGAGATGGGGCTGCTCACTGGTTGCTGCAGGGGGTGGTGATGACCTGTGCAGTCCTATCCCTCCTGGGCTGTGGGATATGTGGCCACGACTGTGGTTCTGTGTGGTTCCTGAGTGGCCGCGTGTAGGCTGGGGGAACCTGCCACTTGCCCCCACTTGGTGGCACCTCTCAGATGAATGCCAGCCCCAGAGGCAAGACTCAGAGCCTCCCATCTGCTCAGAGCCCCCCGCGGCTCTGCTTATTCTGCCTGGGCTCTCCTGGCCACTCACTATCCAGAGTGACCCCTTAAAGGGAAGCCTGGCTCTATCAATCATTGCAGGAGACCTTCCAGCAGCTTCCATGCACAGGAGTAATTGCTAAAACCCTCTCCGGGGCCTTCCAGCCCCTGCGTGATCCTGTCTCATCATCTCCCCGACCCCATATCCTCCTTGCTACGCCACAAACACTCCAGGTACCCCCACACCAGGGCCTTTGCACAGCGATCCCCTCTGCCTGTGAGGACCCCTGACTATTTTAGGGCGTGCTTCCTGGCCTGTGCCTGCTGCTCAGTCCTCAGCAAGCCCTCCAGCTACCACGCCTCTCCAAGGAGCACCCTGGTGCTCCCTTCTCTCCTGCACCCGCTATGTTTTCCTTTGCAGCATTTATCCCCACGTGACATACTTCTTTATCCACTTACGCTTGTGTTTGTTCATTCTTGTATTATCTGCCTCCCCACTGGCACGTCAGTGCAGAGAAGACCGGCCCTGGTAGGTCGTGGTTCTCTCTGCGCCCTGTCAGGGTCTCCTGGGGCTGTGACAGACCCGAGGCCAGAGCATCTGCCATTGTCCCCCCAGACTCGCTTCTCCCTCAGGGACAGCCAGGGAGGTGAAGGCCCTCCGTGCCCGTGCTCAGAAGAAAGAAGAAAACTCACTGTAGAGGGGTGAACGGTGCACCCCAAAAGATGTGTCTGTGTCCTCACCCCCAGAACCTGCCCTGGGGAACTTGCTTCCAAACAGGGTCTTTGCAGATATGGTTAAGCTAAGGATCTTGAGGCGGGATCGTCCTGGACTTCCTGGTCAAGCACTAAATGCAACCCTAAGTTTGTGAAAGAGACACAGAGGGAGGAGGCCGTGTGGGGACAGAGGCAGGGCTGGAGGGACGCGCCCACAGCCACCCACGCCCGGGGCCCCCAGGGGCTGCTGCAGGCAGGAGGGGCCCTGCCCGGAGCCTCGGAGGGCGCGCGGCCCCGCCCCACCTGGATGTCAGGCCTCGGCTTCCAGGACTGGTAGGGAGTAAGTTCCTGCTGTTTTAGACTACCCGGTACGTGGCAATTTGTGTGGCAGCCCCAGGAAAGTCATGCCTCACCTACTTAGCTATTCAGAGGTCTGACTGTCTCTGTCAATCGCACTGTAACTCGCGAGCCGCACAGGCTGGGTGGAATGTGGGCTCGCTCTCTGCGTCTGCGAGAAATGAGGGAGTTGCTGAGAAATCAGCCGGCCTCGCATTCCTGCAGCCGAGGGCAGGGAGAGGTGAGGGGTCGCGATGGGGAACAGATTTCCTTGTAATCAAATCCAGACGCCGCCTCGTAAACCTCACTCCTGGAGACCCTCTGGACCCTGAGTGTGGGCAGCCAGGCAGTAGGTCTGACTCCTGCAGGCCCTGCAGGCCCGCACATTGCTGGGGTCTGGCCGCCTGCTGATTCCAGCCAAGCAACGTGGGGGAAAGTTCCAAGCGTGTCACCCAGGCAGCTTCGGGCTGTCTCGGGGACAGAGCGAGCAGCTGGCTGCCGTCATTCTCGCTGCTGGCCTCCGCACTGGGGCAGCCCTGGGTGCCGGGCTTGCTGGGCCTCTGCTGGGTGCCTCGCCTGGGAACCTTCCTCCCAGAGCTGAGGAGGGCTGGGAGCTGCTCCTCACTGACCCCCTGGGAGAAATTGGGCAAGGGAATGCAACTGTGAATTTGTTTCCCAATCATGACCCCGGCAGACTGGGGTGGGGTGTCCGTGAAGCTGGGCCGCGGCTCCGGGACCCAGGAGTGACGCCTGGGTTCAGGGGTGGTCTGCCCGCCACGGATGTCCGTGGGGCTTGCGCATGTCGAGGGCCCTCTCTGAGCCCCGGTCTCCCCATCTCTGTGGGGTGGTTAAGGAAGGTCAGAGCAGGAGGGGCAGAGCCCAGGCCAGTCCTGGGTTTGACCCGGGCTCTGCCACATACTGTGGCTCCAGTGGCTCTGAGGACATCTCCTGAGCCTCAGTTAACTCTTAGGAAGATTGCTGTAGGACTTGCCAGTAGGGCTTTTGGGAGGTTCAGTGAGGAAATGTGTGAAAAGCCTTTAGCATCTCATAGTGGCCTAGTCAAGAGGAAGTTTTTAACAACCACTTGAATTCCAGGACTGTGTTTACTGCTATGGCTGTGTGGCTTTGGCTAATTTACTTACCCACTCTGGGCTCCCATTTTCCTTCAAAAAATGATACTAAAGGACTCATTTCACTGGCTGGTTGCAAGGCTGGAATGAGATTTCCACCCAGTTAGAGTCCAGCACGCAGCTGATGGCCTGTGCTCGCTGCCCTGTCCCGGCGGTGTTCTGCAGTCTCGGCCAGAGCTGTGCCTGCCTGGGGTGTGTGCCTGTGCATGGCCCATCTCCAGGGAGGGGCTGTGCACACTCCCGCATCCAGCCCTCCTTCCACCATTTTCCTTTGCCCTCTGCCCAGTACGAGGCTGCCTCCACGGAGCTTACTGCCCAGGGAGGGAGGGCGTTGAGCAGCAGGCACACAACTGGCTGAATCACTTCTGGTGCCGCTGGCTGGTGGCGGTGACAGCCGCCACTCACCGACAGGCTGAAAACGTGTGTTGCTTCCCGGGCATTCGCCCACTCCCTGGCCGCCCGTGCATCTCAGGCGTGTTCCTGTGTTCTACCTGTATTTGTTTTCACACTGCATCTCCAGTACGTGAGTATGATAGGAGCCTCGCTCTCACGCCCGTCTGCCCTTTCTGCCTGTCACAGCACAGGGGAGGGTTTCCATGCACACCTGGGTCCAGGTGTGGCTTCTTATTCGAGCAGGGGCCGAACAGCACCCTGGATGCGGGCTCTTGCATCACGCGCATGCTAACACTCTTGTCGCGGTGGCGTTCTGCCGCTGAGGCCTGGGAACCTGTGCATGTGGTCCTGGTGAGGGAGGAGCCAGGGGGGATGTCAGGCTGATGTCATCGGTCAGTCTGAGCAGGGAGGAAGGCTCTCCCACCTGCTCGTCCCCTTCCCGGAGTGCCATGGCTTTCCTGGAGGCATGCTCACACCTGGCTCTCTGTCCTCCAAGGCGGGTGACCCGGGGGTGTGGTCTGCTGGTGACATAGCCACAGTCTTTACGATATTCTGAGGGCTGCTCTTCAGGAGGCTCCCATCCCATGCCGGCTGCCCTGGGTCCCCGATGTCCAGTGTGCCTGCCCCCTTCTTGGGGGTGTGTCATCCAGTTATCCAGACAGGAAACAGGATCGCAGAGGGCGACTTGCCCAAGGGCTCCAGATCAGGGAAGGGGCTGGGGTTGACCCCCGGCTTGGCCGGCTTTTCTGCAGAGCGTGAGCTCCAGTGTCCACAATGCCCCCCTGATGTGTCTCCCTGGCTTCGAGAGAGAGAGGCCGCAGCCGACGGGCCCTCTCCTGTAGGACTCAAGATCGGCCGTTTGCTCTGCCGTTCGTTCATTCAGCAAATACTGGATGCACGTCTGCTCAGGGCCAGAACCTGTCCCAGGGGTTGGGGACCCAGCTGTGAATCAAAGTCCTGCTCACAGGGTCTTGGATTTTAGAGGGGTGTGGCCCAGGGTTTTGGTGGGCTTATTACCCAGCTTAAGTAAAAAGGGCACTATTTATGGTAGAGAAGCATGGGCTGCAAGACGTCTTGTGTCCCCTTGTCCTCATGGACTTTAGCGACAATTCACACCACTTCTCTGTCGCACTCTAAGGATTTGGGCGCTGGCTCAGGGCTGGGGGATGTGCCGAGCTCAGCATTTTTGATTTATTATCTTTTTTAACCTGTATAACTCCCGGAGACGCAGGCATTGTTACCCTGATTCAAACAAAGAGAAAGTGAGGGCTGGCTCAGGGTCACACAGCAGTGTGAAAGTGTGTGAGGCAGCTGGAGTGTGAGCGCCGAGGCTTGGCTCCTGACTGCTGCCACCTGAGCTGCCCTGCGTCCTCACGGTGTCCGTGTTCCTCCCTGTGGCTGGGCGTGTGTCCTCCAAGTGGCTCCCCTCTCGAGAGTGTTGTAGGCTAAGAAACATACAGCCAAACTATAGGCACGACTGGCTTTTAGATTTGGGAAGGCCCAGCCCCTGGGCCATCCTCCTGGCACAGAAGGGACATGGCCCAGAGACATGAAACCACTTGCCCGGGGAAGCAGGGGCGCAGCCAGGACGGTCAGCCACCCCTCTGGTTTAGTCCGGAGCGAATGCAAAGGCTGCCTGGCTCAGCAAGGTGGTTCTCACTCACTGTCCCACGTGGTGGCAGGCAGATGGCAGTGGGCCTGGGGTCATCTCAAAGGCTTCTCTTCTCCTAGCATCTGTGCTGGGAGGACCCACACAGCTGGGCCGTGGGCACCTCAGCACCTCCCACCCTGTGTGGTCCCTCAGGCACAGTGGCTTAGGGTGGCCAGACGTCGTAAACGGCAGCTTGGGGCTTTACATGGCCCACGGGTCCACTGTATGATGCTCGTGGGAGGAGGTTTCTGGGCATGCCCCTGGGGGTATGCCTTTAATGGCAAGTGAGTCCCGCATCCTCTGAGTAGGGGCGTGCCCCCACCCTTCACCTGCTTCATCCTATTCCAGTCACCCCAAAGCACAAGGAATTGAATCGTATCACGAAGCCTCTGAACTGGAAACCCATTGCTTCAGTTCACCTCTCTGAAATGGGGGTGGTAATTCCTCGGGCACAGTGCTGCCAGGGGAGACGAATAGGATGAAGCAGGCAGTGGTGGGGTGTGCGTCCCTGCCCAGAGGACCCGGGTGCACCCTGGGGCTGGGGGCTGCTGCCGGGAGCCTTTGGCATGGAGGGAGCCCCACCCGCATGTGGTTTGTCCATCAAACCTGCTGCCATGTGCCAGCTCGAGCCCAGGTCGGATGGGCCCTGGACATGTGGACTTCCGTCACTACGAGGAGGGGGAGTTCTTCTGCCCCTCAGTGCAGAATTATGAATGGCTGTGAATGATTTCGCTGTGCTTTGCCGACACTGAGAACAGTCTGCACATGTCGCCCATCAGTAATGGGCTGTTTTTAGCAGCAGCCGCACTTTGGAAGCCCAGGCAAGGCCTGCAGCTGCCTGGACGCAGGACTCGGGGGACCTGGGTTTGGGGCCAGGTCAGGGGGAGTGGGGGCAAGGTCAGAGGGCAGGTCACATTTGTTTCTCAGGATGGGACTCTGGACCCTGATCTCTGGGTGGCCTCTGCTTAGGAGGTGGGAGGCCGAGCTGGGGGCCCTGGCGCCTCTGTCCCTGTCTATCCGCTGCCCACCCTGGGCAGCTTGTGGCCACAGAGCCCATGGGGTGAGCTGGTGGACACAGGGCTGCTGGCAGATAAGGCCAGGCGTGGGGGCTGCCACGGGCACCTTGCCCCTCATCGTGCCCTGGGGTGGCCTGGCTGGCTTCACACCCGCCGCTCCCTGCCTGGGGGCCTCACACGGGCAGTGACTGCCAAGGAGGCACAGCCCCAGGGCAGAATCCTGTAGGGGCCACTCCTCTCCCAAGGAGGACAAGGAAGGATACACGGGGGCACCAGGCAGCTGCCTTCCACGCCGGGGAAACAGGTTCCCGGGTGCCTGTCTGCTCCCAGCTTCCCTGGCTTACATTTAGGACTTGGAATAATCAGTGTCAGCTTCTTAAAACGGCTCAATTTTTTCTGTAAAGAAGTGATAGATGCTCATTTAGAATGTTTCTGGATAATATAGACCAGACCGTCTAAAGGAAGAAAGACTTGATTCCCCTAATCAGAGAAAACCCCCTCCAACAATTCAGTCTACCTTGCTGCAGACCTTTCTACATCGTGGTCCCTATTTGTTCTGCTGTCTTTATGTGTGTGCTCACTTTTTAAAAAATGGGCTCACACTGTAACCCTGGCCAGCTCTCTCCTCTGTTCCCTGCGCCTGCTGACGGGACCGTTTCTCCCCTCCCACCCTGTCCCCCTCAGAATTTAGGCCTAAATTCTCCAAGTGAGCCACAGCCCAGAGGATTCTGGGAGATGGGGGCAGGCGGTGGGGGAGGGGCTGCTGCAGGACAACAGGGGCCTTGTTTTCTGTGCGGGCAAAACGCCGCTGGACCCCACCGGAGAGTGAGCGCAGAGTCAGCAATCTGTCCAGAGCAAGGGAGAGGCTAATTAAGGGGGGGCCGCTGCAGTGTGAGCCCCCGCTGCACATCAGAGGGCCCCGCCACGGTGACTGTTTTGGTCAGGAAGCTGGGGACATTGCCGTGGGGGAGGACAGCCAGGGCCCCAGAGGGGCCTGCTGCCCCCCCAACCCCCAGCTCCTGCCCTTAATCGGTTTCCTCCTCCCTCTGGCCGCAAACAAAAGGCCGCCAGTACCTGGGGCCGGGGGGAGACGCTCTGACACAGGATGTTCCCAGCATTTTGGATATTTCCTCCGCCGTCTGACTGATCCGTCCTAGAGAAAGCGCTGGGATTCTCCAGGGAGCGCAGGGCTGTAAAAACTCCAAAACACAGTAATAACAAAGCCATAAATCTGGGCTGCCACAGCGCCTCTCATTGAGGGCGTCCGGCGCAGGCCACACTGTGCGGTCATGGGAGGTCCAGGAGTTCAAAGTGGTCAGAATCCAAAGTGATAGACGGCCGCGTGGAGTGACGGTCTCCGCGGGCTGAGGTCCGGGCTGGCCTCGGTCAGGTGCGTGAGCACACGTAGATCTTGCCCCCCCGACCAGGGAAGCAGCCAGGGAGCTGCCGGACAGGGACTTGGGCAGTGTGGGGGCAGGGGCCAGAGCCCCACATTCAACACCCAGAAGAGCAAGGGTCGGATCTCACTCTTTCTCTCGGGCGAGCAAGTCGCTTGACCCTACCACACTCGGCTTCCCTCCTCTGTGAACTTGGGGCTCACGAGAACACCTGTTTGCAGTGTTTCATTGCAAGGTTGAAGTGAGCTAATGTCTGTGAGGTGTGCGGTGTCACGCCAAGGAGGCAGTCTGCACCCCCTGCATGTCCCCATTCTCTACCGCCTGTTCTTCTGAATGCTGTGTTCCTCCTGAAAACAGGAGCCACTCTAGGAATTTTGCATGGAGGAATTCAATTCAATTCAATCAGGTGATGAGTGAGAGGAGACTTCAAGTAGGGGTGGTGAGGTGCCGCAGGGATTAGCACCTGTCACTGGCACTCGGGTGGTGGCGGCGTCCCCTGGTGAAAGCTGGCGCCATGGTGGTCCTGTCTAGTGGGAACAGGAACCGTGGAGGGAGGAGCATTCGCACTGGAACTAGAGCCATGAAGGAGATGATGAGCACAGAGACAGAGGGAGAAATACCCAGGTCTTTCCCTCCTGCTGTCCCGCACTTCTGCACCAGTGCCTCCCATTGGCTGAGCCAGAAGTCAGAGAGCGAGGGAGTCTGGGAAATGCAGTTCCCTGAGATACAAAACAGTGATAAATGAGAGGGGACAGCCCCAGACCAGCACAGACCAAAAGTCGTGGTTCTGGGGAGATATTTCCTGCCATTGAATCCCAGTTCCCTCCTTATTAGCTGAGTGGCTTTGGGTGAATTATATAACATCTCTTGGCCTTGTTTCTTCATCCACAAACAGGGAATATTGACAATTTTAGCTGTTTGGGTTGTTCTGGAACTCAAACTTGATAGTTAATGTATATGAAGCTATTAGCTGCAGGCTTGGTCCAAAGCACATCCTCCGTAAAAGTCAGCCGTCATATATTTCAGAAAACGATTCAAGCAGAGATCAGACCAAGGCTTGAATGAGCCAGCAAACAGTGCCCAGCCCTCAACATGGCACCTGGCATACCTGTGCTTTGGTCTCATTTCAAAGAAGCAGGTATGACAACCGCTTTCTTGGGAAGGAATCGGGCATAAAAGCTCACCACATCCTGTGCCAAGAATGACAGAAGCTCCATGCTGATGGTGGCTTTGGAGGGAGGGAGACAGGTTGAGGGCATCTCCTTCAGCACAGGCATTCTTCAGGGGCTGGAAAACCACTCGCCATTGCCACAGTGGAGGCATTCAGCAATGGCCACCAGGCATCAGAAATGTGGGCACATCCCAGCTCCTCATTTCTCCATTCAGGGATCTACACGTTCCTGAACCCCTGGCACAGCCTGTTGGCATGGCTTATTCTCCTGGTCGAGGACACACTGAGCTCACAAGGGGAAAGGAAGTGCTCCATTCCAGGGTGGGAGCCTTGAAGGGAACTCCGCCAGGGCTGGTCTGGAAGGAGGCCACAGAGTGAGGGATTCTTGCCACAGCCTGGCTGGGCTGGCCAGGGGGGCAGCTGTTGTAGAGGTGGGGGGAGGGTGGTGTTGCTGAGACCCACCCACCTGCTTCAGACCACATGGCAGGACCCCCAGGGGCTAGAGCAAGTGGGCACTGGCCTTTCTCAGGGCCTCCTGCCTGTGTCATGCCATCAAAATAGGCTACCTAAACGAGCAGGCTAGTGAAGTTGGGGAAGCCAGATTCCAGATGTGCTTTGAGTTACTTCTTAAGTAGTTCTAAACCAAAGCTGTAGTGGCTGCCATGAGAGTAAGTATTTGTCTAGAAAAGCATGTACAGTGGAAGTGAGGGTGGTGACAGGGATGATGATGATGGTGGTGGTGTAGGTGGTGAGGGGGGGATGGGGTGGTGGTGGTAGTGATGGTGGTGATGGGGATGGGAATGGTGGAGGTGATGGTGGTGGTGGTGGAGGTGGTGGGAGGGGATGGGGGTGGTGGAGGTGATGGTGATGGTGGTGGTGGTGGTGGTGGTGGTAGTGATGGTGGTGGTGGTGGTAACATCCATTTATTAAGTGGTTGCTATCATCCAGGCCCTGTGCTAAGTGCCTTATACATCCTGTTTCGTCCCTGCCAAGAGTCTAGTAAGTCAGATGCTATTCCATAAAATCATCCCTTTTTGTAGATAAAGAAACTGAGGCTTGGAGGAGTGAAGTAGCCTGCCTGGGTGCCACTACCAGTAGGTGTCTGGGCACAGTTACTGTGGGTCTGCCTAATGTGAAAGTCCAGGTGCACTTGTGGTACCTGCTGGCCCCATGCCAGGCACAGTGCTGGACCACGGGGATGCCATGACACTAAGATGCAAGGACGTAAGTCATGGAACTCCAGGTCTCGCACAGTCTAGCGTGAAATGAGCTTTGCTGAAGAGCAGACCCTTTACATCCCTTCAAAGCTACCAGGGCTGCTGGCTTCTGAGGACCACTGCCAGCCACGAGTGGCGAGCATAGCCCTCCATGTGGGGGCATGTGGGCAGGACAGCGCTGCTTCCCACCTCCCCAGACGTGTTGGTGTGTGGCCGGGTGATCAGCTGAGGTGGGCTGGCGGGGAGGATGGGGGAGAGGACACAGAGGTGTGGAGGAGTTGAGAGCCGTGCTTGCTGGATGGAAGGGACAGATGAAGAAACTTAGAGCTGTGACCCCAGCCAGCTCACAGGGCAGTGCACACTCAGGGCGTGGGCTCTGGTGACTTGGGATTCCAGAGCTTTCTGTCCTTAGTCCCAGGACTTTGGACAAGAGACTTCACCTCTTCCGGGCTTGTTTTCCTCATCTGAACCCAGGGACGGCAGAGTGGTTCCCACGGGAGTTGTCAAAGATGTGAGGGAGCCTGTGCATGTGGCAGCCCCACTCGCCTGTCCCCAACACCTGCCTGGGTGGGAGCTTGCGGGGGGGCGCAGGCGGGCACTCACTGGCACTTCAGAGGCCATCGGCTACGCCACGCTGAGGGCCTTGCCTTCGTGTAACAGAGCAGGAAACGGACTGGGAGAGGCCAGGTCCGAGTGGCAGGGCTGGGGCAGTAACTCAGGACCACCGAGGCCTGGCCCAAGGCTTGGGGACACAGCTGGGTGGCGTTCCTGCCCCTCAGCTCTCGCTGCATCGTCGCCTGCTGTCCTGTTTCCAGCTTCGCTTCCTTATTTTATCTGGGAAACAAAGGTGTTGTATACTGGCGATTTGCTGTAAATCATTTAGGGACAGCAAATGGAGTCGCTCGGCCGGGAACCACAAGAAGCCCGGCGAGGTGGCCGCGGACACTGGTGAGCCGTGAAGCCAGGTGGCGACAGGCGGGCCCAGAGGCCCCTGTGTTCCCGCAGAAGCACGTGGCCTTGGGAAAGAGAAGGCAGCTGCTCTTCATCCTAAGAGAGCCTTATGAGACATCCCAGCACAAAGGATGGTGGGGGTGGGGGGAGCCGCCTCCTGGCCTCCAGCGAGGAGGGCGGGCACTGGGGGCCCCTGACGGCCCAGCGCACGTCCCTCCCCTTGGCGGGGGAGAAGGTGCAGCTCGGGCGGGGAGGCCGCTCTGCCAGGGTTGCCCACTGCAGGCCGGGGTCCCCTCCTGCCCTGACTCCTGGGATCTGGCACGACTCCAGGCCGCTGCGAGAGATAAGACTCCTGAGCCACGTATTCCAGCTTATCCTGTGGGATCGGAAGGAAAGACTCCAGACATAATTAGAAGTGTTTCGGAGCGAGTGGAAAGTTCTCAGGAAATGTACTATCGCCAGAGCTGGCCTCTTGCCTGAGAAGACAGCGCGTGTGTGTCCGTCGTGCGCACACTTACCTCCTGACTCCCCATGGGACGTCCTTTTCATAAAAAATAAAGCAGAAAATCTGGGTTTCTTCTCTGCAAGAACTTTTCTTTCTGCCACGTTTGAAGAGAATGAGAGAGGCTGTCAGCCCCAGCAGGGGGTACCTAGGCAGGCCTGGCTTACGGGGATTTCCAGTCACCTGTGGATTCAGACACTTGGCCTGACTGTGCTGTGCCTCAGTTTCCCCACTGCAGAGAGCCTGAGAGCAGAGAGGAGGCCGTAAGGGTCTTCTGGCAAGGAAAACCCAGAGAAGCTAGCTTAGATGGTGGCTGAATGCAGGGGCTCCAGGGGAGGCTGTTGACCTCCAGGGTGCCGCTGTGGCCAGAGGGAACCGTGTGTTTCTAGGCCGGATTCCACGTCTCCTCTGCCTCTTGCCCTTCCACTTCAAAGCCCTTCTTGTCACACTCAGAGGTGCGTCCCGGCCAGACACAGAGCCCTGCTGACTGACGACCGTTGTCCTGTTGCAGCCCTGGCCTTGTGCTGGTGGCAGAGGTGAGGTGTGAGCTCAGGGCCTCATGTCTGCTTTCTGTCTCTTGCTGGTGGTGACCACAACTGGTCCGGACCCCAACTTCCAGGGTGACTGGTGCACCCAGCCCATTCTGCAGACGGGGAAACCGAGGTGTTCCCCAGACACTGCATCTTGCCAAGCCCTCTCCTGGAGGGTCCGTGTGCCTCCATGGCTGGCCAGGGCATTGTGCAGCCGGGTATCTGCTGTGGCGCAGCCTCTCTCAAGGAGACTTATGTGACACCAGGAGGGGATATCTTAAATAAACTCCAGGAAGAAAAAAATCCCCTTTTCCCCACTTTCCCAGAACCCAAGTGCTTCCATGCTTCAGGAGCGTGTTGATTTTGAACCTGAGCCCGTCAGAGACCTGGCCATCCATCAAAGAGGGTGTATTGTTTTTTCCTAAAAGTGTTAGGAGAGATCAGATCAGCACAATTTCAGGTGCTGTGACTCAGCGTTTCCTCTGTGGCTGCCACCTTCCCTGCCTCACCCCCAGCAAGGTGGCACCTAGCTGTTCCCTCGGGGAGCGCCCTGCATGGCGGGTGAGGTTGTGGGAGTGAGAAGCGGCACAGATGGGTGTTGTGGGCCATGTACGTGCTCCTCAGAATGACCACAGGCTGACTCCTTGGCTGCCTTGCGTCTCGGCGTCTCGTATCTAAGGCGGGGAGAAGAATGGGGGCCGCTCCTTGCCAGGACTCTCTGAAGGGGGGACAGCACGTGCAGCCAGAGTTCCCAGCAGAGAACTCGGAGCAACGCGTAGTGGCTGCACCAGCCCCTGGGCCTCCGCACGCCGTTCCTGAGCAGCTCGGGGCTCCCTCCGCCGGGCACTTGGTGGTCTCCACCTAAGAGCTTCCCGGGCTCAGCGCTGGGCAGGGAGTCAGGCCCCCTAGAGGGCACCCCACCCGTGAGAGACCAAGACACAGGAGAAGGTGGGCGGAAGCCCACCTCAGGAAGAGAATTCTGGCGTGTCCTCCATGTGGCCCCCTGAGGTCCCCACAGGCCACCTGTTCTTCCTGCAGCACCCTTATCACCAATGCTGACCCCCCTCCATGGGCTTCCTGAATTCACCTCCAAAACAGCTCACCTGCACCAAATCCTTGTCTCCCCTGTCCCAACGAGTGCCTTGGGGGAACCCAACCAGGCCAGTACTCAGGAAATATTAGCATTATTATTATTTGGATGGATGGCTGCAGAGTGAGAATGGATTAATGGTCCAGTTTGTCCTCTGGGGTCCAGTTTTCTGTCCATGGATAAGAGGTCTTGCCCGTAGACAGACAGTTTGGAAACCCCCATTATTCATCATGCAGATGTTTATGGAACAACTCTTAGGTGTCTTGTGTGGCAGGACACAGGGGCCCTGGTGACCCCCAGGCAGCACGGGAATCTGCAGATGCTCCCAGGGGGCTGGGGGCTATGAGGTGTTAGGGGTGGAAGGCAACAGACACCCTCACACTTGCGGTTTAGCTTCTGAGGACTGCGATCCAGAGATCAGGGTGTGACCGGAATTTTATCCTCTTTCTGTAAGGAGAACACAGCACTTTTGTATTATGAAAAAATATACATTTTGAAGCCCAAGAAGAGGGATCCCTGGCACATGGAGGGCGTGCAGCGGTGGGCGGCCCACGGGAGTCAGGGAGTCTCAAGCCTTGGGTGGGGGATCCTGTGAGAATCCGGTGACACTGACAGATGCTTGTGGAGGGCAAACGACCTCCCGTGTGGGATTCCGCACTCAACTCAGGTGGACTCACGGGGCCACTAAAAGCCAGAGGTGGACCTGGGGGCAGGACCCCGTGGCTTGAAGAGACAGATAGTCTTCTAACAGTTCAGGCAAGAGGTTCTGGGGCCTTCAGAGCCAGGGCTTGACTCCCTTCATGCTGGGGTTGGAGGACACCCTTTCCCTACAAGGAGGGCACACGGGTGATAAGGTGTCTCTTTGGGACGCTTGTGGGGGCCTGTGGAGGCCAAGTGAGGAGGCTTACAGCCTCCAGGTGGGTGCAGACCTCCGTGCACGGGAATTCAGCTCTCCGTGGAGCTGAACCCCATACCCAGGTCCAGATTCGGAAAGAGCTGTAGAACCCAGGGGCAACGTTTGCACACATGCAAGTGGCTATTAGAGTTGGTGGGGAGGCCAGTCCTGGATGCCTGAAGCTGGTGCTTGCCCGAGGAGGCTGGGGTCTGTCCCTTGTCCCCAGGCGGCCACTGAGCCTCACTTCAGTGACACAAATTGTCTTGTGCACATATGTTCACAGGCTCTCCATGTCTGCTATTGATTTTCAAACTGCAAACAGAAATGTATTCATTCTCTGGGCTTGCCGTAGCCTTACGTTATCCACTTAGAGTCACATTATAAAAACAGCTTTCAATGTTGTTGGACATAGCCCCTCGCCCACGGGCAGGCTTCGGGCATCTAGCTTGGCTTCGGGGCATGACTTCACGCTGATGGTGCCCACACCCTTCACTTTCGGGATGTCGGTATTTGTGTTTGCCTTGAGAAAATGATGGGAAAACAGGCAGAATAAAAATAATTTCCAGAAACGCCCCCACCAAACTCTCACCACATTTGTGCAGCTACTGACAACTTCCCTGGGCCCTTCAATTCCTCTGGTTTGAGGGAAGCATCCCTTTTCCAGCCCTTAAGGATGGGGCCTGGCCGGAGATGGGCTTTTCCCAACCCCTGGCTGTACCCATTGGCACCATTTGGGGGAGGTTTTAAGAAAATGCCAGTGCTGGGGCCCCACCCAAGGCTTTAAGTGTTCATCCCCTAGTGGTCCAGCCGAGGTGCAGAGGCTCTGCTTTCAACATCCATGCCCTTTGGCAGGAGAATAAGGCGGTCTAGGCGGCTGGGAGCCAGCAGGATACTTCACCGAGGGGATCGGGTCTGGGACCACCACGCATTTCCATCTCTCCTGCAGCCATGTTTGCCCAAGATGCTGCCATCTCCCACCTGGTGACCCTGTGTTCTTTATATTGATTTAAATCAGTCAAGTTTTGGGGACCTTCAGGTCACTTTTATTAAATACCTTCTTGCTTTGGGATAATTGTAGGTCCAGATGCAGTTGTAAGAAATAACCACACCCCAGTTATCACTTCCTGGCTCTGAGAATGACATGAAAGAAGACACATGACATGGGCTGGAGCTGGACTCTGTGGTCCAGATGGAAAATGAGGTATTTAAGGAGGAACTACAGCTGACTAGTTTCTGAAATGGTAATATTGATAACGTGGAGAACTGGCACCTCATTTTATCCTCTCAACACTCCTGTAAGGTAGCGCTATTACCCATTTGGCTGACAGGTAAACTGAGGCTCTGAGAGGGAAGCTGTCAGACCAACTGTGGCACCCGGTTCACCTGGCTCCAGTAACCCCCTTCTTACGCCGACTTCTTGCTTACAGACCTTTCAGCCCCCAGATGGCCTCCTGTCTCTCTCCCTGCTCCGTGGGGCCGCTTCCCGCCCACGGCCACAGCAGAGTTGTGAATCTCCTGGGTCCCCAGAGTTCACTTGGGCTGTCTGAACGCTCCGGCCCCTGGCAATATTTATTTTTGCCCTCCTGCGAGTATTTCCATTTGCTTTGGATGGAAAAACAAACCTTTCTGTTGTTGTGAACATTTCAAAGGGACCCGCCAGGCCACAAGATATCCGCTGGAGTGCCCTACCAGGCCCGGCACGTTGTTTCAGATGTATTGATTTTTATCAGCTCTGACCCCATTTATTTATGAAAAATATCTGGTTCCCAAATATGGCTGCTTTGAAGGCACAAGTGATAAGGGACCAAACGTGTCCGCACCGGGACCAGGGTCTTGCCCCCCATGCTGGGGACCATGGGGCTTGTGGAGTGTGCACTGTGTCTGGGGACTCGGTGACACTGAGCCTCTGCCCTGTCACCATGGCATCCGGGTGGCGCTGGGGTATGGGAGTACCTTTGGTGTCTGTGATGTCCCTGGGGGCTAAAGAAAGAAGGCAAAGGTCAGTGTCAGGAGAGGCTCGCCGTGAAATGGAAATGAGTCTGGGTCCATCAAGATCACGGGGCTGTCTTCCGCACCCAGGACATTCTTAGAGAGGAGACAGCCAGGCGACTGTGCCCCAGGGGATGCCCTTCCGAACTTACAAGGGGAGCCACCAGGGGTCCACAGAGGGGAGGCAGCCCTGCCCTCCAGCGCCATCAGGCGAGAGAGGCCCTCTGCACCTCCCCATCTACATGAGGAGGGATGGGGACAGTGGCTCTGTCTGCTTTGTAACTTTATTGGCGACAGAGTTCCTACATGACGGAGATGTTGCTAGTGCCGACCTGTGTGCACTCTTCCACTGATTCCCAGACATAGCGGCTTCTGAGGACTTCTGGGCAGCACACCATCTCCCTGGCCCCTTCTGGAAGCACCCAAGATCTGCAACGCAGGACAGCACCCTCACTGCAGAGCCAGCCAGGGAGATGGACCGATGAAACACAGCACTGGTCTCAAAGCAAACTCCACACAAAAAAATATGCATAAAGTGGGGTCTCTCCACACAGTGGAGTATTGCTCAGCCATAAAAGGGTGTGACTTACGGGCCACCCAGAGGGACCTTGGGAACATCATGCTGAGTGGAGGAAGTCAGGTGCAAAGGCCACATGGCCAATGGTTCCCACTGTGAAATGTCCAGAGCAGGCAGCTCTGTAGGACAGAAGGCAGATGGGTAGGTGCCAGGGGCTGGGGCCGGGGCTGGTGGGTGTTGCCAAGGGCACTAGGCTTCCTTGGGGGGGATGGAAGATGGGCAGCAATGGGCTGATCTAACGGCCGCATGGCTCTGATAGGACGCCATTAACTGTGGACTGTGAGGGGCAAATTGTCTGGCATACGGACGACATCTCAGGAAAACTGTTAGGGAGGTGGACGGCTGAGCGCTCCTGACTGAAGGCTTTTGTTCACGGGGCCTTCCTGAGGGGACAGTTGTCGGCAGCCCTCCCTGAACTCACGGACCTTGGCCCTGTGTGTGTGCGTGCATGCGTGCGTGCATGTGTGTGTGTGTGTGTGTGCACACGCTTGTGTCCAGGACCCTTTGGGGGGGTCCTCGGTGACAGTGCCTCCTCTCAAAGAGGATTTCTTCTTGGAGGCCCTGAGGGGTGTGGAGCACCGTCACACACTGGCGGAGGTTGCCTCCCGTGTGCCGGGGTGGCCAAGGGGCAGCGTCTTGGTGAAGGGGGGCATCCTGGTGAGGTGATGTATGGCCTGGTGAGGGTGATACGGCCTGGTGGGCGGGCAGCCTGGTGAGGGGGTACATGGCCTGGTGAGGGGTGCATGGCCCGGTAAGAGGGTGTGTGGCCTGGTGAGGGTGACATGGCCTGGTGGGTGGGCAGCCTGGTGAAGGGGCCGGATCAGCACAGTCCCGCCCTGCCCTGGGCCCCATGGCTGCCCTGAGAAAGCCTCCCATCTCTTGTCCCACTTGCAGGCACCCCCAGAAGTCCGCTTCCTGGCTCCCTTCCTCTAAGCCCAGTCTCCGATGACCTGTGACCCAGAACCAATCAGTCGGTGGTGACTGTCAGAACTCCCCCAAGTCCTGTAACTTGAACTTCCTGGTCGCCTGGGGCACTGACCGCCTGTCGCCCCATCGTCCCTGGTCCACGTCAGGCACTTAGCTGGAAGCAGCCACCGCGCGGTTTCCTCGTCCACAGAGAACTTGCTGGCGCCCTGCCTTCCCGCCACCCCCCACCCCACCCCAAGCAGGCCCACCTGGCGCTCCCCCTGCTCGCCCGCCCTCGCCCCCAGCACGTTTGCACCAGTGTGCAGGACATGGCAGGTGTGGGGCCAGAGAGCCCGTCTGGGGGGACAGCCCTGCAAACAGCTCCGTAAACGGCCTGAATATGTGTGTGTCCTATGACGAGTATCTTGTGCCCAGTTCTTTAGAACATGAAAAATCACCAGCATGTGGCACTTGATGACAGAGCATTCCGGCCGTCAGTGCCTCTCAACTGTTCCAAAGGGAAACTTTTACTGCACTTAAGTACAGACCAAAACCTTACAGGTTCAGGCTCAGGGATTCGCAAAGCAAGGACACCCAGGGCCCAGACAGAGAATCGGAGCTTGGCCCCGGGCCCCTCTCTGGCCGCCCCAAGGCCGCCGGCGCTCCCAGGAGGCTGCCTGTGCCTGCTTTTGGACTTCGCGGAATTCTAGATACTGGCATCTGCCAGAGGCGCTGTGAGGCCTGGCGCTGTGCGTTCCCAGGGTGTGTGTGTCACCCCGCTCTGTGCGGCTAGGCCGGCCCGTTGTCCGATGGCTGTTGAAGGGCATGAGGCTGCTCCCAGGCTTTATGGGGAGTGGTGAGGCTGTGAGGGTCTTTTGGTGGGAACAGGCCCCATCTGGGTGGAAGTCGCAGCAGTGGATTGCTGGGCCAGCCGTGTACATGTGCCCCTCAGCCGCACGACAGGTCCTGGGCTGCAGTGGGTGGCACTCCAGGCTGCACGTCCTCACCACACAGCCGGGCTGCTGGCGCTCATGCCCCACCGTGGGGCCCCTGCCCTTCGCGACCACGAGCAGGATGCACACCTCACCCGGGTCCTCGCTGTTGGGGTAGATGAGTCCGGCCTGCGTCACAGCTGTTCCCAGGAGCGCAGCATTTGGGGCTTCTCCCTACCCCGTGCCTCTGCTTCCCGTGCAGCTGCATTCCCACCTCACGCCTCGGATGTGCCTGACACACCTGACACCTCACGCCACACCTGACACACACGAGATGCCACTCCTGATACACACCTCACACCACTCCTGCAACACATCTCACGCCACACCTGACACACACCTCACTCTGCTCCTGACACCCTGACACCTCACATCACACCTGACACACACCAGATGCCACTCCTGACACACACCTCACACCACTCGTGACACACACCTCATGCCACACCTAACACACACCTGATGCCACTCCTGAAACACATCTCACGCCACACCTGACATACACCTGACTCACACCTCACCGCACGCCTCATGTGACGCCATGCTCATGCTCACGCCACGCTTCCTTACACTTCCGTGCCGGGTCGTACATCTGCCCGTGCCCTTATCAGCCCAGATGTTTCTCTCCACATCTCAGGGAGGAAAGGGAATAAGGATGGGAGCTGATAGCCGGTTCCTTCCGGACATTACCTGCTGGAGTCTGAATGATTGTAGCCCCTGAAATCCACACTGAAGTCCTAATGCCCAAGACGCTGGTGTTGGGAGGCGTCCGGAAGGCGGCCTCTGGCCGTTCTGCCCATGGCTTCAGACTTCCTACCTCCAGACCGAGAGCCCCACCTGCGGTGAGCAGACCAGCCGCCTGCGGTGTCGTCAGAGCGGCAGGAGCAGACGAGGAAAAGCCCGTGTACTTCCTGGTCCTCACAGGTGCCCGTGGGAGGGGTTTGCCGACGTCATGAGGTGTGCCAGATGCGGCTCAGAGAGGTGAATGTCTCGCCTGAGCACACACAGCTGGCAGGATTAGGAGAACTCTGACCCGGGTCTGACCCCAACCATGCTTTTGTCCCTGGGAGGAGGGACAGATCAGCTGGCACGGGACACAGCCCCTGACCTGGCCCCTGTGCAGCCAACAAGCAGGGCGGGGCCTGGCGGCTGGACCCACAGCGGACATGTCCCCAGCCTCAGACACAGCCCGTCCCTGTTCCATGCTGAGGAGCACGCTGTGAGCCCCTGCATGGGAGACCGTGCAGAATGCGATCTCTGACTGCTCCTGGCCGCAACTCAGCCTCCAGCCCTCACACAGTTTATCTTTATGTAACACAGGCTTTTTAAACACTTCAACATAGCTATGAAAATCAAGATAATTTCTGGCAGTTAAAGACCTGACTCATCCATTGTTTCTGCTCATTGTCACTTTCGGAAATTCCTCCAAAAGGGCTCCTGTGGGTTCAGGCAAACGGGCCTCCCGGTGACCCACCCATGTGTCAGGTCACCCCTCACCTACTGGAGAGGCGTTCTTTCCAGACTGTATCAGAACAGCCCGCTTCTCGCGTCCTAGTCTTTCCTGGAAAGAGCCCAGCTCTCTTCCTAGATTTCCAAGTTCTGAGAATCACCCGTGTTCTTCCCAACTCTTACTGATTTCTCCCACTATTATTTTCGGATCAACGTGAATGAAGACTGTCTTTGGCTATGCAGAGTGGATGAAGGGGCTGCTGGGTCAGGGGCTCCAATCGGCTCTGATGGAGAGAGACCAGTGGGAGACTCTCCATGTCTCCAGCTTCACCCTGTCTTGGTCTGAGACGAGGAAGAGGAGGGTCCGGGTGCGCCCCCATCTCCAGGTCCGCATTCCCAGCAGCAGGGCGGAGGGAAGGGGGGACGCAGGCGTGTGTCTGGGGCTGGGCATCTCTCTCACTCCTGTCCCATTACCCAGAATCTAGACAGTCACACCCACCTGGGGCTTTGCATCTGTCGTAAGGACAGAGTCTGAGATGGTAAGTCCCTGGGAAGGATGGTCATATACTGAGTTCTAATCAATGTTGTCCTTTAAGAAAAAGAACGGGTATTGGAGAAAGCCAGTAATTCCTGCCATGATACCCACCAGGTTGGTTTTAATTCAAGCACAGATTCTCTCTGAGAAACCCGGAGGACTCAGTGTAGAGTCATCCACCCCCTCAGTGCACAGCCTAGATGCGCCTCCCCTTCCTGTGCTGTGAGCTGCCATCTCCCGTGGTCCCCGTCCGGAGCCCCTGCAGACCAGGGCCAGCCTTGAGTGCAGAGGGTCCGTTTTGGATGTAGCTTCAGGAGGCACTTGGGGGTTAGGACAGGGACAAGGGAGAGAGGGAACCAGCCGAGGGTGTGTTCTTGCTCGGTGGCCACTGTGGGCGGTGGGGCTCGGGCTTGTCCCCCTGGGCTCACACTGCTCTGCAGACGGCCTGCTTCACCTCTTCCAGCTCGTCCCCTGAGCAGCAGGGATGCTGGGACATTGCCCACCAGCGCCCACTGTCACCGGTGGGGGACTGCTCCCAAGGACAGTGAGCCTTGCCGTTTCTGGCCTGCTTGTCTGTGCACAGGCTGGGCACTCGCCTGTGGCGGAGGAAACTCCCAGGTAAAAGGTGGCAGGCGCCTGCAGTATCCGAGGCAATGCCTGTCAGGGGGTGTAGGCAGGGCACGAGCCATGCTCCAGCCATGTTCTGAGTCAGAACACGCCCCCAGGTCCCCACAGCTCCCCTCCTTGCCTTCTAGCTGTGGCCTGGTGACTGGGGGCTCTGTGGCATGGAAGACTCCCTAGGAGTTCTCTGCCAGCCGTCTGAGACTCTGCCAAAGACCACCAATGGGGCTCGCTATGATTTAGGGGAGGCCTCATGTCTGAGGGTCTCAGACATTCATCCTCACGGCCCCGGCCTCCAGGAAGACGGGGTGTGTATCAGTCTTCCAGGGCTGCTGGAATAAAGTACCCCAAACTGGGGGTCTTAAACAGCAGACGTGTATCGTTGTATCGTCAGAGCCTGGAGGCCAGACGTCCAAGACCGTGGTCGGCAGGGCTGGTTTGCTCTGGGGCTGTGAGGAGAGCCCTCGCCCCCCAGCTCCTGCTGCTTGCCGGCAGTCTGTGGCCGCCCTTGGCCTGTAGGCGCACGAGGTGCTGTCTGCCTCCATCTTGGTGCGGTGCTCTCCCTGGGCACCACTGAGTCTGTTCTAGGTCCTCCACCGCGACGGGCTGGGGCAGTCACGGGGAAGGGGTTCCGATCTGCACTGGACCGCCTCCGGTGTGTTGTGTAGGTACGACTGCTTTTGGTTTTGAGCGCACTGAGGGCCAGGGCGGCACTGTCCCCTTTTCAGCAATTAGGTCATCAGCCGGCTCTGCTGAGGCAGCCCCGGGGGGGTCTTACCTGAGCCAGGTGGGAAGGAGGCGGGCTGAGGAGCTGGCCGGCGGGAAGCAGCTGCAGCGTCGCCGTGCCTATTTTCGGCCGCAGGGCGGTGGGGTCCTGCAGGAAGAGCTCCTGCCTCCACTCCCAGAGCAAACTTGGAATCTGAACACCGTCCAGGGTTACGGCACTCGAATCCCTAGAGCTCGTTGCTAGCCATTCTCCTCCCCCTGGAGAATAATCCATTTAAAACTTCTGAGTTGTCTAGACTTGTTATCTGGCCCCTAATTCCTGAGAGCCCAGAGCGGGCAGCAGCAGGACAGCCCAGATAGCAAGAGGGTGAAGTCATTGGCGTGAATCCTGAGGCAGGAAGTCGGCTCCAGGGACGATGGATGAGCGTGGGGCTGGTGCCCGCACGGGGGGCACGATAACGCGTCTAGACTTCGCTGGCCGTTTCCTCCTTTTCCTGTAGGTGTCCTATCGGCTGGGCCCCTGCCTTCCTGCTCACCCTCCCGTGCCTCGCAGGAGAGCCCCTCTCAGGAAGCTCGCACTTCGTTTTCAGCGTAAGGGGCCACCGGCGACTCTTGGCCTTCGCTGGGCGTGGGTGCTTCTCTAAGCCACGGTGACAGCAGGGGCTGGAGGCCTTTCTGGAAAGGCCACGCTGGCCTCTGTCACTTTGTCATTTCTCAGAGTTCAATGGGTTAGGGGAAAAATGACGTTTTCTCTCGCCAGTATCCAAAGGTCATTGGAAGGTCACTGGTGGGACCGCGGGGACATGAGTTGATGCCAAACAGACCCAGAGATTTCCACAAGCCCTGGGGGGGAAGAGGGCCTGAAGCAAGTCTTATCTAAGAAAGCCCCCTGGGAGCTGTAGAATGTTGAATAACCTAGTGTTTCCGGAAGGAGTGGCTAATTTCACTGGCTCATGTACGTGCTGAGGGATCCTCAATCCTGGAGCTATGGGTGGGAGAGAGGTCAAAAGGTCATTTGGTTCAATCCCCTGCCTCCAGGCAGGACTCTCCCAGCAAAGAGTCATCGTGTGTGTTCCAGTGTGCAAGGACACCAGTGGGGATGGTGGGAGAGGAAGCGGGCCTGTGGGCGCCTGCAGAGAGTGATGAAGTGGTAATCCCACCAGCTGTTTTGTTAGCCCAGCTAGTGCTTTGAGCTTTGAACAGTTGTGCTGCACTGTGGGGACATCTGTGCAGAAGGGCACAAAGTATCAGGAGAACAACCCCTGCTATTGTGACAACCACACCTATAGCATCAATGATAACAATAAAAGTGGAAATCTCTTGGGCACCCGCCATGCACTACTTTGTGTCGAGTGGCTAGACATAAGCCATTTAATCTCATTTAGTTATTAAAATAAGCCTGCCAGCCCATGAGGTAGGTACTGTTATAATTATACCCAACCTGAGGCTCAGAGAGGAAAGGTATCCCCCCAAGGTCACCTCATCGGAAGACGCGGAGTTAGGATTTGGGCCCAGAGCTGACTTCAGAGCTCAGGATCAAGTGGCTAAATGCTTCTGCCCTCCGCTGCGTGCATTCTGCTCACAAAGGTCTCCCATGTCTTCTTTACCACCTGCTGGACAGACGCCAGTGGTTGAAGGGGGCCCAGGTTGCACAGCTAATAAACGGGGGGTTCAGGCTGCCGACACACATCCTCCACCAAGTCCTTCCTGTTCCTCTGTGTGCAGTGCCCTCTGGCAAAACCCAAACGCTCCTTTATGGTCCACAAGGAGATGGGGGGAAGCCCCCCACCAGGGTTTACTTTTCCCAGCCTCCATTCAGTGAGGCTGACCCAGCCCAAGCGACTCCCCCGTCGTAGATAGAGAGAGAGCTACGCTGTGTGTGAGGGAGGCCAAAGCAGCAAGAGGGGCACTTCTGAAGATGCAGAAGGACCTTGAGTTGCTTCCAGTCATGAACAGAGCCTCAGTCAGAGCTGGATCCCAGAAAAGGTGAGGAAGAAAACGAGGGACAAGACCTATGAGTGACCGGGGAGTCCTGGATGGCCACAGCCGGGATGCTGCCTAGTATGTGAGCCCGTGAGAAAGGTGATGCTCATCCTGAAGGTCCCATCAGTAGGGCCAGTTAAGTAATGGATAATGAACGGGCCCTGCCAGGGAATAGTATGCAGCCACGAAAAATGACAAAGGGCTCTTTGGACAGTAATCAGCATTGATCTCCTAAAGGGAGCCATGAAAACTAACAGGGTGCAAAACTATGCTCAGTGTGCTTGCCTTTGTGCAAAAAGGGCCTGTTCTAAGGTGATTTTACATGTGTATGTACTTACACACATAGTATATATACTCTTATACTCACATGCATATAGTTATATGCTTATATGCCTAAAATATCTATAGATACTGGCATCCTTGGGAAGGTGGCTGTGGGAAATGGTGAGAAGAAGATACCTTTGTGTATCTTGAACTTTTAAGTGTGCGACTATATAACCTTAAAAAGAAAAAATATGTTGTCGGTAAACTTTGGTGTCCTCTTGAATAATAAATGGCCCCTTTAGTACCAAGGAACTCATCTTCTCCCCAGGTGCCCCAGAGGCAGGCAAAGGCATGCTTGTGGGAGTGGGAGAGGGCCTGGGCTTGGGGTGTTCAGGACCCCAGCCCCCTACCCGGCCCCGGGGCAGCCCTCCCCCACAGCTGGGTGGTGGTGTGCATAATGCACACGCAGATGGAGCTCTGCAGTGCTAAGATGTAGAACTCACGCAGAAGCCACACTGCCCTCCGGCCACTGACATCCTGAGTGGCTTCCTGTGGGCTGGGCAAAAAAATTCTTTTAAGAATTTAACACCTTCTGGGCAGGAGGCCAGAATCCTGGGAGGATAGCACCCAAGGATTTGTTGGCCTTCGCCGGGTTCGGACTTGCTGACTCTCCCATTGAGAGCAACTGGGGCTCAGGGGTTATCTCTGGTGGGCAGTTGGGGGCTGCCTGTGGCCCCTCCCTCCCTGTGGCATCTGCTGGAGCCATTAAGGGGTCCCTCCTTCTCGCAACGCTGGGTGTCTCTCTAGCGCCCAGCTCAGGTTACTGACCTCCAAGACGCCATACACTGTGCAGACCCCGGGAGGGGCTGAAAGGACGTTTCATGATTAGATGATGATGGACAGTGGGCAGAAGCAGTGGGTGGGAGGGGAACAAAGGACCCCACTGTTGGGGGTAGGTCTGAGGCCATCATATGTGGCCTGCTGGGGGACCACGGCAGGGAGGCGGAAGGGGGCACGGACCGTTTGTTCCTGCCGCAGCTGGTCCAGAGGCAGTCCTAACAAATGGAACACATGGGCCAAGGGACAGGACCTGCCATTGCGATGGAAGCCAGATAGAGGGGCTGCAGGAGGTTGTATTCCTAGTCAAGACGCAGAAGGCAACATGGTGAGGGCTGGGCATCCCTTGCCCTAGACAGTGGATGAATCAGGCCATGCCTCAGCCTCTGCTCACACATCTGTAAAATGGGACTGACAATTCTTCTTTCTTGGGCATGCACTGTGATTAAAGGTGATGCACAGCAAACCCGAGGTGACAATATCAGCCTCTGTGAAGCCCACCATTTGCCAGGCACGCTTCTAAGAGCTTTGCCCATGGTGACCCAAATGACCCCTATCAGAATGTTATGGGAGGATTTCATGTTTATCCCATTTTACAGATCAAGAAAATGAAGCAGAGAAATGGAGAAACCCTCCCAAATCTCAGAGCTAGTGAGTGGGGCCTGGATTTGAACCCAGGTCCATGCCGATGTCTTCGTCCATCATCCTGCCGGCAGCCAGACCCCTTTTCCAGTGTGTCACTAGTGCAGGCTGCTTTTACATTCCTTTCAGGCCCCTGGGATGGTGGCTTTCCTCAGCCACTGGCTCCTGCACAGTCACGCCCCAGTCCCCTGCCGAGCAGGTAAGCTCTGATGCTGGGCGTGCTGGTCTCTCAGACTGCACTCACCCAGGCGGGTGCCCTTTCTCAAGGCCTGGGGAGAGAGGGAGCCATCCTCTCTGCAATCTCCAGAGATTTATGCTGCTTGGCGGGCTGGCCACGCATTATCACATCTCCCTCTGTCTCATTAATCTTCCCCCAGCGCCCGGTTCTCCTGACAGCCAGGAGCTGCAGCCTGCGAGCCAGAGATCCTGTGAGGAACAGGTTGGCGCTCTTCTCTGCAAGAGACCTGGGAGCTGCCCCCAAGGAGGGAGGGGCTGCACCCGCTGCTCGCCCAGGCGCCTCCGGGTGGGAAGCCCTGTGCTGGGGGTGCCTCGGCACCGAGCAGAGGCAGCTGCCCGGGTAGCTGGGCTGTTTGGTCCAACCTCATGCTGGAGACCAGGGGAATCCCTTTCTTCCTGATGGTTTTCTCATGATTTTGTAGGAATTTACGGTGGGCCGGGGCTGCGCCAGGAGATTGCTCTCATTACCCTATTTGTATGTGTCTCCAGGTCCCTTGAGGGACACCCAGCTCATCACCTTTCCTACATGAGGAAACGGTGACCCCAGAGCTGGACGGACAAGGATCCACGTTAGTGAGTGGCACAGTTAGGGCTTTAACCACTGGCCAGTTCCAGGCAGCTCCTCACTGCCATCCATGGCAACACGTGGGACCCCATCTTCAAGCCTTTTTCTACTCAAATGCCAGACAGTTCACCCATTTAGCGTGAGTCACTCAGTGGTTCTCAGAATATTTACAGATACGTGCAACTATCACCTCACTAAATTCTGGAACATTTTCATGGCCCCAGAATCCCCCCAGCCCTTCAGCCATCACCGCAGTGCCCCCATCCCTAAAGCCCTGCACTCTGCTGCCTGTCTCAGTGGTGCACTGCAGTTGGCAGCCAGCCGTCGGCCCCTCAGGTGTCCTGGGTGCTGGTGGTGAGCCACCACTCTGGCATGCCTCGGGTGCCCCTTGCCCGCTGTGCCAGTGAGCCCAGGGCAGGGGCAGTGTGTGTCTCAGCCCTGGGGCTCTGCTTGCTGGCATTCCCCTGGGATTGCCAGGGGGCTGCAGCCCTGGGGCGCGTAAGGCCCAGTGGTGGGGAAGAGGGGTGGATGGGGCTCAGGGCTCAGGACCCGTGCAGTGGGCAGTGACAAAGGGGGCCACGAGGCCTGCGATGTGGCTGAATTGAAGCAGGAGGCATGAGGAGTTGTTGGGGCCTGGAGAGGCGTCAGGAGAGGAAGGATCTGGTGGCCTGAGGACCAGGGCCCCTTTGTGAGCTGGCAAGGACTCTGCAGGAAGCCTGCAGGGACCAGTGTGGGGCTGGGAGGACAGGGGGAGGCGGGGAGCAGGGCAGGCTGGCAGGGGGCAGGACCTGGGAGCCTGAGGACATGCGTGCTCGGAGGGGTGGGGCCTGCCGGAGCCACCAGCCTGACTGTATCGGAAATGGCTTTTCTCCATGTGCCCAGCTCCCAGGCAGGTGACCTAGGTGGAGAGGCTGGCCTGGCCGCAGCCATCATGGTGGCACTGGTGACACTCCGGGGCAGGAACAGGTGCTCCAGCATCTTGTCTGAGCAGAAACCAGAGCGCACATTACAGGTGCCCACCACCAGGCTGGGGCAGGGGACCTGTCCTCGGGCTGCCCCTTGGCGGGACCTGGCTGGTCGGCTCCACCCAGCAGGCTCTGAGCCGCGGCTCTGAGCCAACAAGACGTCTCACCACTGAGAAAATGTGGAGGCTCAGAAATCATCAACCTTTACTTCTGTAGGCCAGGGGGATGTTCCAGGCGACCCCCTGTCGGGTCACTTTCACTCCCTCACACTCCAAACTCTGTGCTTGAGTGGGAAGTGCAGCTTGCCACGTGGGCCCCTTGCCAGGGGTGGCTGGACAGGGACAGGAATGTGCTGTGCTGGGGGCTGTCCGGGCAGGGTACCTGCTCTCTCTTCCCGAGTCATGTCGGCCAGCCCTGTATTTCATGTTCAAATGACTTCTCAACCTCTGCTCATCAGGAGAATTCACCTTAAGGTCCAGATCCTGTCTTCTCATGTCAGAAGATCTGACCACATGGCCCCATGGCCCTCCTGGCAGCCACGGGAGCACATGGTGTGTGGGCACGGCCCCCTGGCACCCCCGTTCCCTCTCGCTGGAGGCCAAGGTCACTCACTAGCATCTTCTCCCACCGGGCCTGCAGCACCCACTCATGTCGCCACTGGCATCAGAGGGCCTGGGAGCTCACGAGTCTCAGGCTTTACTTGAAAGCGTTCAGAGTGGACATTTAACAAGGTTCCTGCCAGCAAGGTGGCGCCTTTGTGGGACACGAAATGGCAGCCCCTCTGGGCACACAGATCACTCAAAGGTGCCTCCTCTGGGCAGATGGGCTCCAAGAAGGTGTGCCTTCCTTGGGCGCCAAGGCAGGCTGCAGGGCGGGGCGAGCGGGGCGGTGGGCAGGGACCCTCTGCTGAACCAGCGGCTAGGCCCCGAGGCTAACTGGAGCAGGGCAGCCGCCAGCGGGCATCTATTCGGCCCCTACAGCTGAGTCTCTGTCTGTGAGCGCCAAGAGACGGGACGGAGCCTGGTTTTTCCCAGCGTTCCAGCGTGGGTCCAGGAGCCGCCGCAGATGCCTCGTATATCCTCTTGCAGGCTGTATTTCCTGCCTGGCGCTGAAGAGCCAAAGGGGGGGTGGGGGTTGGCGGGTAAGGTTTCCTCCGCCCTCCCCCGTCCCGAACCATCCATCAGCCCACAGCTCACCTGTGAAACCCAAGGCTGGGAACCACAGCACTATTCCGTTACAAAATCGAGATTTATCGGAACATGACAGGCCTGCAGGGTTTTTATGACATGCATGGCGCCGATCCCTTCTGTTAACCTGCTTGTCCCCGGTGGGGTGGGGATGTTTTACGACTGCCGACACCACTCCATCTGCTCTGCGCTTGTGGTGTTCTGGCAGTGAGGGCCAAGTGTCCGGCGCTGCCCGGCCCCGAGGGCTGGATTATCACTTCAGCACTTGAGAGCTCAGCCCGCTTTCCCCTGGAGCTCAACCCCCGGGCTCCATGCCCCCCTCCCCGGGCTCTGCTTGGTGTGAATGAAATTCAAATCACACTCTGACAGTGCCATGAATTATCTGTTTTCCAACCTGCCTCCCCAGCTTTCATCTCCATCGCAGAAGCCACGTCAGGGTGTAAAGAGGGGGTTTTCTTCTCATGAAATAATCCATTGACATCTCTACAAAGGCCCCCATGACACCCAAATTGCCTGCGTCTCAGGGAAGAAAGATGCGATTCGGGGACCATTTGGAGCCTCTTAAAAAAGGAGGTCAGTGCCTCCTGGAGGCGGCCAGCAAATTGCCATTACAGTGAGGTGCGGAGGGCTCCAGGCCGTGACCAGGACACTGGGCCAACGCTTTTCACGGTCTAATTAGGAAGTTAAACTGTGTTTTTGTTCAGGGGGGCCCACCAGGAAGCTCGGAGCTGTCGGGCGGGCTGTGGGTTCTGCCTGGTCCAGTCCAGCACACCCCTGCGGGCGTCCGTCCTGGGCGAGGAGCCCGGCGGGGCTCTGTGGCACTAAGTGACCCGCTTGCCCGTGCTGACTTTGTGAGCTCCCCACTCTCAGTGCGGACCTGACTCTGGGGCTGGAAAGCCAAGAGATGTTTGGGGTCCTGAAGAGGAGATTGAAACTCATGGGTGGGGACGAAGGGAGGCTCCCCTGAACTTTGCTTCCCACTGGGAAGGGTCCTGGCCAGTGTGCGTCCACTGCAGTCAGAATGGGAGGACAGGGAGCAGGAATGACAGTGGCCGTCGTTCTGGGTGGCCCCCTACATCTGGGCCCTAGCCCGGCTGTTTCCAGAAGGCTTGCAAAGAAGGCACTTTGTGATTTCAGTCTGGCTGATGCAGCAGTTAAGCCACTAACTCGCCCGCGTAATGAAGACGGTCGGGGCAGGGCTGGGGCGGGAACACCGCTGATGCCAAACTCATGTTCCCAAGTGGAAATAGCTCAGGCCTGCTAACAGCTGGATGGTACCCTCGGGCCCTGGCCTTGCTGCCGTGTTGTATGTTGGGTTAATGACATCTGCTCACCGGAATTTAAGTCTCCAACGAGGGTTGATGTATAAATGAATGTAGAGTGTAGCAGGCAGTCAGTGGCTGCTCATGGGCTCCAGTGTGTTGTGAGCCCTAGAGACAAGGGACCTGGCTCTGGATCCCCGCTTCGGCTCTCAGCAGCCGAGCGGTCTCAGGCAGGTCTTGCAACCCTTGGCACTCTGATTCCACGTGTGTAAACGGGCGACGCTGACAGTACCCGAGCCCCAGGGCAGCTAGGCGGCCGGAGCCCTGGCCGTGACATGCTGAGGAAGGTGCATGTCAGGCTCCTAGTGAGGGCTCCTACGTGTCTGCCCTGTTGAGGAGGTGGCTCTTCCCAGGTCTCCGGCCACTCCCAGCCCCACCGGGAGGCCCCAGGGCAGGTATGGGCCTTCCCTGGACCTGCCCGTCCAGGTTTGCAGGTGCTCCTGTGTCCCAGGCCCCGGCCACTAGCTTGTACCACAGCTACGGCATGCGGGGGGTGGGGAGGGCCGAGCCTGACCGAGCAGCCAGGGAGGCGGCACTGTTTGTTGGCCTTGGAAGGCCCAAGTATTTTTATTTGCAAATGAGAAATAAGAAACATTCGCACAGGCTAGATCAGCATGATTTCATCCTCAGTGCCCCCTCCAGCTCCCCACGGGGAGCCCGGCAGGACACGGCCGCCTGCAGGAGTTTGGATGACTGCACGGCCGTGACCTGGGCTAAGACTGAGCGAGGGTGTGCTGGGGTGACTGCTGGAGAGGCGTCGGCTCTGCCTGCCTGCTCCCCGTGGGCCCCATAGCTGGGGGCAGAGCAGGGGTCCGGGCTGGGGCTGGCCTCACACCCCACATGCCCCCAGGACAGGAGTCGTGTGCAGGGGAGCTCACGTGGAGGGTGTCTGTGGCGTGGCAGGAATGATCGCAGCTCACCTGCACGGGGCGCTGCTTGCACACAGCCTACTGTGAGTACTTCATCGAGGGAGGTATTAATAGTGTGCAGTGCAAGCCACTCCGTGAGACACAGGGTGATTCTTACAGAGCTAAATATACCCGCACCATTCTGTCTGGCTACCACACTCCTGGGCGTTTACCCAGAGGAGTTGAAAACCACGTCCACACAGAAATCTGCACAGGAATATTTATAGCAGTTTTAGTCATTGGCAAAACTTGGAAGCAACTGAAATGTCCTTCAGTAGGTGGTGGACAAGTTGTGGGCCATCCACACAATGAATATTATTCAGCAGTAAAAGGAAATGAGCTGTCAAGCCATGAAGAGACGTGGAGGAGCCTTCACTGCACGTCACTGGAGAGAAGGCTCCATGCCGTAGATTCCAACTCTGTGACCCTGGAGCAGGCAGCAGCATGGACACCATCTGAGGCTGGGTCAGGAGGTGGAGGTTTAAGGAACCCCAGGATGGGCTGGCCACAGCCGCCTGAACCTGACGATTTCCTGCCCAGACCTCAGATGGAATCCTGGGGGGCCGCGTCCACAGAGCAGATGCACCTTACCTCCCCGCGGGGTGACCAAGAGCTCCCCATGGGCTTTTATTAGAAACAATTGGAGGACCTAGATGCTCCAGAAACGTTTTGAGTTGCACATTTTTCACATTCCTCCTCAACCTGGCATGGCTGGGACACTGTCATTAAAAAAATAATAATAATAAATCTGGTATTTGCAAAAAAAAAAAAAATCATAGCCTTCCTTTCCTTGACTCATTTCCTGTGGTGTTTCCCGGGCCTAATCGAAGCCTGCCAGGCTGCGGGCAGAGGAAGCCAGACTCCCCTGCATCAGGGCAAAGTTCAGCGTGGAGAATGGTGTTTTTGTTCAGAGGCGAGGGAAGAGGTGATGGAGAGGGGGCTTCCCCCACCGCAACCAAAAAGCAGAATGAGGGGCCAGAAGGGAAACATCCTAATATGGAGCATTTGACTCAGCCTCGAGTCAGGAGAAGGCCTGCAGTGGACAGTGCCTGCACGGGGCACCTTCACGTGGCGTCTGCAGCCCTCCTCCTGGGCTCTGCAAGGACCGCCGACACTCAGGGAGAAGTGACTGTCCTCGGAGATGCTCCTCTGGGGGCAGAGGAGCAAGATGCTCACCCCGTGAGTGACTCTCCATGAAGCCCACCACCAGGCACTCTGGCGGGGAAGAAACATTTAAGGAATGCCCACCTACCCTGGGGGGTGACGAAATGGGCCCACAAGCATCTGTGCTGGCCTCCTGCGTCAGCGGTGATAGTCACGGCAACCTTGTGTCGGGTGTTGACTGTGCAACAGGCGCTTGACAGACATTCCCTCATTTTATCCTCAAAACAACCTCCTAAGGTGGAAAACATGGCTGCTGCTGCCATTTGACAGAGGAAGGGCTCAGAGAAATGGAGCATCTGATCAGGAAATGTCACACAGCCTTGAGGGAAGGCACACGGCCAGGCTGGTGTTGAGGGGACGGCTGGCAGGAGGGAGGTCTTGCCATGGAAGTCACTGGGATGCTTGGCAAATGTTGACAAACAGGCACTGCCTTTGAAAAGAGAGACACTGGCTTTAAACACATGGAGTTAAAGTATTAAAACCAGCTGCTGCTGAGCTCTTCTAAGCAAGTCATCCCTTACACACTCTGGCAAACAGTGGAAAACACCTACCTCTCCTGTGCCCCAGCATATATACCCACCAGAAGTGAGTCCACACGCCTCATGTGGGAGAAGAAGGGCCATAGCAGCTTTATGCATAATGGCCCCACACCATAATGCACCAGCTGTGCATGAGCTACAGCATGAACAAGTGCGTTGACGTAGACTCGTACCATGGACTGGAGTCCCAGCAATAAAAAAGAGCAGAAGCCCACTGCTCACTCCTGAAATGAATCCACAGGCCAGTGATGAGCGTGGAGAGTGATTTTACAAGGGTCCACAGTGTGGGTTCCACTCAAGTGACATCCCGGAGCAGGCAGTGCTTGTCTAGGGTGATAGAGGTCAGGGGAGTGGCGACCACTGTGGAGATGCACAGAGAACCTGGGGTGCTGGCTGTAACCTCTCTCTGGACATGGGTGCTGACTATGCTGGGGTCTACTTAACATAAAATTTCATTAGGCTGTACACTTAACAACTGTACACTTTACTGTGTATTTATAATGCTTCCATTAAAATAAAGGAAAAAGCATGGACATTTCTCTCAACTGATGTATAAACTGGCTGAGGTGATTGGTGTACTCCAGGGGGTTCAAAAAAGGGCTGAATCAGTAGAGATGGGGTGGGGCAGGAAGGTGACACTGAAGCCTAAGTTGGACCATTTTAGAGCCTCTTCAGACCCACGTTGGTTCACGAGGGAATCTCTGCCTTTGTGTGTTATTTCCAAGGTCCACATCATTGTGTGCATGTACATGAATCTCTCTCTGTCTCTCTCCCTCCATGTGTGTCTGATTTGAAGTTTTATATACTTGCACTAAATATAAGAATCTTAATCTAAAATTTTGTTGGCATTGTTACCATCCATGGTCTGAGATCATGAGGCAGTCGCTCCACAGGTCACCTTTTCCCTGGACATTTAGATGTCCCCGTGGTCTCTGACCCTGCTGGTGTATATTTAGACAGAGGGCAGAAAGGTGAGCTTGCACCTGGCGTGCGGGGCAGTCTGTGAAGGCAGCCACGGGACGCTGTCACTTTGACATTCCCAGTGCAGGTGAGCAGCCAGAGCATGTGGAGGGGGGCTGAGCACCCCGCCTCCCGGAAGTCACTCTTCCCAGTGGGCTATCTCAGGAGTCCTTTGTAAAATATGCTAAAACAGAACATGACCCCTAGAAGGGTTGGGGATTGTGGATCGGTTTTGTCAGCCTTGAAAAGATCATTCCCTAACTGTTCAGAGCAAGGCAGACAAGAAATTAAAAACTGTCAAGTGTGGGGCGTATTGGGTAAGGTAATAAGAGAAGATTGCCTTTATCTTTTTTTCTTCTTCTCACTGAATTAAGGTTCTGAGCATATCTAAACTTCAGATCAATTCTTTAGTTAAGATGGTCATTACTGCAGAGTCTACGCCAAGCTCATGTCATCCCACTTGGGCTGGAAAAAAATCACTCCGCTGAACTGAATGCTCTGGCTGGTAAAGTCACCACATGGAACCCATAGGGGTGATTCATTTCCAGTCAGTGAAATCGAAGCTTACCAAGTCAAGAAACATGCAGTGAGAAGCTATTATGTTCCATGCCCTGTGGTAACGGGGCATGGATGACAATGACACAGCCCATGACCTCGAGGAACTCTGGGTGTCATATCTCAGTCACCCAGCCTTTCCCCCCAGAAAGGAGAGGCGGCCAGCTCTCAGTGCAGGAGGGGGATTGGGTCATTCCTCTGAGTCATGATCACAAACGTCCGTCCCTTTGTGCTACGTATCATGGAAGGAGCCAGTCAGTGTTTCTGGTTGTCATCTGGTCCTAAGTTCGAACACATGAACCTGTAAATGGATGTCATGTCAGTGAATGGCTATCATTGAAAAGGCTGGAATTCATACACATCATTCGGGGAAAGTGTCAGAGACAAGCCGGGTTACTCTTTCCTTTGTAACCTGGTCTGCCTGAATTATGGGAACTATAGAATCACGTTGCATTTATTAATACGCAAAACTCTTTTCAACTGCGTGGCAAAACCCTGGAAAGCCAATACTGTGGTTCGATTGGCTCCGGATCTGCAGTGCCTGGCCCCTCGTGGACACTTAATAAGTATTTGGGGAAAGAGTTCATGAACAAATGAGTGTGTGTCAGTGACCGAATGTACCTGGGAAAACTAGCCCTTCTAAGATTTGTTTTCTCATCTGGAAATTGGGGCTGATATGATGGCACTACCCCATCGGGTCCTCGTGAGGGTCAGCTGCGGTAAGGCAGCGGATAAGCTGAGCACATGGCTTGGGGACACTTAGGAAGTGCTCGGTAAGGGGGTCGGGTGACGGTGGTGATGGCAGTAATAGCCACAATCCTGGAGGAAGAGGATGGGGAGGAACTTACTCTGGAAGACCACCAGCCAGCTGGTGCTGGGGTTGAAATTCTGTGTCTAGCCCAAACTCCGGAGCCATTTCTCTGGAACATAAGACAAACGAGGGGCCAAAGACTCTGCCTTGAAACTCCATGTGAACTCACCCCAGCGGGCTGGGGTCAAACTCTGGGCAGTGGATCGGCTCATTAAACAAATGACCTAATTTAGTACTTAAGACACCTAGAATTTACTATACTAATTTGTCAAGTCTTCCAGACCGACCAAACCACGAACGGTTAGCCTGGTAGGTTTTAATGGAGTTACAGATAAAATTCAGACTGACTACCCAGAGGTTCAGCTAAAGCAGAGCGGACAATTTAGTCTATGGGACGCTGAGGAGACTTTTATGGGCTGGCATAAATCTTTCGAGTAACTCTTTCATCCTGTGCTTTCCATTTTTAGCACCTCTCAAGGAGAATGGTTTATGGGACGGGAAGCTGGAGGTAGGAAGCAGGAAGTGGGGAGGCTCTATTTTGGATGTGGCCCCTGATAAGCATGTTCAGGCTCGGCATCCTTGGTGAGCCGCCGTGGGAAGGGGTTGTGCCCCTTGCCGGCTGGCGGCAGGGGCCGAATGAGTGCAGTGCATTTGTCCGTCATCCGGCATTAAGCGTAGGCTAACAGATCCAGAAAAATATGACTGAGGGATGGTGGCCATGGAAATCTGTTCTTTCAATTAACTCTTAAAGTCTGAACCTCTAATTACACCTCCTGCATGACCGAGGCCATCCATGTTTGTCATTCTTTGGCAGAGCATGCAGAAAGGACTTGGACCTCGTCCGTTTTACTGTCCCAAGAAGGACAGTGGAAGCCCTTCCTAAAGGCGCGTCCTTGGGGCGCTTTCACCCGTCAGATCATCTGGACAGCTGTCTGTTTACGTGGTGAGAATCGCAAAGCTTCCCATTTCAGGACCCATCTGGTTCTTACATCAGGCTCAGCCGTAATATTAAGGAGCAGGCCGAAACACACCAGGGAGACGCGAGAACTTAGGAACGAGCGTGTTTATATTGTATTTGCATTAATGCTTCCTAGAGTTTATTTTCAAAGCGAAGACAGAACAATGCATAGTAGGCTATTAAACCCACACATAATCCGTTTAAAGTTAGGGGCACGCTCCGGAGCCCATTTCTCTCCTCCTGTTTTGAAGGGTCCACTTGAAGAGGGGGCCGGGGCCGGGGGAGGGACAGCGGTGCGCCCTGCTCGGGGCTCGGCCGGCCCCCGAGGCCGCTGCTGCTGGTCATATGGAATGGATTAGGGCTTCTCTCACACTGTCAACTTGGGTGTTCTGCGCACAGCCTGTTTTCGCTGGGGCCTTGGCTTTGCTTTTTATAACGGCAGGAAGTGCCCCTCTCGGACCACATGTGAAATCGTGTGGGAACGGTTGGGAGGGGGTGGGGGGCTGGAGAGGAGGGTGAGTGGGGCGTGGAGATGAACAGGCCTCCCCTGAAATACACGGCGGTGGGGAGGGGATGCGCGCTGGCTAATTTAACTTTATGGGGCCTGGGCGGCAGGAGGCTGGGGAGGTGGAGGCTTCCTTGATGAAGCCCGCCTGTCCCTAATAGATCTGCCCCTAATATTTCACAATACCGCCTAGAATGGTGGAGCGACCATTAAAGCATGAGGGATCGCAGCTGCTGTTTAATTTGTTCTAAATTTCCTGCCGGCCTCACCAGACGTGTACAGGAAATGGGCGGTAAATGTTTAATAGGTCAAACCTAACCAGACAATTAACAGGTGCTGCCATTTAGAAAATCCCAAATTGTGTATGTGCATGTCCAGGACTGAATCGAGCCCCCTCCCCCCCCACCCCGTTTACTCTTTTTGCATAAAGGCTGGCTGTGATGTCACGGGGTGGGGTCCCACAGCCGGGCTTCATAGAATCAGTCTTGAGAGTGGAGCCCACTCCCTTCACTGTGGCCAGCCTTGCCCTTCCACGTCCACCAACACGGGCACCCTGAGCGTGGTTCTCAGCAGCAGGTGGGTGCCTGGAGCCCAGACCCCAGGCGTGCCTGGGAGCCAGGAGTGTCCAGGTTCACAGACAAGGACGTGCTCACCTGCGGCTGCTTCACCCGCTTGTCCTCTCAAGTGGGGACGGGCCGGACAGAGAACAAAGGGTGCAGAGGCCCTTCTAAGGTGTCAGAGCACCCAGAGGGGACCCAGTGTCCATCTGAGCTGGAGATAGGGTGACAGGGAGGGTGTGTGTGTGCTGTGTACCTAAGGGGTGAGGCAGGGGACCTGGGCTCCCCAGGCCTGTACTTGCAGTGGTGGGGGGCCCCTGCAGCTCTCTGGTGATCTTCTGGACCCCGGGTTCTGCCACAGCGCCGCCAGATCCATTCCTCCAACTCTAGGGGGCCAGTGTAGTGTCACCTCCTCTTTCACAGAGGAGACTGGGGCACCAACAGACTCAGAACCTTGCCCAGGGCCACAAGCTAGCTGGTTCTGGAGCTGGGATTTGAGCCTGCCTTGGACCAAGTCACCTACGGACATGTCAGAAGACAAACCCCAGGACCCCACAGCTGGCACCGGCCTGTGAAGATTCTGATACGATTTCCCTTGAGCTTCCCTCTATGGAATATTTTTTCTTACAAAAATCAGCATTATGCTCTCTCTGTAGTTACAAAGCTTTGTAACCTTGAACTTATAATCACTGTTATGTGGGGACTTCTTCCTGGTCACTTGCAAAAATGTGTTTTCTAAAGGGCAGCAAATATCCCATCCAATACATACGTCTCACCGGAATCAGTCCCTTCTTTTTGACACTGAGGCTATTTGGGTTTCTCTTATTTATAAACCCCTCTGGAATGTGTATCCTGATCATTTCAGTGCCTTTTATAGTTAGAGCGAAGGAAGGGCGGGCATAAACATCCTCACGTGGAGGCCGGAGCGTGGAGAAGGCGGGAGAGGCCGGGCAGCGTGGTCTCCAGCCTGCTCAGGAAGGCGGTGGAGGCCACTGGCCGCTGCGGTGGGCTCAGCAGAGAGGGCTGAGGGCCGGATTGGGGTCTCTCCTGAGCATTATCGATTCCACCCTGGGCAACCCCATCGAATGATTAACTGGTCACGATTATCCTCAGAAAGGAGGGCCGGGCCAACGGGCAGTGGTCAGGGCTGCACAGAAGCAGGGAGAAAGGGCAGGGCGGGACTGAGGGTGGCTGGCCGGCAAGCCCCGGTGCACGGCGCCTCAGACTGTTTGCAGACCTGGTTGGCTCCTAAAACTGTGCCTATCACTGTGGCTAAGAAAGGAGTCAAATCCAGTATGCCCTCAGCCACCCTGGCTACTCAAAGCATGGCCCTTAACCTCAGCACCAACATCACACCGGCTCTTGTTAGAAAGGCGGGTCTCTTGATGCGCAGGACCCGGACCTGCGTTTCCGTTCAGCCCCTGAGGCCTGTGTGCCTAGTGTCTTCAGGTACAAAGCCCGTCAGTAGACATGCAGGAAAGAACCTCAGCCTGGCAGCTCAGCAGGGGTATTTTGCTCTCCCATGAAAGAATCCACAGACAATTGCAGCTCAAGCCAGTCTTTCCAACGCCTGCTGGATGACCTGGAAACTCAAGGCATTTAAGCAAAGGGTTTTGCATTTCTGGTAGTGAGGACAGTCCCTTGTGAGGGTCTCAGACAGTCTGGCAGTTACCTGACTTGTCCACACCACCGATGGGTTTACTGACAATCTCACAATGAGAGGTCGCCTTCACATATCTTGGTTTGCTTGGCAGTATAAAATTCAGAGCTGGAAGTATGGAGCTAGCCACTCCAGCGTGCCCGGGATCGAGAGGCTTCCTGAGACATGGGGCTTTCAGTGATAAGACCAGGAAAGTTTTCAGCAAACTGGGATGATGGTCACCCAGCTGGAATGCATGTTCGAGGTACCCCGTCTGAGGCTCTCCTCTTACAGAGGAAGTCTCTGAAGATGCCCAGGACTCCCCAGAAGTTTGCACAGCTGATCAGAGTCTGATTGAACATGCCCCCGGCCCCCGTAGCCCCCTGACCCCCATGCACCATGCCTCAGCAAACCCATGCAAATATCTGGATGGAAATTATTGCACTGGCTACTAGGAGACCCTCAGGTCCCTTTCTGCCTGGTATTTACCTGCATGAAGTTCATGTCTACCAGAGTTCGAAAGGTGGCTTAAAAACAACATCTGAAAAGTCTTCTAATAGTCCATGACTAATGGGCTGGACTCAGCTATCCAGTAAATCGTCTGCTCTTGGAGCAGTTACAGTGACGATCCTCAGACCCCCTTATCAGCACTTGATGCTCGTGTAAACCAGCTCTCATTAATGACAGGATGCGATTGGTGACGCTACGCAGGCCTGCGCCTGCTGCCCTCATCCTACTCTGAAGTCAGCTGCTAATAGCGGTGCTGACTACCGACATAAAGACAGGTGATGGGTTATATAGACATGTCTAATTTCAAGCAGTTGATGTCAGTTGTCATTTCTGCCAGAAGGCTTCTGCTGTTCTTGGTCATGGCAGAGTGGGCCTCACGGGTTTGACTGGTAGCCCTGGGGCATGGCTACATCCCTACCTGAGAGATTTTAATGCCCTACAGCAGAAGATGTTGATGGGATTGGGGACTGAATCAGCCTGTAGATGTGTTTAAATTTAAAAACCTGTTTCATAACACTTAATAGTAGGATATTTTCTTTAAAACCTTGATCTCCAGCTCTTCCTGACAAGTTGGAAGATCCCCCTACAGCTGGATATTCCACATGCCACCAGTTGGCTGGACATGGATAGTGGCTGTTCCCTTTGGGTGAGGCTGTTCATTGCGCCCCAGTCTCCACCACTCTCTATCACCCCACACCTGGCCCACTTTGTTTATTTACATCCCATGTCTGGCTTCTGTGCACATTTGAATCTGTGAGCCAGTGACAGAGTCTCATTTGATTTTTAAACATCTTTAAAAGGAGAAAAGAGATGGATTTAGAGGGTCCGGGAAGTGTAGGAAGGGCTCCTGCTTGGAGGTCAAGGGCCCTGCATGTGCTTGGGCTCTGCGGCCTCTGGCCCAGCTGTGCGGAGGGAGAGTGGGCCGCGTGATGCTGTACTCATGCCTGAGCCCCCAGATGCCATCCGCTCCACAGCCCCAACCTCTCTGCGGTGCCCCTTGGGTTTCCTGCCCCCCTGCCTCCTTCCCAGGGTGGGAAAATGAGGGGAGAAAAGCTAATTTGAAAGTTTCTGGATCTGGTGGTGCCTGGACGCAGGACAAGCTGCCCAGCTTTCCTGGGCCTCAGTTTACAGAGAAGGTGGGTGGGGGTGTGCAGGTGATCTCCGAGGATGCTTTTCTTTCTGACAGTCTGAGCATCTGCAGGTGCCTGTCACACATCCTGGTGACATGGCCAGTGTCCCCACAGCCTGGGAAGAGTTGAGGGTTCAACGTGGCATGGGGGAGCGGGAGGGCAGGAAGGGGTGGGGGCTGGCATACTCTCGCTGGCATTGCAGCCCCAGCTCCCCACCTCCGAGCTGGGTGACCTCAGGTAAGCGTCTTCACCTCTCTTTATCCAGTTTCTTTATCTGTCAAACTGGTACAACAATATTCATCTTGGAAGAGTTCTTGTTGAACTAAGTACTATCGTGAATGTAAAGGACTTAGAGCCTCGCACCAGCACTCACAAAATGCAGGTGTGGCCACGTAAGTGCGGGGTCCCAAGGCAAACAAAGCCCCCTCAGGCTCCGCTTGCTGCTCCTTGGCACCGGCCGCTTCCCCTGATGTGCTGGTGGCCGGGCCTCCCAGGTGTGGGGGGTCCACAGCGGCCAGCAGAGCTCACGGACCAGGAGGCCCTCACCGTTCCAGGTCCCAGCACTGAAAGTGATGCCGGACCAGAGGGCCTTGCGCAGGGCTTCCAGGTGCCTGGGAGGGGGGTGCACCCCCACCCCATGAGTGTGGCTGGGCCTGACCCGGTTCTCCAGGGGTCTCCTCCACCTTCTCCTGCACTGCCTCCACCCCACTGGGTACGTGGCCAGCTGTTGGGGTCAGGCTGCCAATGCTGGACTCACACAGAGAGCAGCCCCCAACAGCAGCACCTCTGTTCTTCCCTTTGGAGTCAATGGGGCTCTGTGTGCAGCTGAAAATGCACGCAGTGTGGGGTGGGTGGGCTGGCTCCGGGCACTGTGGCCGGACCAAGGGCGGAGGTGCCAGGAGTCTCACTGGAGAGCCGGTGGACAGCAGCCTTCACATGCAATTTCTCTGATGTGAGAGGTTTGGAAAGGCTTCGGATAACCCTCTGACACCCTGGACTCAGACTCCGGCTCCACCTGGAACTGTGGCCCGCCTGGCCCAGGGGCACTTCTTAGCTTGCGGAGCATCTTGGGCAAGCTCACCCCGACTCGCTCCAGACCCAGCTGGCAGAGCCCCGGGACCTTTCCACGCCTTTGGGTTCTGGAGGGACTTGCAAGCTGCCACTAATTGGATTTGACTTTGGACGGCTTCCTGTGGACCTGGAGGATTGCAAAGGGCCACCTGGCCTGGGGTTGGCGAGAAGCCTAAACTTTTGCAAGGCCGAGAGGTTGGGCATGCAAAGAGTCCAGTGCTCTTACCTTCTGAGGGTTGTGTGGCTTGGGGAGCAAGGAGAAAGAAGCCGAGGTACCTTGTTGCTCCAGAACAGGCATCTGGCAAATGCCATTGCGTCAGGCAGGGCGGGCGCGGCGACTGGAGGAAAGGCCACTTGTCCCTCGGCTGGAAGCTGAGCTGGGTACACACCTGCAACCTGTCTGCATGTGAGCCACATGCTTCTCCTTCCTATGTATGTAGCAGGAGAGGAGAGATGGACAGAGAGGCTGTGGATGGATACAGAGCACAAAGCCCCAAAGAGCACAAGAGTGTAAAATGCATCCACCCAGCAAACGTTTCTGGATCATCTCAGTTACGCAAAAAACTGCTGTGTTAGATAGGCGGCAGGAAGTGTCCCTCCTTCCAGGGCTGCAGGATTGCAGGAATGCAGAACAGGATACTGGACAGGCGGGCTTCAGGCGCAGATCTGAGTGGGAGTCCTGCACCTGCCATTTACTCTGTGGGAACTGAGACAGGCCCCGTGCCCTCTCGAACCCCAGTTTCTTCCTCTTGGAGGTGTCCTGAGGGTCCGAGGAGCTGGGACGCGTGGAGCCTTCAGCAGGGGTGAGCCCTCAGGAAGTAGCAGTGGCCGTGGGAGCCATGACGGCTGCCTGGCGGGGATGTGACACGCGTGTGTGTGCCTCTGTGTGAATCCTGGGGTTGTCTGGAGCAGACGCAGATGCTGTGTCCTCACATCGCCTTGTTCTCACCGTCAACACTGCGCTCCTCACGGTGCGGTGACTGCTGGGCCCCACACTGGCCCAGGGGCGTCCACACGCACACCCACAGCCCGCTCTCCCCCTGCCCCCTGCTGCTGTCTTTTCCAGCGTGCTGTACGACTTACTTCCTCTCTGTTTATTATCATCTCTGCCACCAGAGTGCCAGCTCCAGGAGAGCAGGGGACTTGTCATTTCTGATTGCTGATTTATGCCCAGTGCGCAGATACGTTCTCTGTGTCTAAACGCCAACAGCACCTGACACAGAGTAGCTGCTCAAGAAACACTGTGGCGGGATTAACAAATAACTTACCAATACTTTGCGAAGTTACTGAGCAGATGAAAGCGGAGGTGGGAAGGCCCACTGAGAGAGAACCCCACGCACACAGAGGACAGGCACCCCTGGAGTCAGCCCAACATGAGTCCCTGGCCTGTCCCTCCACTTCACATCTGCAGGGTTTGCAGGGCACTTAATTTCCCTCAGTCTCGGCTAGCACATAAGAAGGGGAACGACAACAGGGCCTATCTGGTGAGATGCAGGGGAGTCCATTGAGATGATGGTGTGAATTGCTCTGCACTCGACTCATGGGCTATGTGACCACAACTGTTGTTTGGACCATGGTGTCCACTGCTGCTAGGCTGCGGGGGACAGCCGTGTGCTTCTTGGCATCAGCTGTCTTGTTCTGCTGTTATGCCCCGCATGATGCCCCATGTTGCTGCCTGCCTTGGCAGTCAGGGTGGGAGCGTCCTTCACATCAGTGCTGAGAAACAGCCTGTGGAGTATTTAGTCTGCTGCTTACGCTGCGGGCAATGTGGCTTCCTTCATTCCTCTGCAGCAAGTGTTCCCGTGACCCACCTCTGCCCCTCTGCCCCCAGGGTTGCCCACCGAAATGCAGCCCCAGCTGCAATGTCTTCCTAGGGAATGCCGGGCACATGGAGGGACACGCTCTGGCCTGAGTTCAAATCCGTGGAGTGTGGAATCGCCCTGCCCAGGCACATATTCACAGAGCACCTACTCGTTGCGATGTGGCTTGGCCCACTCTACCCACTGCCCTCCGGTCTAGGATGCCTGGAGGAACCCCTGCCCTCTACCTGGCCGCATCTGGGACTCATTGGTGCTGCCACGACAGTTTGTTTACATGTAATTTCTGGCTAAGACTTGAAAGTTGAACTACCGCTCCATTCTCTAAACAGCCACTACTGTTGTACAAAAAGCAGGGCATCTCCCAGCTTGGATGTCGGACCAAAATATCTATTCCCAGCGCACCTCGTGAGAGAAATCAAAGGGGCTTGTTTACTCCCAAATGAAAACTTGCGAAGTTCAGAACCCCGCGGGACTGGCTGTTTCTCCGCGAGGCACATGCGGGCTGAGGAGCGGCGTAAGCCCGCAGACTTGTTTACGGAGACCGCCCTTGCTGGCTGGGAGTCAGACATCCTGAGACCCTCGGGCAGGCGTGGCGGGCCTCTGGCCGGGGAGCAGGGCTGTGCCTGGGAGGTGAGGGTTGGCGGCCTCCCCCGCGGCCCACCCCGCCGTCAGGACCTCTCCGTTTCCTGGCCCTTCTCTCTCTTCCCTCCCAGAGAAGGTGCCCAGGCCGGGCGGGTTATGAAAGAAAGTCTCCTTTGTTTCTCCTGAAAATGTTTTCCTTAGAAAGGGGATTCTCCTGTGTGCATCGTCCTGACCTCACGAAGCCCTGGTCATCGGGTTTCAGGACCGGGATTTGGACAGCTGCACACGCTGATTTGATCAGGTATCTGAGCAGGGCCGCGGCCCGCCTGGCCCAGGGGGGCCCCGGTGCACTCTGCTGCAGGCGCAGGCCCTGCGCGGTGCCCGCCCCTTTGCGCCAGCTGTCCGTCAGAGCAGGGCCTGCGGCCTGTGGTGGGTGGGGGGACTGGGAAGTGGGCCCTGCTTATCATGTGTCTGGTTGTGCCTCCAAGGTGTGTGGAGATGGCTGGGGGGAGGGACTGGTGGCTGTTGGGCTTCCAGTCCCCCTTCCCGGGGGCAGTGGGGTCCATAGGACTTCCGTCCAACACAGCTCTTGAGGCTGGTGGGTGGCGAGTTGTGGGAAGGCCCAGCAAATAATGTACAGTTGTTTCCAAAATGAGGCCCCTCAATACCACTGCTTCCTGCAGGCTGTGGGTGCTGGCTTCTGTCCACACAGAGTCAGCCTGACATCTAGCCTGTAAGCTGGGGGTTGGGGGGGACTCCTAGGATGGCCATAAACAAAGGGCCACAAACAGGTCTTCTAACAACAGAAACTTGTAGGTCTGGAGACCTGAAGTGTGCAGTCAAATGTCAAATGGAGGGCAGGGCCGCACTCCTTGCCAGATCCCTAGGGGTGGGCCCCACTCTGTCGCCCCCCCACCCCCCGTCTGGAGTTGCCTGCCATCCTTGGCTTGCCACTGCATCACTCCCATCTCTGCCTCTGTGGTCACACATGTGTCTTCCCTCTGTGTACGCTGGCATCCAAATTTCTTCTTTATTAGGATGCCAGTCACTGGATGAGAGCCACCCTAATCCAGCCTGACCTCATCTTAAATCAACTCTATCTGCAAAGACCCTGTTTCCAAATAAGATCATGTAGACAGGTCCTAGGGGTCAAGCCTTGAGCACCCCCTCTGGGGGGACACAGTTCACCCCAGTGCAGAGCTGCTCTCCACAAGGGCCCTTTTTGCTTTGATGTCTCAGTGTCTCATCTGTAAAATGGGGTAATAGTCTCCCCTTCCTCATTGGGTGATGCGCGACTCCATTGCTTCAGAGCTGTGCTTGATACACCGCAGAAAGGGGTACCAAGGGTGTATAAGGATGTATATGCTCTTACTATTATCGGCCACAGGGCTCCAAAAACACTGTGGAAGGAAGAGGATCAGAGTCAAACTCATGTCATACATTTCCAGGGCCTCTGCTCGCCGCTAGAATAAAACCTGAGTTGCCCCCAGGCTTCCCCCTGCTCAGCAGGCCCTGGCCCTTCCTCCTAGTGTCACATGTGCCTCGGGACTTTCTCCTGGGCCGGTCGCTGGTCCCACCGCCGGGCATGCCCTTCCCCAGCTCTCTGACCGACGGGCATCTTCTCCCCGCCAGGCTGTCTCTTGCTGGGTGACGCTCCGGCACAGCGCTTGCCGTGAGGTGCTATGCTCACGATTTGGTGTCTTCACTGCGCTCACACAGCCATTGGGTTGCATCGGCCAGTGTTTGCTATTATCTGAACGCATCTAGAACATAAACCCCATGCGGGCGGGAGCTGGCTAAGCTCTCCTTCTCAGGGTGGGCCTGGCACCCGGAGGCACTCAGGGTCCTGAGCAGATGACTGCGTGGATCCGCTGAGCCCCTTCCAACGGTGTGCCGTCTTGTTGGGGGCCCACCAGAAAGAGCAGATGCGTGGAAGAGCCCAGTTAGGCTCACCCAGCCTCACGCTTCCCTGTTCTATTTGTTTCCATTGAAGTTCTTATTTTGGAAAACATTGGGGCCTACTTGTGCCAAAATTGCCAGATATCACAGTAAACTCATGCATTTCCATCACCTGGAGTCACCTGTTGGCAGCATTTGGCTGTATTCATTCTCTCCCTCCTTCTCTCATCATCATCCTCGTGATAATTTCTTGTCTCTTTACTTTTGCTTGATTTTCTGAAAGTAACTTGTGAGATGTGCTGCTTTCTACCCGAGCGCGTCTCCTGGAACAGGGGCCTTCCCCACAGCGTGCTGGCCCCGCGGCCCCGCTGATGGCTTGCGCCGAGAACTCGGCATGCGCCCAGGGCTGGGTCCATGGCAGCTCCTCAGCCCGGCCTGCACCCTGGCGCCCCACCAGCAGCCGCACACGTCTCATTAGTCTCCTTGAACCCGGAGGATTCCTCAGCCTGTCTTTGTCTTCTATTTCATTGACGTTTGGCGAGAGCGCAGACCACGCTTTGCTGGCTTGCCCCTCTATTTGAGCTTGTCTGACAGGATGTAACCGATCTTAGGCATTTTTGGAAATCCAGGGTTTTTAGCAATGAGGGAATTTTCCATTATAAAAAAAGACCTCACCTTTCAAAACAGTAATAAACTGAACAACCTTGAGCCCAAATGCCACATGGCATGTTATGCAGTGTCCGCTCCACAGCCTCCAGTTTCGGGGACTTGAAGTGTGTCGTGGCGAGAGGGTGCTGCCCCCGCTCACTGTGTGACCGTCACTGCTGTGGGCCTCAGAGGACAGTAACAGAGAAGGGCTTGGACACCAGTATGTTTCCCAAGCGGCGGAGCCCAGAAAACATGATTCTTTCCCTCCAAATACATAAAAGACTGTAAATAAATCCTTCTGTTGCCAGAGGAGCCAAAGGAGGACAGCCCCTGAAGGGGGGCAGCTGGTGCATGGCCTGGGCCTGTGCGATAGCGGAAGGAGCTGGTGATAAGGGGGCACTGCCCAGAGGTGGCCCTGGAGCCCGTCCGCGCGGGGCCTAGTGCGGTGACATTTGTCAAGAACTCAGGTGCTGACAGCTCTCCGCACTGGGAGCGGCAACCTCAGACAGAAGGGAGGCCAGGCCTGTGTGGGGCAGGGTGCCTTGGCCAGGGCACCTCGCTGGGACCAGGCCTGACCCCCTACTAAGTCAGAGCTGTGATTTTCCAAGTTTAGACATGGCCACGTTCAATGCTGACCACCCAGTAGGTCCCATGTTCCTATACGTGGAATAAATCCATAGATTATTGGATAAATGCGAAGTAACTGTTTTTGTTCTTCTCAACTAATTCTTGGCCTCGTTCTCCAGATCAGAGCTTCTTGACCCTCTTAAACAGATATCCCCTTCTGAGAAACATGGAAGCACATCCCATTCTACATGCAGATTTATACACCTGCTCCCCCAAAGGACTGCGGAACATAAGTTCTCCATAATAATTATGATCCCATCTAAACATCTCCACAGACCAAAATTACTTTGTCCCTCTGTTTCCAAGTATGTAATGCAAACATTACATAATATTGTAAAATGCAATAGTCTTTCCTATTCTACATCTCTACTCTAGAAGTTGTGATTATCCATCCTGAAAGGGGGGAATAGATGACACCCCTCTCTGGAGCATCTCCTGTCTAAATGTTATGTTTGAGGAACCCTGGGAGGGCCTGACCCCAGGTGAGTCGGCATCAGAGTCGCTGATCTGGACTCTCCACCACGAGGCTGGTTTCCGGGTCCAAAGCTGCTGATCTCGTAGGACCAGCCCCAGAGGGCCCACTCACAGCTCCGGATGCCTGGTGGCTTCCAGCCATGCTTCTCCCACGTGCAAGGAATGCTGACCTGTGGAAAGGGAAAACAAAACATCAAAGGGCCAGCCACCAAAAAATGCCCAACTTCAAATGAAATCATGCATGTTCCTAAAACACAAACAACAAAAAGAGGCATTTGGGGTGAGCCGGGCTGTTTATCTCCAAATCCACAATGTGTTTGTTGATAAAGATCTTAGTTGGAAACTTTCTTTCACAGAGATTAGGACAAATTTTCCAGTTAATAATTACAGGTATTAGACAACTGTCAGCTGATTGGGCTACTAGACAATGTGGGGAGGGTTTCCTCTTTATTTTTTGACATTGTAATAAGAGCATCAGCTGATTTCAAACGAGATCAAATAGAATAGCTGATTTGGATTATCCAACATAATGGTCCAATGTGCTAAATTAACTGTGAAATCTTCTAATTTTATTCAGGTATATAAATAAAGCTTTCATGCCAAGGGCACCTGATGGCATGTTTTCAACCAGCTTTAAGTAGGCTTTCAGTTGGGATAAGAGATCGTTGCTAACGTGGGTGCTGGAGCCAGATGCTTAGGTCCAGAGGCCGCCCTGCCGCTCCCTGGGTCAGCGTCCCTCTCTCTGCGCGCCAATTTGCTCCTCTGAACAAAGGGAATAATGATTATCACACCCACAGTGCGGGTTGGGAGACTACGAATTTAATTGGCACAGTTGTTTAGTACAGTTCTTGGCACATGGACAGCACATAGTGGAAGTTAGAGATGGTGATGGTGGTGGTGGTGGTAGTGACGATGCCCTTCAGGTGCACCGAGCACTTTGTGCCTGTAGGTGCCATGCAAGTGCAACATGAATAGACTTAGTTGATTCTCCCAGAATCATTGTTATCCCTGTCTTCTGCCAACAGTAGAACAGGCATAGGGGACTCCCCACCTGCCAGATGGACCGAGCACTCCCCCAGCCAGGGCTGTGGGCCTGAAGATGGACAGGACATGCTCTCTGCCTCAAGGGGTCCATAGCCTCCCCGCTCCCAGGCAGGCAGAAGGGTACCATGTTCTAGTGCTGGCATCAGGGGACGCAGGTGTCATTTGACCCTCACGGATGCCCTGGCCCTTGGTTGGAGCAGACACTGTCACACCCATGTAATTAAAGATCAATTGGTGCCCAGATGAGGCTCCCAAGTTGCACAGCTGGACTCAAGAGGGCCTCCTGACTCTGGTGCTTGGCTCATGCTGCCCCCAGGGCCGGGTCTCTCCCACCCCCGAAGTGGGGGAGCAGCCTGTGCCCTGCTCAGTAGGGCAGTCCCAAACAGCCCACTCTCCGGGGTGGGTCAGGGGGACCGCCAGGCTGGGCTGCTGTAAGGCGAGCAGGTGGAACGACAGCCAGACAGCCGGCCCCCTGCTAGGTCTTTAGGAAAGTGTAGCAAGTGGATGTGTTTGGAATGGTGCAGTCAGGGACCCCATTTCAGGCAGGGACCGAGGGCTAGTTACGGTGTAGAAGACGGCACACTGACGGGGAGCCGGGACTGACGCTGGGGCTTCTACTCCTGGTCCACATGCAAGGCTTGAGGGCCTTCCACACAGCCACACTGTGGTGGGCCAACCCCACGGCCTGTGCTTGCAATGCCTTCCCACCCTGGCCATCCTCAACTAGCTGTATTTAGCCTGGAAGGAAACCCATGGCTCAAGACATGGAGTCCGGATAGTGCACGCAAACATGTTTCTGAACCTTGATTCTGAATGTTAGATGCTGCTGATTAACGTTGACTGTGGGATGACCGACCCTACATGTTTGCTTCTAAATCTGTCCACTAATGATTGCTTAGTTTACTAGAGAGAGGACCAGGTTTCAGTTACCATCTTGAGCTCAGAGCTTCACTTATTCAACCAAGGATTGCTGTCCTAACGTGGCTTTTCACACATTTTGCTTTAGGAGGTTAATTTTCTTTAGTCTTCTCATGATGCCTTCTGATTATTCTGAATGCCCTTCATAAGATCAGGGGGTTTTCTGTTATGTATCTGTCATTTATTTATCCATCCGAGCCACCTCCTGCAAAGGTTGGGCAGATACTTGTTAAGTAAACAAACTAATAACTAGACATCCTCAGTCCACAAACCACCACCCACATTAGATTGGTCCTTGATGTTTGCGACATTCAGTTCCACCCCCGGGGATTACAGAATCCCATTGTGAAATTGGTTTCATTTCTTAACCTGGAATATAAGCCATGCTTATTAAGCCAATGAATCACCAGATGGCTCTGAAAGATTTTTGGCTATTCTAAAATTCAAACCAACTTCTAAAGATAAAGACTTGCCATCCTGAAAGATGATCAAAGATGGAGTCACACACGTATCTTTGAAGAGACAATAAGCAGGCATTTTTCAAAGACCCTTTCTTTCTAGGAGCTGCTTGGGGATTGACAAACCTGTGGGATGAGCGGCTATGTCCCCTCTTTAGTGTTAGGGAGTGTAGGGCCTGCACTTTGGAAATAGCAGTAATATAAGCTTTGAAAACTGCTACTTATTGAGAACATGTCGCTTGTATTTGGACCTCCGCGGCTCACCCAGTCCCCCGCTGATCTGTTCACGTCACTCTGACCGATCAGGCATCATTATTTCCACCCTACAGATAAGAACACAGGTTGAGACAGGGCAGAAGTTCGCCCCTTGTCACATGACCATTAAGGGCTGGAGTCAGGATCTACACCCAGATATGCCAGCCTCTGAAATCTAGGCCATATGTAATCTACACTCACACCTGTCATCTTGTCTGATGCTTGTTCTCATGGGTGAGAGTCAGTCAGCTGGTAGGGGAGGGAGGGTGTGACAGGTCGGGGAGCTGTGTGCGTAAAGAAAGGGAACATGAAGCCCCTTTGGCTGCCTGAGGGAACTTTAGGGTGTCTGAGGAGCAGGGTGGAGAAAGGGGGGGCACAGGGGGGTGGGGGTGCCAGGGTAAGAAGCGAGAGGTCAGCGGTGCCCCTGGTGCTTGGCTCTGGCTGCTCCTGGAATCTCTGGATACTGAAGGCCCAACTCAGATCAGTTAAACCCCAACATATGGGGGGAGCACCCCCCGAAATAAATGTTAGTGGTTTCTCAAAAGCTTCCCGTGAGGGTTCTAATGTGCGGCTGGATCTGAAATACACTGAGGTGGGTGGAAGGGCTGTGCTGGCCAGGATTATAAGGGCTGCGAGTCTGTTTTGATATACACTCTCTTTTCTAACTTCACTCCCAGGGAATCTCCTTTGTCCATGTACAGGCTCAGAGCAGGGGTGTCACACGGGTAAAGGCAGGGTGCTGGGACACGGGGCTGAGTGCCATCTGACAATGTCTTCCTGGTCAGCTTGAGAAACAGCACAAACCGTCCGTGAAATTTTACCTCTCCTCTGCCTGAGGGCTCCTGCTTGGCTGCCACAGAACCGTCAGCCTCTCAGAAAGTGTCTGTCTGCTCTAGAAAGGGCATGAGGCCCCAAAAGACACACACAGCTCCAGCCTGGAGCCGTTTCACACCAGAGCCAGCCGCACACACGGCCCTATCTCAGCTCCCTGGGGGCCCCGGCTCCAACCTGCAGGCAGGTGAGGTCCCGGTAAAGCTGCCCTACATTCTCTCCGAGTTTCTCTGGGAGGGAATGACCAACAGGCTAGAGGGGAAAATCCCTCTTTTCCGAAGCAGTCGATTCCTAGACTGTAATCTTGTTAGCCCTCCCCAACAAATGTGATTAACACCGAGGAGTGGCTTCCCACCGAACACGCCACCCCTAAAGAAATTTAATTCCCCTAGAAAAACAGCCCCTTTCCTCTTCTCAGGAATTCCTGTTCCCCAGAAGAGGCTTTTCATAGCAAGTCAACTGTAAATCAAAGTTCGCCATAACTTCATTATTGGGCTTTTGGGGAAAAACACCAGCAAATATAAATCTGGTTGCTAAATTTTCAAAGTAATGAAGTTAAAGGAGTCTTCAAGCATCAGGTACTTCTCATATTAACCCCTGACATTCCAAACACTGACCCTGAGGCTAAGTTGTAGTGAAACTGGAGCCTTCACTGAATTTTAATAGCTGGGTAAATTCTATGCAACGTGAGTGTAAATTCAGGGAAATAAGAAGCATTGCAAAAAATGTCCATTCTCTTTAGTCTACTAATTCCATACCTAAGATTTTTTCCCAAGGATGAGTGACACTGAAAGTTAAAAACTGAACCTACAGAGATGCTCCCTGCTGGGTTGTCTGATTGCCAATCCCTGGGAAACAGCCGACCGTCCTAGAACAGGGGCTGGCACACCTTCTCTTAAAGGGCTGGACAGTAAATGCTTTTGGCTCTGTGGGCCCCATGCGTACGGTCTTTGCCACAACCACTCAGCTTTGCTGTGGTGGCATAAAAGCAGCCACAAGTGGGACTGTTTTCCAGTAAAACTTTATTTCGGAACCAGGCAGCAGGCAGGATTTGGCCCCACAGGCCAGTTTGCTGAGCCCTGTTCTACAGTAGAGAATAGGGTCATCCCATTCTGAAATAGTAAAATATGACTAGCAGCTGATTTCAGATCCTATAGAAACTGGGGAAAACGCAAATGAGGCAACGGTAACGTGAAAAGCAGAAACCCGCACGGACGGTCATCAGAAGGGCTGAAACCCGGAAAACGGGTGAGGGACACACGCAGTGAAGTGGAGGGAGGACGGCAGGGTGCCGGGCTTGCTGCCACATTCAGAGCTTGCTCCGCAGGCCGTTCGCACACCGGGCTTCTTCCGTGAGACTCCAGGGGGCCACCCAGCCCGAGGAAGGCCAGAGGCACTGTGGTGAGACTGCCCGAGGCTGGCTTTGCTGTAACAAAGCCTGCACAGCAACGTGCTTCATTCACTCCAACGTTTGCGGATTTCTTTAAAGATTTATCAACAATCGGCAGACATCTCCCATGTGCCAGGCGCAGCATGAGGCCCTGTGGGGACATAAATGAAGGAGACAGACAGGGCTGCAGACCTGGGAACCTTCCGCTCAGGCAGCATGAGGGCGAGTCGGCGGGAATCGGCCCAGGCAAGACCCTGAGTCCCATTGTCACCCTCAAGTAATTGGCAGCCCCTGAGAAACAGTGGCCTGGGCTGAAAACAGTCCTCCTGGATTGAGCCCTATGGGACTGCAGACCTGGAGGGAAGGTGATGGAGGTAAATCCATCCATCTGTGCCCACCTGGTGGGATAAACAGGCCCTAAACTGGGGAGGGGAAAAGCTGGTTAAGACCACAGCCCAGCCCAAGGGTGGAGCTCGGGAGCCCAGGCCCCAGCCCCCGTGCAGCTCGCCTCTCCTCCTCCAGGGAGCCGTCGCCTCGCCAGGCCCGTCTGACCTGTCTGTGAAGGGCTGCCTTGCCAGGGTCTCAGGGTGGTTCCGGGTTAGGCCCACGAGCAGCACAGGGAGCCTGGGCAGGAAAGCCCAGCACAGGCCCCCCAACGTTTCACATGCAGTCTGGGAACCGGGGAACGCCCAGATCAGCGTTTGCCCATAACATGGCCCGAAATGCAGTCCAAATGTGTCCAGAAAGGAACTAAATAGCTGTTTATCGTTATTAGTCCACATCCTTCCAGCTTCCACATGGGCAGGGCCTCGGTCTGATCTGGGGCTGGACATATTTGGGGGTGGCCTGATGGACGCTTCTGGGCCCCTCGCAATCTGGTTGGCAGAGGGAAGCCGGTAATTGGCAAAGCCTCCCGGGCCCGACACCCGGCCAGGACACGTGGACAAAGCCCCGGCAGGTTTTTCTTAGGCGTTTCCCTTGAGGTAAATTCCTGATGAGAGTCTGAACCTGTTTGAAAATATGCCAATGAACAGACCAAAGAAGCAGGTTGGCAGACAATGCCACTGTCATCGGGCAGCCCTCCTGAGGGAGCCTGACATGAGCCGCCGCTGCATTCCTGTAGCGTGCGATTCTGTGGCACTCGGCACGTCCCCAGTGCCGTGCGACCGTCCCCCTGTCTGATTCCAGAACACGTCCCTCCCCCTGAAGGGAGAGCCGACCCCGTTACAGTCACTCCGCCCCCCCGCGCCCGCCGATCCACTTTGTGTCCCTGTGGAATCTGCCTTGTCTGGACACTTCATGCGAATGGAGCCATGCAATATCTGGCCTTTTGCTCCCAATAAGTGTGTGGAAAGGTGCTTGACCTTACTCATCAGGGAGATGCAAGTCAAAACCACAATGGATACCGCTTCACGCCCACTGGGATGGCTGTTTTAAGAAAACTAGAAAATAACAAGTGTGAGGCATGTGGAGAAATTGGAACCCTCACACACTGCCGGTGGGAATGCCACCATGGCAAACAGCCACTGCCTTTCGACAGTAACTTGGAATCCAGGCCACTGGTTTTGTTCAGACGGAGGGCAAAGGAGCTGTGTGCGAGCCCCTGACCCTCCAGGTGTGGCCATGTGAGCATAAACACCCCTGACCTCTGAGTCTTTGTTCGTCCCAAGATTCTATGAGGCCCAAGCAAACCACACACACTCATTTCTTCTTTATTTGTCCATTTATTCACCGGATATTTATTGAGTCACTGTTGTGTGCCAGGCACTGTTCTAGAGCCTGGAGATACATCAGTGGACAAACTATTTGGAAATTTCTACCCTCAAAAACTCACAGCCCAGTAGAGGAAAGACTGCATAAACAAGTAAACAGGTCTTTTCATTAAGGTAGTTGAGAAGCAAGTACTCTAGTGAGAATCTGGCCAGGTGAGGAGATGGATGGTGCTGGCAGTGGGGCTCCTGTGGATGGGGAAGGCCCCTCTGAGCAGGGACACTTGGGCAGGGACCTGGATGGAAGGACTGGGCTGGCAGCCCTGTAAGCTGGTGGCCCAGCATGTACAAAGGCCCTGTGGCTGGCAGGTCTCATGTGCTTGAAGACAGGAAGGCCACTGGGGGGTGGGGGGTGGGCAGCAAAGCCGTGGGCCAGGTGGGTCTTCCAGGCAGGGCACATGGCCTTGGAGTGTGTACTTTCCAGACTTTTCCAAGGGCATTGCTCTTACTCTGTGCACTATGAGACATCCCACGAGAACAATAGGGCTTCTTAGGAGGCCCTCGACTGGGGCAGAGCTGGCAGTTTAGAACCAGCTGGCTCAGATTTGAGTCCCCTGGAAAGCTGCTTGCTGCCTGTGCCAAGTGTTGGGCCTCCGTCTCCCTGACTGCCTCAGCTGTGGGTGTCCCTGAGACCTCCCTGGGGCAGACCAGCCTGACCCCTCGGAGGGGCTCCCTGTCATGCCCCACTTCTGTGAGCCACGCCTGCAGAGGGTGTGCATCTGGGGAGGTGAGCAGCTGCTGGAGACATCAAAGCCACGGCCAGGCCCTTGCCAGTGGCAGAGATCACAGGCCTCGTTTTCCATGGAGATCTGCAGCCACTGTCCAGCCCAAGGCCCCGGGCGCAGTGGCCAAACTCCCACTCATGGCTCTCAGCCGTGTCTCTGACAGGGAGCCTGGAGGGTGAAATGGGAGGGCATTCCTGGGCATGGCATGGGCACCCGATGGAAAGGCGGAGGCCACATGCAGGGCGAGCCATCCCACTGGCCGGCTGTCCACTGGTGTCCCAAGAAGGAGGTAGGGATCCTTGATGGGAAAACCTGAAAGATGGGTCCCCACACAACCGTCCAGGTAATCTGCTGGGGGCCTCCAAACCCCAGAAGAGCCCAGAGCCCTGACAGAGGCCTCACCCCTGGGTCCTGGGGGCCCTGTCAGTCAGGGCCACGGCAGGAGCTGTGGGGACGGGTCAGGCTGGCCTCAAAGAAAGCCCGGTATTGTTCTTAAAGAGCAGCCCACTTGCATCTTGGGTTTCCCGGGAAGGCTGTGTGGCCACACCGGCCAATTCAGCATTTGCTGGGAGCTGGACAAGATGCCTTGAGGACCAGCCCCCGGGGCTGCAGGTAGGGCTGTGGTCGTGCCTCAGGGGAGCCAGGGGGCAAAGGGCACATTTTTATCCCATATTTGGTGGTGTGGTGAGCTTCAAGTCCCTGTTGCTGTCTCATCTGTCAGGGCCTTAATGAGAAAACCCAAAAGGATTTAGAAATTTCCCTTTCCCAAGGACAGGAAATAAATGGGAAAGTTCTAGGGAATTAGGGGAAAACCCACTGCAGGGAGAGACAGTGGTCTTTGTTGTCTGCATGTGTGTGTGTGTGTGTGTGAGAGAGAGTGTACGTGTGGGTGTGTGTGGGGGTGCATAGTGGAGAGAGTCCTCACTTTCTGGGCTTGGGGCCACCCCTTTGCAAAGGCTGATCTTTTTGAGGCATTCTGAGTCTCACCCGTGATAACCACCCCGTTCTTGGACGTTCTCAGCTTTGAGTAAACAGCCCGTCTCTCCCGTCGGCCGCCCGGATGCCGCAGTGCCCAGACCATGCCAGGCGGGTGTGAATGCCCATGAAGCCGAAATGACACCAGGAATAAACAGATTATCGCGCACCACAAATACTGTCATGTATTTCTTCCATATGACACATGTAACTGGGGAGGGAAGAGGAGGAGGGGGGAGGGGAGGGGGGCAGGGGGCCCTCGGATGCTGAGGACGAAGCGGAAATGTCTGGCCCCGGCGTGAGCTTGCTTCTCTGTCGTTTGGAGCCTCTTGAAAACCAGAACATATTCATTCGAAACATGAGGGGCTTTGCGTTAACCCGAACCTGGCCGCTTGTTAAAGTAAAGAAAAGCCGTGTGGAGTCACAACTGGGAAATAAAAGTTGTTTCAGAGCAATAAGCGTTTTCAGTAAGGTTGCACAGTTAATAGCATTTTCCCTATTAATACGTGACCTGCTTCACTGTAAGGCTGCCCCACAAGGGTCGCGGGCTCCGGCTTCCCAGAAACCTGCCTCGGGAGACAGGATGTAACAGCTGGGAGTTTGGACTCCAGAGCCCAGCGGATCCCAGCCCTGGTCACGGACCTGCCACTTTAAGGGCCACGCGGTCCTGGGCAAGTGGTTGATCTTCCCCAAACCGCAGCCTTCTAAGCTGTGCGTGGGGTTCGTTGATCTTCATCCACACCTGTCGGCCGGTGTCTGCCGTGTGGATCTGTGCTGGGGCTGCACCCCCGGCACGGACAGCGCCCGGGGCCCGGCCACACGGGGGACCAGTGCTAAATAGAGCAGGTCCACAGGGCAAGTGTACCAGCCTCCAGGATGACAAGGGCTGAGCAACTCCCAGGCAGAACCGAGGCGGAGGGGGGCAGGGGCGGAGGGGCACCTTGAGCTTCTGGGGGTCCTCCTGGGGCTTCCCTCCTGGATCTGAGCTTATGCCCAGGGTCCCCTCCCACTGTCCACATGTTCCCTCCGCCTTTTCCATTCGGCAGCTTGCCTTGGGGTTTGTCCTCCGGGGCGCGTGAGGAGACGCTGCCCGGCTCTCTGTGTGTGGACGCGCCGCCCTGGTGTGACCGGCTTGCTGGTGCTGCCCCTTTGGGTGGCTTTCCATCTGTTGTCACTATGAACAGCGCTGTAACAAAATTTGTATTTCTTTGTTCAGATGCTTGAGTAGATCCATTAGGTAAATCCCCAGATACGGAATTTATTGGCAAAGAGTCTTGTGTTCTTAAATGTTTGATAGATGACTGTCTAAATGCTTTAGAAAGGAGCCGAATTTACACTCTCGTGGCTGAGCCCAAGGGTGTGTCGCTCCATCTCCCTGCAGGAGAGACCCTGCCCTTGGCGTGAGGGCGGCTGGTGGCCCCCAGCTGTGGCCACATGGCACAGCCCGCCTCGGCCTCCTGGCCCGGGCTGCATGCACCTGCCACTCCTGCCAGCAGGGGAGTCCTCCTGGGGTCACCCAGGGTTCCCTAGGTCACAGCTTTTGGGGTCACCCCATGGCCCTTCCCCCCTTGGACCATCATGTGGAGGCTGCAGCACATCCCTCCCGGGCTGAGCCCTGTCGTGGTGCTGGCCTCCCTGAGGACCTACAGGGACACAGCTGCTCACAGTGGGTGAGGACCAGCATCTGGTCATACTTGGTGAGCTTGGGCCCCTGAAAGATTTCCAAGTGCTCAAATCCCTCATTTTATAACTGGAGGACAGAGGTCCAGAGGGCGAGAGCCTTGCTCAGGCCAACACACAGTGGTGACAAAGGCAAGGCCCCACCCAGGTGTCCCTCAGCCTTGGGACATCCCCTGACCTTGAATGTTTCTTGCCCTCTGCTGAAAGCAAGACAGTAGCAGATGCACCTGGCCTCTGTCATGCTTCTGTTTCTCTAGATTTTCCCTGAGTTCCCTAAAATGAGAAGGGGTTTGTGTGCCAGTCTAGGCAGCCGGGTACTGCTGTCCCCAGGCACTGTCCCTGTCTCAATCCCAGGAAGGGGAGCAGGCTAGGAAAGGGGCTGGGGTATGCTGCATCCGGGAGGTGGCGTGCGCCAGCCCACCATGAGCGTTCCCAGCTAGGTGCCACTCCCAGTGCGGATCTGGGGTGTGGAGGGCAAGCAGAGGTGGGGAAGGACGGGGGGACAGTGCGGCTGTGGGTTCTGACTCCCCTCCCCTCCTGCACCTCCAGGGGCTTAGACAGCAATAGAGAATGTACGTACCATTGTCGGCATAGGTCAAGAAAGCTGAAATTCTGCTGAGACACGGGACTAAAACGGGCCACTTACTAAATGCTGACAGGGTCCTTCCAAGCCTTCCTTCTGGGAGCTTCTTGCCTGCCCAGCCCAGGGCCAATCGATGTCCGTGGTCTCCACGCACCGGGGGTCAGAGCTGTGGTGCCAGGCTCAGGAGCAGCTGTGGCGGGTTTGCCCGGCATAGTCTCTGGGGCACCGGGCTGCCTCTCTGGGGTGGGGGCTGTGGAGGTAGAGTGAGGCGCGTGAATGAATGGTCCCCGCCACGCACTTCCGTGAGCCCCCCGGGGACATAGGCCAGAGCTCAGCCTCGTTTATTGGAGTCCCCATTGGCCCAGCATGGGAGTTCCTGCTCATCTAATATTTAATATTTGCTGACCGAGTAGATAGAGGAAATGGGGGGTGGGAGGAGGGAAGGAGGGAGAAGGGACGCCCGGTCCTGAACTGGGGGGTGGGGCCCCGACACCCTGGACTCCCCTCTTGGAGTCACTGAGGAGGTGAAGCAGCTGCACGTCCAAACGCTGTTGAGCAGCACTTGGCCCTGGACCATGGGGACAGACGTCTGCTGCTGTGGTTGCCCAGGGCGCTGAGCTGGGTGACAGCCGCTGGTCAGCCCTGGAGAAGGGCTGGGGGGCTCCCCAGGACGTGACCTTGTTAATGGAAGACGAGGACCAGGGCTCAGGCAGCTGCCCCGGCCGACCTCACCCATGGGGTGAGTCTGTCTCCCCTGTCCTAGAGCCTGGTGAACTGGGCCTGAGAAATCAGGGGTGTGGCACCTGTGGGTCTTGCCCCCATGGCTTCCTGCTGCCGCCGGGCCGTTTCGGGGTGCACATGCCTGTGTGAGGTTGGGACCACAGGGACAGCATGCATGCGGCTTGCCTGTTGCCTTTTTTGATTGAGGTGAAGGTCACATATCACGAAATTACCACGTAAAGTGCAGAGGGGCATGTAGGCCGTTGAGAGGCCACCACCTCTTCTCGTTCCAGAGCCCTGGGCCAACACTGTGTCATGTCCTGTGTGTTCAGGGAGCTGAGGAGGTCACATCCATGCAAACACATGTGTGTGTGTGTGTCTGTGGTATGTGTGGGCATGACTGTGAGCAGGGCCAGGACTCGGAATAAAGCCATCAACCCCTCTGGGGTTCCTGTTACTCCCCCTTGTCCCTTCAGGGAGGGAGCCTGCCCCCCTGCGTGTGGTGGCTGCTGAGCATTGGTCTCCTGAGGTCAGCCTGGATGTTACAGGAAGGGGCCGCCTGGCCTGGCCTGTGTCACTCCCAGGGTGAGGTAGGAATCTTCAGACCCCGCAAGTGTGAGCGGGGGCACCCTGGCCCAGGGCCAGGGCGAGGCTAGAAACACACTTAATACCACCCAGGGGAATTGCCCTTCGGTGGGAATTAAGCTCAAGCCCACAATTAGGAACAGTATAAAGAAGAGTAGCTCCTTGGAAGGTCAATAAAGTCTCCACAGACTCCGCTGCTTCCGCGATGAAGCGGTGAGGGAGGCTGGCCCGCATGACGGCCCGTGACACGCAGTCCACCTGTGCATAGTGGCCTCTGTGGGCCGAGCCTTGGGCTGGGCTGGAAAGGGCACCCCCGCTGTAGCTCCGTGAGGTCCACACCGAGTGCGTGCGGCAGCGGGCAGCTGGACCCTCACTTCTTAAATCACTCCACCTCTCTCCGTCTGTCACTGTGTCTCTTCAGACACCTAGAACTGAATTCACATGAGGTCCTACACACATGCCACGGACGTAACGTGACTTTACAGCATCGGCAATCCAATAGCCGAGCGAGGCCGGCGGCTGCCACGGTGCAGTGCAGGCTCGGGGTGCCCTGATCCTGCATTTCAAGAGAAGCTAAGTACAAAGTGGTTGGTGAAATCTCCTCTTTTTAGGAAATTTTGGCTCAAATTAAAAGTAAACCAAATAAGTGCATGCAGCGGAAGCTGGTCAGTGGGCTCCACAGTGTGGTGCGACCTGAGAAACAGGCTCTCCATGGTGCGGGTTTTGGCGGAAACTCATTCTCCCAGTGAGGGGCTGTGCATCCCCAAAAGCTGGGCCAGAACTAGCCTTCTCCTCGCTCCACCTGCCACCCTCCTTCTTGGTGCCCAGGGCAGGGGGCATCCGATGCCCAGTCTCAGATGCTATTACAACTGTCGGCCACTGGTGGCCATGGTACAGGAGCCATCGGAGCTGGGGGACAGGCAGTCTGTGACAAAGGCTGCTGGGGAGGCCACCCTCTTCAGCTGGCCTGCGGGCCTTGTCCCTGGGTTGGACCTGAGAGGTCCTGAGGCCGCAGGCTCCTTCCCAGTTTGAAAACCCTGCCTTGTGTTATCGTTTTCGACAGCATCCTTTGAATGTGTGATGTCCCTTCTAGCGTTAAAACTCAGCTGACCAGAACCACCATCTCGGCAGGAGGAGGGTGGATCACGCCATGTTTGGAACAAACTTCGTCCAAGCAACTGGTTCAAAGGATGGAAATTCCTGCACCCAGGGGGTGGCACATTCACCACAGCACGATTCGTGGTAACCTCAACCCGGGAACGCCCAGGACGCACTGCCCGTCAAATGGATAAATACATATGGTGTGCTGCAGAGTGGGGCACAAAACGGCACCGTGACTGAGTGGTCTGCAGCCAGCAGCGTGCTGAGCAAAATAAGCCAGACCCGAAGGGAATGCACAGGCCGAGTCCACGGATTGGAGTCTGGAAGTAGGCAAGCCAGTGTGGTGTGCTTGCTGGAGGGCCTTCCCTTGGCCAGGCTCTGGGCACGTCAGGGCAGAACTGAACAGATGCCCGCCCTGGTGGGACGCCGGCTCTGGAGGGGTGAGGCAATAAGCAAGGTGTGCAGACACATGGGGAGAACGCAGAACGGAGGGTGGGTATAGGGAGGTTGGATGTGGGGTTGCATTGTGAACAGAGGTCCCCAAGGGCCTCAGGCAGGGGCTTTGAGGTGAAGGTAGGGGGAGGTGCTGGAAAGAACATGCAGGAGATGGAATGGGGACAGTGCAGGCAGGAGGCAGGGGCGCTGGCAGAAGGACCCGCTTCCTGGGATCAGAAGCTCCATGGGGACCGTATGGGTCCATCTTGTTCACCATTATCCCCATAACTGAACACAGGACCTGGCACAGGAGACAAGGCAGCAGACGTTTGTTGAAGGAATGGATGTCGGTGTGGCCGCCCCGGCGACACTGTCCCCAAGGCCCTGGGGCCTGAGCAGTGCCTTCAGGACGTGCCCCTTCTCCACCCTGCACAGCCAGGCCCTCGGCACCCACCACACATCTTGGTGGGAACCAAGAAGGGAAGATGTCCGAGGCTTTGCCAGGTGGACACGACGACCCTCCATCTCACACGGGCGGGGGTCAGCGGCCGCCTCCCAGGGGCCTCTGCGGCAGGGGGACCCCAGCTCTGCTGCGTGTGCTTTCCCTCTTTTTGCAAAACCGTTTTTATCTTGTCATCAAAGAGATGCAGTTGGCAGTTGTGTGTCTGCAGATGTGAGTCCTCCCCTTAGTCCTCTGTCAACACTGGAGTCACAAACCAGGCTAAATTTAAAAAAGCAAAATGTGTCTGGCCCGATAGCTGGCTCCATGTGTAGTGGAAAAAGCCAAAAATAAACGCTGCATGTTGATGACATCCGTACCATCCACGGGCACAGTGCCCAGGCAGCGGCGAGGCCCGGCACAGGGTGCGAAGCCCCGCCTTGCACACAGCGCACCAGTGGGTTCCTGCAGTGGCCCCGGGGCTGGGTCCTCCTGCAAGAGGGGCCCTCTGCTACAGAAGCTGCCTCCCCAGGCGCCACGGTTCCCCACGCCCAGCGCGGACCAGGACCCGTTCTTGGAGAATGCCTGCCCACTGCTTTGCCTGCCTGAGAAGCCTGCCCGAGGGAGCCTGCATCCTTGGATATCATTTTTTCTATCCAGTTTTTTCTTTTGTTACCTAAAGGTGGCGGGTCCCAGATGCCGTGCAGGATGAGTTTTGAAAACTGCTTCAGGCTTGACAGGAGGAAGTCAGGCCGGTACAGACGGCACGTGGTCACCTGGGGATCAGAGAAGAGTTTGTGCTGACTTCACGCACAGGGAAGTGAGGCCTGCAGAGCCGGCGAGGCAGCCCTTCTCTCCTGCTGGTGGCCCCCAAGCGCATTAGGCGGGCGCTGTGTTCCCCACTCTGCGGTAACTCTCCCGTGACATCTCTGATCACTGTGTCTGCCCATGGCACGTGGCCATGGGAACACGGGAAAGCCCCCTTCGCTTAGGGCCACAGTCCAGGTCCGAGCTCCCTTGCCCACAAGATGTGCCTGCACCCCTCCCTTCTCGCTGGCCCTTCCTGTGCTTCCGTGGATAAGGAAAGTTCTCCGCAGCATTTCCACATGCTGTTCCCTCCGCCTGGAATGCTCTTCCTCCACCCGTCACCTGGCCAACCCCTTCAGGGCTCAGTTCACCTCCCACTTCCGAGAGATGCCCCTACTGAGCACCAGCTCCTCCCACCGCCCTCCCCGCCCCCCCAAGCGCTGGATGGCGGCCCCTCCGGATCAGCCGGATACAGGCAGCGAGCCCTACCACGTGACCGCCCAGCCTGGTGCCCCAGGCAGACCACCTGCATTCCCGGGTAGACCTGCAATTTCTCTGCTGCTCCCCAACTGTGTGCTCCTGGGAATCGGTCATTTCTTCTTCCACCCCCTCTTGCTCTCCGCCAAGTCGTCAGGAAATGCTGAGCACCGATGGAAAATCCTCAACGCACTCCGTCTGTCTTGTCTGTTTTCCATTTCATGTTTGTGCTGTTTTTTTTTGGTACAATAAACAACGTAAAAGCAACGAAGTAAACAGTGTGAGTTTAAAGGGTTTTTCACAAATGAACAATACCTAACTGTGTTTTGTTTTGAGAATGCAAATCATTAGTTTACACCGATAGCTAAAAAACAGCGTTCAGATGACAGCCAGTTTTCCAGAGGCAATAAGCACCTCCAAAGGAACAAAGATTGTTCACAGACTCTCAGGGAGACGGAGGCTCAAATATCTAAAAATAAATACATTAAAAGGGGAGAAAGAGAGAAAAGTAAAGGCAAGGAGACACTGCTGACCTTCAGTTTCTAAATGAGCTAAAACAAGCTTTTATAGTTACCTTTACTGCTTCCAAAGAAACAATACCTTTTATTTTAACTCCTCTGTGCTGCTATCCATGGAAGGAGTTTTTCTACAATATCATTCTCGAGATTGAGCAACAGGCTTCACTCTTTAGGCCTCAGTTCTTTATTTGTAAAATGGAGATAATTATAAATTTTTATTCACAGGATAATTATTAGAATAGATGAGTTAATTTATGCAAAGGGCTTAGACCAGGGCCTGATACCTGCCAGTTTCGTGTTAAATGTTAGTCATCACCTCTACCGCCACCACCACCGCCTCATGACCACAACCATCACCACCACCTCCACCAGCACCAGCACCACGACTGCCACCAACACAACCACCACCACCACCACAACCACCATCACAACCAACACCACCATCACCTCATGACCACCACCACCACAACCACTACTACCACCTCCACCAGCACCACGACTGCCACCATCACCACCACTGCTACCACCACAACCACCACCACCATCACCATCACCACCACTACCATCACCACCACCACCATCACTACCACCACCTCTACCACCATCACAACCAACACCACCACCATCACCTCATGACCACAACCACAACCACCACCACCACCACCTCCACCAGCACCAGCACCACGACTACCACCATCACCACCACTGCTACCACCACAACCACAACCACCACATCACCAGCACCACCACAACCATCACTACCACCTCATGACCACCACCACCACCACCACCATCACCTCCACCATCAAGACAACCATCACCTCCACCACCACCACCTCCACCAGCACCAGCACCACAACCACCACCATCACCACCACCACATGACCACCAACTCCACCATCACCACCACTACCACCTCTACCACCATCACCACAACCAACACCACCACCATCACCTCATGACCACCACCATCACCACCACCACCACATCCATCACCTCCACCACCACCACCATCTGATTATCTAGTCCCCCGCTCGGCCCTGTTAGGAGCTATTACTACCCCCACCCTGTGGACAGGGATGAACCTGAAGCTCAGAGAGAGTAACTTGTCCCAGGCTCCAAATCTCGGACTTGCTAGGCTTTGAAGTCAGACTCCACAGCGAGCATTCTTAGCCACAGATGTTTCTATACCAGTTTCAGTGCCATGGGGGGCTTGAGGGCTATGCTAGCATGACATGACCCCCCTCAGCCATCACCAAGACAATAGCCATCCAGAGAGTCGTGGTGGGCATGCTGCTGGATGCCACGGTGGTGAGGGCAGCTGGACACGATACTTTTTCAGCTGGGCAGATTGTCCCTTTGCATAAAACCTGGGTTCTCTTCAGAGGAAAGGAGAGATGGTAGGACATGGGGACCCCCTTTGACATTCAAAGAATGACTCTGGCTCGCACTGTCTAACATCACTTTGGCAGCTTTTTTCCAACGAGGGTTCTTCACAAATGAGGTCACGGTCCCTCCTTCCCTTTGGGGACCATGATATAAAGGGTGTAACTGGAAGATAGACCAGGGATAAAGAAAAGGGATGGGGGCCACATCTTAGCTGAAGGTAAGCAAAATTCTTAGTCTTGTGCTTAATTCCAGAACTGGGGCCCAAATTCTTTGCAGGAGTCCGTTCGGACGCCTCTCCCAGCTTGGTGTAGGATTGGGGTATGGCAGCGATAGTTTCCATTCATCAGAGTTCCTGGGGGCGCCCATCCCCCCTGAACTCCGCCCCCCAAAGCAGGTCCCGCAAAGCACTGGGGTCGCGTCTGATGAGAAGGGTGTTCCCCGGTATGTCGTGTTCCTGGAGAGAAGACAGCCCTTGTCACTTTGCAGAGCATTCAACAAGCCAAGTCCACAGCTTGGGAATCGATCACACATGCCAAGGAAACCCCCTGGCATTCTCGGGCCCCTGGGAGTCTTTCCGAGTAGATGGTAAAGTGAGTCTCATGCGGCTGTTCACCAGCCAGAGGCGCGTCCGCTCCCTAGTGTGGGCTGTCCTTCCCTCTGGAAGCCTCAGACCCCTGCATCCCTGTCATGTGCCTCGCCCCCCACACAGCTGTGAGCCTCCCTGTCCAGGTGGCCATGAAGTCAGGAGCTGGGAAAGGCCAAAAGGCCTGACTCATGAGGTAGGAGCCCCAGTGTCATCACCTTGGAAAAGCAGAGGGGAAAATGCCCCGGAAGTAAAGCAGACCCCAGATCCAGGCCCCACTGTGTTCACTTGTTCACCCCCATATCTACCCTCATAGACACAGGCTCCAAATAGGATGGGAAACGTGTTCTGTAGTCCCTGGGCACCTGACTGCCACTGCCACACCTGTGACTCATCACGAAACGGCTCCCCATGGTCCCAAAAATAAGTAAAGGAAAACTCATGCGTTTCTTATTGGAAATACAAGTCGGGGCTTCCTCTCTCTGCTGTTGTCTCCATATGCAAGGGCTCAGCCAATAAACCTTCACTCCAAGTAGATATATTCCCTGAGAGAAACCCACTCTTCTACCCAGGGACTCAGAAATTTGGAGGTCCTCTCATCCATTCATGGATTCCATAAATACATAGAGCACCTCCTGTGTGCCCGCCCCGTTCAGGACACTGAGGTGTGGCAGGAAACGAGGCGGATTAGGGCCCTGCCCTCATGACGTTTGCATTCCAGTAACAAAGTGGTACAGGAGAGGGGTGCTCTGAAGAAGGTGTTTTCCTTGGCTGGGAGTGGTGAGTGGGACTCACGGGCCTGTCCATGCCTATGACTTCTCTGCCTTGACAGCCAGGGGTGAGTTAATCCATTGTCTGATTTTCAACGGTAGTTTTCCCAGATGGATTTAATAAGCAGCGTAGAGAGCGCCAGCCATCACAAGGGTTAACGCTCTGTATTCCTGACGTAGCAATGCAGCGCACTCTAACCCATTCTGTTCTTTCACTGTGGACCAGTGGAGGCCAGGGGATTGAGCTGGAAATGGAAAGACCCGGTATTATTTTTATTACAACATCTCCAGGGATGACAGATCAATTTCATCTCACCAACTTCCAGCAATTGGTGCCGAATCCCAGTCACCCTGTGTCGATAAGAAATGTGACACCAGCAGCAGATGCTGTGCACGAAAGTGACAACGGTCTGCTCTGCGCCTGGAGGAGTTCAGCAGGTGTGTGGGGTGTGCCCCGGCCCCAGGTCTCCACAGGCGGTCCCAGCTCCAGTGCTGGACCCTCCACAGATCTCAAAATATTAGCAAAATGGTAACAAAAAGAAAATCCTTCTGTAAAGTGAATTACAGTATGCTTGTTAGACAATGCACACAGCACCCAACCCTGCCGGCAGGGGAAGAGGTGGGGTGGTGTCGGGGGCTAAAAATACCCTGCACACCCTCCTGGTGTATCACAATTTTCCAAAGGGTGGACCCAGTGAGCTGATTAGAGACAGGAAGGGACTCGGGGTGGCGAGTATGTATGTTCCATTTCTAGTATGTAGATGCCTAGGGAAAAAGTCACGAGGAAGAAGGAAAGTTGTTAATTTATGTTGCCAGGGTTACAGCTGTCAGTTACAACTTTACACTGAAGTGCTTTGACGTGGAGATACCCCGTGTGTTCATGCAGCCTGTTGGAAGGTTTTAACTGCCGCCGTCACCACCACCACCGCCATCCTCACCACCACCATCCTCACCACCATCATGTAGTTATCATCATCATTACTGTGATTAATGTCAACAAGCAGCCCAGAGCGACTGTGGGATTCCAATGCTACCTGAGACAGGCCGGCAGGGGCAGCCCAGGGCCAGGGGAGCCTCATAAGTGGGCCTCTTTCTCTCTGGCGCCTCTTTACACAGTTACAGGTAACCAGGAGCCCAGCATTTAATGCACCAGCTGTAGCGTCACCTCTGTCCCCGAGTTCTGCCCACAGCCTGACCTCACAAGTCAATTGCAGCTGTTTTCATTGTGCTCACTGGCTTCCAGCATCCACCCAGCCCAGCTTTCAACAAAGGGTGGATTCCCATGAACTCTATTCTTTATTACCAGCTGGTTCCGATTAGAGATGAACCAATAAAACGAGGGGTAATACAGTCGCAGTGTGTTCCTGAATGTAGCACTTTTCCATGTGTTTTGATTTACTGTTTGACCAATAAAATCCAGCCCTCAGCAAGGTGGATTCCATACCTCACATGTTTTGCTTATTTTGGTAAATGCAGCTTTTTAGAGATTGAAAAAAAGAGGAGATGGCTTAGACTTGATTCTATCTGCTGGGGGAGGGTGTGTGTGTGGTGTGTGTGTGTGTGTGTGTGTGTGTGTGTGAGGAGAGAGAGAGAGAGTTTGTGTAAGTGTGTGAATTGTGTTGCAAATACATGGGAGTGGTGTTTTTGCAAGTGTAGGTGTATGTGTGTGAGCGAGGGTGTGAGTGTCATGATGTATCACGTTGGAGCTGGGTCTCTGACAGGGTATTAGGCATGGGTTCAGAGCACCTAATATTTCTGTACAAATACTACCTGTCAGTGTGCTTGGTTAAACGGACTACGAGTATAAGAAGAAATATACAGTGGGAGTGTCTCTCCCTCGCCTCCCCTCCCCACCGCCCCTCTGCACCTGCTTTCCCGCTCCCCCAGAAGGTGGCTGTGCCCAGCACTGTCCCCAGCCCCCGTGCTGGATAGAGCTGTTGATTAATGGAGCAGCAGGACTTTTAAGTAGAGAAACGGCCTGAGAGAAGCTCTGCCGGTTTCCAGCCGGCCTGAAGGACAGCATCTTGAATGTGAGGAAGACCCCAAGTCAGCCTAGAGCAGGGGACTGGGCAAGGGGAGGGGAAGGCCTCTGACCCGCGGAGCCTGGCCCGCCTCACTCTCTCCATCTGCTTCCCCCTGGAGGCAGCCTCCTCGCCCAGACGATGCTGTTCGCCGCTGATCCCTGCTCAGGTGCTGAGCTGGTACTCAATGTATGCTTGTGCCCTGGCTGCACGGGGAGAATCCTGGGGGAGGTTTTCTGCAGGAGGCAGATTTGAGTCCGATATTGTGGATTCTGTTCAGAGGGGGAGAAAAGGTGATGGGGCATCAGGTTCATGGAAATGGAAGGTAGCTGGGGACCACCCGGCCCTCTCCTGAGAACGAGTTCTGAGCCTTTACGAATGGGAGCATTTTAGGCGCTAATCTGTCATTCACTCCCTCATTCCAGACCAATAACGACTAGTATGGGTCCCTGCCCTCCTGGAATTGGCCTCCCAGGTGGGAAAACAGAAAATCAACAAGTCAGCAGGAAATATTAGTAAAGATTATGGTAGGCACGTGATGAAACAGCACCTGGTGGGCCATCAGGGAAGGCGTCCCTCGCAGATTCACGATTAAGCCAAACCTTAGGGAGGAGATGGGAGGAGAATTCTGAGAGGAGGAGCAAAGGTGATGCCCAGGTGCCACCAGGTAGACAGGCCCGCCAAGCGATGGGGAGCGCGGCGAGGTGTCAAGCAGGGGAGCTTGTCTGACGTCTGTCTGCAAATGTGCTCAGGCCTTTCGGTGAGTTTCGGCCACTGGGCAGGCACAGGGCTGGGGGGTTGGCAGGCGCTCTGGTTTCTTTGAACTTGATTGTCCATTAAAATTTAATAGCATGGGCTTTTTCCCCATTTCTCTTAAACTTAGCAAGTTTTTGCTGGCATAAAAGGAAGGAAAAACAATCTAGTCCAAATATTCCTTACTTGTAACTTTGCAAAAAGACAAAGCATAGAGGAAATGTCCAGTCGCTTCCTCTTGCAGAGGGTCACTGCAGCGGCGTGAACCCCACCTCTCATCTGATCCCAATGTCCCCCTGGCCCACAGGCACTTGGCTGCACTGTCATTTTTCAGTAGGACAATGGAAGTTGGGTCAATCTTCCCATTGGGCCAACCTGTCAAAAGAGGGCACTTTATTGTTTTAAGGTAGTTCAAAGGCGGGTGGAAAAAAAAATTCCGTATAAAAACAGGCAGGAGTTTATTAAAACTCCACGGAGTAAAGGTGCAGACTCAGCAATCCAGTCCTGGGCGTGGTTCCTGAGTTAAGTTCTTTCTGCTCCCACGGAGAGTTTCACTGGACAGAAGCACCCAGCAGGCAGCGAGTTAGCCAGTTGTCCTGTGGTGTGAGCGAGCCTTAGGTCATATACACGTCCCAGCAAATGGGAGAAGGCCTTTGGGTGCTGTGCCTGCATTAGGAGGGTTTCAGTCCCTTGCTATCGCTGGGGGGACAGCCATTACCCCAATAGGGTGGGGTGGGGCTTTTCACCTTTCAGTTGGAGCCGGTGTTCAACGCCCTCCTGCCGTGTGTCAGGCGAGGAGCGAGGCTGGGTGTTCAAGGAGCCTGCCTTGAGGGATCCGTGCCGGAGGGGCAGGCAGCCTCTCTCAGCTGGTTCATCGCCATCCTAATGATTTACTCTTCATCGTGAAAGTCTCCTGTTGAAAGCTTAGACAATAGAGATGAACAAAAAGAACATAGAAATCACTCAAAATTGTGGTGACCATATAACTTATTATGCACACCAGGATATTTTTGCAATGAGAGGGGCACTATGAATCATGACAGCAGGAGACTCCAGGCATGCTCCAGGGCTGCCTGGGACCACCCGCGACATGCCGGCGCCTGCTTCTAATGCTTCTCCCAGAGGCGACCACTGCCTACATTTTGGAGTCTGTTCTTCTGCAGGCCGGGCAGCGGGGCATCGGGAGGCAGCATTCTGCCCTGGCTCGAGCTCTTGAGAGCCGCCCAGTTGAGCAACACCTTGTGTCACAATCCTCCCAGCAGAGCAGCAGGGGGCATACGGGAATTTTCAGGAAGAAGTCAAGTGCATGATGCGTAGTGTGTGGACAAGCATGCTGTACCTCCCGGGGGCGAAAGCTCCGAAGACAGCAATGCACTGATATTTTAGGTCTATGTTCAACAGTCAAGTTTACCTCCCACTGGACGGTCCCTACCTAATACTAACCAGAGAAAGGTCCCCTGGTACCTACTTTCATTGCTTCCCTTAGAGGAAGGTTGTGCCTACCGATGATGAGGGTGGTGGTGGTGGTAATGCTATCGATGATTTTGTTATCACCGTGCCATTACTAGAAATAACAAAGCAACTTAATCTGCAGTTACAAAGATTTCCCAATGCTTCTGGCAGTCAGACCATTCTCTAGAGTATGCCCTCACCCTAAATCCGGGCAGATGCCCAAGAGAAACCACTGCCTGACACTGATCTGTGTGGGTCCAGGAAGGAAATGCCTCTGCAGCAAATGAAGGGAGAAACCTGGTGGTTCTGGGAAGGGGGATGGGCTGAGGGCAGCTGCGAGAGTCGCCAGTGCTCGGAAGCCACGGCACACGCCCCTCCCCCTGGGTGGATGCGTGTCCCGCACAGGCCGCCACCTTCTCCCCTAAAGTGCCCTTTGCCCTCTCTGCCCGTTCTTCCCTTCGGGTTAAAGTCGGTCCTAGAGTATCACCACATGCTTAGCCAGTGTCCCACTTGATTACTCCACCACAATTTTATTGTTTCATCACAATTACTCTACAAAGCAAAGTAGGACTATTACCTCCTCTCTACAGATGAGGAAAATGAGGCTTAGAGACAGGAATGCAGTTGCCCAAGGTCACCCAACCCATGTTCAGCAGACACCCCCATCTCTTCTCCCCACTAGCTTTCTGAGGCACCTTAGGGTTCCTTAGATCCCAGTTTGAAGACCACAGCCCGAGCCGCTCTCTCTGAGCCTTCCCAGTCTGCAGGGCGGCTATTTATCTGGCTTTGGCCATCTTTCGGGTCCTGAGGTGGGAAGAAATGGATGAAATTCAGCATGAGGTGTACCCAGTGGGGTTCACTAGGTGCTTTGATGGCCAAATGTTTTCTTTCCTGAATCTGGAAATGGCTGGTCTTCCCCACAGGCACATTCTTGCCCACCCACCAAGGCCGAGGCCTAAAATTCTCTGATTCACAAGCCACGGTGGGCCGGGTGGAGCGGAGCAGGTCCTTTCCAGGCAACTGATTGGAGCCCTGTGGGAACTTCCCTGTGGCCCATCCAAAGAGGCGACCTGGCTCGGTCTCGATCACGAGAGCGTCAACAGGAAGCGGAGCAGGGCCTCTGCCGTCCTTGGCGGGACAGCTCCCTGCATCCTTTAGGCCCCGCACTGTGCCACCGATGGAATGAAAATGGAATGCGGGATATAATTACACTTGCCGAGTTAGCAGCTGAAAAGCTCGTGTTTGCTTAAGTGCGCACAGAATGAAACCTCAGCTTTGCTGCTGGCCGCAGCCCCCACACAAGAGGGTGTTTCTCATTCTAAAAGTGTGTTTGGTGGAAGATTTGACAGCTCTCTGGTCCCAGGCATGGAGCTGCAAGTTGATTCAGAGTCCCAGGTGATGACTTCATGCTTGTCGGCTGTCAGCACTCATGGCCCATCTCCCCTGGAGGAAGACGTCCCTTCTCAACGTAGGAGGTACAGAGGAGATATCTTCAGGGAGAGAGTGGGGGTGATGCTCATAGGCTCCCCTGTACCCCAGTGCCCGTGGAGGCTGGGCATTGACGAAACAAGGAGACTGCAAAGCGGGGTCATGGGCAACCTTCCAGGACGCCCTAAGGACTGGAGGTCCCTGAGGTGATGTGACGCGACTTCCCAACTGTCCCCTAATCCGCCAAAGTTCAGGCTCTGGGGAGGGTGGGCGCTGAGGCAGATGGCATCTGTCTGAGCTGTTGTTATATCAGGGCACTGGGTACTCCCCTCTGTAAGCTTGAGAATCACCTGGAGAGCTATTTATAAAGTGTGACTTCATGTCCTGACTCTTGGTAAAATGTGAGCGCCCTCTCCCAGCTCCAGGGCACTGAGTCATTTGCGCTGGAAAGGGGTTCAGGAATCTACGTGTCCCCAGTGTCTCCATTTCTGATGCGGCCGTGAGTGAGCCACACCTGAGGAGACGAGTCCCAGAGCAGGGGTCCTCGGGCACCAGCACGCTCAGGGCACCCGCCACTGCCAGCCCCACCCTGCGGCGTCTAAGCAGTTCCCTGAGGCAGCCCAGCATCTGCCTCTCACCAGGTTTCAGGGGACGCATTGCTGCTGTTCCGGGACCCCACTCACTGCCTGGGAGAAATCAATCACCCTGGCCATGTCAGTGCCGCAGAGGAAGGGACACCATAGCCACTCGTCTTCACATCCCCAGCACAGGGGTCTCCCCTGCAGACAATTACACTTTTAGGAAGTGTGAGCGGAGTGGTCTCGGGCATCAGTACTGTTAAGAAGCTGCCCTTCCCAGTGCAGCCAGAGCTGAGAACAGCTGCCCCACTGTCCTTAGCACCAAGCAGGCAGCCGGCTTGTTTTTAGGTCAGTATTTGTTGAGTGCCCATTGTATGCTTTCATTTGACAGTTGCCTGGTAGCCATTATCTTCCGAGTACTGTGTAAGAGGCAGTGGGGATTGAAGGAGAAAATTCCTGTGCCATCCTTACCGTGCCAGCTCACAGCCCACGGGAGGTGACGGGGGTGCAGCATGCCCAGGGAGCAGCTGCAGCTGAAGGGGGCCCTAGGTGCCGGAGAACCACTGGGCAGAGGGCTGTTTGTGCTGGAGTGGGTGGGGCAGGGTGTGAAGCACTTCCAGCAGAAGGCAGGATCTGGGCCACACTGGGACGCCCAGCTTGGGAAAAGGCGCGCAAGCTCACTCCGGGCTGATGGGAGAGCCTTCCAGCACCAAATCCTGACCCAGCACGGAACGTTCAGGATGCACTCAGCTGGCTGGCACTGCCCGGGCACTGAGGGCGAGGGCAGGATTCGCGGTGCTGAGAGAGGAGAGGCCGGCGGAGGGACACGGGTGCTCAGAGGGGAGCTGTCCTTAGAGCACCTGGTTCCTGGTCCTGTTCCCGCGGTTGTTTGCTGGGTCCCTCTCCCTGCTGGGCCTGCAAAGTGAATTTGGGCAGAAAATCTGGAGACCATTCTAGCTGTTGCTTCAGGAAGCCACCTCCTAGTGACCCAGTGAGACAGTGGGGACAACGCCAGAGAAGGGAGACCTGAAGACCACCCAGCTGCCCCAGGGCCAGGCTGCGGAGTGCCTGCCTCCCCTCGGCTCTCGCCCAGCCCACCTCTGTGAAATCCCCAGCCCCACACAATCTCCGACGAACCAAGATGCTGCGGATGAGGCGCCGGCCTCTCCCCATGGGGCAGACCCCGTCACGGTCTCACTCTCAGGACAGCTCCCAGGCCACTGGGCCATGACGCGGGGTCGGTTTATTCAGCAGGGTTTGGAGAGTAATGCCAGGGCCTCTCCTTGCACCTGGTGATGTGAAAGGGGGAACGCAGACATCTGGGGGGCAGGAACTGGGGGGCTGGCTCAAGAAGGAACAGCTGAGCCAAGCCTGGCTGCTCTCCACTCTGGACCCCTAAACTCCAGAGCAGGTGCTGGGGCAGTGCCCCTAGCCTGCACGCAGAAGGTGCTGGAAGGCCACGGGGATGAGAATGGTGGTGTGGACTAAGGCCAGGATGGCTGTTTGCTGGCTCATCCACACCTCAAGGGGAGCTCCTGGTATTTCTGCTGGGACACAATGTAAACCCGAGCGGTCCAGGGCCACTGGGGGTGTGGTCAGCCAGCCGTGAGACAGACTGGAAAGAACTGGGAGAACTGGGTGTTTATGGAGAGGAGGTGGGAGTTTTGGGAAGACATACAATCTGCCTTCGCGGGAGACAGAGTGCCCACTATGAAACCCTGGCTTCCTCACTGCCCTCTGTGTGGCCTTGGACAAGTGCCCCAAATTCTCTGAGCCTTGATGTCCTCATCCAGAGAGTGGGCAACCACCTCGGCCTCACTGGGTGGCTGTCAGTGTTACGTGAGGTGACAGTATACATGGAGCATCAGAGCTGGTGTTTGGCCAGCGCTCGGTACGTCGTGGCGGCTGTGAGCGTTCCTGGTGGTCCTCGCTGGGACCCCGGGCATCTCTCCCAACCTTCCGGCTGGGAAGCAGGAAAAGCTTCTCTCCTGCATGTTCCCAGGATAACTGGGACGAACGAACGGGCCAGCTGATGTGGAAGGCTTGGAAAACCATGGTGACCGGGACTGTATGGAGATGGATCTCTGAGGAGAGAACCAGGGTAATGTGCCGGAAAGCCATGCCCCTCCGAGGATCATTTCCACCTTTGATGGGAAAGTCAGATGATGTCACTGGAGAGAGAAATGTAGCCAATTACCCCATTGTTTTGGTTGGGTAGCAGAACCATAAAAAAGCAAAGGATTCCTGGCTTCCCAGCACCTGTCACTGCCCATCACCCAACTTCCCAGCACCTGTACTACCTTCTCTCCCCCTCTTAGCCCATGACTGGGTGGGCTGTCCCCATCTCCTGGCTGGTCAGAGCATTCCACCACCCAGGCCTCAGTCTTTGGCTCAATTGTCGGCAAGTAGTGCAAGCAGGCCCATAAGACTCAATTCTGGGGCTCTGATTGGAGCCAGTGCCAAAAATAGGCTGCATCTCCCCCTGAGGTTTCAGAGAAGGTGGGTCTCAGGTCTGCAGCTGCCTCCCTGAGAACAGAACCTGCACAGAACAAAGCGCAGCTGAGAGTCCATTGGGCCTTACTTTGTTTGAGTCCTGAATCCAGCCCTACCTGAATCTGACCGCTGGAGTTTTTAAGCTAAACAACATTCCTTTTCTTACTTAGATAAGTTTCTGTCACTTGCAATAAACAGAGATTTGAACAATATAGGCAGATGATGGTAAGAAGAGAAATGCGGACATGGAATGAAGGCTTCCCATCTGAGCAGGCAGCCTGCAATCAGGATGGCATGTTGCTCCTGAGTCAGTTTGCCCTCCGGAAGTTTCCGTGCCCTCCTTCTGTCCTGCTTCATCTTCTGGGCAGGCTGATGTTCCCAGGCTCCTGTGTCAGCTGGCTTCTAGCTGGTTCAGCCAATAAGAGGCACTGGGGCTGGTCAGAGGTGGGAGGGAGGGGGAGGCCTGGGTGGTCCCCTCCTCCCCTCTGCCTTGGGCAGCCGCTGTCTCTTCTCCCTGCCCCGCGGTTCCTGCTTCTGCTGGGTGACTGGCCCCTCCATCACCAGCTCATGACTGGAGAGGCCCCTCTCATTCATCTGTGGCCTGCCTCACTGTCCCTTGCTGGCTTCTTAGCAGTCCCATCACTTATGCAGCCAATCCCCTGGATTAAATTCTCTCCGCTTTCAATATTCAGAGCACATTCTACTTTCCTGTTTGGACCCACTACAGGTGTCAAATAGGTTTCCTCTTGTGTCATGGCAGTAAGAGGGCACAGCGACAGGCAGAGAACTAACACAAACTCAGAGTTATCGGTCCAAACGGTGAGGGTGGGGCTACCGGCATGGAGGGGTGTCGCTATGATCCGAGATGTGGGGAGCCCCTTAAGGGTTAGGGGGTGGTGTGGCATGATCAGACCTTCCCCAGTAGGCGGACAGACCTGAAAGGAGGACTTGACTTCTACAGGCCAACATGTGCCAGGGGCCTGGAGAAACGCCACCTGAAACTCCCAGGGAGTGCTCGCTCCCCAACACGCAGATTTTAAGGCCAGTCTCTTCCCGCTCCTCAAGTGAAACGGAACACTGTGTTAGGACTTGGGAGTGGAGGGGAGGGGACTCAGGGGCCAGCAGGGCGGAGGGGGCTGGGGGGCTTTGGCAAAGCCTACAACAAAGAGCCCAGTGACCCAGCAAAGCCTGAAGCAGCCCAGACATGAAAGGAATATGCTGGAAAAATTAACTCAGTGTTTGCTTTGGGAACCAGTCTGACGGCTCTTAATCCAGTGGGCGTGTGGGTATTGCAGCTCATGGGACGTCCCAGATCCCCTGGCAAGGCGACAAAGGGTTATTTGTGAGGCTTTCCTGCACATCGTGGAGAGGGCCTGCCGCCTGGACGTCGCCCCCAGCCCCCGAGCCGGTCCTGCTGTCTGGGGGCTTCCAGCCTTCTCCGAGAGGCCCGCTCCGAGGCCGGCGGCTGTTAGCATCTCCCCCTCTTCCTACCATGATGTTCCCACTTTAGAAAGATAACGGCGTGGAGAGGTCGCCAAGCCCTGAAGCTAAAATTGTGCAGAAGGTCTGTTTCTTAAAAGTGCATCTGTTGGCTTGGGCAGAGGAGAGAAAGGATGCCCTAGGCCCCCAGAAGGAGGGTCTGGGGGCAGGGAGGGCAGGCATAATCGAAGGGATAAGAGACGGGCAGCCACCCTTCTCCTCCGTGAAATACAGTCGGTGAGATCACGGTGCACCCGCAGACGTTTCTCGTACTGGCATTTGATTAGATGTGCTTGAAAAGAAATCATGTTTTAGATTCCTTTCCTCCTGTTTTAACCAGACCAGCCCCAGGGGAAGGCAATCCATGGCCAAAATTTATAGACACACAAAAGAAGTAACCTCTTAGATTTTCAAGCTTCTTAAGGACTCAAGTCCTGCCATTCAAGGGCAAGTTCAATGACTTTCAAGGGCACCCTTGACCACATGCGGTTTCTGCCTTACGGACTGAATTCAGAAGTGACCCATAGGCACTGTGTACATAGCCATTGCCCACATGGCCCAGTCTCAGGGCAATGCAGTCGTCAGAGAATCTGAGTCCGGTAACCAGACTAATTTAAAAATAACCCAAATCGCTAACTTGCATCTATCAACCAACATGAAGGGCACAGATGGGCCAAAGCAATCTATTTTTACATTTTCCTCTTACTGTCCCATCCATCCCTGTCACACACTGCAGCTGCCCCCCTGCCTGTCTCCTGAAACAGAAACTGGACCTGCCTCTCTTTTTTGTGTGTGTGACCCAAATGCCAGTCTGGGCAGTCAGCATCCTCTTTGGGGACAAGCCAGCTAAATGCATAATCCTCTCCTTTATGGGTGGGGGCAGCCGTCAGGCATGAGTAATCTCCATCCTGATACTGTATCTGTCACCGTTCCCGAGAGAGGCTGTGGGTCTATGGAAAGGACCTGCTAAGTTCTCCTTTTTCCTAAATTTCATTCTGGAGAGGATGCTCCTTACTCAGCCACTGTCAGCCACTGGCTCTTGGTTCTAACATCCCATCTGGCCCTTTGGTCCCTTCTGTGCAGCTGAGCAGGACATCTACTTGCCTGTGGTCTCCCTCTGGGTCCCTTCTCCCCTTCCGCCCTTCTAAGCATCCATGTGCACAGGTTCAAAGTCTTCCACTCGGGTGGCAGCTGGATACTGAGGACGTCATAGGGACACATTCCAGCCCCTCCCACCGTGTCTGTCCTGGCCCGCGTGGCCGGAGTGGGGAGTGGGCTGTGGTGGGCACCACACGGGGCTTCCTCCCCTCCCCTGCCCTTCCTCCACCATCCGCCCTCTGCAGAAGGAGCCTCCGGAGCCCCACCGGAACTCCAGGCCTCAATGTGCTCGGGCTCCAGTTCGCAGTGCTCCTGGGCAGCCTGCTGTGGGGGACTGAGCCCTGGCTGGGTCCCTTGCAGGGTCGTTATGTGGACGTGGCTGCTGATGGGCCAAGTGGCCTTGCCCATGTTCTTGGACCCCTTTGGGCATCCTTGACTTCCTTTGTGCACAGGTGTGACAGGGGGTGGGGCGGGGGTAAAGCCCATGCGCCCCTCCTGGGACACACGCTCACAAGGACCTGTGGAGTGATGTGACAAATCGGGGCTTATGGTCAGAGGGAGTTCAGCTCGGTTCCTCAGTATCACACGCTTGCTGTTTGATTTGGGGAAGTTGCTTGACTCCCTTCGTTTCTGCCACCGTGAAACTTCTCTCTAGCACTGCATCCAGAGAGAAATCATAGAGGCCCCCTCCTCCGACCTGGAGAGCTATACTAGTGCCCTGGGGCCGCTGTGACAGAGGGCCACAAGCTGGGGTTTAAACAACAGAAACGTGCCCCAGACACCACAAGTCTGGGGCCGCAGCATCGGCAGCACCGGTTCCCCCCCAGAGCTCAGGACACATCTGCTCCAGGCCTCTCTCCTGCGTCGGGCGGCCTCTGCTCCTCCTCGGCATGCAGACGCCATTCAGCCCGTGTCTCTGCGCTTCCTTCCCTCTGTGTGAAACTGTCCCTCTGTCCAAAGTCCCCCTTTCATAAGGACACCTGTCACACTGGGTCAAGGTCCACCCTAATGACCTCATCTTAACTTGATCATCTGCAAAACTACTATTTCCAAATAAGGTCACATCCACAGGAACTGGGGTTGGGGCTCCAACAGCTGTCGGGGGGTCACCACGCAACCTACACCAGCAGCTGACTGAGAATTCCGGTGTGGACAGTCATCTTGGCGGCGCTCCCCTCGCTGTCAGTGTTGCAGTTACCTCGCTGCTTCGGGAGCCCCTAGCCCAGCCCCGCCGGGTATACGCTGATGAGCGCGCGTCCCAGAGCTCAGCCGGGAGGTTTTCAGCTGATGATGGATGACAAGCCTCGTCCGTTTTCCATCTTCGATCTAAACTGTCTGACTGTGCGCCAAGCTGACCTCCTCACGCCCTTGGACGCACAGACAGGCCCTATTGAGGGACGAAAAGTTTCACATCTCCCCAGATTCCTCCAGCCTTGAGATTGGCTTTTGCTTCAGGATGAAGTTCATTCAAAGGCATCTTCATGTTCCATAAACTTGCCAGCAGCAGAGAAGAAAGACAGAAAAACCAGCTGGGGCCTCCCTGTCCTCCCCAGCTCTGCCTCCGTGGAAATCAGGCCTTGGTCTTTAATTCTCCTATCAAGGGGGAGAAATGAAAACATGCCCTGCTTTCCACCGTCTTCCCCAGTCTGAGGTGAGGGGCCACCTGTGAGGTGACACATTTCCTGGGTGGTGGACACGGCTGGTAGCTCTGCAAAGCTGGGAGAGAAGTTGGCAAGTCCTATATGGGAGGGGAGGGTGGGTCCGGGTCCTGGGTACGTGCCTGTTGCTCTCACGCCTCACCACCTTCCCCGATGTCCTCGAAAAATAAGTCATCTTTGAATGAAACCATCTCCAAAGAGCTGAGCAGTGACCTCAACACTTAAAGCTAATAGGAAATGGGACACACATCCGCCTCTGACTAACTGGTTCTTTTTTTCATATATAAGTTGAATCAGTGTGAAATTCCTTCCCCCAAATTATAAATAGAAACCAATGTGCTTTTCGGTTGGGCTTTTCTTTTTTTATGAGGTTTTTCCCACAAAGGGATTTTCACTTTCAGGGGAAATGACTGCCAAAGACTAGAGGGTTTTAGATGGATGTGCGTGCGGACCACCCCATTCCTTGCCAAAGTCAGTCTGATGTACGGTCCAGGCCCGGACACCTGGGATGTTCTTTTTCCTTAGAGAAAATTGGCCCAGGGCAGGAGCCAGAAGATGGAATTCCAAGCCCAGTTTGCTGTCTCATGGAAGTACCTTTCTCAGCCCTACCGGTGCACTCACCTGGGGCTGACGCTCCATGCTGGCAGCTAAACTGGCATTTGCACTCCAAGCCTGAGTCCTGCAAGAAGCACAGAGAGAGAAAAAGGCCTCCAGCTCCCCAAAGCTGGGCTGGAGAGGTCAGCGATGAGAGGAAGACAAAGGAGAGGCCTTTGTGCTGGAGGGGACGAACGGGAGACCACGCACCGGCGAAGGGAAGCCAGATGGTGGGAACTCAGGCCCTGAGGTTGACCAGAAAGCCTGGTGGCCCAGATCTGGGAAACCTTTTCAGCAAGTTCAACATTGAAAAGCCAAAAACCTAAATAAAAAACTTCAATGAGCAACAAAATCTGCTTTAAATTTGTACATGCATTTTTGTCTCCGTTTCTGCCACTTAGTTGAATTCTCCATCTTTCAGTGAGAATGGTTTGAGATAAACGGCTGCCCCAAGTCTGCAGAGGAGATTCTGTGATGTGGGGCTGTGTGTATCCTATTACCTTTCTAAAATCCATGAAAGTTCTGGATTCTGCATAAGGGGTTGGGGACCTGAAATAATCTCATTTAGAACTGTCACCTGCAAGGAGGTGACCCCATGCAGTGTTTCAGAGATTGCAGGCAGTGGCCTATAGGACAACTTGAGATAGTTGGATTTAGTAAGCACCGTGTTTCAACATTCTCATTTTTTGGCGTCTTCTTCAGTGGGGAGCAGAGGCTCACCGAGGTCCCCACTGTTTCCTTTGGGCCACCGGCCTGCCCCTGAAGAACCAACACCTAGGCAGGCCCCCCACTCGGCTAGTTGTGACCTCACTCGTTCACTCACCCGTGCATTCGTTCGTTTGACAAGACGGTGGGGCTGCGCTGGCTCACGGTGTTTGTCAGTTGGCAGCGATGGTCAAGCACGAAGTAACAGCACATCCTCCGTGGCTCTCCAGAGAAACGGAACCAGTGTGAGGGGTTGCCTACAGGAACTGGCTCACAGATTTGGAGGCTGAGGAAGGCTGGTGTGATTCAGCCCGCGTGTAAATGCCTGAGTATCGTGGTGGGTGGGGCAAGCAGCCGATGGTGTAAGTCACGACTGAGGAGAGAAGCCAGTGTCCCCGCCCGCTCAGAGAGAGCAAGCGCATCCCTCCTCCACCTTCTTATTCTGTTGGGGCCTCTGTGATGCCCCCTGCACTGGGGAGGGTGGTCTGCTTTAGTCAGTCTATTAACTCAGTGCTAAGCTCTGCAAACCCAGACATCGTGTTTCCCCAGCTACCCGGGCACCTGTGATCCCAGGCAGGTTGGCACATGGAATTAACGTTCCCGGGGATACAACACCAGGTGGAGCTGCTCTGCAGCGCCCAGTTCCGTTCTTCAGCTGGCATGTACTGAGCACCGCCTCCGGGGCAGGTGCCGGGCTGTGTTTTCAGGTTCTTGTTAGTGTTCAGAGCCACCAGTGGTGTGGCACTGCTGTCTGACCCTTTTTACAGTTGGGGAAGGGAGGTCTCATCATTTGTCCTGGGTTCTACGGCCAAGGACAGAACTGATATTCCAGCCTGGCCTCTGTCTCCTCCTCCGTAGTGCGGGGTGGCATCGTAATGCTCAAGGAAATCCCCTTTGGATTACTGTCCCCACCTAAGGTCTCTAGATGGTAGAGGTGTCCTCTGCAGTCGTAAGACTACTGGATGGAGGTGGACAACAGAACAGGGTTCTCTTTGGTTGGACTTGCTGTTCTCCTGGAGCGTAAACCCCCCCGGAGTGAGCTAGACATTGAAGTGGGACGTGGGTGTGATCAAGTGGGACGTGGGGGGAATGAGGAAGAAAAATGGGCTCCTTTAAATCTTGAGGCCCAGGTAGGGGCTGAGAACGTGATGCCTGACCTGACAAGTGTCCTGCTGGGCACAGGCCTGAAGCCGGGCGCTGGGGGCCCACGGATGCTCTTGTCTGGCTGGATGCAGACATTCCATCTTTTGTACCAGTGTGTCTTCCAGGTAGTGAGGGCAGGCATTACCTCCAGCGCCTGAGCTGCCCCCAGTCATCGGATGACTGGGAAACCCCCCAACAAGTCTGCAGTAGAGCCCCGAATGCTGAAACTACATCAGGGGGACTGGCGTCCAGTCCTGGGCTTCCTGTTATTAAACAAGGCGACTTTGGGCAAGCCCCTCACTTTTTAAACATTTTTTAGTCTGTTTTCCCTCCTATAAAACTGACAACGGCTACCTCCCCAACGGGGTTGGTTCTTGGGGGAGGATTTTATGAAATGGTGCAGAAGAAACCCATTTCTCAGCTGTAAAGCACAACACAGAAGGTCTTAGCAGGGCTACCGCTGTTGTCGTGGATCATCATGCACGGTCCCCAGGGTGGGACCCCGCGACATGAATGTGTGGATGATGGAGAATCTCAAAACAGACTTTTGGAGTAGCAGCCGGGAGAGTCAGTGGAAAATCCCACTACTGACCATGCGTCGATGTAACAAATACCATTCTGAAGGTTCTGTGAAAAGGCAGATTTGCACTCTATGCTCTGCCCCTAAATTCCAGAGACTTCAGGCAAGATGCACCTACTCCGGGTTTCCGGAGTTGTCCCCTCGGCATGTGAGAGGCGCATGGAGCCAGTCACCCCCAACATCCTGGCCAGCTGTGCATCTGATGGTCTCAGCTCAGAGTTCTCCCAGCTATCCCCCACTTTTTCCACCTCTGGCTGAGCCCTCACCCCAGCTCTGAGACACCCTGGCTCGCCTCAGCCCCGGGGCTCACTTATGAGGCTGTGTCCTTGTCACCTGCAGACAAAAGCGTTGAGGGGCCTGGTGGGCCCCACCTGGGCAGCGAGGGTAGCAATAGCGCATGTTCTAAGTGGGGCTTTTCCCCATGAAGGGCTGCCAGTCTCCTTAAATGCAGTTCCTTCTTTCCTGACCCTCTGCCCTTCTTCAAACAAGCTTTTAAACCTCTAAAAAACATGTGGTTTTACTTTCAACTGTATTCGAGCTTAGAGCGTGTTATTTTGGCTTGAGGACAGAGCGCTGGGTGGGAGGCTTTAATTCCGTAGATTTGAGTTCTGAAATATTCATGAGCGAACCACTTGCAAAGGCTCACCAGTCTCCCGAAAACACCCTCAGGGCCCCAGGGTTCAGGCAGAGTCACCCGCAGGGCCCGAGCCTGTGCCAGCTGTCCTGACTCCCCACCTCCCTTTGGTCTGAGATCACACAAGGGTATTCCTGGCCCCACCCAAAGAATCAGGTGTTCTGGGCTCAAACCTCATACAATTTGGGTGTCCTCTTTTAGGAAACACAATTCAAAATTACAAATATAAAAATTCAAGATATAATAATTCAAATTCAAAATTGCAAATATAAAAGTAGTTACAAAAATGAATATTTGGAAAAGAAACTGTAACAAATGGCAGATTTTAAAAAGCTGACAAATGGGACAGACACCACTAACTCCATAAACTAGCATAATATTAATCTTATATATTTTATAATTATATATGTCTATAATTATAATATTAATTAACTGCCTGACTCCATCGCCAATATTTTGGTGGCATTCTCATTAGGGGATAGAAAGATGAGTTAGGATTTCCTTTGGTGTATATGGTTGTAATGTGAGTGTCTGTGTGTGTTGGTAGCCCAGAAAAAAGTCCTGTGGCTTCCCCGTGACAGGGTCCTGCCTGACCCTGGCCCACAGGTCCCAACTGCAGCTCGTGGGAAAATTTTTAGACTGTTGTCATGTTTGGGGGAACTTCTGTTGAATTTCTTTCATGCAGGAGCTGTAAGATTTCAGGTCATAACAAGTTTTCTTGTAGAATTAGTAAAATTAAAAGGCCTTTGAATAAACAATACTCAGTGTGCCATCACTGTTCTCATTTGCAGCTTTTACGCTGTCTTCCTCAATGTCAGTCATTTCATGTCAACCTAGCAAGAAATGTAAATACGTTTGCAGTGTATTAAGATGATTCAGTTCCCTTCATTGATTAGTTTTGAAACCATGCAAGTGCATATTAATTACTTCTACCTGAAAACCGACCTCTTCTTAACTCATCACTTCTTTTGTTACAATCCGGACATTTTCGGTTATAATTCACTTCATGTCAGAACATTCGTTTCACCTTGTGTTGATCCCTTTTTATCTTCCACTAATATCTCATCTCAGCTTGTCACTTGATTCTTTTTTTAAATGTAATAAATCTTTATTATACATAGTGAGTCTTTCTCAAGTACTAGGTGGGAATAATTCTTAGGTTTGTATCCCTGCTCTTACCATTTAAAATGCATGACTTTGGAAAGCTTATTTAAACTCTGTTAATAATTTGTAAGACATTTTTAATCGAAAATGGAACTGGGCCTGCAGAGTGCTGGGGGTAGGTCCTGGGACAAGGTGAGCAATACACTGACATGTGCCATGATAATGGTCAGGATGGCATGTAATTAAAAAACAAAGCAAAAGCACATGCGCTGTCCTTTCCGTGTGTGTTTTGTTAAGTGGCATATAGCTGATTTTTGTTTTGTTCACTCTGTCACTCCTTTTCCAACTGGCACATTTAGTCCATCACATTTATTTCACGCTGATGTGTTTTCTCTTGTTCCCAGCAGCTCTTGGGTTTTCTCTCACGCTGCCATCTTGAATCGCTGTCACTTGATTCTTCAATAAAATAATTTCAGGGTGATAAAAGAAGATCCTCTTCAGATATGTCCAAATTAGGAGTCTGGAATGTCTTGTCTGTTTTATTGAATGATTCCAGAATGCCTCCCCAAATTCCAGTTATAATGGCATATATGTCATCAAATATGCCATTCCCACCAAAAATGCTTTAAAAGATTGTGGCACACTTATCACTGTATACAGTGCACCACCGAGTGGACTCCTGCCAAGAGTGAACTTCATCTGACTGTGAGTCCAAGAGACTCGGACCGTGCATTCACGACCACCCGTCTCAATCCGGAGGGGCTCCCTGCAGACCCACGTCAGGCTCTGGGGGTTCTGAGCCTCACGTGTCTTCCAGCCTGGGTTCCTCTTGTGCCTGGCGTCATGAGGCACATTCACCTCCCTGTCCAGCTGTGGGATCTGCACCTTTGTGTCACAATGCCAGGTGATTCATCACAGGGCATGTGAGGGTCCTGGGGTCCATCCCTGCAGCAGGACAGCCTGCAGTGTCCTCACTGGGCTGGAGTGGCTCCGAGCACCCTACCCTCACTTCACACCTTCCCCTTAGCCAAATGTCAAGACTGCCCATGCCCCCCAACACCGGCGACAGAGGGCCAGAGTGGGAGCAGACAGAAGCCCTAGCCAGCCATTACGAAGATATTTCGCTTCTGCACATTTCCTGGGGACTCACTGGGAGAGAGCTGTGCACGTTCAGGCCCTGAAGCTTGAACTGTATCTGCATCGGGATGATCCGCCTCTACGTGGCCCAAAGGTCCCACAGAGAACACACTCCGGGACCAGCTGGCCAGCAGGTCCTGCCTCAGGACGGACTCCCAGTCACAGGTCGAGCCCTCCTTTTTCCATGTCGGAATCTCTTGGCCCTATCCAGTCCCTTGTGAGGTCACTGGTTCTGGGCCCACCACCTGTTACTGACTTGCCTTGCACTGGCTAATGGGCATTCCTGCCATCAGATGATGTCGGACCTTTCTGAGCACCAAGGCCACCACAGAGCAAGCAGTGCCCAACCTGCACGACCAAACATGGCACCCAGCCTCCTTTCTTCCTGATCACCCTCCCCACTGTGGCCAGGGTGACCTTTCTGACCTGCCTACACCACTTCCTGCTGTAGAAGGAACCTGTGGTATGCCCACCGCTCCCACCACGAAGCCTAAACTCCGTTACAAGGACCCCCAGTCCTTGCCTACTGTCCACCCCCATCTGTCACCATCCCCTCAACTCACACTCAAAGAGGTGGCATTCCTTGCTGCTCTGAAACCTCCACTCTGCCTAGCACACTCTTCCGATGCCAGCTCCTCTCTCGGCTTGCCTGTCACCTCCTCCAGGAAGCCTTCCTAGGTCTATCCACCACCCTTGGCAGCAGCCCCCTTTATGTGTACCCACTGGGTCCTGTACTGACTTAAGGGAGATCTTACCAGACTCTTCTGTCTTTTCACTGTGCCATTCCCTTCCTGGGCGAGGCACTGGGGAGACAGATGAGCAGGACGTGGGCTCTGCCCTTGTGGAGCTCTGGAAGTGAGTGAGAAGATAGGTTTGTACAAGCCAACCTCATTTTATTGCCCTTTGCAGATACTGAGTTCTTTACAGATTGAAAGTGTGTGCAGCCTCGTGCTGAGCAAGTCTATTGGCACCATTTTTCCAACAGTGTTTGCTCGCTGCATATCTCTGTGTCACATTTCAGTAATTCTCACAATATTTCAAACTTTCTCATTATTATTATCTTTGTTATGGCAAAGTGATTTTTGATGCTATTATTATAATTGTTCTGGGCCACAAACTGCTTCCATCGAAGACAGGAAACTTAATGGATAATTGTTGTGTGTTCTAATGACTCCACTGACCGGCCGTTCACCCGTCTCTCTCCCTCTACTTGGGTCTCCCTATTCCCTGCGACACAACTTTGGGGTTAGGCCGATTAGTACCCTGCGGCGGCCTCCAAGTGCTCAGGTGGAAGGGAGAGTCACACGCCTCTCGCTTTAAATCGAAAGCTAGAAATGATTAGGCGCAGTGAGGAAGCCGTGTCCCAACTCAAGAGAGGCTGAAAGCGTGGCCTCCTGCACCGGTCAGCCGAGTTGTGAAGGAGACGGAGTTCTTGGAGGAAATTCAAAGTGCTTCTCCAGTGAACATGCGGATGATAAAGTGAAACAGCCTTTTTGCTGACATGGGGAAAGGGTTAGTGGTCTGGACAGAAGGTCAAACCAGCCAGAACATTCCCTTAAGCCAAGACTAGTCCAGAGCAAGGCCCTGACTTCCTTCAGTCCTACGGAGGCTGAGAGAGGGGAGGCGGCTGCAGAAGAAAAGTGCGAAGCTGGCAGAGGCTCGTTCACGAAGTTTAAGGAAAGAAGCGTCTCCACAACATAAAAGTGCAGGTGAAGCCGCAGGTGCTGGTGGAGAAGCTGCAGCAAGTTACCCAGGAGGTGTAGCTCAGATGACTAATGAAGGCGCTGCACTCAACCACAGATTGTCAGTGCAGGCGAAGCAGCCTTATGTTAGAAGATGCCACCTAGGGCTTTCACAGCTGGAGAGGAGAAGTCAGTGCCTGGCATCAAAGCTGCAAAGGACAGGCTGACTCTCCTGTCAGGGGCTAATGCAGCTGGAGACCTCAAGGGGAAGCCAGGCCCATTTAGCACCCTGCAAATCCTAAGGCCCTCAAGAGGGATGCTGCATCTATTCTGCGTGGGCTCTAGAAATGGAGCATCAAAGCCTGGATGACAGCACATCTGTTTGTGACATGGTTTACGCAATATTTTAAGCCAGCTGTTAAGACCCACTGCTCAGAAAAAAGATTCCTTTCAAAACGTGACCCCTCACGGGCAGTGCACCCCGCCACCCACAAGCTCTGATGGAGACGGGCCGCGAGCCTGGTGCTGTTGACGTGCTGCTGACTCAACACCCATTCTGTGGCCTGGGGATCGAGGAGTGAATTAGACTTCCTTATTTAAGAAATAAAATTTCTAGGGCTATAGCTGCGTAGACAGTGATTCCTCCGAGGGATCTGGGCAGAGTGGGGGAAAGCCTTCCGGAAGGGACTCGCCATTCAAGATGCCGTCAGGAACACGCATGATTCATGGGAAGAGTCAGAACATCACCATCAACAGGTGTTTGGAAGAAGGTGGTTCCAGCCCTCGTGGGGTGACTGCGGGGGTTCAAGGCCTCAGGGGAGGAGGTCGCTGCAGGTGTGGTGGGAGCAGCAGGAGACCCAGAGTGAGGGGGCTGAGGATGGACTGAACTGCCGCCTCCCCGGATCAGACTTCCCGGAGGAGGATGAGCAGAGAGGGTGGCTTCCTGGGAGGGAGTCTGTCCCGAGGAGGCTGCGGAGGACGCTGGGATGGCAGCACAGGATGTGGAATCCGACGTCAGCTCGGCTGGTAAAGCGGCGGCAGGTTTGAGAGGACCGACTCCAGCTTTGAAAGAAGTCCTACTATGAGTGCAACGCTACCAAACAGCATCGCAGGCTAAGGAATCGTCATGACAGGAGGGGTCAATCAACACAGCCAACGTCACCGTTGTCTGACTTGAAGGACCTGCCATGGCCACCCCCGCCCCGAGCGCCCCTGCCCTGAGCAGTCAGTAGCTCCCAGCGCGGGGGCAGACCCTCCCCCAGCAAAATAGCTGCGGCTCAGATGAGGGTCAGCATTTTTTAGCAATAAAGTATTTTGTAATGAAGGTCTGTTTGTTGGGTTTTTAAAAGACATAATGCTATTTATTGTACACTTAATAGACTACAGTATGGCATAAACATAACTTTTATATGCACTGGGAAACCAAAAAATTCACTTGACTGGTTATTGAGATATTCCCTTTATTGTCGTGGTCTGGAGCCGCCCTGAGGTGCGCCTGCACACGGCGGACGGCAGAGATGGCAGTTCCGCTGCAGGGCCCGGAATGAGGGGCCCGTGCTGTAGTGGCCGCCAAGGAGCCCAAGACCGTCCTCAGCAGAGAGAAGGGTCAAGGCGGGCGGCTCACGCAGGGGTGCGTGGGAGAGTGACCCCACACCCAGCAGAGGTGACCCGGCTCTCTGCAGGGAGGGATGGGAACAGCGGCTACAGGGTTACCAGGGGGCAGCTGGGGCTGCATCCGGCCCACAGTGGGCGCCACTGGACAACCTGCAGCGGGGATGTGGCAGGTCACATTCGCATTGTAGAAGGTGTCCTGGCAGCAAAGAGAGTGGCCTGGGGGGCAGGAGGGGGGCCGGGAGGAGAGCAGGAGGCCGCCCGATGCTGGGATTCTCACCCCCTGGTCTGGCTGCCGAGCACCGGCCTCTTCAGTGAGAACGAGGGGCTGCTGCCCAAGGGCCCGAGGTGGGAAAGGCCCATGTCCAGTGCAACGCTTCCTCTCAGGGTTTCACCAATTCTTAGATTTCTGTCTTTTTGCCGCCTTGTGCTGCTTCTGATCCCTACCCTCCTCCTCCGGCGGTTCTCTCTTCACCTGTGTGCTCTCTGGCGTTTGTACATTCTTTTCCTGTTTTGTTTTTAATTTTTAATTTGTATCTTTCACTGTAGGGTTAATGGCTCTGCCACTGTGAGGGTGGACAGGCCTGGGCTGAAATCCCACCCTGCCCTCGGCTCTGTGATGCCGGGGGACTCCCAGCGCCGTCAGGACAAGGCCAGGGTTCACGCTCGGAGTCTCGTGATAAGGAGCTGGCACTGGGAAAATGTTTACGGGGATGTCTAATATAGGGCAGCTATGTCAATTGTTTTTAATGTTTCCTTAAAAAAAAAAAAGGCCTGTGTTTTTTTTCAAGCAACCAGGCAAAGATGAGGCGCTGAACTGATCAGCCGCAGAGCACGGAGAGAAATTCTGGAGGTGCTCCAGGCAGTAGACAGCTCCCCGGGCGATGATGCCACATCCAGTTAGAAAACATGTTTTCTAAATGGCACCATGTGTCATTTTGCTGCAGAAGATGTTGAGGCTGTTCCCCGAGCTTCACAAGAGAAACAGCTGCCTGGAGTGGGACCCTCCCCACCTGGTGGGTCTTGCTGGGGCTGGTGCCAAGGGTGTCTCAGTGGCAGGTCCCAGAGGGTGTGGGGGTCCTTCTTGGGGGATGGGATTGGAGAACCAAAGGAGAGGATGGGGTCCAGGGCAGATAAGGGCCAGAGAGAGATTGAAGGCAAAGGGAAGTGGTCAATTAGCCCGCAGGAAGGCTCTGGGAGCAGGACATGGTGGGCAGGGTGGGGAAGCTCCGCCACAAAGGGAAGGAAATACTTACCTTGAAACTAGAAATCTGCCTTGGGGCGGACTGCTGGGCTTCAGCGCTCTGTGCCCTTCAGATTCCCACCCTGTACCGTGGCCGCGGGGCACAGGGCAGCTGGGTTTGGCCAGCAAGGAGCCCAGTAGGAGAGCAGAGGGGGTGGTGGAGCAGGCTGGGCTCCACCTGGCTCCTTGCAGGTTGTCTGGGCAGCCGAACCCTGGGCCACCAGCCAGCAAGCCAGGCTCCTGCCTCCTGCCCTGTCCAAGCTCCCCTTGAGTTCCAGGAACGGCCCCTCCCCTCACAACAGCAGGCCTGGCACTGCAGTTGCCAGCAGGGGACGGCACCAGCCCTGGAGATCACCCCATCTGCTGCCCTGTTCTTTGAAATATTCTCCTGAGAAACCCTCTCCTTTAAAAAATGGTGAATGAATGCAGGGTGAGCGGGCGACACCCTGCACAGGCCCGGGCTGAGGCAGGCCCACCTTTCCCCGTGATGTAGCCTCCCAGAAGCCTCGTCCCTACCTCTCTCTGCACTGCCCTGGCTCATGGCCTCCCCAGCGGGGTAAGCCTGCCTCAGACCCGGCTTCGATCCTTCGTGTTACCCTGTACACCCACGTGCACTTGGGTGAATTGCACAACTCCTGCAGGACAGCGTCGCTATCCCCATCCTACAGATGGGGACACTGAGTCACAGTGAGGGTGCATGGCCTGAGCGGACAGCATCACCGATTCATGGCAGCGTTTGGATGAACGCCCAGGTTTCTCCAGCCCCAGATCCTTTCCCACACTGCCTGGCTGCCTCTTTGGTTGACCCATTTTGCAGCTGGGGGACCGATCAGGATTTACCCTTAAGTGCAGGTTTTTTGTTGTTCTTTGTATGATTTAAGTTTTAGAAATAATGTATGAATATGTTAGTGTTAGAACAAATCTTCCCAAATTCAGAACTTCACAAAGCATGAAAGTTGCCTCTGACGATGGCCCTTTGGAGACGCCGCTCTTTTCCAGGCGTAGCGCTGTTAACGCCTCATGACTCACGAACAGGGAGAATGGAAAACACAAGTTAAAATCCTGACGGCATCGGGCTCTTGCTCTGTGTTCTTGGGTCATTTTCCTTCGTTCAGTCTGGAGGATGGAAAACCGTGTTTCCCAAACTTCAGGCGTGGCTGTTCCCGCCTCACACGTTGTTGTATGTCTTCCCCTTGAGCTATTATCATGCATCTCATACTTCTTTAAATCGGCTTTCTTTTTTTTGCTTTTACTTTACCCTGTTTTAAAAGAGCTATTCGCAGCGTGGCCGCTGATGGGAATGGTGGCGTCTCATCGCCGTGCGGGGCTCACATAGAAGGAAATGAGGCGAACGTAACACTTGCTCAGCTCCTGCTGGACTCTGGCCTTGCCGGAGGCTTCCAGCCAACGCCTGTCCCCGCCTGGCCAGCAGGCGCCCCCCTGCCCAGGCTGCAGGCTTCCTCCTGACGTCAGCAGGCAGTTACAGGGCAGCGCTCGGTGGTTTGCAGGGGCCCTGGACGGCCCGCGTAGAGTCACCACGGGCGGAGTGCGACCCGGCCTCCCAGGCAGGTGGGCTGGCCGTGGTTCTGCACCACCGCCTCCTGTGGCATCCACGCTCTGTGTCCGTGGCTAACTTCTGGACCACACAGCTCTCCCCCATCTGCTCAGCAGCTGCCTATCACCTCTGCTGACCTGCCGATCAAAACACCTAGTTTTCAGTTCTAGGGTCAAACTGCTGGACTAGCCCATGACTGTGGCCATCCAGCTTTGGTTCTGGGCTGTGACAGGGCAGCATTTCATCCCCCGCACGGGGACAGAGAGCCGTCACGGAGATGCTGTGAGCTTCAGACGGGACAAGACATGAATGTCGTGCATATAAAAAGATAACTGTACAACTGAAGTAAATGGTGTTGCTGTGCAGATGTGAGGGGGTGGCAGGCAGGGGGCTGAGGAGTTCCTGTCTGTTTGTCAGCTGTCCTATGTCAGACGGAAACTATGCTCTAACCAGCCAAAGACATCTAATTTCTGAGTCTGTAAATGAATATTTTAGTGTTTTTCATAGTGGGCTGTTTTTCAGAAGGAGGATTTTTTTCCCTCCCTCATAGAAGATACAGAGAATCATCAAACCAGCCAGCAGTCCGCTCACCCCGTCCCGCCACATGTGCATCCTGATACCCCACGTTCCCACGCTTGCTACCCTGGGACCCTGGCATCTCCCCCTCTGGGACCAGGCTGGGTCTTTCTTGACGAGCGGGTCCAGCTTGTGAGGTCGGCTTTGTTGGGAGTCAGGATCGGGGCCCAGGCCTCAGTACTTCCCAAGAGCACATGTGCCTCGTTGCTTGACAGCCAGGCGGTCAGGCCTGCTCAGGCCTCAGCTACAGGGTGGAAGCAGGGACTGTGGGGCCAGGCTGCCAGGGAAATGAAGGCAGAGGGTGGGAGAAAGGGACCGTCAACCCAGAGGGCACGTGGGTCAAATCAGGGCTCTTGTTGGCTTGTTCCTACCTGTCGGGTGGTAGGTACCTTGGGGCCATTGTGCCAGCCTCAGAGCACACCAGGGGCCCGGGGCCTTGGGACCTCATGCCTGGCCCTCTGTCATCACCCTACTGCATGGCTTCCACAGTTCCAGGCACTCAGGGGGGAGAGGGTGAAGAGCAAAAGACCAACCATGTCTTTCCCATTTTAAATGCCCTCCGACACCCCTACCCAGCAACTGCCACCAACAGCACTTTCTGGAGAACGTAGATTTTAGCTGGGCACACTGCCACCCTAATCAAAATCCCTAGTGATACCTGCAGGGCCTGCCGCACTGCTCAAACGGGAAGGGGTGGCCTAGCACTCCGTGGGCGTGGGTGTGATGAGCCCGTTCACTGCCGGGGACCCCCACCCCCATAATCAATGCTCCTGTCATGCTCTTGCTCAGCTTGCCAGGGGCTTGGTGAGAATTCGTCTCTCACGCACAGGAACACTGCCACAGAAGCACAGGTTTAAGACGCTCTCCAAGGTCACCTACGCCTGCCACCTAACATCCTGGGAGGAGCTGCATTCTCTCCGGTCACCCAGGACAGAGGCTCACTTCCTAAAGGCAGCTCCAACTTCAAGGGGCTCTCCGTTCTTTATATTAAGCTAGAACTTTCCAACCTTTATGTTCCACTCTTTGCTTCCCGCTTTACTCAGAGGAGGGCTAATCCTCAGTGCCCTCGGGTTACAGAGCCCCTGGGGGAGCTGTGTGCCCTGGAGGGACCCCTCCCTGTTTCACAGATGAGGACGCCAAGGGGCTGACTGTGAACTGGACGTGCAGCCATCTGGGTGGTAGTTCAGGGCTCTTCCTACTAGGATCACATGACAAATTGAAAAGCACACTGTCCATTCCCAGACATCCATGCAGAGTAGGGTCTCCAGGCAAACCCCCAGCACTATCTCTACCCACTGCAGTCTGCCACAGGGCCACATGTGGGCTACAGAGGTGAGAGATACAGGCCCTGCCCCATGGGACCCCTTCCCCCATGGCTGGGAGGTTAACAGGTGAGGAAGGAGACCAGGGCACTTGGAGAACAAAGAGGAAGTGAATGTAATCTGTCCTGGGGCATCATGGAGGGCTTCCTGGAGTCGGTGATAATCAATGTCCTCCCCATCCCTTGCCCCTGCTTCCAAGAGGGCTCAGCTCGGGCTCCCTCGGAGTCTTCATGCCGCACCCTTCCTGCAGGCGGCGCTGGCCTTGGCATGAAGAAGGCAGCCTGTGAGAGCACCCTTGGGGCTGGTGAAACCTGTCGGTTCTTGATTGCTAGGATGTCCACATAGCTCTGTGAAATCAAGGGGGCTGAAAACCCTTGATTGAAACGCATTTCAAATGGGAGAATGTTAGGGCATGGGAAACACCTCAACAAGGATGCTCCAGGAAGAGCTCCCCATGAGATGTCACTTTCTGGGCACACTGGCCTGGGTGCCTAAGTGGAGGGTGGCCTGCCTCATGGCTGGTGGGCCCCTGCTCTCAGCTGCGCTCCTTTCTGCCTCACCAGGGGTGACTTGCCCACCACCTCGCCCCCTCCCGTGGCATCTGTTAGCTCTGTGCAGTACTGGGGGTGGGGGTGCTGGAGGCATTGCACCACAGTCAGCTAGCCTTGTCACTCAAACTGTGGTCCTCGGGCCGGCAGCACAGGCAGCCCCGAAGAGTGTCACAGACGCAGATGTCCTGAGCGGGAATCTGCACTTCAGCCAGGCCCCTGAGCAGCCGGAATGTCCATCGGAGTTTGAGGAACAGTGAGCGCTCTAGGGCACGGCTTCTCAGGTCACCTGTAAAAAGGTGGGCCTCGGGCCCCTCTCAGAGATGCAGATTCGCTGCTCAGCGTGCAGCCCGGCGCTGGGAAGGGGCCCTGGCGGGTCTAACGCGCAGCCCAGGTTGAAAAGCCTGGTCCTGTGCGGAGGCTGTGCTTCGTGGCTATTTTGTCTGAAGCCAACCCGGCTCCTTAATCCATACTCTGTGTCTTGTTGTCGCGACTCAGCCTGGCCATGCCCGGCCTGGACGCCCCTTGCCCACAGCGTGGGCCGCCCGCTCGTTTCATCCTCACCGGCCATCAGGCCATCTCTGTGGCCGCGGTGAAACCTGGCCCCACCGCACTTGGCCTCACACCGATTGTCCAAATACCGAACTTCAGACAAACAAAGAGAAAAGACCGTTTGCTAATCCTGTGTGATAAGCGGCCTTTATCAGCCCCTGGCGCTCCCAGCTGGCACGGTCAGATGGCGCTCTTTTACACGCTGTAAATAAACATCACCTGTTTGTGCAGGATGACACGGGGGCAGCTCCTGCTACTGGGGTTATCACGGAGGAAGCACTAGTTTGGGTGTGTGAGTATTTGGACCTGAACCGCCAGGGGACAATAACAGCCGGGCTGGGTGTGGCCCAGGGTAAGCAGATCGCAGCCCGGTGGGCCTCGCTGTGAGATCTGCGTGGTTATTGCTTCCTGGAAGGTGACTGCTGAGAAAGGGGACTTTCTCTTCTTCCTGCCTCGGGGGTCTGCTTCCCAGCGTCCAGACGCCGTGTTCACAGTGGCGAGGCCCTTCCGGATTCCACTCTCTCTCTGTTGCCAGTTTCCAAAGCCACATATCTAAATCGGGACTTCCTGGCTTCCCAGCGTCTTCGGGTTGGCCAGGGCCTCCAGGGCACACAGCCACCTGCCCTGCCCCCCTACAGAAGGGGTACTGGAGAGCAGGGCGGTGGCGGTCACACAGCTGCTCAGGAGGCCAGGCGGGGGTCCTTCCAAGCTGAGCTGCTCCTCGGCCCGGCTGGATGCGGGCAGGAGCCTTGTACCCTGGGACAAGCGTCCGGGTGCAGACAGGGTGGCCCTGATGCCAGAGCGCATCGTAGGACTCTGTCGTTGGGACGATGGCGGTGGCTTTTGTCTAACTCTGTGGCCTCCCTGCGCAAACCTGCGGCTTGTTCTGAGACAGTGCAGGGCCTAGAGTGCCGCTTCTCAGGCTTCAGGGTGCAGCTTGTCAAAATGCAGCTCCCGGTTCTCTGGGTCTGGGGGGGGTGCTGGGCACCCCTTTCTAGCCTATGTCCAGGTGATGTGATTGCTCCTAGTATGGGCTGGCACTTTGAGGATGGAGCCCAGAATTCATTTCTATGAGCCCAGAAGTGACAGGCGGGGAGTGGCATGCCTGCTCCCCACTGGTGCTCACACCCATGGTATGAGGCGACCTAGGGTCTTGTTTGGCTCCTGCCAGGAAGAAGATGGGGTTCCCAGGGAACTCTCACCACCTCTGCAGAGATCCCTGCCTGTTCAGTCCTTGACCCCGGGCTGGACCGTGACCACCTTAACCAATAAAGGTGGTGGAGGAGGGCTGGGGCTGCTCCAGGCCTAGGCTTTGGGAGGTCTGGCAGCTTCCGCTTTTGCCCTGAGCTGCTGTGTTGGTCTGGCCACCTGCGGGGGAGGCCACGTGGAGAGGGGGCAGCTCCGAGGGGCCCCGAGACACTGGCGCACGGTCCCAGTTGAGCCCAGCTCCTCAGCCCTCCAGCTCCATGTAGCCACAGAGACACCCACCCTCAAGAGAGCAGAAGAACCCAGCCCAGACTCAACCGTGTGCAAATAAGATGGTGATTGTTTTCAGCCACTGAGTTTTGGGGTGTTTTTTTATACAGCGACCGGTAACTGAAACAGCAACCATATAATTTCCCACCTAACCAGGAGAGCTTGAGTGTAAGTGGTTGTGCTATTAAAAATGACTCCAGAACCCCAATATACCCCAGGACTGCCCGGAAATGGGGACACACGGTCTCCCTAGTGATGAGCAGCTTTGTACCAATCGATGAACGTTTCCTGCACAGGGGGTGTTAACAGGGATTCCCCAGTTACGAGTGACAGAAACCAAACCGGCTGGCCGAGCCCCACTGACCGCCTGTGGCCTCGGAATGAGAACCCCGTGAGCAGGCTCAAGCCAGGGGCTCCGGCTCACACCGTCTCCCCAGGGCTCCTCTCTCACCATCTCTGCTTCTCCTTGCACTGGCTTCATTCTTTTTCCTGCTCCCCGGATCCCCTTGTGACGTTCACATTCCACAGAAGTCCTGGAAATGAGTCTGATACTGCTTGGCCCCGCTGGCCACTGGCAGGAGTAAGCGATTCTCTGCTGGGCCAGACCTGAGCTGCAGGGACGCCTCAGAAGCAGGGTGGAGTCAGCTCCATCCTTCCAATCAGGGCAGGGGTGGGGATCACTGAGGAAACCTGGGCTCTGAACTAGAACAAAACTCAGTGCTCACCACGGCTGTGGAGAGGCCTGTAGACGATGCTAGGGGAGGTCTTCATGTGCAGTCCTGTCCTGGGCTCCTGGCTCAGAAGCAGCTGCCAAGTGTTGCTGCTTAGAATAGAGATGGTCATCACTGGCAGGTCACCCGATCATAAACGAGGTAACTTCCCTCAAGGGAAGGCGGGGGAACGACTTTTAAAATCCATGTTCTAGCACCTTCTTGAGCAAAGCTGATGCCAGCTGCACCCTGGGCCCAGACCTCAGAGGGAAAACGGCTGGTTCCTGAGCTTGCATGGGGAGCCCGTGGGCTGTAGCGTGATGTCAGGGTGCAATGTAACCAGTGCCCAGAGCTGAAGGCAGATGCTGGAAGGGAAAGTCTAACATCACGGGCAAAGCCCTGCCTTAGGGACCTGGAGGAGGTGGAGGGGTCTGAGCCTCAGGCAGCCAAAGAAAATCAACAATAAAAAACGGGCAGAAATCAATGAAACCGAAAACAGGAAAATGATAGAGGAAATCAGCAAAACCTACAGCTCGTTCTTGGAAGAGCTCAACTCAGTCACTACACCTCTAGCCAAACAACCAAGGAGAAATGGGTGAGGGCACAAAAACCCTTCCCAGGAAGGAAAGGGTCATCGCCACAGTGGACAGTAAAAGGGCAGAGGAGGAATCCTGCCAGCAACGGTGCACTCATGACCCCGATGACTCAGATAAAGCGGACCGACCCCCTTTGAAGACAGACTCTACCCAGAGAGGATGCCAAGCCCAGGGAAGGGCTGGGGAGTGGGGGGAGAGCAGGTCAAGGCAATTACGGGGCTGCCCAGTTCAAGGTGGGGAGAAGTGGACCTGGCACATGGCAAGCAGCACCAAGGTCCCTCGGCAGGGGAGCTTGAAGTATGGGTGTTGCTCCTGTGCTCTGGGAAGTGCAACCTGCCACACTGACATGCCACCTCTTCCAGGAAGGCCTCCATATCATCCCCAAAGAAAGTGCCATCTTGATGCGTAGAAGGATTTAGCTAATGCCTTTGAAATCAGCACTTCTCAACCCTGGTTGCACAGTACTGTCTCCTGGGAAGCTTTGGACAAACACCCACACCTGGCCCCTGCTCCTGACGCTGACTTAATTCATCTGGGTTGGGGCCGGGTGAATATAGAAGCTTCCCAGGCTCTATATGCAGCCAGGGCCGAGAACCTCGGTGGTGAGTGAATAAAATTACAAGTGATTCACTGGGATGAAGTATTCTAGCGGAACAGCACAAGAACAGCAATTATTTAGAACCTAAATATTGATGGAGTAGCATAGGAAAGAAAAACAAACAGGGAAGGATGAGTGGTAAATAAAATAAAAATGCAGAAGGGGGAGGAGACAGAAGGTGACTAAACAGCTGCTATGGTGCCATTTTGTTGTCAAGTGAGAAAGACCTGGGAAGCCATCCATACTGGCGTACTGGCGTCCCAGAACTCCCAGTGCAAACCCGACCCCATGAGCAGCAAGAGGGGGAACTTCCCCCGAAAGAAGGCTGGCAGAGGGTTCCCTTTCCTCCATAAAAGTATCACTTAGGTTTCCTAGTAGACATGGAAAAACCTATGCTCAACAATATTTTTACCCTTCGACCAACTCAGCAAATGCTTTAAAAACACTTCAAGATATTTTTCTTGCTGAGTTGAGCATCTAAAACCGGGGCTATGTTACTGCATGTGAAATGCAGTGTGTACAGACATGCATGCCTATGTGTGCACGGACTCAGGATGGTGGAGTTAATCTGCAGAGACGTTTCTAGTAGCCTCCCACAGGGCTCTGTACTTACCCTGTCCTACTCACTACTTTTTTATTGTGGTAAAATATACATACCATTAGATTTACCATCTTAACCACTTTGAAATGGGCAGAAGTATTAACCACACGCACACTGTTGTACAACAGACTTACCGTTTTTACGAATACTTGGCCGAAGACAAATCCTCTCGTCAAACAGTAGAATTCACAAAGCCCAGAGCAATTCTCATGAGATGGGTGAGGAAGGAATGACTCCCATGACTGTAGACAGTTAGGCCCAGAGCATCTCTGGGAACCCACACCCGAGGACCTGGCATTTGGGAGGTGCTTGAATAAATGTTTATGAACTAAATGAATTTAACAAGTTGAAATGGAGGGTCCAAAGTGATGGCATTCAGCAGAGACGTGTAAAATCCTTCATTTATATCTAAAATCCAAAAGATCTAAAATGTAAAGCCCAGCTTGATAAGAAATTCTGTCTGTGCTTCTAAAAATTTGAAATATTTTAACCATACAGACAAAGACAGAGCCAAAGGTAACTGTTAACCGCGCACTTACTACCCAGATTTAACCAACATTAACATTTTCCATTGTTGTTTGGGTAAAAAGAAAATGCTTAAGCGCATTGCAAATCTCCTGTCTCTTCCCACCCTGGTTCCGCTGGCCCTCCCTCCTCTGGGCCGAACCGGTGTCTTGATTTGGATGTCTATCATTCCTATGCATGTTTTTATATCTCGCCATGATTTTTTATTTTATATTTTGGTGGATTCATCCAGAAATCAATACGAAATGTTGTGCATGCTTTTATGCTCCATATAAACGGTTTCCGGTCGCACACTTTACTCTGCAAACTGCTTCGAGATTCATCCGTGGCACTAATGTGGTTCTGCTGTTCACACTCACCTGCCTGGAGCGTCCCGGCAGGAACGCTCCAGAGGAAAAACCCAAATCTCAAGGAACGGAAGTAGCCCCGGATGAAGGCTCACTCCTGTCCTGTAGCCCGCGGCAGGGCCGCCGGGGATCTCTGTCCGGCTGGGAGCTGGCTGAGCTCTCCCAGGGCCTCATCCCACCGGAGTCTCTTCCGCGGAGGGCTGGAGGCCAGTGGGTGGTTCTGTTTGACCTTTGTGGGTTGGTGTCCCTCTGGATAAACTTTTCATTATTACTAATTGTTTTTGGTTAGACAGTGATTTTTATCCAATGACTGATCTGGTTGATTCATTTCTCGCCAACTAGTTCCCAGCCCTGGGCAGCTTCCAGCAAATGCCAGAGCCCAGTGTCAGGGCCTCCAGCCCACCGACTCTGGAGTGAGGCCTGCATACGGGGCCCTCGTCAGCCCTCCCCGGTGGTTCTGGGATGAGAGGAGCTGAGCCTGGCAGCACGCGGGCACGGAGACACGCCTGTGCGCCCAATACCACTGTACACATGGCAGCAGTTGCTGGGCTCTGGGCTGTGCTGGGAGGATTTGGCTCCAGCCCTTTGATGGCCATTTGGTCCTCTGAGGATGAGGACAGCTGCTGCAGGTGTTTGCATCCCAGGCAAAGCCGCTGATTGATGGGGTTCCTCTGCATGGGGCCCAGATGCTCCCACTGAGACGCCGAGGAATGAGCAGGCAGAGAGGGAGGGAGGGAGCAGCCAGGCCGCCCCTAAAGGTCCAAGATGCTGGAGAACATAAAGGAAGCTTTGCAAAGGCCTGAGTGTGGGAGGGCATCCTGAGCCCTTGGCGCGGGCACAGAGCTTAACAGCTTGCAAACACTTCCCCAGACTATGTCATTTGGCCCTTTAACCTCAGGAGAGTGGCCAGGGAGGGTAGAATTCTTACCATCATTTTGTAAACGACAGAACTGAAACCTGGGGTTGATGGCTGCTGTGTCACACAGTTGGCAAACAGCAGCAGCGGGTGAGGACCGCGTATTCTGACACGTGCTGGACATCTGAATCCATCTTTCTAAACAATTTAGAAACCAAAGTCAATTCTGTACTCTTCTTAGCCTCATCACACTCTGTGACACCGGCCCTGTGCCACCTGCCTGCCGCCTCTCGTCTGGTTCCAGTTTCCCCTGGGACCTCCGTGGGAGATGGCAAAGAAGCAAAGCAAAGGGAAAGAGCCCCACTCCTGTCTGACATGACCCCTGGGCAATGTCTGTCGTGAACAGAACCCGGGGAGCAGTCCTGGGCGTCGCTGACAGGAAGTTTTAAATTGGAGGTTCCCACATATGGCATCAAAAAAGATCACAGACCTTTCAGGATAGCTGTTATACTTTCTGTATCTGTGAATTAAAATATATCCTGATAAAAATGCCTTCTGTGATTTGTAACACTGTTAGTTAGAAAACAGACTGTGGCAATCACACACACTTTAAGAAGTGATAATCCAATTCATACGGGCCAGGCAGGGTGTACTCTTTAACGATGTTTTTGCTATTATTGCGAGAAAATGTCCACATTTTTAAAAGATGCGTATTTCACTATGAAGGAGAGCAATGACCTGAAGTGTGGGCATGTGGCCGAGTCTTCCACTGTGGAATGTGGTCGGTAGGCATGTGCCTGTTCAGTGACTCTGCTACTTACGCATGTGAATTTTCATGATAAACATTTAAATGCGCTTGGTCCAGGCACTCACGGGTCCCTGGCAACATGGCTATCCCTTCCCTGTGCCAAACCTGTAGCCCATAGACTGGAGGCACCGGTTTGAGGTTACTGGTGCATGCCAGCCACTCGCGCTTGGTCTGGGCTGGTCAGAATGGCACAGAGCAGCAATGGTGTGGCTGCATTTGCTCATGAACCCGGCTTTTCCCATTCCATCCTGCACAAATCATGTCAGCAGCCAGTTGGTGGACACTGGTCGATCCCTCCGGTGTGATAGGCTGAGGGGTTTCCCCAGGAAGCTCGCAGTCACTGGGAGATGGGTGCTGAACGAGTCACCACAGATGATTCACAAAAGCATTGCAAGAAGGCGAAATGTTGCAAGGAGAGGGCCTGACACAGCCCATAGGGAAGCTGCCTCCCGGCTGGGCAGACAGCCCCCTGGCAGAGTGCCGCCGCCGTGGAGCCCCGATCTATCAGGAGGAACTCGTCATGCCGGAGACCAGCTGCAAGACTTTGCTGGCATTCCAAAGAGCCCCAGGACCCCAGCTCCCTGGCTGTCCACGGCCCCATCCCCCGTGAAGGAACTCACTGCTTAGCACAATCGGGTCCTGGCGAGAGAGGCGGAAACCTCTGCCTGCCGGCCTCCACCGGTCCTTGTCAACAGCTGGCCCTTAACAAGCGACTAATCTTTAGCATGTTTGATATGAAGTGGCACAGCAAAAATAATCACCTGTCATGTATTCCATCTTCCTAAAAGACGCGGTCACGGTCAGGTTCGGAATGCGTGGGCGGCGTGACCCCTGGGAGCTCACCCTTCCACCAGGACATTGATCTTCCCCCGACTGCCCGGGTCGGCCGCGTCCAGCCGCAGCTCATATTTCCTGGGCCTCTCACTTGGGAGATAAATGCGAGGAGGCACACGATAATAAAGAGACAGCACGGAACAGGGCGACGTGGTGCAGAGCCCCGCCCCCCATAAGGTTTTCCACAATCGGCCAAATGCTTCGTATTTCCGAGTATTTTCTAGGTGCCAGGCACCGTGCTCCACGCTTTATCTGTGCTGTGGGATTTACTCCTTCGAATTCTTGGATTTGGAGATTTCTCATCTTCCAACCTGAACTCTTGGTCTTCCCACCCCTCAAATGTCCGCCCTTCCTGAATTCTTGCCAAGTCACCGGGGCCGGCCTTGTGGGGTCACCTGCATAGCTGTCTCTGTCCCCCTCTGCCCCTGAGCAAACCCGGCTGACTTCACCTGGACACACACCTGTTCCTGCCGGGGCTGTCACAATGCAGGCCAAGCCTGCACCCCCTCTCCTCTCTCTCCTAACTGGTGTCTTGACTTCCACTCTCGGCCCTCAGGGTCCACTTTCAGCCCAGCAGTCGGGGCAAAGAAAACCCCCCACATCAGAAAGGGTTCTCCTGCGTGTGACTGTCTCCACACTGCGCAGTCTTACAGTTCCGTCTCGCAGCATCCGTGGGGCCCCCATGTGCTTTAACCCTTCCTCAGCTCTGTCTGCACCCCCTGCCCTTTTCCTTCTAGATTTTTCTATGTGGGCATACTGTTAGGTATATTTGTACTCCTCTTTCAGCTCATATTTTTCCTCATTTTCTCTTTGTAAGAATGTTTGCTGTTTATCATCACATTTTTAAGAAGAAGATAGATTTAGAAGTAATGCCAATGTCCAAAATTAGGGGATTTGATAGTGTTATGATATAGTCAAGCAAGGGGCTGCTAAGCGGCCATGTAACCGGAGGCATGACCTCCGAGTCTGTGGAAGCAGCAGAGCCCCGCTCCAGGTGGGGTGGCATGCCGCTCTGTGGCTGTGGGCGCTGACCGTGTATGCACAGAATGAGACTCGAATGTTCATTTTTAGAATATTCAGAGTGGTCACCCCTGCTCAGTGTCCCCAGAGACCCACAGGGGCCTGGCCAGACTCTCTCAGTGGTCCTCTGGAGATGTCAGTCACCCTCAGACCCAGGCCTGACATTCCCTTCCTCTTTCCCAGGCCGCCGGCACAGGGAGCCTCCGTCTGCACTGTGTGTGTGTGTGTGTGTGTGTGTGTGTGTGTGTGTGTGTGTGTGTGTGTGTCCGGCGTCCAAGCGCTCATTCTGACAGTGGCCTCAAGACCAACTGCCCCATGTGTGTGTGTGTGTGTGTGTGTGTGTGTGTCCGGCGTCCAAGCGCTCATTCTGACAGTGGCCTCAAGACCAACTGCCCCATGTGTGTGTGTGTGTGTGTGTGTGTGTGTGTGTGTGTGTGTGTGTCCGGCATCCAAGCGCTCATTCTGACAGTGGCCTCAAGACCAACTGCCCCATGTGTGTGTGTGTGTGTGTGTGTCCGGCATCCAAGCGCTCATTCTGACAGTGGCCTCAAGACCAACTGCCCCATGTGTGTGTGTGTGTGTGTGTGTGTGTGTGCGGCGTCCAAGCGCTCATTCTGACAGTGGCCTCAAGACCAACTGCCCCATGTGTGTGTGTGTGTGTGTGTGCGTCCGGCGTCCAAGTGCTCATTCTGACAGTGGCCTCAAGACCAACTGCCCCATGGGGCCCAGAGCAGTTCGGGTTCCCGGCCACCCTGAGCCCCGGCCCCAGAGTTCTCCTGCATGCCTGTGTGCTGTCCCAGAACAACCTATGAATTCCTTTTCATCCTAAGACAGAAACATCTCAGCAGTGTGAAAGCCCCAAGTAATGGAACTTCCTTTATCCTCCCTGGTGGAGTGCTATTAGTCAGCAGCATGATTTGAGTGGCGCTCAGCATCCGAAAGGCGGTCCTCCCGGACGTGCCTGGATGGGCACAAGCTCAAGGCGTGCGCTTCCCCGCGTGTCACCTCTCACCTGGTACCTTCTGCCCCTCACCCGTGGAGACCGGGAAGGAGAAATGGACGGGAATGACTCGTTCACTAGCTGAGCCTGGTTACAGTCTTAATGGCAAATGGCGAAATTTGGATTTTGTCCAAAACTAGATGAACACGACGGCCTCACATTCGGGCCGAAACCAGAAATGTGCTTGGACCAGGCCTGTTCTGCCCCCATCACAGAGACACGGGGAAGTGACCGTCTGTCTCACTTTGTGGAGGGACGAGCCCTCGCCATGAGGGGCCTGGGGGCTGAGGGAAGCGCACTCGCCCCTGCTCTGTGCTTCACGGAGCCGCATCAGTGGTGGAGCAGCCTGGCCTCGGTGTTTCCCACCCAGGAGTTAGTAAAAGGTGCAGGTGTGGCCGAGGGGCCGTCAGCCAGGTGTGGTTCAGGGCGGCCCCAAGGGCGGCTATCTGCACAGAATCAGTCTTGTTCTGATTTAAGACTAGCTTGTTGCGGAGCAGCAGGGCACAAGGAACCCTTTCTTTCCCAGTCTGGACGCTGTCTTGGGCGCTGCGTGTGTGTCGCTTTTCAGTAAAGGTCTAGCTGGACGCTCACTCCAAAACCTTTGGCCAAATCTAAGGGGAAGTGTTCAACTTGAAACAAAAGAAAAAGCCGGTATGGTTTTGGGAGCCGTTCACCCCATGTGGATCAGGAAGGGTTGTTTCTGAGGATGGAAATGGAGGAAGGAAGGGGTCTGGTGCACCTCGGGGCTTTTGGGGGCCACCGCCACCAGGACCGCCGCCACCAGCCTCATCGCACCACCTGACTGGGAGCACCCCCGCCACCACCCCCGTCATCTCCGTCGCCCTGCTCGCCGCCACCACCGCTGTCGCTTGATCTGACCACTCGCCTGTGCCGCACACCGTGCCGACCCCAAACAGGCATCAGCACCTCCTTATGTTTCTCCCTGCGTCCTACCTATTTCCTCGTGGCATTTGCCTCCTCTGGGCATCCCCCCCATAGACTCACGGCTGTGCTGTTTCTTCCCTCTGTCTCCTACCCAGAGGGTAAATTCCACACGGGCTTTTATTATTTTTTACTGACATCAGGAACCCCAGAACCCAGCCCCGTGCCTGGGACGCAGTAAGTGACGGGTAGATAGTAGTAGCAGGAGAGAACAGTATCAATGACGGCCCCACGGTTCGGTGTCACCGCTCCTCTCACCGGAGGGACGAGGGGAGGGAAGCTCAGGAGACGGACTAGCCAGCTGAGGTCATCGGGCCGAGGTCATTGGGCCCGAGGTGGAACTCGGTGCCGGGTGGCTAGCGCAGTTCTCAGGCTCCTGAACTCCAGACCAGGTTGTGGCTGTCGTTGCCCCATATGTAACAAGACATAGAAGCTTCCAGACTTTTCAACTTCTGCATCTCTGGTTATTTCCCTGAAGCAAATGGGATGCATTTCCTCTCTGCAAACAGGGAAAAGAAGTTCCCTGTGATTGGAAAACCACCCACATCTGCTTCTCTTCTTGACAGAAAAACCTGAGCTTGTGTTCTCCGAAACTCTTAATTCATGACTTGCCAAAGTAACCGTTTGCCCAAACTGAGGCAGGGATGAAAGTTGATTGACAGGGCTCTAATTAAACCCCAATTTATAATCTAACAGCCTGAGATCTTTCAGGTCATAAAGGACTTTGATCCTAGAAATTGTGCTAATAATAGTTCCCCCACCCCCACCTCGTCCATCTCTGTCCAGCTTCCCTAACTTAGGGATCCCGACGGCCCTGGCAGGGCTGCGTTGAAAAGAAATTAGCTCCCTGCAGCGGCTGAATGAGCTGTCTTTAAAAATAACAACACCCGCGACAGGGGGTCCTGAGATAGCAATCTGGCCGAGGGCTCCCTCGGTGGGGACGTCGTTTGCATAGTGATGCTTGCCAGATGGTTCTCAGGCCGGTTCCAGTATCTGTGATGAGGAGCAGCTGCCCTGCTCGGAGCGGGGGAGGGCCGGGGAGGGGCCGACGGGAGTGGGGATGGGGGTGCTGTTCCTGTGGGGCCCCGAGGATTGACCCTCTCCGATGGTTTGGGGGGAGGGGGGCCCAGGGTAAAAGCTAACACCGATGATGTTTAGGAAATACCGATGCTGCGTGACTGGGGAGCTGGGAGCCCCTGAGCTTGGGTGGGCGCGGGGCAGCCAACAGAAATACCAGGAGCATCTTTTCCCTGGCCAGCTGAGAGGTCTGGGTAAGGGGTCCCAGATGTGGGGATTCCAGAGACCAAGACATTTTTAAAGATCAGGTGGATTGATGTAGGCTCACCAACTTCGATTGTGCCAGTCAAGTACAAGTAGATTAACAAAAACCACAAATCCCTATATTATCCATTAATTATAATCCCTATAACCAGTTAATTTATTTTAAAAAGGATATTTTAACCAACCAAAAAAGTGGGAGGAACATCACAGATGAAGGATGGACCTTTTCGAGAAAGGGCAGTTGACTGTGAACATACGTGTACAAGCTCACATTGTCCTTACTTACCCTGTGGTGAAAATCTGTTCCAGATCAGCTGAGCCCAGGTTGTGACGTTTGTAGGACGGAAGTCCGTCCTGTTGGGCTGGGATACCTAAGTTGAGGAGATGGTTAATTAATTAATTAATATTCACTGATTGGTTTTAATGTCTCCTTTCGTCCTCAGATGGGCTCCAGTTTGGCCAGTCAATTATAGGGTCACCCTGGGAATTTGGGGACCTCTAGAGCAGACAGGACTCAGCCCTTTGATTTTACACCGTCCCTCTGTGTACATGCTTCTTGCGCTCCTTAAAAAGGCTTCGCATTACGATTAGCATGTATAGTGCGTGGGGGGCACGGGGAGGGCTGTGCAACACAGAGAGGACAAGCAGTGATTCTACAGCATCTCACTATGTTGATGGACAGTGACTGTGAACGGGGATGTGGGGGGGACTTGGTGAAGGGGGGAGCCTAGTAAACATAATGTCCTTCATGTAACTGTAGATTAATGATACCAAAATAAAATTTAAAATAAAATAAAATAAAATAAAAAAAGGCTTCACCCTAGATTTCAGGAGGAGCTGGCAAGGCGGCTCCCTGAGACGTGCCCTCCTGCCGCCTCACCCTCCGCACTCAGTCTCTCGCGCACAGCTTTGTGGAGAGGCCAGGGACGCACGCAGACTGTGCGATGTAAGGCGTATAACGTGATGTTTTGACGTGTGTATATACTGAGAAACTTCGGTCAGAAAATATCAACTTGGCTTAGACAGTAGAGGGAGAGGTTGAGCTCCGCCCCAGTGCCCACTAGCGTGCAGGAAACCCACGGGCCGCTCATCACCTCATCACCTCATTTCAGCGGGTGGGACACACGGCACCCAGGCAGCAGGGCGTGGTCCGAACCGGGGGGGACACATGGCACACAGGCAGCAGGCTGTGGTCCGAACGGGGGCTTCCTTGTCTGCTTCCCTCGCCGTGTGTGCTGCCCGCCTGTGGCGTCCTGCTTACAGCATCACCCCAGGAGAGGTGCCTCACTCTGTCACCGTTTTCCACTGTGTCTGTCCGGGGTGCATGCACCCATATGCTGATGGAGAAGAGACGGGGAATTTGATACAAAGGGGGTGTTGCACAGACAAAAATCAAAACAGTCCCCATAAAACACACATTTTATGTTCACCGAGGGAGGGACAGCGTGTCGCCTCTAGGACAGTGACCGTCCTGAATGTCAGCTCCGTCTGAACACCCCAGACACGCGATGATGATCACTATGATTGGGACACCCCCTGGGGGCCACGGGGCCCCCCAGCAGTCAGGCTGTCCTCCGTGCACGTGAGCGTCGGACCATCCTGGAAACCCAGGTAACCCACTGGACTCTAAAAACATTAAATTTTATGGGACCTTTCAGGACCATCTGGTCTATTTTACAGATGAGAAGATAATTGCAGATCTGGAAAAAGAAATCTCTACGTATTTATATTCTTGCCTAAGACTAGGCATGTGGCAATTCTTTTCAGCCTATAGGCAGGGTGGTGGTTGTGCTTGGCAGGCCACATGAGTCCTCAGTACTGTGTTCTTCCGTCTCCTCTGCCCTGCCCGCGTTCTGCCCTACACAGGGCTGGGGCCAGTGTGCCTGCGGTGAGCTGAGCTGGGCATCATGTGGACCAAGCTTTTGGCCTCCTCTGTGACCAAGGCCCCCCAGTGGCTGACGGGGAGGTGGGGGCTTGGTGGAGCCAGGAGCTCCTCAAGGGGGGCTTCTGGGCTTACAGGCCTGAGTTCTCATTTGTGAGAGATTGATGGAAAACAAATACGTGCATATTTCTTTCCTTTGGGAGATTCAAGAGGAGTTGATGTTGGAGATGCAAAGACATGGCCCTAATAATCAGGAGCCCCCTGAAGGACACGGGAGCCAGTTGGCAGTGTCCAAAGCAGCAGCCAAGATTTGGGAAGCTTAAACCTAACCAGCCTTGGTTAGAACCCTTCTAGGCTGGCATTAACATGTGACGTGCCCAGTGGGCAGGGTCCTTGCAGTGTCTGGGGAAGGCTAGATGGGACTGGAATAGCAAGGACCTCACCAGGCACGTGGCACCCCTTGGGTCTGGTGCCATTACTGAGCTCAAGTGGCTAAGTTTGTATGACTCCCAGGCCAGCCCCACATTCCCCATGGGACTTGGGGAGCTCAGTGTTTATCCCTGGGGCGGGAGCAGGTATTTTCAGTGGGGGGGATTCAGGCCCACCAAGGGAGATGTGGAGACCACATAGCAATTATCAGTCTTACTGTGGAAAAGACACACCTAGGGGGAGGCCATGTATAGAGAAATCTAGGACAATGGGATGGGTGTTCTGGGGAATTATGTTCCATTCCCTGATACAGTTTGAAACGAGAACTGTCCAAAATGGAATGCCCAGATTAAAGGGTGGTCTGTCCCCCTCAGTCCTGGTCAGAGAGGTCAGATGAGCAGCTGACTGGGGACAAGAGCCTAAGGTCCTCGTTCATGACCTAATGACTTCTACTTACACACTATTCTAACAGACTTTGTTATCTGCCTCCCCAGCAGTAGCTGATAGGGAAAAGTACCTTTAGGGAATTGGGAAGAGTATTACAATTTTTAAGACCAAAGCAACAAAACAGAGACAAATCTTCAGAATTATGACAATTTAAGGCCATTTAGTGAAAGAGCGAACCATTGTGCAAACTTCAGGAGCACATGATGAAGGGACCAAGGTCTGGTCACCACTGTGAAGTTAAATTATGTCCAGTCATCTCTGTTAAGTAAGACAGAATGATATGCAATATATTTTACAGAGATTTGTGTAAAAGACCGAAAGATAGCCAATAACCTGGAAATTTGCGGTACATATGATTAAGAGCCACATTATAAAATAACGTCTACATAGCAGGGTGAAGAAATAAACAGCTAATAAACACTATGAAGACAAACATGGGCAAAGGATGGGATGGAAGCAGGTATTTCACAAGCACCACACAGCCAGTTCGCACATAAAATATGCCTGACTTTTTTGTGATCAGACACAGGCACACATTTAAAAAGGAGACTTAATTTTTGTCTGCCAGATTATCTAAGATTTACCAGAAACAAAATATTCCCAGTAGGTTGGAATGTTGGGAAGCAGGTCCTCTCAAACACAGTTGGTATATATTTTGGAAAAGCCGATTTGGTACTTTTCATCAAATTGTAATGTATCCATTTATCAGTTTTATCTAGAAATTCCACCCCCATCGATTGCCTTGCACACCCGACAAAATAGTACCAAGATCTGTGTTCAAAGCTAGTCATTGAACATAGGATTATACAAAACTAGAAAGAGCCCAAAGTCCATTAATATTATGGAATATTCATGTGGTGAGATATTCTGAGAACTTTTAAAAATGAAATATCTGTAAATTGATGAGGATAAAATACACAGCCAAGGAAAAAGGAAGTTGTAGAATCATACATGAAATAGGATCCTTTTGGGTGTAAAAATGATACTCGTATTTAAGCCATGTTTATACCAAACTCTGAAGCTGTTCGCAGTTGTTTGGAAGACAATGTTCTCTCCAGAAATGGGGCCAGGAAGAGGGTCTTTCAACTTCTTGTTAAAAAAAAAACAACTTAGTTTCACTCCACAGTTGAACAAACAACGCTTCGACGTCTCCGGCTATGCCGATTGTGCCGCATTATCCTCTGCTGTTGTTTTCACCTTGTAAAATGAATCGCTTTCTTTGTGCCAGGCAGTCTGCTGGGTCTTTGCAAACAGGGTGCCCTTGGGGACCCCGGTGTGACAGAGAGGGTGGTGGCTGTGTTTCTGGAGGTAGGACACTCACGCAAACACAGCCATTCCCTCGCTGTGTGATTGTGGCCGAGTCTCTCCAGCTCCTTCTTGGGGGGACCTGGTTCTACGTCATGCACCCCTGGCACCAGTGTCGCCTGCTGCCTGCACCGGCAGCCGTAGGTGTTTATGGAATGAATGAATGAACGAATGTGAGGGTTACTTCACATAACCTCAGCTCTGGAAAGACAACATTCCTGCTGGCTTCAATTCTTTATGGCTGTGAGAATTCCAGTCCAGACCTCTTAGAAAGCCCTCCCATCTCACAGGGGGATAGAGCTGGAGGTGAGAAGATGCTGCAGCCATATTTCCAAAACTTCGCATCATGTGCAAAAACCTCAAGAGTTCCAACCTCAAAAACCCACCCTTTTCACCGTTGACTTGGGACCTCACCAGCCTGCCTCCAGGAGCGCATATTTCACCAGCTATTTAAACTTAGTGTACAAACAGCCATCACCTTACAAAGGTCAGTCTTCTGCAGACCAACCAACTCTTTTTCCCTTTTGCGATTTTGCAAGATGGGACCTGGGGCTTGACCAAGTCACACACTGTCTGATTTGAGCTTTTCCCACTAATTAAATGCAAATCATTAATCAGACGAGAGACTATTTTCTTTTTGCCTTTGACCTCATGGTGCTTTGCTCTTCACATCTGTCACCCTGGAAATTTCACCCTTCTGGGAGAGGGTTGGCGTGAGCTTTTGAAGTTGACAGAGAACAGATAAGGACGAGGAGGCAAGCAAGATTGCTCTCTGCAAAGTGCCTGCACGGGCGTCCAGTGAAGCCGGCGCAGACATTTGTTCCCACTTCCAAATGACGGGATGTCACTCTTCTGGCTTCATTTGTTTGCTTAACCAGTACCATGTTCATGTATGCGCCCAAGGATGAGGAAAATTGGTCTTTGCAAAGCATGTTCTCTGTAGTGACACCACCATCTTTCTTATCCTGATTGGCTTATGGGCAGTTACTGACTGCAGGAAAAAAAAAAAATCCCTGGACAGATTTCTGCAGCTATGTGTTACTCATTTACAGATGGAGTTTGCAAGGTAAAACTGGGAATGACAACTGCAAACTAAACACCGACCCCTGGCAGTGTGTCCTCTGTCTTGCTGAATGGTGACCCTGGCCTAAGGGGAAAAGGCAAGGTGGACATTACACTGTGTCCCACCAAAAAGAAAAAAAAAGTGTCTAGCACAAAAGTCAGCCCCTGGGATTTGAACCCGGGGAACTGCGAGAGTTCAGGGCACAACCTTCTGCTTGGTGTGTAATGACCAGGGGTGTCTGGTTTCCAGTGTGTCATGGTCATCAACCCCTGAGGGTTAGGAGTATTAGCATCTGAATGTCAAGCCGATCTGTTCCTTCCATTAGCTTTGTCTGCGCCTGGGAATTGCATTGTGTCCATTTCCACAGAAAGAAGCTAGAGCACCAGAGGGAGATGCCTCCACCCCGGCCCAGGCGAGCTCTCTGAGAGCTGCTTCCCTGGAGAGAGATCAGACTCCGTCAAATTCTGCAGCATCTACATGTATGGGGCTTCAGGTCTGAGCCTCTGGGGAGGGAGATTCCAGTAGCTTATTAAACCAGGCAACTGATTATTTTCTTCTAAACGGGAGCTTCACTCTGGCAAACCTGGTCATTTTGAAAGTGGAGGCATCTGCCATAAACAACCCTTGGCCAACATGTGGTCGGAAGTGCTGAAATGTGGTCCCCGACCCAAGGGGTCATCTCTAATTCACTTATTTTTTTTAAATTTTGTCCCAAGTATCAAATGAGCAGAAACAAGTTTGAGACATTCTGGGGGAGAGAGATGCTCACTGGGTGAGATTTCATGGATGTGCTTAGACTTAAAGGACCACTCATCTCAGCAGCAGCTTTATAAATACGCAGGTGCTGAGACCCCAGCCCAGAGATTCTGACCCCCTGGTGGGGAGCCCCATACCTGTAATCAGCTTCGCCAGGGGACACAGAGCCAGGCTGAGAATTGCATTTTAGATCCAAGCCGTGAAGCTCGTAAAGTTACAAAGACCACCATGTCCAGAACGCAGAGGGCATCTGATTGCCACCTGGGAGTGAGCGATCAAGCAAAGCTGCAGTGGAGACGGATGGAGACTGGGAAGCCTGGGGTCTATAGTGGGCAGACCAGCTGAGAGTCCCCATTCACAGGCAGGACTATACTGTTCACAGATCCCAGAGAAAACCTCACCTTGTGACTTTGTTGCATTTAGACAGGGGCAAGGAGGCCCCAGACTAGGCAAAGATGGAAGGGCTGGCAGCTGTCTGGCCAATCTAGAAGGCAACGTGTAAACCACAGGTGGATATTTTGCCCAGCACCAAGGTCCCCTTTATGGGGGAGAGAGGGCTTGGGGAATGCATAGAGAGATGTCACTGCCATTTCCTGTGACTTTAATCCAGGCTTCTCAATGGCTGCAGGCATATTCTCCTGACCCACAATGTTTTAAAAATGGGCCATTTCACATAAAATCCAGATATCCTATCGCTCTTGATAAACTCAGGAGATCTGGCCACACCAGGCCTGTGTTCCCCTCCAGAAATGGGAGTCTGGAGCTCAGCCACGGCTGCCACTTCTGGCAAGGTCTGGGCTCTCAGTTTGCCACAGTCTCCACCACTCCTTATTGCCTGCCCTCCCTCTTCTTCCCTAGCCTGCATGGCCTGCCTGGTCCCTGCAGGCAGCTGAGTTTGCAATGCTTCAGACAACTGGGGAAAATGTGTCCTCTGTGACGTATTCACAAATAAGGTAAAGTCATCCACAGTTGAAATTCCTTGCAGAGAGCCTGGGTCAGGTCACCGATGGGGGAAGCTGATAGCCAGTCACAGGTTAATGAGTCTTTTGCTCTGGAGAGGATATATAAATACACCCCAGAGGGGATCTGAACTTTCCCCCACCTATCTGATCCGTCTCTAATTGTTACCAATTGGTATTCCCTTACGCCCATGCTTTCTTTGTAATAGAGATGTTCTTCTCATTTTCCCATTTAGAGTTGCCCTTTATTCCAACTGCCCATCCACAAGGGTCACTGATTTCCAGGGATGAGAATTTTGGGGGTCTTGGGCTTTAAAACATCCTACTTTCTTTCTTCCCTGAAGTAGCTCCACTTAGTTTAAATCACCGGACGTATCGACATCCTTGAAGCCACTCTGACTGCACTCATGTCACCAAAACAAAGTCAGAAGAATTTTACCAAAGTCATGAGCTATGCTTTTCATTTCATTAGTGCATTTCTAAGAAATGACACATGAACAGAAGGATGCTTGTGGTAACTGGGTCCTGTCCTTGCTGGCCTTTTAACCTGCATCATAGATAATTGTAGAATTTCGGGCTGGTGATTGGTTTAAATCTCACACCGTGGCCTCTGACCTCTGACGCAGGGAGCATATCCTGGGTGAGGGTGCGTTCAGCCCCTGGAATGTCCTGAAGTCTGAGCTGGATTAAATGTCTGAAGCATGACTTTTCCAGACAACACGGCCTTGGGTCCAAGCAAGTGCCGGCCTGTGGACTCCATGGTGTTGACCTGGCCCTCATCTGCCCAGGGGAAGACTGGCCACTCAGACAGTGAGCAGTGGTGGGAAATGGTCAGGGAGAGTGACTTCCCCCGTAGCCTCCCTCCTCCCCGGCCCCTCTCAGCCTCAGGGGTGGGTGTGCGGTGGAGCTGGAGAAGCAGATGGGACATTGGGGAGGTGCACACAGTGACCTTGGTGGGCGCAGGGTCCCCTTCGGGTGGCGGACATGCTCTGCAGATAGGTCGAGGTGATGCTTGCACTCCTGTGAACATGCTTAATGCTACCTCATTGGCCACCTTTAAATGGCCAAAAAGGCGCATTTTAAAAGGTCAGGTGTATTTTACTGCAATAACAGAAAGACAACGGAGAGGAAAGACATCTACCCAATAAGAACTTTTTAAAATGATAAATGACCATTAATAACTTCAGAGGGAGACTAGAAAACATTGTATTCATGAGATGAGAACACGCGTCTTTCTCATGCCCCATGGGGGATAACCATATGTGCCCATCACATGTGCACACACATGCTCACACACAGCTAGTGCCCTGCAAGCCCATGTCCAGTGACCACAGTCAACTTGTCACTGGGGTGTAGGCATCCTGGTGGTACCCAAGGCCCACCAGTGTCCTCACTTGCATGTGGAGACGAGCATCCCCATGAGGTTTCAGGGGAAATGTCCACCCCATCCCAGATAACCCTGCGACACCAACGGCAAAGGCCCCATGTGACCCGGCCTCTCACAGACATGCCTTTGGCTTCTGGGTGCGGGTCCTGCCAGGGAGACAGAGCTGGGGTTCAGATGGAGGGGATGTGGCATCTGCCTGCACGCCTGCTGTTTCAAGGTTAGCACCGCCGCACCCAAGGAGGACCAGCCAAGCTCCTGCCTGAGTCTGTGAGGGCTGCCCGACAGCAGGCCGCAGAACGGGTGTCCGGCAGCAGGCTTACTGTCTCTCTCTTCTGGGAGTCTGGAATCAGGCGCCGGCGGGGCTGGGCTCCCTCGGACCTGCAGGGCCACCCTTCCACACCTTTCTCTGTCTTCACATGCTGTCTTCGGAAAGGACACCAGGCATCCTTGCTGAGGTGTCCACCCCATCCAGCATGACCTCATCTCAACTAATTGCGCCTATAATGAACCTCTTTCCAAGTAAGGCTGCATTCTGAGGTCTGGGGGTTAGGATGTCAGCGTGGCTTTTTGTGGGCACCCAGTTCAGTTCAGAACACCCTGAGTCCCTCCACACCTCTGAGACTCTCCTGACTCCTCCTGGAACCGGCTGCCACTGAGCACCCACCGCTCTCCACAGAGACCTCACAAAGCCCCGGCGTTCACCGTTTAAAGGAAGCTAAAGCTGCAGCCATGGTTTTAATTAGGGGTTGATGGGCCTTGTCATGACATCATCAATAAAATGAACATAATAAAAAGAAATAACTTAATAGGTGGCGTGGGAGGGCTGCCCTGGATTCGTCATGAAATTGCATCATGTAGCAATAAAGCGTCGTGTTAGGGGGTGCTGGCCCAGGTCGGTGACAGGGCCGCCCTCTCTCTCCTGAGAAGCTCCACTCATGCTCACGGACTTTCCGTGGTGCCTTTAGCCCAGACACTGCCCACAGATGTGGAATTTGATTTGCTCCTTCGTTGGGTGAAGTGAGCAGGTTAATTCCAAACCACTGGGCCAGAATCTGGTTCTTTTCTGGAGTTTGTATGCTGAATCATGCTGGCATCTTCTTATAGTGGGGGCTGTGGTGTGATGATGCAGCCTGCGTGGGCAGCTGGCCTGAGACTCCAGAACGGAAGCCAGAGGGGATTTGGAGGTTTAGAATTAGGCTCAGCCTCGAATACAGAGTTGTGGTTGTGCTTAGCTGTCGTTTCCCTAAAGCTCACCAATAAACTTGTGATATTTTTCAACTCCACGACCCCTCCACAGGCGCTGGCAGGGCTGGGCTCCCTTGGACCTGCAGGGCCACCCTTCCACACCTTTCTCTGTCTTCACACGCTGTCTTCGGAAAGGACACCAGGCATCCTTGCTGAGGCGTCCACCCCATCCAGCATGACCTCATCTCAACTAATTGCGCCTATAATGACCCTCTTTCCAAGTAAGGTTGCATTCTGAGGTATGGCAGTTAGGATGTCAGCGTGGGTTTTCCTGGGCACACAGTTCAGCCCATATACATTGTCTAGAAAATTTGCTTTCTTGGGAACCAGCAGGATTTGGGGTATGATACCTTCTAGGTGCTACCGTTTAGGAGGAACATGAATTAGGGGGACATGTGTGGCGATCACAGGGAGGCAGGTGAACATGGGCTGCTGTTCAGGGCTGCTCCCAGTTTTGTGTTTCACAGGGCACCAGGCCAAGGGGGCTGATGCCCGCTTGGGGCCAACTAGTCATATGCCTTTAAACCACTGCTCCTGCATCTGGCAGGGGGTGACTTTCTGAAACTTGCCCACCCAGATATCTTACAGGCTAGCCTGGCTCTGCTCGAAAGAATCTGAGCGTCCAAGACAGAAGGAGAGGGCGCACAATACACTCCACTGAACGCGTCTGTTGGCTCCTTCAACAGGTATTTTTGGGTACCTGCTGTGCTGTGCTCTCTGCTACCTGTAAGGAAAGAGGGTTGGCACAGAAACGGTTCTTTTGAGCTCAGAGGGCATAGTAAGCCAACGGGCTTAGAAGTGACGTGGAAGCCAACTGCAGCTCATTAGATAGAAACTATGCTGACCAGCATACCTCCTGGAGAAATAGTTTGGAACCGTCTAGGTGGGAGCTGTGCAATTCCTGTGGCCCCACCACCCATTCCCCGGTACGTCCCCCGCAGAAACCTGCGTCGGGGTGCACGGGGCGTCTGTACGAGATCGCTTATGGAAGCATCTCCTTCAGGTGATCCAAGCTGTCTACTGACAGCAGCGCCAGTGGGTAACAGTGGTGCTGCCTGGGGAGGATGATCGTGGCCACACAAACAGTCGTGAGTGAAAGAAACAAGTCACAGAACATATATATATATATGCTGAGGGTATGTGCTTGCAGAGCCCCAAAGCAGGCTGGGCTCCTTGCGTGTTTATGGCTGCACAGACACGCATCCACAGGAGAGGCGAGCAGGGCACCGGTGATCACGGAGGTCCAGGCCACGACCTGCCCTGCGGTGGGGAGGGTGCAGGGGAAGGAGCTGCAGGCACAGGCCTGGGGTGCTGGCCGTTTGGTGTCTAGACTGGACTGTAATGGCACGGAGATGGCTTTACGGCTGTTTGTTTCACGTGCACATAGACATTATGCCCTTTTCTGTATGTACATAATTTTCACACAGAAAAAGCATAAAGAACCTTATAAGAATCGCTCCAAACCTCTCCTCTTGGATCAGCCTGGATCAATCCCCCCAAAATTGGCATATTTGCCCCTGTGCCAACTGGCTGCGAATTCCGGCTCCGTGGCCTCTCTGTCAGGCAGGCCGCTGGACTTTTCTGGGTCTAATTTTTCATCTGTAAATGAGAATAACAGACCCGCCGGCAAGGTCCCTGGAAAGCCCCGCATGTAGCCTGGCAGTGTGCTCCTGGCACAGGCAGATACCCGGACAGGAGGCTGCTCTCCCTTATGGACACCCTGTGCTGCCCTGTGACCAGGTTTAGTATGTCCTGGAGGCAGGTGAGAAGCACGGGGGAGAGGGGGGAGGGAGGGAAAGAGGGAGAGCGTGTCTCCCAGGATAGCACAGCAGGGCCTATGCACTGCCAGCATGCGTCTCCCCATCCTGTCCACCTGCCCCATGAACTCCAGACCTGCTTAGCCAGCCCCACAACCCTGGGCACCACTTCCTAATTCTTGCAGCAGATTCCCTTACAAACTCCTGTTTGTATTGGTTCTCCTATTTACAAATCAAGTCACCTTGGACCAATCATTCCGCCTCTTGGAATAATCACTCCAGGGAGAATTAAGTAAGAAATACGGGGAGTTCTTGGTGCTCGGCCCCTTCAATAACCAAAGGCCTCAGTGAGCAGTAGGTGTTATCGTCATCACTGGTCAGTGTAAGGAATCTCAAGGGTGCTGTAACTCTTATGAAAATGAGGTGGGGCTTTGGACAGAGGGCTGCAGCCCCCCTCACAGGCCAGGGGACAGGGGAGGAATGGCTGGGAGACCGCAGCGAGAGGCGGGGGTGGTGCCGGCGTTGTTTAGAGGACACTGTTTTGACAGAACTGGTTTTAATGTGACAATGAGAGACCTCCCCAGCTGGGAGCCTCTGGCAATCTGTGGACCCAGGACAGACCCGGGGCCAGTGATGTGGCCAGAACCTTGAAGCCTCCTTCTTGACCTTTCACACGAGGAGTGGCGTCTGGCAGCCCCATCGGGGGCAGGAGGAGCTGTGACTCAGGACGTCCTTCTCGGCTCGGCCTGGAAAGGGAAAGTGCATACAGTCATTGTGGTCCTGCGGCTGCTGTTTCCAGCCCTGGGCCTCCGCGTCCCACCTCCAGCGGGAGAGAGGGTGGTGAGGGGGTCGGGCAGTGAGGGGAGCCTGGTCGGGGCAGTGGGGGCAGCAGAGGAGGCAAAAATGGGGCGGACGGTCCCTCTCCCGTCCCCCGGGAGCAGAACGCAGACAGCAAACGCACTGCTTTGGTCCGGACGCCCCACGTGGGCCCCTCCCTGCCCAGCTCACAAGGCGCTGGAACCGGCAGGTGCCCTGGTCCCGGAGAGACCTCACTGGTGGAATGAGGACGGGACCGGCCCCTACAGCCCACCTGCTTCCCCTGAGAGCTGAGTGAGAGCGGGGGAACACGACCGGCTCACGGGCCAAGCCCCCCATGCACGGGGCTCATGTTCTGGGGGTGCCCTAAATGGCTAGCCCTGTGAGCCCCTGGAGCCCGGTATGCCCATCCCCAGGGCCCAGCTATTAGCCGACAGCTGTGTCACACACCCCAGAATACCTTCTCTCACTGGCGCTCCACCAGGCCTGAAACCCACCCTTACTGTGGGCCTTGGGGTCCTGAAGCCTCCAATCAGAAATAAGTAGCCCATGGTGGGGCATGGCCACCGTCTCCCCAATGTCCTTCAGAATGATGGCTGTTTCTACATGTCCCTGGCACCCCCATGTGCCTTACATATGCCAGCTTGTTTTATCCTTGAAAAGCTCTGTGGATAGATGCGTACTGTTCACCCCTATTTAACAGATGGAGAAACTGAGGCACAGAGCAGTCAGGGGGTGTGCGCACAGGCACAGCAGGCATTGGAGCCAGGTCTTCTGTCACCAGGCCCCTGCCACCCAGGGATGCTCTTGTAGGCTGGATTCTCTTCCTGGAACTTTTGATTTCTAAGTTCTGTAAGCCTGAGGTGCACCCACGCTTTCCACGTTTTCCAAAAGGAAAATGTGGCTTTATCATGTGACCAGGTTCTTGGGGAAGTCCTGTGTGCAAGCAGGACTCTGTGCCTTGATGGGTGGGGTGGTGGTGTTTGGGGCCATGGGAATGGTTTATGGCCAGACGGGGAACTTTCTAGCAAATCCCAGACACAGAGATGGAAGATCTTAAGCGAAACTCCCTGGGATTTAATGTGTAGTAATCAATGGAATGAATACAAAATACTCTCATAATTTGTTTTTATTGAACTTCACTTACATGGCAGTTCCCTTGTGTCAAGAACCATGCCAAGCAGCTCATGAAGATTATTTCGTGTAATAGGAGCCCTCTGTCATGCTGACTTCAAGTGAAGTCTGGAGTCACGTAGACACGGATCTAAATCCTGGTTTTGCTGTTCTTCATGATTGACTGAGGCCAAGTTCCTTGACCTCTCTGAGCTTCAGCTTATTCATCTGCAAAATGGGGGTATTACCAACCATCTCTTAGACTAGGAGGAAATAACCGTCTTAGTTCAAATTATATGAAATTACTGACTTCTGAGCTGTTTATACTTGAGACGCAGGCAGCTTCCTGTGGTTCAAATACATAAAGAGCTTGGCCTGATTCCAGCACTTAGAAGGCACTCAATAGACAGTAGCTACTTTTTCCGACTTCTGTCGCAGAAAGGAGCATAAAACTATGAGAGCCCTTCCTGCCTAGTAGTCTCTGCCTCTCTCCATTCATTATCTGTGAGTCCTTTGACCCCTTGCCCAAAATCATCCTTCAATAGGACTGGCCAAAATAACTGAAATGCTTTCAGTGAGTCACCGCCTTTGGAAGGAAGGAGTTTCAAGGATGATTCCTTTTCTCCATAAGCTCTTGTTTCCAGGGGCTTCAGCACCAGTGGGAGGCAGCTGCCCCACGCAGGCACCTCACAGGCAGGGTAGGCCATGAACCTGGAAGCAGATGGCTCCCAAGGCGGCTCCCGGCCATGCGGATTCCTCAGCCGCATGTCGCCCTTGCAGGGTGGGAGTCCCATCACAGCCCTTTGACAAATGCACAGCTCGTGAGCCAAAGAACCACAGGAGGTGAGATTCACATGGGCTAATTCTATCAGAAGACACCCTCACCCCGAGAGAAACCCTTTCTAGTCCCTTTCCTGCCCAAACTCCGCAGCAACCAGCATGGAAATGCCATCCCGCCCCTGGGGTCTGACCCTCAGATGTCAGCGCCTTTCTCAGGGAGGGAGAACGGATGTGTGTGCGAACTGCTAACTCCACCCGCATGGGGAGGTGGCCCTCATGCCCGAGTCACACTGCTCACTTCATAGAAGAAAATGTCAAAGAAAACCTGGAGGAGACCAAAAAGGAGGGCCGGAGGAGGCCAGGAGGTGCCTGGCAGGAATGCCATCAGAAGCCTGCGCGCCCACAGAGCTCAGCCGTGGGTCCCTGCACCATGAGCCGCAACCCGTTACCAGCACCTGTTATGTTACCAGGGTGTCCGGAGTGGCATCATGGGCCCGCATTACTAAGCATCGTGAGGACCATGTGGCGGCTATGTAGGACGGCCCGAAGAAAGTGTAAAGGATGGAATTTCTAGGGGCTTGTATCCGAGATTCCAGTTGGCCAGCATGGCCACCATGAGTGGCCACATTGCCTTCTGGTGTGGCCATGGCTTAACACGGGGATGGAGACCTGGTTAGCACCTGTCAGTCAGAGCCACCGTCCCTGCAGGGCCACAGAGCCCCAGCCGTGTGGTGCCTGCACCATGGAACGAACCACGGGGGCTTTACAACTAAGCATTATTGTCATGAAAGAAAGTTACTGGGAAAACCTGTGCTCGATCGTGTCATCAAATGCAGCATGAAACGGTTGTGGAACAAAACGTTCCCTAACATTTGACCTTCGCAAGTCAGAAGAGCCCACACAGCCTCTCCCACCTGGTGACGTCCACTATGACTCCAGAGAAGGTTGTGAAGGAAACCTGTCCAAGGCCCCTCGGAGCTCGAGTCTAAGGCTGCGAGGGGAAGATTCAGGGTGAGCTGTGGCATCTTGCAGTGTCAGGACGTAAGAAAGTGTGAAAAAATAAAAAAGATGCACCACTTCAAAAGCACACACAAGAGTGGATCTGAGAGCCCTTCCAACGGCCAGCCTGGGACGATCGGGGCAACAGGACAAGTGGCGAGAGCATCGGGGCGTCACCCGACCTGTAAATAATCCCCTGGAGCCCATACTGACAGAAATAGATGTTTGAACAAATGAATAAATGGTGAAGGGGCATGTCATCCTTCCAGGAGAATTCCAAAGACACACGTACAGGGATGAAGGAAGAAGTCGCCATCTGTGAGGCTGCTGTGGCGAGACCGGCGGTGGGTGCCGGGACCGGCCCAGCAGCTTCAGAGAGAGGTGGCAGAGCCGCAGAGCCCCGCGGCCTCCCCTGGAAGGTTGTGGCTCAGGCCTGCCCTTCACTGACGCTCCGCCCGCCCAGAGGTGCGGCTTGAATGTGGACTGGACTTAACAACTCCCTGCTGACCAAACATGGAGAGGAAGAAATGGAATTTTCCACTGCTGGACACTTGCAGGTGTCCCCCTAAGTATGTGGCCGAGGTCACCATGGCCCATGATAAGCTGCGTGTATAGCGCGCAGCCCCGACGGGATGGGATGAGGACACGCCAGTCCCACATGTTCTTCCCCCAAATCCGTAACCTCCCGCTAATCAGGAGCGAACATCAGACTGACCCAGTTCCGGGGATCATGCTACCAGATGCGTGACCCTGACTCCTCAGAGCTCGTGGCCGTGGAGGAGGAAAACCTGGGAGACAGCTGCAGACGGGGGCTGCCAACAGCCTCATGACCACCAAGAGATGCGGACCTGGCAGGGCTGGGGGTAGGGAGGGCTGCGGAAACCCACGGGAAGCCCGGCTGAGCTGGTAGCTTTGTAGCTTATGGGTCATGTGTGTGCTAATTGTCACCTGGTCCCTGAGACACAGGTGGTTCTGCAAGCACGACCCTGATAACAAAGTGTCCTCACATCTCCCATGATGTCCTGGCTCGTCCTAGGCATGTGCACGGATGTGCGTGCGTGACGCTTCCAGCGGTGCCAGGAGTCCGGCACTTGTTGTTGTCATCTTGGGGTCATTGAGGAGCAAGCCGAGACTCAGTTCTGCTAAGTCACTGCCCAGGTCCTGGGCTGGCGAGTGGGCTCACGGGTGCGGCCACAGGACCTGCTCGGGGCTCCCCCCGCCATGCCCTCTGCCGCGCCCTGTCCTTCCCACATCCCCATCCTGCCTGGGCATGCCTCTTGAGGATGGAGGCCCCCACCTCCAGCCATGCCAGCCCGCAGTGTCCATGTGCCAGGATTGTTCAGATACGCGCGGGAGCAAATCGTGCCCAATTCCAAGACCTGCTGCTAAATTGCAGGTAATCACTTGGGCTGGTCCCCAGAGGACGTGACATTGTGTTCACTGACTCAAGAAATGAGCTGGTGATCTTCTCTCTCCCCTACCCAGAAATGCCCCAAACTGCTCAGGGGCCTCCCTGCCCCCTCCTGGGGCGAAGCTCGAGCCAAGCACACCGGAGACACCGCTTCACCTCAGGAGAGTTAAGTAGGCTCAGCAGCACGTGGCAGCCCCTCCCCTCCCTGCTGGGGAGGGGCATCATCACAGGCCAGGAGCCTTATTTCAAATAGTAATTAATTGATGACAAATAGCAATTAATGGGTCACATTCCTACTTCAGTGAAGTGCATAATTCCGTGCTCCTTGAGCCGGGGATGGGCCATGTCCTTGTTTTCTTTTAATCTGGTTTGAAAGGCTGTGCTCTCCCAGGCGGCAGGCACGGAGCCGGGTCCCCCATGAGTGAGTTCATCTGTGTGGCATGTGCAGCCTCACCCCACTCTGTGGCATGACATGCCAACCGTCACAGCCCCTCAGGGGCTTTGGGGGCGTGGGTGAGGAGCCTAATTAGCTGTGGTCTCAATTTATTAAAAATCATAAATATTCTTGGAGGCAGGTGGGAGTTGGAGTCAGGGAGGAGGCAGCTTCTGGCTGGCGTGTGTGTGTGTGTGTGTGTGTGTGTGTGTGTGTGTGTGTGTGTGTGTGTGTGTGTGTGTGTTTGATTTCCTACCTCACATCTCCTGCTTTGAGAAAGACACAGGCTCTCACCTCGCTTTCCCAGGAAAATAAGCATAAGCTTAACTGTACACCCTCATTCCTTTGTCTCAACATTTGCTGGTTCCTAATAGATCCTCAACCCTCTGCTTAGTGCTGGGAAACAAGATGGATCACACATGGCCCTTTGCAGCAAGGAGTTCCCAGTCCACTGAGGGAAGCTGACAGGGAAATGGACATTTTGGGACAAAATAATTCCATGATAATAATACTGACAAGCAGCATGTTAGGGTCACAGAAGGACACGGCAACAGCATGTAAAGTCTGTGTCATGCAAATGTACACACTTCCTAAATGGCACATTCAGTGATAATGTGTCAGAGCTGCTGTAATTGCAAGTGAGGACAAAGTTTCAAGACACCTGTTAACAACTGAAATGTGAAACGACATTTCTGATTTCCATAGGCAACAGGACTTACCGGTTCCCCTGAAACTACTGCCATCCGTTGCCTGTTCCATTCATAGTAGAAGCCAAAGCTGTGTTTCAGTTCGAGATTAGTGAAAAATGCAGAGAAGCTTTTCCCTTCCCGGTTCGGGAAAGCACTGGTTCCCCGTAACCCTCGCAGTGCACATCATGAGCCCATGCCGTGGGATGCGGGAGCCTCAGGGTGGGAGCAGCCTGGCTCCCTGACTCACCCTGTGGAGGGGAGAGCTGCCCCCGCAGCGAGTGGAACGGTGGAGGAGCAATTCTTAAAACTGTCACCGAGCATCACCAGTTCCCAGTTTTAAGCCGAGCCCTGCAGCTAGCGTTGGAGGGCTTCGCCACATTCCAAATGGGTCAGCATGTCACATATTCTGTCTCGGGGGAGAAATAAAGGCATTGTATTAATATTTCCCAAGGCATGCAATTACTTGAAAAAGTCCCAAACAGTCCAGACTAATGAATATGTTTCTCCATGAGCAGTCTGGGAATCTCATTTTTGATGATATAATTGAAATTGCTTTGAGCACAATAAGGAAAGAAGAAAGCAAGGAAGGGAAAACAGTTGTTTTTTACGGAGTTCCTGTATGTGTTAAATGTTACAGTATGAGATGCTTTTTATACAATATCTCATTTATCTAGAAAGCTAAAGATGCCAAGCTTTGGCACCGTGTGACCTCGGGAAAGCATTTCACTGAATTAGTTAGGGTGCAAGTAGCAGATATGCAAACTGTATTAAGTAGCAAAGGGGATTTATTGGCCATGTGACTGGAATATCCAGATGTAGGGTGAGCTTCAGGCTCAGTCTGCTCCAGCAGCCGACAGTGTCACCTGGGCTGAGTTTCTACTTCTCTTCAGCCGCTTCAACTTTGGAATGACTCCCCCCATGGTAGTCAGGTGGCCGCCACCTGCACCAGGGTCCCATGCTTCCCTGTTCACCTGAAGGAAAAACGAGAGGGTGTCTTCCTCACTTCATTCAACCCAAGTCGAGATTTGCTCTGACTGGACTAATTTGTGTCATGACCCCATTCTTGAATCCGTAATAGGGGCAAGGAAGATGGAGTATGTGCTTGTCCCGAACCACCCCATAGCCTGTACGAACCACATGCTGAGGGGTTCAGGCTCCCCGTAGGAAAGAAGGGAGGAGGAGAACAGACACGAGAGGGAGTGAACTAAGGCCACTGCAAAAAAAGCAATATAATACTCATCGTAACAGCAAAGTTTCCCTGAGCAGTCGCCATGCGCAGCACCTGGCTGCAGTATCACCTGGCTGCAGTATCACCTGGGTGCAGGATCACCTGGCTGCAGTATCACCTGGCTGCAGTATCACCTGGGTGCAGGATCACCTGGCTGCAGTATCACCTGGGTGCATTATCACCTGGCTGCAGTATCACCTGGCTGCATTATCACCTGGCTGCAGGATCACCTGGGTGCATTATCACCTGGCTGCAGTATCACCTGGCTGCAGGATCACCTGGGTGCATTATCACCTGGCTGCATTATCACCTGGCTGCAGGATCACCTGGGTGCATTATCACCTGGCTGCATTATCACCTGGCTGCAGGATCACCTGGGTGCATTATCACCTGGCTGCAGTATCACCTGGCTGCATTATCACCTGGCTGCAGGATCACCTGGGTGCATTATCACCTGGCTGCAGTATCACCTGGCTGCAGGATCACCTGGGTGCATTATCACCTGGCTGCATTATCACCTGGCTGCAGGATCACCTGGGTGCATTATCACCTGGCTGCAGTATCACCTGGCTGCAGGATCACCTGCTCCGTGCGCTGCCTGTGGACATTTCTCAATTCAGTCTCACAGCACCCCTGACATGCAGACTCTAAATCTCCCCCTTCTGTAGATGAGCAAACCGAGACCCAAGAGGTCCAGCACTTTGTCTGGGTCTCTGTGCCACACCGGGTCTCCCTAGCGGTGGGGTCAGGCCGCACAGCTCCCTGTTCTTTCCCAGCATGTGCTGCTTCCATGGGAAGCCCTGCCCTCTCCAGCCGCAGTTTCCCCATCTGCAAAATGAGTTGGGGTGACTTTATCACTGCCGAAGGACTTTAGTGTTCTGAGGTTCTGGGCTGCTTGGATCTCACCCTGCCTGGGAGTCAGAAATCCTCCTTTCTGTTTTTAGCTCATTACGTGCCTTCCATGACCTTTGGCATTTGTGCCCCTCCTGGCCTCCTGCTGACAACATAAGGAGGTGGAGAGATCATAGAAAGGCCCCGACTTGGCTGAGGCTCCTGGGGACACACATGGAATGTTTGCATGCCTTCTTGGAGGGTGGGGGGATATCTGTCCTTCCCAAGGAGAGACGACCCCTCATCTCAGGAGAGAAGACCCCTCGTCTGACGCCCTGGGCACAGGGAGGACCTGCCCTCATCTGTCCCCGTCTGCAGCCTCTCCAACACAAGTAAGGGCTGCACCTGAGATGAGGTGACCTGGCCACCCAGCAGCCTAGTAGGGGCCCTGGAATAACCGACTCCAGGCTGTTCATTCCTCAAGAATGTGTGGGGCTTTCAGCTTCTCTGGGACCCTGTGCTGTGACCAAGACATCGTGTCCCACGAGAGCCAGGTCAGCCCGTCAACCCCAACAGATGGAACAGAACAACACACTCAAAGCGGGTGGGCTCTGCTTTCCCACCATTGTAACCTCTGACGACCTGGACAGACGTTGGGTCAGGTGGACTTTCTCATGGTTCAGCCGGTGGAGGAACACACATACTGATGATGTCAACTGAACTGTCACCAAAATGGCTTTTTATGCAGACTTTGCTGCCATGCGTTCGATCACTGACACCCTGGCGGTTTTCCCAGACGTGTGAGCAAAGCGCTCCTCAGTCATCAGAGCTGGGGTGTGCGGTGTGCTGTCAGAGTGAACAACCAGCCCTCTGGGGGAAACCCCTGGTCTGCAGGGCTTGCTCATTGCTGTGGTGTAGATACTCTTGCAAAGCTACCTATGACCTCCTGTGCGTGGAGTTGGGGTGCATGCACGGTCTGCTCTGGGGAGCTGCTAGGAGCTAACTCCAGCCTTCTGTGTGTAATTTTTCATGCCAACTGGGACGTCTGGGGGGAACACAGGGGATGCAGTTGAGTGCATTGGGCAACCGGCATAAACTGGGACCTTCCCAGGCAAATGGGGCCTCTGGTCACCCTCATTAGAGATCAGAGAGGCCTTACAGACCATCTGTCCAAGTCTCATTTTTCAGATGAGGAAGCTGGGGCTTGGAAGGGGAGAGGTGTGCCTCAGATGCTGAATCTCACCCCTAATATTCCTGTTGTGATGCTTTTATGCAGAGCACCCCAAATGGCAAAAATGAAAACAAAAACCCAGCTGGTTGCATGGGGGAAAAGGCAGAGCGTCTGCCGGGTGCCACGGGAGACACCCCAAATCTGCTCTGTGGCTCAGCCTGGTAACGGCTTCATTATCTCAGGGAAAAAACGTGAACTGGCCACACCTAGTGATCCGTGAAATTGCTGTTACCCTGAAGACTCATTCGTCACCTGCCGTTTGAATGTGGGAGGGATGGCGTCTAAAGCTGCACATTCGGATGCACACACGGCCTCCCAGGGTGACACCCTGTGGGGGACACTGGCCTGGGGGCACGGAGACCCGGGCTCTAGCTTCATCTCTGTCTTAACTGACTGGGGTCCTTAGGCTCACTGCTTCCTCAGTATGAATTTCAGATTTTTTATAGTAAGAATGTTGGTTTAGAAGATGAGTTTTTGTTTTGCCCACAAGTTGATTTTTCTGACTTAGGATGTGTGCTCACCAATTTAAAAAATGTCCGCACTCACCACCCCTCCCTATTATCGAATGGCTTGCTTCACTCCCGCTAAACTCTGGTACATTTCCTAGAGCTCGGTTGCCAGTTAGCCAACTTAGTAAAACTATGCCCCATGTAATATTTGGAACATACACCCCATGTAGTATTTGGAACATACACCCCATGTAATATTTGGAACATACACCCCATGTAGTATTTGGGATATGTGTATGCTAAAGAAAAAAGTATTAATTTTTAATCTGAAATTCAAATATAAATAGACATCTTGTATTTTATCTAGAAATTTTACAGAGGCATTTGCGCTTCAGGTCCCTAGAGGGTCTCCAAGGTATACTGTAGTTGTGAAAGTTCATAACTACTTACATCCATTAATTCATTGAATGAGCATTTCCTGGCTGCAGACATACATTTTTGCCCTCTGGAAAAATATGGCTGGAGCCCTTATAAGCCCAGAATCTATGTGGTTCAGTCTCAGAAAACTGTTGCAATCAAAGATACACCATTTAGCAATCAAAAGCAATTTCAGAACGGCTCCAGTCCTTTGCTTACATTCCTCCCTGACCACAGAGGGGTCGGCATCCTCCCCGCACACTCAGAAGACCCTCCTTCATCCTTCCTGTGCAAGCCCTGTGCTGCCCCAGGGTTTCTCACACTGTAATTCCTTCCAAAGCTCTCTCAGCTCTCAGCCCCTCATTCCATTGTTATGCCACAGACCTGGGTGCTTGTTAGCTGAAGACTTCCTCTGGGAAGAGGAAAGCATAGGAAATGGGGTTGGCAATTTTAGCATATTCTGCAGTGACCTGTGCACATGCCGGTGTTTGCGCTTGTGTTCTTCACCTGAGCGTGGGGAAAGCCAGAGACCTTAGCAGAGGCATGGGCAACAAGACATACCCTGTAAAACAAGTAGGAAACACAGTTGCAGGGCAGCACCATGCTACATTTAAATGCTGGGGCTGGAATAAAAGCAGGGGAAGAAGTCAAGGTGGGCTGGAAGAAGGCAGCATGATTTTCTTGAACAACCCTGCAGCAGATGCCTCCGGGGCACTGCCCTTGCCCTGACCCCCTCCCACACGGCTCCCACAGCTCGGTGACGCAGGGCTGTCCAGAGTCCGTTCTGCCTGGCATGTGGCAGGCCAGAAGCACCAGGGAATCGCTGCCCCTGGAGTGGCCCCTCAGCCAATGACAGATGAGAGCTGGTTCGTAAATGCCCGGCTCCTACCCCTTGGGTGGGATAATTCTCCGTCTGCGCCCCCTGCCATCTCCCAGATTAACTTGCTTGGTGATGACCCCACCCTCGGCCTGGCCCTCCCCAGCTGGCTCCTTCCCTCCTGGGGGTCACTTCCCTGCTTGTCCATTTCCCTCCTGGTGTTCCCTGGGATTAGTACTGCTTCTGGGGACCCCAAACAACACAGACCCCGACATGCCCAAGAAACAGCAGAACTCACCTCTGAGACCAAGAGTCACCAGCCTAGAAAAAGGCTCTGGAGGTTTGATGAAAGAACGTATCTCAGGTGGGTGCAGCCCCCCGGATCTAATGGTATGCACAGTGTCACAGATGGAGCAAATGGGCTCAGACAGGCTCATGACACTATCCCATGGGTGGCTTCCTGGTCTGGGTCCCTCCCACTGCAGGCGCTTTCTATTCCACATGGAGAAGTAGGTCTGCAGCAATGCAGCCCTCTGACGTTGTTTATTAATGGTACTTCTGAATAATGACAATGACACCAGTAATACGGACATATCCTTACAGAGTGCTTACTTTGGGCTGGCCCTGGCGGAGCCCGTCACATGCACCCACCCCATGTCATCTTCACAATCACGTGATGCAGTACTTTTATTAGCCATGCTTTACACGTAAAGAAACCGAGACTCAGAGAGGTTAACTGACTTTTCTAAGGACACACAGCAGGGAAGTGAGGGGCCAGAACTTGTACCCAGGCAGCCTGGCTCCAGAGCCCGTGACTTTAGGATGGCAGCCTTAAATGTAATATTGCTTACAACCATGTAAACAATAACCGATCCAAAATAAAACAGAGGCAACCAGAGGGAGTCCACTCCGACTAGCCTTGCCTGGGCATCCCCCCAGACGCAGCCGGCCGAAGCCCAGATATTAGCCTGCAAACTTCATCCAAGGGATGCATTGACTTCAGAAGTTATCCAGAGGTTCCAGACAGGGAAGCAACACACGCTTCAGACCTCTTTGGCCTGGAAACACATCCTGAGCTATTTCTTGCAAGTCTCCCATTATTTCCTAGCTTATCCTGGATGGAAAACCCATGTGCGAGGAAGGTGGCATGTTTCCACCCACTGTGCCCACTGACGTCCGGCAGGAATAGCCGTGGGAATGAGAGACCGCTAACCCCTCCTGGAATTTTTCATGGGACAGATTCAAGCTGCTTCTCATTTTTTCCAAATCTTCCAACTCAGTACCAATGGAGAGCATGACGTGTTACTTTTTAAACCATTCGACCCTACAGTCTACTGGTGACACGTGTTCACTCCATGCTCGCATCCCACACCGGCCGGCCTTTCATCGTGTGTCCTGATCCATGTGACCAGAGGCCGATTGCTTTCCCTCTTTGGGCCCAAGCTTTCTTGTCAGTAATAATAATGGGAGTGACAACAATAATAAATTGCTGGGTTTTAGTAGGAATGGCCTATCGCGTGTGTCCCATCCTTGGCCCGTGTCCTCTAACGCGAATATCCCACTGGAGGCTCCATGAGTCAGGCATCAATCCCAGGCTGCCACCCTGGGCGCGTTGTGCTCATTTTCCTTGTCAACGTAACTGTGCGCTGTGGACTCCGAGCAGAACAGACGCTCAGATTTTTATGTACATCAGAATCATCTGCAGCATTTGTTTAAAAAATGTAGATGCCCCAGCCATTCTGATGTAATAGGCGTGCATGATTCTGATGCAGCCAGTCTAGGAGACTCACTGGGAAACGCCTCGTAGCTGAATCCTGAGGCCTGTGCACCCTGCCTGCGGGCCCCCTCCCCAAGCCCTGCGCAGCACCCCCCTCGTCAGAGCCCGGGAGGCTGCAGTCTTCTGGCTGAGACAATGTGGTCACCATGCACAGCACCCAATGTGGGGACGCCGGGCAAATGTTATTACAACGATAACAGTGATTCCGCTTAGGATAACAACGATGTAGATCTGCATGAAACGACTTTAAACTGCTGATGCCTTCCCCTTTCCCCACTCACAGAGAAGAAAGGGATGCGAATCTGTCACTTGAACCGGCAGCTGTGGTTCATCTGGACTTCATCTTTTCTGCTATCCTCTTTATTAGCAGGATTTTTTTTTTAATTGAGTGAGTTTCGAGCTACCAGGTGTTTTGAATTTTTGTCTTGTTCACTTGCTTACACGAGGAAATTCAAATAGAGATGAATGCATTAATAAAAACCCACTGCAGGGGAAGTGCAGCCTCTCTGTCCTGGGGGCCCTCAGCCCTCCCCTGCGTGACCCGGGTTCGGACTGCAGTTCCCAGCTCGGCCGCTAGAAGGCAGTCTTGGGAGCGGCATCTATTTCCCAGGGGCAGCCGGCCCCTTGGAGCCCGGAGTGCCCCGTGAGCTCAAGCGGCCTCAGAGCTCCCCACACCCAGTTAACCCCCATTGAGAGTCAGTGCAGCGTGCTTGCCCACCACCCCCAAGCTGATCCCTAATGCAAGGAGGGTGCAGACTCCCAGGCCCTCCCTGGCTACTCCTGCAGAACCTGCTGTCCATGCCAGTCTGGGAAAGAAAGAAGACAAGAAGAGACTCCGTGTCTAGGCCAGACACCCGAAAATGCCCTGAATCAACTCTCCACCCTCAAGGCTCTCCTTCTGGGGCACTGGCATCTCAGCCAGCATCGAACACCACGCAGTGGCTTCCATCTCAGGATGCTAAGTGGGGCTAGCAGCCCCAACTCAGCCACGTGAAGGGGTTCCTGGCCTTCTCGTGTCCACTGAGGTTCAGATAGCTAGGGCAGCCTGCCTGGGGAATTGCAAGCACCCCACTGCGCGTTGGAGTGGCCCCTTTTTCCTGGGCCATGGCTGCTCCAGCCACGAGGACGGGGACCCAGCGACATCACTGCCGACACACCGTGTGAATGTGGAAGGCACAGCAGTGCGATCGGGTGATGTCCCATGCAGCCCAGAAGAAAACGTGAGGAAGCTGGCCTTTTCTAGGGAGAACTCCACCCCTCTCCACGGCTCTGGGGTTTGCAGGGAGGCCCTTCAGAGCCTATGCCTACCTCTGCAAAAATCTGGGCAAGGACATGAGGAAGAAGTGAAGTCCAGCCTCTTCCACCGCTGGGGAAAAGAGTTTGTGCAGGAGGTGGAAAGGAGAAGAAGCCAGGCGGGGGAAGGACGGCAGGACCCCGCCTCCTTGGGCAGTCCTGGGAAGGGAGTACATGGGTGCACGCCTCGTTGCCTCTCTGGGGCAGAATTAGTCTTTAAAAAGCACTTGCTGATAAGAGCTAATCCCTGGCTAAATGGTGCACTACCAGAAGTAACTAACATCCCTTGACTCAGTTTCCCCTGTGGTCACCCAGCACTTACGCAGGGAGCAAACCCCCCTTTGCTGTGATCTAGCTCATCAGCTTGGGCTCCTCAGCTCGGTGCTGGCCCCACAGGCTTGTCGGGCGGGGGTGAAGCTACCGCTTTCACTGGGTGCGTGGCCCAATCTGGAGGGAGCCCCCCATGTCCTCAGCTTCTTCCCCTAAAAGTCAGTCCTGAGCCGTGAAGGGGAGCTGCACATCAGCCGGATGCGATGCACGGGTAACGGATCCCCCAGGGCAGTCCCTCCGAGGGACGGGATGAAGAAGCCATTTCTGTGGATCAAGAGTCTGTGGATGTTGAAAGCAAGATCCTTTTTTTCCCTGTGTGTTTTGTTTGTTTGTTTGTTTGTTTTGGTTTTCCTTTTGTGCCAGCATTCACCCCTTCCTGCTCTCAAAACAGACCCCAAATTTCATATTGAGACAATTCTAAAAATGAGAAGGCAAACCCAGACTGCAAAACTTCCGGAACACCCCGGGTAATGATTAGTCAAGAAGACCAGCAAATCGGAGGAGAGGGCAGGTCCCGGGAAGGGCTTCACATCCCTTCAAAAGAGAAGTAGGACTGGGAGGGCGCATGCTGGGGGGCAATTCTCATCTGCTAAGAAGAGCGGAGAAGACGGCGTGCCTGCTGTTACAAGAGATTGCCGTTTATTATTTATTGTAGGGTATTTTTAAGCCCCTCTTTTAGCAAACGAGCCCTTTGGCAGTGCAGATCTTCGCACGGAACAGCACTGCTTGGAGATTCGGCGGGGCAGACGGGCCTGCGAGCGGCAATGGTCCGGAGCGCTGTAACCACAGTGCCTGTGTGTGAGCGTGACCGCCGCTCCTGCCGAGCCCGCTCCCGTGTCCTTCTGCATCGGGGAAGGAACACGACGTCTCTCTACGCCTGGCCCTCTGCCTCTGAAATGACAGATTTCCAGCGTTTCTCCAAGTCTGGGTCCGTCTGACTCACACAGGGACTTGTCTCCGTTTCCGGCACTGAACGTCTGGATACACAGCCTGACCCTTCGCCCCCCTCGTTCCATCCATCCTCATTCTGCTGCCTGGTCCCGGGAATAAGTTCCCACTTTCCTTGGAAGGAAAAGGCTCTCCTCTGTTCGTCCACATGGAGCACTTATTACATCTTAATTCCAGATGAGAAATGTCAACAAACAGAGGGCATTTCAGTTAAGCAGCAGCCGCAGAGAGTCAGTTACCGAGACACGTGGAGGAGGTGGTGCCCATTGAAGCAGAAAGGCAAGGTGGGGTCACTGCAGCTGACCTACACCCAGGTTTGGGGCCCAGGGGCTCCTTCTCACTCGCTGTCCCTTTGTCTCCCCCACAGCCTTGTCAGGCAGGTGCTGCTGGTACCCACGTGTCACAGACACGGAAGCAGGCTCAGAGGTAACGTGTCAGGGTCTCATGGCTCAGACAAGGAGCTGCTGACAGCAGAGCGGATCCCACTACTGTCCGTAGGTGATCAGAAAAGGAGAGTCAGCTGCTTCCCAGGGTCAGTGAACAACTGCAGCCGGGTGTCTGTGAGCACGTCAGCACAGGGAGGGGGCTCGAAGGGGCCCAGCACGTCTTAGGTGCCGGCATGTTCCTCCCATGCCTTGCAGAGTCTGGGGACCTGCTTTAAACTCACAGCCAGGCCCTTAACCTCGACTCACCTTCAAGTTTCCTTTGAAACCTGGGACGCTTCTTAACAAAGTCAAGCCTGTTTCCTTCCCGGTTCTCATTTTTCTTTCATGCTCGCGCCACAAAAAACCCTTTCAGAAAACACTGGCAGACGTGAACCCACCAGCCACGCCAAGAGCATTTGAGATAAGGTTGAAAAACCCCATTCACAGAGGCAAGGGCTTTTTCCACATACCTGGCCCAGGCTCTGAAAACCTGTTCTGAAGTTGGGGTGCAGGCATCTCGTGCCGTCCAGGAGTGGGGGGTGCAGGAAGTGAACCGCAGACCCAGCAGAGAAAGAAGAGCTGGTTTCGCACACCCTGCAGCAGTCGACGGTGCCTGCATAGGTGCCTGTGTAGGTGTAAGTTACACTGACGAGGGGCTGGCCGTGGCACTTTGCACACATGATCTCAGGGACATACTAGTCTGTCAGCGGTGTGTTGGTGCCCCGTAACAAACAGCCCGAGTTCTCAGAGGCTCCCAAGGACACGCATGCTTCTCACAGCTCTCTGAGTCGGGGTGGCTCTGCTGCAGGCCTGGTTTATGTCTGCTCCGCTAGCTCCCAACCTGAGGCCGGCAGCCACATGGTCATGCTTGTCCCGGGCCGGGTGGAAGGACTGCCAAGTGTGAGTGGGAGGCCTGGAATCCTGAGTCGTGGGTCAGAACCCATGTGCTGTCTCTTGTGCCCACACTCTGCCAGCCAGAGTGAGTCACAAGGTCAAAGCCATCCTGGCGAGGTCCAGAGGAAAGGGCCCCATGAGCAGATGACGGAACCCACCTGCAGCGGGCACCATCACTTTGCCCACGTTATGGAGGAGGGACGGGAGGCTGGCAGGAGTGATGAGCAGTGGGCCAGCCAGCTGGTCCAGGGCCCAGTGCCACAGTGCATGCCCCAGATGGGATGGGGATCCCAAGGGTTCCAGGCAGAGGCCCTTCCCCGTCTCAAGGAGGCCTTCTCCTAGACCAGACACGTCTCTGTCACCAGCCATCAGAAACGCCTGGGCCAGAACCCACGCGATTCTAGTTACACCAAGGCTGTGAGTCTCTGCTTGGAAGAGGCATTTCTCAGCGCTTTTACCCCAGGACGCTTCTGCTCTTCAAAACCATCTAGGATCTTAAAGGTCTTTTCCCATTACAGTTATCATATTGGGAAATAAAAAGGGTATAAGACCTGTCTGCTTGCCTGTCGCCCAACTGCTCAGGGGAGGGATCTAGTAGTTGGGGGCACTGGTTCTTAGAGCCGGGCAGAGCTGGTCCCAGCTTGACCCTGGCGCTCACACTGGGGGACTTTGGGCAGAGGCCGTGCATCCTTTGAGCCTCCACGTCTCCTCGTCAAGGAGGCGGCATGTCCCACATCAGGGCCATGGGGCTGTGGCAAGGTCATGAGCAGCGGGCTGGGCACAGAGGCCTCTGTGAGCGTCCGGCTGCATTCTGCCAAGCCAGAGAGTAAAGAGATACACAGAAATGTAGAAAAATACCACTTTTTTTTGCTAAATTTTGTTTTGTGAGATAGAGCTATTTTTCCTAAAAATATGTTTTCCATGTTAATGTAAAAATGGGTTCATTACAGTTATTTTTGAATGAATGAGTCAACCGGTGTTTTTAAAACTACTTAGTTTTATTTCCCAATATGATAACTATAATGGGAAAAGCCCTGTAAGATCCTAAATGGTTCTGAAGAGCAGAAGCGTCCTGGGGTAAAAGCACTGAAAATGCCTCTTCCAAGCAGCCACTCACAGCCTTGCTGTAACTAGAATCGCATGGTCCATTTCTGATGGCGGGGCTCAGGCCCTGAGACTTCTTAAAAGCCCAGGGGATTCTAGTGCAGCGGGAAGCAGGGTTGAAGGCCCTCACTACGCCAGGTTGGGAATGCAGAGTCCTGGGCCCAATGCCAGACCTTCAAATGAGCGTCTGCATTTTCACAAGGCCCCCAGGCAAACTGTTCACACAGTGAACTTCGAGAGACAGTGATTCAGATGATCTCTGAGTCCCTCATATGTCAAAAAACAAAAAACTAAACAAACTAACCTCGATTGCACATCTCCGCCGGGATTACCAAGCTTGACTTTCCTTTGCAGCCAAAGCGTGGTTTGTTTTTAGAGAAGTCCAGGTTAGTCTCTTCAAAATAAATAAATAGAAATGATTTTGTAGTTACAGATGGTAGAAATCACCCACGACTAGTAAATTTCTCTATATTCTTCAACTTCAGCATGGTATTTGTGCACTGAGGGAGGGAGAAGGGGCAAACAGTTGGTTTTCGTGGTCCCCTCTCAAGGACAATGAGTTCCTACCCCATAACTCCTCGGAAAAAAAAGTGTTCCTTTCAAAAGTGGCATGTCCCTTTGTTTTAGAGACACGCCGTCTCAGCAGTGAGGTTTCCCGAGAGCCGTCATCCACCAGGGGTGGCGGCCGTGGTTCAATGGAAAGAGCTGTGTGTGCTGCACGGAAGCGCCATGCTCACACCCGCACTCATGCCCTGAGGGCCCTGTGGGAGCAGACGCGCATCTGGGCAGGTCCCACCGCCTCGCAGCCTGGGTCCCCTAACACAGAAGAGCCCGAATCCCAAGTCTGTCACAAGTGTGTGCTGGAAACAAAGTAAAATGGTGAAAGTAAACATTTCAGGAACAGAGTCAAAGAGGTGTTATTCTTTTAGCCGTAAAATATGATCGCAAAGGTAATGCATGTTCCATATACAGAAGTTGGGAGGGAAAGAAAGAAACAGACATACAAAGGATGGAACCAAATGTGCCGCGTTGCATGGCCAGTGGGTGCCGAGGTGGAGGCCTGAGCCCGCGGGCAGCCCTGGCAGGGCGGGCCTGGTACCTGCGGCGGGTGCCCGGGGCTCTGCGTGCGCTGCCGCCTGGTGCTGGGCCACACCAGGGCCGGGTGTGCTCTTCTGTAGGCTTGAGTTTGTCCATTATCATAAACAAAATCTAGAAAATTGATTTCATGGCCTGTTAATTTTAAAAATAGAAATGTAAACGGCAGAGACAGAGCATCCTGAATTATTTCCCGCGCCATCTCCATGTGAGCTAATGAGCGTGTTTGTAAATGTTGCAGAGGGGGCTGCGGTGCCTGCAGAGCCTCCCCGGCCTAGGGCCCCTTCCAGCCCTGGGCTCACCCTGGGAGTGTCATGGTGCTGGTCGCTTGGCATGGCATGGATACCTCGTGTGGGGCCCTTCCTGGCTGGCAGTGGGTAGCACCAGCCCCCGGGGGAAGGCCTCGGAGGCAGCGGCTACCAGGCTCCTGCACGGGGTCTATGAGGGGCTGTTCTCAGCTTGTCCAGTTAAGTAACTGGCCGAGTTTGGAGTGAGTTAAGTGACAGAGTGGGTTTGTGAAGACAAGTCCCAAAGGGCCAACCCACAGTGCGACGTGGGCTCTCTCTGAAAGGCTGGCACTGGGACCTTGGCCTTCTAACTGGAGCCTGAGGACTGGCAGATTCCCCTGCCCCTGCCCCCTTGCTCATCCCCAGGCCCGGGCTGCCCTCGGGAGAAGGGCCACCTCTCTGTCTCTGGTACTGACATAGCTCCACGCACACGGAGGTGCAGAGGCACCCAGAGAGGCCTGCCTGTTTGGTGAACGAGACTCCCATTGGTTGGTGTCTCATGCCTCATCCCTTTCCTGTCTTTTTATATGTTGCTTTAACTCCATGGTTCCTGCTGGTCTAGAGGGATGGTTCAGGAATGAAATACCGACAGCCCTGGGTTCACACTTTTTAAGGAAAAAAATGGGAGACAGAAACAAAACAGAGACATGGAGAGGATGGAAAACTCAGTCCTGGAAGACGAATAAGCAGAGGTCATGGCTGACACCATGGGAGCGCTTGCGAGGAGCTGTCTGGTGTGGCGTCGGGCAGCAGGGACATCCCTGGGTCTGTGGAGCAGCCAGTTAGCAGACCCAGGCTTGAAGAACTGCAGGGCAAGCCTGGCGGAACACTGTACCGGTCAGGAGAAGCCAAGCTGTGCTGGAATAACCAACCCCCAGATCCTGAGGTTACGTGCTTTTTAAAGAAAGTCTTGCTTCCTGTTTGTGAAGCCTGTCCACTCCAGGCCGGCAGGGCCTCTGCGCCCCGAGTCAGGCTCGTGAGGTGGTGCCCTGCGGCTCTCCAAGGTCCCACTGCAGCAGCCCATCTCCACAGCCCGGAGGGACCCCCAGCTTCTCACTTGTTCATGATGCACTGGCCTGAACTAGTCACCAAGGGGCGGCACTGCCGTCTACTGATGCTCGGCCTGGCTGGGCTGCCCCTGGAGACGGCGAGCAGACACACCACAGTGGACGTGGGGCAACTAGGCGTGGACTGACTGCCAACAGCTCTCAGAGAGTGGAGCCGAGGGGGCCCCAGGGGCTCCGGGAGAGCATGCAGGGGCCGGCGCCAGGGCCTCGGCTGGGCACTAGCAAGGCTGTGTGAGCCATGGAACCGCCACTTCTAGACTCAGCTGAAAAATCAGACCAGAGCTCAGAGCTTTCATTTTCCTTCCTCTGTTACACAGCAAGACTCACTTTCCCTTGTTCAAAACTAAAAAAGAGCTGCCAATTTGTGAGCTACTTCCCTCTCCTCTTGAACCTGGAACCACTGACACATGAGGTCAAAGCAAATGCCTGGTGTAGAGCCACTGATCTGAACGGAAAAAGAATAGAGAGAGAAAATCTGGCCGCGTCTCCATTGTTTGTTCACACAAGAGCTAAAATGATCCTGCCTTTATTTTTCAGTGGAGGGTCATGTGGGTCAGCCACATGTTGGCATTTGGGTTTGTATTTCCCACCAAATGAGTCAGCAGAGAAAGGAACACAGCGTTTTTTGAGCAGACGCCTTTGAGCTGGTGCCCACTACTATTAAAATAAAAAAAGACTCCCATCTCTAACACAGCCACGGAATAATGCAAAGACCTGCACCCAGGGTCACCCGCATTCCCGGGGGCCGCACTCCCCCTCTTGTTGAGGGCAGACACCGCCGGCTTGCTCCGACAGGTAAACGCTCAGTTGCTGCCCTTCTGGAGGGCAACCCAGGTATTGTTCCCCAATGTTGGAATATCCATGAAGACATGTGGAAAAGGTGACTTAAATTACTCCTGGAGGTCTGGAAGGGTGTGCCCATACACACACATATACATGCACGTGTGTGCAAAAGTACCCTTGGTGAACGTGTAGGAAAATGTCTGCCTCCATCTCAGGCAGGAGGAGCTTCAGCTATGGAGTCGGCCGGGCCTATGTGCTGGTTCCAGCTCTGCAACCACCAGGGCTCACATGCTACTTGTAGCCCAGAAAAGGAGCCCCCCCATGCTTATTCATACTAGCGTGTAAATGACTGACACTGGTGCTTGAGAAGGAGTTTTGGAGGGGCAGGAATGTGAGGGTGTGCAAGATCACAGATGAGTTGGTGAGGTGGGAGGGTTAAAGGTGTGTTAAAGGGGGAAAGGGCACTGTATTAAAATCAAGGAGGACAAACATAAACAGAAGAGGATGTAGGACTGACAGATTTTCTCCCACGAGGCATTGGCCGAGTGCTGACTTGGAGCCCATCAGGACTGAGGTCGGTATTGGAACCCATCAGATGTCTCCTCTCCTAACTGCTCGCTGGGCCGGTAGCCTCCAGGTTTGGGGCTGCACTGGCCCACGGCTTCTGTGTCTGTTCCTGGGGTTCTCACTTCTTCCCAAACCCCAAAGCACACCTTTGGTGATCCCATTTAGACGTGCCTTTGTGAGTGACACACCTGTGCTACCCAAAGCAGACATTGTTCTCAACGTGTCATTTGAAATGAAAAACAACCCACAGGAGTGCTGGGGGATGGCAGCAGGCAGGGCAGGATGAATGGAAGATGCCCAGAGGAGGCAGGGTCAGTGTGCCTTCCTCCATCACAGTCCCAGGGAGCTGGGGAGGGACCCACAGGAGGGGCTGGGCACAACCACAGTCAGGCATACTGAAGTCTTTGTGCCTTTTCCCTGAAGGATGGCATTTCACAAGACTAAAAACGTATTATTATTTTCAGGCATGGAAAAGTAAATCGGGGGTTGGGTTTGGCTAATATAACTCAGATGCAGCCCCTTTTCTACCCTCCGGTGGAGCGCTGTGAGCCCACATCTCTATATCTGATCTGGAAGAAAGCATACCTCTCAGGGGGCGCTGATATGCACTGCTGTTCATGCATGTGCATGTGTGCACCTGGCCACAAGCTGATGCCAGAGCAATGCTTGCAAGGGAAGCTGGCAGAGCTCCGCGGGGCCCACCCCAGGAGGCAATCAAGCCGTTAAGACTGGGCCCAGGTAAGTTTGGGAGCTGAGCTTCTTTCCTGGCCTTCTGCTGACCTGAGGGATGCCCCCTGAAGCTGGGTTCTTATCACTGTATGCACTTGAGTCCACCTATGGGACTCAAAGCAGGCATTCCATCTGGGCCCTAAGTCCAGGGCACCCCACATACCATGAAGGAGCCTGTGACATTGGGCTCCTTGGTAGCCCTCCTTCTCTGCACTCTGGCCCTATACTCCCACAGGACAGGTGCACCTTCTCAGTGCCTCAGTTACCCCACCTGCAAGAAGTTGAAAAGTGCAGGCTCAACTCATAGGTAGATGGAGAGAGTATATGGTAAGCAAGGCAGCAGGTGGCTGGCACAGATTTTGGCTCAGTTTCTGGCAGTTGCTCTGAGCTCTGCCCTGGTTTTCTGGTGCCCTGCCTGGATTCCCAGCCTGGCTGTCCATAAGAGAGGGATAGGCCATCCTGTTTGCCCAACAAACGTACAAGCATTCTTGTTGCTCTTATCTCTGGTAGCACTTGGAATTGTCAGCTTTGACTTTAGCCACCCCAACCTGGTGATATTTCATAGTGGGATAGATATGGATTAAATGAGTGAATGTTTAAGATTAAATAATACAAGATGCAAATAATACAAGATGCTAAACAGTCTAATGTCTAAAGAGAAGGTAAAAAAGAAGGAAAAAAAGAAACAGAAATCTAAAACTTTCAGCATTAACTCCATAGCAAGAGATGGGCTTCACATATATTGAGTCATGAACAGTCGCATATGTACGGAAAAAGAACCACGAGAAATGACAGCTGAGGAGGTAAAGAAAATCAGCAATAGGCGCGACATCAGTTCTTTGGGTATTCTTTGCCCTGCTCAGGTCCCTGGCATCCTGGTCCCATATTTGGAGGCTTACCTGTCAGTTCAAGCCAGATACTGGGCTCAAGTCAGGTTGCTCACCTTCAGAAGAACCTGCTGCATTGGACAGTTAGAGAAATTGGCCGGCTGGCCACAGAGGACGTCCAGAGGGAACCCCTGCTTGCTTAGAAAGAAAGGTCCCCCTACTTTCCTTAGCTACTACTTCCATGTAAATGACTTACAAGTGAACCCTTCTGCCAGGGTTTGCTTCTGGGGAAGCCCAAACTCCACTGGGACTCATAGACTGGAAGAGAACAGAATATCTGAAATTGAGACATTCTGAAAAAAAAATCCATGGGTAGGATCATATTCAGAGAAGTTCCCCAGCAAACACAAATGAGCAAATGAACGTCTTGGAGTGTCTCACGGACATCTGGCTGGGTGGCCTTAGAGGGAGAGGTCACCCGCTCTCCAGCTATGGTCTCCAGCTACACATTTTATGGCCAAGTGTCCTAGACGGACCTCTTACCCCTTTCCAAAGGAAGTGGTGACCTCCACTGTGTGGTACTTGAAAGGAGCTCTTAAAATCCCATCTGAATGGAGAGCCCACCCGGTCTGCCCTGGTCACCCACAAGTCCCCACAACGCATCTATGAGCTGACTGGATGCTCATTGCGATGGTCACTCCAGAAATAGAGGCGCCACCCCCGCGGGGTGGGGGAGCCAGAGGAAGCAGTTCCAGACCACTTCCAGGGGCCGTTCTGCCTCCAGGAGGCTGTGGGAAGCGGGGCTGCCACTGGGGCAGTGGACTGTGTGCCTGAGTCATAAATCAGAATGCAACGGTCCTGCATTTGGGCAATTTCAGTGCTTGCTCGGGCCGTCTACCTCCTCAATGCCAGGTGCAGGAGGGGTGCATTCTGTGGGCTCTGGGCAGCCGGGCCTGAGTCTATGAAGGCAGCACCTCCCTGGTGGGGGAGTGTCCCAGTCCTCAGGACACCAAGCCGGAACAAAGTCAGGGAAGTTCCATAAACCGCAGGAAATGAACCCCTGCCTCTTTAAATCCCTGCAACAGGCCGTGTTCCACCAGGCAGCCCCCCGCCCCAGCTGCGGCTCCAAACAGATTTCTTTCGATCCTGGATCTGACCTAAGTTCTCTGCACCCCACCCCCAGCAGCTACTTTAATTTTATTTTATTTTCAGCCAACCCCACGAGAGCTGACTCCCCCAGGGGGTTCTCTCTGTCGTGTACATGTTTTTCTCTGCTGCAATGCTGATGACACGCGGCTGGCCTCACGCTTTGTAGAGTTCATGGCAGCCATATAAGACAAGACTGAATCTGTCAGCTAGCCCTGTTCTTTATTACAGTAACTGCAGTAATGTCAGCCAGCTGGGACGGTCTCCCCCTGCCCAACTCCCATCCGGGGGCATAAGCACAAGCCCTCCAGCCTACATGCATGGCTTCCCCAGGTGACAGAATCAGCCAGGGTTTCAACACTTGCTACTGCTTTTCTTAGGACAAAACGCGGGCATGACATCCTTCCATTTGCTCCACCCGTTTTTCTTCACTTTGGGCAGATGCTCAGCTACACCAGGGACCATCTCAGAGCCTCTCTCTCTTTTAACTCTTCTCTATGGGCCTTCTGATCACTGGCCATTAAATAGCAAAATCGGCAGGTTCCCGGCTGTTTACTAGACTCCAGACCCTGAGCTGCTTCAGCGAGAATGACCAAGCGGGCCCCTTCTCTCCAGGGGCTAAGTCCTGGGGTGGGGCTCAAAGATCAGAAAGAAACAATTTAAACCTTCACCCTACATAAGCCAAAAAAACCAAAAAACAAATATAGACACACGCTGGGCTTTCCAGTAGGGAGATGTGGCCCCAGCAGTTTGTGAGCAGAAATGCTTGTGCTCCGGAGGGTGATCTAGACCCCAGGAGATGTGTAGGGACCCTTCACCCAGATGGAGGAAGGGAGATGATAAAACCATGTAGAAGTATTTACAGGACGTTGCAGGGCGAGCTGCCGTCATCTCGCGGGCCCACTCTGGCTGCTCCCATTCTGAGGCCTCCTCACATCCTGGTCCTTTCCAGTTCAGGTATTCAGGAGCCTTTCCACCCATCTGTCAAGGAGCCACTCCCCTGGGGAGGAACCCCCCTCCAGTACATTAAAACCCAGGTTTATAGACAGCAGGAGTGGGCCCTGATTCAGAGGCCCAGGAGTGGTGCATGAAGCGTTACTCACGCAGAGAGAGCAGAAAGGGTGGAGACTGGCAGGCAGGCCCAGCAGGCATCAGGCTGGAGCAAAGGGGTGCAGGCTGCCCTGTCCTTCCACCCTGCGGAAGGAGTGCAGGGGTACCTGGGGACAAATCGAGCCCCTAGTGAAAAAGCAAAGTTTCTAAGGCCAGACATTGAGACACTGTTTACCGAAGGGGTGTATGGAGTCGGAAGTGAATGCCACGTGGTCTGCAAGTGCGGCCTTCTGTCTCTGTCACGACTAGTCTCAGCTGACTATGTCCTTCCAGATGTAAGGCGAAGCCCATTTTATTTGTCCCATGTGTCCCAGATGCTGGGATGTGGCATGGCTTGCGAAGACAAATCTGCCCACTGATTCAGAGTGTTTTTAGGGACTCTTATCAGGCAGGGACAGATAACCATTCTCCACCCACTTCTGTGTGTCCACAAGGCAGCTCTGGTGGGAAATGACAGGACCAGGACCGGCCGTCCTCACGCAGGTGTTTATAGTTTCAAAGGGGCCGGAGCCAGAAGCCAGGGATGTTCTGAAGACAGTGGAAGTAAGAAATGCTCCAGGCTTGTTTTCCCAGGCTTCTGGGCCAAGGCTGGTTGACCAGGGTGCGTGCGGCTCCTTCCAGAACAGCCAGTCTGGTCACTGGCATCCAGCTTCCTCCGAGCATCTCAGCATGAAGTGGCCCAGGAGAATATTAACATACTGTCCAGGAGGATTATGATTCTGGGGTGGTCTAAGGCTCACAGACTGTCCCCGAGAGGGACTGGGAAGGGTCCTACAGTGCCGGGTGGGGCCACCCAATGGAAGGCAGCCCCAGATCTGGCCACCAGGCAGGATGCAGGACCCCAGCACTGGGCTTTAGTCTCCCCAGGAAGGCCAAGGTCAAAGCGAGTGTCTAGTCCTTGAGAAGAAGAGGGAAGAGGTGGCTTCTGGGCTGACACCAGCTTGGAATTTGTCTTCTTAATACAACTTGTGTTGTGTATCTAGTAAGTCAATGAAACAGCGCGTTTCAGTGTACCTGATCTTTTAAGACTCTTTTATTGTTTCCGATTCTTTCTCCTTATACTTTCTCACAGTCTGCTTCCTAGAAAGAGTGGGGCATGTTATTTGGGGGCACTTGGGGCAATTAGGATCGCAGCTCCTTTGTACAGGATCCTTTCCTGCGGCTTCCCGTTGGCTGTGTGAAGTGACCGGACAGCCCTTCTTCCGATTTCGGCTCTTGTTTGTTTTGTCTAAATATAATATTGCCATTCACCTGCCGGACCTGCACGGGGGACTGTCAGCAAGTGTGCAATAAGTGTCCAACACAGAGTAGGCACTCAAGACACTTGAATAAACGAATAAATGACAAAGTAAAAAAAAAAAAGGAATCATTTCGACATCTGTATCTCTGTTAGGCCAGATTGCCAATTATTTAAATGTGATTCTCTTTAGTGTTGCAGTGTTTTCTGCTTGTTTATAGGCGTAGTCCCCATGGTTAATTAATTTAGATTTATCTTTTGGGGAGCTGCACTACATATTCCACTGTGATTTTTTTCTCCAGGAAGGGCATATGGGTGTTAGATTTTTAAGCATTGGCTTTATTGCTTCTTATAAATATTGTTCATGCTTGCTTTTTTAAAAAACTGAAGCAGAAATTCCTAAGAAAGCAACCAGTTGCCCAGATGTATTAACTCCTCAAAAATAGTAGGAACATGGCTGCCTTTTCAAATGTTTTCCCACATACATATGCAAATAGATGAAGACAGAGATGACTTAATACACACGAGTCACACCATCCAGGCTATTTTGAAATGAGAATATATTAATTTTACTTGAATTTAATTGGGAACATGTAAAGTAGCACCGAGAAAATGGCTGAAGTAATTCTTTGCCACCAAAGAGGATACTTTTTCTCAGTCACTCCAAAGCCGAGAGCGGCTCTGCATGCCGTGCCCTTAAGGTGGCGCTGTTTGACTTTCCCCATCGGGAAAGGTGAAAGCAAAAGGCCCCAGCTTCCACGCGGCCCCACGTAATTGCCTACATCATGTGCAATTTACCAAAGTCCCTAGGATGCAAACTGTGCCCTGAAATTGTAATCCCCAGTGTGCTAAGTTCCACGTCCAACGTTTATACTATGTAAATTTTATTCTGCCACAGCTGCCCCAAGTGTGCAAAATTGCATGTTTGTATGGATTTCAAATTTCCTCCAATCATTTGTCACACTTCCTCCATTTTTGATTCTGTTCAAGTCTCTTGTTTAGCTCCATTTCATCAGGTAATTCTACAGGGTGACCAATGGGACTAATGAGTGTAACCTTCAGGGTTTCCTTGTTCTGTTTCAGATAATACCTATTTTTTGTCTTCCTACTTGAAAGACAGCTCACGCAGGCATGACATTCTTTGTACTGTTTTCTTACCCTCTGAAGGTTGGAGAATGTCCTGTCATCTCCTGACATGACACGTGAAGGTGTTTCATGAAGATCAGCCTGGCTTCACCCCGCACGGCAGCATGTAAGTTTTCTCCCTGGGTTCTTAAGTGATTACTTAATCGACCTAACCGTCCGGGCACACAGCGAGGGCCTATCGTGTTGTCCATCACAGCCTGGCGTGCAGCTCCCCCACGGCCATTCCGGCTCGTCCTTTGGGGGATGTGCCCGAGCAGATCTGGTCTCTGGTGTCGCCTGTCTTTGCCTGCCCTCTGCGTCTGTCGCCTCTCTGCCTGTGGTAAGCTCTCCTCTTTGTCTTTTTCCTTTCCATTCACTGCGGTCACCTTGAGACCTCCACTGCATTACCTGTTACCCCCAGCTACACTGGCCCCCGCTACCTTGAAGCAATGCTGAGACCTGTGAAATGCTGGTGCCCTGGTACTTGTCAGCTGAGGGACCTCAGGCCACGTGGCCAGAGCTGAGCCTCTGCTCCTGGTCTGCCTGATTCTAACGCCTGGGTTTTAGGGTTCGCCACCTACTGCTCAGTGCTTCAGACATGGATTTTGAAAGAATACAGACACACACACATGTATTTTTTAACTTACAACTTTTGTAATAGGTTTAAATGTCTCTCCACCTTACAGATCTGTGTAATACCAGGGAATCAATCCTTTATCCCCAGATGCCCACCTTCCCCTGAGCGGGCAGCTTCACGCTTCCCTGATCGCCCCCCTCGCAGCTCCTTTTTTGTTCTCTTGCCCATAACCAGTAAGAATCTCTCTCCATGTCCTCTTGGGTGTGATCAGGGTGAACTAGATGTGGCTAAGATTTGTTCAGATTTTCAAGATTTGAAGTCCGTGAAGACTCTGTAGAAAACATCCCACAGATACGGGGAAGCTTCTTCATTACAGAAAAATGCCATTACATTGTAGATTCTGGGTAATATATGTACTCCTTTGCCCCTGCAAAGGGCCAAAAATGATGTGCTCTCTAGCGAGGAGGGGGTACCTCTGGGGTTTCTACCTGTGTCTCTGTAAACTGACCTTCTCTCATCTCATGGCGTCCTGGCTGTGCCACACCTCCCCAAGGATTTCTGATGGGGTGCACAGAGTGCCCGTCTGAAGCCATGAGCTGTAAACTCAATCCCAGTCACAGTGCCTCTGACTGAGCCTCCCACCCCTACCCCAGGACCTTTGCATTTGCTGTCCCCTCCACCTAAAACACTCTTCCCTTGGGATATCAGCATGGCTCATGCCCTCACTTCTTTTGGATTATTTTCCAAATGCTATCTTATCAGAGCACTTCTCTGACCACTCCATGTAACATAGCACACACTTACCCCGCCTGTGCACACACTCACACAGACACACCTGTGCACAACCCCATACAGATACATGCCCCACTTGCTGCACATGCACACGGGCTCACTTGCACACCCCATGCTCGTGCTCGCACACACTGCCCTTGCACCTCCACCCTACTTCATTTGCCATCATGGCAGCCTCGCCTCCTGCACGCAGATCAGAGCTCCAGAAGCCCCAGTGACCGCCCAGTGCCTTTGAGTCTCGCATGGCCACTAGCATTTGGTAAAACACACTAGCCACTTGTGGAATGGATAAATGCACATGTAACCAGGTTGGGGGGACAATCTCGGGAGCTCCCGAGGCAGGCCCGGGAGTGGGTTCAAAGCCTACTCACCCACTTCCTGACTGTGATGTTGGGGGGCAGTGTTCCATCTCTCTGCAACCCTTGGGTGTCAACAGGGACACTCAGGGAACCTGCCTGGCGGCTGTGAGAATAGGAGCTGGGCGTGCTGACCACCCCGATGGCATTCGGGCTGCTATCTGGCTGCCCCACAGGGGTCAAGAGCCCCTTGTGCTGGTGTCTCGCCCTCGCACCCCCTCGCTGCTGCTTGCTAAGTTTCGCTGAGCTAATAAAGAAACAGTCCTAGTTTTGGGCAGGAGAACAGTGGTGAGCTGTGGCCACGCCAGGGCTCGTGCTTCCCAGAGGCCTCTGCTCTGCAGCCTCAGTCCCTCCCCACGGACAGAAAGGAAGGAGCCGGAGGGTCAGTAAAGCAGTTCCTACCCCCCTCCCCCCTCAACATCAGCAGTCTCCAAGACTGAGCCCTTCCCCTACCTGCCCCTGGAGAGGGGGCCGGGGCCGGGGAGCAGCGGCTGCTCCCGAGCTTCTGCGGGGAGGTGGGCTCTGTTCTCTCCCAGGGCTGCTGGGCAGCAGCTCCCGAGATGGGCCAGGACCCAGATACCCTCAGACTTGGGAATGTGCCAGATGAAGTGAATGCATCTGGGTATACGCATGTCCCATGGAATATTTGAATTTCAGGTAAAAATGAATGATTTTTAGATAAGCATATCTACATCTCTTGCAACATTTTAATTTCAGATTAAAAAATGACCAATTTTTGTATAAAATATAGTCCCTGCAACTAAAAACGTGTTTTTCATTGTTGGGTTGACTATGCCTACCTGGAACCTGAGAATGTGACTTTTTTTGGAAATAAGGTCTTTGCGAATGTCATTAGTTAAGAGGAGGTCCTGCCAGAGGAGACCAGGCCTTACGCAGTGGCCATTGTTATTATAAGAGCAACATGTGGAGATGCAGAGACACACAGAGGGAAGGACGTGAGGAGGGCGGACCAATCTGCAAGCCCAGCTGCAGGGCCACCGGGGCCCCCAGCAGCCCGGAGGGGCAGGAGGGGCCCTGCCCGGAGCCTCGGAGGGTGCGTGGCCCCGCCCCTACCTGGATGTCAGGCCTGGGGCCTCCAGCACTGGGAGGGAATAGATTTCTGTTGTTTTAAGTCCCTGAGTTAATGATTTTTATGGCAGCGCCAGGAACCTAATGCAATTGTTCACCTGGAATTTCCAGCTAACTGGGCTCCTGTAGTTTTACTTGCTAAATCTGGTAACTCAGGAACCCGTCCAGAGAGTGGCTAGAATGGCCTGGTCAGTAGCCCAGGTCCGCTGTGGCTCTACCCCACTGATGGCCCCGGGCAGCGCCCCTGCAAAGTGCTGGAAGGGTGGCAGGCACCGGCGGCTCCCCCGTCTCCACTCCCCACTGCCCTGCCCTGGACCAACCACACGCGCTTCTGCAGTTGGCCTCCAAAGGCACCCGGGGTGGAAGGGGGCAGAAGGCAGGTCAGACTCCTCGTCAGATACTTTGCGTTGCTTAAGATCCCCCCCCACCTCACCCAAGACATTGAACTGGCTCTAGAGGGTGGATCTCACCCACCTACCCCATTCCCTGCAAAAAAATTAAAGAGCCCAATTACCTGTCTCAACCCCTAACACAGGGTGGGGAGCGGGGAGGCGGGGACACTGCAACTGGATTCATCTGCTTGAGGAAAAGCAGATAGAGCAAATTTCTCTGACACCAGCCTTGTGGAATGAACGCAGAGCCACCCCAGCCCTGCCATAAAAAGAGTTTATTCCCAGTGGCTCTGTCTTCTGGTAGGAAGGACACTTTCCATTTTCTACTTGAAAGAGCAAAACACAAGCTTCCTCCCTCCCAGTCATTTGAATGGCGGTGGGGCTGCTCCACGTCGCAGAGGAGCTCTCTGGCATTTCCAGGGCCCAGGCCTGGGGCCTGCGACGTGGCTCCCTGAGCTCCCCACAGCTGGGGGGAAGGAGGGAGGCGGCGGCGGGGCACTGAGCTCGCTCAGCAGCTGAAAAAATGCCAGGTCTTCAGGGGAGGGCTTCCTCTCATCTGATTGCCGGGTGATTACGGGACCACCCAGCGTCCTAAATTACCCTCCATTTGCTAAGCCCTGCCTGGTTCGAAGCTGTCCTACGGTAGACTTGGTGTTCTGAAGGAGGGACGCGTTAGTTAGGAATCGAATGCCTGCGTCTCTGTCTATGCCAGGCTTCCATGAAGGCCCTCGTGCGGCTCCTCTACCAGTTCAGCGGCTGGCTGCACAGCTCAAAGCAGACCGCAGAGCCTGCTGTGCTCAAACGCAGACAGGGCCGGTGGCCGCCACCGCAGGAATCTCATCTCGCAGGCAGGTGCCAGGCGGCCCTCCGCCCTCAGCAGCCTTACCTGTGACAGTCCCCAGCTGGCAGACGCCTGCATCAAGGTTCATCGCTTGGAAATGGCTAACAATTGTCATGCATCCTGACAATGGCACCCCATCCCCCCAGCATTAAGGTGGGGGCTCCACATGCTCAAAAGAAAATATGCTGCCTGCGGGTTTGGAAACGAACTGGAGGTGGACCCACAGCTGTGTTGGGTAATTCTGTGTGTCAGCCTGACTGGGCTCAGGGGTGCCCCCGTACAGGTGAATGTTATTTCTGGGTGCATCAGGGAGGGTAGTTCTGGATGAGATCAGCCTCCGAGCTGGCTGTTACCAATGCGCCGGGCACCACGCAATCCATTGAGGGCTCGGATAGAACAGGAAGTCTGGGGAAGGGGGAGCCCATTCTCTCTGCTTGAGCTGGGACACCCATCTTCTGCCTGCAGACATTGGGGTGCCTGGTTCTTGGGCTTCTGATTCAAGTGTGGATGTGCACCACAGGCTCCCCAACTCACTGACCCTGCGTACAGCCTCAAGGCTGGAGAAGCACCTTCTGGAATCCCCAGTCTCTGCTTATTGGGTGCATCACCCTGTGGCTAATTTGGGGCCAGTGGACTTTGATGATGTCGAAGACACAGACATCAGCAGCTCCTAAGCATGAATTCCATGCAGGCACCTTCCCATTCACCCCTGCACAGAGAGGGGTCTTGAGACCTGGGGATTCAGCCCCACCCACCCAGCTGCAAGGCCCATCTAAAGTTCTAGCCATCTCCCCTACCACCCCACATTACGGTCTTCAGGGTTCTTGCACTGCTGTGACCAGCACAAGGCAGATGTCCCCAAAGACAGATGGAGGCCGAGAGGCTGGGGTTTGCACAGTGTCACCCAGCAGCCAAACAGCAGAAGAGCTGGGCTGAACCCAGATCTTGAAATCTCTACCAGAAGCAGTGAATCCTTTCATGAAGATGTATTGAGGGTACCCTGCCATGCTTATACTAAGAGCTGTCAAAGATGTGGCCTGAACTTGAATCTCAACCCACTTTGGAAAAAAAGCCCAGATTTCTTCTTTTTTTTTTAAATTAATCATTCTTTCCATTTGCTGATCTAATCTCCAGAGGCAGTTGGAAAGAGCCTCTCCAAAGACACCTCCATCCAGTCCGGACCACCTGGAGAGAGCGGGGCTGTGTGCGGGAAGCTCAGTGTAGCAGCGCCACAGGGCAGGTGCCGTTTTACAGCCTTTTCAAGGCGGAAAGCTCCCCAGGTAGCCCTCCTTTCCCACATTATTATTACTTTTAAGGGAAACGTCCACAAGAAATAAAGGCTACTTGGAAGTAGCAATTCCTTGGAAAAAGCAGTGGCATGCTCTGCCGCAGAAGCAGCCCCTCCTGGTTTCCCTTGAATGGCTCTGCCGTTTGGTATTTAAAGTTGTCAAAATGCTTCGCCTTTTCCCTCTGACAGTAACACAGGTTCCGAGATGCCAAGGCTCCTCGGCCTGGCGGGGGATGTTGACCTCGTTCATTAGGGGAGAGGCAACTCTGCGAGGCTGGCTGGTCCCTGAGATGCTGTGCATTTTGCAGACTCTCGTTTTCTCCTCCGATCATTTGTCACGTTCATCGCCTGGATTTCTTCAGCCTTTCCAAGCAATCTTTTCTGCACGTGCCCAGCAGGTGCTGCAGCCCCCAGGACAGCTGTGCCCACCCCAGGAACAGGCCACACTCCTCAGCCCGGCTCCGTCCCGGGCCTCCAGGCAGCCGGCCTTATCTTTCCCCGGAGCTAACTGAGACCCGCAGGAGGCTAGCGGGGGGGTGGTGCCTCGAGAAACAAGAGGCTTTTGAAGCCTAAGGTGAACAAGCCTGGCTGTGGTTTACATTCTTTACCTTAGTTTTAACTAGTATTTCAACCCCCTTGAAAATTGCTTCTCAAGAATAATAAACAGAGCCCACATTGAGTCGTGGGCTGGCCTGCGATGCTGGGCAGGGGTGGGGGACGTTCCTGCTGAGCTCCGGAGGCACAACAGTAGCTGGGCTAAGGCACACGCACAGGGAGGGGGGCCCCCAGCTCCCCTGGCCCTCATTTTAGGAGGCGTGGTGGGATTGGTGTGGCAACATAAGGTTTTAGGTTACACACAAGCAAGTGAAATAGTATATAAATAATAGAGGGAGCGATTTTCCGAAGAAAAGGGAGGCAGTGTGTGCCTGCCTGTCTGTTACTCGTCACGCCAGCGTTGGTGCCTTTTCTGATCAGAGCTGCAAAGTTAACAGGGGACTGTCGGCCAGAGAAAATGTGAGATCTGGTCCTGAGATGCAGGGGAGTGGCCGTGGGCATTTATTAAGCATTCATTGAGCCCTTACTATGTGTCAGGCTCTGTTCTAGACCCTGGGGGTCAGTACAGAACAGAAATTCCAGGGAAACGTGCCCATCAGAGCCTCGTGGCCCAGAGTGTGGTCGTCTCATGGGAACGTGCGAGAAACGCCGCCTTAGGCCCCCAGAGAGGCGCAGACCAAGCCCACAGCGGAGGGCACTGCTCTAGGATGAAAGGAGGGTGCAGGGAAGAAAGTGGCTTAGGCCCTCATCTTGAGTTACACAGACATCTTAACATTTTGCTTATTAACTCACTTATGTCTCAGCCATGGGAATCTAGGAGGAGGGCGTGAGTTCGGCACCCTAAATCTCATTTGTTAAGCTTACATAATCACCCGTCTTTTCAACTAGACAAACCCCGGAAGACAAACTCCATCCATAGTTAGCACAGAGTCTAGAACTTAGCAGGTCTGAATAGATACTTCCTGGCTGGAGGCATTGATTCAGGTTGCCAATCAACATGGACAGTTTCTCAGAGGACACATGACCCCAGAAGTCTCCAGTAAGCAGCCAGATCTGAACCTGTGACCTAGCGGAATATTCCACTACCCACATCCGCCCATCTCCCTTGCCAGTAAAAGCCAATTTGTAAAATTACCCAACAGCCCGGCAGACAAGCGCAGGGATTGTTGGTGGCTCCTGTATGCAAACGCAGCATGAAATACCTGTTTTTCAAGGATCCGGGAAGGGCAGTCTCCAGTGGGCTGTCTTTCTTCTCCCCCTGAAGGTTTCCAAACAATCCCGTCACCCGAGGCTGGGATCGCAAAGGCATTTCTCCACAGCTCTGTGCTGTCCCCTGGCCGTGATGGGCATCCTCATCCGTGGGGAAAGGGGCTGCAGAAGAGGTGCTACACTTGCCAGTGAAGCATGTTGAAGAGTTTGGGGTGTCTGACAGGCACTGTCTCATTCATCCTGGCAAGTAGCCTGGGCTTCGTCATTTTAAATGGGGGGTTACACCACCAGGTTAGGGGCTAACTTGGATGTGAAACCCTGAGCACAGGGCTGGGCACACACACCCCTGTTTACATGCTTACGCCCATCATCTCTGCTACCACTTAGTTCCCCTATACGCACACCTGTCAGGTGGGAACCCTCGTAATCCCCTTCTGCAGGTGAGGTTGCAGTCACACAGTCACACAGCTTTTAAACTGGTAGGACCACACCCAACCCCCAGGCAGCCTGCCCCTACCTGGCCTTCATCTCTGGCACATAACTGAATAGTGGTACAAACTTCATGAGCCTGTGATGAAAGAATGGATGCTGTGCACCAGCTCATCCTTACTCAGGCATCAACAGATACTCACGTTCACAGTACCGTTCCCAGGACAGAGGCTCTCAGACCGTTGAAGCTCCGAATGCCTTTACCCTCTGCAGACTTACGGAGGGGCCTCAAGAGCTTTGCCTGCTTGGCTCATATCTGTCATATTTATAGAATCTGATATCAAAATTGATAAAAATTGAAAACATCATGTCCATTAAGTCATATGAGTGAGAATAAGAGTAAACCCCTTACGTGTTAACAAATAACATATTTTAGAAAAGATAATGATATTTGACAAAATAAAAAGGATAATGAGAAGAGTCACATTCACATTTTTGCAAGTTCTTTTTTAATGTCCAGCTTCATAAGAAACAGCTGGCTTCTCTGATCTGTGGCTGCATTCAGTCGGATGCCATATGCTGTGTTCATGAAGCATATGAAAAAAGAAACCTGGCCACACACAGATATGTAGTCGGGAATTAAGAGGGACATTAATAGCATTTTTGGATAATTACATGTGTTCTTTAATACTACACCAAAACTCAACGAGAGGTAGCTCCCTAACAATCTGCTGCAGTGTGGAATCTGACACCAAATGAATGCACTTTCTGTGCCCTGTTATATCAAAACCCATTGGTCCATCTTGTACTTTGCATGGGTCTTTTACCAACATATGATTCTGTGACATTCTACCTGGGCCATATGGAAAATACTCATTCACTGGGGTGCGTAGCTTTCCCAAATTTGACACTTTCCATTACCTCGTCTGAAAGATTGCTTTTGTTAATATTACAACTGCTTTCATCAGAAAAATCTTCTGAGTATTAGGAAGCGGTCTGGCTCACTGTGACTATACACATTTTCCAAAATTCTAATTGCTGCTGCTCCAAAATCTGAATGTTTCCTGGAAATGACAGGTTTACCATTCATAAAAAAAAAAGTGTCTGAAGTGTGCTAGTATGAATAAGTGTAGTTTGTCAACCATCCTTTCAGTAAGTGCTTTATGAAAAAAGTGGACGGTTCGGCTCGTAACTCAATCGCTCAAATGTTTTTCCTTGAGATGTCCATATATTAGGTGGTTCTAGATATGTCTCTTGTATGTTTTCCATTTTATCAAATAGACTATTAAAAAGACATGTACCCAAGATTGGCAACCTGAATCCAGATTTAACAGTATGAACAATCTTCACTGCTTCATCTAGGGTATTCTTAAATGAATCCTTCTTTTAACTGCGAGCTTGTGAGGTGAGGAACGTGACACCTCGTGAGGGCACCAGGCGTCCCTGTCCTCATCCACGCCAAAGCACCGGCGGCTTCACCCACAGCCGATTCTGCACAACTGGTGCAAATACTAACACTTGAAAGACGTAAATAGCATCCGATATTATGGAAATAGTGGGACCTCACAGATCCCCTGAAGAGATGCTGGCAGCCCTCAGTGTCCAAAGGCCATAGTTTGTAACTGTTGAGCTGGGTTGCAGGCTCTGGAATGGGGTTTATGTCTGTTTTCTTTGGCTCTATACTTAGTGAAGAATGGGAGGAGAGAGGATACTAGGCAATAATACAGCAGACTGGACTCTAATTTAAGTCCCAGACCAGCCCCAAGACCTCAGAAAATCTTCTGTTAGGTGGATGGTAAGGGAGGGGGGTCACTGTGGACTCAAAATAAGCACTCGTCTCTGTAGACTTTTCCATGCCTGCAGAAGCCGCCCAGGCCTCTAGTCCCCTTTCCCTAAGATTTCATTCCTTTGATATGGGATCTCAAGGATTTCAAAACTGTACAGAAAACATAGTATCTTCATTTTGAATTTAGAGGGCACCGCTCCTGTGATTTCATAATCAACTCCTGTATCAGTCATGGTGTCATCGGGGAAGTAACATCCCCTGGAGGTGACTGAAGACAGTGTCACGAGGGGGCGTATTTATAAAGTGAGGGTAGGGTGGGGAAAATACCCAGAGCCTAACAGGAGCAGGGACTGTTCCCACCTGGGTCGGACGGAGCAAGGAACACCCAGCCTCTCCCCGTTCCCGCCCCCCAACCTGCTGCTGGTGTCTCATTGGCTAATCCCAACAGGAAATTGGAAGCAGGAAGCATAGGAACCCCAGCTATGTAGTCCATACAGGGCACAGAGCAGCATGAAGAATGGATCTGAATGAGTAAATGGAGAACAACCAGCATAACTTGCAGATACCATTTGTCAGAGTGCAACACGTTGCCATTCAGAAGAGGACGCCCAGTGACAAGCCCCCTCTCAGTCCTGTCCCAGCCCGACGTGACACCCAGCCTGAACAGGGCAGTGGGGGCTGCCGTCCTCGCCCTGCCAGCAATCTCCCCCAGCCCTTCCCACCCAAGCCACCGCTGGCCCTCCCCCGGCCCATCGCGTCATCCAGGCCACGTTCTGCAGGCCTCTCCATACTGGACTCCAGCCCAGCATCAGCACTCCCTCATTATGCAGCAAGTGCTGTGCCGGTTAAGCCTCCCAACAGCCCCACAAAGGAGCTGCCGTTGTCACTTTTGTTTTGTGCACAAGGAACTTGGGACTCAGAGAGGGAAAGCAGCCAAGCTTAGTCACACAGCAGTGAACGGCAGTGCCATGAGAATCGAACTCAAGCATCCAGGGACTACTTGCCGATGTCCAGCATGCGGCCAGAGGACACGGCTCTGACTCTACTGAGCCTGGGATTTAAGTTCCAACCGTGGGGAGCCTTGGGCAGCTCACTTTATCTGCTTTCCTGTGCCTCAGTTTCCTCATCCATAAACCTGGGATCCCATCTAGGTGATGTTAAGATCTCCCAGCTCTGTTGAGGCCCATGCCCAGTGGGGGTTGGTGACATTGTGGCCTTTGCCTTCTCACTTTGAATGTGCCCCCAGAGCCGCATCTGGGCTGTAAGAGTTTGTGGGCCACAGCTCACTTCTCATTGGCCCCATGCACTTGTTGGGATCCGCAGATGTAAAATTCTGACATCGCACTTGGAAAACGCCCTCCATCTGGATTCCAGCAGCCCACAGGGGATCGTTCGCCAAACACATGTTCTACAAAGCCTGGGCCCGCTCCACTGTGACTGGTGCGGCTGATAAAATCCACCTTTCCCCTGTTCACATGAATCCTGCCCATGCGTGCTTTCTGGCTGGGAAGAGATGGGTGGAGGAGGGAAGCGGCTGGCTTCCAGGCACCACGTGGGCCGTGCTTCTGCCAGGGGGGTGGCAGAGAACAAACAAGGCCATGCTTTGCTAAAAATATAGAAGTGTAGCATGTGGTGTTAATAGAGCACAAAACAGAGGTCAGTGGTATAATGGAAAACAATTCATTTCTAATGTCAGGCCAACTAGTGCTGTTGGGAGGAACGTTTAGACGCGTGTCCATGTATTGCTGCTCACTTTTCTGGATAACATTCAAGAGAACTGGGACAGCCAACACTGGTGTGGCTAACGAGTTTAGGAAGGCTTTAGGGACCAGAATAATGACAGATGTAAGCACCCTGCAAAGCTTCCTCACACAGTGCTTAAAATTTCAACTCCCTCTGAAACTTAATTTTTTCAGAGATATTTTACAATTGTGATAAAATATACATGATCTAAAAGGTGCCATTCCAACCATGTCTAGGTGTATAGGTCTGTGACATCAAGTACACTCATATTTTGTGTGACATCACCAGTCTTTCCAGAACTTTCTCATCTTCCCTGATTGAAACACTGCCCATTGAACACTAACTCGGGATCCCCTTCCCCGCCCCCAGCACCCGCCGTCCTACTCCCTGACTGTAGCACCTCATATAGGTGGAACCACAGGGCATTTGTCTCTCTGTGACTGGCTTCTGTCCCTGAACATGGGACCCTCAAGGCTCACCCACGCTGCGGCCTGGGTGAGGGCCTCCTCCCTTCTTAAGGCTGAGCGATGCTCCATCATGCAGATGGGCCCCATTCACCATTTGTCTGTCCGTCTGTCCATCAGTGGTCACATGGGTTGCTTCCGCCCTCTGGAGATTGTGAACAATTTTAACATCATTCTCCTGGGCTGCTTGGATGACTGGTTGTCTATAACCACTTGGCCCAACTGTCCTCAACCTAAAGGGAGGGGTGACGATATAAAGGAAATCTCATGGGCTTTGAAGCAAAAATACACCTGGTTTCAAATCCTTGACTGGCCTCCTGCAATGGCAGGCAAGCTAAACCCTCTGGGCCTTACCTCTTTCTCTGCAAATTGCATGCACGTCACCTTCCTGGTTCCCCAGGGAACCCTGCTTTTCTTTCACTTTCTACCCCTGGCAGGAGACGGAAGGGTGGGTTCTTGCTGGAGTGGCCCAGCGAGGCGGAGGAAGGACTGATGTGGGTGGAAGCCGGGGCGCTGCGCCTGGGAACCAGCAGAGAAGCCAGTTGTTCCTGTTGCTGCGGGCAGTGGTCCTGGGACACGGCCAGTAATCTCCTGTCATGCACATGCCGACACATGGACACACACACACATACAATTACAGACAGAGAGACCCACAAAGAAAAAACACCCCAATACACACAGATACACACTCAGACACACACAAATACACGAACAAGCTCACACACAGCGTATGTCTGGACTTAGGGTATTGAAACAAAGCAGAAAGGTTTTAACAACAATCTTACCTGCTATTTAACAGATGCTGTTAAACAACCCGAGAGAACTCAACTTACCTGCCCAGGGTCACCAGGAAGTCTGTATGACACCAGTCTGCACCCTGACAGACTCGTCGCCCCCCATGCATGTGCTCACATGCATGGGACATGCATGGGACACGGTCCCTCCCAGCACACACACACGCACACAGGTTCAGGAGCTAAGTCTTTAAGTAACAGCAGGCCTTGCTAATGGTCAGCTCTGAAGGAGACGGCTCTGAAACAGGTGGCCCGTTAGCTAGTCACTGGGGTAGTGCTTGGAACAGATTTATTACAGAGACAGTATTACTACTGATTTTGGAATAAGATATGAGAAGTGGAACAAAAACAAGACACAACGTAGGCGTGGAACAGAGAAGTTAAGTGGGGTAGTGGGAGGGGGCCAGGCCCAGGCGGTGCGCGTCTTTCTCAGCTTGCACCCCCAGCCGCTTTGAGCAGAGCCGGGCTTCGGTAGGCCAGCTGGAGAGATCTGGTTAAGACCCATAGGTCACTAGCAGAATTGTGTCAGTGTTAGTTCCTGGTTTTGTTCATTGTGCTGTCACCGTAAGAGAACGCTTTGTTTTTAGGAAATGTACACAGTGTCTAGAGGTGAGGGCGGATTTTGTCTGCAGTGTCCTCCGGCTGTATGCGCGTGTGCGAGGCAGGAGAGAGGGAACAGCAAATAAGGGCAGGATTCATACTGGGGGATCCAAGTGGAGGGTTTCTCTAGAATTTTTGTGCCCCTCTTCTGTGCTTCTGAGATCACGTCCAATAGAAAACAAGGGTGTGGGCTCCCCAGGACATTCGTGGAGAAAACAGACAACTAACCACGAAGGGGGGGGCACAATGGTGCTGATGGGGGGACCAACTGGCCTCCCGGGCTCAGCTCGGAACCTGTAAGTCCAGGATGGGCTGCACGTGCAGGGCCCTCCCTCCGACTGCTCGCTGAGGCAGGTTCTCCCAGAGCAGCTTCAAGCACCATGGTTTAAGCTGTCAAAAGCACGCCTCCCACCACAGCCACACCGACACTGGCGGTAGGCCAGGAGCAGCCGATAAGCCTTGCACATGCTGACAGATGCGAGAACATATACATGTGGGGTGGTTAGCATGTCTGATGACACGACATGGGAAGAGATGTGCACACACTTAAGAATACAATGGATCCCATAGTCTAAATCAAGACTTAGGTATTATGCACAGTAGTCACGGGTGACACATTTCTCAGGTGTAGCCACCCTGTGCCCATTTAACATTAAGCATGCAGTGTGTGCAACTTCAGCCAGTGTCCCGTAGGATACACCAACACCAGCCTGAAGATAATACAGGGGCAACCGAGCACCCCGCCACCTCGTAGTGAGCGCTTCCTCCAAGCAGGCATGTGCAAGCAGGCGTGTGCAAGCACCACTGTCATCTCCATGGAGATGGGGGTCATGGCAGGGGGAGCTCACAGGCATCCAGCCTACCCCCTGGGCACAGCAGAGCCAGGACATGATGTTTCCTGTGATCCAGAGGCTTTTATCTCAGCGTGACACAGTCTCACCAGCCTGGCGTGTCACACCGCTCAGCACACACTATGAGTCCGTGTCTACCCTGCATTCGGCACTGAGTGCAGTCCAGTCAGATGCACCTTAAAGTCCCTGCGTCCCAGTTTCCCAAGGCCTGTCTAAAGGGCCTGCAGGATGTGGCCTTTCCGGCTCTTGCACCCGCAGAGCTGTCCTAATGAGGTCAGGGCTCCGGGCGCTGGAGCAACCCCTTCCTCCCGTCTTGCCAGGTCACCCACAGCCACATAAGCCAGATCTCAGAGCCGCCCTTTGGCTTTGTTCACACATCTGTGCCAGTCCCCGGGGACTGATGCATCAAACTCAAGCACTGAGCTTCTAGATAGAGGGGGACAGTGTCCATCCGCCCACTGATCACTTTCCAAAATGACTGTCACATTCACATAGTTAAGGGCATTATCATTTCTCTGTTGAACTTCACTCTTAGAGGCTTAAAACAAAAACAGTGGTCCAGGTGTGTTCGGGAACCAAGCAAGGAGCACGGCCGCTGCCTGTGCACGTCATCACACGCACCCTCTGACTCTGACAGGTGCACGCAGCCCACTCTTTGCACTGGCACTGCTGACTTCCTTCTCCACCCAGAATGACCTTCTATCTCCCCGTCCCTGTCCCCTGGCCACGCAGGCCCAGTCCGAGAGCACGTCCTCCCTCCCTGCAGAGACACGGGGTATGGTGGGTGGGCCCTTTTCAGGGTCGGCATCCTGGATGCGCTTGCCCTCATTCCTACCCCCTGGTTTCTGCACCAGGCAGCTGGCCTGCTGGCCACGGCCACAGGTATGCGGAGCAGGGACAACGTGTAAGACAGGCGTGCTGGCCGTTTTCTGATCATAAGTGGATTTTATATTCATGCCTGACATTATGAATGGGCAATATTATACATGCATTTGGTAAGCAGACTCCATCTCACTGGTTGGCTCCACTGACGCAAGGTGGGTTCGGGTATATTGTGTGGAGGGATTGAGGGGCCAGCCCGGGGGTCTGCGGGGCGGAGCGCAGCAATGGAAAGCAGCGTCTGTCCTGGTGGGAGGAACAGTGCAGGTGCTTGGCAGCTTGACTTTTTATTCCGGATACTGTGAAATCCTGGGGTTTAAAGCAGTGGTTCTCTGAAGTCAACGGCAGCTCGTTCACCAGGGGTCGGCTTGAGGAGTGGGGTCTGAGTCAGTGCATGCAGGGTGGGGCCTGAGATTCGGCATTTCTAACCAGCTCCTAGGTGCTGTCTGAGGACCATGTGTTGGGTAGTGAGATTTTAAAGTAAATGAATCAAGAGAATGTTCAACAAGAGCCCAGCACATTCTAATCAGAAAGAGGTGCCATCCACCTGCCACAGTTTAAAAGCTCAGAGCCACCAGGCTTGGGCGACTGTCAAGCCCAGGGAAGTCTGGGGCATCTGCGTGGGCTCCGAAGGACAAGGGGACCTGTCGGCAGCCACCCTGCCTATCTCCCTCTTCTGCTCCCAGAGTGGATTTTGAACACAACGCAGGAGAAGGATATTATAAACATACATCCCTCCAGCCACGTGTCTGCTTGCGTTGTGATCCTCATTCCATTTTTTGCTGGCTGTGTTTCAGGAGAATCAAATTTAGGTGGCATGAAAGTTCACCTGGCTCTGCAGAACCCCGCCAGCTCACCTGCCTCCTTGCACACCTGAGTTCAGGAGCCTGGTCCTTCCACTAGAGGGCACGGCATCCCAGGTGCCAGCTGCTCCTCCAGGCTGCCCCAGGTGCTCAACCTCACCTCTTTGGAAGGTTAGAGCCAGTTCCTGCCAGTCTGCAAGGAGCTTAAGATCTCCGCCCCCTGTGTTGTAACTGAGCTGGGGAAGGAAGTTTTCACTTATGAGCCGACTGCAGGCTTGACTGATTCAAGGGGTGAGGTGTGGACACAAAGAAAATAGTGTGTGTCGGTGATGACTGTGATGACACTAATAATACTGCCATTTATTGAATATTTACCATGCGCTAGGCACAGCGCTAATGACATTACACGCATATCGTATTTAATCCTCACACCAGCCTGCTGAGATGGACCTTATTATTTTGCCCAATTTTCTGTTAAGGAAGCTTAGAGGGAGCTGCTGAGCCTGCCCTGCCCTTGAGGTCAGTGAAATCATTTGTTTGGTGGAAGGAGAGGGCAGCCCAAACCAGGTGGCAAATCACGACTTCTACAAAACCTCAAATAGAGGATGCCCCTGAATGAAAACACTGGATCCTTTTAAACCAAACACACAAGGGAGATGTGCATTTGTGGTGAGTGGAAAGAGTATTTTCCATATAAACCAGAAATGTCTGACAATGCGTGCCATGAAACGAGATCTCCAGAAACCTGCTTTCTATCAGCCTTGGCAAATCTGACCCCAGGAATGGCCCAGTCCTCCAGGCCTTATGTGTCACCCAGGCAGTGCCCACCTGTCCCCAGGATCACCGTCCCCCACCTGCAGCATGGGGCTAGAGGCAGCGAGCCCCTTTGCTATGGAATCCATGTTATTAGTTTTAAAGATGTTGGTGTCTTTGCAACAACATCCCGTGTGGCCCAGAACAGCCTCCTCTCAAAGTTCCCAGGGGCGGGAGATGGGTCTCCAGTTGTAGAATGGGAAAGGGGGACAGGAAACCCCTTCTCACCCTTCGCTGGGGTGCAGCTCCTTTTTGTAGCAGTGATGCCAGGTGAGCCGTAAAAGGCTCTGTTGAGGTGGGGTCTTGATGGGCACAAACACCCCCTGAACCCTGGAAGCAGGTCCCAATGTGCCTTCTCTGTCCATTTGCCTGAAGCATCTCTGTCCTTTCTAGAATCCCTTCTCCCGAGGGATCCCAACTGCCTCCTAGTGAGTGGCCACTTCTGGAGTCCCTAAGCACCCCAGATGGTGCCCCGGATATGGCCCATCTTCCATGCCACCTTCCGCTCTTAGGTAACATCATCTTCGGGAGAAAAGCTCCAAGTAGTGGGTGAGCCCTTTTGAAAATCTTTGAGATACAAATAAACGGAAAGGGGAGAATCACTGGCAAAGACAGCCACTGGGGCGCAGTGGGGCAGCTGCTGCGGAGATGGTCCAGCAGTCCCTCTGACGGGCACGCCTGGGCTACCGTGTGACCATGTGACCAGTAGTCCCTCTCATGGGCCCTTGTGGCTCCTCGCTGCTGGTCTGCACCCCTCAGGGGTTCAGTCCCTGCTCAACAAATGCTCTCTATTGGCCCCATTTTAACCAGCACCAAATTACCGTCTCCCTGGGACATGTAACACAGGAAGGGTTCTCAGTGTCAGGACCCGTCGCTGTCCACGGGAAATTCGTTCCTTCCCAAAGATCACCACGTCCCCGACCAGGAGCCTCAGTCCAGGTCCCCTGGGTGCTGGGAGGTGCCAGGGTCCCCAGTCCTGGGGCTTCATTCCTTCAGGTCCACGCCTGCAGGTACAAACGGCACAGCCAAAGCTAAGGACCACGATGGATGCAGCAAGATTCCCCGGCCCTTCAGTGGCCTGGTGTGTGCCTGCAGACATGTGTGTGCACACATGTGTGTGAGTAAACCAGGCTAGGTGGGTTGCTACAAAGATAAAAGCTGACCTGTGTGTGCTGTGGCATGGCTGGTCCTGTCTGGTCCTTCCTCAGTGATAAACACCCACACAGGCCCGCAGCTAGTGGCCCAATGAAGCACCATCATTACCACAGCCAGAGGCTAGCAGGCACCACCCCGCGGGCATCCCTGAGCCACATCTCCACAGTAGGTAGCTGCCGGCCAGTATAGCTCCCACTGTGTTTGGGGGCCACTTGGGGATGCACAGATGGATACAATTCCTTGCCCTCAAGTAGCTGATGGTCTAAAGCTGGAGAGAAAACAAGCTCTCAAAGTGTAAACAATACCGAGTTTTCAGCAGTGGCCAGAGCCACAGAGAGAGAGAGAGAGAAATAGCCACACAAATCCAGGCAGGGGAGTGGAGGGCAGTCCACTTGGGGGAGGCTCTGTGTTTAGGCATCTGGGTCAGGAAGGCCTCAGAAGGAGGTGCCACGGAGCCCAGACCTGAACAGGAAGAAGGCACCGTGTGGGACGGCATTTCCCTGTCGGAGCAGCGAGCACACAGGTGCTCAGGCCAGACATGACCCCGTGATTGCCAGTTCGTGCCGGGGGCCGAGGCACCCAGCCCCCACTTGCTACCCCTCTGTCCTGAAGCCACCACCTCACCGGAGGGACGAGATGGCCAATGGGCAGTGGCTGCACCTGGATGTGATTGCTCCCTGGTGTTAATTGGCAGGGGACGGGAGGGGAAAACAAAATACAGCTTCCAAGTCTGGGCTGTGCCTGAGTTACCGCCCTCATGGGGCACAGGCTGGGGCTGGAGAAGGATGCCCACAGCAGCCTCCTCATCTCATTAAATCAAATTACCAGGCACAGCGGGGGTGTCGGCACCCCGAGAGGCGAGCTGCCCTGCTGGGCATGAATAGCCTGTCTTGTTTCCCTTAAAAATAAGTTTTTCAATGTCTTGACAAAACACCTCTCTCTGCTGGGATCTCCAAAGTTAGCAAAAATTGAGCTTCAAGCAGCAAAACTGCGTTGGTTTGCAGGTCGAACTTTCCATCTCTGTTGTGTCCGTCATCCGCTCAGTCTGCAGGGAAAGGGAGGCGGTGGGTGTCCAGGGGGAAGGGGCTTTGGCCAAGCTGGGCAGGTCCCTTTGTTCCTTTTGCCTCCGCCTCCTGGAAGGCCGTGAGTCCCTGCAGCCCCGTCTGGCCCCCTTGCCCAGGAAGAGGGCTGGGGACCAGGCCCCTGGCCATTCCCGTCGGCGGTGCTTCCCTCCAGGCCGTCTCCTCCAGTTGTCAACAGTATATTCAGTAGAGTTTTCTCCCATAAGCCTTGCCTACCGCAGGCCCCGGGAGAGCCAGGCGTTCCGAGGTGACCGCACGGGGTGGCCAAATCTTCAGCTGCGTCTGTGCGTGATGAGCCTGCCGGGCGTTCTGGCACTTTCCTCCTTGGGCCTTGGGTGTCCGGCCTCATCAAGTGGGAGGCAGGAGGCGGGGCTGCGGCCCGGGAGGAGCCAGGGCTCTCTCTTCACCCCAGACAGCGGAGAGCAGGAAACAGGGTCCAGAGCAGACGCCAAAGGCAGGAGGTTCTGGACATCACTGAGAGCAGCGAGGCCCAAACCTGCCACCGTGTGCCCCTGGAACAGGGCCAGGGGTCTCCAGTTTCATGGGAGGAGGCCGGTGGGCAGAGGGGGACCGGAGCTGCCGGCACATCCCTGGGGAGCCCAGGGCATCCGGGAGAGCAAGACAGAGGCGTGGGAGTCTGCACCCTCTCCTCTGGGCCCTGCTCACCCTCAGCCTCACCCTCAGCCCTCCGTCCTCAGCAGACTCCCTTCCTGTGCATCGTGAATGAATTGCAGCTCTACCACTTTGAAACGACCCTGCTGCATGCCAATTCTATTCAGGCTGTGCCCTCTGCCCAGAACACTCTTCTCTACCACCCCCTATTCCTTCTTAGCCTTTACAAGGATGGCACCACCCTCCCAAACTCTGCCCCTGATTCTCCCCTCCCAACACTTTGCCTGCAGCCATCCACGCGGGACTGTAGGAACTGTCGCCTTTTCATTGTGTAACCCCCGTACAAGACTCGGAGCATTTCATCACGTCTGTCTTGCCACATCGTTGCAAGATGACTGCAGCAGCTCCAAGCATCACATCCTCCCCTGACCCTGTCTCAGGAAGGAAGGCAAGAAAGAGAATGCCTTTGAAAGTCTTTACATGAGAATGGATCTTCCCCAGGAGGAGACTTCCTATGTCTCATTGGTCACAACTGGGCCGAATGACTTCCCTCAACACGGAAAGGATGAGTGGGGGGAAGGAGGGAACAAGACAGAGGAGGAGCAGGTAGAATAATGGAAGGATGGATGGGTGGATAGAAGAAGAGATAGACGGATGGGTTTATTTTCCTCAATTTCTTTTCATATGGGCTTCATTGTGTTTACATGGTGAATTTTGCGGGAATTGTGACCAAGAAGATGGCAGCAGGAGGCCTGGATTCCAGCTCTGCTCTCACCCTGATGAAGCGCTCTCAGAAACACAGGAAGTCTGCCCCAGACCAGCTCCACTCCCCACCTGGGTGGTCCTGGGGCCACTCAGAAACTCCACCTAGAAGCTCCTTAGCAGATGGTAGGAGTTGGCCTGCTCAAAGTCAGCCCTTTGCCCTCGTATGCTGGCAAATCCACCTCTCATGATGGACGCTACAAATGCCAGATGCCCCCCTTTTTCAGGCTCCCCTGCAGCCAGTTCCAGCCCAGAAGATGTAAGGGGAAGTCTGCTTTCTGGGAAATGCACAAAGAAATCCCTTTCCCCACTCTGTTTCGTGTGCCCTCATGAGAGGATGCGAGGGCTGGGGCTGGGGCTGCCTTCTTGTACTCTGAGGATGAGATGCCAGTATGCTGAGAATGGATGTGCCTGGGCCGTGATGACCTCACAAGGCCACCAATCAAACCTTGAACTCACTGCGTCTGTGCTTCTCTCTTGAGAAATAATTATGTGTCTTGTTTATGCTACTGTTAGTCAGGTTTCTGGTTACTTGTGGCTGAGACACCAAAGTGAACTTCCCGTTGGTAGTGGCTATTATGTTGGCAGTCGTGGCCTCCACGAAGATTCGGAAATCGGGGAAGGCTGGTGTGGGGAAGGTGGGCTTCAGTGAAAATGGGTCAGTTTGTAAAGACAGTTTGCTTTGCACTTGGCCTTCCAAAATGCTACAGGACCCAGATCAAAGGGCCCATAAATGAGTGTCTCATTCAGCCGTGGGATAAGGACCAGGGAACAGAGAAACTCAAGTATGAGATTAAATAAAACACATGGGACATGCAGGAAGCATGGTGGACTCATTTGGCTAAATCTTTCTGTCCAGGACAATCAGTCTGAAAACACATTATTCCCTGAGTATCAGCTTCCTAAAGGCAGGTCATTCCTGTCATGACATCCATTCATTTGAAGAGATGCTGTTGAGTGCATACAAAGTACAAGATACAGGAGCAGGTGCTGGGGTACCACATGAGGAGAGAGGACCTGCACCCCATCTTCTAGATGCTTCTATCCACATGTAGATGCAGACAAGGAAACCAGCCACTGAAACAGAATGTGTGACAGGGAATCCAGTTAATGTCACCGTGAATGAGACACATGGCACCATGCACCCCCCACTGATGCTCTGAAGGGGCACCAACACTCTTCTGTGGTGCGCTCGCCAGGAATGCGTCCCATCGGCCTAATTCTGAGCAAATGTCAGGCAAACCCAGAGGGGGGAGCGCTCCACGGACTACACAGGCAGCACTCTTCCAAATGCCAAGGTCATGAAAGACAGGGGAAGACGAGAAGTGTCCCCAGCTGGAGGGGCCCCAGGAGATGTGATGACTAAGTGCAATGCGGGGACCCAGCCTGGATCCTATGGAGATGAAGGACACCAGGTGGGGGAAGGTGAAACTCAACACCTGCCGTGTGGTTACAGCGCCGTGCCGGTGTGGACGTCTTGGTTTTGGTAATTTGATTATAGTTACATGAGATGTTAACATAAGCAGATGCTGGGGAAGGGCAAAGAAAAGCTTTCCTCGTGACTTTGGAAACTTTTCTGTAAGTCTACGACTGTTTCAAACTAAACACGTGAAATACAGTGTGATGAACCCTCTGACAGAAGAACCACAGGTACTGCGAGATCACACGTCCCATGACTGACCTGTCCCCTCATTCACTCAGTCTTGCAGCCAGTTTCACTGAGCACCCACTTGTTAGGCATTGTGCCTTGTATGGAGGTAGAGGGGTGAGCAAGGTGGAGGAAGACACAGTGTTCGCCGTCTTCTCTTTCCCTTCTGTCTCAACAAAAGTGATGCCTCAGACAGAGGCTGCAGCTCTAGCCCAGGTCCCCGAGCGAGCGCAGGTGCGCAGCTACACCTAACTCAGGGCGACTGGCAGCACGGGCAAATCGTGAGGCTGGGGTTATTTGTCATACAGCTGTGTAAGCTCTGGGTGTGGACTACCGGCTGCTCTGTGGAAAGTGTGGATGGGGGGTGGTGCAGAGTGCTGACCAGGTGACTCAGGCGGATGGGGCTGCTCAGAGCGCTTTACAGCAGCGTAAAGACTCAGTGGAGATTCTGTCCACAAATGGGGAAATAAAAGAGACTGAAGCCTTCCCAGGGCTAATTTAAGTAAAGTCTCCTCCAAGTCATGCTGAGCATCCTCCCCAGCCCTTCATCCGAGTATTAATTGAGAATCATAGTTCACTTACTTGTTGACCACCTGATACCATTATAGACAGTGGAGTCCTTCAGCCTATCAGCTGCCTAGTGCTGCGTAACAAAACGCAGTGGCTTTAAATGGCCATCAGTCTGGTTCGTGCCTCTCTAAGGAAGCTGGGTGCCCTTCCCATCTGGGCTGGGCTGGCTGACTTCCGCTGCATTCACTCCTACACAAGGGGCTCTTTCACCACATGCCTGCCTTTTGAAGTTAGTATCTGATTTAATGTTCATAAGGGCTCTATAGTTTTACCCCCATTTTAGGGGTGAATAAGCAAGGGTTCAGAGTGGTTTAGGAAATGCCTGAGGTCACAGAGCTTGGAAATAGGATCTCCAAGTGTCTGAACCCTGAGTCACACCGGGAACCCCATGGGGACACAGTCACCAGGAGTCAGCAAGCCAACCTGCATTGGTAACCCTTCCCTCTGGGATGGTGCTATTTCAGATCTGCTTTTCTGGTATGTTCTTACACTTGAGTAGAGGGAGCACTTTGAACACAAACCCCTCCTGTGCCATCTCACCAGCCCACACACGTGCTGGAGCAAGGGAGCCCTTGTTCATGCTCATGAGAGGCTGTCTTGGGGTTTTCCTGTAAATCTCTTTTCTTGAAAATGGGGAGATGTGCCTTGACTTGACTGCCTTGGCAAGAGGCAGAAAGTTCCAGTAACAGGGTAACCCAGAAGGCAATGTCGCCATAAGCCAGGGACGTTCACGGCCGACTCTTGAGGGCTTTCAGTCCCGTCTGGCGCTTGGAGGCATGACTGCAGACAGTCATGCGTTCAGAGGAGAGGCTCACCCAGGAGCAGGGCACGGAATGCCAGTCGGGTTCTCAGGAGCATCCCAGCAGGGTGGGCATTTTCTTTCTTGGTTCCCGTCCAAGCTAGAATGGCATCCAGGAGCTCACTGCAGAGGCACAGAGGGAGTTTATTTAGAGAACCCGAAAGGTTAAACCACTCGGTGTTCGGCAGAGTTCACTCAGAGGCGTTTTTAAGCAGCCTCGTCCACGCTGACCTGGGCCTTGGCGGGTCTTGTAATTCATGGTGTGCTCTGGTATCTGTCGGTTGCAGAATGTACAGCACAGTGCTGGGCGCCGCGGGGAGCCACGGGCACTGACGGCTGCCGAGGCCGGCCCTGGGCTGGGCGTTCTCCACGTGCTCCGTGCACAGAGGGCTTCCTCCCAACTCCAGGGGGGTGCCGTCCTCCCTCGCTTATGGACAGGGAACCGAGGCATGGGAGGCAGGGAGAAACCGCTCGCCCCAGGTCTCCCAGTGGCGCGTGTCAGAGCTGGGTCTGTGCGTCTCCTTCCCCGGAGTCATCAGCTGGCGTGCTGCGGGTGAGTCCACTCTGTGTCCCCAGTCACTTCTGAGCTCTGCCCTTACTTCTGCGCCTGCCCCTGAGCATCAGTCAGGTCCCCCACTACAGCACCCTCGGCAGGTTAGACGCTGACCTTGAGCTTCGGGTTGGAAAGCCCCCTGCCGCTCCTCCCCACACCCACTCACCCAGAACGCTGAGCTCAGGCAGATGGCAGGCTTACCCCAAGGCCCAGGCCCTGGTGCCCTGCCCCTCTCGACCTGGCTGTGTTCCCAGTGCCACCTCTGGCCTGCCACCCACACTGACGCTGATGCACGGCTGTCACATGGCCCTGCCGATCCGAGTCTCCGAGGAAAGGCGTGGCCATTCTGGGGTCGCCCTGCAGATGTCTCCATCTTTACGCTTGCACGTCGGGCTGAGCAGGGCTGGGTGGCACGTGCTGCCTTCCACCATCGCAGGAGGCTTATGTGCTTGGTCGCCCGGCGTCCACTGGGCTGCCCTGGCTGGGAGCCAGAGTGCTGCGTTAACACGGAGCAAGGGGCCCTCCAGGCACAGGGTGGCATGCACGTGCCTACCACCAGCTGTCAACATCGAGGTTCCCCCGCAGCCCAGTGGGCTCTGCGGCCTCGTGGCACCTTGTGCCTGCTGTCCATTGTTTTGTATCCTCAAACGGAGGGGGTACCGTTATGAGAATCCCGGACTCTGGCCCGTGGAAGCTTGGGTCCAAGAGACGGACTCCAACCATGTCTTTGCCTTTTCTGTTTCTTTGCATGGCCTGCTCTGCTGTCACGAACCCTGCCTCCTCGTGCAGACTGTGCCTCCACTTCCCTAAGACAGAATGCAGAGGCTGGCAAAGACTTATTTCACTCTGGTGACACACATTAGGGAGAGCTCATCGAGAAACTCAGCAAGCCCCCAGTCCCACCCATCCCTCTGCAGGCCCTCGCTGACTCCCCAGGTCCGTGCACATCCCCTCGCCCCGCACACCCTGGCAGCTGCCGAGAGGCCTCCCCACCCCACGACCCACACCCCACTGCTCGGCCTGAGACACAGCTCTGAGTTGTAAAACCCAGGTCTCTTCTTAATGCCATTCAAGGGCTTCTCCTGTTCCTCAAGAAAAGATGCAGATAATTTGGGGCAACTAGAGGGGTCCTTCGAAATTGCCCTGGGCTCACTTCCCGTTGGCGCTCTCGCCCTCTGAGCCCCTGCCACAGGGAAGGGGAGCTGTGCCCACCACACCCGGCTCCCTGTCGCCTCCAGCCTCTGCTGCTCCCCCTCCCTGCCCGCCCACTCCTGTCAGCTCTCAGCTGAATTCAGCGTCCCCCCTTCCTGGAATCCCTCCCTCGCCCCCAGGGCCGGCACCCTACACCTGCAAGCTCCCTTCCATGCCGCAGTGGCCTCGTGCCCTGGGCCATAGCTCCGTGGAGGCAGGGGTGTGGCCTCCGCTACAAGCTGGCACCCTGGGCACCTGGACGCTCTGCCCCGGTGGCTGAACGCAGCAGAGCAGGGCCCTCGAGTCACAACGCTCTCTCTGTAAGGCAGGCTGCTCTCTGGGGGGGAGTGTGCCCTCCTGACACACTTCTGCAGTTTATGTCCAAAGCTGCATTTTTTAAAAAACAAAAACGCATCAAGTGGTGGGAGCCCATCTCCCTTAGTCTTTTGCGGAGAGGCCATCGAGTTTGCTTGGACAGGGCACTTCCGGGGACCTTGATCTGGGTTTTTTTCTCATCTGGGCTAAAAGTAACCAAGGCTTCAGGACCCGATTCTCTGCCTTCTTCTCCTCAGAATGCAAGTTGAATCCCACGACACCGCACCCTCGGCCTCCCCGGCTGCCTCTCTGGGCGTATTTTCCATCTTGCTGTCCCCGCTGTGCTCCCCCCACTGCAGGGCAGCCGCCTCTGCTCAGGGCGCTCTTGGCTTTCCGGGGATTTCTCCAGGAACCGGTTACCCTCCCCATACACCCTGTCCGCACTCCTCCAGTGAGCTCGCCCGGCCCCCTGCACATGCCCAGGGGGGAATATGATAACACGCGATCCCCCAGCCGCATTGTTCACCCTCTCAGGGCCCTGTCCCCGCGTCACGCCTTTGAAGTGGAGCTAAGCCTCTAGTAGCTTTCCGATGACACTTACGTTACACCTCTTCTGCATTCTTATCTCCGCCAGCGGTCTTTGAGTTGACACGTTGGCAGCCTAGCCTCTGTACGAGCAGCATGTCCCCTGGGTGACCTTTAGGCCTCTGAGCCGGCACCTGGGCCTGCAGATGGAGGGCTCCAGGGGGCCCTCACTGGGCTCAGCACCCAGCATCTCTGCACCTCCCTTCTTGCTGGTCGTCTGCAGGGGGGACTCAGAGATGCCTCACTCTGAGCCCCCCAAGTGGTGAGGATGGCACCCCCGCACAGGTGCTAGCTGCAGGCAGGTTTTTTTTAATAGCAATAAATATACATAAAACACAATTTACCATTTTAACCATTTTTAAGTGTTCAATTCCTTGGCATTAAGCACATTTTCAATGTTGGACAACAAGCACCACCATCACGTCCAGATTTCTCATCTTCCCAAACTGACACCCTGTCTCCATCAAACACCAACTCCCACGCCTCCCCCAGGCCTAGCTCCGGCCATTCAACCTCCTGTCTCCCCAAACCTCGGTTCCTCACGTAGGTGGGGTCACGAGCCTTTAGATTTCTGCGGCCGGCTCACTTCGCCCGCACGGTGTCCTCTGGTTCATCCGTGTTACAGCGTGTGTCGGGATTTCCTTCCATTCAGGCTGAATAACATTCCATTGTCTACGTGTTTGTCTTACCCATCCATCCATCCATGGGCCCTTGGTTCGTTTCCACCTTTTGGCTGTTGTGAATAATGCTGTGGTGAACGTCAGTGTGTAAAGTAACTGTTTGAATCTCTGTCTTTAATTCTTTGAGATTTACACCCAGCAGTGGAATTGCTGCATCATGTGATAATTTTGTTTAATTTTTTGAGGAATTGCCAGACTGTTTCCCACAGTGGCTGCACCATCTCACAACCTACCAGCAGTGCCCAGGAGTTCCAGTTTCTTCACATCCTTGCCAACACTTGTTATTTCCCATCTTTCCAATAAGAGCCATCCCCAGTGGGTGTGAGATGGTGTCTCACTGTCATTTTGTGTCAGGTAATTTTTTTGCCCTTCAGCATGAAAACCTGCAGGTCGTCTTCTCCTGGAACATTATTTCAAAGTACATTTCCTCTCTCATTCTCTTCTTTAGTGTCAGGGAGACAGTTTAAGAAAGAGGGGGTCCTATTTCTTGTGCCAGAAGCCACCTGTTTCTGTTGTGGTAAAACTGGGGATCTGGGTCTGTCCCAGGAACTGAGAGTTAGACACAGTGTGCCTTTGCTTCCACGCCTTGATGACCTTCAATGCTCCCACCACCAAAAGGCCCCCTGTGTCCACTGCACCCAAAAGTTCTGCCACTGATGGTCCGGGGCAATCTTTGAGGTTTTTCACTGGCCTGAGAAGCAGGTGCCTGAGGCTTCCATGGGAGAACCCCTCTCTCCAATCTCTTCTGCCCCCCTGGGTGCCCCATTAGGACACAGTGAGGAAGCCAGCAAGGGGGGCAGAGGGCAGAGGGAACCAAGAAGAGGATGGGGTAGGGACAAGAGCGCTTGTTCAGGGGCAGGGGCCAAACTGGTTCTGGTGAGCGGAGTGGGGGGGCACCTGAAGACAAGGGGTTCCTTTTGAAACGAGCCTCAGATCATGTCCTTCCTCTGCCCCCACCCCTCCCAGGCCTCCCACCTGGCTCCTATTAACAGTAGAAGCCCTGACCAGACCCCATGCCAGCTGCCCGCCTGCCCCTGCTGCCCCGTCTGTCCTCTTTGCTTCATTCTCCTCCTGAATGACTGTCCTCTTTGCTGTTTTCTACCTCAGCACGTTTGCACTGGCTGTTCCTCATCCTGAAATACCCTTCCCCAGATGTCTGCCCATCCAGCCTCACAGTTTACCTTCTCTGACCTCTGACCTCTGACACGGCTGTGGCTCCCCCAGGGCTCTCCATCCCCCTCCCCAGCTTTATTTCTCTCCGGCATACAACACTATCTAACATGCTATGTATTCATTCATTTATTTCTTCAGGGCCCATCTCCCATTCCAGTGTGTAAGCCCCACATAGGCAGGGATTTTTGTGTGTGCTTCATTCTGCGATGTGTCCCCAGGACCTCCAATGGTGACTGGGACCAGTAGATGCTCCGTAAATATTTGATGAATGAATTCTAGGTACGAGCAGGACAGGGAACCGTAAGAAGGTGAGACCTCCCTGGTGTGGTCAGGGATCCCGTGCAGCTACCTGGACTGATCTGATGTTCAGCGCCACCACATGCAGTTGTCCAGGCTGTGCACTACACAAGGATGCCCAGCTCAGGAGGCCAGTGGGGTAAATTCCAGGCTGTCCGTGCTTATCACCCACCCACCCCTTTAGAAGGGGTGTCTTCCTAAAGGGCACAACATTATGTGGGATGATGGTGGCCTTGAGAGTAGGGGTTGGGCATCGGGGAAGGAAGCAGGATGGATAAGAGCGCCAGGAGGGAGCCATTATCCAGGGCCAGGGGAGGGGCTGCCTCTGCAGCTTTAGTCCAGAGTCATGGCCGGTCCAAGGCATTACTGCAAAGGGGGTGGGGGGTCCAAGGAAATCAATATCCTCCTCCCTTCTGATCCCCTACCAATCAAGGCCCATTGATTGACCCCAACTGGAAGCCAGAGTGCAAGGGAATCTTTTGCTGCCTGTTGGGGCCCAGAGCTGTGCAGCTGGTGGGGCAAAAGTATGTCCTTATAAAGAAGTCCTGGGAAGATGGCTGAGGACTACAGTTACCTTTCATAAATGTAGCCAGATCTCCTGCTTAAACGCCTCCAGTGGCTTACCACCACGGGCGGAGTGAAGCATACTTGCCTCGCCGTGACCTATAAGCAGCCTTGCAGGATCCGGCCCCTGCCCAGCCCTCCCACCCAGCCCCCACTGCGCCCCAGCTCTCTGAGCCTGAAACACGGCTCCCCAGCTCCTCCTCACCCCTGCATCTTGCCTTCTCAATCAATGGGACATTTCAAAATTGTATAGACGACTGTTTTTATGATGATACACCATCCCAGTGACCATCCTCTATCACAGGCAGGGGAATTTTGAATTGCCCCCACCTTTCTTAAGTGCAATATATGTCAAACATGTAAATGGGTAAGACCCTTTATAGGACAATGCTTGTAGGAATTTGTCCCAAGTAAATATTCAGACTAGACTGGCAAGGTATATACTCAAAGATGTCTACCAAATCTTGCCATAACAGCAAAATTAAATAAATTAAATGAATAAATAAACTAAAAAGTTGTAAGTTTGTATGTGCATCGGTAGACACTAGATTTAAAAATTGATGGTCCAGCCATATGGTGAAATATTATGCCATTAACGTTAGTTGTATTGACAAAGAAAACAGCTGTAATAGAGTGTGCTCCAAAAGCACTGTATAGAACAGTGTGATTCCAGTTTTGGATAACTAGGTAGGTAGGTAGCTAGGTAGGGAGGTAGATAGGTAGGTAGGGAGGTAGGCAGATGATGTTACAGCTGGCCAGCTTGAGGTAGAGGACATGGGTGCTGCCAGAGCCAATCTCTGTCTTGGCTGATGAATACCTCCCCCCCCACCTTCCATGCAGTCCTGGTCTAAACTGGAAAAATTATGCCACCCAAGGGGAACCCTTATTTAGTGGTGTTGTCAAAGTGGCCTTTCAATAGCACATTCATCCTGCACTCTTGAATTCAGCCAGGAAAGAGAAGGTGGGGGCGAGGGAGAGAAGAGAAAGAAAAAGCCAAGTGTTTGTGTAAGCGTCCTGGAGAGGCCGAGCTCAGGGAGGCAGGTGTGTTATGTGGGCTCCTTCAAGGCCGCAGGGCCAAGAGAGGCAGTCGGGGTGCTCATTACAACGTGCCGAATAGCTGGAGCTCCGGCAGATCCGTCAGCTGCAGAACCCAGGGGTCAAAGCGCTTAAGGACGCATAAAACGCGGATTTTTCCATAATTCTTTAAATATGTGTTAATGAGTGCTACGAACACAGCCAGAGTGTGTCCATTAAAGGATTAAAAATAAAGGGAGACTGACAAGAAGGAGCTTGAGCAGGAGGAAAAGCACCCATTTGTGGGTCAAAATCCCCCAAATTTCTATTTTGACTCCAGTCCTTAAACTCAAAGTGAGCTCCGTTTCCATGGAAAATGAACGGCGAGGGCAATAGATGGATCGACGCCCCCCCCCCGCCTCCCAGAGCAAAACTGCCTCACCACCGCCAAATGCCACTCTCCTGGATTCAGTGAAATAAAGAATGACTTAGAATTGTCTAAAAGGACCTTGCGGGAAGCACCGGAATGTTGTGTGCTTTCCTAGCAATATAAGCAGAGCAAAGCGCTGGTTTTTAACCAAAGGAGTCAAGAGCATAAATGAGCCATTCAGAAAACTCAGAGAAAAATTTGATGGACGGGGCAGCGGGTTCAAATACGTGCGCCATTACCCCCGGTCCCCCTGCCCCACCCGAGTGGAAGCTCATCAAAGCATCTGCTCCGTCTGGAGTCTCCGGCTAAGGAGGGAGGCGTTCACCCCATTTGCAAGGAGTGGATGAAATACAGGCACGGCATTTCTTCCCCCAGCAAGGAAAGAAAAAGAAAAAGAACTCAGTCCAAGACTCTGCTGCATACCATGCCGTTGACACCTAGCCTCTTATTGAAACTGCTACTTCCAAAATAAAGAAAGTAGTGATTTCAGGGTATATTTTTGCCTACATTTCTGAGGATGTTTTCGGCCTTTCATCTCCTTTGAAGGCGTGTCACCTAATTACGCCTCTTTCATCCATGTATTCCCCAGTCAGAACATGCCAGTCCCCTCTACGGCAATTGATTATGACGGAGGGGTTTCCACATTCCAGCTGGGGCAGAGAGCCGGGGTATTTGTGAATACCTGAATAAACTCCTTTAATCCAAAAACAAACTCCTCCTGAAAGAAACAGACTGAAAAACCCTTTCATAGCGTGTTTTCCAACTCCCTGCCTCACGGTTTCTTTGGGTCCCACCATGCTTCCTGTGCTAATGGTCTCTGAATGCATTCCCAAATGTGGCTTACTGGTCTACCGAGGTCCCAGGCATTAAAAGGGGAGAAGGAAAATGAAACAGCAGCTGCTTATAAGAGCTGCCAAGCCTGGGTAGGTTGGAACTGAAAGGAAATGTATGTGGGTGAGGGTGCTATGTTCTTTCTACAACTTTTTTAAAGACAACCTTCTTTAGATAATGCTTTAAAAACCAAGTTACAGTGACACAGAGCATGCGCATGAGATGAAGCTTCTGGATTAAATGCGCCCTGCTTGAATTAGCATTGAAAGTTTGTAAATACAAGGCCTGATCACACCATTCTAATAGATTTGCTTTGGGAAGATTGACAACTTGAACTGGGGAAAAAAGAGTCTGTATTATTGTGATTATAGTGGGTCCATCAGGAGTAGAGGATTGGCCTGGAGGCTGACACATGACCCAACAGGCAGATGACCTGCTGAGACCGGAACCCTAGGCTTGAAGTTAGGACTCGCATGTGAGCATTAGACCTTCACCACTAGCCACAGAAACTGTTGTCACCTGGCTATTTGCTGTCGTACCTCTGCATCCTGGTCTCCAAGGGTTGGATTTAGATCAGAGGACCTTCTCTTCAACAAATCAAAGTCAGCCTCATCTGAGTGAATGTGCCAGGGCTCCCACCCCTTCGGATCCCATTCTGCCCTCTCCCTGCCATCTGGTGGTCACTGTCAGGGTCTAGTCTGGTCACTACTGCTGCATCACAGATTTCCCCAGAATTTGGTGAGCTCAAACAACAGCTCTTTCATTTTGTTCATGATGTTGTGGGTCAGGAGTTTAGGGAGGGCTCAGGAGGGGATTGTCAGGTGTCAGCTTGAGCCTTAGGCAGCTGGAGGCTTGGCCAGACGTCCACGATCTTTCCCTCACGTAGCCGGTGGTGCGTCTGGTTCTCCTGTGTGGTGGCATCAGAGGGGCCAGACTTCCCCCAGAGCAAGAGTTTCCAGAGAACCAGGGGGAAGCTGCATGCCCTGGCCTTCGATGTCACACAGCATCACTGCCACTCGATTCCCTTGGTGGCCAAAAGGTCATCTGCTTCACAGGGAGGGGAGAGAGACCCTGCCTTCAGGGGACAGACAGCAGCTCATGTCATAGTAGAGCATGTGGGTGTGAGACACTGTCATTACCACCTTTACAACCCACGATCCGCCTTGGGATCCCAGAAACACAGCTGGAAATCTCCAGTGCCTAGGTTGGGTTCGATTTCTAATGTCCCTTCCTGTTAGAAAAGAAAAAAATCTCTGAAAGGACAATATTTCTTCGTTCACACTCTTTTTAAAGGGCTTTATTGAAGTATAATTGGCAGATACTATCCTGCACATATATAAAGAGAACAATTTGATAAGCTTTAACTTGCATACATTCCTGTGAAACTAGCAGCTTAGTGAGGAAAATGACCCTGCCCACCACCCTAAGGCCCCTCCTGGCCCCGACAGTCCCTGCCACTCCTTCCCCATCTGTGCCCTCATCCTTGGCAACGCTCATCTGTTTTCTGTCACTATAGGTTTCTAGAATTTTGTGTGTATGGAATCAAACAATGAACTCCTTTTTGCCTGGCTTCTCTCACTTGGCATAGTTATTCTGAGATTCCTCTGTGCATAAATACTTCATTCTGTTTTTAATGGCTCGGTAGTTTTCAATTATATGGATAGACCCTCCTTGTTTATCCATTCATGTGTTGATGGACGTTTGAGTTGTTTCCAGTTTGAGGTTATAATAAATACACCAGCTACATATATTTGCTTTCATTTCTCTTGGGTAAATACCCAGGAGTGGCATGGTCAGATCCCATAGTAGGTGCATGTGTAACTTTTTAAGCAATTGCCAAACTATTTTCCAAAGTGGTTGTACTGACTTTCAGTTTCAGCCCTGGCATGTTAAAAGCTTGGAGTCACTCCCATCTTTACAACAAGAAAAATCCTGCACAAAGTGAAAATCTGACTTTTCCTGGACACATCAGAGAATGGGGGTCGCCGGGAAAGCCATCAGAGAGTCACAAAGAAGATCTCCTTGCTCGGATCACAAGCTGCTGGAGCCATAAGCCAGTAGGAACGTGTATGTGACAAGTCACCGGAGGCTGGTGTGGGCTGCCGCAGGGATGAGCAGCGCCCGGCTCTGCAGTCTTAGGAGAATCACCTACTTCCACGGCTTTTACCTCCAGGTTCTCACAGTGAGCAGCTAAGATGCCCTGGTGGCTCTGCCAGAGAGAGGGGGTACGTGGGCATTTTGAAATGTGCCCAGAGCATTCTTCAAGCAAAGCCCCTCAGGACAGAAGATGGCCAGATACTTATCTCCTCTAGGAGGTCAGTCACCCCACTCCTTTAGTCTCCCCCTCTCATCCAAGGACGCAAAATAAGCGTGAAACCTTGTGAAGGTCACAGCCCAGGGATGCAGATCCACTAAGGAACTGAGATTTGAACCCTAAAGTCATATAACAGAACCCCTCCCCCACACCTTACCCCGTTACAGTATCAGTGGATTGCTTCTGATACATCATGTCTGGCTTTCAACAGAAAATTACAAGGCAACTCTAAGGCAAGAGAACGCACAGTCTGAGACAAAACACACATCAGAACAAGACTCAGACTAACACCGATTTTAGAAGTATAAAATTTGGAACTTAAAATTACTATGATTGCTATGCTCGGGGCTCCACAGAAAAAGGTGGACAGTAAGCAAGATAAGCAAGAACCGATGGTAATGTAAGCAGAGAGGTGTAAACTCTGCAAAAGAATCAAAAGAAAGTATTAGAAATCAAAGTGGTTGTTCCATTTCACATCCCCACCAGCAGTGTGCGAGTTTCTCCACATCCTGCCCAACACAGGTGTGGTCAAACTCCAGTTCTGGCTGTTTTCCTAGGTGTGTAGTGGCATCTCACTGTGGTTGTAATTTGCATTTCCCAAATGATGGATAATGCTGAACATCTTTTCATATGGTTATTTGCCATCCGTAGATCTTCTTTGGTGAACTGCTTGTTCAAATCTCTCGCCCATTTTTATATTGGGTCGTTTGCTTTCTTATGATTAAATTTTGAGAGTTCCTTATATATTCTGAATAAAAGTCCTTTATCAGAATAAGTCATTTTTTCTCATTGTGGAACTTGTCTTTTAATTCTCATAATAGAGGTTTTGAAGAGCAGACATTTTACATTTTGGTGCAATTCAAAATCTCAAACTGGCCATTGATAAAGCATGCCTACCTAAGAGCTATAGATCACGACATGGCTAAGAAATCTTGGTCAAGGTTAGAAAAGTTTTCTCTTATATTCCTTTTGTTCAGGTTTTACATGTAGTTTTATGACCCATTTTGAGTTAACTTAGATATATGGTGAGGTTGTAATAGTTTGTATTTTTCAAGGTAAGGAGGTCTCCTTCTGTTCATTGTTTTCTGGGAGTTCATTTTTCTAAATCAGGAATGGATGTTAGATTTTGTCAAATGTTTTTTCTGTCTCTATTGAGATGATCATATGATTTTTCTTTTTAGTTTTGTTAATATGATGAATTACATTGATTTTTCTAATCAACTAATCTTGCCTTCCTGGGACAAACCGCACTTGGTCATGATGTATTATCTCTTTTTATAAGGGTTGTATTTGATGTCCTAGATTTTGTTTGGAACTTTTGCTTGTGTGTCCATAGGAATATACATCTGCATTTCTCTTGTAATTTCTTTGTCTGGACTTGGTATCAGGGTGATGCTGACTCATTAAGCACGATGAGAAAAGGTCCCTCTTTTTCAATTTTCTATAAAAGTCTGTGGAAAACTGAATAGTTATCCTCCTTAGATATTTGATAGAATTCACCAGTGACGTCCTATGGGCCTGGAGTTTTCTTTAGGGGAAGGTTTCTAACTATAAATACAACTCTTTATAGATAGGACTATTCAGACCATCTATTTCTTCACGAGTTAGCTTTGGTGGTTCATGTCTTTCAAGCAATTTGTCCACTTTTCCCGAGTCATCTGTAAGATCTGTAGAGATGTCAGTACCCCCATTCCTAATACTGGCAATTCATGTTGTTCTTCGTTTTTCCTGGTCAACCTGACTAGATGTTTATCACTTTTATTGGTCTTCTCAAAGAACCACTTTTGGTTCATTGGTTTTCTCTCTTGTTTCCTGTTCCAGGATTTCTCTCCAAAAAAAAGGGCACTTCCTCTCCCTGCTTTCCCCGTGCCTTAGGAATATCCTAAGGGAACCATCTCCCTTGGCCCTGGCCCCTAGCTGAGCTCCGGGACACGTTCATCCACCAGCTCCCAGTTTTCTCCAACTCCTCAGCCCATGGCCACTAAGTTTCATGTGACAATTAGTTTGTTCGAAGTGCAGCATCCCAAGTGGATTCTTCAGTAAGAGCTGATGGGTAGATTGTGATATATTCTGCCCCCTTATGTAAAAGCCCCCGTGGTAGGGATATCGTACGTGTGCTGTCTATTTTGTGACAGGGGATATCATGACCTGGCTCTGCCTTTTGCTGACATGGGACACTGAGCAAGTGACCAGTCACCTTCAAGTCTCAGTTTCCCTCTCTCTAAAATGGGAATAATAATAATAGCACCAAGGACCCAGTGAGATGATAAATACAAAAGGCTTAGCACGGAATCTGGCACAGGGTAAGCATTCCATTAGCTCTTGCCATTAAAATATGACAGCCCAGGACTCCGTTCCCTTTACCACTGGAAAGGAAGGATTTATGGTCTTTCTTTTCCATGTTGATGTTGGAACCAGTGTTTATTGGTTGTAAATGTTAAAAATATAAACCTGTGGTAGAAATCCATGGACTTTGCATTTTGTCCCACTATGGAAAAGTCTGTGGTCACACCTGGTCAAGCACCGAAGTTAATATTTCCAACACCCAAAATACACTTCAGTTATAACAAGTATTGCTTCAGGATGTTTGACAGCTCCGTGGCTATGTCTCGGGAAGAGCGTAGATCACGGGCATTCACCCACACCGTCTTTTCCCTGGGAGACACTCGTGTTCCCACGGCTGGGGACGAGGGGTGGGGGGCGAACAGTCACGGGTGTGGAGCAGCGGCCTGTGAAGCCAAACCAGTCAGACCCTCACCCCGGAGGGGCACCCTTACTGGCACCCTCCGGGAGACTGCTTGATGTAATCCCAGAGAAAGGAGAAGGAAGGAGGGGGTGGGGAGGGTCGAGAGGAAGGTGGCGGGAGAGTTGGGGCTGGCTGTGAAGTCAGCCCTGTGGCTGCTGAGCCCGGGAACCTTCCAGCACCTTCTAAATGGTCTCCTGTCCACCTGGGGCCAGCCTTTGTGGCTGCAACCTGATGGAGTGTGTGACCTCCCAGGTGCATTAGGCAAGGCCGGGCAGCCTCTGCTGGTCTGTCTTGGGACACTCCCTCTGGGAGCCTTTGACTGACATGTTGGATGTCCAGATCTCCAGGAAGTACACAGATAGATGGTTTGTGTGGTGGGGAAAGATAGACAGAAAGATGCACACAGAGACCCAGAGACCCAGCTGTTGCAGCCCAGGTGCCAGATGCAGGAGTGGCACACCCTGGAGATGCCCCAGAGAGACCCCAGGAGGTCACCCACAACCCTGAGTGAGAACTGCTGGCAGACTCCAGCCACCCCCGAGGTTTGTGAACAGAATTGGTGACCTGCTGCAGTGCGCTGCTCTCTGGGGCGTTCTGCAGAGATGGCTGGCACTGAGCCGCAGCCTTGGATGAGCTGCTGAGTGTCTGGGCCTCGGGGTTCCCATTGGTACGAGGGCCTCATAACACAGGCCACGGAGCAGGCCTGTGGGAAGTCCCTCACCACCTGGAAGGGCTCTCCTTCCCCCCCACTTCCTTCCTTGCACGCCCCTCGCCTGCCTCTCCCCCTCCACGTCACCTCAAGGGCAGGGACTTCATTTCCTTACCTGTCATGTCCTCAGAGCCTAGATCAGGGCTGGGCACACTGTGTGCCCTCGATACATATTTGTCCAATCACGGATGACATATTCCCTGTGCTGGGCTGCACCGTGGCTCCTGGGTGTATGGGGGCCGGAAGAGGGAGGTCCAGGTGCCCAGACCCGGCCAAGGACCTGAGGACCGTGGGAAGGACCTCGGTCCCCGGGGGAACCCCGGGAGACTCAGAGGATGCTCCCCGGGCTCCCTGGCCATTGGGGCCACCTGGTGCCCAAGCATACACAGGAAGAATGAGGTGGGGGGGCCGTCAGCCCGCAGGCAGCTGCAGGAGGGCCCTAGGCTGCTGTAAAAATTACTGCAAACCTGGTGGCAAGAAGCGACAGAATGTTATCGTCTCATGGTTCTGGAGGCCAGGAGCCCAGAATTGACATGTTGTCTGGGTTGGTGCCTCGGAGACTCTAGGGAAGAATCTGTTCAGTGCCTCTCTCCTGGCTTCTGGCGGCCACGGACGATGCCTGGCTTTCTTTGGCTTTTAGACACATCCCCTCAGTCTCTGCGTCTCCCTGGGTCTCCTCCTCTTCTTCCCTTATAAGGACACTTGTCACTGGGTTCAGGGCCTGCTCTGAGCCAGGGGGATTTCATCTGGAGATTCCTAATTGTATCTGCAAAGACCCTTTTCCCAATGGGTTCCCATTTGCCAGTACCAGGGGTCAAGACATGTCTTCTCGGGGACACCTTCAGCCCATGCTAGCAGCCTCCCCTAAAGGCTCTCTGACCTCAGAGGGTGCAGGGAGAAAGGAAACCCTGTCTGCTGGAACCTCAGCTCCACCACTGCTGGCTCGGTGACCTTCATTCTCTGACCTCAGTGTCTCATCTGTATAGCTCACCTACGCATTACTGTGGGGCTTAACCCACACGGCACCCAGAAAGCCCCTGGTGCTGGACCTGGCCGCACAGTAGGGCCTCACTGACGGGCAGCCCGGCCTTCTTTGAAGCTAGCAATTAGTGGCCAACCGCACTCCACCCATCCACCAGACAGCAGGGCCACCGTGCCGGGACCCAAGGGGCAACACAAGTATGATGGAAGGGGCTGTGTGACCCTTTTCTGCTCAGGCTGACCGGCCACCACAGGGTCCAAGGAGGGGCTTCCTGGCTTAGAGGGGGCCTGTCCTTAACCGTCTCGGCCCCAGCAGCCCTGCTGGGGGCTGTCCTGGCTTCGCTCCCCCCCAGCTGTCCACGCCGGGCTGTGAGTGCCAGCCCAGACAGCACTGCGTTCCCAGAGTGTCAGCCAAGGGTGAGCCGCCCCCACACTCGGAAGATAGAGTTTGGAAGGCCTTCCCATTGGCATTCTTGGATAGCGGTGACTGCCTTCTAGAAGACAAATGCCAGCGCCTCCCAATGGGCCAGTTCCCCGGTCCCCATCAGGCCAGCAGCAAACAAGGGTGTTGGGGGACCCTGCACCCCACCGGCCCGAGCTCTGTGGTGGGGCGAACTGAGCGACCTCCAAATGTCCCCAGCAGCAAGCAGCACCCCGGCGCCAGCACCGGCCCAGGACAGGGGCCCTCATCAAGCCAGGATTAGAGGTTTGGGGTTTGGAACATCCACTTTTGGATAAAATCAGAATGGTTTTTTTTTTTAAGAAGACAATTTCAGAGACATAGTCTGAGAAACCAAGCAGCTTTTTAGCTCTTTCTCTGAAATGACATCAGCGGCCACCACAAAGCCTGAATCGGCCCCGCTGCTCCCCGCTGTCAGGATGTATCATTTCCCCTCCAAAATACCCATGGAATTGTCCGGATCCCAGCCCGCTTGGAGCCGCTGGCTCTGTGGGAAGCTGCCACGCTTTCCCACCCAGGCCCCGCCACGGCTTTGTCACTGGCAAGGCACACATTGAGGATAAACGAGAGACCAGGCCAGGAAATGGGCTTCCCGGGTGCATCATCTGTCTGTCCCTGGTTTATACCCATCTCAGCGGCGTCCTCCACGTGGGCATTCCAGCCTGGGATTCCGGGAACAACCTTGCCCGGGACCAGCCGCACCCCCGAACCCCCGCCCCGACTCCAGCTCTCTGCTCTTCCAGGTCCTCTCCCTGCAGCGTAGCTGGGACTTTAAATAGCACGGAAGCAAGATTATTTTCTAGATGGATTTTAGTTTAATTGAAGCAACGGCTCAGTTGCACTTAAATTTGTTTATCACCGCATAAAAATGGACATATAAAAAAGTCCAGAAGGAAACACAATGGCATATCAGCAGTTGGGTTGTCTGTGGCTGATGGATTATTTTCTCTTAATTCCTCCTACTTCTGTAAATTTTCCCAATTTTACTTTTGAAATACAAAAATGTTATTTATTAAGAACCACCAACTGAATCTTGTCTCAGGGCCAAAAGGAGCTACTTAGGAGAGTGGAAAGTCGGCCTTTATGGAGAGCCGACAGCCCCTGGGGACTTATTTCTTTAAAGAGACACTTTTTAAAAACTTAGAAAATCTGCATAGTTGAAACTTCTGTTCCTCTGGGATTGTTTTTTCCTTCATTAGTTAAAGTGATTTACTGAGTCACAGGAAATTTCACTGCTGGACCAAAACGTGATTCCATCGCTCAAGCATTTACTGGGTGTTTGCCCTGGGCCTGCGCCTGGCCCAGTGAAGCCACCACGTCCTGCCCTGGGCGGGCGCTCAGTCTAACAGAGGACACAGGTGCCGGGTCTGCTGTTCATCCCCTCAGCAAACATCTGCAGAGATCCTACCATGGGCTAGGCACTATCTGGGGGTTGTCACAAGTAAAATTAGTGACAATGAGGTCATTAGGAGGGGCCCTAATCCATGTAAGACTGGTATCCTTACAGAAAGGGAGAATTTGGATGCAGGTACAAGGATGCAAGAGGGAAAATGATAGGAAGCTGAAAGCTGAGATCGGAGGGAGGTATCTACAAGCCGAAGGACACCAAGGACTGCCAGCAGCCTCCAGGAGCCGGGGAGGCTGGGTCCAGATGCTCCTCACAGCCTCAGAAGGAACAGGCATTGCTGGTACCTTGATCTCGGACACCTGGCCTCCAGATCTCAGACACAGATCTCCAGACATCTATCCTTGGGATAGCACATTTCCGCTGTTTAAGCTGCGGTCTGTGGTGCTCTGTGCGGCAGCCCAGAACACTAAGCCAGAGAGCTCCAGAGAGGAGGTGACACGGGGGCCTCAAAAGGGAGATAAGGGAGGCACCGGGCTGAATGGGAAGGGCCAGGCAGCGGGAGGGTCGGCCAGGGTCGAAAGCTGCATGCAACAGAGATAGGCCGGCTCCTCTGAGCAGAGAAGCACCTCCCCAAGAGGAGACGGGGAGTCAGGAAATTGCTGGAAGGCTATAAAGCCAGACTTGGGGAAAGGGTCAGAAACAAAGGCCAGACAGGAACCAGGACAAGAGGCAGACCTGGGCAGAATCACTTTGCACCAGACATTAGCCACATGCCCTCCACAACATGGCTTCTCTGCACCCTCGTCTACTTATTCTGGGCCAAGAGGCAACTGCAGGGCATGGGCTGGCTGCATCAGTGACGTCCTTGCCCTCTGACTGCCAGTTGGTTTGGCCAATGGGAGGAGGCTGCAGGGGATCAGACAGTGGGCGGAGAGAGGTTGGGGTATTTATTACCCTGGCTTCCAAACGTGTTCCAGTGGCCACATGGGCTCTCTGTCTCCCAGCTCTGCTCTTCAGGCAGAGACACCGAGAAGTGGGAGTGGCTCCTTATGTTCCTGGCCCTGGGGCACCACACCAGGCTTGCCACACTCAACCTTCTAAAAGACCCCTTGGGTGGCTGCTCCTCTACATGCCAGGTTGAGGATGCCATCTCTTTCTGAAGAGCAGCTCCTGGGCCCATCTGCAGTGGTGCTGTCACTGAACATGGGATGCCAGCCCTGGACAGCCCCAGTGCTAAGCTGTGCTGGATTCCAGGCACCTGCGTGGGACCACAGTCCCCACCTTGCCTGGAACTTGCTGCCCCAGACCCCACCCCAGGGGCTGCTTCTGCTGGTCTCTAGATTCAGTGTCAGGAGGCTGCACTGCAGCCCCAGGGCCTTGACCCCATGCTTATCCCCCAGCTACAAGGGCCACCGGCAAAGCAGGTGTCTCCATCTTTCAGCATCTACAGTGGGAGGCAGGTCCCAACTCAGCCAAGTCCCATAAAGTGGGTATGGCAGGAACCACAGCTGTCCCCCAGAACTCACCTTGGCCCTGGCCTTTGGTAAGAGGGTATTTAAATGGTGCTTTAGCACCGGGTTGCTGTGTCCATTTCCTATGGCTGCTGCCCCAGTTTTACACGGGACACACTTATACTAGGAAAGTGTTTATTTTTCACTTGAAATTCAAATATTACTGGGCATCCTGGTTTTTTGTTTTGTTTTTGCTTGTTTTCTCAAGATCTGCCAACCCTGGGTGACTGTCCACATCAGGTCAGGCAGCTTGATGTGAGACATACCCAATCCCCACCCCAGTTCCCTCCAAGGAGTGGCCAAAGGTCCTGTTTGGAGGAAACTCTCCTGGGTCTGTGATGGGAAGGCCCGCGGCTGACGGCAGAGGCCCAGCTAGCAGCCCACCCACGGTCCTGAGAACAAGTGTCCCAGCAAGAAGCCATATGCCCCACTATTATTTATTCACTCAGTGGGCACTTACTGAGCTCCTAGGAGCCAGACACTGCTCTGAGTACCGGGACCATAGCAGTGGACACAGCAGACAAAAAACGCTGTCCTTGTGGACATGAGAATTTCCTGAACACCTACTATGTGCCAGAATCTGTGTTCAATGGTCAAGATCCAGTGTCCAATAGCAAGGTCCCTGTCCCCATTCATTCATTGACTTATTTCCAATTACCTACTGTGTGTCAGAGAGTCTGCTACATGGTGCAGGAAACTATAAGATACACCTAACTACCTGCTCAGGGAAAGAGACGTGTTTTTAAAAAACTCTAAACAATTAGATAAGTTTTCCAATAAAGGAGTACAAAGTGCTCTAGAAATGCATAATAGAGGGAGAGACAAACAGCCATGGATGAACGGTTTAGAGAAAACTTTGCAAAGGAGATGGGTTTTAAAGGATGAATAAGAGTTCTTCAGGCAGAGATGTTCACCTGGGCAAAATCAGAGACTTAAGAGCAAACTGTGTGTCTCTGGAATAGCAAATAGCCAATGAGAGCAGAGATGGTGAGAGCGGAGATGAGGCTGGGAGCTGTAGGAGATGTGGCTTCAAAGAGCTTCGTATCCCTTTATTCTATAAATTCTTAGTGAGCTCCTACTGTGTGCAGACACTGAAGATTCAGCATGGAAGAAAACATGAAAACCCCTGCCTTGAGGGAGCTGACTTTTATCAGGAGACAGACAAGAACTACAAATGTAGAAATGAACTGGTGTTGGTGACGGGGGAGGGAGCAGGACAGGGAGGGGCAGGGAAGGTTTGCTCAGAAGGTGGCATCAGAGTAAAGACCTGAAGAAGGGGAGGCAGTGAGCCGGGCACCTGGGGAAGAGGCTGCCCTGACGGCTGGCGGCCAGCACCAAAGCCCTGGGGCAGGAGGCCGAGCCGAGAGGTCCAAGCAGCTGCAGCAGAGAGAGGGAGGGAGGGCATGGGAGATGGAGATGAGAGCCACATGGAAGAGCAGGGCTCTGGCGCAGGGACTGAGGACAGAGGAAGGCGCCAGGGTTTACGCAGAGGGGCATGGACCCCAATATCATCTTGAAGGCTGGCCCTGGCTGCTGGGCTGGGAATAGGCCCACGGCAGGGGACATGGCCCAGGGCAGGGGCACCTGAGCTGTCGGCCCTAAGCAGTGTCTCAAGCAGATTCTGGGTGCCCAGGAATGAATGACGGAATGAATGAATGAAGAATGAATGAACGGGCAGCATCTGGGCCTAGGAGACCAGCGCGCACGTGAGAGGAGAGCCTGGGGAGAAGGCACAGTGTGGCAGCCTCTGCTCATCGCCACGCTAATAATGGTGATGGCCACTTCGGCGCGCACTCACTTCCCGTGGCTGCGGTACCACGAGCACAGACGTAGTGGCCTAAGACAACACACATCCCCCCACAGCAAGGAGTCGGAGGCTGAAATGGGTGGCCCTGGGCTCCGGGCGGTGCTGGCAGAGCTGGCTGCTCCTGGAAATGCCAGGGGAGGCGGCTCCTGTACCTTCTTCAGCCCCTACAGGCACCGCATTCCTTGGCTCACAGTCCCACACCACTCGGGCCTCCACTTCCCTTCTCACACCCCTTCTGTCTCTGATTCCTGTCCTGTTCTTACAAGGACCCTGCAATTACCCTGGACCCCCCTGGGTAATCCGGATAATCTCCCATCTCAAGAGGCCCGTTGTGCCAGGCTAAGCAAACCCCTGAGGAGCCCCTTGTGACAGCTGCGTCAATGCCACCTCGCTCGGGGAGTGTGGCCGAGTGTCTGGGTGAACCCATCTGCCGGGTTCACCCATCTGGCACAAAAGAGCCAGCAGGCCCCTGGGCCTGGGCGCGGGGAAGGCAGGGCCGAGGCGCAGACTTGTTTGACTTTTGCGATTGAAGCGCCCACTTCTAGGCCACGCTGTTCAGTAAAGCTGCCCCTTTAAAAAGAGAAAGGAAGTGTGGTCCTGGCAGAGTTACTGGAGCAATAAAAAATAAATCTCGGTAATTGTTGTGGAGACAGAAAGCAAAACAAAGTGGATTAAGTGCACTGTAAGAGAATGTCAGCGTCTGCGGGCCGCGAGCATGCGGGCCGCTGGGCCCGGAGGAGGCCCTGGATGGGGACCAGCTCGCTGGACTGTCTGCGTGCTTCCTTCTGGGCTTTCTTGGAATATCAGACTACTGCGTTTTTTTCTTTTTCCTGAAAAGGATGGGTGGTTTCAGAGATGGGGATGGAGAGAGCTTCAGGGAGAGCCCGGAGGAGGGCGCGCTGGGCGCTGGCCGCTCTGCAGGGCTTGGGCCGCCGCCTCCAGGTCGCCAGCTGGGTGGTCAGTGCACGCAAGCCACCTGGCACCTCTGCCCTCGGCTCGCGCGCCCGCCACACTGTCCAAGGGGCATCCAGCACCTTGGCTGCAACACGGAAGTAAAGGGGCGTGTTTCCCTATCCCAGGGTTGGCTGACCTTCATTTCCAGAACTAATAATCCTCCCTCTCTGCGCCACTTGTCACAGCGAAAATCTTTATAACTGTGTGTAGGTGTCCGAGAAGGACCTGGAGCTGAGAACAGCACGGGCCAAGCTGACGTTTCTGGAGTGCTTTCTGGGTGTTAATCCCAGATTCGCTGGACCCGGTCCCTGGGATGTCAGGTGGGCCTGGCAGAAACTCTCCTTTTCAGAAGGTCATGGTTGGGATGGCTGAGTGCCGTGGGCGTGAGATCACCCACCTCCCAGATGAGGAAGCCAGGGCTCACGGAGTGATGGGGGCAGCCCGACTCCTAACAGGGGCCAAGCTGGGGCTTAAACCCGAGCCTCACTGAATCCAGCACTGTTGGGTCTAACAGCAGCCGCCTCCTGACCCAGCATGGTCATGGCATTCCGTGCAGACATGCTGCGGAGCACGGACACGGCCCCTGGGCGTCGGTTTCTGGCGTCTGCTGATGTAATAGTAAATCAGACTTCTGTTTGGGATGAACCTGATTTCTATCCTGAACATTCTGCAGAAATCTAAGACCCAAAGATAAGCAATTTGCTTAACTTAAAAAGGCCCAAATTGTTTCCCATCAGCACCTTCCACCCAGCAGTTGGGGGCCTCTTTCCGATTGTGTCTTGGGTTTAGAATTCCAAGTTTATCCGGCAAAGGTTAACTGCGTCCCAGGTGCTGGACACAGTAAGCAAAGACCAGCTCTTTCCTGAGATCTTCCCTGGAGAAGATGAAAGATTTCCCTTCTCCTTCCACCCGAAAGTCATTCAGAGGCCTTTTCTGCCTCTGGCACCTTTTACACTGGCTCTGGTTTCCACAGAACTGAAGGGGATGCGCTGAGCTTCTCTGGGATCAGAAATTCAGACTTTAAGTGGAATAGAGGGTATTCTAGAGGGGAGAGCCAGCCCTCTGCCTTAAGTCTGAAGTGAGGCCCACTAAGGGGCTGGGAATGACTCGCCGTTGGGGATTAGAGGTTTTACAGCTCCAGCGGTTGTGAGGGCGACCCAGAAGGTGTTGGCTGCCCCCCTGGGGTACAGCAGGCCAACAGGTAAGGCATGTGTGCGGGGACCCACATAACTCCTCCACTCACCAGCTGTGCACCCAGGGGTATAGGCTGGAGCCCTCGTTGCCTGCTGTGCCCACTGGGGACATGTAGTCCCTGTTGGCCATCACTAAACCACACCATCAGTTTCCCGCCGACACCCCTGCCTTCCCTGGAGAGGGCTCTTCCTGACCCCAGAAAGCAGGGGTCTGGTCCTAGCCCCATTCTTCCATGGCAGAGGACGTTCTTCTGCTCACGTGGGAGGCCTTACAGGGAGGCGATGGCTTCTGAACCCAGGAAAGGAGATATTTCCCAGATTGCAGAGGTGGTCTCAGTTTCCATGAGAAGCAGCTCACCCTGCAGAAAATCAGGGCCCACGCTGACTTTCCCAAGGGGCTCTGTCTGCACATCAGCTGCTGCCAACTAGTTGTGCCTACCTGAGGTCTCTGAGGCTCCCCAGGCGGCGGAGGTGACGTGAGCATCTCTGGCGCCTGCTGTGGACGCTGGCAGGTGAGGCGGAGCATGTGCTGTGACTTTGTGATTTCTGATCTAGACCCTGGGCTGATCAGAGGAAAGAATTCAGCTTACATATATGTGGGAGGAAATTCTCTGTGGCTAGGCACCCCGTGGCCATGACGCTGACATCCATCGCACCCTTGTAAGAGTTCAGTGCATCTAGCCCTCCACCACCTCGTGTGGCAGGTCTGTGATGGGCCCACTTTTTTACAAGTAAGCGGAGGGAGGCAGAGAGATGGAGCTGCTTCCAGTGAAGGGTGGAGTTGGCCCCTTTCACCACTTCCCACCAAGGCTTCTGGGAAGTGAGAGGAAAGGCTGCTGGCTTTCAACAGACAAACCGGGGTTCGATTCCCAGCACAGAGAGGTAAGTGGTGAAGGGCTGTCAAAAATCCAGTCTAGCTCTGGAAGCAGGTGGGTGATCAGTACTCCCATTTTATCACCTGGGATTCAGAGAAGGAAAGTGATCTGGCCCAGGCCACACAGCTTGGAAGGGAGAAATCAGGAAGAGAACGCACGTCTCCTGTCTGCTCTGATGCTCTTTCCTGTGCATTAGACAAGAGGGTGACTGTTATCCTGTGTGACCAGGGACGTGAAATCAGCCAGTCCCAAGGAGCCGGAAAACCAAGCCATGTGAGCCTTCTCCATAAACATGGAGCTCCGGTTCCACAAAGCTGCAGGTTCCCAGATTGTTCTTCCTGAGTCCAGAGACCTGCATGCTTTCTGGTGGCTGCCAGGATGGACGCAGACACCCCGGACCACACTAGCACAGCTGTCTGACAGTATTCCCAGCCCGGCTAGGGAAAGGAATTAACACAAACCTCAAGAGAGAGGCTGTTCTCATGAAATCCACAGCCTGGTTGGGCTGCCGAGAGTGGGAAGGGAAGTTCAGCCTAATTTCACGTCCCCTTATCTGCTGACTTGCTTGGCCCTGTCTCCAGCTCATTTCCAGCCCCATGAGACAGGGTCTGGCACAGGGCCAGACCTGAACAAAAGCTGACTTCCAAAGTCTCTACCTAGGCCCCATCACCGTGGCCTCTCGATGCTGCTTTGGGGGTCATGACAAGGCTGTTCACTAGAGGAATGCGGCTGCTGGGGGTTTCCTAAGAGCGATCTTCTAACACCTGGAGAAGGTCTTCTCTTGATGCAGCCAGTTTCTCTTGTTTCCAGCCCTGCCCCCACTTGAGTGTCAGGTAAGTTTTCTTGGCACATGGCAAGCCTGGGAGCTCATGCCGACCTCCACTGCAGCTCTCAGACCCTCAGCATCCTGGAAGCATGTCACAGCCGCTACGACGGGGCTTCCTTCAGAGCAAGACCACAGCGGGCGCACGCACAGTGAAACGTGAAGGTCCCTGGCACCAAAGACCGCCCTGCAAAGAGGCATCCATGCCAGCCACGTACACACCCACTCACAGGCGTTTCCCCCATCCGTGTGGACTTACATTTTTAAATAGATAAAATCTGAACCTTGACTTAGTCCCCAAAATCAAATCTATTAAAAAAACATACACTTGTAAGATTTTCTAGCTCCCTATCCCTTCTCTCATTCCCACTCCTATAGGTGATCAGTCTCCTTTATTATGTCTGGTTTAACCTTCCTGTATTTCTTTTCTGGGAAAATATCATATTTTACTTACACATACACACACACACACACAAATACACATACATACATATGCATGTGTCTATATGTATATATGAGAGATACATATATAATAAATATATATTACATGCAAAAAACAGCACATTCTGTTTCACCCTTAGTTTTTTCCCCTTTGTACCCTGGATATTGCCCCACATCCATCCCTGTCAAACTTTCTCATCCCTTTTCACTGCTGTATAGTGCTCCACTGGGTGGGTGTACCATTGTTAAGTCAACTAGATCTCCTAGGTCTAGGCACTTGGGTAATTTCCAATATTGTGAAATTACAGGTGATTCTATATGTATACTTTCTTATTGTTAGGGAAAATATTTTCTATGCAATACAAGCCTATATGTTTTGCCTGCAGATATTGCCTATTTAAGAGCACAGACTCTGGGCTGGGTGGCACTGGCTGAGGCTCCGAGACCATTCATGGTCTAACTTACGTTCCCCGATCTCGTGGTGCCTCAGTCTCCCTATTCATCAGATGCGGGTGATGAGCAGGGCTCTCTCCATGGGGTCACTGTGAGGTTTGAAAGAGCTTCTGTGTAAGAATCCTGAACACAGTGCCTGACACGTAGGACACACTCAGAAGACGCCTGCTGGGCGCCTGCACCAGAGAGTGTCAGGGGTCCACCCAGGCGGGTACATGTTTACAATAGTCTCCTCCTCCCCACAAAAAAGCCTTGAGTTCTAGCATCTGCCAATTTCCGTAGTGTAAATCCTCCCTCATGGCTGACTTCAAGTTAAATCAATGGTCGTCAGTCCACGTGGAGTTGCGAAGCGCCGGTCTGCACTTCTGACCCAGGCCAGCTGGCACCAGCACCCGCCCCGCGTGCCCTCCCGCTTCCTGGCCACTGCGTGCACACTGGCTGTTCAGCAGCTGACGCTGGTGGCTGAGATGATGCCTGGAGCCTCCCCTGCCGGGCCCCTTCCTTCCTGCTTCCACGTCCTCATCGCTCCAGCTGCCTTTCCTAAGAACTTCCCTGACAAGTCCCTTCCATGCACACATCCTCGCCCCAGTGCCTGCTTCCAGGGGACCCACCTGAGACTGCAGCTCAAGATACCTTTTTCCCTAAGCTGCACCGAAGTGTGAGGCCATTTCTTACAAAATGCTGTTCGACAAGCTCGCAGGTTCTTTTCCTGCTAACCCATTTGCAGCCCTTTCTGGGGTTTCATCCACGGCTGTGCCCCGGGGTGTCTGTCCCCGGGGGCTGACTCAGGAAGCACGGTCCTCCCGCTGACTCGGCACTGCCCTTTCCCGCCCACAGCCTTCCCCACCTCTTGCACTCCTGACACGACGGAGGCCAGCCCACCCCTGAGTCACCAGCTCAGTTTTCTGTCACATCCTGTACTTTCCCTGAGGATTTTTCTGTTCTCCTTCTGACCAGGGCCAACACCAACCAGCCCACAAGTGCCAGAGAACAGAAATGTGGCCGGGCAGACTACACCACGGCTCAGAAAATAAAGAGGTGAATGTGGGAAGTCAGGAGATCCGTGAGCTGTCTCTTGTTGGAACCGAATTCACCGTGTTGAAATGGACATGGTCTCTGAGTTTCCTTCCTGATTTCTCCCAAAACCACCACAGTGGGGGGACCAGATGGCCCTCCACACGGTAGGAATGTGAGAGGGACACCAGCCAGCAAGTGTGATCGTTCTGGAAATAGTTCAGAATATTCATGGGTTCTGTACTTCTTCTCCAAGTAAATATGGTGGAAAGGCATCAGAGAAGAGCCCACGGTTTAAGTAGGAATCAGACCTCAGGGAGAAAATAGAGCCGACGTGGATTGCCGCTGAGGAGTCTCCCAGTGACCCTAGCACAGATGTGTGTTAGGAGAGGACACCCTGGTGTCTGACGGTGGATCCCTCGTGAGTGAGATGAGAGAGGTTGCCAAAAATGACCACTTTCAAAATCCAGCAAAAACAGCTACATCAACAAAGGAATAACAAGATTCCAGGTTGCAAAACAAGTTGGAAAAACTCTTCTGAGCGCTATCCCGAGCGGCTACGCGACCGTCCATCCCCTGGCACAGATTCTCCACTTTGCTACTGAAAATGCTGGTCTCGGGGTTACTGCTCAAATTCCACATAGTTAATCTGTAGGCGTAGAAACGTGCTTTAGGGTGAAATGTCGTTGTTCTAGCTCCTTTACAGAGCTCACAAGAGTGTCCTTTAAATGTCTAAGACTCCACGGCATTTCCATGTCAGTCGTGCAATCAGCGCAGCTATCTGCCCGCGCCCGGCAGCACCGTCCTGTGGATGAAGTGCTTGCCCTCTTCCTTCCTGAGGGTCTGAATTGGTAGTCTGCAATGACGGGAAGCAGAGTACCGAGTCAGAATTCTCAACTCAAACAGATTGTCTCCTATTAGGGTCATTTTTAAATAAAGCAACACAAACAGAGAAAATAAGAAACAAGAAATTTTAAAATAGCATGCCTACCTACCAGAAGACACAATGAAGGACTAGCAATGTGGAGGTGAAGTCGAGCATCGCAGACGTCTAATAAAGAATGTCTGTGCCCAAACCACTCTGTCTTCAATCACCGGAGATGTTTACATGTAAATGGGTAGAAAAGGGATGCGTTCTCGGTTGTATTTTCTTCCAAATAATCTTCCAGATTTGTGGATACAGTGCCTTGATTAAGACAACAGGCTTTAGACTCAAAACCCTGAGTTTAAATCTTCAGTCTGCTACTTACAAAACGTGTAACACGGGCGAAGTTCTAACCCTTGGCTTCTCAGGCTCGGCTGCAGTACCTCACGGGACCGCTGGGGAGGCCATAAGGCCTAAGGCACAAGGCACGAGGTGTAGCAAAGTGCCCACCGTTACCACCAGCCTACGCAGCAAGTTCAATACTATGATTACTCTTGGTTTCTTAATTTGCCCCCCATTTGAAGTACATTAGTTATTTACAACATACTTTGTGTCTCCATAGCTTTGTGATACTGCAGGATTATTCCACAGGATGTGCGCGCACACACACACACACACACACACACACACACACACACACACACATGCACGCATGCATGCACGCACGCACACCTTTAGAAGGATCATTTTCTCCAAACCACATTTTAAGGGCCTGTGTGACTTGGGCAGGAATACTTGCTGCTACTTTCCCAGCAAATAAAGTTGTCTAAATCTGTTTACTCTCAAATTTATATAAAGAGCTTCATTAGCAACAGCCATGGATTAAATGTCCTCCACATGGCACACAGAGACGGTCTTGGGATGTTGGTTTACCCAATTTTGCAGAGTGATTTGTTTTTAATGAATTATGCACACCGATCATAGGCTCTGCTCAAAGCCTCATTTACTCTGGAAATTCCTGAAATGGCTATTCATTTTCCGAGTTCCATTTTTTTTTTTTCCTTTGAAAGTCCACAAACACCCTCTGAAAAAGAGAAGTATTAACATACATATTTTTGTAGATTAGGAAACACAGATGATTTGATAGAAAGCAGGCTCAGGGTGAAATATTCATGATAATGAATCAGCTCTCTGGCTTTTCTTTTTAATCCATGGAAACCCTGACAGCAAAGGAACTTTGATGAAGTAAATTCACAGTAGATTCAAGAGCGCTCAAGGACCAGGGCCTTAAACTTCTCTGGAATAACTCATGGTACTGATAACATGGTAGAAACCCAATAAAGATGTGCGAGTGAATTAATGAAATCACATTTCCAAACAAGTTCTTCAAGAAGTCAAGTGAAGAATTGACCCTTTTCTTAGGCATTGTGTCTGTGGAGCCTGCCGGTCTCGATGGTGCAGATCTGCTGTGTGACTCAGCAGCAGAAACATGGTTTTCTTTCTTGGTTGGATCAGACAACAGCAGGATTTCTGGATTATGTCTTCTGCACAAGCTGCAGCTAGAAAATACCCCTTTAAGTGTATAGACAGGGCAGATTCAATGCTAACCAGCATTCACAGAGATGAGAAAAACAACTAGCAGGCCAGGTCTATCCCTGCCCCGAAGAACCCAAGCACGGGTATTCAGAGCACCCAGAGGTGAGGCTTTGCATGGAAAATAAAAACAGTGTGGACTACTAGATCACTCTATTAGTGAACATCTTTGAACACCCACCATGGACAAGGTACAACAGGGCGCTGAGCAGAAATCAGCTGGATAAGAAAAGAAGCCTTCCCTGCCTTCCAGGGGCTTACAGTCTAGCTGAGAGATAAGACTAGGAGGTTGGAAATGAGATACAATGCAAAATGCAAATAAGAACACAATGTAAGTAAATGCAAGACAAAATAAGGGGGGCCCTGACCACCAGGCAATGTGGTGTCTGGCAGCCAGATCCGTTTTGGGCCTTGGCTGTACCACAAGCCAGATGAGCAACTTCAGTTAAGTTTCTTATTCTCTCTAAACTTCCATCTTCTCAGTTAGAAGCAAGCATATTGGTACTCTCCCCCTAAGATTGCTGTCAGCATCAAATGACTTATCACAGGAACAAGAGCATCAGAGCAGGTCTTGCCTCCAGTGTCCACAGATGGTGAGAACTGTCCCAGAACTCCTAGTGACCTAGGAGGACACCTCGCTGGAACCATGTCTGATTATCTAGATTAGTTGGCATCCTACAGGCATCTCATGGGAAGAGAGCTAGTAGGCAAATAAGTTTGGAAGAGACTAGATTAAACTAGTTGCTCTGCTATAGGACTTAGAGTGTCTGCAACCTGCTCCTATGCTTTCAACATCTTCAAGAGGTGGGAGGTGACTCACAAACTTATTTCAATCCCAAATCATTTTGTTTTCCAAGAAGTATTTCACAAGGCTGTTTACTACCGAACATAAACACAGTCAGTGAAAGACTGAGCCAGATTCCAGCCCAGGCCTGTCCAACTCCACCGCAGCATCTTTCCACTCATGCTTCCTCTTGGAGGTAGAATTGGTCTCTGTTAACTTCCTATTTTCCCAGTACTTCACATGTTACTCCAGGTGCTCCACTGAACAATGGATAACTGCGGAGAACAATCTGATGATGTAACATATAAGAAGGAAGAACTGGCACATAGTGGGTGCTGGGTACATGGCAGTTTCTGCCTTCATGGTTCACGCCAGATCCCTACCCCTTCAGGTCAGGGGACATAAGAGGCAGCTGCTGTCCCACGCTGACCCAGGGAGCCTGCAGGCCACGGCAGCCTGAGCTGCAGCAGTGCCTGGTGCCCTGCACTTACCTGCCAATGCAGTGCTAGTGGGGCTGCACTTACCTGCCTTCCAAATATTGCACAAAATATATCTGTGGTCCACACTAACCTGGAATCATGCAGGGGAGGGGATTCTGGGAAATGTGCTTTCTGCTTAGCCAAACTTACACAGGACAAGTCCCCCACTGACACTTTCAGAAATTCTTCTTTAGGAGCGTAGTCAGGACACCACCACCTTCTCCAAGGCGTGAATCAGGAAAGACTGTCCATGTGGGTGGCCACAAAGCTGGGTGAACAGTGGGAGGGCTAGCATCCAGCTCCCATTCCCACCCAGGAACCCTTGTGTGGGGGTACAATCTGTTCAGCTTACACAGTGGCCCTGAACTTCAGGGCCCAGAATTTAAGCTAATGGACCTAGGCCCACATGTCTCTTTTAAAGCGTATTTCTCTCAGTTACCCCACCATTCATGACACAAAGTGAAGATCTTTCAGTTCAGCAAAAGACTGGAAATCATGCCTGGATTAAATCTGAAATTGGAAAGGATATTTTAAAGTATATATTCCACCCAATCAAAAAAAAATGGATGAATGGATGGGAGGAAGGATGAATGGGTGGAAGGACTGAATGGGTGGATGATGGATGGATGGATGGATGGATGGATGGATGGATGGATGGATGGATGGGTGGATGGATGGATGGATGGATGGGTGGATGATGGAGGATGGATGGATGATGGATGGATGGGTGGATGATGGATGGATGGATGGATGGATGGAGGATGGATGGATGGATGGAGGATGGATAGATGATGGATGGATGGGTGGGTGGATGGATGGATGGATGGGTGGATGATGGATGGACGGATGGATGGAGGATGGATGGATGATGGATGGATGGGTGGATGATGGATGGACGGATGGATGGATGGATGGATGGAGGATGGATGGAGGATGGATGGATGGAGGATGGATGGATGATGGATGGATGGGTGGATGATGGATGGACGGATGGATGGATGGATGGATGGATGGATGGGTGGATGATGGATGGATGGATGGAGGATGGATGGATGATGGATGGATGGGTGGATGATGGATGGACGGATGGATGGATGGATGGATGGAGGATGGATGGATGATGGATGGATGGGTGGGCGGATGGATGGAAAGAGAGAATCTGTATGTTGCATGCATTTTTCTGAGGATAGTGTTTGTGGCTTTCATCGCATTCTCCCCTACTCTCCCTCAATTAAAAAATGGCCAAGAAAAGTAGGTAAACATTAGCAGAATATTGTGAATGGCTAGACCCATTTGAACCCATGTGCTGGTTGTGGCTAAAGTCCTGGGAAGTTGATGGTTGCCCGACCCCCATGGCTCTTCCTCTCAGTCTTCAGCCTCTCACTTTCCTGTCAGGGGTGGGCCTTCCCAACCCGTGGCTTGGAGATGGGGCACAAGACCCAGCCCAAGACGAAACCGGAGATGAGCCCGGGCTGGTGGGCGTCCTCCTCGAGCGATGCAGAGCACGTCCCCAAACCGAGGCTGCTCTTGTTCCACTGCGGCAGGCCTCTCCTACTACAGTCATCCAGAAAACGCTTGCAGATGTTCCTCGGCCCTACCTAAACCAGTAGACCGACAGCGTCAGGACATTGTTTAAGCCACAAGGCATCTTAATCACTGTAGGGGCACAGGGTTCTTGGGGGGCCTTCTCCCCACAAGAATACAAATGCACAAGCACCCAACCTTTGGGGGCTAGTTCAGGTTCCACTAGGTATTGGCCGGGATCCCTTGGGTAGATCATTGAAATTCTCTGCACACGACCTTGCTGTTTGTACAAAATGAAATAAGAAAGCCTCCCCCACATGGTGGTGCTGAGGTCAGGTGGAAAGTGTCTCTCTCTGGGTAACACGTCGGCTCTCTGTTACCTGGCTGCCATCACCTGTTCCAACTGCCCCCCAGCCTTGGATTAAACCACAGTCTCCCCCCCATTTGCCAATACTCCTGCCCGCCTCTCTGCTCCCCGCCCGACCTGCTGCCCTCAGGAGTGGTCTCCGTGCTGAGCCCTCCAGTGGCTTCCCACCCTTCCTAGGTGAGAAGTGAAGCAGGCACCCCTGCCTATGAGGCACAGGGGGGCTGCCCGCCCAGCCTTCACCCTCGCCCCTCCCTGCCTCCGCCCGTAAGAGTCTCCCCCTGGCCTCGACTCGCGCCTTGCTTGTCAGTGTGAGTGCAGCCTCCTCAGAGACGCCTCCCTGCCCTCAGTGACCCCCCTTTGGTAGGGCGCAGAGCTTCCCCTGATTTCCTCACAGGTGTCCAACCCCAGCTCATGCCTGGACACTGAGGAGCGGCTGTTCAGTGGTTGCCCAGGTCCTCTGCTGGACCGGAAGTACCCGAGGCAGGCTGGTGACAGCAGCATGCCGGCCCACGCCTGCACGGAGTGGGTACTCTCTAAGATCGTACTGAATGGGTAAGTGGAAAGATGGGGCGAGGGAGGCAGGAGGGGCGCATCTCTAAATAAGCCAGGAAACCCAGCACAGTTCTTGGTTCACAGAAGGTGCTCAGCCAGCTCCACGATTCCACAGTGTCCCTTCCTGAGGACGCCCAGGGGCTGAGAACAAAAACCAGGACTTGGACCACATCTTTGGCGGCAGACTTTACTTTTTTAACCTGTTTCTTAAGTACCCAGGACAGCAGCTAGGAGGCGCTGAGGAACTCCTGTGGATAGGATGAGCCCGTGGGCTCGGCGCCAAGCTCAGTCAGTCAAGCAGAGCGCACTCTGTGTCCGTGAGGTGGGGAGCCAGGCGTATTTATAAGAGCACCCAAAGGAGTCATACTCAGGGCAGCGTTTCTCAGCACATCCCAGTTCTGAGACCCATTCAGGGGGTCTGAGAGTTCAAGACTATATTCATGATCCTGCTAAGCCAGAATCTGCCTTTTCCGCAGTATTGATCTCGGCACTGGGACTCCAAAGCAGGAGGGGCTAAAGCTGCTGGTGCAAGACGGACCGAGGCAATGGCACCCACTGAACCACAGCCAGGGTGCTCTTCCCCACCAGGACCTCACAGGCCAGTTTCATTTAAGAATGTCCTTAACGAAGAGTAAAACATGATTAAGTTGATTAAACCTCAACTCTCAGTTACATATCTTTTTAATATTCTATTTGATGAAATGTCATGTACAAAAAGCCCTTCTGCTAAAGTGGTTGACTCATAGAAAAGCACAAGGTCAGTTGTCTGGGTTGTGGGCAAAACAAGGCTTTTTTTTTTTTTTTTTCCTCATAGAACACTGTTTTTTCTTGAAAGAACAAGTGACATACCCTACTTTTTCAGACTTGGACATTTGGGAAACATCTTTGTGAACAAAGTGAACCTGCTGTAACGTCAAGGAAAACAACTGGCAATTTGTTGCCAATAATAAATTTTGAACTTTCAAGTACAAATTCGAATATTGGAAAATCTGTATCCATCCCTGCCAACCTGACAGCTTCCCGATTCTTAGAGACTCTTCTTATGGGAACGATGGTGATTTTTTAAAATACTGAATAGTCAAATGTGTGAACATTCGGAATACGTGAGCCAATATTTTCCAAATGACAGCGTGTGATGTTACAAAACTATCCACGGGTAAAAGATCCCCTCCGAGTGCCAGAGAGACCAGTGGATTTTAACGTAGAATGAAAAGTTCGTCCATATGATTGCAACTAACCTTTAGGAAACTGCTATTTGTTGAATTTTGGTGTAGTACCAAAGAAGAAAAGCCACGATCACCCGGAAAAGCCCACCAGCGCCCCCCTCCCTTCTCCAGCCGCGTATCTGTATGGGGCTGGAGTCCTTCAGATGCTTCAGTTAAAACACTGAAACAGTCAAAGTCAGAGGCAGATATAAAAATTGATCTGTCTTTGATGACACTGGACGCAAAAGAGATTGGCAAACGTGGAAAATAGCACTGCTCTTGTAAGTGGTTTTGCTTTGTTTTGTGTTAGAATGTGTTATTTTTCTTTAAAAAATGAATTAGGTTATGGATTTATTGTTCTAAAATGAATCAATAAATATTATAAATGTCTCTCATCTTTAAATTCTAATACAGTGAATGCTCATAGATAAAGCCCACACAGACCAAAGTTACTGTCTTCCAACATTTTAAGGCTGTAAAGAGGATCTGAGACCAAAAAGTTGGAGAACCTCTGCCCAAACTAAGTCGATTCTGAAAATTTCCCCCAAACTAAACTCCCTCTGGGAATGGCTTCCAAGAGAGAGAAGTTCAGATGTGTGATCACGCAGCCTTGAGTCCCTAGGCAAGAGGCTTTCTAAGTGACTGTTCTTGCTGCATATGGAACTCAGTTTCCTGAGTGTTTCAAGCCTTACTGAAACTATTTGCAGAGATGTTTTTAGACCTATAAGAAGGAACAAAGTAAAATGGGCCCATTATTCAGATGGAGAAAAACAGGGGTAAGAAGTTGAGACTGTGCCAAACAGCAGACCCACCTTGTTACCGAGGGGGGGAACAGCCCAGCTCCCCAAGTTTCCCGGGGAGCCCCTCTAGCCAGAGAAGCACAGCAAGACCCAGTTTTTCTCATGACACACACGCGGTTTGGCCTGTGGTCCTGGCTGCGGCCATCATGGGAACAGCTCGTAGTATTCTGGCCCCTGTTCATTTCCGTCACCACCGAAGGCAGGAATTATCCAAGTGGGTGGAAAAGAAAATGAGAGCAATTTAAGAGACACGCCATTTGAGGTAAACAAGAGCCCGGCCACCGTCCTATTTGTCTCTCTCCGAATTTGTTTCCAAACCCGCGATGCTGGCCCATCCGCGGAGGATGGATCCCAAGGCTCGAAACAAAAGGATGATTTAAAGTGACAGTCGGGCTCCCTTCCCTGCAGCCTCCCTGAAGCGACCCTGTTACAGCCCGACCTCAGCTTCCCACACACGGCACTGAGAAATGATTCCCAACCCCAGAGCACAAGGGGCTTTTTATCTTAGCTGTCAGCCTGGAATACACGCAGAACTCCAAGCAATTACAGAAACATTTGGGTCTCCTGAACTTTTCTCTGCGGGTTTCTCTCCCAAATAAAATGAAATGAAGCTTAGTTCTTTGGGGATTAATATAAACAAAGATCATAAAGGCATCTAGTGAGCAGGGGTGGGAGCAGAGATCGCAGGCATGAATGAGCAACCCTACCAGCGGTCGACACAGCAGCATCAGGCACCGCGGGGCCCACGGGCTTTGGAGGAGGGCCTTGCCATGAATACGATTAATTCTTTTAATTAGAGCCCAGAAAAATGTTGTTTCAGCTCCCCCCACCACCCTCTGTCAATCTACATCTCGAAGGTCCTGAATAGTATCAAATGCAAATTTTTCTTTTTTTTTTAAAAGGAGGTGGTCAGAAGGTCTAGAGGGAAGAAGAGATTTTTGAAGTATGCACTAAGTCAACAGACCCTCGAGCAGTGGGACAGTAAAATTTCACAGCCAGGCTTTGATCTGGATTTCAGAAAAATGAAGCCATAAATGTAGAATGTTTTATGAACCCAAAAATAAGAAACTCTTTGTCTTTTATCTAAAATGTCTACTGAGAAAAATCAGAGGATTAGCTAAATGTCGAGCTCATTATAGTTTATTTGTGGCAGGGTAAAAAAGAGAGCACAAAAATATTTACCGAGGTTTATTTTAACTCTAAATAAACTAAATGTCATTTAAAATACACACATATATATATATATTTTTAATGGACTTCAATGGACAAATCCATCAAACCATTTCAGTAGGAATGAATGCATTTTCTTGCTGAAATTGAAATTGCCCCTCTGAGGCCACCCTGACCTCTGTGGAAGTTGCCTTCTGTTGTCTGTTCTGCAGGTGAAGCCCTCCCTCTCCCCTCCCTACCTGCTGGGGACACGTATTGGGTGGCTGGGGTTGCGTTTGTTTGCACACCGAGAGGCCTAGACAAATGGACTCGAGGGTCCCTTCTGCCTGGTGTTTCTGTGCTCGTGAATGTCTTCTTTTTAAAGAGGGAGTAGGGGAGAGAGAAATTTCTAAACGAAGAGCCTAGAAAACACCACTCCCTTTAAAGAAGGGGGCAACCCACCCGCAACCAAGTCGGGGCGGGGGAGCTACCGGCCTGCGCACCGCCTGCCCCTGGGCCAGGAGGCCGGTCTCGAGGAGGTCCATGCTGGACTGGGGCTCAGCCGCACAGTCTGGGGAAGCGTCTTCACCTGCATACCTGTGGAAGAAGGGCTTGCCCAGGCTACCCCCTCAAGGCGATGCTGCGGCCACCAGGTGTGATCATGCAATGTGCTCTATCTAATGATGGGGGAAGCCCCGGGGCAGGTGCCCCTCAGCCAGAGACACTGTGGCATTCCTCAAGCCCTGTCCAAGATGTCCTAGAGCTGCTGGCATGTGAGCCAGCTCTCCTCAGAAAGCAAAGCCGCTCTTGGGTGAGTGTGCACTGGGTCCCTAGGCTGAGCGCCCCATGAGCAGACTTCACGCCACACAGTCTGCTTTCCCACCGCAAAGAGTGCATTCCTGAAGAATGGCTCAGCTCCAAGATGCTGCCCGTAGCGCTGACCCTGTTACTCACAGCCACCCTGTGAGGCAGACAGGACCATCAGGAGAATCTTGTTTACAAATGCGGGAACAGGCTGGGAGAGACGTGATGACTGTCCCCACTCTGGCCATGCCGTGGAGCCCCAAATGCAATCATTTGTGGCAAATGAGCCATGAACTCACTTCAAAATCCTCAGTGTTATAATTATCTTATTTCCCTAAAATGTTGTGGACCCCTCCTTTGGAAAAGGTAAAGCACCCACTTTCTAAAAAGTCTTGCACATTTTATGTCTGACTGTTCTGCTATTTTGGCAAATAATGGGAGGTTTTTGTTGTCGTTGTTTCATGTCTTAACCTAATATCCTTTCAATGTCATATGATAATGGCAGAAGCTGGGAGGGGTTAAATATTTAATTTAAATATTAAAATAAAAAAGAACTATCAAGGAGAAACTTTTGCAGTCACCGGATCCTTTACACGATAGTGACTGTTTATATTCCTGACTCTTGTGTTAACTGGGATAATGTCTGCTATTTCGTAGGTTACTTCCCAAAACTTCAAAGAGCTGATGATCTAGGAATAATGATAAATGGTGTGCACTCAGGCTAGATGACGTTGCGGTCTGAAAACCAGCCAGGTACCACGTCAACACCTCCGTACATCGCCCCCATCACCCTCTCTGAACCCAGCACCTGTTTGGGTGCTAGTTGCACAGTTGAGGCACAAACAACACCAGCCACCTGCTTCTCTTTGCTGGAGTTCAATCTTCCCTGGACAGATGCCACTGTGTCCCTTTTATAGGTGAGCAGCCCAAGGGTAGAGGAGCTTACAGAACTTCCCAGTGTTTAAGCCTGAAGGGCGGTCTTTCTTTCCATGCCACCTTTTGTCGATGCAGTTAGCAAGGAGGTGGGGGGGCAGTGGGCACAGGCCCAGGAGGGTGAAAACACTGCTAGGAAATGAAAGGTAAAGAACAGGCAGTCTGAACAAATTGCCCAGAGGTGGGGGGTCGCTATTCCCAGGTACCTCCTCCTTGGCACCCTTGAGTCAAGTGTGTGCGATGTGCTAACCTGGACCCCGAGCACTCTGGGATGCTCTGGTGGGTTTACAGCCAACCACTCTCCCAGGATGACCTCGCCTCCACTGAGTCCGCCCGACTAAAGTCTCCTGGCCTCCATCCCCCCACTGGTCCCCCAAGCCCTCCGCACGTCCCCCGGAAGGCCCGCACCCCTGCTGGCCCCGTGCTGTGCTATTTTGCATTTCTCCATGTAGGTGGCTTCCTTCCACCTCTTTTCTCAAAGGGCTTTGCCCATGGGTCCCTCGGCAAAGACTGGACCATCTCCGGGTGTTCTGGTCCTGCGGGACCTGGAGGTCAGAACCCACTGGTGGGTCACAGAGTCAGTGTCATTGGAGAGGTCCACTTTTTTTTTTCTCAAAAGACAGGATAGCAAGGAAAGAAAGGAAAAGAATTAAAAGATGGAACACAGTTCACATGGGAAGAAGAAGCATTGTCTCTGCAGCCTGTGTGTGCGTGTGCGTGTGTGCCTGAGTGTGCATCCTGGGCGCATTGGTCAGGGAATATGCCATGCTGCTGCAATAAAGAGACCCAAAATACAGCGCACCAGCAGATGCTTTTTTATTTCCCTCTCCTGAACTAGTCCAGACGTGGGCAGGTGGGCCGGGGTTAGTGGTCGGCTCTGCTTTGGGGGTAACCTAGCACCCAGAGTCTCCCCTCCCCTGGGTGTTACTGTCGTCAGCCTGATCTTGGCCGGCTCACACCCTCAGGGCTGCACACAGCCCAAAGGCGAGGGATGAGGAGGAAGTGGGAGGCGAGCGCTCTCCTTTCCTAAAGGTATGACCAGGCTGAGCTGCACACGTCCTCATACCCTCCTGGCCAGAATGTAACCTCTGGGCCACAGCTCCTTGTAAGGAGAGACTGATGGGAAATGTAGTCTTTCAGCTGACCAGCCAGGCACCCCCGCAAAACTTGGGAGTTGCCATTACTACAAGCAAGAAGGGGAGAATGCGGGAACAGGCTGGGAGACTGGGGCTCAGCCGCACAGTCTGGGGAAGCGTCTTCACCTGCATACCTGTGGAAGAAGGGCTTGCCCAGGCTACCCCCTCAAGGCGATGCTGCGGCCACCAGGTGTGATCATGCAATGTGCTCTATCTAATGATGGGGGAAGCCCCGGGGCAGGTGCCCCTCAGCCAGAGCCAGTTACAGCCCTGCACCAAGGCCAGTTAGCATTCTCCACCACACTGGATCACCAAGGAAAATGACTTCTTATTTGGGTGTGTTTGAAATGTTTGAAAGCCACTGCCTTGTGACACGCTCTCTTGTCCCTTATGAAAACCCCAGTGTCCTCTGGTCTAGTAAAAAGAGCATGATCTGAACCTCAGGGAAGTGAGAGTGTAGTCCTCGCCAGCACTGACCATGTCTGCTTATGGAAGACACATGGCTGCTCAGTATTTTCAGCCCCAAGACAGGGGCACATGGTACCCGGCTTCCTATTTCACTGGCTCCTCCATGTCTGAGACCAGGAATGTGAATTATTTCAGAAAAGGGAAGATGCTCTCTGAAAGAAAGACACGATATATTCTTTTCAAATTCCCACTCAGCTGCTCATCAACCCCGTACAGCTAGCATGTTCCTTCCCCTCTGGCTCTCAGCTTTCATTTTTCACACAGGGTAGCACTGGATTTGGGGCTTTCAGGTCTGACAGTGTCGAATATCCTTTTCTTGTCCATAGCCTGAGTTTTCTTTATGAGGGCCAGAGCCATTTCACTGAAGGTTTAAACAAACGAGCTGGAATATTACCCGCATGCTGTTTGTGCCGTGGACACGCTGCAGACCAGAGTGAGGAACGTGCCCTGAGTGACATCCTCATGCTTCATTGTCATCACGGCAGGAGGATTTGTGGCAGAGCTTGATGATGTAAGACCCACCAAGGGAAAAAACTGGGATATTTGAAAAAACCAAAAAAAGTTGCCCACAGGTGACTGTTGGAGGATCTCATTTCCGAACCGCTGGTGGTGTTTGAGAAGATAAGAGATCGGAGGGGGCTGATTTTTTAAACAGAACCAGCATGTGTTCAGAACGCCTCCTTGCCATCCCCTCTCTACCATCTCCAAGAGCACCTACCCAAGCCAGCCCAAGGTCAGGTAAGCAGGCAGCCGTCGACCAACCTCTACGACAAAAGGCAATGACTGGTTTCTATGCCGTATCATTATACCTTGAAATTGAGCTCTTGACATGCTGCGCCTGAAATGTACAACTTTCAGCTAATTAGAAGGCTAAAAAGTGCAACTTAATGAATTCAAGACTTGTTTATGCTAACTGCCAAGGCGTTTGGCAATGAAAAAGTGTGATTTGGTGAACATCTGATTACAGGCCGGGTGGAATTCCATATGCAGAGAGGCTGGGTTGGATCGGATTTTTATTGAACTATTGTCTAGAATGTGAACTAATTTCCGACCACCTCATAAGGACTTCTAAGCAGGGTTGACAAAGGATTTATCATAATTACTGCTCTGGCCAGGACTGCGATTATAAGTGATACGTGTGTAAATTGTGTTTATAAAGTTTCCCAGTCACAATTAAAACATGCTGCAATTTTTCTCCCTTTTCCCTTTTTTTCCTCCTAGTGATGACTTGACTTAAAAAAATTCCCTTTTTTCTCCCTCAAATTAATACCTGCCAGAGATTTCCTTTGGACAGAACAGACTCCCAGCACAGACCCGCACACGTTTTCAAGGAGCTTTTGATCTGCCATTTTTTTCAAACCCGCCCCCTGAGAAAGTAGTTTAACTATCAATACTTTACATAACCCCTCTTTTCAAAGCCACAAACTGAAAGTAATTTGCAAATGCCATTCAATGCTCTTTTTCTTGCTTAGTGCCAAGCAATTTTAAAATCAGAGTATGTTGAGGACATGTCTAAAAAAAGGAACAAAATGTAGGGTGAGCAGAAACATGGGAAGAAAAAAAGGAGAATGTGTTAAGAGCGGAGATGGAAATACCATCCAAAAATGTGCACCCTGCTTGCTGAGCGTGAAGTTCTAGCTGTGTCTACTAAGGCATACTCAGTTTTGATGTCATGAATCTTGCATGTGTAGGGGTTTTTTTTCCTTTCTTTCCTTCCTTTCTTTTCCTGTTGTCTGTTTGTACTCTCAGGGTCTGCAAGTGTGTATTTAAAAATCCCCAACTAGTGACCACTTGGTGGCTTACCTATTTCTCCCCCATAAAGCTGTTTGTTGTGGATTTACTGGTAGAACCATATAGAATCATAGCTTTTTTTTTGAAAGACAATAAATAACTTACAAAGGCATAAAGTGTACGAGAAAAGCAAGACCCAGGAACCATAAGTGTCCTCAGGGTGGGCAGCACTAGTGACCCTCAACCTGGAACACCCGAGGGCCGCATTGGGTGTCCACAGCTGCTACCCTCGGCTTCCTGGCCACATCTGATTGGTCCATGGCCAGCACTCAAACCAAGAACAGCCAACCCATTGGTTCCCAGTAGCCAATGATGTGGTTTGACACAGGCAGAGGGCTGGGCCAATCGGACGGCCTTTCTCAAGAAGGTGGACTCGGATCACCCCTGCAGAAAGCCGGGGCAGAGGGTGCTGCCGGGGAAGGCGTGGGGAGGAGGCGGCCCCAGGATCTGCCGTCTCCCAGGAGGGACTCTGTTCCCTTAGTGTGGAATTGTATGGGGTAAGTTCTCTTGTTAGAAACCCCGGGGTTTGGGAAAGCCGAAGCCATAAGGAAGCAGAAACCATGAGGCGCATAAAAGACACCCCGGGAGGAGGAGGCCGGCGGAAACACAGGTCACCCCAGGTCCTGAGCCCACCCGGAGACTAGAGGGGCCCCGAAGTGGCCAGCCCCTGCAGGGGGCTCTGGCCTCCCATCCAGCCGCTTCCAGCCCCGCCCCTGCCCCAGGTCACGTGTGGCCCCCGGGGGCACCCGCTCCCTGCAGTGTTCCCAGCCAGCCCAGCATGGACCGACTGGCCCTACTCACGGACCAACTGTGGGCGCAAACACCTGTGGGCCCCCCTTCCCCACACCATGCTTGCCCTTCTCCCCACCAGTCTCCTGACTCCAAGGACCACTGGGAAGTGGATGGAGGGATCCTGCCACCTGGGAGAGCGTGACACGATGCAGAGACGCAAAGAGATTGGAGTTATGTAAGTACAGTTTTACCCTGAAACATCTAGAAAAATGGCTAAGGTCATCCTGACAATTCTGAAGCCCTTTATCTAAGAGGCATCTCCGGGGACCGCAGCCACATTCCTCACCCACCTGTGTGGCTCGCCCTGCCATCTGCCTTCCCGGGTGACCTTGTAGAGGGTGGGCGCCGCATCTCACCTAGCAAATATCCTGAAATGCACCTAAGATGGCCCCAGCGGGGTCTGGCTTCCAGTGCAGAGTAATGCGCATAAACCACCGGGCTCCGTTTACACTGATTACAGTGAGACGGTCAGAGGCCCTGCCTCACACTGGGAGGCTTTCCTAGCCATGCTTCGAAATCTCTGCTCTGTAGATCACGAACTACCGATGTGCCTGTTTGGCGGTTATTTCTATGTATGTCAGTCCCCTTTTTCCACCGCCCACACCTGACTAGAAGCTCCTTGAAGGCACAGATCATGTCTCTTTAGTTCAGCATCAAAAACTGAGTGCCTAGCCCTGAGCCTGATACACATCAAGAGCTCAGTAAATGAATGAATGGATGAATAAGAAATGAATACTAGTCAGCATTTTGCAGAGTACGGTCTTCTCTATTTTAGTTTTGATGGATGCAAATAGATGTCGGGTGGGCTAAAAGGGGAATCCATAGTCAAGTCAATTTGAAAGACATCTTTATTGTTTTTAGACATATATCTCAGTCCTTCCTCCCCATCCCTCCCTTTATTGAAATATAATGGACACATAACATTGTGTAAGTTTAAGGCATACAGTGTGTTGATTTGATACAGTTATATATTGCAAAATGATCTCCACCGAAGCTAACTAATAACACCTCCTTCCCACCACATGCCTTTTTTTTCTTCTGGTGAGAACATTTAAGATTTACTCTCTCAGCAACTTTCAGGTATATGACACACAGTATTGTTAGCTAAAGTCATCATGCTGTATATTCCATCCAGAACTTATTTCGCTTATATTCGTGCTCTTGAAATGCCTTCTTTACCGTAGGGCATCTCTGAGCCCTGCACATGCTAAGAATCTCCAGAAGGGAGGGTGGCATTCAGCATTTTTGCAAACTTAACTTGGCTTTGGAACCTTGTTTTTCTGGAGCGCCTCTCAGAGGGGTATTCCATAGGGCATGCCTTGGAGAATGCGTTAAATCTGGAGGTGTCCTGAAAACTACGCAGGGCTGGGTGCTGAGGAAGGCAGCTGCCTTCCCTGGGGGCCGGTCCCAGCTGTTCTTGCCCTTGATCGGTGCTGAGTACCAAATGCGTGCTGCTAGCTCCTGGGTCTTGGATGAACAAGACACAAGGATTGGCCTGAAAATTCCAAGACACTGAATTTTAAAGAGAAAAGGGGGGCTTTAGAGGACATGAGCTTGTCCCTTGCAGTGTATATTAGAAAGCGCTGTGCTGGTGAGCACTCCCATGAGAGGGAGAGCTGGGGCCAGATTACCTGGGTTCGGATCCCAGCTCCACCACTTCCTGCCTGAGTGCCTGGGCACAGTCGCTTAGCATCTCTGAGCTTCGTTTCCCTTATCTGTGAAACAGAGATAACCCGGAGCGTCAATCACATGGGCTGCTGAGGCCTTAAATGGGAAATCCACAGAGACACTTACAGTGCCTGGTACTTAATAAACACTCTGAATATTAGCTGTTAGAGTCGCTGTTCTTGATTACATTTTGCTGGAACTAAAAACACAGCTGAGGCTGAGGGTCCTGGTGGTTCATATACAAATTTCTAAGCTGAGGCACCAGGGTTCAAGTCTTGTCTTTGCAGCTAAGGTGCCGTGTAGCCTTCGGCAGGTTCTCCAGCCTCTGTGAGCATCAGTTTTCTTAGGCCTCAAGCAGGAGCAGGGGCAGCTGGCATTCTGAGGGGTAGTGTTTGTAAGCAGTGCCTGGCACAAGGTGACGCCCGAGAAGCATGGCTGGGGTTATGTCTCCTGCTCTTTGGAACATACCAGAAGACTGATCAGATTATCTCTGAAGGCTCTGCTCTTCCATAAATGGTATTCTTGGGAAATTCGTGAGGCTAGGAGCCACACCTCTGGCTTTTCTGGCCCCTGGCACCCAGCCCCACACCAGCCCGAGGCAGGTACTCAGGGAAGCCTCCATGAGAACATGCATTCACCAAGGGTCTAGTTGTCAGGTTGGCTCCAGGCCCCTGGCCGTGTGTAGCAGCAGATCGACCTGCCATCTGCCACACGTGCATGGAGCCTGGCATCAAGGACTGCGGCCCTGGAAGAGTGGGGTGCTCAGCCCTGAGGTGCTGGGTGGGTGAGCCAGACTGAGCTCAGTGGCCAGTGCCACAGACAGAGCCTCTCGGGCCATGTGCACTGAGTCCCTGTCACCGGAACTTGGAGTGAGAAGTGACGAGCCTGACCTTGCCTCCCCAGCGTCGTGCTATCCAGGCAAAGTCAGAGGGACAGGAGGACAGAGTGGCCCTCTGGGACCTCAGCCGGGAGCACCCCCACCAGCCTGCTGGCACTGTACCCTGCTTCTGCCAGAAGACCAGGGGAGTGGCCGTCTCTGACATGCCAGGCTCCGATCGTTCTAACTGGGTGGCGTCCTCAACAGTTAGATAACCAGGAAGGATCTGTTGTACCTCGTGCAGCTTCTTTCCAGTGTGACCTGGGGGGAGTGCGGAGCACAGGTATGGCGGGGGCTGATGACAGAGGCTTGACCCCACAGGCTGCCCGGGAGCCCTCAGCCCACACGCAGGGGCACTGGGCAGGGGCCAGGGGTAGTGGTGCGGCCCCTGCCTCAAGGCCCCTCCAAGGACCATCAGGGCACACCCTGCCCCGTCTGCCACGAGGGCCCCTGGGCAGGGCCTGGGCCGCCGGCTCCTGAAGGAATCCTCCAATGCCTTTCTCGCTCTTGTCTCACCCCCGGAAGGCCAGGTGGTCCACACCTGCACAAGCCCACATCTCAGGCTCTGCCTGGGAGGCGCAGACTGAGACAGGGCCAAGCCCACAGTGGGTGGGTGCAGGGCTCGCGTCAGGAGGTGGGAGGGGCAGCATCCTCTCTGTTCTCAGCAGCATGTGGCCTCAGGCAGTGATGGGGCTTCACCATGTTCTCCTCTGTACCATGATCATGGTAATGAACCCTGGCCTAGCGTCCGCCTCGGAACTGAGTCTGAATGCAGGAAGGGCTTAGCGCAGGTGTGTCCTGGGACCAGGCAGCACCCTGGGGCGGCTGCATCAGCGCGCACTTGGCTCGGCTTCTCCGCCAGGTGCGGCTGCAGGGGCAGGTCTGTAAAACAGGGTGGTCGGTGACCAAAGCCGGCAGAGCGCTGGCCGAGGACCCGCTCGAGGAGGAGCCCGGTGAGCAGCAGCTGCTGCTGCAGGAATGCTCACTGATGGTGATACTGGTCACTGCACCTCGGCGGCCGCCGTCCACCAGGGCCTGTGACGCTGGCTGAGTGCAGGAAGGCGGAGCTGGCCGCCGGAGCCAAGAGGAGCGGCGGCAGGGGTTAGGGTGGGTATAGATCCAACCACAGAATGTCCCCGTGCAGGGTTGTCCTCATCGGGACAGAGGAAGGGTGCACCATGGAGGCCAGGGAAGGGGCGATGGTGTAAAACTCGCCAAGACAACCAGTGTGCTGGAAATCAGAATACGACCTTCAGCGTAACCACCTGCCCTTCCCTCAGCGGCTCTGCCTCGGGGGCCCTCACCTGGCTCAGACTCGGTGGCTACTGCAGCACCCCTGAGAGCAGCCCCATGGGAGAAGATGCCAAGCTGAGCACTGTACCCCGGTGGGCGCTGGGAATCCCAGCCAGATGCCAGCTGGGTGCAGGCAAGGGCATTGCCGATGATGTGCCATCAGGTTCAGAGATGGATTCGCTGGGCCAAGGCGGTGCCCTAGCAGAGCCGGGGCTGGAATCCCATCTGTCCGACTGTTACCTTATACCTATTGCATCACCTTTACTTTTTTCCTAAATAAATCTCATGGAACTTCCAAAGTCAGGCCCTCCCACCCGACACATCTGTTTTCAGGGAGGCAAAGGGGCCTGGCCCTGACTCCTGTGACTGCCAGGTAGGGGACACTGCCACTGTTCTCGATTCTTCAACGTCTGCGATTTGAAGAGAACTCTTAGTCATCTTTCAAAACCCAACTCAAATAGCTCCTCTTCTATACAGCCACCCATGACTCTTTCAGATACTTTCTGGTTCCTGTAACTCATCACACTTTCTTCAGCTAAGCACGTCCACAGCTTAGAAGATATCAGCCTCTCCCGTGATTCTCATCACACAGGAGCACCTCCACTGACCTGGTGCCGGAACTGCAGGGGTAAAAATAGGCACCATCAGGTCCCGCCCTTGTGGAGCCGGCCACCCGAGGACGGAGGGGAGACACACACCCCTGCCACGCATCCGAGAGCCCGCAGTTCTCTCCCTCCTCTGCGAACAGCTCTCAGTCATTCTTCAGGCACAACTGAGGGACCACCTCTCAGTGGCCTCCCCCGACCCCCGGGAAGAGGCATCCCTTCCCCGTGCTCCCCAGCTGGTGGCTGCCTCTGATGACAAGCTCCTTCGGGACCGGGGCTGTGAATCGGTGAGGAACTCCAGGAGGCAGATGGGAGAAAGCAGACTGCGCCGGCTGAAGGGAGAAGGGAGGAAGTCACCGAAAGGCTCGGTGGGGTCTCCCAGAATCCCGGCAGGAAGGCCCGGAGCCCAGAGCAACTGGAACGGGATCTGGGACTGGCCCTCCGTGACGCCATTCCCTACTCCTCTCTTCCGTACCATGCAGCCACTTACCAGAGAGACAAGAAAGTACTTCAAACCACCTAAAATCTCCCCAATGACCCCACTGCCCCCAGATCACCCTGCAGGGGTCACACAAGTATCCAAAACGGACCCCTAGCCTGTGCAGAAGGCTTGGTGAGCAAAGGCCCTGCTCTGCCCATAACTCAACCCCCCATTCTTCCACTGCCACTTTCTCCCCCTCTTTGCAGAGCCTGGACGTCGACTTCCTTGGATGGGGTTCAAACATCTATACGTTTTTATCAGCTTTTTAAAAACGGAAGTTAAAATCTAGTGGGATTGCTGAGTAGAGATCGAATGGTTCCAGGGGAGGAAGTAATATGGATAAAAAGAACATGTTCTGTTTCAAAGGCTTCTAATAGAATGTTGGAGAAAGCCTGCCTAGAAAGCACTTGTCCCCCGAGTGCCGGATTTCACCGTGGATATCTGGTCGGAAAAAGAAGTGAAAATGTCAAATAGAAAAAGAAATTAGGGTGACTGAGGACTTACTTTCATGGTGGGAGGAAATATTTAACTAAGTGCATTATTCATATTTCATTGACTCAAATGCCAAGAGCTTTAGCTCATAGTGTGGAGCTGGCAATAATGTCCAGGCCTGGCAAAGCTAAGCAGTCAAACTTTTTTTCCTCTTTTGTAATTTTGGTTAAAAAGTTCTGGTCCTTGGGGGTCCTTTGGCTGAGAGCAAGTATTCTGTGTTCTCTAGGGAAACTCTGCCTTTTTGCTTGACAGGAAAATGGGAATGGTAACCGAATAGAGCTTGTGTTTCTCTGGTTACCGGGACTTAGTGAGCCTTTAATCTCCATTGAATTACCCAAGCCCCTGGGATTGGGTGGGAGGTCTTTGAGTCAGTGAAAAGTTCACTGGGGTTTTGACATGGGCCTGCTATTTCTTGCGTCTCCATCGGGGACTCAGTGAGCCAGCCGTTCTGGAAGTCAGACAGAAAATGCCTCACTTTTTCTTTCTGACGGTGACATACAACAGTGGTTTCTACTTCTTATTTGATGTGTTTCAAAATGTCGTAGTTACTGCAAACTAGTTCCCTAATTGTTCCGGAATGCGGACCAATTCCTGTGCCCTGAATCGGTTCATGTGTCTCAAATTTGGAAATTGTTTCATGCATTTGAGACCAGCCTTGTTAGGGCTGCAATTTGGGATTGTGTTTAACAAACAGACCAAAAACAAAAAAAAAAGAGTAGAGGAAGATTATAAACTCTGACCCAGTTACAAACAGTTAAAAAAATCCTATAAACATTTCGATAATGATCATGATAATGATAAAAATAGAAGCTAACATTTATTGAGACACTTACAACCTGGCAGGCACCATACTGAGTATCTTACAGACAAAACGCATTGGATTTTCCTAATTTTCTATATGAAAAGCACAAATACTTACAAATAAGTTTACAGAGGTGCACAGAAGTGAGGTGGCTTGTTCAAAGTGACACAGGCGACCGGAGATGGACTGGACTAAGTTCTCTTTGGTTGCAATTCACTGTGACCTGGTCACTCAGGTGTGGAGTTTATGGGTAGCCAGAGGAGCTCTTTCGTGCAATGTTGATGCTGTAGCTTTGACGAAGGGCCGACCATACCAGACGCTTCCAGCTGAGTAACAAGTGCGAACCAGCACCCCATGTCTTCTTCCTGTCTGTCCATCCCAGAGACCCATTTGCTGGCCTCATTCAAGTGTCTGACACATTACTTCTGTTCACATCCCACTGACCAGGAGTTTGTCCCATGCCCAGGAGGCTGGGACATGCGGTCCTGAGCCGGGCAGCCACATACCCAACTAGATGCCGTGGTTCTGTTACTAAAAGAAAAGCGAAGTCCTGATGACAACCAGCCATGTGTGCCACAGGCTTACTCACCGTTGTGTCACCTGTGTCCATCCCAGTCTCCAGGACATGAGTCTTCAATAAATAAACCCACCTGGCACAGGTGGCCAACCGCTGATAAGAACTCCAACATTATTCCAAGCTTCCGGAACATGAATGTAATGTAACATTGAATGTGGACATTCTCCTCTCAGCACAAGTGAGGCAAATGTCAGGATCGCTGTTTGCCATTGAGGGAATGATGTCCCTGCTCCTCCGCCTCCTTATCGGCAGGGCCCCGGTGTTACCTAGCCAAGCAACACAGCCACCACAGCTCCTTGCAGAAGAATCCCCACTAATGCATGTGGATGCGGCCCCTCCAGGAAGCGGAACTTAGTCCTGCCCTTTGTGTGTGAGCTGAATTTAGGGCTCTGCTTGCAAATATCAGAAGAGCCAAAGAGCAGGAATGGGTGGAGCCATTTTTGAAAGTACCCAGCCATCCCCTTATAGGCATTTAGACTCCTGCATATAAAGGCCTGAAAGTGGGAGGTGCCAGGAACAAGCCTGATAGTCTCTAAGGGGATCTAATCGTAGTGTGGGGCTGACAGTAGAGGTCACTCCTAGGTTTTCACCTGAGAACTTAGAAGTCAGTTCTCTGCTCTCTGACAATCAAGGATCTTGTGGAAACACCCAGCAAATGTCCCACACCACTGAAGCTGTCATTGGAACATTAGAAATCTCTGTCATCAGCAGCCTCCCCTGTACAGCTGGACTGAACAACCTCTGGGCGGATTATGGCCCAGAGATATTTAGCTGACTCTGCATACAGTGTGAACTGACTTAAAACATTAAACACATCTGTGTTTACCCAATTGATAACTTTTCCCTTCCAGAAGAGAAAGAAGGGGGAAAAAAATCTGCCCAAAGTTGTTTGGGTTAAATGCCAGCATTTTCATTTTAGAGATAAAAGCCACTTCCTCCTAAGGCCAGACCTCCCCACAGCACACCCTTAGGGTCAGTTGGCAAATGTTGAGGGGGTGAGAGACGTCCCAGTGGTCTCCGCATCAGCCCACAGTCCGACATCCTTCCGAGGTATCCCTGGGCAGACAGTGAGGTGGACTTACTCTCCCCCGGACCGCCTCACATGTACCCCATAACCGCGGGGCCCGCAGAAGAGGCGAGGTGCAGAGCCACACAGGGCAGCCCTGCAGCCGTCCAAGCTGAAGTCCTGATAAGTCCCCGCGGCCCCACTGGGCGCTGCTCCTGCCCCTCGTCTCCAGGTTCTCTCACTGCAAACCCGGGTTTACGCTGTCGCAGAACCGGCCACAGCCGGCTGCTCTCAGCACCTGCCAAGGGAAACAGGAGCCCTTTGTGCAGGCTGGTGGCAGGTGAGAAGTCAGGTAGGCTCTGAGCCCACCCCATGCCCCCAGCCCCTGAGGCCTCCTAGCACCCCAAGGCCCAGCAGCCATCCCTCTCCACCTACACCAGCCGCCCACCCAGAGTGAAAACATTACAGCCTGGGCATTCCTTGTTGCTCATTAGGACCTGAACACCTATAACACTCAGTGTGTGGTGGAGTCTCTCCTGTTAGTCCCAGCTCGTGTTTCGAGAGGCCTTTGCCAACTGCTTCTTGAAAGAGTAAAGGCCCGTGTGTCCCAGTGGCCTGGCTCTGTGTGGCCTTGCGTGGACCCTGCCATGTGGGGCCTGCAGGGATTATGGGGATGGCCTGGGAGATGCAGGGCAGCTACAGGGGGCTCAGGGCGTGTTGCTTGGGTGCCTCTGCCCTCTCCTCGCTTCAGTGGTGACGATCTGTCCTGTCCCATGGTATGACGGCACCTCCCTGGTGGACAGGCACCGCAGCTGCAGCACCAGTCCCTGCCCCAGGATAGAAAAGGAACGCCCGCCTCTGCAGTGCTCCCCCTGGACTCCCTCCCTCCGTGGCGATCTCGCCCATGCCTGCGGTCTTTCTCCCCAAGGTCTTTACTTTCCAGGCTGGACATCAGAGGGGCTGCATGGCCCATGCCCTTGGGTGCTGGGCATGGCACCCCCAGGCCTTTCATCAACCAGCCCGGAGTCGTCACTGAGCGCACATGCCAGCACAAGATCTCGCAGATTGGGCTGCCCAGGCCACACGGATGCCCTCAGGAGTCCACGGATGGGCCTGAGCTGCAAGGCAGCAGCCGCAGGCTACAGACAAGGCAGGGGGCAAAAGACGGAGCTGCGGTAAGGCGCCAAGTTCTGCAGATGTCTGCCAGGCAGCAGGGCAAACCCAAAATGTCTGCCAGATAAAGGCCCTGCACCCAAGTCCTGATGACCTGATGATGGAGCCGGCTTCTGGGGGACCCTGCCCCAAGAATGGGGTTCAAATGAACAGTGTGCACACAGCATTCATGCTGCCCCACAGCCACACTGTCCATGTTGTGTGTCCTTCCGGCCCGGGAAGCTTTGCAGACCCGGTCAACAGCACTTCCCTGGGGTGTCTCAGCTCTGTGGGGGCCTCAGGGAGCAGCCACTGGCAACCCAGGGGAACAGCCCTTGGAGAAAGTGGCTTGAGCCAGGCCTTCCCAGATGCTGCACATTTTTCCTGCTCTAGAGTCAGTGATTAAGCCCTAACCGGAGGTACCTGTCATTCACACGAAATAATGCTTTGCACAAGGTCGCATCAAATTGAAATCATGCCGACAGGAGAACCTGCAGCTCTGGAAAGGCACCTGCCCCTTGGGTGGTGGCGTGGGGCCAGCCCAGCCCCTGCCCACCTCTAGGAAGCGAGTGGCAGATGGCGGAGAAGGGGTCCATGCCTTTAAAAGGGGCCAAAATGTCGGGATTCCAAGCCAGAGTGGAAAGACACACAACAGGGAGCTGCCAGGGGTGGAGAGTGCCGGGGCTCTGGAGGAGGAGCAGGTCAGAAGAGGCCTCAGACACCTGTGGACCGTGGCCTGGGAGCACAGGCCAGCTCTCTGGGGCCCCCAGCTCAGACCCTGGCTCCGCCTGTGTTCCCGGGGCGGCCTGGGGAGCAGGGCTTTCCTGCCCCATCACTGAGGAGACCTGGGACCGCGCTTACCCTCATCCGACGGCTGCACACCCAGAAGGCCTGAGCCAGGGACCCCAGCTCCACGCCGGCATCTCCTGTGGCTCATCCGTGTACCACCGTGCCGCCCGGGTCCTTCCCCGTCCCCCGAGAGCAAACCAAGACCAGGAGGGTCGGCCAGTTGTTGAAGGACCTTCACTGTCAGGGGACTCAGTTCACACTGGATCTGTCTGCTGCCAAAGCCAATTTCTTTAAATCAACCCTTTTGAGATGTAAATTTACATAGAACAAGAGGGCCCCATCTTATGTGTACAGCTGATACATTATGGTGCGTAAGTACAATCAGGTCACCGCTGTCCCAGCTGAGGTATGTCACATCACATTTCCACCCCCGTGGGGAGTGTGAGGTGCCCCCCACCCCTCCCAGGCTGTCCCAATTGCTGTTGCTTCGTCTGGAATCTTGTAAGAATGCACAGTACAGCACGCATGCCCCTTCCTAGCTCTTACACGCAGTATGGCGTGCCTGTGGTGTCTTTTTGTCACCGTGTGTGACTCCGCCATGTGTGAGGACCCTGCCTGCTCACCCACCCACCGGCTGCTGTTCGGCGGCGTGGCCTCGTAGGGGTGACCCTGCCACGAGCACTTGGAGACAAGCCTCTGTGCAGATGTGAATCTCCCTGTCCCTTGGGTAAATACCTCAGAGTGAAATGGCTGGACTGGATCAGCGTGTATTTAACTTCATGAGAGACTGGGGTCCTCTCCCTTCCTCTGCCACCGTCTTAGGCTGATGACTTGATTTCTTAGGATCCTACTGCATTCCTCTGTGAAACATGTTTGAACCATGGGGTCTAATTCTTCAAAGAGCCGAGGACCCGTGTAGCTATCTGGCCTTCATGGACCCCAGAATGTTTCACCCACCAATGAGCCACATTTCATAACAACCCCATGAGCGTCTTTGCTTTTGAGCAGGGAGAGGCGTGGGACACATGGTGCGGCCTGGAGGAAAGCGAGCATGTGGGGCGCCAGCAAGCCTGCGTTTGACAGCCCTGCTTTCCGGCAACGGGCTATGGCCCTGGGCAGGTCATGTGGCCCCCTGGGCCCTGGTATCCTCATCTGAAAATGGGAGTGAATGACAGGGGCTGTGCTGCTGAAGAAAAGCAAAAACACATGGACAGACCTTGAAGCACGGTAGACACTCAGTACATTAGAGATGCTGTTGATCAGATCGCATTTCCTTTCCAAAAATTAGTTGCCTATTAATAAATAAAATGTGCCTCCACATTATCCTGTGGATGCCAGCTCGCCACAGCACGGTGGCAGTGAAGTGGGGGTGTGGAGTCTTTTGTCCACATTATTGGCTGCTGAGAAACTGGTTCCTCAAATGTGGTCCCACTTGTCCTGGTGCCCTGGACTGGGGGGATGGGGCTAAAACCCCTGGAGGTCATGACTCTCTGATTTGTGGCTGCGTAGAGGGTCACGAGCTGGCTGCAGGCCACCACCCTGCCCCACACCCATGGCTGCCAGGGTTCTGGGCCCTTCCCAGTGTGAGGCCAGCCAAGGTTTATGGGGTTATGGGGTGCTGAGCCTCAGGACACACGGCACTTCCCCACCTCTCTGGGGAGCGGCAGTTCTTGGGGGCTCTCAGCCCCGGGGATCCCTCCGACTCCTGTGGAGCTGCCGAGCAGGCTGGAGTACCCCCGGGGTGACCCTAACCTCATCTCCAGGGGTTCTGAGGCCCAGGCCCGGGGTTTGAGGTCCCCAGAAGTGGAGCCTGAGACGTGGCATTGCGTGCACGTGGTCTGCGGAAGGGGAAGCGGGGGCGAGGCTGCTGAGCCGGGACGCGGTCCCGGGGCCGCCGGCCTTGCCTTGCCGTCCCCAGCTCCCTGGACCTGCCCACAGTGAGGGAATTGGCAAGCGACGGCTTAAAGCAATAGACTGGGGAACTTTGAGCTGGGTGGGAAAAAATTGTAAGGGCAGGAGGTGGCTGATAGGGAGGAAGAAAGAAGAGAGGTCAAGACACTGAGAGGCCTTGATGAGGATGAAGAGTCGGGGGTGAGAGAGGCAGAAGAAGAGCCTGTGGTCACAGTGGGCGCTGGAACTAATGACTGCAGACGTGGCCGATCGGTAGGGACAGTTCCGGGAAGAGGCAGCAGGGACGGGGGCTCTGACCGGGTGGAGGCGAAGCCACAGGCAGAGACAAGGAAGCCAGAGTCCCAGCAGTCGGATGGGTGTCCCCTGGGCCGCCGGCGGCACCCAGCGTGGGCTCTGCTGGGCGAGCACAGCACATTCACTCGGGAGCCCTTCCCGATGCGCGGAAGCTCGTGTTTTCTCAGGTAATGGAATCAGGCTTGGTCGGGAGGTCTGGGGGGAGGTGGCCGCCAGCTTTGTATTCACCCGGGTTGGGCACAGCAGGGGCAACCTGAGAAGAAGCTGCTCTTCCACCTGGAGGCAGACTGGAGAGAGAGGTCAGGGAGACGGGGAGGGGCTCCCAGTCCGGCCCAAGGACTGGGCCTTCAGAGAGGGCCTTGTCCCCATAGCCCCCGCAGGGCCCTGCCAGGCTTCACCCGCGGCTCTGCCCTGCCCTCACCCCCAGGCCCCCAGGGCCTTGCCGTCCAGGAAGAACCTAGGCCTGCGGGGCAAGCAGTTCACCTGTGTAAGACAGGAATGGTAAGGACCCTCTGAAGCCCCCGGGAGGGTACGCGGAGGCCTTCTGTGCCCATAATAACTACTACTATTTTGGATCATGCTGGGTGAAGGCTTGAGTGAGACGGGGCAGGGGAGTCAGAAAAGGTAGAAACTAAGAGGAAAGAACACCCGGATGCTCTCAGTGGGCATCTGCCCTCCAGCTGTGACAACACCACCCCCAGGCTGCACAGGAAAGGGCTGCTTTCCCCAGCAAGGAGCCCCGAAAACTTCAGCCAGGGCCATCCGTGCCAAAACGGCTCCCAGCCTCCAGGAGGTCGGGCTCAATCCAGTCTGACCAGAGCTGGGCTGTCTTCCTGTGTGCTCAGGATCTTCTAGATGCGGCCTGGCCGTGTCTGGGCACGCAGAGTGTGGCGGTGGGGCTTGCAGCTCCAGTTGGCAGCCGGCCGGGCCGGGTGATTGGCGCCAGGTCTGTGAGCATGACGACGTGCCGAGATCTCCCTGAGGGCATCACATCAGACTGCGGGCTGCCAGCGCCAGGCTCCACGCTCAGCAACTGATGGAGAGATAGGGAGTCAGACAGGCACCTGCTGGCTGTCCAGGCAGGGCCCTGGGGTGGGTGGCATCGGCCCTCCCCAGGTGAGCCGGTGTGGGCAATGGGAAGGAGCCTGGACCCAGAGGAAGGCCTTGCAGTCTGCTAGTGTCACTGAGCAGGGGATGAGAGACAGACAAGTGACAAAGAGTGGAGGCCTGATGTTATGTGCAAGGTGTGGACCCTGCCTGTCCTGACTTCAGAAGATGGGTGATGGATAGATGGATGGATGGATGGTGGGTGGGTGGATGGGTGGATGGATGGATGGATGGATGGATGGTGGGTGGGTGGATGAATGGATGGATGGATGGATGGTGGGTGGGTGGATGGATGGGTGGGAAGGTGATGGATGGATGGACAGATACAAGGGTGGGTAGATGGATGGAAATAGATGATTGATAGAGATAATGGTTGATATACATATAAATAACAGATTATATAGCTACCGTTGTAGATGATACAGATATGGGAGTTGGAAACTTTTGGGCAATAACTGAATATTTGATTATTTTAAAGAATTATTTTTCATTTTTTAGGTGTGAGGATGGTACAATAGGACCCAACCAAGTTAGTGGGAAAGAGAAGTGAAGTAAAATCACCACATACTGCCGGGTCCTGTGTGCCGGTTCCCGCCTCAGCACGGGGGAGAGGGAGCAGGGCGGGGAGGTGGGGCCTGCTGCCTGAGGCAGACCCACCGGTCACTGCGGCCATTCACATTCACATCACTAAACCCAGATGGGATTAAAAATTCCATTTTTTAGTCACACCAGCCACATTTTAAATGCTTAACAGCCACACGTGGCAACCACATGGGATGGTGCGGCTCAGGAACATCCCGTCATCGCAGAAAGTTCCCCTGGGCGGCATGTGGCAGGGGTCAGGGTCTGGGAGGGGGTGCCACTCATATCAGGGCCACGAGCCAAGAGGTGCTGCATGACAGGCCAGCGTGAGCACGGTGGCACTGTGCGCGCCGCGGGGTGGAGGAGGGTGGACAGCTGTGCCCGTGGGGAGCCACCTGCCTCCCTCCCTCTGGGGGTCTGGGACGGTCCCTGGGCTCCCCGAGTCCATGTCTCATGTGCAGAAGGGCATCAACCAGCTGATCATTATATTCTTGATGACCAGCCCGCTCAAGGCTGGGTGAGTGGATGGGTTCCTCCCCGTGCTGTCAGGAGGCCCCCGGTTGGCCTCTGGCACCTTCAGTCGGAGTCTCAGTGTGACCCACAGCCTCTCCCAGATTTCCATCCCCACATGCCTGTCTGGTTGCACCAGCACACAGAGCAGGCTCCTGGTGCCACTGGCTTCCCCAGGAGGTGGGCAGCCATGAACAGCCTGAGACTACCGCCCACTCATGGCTCCCCACTGATGACTAAGGACACTGCCACCCCCCACCCCCGGCGAGACCACAGCGCTGGCGCCCAGCGGCCTGCTTTCTGTCGGTGACTCCAGTTCCCGAATCTGAAACTGAGCCCTGTTGTTCCGTCATCTCAGCGTTCATCTGGTGCCAGAAGAGGACCAACAGGGGTGCCCTCTCCTCCGAGAGCCTCGGCGGAGGGGGAGCCGCGCAGGGTGTCTGCGGCTGAGGATGGCCCCCCTCTGGGGGACTGAGGCCTTCTGCTTCCCCACATCTCAAGCATCCATCAGATCTTTTGAGATCTGAGCTAGCTTTTTTCTTTTAGCCAAATGTATGTTCTGGAGGTGACGGGAGCTGGCTGCCTGAAATGAGTTTTAAGGTGCCTGGGTTCCAAATGGCTGTTGGTAAAAGAGCTTTGGCAACCTGGTATGGTTTGGGGCAGTTCAGACGTTCTGTGACTCCGTTTCTGCACTCACCTGCTTGGCATGGGTCTGGAAGGAGTAACATGCAAATGTCAGTCCCAATATAACACGGTGGGAGGTGAAGGACTGGGCTTACTGGAGCTGGGAAGCTGTTGATAAAATAGGTCAGATAGAGCCTCTAGAAAGGTCTGCTGGAGTTGGGGGTACAGTGACCTTCAGTGGCTGGATTCTGGTGAAGTAGGCAGTACTGTCGAGTCTGAGAGCATGCTGGGCAGCGGCCAGGCGCTCCAGCAGGTGGGCAGGTCCCAGCCTGGGGCTGAGAAGGCAGATGCCAGGGGCAGCAAGTACGGGTGCACCTCACGTGGTCTACTGAGGTGCTGGGCTGAGGAGCAGAAGCTTGGAGCCTGTAAGGCTGAGAACAATCAAACAGCACTAAGCCTGGGGAAGACGGAGAATCAGGCCAGGACGTGGGCGCATTGTAACAAGGCCGACAGACACTGAAATCTGAACCCTGGTGGGCCTGTGGTCACGAGGGGAAAGCTAAACCCATTTGCTGGAACTCGCCGGCCCCAGCATTGTGAAATGACTGTGGGTGTTGCCCGAGGCCCCATGTTTGCCGGGCACTTTGCAAACCAAGATCTGGCCTGTTTCACACCCCAGGGTGTCCACACTTCTCCGTCGGAGCACCAGAAGGACACAATCACAACGCTCAGCATCTCTCCCCCAGTCCAGGCTCCACCGGGGCCCGACGGTCTTTCCCCTGTGCATTCAGGGGCCAGCAGCAAGCACCCGGTCAGGGTCTGTGGGCGACGGCCTGGAAGGAGGGAGCGAGAAGGAGGAGGAGGGAGTGAGCACATCTGGCTGTTCAGGGGCTGCCGGGAAATGTGCGGAGCATTTAAAGACAGCAGGTAACGGAGAGCAAGCAGGACTTTCACAGACCATCTTCCAGCCTGTTTGGGAAGCAAGGGTGGTGGTGACCGTGGGCTCGCTCACCCCTGAAACGCCTCTTTCCCACTGTATTTCTCATGGCTTCCTCTTGGGTCATAACGTTCAGAGAATCCAGAGTGTTCAGAACACCAGAGAAGCAAGTGAGGCACACTTTAAAATCTCCCCACATGTAACATTTTGGTGCTATTCCTCCAGATTTTCTTTCTTGCAAATAGAAATTCATGAACATAAATGTGGGGATGTATGTGTCTGTGTGTTCTTGCGTGTACCTGAGTAGTTTCAAATGCTCTTTTGGAACTTGTTTTCTTCCCACTTAGCAATAGATATGGCTTCTTTGTGTTAATAAAAATATACAGCAATATCATCCCTTTAATGGCTTAGCCATATTCAGTTGTATGAATATTTCATCATTTATTAACCAGTTTTATCCATTAGGAATGTATTTGGTTGCATATAACAGAAAACCCACCATGGTGGCTTCTAAAAATCAAGTTTATTTTCTCACATTACCAGAAGTCTAGAGGAGGCAATGTGGTTGGTGGTGCAGCACTGCCAGTGGACAGAGCCCATGTCTGTCTTGTTTTCTCTGCCGTGCCTCATGGCATGAGATGACTGCTGCAGCTCCAGACATCACAGCCACATTCAAGATAAGAAGACAGGTAAAGGGGGACAGTTTGTGAAGAACACCCATAAGTTTCACATAAATTTTCCCAGAAGTCTTCTGCTTTCATGCCATGAGCCAAGATTGACTCACCCTGTCTCTTAGGACTTCAAGAGGGGGGGCTACAAAAAGCGCTTATTTGACCCACAGTTTTTATAATAGATGGGAAGTGTGCAAGGAACCTGCAAGCAGACTGCTGCTTGCTCTCAGGGCATCGCCAGGCTTTCACTCTGAGACGCAGGGTGCAGGAGCAGTGCCCCCTGGACCATGGCTCTGGAAGGCATGGCTGAAAATACCCCGTCAGAGCTCAGCAAGGAAGATGCACGCAGTCACTTCTGCCCACTGCCGGGGGAGCCCGGGCGAGGGTGGGGAGGGATGGCAGATTTGGGGAGGGATTAGGATTTGGGTGGACAGAGAAGCAGCACAGTATGAGCAAAGTTGCAGAGGCAGGTTGTGGGTGGCCACCTAGAAGAGTGAAGCCATATTGGATAAAGAGCCCCTTTTCCTTGTTTCTGAGAGAACCATATGGCAACTCCATGGGTACCGCACAAAGCTTCCACGTGGGTGACCTCTCATTGTCCAGAAAAAGAAAGTGCTCCTCTGGGGTCTCAATAATCGTTCCATTATTTTAAAATAGGGGTTTGTTTGTCCCAAGAATTAAACAGGAAAAGGAATGACCAAGTCCTTGGCTGTAGAAACGGGAGATGTCCAGGAGCCATCTGGTTACACCGCTAGCATGTAAAAGCTTGGCAGGGCAGAGTTAAGTCAGCATTATTTGCTCTGGTTATAAGATTAGGACTAATGGTGCGATCAAGAAGACGCCGGAGGTGTTGTACGTTAATGTAGGTATAGCAAGCTCTGAAGTAGCTGCACGTGTAACAGCTGTGTCTGCATTCATTTATTAATGATAAAAGCAGCTGGAATTAATTAGACATAGCCAAAAATTCTGTTTAAGAAGAAAATTAACTATGAGTCTAGGTACCTGTAAAAGTGTAGTGTGGTCAACCGGGCACAGATAAGGAAATCCACTTGGCATGGCCAACCAGTGGGAACAGCTTTGGCGAAGGGCATTATGGTCATATCCAAGAAAGATTTTCTCAAGAAGTACCTACCCTTTGACTTACAATGCTTCTTTAGAAGTTTATCTTGAGAAACATTCTCCCACATATGCAAAAATAACTGTACAGGGAGTTTCACTGTAGTGTCATTGGTCATAGCGAATCACTGGGAATGTCCCGAACGTCCACCAGTAGGACATTGGTAAAGTGAAGTACGATCCAACAGAATCCTATGCAGCCCTTAAAGAGGGAGACGCCCATGTGGGTAGGCAGGGAGAATGCCCAAAGCCCGTCATCAAGTGACAGAGAAGTCGTGAAACATGGAGTGTGGCCCATTCCCATTTTCCCTTAAAAAGAAATAATAATACATTGCTGGATGCCCATGTAAATATGCTCCAAAGTCTCTCAGTGTGGTTATCCTGAGAGCAGGGACTGACAACTCTCTATTTTATACATTTAATGTCACTAGAATTTTTAAAAACAAGAACATGTTTAAATAAAAGTGGACAAAAATAGCTAGTATTAAATTACAGTTTTAAAATCCCAGAAAGTGAATTGAATGGAAATTTTTTAAATGCAAAATCTGCTACCCATCTGTAATGCTTAAGTTTTTTTCATATTAATTTTGCTGTTGGGACAGGGAGGAAGTATTTTAAACAAAGTAAGCTACCCAGACAGTCTTTTGAAACTCAGTTGCTAGTACTTTGCAAACCACTGGAGTCGATTTTATTATCATTCTCCTGGATTCGCTTTTGCTCTCTCCTAACAATAAGCCACAGTGAAGATTTGCATCCTCTGCACTTTGGAGAGAACCGAAGGCATATTCCAGGTGCCCTCGCAAAGTGAGTCACATCCGCTTCAAGTAGAGAAGTGCACCAAGTATTATCAGGGTTGATAACCTATTTGCTACCTTGCTTTCCAATGATCTTTTTGAAAAATAATCAAGTGAATTCAGGTAGGACCTTCTTGTGGGTTGCAGACAGACACCTTCTTTTTAGCTGTGTCCTCACAGGGTGGAAAGGGCCAGAGAGCTCTTTGGGTTCCCTTCCATAAGGGCACTAACTCCATTCCCAAGGGCTCCATCCTCATGGCTTAATCACCTCCCAAAGCCCCACCTCCTAATACCATCTCCTTTGGGGAGTAGGATTTCAACATATTGATGGGCGTGGGGACACAGACACTGAGACCATGGCACCATCCTTAACTCTGCTTTCCTCTCTGTTGGCTCTACTCTCAGGCAGGAACTGCCCTCGTAGAGGCATAACGGCTGCCTAAGCTCCAGGCTTGCATCCTTTCTCTCTGAGCTTCCCAACCAAACAAATTCTTTTCTCAGTGGCCCATGATCACTGGGTCTCCTTGATTTATATGGGTCCATATCGTCCCTGACCCCAGCACTGTGGCAGGGAGCATGTGGAGGGAATTACCTGGTTGGCTAGCCTGAATCCCAAGGCCACTTCTGGACACAGAAGTAAAGCACCTCACCCAACCCAAATGGACTGAGTGTGGGGAAGTAGTGGTGCCCATGGAAAATCACTGAGCAGTCAGAACAACAGATGCTAGTCTCTTCCTGGAGCAGGGCCACCTCACACTGTACCCCTCAGACCTCTGAGCACGGCGAGGTGGGCACTTGTTCACCCTGTGGTGCTAGAAGCATTTGCTGGCTATTAGTTGTGTATGTGTTGGGTGGGTGGGGGTATATTTCCACTCTTGTAGCACAGGGCTAGGGGACAGAGAACTGTGTTTCTTCCAGACCTCTGGCCTCCAGAGTTCTGTGTGCAGCATACATTCTATTGATGAGAAACTCTCACACAAGGTCTGGAAGGCAGAGCCATCTTGTTTCTCTGGCAGACACAGAGGGTGTGTGGGCTTCAGCAAATGTAAGTGTTTGCGGCCGCCTGTGCTCCCTTGCCAACCACCCAGGCCTGGGAGCAGTGGTTTCCTGCAGTGTTCTGGCCTCTGAACAGGAGTACCAACTTACTGAGGCTTTGCGTTCCACTTACAAGACACACCTGGCAGCTGGATACAACCACTCCTGATTGCCACTTGCCAGACTCCCTGGAGGTTTTGTAAATACCTGATTCCCTGCATTCAGTCCCTTCCTTTAAAATACTTGGTGTGGCTGGACCCTGACTGTGACATTGTTTTCTGGGGGAAAATTTTAAGAAGCTCTAATCTATCCAAACATCTCCTTTTTTTGATAAGAAAACTGGGCTCCATGGGGGAACACAACCTGCCTGTTTACCAGTTTGCAGATCTGTAAGCCTGCCCTGCCAGCACCACAGCCACTGGCCACTTGTGGCTACTTAAAAGTAAATGAATTAAAACTAAACCAGATTTAAAACCCAGCTCCTCAATTGTCCTTGCTACATTTCAGGTTCTCAAAGCCACCTGTGGCCAGCAGCTACCTTACGGGAGAGCAGACACATGCTGTACTGTATTTTTGTTGTCGCCCAAACCTCTGGTGGACAGCACCATTCTAACTAATCATGGTATAAATCTATGTTCCTCTGGGTTTTAATTTTCTTCTAATTAAATAGTAGCATTGGGAGGATGACTTAGTCCACATTTTTTGTGTTACAACGAACAGACTGAGGCTCAGAGTCATAGTGACTCCAGTCTCCCAGTGGCCTGACAAAGCTATATTTTCTTTCTGTCCAGTAATCTGAGTCACCTAGTAGTTCAAACCAAAATTGTATATATTCATGTCAAATACAACATACTGTTCAAAAGAATAAAAGAAAAGCATGTAGCTAGTTTTTCCTGTAAATAACCCATTATACTGATTTTCAATGGATTTAACCAACTGTTCTTTAAATAATATGGTGCTGAATTTTTTAAAAAGCAGGGTTTTGGGGGGGCGGTGTTAATTATCTAATTAAGCCATGTTTTGCATCTGATTCAGATTCCAAGATTCTAAATAGAACTTTAAATGTGATCTGTGGTGACATGTTCTCTAAGAGCCAACTAATCTGCAGCGAGGGTTTTCTGTGAATCACAGAACATGTCTGTTTTCTACAAATTGCCTGCAGAGGGGATAAGATCCCTTCCTGATAAAAAGGGCTTAACTGAAAGGGTTTGTGCAAGTCCCTCTGGGACATGTTTCCTTGCAAGGAAGCATGAGTATTTTAGAAGTAGGAGGAGCTGTTTCTCAGAAAACGGTTTCCTCCTCATGCCTTCCTGGAAAGAACGTGCAGGTCTGACCACCTGGGTGTCCACTTGGAGGTAGTAAGGAATATCATGGGACACGGAGTCTGTGGGCTCTTGAAATGAAAGATGTGAAAAGGGAGAATAGAACATTGAACAAAAGCAATGTGCTTTTCTTCAGCACAAGATTTCCTTCCCCCACACAGCATCAGAAACTGTCGGAAGCTGGGCATCATTCCAAAGGTTAGAGATGGGGCCAAAACATATCATTTCAGCCTCTCAGATGGCCATTTCTGTCTCTGACATGTTAAACACTGTCTCACCACAGTTGTAAAAGTCCATCCCTCAGACACAGCCCAGCAGAGAAACTCTCGACTCTTTGGTCTCAGGAGCAGGAGACTATGAGAGACAAAAACAGAGACAGAAGTGCCTCCCCAGGCCAAGAGCTCAGCCATGCTGCTGCCCCACAGCATCCTAGGACAGGCACGTGGCCTAGGAGGCAGGGGGTCTCGATTTGAGACAGCTCTGCTCCCGAAGACCCATCGACTGTAGTCTCTAACACCTCGACAATAAAATAGGGGTGGTCATATCAGTGCCAGGAGGCAGAGGGCTGCTTGCGTGAGCCATGTCTGATCCGGGGGCGGCAGCCTGTGGCACTCTGTGGAGGCTCAGAAGCTCAGGACAGGTGTGCTCGGTGTGCGGCCAGTGGCATGTCCTGGTAACTCGTCACCAAGGCACCAGTCCTAGGTGACATCTAGGACCCCCTGATCTTCCTCACTCCGCACCACTCACAGTAAAGCCCCACTTCTTCCCACCCCCTGTGCACCCATCTTGCTCTGGATCCCCTCAAGAGCCACTGCTGCTCCCATCCGGCTGCCATGGGGTCTGGCAACAGGCCCCCCAGGCTGCCCTGCCCAGAGCTGAAGACTGAATTCCCCAGGCCACGGAGATTGCTGTGCGGCCGGCCCCGCAGCCAGAGCCGTTGCAGCCTGCCTTCCTGCGCTTCAGCAGGCACCCTCCCGGTGCTGTCATTCAGGCGTGCTTCTCCAAACGGACTCACTTTCACCTAAGAAGACTCACTTCATAAGGAAACTCCATGTCCCTAATCTAAATGGGAAACCCATAGAGGGGGCCCTCAAGAGAAGGTAGCCTTGGAAATCAATGCCATGAAAGCAAGCCATGCTTCTCAGCGTCTCTCCGGACACCTGGCTGCCTGCAGGCTCTGAGCTGAGGCTTGTGTCTCTTTGCTAAGGATGGAGGTGGGGAGGGGTAAGATAGCAGGTCAGCCAGAGGCTTCCTGGCACACAGTCAGGTCTTCAGTGAGGAGTGAAAGGAAATATGTTTCGGCATTGTCAACGCAAATGCATTTATCATGCCTGACGTCCCACCTCAGCCACCTTAGGGATGCCCAGGGGAGCACTGCCCGTCATCCAGGGGGTGCCGATCTTCAGCAAGCGCTGCGAGTAGGGTTTACCTGCCCTGCCAGTTGGCTGCCTGAGGCCACCTCCCAAGAGGGATTCCACAAGAGGTCCCACTGCATGATTCCATTTCCAGCCCCAGCAGGAAAAACACTGTGATCGACTGGCAATGTCTGCCAGGGGCACAGGATGGGCAGGCAGCAGAACACATGCCACACACTTGGCATCGCCAAACCACAGCGTCCCTACTCCTTAACAGGCTATTGTGATCTGATCGGCCCTCCTCTCCCAGCTCAGATCAGGCCAGCCCTTCCCAGCTCCAAGCGTTCACTCTGGCAGCTTGTTTGAAGCTTGAGTTTGCTCTCTCGTCCTGACAATCCTGGGAGTCAAGGCTTTAGATTTGCATTTTACCAGCCGGGGACGGACAAGGCTCAAGGAGGTTAGGTGACTAGCCCAGGGTCACACAGCTGAGAAATGATGGTGCAGTGGCACCCAGCCAGGTCTCCCAGCTCCAAACCCAGTGCTCCACTGCCCTGCCGTGACACCAGAGGGACACCGTCCCCTGGAACCTGTGAGCCCTGTCACTGTGACAGCGACTGAGTCAGGAGGGGAAATACTTCTCTATTTGTCCTACAATCAAGTGAGCTGCCTCATCTTAGGCTGTGGCTGTTGTGAGTAGACACAACAAACTTTTAATAACTCTACACAGCTCTAAACCAGAAGTAGTTTTTACTCTTGTGAGTCAGCCATTTATTTGTCAATAGAGGCCAGTAAAGGAAAAGGCCCCAGGGCCATTTATAAACAGCCAGAGCCCCTGGAGACTCCCCAAGAGAGGCCAAACTGTCTAGAAATGTGCCTGTCACTGGAAACCATGCCAGGGCACAGGGAGGCTGCTGAGAGCTGCCTGAGAAATGGGCTGCCGGAAGCACCAAAGCCTGGAGTGGCGCTCAGAAGCCAACAGGCTGATGACAGCTCGGGCTCAGCAGGTCTGAATCCCAGCTCCACCCCTTGGGAATGGAGGGGACAAAACAACTCATTACAGGGAGCTTTGCCACCTGCAGGGTAGGCATGATGATGCCAGCTTTGCATGTGGGGCTGTGGGAAGATGAGAGGCAATCAGTACGCAACAAGCAGGTCACAAGTGTCCCCTGTGATGGCAGTAATGATGCTGGCCCTGCCTGCAACGATGGTGTGATGGGAAGGGGGTTTGTTCTGTATTCACTACCCCCAATACTAACTGCATTTGCTGCACACCTACTGTATGCCAGGTATTAATGGAGAAAAAGAAGGACGCTTGTGCACATGCAGCGCCTCTGAAAAGAGTAGGAAATGAAGGAGCAGGGGACCCGCCTCAGCAGGACGCTGTCTGGCAAGAGCTTCCCAAGCTAAACATGCATGTGCCTCCCCATGGCAGCCCCTGACCCTCTCCTGAGCACACACTCAATAGAAATGAGGGCTTGTGTCCTTCACAAAGGCACGTGCAGGAAGGCTCACAGCAACTTTATTCACAGTAACTGAGAACTGAAAATAGCCTGCACACCTGGCAAGCTAGCAGACCGTGGCCTGTTCATGGGGGATGGACTGTGCAGTCTATTGGGGAGCATGACACTGCGGGGAGAAAGGAGCAGCCTGTGGCCCCTAGGGCCATGTGGATGCACCTTGCATCACAATGCTGCAGAAAGCGTCCAGCTGAAGAGTCTACACTGTGTGACTCCATTTATATGATAGGAATAGAGATAGTCATGGTGCCAAGTCAAAATAGTCGTTCCATCTAAGGTAAGGGATTGACTGGGACGGGGGACATCCCAAAGAGAGGAAATACTCCACAGAACGAACTGACAGGTGATCAAAATTGTGCGCACATGTGTAAACTCTGTGTATGTTGTACCTATATATATATATTTATGTATTTTTTTAAGGAGTAAGATATAACCAAAGGAATGTCAAGACTGTAAAGTATGTAAGATTTTGCATACATATCCCAGGGGTTGCAGATTCAGTCTCCAGGAGCCAGGAAGATAGAAAGCGTGCCAGGCATAAGGCAATAAGCGACTAGGCTGTTCAGACTGCGCCCAAGGATAAGATCTGTGAGGTTCAGCGGGCTTGAAAATATAGCCGAAGCAAAGCAGAGAGCCAAGACTGGCATGCACGTCCCCTGCCGTAGGCTCCAAGCCGGAGCCCTCTGTAAGCAGTCCTTTGTTTCATGGCGGGGGACACTGAGGGACAGCCCAAGCCCGCTCAGCTAAGGGGTGGAAAGCAGGCGAGAGAACAGTCCCACGGCGAGCTCTTCTCAAACACCGCAGAGGGGCAGCAGGCTGCAGCGGGGCCCCGACAGGGAACCGCCGAGGTATGGCCCCGCCTCCGGCTTCCTCCGAATCCTTCAGAGCCCTCGGGCAAGCCACCTACCCTCGCTTGGGGCCTCTGTGTCCTCATCAAACGGATAGCGACTCTTGAGTGTCGCCCACTTTGGTACAGAAATCCCATCTCCCTCGCGTGTTTGCCCCCTCCTGCAGCGGGTGTCCCGATCCCGGCAGGTGCTCAGCAAATCACCGAGCTGATGGGTCGGTGATCCTTGACCCTGGCAAAGGGAGGCTGGGAGAAGCGGTAAACAGGAAAGCACTCGGTGAGCTTATCCAACGGCAAGGCGCCAGCGGGGCCAGCCATCCGCGCAGCGGGCCGCCGGGGGCTTCCGGTGACAATGCTGGGGAGCCGGGGAACCTGCAAAGCGGCAGCACCTGCGGGCTCCCTCCCATCCCCAGAGATCCAGAGAGAAGCCCATCGAGGGCTCTGGTTGGCCCGGCAGGGGGTCACATGTCTGGTGCTGGGCCAATCGCTGGGGCCCGGGGGTGCGGCCCGACCAGAGCGGCAGGAGGGGCCCCAGCGCAGGTGGCCGGCGCCTGGTGCCCTGCAGACACCCGCTCTCTACGGAGCCGAGCTTGCTTTCATGTCACCTCCTCGTACGGTTCCAGAAAAATGCTGAGTGCGTGGAGGGCCAAGAAGAGAGGAGGAGGAAGGGAGGCCGGAGACGGCGGCGTGGGGACGGACACTGCCGTCTACAGACGCGTTGACACGCCGCCCCTCGGCTGCGCCCCCGAAGCCCTGCGGGCGAGGCGAGGCGGGCGCTCAGGGCAGGGCACCTCCCCTCTGCGCGGGAGGCGAGCGGATTGCCCCGAGTGGAGGCCGCTCTGCCTGTGCGCACAGGCCTTGTGCAGCGAGGGGGCCGAGCCCAGCTCGTCGGTGCCGCCCGCAGGCCCCTCCCCGGCCCGGCCCTGCCTGCGGGCCGTCAGCCATGCCCGTGAGTGTGGGGCCTCCGTGGCCGCGCCCTGGGCCGCCGCCCAGTGAGCATCCCCCTTCAGGTGGGCCCACACTTCTCAGTTTAATTTTTAGTAAAAGTACAGTAAAGGATGCCAGCTATGGAAAACCCTCTGTTCTCAAGAAGTAGGTTGTAACTAAAAGTAGGTAAAATAAAAACAAAGCCAGTGTCAGCCGCCTAAGGCTCCCTGCCGAGGCCTCGGTCTGTCCTCATGAAACGAGAGGACTGCCAGGTGTTAGAAACGTACTCCCCTCGATGTAGCAGGTGGCGTGGGAGGGAACGGGAAGGGAAAAGCTTCCTCCCTGGGTCACCCAGGGACGTGTCTGCATCCACGCATCACCTACAAGTGAACCCCGGGAAAGCACACTTTAGTGGTGTTCATTGTCAGGATGTCTCTGCTTTTTCCTCCTTCCGGTCGGGTTTCCTACATGATGGAACAGAGTCCTGCCTGTGCAACATTGGCTGTCTTATAACTGGGTCCACATAAATAAAACGTGTGTGTGCGAAATAAACCCAGAGAATGGAGTTCTAGGCAGGGCCAAAAGGGGATATTTCAAGGTAGAAGGAGGAAATGTAAGCCTATCAAAATGTAAAATAAGTTCTAACAGGATTGACTGAAGTAGTTTTCAATCCATTCACCTTAAGAAATTGTGTTTTGTAGGGGAAGAGAAATGTGCTAAATCCAAGGGCATAATCGCAGGAATTCAAAGCAGGGCTCTGCCACGTGGTGAAGGACCTGTTTGCGCCGCACACAAATTGCTGAAAGGAAAAGAAGACAAAGGTGAGAGCAATCAAACCAAAGGACCGAGCGGCCTCTGCGGCACAGCTGCCAGATGCAGGTACTTAGGTCCTGATGCAAAGAACCCAATTGTCAAAAAGTTACGAGAAAATAAGGGGGAAATCATCACTGATACAATAGTCCATGACAGAGGAATTTGTTATTCATTTGTGATCAAGGTCTTGCAGGTTTTTAACGAGTCCTTGCTTATGATTTAGAGATAAATACTGAAATAGTTAAGAATGAAATTACATGAAGCCCAGATTTCACTTCAGAACCAAGATTGTACTGAGCTGGTCCTCACTGAAGCTTGGTGAGTAAGTACCTGGGGGCTTTCTCCACCCTTGGGTATGTCCTAAACTTTCCATCATAATTCAGACTTTATGAACCAGGAGTCATTCGTAAGTTACATTCCCCTGAAATGTCCTCTGGCTGCCCTTGTCCAGGCAGTCTAGACAAATCCTGAAAGGGGAAGGGGTTGCATCATTACTGGCCCCTCCCAGCCAGTGACAAGGGTCCTGGACACCAGTCCTGGATCTGGGGTGGGGGTCTGGCAGGTCTTTGAAGGAGGAGGGCTCTGCCACGGCGCAGCCCGCTGGGGGTCACAGCTCCCTGACCGTAAGCCAGACCTGGGCCTTTGCTCAGCCTGGGAGTTCACTGATGCTTGGCGAAAAGGCAGCATCTCATTTCAAAGCTGGGAAGGAAAGAGTTTAAAAGATTTAAAACCCCACTCCAAAAGCTCCTTGGACATCATATAGCTTTTCTGAAAGAAGGTTCTGATGAGTTAAGAGCAAATGAATCAGAAACACATGGATTAAATTCCTCTTAAGATCCACATGGGTTTAAAACGAAGGGGGCAGGGGATCGGCAAATGTGTTTTCGGGTTTATCAAACCCCAAGCACATTAAAAACAGTGCGAGATGGTTGGCAAATCCAAAAGGCAGCTGAGTTTGTCCAAGGCTAAGAAGGGGCTAAGGAGAGGTCCCCACTCAACAAGCAGGGGTGCCAGCCAGGCTGGGCGTGGCTTCTCCTCCGTCCCACAAGCACAGGCCTCCACAGACAGGCCGGGAAGCGGCTCCAGCTCTCCATGCCGTAAGTGGGGCTAGTCTTTGTAGTCACCTGTTCTCGTTGACTGCATGAAGGAAATTAGAGAAAACTGCAAATGGCAGCACTTCCATCTCGTTCTTGTCTGCACCCCCTGTCAGAGACACCCTTCAAAGTTTCCCATGCAGCCAACTGTGGGGACCCAAAGCAGCTCCCAGCCAGAAGCACAGTGGTCCGCCCTGTTCCAAGGTGGGCCCTGCCTCGGGCTGTGAACAAAGCAAAGTGCATGGCCTGAGAATCAGTCTGGACTCCAGAAGTGTTCTCTAACCAAACAGGCCTGGGTCCCCTCGCCTGACCTGCAGCAAAGCTGACCGTGGCCCTGGGGATGCAGTGAAGGAAAGAGGGCCTCTCTGCAGGGCACCAGGCAAGGAGAGCGGGCAGGTAGTGCTCACTGCGCCAAACATGCTATCGGTTTACGAGCAGGGTGTTTAAAGGTAAAATTACAGGAAATTTGGAGAGGTGTGTCCATCCTTCCGATGGCCAGTGGCGAGGTGACAGGGGACTGTTTCGGGAACCTTAGTCCTCAGTCTTCTTGCTCCGCCTGGTCTGGGGTCTGTGTGCTTGTGAACAGGTGGCCCGTCTGCTGGGGTCTAAGTTCCTGTAAAACATGTCAAGGGTACACGAGTCAAGAGTCTGCCGATGGCCGTGAGGGGGAGCTAAGGGTCCTTGTCCACTCAGTCTGCTTAGCGTTGGTGTACAGACTCCCGTTTTCTTTCATCTCTGGCTACCCAGCCTCCTTCCCACACTCTGGGTCATGACGGGGGAACTTGGGGTTCCCCTGGCTTGTTCATGAGAAGTCTAAGGGGCTTCTCCAGAAGAGGGCCACCTGTGTGGTCACTGAAGAATGCTCTGTGGTCGGACGTACATGATCGGGGCCCCTCTGAGCTCAAATGGCAAAGGACTGAATGTGTTACACCTGGACAGTCCCCAGCCATCACGGGGGCCAACTCCCTTTTGATACAGGCTGCTGAGTGCAGGGAGCACCAGTCCCACTCAGGGCCAGCCGCCCAGGTAGGCAGCCCTGGACGGGATCCAGGTCCCAGTCCCTAAGCCACACGTAGGCGGCATCTCTGGGTCACATGGGGAGCAGCCCCTGGACAACAGTCTAGAGCTCAACTCTGAGAACACTTGTGGGTGGTGCCCCTTGAGAGGTGTGAAAAATGCACCCAGAATAAGCACCAGCTCTCATCTCTGCCATGTCCGTGCTCTCTGAAGGGTGGTGCCAATTCCCTCCCTAATTGCTGAGAACCTGCTGAAGAGATGGGTGGGAAGAGCGGGAAGAGAATGGGCTCCAGGGCCGGCCTCCCAGCTCTCCCGCTCAGAGCTGTGTGATATTGGGCCAGCTTCCCAACCTCTCTGTGGCCCAGATGGCTCACTGGTGGAATGAGGGCCATACAGCTCCCACTTGGAGCATTGCTGGACTGGATGCATGGCCCTCTGTGCATGAGGCTGGTGGCGTTGGTCCTGCCCTGTAGCTCAAGCACTGCTCGCCGTGTAGACGATCATGCTGTGCCAGCCGCTGCAGGTAGATGACCTCATCCCACCTAATCCCCACCACCGCCCTGGTGCTATTACCCACTTGAGGGATGAGAAAGCTGAGGCTCCCAGAGGTGGAATAACTGGCCAACAAGCAGCAAAGCCAGATTCCCAGCCCACATAGGCTGGCCCCTGGGCCCCCTGGAACTCAGAGGCGCCTCACCAGCATGCTCAGCAAGACAGCAGGCGGGCTGGCTGCTGGCAGCCTCGGCCCAGCCTTGCCTGTTCTGTGCAGTGAGCAACCTGCATCGGTGCCTCGGCCCTGTCCTGCCCCCATGCAGCGTCCCAAGTCCTGTTCTGAGCTCAGTCCCAGCACTGCCACCTCGCAGCTGGGTAACCTTGAGCAAGGTAACTCACTGGCCTCAACGCCCTTGTCTGTAAAATGGGGAGTGCTTACATCACAGGGCTGGGGGGAGTAAACAACCGAAGGCCTGTAGTGCTGCCACCTGGCAGGGCTCCCGGCACATGCTAGGCGCCCCATAGTTGTGAATGCTCGTGACTGTTGTCACTGCCAGCATGCCAACCTCCGCCTCCGGAAGCACAAGCTGTCCCCACACAGAGTCCTTCCAACAACTCACCTCCACCGCCTACCCGGCTACCCAGCAGGGTGCCCCCCAGGACCGTCCAGGACTGAGGCATGGGAATGCACAGAGGTGCCAGGGCACCCATCACCAGCATGTCTCCACTGGCATTTTTGTGCTCACAGGTACGCCAGGTGTTTGGTGGCGGTGTTGTCTGGGAGTGCGCAAATGGCTACATCTTGTCATGCTTCAGGACCTGATACCAAATGAATCCCTACAATCCTAAGATGCTGCCAAAGGCGGGGTCGTGAAGAAGGGCCATGTTTTTTAGCACAGCTTGTCAGATATGGCCTGAAATTCACTTGCCTTCAGCTTTCTCATCTACAAAACGGAGCCAGTAATTCCTGCTTCTAAGGACGGTCCCAAGAACAAGGACTTGGGAATAAATGGTGATCCCATTACAGGAGATTTTCCTCCAACCCCCAGTCCAGTTTCACGCTAAAAGCCAAGAAAACTGTAGGTTCAAACATAAGCACTGGGCTTGGGGATGAGGCTGTCCTCTGGGCTTGCTTAAGATGAAAAGACTTGCCTTCAACGTCCAGATCACAAACCTGTTACACTATTAAACCCCAACGAGGAGGCCCGGGCCCTTTGAAGCCAATGTAAATACAACTGTTTAACAGCTTATTTTAACTATCCAATGGGAACTGAGCCGCTTAAATGGATTCACATTGCCAGCAATCTCTTTCTGCGACATGGTATTTGTTAGAAATCAGAATTTTACTTAACGAAATGTCCTGCGGTCGCCTCCGCTTTGTTTCTTAACAGGGCCGTCTTTATGTGAGTTTTCTTTGGCTTCCCAATAGAAAAGCAACAGATTCCTTTTGAAGTTTTTTATTGATGAATGAGCAGCTATAAATAACCCTTCATGGCAGCCGCCCGATCTCTGAAGTTTACTCTGGAATAATAGTAGCAGTGGGAATGAGGGGCAATTTACGGCAGCGTGTCATGAAATAGTTTAATGGGCTTCATACTGTTTAACTTAATCTTTACAGATGTAAAAACAGAAATACAATTATTTTAACAACTATTATTGCATATTGCTTTGCTAATGAAAACAAAGACTTGGGAAGTACTCTGAGAACCGTGAGGGTGGCCGTGGGGCTGGGGGTGGAGAAAGTGCTGGGTGCCGGCAGGATCCCACTCAGTTTGCGGGCAGAGGATCCCACTCAGTTTGCGGGCAGACGAAGAGTCAGTGATGGGGACTCTTGATGCCCCAGGCTCCGCTGCCCTCCAGCTTCTCCACCACGCACGAACAAGCACATGCACACGCACACCTGCACACGCATCACCATCGCGTGGTCCTGCCTAACGCAGCCTCTCTGAGCTGAGACCGAGCTCGGCTCTATGGTATAAATTATGGGGCCCGTGGAGAATTTCTGCTGCTGGGAAAGACAACCACTTGCTCTTAATGGAGCTGGAAGGACTTTTCCTGTTTCTCACAGTGTCCATCTGCCACCCCGCCTCCTCCTTCCTCCCCATCCCCCCATCCCCACAACTCCAGCCTCCAGGGAGCGCCCTTGCCAGAGGAGATGGGATACAACTCACTTGAAAACCTATAAATCCAGAGGTCAAGTCTGCAGTTTGAACGGCCTCCCTGTCCCTCTGGGAAGTTGTGGAGATTAAAAATGGAACCCCTGGGTCTCGTCCACAGCGGTATAAAGACTGCCTTTCCCTTTGATTCTTCAGGGAGGTCCTTGTCTGCAGAGGCACTTCCAGAGTGAGGAGATGTGCTTCCAGTTAGCATTTTTCTCATGAGCTGAGCTACAGCCCCTGCACCCCAAACTGAGATCTGGGCGCTCCCATGAGACCCTTTGAGACATAATTTCATGCCTGGGGAGCTCACATCTCTTCTCTGCCCCTCAGCGGGGTTCTCAGCAAAACTGAGAGATTGCCTGAATTCCAAAGCATTTGGGGAATGGTGGGATGAGGCAGAGAGAAGCCCAAACATTTGTTGGAAGAACTCTGTTGGAGGCTGAGGCTTATATCCACGGTGAGCAATCGCCCCGCCCGGCCAGCCAGTGGGGGCTCTGGGCCACCGTGGCCCCAGACCCTTGAGAGCAAAGTGGACTGTGTGCCTCCTGAGGGCAGTTTACTCTCAGGGGAGAAAGGATGGGGCCCATTTGCCTTGTTCATTCTGCCCATCTTCACCCTCAGATAAGCCCCACCACCCACCCACAGGCTGAGTGAGCAGAGAGCACCCCATATGGGTGGAAAGGTCAGGAATGGGAGAAGAGCTTCCATAAGATTATGCGTCTGTTCTACAGATATTTACTGTCTGTTAGTTAGCAGCACTTGGTTAGGATAAGCTGGGAGTCAGGCGTCAGGAAAAAGCAGTCCTGTGACAGACGCTTTTTGGGTACCCACTGTGTGGCAGGCACTAGGCTGAACGTCATAGGAGAAAAAGAGCTAAATGGAAAATGGTATTTTTTTGTTTGTCTGCATAGGGCTTATTGCAGCATGGGGAGAGTCAGATGGGAAACTCTTTACCGGGGAAGAATTGCTTAGCTGCAGTCTTGCAGACTTCTATACAAGTGTGCAAAAGGCAACTCAGAAGCTGTGCCATCCCAGGAGCCACCACCGGGCACGAGCTGCTCTTGAGCACACGAACGTGGCTCATCCAGATCAAAGTGTGCTGAAAGCACGAAACACACGCTGTACTTCAAAGACTTAGTACCAAAACAATGAAGTATCCTGGATGTATGGGGTTAAATAAAACAGATGGCTAAAATTAATGTCACTGGCTTTTTGGTATTTCATTTTAATGTGGCTGCTAAACATTGTGACATTACTGTTTTCTGGCTTACTGGTCCAGAAAGTCAAAAAAGGCACCCTACATCAGAGGCATTATATGGCCCTTAGCATGGAAATCCCACAGAGATGAGAAGATGATAGAAACATGGCTTATGCCATTAGCTATGTTCTCTCAGTGTCAGGCGTTCACGAGAAATTACACAGGGTTTGTCAACCCTTGCTGCTGTTAACATTTGAGTCGGATAACTTCCTGTTGTGAGGGGCTGTTCTTTCTCAACCCACTGGATACCAGAAGCATCCCACTCTGAGTCATGATGATCAGAATAGCCCGAAGCCTGGTCCACCCATCCTGGAGGGTAGAAGTGCCCCCACTGAGAACCACTGTACCAGACCAGTAGTGGAGCAGATGACATTAATGGCTCTCAACCATGACTCTGCATTGGAATCAGTGGGTGGGCACAGACCCCACCCCAGGCTGAGCACATGGAAATCTCTGGAAGCAGGGTCCAGGCACCACACTTTTTGAGCCCTTGAATGATCCTGGTATGCAGTCCCCATGCGGACCTCTGCACAGGATCCCTCGCCGGTCCCTCTCCCTTTTTGAGGTACGCAGGTGCCGGCCCCATATACTCACCACTGGCCAGATGATGAAGAGAAGCCGAGAGCCTTAAGGACAGGTACAACCAGGTGTGATACTTTGCCAAGGAATTGTTATACAACCTGGGGAAGCTACCAGGGAAGTACAGACACAGGAATGCCCACCTGCCAGGTTTGCTTAAAGACTGAAGAGATGGTGCACAGAAAGGCCTCAGAACACAGCTTGACATATGGCAAGTAACACAGGCTGTGAGCAGGAGGATCGAGTGCAGTGGTGAGAGGCACTCTCCGGAGCCAGAGAGCCAGAGTCTGGCCCAGCTCTGCCCTTTGCCAGCTCCGGGAACCTGGAAGTAACAAGCTTTCTGAACCAGCTGTAAATGTGGAGAAACTGGAGTTTCCAGCTCACAGGGACTCTGCACCTAAAGCACTTGGGACAGTCCCCAGCAGAGGCCAAGCACACAGCGATTACAAGGTGATGATTAGCCCCGCACAGACCTTATTGCAAGTTACTGGCTTAAGTTTTCACTGCAAACTCTTGCTCGTTTTCACAGAAAGCGTTTGCACATAGCTCGCGGAATCTCTGCCGTGGCTACACAGTGGATTTAGGCTGAGCTGCCAGGGTGGCTCCTGCTGAGCTGACCTCCAGGGACACCAGTGCCTGCTCCAGGGTGGGAAGACTCTGGATGAGGAAGAGGCCACCACAGCTTCGGGTTCCAGGACAGCTCGGTGATCCATGGCATCAAAGTGCCACTCCTTGCCCTCCTCTCTGCCTGGCTGCCAAGGTGCATACCTGTGCATCTGGTGCTGGACCTCCCCAGGCACACAGATGAGCAGGGGTTTCTTTCTTCTCTTTTTACATTCGGAAGACCAGAATGAAAGTACGGGACTCTCTCCAGAAGTGGAAGGTGTTTAAAAGATTTGGAGCAGCCATACTGTCCAGAGCACATCAGCTGTAGAGACCCCACAGCCCAGACAGGCAACAAAACCCACATTTCCAACCGTCGCTCTGTCGTTCTTGCTGGGAGAACAGACACCAACATGTAAACAGAACTTAAACTCTGGCATGGCTTAGACAGAAAAGCCGGCACGGCTCCGTACGACACTAAGGGAGGGGACAGCGAGGTCACTGGATCTGTCAGCCAGTGGTCACTTGGATTCTCTGTCCCCAATCCCTGATGCCAGACGTCGCACCAGGGGGTCAGCAAGAACCGGAGTGAGAAGATAAGTGCTCCAGGATGGATTCTGAAGCTGGCTAGTCACGTGCCTTAGGACACGCCCCCCCCCCCCCCCCCCCCCGTCTTCTGTGTGTACGTGTGTAAAGGGAGATTCATCCTGGTAATGCCTACCGCACGCGAGGGTGGTTAAAATAAATGAGAAAATGGCTATGGAAATTCACACACACAGTAAGTCTCACCTCCCTGTACATTTATGTCTTCGCATCTTCTCCACGAATCTCCTAATTTCAAAACACAAAGTTTAGTAAATAAGTAAATCCATCACCTGCTCATCTCTGTCTGTTGCCAGGCTGCCGGCTAGTAAAGGACTGTGCCCAGAACTCTGCGTGTGCCCCACACTGGGAATGTTGGAAAGCTCTTCGGTGGTGATGGTCGTGGTGGTGGTGGCACTGACAGACTGAAGAACATTTTATATGTGTGTGTATGCATATGTACACACACACATACCTGCATTTCTCTATTACCTACAGGTACAGATAGATTCGATACTGATGTTGGTGTTTCCCCCTCGACTACATGTATCTAGTCTGTATAGTCCGGGGGAAATGCCACAATACACGGGAAGTACCCGCCGTAATCTGTTAGAGGCAGGACCATCACAGGGGCTCACGGTGGGCAGGCTCGTTCTGTCACCAGTACTTCCCTACGTGTTCTGCATTTCCGGCGGGAACACATGTAACTTCTCCGTGGGTGTTTTAGGGGCGGGCAGCTCAACCCAAAGTAAAGGAAGGACCGTTGGGGCCGTGGGGAGACGTTTGGAGTCCACTCTGATCACACAGGAATTAAGCACAGCTGCAGGCTGACAGGAAGAATAGGTGAGCAGATGCGGCCCACCGCTGTGGGGAGCCTGCCTGGGCACCACTGGGAAGCACCCCGTGGGTCCCCTCTTAGGCCCCCGAACGGGGGACAGGGCGCAGGCGTGGTGGCCAGCATCCTCTGGGGCCTGTCATCTGCCGCAGTCCAGCGAACTCCCAGAACGAACAGCAAAGGCGAGAAATGAAGCACGGTGGAAGCAGGTTAATTTCTCTTCAATCCCCGCTCGCTAAGGCCGCCAGGGGCCCCCCATCAGACGCTGGCCCTCCTTGACCTGACAGGGCCTCCGTCCCTGTCCTATGGACTCCCGCCCAGCGAGGGGGAAAAAGTCCCCTCCAGTGTCCCTGGGGCACCTGCAGCAGGGGGCATGAATTATGCATCACCCCCGGCCCCCTCTCAAGACGGAGCCCGCAGCGCCGAGGCCAAGTCCAAAAATGTGGGAAAGTTTATTTATTTCTCCAAAACATTCCTGATTTGTAATGTGCTTTCTAAAAATGTTCTAGCTGACCAAGCCCCAGCTATATTTAGCCGCAACATTTAAAGAAATGTTCCTTACGTTTTATAAAGCAGGCCAGGAAACACACCGCTTAAGAAACATTGCTCCCCATCTGGCGTCTTTCTCCCCAGGACGGGGTGGAGCCTGCAGGAGCCTACGGGCATGGTCTTGGTGCCCAGGGAGAAATAAAGCGTTTTATTCATTCCCGGGGCCCTGGAGTCGATGACGGCCACCCCGCCGGCCCTGGGCAAAGCGAGGAAACAGCGAAGCGGCTTCGCGCTCCTCGCCCGTGAAAGTCGGTGCTCCTGCGGTCTTCCTGGGCTCCCCTGCCGTGCCCAGCCGCTTATTTTGCTTTAAGTTTCATGTTCAAATGGTTGGATCATCTCAAGAGGTGAAGCACTGCTGTGAAGAGGAGAAGATGGATCCTGGCCTACCCAGAGGAGGCAGCCCCCGGGAGTCCCCCGTCAGCTCCAGAATTAAACCACGTGGGCAGAGCTGCTGGTTGTAATTCTTTTTGCAAAACCAAGAAGTCACAAATGGACCGTAAAACAAAAGTGTTTAGATTAGGGGCTATGTCTGTACACAGAGGAAAGACCTCCCATTCGGGAGCTCTTTCTGCACGCCAGGTCCTTGACCTGTATTAGCTACCTTACCTCTGCCAGCGGCCCCTGCAGGAGCCTGTGGTCATCCCCGTGTTGGAGGTGGGAACCGGGGTGGGTGCTGTCCCGTCAATGGGCACCCACCATTCAGTTTACTTGTCATGACAGCTGGGGGAGGCAGCCTCAATACTCTCCCCGCTTGTACAGATGAGAAAGCTGAGATCCACAGACGGGTCACGGCAGGTAAGCACGGAGCGGGGTCTCGGGCCTCTGGTCACACTCCTCACTGGGGACTGTACCCCTCCCCACCCCCACCCCCACATCAAACCACTGGAAGGTACTGAGTCAATGGGACGTTAAGGAGAGGGATTTTCCCACCAGTACGTGTGTCTGGAGAGGCCTGGGAAAGGACGGAGCAGTAACGGTGACCAGCTACCTGGAAAGATGTGTGGGGCCAGGAGAGATGTGCTGTGTGTACCATTTTCATAGCACATTGTGAAGACCTGAGTCGTGCTATAAAGTTAGTGTCATCCCAGGCGATGGGTGCTGTCACTGACCCAGGGTGCTGCCCACTTCTCTTGGAGCCCCCGTCCCTCTGGATTTGGGCTGGAGGACACCATCCCCATGAGCGGCCCACATGTCCTGGAGGTATGAGCTAGCACCAGCCAGGTGCAGGACATTAGCCCGTAAGGGATAGCTTTGTCTTAGACGCTCAGCAAACTGATACAAATCCACGTACAGCGTACAGTCTTTCTCAGCCCCCGTCCAATCAGCAAGTCCTTGTCAGGCTCAACGCTGTGAAGGCAGATGCTGTATACCTGCGGCAGGGCCCTTGGGAGCTTAGTCTGGACCCAGGTCCTGTCCAAATAAGAGGATGTTGGAGTAGGATCTAGAGCCACCTCTCTTCGAAGCTTGGCAGATGGCAGAATCCGGTCTCCCGAGGCCAGATGCGGCCACCAGCATTGTCTGAGACTTCCGCTATTGGCTCCTAGACATCAGTGGTGTGGCCAGGGTGGCTGCAGCCAACTGGACCAGGAAGAGGGGGCCCCCCAGGGTGTTGGCCAAGTTGTGTACCTGCCCCCGTCCTGGTGCATACATAGTCCCTCTGTGCCCCTGCAGGTGACCCTTACAGACTGTGTTATGTGGGGGTCCCTTGTAGGCTGGACTGCAGGTGTGGTCAGCCAGCCAGATGTATCAACGTGAGTCTGGACAGTGGGAGAGGACAAAGGCTGGGTGCTTCACCTCAGCTCCCACTTGTGCCAATACTGGCTGTAGCTGCACTCACCCTAGCTCTGGGGTCCCCTTCCCCTGGCCATACATAGTTCCCCATACATAGTTCCTTCACCTGGTGTTTCCCATTGGCCCATCTAAGTGGGATTCTGTTTCCTAACAGAACCCTGATTCTCATGCCTGAAGGAAAAAGGAGGTTGGAAGCAAAACTTGCCCAGCTCCTTGTCCTCTCTCCTCGCTGCCAGGGTAAATAAAGGCAACGGAGTCGACTATAAACCTCCCAGGACTTAGGACAGATCCTCCTACCTGCCCCGCCCAGCCACCTTTTTGGGGATAGCTGAATTTTGCACACAGTCTCATCTGCCCACCATGGTGTAGACCCTGGGCTTAAATCCACATCTGGCCTGAGCCGCACATTGGGTTCGCCCAGTGCAGTTGGCGTTTGGACGCCACTGGAAGAGACAGACCCACCACCCCAGTTCAGCCCAGGCCCCACGGCTCCCTATTGCCCCAGTCTGCGTCACTGTGTATGCCTACGCTACGGGCCTCACCTGGACAACACCAAGTTGGGGCTTCACGACAAGGACAAGTATAGCAGAGAGCCTACGTTTGGCTCTTCAGGCATTTTTTTTAACTGCCTTAAATGGGGATCAAAAGAATTTTACTTTTCCAACAAGCCCATGCTCTTTATTTTTACTAATAAACATTACTTACTGTCACGTGTGACTTTGAAACAACCCCCGTTTCATGAAAACAGGACTCCGGCCACCGGGAAGATGGGAAGTACACAAAGTCGTGGCTCTCGCTGGAGTGCAGCTGGTTACTGGAAACGTCACCCACTTCGGGGATGTTAACATTAGCCTGCCCGTGTCTGGGCAGACAGACTCGGCTTTCAGCTGTAACAATAACATCTCATGTGGCTAGTTCTTTAACCCACATGGATATACACTGGCCGCTCCTTGTGAAATGGTTGAGACCACACATGGCCTGCTTCTCAGACCCGATTACATCTGAAAATGGCAAATCACATCCTGTTCAAGCTCTGGAAAACCATAGGGGGCATCTGAGACCCAGGGGCCATTAGCTTCTACAAGAGCCAGCACGTCTCCAATGCCAGACGAAGCCAAAGGCCTTTACAAAGTTGTCTTGTCCTTGTAAAAGTTGCGGATATAAAGGTGTCAAAGTGGTGTCTTCCAAGATTTTTAGGAAGTCTTTGTGAGATTCACCCTGCTAATGCAAAAATTAATTATCCCTGGCTTGAGCTAGATAGAACAATAAAATCTTTCCAAAAGTATCAATGCTTGGGTTAATTTGAAGGGATTCAGCACTCAATCTGAGTCTGTCTTTTCCACTTATACGCACATAAGATGAATTTCTGCGCATTTGTGTGTATACAACATATATAGACACGTGTGTGTCCATATATACACATACATATGCACACGTGTATACATCTATACATATACACACATTTATTTAAATACACCTGCTATAACCCCGATTATGATCAATGTACTCGTGTGTATGTGTATGTGTGTAATTAGGGCTTGAACCACAGATCATTTACAGAAAACAGAATCTGTTCCCTCTGTTCAGGCGAGAGCACAGAGCTGTAACTTCAGATGGCCTAAGACTAGAAGTTGGCCCTACTTCTACTCTTGGTTGACCCTAAAGACAGCTGAGATTTTATTTTAATTAAGAGTAGAAACCATTTCTTGGTCTCACTGACCAATGATTTGGAGCCATTGATTAAATGTGGGCCATCAGAGCAGCCATTTAGAGGACTAAGCCCCCAAATCCCTCTTCCTTCAGTAGGAAGGAATATACATGAGATTGTGTAGAGTTCATAGAAAATGACCCACTGTCCATTTCTCTTAGCTTTTCTAAGCCCGGTAAGCATGGGCGTTCAGTACAGAATTTGTCTTTTGTACATATAAACACCATTACAAAGTGGATACACGCTCCTGCCCTTTTTTTCTGTGCCATAAAAATCATGTTTATATTATACTTTTTGGAATTGTAACTCTCAAATACCATCCTTTTAAAATGGTAGTATTTGATTGTTGGCATCTCCAGAAAACAACCATCACAAATTAACAAGACACGCAAGATTACAAATCAACACTAAATAAATAAATTAATTAAAATGCATCCTGAATAGCAGACTTTCCAGCTTATTTTCTGACCTCCAGGCAGCATCCCCTGGGCCTGGGCTTCTCTGCTCCTGCCCCTACAGTCAGCACTTACACCCACCCTCAGAAGCCAGAACCCCTGAGATGCTGATGGGGTTCCCAAATGTGAGCCCAGTCTCCTCTCTTCTATTACATTGTTTACTCCCAACCACCCCCACCACCCCTGGTAATCCATTGAACCAGGCACTGAGAGGTTAATGAAAAAACAACTTTATTCACAGAGGCTGAGACTTCGGGATAACAAAATATCCAGAGACAGCCCTGGCACCACGTTTTAAGTTTCTTACGGTGAGTCTGGATCTCAACAATGGGGTCTCATCCAAGTTCTTAAAATCAAGGACGCTCTTCAGCTCACCAGTGTGTTCCCACCAGCCTGGGTAAAATGTTTCCCCTACCAGGAAATATTCATGGGTCAGTAGCACATGGCTTAAAGAATGAATTCTCAGAAAGTCAACTCTGTGCCTACTAATTATTAGATTTTTATGCTTGTCCAAAATGTCCTTTCCAATATCTTAACCAACAGGCTCTCTTGATGTAAAGTTTGTGTTCATTTTTATGTTAAGTCCTGGAAACTATTTTAAAAGTTATTTTGAAGACCTATCTCAGCTTATCTCCAAGAACTCAAGACTTTTGTGCCTTTCCCACATCAGATAAAATTAAAGTAACTTGGAGTTTCAGGAAATCAAGTTTCAGAACCCAAGGTAACTCAAAGAGATTCCGTAAGAGGTTAGATGCATTTCCCTAAAGTTCCAGGCAGAACTGGGCTGTGAAACCTCCATTTTCTTAACCAGACCTTTTTTTGCAGACCCTAAATTCCTGCCCCCCACCCTGCCAGACTTCCAGTCACCTCTGTAAGGTGTTTGTTTAGCTGCAGGCTCTAGGCCTGCCTGGTAGGGGCCTGAAGGAAGGACCAGGGCTGCAGGCTGGGGGTGTCTGGTAGAATCCACCCATTAAGCCTCGTATCCTTTGGGGTCCAGAGAGGTGCCCTCCAGCAGACACCAGCGGACTCCCTTATTTTGCCCGGCATAACCCAGCTCTCTATCTGCTTTTGTGTGTGTGCTTCACCCAGCTTTTTGAGTAAAAAGTAGATCTTCCCAACAAAATTCTGGAAAATGTAGCCCCCCCAAAAAAAATTAAACCTAGATCTTGAAAAACATGCAAATAAAAATCTTCTATTGTCTGAGATATCTTCTCTCCCCCTCACACACTTCTGGTGTCCCTGAAATCCTTTGATTCCTTAAAAACAAAAGCAAAAGACAAGATGTCCAGAAATGTTTGTAACATGCCTTGAAGAACATGTGTGTTGACTAATGAGCTATCATAATGCAACAAGATGCTGGACTGTATAGACTATGCTTTCTTAATACAAGTTGTTTGTTAAGTATAGAACTTCCACAGGGCAATTGCTATAATGAAAAGCGCCAAGCCTTTAGCGTGAGTATATAGCATGCTCCTTTGCTGTCTAGAAGAAAATAAAAGAAAAATTCTCTATTTAAAATTAAAGCGTTTTTTCTCCGCTTCCACCTGGACTTTGGTCACAAATCCTCATCAGGCCCTAGATCTCCCAAAGAACCTGGAAAACAGAGTTCAGGGACAAGCCTCACCGTGAACACTCATCACCCCCACGGGCTCAAAGCCAAGGCCTGGGCCACAGCCACCACCGAGCTGGCTACGGTGGTACCGTGGCTGTCAGATTGAGACAGCCACATGCGTCCCATGGCCCTGCCCTCGGGCTCTCTGGGCCCTGGCGAGCCCCCTGGACACACAGGACCTGTGTGGGTGGGAAGATGGCAGGCCACTAGGTTGACCTAAGGTTAAGGAATGCTGCTTGTGCGGTAGGAGGTCTGAGATGCCCAAGTCCCTGTGGACAGGGTCTGTGTAAGTCTCCGAAGCCTCACTTCTGGGAAAATCCGCCTCGCCACGGAGCAGGCAGGCGAGCGTTCCCACCTGAGCGCAGAAGCCGGCACCACTTCCCAGGGTCCACACGTTGGCAGAGGAAACGATCCTTTTTTTTAAAAAAAAAGTGACTCCTTGCCCCAGTGGAGGAGCCGGGGTCGCCCACGAGCCCAGACCTCAGGGGAAAGTCCCTCGCCGGTTCGCTCTACTGGAAGTGCAGCACCGCGTCCGGCAGCTGCAGGGGGAAATAGGAGAGGAAGGGGATCCCGAGCTGGTAAAAGCCGCCCTGGACGTGCGGGTCGAGCATCAGGGAAGCGTTGAAAGGGGGACGCAGGCTGGAGGCTGCAGCCAGAAGCGAGGCGCCCGGCCCGCCCTCGCCGGGCCCCGGCTTGGCGCCCCCCAGGAGCTCACCCGCTCCCGCCGGCTTCTGGCCCTGCCGCCCCGCCAGGATGCTGTCTATGCTGAAGCTCCTGGACTTGTCGGAGCTCTTCGGGGAGCGGCGGGAGGCGGGGCGCGCGGGGGACCGCGGGCCATCCACCGTGCGCGCTGGCTGGCCGTCGGCCACGGCCGCCGCGCCCTGGACTGCGTCGCCCGCGCTGTCCTCAGGGGACGCGGGCCCGGGCCGGTAGGGGGGCGCCGGCGGCGAGGAGCCCTCCCGGAGGGGCGAGGGGCGCGCGGGGACTCCCTCGCGGCGGGGCGTCCCGGGGCCGGGGCGCCCTGCCCCGCCCTCCGCCTCGGGCCGCCCCTCTGCGCCGCGCTCGGGCGTCTCGGCTCGGGCCCGCTTGGCCTCGGGGGCCGCGGGGGCCGCGGGGGCCGCGGGGCCCGGCTTGGGCTTTCTCTTCCGGCGCCGGTAGTTGCCGTTCTCGAACATATCCAGGCAGCGCGGGTCCAGGGTCCAGTAGCTGCCCTTGCCCGGCCGCCCCTTCTCGCGCGGCACCTTGACGAAGCACTCGTTGAGCGAGAGGTTGTGGCGGATGCTGTTCTGCCAGCCCTGCCGGTTGTCGTGGTAGAAGGGGAAGCGGTCCATGATGAACTGGTAGATGCCGCTCAGCGTGACCCTCTGCTCGGGCGCGTCCTGGATCGCCATGGCGATGAGCGCGATGTAGCTGTAGGGCGGCTTCTGCGGGGGCTCGGCCCGGCCCGAGGCGGCCAGGGCGGCCGCGGGGGCGAAGGCCAGAGGTAGCCCGGGTCTGTCGGGGCCGTACAGGTAGAGCATGGGCGAGGCGGCCAGAGCGGGCAGCCGCGGGCTGAAGAGGTGGCTCATGGCGAGCGGGAGCCGGCGCTGCGCCCCGCGCCGCAAGGGCCCTCCCGGGGAGCCCGCCGAGCGTCCGCCTCCCGCTCTGCTGCTCTGCCCGGCCGCTCAGCACTCTGTCCCTTCTTCATGGCTTTAAAAATGTTAAATAATTGTTGTAAGTTTGCTATTATATGTTGACTTAGCGCTGGAAAATAAATTGTCTATGATAAACAGTCGTTGTGTTCTCAGCCCACCCACATTAATTAAAATTTCATTGCTGAAAAACTCCAAGCTTTTCCCTCCACGTGTCTTTTTGATACCAGCCAATCGCTTTCGGGGCTATTCCTTCATTTGTTTATAGAATTAGTCTGTTGATAAGTCCGCCCACCCAAGTTGAATCAAGCTGTGTTTATTTGGAAAAATTTCCGGGCACCCAATATATAAACGCACTGATCTGATGTTTGAAATATCACGTCCACCCCTTGACGCTGTAAGCACACACAGTCAGCGAGGCAGGATGTGGACCGCGGTGGCTCTGCGCGGGGTCTGCGGGCCAGGAAGGAGAAGTGCAGATTGGGGCGGGGGCGCAAGGCTGAGTTTTACCGCCGGCCTGGGGGAACCCCGTAATCCGCGGCCTCCCACTTAAAGGCTTTTCTTCTCCCACGATTGATAGAAGATTTGGATAGGGCACAGTCTCATAAAATGTCTTCTGGGGTCTTTGAAAGCTTTTAGAAATTTGGGGGCTGGGGGCAGGGGCGTGTCTAAGAGGTTTGGGAGTCTGGGCAGAAAAACCGTCCTTGGGGGAAATCCTCAGGAAATCCGCAGGAGTCTGGCGGCCCCCTTAGGGGCCTAGTGTCCTGGAGGGGGCAAGCCTCGACCTCCAGGGCTCCCTGGGAACCCAGGGGAGAGGCCTCCAGGCGCCCAGCTTCTCCTGCCAACGCACCGGGTGTGGGGAGCTGGAGAGCGTGTGGGGTACCTGGTCTTCACGTTTCAAAATAAACCGGTTGAAGAGCTCAGGGGATAAGCCAAGGTCTTTCTGATGCGGCTGAAGTTGGTTGAAAGCGATCACCATAAAAGGGGAGTCTGGCAGCTGGCGCGGGGGAGCTGGTGTTTGTGAATGCGGGGCTCTTGCTTTATATTCTGCGCTTTCCTGTTTATAACAAGGAGGGGGTTATAACAACTTTACAAGTGCACGCAGCTGGCCCGTGATTACATTAAGCATTTGGGAAGCCTGCTTGTTCTCCTCCACCCACCCACTCAACATGGGGTGTAAGCACCCCCCACCCCTGTTCTCGTTTTACATTTAGCCACGTCATGGTTTGAATCAAGACCCTTTAATGATGCCGATTCAGAAGGAGGTGTCTTCCCCCACTCCACCCAGGAGGGGTGTGGGGGGAGGCTTAGCGTGACTAGTTCCTGTTTATGATCTCTGCTGAATATTTTTTAAAAGAAAGAAAAAAACCCACTCGGTCTAACTGAATTAGTGGTTCATTGAGTAAAACGTGCGGCGATGCCAAAGCAGGCGGGGTGAGGACTGCAGGTGGGCGTGGGGGTGGCCCACCACCACGCTCCCCGGGAAGGGGCGGGGCTTACGGCGGGGGAAGGGGGGGTGTGGTGTGGGGAGCTGGGGAGGGTGTCACAGAGAAGAGACACGTGGTCGCCATCGCTCAGGTACGCCTTAAACACGGAAAACCAGGGAAAATCCCGCTCTAAAATGGGGAACCCAGAAAGTGACTCCTGTGTTTGAAAGTTCCGAACAGACCTCAAGAGAGCGGGTAAGTTTGAAATACCGAAAAGGAAGTGGCCATCGGAGTCGAAAAACCGGTCTGGGTGCAGGCTCGGCTTGAGGGAGCCCACGCCTGGCCCTGGGAGGACACCTCCAGGCTCCCTTCGCGGCGCTAACAGAGGCCGGCCGGCCGGCCCAGCCCCGCCCTGCCCAGGGCTTGAGGGTGGCTCTCTATGCTGGAGGCGCGGGACACTTCTTACAGGGGCATCCCTTGCAACGCGGAGGCGGGAAAGAACCCCAATGCCTGCCTTTATGCAACCCGCGGGTCTCGCAGTCCCTGGGGTCACCCATCCTCTCCAGAGCTGCGCGCTCCGGCAAGACCAAGTTTGCATCCAGCTCGATGTACGGCCTCCCTCTTCTAACAGACCCGGAGCAAAGGACAAACGGGTGTCATTCGGCACGCCCCCACTTCCACCTCCGCACCCGGAGCCCTTGCTGGAGTTTGCCCGGCACCCGAAGTCCAGCACGCGCGCCCCGGCATCTCCTGAAGGGCGCGCCGCCGCGGCGCTTCTCCTAAACTCGAAGGCAAATCCGAGCTTGAATTCGTACAATAATAAACACCGCCCCATTTGGGCAGGGGCCGGACGCGGGCGGAGACTCGCGCAGCTGGTGGGCGGGCCACTGATAGTAAAAAAAAAAAAAAAACAACAAAAAAAACCACGTTCTAGCGGCGGTCTGGAGAGGCACACCCAGTCCTCGCATTTGCAGACGTTGCCAGAGTCTCCGGGAGGTTCCCGCCGCAAAGCCCCGGCGCGGGGACGAATCCCGCGCTCCCAGGTGATGAGTGTGTAACTTGAGCCTGGGAGGGGCCGCGGCTGGAAGCAGCGCGCGGCGGCCCGTTTCCGGGGAGCGCCGGGCACTAGCCCAGCTCCGCGCGCGGATGCGCCCTCCTGCGGAAGCTCGGCAGCGTGGGCCCCAGCAGATGCTCGGCCGGGCACAGCCAAGCCCGGTAGACTGGGACACCCGGTCCCAGGGAGCCAGTGGGGACCCTGAGAGCTCCTGCAGGTTCCTAAGTGTTCAGACCCCAGCCTAGCGCTCTTCCCTCTGAAGTCAGCGCGAGCGTGTCTCCCAGCCTGCGGGAAACCCCTGAGGTCTCCCGCCTGCAGGGATGCGGCAGAAGCCCCAGGGTGGTTCCGGCCCTGGGGCTAGGGCAGAAATCGGGTTCAGCGTGATGAGGGCGGGAGTGCCATTCTCAGCCCCCACCGCAAGGAGTCTGTTCCTCGGGCAGGCCCAGCGGAGGCCAAGCACAGAATTAAAGAGGCCTCGGTAAGCCCGGCCGAGGGTGGGAGACACGAGCCCCTGCCTCCACTCCCCACCAGGGGCATCTGCCTTCCTCTGCTCCTCTGGTAAATAAAAAAACGCAGATGCTCACCTTAATGATGATCTGTGTCATGTCCAAATATCTGCATCGCTTTTCCAAGTGTGAATATATATGAATATATGTGATACACATATATGAATATATGCATATAAATAAATGATTATGCAGTATGTGCAGTTTGTTTGAGAAAAGTGTGGACAGACGCCAGACTTAGCCAGCTCAGCTTACCGACTGCCTAAAGACGTTGAAGGGGAGGCGAGGAGGAGGAGGATATGAATGACTGAAATGTCCTGGGCGATACCCTCCGTGCTTTCCTGGGTTAAGCTGGTCCATGCAATCCTATGCAACAGAGATCTTTATCATTCCCACTCTGCAGACCAGGAAACTGAGGCAAGGAAGTGCTGCAGGAGCAGGGAGACAGCCCCATTGGAAGAGCTACTGTGTGTGTGTGTGGATTGGGGCCCTGTGAAAGTGCTCTTGAGAACATCCATGAAAGATGGGGTGACAGAGTCGCCCATTTCACAGATGGTGACACTGAGAATGGGCAACAAACACCCAAGACAGTGGAGGCGGAGAACAGACAGGGACCAGAACTCATGCAGCTTCCTCCAAAGAGGGCTGACATCCCGGTGTCTGCAGAGGCTCAGGGAGATGTGTCTGGAGCAGACAGAGGGAAAGGCCCTCTGGAGACAAAGCTATGCTGGGAGCTGGTCCTCACCATCCTACCAACCCCTCTCGCCCTCTGCCCCCATCTCCTGCTGAGACAGGACATCAAACAGGTCTTCTGCTGTTTCTCTTGGGCGATGTGGACCATGAAGGTAACTGTTGGGGGTCAGCTGGTGCTGAGTGAAGCCCAGAGAGCAGGGCAGGAGTTTCCAAATTCCTGATTTCTTCTGACCTCGCCTTGTTACCAGAAATGATTGCAAGGGTCTAAACAGGGCCGTTCTCCCTGACATATGCAGTTTGCTGAGACAGAAGAATCCCAATCTCTTTTCTTGTCTTACACGGTGAGTCCTAAGAGCTGACAGTGAGTCCTCACTGTGGACTGTGTGCTACGAAGCACTTGCCGATGTGTGTTAGATTCACAGAGCCTCACAATAACATGTTTGGTGACCGGTTTCTCAGCTGAGAGCGGGGCCCAGAGAGCTTGTGATGGCTGCCTGAGGCCCCAGGAACCCTCAGCTGGCCTGTGTGTGGGGCCCAAGCTGGCCATATGGAGTCAGCTTCCAGAGAAGGCTCTGTTGGGGAGCTTTCATGTAAAATAACATGGAGGGAGGCAGAGAGCACCCCAGGGGGCAGCTGGGGAGGTGAGGCCCAGGGCCAAGTGCCACAGAGTCAGAGGTCAGAGGGCCTTCTCTGACCTCCTGACCTCACACCCTGGGTGGGCATATAGACTGAGTACAAAGCTGCACCCCAGGCTGAGGAGGGGAGAGGCCCTCCCAGTGCTCCCTGACTCCCTTTCCTAAAAGAGACCTGTGAGCTTGTCAGTCTGCCAACCCTCCTCCTGCCCTCCATTTCCACATGCTCCCAGCCCCAGGACGCCCACCTGACACTGGAAAAACCTTGGCGCCAGAGAGACACACTCAGAAATCAGACTCTACACAAGCTCCATCTTTCTGCTTTTGCTGTAGAGCAAGAATGTCGCACAGGAGGCAGGGGGAAGGCTCCCACGGGCAAGGGCGTGGCATCTTCCCAGGCTCAGTGGCCCTCCTGAGTGCGGCTGCCCGCCTTCCATACTCCCTGAAACATGCCACCCCCTTCCTTACATACCTATGTCAAAAAGCAAACACGTCAAACGCCTTGGCGAGCTGACGCCAGGCAAGAAAGAGGCAGGCAGGGAATGCTTCTCAAAGTTTGGGAAAGCATCTCAAGTATGTGGGGCCAGGAAGCACTGGTCCTCCCACCAGTTGCCCACTCACCTGGAGCCCGGCCCCCGAGCCATCCCTGGCCTGGCTGCACTTAAGTCACGAAGCCTCAGGTCTTGACTTATCCGCTCCCACCGCACCCTGAGAGTGAGGAGCGTATGTATGGTGGGAGGACCACAGGGGCACACATTCCCTGAGGCCCGGGCACAGGCTCTGAGGCCCCAGCACATTCTCAATTTTTGAGAAACTCGCTTCTGCCCATTAATCAATGGGCATCTTTTCTTGGCATCGCCCTCTCCACCCACCTCAGGTTTATAATTATCAATAATTTCCCACTGGGCCAACCCTGACCAGTACCCCGCCCAGGTTTTTGGGTTTGGGTTGGGGACCAGGAGCAGGGAGGCAAGCCCTTGGCCACCAGGGCTCGTTTTGGGGGCCCCGAGAGCTCTCTCTCCGTGCCCAGAGTGTAGCTCACAAGCCTCTCCCAGGCCCAGAGGTGACCCCGAGGCAGTCGTGAGGTAAAGGGGAGGAGATGCCCTCGAAGGATTTATGAGCCACGCACTGAAGCTCCCAGGACCCTGCATTTCCTTCTCTACTGATCTTCATTTCTTGCTGGCAGAGTGGGCGGTGGGCGTAAGTGAGGCCCAGCTGCGGGAATGGCCTCTGCACTCACCTGGTCATGGTACAGATGAGGAGACTGCGGCCAGGGGGGAGGAGTAGTCTTGGTCTCCTATTCCTGAGCCCAGGGCTCCAGCAGTTCGAGGGTGTGAGGCACTCTCCACTTGGGCATCCGTGGGGCAGGCCGCTTGAACCAGGGCGGTGAGGACCACCTGGCCGCACACCCAAGTCAAGCCTTGGGAGAGAGCTCTGGGCTGGGCCGCACGGGGCGGCCTCTCACTGGTGGCGGCGAGCTCAGGGCTTCTCTCCGAGTCTTGGAATGACGCTCCCCCCGCTGCTGCGTCTCCCAGGCTGGGAACGTGGGGCTCTCTCCAGGTCGGCCCGTATCTGTCAACACTGGACCCCGGGTAGAGGCTCAGTTCACCCAGCCAAGGTCGGCTGGGGACCCACGGAAAACGGGCTCCGCTGCGGCGCGCGGGTCGCTTCCACTGCATTTGCAGGATCTTTGAAACCTGCCTCGCCCTCGCTTATCGGGTCGGCAAGGAACACAGGTACCCCGCTCGGCTTCGCGCACACTGCGGTAAGCACTCCTTGGGGCCGCCGCAGCCGGGAGTCCTGGCAGCCTGGGACTGGCGCCCCGGCCCTTCCATCCCCGGCCTCCTTTCCCCCTTCCCGGAAAGGCCCTGGGCCTCGGAGGACCGAGCGGCCGAAGGAGGGGGCGGCGAGCGGCTGCGTGGAACTAGGACAGCCTGGTCCCCGCGCAGTCCCTGCAGACGCGCAGAGCAGCCGGGCGGGCGCCGCTCGGCGTCGCGCTGCCGCATCTTGCTGCTCCGCCGGGGAAGCAGCGGATTCCCGAGGCCGCTGCACCCGTAGGCCCGAGGTCCGCAGTGCTGCTGAAGGCCAGGGCTGCGCCCAGCCCTGAGCCAGCGCCCAGCACAAGGCCGGCCTTCCCGCACTGACCCGCACTGACCCGCACCTACCCTGGCCTCCAGGGCCTTAGGCTGAGGCAGCCTTCGGGGATCGGGGCCCAGCGGACCGGCCTGACACACCTCTCCACTCTGCCTCCTCCAGGGCCTGGATAAAGCCCCAAACACATTCCCAGGAGAATGGAAGGGCCCCTGTCTTGGCCCCCACTACGCTTGGGTGAGCAGCCTATGCACAGTGGGAGGCCTTCTTTCCCCAGAGGAAAATCCCAGAGGGGTCTCCGTGCCAGCTCCAGGCTTCACCCCACTCCATCCCATTGTTCTTTTCTTTATTTTCCGTGTGTTTTTTTCAGTCCTCCTCTGAGTTCCAAATCTTAAGATGAGGGCAAGCTTTCAGGGAGGACTCTGAAACATCTGGGGAAAGAGAAAGCCAGCTAGAATATGCTCTTCTGCTGCGGCCAAAATGAACCCAGACCGCCAGAGTTGGGCAAGCAGCGCTGGGCGCCTCATTCTGTAGCACAGAGGGGATGGCTGGTCCAGCTCACTCAAGCAAAGCATGGTGGCCCGGGGGCCCTGCTGAAGGTCAAGCGCCAAGCACCAAGGCTCCCAGCTCCTGCGTGTTACAAAAAGGAATAAAATGCAGCCTGTAAGTCTTGACCACATGCCACCTCTGGGGCCACAGGAGGAAAGAATCTGTGTCGCACATACAGAGAAATGCATTATGCTTAAATTTCCCCCAGTTCTATGTCAGGGTAACATAGAGACTAAATGGCATGTTTAAAACACCATCAGCACAACACCCAGGTTAACGTTCAACGTCATTGTTTCAAGCAAAATCACCTTTTGAAAAATCGTCATCGCCTGAAACTTTCAGTCCACAAGGAGCTTCACCTTTGGCGAAGTGCAGCTCACCTGCTGGAGTGGGAAACACATTCCCAATTCGAACCTCTGGCCCCAAAATTCACACACAGAGAACCCTAGGGACACTGGTTTTCAGCAAATGAAAGAGATAAGAAAGCCAGTTACCCTCAGCCCCACCTCACAAAGGCTACATCGCTATTAAAATTTTTAAAGAGGAGAGATCAAAATGGAAAAGAAAAACAAATCTCCCTATTATTTAAAGTCCTGTAGAAGTTGATACACTTAAAACTCTGAAAGCATTGTAAATTATTTTGGAAGGGTGATGAGGCTTTACATTTTTTTTCACTGCAATAGGGTAAGGATTTAGAAACCAGATCAAGAAGTGGAGAGGTCTGAAATCCACCTCTGACCTGGCCGCCTTTGGGGATGGTCATTAAGCACTGTAGAATCAGTCCCCTTTCAACCTTCTGAGGCCCAGTTCAAATTCTTTTCTGGAAAATCATTAAAGTGGGGAAGGGAAGGAAGTCCGTATTTTAGGAAATCAAGAGAAAGCAGGACTCCCCCTGGTTTGTAGTTAGCTAATGGAAAATATCTACCCTTCCCTTCATGCCTCCTAAATTGGAGATGGCTGGGCATTGAAATAGAATGGTACTGTTTGTTTTGACAATCGGCATGTTTCTGTGCATTTAGTAAAACGCATTACGGCAAATTACATTACTGCACGCAGTCCTCGAGGATGCCGAATCTAACCAGGACTGTCTCTCCATCGCCTCGGCCAGTGCGGGATTTTGAATTAATCAAAAGACTTTTCTGTCACTAACCACAGGGTAGTGCCCCCCATTCCTCTGCGATTATCTGTATATGTCTACATGTTTACCCACCTGGGTAACAAAAATAATCAAACAGGTGGATTTACAAACACATTTTGTTTTGTTTTTTTTTTAAAGTGAGAACACAAACACACTGTCCGGACTTTGGGCAGAAAACAACACGGGTTTATTTTAAGGTAAGTACAACAATTAAGACCACATAAGACAAACAAAGGTGAAGTTAAATTTTTTTAGTTTTTTTTTTTCTTTTAGGAATGCTCAGGGAGGAATCTACTATACAAAACCATCACACTTTGTAAATAAAAAGTATCAGATACTTGACTTCTTTATCGGCCAAAAACAAATAATAAATTATTTTCTTGTTTTGTGAAAGACCTACAACTGGGAAAAGAATTGTGTCTCATCATTGTTCGAGGGGGGGAACCCTACATAGGTTTCTTGAATTTTCAATCTGGCAGTTAGAAATGGATGGGCAAGATGAGAAATTATCCAGTGAACTCAACTTTAAATATTATATTAATGGCTCTGAACAACAACAAATAGCCTGATTAAAAATCAACACGTTTGTACAGCACGGTTAGAGAAATTTAAAATTACACACAGCACATACAGAATCTATAGAGACCCCCACATACCTATGGAGGGCTCTACAGAGAGTCGTTACTGGGTCGCTATGGAATTCGGTCCATAACTTAATTTTTGAAACCCCGAGTGGAGCAGTGAGCACAGCAATGCTGGTCGGGGAGGGGGAGTTTAAAATCAATATTCACGTCGTTGGGCTGCGTCCCTTTTAGGGGCTTCTTGGGACCTCGGAAACGGGGCGGCGGATGGAAGTTACCTGCAGCTTCACAGAGGGCTGGGGCTGGCGCGCTCTCTGCTCCCGGGCCTGAGAAGCAGCTGGTGGACATGTTTTGGTGCCTTTTGCTTCTCCGCAGCCTGAACTGTCTGAGAGGGCCGGGTCTGGGCGGCGAAGCCGGGGCGGGCCAGGACAGGGGAGAGCCGGGGCAGCTCAGTATTTCGTGCAGTCATAGGAATAGGGGGCTGCGTGGCGGTACAGAGACGGCGTGGATCGGTAGGGCAGCTGGCAGCTCGCGTTGCTGCTCACCTGCGGGTCCCCGAGGGTCGAGTTCTCAATCCCCAGCCGGTGGGAGTTGAACATCTCCCGGACGTTGGGGAAAGTCTGCTGCTGGGTCGCGAACGTGTGGCCGGGGAGGTGGTTCAGGTCCCCGCTGTGGTTGAGATACCAGGAGGCCGCCTGGGCCGCCGCGGCCCCGGGCTGCGGCGCCGGCGGGGGCTGCGGAGCCGGCGGCGGCGGCGGCGGCGGCGGGTGGTGGTGGTGGCCGTGGTGCTGGTGGTGGTGGCCCGCGGCGGCGAGCGCGCCCTCCTGGCCGGCAGCGAGGTTGAGGGCGCTCAGGGGCGACGTGGGGCCGCTCGGGTGGTCCGAGAGGGTCTCGTCCAGAGCGGGCGGCACGCACATGTGCGCCGGCCGCTCGGCGCCGGTGTACAGGCTCATGGCACGCATGCTGCACTGGTAGCCGCCCGCGCCCCCGGCCTCCAGGCCCTGCGCGCACGGCTGGCCGTAGGCGGCGGGCGGCGCGGCGGCATAGGGCAAAGCCAGCGGCGGCACCACCAGGCCCGCGCGCCCGGCCGCGGGGCTCAGCTCGCCGCCCGGCGGCGACGTTCGCAGCGTCATGATGTTCTCCACGCTGAAGCCGGGCAGCCCGTTGGGCGCGCCTGCGTGGTGCTCGGGCAGCGAGCCGTCCGGGGAGCCGGCGGGGGTGGAGGTGGCGCTGCGCGGGCTGCCCTGCAGCGCGCTCTCGGGGCTCAGCGTCTCCACCTTGGTGATGACGGGCAGCGCGGGAGACGCCGCCTCGCTCTTGATCACCACCTTCTTCTCGGCGTCCTTGGGGGCGTCCGCTAGGGGGGGTCCGGCCGGGGCGCCCTTGGACGCCGTCGGGGGCGGCTCCTTGAGGTGGGCCCGCTCCTCCTTCTCCTTGGGCACGTCCTTCTTCTTGAAGCGCCGGCGGCGCCGCAGGAAGCTGCCGTTCTCGAACATGTTGTAGGAGTCCGGGTCCAGGGTCCAGTAGCTGCCCTTGCCCGGCTTCTTGTCGTCGCGCGGCACCTTGACGAAGCACTCGTTGAGCGAGAGGTTGTGGCGGATGCTATTCTGCCAGCCCTGCTTGTTCTCCCGGTAGAAGGGGAAGCGGTCCATGATGAACTGGTAGATGCCGTTCAGGGTGATTTTCTTCTCGGGCGCGTTCTGGATCGCCATGGTTATGAGCGCGATGTAGCTGTAGGGCGGCTTTACGAGGTCCTTGGGCGCCGCGGGCTGGTGGTGGTGGTAGGGCGCGTAGGAGCGGCCCATGCCCGCGCCGTACTGCTCCGGGTGGCCCGAGTAGACGCCCATGGGGCTGGCCATGCCGCCGTAGCTGCCCGCCGCCCGGTAGTAGTTCTGCTCGCTCAAGTAGGGCACCACTCCCAGCGCGTTGGGGTCGGACACCGAGTAGCGCGCCTGCATGCTGCGTCCGAGACGGCTCGCCACCGTCCGCGCGCACCGACCGCGCGGAAGGCCCGGCGAGAGCGGGAGCGAGCGGGAGAGCGAGCGAGGGAGGGAGCCGGCGGGCGGAGGGCGGGCGCCCGGGAGCCTCGGGGGCGCGGTGGAGGCGGCGCCGGCGGAGCTGGGGCGCTGGTTCTCAGCGCACCGGGAGGATCAGCATCCTGGAGGGCGCGCCCCGACTAGCGCAGCGCCGGCCCCCGCTCGCTCGCTCGCTCGCTCTCGGGACCGGCGGGCGGCAGCCCGAGCCTGCGGCCGGGGACGCGGCGGAGACGCCACGCGCGCAGGGGACCGAGGCGGGCCGCGGTGAGCGCCGGTAGGGGCACAGCGGCTCTGCGAGCCCCCCGGCAGATCGGCCGCCGTGCGGGTCTGCGAGCCGGGGTCCAGAGTGGCTGCTCTGCCGAGCCCGGAAAAAGAGGCGAAGTCCCTTTTAGGGATTGGGAAAAGTTTCAAAAGTCGTCTTGCTGAAAGCGAGTTTTTACTTTCCTCCGGCCACGCCCTCTCCGGGAACTTTGGGCCAATAACCCGGCAGCTGTGGGGAGTGAGCACCAATCAGGTCGCGCAGCGCCGTAATCCGGCGGCTCTAAGACCCAGCCGCGCCGAACCAGATTTCTCTGCAGCTCACCCTTGACTTGAAAAGATTTTTTAAAAGTTATATCTTATTAAAATTTATGTTATTATCACATTTTGGTTAATAGGCCCACGTGCCCAAGGCAAAAAAAAAAAAAGAAAACCCTGAACCTCCTTTGCAGATAAAAGGTAGTTTGAAACAAAATCGAATTGATTAACGTGGTCAAATATCTCCCTAAAGACCTAGTAAGTAGCAAAGGCCCTGGGACTATTTTTCTTATTAATGAGTGATGAGGCGAATAATTAGATTTCCTAATTACAGGGGCCCAGGTGTAATGGGTTCAAAGCAAACGTGCTGGATTGGAATGGAAGGGGCCTCCCCTGGATGTTGTCATTATCTAAGCAAATAATTAATAACCAAGAGGGAGTTTTCCCGGTTCAGGGCCGTCCAGAATGACCTGCAAAGGTTTTAGAGTCAAATTATAGAAACTGAGTGCCCGTCGCCCGCACCGGAGGCGGCAGGCCGTGGGGTCTGCGGGGGCAAGGCGGAGTGGGGGAATAGCAACATCTTGGGAATTTATTCCTCTAAATGCGAGGTGGCTTCGGTAAATCATCCCCGTCCTCGTGAGCATTCTACGGAGTTTGGGGGAGAGGGTGAATAACCGCTCGTTTCCCCCTTTTCTCTCCCGAAGGCACCCGCAGCCCGCCGTCGGCCCCAGCTTCGCGGCGGCTCCCCCTGTTCCCAGAAATGAATTCCCTTTGACAGGCTGACTCCCGCGCTCCCCAAAGACGGGAACAATGCCGCCAGCCACCCGGCCCAGGCAAGGCCGGGGTTCTCCTGCTGCGGAGGGGAAACCCGAGCCTGCCTCTGCGGGGGCTTCGCCCCTAGACGCTTGCCCTCCGCGCCGCACGGGCCCCTGGGCGCAGTGCCCCCCTCCCGCTCCTGGCAAAGCTGCCTTGGGATTCTCCGGGTTGGCTTTCTACATCTCGGCCTGTTTGGTTTGGTTGGTGTTTGATAAGACGGTTAGGGCGCCGGGGCTCCGCGGGAAGACGGGGTACGCGCTTGCGAACGGTTAAGACACCTCCGAAGAAGATATTCCTCGTGTTGCTGACCTGGGTCCACTCGGTGTCCTCGCCTTCTAGAGCGTTTCCCTTCCCTCTAGGTATCCCGCAAGTTTGTTATTTGTGGACTATGTATGCCTTCAACACCTAGAAGAATCGAATCCCCCTTTTACCACTTACCCTGAAGGGGCAAGACTTCCCTAAGAAGGACTAAATGCTGGTCCGAATTCTGGGAACTGTCCGTCGGGTTGGGTAGGGAAGAAATCTTCAGATAAGACCTCCATATTTCACATTTCCTTTCCCTCGACCTGTTCCGTCGGCTGCTTATCAGATTCCCAGGAAAAGCTGTGCATCTAGGGTCAGTCACTCAGTTTCGGGAAGTGGGCAGAAAGCATTGGAGACATCGCATTAGGTTTCAGTAAAAGAACAAAAGAAAAAAATATTTATGTGCATTATCCCTGAATGGTTTTACATTTTGATAAATTCAAAGCAAAGGGGAAGTACAAAACTGATTCGTATTACCTTGAATATTCTGTTCCCAAAACACTCACTATATTTTTTATGGGTGCTCTGAGTTCTTTCTCTAACTTCATGGTGTTTTGGGTGTGTTTTTTTTTTGTTTTTTTTTCTTTTTTCTTTTTGCAATGAAGTAAAATCAAGCCACCCAATCGTCAGTTCACAGGTGAAAGGTTTGAACGTCCCAGACCCCAACTTCCACTACGACTTTATTAATATCTGTATTATTTTCCCATCCATCTTAAAAAAATACCTCTGGCAGAAAGCGCTTTTCTCCTGGAGTGTGTGACAGGCACCATGAGTTCTCTCATAATTTTACTGGAAATGCAAACTGTCAATCGAGAAACAGTCCTGGGTTTGCAGGGCTTCCTGGAGGAATATTATTTATTCTGTTCTTATGAGGGTTTTTTTTCTCTCTCTTTCTTTCTAAAAGCTTTATCACAGCACAGGGCAAAAACCAAAATAGCTAAGGATCATGGAAAACAAATTTCCAAATGGCAGTTTCTGCCTGTTTGTAGTCTCAAAGGGGTCCAGGTTTCAGCCAATGTCCTCTGAGAAGAACTAGGTTGAGCTGCCAAAATTATTAGCCGCCTGTCCCCCCACAAAAAGTGTTGTTGGAAGAAACTTTTATAATCAAGACAGAAAAAGTGAGAGAGACTTTTTCCTCTGCGCCTGGAATTAGGTTTCTCCTCCGCTCGGTAGGACTCCGGGAGAGGTAATTTGTTCAGGTTATTAAAACAACACCTTCCGCACACCTGGATTTTGCAAAAACCGTATTTCAGATCTTTCCTTCAACCTGACAGCGTGCTTGGGATTGGGGGCTGCTGACTTCTTGCCCATTTCTTCCCTTCCCGACAGGGTTGTCAGTGAGCCGAAAGCCGAGTCGGGCCCCGGAGGGCCCTGCGCCTTCCTAGAATAAAAGCGACGGTGCCGGCGAGGGCGATTCCAGGCCCTCGTCCCGCCGCGCGCGGTCCCCGGGCGCCGCCGGCTCCGCGCCTGGAGCAGCCGGGGCCGACCTGTGGTGTTGGCGCCCCCTGAAGGCCGGCGCGGGAACTACCCTAAGAGAGAAAAGGCACAGCACGACCGAGCGGGTTCCAATGAAGGTGCTGACCCCCGGTGGATGAACCTCAGTACTGCGTGGCAAGAGCCGAGCCTTCAGAAACCTGTATAAAGGAAGAGAAGGTAAATAAAACTGGGCGGCGCGTCGATTAAGAGAAAACAAAAGATTTCCCATAGCTTTGCAAGGTGATCTGTTGGAAAACAGCAATGTCTTTGAAACTGCTCGGGGACCAAGAAATCCTCTCTAGAGAGAGTCTCTGAGGTTAAGCCAGTAAAATCTGCACCACTTCAGTGGCCCAGGTCCGGGTATTTTCTTCCGCAACTTGTTGAACAAGTTGCTTGTCCGACTAGGTCTTCCCACGGAGACTGACTTGATGCCCAGGTGTGGCACGTGTTTCAGGGAACCCATCCGAAAAATGCGCTGGGTTGGATTTACAAAGAAGGAGACTTGTAAATGCATCTGCAGCCCCTTCTGCTTCTGGAGCACAACAGTGAACTCAGAGAGGGGACCCTATTCTGCAATCACTTCCCTTTGGGGCTCAAGAGATGTCTTAGGCTTTAGGGAAAGGGACCAGGAATGAAAGCAGTCCCAGGCTTCCGGAATCTACTTGGGATCTGGTGAACCCTTGGGTTAAACAGAGTCACTGTTACTGCTTAAAAATGCACTGTAATCTGGCTCCTAGCAATTTTCTTTTTCTAGGACAAAAAGCATGTCAGTCATGAAAACTATCCAAGCCTGTTTTGTCTCTGAGCGCGGCCTTGCCAAGGAGTTAAAGCAATATGGGACGGTTTGCAAATAATGAAATAACAGGGTGAAGACTTTTTTTGATTGAAAACTTTAAAAAACTTGACAACTAAAGGTAATGCTTGATTCCATATGGAGGAAGTTAAAAAAAACTAATAAAGGACAGGTTTGAGAATACCTGGGGAAATTTGAACCTGAGTGCATATTAGATAATAATCTTGTATCAAGGTTAAAATTCTTGAGTGTGATGATTATACGTGGTCAAGTACGAACATGCGCTTGTTTTCAGCAGGTACACGTCAAAATATTTAGGGCTGATATTCATCATCTCTGCAACTTTGAAAAGAATCAAGTGAAAGTGGGGGTGGGGAGAGGAAGGCATCGAGTAAAATGGGAACCGCTGCGGAGCCTATTCATCGTGCTTACAATGTAAGTTTGAAATTCCTCAAAATTAAAAAATAATGGGAGACAAAGACCTTTGTTACTCCAAAAGTTAAAAAAAAGGGATGTGACACAACACTGACTTTCCATGGAAGGAGGTGCACACTCTAATGTGGGGCCCCAAGGCGGCCCCTGGCACCCCCTCTCCTTGTGTTCTGGACGTTTCTGAAACAGCCATCAACAGCCATGGACTTCATCATGTTAACTTGCGGCTGTTAAAGAAAAACAAGACAGAAATGAAAACAAAAGCTGATTCTCTTAGGAGCTTATCTGTCCTCTAATCCAAGCATTGCCACAATTAATGCAATCAGACATACAGGAATTCCAAGCGCACTGTAGATGCTTTCAGAGCAGCATATTCAAGGCATGCAAATGTTTCTTCCTAAAGAGTAATCACATGCTCTCTATGCTGTCCGTTTCATACACGTCCTGTATGGTCACCTTTATCCATATTGCTATGTAACTGCGTGGCTTATATACCAACTACATGAATTGTATTAGTCCATTGAGGCTGGCATATGCCTCAGTAATGAACACCCTAAGTCTTGGGGACTTAATCTTGAGCCAACCCCAGCTTGGTGGAGGTTCTCATTATCAAAATCATTCGGAAGCCTGAATTTGCTAAGGCTGCTTCTGCTGTTATCGTGGCAGGGACAAGAGAGGGAATTCCTGTCCTGACATGTGTCACTTCCATTCACCAGTCATTGGCCAAGGCTGGTCACATAGCCCCAGCACACCCAGGGGACAGGAAGATGGGCAAGTCAACAGTTGCTTGGCATCTGCAAGCTCTGCCTGGCCCCTCTCTGCAGCCCAGCGCCTGGCATGGCACTTTGGTACATAATAGGTGCACAAGAATGTTGACTGGATGCATGTATACTTGCCCAAGATTTTGTCCCCTGATGTACAAGAGAAAACATTATGTGTGCGTACCATGCTGCTTGTGCTCCTCACGACAGCTTGTTCATCCTCTTTTGGTAGATGCTGTCAATACCACTATTTTACAGGTGAGCGAACTGCAATTTGGAGATCTTAAATAACTAACCTGAGGCTTGCAGCTACCAGGTGAAGGAATAGGGATCTCTTACCCATTTCTTTGAAATTAGGGTTAGGGCCTTGGAAATTAGAGGAGACTTAAAAAGTTAAAACAGAAACTTCTTTGTAAATAAAAATCGTCTACATGGAAATACTTATGTGTGTATGTATATATATATACTTTTATTAACTCTAAATACACAGTCAAGCGTGTGTGCATGAAGGCGTGACTTCTAAGCACACATAACTCAATGTCTATGAAATTTCAGCTTTATACATCACCAACTTGAAACCCTGCAATTAACCCCGTGGGGTAGATGGATCATTACTGGAACCTGTGAAGAGTGGACTGTTCCTTGGGAGGCGCAGACAGGGCTTTGATTGTTTGGACAAAGGCAAGAGAGAAGGTGGTGTTTTCTGCCAAATTTGCAGCCTGTGGGATGGGTGTTCTGTAATCCAGGGGCAGCTCTGGCCTGAGCTTCAAAGCAACCACCAAGTCTCCTGATGGTGCTGCCCGAGGGAGGCCCCAGGGGCTCCTCTGAAGGGCTGAATAAGGTCAGGAGAGCCCAGCGGCTCCCTGAGGGACGTCAGAGCATTGCCAGCACTGGGTGCTCCTTGCCTGGCTGGCCCCCGACCTCTGCGCTGTGCTCCCACGTGGGGGCCGTCCAGTGCTCCCCCGCTACCCCCCACCCCCCCCGCAGGCCCTCTCCCCTTGCTGCCTGGTCAGCTCCTCTGCGGCGTCCCCAGCCCCACTTACTTCCTCCTGTCCCTCTACCCCCGACCCTGACTCATTTGGCCCTGTCTGATATGATCGGTCTGTTGGTCTATCAGTCGCCTGCCTCCCCCGACCTCCCGCATAGTGCAGAAGACTTGAGCTCAAAAAGAGCATCTTCTTGCCACCCCGCCCCACTCACAGAGTGATTGACCCATCTCAGCATCTCGTCTGGCAGTCACCAGTGTACCTCCAAACCTAGGCTTTGGGGCTCTTTCTTTCCTTGGTGACTATCACGACCATAACCCGCCTTCCTGCTTTGTATTTACCAATAGCAACAAGTTTACTTAGAAGAAAGTGGCTGTTTTCCACGTGCAAGGGGGGCATTTTACAACGTGACCAGACAGTACGTGGTTATCGCTGTTGTGTAATTGTCACCATGTCTGGATGTCTTAAACTAGCTTTAAATGAACTTGGGCTCACCTGAGGGTGACAGGAGCACTGTGCAGCGGGCAGTACCACGCCCATCCCTCCACCGGCTCCCCAGGGACATGTCTTTTAGATGTAATGCAGGTTCCCTTGTGCCTCCCAGTGGAGCCCCTGGGCTGTCAGCGCCCCTGCACCAGCTTTGTGTGTGTTGATTCCCCACTTGTTTAGAGGTGTTTGTGGGCATCTTGCCCTTCCCTCCTGCTAGTGCACAGGCCAATTTGGGGATGGGAAATTTTTTGCAGACTGGATGTGCAAAAAGTGTCGGGGGGCATTTCTGGGAGGGGAAAAAACACACACACACAAAACACAGGACGAGGGGGCACAGTTGGGTTCAGAGCTGCCTGGGATGAAACTTGGCTGAGAGATAGGGTGGGGTGTGCAGGTTGGCAGCCAGGAAAGGCCTGGACCGCCCAGGTGAGCAGGCTGTGCTTGGCCAGGTGGAGGCAATGGGAGCCACGAGGTCACAGCTGGGCCACAGTTGTTTGCAGGTGGGATTCAGGTGGAGGGAGGGCGAGGAAGAGGGAAGGGAGAGAAGGAGGGGGAAGAGGAGGAGGAGGAACAGGCGGCAGCCTCAGGGAAGGGGCCGGGTTGGCAGGCAGGAGGCGGCTGTAGGCTAAGGCTCGGTGACACATCGCTGGCCTGGGTGGTGGCAGTGGGAATAGCAAGGCGTCATTGTGAACACTTCAGGCACCCTTGTCTTGCCAAAGCCCAATCTCCCATGCAATGCTGGGTGCTGACGGACGGGTGTCACCTGATCCCAGGAGGGGGGCATGCACAGAACTGGGAGCAGAGCCAGCTGACAGGGGAATGCCCGAAGGGGGAGGGGACCCTCCAGCTTCTCAGCAGCTGGCCTTTGTTGTCATTAGAATTATCCGTGTGATATTTCTTTGTCTTCTGGCACTCCAGGACGTGTGGCAGGGGAGAGGGTACGCACTCTTGCCTATACGCAGGGAGAAGCCAGGGAGCAGAGGCGGACTGTGGCGTTGAATGTTTGACGCCCATACCTGTGGAGTCTAGAGGCTGGGAGTGTGGGGTCTCAGAAGCGCATGAGGGGAGGCCTAGCTGTCAGCACTCCAGCACCTCGGGTGAGTCACTGGACCTCATCTCTCAGCACCTGCCTTCTCTTCTCTAACAGGATCGCTGCAGAACAATGAAGGCAAACATCTCCAGCATGCTCACTGCCGGCTGGGCGGGCAACCGTGCTTAGGCTCTGGGAGTACTGGCCTGCTCCACCGTCTCCCTGACTCCAGGGGAGGAATCATTTCCCCGCATTGTACAGAAGAGGGAGCAGAAGCTCAGAGAGGTGGAGTGAATTCCCTAGAGTCACACAGCTGGAGATGCATGGTCCAGCTCCTCCGGCTCCTACCCTTTCCGCTGTATATATCCTTCTAGCCAGGTCCTGAAGTGCTCTGACACCTCATCATGAAATGCCTGGAGCATGCTTTATGATTCTCGCATGGGCCTGCACGAGGATGTTGCAACGGCCTCATTCATCACTGCCGAAACTTGGAAGCAACCACGGTGTCGTCCAGCAAGCGAATGGATTGACAAATCGTGGTCCATCCAGGCACTGGAGCATTATTCAGCGCCAAAAAGAAGATGGGCTGTCCAGCCATGAAGAGACAGGGAAGACCGTAAACGTTTGCACATCGCTAAGGGAAAGCAGCCCCTGGAGCTGTGAGAGTCCCACTCTGTGACTGTGGGAAAGACAGAACTATGGAGACAGCCGGTGGGGAGGGGAGGGGGTAGGCGCAGGCAGAGCCCAGGGGATCCTTAGGCAGTGAGAACTTGCTGTGCGACACTGTGATGATGGACACATGTCATCATACACCCGTCCAAGCCTACAGAAGGCCCGACACCAAGAGTGACCCTCAGGTAACCTGAGGGCTCTGGGTGTCTTAGCTTTGGCTGCTACAGCAAAAATGCCATGGACTGGGTGGCTGGAACAACTAACATTTTTTTCTCAAGGCTCTGGAGGCTGGAGGTCAAAATCAAGGGTGCCAGCAGACTTGGTGTCCAGAGACAACTGCGTCCTGGTTTGTGGACAACTGTCCTCCGGCTGCATCCTCACGTGGTGGAAGGGGTGGGGGGGCCCCCTGGAGTTCCCCCTGTAAGGGCATTCTGCACACTCTTGAGAGCAAGAGTCTAGTCGCCTCCCAAAGGGCCCACCTCCTAAAACCACCACACGGGGCATCAGGCTCTGGCACAGAGACCCCCAGGGGGGACAGGGATACTCGGTCCGTGGTGATAATAGTGCGTCAGTGTGGATCATGACAAAGGGCTGCTGGGCTGCGGGATGCTGATGCTGGGAGGTTGTGTCGGGGTGGGTGGTGTTGGGGGGACATGGGAACTCTGTGTGCCTTCCACTCAGCTTTGCTGTAAACCTAAATGTTTCTAACAATAAAATCTATTTTTTAAAAATCCTAAAGTGATCCAAATGCAAGTTCATATACATGATCAAGTTTGCAACATTTGGGTTACAGTATCAGAACATTTTTTACACGAGAGCCAGCCAATTTCTTCCTAGGGGTCTCTTATAAAATTACTTCTTCTTATAAGTGCCTGGCTTTTGGGATTCTTCTAACTTGCAAACATGGCGTGAAGGGCCAAAGGCCATGTCCTTTCTTTGTGGTGTCACCTGCTTTCTAAAACTGCCCCTGGGGGTTTGTTCCATGTCTGGTTGCCTTCTGGGGGTCACACCAGTGTCCATCTCAGAGACCTGGACTTTGCTTAGCACCTGGGCACTGCTGTGAGCATGGCTACCAGGGAGCTGTGCACACATTTCTGAGCTGGGGCCAGGCAACGTACATGAAATACTGCCTGCAGATCTGTGATGTTTTCCGAAAGTGGGAAAAGGACAGAGACCACTCTGAGATTGCATTTATAACTTCCTATTGTCCAAGGCAACGCTTTGTATTCCTCTTAGGAGCCTGGTGAAAGGCATGGTCACTCTACTGCAGCAGAAGGTCTGTTAATGCCTTTACGTATTAAAGCTATGGATCCCACTGAGGACTGAGAATTGTGACCAGGAGCCACAAGATTTGCAGTTAAGCACATTGGGTTACAGCACTCGCAGCTCCTTCCCAGCTGGGTGAAGGCTCTTTAACATGTTTTTCCTCCTCTAAAGATAGCCAGTCACATTGCCACCTTCGCTCATTGACATTTAGGTATGGTTTCCAAGGCACGTGGCCCGGCGCCTAGCACATTCGTACATTGTTGCTGTCATGAATTATGTTCTGTGTGATAAACGCGGGGGGGAAGCTCTGTAAGACCTTGAATGAGTCCTGGTAACACCTGGAACATCATTTCCCATTTCTGTGTAGTGGGTCCTAAAATGCTTTGTTTCACAGGTTTATGAGGGTCGTCGTACCGGGTGTACAACTGAGAAGCAGCCCCACTTCCTGAGTGTGTAGGGCGTGCCATCACTCCTTGGGAGTGGTTAATGGTTTCCTCCATCGTGTGACGGTAGGGTCACCTTGCTAAAGCGCGAATGCAAGGCCAGCCGACCCTCCTGATACCCCTTCTGCTAGAGTGGAGCCCAGGGAAGGTGCAGACTTGGTCCTACGCTTGCCTGACTCCCAAGCTGCCTCCTGGCCCTCAGATCCTGGGTGTTCAGTGAATGGTGCGGGTGAGCGAACGGAGGCTGCCACGTTCATGCAGCCTCTAGGAGGGCCAGAGTCACGGTAAGATGTAAGGGCGCTTCGCAAACTGCGGCTTCAGAACCCACAGAGGGAGGACTCGACCGGAGGCTGCGCTGGGCCCGACCCCAGACCCAGAGAATCCCACTCCAGCAACTTAAGATTTTAAACAAGTGCTGCAGGCTGTGTCGGACGCACAGCCAGGCGTGTGCACCTGAATGCAGGGTTTCAGAGATGAATCTCTATCTGGAGCAATTACGGGCAGGCCCCCGGGGAACAGAGAAGGAGGTGGCACGTGTTGGAACTGTCAGTGGGCTCCAGAGGCGAGGCACTTGTTCACCGCGCTGGTCCCGGCGCGCGGCAAACGCCCGGCGCCCGATACGGACTCGCCCAGCGCACGAGAAACGGCTCGGCTTCGCGCCCCCTTCCCGCCCTCGTCCTCGCCCCGCGGAGGCGTCCGCGCACGCGCGATCGCCCCCACCGGCCTCCGCGGCATAGCCACCGCCCCCTCGCGGCCAGCGCGCAGGCGCGGGGCAGGGCGCCGCGGTGACTTCACTCCGCGCCCGACTCCGCCCCGGGCGGTGTCGCACACTGATGGCGTCGCCATGGAGCCGACTGCGGGTGAGGCCCTCCCCCAGCCCCGGGGCGCGCGCGGGACCGCGGACGGGCAGCGCCGGGGGGCCCCCGGCGGGGCCGGCGCGGAGGGCCCCCGGAAGGGTTCTGCTGGGGGCCCACGGAAGGATGCCCAGTCCTGTGGGTGCCGTAAAGTGGGGAAAAGAAGATTGAGGGTTACCTGCAGGGAGAGGGGGTGGTGCCTGCGCCCCGCGCCAGTCGTCACCCCCGCCGTGAGGTCCGCCCTCCCGCAGCACCCCTGCTTTAACGGCCGGGATACCCAGGCTCGCAGCTGGTGGCAGGGGCGGTGCTGGAAACCAATTTAACCTCAAGGCCATGGTGCTTAATCACTGTGCTCGTAGCAGGTGCTTTCCGAGGCCTCGACTGTGCCAGGCCTGGTCCTGGGCACTGGGGAGCCTCACTCCAGAGCCCCTGGGCTTTAGGAGTCCGCCCTCTGGTGTTGGCGATTGATAGCAGGATGGTGAGCCAGGGTCTCTCAAAGCCACGTCCCACGACCGGGAGTACATGCACTCCTGCCCTTACTACACGTGCAACATGTGAACAGGTGCAGATAATTCAGTGGGAGGATAGTACAGACCATTGGAGATGCCCGCCAAGTGCCAGGGCTGGGCTCAGAGCTGGAGGTGGAAGGGTGCGGGAGACCCAAACTGACCTGACCAGGCCTGCCGCCTGTTGAGTGTACAGGCAAGTAGAGAGCAGAGTTCAGGCACTTCACACATTAATATATGTCGCCTTTTATTATCCTAATCATTTCCCACGTTTTCGTGACTTTCCAAGGGCAAGGGCCTGCCCTTTCCTTTCATTCTCCTTTCCCCTTCCAGTCAGCCCATTGCTGTCCAAATGACACTCAACTGTGACTAAACGACCCTCCAGAGCAAGGGCCACAATTCCTACATTCCTTGTGTACCCCACAGTATCCTACACAGCATTAGGCTATTGTAGGGCCTCTGGATTAGTGAAAATGATAAATGTAACAACCTTATAGTTGTGTCAGTACAGTTTGTGTTTGGAAAAGCCAAGCAAACAGTGAAGGTGCTCTGAGTTCCTAAAGAAGGGACATTTGCTTGCAACCGAGCACTTAGAGAATGCTTCCTGGGGCTGTGGCAGACAGCTAGACCTGCAGGGTGAGGAGCGGAGCTACCCCAGCCCGAGAAAGGGAGAGGTGGGCAGGTGTGTGGGCCACAGACCAACAGTGGTTGAGCCACTTTTTTTGAATCTGAAGTGAGGATTGATGGGAGAGGAAGCAGAAGGGGCCAGCACGCCTTCGCGGGCAGGAGCTTTGCTTTCGCATTGTTGCCACATGCTTTGACAGAGGGTTCCCCAGGGCACTGGGGCAGAGTGGAAGGGAGACTTCCTGGAGGTGGTGCTGAAGTTAGGCCTCAGAGAGTGAGGGTTTGCTGGAGAACAGGGAGCTGAGCAGACTTTCCTGCAGAGACCCCCAAGGGCAGAGTTCCCAGAAGGAAGGAAGGGGCCGAGTGCTGGAAATGGCCTGGGTGGCCTTATCCCGGCTGCCAGTGGTGGAATCTCAGCCTGCATCTTCAGAGATGTGTATTTCCTGAGCACACCCAAATCCATAGCTCTGATTTCTAGACTGGTTAGAAGTACAGCTAGGGTCTGGAGGCACCAGTAGTGTTTTCAGTGGGCTCCAGGAGGCTTCGGGACCTGACTGTCAAGGGCCGTGTCTGCAGACTGTGCCAAGGAGATCCGGGTTTAGCCTGAGGGATAAGCAGTGGAAACCTCTAGTGGTGGCCCTTAGACCTACGTGAAGAGGGTTAACAAACTTGACATAAGATGGGGAAGGTAGAGGTGAGGAAGCAGACAGCAGTAACAAAAGGCGGAAGCCACCCGTTGCCCATAACTAGTGGACTGTGTGAATAGATGCTGACCTATCCCTGGAGTGGAATGCTATGCGACTGCAAAAAAAGGATGAGGGCGCTTTTATATAGCACAGGGACCAATCTTCAAGATGATAGCACGTGTGGACAAGGGAAGGGGCTCCTGTGGAGCCTGGGACATCAGGGCAGATTCCCCAGAAGACGCAGGTGCCCCAACAGCCTCTGGAGGGACCTGGTTTACTTGCGGACAGCAAGGCGGGCGACTTCGTTATATACCCTTGTATGTGTTAAAAAGCCATTTACAAAAAATTAAGTTTTTAGAATGTAATTGATCCACATGATTCAGAGCCACACAATTTAGGAGTGTTTACAGTGAGAGGCCAGCCACCGGCCCCATCCCGCCGCCGATGCAGGTGGCTCCCGACTCCCTCTGGCCGTGGCCTGGTGCCGGCTTTGGAGCAGGCTGCGCTCAAAGGGAGACCTCGGGCCTCAGAAGAGAAACCTGCCCCTCCTTGCTGCCCAAGGGGTGAGAGGTGCCCGGCCGCACACATGGGGCGCAGAACCTCACGCCAGCAGTCTGGGTGTGTTTAGTTATGGTGAACGCCACGTCAGCTCTCTGAAAAAAATAGCTGACTTTCTGCCGCAGCTTCAGAGATGCATGTTCCCCAAGCGCCAGGCGGGCGTAGCCCTGGGGGGCTTTGGGGGAGCAGCAGTCCTTCTCCGGAGCACTGGCCATACGATACTTAGGAAAACAAACCAAGTGGTAGATTTCAAAGTGACTTGAAACATACTCTGTACGAAGATATCCTTTTGGACTGAGCAAAACAAAAGTTCAGTGAATGTTTTGAGCTGTGTCTACATGAATGTGCTGGGATATGTTTTTCTACCCAACTGGCAATGGCTTTTTATATTTCCCCACTCCAACAGGAGCCCCTGGCTAATGAAAATTTTCTTAGGGTTGCTCCAACCAGATAGTTGGAGAATGTCTGTTGCCTAAAAATGCATTTCCAAAGCTGGATGTAGAATACAATTCCCACACTACTAACAGGATTGTGGTCGGTAATCCAGAGTAATGGCTGCCTTACACATGTGTCACTCAGGCTAAAGGCCAGCTTTCTGCATTTGCAGCAGGAATGAATGGGCAGCTCTGACAAGACTGAATAAACTGAGTGTTCAGTTGCAGTGTTTTGACTGGTCAGAACATGGCTCTCTCTGCGAGGACTCCAGAAAGGCTTAGTTTCATGCTGCGGGTAGCACTGTGTTCTCTGACCCCGCTCACTACACATTAGTAGGACGAGGCTGAACACTGGGTAGTGCTGATTGACCCTTTCTGGACTTCATCGGTTTGTTGTGAGTGTAACACCACTAACCCTGATATTTCAATGTAGAGGCCAGAAGCCCCAGGTACTGGTCTGGGGCGGCGCTGGGGCTGGGCCTGTGCGCACTGTGGGCTTCCTTTCTGCTGTATTAATGAAACACGTTGTTGCAACAGGTGTTTCGAAGCAGGACATTCGTGAACAGATCTGGGACTGCATGGAGTCGCAGAATTTAGCCGATTTTCCACGGCCTGTTCATCATAGGATTCCCAACTTCAAGGTATGGACGCCTTCCTAGAGCACTCGGAGAAAACGAGGATACTCCCAAAGGAACAGCCCCGGGGAGGCGGGTACACTTGCTCCCCTAGGTCCGAGTTGGTGGAGCAGTGAGCAGGGTGTGCCGTGCAGCCACCTGGCAGGGCGGCCCCACCGTGGCACCCAGCCCTCGCTCGCCAGCGGCTCCCGCCTTGCCGTCGGGGGAGGGCGGGGACGTGTGACCCGCTGCGCGGGGGCGGGAGGCGTGTTTGCCGCCCGACCGGGAGGGAAGCACTCATCCCGTGGGGCGCGTGTTGCGGTCCTGCCTTTTTTCGGCATTGGCTTCGAAGGGCCACGGGCGGGGACGCGCTCTGAGAGGGGTGCCCGCCCCCAGCACCTTTGCACAGAGGCCTTGCGGGTCTCCGGTGACTCCGGGCCTCAGTTTCCCGACTGTTCAGAATAGAAGGCAAAGATGTCTGTTTATGATAGTAGGAATAGAAGAAGGTTTGCCTGAAAGAGCCGACAGACATGGCTTATAATCTGCGGTCTCCATGTTTTCCACAAGAAAAAGACAGCGCTCCTTGAAAATAATTGCTCTGCGGGGCCCCAGGGACGTGGCCTGTCCGCCTGCTGTCCCCCAGTCTGGCTGGGCTTTGCCCACGCCCGGCGTCTCGGCAGCAGGCTCCGGCTCTCTTCTGGGCCTCGGCTGAACTACTTCCTGTCCCGTCGAAAGACGTTCCTTTGTGTGGCTTCTGTTACGCCTTTGTCCTGGGCTCTGCGTTCGGGCTTCCCACCCCCGGGGGGATGTACGGCAAGTGCAGGGGAAGAGGGCTGCCCAGAATCAGCGAGAACACCCCCATGTGGAGCCTCCTGGGAGGGGGCTGGGCTTCGGGGCCGTGGACGGGCGCTCTTCCCAGGTCTAGGTGGGGGCACAGGTGCGCCCGTTTTGTTTTGAAAATTCAAAGAATGCACATAGATCTGTACACTTTTTGGAATGTGTATGTTATTCGGTAAGAGACAAATTAGGGTGAGCTGGCTTTCTCAGCCCCTTTCCGCCCTGACAGCTTTCTCAGACGCTTCTTTGGGTGGCTTCTGGCGCTCATCTCAGGCTTAGCCTCCTCCCTGCCTGTTGGATAAGATGCCGGAGCAGAGGGCCCGGGGCTGCATTGGTCCCTTAGTAACGTGCAGTTGCATTAAAAACAGGGTGCTTCTCGTGCCGCCGAGCGTTTCCCGTGTCTGCAGGAGTTCCAAGTAGCCAGAACCATTAAAGTCAATCCCGACGCGCCCCAGAAAAATGCTCGCTTCCTCGTCCTTGACGTAAGTGCAACCCTGTCTGTTTGCCTAACTAGGGCTCTTACCTGGCTTGCCAAAACGTCAAAGACCTAGAAGTTTTTGCCAGAACGCAGGAAGTCAAAGTGGACCCTGATAAACCACTGGAAGGCGCCCGGCTGCTGGCACTGCAGGTAATCCTGTTTCCCTGAGCCAGAGCTCTGGCCCCTGACGGGAGCACGTTCCCGCCTGGCTGGGCAGTGTGTGCATCTTATATGGGGGGCGTGGAGCTTCTGATCCCTCCAACCTAGAACATCCCTGCCGAGTGGTTTTCTCCAGGAGCTTCGGGTGTCTGTCAGTTGTTCGCTAGCCAGAGTCCTGAATGTTTCTAAATTCAAAGCTAAAGGATATTTGAAATGATGACACTGAGGCAGTCAGTTCTGATGTGCTTCCTCAGGGGAGAAAGATTACATTATATATGTCCATTTCCCTGTGCTACATTTATAATATTAGAATTCTTTGAAACTTGGTAACCCACGAGGAGGAAATCTGATAGAGTCCCCAAAACATGAATCAGAACAGCACTTCTTGTCTTAAAGCTATAGGCCCCTTTTCAAGGAAGGTAAATTCCCCCAGGTTGCTTTAAATTAATTTCTTGTAATTTAGTATGTATAAACATACAATTTGGTAAGAAATATGAATGCTCATAGTTCTTCTGCAGTCATAAAACCAAAATAAACATATAAATGCAACCGTATGAAAGAAATGACATTCAAATAACAGCATCACTTTAACATAATGGCTGATGTTCTGCTGAAACAAGGCATTGCTGGTGCTGGGGTCATGCCGTTGAAAGTGGCAGTGCACATGGGACAGCGGAGTGCTCACTGGTACTTCACATCCGGGGTAATCATCAGCCGAGCCCTGAGAGCCTGCTGTGTTCCGGGCTCTGTGCCGGGCGCAGGGATGCGGTGCTGAAGAGAGACACAAACGCCTGTGTGGCCCCTGTGCTCTGTGGCTCTAGGCTCCTCAGTGGTTTCTGGCAACTTCAGTGGGTCAGGAGTCACCTGGGAAGCAGGAAAGCCTGCAGGCTCCTCAGCCCCGCTGAATGCAGGCAGGAATGGTGGCACATGGCTGTGGGCACAGCGGGGCACATCTGGGCACAGCGGCCTATAGCCTCCCAGGCTAGACTCTAGGGTCTCTGCTTTCCCTACACTCCTGAGGGTGCTTTGAGAACTTCCGGCCCGGGCAGCATTTGCCAGCTGGGCTGCACGTTAGCACCGCACCCCCACCCTGCCCGGGGCTGAAGACTCTTCCAGTGTCAGCTTCTGGCTCAGAGGCCCAGAGGTCTGGACCTTGGTAAGGAAAGTTCTCCAGGTGCTTCTGAAGGACAACTAGGGTTGAGGACCACCTAGCAAAGGGACGAGCAGCTTCCGGAAAAGGGAGTAACCGGAATCTAGGGACTGCAAATGAAATGAACCCAAACCTCTTTGACACTCAGAAGGAAGGGAGCCCATGGTCATTGCTCGTGTTGAAATACTCTTCTCTTGGGGTTAAAAAAAACCTATGTTTAAGTAAGCCAGCCTGTGATTTTATAGGTATTTTATGGATCTCAGGCTGTCATCTCTTACTCAAAATCTAAAATATATTATTTTTTTTATCCAAAAGTCATAAATGTTATGGTTGCCTCATGGCCTACTCCTGCATAATTTCCAGAGATGCCCTTGGACAGTGTTCTGAAACTTTCCTGTGCATCAGACTCACCTGGTGGGTTGAAGCAGGTTGCTGTGCCCTGTGCCCAGGACCTCGTCATTTTAATAGTGCCCAGGGGCTTCTGGTGCTGCTGGCTGGGGCCCCCCGCTTTGAGAACCCCTTAGGGGCTCACAGGAAGGCATTTTGAGGGCTAAAATATTGGTTATAACGAGTACTGATCTGTTAGACTGCAAACTAGATTAAGTGCCTGGTGGAATGTCGTTTATACGCAGCTGTGTGATGCCCGTGCAGATTAAAGCATTTTCCTAACTGTGGAGTCTGTAATGCTGAGAACAGAGGGTGCTGGAGCATTCTGGTTGGAATTCTTGCAAGAACAGATCTTCGTGTGGATTGGCACAGGTTTTTTTTTTACCTGTAACCATGTTGAATGGCAAGTCAGGTAGAATATTTGAGTTTTACCCTAAGGCTGGGTAGGGTAGTGTACCTACCCAGTAAAAGTAAAATTGATCCCCACATACTGCTGGGTTTGCAAACAGGTCATTTCCTTGGCACACACCAAAAAATGCAGAAAACAGCAACTTGCTTCCCTTCCTGAAATGTCAAAAGCATCCACAAGGAAGTTCCTATGTTTAATTTTATAACTTTCTGATTGTCTTTCTTTTAAAAGAGCAAAAAAACGTTGTTGGTTCCAACACCACGACTGAGAACGGGGCTATTTAACAAGATCACGCCGCCCCCTGGGGCCACCAAAGACATCTTGAGAAAATGTGCCACCTCCCAGGTAAGTGGGGCAGGCAGCATCTCCTGTCCCCGCAGGGAAAGAGCTGTTCTCAGCTGGGACCTCAGGTGAGTAAGAAGAATGTGTCATACCCGCAGCTGGAATTTACTTTTAACAAAGCCAAATGTATGGAGGTGTTAAGTATTCAGCAATCTTGTCATTAGCGGGCCAAGTAGAAAAACTGGGAAAACACGTATTCTGTGTGTGAAACTTGATTTGTTTTCTACCAAGTTGGCAAATTGTTAATTCCCTGTTAAAAAAAAAAAAGGGGAAACAAGTTACATGGTTCTCTGGCGCCTTCTAGTGTGGACATGTGATGTCCAGCACCCTACAGCTTTTTCTCACACGCCACCAGAGCAACTGGGGACACAGGTTGGAACTTCCAAAGTACGTTCAGTTGGAAATTGCCTTATTGGTTCTAAAATAACAATGGCTTTAGTAACTTAGTAACAGGATTCTCTTGACTGCTTCACGACGTATAGAACCAAAGTGTGTAAGTACCCATCAGGGTGCCTTATAATGGGATTTGTCTTGTATTTTACAGATTAAGAAATAAAATTTGGTGACTTTTTCAGAGTCCTAGAGACTCAAATAAGAATAAGAATAAGAAATAGGGCATCAATATACTCCTATTTGAAAGGGATTTTTTTCCACTCAAGTCTAATACATAAAAATTGAATGCTTTATTGTCATTTGTTGATAACCTGACCTGTTCCAAAAATAGAATGTGATATGGCTTATAAAGTGTATGTATAATAAAGTGAAATAATATAAAATGTGTAGGAAAAAGAGCAAAGGGAGAGTAAAGGCAGAAAAATGAGAGACGGTTATGATTCTGGTCAGTGCTCAGACATGCAAACCATGCGATCCTCTGCAGCTGGCAGGTGCGGACCTAGATGCGAGCCCACTTTTCCTAGAGCCGGCAGGGCATGTCAGCAGCTAACAGCTGTCAGTCATAGGTTCCAGACAGCAAGAGCGTCCTTTCACTGGGGTTGGGGTCCGGGGCACGTGTGTCCGAGGGGTCATCATGGGGTCATGTAGTGCTGCTGTGGTGCGCTATCAGCCTCCACGGTGTCCTGCCCCCTCTGAAAGGTGACCGTCACCCTGCTCGTTGCCAGAGCTCCCCGTGAAGCAGGCACTGGCAGTCCCTTGTGCGCATTCCTGAAGTATGGTGGGCCCAGGGTGAAGCCAGACCAGCGCCCGTGACCGGACTTCCATCAGGATTCAGTGGCAGAGTTTGGCCTTTTTTATAACATGAGGTACTGGATTGAAACCAGAGATTCAAAGCCATGAACCTCCAAAAGATTTTGCTTTTCTTTGCGGCAGGAGAAATGGTAGAGTGGAGGGAGACTCCAGGCTGCACCTGTGTGCAGGTGCACATTTCAGTGAGCCAGTGACTTCGGTGGCCAGCTCTGTGGCAGAGGGGATGCCATCCTGCAGGCCTGCTCTGGGAGTGGCTGGTGTGGCCTTTCTCTTTGCAGATGAGGCTCTGGGTCTGCCCCTCTCTGCTCTGTCACCTCTGCCTGTGGTTGGTGTAGATGTGTCCTGGTGACCACTTCTGGGCAGGCGAAAGGCTTTGTTAACTGCATCATAAGGCCTTCTGCCCACCTGGTGACTGTTTTTGTTGAATCAAGCATGCTTTGGAGCATCGGGGACCCCAGTTGCTCTGGGTGGCCCGGGCAGGGGGCTGGCCAAGCGAGGGAAGAGGCAGTCTGACAGGCACAATTGCACCCAGGCGTCTGCCCGCCAGGGCCGCGAGGCACTGAGCCCATTATAAAGGGTGAAGGATGCGAGCCGTGGACACAAGACGCCTGCTTCCACGGTCACTGTGTGGCAAGGAAAGTGCTTTACTGCAGCAGGGCGCCCATGGGCCAGCGACTGAGGTTTGACGGCTGGGAGGCGGCAGGCTGATCACACGTCCTGGTCCTGTAAGTGACTGGTCACATGCAGACAGGCCCAGTGCCACATCCAGGGATCTGGTCCTGCCGGTGCTGTTCCGTGCCGTGACCGAATCTAGCTCTCTCGATGATCTGTAGCCCTTGTTGTCTGAGAATCGTGGCCCTGTCGGCCTCCCTGCCATTAACGACTGGCCTCCATTAGTTCGTACAGGTGGGTGTACCTTTGGGGCGTTTGGTCAAATAAGTAAAATGTCCGAAGTGGGTGTTCTGATAATGGCCTCCAGTGTTTCATGTTGAATTAGTGTCACACATGTTTCCCAACCATGTCTTACCTGCTGCCTCTTTTCATTCTAACACCAGTCCCAGGAGGCAGGGGCTGGTGTCCCTGTCTCACAGATGAAGAAACGAGCTCAGAGGGTTTCGCCTGCTGAGGTCACAGGGCTTGGGTGGGATCCCAGTTCCATGTGACCCCTGCGCCTGTGTTCCAACCACCATGCTCTTCTGCCTTGTGGGAAAAAATTACTTGCTACATATCATGAAATTAATATCCTGTTCATTTGTGCTGTCATTTCCTTCTGGCATCTTTCCTGAGGAAGAAACTGTGGGAAATTATCCTAAAATGGCTTCAGAGCCATGGTTTTCCTGAAACGCCACTCCCGCAGTAGGGCTGCGGGTGCGTCTGCCTCATCAGGACGGGACTCGGCCTCAGAGTGCTCCCTGCCCCTGGGTGAGGAGGTGGGCCGGCCGCTCGCTGGCGGCGGCTCTCAGGGCGCGCGTCTGTCTGCAGGGCGTGAGGGACTACAGCGTTCCCGTAGGCTTGGAGTCCCGGCTCCACGTGGACCTGCTCGTGGTGGGGTCTGTCGCCGTTTCTGAAAAAGGTAAGATCAAAGACAGGAACTCTGGGCCGCGGCCTGCAGCTGGACCCCCTGCCGGCTCTGTTCATCCCGGAGATGCTGACGGTAAGTGACTCCGATTCACTGCCTGCCCGCCCTCTGCAACCGCGGTGTCTGCCATTCATTTTGAAGAATCAGCTCACTTCCTCGCACTCCCAGTCCCGCTCAACCCCTTCATTTTCACTTTTCTTAACAGGAAAAATAAAGCGAGGTAGTCTCTCTTCAGGTGATGAAAGGTTTTCCCTCCGTTCTTGAGTAACTGGAGCCGCAGTGTGTAGGACGGCAGTAAATAGCTGGTTCGAGGGGTCTCCAGTAGATGGGGGACGTCGGCTCTAGAGCTGGCCTTGCTAGGAAGCAGCAGCTTGCTGGACGACGTGGGTGCCCGAGCCTGCCTGGCGCTGTGCTGTGCTAGCAGGAGAGCGGGCTGGGGCCGCCGCGCCACCCAGGGCCCCTCCCCGCTCTGGGTGCTCTGACAGCGGGCAGTGGCTCCAGGGCGTCATCCCTGCCCAGACCTGTGCTTGTGCTTGTGCTTTGGGCCGCCTGCTAGGAAAGCCCTGGCTTCCTTTCCTTCCAAGAAGCTCATTCCCCAAACTCTCCCTTTGAAAGCTAATTAGCCAAAGCCAGGTCTTTCAAGAGAGCCTTCCAGGAAGTGTGAGAGATGCTGTGGGCCCAGAGCACTGTTTTACCTGTTGACCTTTACTGTCCTCACTGAAATTTGCTCTTCCTCCCCAGCTTTTGCTCTGAGCTACTATGTATTCGTTGCCCTCTGTGTGTCCCCTTACAGAGGCTTCATCTGTCATCAGGGACGGGTGCACGCGAGCTGCCTTGCCTGGGCCTGGCACCAGCCCTTGGGCCCCGGTGAGGGGAGGAGCAGACACGCCAGCTCGGGGCGGGCTTTGGGAGGAGGAGCAGGGTGTTCGCGGCATGGCCCATCGGTGCTTGGTGCTGGCTCTCCAGGCCAGGTGACGGGATTTGGGCCATGGTCTCGGCAGTGGGAAATGAGCAAAAACTTCTTGTGAAAGATCATCAGTCTTCATTTTTAGCCCACGATGTGTGAAGGGAACAGGTGGCCCACTGCCGGACCGCCCACCGTCATCCCCAATACTGTGTGCCTCGTGCCTCTCCCAGCCCTGATTGACAACTGGAAGTATCAGACTGTAATTTTTACCTGATAGTGAACAGTGGTATTTTTTTTTGTCTTTTGATTTGCACTTGGATGAGGGAGATCATTGCTGACGTTTGCTTTTACCTGCTTGCCTCCTCCTGTGGGCCGCCCTGCCCGTTGCTAGTTCTGTTGAATCGTCCTTCTTGCCGCTTTGTATGGTTGACGGCCTTCATTGTGGAGGCAGCACGATCGCGTCTGAATCTTAGGAAGATGCATGGACAGCGATGCTTACTTGCGTGATGATGCCGCTGACGCAAGTCAGACAGAAGGGGAAGCCGCGGCCGGGTCACGGGCTCCCCCTGAACAGGGTCCGCGGGCTCACGCCAGGGGCCGCGGCATCTCGTGTGCTGCCCCCCTGGCCCCTCCCCCCCGCGCCGCTCCTCCTCCTGCCCCGTGCGGTCTGCCTGCTGTGTCGCCATCCATGAACCTGCAGAGTAATGAGCTTGGGCAGCTGCCACCGTCCCTCCTTCCGCAGATGGAAAGACCACTGGGGGCGGAACTGGGGGACCATTCAGCGCTTCTTAGAAGACAAGGCTGTGCCATCTTACCTCACGTATCCCCCGTGGAGGTTTTATTTTTCCCTCCAAGGGAAACAGATGAAAACAGTTTTGTTTTTAGTAGGAATCGGTTCTTAGTTTTTTAAAAACTACTCTTTCCTTACTTTTTAATGTGCGTCCTGCTCACACAGAGCTCAGTTTCCTCTTGTACCATGTTCAAAAGGTTTGCGGCTCGGTCCGCTGTGTGTCAGCACTATACGTGCGCAGTGTTGCTGACTCTGAGCCCCTGTGGGTGACTGTGGGCCTCCTGTGGGAGGCCAGGGGGATAGGATCCGAGTTTCTCCTTAGACTAGGACCTCCTGAAAATGTTACCCTGGGTGATTCCCCGGCCCCACAGAGATGGTGGTTCTCTTTATTGTTTCTTAGGCTGGAGAATTGGGAAGGGAGAAGGTTATGCTGATCTTGAATATGCCATGATGGTGTCGATGGGAGCGGTCAGCCAGGGGACGCCAGTGGTCACCATTGTCCATGACTGCCAGGTGCTTCCTGTGAACGGGTGGCAGAGCCACTGGCACACCCCTCTGAGAGGGCGCAGGGGAGGGAGATGCGGGGAGAGGGGAGGCAGACGAGTGCCTTCACCCCGCACGGTGTCACGAGCGGGTTCGTTGAGTGGCATGGCAGGGAGGCCTCACCCCGGTGGGTTTGGGTCTGAGCGGTGCCAGGAGCGTGGCTGGAGCTGGGTCCCCGTCGGCCTTTTCACCCACTTCTGCTGGACCAGGTCATCGAGATCCCGGAAGCACTCCTTGAGGATCACGACCTCACCGTGGACTATATCCTCACTCCAACGAGGGTCATCACCACGGGGTGTGAGCGCCCAAAGCCAGCGGGAATCACGTGGTCCAAGGTGGGTCACCACGTGGCACCGAGGGCCAGTGCTGGCCTGTAATTTTAAAGTATCTCTTTACGTGTGTTGTCTGGCATGGCTGCAGGGCCCAGACCCAGCGTGGCTGTATGTCAGAACCACCATGAGCTTCTGAACAGCGCAGCTCCTGAATCCCAGCCTCCGGGCGCGGGCTTGAGAATCAGCTTTGCAAACCTGTGGGATTCCGACAAGCAGCCAAGTTCAGGTCCCCTGCTGTCCAACACCTCACTGTAGATGGCACGGGAGACCAAGTCTAGGAGGGCTCGGGCCTGGAGTCTCTGTCGGCCAGCTGGCTCCCGTCCTGAGCGTGTGCTCTGCCACCCAGCTGCACCGCCGGAGCAGGATCCCCGGGCAGGACTGAGGCGAGCAGCAGTTGCCCCCGGAGCCTTCAGAGGCTGATGCCTGAGCGGCTCTCCCTCCACGGCTGGCAGTGGCTTGTTTGTCCGCAGTAGGAGTCCAACCCCAGGGGTCCTTGTAGGCAGACAGCCGGAATTCCTGAGAAAACAGGGACAAGATGTAGTTGGTTTGGGGTGAACCTGTCGGCCAAGGCAGCATGTTTGTCCCCGTCTCCTGTTTTCTATGCCCGAACATCCAGCGTCGGAAGCAGCCCCACTCCCAGGAGCACTGAGCCCTCCGGCAGCCCAGTGGGCCTTTCCCGGCCAAAGCCTCCGCTGCGCGGCGTCTGGGCCGCCCAGGGCCTGCGCCCGCTCCGGGAGAGCCCCCGATAAGAGTGGAGGGCATGTGTGACCGGGAGTGGTGGGTGGGGCCCCCGAGCGCACCCCGAGCTCTGGGGAGAAGGCAGTGGCACCTTGCATGAATGTTACAATGTCCCTTGGTGTCTTTTCCTGTGAATTTGGGTTCGCCTCAGAGTTTTGGGTCCACGTTTTCTTCCTAAGTGAGGCTGACACACAGGTCACAGGAGCAGGGTGGCCTTGCTCAGAGCTGAGATCACACGTGTGGGTGTGGGGGGTCACTTGGGGTGGCTGGCCACAGAGACGTGCAGGACTCAGGGGGCCGCCTGCAGTGCACATTAGGAGCGCCTGGGAGGCCTCTCTGGGCAGAGAGGTGTTGTTCTGGGTAACAGCCATGGTTACATTCTGCGGATTTTAACAGGAAAACTATAAAAATAGCAACAAGTCAGGCTGTCAGGCATGTTAGATGAATGTAATCCCTCTTACACAAATCAAGACCAAACAGAGTTTCCTGAGACAGGTCCGTCTCTTTGCGTGCAGGCCCGGGGCCCGTATAGCTTGTTGAGACCTCCCCTTCTCCCCGTCTTCCTGGAAGGTGCTGGTCATTGATGAGGCCTTGGAAGCATCTCACACTTGTAAAAGGTCATTTCTTGGTCTGGGGTCCTGCGTTCTCAGTTCTGCTGCCCACGGTCATCTCTGCATGGGTCACGTATCGGAACGCAGCCTGTATCGTTGCTGTTTTGGCCATGCGACGGGTGCAGCCAGAGAGGATTGTTTTTGGTGCTGGGAAAAAGCGCCTAAATTCCACTGAAGATTTGAGGAGGGGCTGGGGGGAGTTCAGTGCTGGGCAATGACAGTATTTCAGACAGACTGTGTGGCACCCCTGGTGTATCCTTCCATGACAGCCTCCCCAGAGACTCAGTATCATCTGGGTGTCAGAATCCAAGAATGTGTTCTTGTATATTGCAAAACCCGGAATCACAGTTTTCTTCTCAAAACCACACACCCCTGGGATGAAGGTCATGAAATGTGTACAAAATGGGACACACTTTTTCACTTGTTCTTTATACACAAAGGCTAGGCAGCATTTGATTCCCTGGCCTTTGTCCCAACTTCCATGAAATGTGAACCCTCCTCCAGCCTCTGGACCAGTCTGATGGGGACCCTGTTGTGTGACTGCAGCTGCTCTGAGGGGGGGCCTCCTTGCCCCACCCTCTGGGACCACATGGGCCTCCCTACCCCGCAGGACAGATAGCTGGTGGTGCAGGGCCTGAGTGGGGAAGCAGTAATGGTGCCGCCTAGTCGCTCTGTCTGTGACCTTGACACACGCTCCCCAGGCCCCCCGCTTGCTTATCCTGAGTGGGGTCCTGTCGGCAGTGTGTGGGAGCCTCAGGCATGAGCCTGCTGAGCCAGGGCCACCGTCCCCTGTGTGGCTGTCATAGAGCGACGTGGTCATAACTGCGAGCAGTCTGGCAGAACCTTGTCACGGTCCGTGGCTTGCTGAGCAAGGCTGGTTCTCACCCATGCCTCCCCGCAGCTGCGTGCTGTCACCGTGCCCTCCACTGCCTCTCACTGAGGGAGATGGAGACATTCTCTTTTCCCTTCTGCCTTCAGGAAGGTGCATCTGCTCTGGGCGCAGGGGACCCATCTGTCTCCTAGGTGGTCTCCTGGCCCGGTGACCTGGAGAAGTAGGGAGACTTGGCCGCGTCCCACCAGGAGGGGCGGCCACTGCTCCACCTCCTCGTAAGCCCCCCTCCTGAGAACCCAGAGCTCCCCGGACGCCTGGTCTGCCAGGCTGGAGACGTGGCCATCGGGATGGGGGCGTGGTCCTGAACCCCCAGGCAGTTCTTCCAGCTCAGGTGGCCTTTGGTTTCTGGGACAGTGATCTGGATGTCCCTACCTGTACAAGACGATCTGCGACGGGCCGAGGGCCATCTACCCGGCCACCTTTGCTCCAGCCTGAGGGCCTGGAGGGCGGCCCCCCTGCAGCCTAGTCAGCTCCCTGGGCCAGTGTCGTCCGGTGACTCACAGCAGAGCAGTAGGACGCTGTGCTCAGGAGCATGGCCACCCGCCAGACCCAGGTGAGCACCTTGAAAGCGGCGGCAGGGCAGCCCTCTGCGGGCGAGGCTCGGGCCGGCCTCATGCAGCCCAGCTCACCCCGCACAGCCCGGCGTGGGGCCCCCGGCCGGCCAGGCCCTGCAGGTTTTATTTTCTGCCGAGCAAGAATGGAGCTGAGGGAGGGAGGAAGACCCACTTGAAGACAAGCCCGGAGACGTGGCCCAGCAGCAGGCGTGTGTCAGCTCCAGAGAACAGCCTCCCTGGGCACCCGGGAGGCCGCCCCTGGCCGCCAGCGCCGCAGATCAAAGGACCACCTCCCACGCTGCCCACAGTAGCTGCCCGAAAGGAGTTGTCGCTGGTACAGGCAGAGTGTGACGCCAGCCGCCTTACCTAGGCGTCTGACTTTCCCAAGGCAGCTCATTTTCTCAATTAAGGAAATCAGATTCTGCCAGCGTCATTCTGTGTTTAGCCTCAAAGAATCCGGTGATTCTGTAGCTTCACAGTTGGCCCGTTTGGGAGGGTTGTGCTCAGGGTCGCAGCTTGCTGACTGACTTCTGGAGAATGGCAGGCTCAGGATTTGGGAGAAGGGCCTTCTGTGAGCGCAGAGTCCGGGGACACGGAGGCTCGATTTCAGATCCCGTGCGGACATTGGTTCTGTGGAAATAACAGCTAAATGTGAGCTGACACCTGCCTGCAACTGGGCCAGTAAGTTAAGAGGGCTGATGGATGCTTTTATTTAAAAAGGATTACTGTACCTGCCCCAATAATCCACCTTCTAGGAATGTGTCCTCAAGAAATGTATAGCAACGCAGAGATCTGTGTGTGGTCACTCCCAGGAGAACCGTCTCCCCGACACTGGGACATGGTCTGTTCGGTGACGGGGTGTGGCCACCGCCTGCTTGGCCTTTAGGACACACGGCAGGAGTGTGATGATAAAGGGGTGACCCTGTGGAGCCTTTTCCTGTCGACATCTTTGCTCCACTTCTGGCAGAAGGATGTCTAAAGCGAGCCGTGTTGCAGTTCGGAGGCAAGGCAGGTAGAGCGGGTGGCGGCTCCCAGGCACGACCGACGTCGGGGAGGCGACACGTTCCTCGGCGTTCCTGCCCCCGCCGCCCCTGCACGCTTCCTCTGTGGGATCGTCTCATCCCCGTTATCAGAAGTATCTGGAAGCTTACCATCACTTACCATCAGTGAATGGTAAGGGCCAGACTCATGCAAGAGAACGAGTAATTTTTGTGGAAATCGCTATTTCACATTCGAAGTATTTCCGGGGTTCCTCTTTGCTAGCAGCTGCTTGAACATGTCCTCACGTTCTAGAATGAGAGGGATTTTAGGGATCATTCCTCTCACTGTCCTTATTTTCTGGTCAAGTACAGTGAGAGCCAGAAAGAAGAGCAGCTTAACCCCTGATTGTAAAACTGGTTGAGTGGGCGAGGTAAGGTCAGAACCAGTCTCTTCTTTTTGGGTTGGCAAGGGATGCCTGAGAGAGTTCTGATTTGTATTGGGCTTAGCATAGGTATTTCTAGGGGACCGGTTTTTTAATTTAATCTTTAATGAGAATAACGTATTTGTAAATGACTGACGTCCGTATGCTTTAGTGAAGAGTGGTTGTAGCATATAAAAGAAAATCAAATTTGCTTTATACTATTTTTTAATGGAGTGCTTAGTTACAGAAAGGCAGAGATATTTTTTTTAACGTTTGGTTAACAAGCAAAATTCTTCATTTCACATGGCAGTTTGACAGCACGTAACGAATGTCCCTAACTGCCAGCCGGGGGACAGAATAGCGCTGTGGCGGGCCGTCCTGGGTGTGGAGCCCAGCCCTCCCGGTTGGTGCACGGAGGCCTCTCTGTGAGCTGTGGGGCAGCCGAGACCCCACGCCGTTCCACAGAGGACAGAGACGGTAACAGCTGGGAGAGTGGCAGAAGCCACCGCGGAGTTAGGGAGATGCTTCCTTTTAGGGCTCGTGGGCGAGCGTGGAGGAGCGAGCCGGCATTCATTAGGCTTCGTCATTCCTTAGCCTCAGAGACATCCCGCTCTGGAAGCGAGCTGTTCCGTGCAAAAGCAGAACATTTTCTGCATTTCCCTTTGTAAATGTTTGGTCCCTTTGTGCATGGCCGTGGGACAGTGCTATAGACTTTGTTAATTTGTAATGTGTGGTTAAAACGCTTTCATGATTCAAGTGACCACAGTTTGATGCGTGCCAGCTCAGGGTACAGTGGCTCCTGTGACATGCACATGCTGTATTTTTGCTTCACAAGACACGTTTCACGATGCATTTCTGCTGCCTGAATGTGGAGCCTGGCCCGGGGGGTGGGTTTCCCAAGAACACTTCCTTCCACCCTGTGGTCCCCCTGAGCAAATGCACATGGGACTTACGGCGCTTGGGGGTGGCCACCTGCCGAAGCAGCTCCTCCTGGCACGAGTGCCGTGTTCACTGGGTGTCAGAGTGGGGGCTGCATTTAGTTCTTCATATAAGTGCATAGTCACCTGTTTTCTTTGATTGTAATCGTAGTTTTAAATTTGATCATCCTTCCTAAATGCTGGATCTAGTAATTTAAGAAACCCTTATGAATGTAGTTATGGCCAGTTTAAATCTGTTTTTAAAAACTCCAAGAGCACAGGAGAATCTGGCCTCTTCAAGAAGGCAGGCTGAGGGTGGGGCATGGGAGGGGCGGCGCGGGTGGCCCGTGGTCATCTGCGGGGTTGTTGGGGACCCAGAACATGTCTAGTCGCTTCAGACAAGTCGTTTCAGGAGACGTGCAGAGGGTCACCAGGGAGGAGCTCCTTTTGGTTAGAAGGGGATCATCACGTCCTGTGGACGTCTCCAGGCAGAGACCAGACTCGCGTGTGTCAGAGACACCCGAGGGGGCAGGGCGGCCGCCGGGGGTCTGTGTGCCCCTCTGAGGGGCGGAGTAGGCGTGTGCCCACCCTGAGGCCGCTGGCGTGGCTATGGAGTAGGGGGCTGCCCCATGGGGGAGGACTCAACCTGCGGAAGGGCTTTGCCAGGCGGGGAGCTCTGTCTGCGGGTGCTGGGAGGGAGGGCCTGGTGCGGATCAAGGATTGAGGCTTTTATGTTGGGGGGGTACTCAGCTGTTCTCGGGTGTTTGCGGGTGTTTGGCCCTCACACTGCCTACCCAGCCTGATCCCGGGCCTGTGTGCCTCGGGGCTCGCAGGTCCCTGAATAGCTTTCGGGAAATTGCACACAAAACCGTGGGGCAGTAGTTCTTGGGGGGAGCCCCCACGTCTCTCAAGGGTCTATGCCACCCAGAGAGGGTAAGAGCCCTGCCCTGAGTCACATGCGATTCTGAATGTGACGACATTGATACAAGTTGAGCCATTTATGTAGAATTGTTGTACCTGGCTCCTCCGTGTGCTGATACGTATGCCATTACCCACTTTTGTGGGGAGCCACCGCCTCGAGCTGCGCTGTCCAGGCTCAGCCTGATTAAGGGGCAGCCCCCAGCGCGTCTGCCCCAGCAGGTGGGCACGGCCCCTGCAGCTTGTTCAGCAAGCCTGGTGGCCAGTTCCGGGCAGGTGTTTTCAGAGGTGGTATTCTGTTCAGATGTGCCTTTTTCTGCATTTTCAGTAGTGCCTTGAAGGGTTAGCTCTGAGAAATGTCCTCTGCAGCGGGTGGAGGGGAGGGGAGACACCTGCAGCCCTCGCGGAGACCTCATCCCACCCAAAGGCATAGGCTGGGGGGAGGGACTGGAGCGCGGATCCCCCATTACCCTGCAGGGTCACTGGGGAGCTGCCGTTCGTGGCCTGCAGCCCCTACTCCTGTGCCCTTAGCTACGCCCCTTGTGAACAGGAGGCTTCAGCTGTCTGCTTCCTGGCCTCTAGGAAGATAGAGCTGCTCTCTGCGAGCTGCCGTGGCATGCTGGGCACACAGCCCCAAGGCTCCGAGGGGCCAGGTCACACTTAAGCTGGTGGTAGGGAGGGGATGCAAAACTACTGATTAAGGCAGTGGGGCCCTCCTCCCCAGAAGGTTGGACCACCGGTGCAGCCTGGCAGAGAGAGACTTATGTGAGTGCATGGCAGAGGGCCCTGGGACATTGCTTTCTCCCTCGTGCCCAGGTTATGGCCTTCCTGATACCCCAGGACTAGCTGGGGCTGCTTTACTTTTTCAGATCAGCTCTGAGATGATGAGGAAGATTCCAATACTCAGAAGCCTTCGCTACCAAGAGAAGCGGGCTGGGAAAGATGTCACCCTTCAGGATGAGCGCCAGCACCTTCCGGAAGTGAGCAGCCAGCAGCCAGCTCCCCTGAGCACTGCCAGGAGACCCCAGGACCCACCCCAGCCGGGGTCAGGTTCCATGCAGCTGGGGGATGTGCCCCCTAACACTGTTTATATTGGGAACCTTCCCCGAGATGCCCGAGTGAGGGAGCTGAAGAGAGCCCTCCGAGACCTGGGTGCAGCCCCCCGGCGGCTTACCTGGCAGGGGCCACAGCACGGGGCCTTGCTCCATTACCAGGACCCTGCCTCGGCCCAGCAGGCCATGTCCTGCTTGCAGGGCTTAAGCCTGGGCACCAGCACCTTGAGGGTGGCACTGGCCAGGCAGCAGAGGGACGGCGACTCGACAGGCAGCCAGGCTGGACCATCTCCCAGATGTCTCTGACCTGTGACTGTCCCTCTCTGGGCCCTGTGGACTTCAGGCCGGCATGGCAGGACGCGGAGGAGCTGTTCTGCAGGAGCCGCGTTGAGTTCACACCGCTCTAGGAAGTCGCAGCCTTCAGCTACTGCCTGGTGCGCAGGGAAATTAGCTGTCACACAGTCACACTTCCTGTGTTCAGGTTCATCCCGGCCCTTGGGCCTGTTGGATGTCACAGCCGTGCTGATTTCTCTGTACAGACAGCAGTTTACAGGGTTCAGGGACCAGGCGGGCAATAAATATGTGGAAGTAGATGATGACTGTGCTTTACTAGAGTCTGTGTTCTGGATGTGAGAGGAGCGCCGGTCTGAGAACGCCGGCAGAGGCTCCTGCCTGGGGCGGGCCAGTGCAGAGCAGGGCGGGGCAGACCAGAGTGCCCTCCAGGCCTGGGATCCTTGGCCTCGCGCTCCTGGGCGGAAGGTAGACGCTGCGTCTCTTGGGTGCAGACTCACGGCTCAGTCCAGCGTCGCAGGGGGAGCGCCCAGCTGCTGTGGACCCCGCGGGTCTCCTCTGCGCCTCCCCACCTTCCCGGCTGCTGCCCCCTCAGGTTGGGGCCCTCTGCTGCCCACTCCGGTCCCTGTGCACAGCAAGAAGCCCTGCCTTGCAGGTGACACTGGCTTTGGGAAATGAGGTGTCCCAGCCCACTTCACGAAGCCCGCACACTCAGTTTGCCCAGCAACTTATGCTTCTGGGGTTTTCCTCCAGTTCTCTCTTCCTGTTAGGCTGGATTTTGGCTGAACTATGCTTTCTAAACAGAAGTGCATTTGCAATTGATCCTGGGCAAAAAGTCAAAATAAGCATGTAAGTGGAGATTCCATTTTTTTCAAATTTATATGCATTGGAAATTTTAATCTTTTTGCCAGAGGGTCTTGAGAGCGTGTCTTAAGCACATTATTAGGCCTCAAGAGACAGGCTGTGCATGTACTTTGAAGGAAGTGTTCTCAGGACCCTCAGTCTCCCTCTGAAAAAGCATTTTCTCATTGGTTTTGTAATGAAAATACTGTGCTGACTTCAGAAAGAAAATCCGTCCTTAGGCTTGCTTATTAAATGCAGACCCCTTTCCCAAGGTGTCATGAATAAAAGGGGGAGGTAGGAGCCCCTTCACACGGGCCAAGTCCCCCCATAGGGCTCCTGGGCTCACGCCTCTCCTCCTGAGCTGCCCACCCTGCCCGCACGGCTGTCCCGCCTTGCCCCTCGGTGTCCAGCACGCACGTCGGAGGCCCGTCCTGTAGGCAGCATCTGATCCTCTGAACTCCCCGCTCCATTTTCTGGTTTTTTTTCTAGAACACCTCCTGTACATGGCATGCCTGTTTAGTTTCTGTTGTCTGTTTTGCTGATTTGTTGCCATTAGAATAGTGTTCCAGGAGAACAGGAGCGAGTTTGTGCCTCTCTGGTCACTCCCTGCGGTGCCCAAGCTGCGAGAATGTTGGTAAATGTGCCGCAACTCGGGATAAACGTGTGAGCGGGTCCACCGGGGCCAAGGCGGAGGTGCTGGATCTCGGTCACACCCCGGGAGCCCCGTGTCCGGCCTGCCGTACGTACTGAGTTATCCCTCCTGGTTAAGCCGCATTGCTTGGGTTTTCTGTCACGTGCAGCCAGAATAACCCAGATGTATTGACATCAAGATCCTGTGAACGAGTTTATCATTTTTGTATTCGTGGGACATTGATCAGCATAGGGAAAGCAAGCAGCCAAGTGGCTGAGATAGGAGGCTGACTCCCTGTGCTAAGACGCTATCCATGACTGTCACAGTCCCCGCAGGGCTTCCCCGTGGAGCTCAGTCGGGTGCACGTGAATGCTCAGCAACAGGCGAGAGCAAGGAGAAGGGATTTCCCCTCCTCGGGGGTCAGAACACACTCTGAAGCTTCAGAACCTAAAGCAGTATGGTGTCGGCGAGTCAGCACATCGGTGGAACAGAAAAGAGAGTTCCGAAGCTGGTAGGAATCAAGAACATAAGATTAATTACAAAGGGAGGGAGGACTTGCTCAAGACATGGAACGAGAGCTGCTGACTGTTGCTATATGAGGGCTGAGTAAAACAACTCGGATTTCTAGATCGTACTGCCCATGGGAATAAATTCTCGGCTGTTCAGACATCTAACTGCAATAGGAAGTACAAAAGAACTTGGAGATAATGCAAGAGAATGTCTTAAAATGTTGGGATAGGCAAGGGCTTCATAAGCAAGACCCTGGATTTAACGAGGAGTTCATTCCTTTGTCCCCTTCAGACTATCAGGTTTTGATTGGCACAGAAATTATCCTTCCAAGATGAGCTCTCTGAAAAACACTTTTCCAGGTAGCCAATTAACTAGTGCAGTTTATGCAGTTATTAGTGTTATCCTTTTTAACCCTGCCAAATGCAACAAATAAAAGTCCCTCTTAAGCTGTATAAAAATATTGCCAGTGAACCAGCTGCCCCCTAAGCTGAGTTGGTAAAGCTGTCAGCATGGAAGATTCATTGCTTTTCTGGAGTGTTTTGGGTCAGGCATGTAATCCATGTCATACTTGCAGAAAAGGGGGTTGGGGAGTCAGTGGAACAGTGCAGTTTTCACATCTGGAAAAGAATCTCCAACTCAAGGAGAAAGGCCAAACCTCTTGGTGCTCTGTTTCTCCCACCGTCCTTCCTCCCACGGGCTCCTGAACGCCACCATGCTGCCCAGCAAAACTGATTCACGGCTGGCCGTCCGGCCAAGGCACCCCTGCCCTTGCTCAGCTCTCCCTGGTTGAGCGGCAGCTCTGTGACGGGGCGCTGGCCTTGAAGGGGCAGCGTGCGCATCGGCATTCCGCAGGCTTCTCATGGAGGCTGCGTGTGTGTCAAGGCATCCGGAAGACATACGCAGTTCATAGCTTCCTCTCAGCTACGTGGAGCGGTGGCGGGCTCTCCAAACCTCTTGTTCTTCAAAGTGTTTCAGCAACAGACCCAGTCATGCTGCTTGTTGAAAAGATGATACGCACGGGATTCCTACCGTGCAGCAAAGTGGCTGAAGGTGAGCTAGAACTCCAACAAGCCTCGGAAACTGTTTGGGAGACATCGGGAAAGGAATGATCCTGCACCCTAAAGACCATTGTGATTTCTTTGCTAATATCTGTCCCTGTGTAGATTGTTTTATTCAGTTTCACCCAAGTCACTTTTGGAATGACAGCCAGAAGTATTTACAATACTTGTCTCCGCACCTGAAGTCAGTCTGGGGTCCTCGGGCAGTGCCCGTCTGCCCTGGTCCTTGGCGTCTGGCTTCCCTGGGCAGATGGGTGCTCCTGTCACATGTTCCCTGTGGGCCAGGCCCCGGCACTCGCTGTCTCAGCCCCCTGATGTGGGGAGCAGCGCTCTCCCCATTTCTGCAAATGAGGAGACTGAGGCCACTCAGGAGCAAGTGAGCCCCTACCTGGTCCCACAGCCACTTTTGGCAGAGCTGACTGTCACAGATAATCGCCCCAAATCTCTTTCCCCTTCTATACCCCACTTCTCACACCTGGGCCCCCCTGGGCTGGAGGCTCCCCAATGCCAGGGCTGCACACCCCTGTGGGCAAGAGTCAAGCCTTTTGGTAAGAATTGGTTCCATGCACGAAAAATGGATGGAAAACGGATGGCTCTCATAATGGAAGAAAGCCGCTCTCAGAAGGCTGAAGGGGCTCGTTCAGGGCCCCAGGCCTGGACAGGGGCACAGCCCCACTCCCGCTCTGGCTTCTGCCCTGAAGAGCAGAGCTTTGCTCCCCTCACTTCCTTCCTCTCCCAGCAGACGAGCAAAGACAGTGCTGTTTACACCCTGCACGCTCCCAGAGGTCTGCCACCCTTTGGGCACCAGTTGGCCTCTCACTGTCACCCGGTGACCCACGTACCTCGCCCCTGTCGCCACCTAAGTGGAAGGTGGCGGGTAAAGGTGGAGCAGGACTACCTCGGGGAAGGGCAGGTGCAGCTGAAACCACAGAGAAGCTCGTCTTTGGAGAGAGGGTGGAACGTCAGGTGGGACGGCAGGGGAGGGAAGACGCACCACCCCGTGTGCCCTGCGCCCCAGCAGACACCGGTAACCCGCTGGGCGCTTGCCGGCCAGCATGAGAAACCTGCACTCGGCGCGTTCAGGGACCAGGTCTGGACGATCTGACTTGGCATGAGATAATGAAGCTTTCTGCCTTTGTGCCAAACCCCAGCCTCTTGGGAAGCCTCACCACAGGAGCTGCCCCCGGGAAGCTCTGGCTTGCAGATGGCTCTTTCCAAGAGGTCTCTTCTGAGTCCTACGCCCCTGCCCGCGGCAGAAATCACTGAACGGAGATTGCTAAACCCACTCCCCCATCTGGATCTCATCCAACCAGAGTTCCAGACAGAACAGATACCTCTAAAACGAGGGCCATGGGCTCTAAGCCATTTTTAAGACTTCTTTGAAGGGAGTCCTGGGGAAGCCTTTCTCCAATATAAATCTTACGCAGAACTCCGTACATGAAAGCTGGAGGGGGTTAGTGTGTGGTGAACAGGACCAGCTCCCACAGCACCCTGGGAGGGGTGCTGCCCACCTGAGCGCACCGCCTTTCCTCCTGGTAAGAAATCGCTGTGTTCATTGAGCTGTTTTAAATGCTGTGGCCATAGTAAAATGTGGCCGCAAAGCTCTCCTGCACTCCTTCATGGAGAGAAGGGGGTGCCCACCCCCTTGAATCCGGCACCGGGGGGACAGCCTGGTTAACAGGCTGTGGCCGGAGTGCCCCGGGACGCTGCTGGCTGGCATGCGGAGTCTGAGACTGGCAGCTCGGGGTTCGTCCTGGAGCCGGGCCACCACACCGAGGAGGCCCGGGCTGTGCGCAGAGGCCCACCCGGCAGCTGTGCGGGCGCTCCGCTTGGAGGTGGGTCCTCTAGCCCAGAGGAACCATCTGGGCCGATGCCCCCAGAGCACTGCCCAGATTGAAGTCTGGCCTGCAGTAAATGACTTTTGCTGCTTTAAGTTTGGAGGGTGATTTATTCATTAATAATCAGTTGCATAATTTCATTGATATTACAATGGTATTCATATATAAATGATATGTATAAATAAGTACATGTAACTGAAGCTATAATGGAAATTTAAATTATGTAGATGTGCAAGTGCGTGTTTCACCTAATCATCATGATCACTTCTGCGGGGCATCCCTGCTCAGACGGATAACCGAAGTCCAGAGAGGACCCACTGGCCCCCACCCCGCCAGCTAGTGCGTCCTGCAGCCAGGGGTCACGTGTAGCTGGCCATGGACCGAGCCAGAGCCAGTCACCCATGTGTCTTCCTTCACTGTGGAGTATCTCTACCTTGCCACCTGTGGTTGAAAGAGGCCGACAACTGCGGGAATGTTCCGGAAGAGGAATGCAGTGGGTGGGTTGATTTTTCCTGGGCACACGGCATGCCAGTGTGGCAGAGATGCACTTGACCCGGGTCCACTCAGCTCCAGAGCCTGCAGGAGCGTCCTGGTGTCTACTTCCTGTGGCGTCTGTCCCCTGCCTTCAGTTCTAGCCCACACGTTGCCCTGTTGCTGCCCCACGTACGAGGGCCCCGGCCAGGTGTGCCTCTGTTTCTTGAAATAAGCCCCATATCTTCCTGCATTTGTAGATGAGGAAACCGAAGCGCTTAAGTGGAGGTGGCTTGATTCTGGTGGTGGCAGAGCCCCTCCTGTCCCCCTTGCCCCTGCCCCTGGTGAGTCCTGGTCACTCTGCCAGTCCCTGTCACCCTGTGTTTGCACTGGAGACCGCCCTGGCAAACGCAAGCAGAGACGTCTTCGGGTAACCCACACTCCTGGTCCCCTAGCGGGTAGGATTTCTTCTTGTGAATGGAACCCTTCATTCGCTGTCCATAAATCACAAAGGCTGAAATGGGAGTTGACATGCGATCATGTAATGTGGACATTTTGCGCTCTGGATGGCTTGGAAGCAGTGAACTCAGGCTCTGAGGTGCTGAGTTGTGAGCAAACTAAACACCCTCCCCACCCTGGGAAGCAGATTCACTCACTTAACCCTCAGAAGAACCCCACTAAATTTGCATCCCATTTTCCAGGAGAGAGACAGCGTGGCTCCGAGAGGTTAACTGACCTGCTAAGGCACACAGTGGAGCTGGCCTGCAGCCCCAGGGCCTCTCCTTGCCAGCATGTCCCCTGGGGAAACACTGGCCTTGACCGCCAGCAGGACCTCAGGGGTGACTGGGAGCCACAGTGGCTTGTGGGGGCACCTGAGAGACGGTTCAGGGGCGAGGCGCACGGTGTCGGAGCCCTGCCGCCGCCAGGGTCTGCAGTGTGTCTGGCGCTGGCTGTGTGTCCTCGGGCAGAGTGCCCCGTGCTTCCGTCTCACAGCCCATAAGCCCTCCCTAGATTTTTAATTCCCTTCAGCCTCGCCATGGTGCGCGGGGAGGGGTGCCCCTGCCATCATCCCAGCTTTACGGGTGGGGGCGCGGAGGCACGGAGGCAGAAGCACGCGCCCGGACTCGCCAAGGCAGGCAGGCGGGAGGAAGGCCCCGGCCCCGTGCTCCCCGCCGCCCCCTCACGGTCTGTGCTCGGGGCCCTCGGGGCCCTCAGCTCTGTGTGCAGGGGAACGTCTCCTGGGGCCAATGAGCCGTGTCGGGACGTGTGTCGGTGGGGACTGCGCTCTAATCACTTTTCTAAGGTTTATTTGCTTTATCTTAAATAAGCCTTATCATTTGTGTAATTAGGAAAAGGCCAAATTAATTAGAGTAGCTAACTCTCTAAGGTCAAAGGGCCTGAAACACCAGAACCGGGCACCTGTGCGCACGTCTGCTGTCCCGGTCCGGCCACGTCGCTGCCCCTTGGGCTGGGCGGGGTCTCGGCCGTCTCAACGTGCACTCCGCCAAGTGGGCAGCAGGTGGCGCCACCTCCTCGGGGAGAAGCAGCCAAGGGGCTCGATCCCTGGGGCGGCGGGGGCGGGCGGGCTGCCCGCTCTCCCAAGGAGCGTCCTTGACCCTGAGCTGTCCCCGGGGGAAGGCACCACGGTGAAGGCCTCACGGGGGTCTCACCTCCCCAGGTGTCGCAGCGGGCCCCGGAAGCTTGGTGCGCTGATCTAAGGCTGGCTTTGGGGGAAATTTCCTAAAAGCAGAAACGTTTCTACCCTTTTCCAGGGGACATCTGAGGACATGGCGCCCTTCCTGGTGGCCGTATACTCTAGACACAGTAGGTGGTGTGGTCTGCACCGCCTCCCTGGTGTGATGGCACTGGTTTTTACAAGCTGCCACGGAGGGGGCACCTCAGCTGTTTCTCCCCAGGCCGCCTCTCCCTGCACCGCCATCCTGTTGGGAGAGAACTTAGAAAATAAGCCATGAAGTGTGGCCTCCACGTGGCCCCAGCGATTCTCCCCTTCTGGGAGGCTCACACCTCCTTTACCCGGGACAGCCAGCCCACGACGCTGTGAGAGCCGGGTGGGGCACCTTGGTGGCCGGGTGCACACCTGCATCGGGAACAGCGCCAGCTTTCTGCCTCTGCTTGGGGCTCAGGGTCATCCTCCTTTGGCGTTTTCTCTTCAGGGTGTCAGTTTGACCCCAAGCTTCCTGGTGCTGGAGACCGTACACTGGTCAACCCGTGGTGACAGGTGTGTGGACTTTATGGCCGCAAACGCCGCTGGTCCCTCTCTTCCTGCCCATCCCTGAAGCCCGTAAATCAGTATGATTGTTATGGCCCCTGACTTCTCTCTGTCCTGCGGTAAGTCAGTGTCCCATTGGGCAGGGGCAGGTGGCTTGCCTGCAGGAGAGCCGGAACAAGGGCCTCTCTCCTTAAAAAGCCCAAAACTGAGATGTGGATGCCCAGAAGGTTCCGGAAGCAAAGAGGAGCAGTTGGCCTTTCTTGCCTCGACCTTCAACTTCTGTTCAAGTTTCTCCTGCTAGACTAAGGGAGCCCACAGAATTGAAGGACAGTTTCACGGGGCCACGTCCCAGAAGGGAGATGAATATGAGGACCTGAGCTGAGGCTGCTAAGACATTTTCCCACCCTTATGAACGTGAGGGCAGGGAGGGGTCTGAGAGGTGCTGGGCCTGGAGACCCCAGGGCCCTGGGGCACCCCTGCCCACTGCCGTCTCCCTGGTGGAGGCTGACAGCCGACAGAAGCTGGATCTTGGGCCAAACGTCAGCTTTCCTCATTTTTCCCTAGGATGGAAGAAAATGGGTGCATGGGAGCCATGTAGTATAATGGCCAAGGACACAGGCTTTGGGGTCAGAAAGCCCACCTCTTACCAGCAGTGTCTGGAGCAAGCCCCCTACCCTGTCTCAGCTCAGTTTGTGCAACTGGGAGGTGGGAGCAGCCCAGGATGGCCCCAAGACAGTGCCTGAAAAGCGGAGCTGAGATGTGTGTGGAAGGAGGCCGCCGTGAGGCCTGCACACGGCACAGCTCGGAGTGCGAGCAGCGCACTGCTTGCTGGGCTCCCGTTCTCGCTCATGGCTGCTTAAACTCCAGGCTGCTCCGGAAGCTGGCGGGAGAGGGCAGCAGAGGCTGTGCCGAGCGGCCTTCCCCGGGGTTTCTCAGGAACCCAGCGAGCACCGGAGGAGACTGACCCTTAGCCAGATGAGTTCCTGGCCGCACTGAGAACCACCTCACAAATGCAGTTGCTGGGCTTTGGGGACTGCTGGCCTGGCAGTAAGGAGCGCCTAGGGGTGGGCTCATGTCGGAGCCCCATACCCACCCCCATTGCCAAAATTCCCTCTTGAGCCATGAAGAATGGCCCAAGGGGAGGGGAAGTTCAGGTGTGGCCTAGGGGAAGATGGGCCTTTCGGTGGCTCCCAAAGTGGGTGCCAGTCAGAAATCCCTGAGCAGGGGACCCTGTAAAATAGGGATTCTTGCACCCTGTATGACACAGGGCGCGCCTACTCCCAGGTGCACACCAGGAGACCTCTAGGGCGGGAGGGTGGTAAATGGCTGCTCCTTCTGAGCAGCAGGAAGCCCGGCCAGCCCTTGCTCCTGACAGGCGTCCCCTCGCTGGCCACCAACCCCCAGCCCCTAGGTCCCCAGGGCAGTATTATGAGGAAATCAAGGCTCAGAAGTGACAGGGCTTGCCCAGGTCAGATGGGGGCAGCAAGGACTCCAGCTTTGTCTTTCCACTACCTCCTGAGGGCTGCTTGCCAGCAGGCGGCTGCAAGGCGGGAGCCAGGCCACCACCCTGTTGCTGCCCCAACCCTCCAGCCCCAAAGGGAAAAGAAAACAGTGGGCCAGAGTGGACCTTGTGGGCCAGGTGCCTTCCCATCTGAAGTGCACACCCTGAGCGCCTTCCAGTTCTGGGGGCTGGGGGCTGGGAAATGGGCCTTGTCAGGAGCGGGCTCCGGGTGGCAAGGGTGGGCTGGCCTGCAGTTCTGCCTGCCCGCGGTGGCTGGGGTGCCCCGCGGCCGCACTGAGGCCCATCTGCGATTGGCGAGCAGCTGAGGTCTGTGGCGCCCAGGCTGTTGGCCCGCGGGAGAAAGTCCTCGTGGTGTATAATCCACGGGCAGACACTTGGGGCACACATCCTTGCCATTTCCCTCCCTCCTGGGGAGTTATACACTTAGGGCATCTTGACTTACATTGTTCCAGGATAAACTTCTGGAGGTATGCGAAGAGATTTTGAATCAATTCTACCTAGTATGCGCCTATGCTAGACCAACACCCATGTGCACAAGCAGGCAGGGTGCGTGAGTTTGCACCAGACCGAGAAGCGCCTGTACATTTTAAGTTCGTAAATTGCATCTGCCGGGCAAACCTTGTGGCAGCGCAAGGCAGTAGGAGCTTCGCCCAGGTGACCCATGGTTAGAGCGAGCCCTTTAGAGGACAAGACCCGAGGGAGCACGATTCCCGTGCAGCGGTGGCGTGAGCTTTCAGATGCGGGTGCGGACGCAAGTTTGCAAGCAGATTCTGGCCCTTTCGTTCTTGCCTGGGGCCAAGCTCTCCTTATGGAAGGCTGGACTTTTCTCTCCTTCTCAGTCCCCAGGGCGAGACCAAGACAGAGGCGGGCCCACTCCCAGGCTCCCCGGCTTGGTTTTCAGACACAGGCCCCTCTGGGTGCCCCCCACCCAGCCTGGCTGGGAGACGGGTGTGCTAAGAGGTCCCACAGAAATGCAGGCGCCGCTTGTGGGATGAACAGGAAGCCCGGATTTGCCGCTGCCCTGGCCTCTGGTCCAGCGACCCCAAAGCCACGCACAACCAGGGTGCACGGAGCCTCTGCTGGTCGGAGCAGCCTAGCGAGTGGGCACACGGCTGGAGTCGCTGTGGGAGACAGAAGCGTGCCTCCGTCCTGCCTGGGGCACAACCTCCCACAGCCGGAGGCGGCCTGCTCTTGCCTGCCCGCGGAGGCTGTCTGGGTGCGGGGGCAGGTTTCCCCTGCTGGAGGCTCTTCTCTGGCCTTGTTTTCCAGGCACTGGTGGGAGGCCGGCGATGCGCAGAGGGAGCCTCCAGCTCAGCCCGGGAGCACAGTGCGTTCTCTGCCCTCTGCAGTTCTGCTCCCGGAGCTCAGGGTCAGGCGCGTATGGGCAGCAGTGCGCTGCACCCGGGAGACCCTGGCCCGACGCTTCAGCCCACCCGAGACCCCAGGGACGGAGTCGCCGGCCTTTTCCTGTCCCCTTCATCTCGGTATTATAGACAGCTGTTAGTTTCGGACATTAATTGCCTGGGCGAGTTTATCGATAATCTTGATGTAACAGAGCACCGGGGAAATTACCCTCACATCCAAAACGTCAAATTTGAGAAGAACCAGGTTCAGAGGCTCACGACCCCACGGCGCAAGGAGGCTGCGGTGGGTCCACAGCGGCCGTGCCGACAACGGGGCTTTATTGCGCCTGTTTCCCTAGGCAGCCGGGAGTCGGAGCAGAGAGGGAGGTTGGTCAGAGGCGCGGGCTTTAAGGTGGTCGCTCCCCGAATGGTTTAAGGCGAATGTCACCGGCTCGGGGACATGCCGGCTCGCACTCCCACCAACGGCCATTCTCTTGCGCAGATTTTACTTCTCAGCTGAGGAAAACCAAGCGTAAGGCACCAAAGAATAAACTACAGAAAGAACCCTCAGGGTTGTTTCATGATTTATAATTACTGGAATATGGAAACAGCGGAGTCTGAAGCTCAGAAACTCTTCCTGGTGGCAAAAAAAGTAAAAAACACAATTTATGTATGTGTATTTTTTAGCACATACATGGTCTTCCCTAGGGGAAAGGGACACAGTTTTTCTTACATTTGATTATTTCTTCAAAATGAGAAATGGCATTTAGAGGGGCAAAGGGCTCTTCTTAAAAAGCAGAAACCAAGAAAAATTGTTATTCCTGTCCAGATTTCACTTCTAATGTGAAATGAGTGAAAAGAGGAGGATTAGCTGAAAAGTAAAAAAAGAGGGAAAAAAGTATTCAGAATCATACATATTTAAAAATTTTTTTAAATGTCTAGAGCTCCCAAGCCAGTTTCTGTGTATATTTTGGGGTTTGGAAGATATTCCACAATCCCAATCCCGAACAGATACTCATGCGATTTTATTTCTAGTTGATACAATGCTAAAGGCCATGTACAAATGTTACACATTTTTATTTTTGTTCTTTTTTTTAAGGAAAAATACACAAAAGGCAAAACATCCTCAAATTGTCGTTTTATACAGTGCAGGAGATTTAAAATACGTGTCACCACTGCTGCGCCCCAGCAGCCAAAATACTAAAAAAGGGGGGATAGTCCTTCATTTTATATATATATTTATATAAAACATATGGAAATTTGTTTTTACACAGATCGGACTTTGTTTCAAATTTACAATGGATATCTAAAAAGAAAATTCTACGCGGCAAATATTGCCAACAAAGTTACACCATTAATACTGATAAACAGAGGCGCCTATGCGGTGTTTGGATTATTAGGGAAACAAAGTAGAATAAATAACAGGATGAGCCTTGCTATAGTTTCAAAAAGTGCCTTAACCTCTCTGCGTCGTCGCTGCAATCCTGACCGGCACTCCCCGCGTCTCCCCGGGCCTCCCCCGTCCCGCGGCGCGCTGCGGGCGCCCCGCTCTCACACCAGCAAGTTCACAGTAGACATCGGGAGACAGTCGGGTCTCGAGAGAAAAGACACCCACCAAAAAAGCCAAACTGGAAGCAGAAACAAACCCAAAAAGCCTGAAGGGAGGAGGACGAGGCAGGCGGCAGCGGACGCAGAGAGGCCCGGAGAGAGCGGCCGCTCCTGGGCCCATCTGGTTTCTTTTTTAAGATGAACAGTGGCTTCAGAAATGCAAGTTGTTCGCACAAAGAATCACCTGTGGGTGAGCGGAGGCCCTCGGAGGTGGGAGGGAGGGTGCGACTGCCTGCCCCCCTCCTTCCTTGCGAAAGATGGCTCTGAAGGAGACTCACTGCCAAGATATTCTTTCCAAAAAAATTAAAAATAAAAAGATAAATACTCAACCAAAAAATAAAAGTATTTGATCATGATGGTCTCACATGTTCGCCTTTCTCCTGAAAACCTTCCCTGACTCTTCCCACTGGAGGGGAGGACAGGGAGAGACTGCAGCAGAATTCTTGTTTCCATGTTGAGGATTTTCCCCCAACACAGCACCTTCTCGCTGGTTTCGATTGAATCAAAAATCGGTAATTATTTACCAACAATTGCAGTCCGATCAGGCCCCACCGCCACCATTTTTAGACTTTTTGAGGGAGTGGGGAAGGAGGAGCCGACCGCGGCGCCAGGCCTTCTTTGCCTTGGGGATTCCTTTCCAAATAATCCGGTTGGGGAGGCATCAAACCCTTTTCCTCTGTGGACCATTATACCTCGAGAACAGAGCAGTTTATTGCGATGGGTTCTGAGGTCCCTGGGCAGGGCCGACTCGTGCCTGGAGGGCCCTGTGGCTGCAGCCTCACATCACGCAGGGCTTGATGTCTTGGTAGGTGACCTGCTGGTGGTAGTAGGAGCCGCTGCTGGCTGAGTGCATGGACGAGGATGCCATGGTGTTGAAAGAGAAGACGAACTCCTTTCGGTCACACATGCTGGGTGACTGGGATGCATACCGAGGGATGCCTGCAAGGGGAGGTGACAGGAGGGACAAGGGGGGTAAAGAGTTAGCTTCCGGGGTCTAGGGTCCAGGCAGAGCAGCAGCGCTGTGGGTGGGGAGCACAGGACAGGCCTGCCTGGCTCGGGCGCATGGCACAGCCTCCCTACACTCCCCCGTAGTGCCCAGTCTCCCTGAGTTGCCATCAGCCAAGCAGCTGGGAGGTTGGGCCCTGGGCTGTGCGCCCCTGTGGAAGATCCTGGGACACCAGTGACGATCGAACCCTCTCTCTCTGCAGCTTGGGCCTCTTCTGCCTTGGACACGGAGCTCTGGTCTGGAGCTTCTTGAGGCGGAAGGGGGGAAGGGGTGAGGCGGGTCGCAACGGGCCGGCAGATGCCAAGGAGAGCCTTGGCGGCCTCCGCCTCCAGGGCAGCTCACTGCCTGTGCCTGGCGTTTGGGCACCCACCTCCTAATCCCAACGGCTGTGGAGACCCCTCACAGTGCGAGGCCAGTGCAGGAGCGCGGAAGTGGCAGGGCCGTCACCAGGGCGGTTTCTCCCCAGCAAGGGCCCCTGGTGGAACAGGGTTTCCTGCACTCCCCGGGGACAGCTGCGGCAAGCAGGGAGACCCCGGGGGGCAGGGAGAGGTGGCCCTCCGGCCTCCCAGCCGGTCTCCTGCCTCCACAGGCTGCTGACAGCTGGGCCCTGAGCATTGCTCAGTTTGCCCAGGGTCTCTCCAGAACTAGGCCTGGGAGCTGCCCGTGAGCGCTGCCCAGGGCTCTTCAGGAGGGAAGATTGTTCTGCACCCTTTTTCTCAGAGACGGGGGTGTTTTCTGGGGTCCTGGAAACCTTCATCTTGAGAAACAAAGAATCTGTGGGGCCTGCGGCTGCGACCCTCGTCTGGGCCTGGCTACAGCCCCACTCTGCCTGTCACCACAAAATGCCCGGGACTCAGTGTTTGCAGGGCCGCCGGTCTAGTTCCCTGCGAGCCGGGCCCAGCGGCTCTAGGCCTGACTCTTCCGTTCTGCCCAGGCAGCTTTCCGAGTGGCCCCCCAGGGAGGCTGAGCCAGCTGTCCAGAGCTGGGCCCCTGCTCCGTCCTGGGAACCTGCTGAGGTGTGAGGGGACTTAGGGACCCAAAGGGCATTAGATTATCGGAGTCTGAGCCTTTTTTTGTGAAGACAGGGCCTACCTGGCCAGGCTTGGAGTGGCCAGCTGCTGGGAGTTGGAACAGAAAAAGAGACAGGATGAATATCAGTCCAAATTGGGGACCTCCAAGCCGGACACACTCCTCAAAGGGGGGTGGGGGAGGCTGAGACACCCTGGGGAGCTGACGCCTCCCCACAGCTCTGGGGTTGGCACCCCAGGGAAGTGGCCGCCGGCTCGGCCCAGGGCGGTCAGCGGCTCAGGCCGGGCCCAGCCGTGCACTCACAGATGTCCGCCTGCCGACAAGGGCAGCCCTGGCCTCCCCACTCACCTTGCAGCTCAGCTGGCGTGTTGTGGCTGTTCTGGTGCAGATATGGCTGGTCCAGGGAGTGCGTGGAGAGGCTTCCCGACAGGGGGTTGGCCACGGGGTTGGAAGGGGACAAGGGCTGCTGCTTGATGTAGGAGGCGCCGCTGTTGAGCGCCGCCGAGGCTGAGGGCGGCCAGGCAGCCGCAGAGCCGGAGTAGACTGCGTGCGGCTCCATGACCCCACCGGCAGCCCCCGGCAGCAACGGGGAGGCCGGCACCGAGCCGTCGTGGTGCGGGTATTCGCCGGCCGCCGCACCGCCACAGCTGCCCATGTACGCGTGGCCGCCGTTGGAGGGCAGGTGGGGCACCGAGTGGCTGGGCAAAGCCATGCCGTCCACATTGCCCGGTAAGTGGCCGTTCATCATGCCCAGGCCACCCTCGAGCGCCAGGCTGTTGGGCGGGCACGAGAGGCCGCCGGCGGAGCTCTGGAAGCCGTAGGTGTCCGGGAGATGGTTGAATCCCAGCCCGTTCATCATGCTGTACATGGGCTTGAGCGCCTGGCATTTCCTTCGGAAGCCGCGAGGCCGCCGCCGAAAGGAGCCCTCCTCGAACATGAACTCGCTGGCCGGGTCGATGGTCCAGTAGTGGCCCTTGCCGGGCCGCCCGAGGCCCTTGGGCAGCTTGATGAAGCACTCGTTGAGCGAGAGGTTGTGGCGCACCGAGTTCTTCCAGCCCTGGTAGGAGCCTCGGAAGAAGGGGAAGCGGCTCTGCAGGAACTGGTAGATCTCGCTGAGCGTCAGGCGCTTGGTGGGCGAGCTCTGGATGGCCATGACGATGAGCGCGATGTACGAGTAGGGCGGCTTCTCGGGGCGCCGGATGCCGGCGTTCGTCTTCTTGGCCTTGGACGGGCCGGACGACGCGGGGTCCATGGCCGCGCCGCCTCCCCCGCCGCCGCCGCCGCCGCCGCCGTGCGGTGGCTGCTGCTTGTCGGGCGCCGAAGACATCGGGTGCCTGCTGCCGCCGCCCTCGCTGCCGCCGCTGCTCTGCGCCGCCGCCGAGCCGGCAGGAGGAGGAGGAGGAGGGGGAGGGGGCGCGGGGGAGGGGGCGGCGCGCGCGGGGCCGGCTGCGCCTCTGCCGTCACCGGCGGCCACCGCTCCGAGCGGGCCCGGCGCGCCCTCCCCCGCCCGGCGTCCTCCCAGGCGCTGCCGGCTCCGCGGGCGGGTGGCGGGGGCCCCCTCGCTCCCCGGCCCCCTCCCCCCGCCCCTCTCTCCTCCCTCTTTCCCTCGCGCCCTCCCACCGGGGAAGGAGCGGAGCGGAGGCCGAGGGCCGCCTCCCGGCAGCCCGGGCGCGGGCCGCGCAGAAGCCCCCCCCCACCGGCCGGCTCTGGGGGGAGGCGCCACCTCGGGGCCCGCGCGGAGCTGCTCTCGGTCCCGCCACCCGCGGCGCTCGGCTCCGCGTCTCCTCCCGGCCTCTGCTCTCGGCGGCGACCCGCGGGCCGGCGTAAGACCCTCCAGCAGTCCCTCCCCTCCCGGCCCCCCTCCGGGCCCCGCGTCGGGGGGCGCTTAAAGGGCCCCCGCCCTCGCCGCGCAGCGGCCGCCCGCAGAACCCGCCCCGCCTCCACCGACCTGGCGAGCAAGTGCTAATGCGCCCTCGGCCCGCGGCTCGGCCCCGCAAAGCGCGGGCCCCCGCCTTCCCGGGCGGCGCGGCGGGACACGCACCCCGGGTCCCGGGCCTTCCCCGACGCGTGCAGCCTGGTGGCAGATCGCAACCGCGGCGGCGGCCGCCAGGTCGTGGCCATCGCGGGGACAGCCGGCTGGGCTGCGGGTCCCTCGGCCGGCAGGCGTGTGTTGCAGCGAGGGACCGCCTACCCGCTCTCCCCGCCCCGGGAAGGACTGCGCCGCGCCCGGGACTTCTCGGGCTCGCCCAGCCGCGCGCAAGCAGGCGGGCAGCCGCTGAAGCCGAGCGCGAAGGGAAAACGAAAGCGCAGGGCGCGTCGCAGCCGCTTTGTCTCCGGCGGGAGCCGCGGGGCCGAGCGGGAGTGACCGCTGGCTCTGCGGGGACCACAGCCCTACAGGCTCCCCGAACAAGGGCCCCCGCTCATTCGCTCACTCACGCACTCGCGAGCCCATGCACACGCATGCAGTCACTGATGCAAATGCAAACCCGGTAAATTACACGGACCCAGACACGCAAGCTCACCCACTCGTGCGTTCCCACTCAGGGCACACGGCTCTCAGGCATGTGCGTGCCCACTAATGCGCTCATTCACGCACACAGAAGCTTAAATTCGCACCTACCTCCACTCATTTACACTAGCTGCGCCCCGATCTGAACCCACACTTAGCCTGGTTGACCCTTCCTTACCAGCCGCCCTGCCTTCCGCACACTGAAAACCCGCCTATTTGGCCCCTGTGTCCTGGGGTCCCCACTTTCCAAAAACAGGTTGCAATATCTCGAAACTGGTAAAGGCCCTGGCAGGAAGTTTATACGGTTCAACGTAAACGCATTCTGGGGGATTCTTTAATAATAATAATGGAGAGTTCCGCGTGCGCAGGGGGGGGAGTTGGCCTGATGCCCCTGTGGGCTCGGCCTGCCGCCGCGGCGGGGGCCCCTGACACTGCACGCCAGGCCAGGTTCCGGAAAGCCGTCTGCGTGGGCAGGGAGCGCGGGCCCGGGCTGCCCTGGCGCGCCTGGCTGCCCCTAACTGGGGCCTCGCACGCACGGCCTCCCCCGCGGACCTCGTGGCCCTGCGGCGCGGGGCTGGCACGAGGTGGGGGGCCGTGGCGCGGGGTGCGGGACGGCGTGGGAGCCCGGCGCAGCGCGTCACGCAGGGACCCAGGTGAGTGCTGTTCGCGCCCAGACTGCGGGGCACCGGGTCGGCCTCGCGAGCCAGGGCCCTGGGGTGGGAGGAGGTGGGCGAGGGGTGTTTTCGCGGGTCGCCGCGAGGAGCCAGGACGCCGTGCCCTGGCGGGAGCTCGGGCGAAAACCCCGGGCCGGCTCAGAGTGAGCCCGCGCGCGGCGCCTTTCAAAGCCCGCCGGCCTCTAGGGTTTCTCTTGCCTCCTGTCCCCCGCGGGCCCCCCTCCTCGCCCAGACGCCTTCAGCCTCGGCGGCAGACGCCTCGTCGCCTTCGGGGCGCCTGGCACGTCCATGTGAGGAGCTGGGGACTCGCGGGCGCAGCGTGCCAAGTGATCGCCGCCTTCCCCGGCGGAGCGGCGCTCGCGGAACACCAGGGAGGGAGCCCCCTTCTCCGCGCCGCGCTTCCAACCGGCTCTCGCGTCCCCGGCTCGCGCGCAGGCTGCCCGGCCCGCCCGGGGAAGGGGTGAGGGTGGGACGTGAGGGCGTGTGTGTGGTGGTGTCCTCGCACAGATGGACGCGCACCGGCAGCCCACCCACTCCACGCCGCCAGACGGCACCCACAGAGCACGGGTACCCTGCGCAGTGTGCGTGGCCTTGAACACATCTTCCCGGCGAACACCCCTCGCCCGGCTCGGGAGCTCCCAGCCCTTGCGTGAGTTCACGGGGCTGCCCCTCGAGGACACTTTTGGTTAAAAGCACACACCTGCCCTGTGCGCGCGCCCACGCAAGCCCTGCCGCACACGCCGTTGCGCACTGTCGCTCCACCCGCGAGTGTGTCCACGCACACAAGCTTTCGCACGGTCCTCTATCACTTTTTGTTTTGTTTTTGTTCTGCCAAAGGGCAGCTGCAGGCTAGGAGGCCCTGGGCGGTGCGGGAGGGACGTTCCTGCGAGGGGTTCGCTGCCGCCAGCTGCTGGGAGCGCATCTGGCAGGGAGGCTGCCCCACTCCCAAGCCAGCCAGAGGTGTAGCGCGTACCCCCGGACCCCAGAAAGTGACAGGAACGCCTCTCCTTTGCTCCTCCCCACCGACGGGGTGTCTCCAAAGTGAGGGGGCTCTATCTAGCGTGAAGTGAGGGGGTCTTTTTCCCGTGGCCCTCTTCCCTCTTAGTCCCTCCCCAGTTGAAGGGCCCCCGCAGGCCCACCTTTGGCCAACCCCAGATCAGTTTCCCCCCCTCCTGCACATCATTGTCTCTCACCGGCTCCCCTTGGGACTCCTGTGTGTTTTGGGGTACAAGAGCTCCTGCTTTCTTGGGGAGAAAGTGTGGAGTTGGGGCCCCACCTGGCCTCCACTTTCTCCTCAGGCTCTGACATGCAGTTACCATGTTCAGAGAGGGGCCCACGGGTGCAGCCCTAGGAATGTGGCAGATGAAGGCTCTCCCCAACCCCTAATCTCCACCGAGGCAGGAGGAAAGGGGATGTGTGTGAGAGGGAGGGGTGGGGACATGAGCTCCCAGCTCTGTAACTTGGAGAGGACCCTCCCTCAATTATGGGGAAAGCCACAGCAGTAGTAACGGGGGCTTTTCAGCGTGCCCAGAGGTTTGGCTCTTAACATGCCCCTGAGAGGTCTCCCCTGGTCTTTTATTTTTGGGGTGGGGAAACTGAGGCCCAGTGAGGCCCTCTCCTGGGTGGGCCAGCGCTGCCAAGGGAACATCTCTCATTTTTCCCTCCACCCACAAGGGTTAGACTATCATGCATGTCACCCTCCCCTAGATGCCTTGTTACAGGTGAAGAGTATAGAGCAGGGGAATTAGAAATGCTTCCATCGCCGTGCACACCACTGGCTTCCCAGGCCCGAGGGCTCAGAGAGCTGGCAGTGATGCAGTCACCACACACTCAGTGATGGCACTAGGACTTGACGGTCACCAGACACTTACTGGGAACTGATAGTTGCCGTATGAGCAGCCCCTGCGACGTCCTTAACCTGTCTCTGAGCCGTGAATCCCTTTGATAAACTGTTGACAACTACATCCCGCCTCCCTCCAACAATTGCAACGTTTGTAGAATGATTTTCAAGGTTTCACCAAACACCTGGAGCCCATCCATATACCCATGATCTCCCCATCCATGGGAGATCCTAGAACCCTAGTTAAACACCCCCGAGATACTTGCTTAATCTTCACAGAAGCCCCTACCAGGTCAGTATTATCCCTCCCTTTATAGCTGGGGCTCAGCAAGGTCACCCCTTGTCCTAGGTTGCCCTGCAGAGCCAGAGCCAACCTCAAGTCTGACAGCGGGACCAGGGACGGAGTCCTGGGCCCCAGGGCGAGTGAGGGTCTCTGCAGGGGGCAGGGCAGAGACCTTCTGCCTCCAGACTGGGGGAGTCAGTCTGGATTGAATCTGGCCTTCACCATGTGGGGATGTTGCGCAAGCTGTTTGTGCCTTAGTTCTTTTGTTGGGATGTGAGGGGTTGTTGGTTTGTTTATTTTTAACAGCTTTATTGAGATATGATTGATAGGTAACAACACTGTGTAAGTTTAAGGTGTACAAGCTGTTGATTTGATACATTTATGTGCTGCAAAATGATCTTCACAGCATCAGCTGCGCCCTCCATCTTGTCCCATAATTTCCATTTCTTTTTTGTGGTGAGAGCATTTGAGATCTATTCTCTTACCAACACTCAAGGATATAATATAGACCACCAGCTATCATCGCCACGGTAAGGCACCTTAGATTCTTTGTTTAAACAGCAGGACAAATAATGATACCTATTTCTGTTGGAAGCACTGGACAAGACGGTGCAGAGAAACACTTCAGCTGTCCATACGGATGGAAGCACACAACCCCGGGGCTCAGCTCTAGGGCGGCTAAGAGAAAATGCAGGCAGTGATGTGGGCAATTTTTTGCTCTCAGCTTAACGATCCATGAACAGCCCCCTCTCAACCCAGATCAAATCTGTGCCCCAGCACCGGCTCTGGGAATCCCCAAATGGGGAAGGGGTGTAAAAACACACGCCTGCCATGTCTCCCACTCCCCATGCCCAAGGTATTTTCACTGGCTAATTACTTAAGTGAAGCCGCCGGGCCTGAGAGCGCGCCGTAACCCGAGCAGGGAACCAGATCCTGCTCAGATTGTGCCCGGCCGGCGGCTGCGAGGGTGGGGGGCCTGGGCGGCCGCCGACCACCCACTGCGAGGGCAGCCGCTCTGTCCGCACCACCCCTGCTCTGCATTAGCAGCAGGCCCGTGCCTCCCCGTCCTGCTCCCCTGAACCCCTCGCAGGAGATGTCCAAATACCACCCAAGGTAAGGTGGGCTGGGCCCAGACCCGAAGTGGACCCTGGGCAGAAAGGGAAGCTGCCTCGTCTGATCCAGGGCATCAGAAGGGAGATGGGAGGAGCCATGATGGGTGACAGTGTGTCCCTGGGGACAGAAGACAGAGGGGAGAAACATCAGGTCAGGAGGGAGAGGGCATTCTCCCTTCCTCGGATTATGAGCTGAACTGTGCACTAAATCTGCAGGATATTTCCCTGCAAACTCTGCATGTGCACACAGATCACCCGTGCCAACGTTCAGAATACGGTCCAGAGGAGGCAAATGCTGTGGAACAGAGAGACGTGGGCAGGGTGAGCTGAGCCCATGCTGGCAGGTCCTGCAGGCACAGCAGCGTCGGGTGGGTGTGCAAGGTAAGGGCTGTAGCACAGGATAGCACCAGGTGTGCAAATTGAATGCGTTTCCTATGCTGAACACTGTAGGATATGGATACAGTGCAGTGTCTTCATGTGTAATGAATATTCTAAGATGTGGATGATGTAATACGTTATGCGTGCAGAACATATAAGCACAATATGAGGTGTTCCATACACAGAATATTATAAAATGTGTATAGTACAGCAGATTATGCACACCCAATAGTCTGGGGGTATAGACTAGGTGCTCCCGACCACATAATACAGAGCTACATAGACGGCTGTAGGGTGTGTGTATGGCGTAATGGGGTATGTACACGGACAGTGTAAGATGTGTACAGTGCAATGGCTGTGGGTACAGATCCTCAAGGGAGATGAGTTGATGTGTCCTGGGTATGGCACATTGCCAGGAGAGGGTCTGCATGGGACTCTGTTTACCCAAGCACCAGGTGATGGTTTACAGTAGAGCCCGGCTACATGAATGGGAGGATGGCAGGAGGTTTGCATGAAATCCAACACACAATAATAAGAAGGCAGTGATCCGCACTCACGGTTATGGAGGCCTGCATGCACCCTTGCCAGTCACCGGCTCACCACACCTCCACCATAACCCATACAGCGTGTTCTCTTCTGATCTCCGGGACCGGGGAAGCTAAGCAACTCTCCTGCTCAGTTTTTCTGGTGGTGGAGTGACTTTTACTACTTTGTGGTTCTGCAAGGGGTGGGTGATATGGGGATGTCGGGACGATGCACTTTCTGTAACCATGCGACCCTCTGTCTGCAGCCAGTGCAGAGATGATACAAAGACAGGGAAGAATGTGCCCCTTCTGAAAAGGCCCTGCGTCCTGGGAGCCCTGATGAGTGGGCTATTGGGAAAGTTCCTGATCTGAGCTGCATGCCCACATTTTGGGGTGCTGCCCCCTTTGTGCCCACTGCAGCCCAACCAAACTCCAAACCAAGGTGCTTCGGTTGTCTCCTGTCAGTAGCAAGCCAGATTCCAGGGCCCCCTAAGGCCCTTCATGGGCGCACCCCAGGTGAAAGGGAGAGAGAGGCAGCACCCTTGGTCTCCCCCAGCCCTGCTACATCCCCTTGGCACAGACAGGGCTCAGAAACCCCATCGGTGGGGACCCCAGAGCCACCTTTGGGGAGCAGCTGTGACAAGGGCCGTCTGTGTGCCTAGGCCCCGGCCGTTAATTTGCCCTGTCAGCTGTACATCAGGGAGGGGTTCATATTTTGGTTAAGAAAAAAAAAACGTAGGCTGTTGCTTGCGCTGCTGCAGTCCGAGCTTGCCCCTCCACTTGGCCCTTTTACCCAAAAGCACGCGTTTTCCATGACGTTCTTCAATGAAATATTTGACAACATTGCAGCCCAGGAATTTACAGCCTTCTTCTCTGTGAGATTTTTGCAAATTTTCTGGCATTCGCAGTGCATGCTGCTCCGAGGAACAGAGGCAGCTCCCGGCCCTGGAGCGTCCTGAGGCTCCTATTCCGGGGGGCCTGGGCCGCTTCCCACAGAGGCAGGCGCTCAGCGTCCTGATAGAAGTGTATCCCTGCTGCCTGGACAGCTGTGGTCAGAAAGATGGGGAGAAGCTCTTCCTTCCAGCACGGGTGGGGGGAGAGGGTGTCTCCCGGGTACCCAGAGGTGGTTTCTGAGCACAGGCTCCACTGGCAGGAGTGAGGGCAGAGCCCCGAAGGTGCAGCAGAGAAAAAGGAGTGGGTGCCACAGGCCTGCCCCAGGGTGGGGCTCGGGTGGAAAGAAGACCTTCAGGTGTGAGGGGTGGGCAGTGTGACGGAGAAGGTGAAAATGAATTCTTGGGGCATTTCAAAACAAAACAAAACAAAATAAGTCAGGAGGAAAATATAAGTTAAACTTGAAGGTATTTTTTGTTTCTCAGAGCTGAGGGAGAGATAAAATAAGACACCCCCACATCCACACCCCACTAGCAGGGAAGAGGGGATTAGAACACCGCAGAGACAGAGGGGCCGCACTCAGATTTGCTTCTTAATGAAAAACAGCATTTTCGCTCACAGAAACCTGCCAGTCTGCACTCAGAATGTGCCTGTTGGTCTCCGTTTATAGCTGCTAATGCTCTATTCCTGTTTAGAGGGCGTAGAAAATGATGAAAATGTGTTATTTTTAGGGGGAAAACAAAACCTGGCTGAGCTTGGGAAGGGAGGGACTGAGGAGGCCTGCCTGCCTGAGGGCTCGGCCCACTGCTGGGCTTGCTGAGGAAGCGAGGTGGCCCCTGTTCCCACGCCTCCCCCAGATCTGGTTTGGGTCCTTTTGTCCCAGCCGGGTTGTAACTCGGCTGTCCCAGGGACCCCTGGGAGAATTTGCACATGGGCGTGCATGGACTTGCGCAGCTTTGCTGGGCCCTTTTCTGCATGACTGATCAGAGAGGGAGCTCTTGGGTGTGTGTGACATGGGCTTAGGTGGCAGCCCTGGAAAGTCAGAGCTGGGTGGGGGTGCTGGGCAAGTGGTCCTTCCCCAGGGACAGATCTCAGACATTCGGTCATCAGAACCAGAGACACCTAGAGTCGGAGACAGAGAGCAGGGCCCAAAGAGACCAGTATCAGCGGTGAGAGAACGAGGTTCACACACCAAGGTGAGATGGGGACACCACACGGACAGACTGACAGACAGGGAGCAAACCAAGGCTGAGAGTCCAAACTCACAGGGTAGGCAGGGTCCCCTGCTTCTTGGGGATGGAGTGGCTGGAAGCCAGCGGCTGCCCTGGCAGTGGGGCAGTGAGAGTGTGTAAGAAGGAGGGAGGGAAGCCGGAGGGAGAGGGAGGGAGAGACAGAGACAGAGAGGGAGGGAGGGAGGTGTCTGGAGGCGCAGCCTACCTCAGCACCCCCTGGACACTCTCCTGGGGCTGCTCTGACATGGAAGTTTCTCTGTTTCCAGTAGTCCAGGGATGGGTCCCAGACCTCATGCCGGCCAGTCCTGGGGTGGGGCTTTCCCAAGAGGGTGGGGAGGTGTTTCTGGGCCTTTCCCACATCCCTGGAGCTGTCTGTGAGCAAAGCCGAAGCAGTGGGGCCATGGGCAGGACAGAGCCTTAGCAAACGGTTTAACCTCAGAGCACCTCAGATTCCTCATCTTAAGTGGGGTGCAGTCCGTGCCTGTGCACAGAGCTGCCTGGACCAGAGGAGAAACTCCAGAGGTCCTTTGTGCAGGGTCAGCATGGAGGTGGGGGGCACTGTAAATGTGGATCAGGACAGAACTGTAAAAGCATCACCTAGACGTTAGGAGTGTGGTTCTGCCTGAGACTTGGCTCCGTTGCTGTGTGACCTGGGAGTGGCAGCCGTACCTCTCTGTGCCTGTGTCCTCCTCTGCCCACCAGAATGATGGCAGTGCCTCCTTCTGGGTGCCGAGGGGCTTCTGTAAGGAATTTTAAGCCACAGTTGTTACCACTGGGGTGCTCCCTCATCCCCGGTGTTTGGGGGCCCCGAAGCTGAGAGGTGGCATCCCCTTCCCTGGAGGTCCTGAAAGCCCGTTGCCCTGGGCTGGGGACTTGGCCCGACAAGACAAAGCATTGGGTTGGGGGAGCGCAAATAGGGGACTCAGTTCACGGGGGACTTTGGACACATTCCTTCTCCTGTGGGCTTCATTTTGCCACAGTGGGTGGGAAAGTACCTTAAAATCCTGGCAACTTCAGGTGAAAGGGTGTGGAGTAGAGGGGGCCTCCCAGTGACTGAGAGCCCAGGGCTGACCTCCTGAACAGGGCATGGGGCTGGGATCTCAAGGGCGTCCCCAAGGCTTGGTCCCCGTCGCCCCTGCAGCAGCAGAGCCCCTCCAAGGCTCCTGCCCTCGCGGTTCAGCTGCCCAGACCAGGGACCTGGTGGGCCAGAGACAGGGTGTAGGATCCCACCCCCCTGCCCCATCCCGGGCGGCCTCTCTTCTCATTTGCAGGATGGCGGAAGTCAGGTTATCTGTCCCTAGGGCTGCTGCGAAGACTCAATGAGAATGGCGCTGCCTTTGAAGAACCATTAGCGCCTACTGTGTGTATGGCTTTGTGGGCCTTTTCCGTATCCCCTGGGGCTGAGGAGGTGCTGTTTCAGAGCCCCTTTTGCTGACAGGAAAACAAGGGGCACCCTGTGCAGATGATGAGGGCTCCGCAGCTGAGGATCTCCTGAGGGCACACTTGGGGTCCCAACTCAGCTCCACTGGCAGGTCCAGGAAGAAGAGGGGTGTCTGCCGCCCCCGAGCGGGGAGGCTCTGCTTAACTTACCCACCTCCCCAATCCCCCATCTTTCCACCTGGTATCATAACAAAATAGCCTCCAGCCTGCAAGTCCCGCTACCCTGTCACACCCCCGTGGCCCAGGGGCTGAGTGAAGCTTCCTGAAGAGGCCCTGCCAACTCCCACCCTGCTTCCCAGCACCGCTGCCCTACAGCCCAGTTCCTGAGAAACGCAGGGAGAGGGGACAGCAGGGCCCGGCCTGCACAGGGCATTGGTGGGGGTGGGCTCACTGAGCTGCCTAGACCGCCCCTACCCACCGTGGCCTGGGCAAACCTTTACCCCCTGCCCTCAGCCAGGCATGAAGTTGGGGCACTGCAGACCTTGGAGCGGCCCCAAGCTTAGCTCTTTGGAGGCCAAGGTGTTTCTGTCCCCCAGGGAATGGACATTCGGGGGATTCCTCATCCTCAGCACGGGAGGTCAGACCAGCCCAGGTCCAAGTCTACCTGGTGCCACCGCAGAGCCCCACCCGCTGCTCCTGCCCGAAAGCTAGCGGCACTCCTGTGTTTGAAACCCGGCTCTGTCCCTTCTCGCTGTTCTTATTTTTGCCTCGCACACGTCCCTCCCCATTACCAAGAGCTTTCTCGCCCTTACAATTAAAAAATCAAACAGAGGCGAACATAAAGCAGCAGCTCACGCTTCAAAGTCCTTTTATTTTGAAACATATTTTCTCAATGCTTAAAATACACCGAAGCTTGGAACAATCTGATCACACACAGATCCGAGCCCTGTTCCTTTCTGAAAGTAATTTCCTTGGGGCACTTGGTTTTCAAATAGGCACTTCATTTCTCTACCGCAGCACCGATTAGTTTTTATCCTGGGTATTTTTTTTCTTAATCTGTCACAATTAATTACCTGGAAAAATTCGATCCCTAACATGGGAGGATGAATAAGACCTGCTATTTTTAAATGTAGAAATCTTAAAATATTTTAAACATTTTGTTTTATTCCCAAGGTCAAGAGCGATCCTTTTATCTGGCTTTTCCTCCCACCTTCCGTTTTGCTGTTAAAATATGAGAATGAGTAGGTCCAGGAGGCAGTTGCAGGCAAAGCTTCCATGGGGTCATTCCCACCCACCCCCAAATCGGGCTAAGACCCATTTAATTCACCATGAAAACGAACTCAATTAGGAATGAAATTCGCTCTTTTAAAAGACTAGTAATAGGTGTCCTAACACCCCTCCCCACTGCCCCCACGTTTTTTTCTCCGTGTGTGCAAAACATCATTTTCCAGGGAGGCTGCAGGGCAGCTGCCCTCTGCCACCACCTACCTGCCCCTAACGTCTCTCTTTCTCTCCTTTTTAAGCAGCTGAGACTCTCTCTGGTTTTGCCAGTCTGACTGGGGCGTTGTGCACGCGGCTCTCAGAAAAGGACTGTGGGGGGCTGGCGCCGGCCGGGGGCTCTGCATCCGACTGTCGCAGCCAGGCCAGAGCGCGTTTCTCCCCGCGCCCACCCAGGCCGCGGGCTCCCGGCGCGCCACCGGTCGGGTGGGGGCAGGCCTGGCTGAGACGGGCTCCGCGCCCACCGGGCCGGGCAGCGCGTGCGCCCGGGCAGACCCGCTGGTTACCGGCGCTCTCGTTCTCCGACAAAGCAGTCGTTTCAGCCGCGGCTCGGGCTGACGGTGCGTTCTGCCGGTGTGAACGCGGTGTTTACTTCACCTCGACCATCCCAGGGGACGGGTGTGCGCCGGGGCGCCGCCAGGGACGCTGGAGCCGCGAATCCGCACACTCCCAGGCTGGGCAAGGGTCTGCAGGGGCGGTGAGCACCCCCTTTTCTCACTGCCCTGGCCCTGCCGCGGCGGGAGCCCCGGGGTGGATTCTGCAGTCCCCGCGCACGCGTCCGAGTAGAGAGGCTGGGGGGCTCCGGGGCGCCCGCGGGTCTCTTCTGGGAGCCAGGCCCGCGCGCGTCTTCCGACCCCGACACCCCTCTTTGACCGTGGCGGGACTTCCCGGTCCCGGCTCCCGCGGCGCGGGAGCACGAAGGGAGAGGGGCTGGAGGGCCGGGGTGGGGGGGGTCTCTGCGCTGGACTCTGGATGCGACCTCGGTTGCCGCTAGAGGGTGACGCCTCGATCGGAAGCTACGGCCGCTGAAGCTGGGGTGCCTCGAACCGGATTTTCTTTTCTGCAAAACCGGGAAATGCACCGACAACGCAAGATTCCCTGGGACGTGTCTATACGGGTCACGGGCAATAGCAGAGACCAAAGATACGCAGTAATGAAAGGGAAAACTGCCCACTAACGGTCTGCTGCTTGGCCTATTCCCGCTTCGTTGTTTGGAGCCAGAATCACGCGGGAAACGGATCCAGTATTCCACCCGCCTGCGCTGTAGACAGCCGAGCCTGCAGCCGGGTCGGGGGCCCAGTCGAGATGATCCCCCAAACCGTGCTGACTTGTAATCCGGGCGGGTGCGGGGCCCGGTGGGGGCACACAGGTGGGTGGAAGCTCGGGCCCAGGACGCCGGCGCGCCCACTGGTCCAAGGAGCACGTGCCCGCGCACCTTGCAGGCTGGGGGTTTTCGGACCGGGACCCGGACTGCGTGGGCGCGAACCGGGGAGGCTGGCGCACCCGCGAGCGCCGCCGGACCGTCCCTGCGTCCACCTGTGCGGCCGGCGGACCCCCCTCCGGTTCTGCTCCTGCTCCGAGCAAAGCCCACCCCGGCAAGCGCGGCCTCCAAGACCGGGTCGGCGGTTCCAGGCGCCGCGGCCCCCACCTCCCGGCCCCGCCCGCCCCCGCCGACGTCCCCGGAACGCAGACCGCGGGCTCCAGCTCCGCTAGCTCGCGGCCGCCGGCGACGAGCTCCTGTAATTAGGGCCGCGCGGGCGGGGTAGGGGTGGGGGGCAGGTACGGCGGAACCAATTTGCCCCGAGGCTTTATCAACAAGTGGCTTAACTAGGCATTTACGTTGACAACTCAGCACCTCCGTCGGGGCTGCGGCGGGGGCCGGGGAGACGAGCTGAACTGTGGGGTGGGGGCGGCCAGGGAGCCGGCGGACCTGAGGCTTCAAAGCCACCCGAGGGGCCTCGGCCCCGGCCGCGCACCGCGAGGCAGGCGGCCGGCCCAGCCGGCGGGCGCATGCGGGCCGGTGGGCGCGGGGCCCTTTCCCTGCGAAGTAGGTGGCCGTGTATGTTTTTTTCAAGTGGTGTTTATGTTAATGAAAAAAAGGATGGAATTACAAACAGCCCTTCCGATCGCGCAGGGGCCGCGAGGACTCCCACGGCTCGCGTCCGGGCCCGACGGGGCGCTGGGTCCTTCTGCGGACCCCCCGCCACCCACCCCCGCCGCCACCCAGTCTCCGGCTGGGTGAAATTGCCCTGCGTCCTCCCCCGGTAATCGGGAACTCTTTTGCAATAACCACCCCTCCCACCCCCAGCATTAGCGCAATAGGGTTTCGGGATTAGAAAAACCCTAATTCTCGCCCGGCGCCGCCTTCTTTAAAACAGCAACCAGGTACCTCCTGGGACGCCCCAGCGGGGTGAATCCGGTCTCCCTTTTCTCCTTCGCTGTCTGCTTTCCCTTGTCTCTTTATTTCTAAAATAATATATTTTAGACCGGCTTTAATGTTTGCTTCCCGGCGCAGGACGTTCTGCAGGGGGAAGTAGCTGTACTCCCCAAGGCCCTCCGCTGCTCCCAACCCGGCAGGATTTTTTCCTCGGTGTTCTCAGCACCCATCCTCTATGCTGTGATCTAGCCGGACGTCGGCGGTGCGTGCCGGCCTCGGTTCCGGGAGAACGGGAGAGCTGCGCCCAGCTGGAGGGCGCCAGGGGGCAGCTGCGGGGAGCCCAGGGGCAGCGCCAGGGCGGCGCTCAGCCGGCACTACAGCCCCGCGGGCAGCTCACAGCTGCCCCCGTCCTCGTGGACGTGCACCCCGGCCCCTTTCCAAAGCAAAATGGCACTGAAAATTCAGGGCCTGTCTAACCTTTTCCTGGAGGACACTGGATAGGGAGCGTTTGGTTTGCCTAGATACATTTTCACGGCTTTTCGCCCCACTGCTTGTGTAGACGCTGCTCCCTGCCCTTTCTGGTCAGTCAGTTCAGCTGGCGGTGTAGTGCCAGGGTGCCCAGCTCCTGCAGATGGAAGGCACTCACCTACGAGCACCCCGCCCGGGGCTTCCCACCTGAAGAGCTGGATCCTGCAGCATTATTGGGGCACCGCATCCCCACCACCCCGCGTTTGAATCTCTGCTTCTGGGTCACTACAAAGCAGAATCACTGTTCAAAATCTTGGAGGCCTGGCCCACCCACCTGGCACCTGGCAGTAAAGCAGCGGAGGGAACCAAAGCCGCAGAACTCTTAATCTTAAGGAAGAGGACAAACGGGGGATAAGTCCCTGGCCGAGTTGGAGTTCTGCAAGTGGATTTCTCCTCGGTAGGGAGAGTTGTTCTTAGGAAGGTTCGCTGTGATTCCCTGGTTGGGTAGATTGCACACCTGCGGGGATGGGGACATCTGTCTGGGGACTGCGCCCCTTCTGTGCTCTGCCCCCTCAGGGCACCATGCCTGGCCCTGCAGTCGGCCAGGGGTCCACATCTGTTGGAGCTGGGAGACTGGGAGCCCGGGGCTTTAGGTAATGGAGTCAGTGGAGCTGTCAGAGGAGGTATGGCTCCTAATTAGAGATCGAAGAGGTGCAAACTAGGTGTGCGGGTGCATTTTGGGGACTTTTAGCCCACAGCTTTCACTGGCTGCTCAAAGTCCCTAACACGCTCCCTCCCGAAATTAAGAACCACCAAGATAGAATAAATCAGGCCAGTTCCAGTTCCCGGCACCCCCTTCTTTCAAACAATTGCCATTTGTCAAACCCTCGCCCTCAGCTGACACTCCCTTGACGGGTTTTGTAGCCTTGACACTGAGCAGCAAAGGGAAAAATCCAAGAGAACAGACTGGGTGCGGTGTGCCCAGCACCGTCAGCTGCTGGAGGCCTGAGCCCGCCCCCCTCTCCGGGGCAGCGGGGGCTCACAGGCTCAGCCAGGCCACGTTCTCCGTGCTGAAGCGCTGAGTCGCAGGACCAGGAGTGGGATACGGGGCGCAGTGGCTTCCCAGAGCCCCTCCTTACTTGAGGTCCTGCTGCCGCTCCTCAGCCCGTTCCTCTGTGCTCTTGCCTTTCACCCTCCATAGCCTTCAGCAGGTGCCAGGGCGCCCTCATCCGGGTTCCTTCTCGCCCCTGCCCTGCCGGGACCGAATGGAGGTTTGCGCTGGGAACACTTCAAAGTGTGTTTCATTTGTCACGATTGGGGGTGAGGCTCATCCCAAGCCCAGTGCCCAGCTAGCTGGCCTTGCCTTCTGCCCAACAGGGTCGTGGGACAGGCAGGCAGGCAAAGGGATGCTGTTTGCAGGAGGGCAGCCCCCCCAAGTTAGCCAGTGCCCTCCTCCTCTTCCGCAGCCTGCTCTCGGCGGCCTGGGCGCCTCACGGACTGCTTCCTCCACCCTCACCGCTTTCTCTGGAGCCAGCGGATGCCCCACACCGAGTGCTGAACTTGCCTGTAAGCTGGCGGGGCCCAGCCATCCCTTCCATCCTGCAATTAAACCCAAGGCCAACTATCTCCTTAACAAGGCTATCAGAGCAGCGGGCTCATTACGGCATCCGTGTAGCCATAAACTGGGGGTTGTAGCAAGAAGATGATGGAAATTATTGTGTTTGGGGAATGACTCCCTTTAGCAGCAACCAATGCTGTTATTTACCAGAGAGAATTAAGTACAGGCTCCGGCTTCCAAGCAACCCCAGGCCGGACAGCCATGCTTCTAGGCCCTTTCCAACTTCGCCTGCACTCCTGCCCCAGAATCAGCCTCCTGCTGCTTCCCCAAGGTCCTGAAGAGCGTCACTGCTCATCGGCAAAGAGGGGCACCTGCACTCACTTCCTCTGGTCTGAGCTCCCAAATTCAGAGTCTCTCCAGCCCCGTTGCCTGGTTTCCATGGGAAAACCTTTGCCAGGGTCAGAAATGTCTGGAGCTTGGTGAGGGTGAGTGCATTCGGTGTCCACAGTGGTTTCACTGCTGTGCAGCCTTGGGTGGGTTACCTAACCTCCCTGAGCCTCAGTAGCCTCATCTATAAAATGGGGGAGAAATCATACCTCCTTCTCGGGGGACTGAGGAGAATTAAATCAGATTTAACATGAAGGCTATAGCCTGACTTCTGACCTGAGGGGACGTTTAGCAAATAGTGGCCAAAAGAAAAATCATGAGGATGTCGATAAAAAAGAACGTCCTGGGCTGTGGGTGTGAATGAATGAGGGCCACTGCTTTGTATGAGACAGAGCCCAGGTTGCGGCTGGACACCAGCAGCACGGGTTACACGTGTCCTTTGTCTAGGTCCCCAGCTCCTCAATGCTGACAACTGATACAGAGCCCCCAGGGGGGGCTGGGATGTGAGGCCTGGTCTCCTGGGTGGAGCTCAACTAAGAGAAGATGTGCAGGGTCATCTCACTGCTGCCCCTCCCCAGCGTCCTGGATGTCAGGGTGGCCCCCCTGGAACCAGAAGTTTCTGGAAACACTGGTGATATGATGCTCAGCTTGGCCCTGGCAGTGCTGGGGGGATGGAGATTGTGTGGGTAGAACCACCCCAAATTTAGCCTCTCAGGAAGTGACTGGGTGACCCACAAGCTACAAATATTTGGACAAATGAGAAGAGGGAGTCCCCAGTCTAAATGTTTGCCCAAGGCCTCCGAGGGAGGGGATTAATCATGGCTGATGGGCCCCCTCCAAGCAGGCAGGTGTGTCCTGGAGGGAAGAAGCTATGACCCCACCCCCACTGGCCAAAGCCCAACCTCCTGGCTGCCAGGCTCTGCAGGATACCAGTCTTCATCCCTTTCCCACGGACCCCCTGCTCGGAGATTCTGGGAGCCCCTGGCAGGTAGACGTCGGGTACGCTGGGGTAAGAGCAGAACCACCCCCACCTAGACCCTTCCTGTCAAAACAAACACACCCACATGCCCAACAGCCAGATCCCCAACACTGCCTCCTAGGACAGCCTCCCCACTGTCCTGGGCCTTCAGCCATTCCCCGTCTTCCATGCTGCCCACCCAAAAACGCAGGGGGCCCTGGGGCGAAAGACCCCAAGTTCTGGTGAGAGGACAGGCGTCCGTATCTTTCCTCATTCTTTGGCACCCTGGCCGGTCCTGGAGATGCCCATGGCCCTGCGTAGGAGGCTCTGGGTGGCACAGCGGTGCTAGCTGCCATGCAGCTGTGCTGTTTGTCCTGGGAACTGGGAGCCCAAGTCAGCTCCAAAGGCCAGGCTGCCTCTGTGACAGCCGATGGTGTGACCCTCCTTCTTCGTCTGACTGGCTTGTCTCTCGCTGCGGCATCACCCCCATCACCTTCACGAGGCACACACCTGGGGCTTCACAGGCCTTAAATCGCGAGGAGACGCTGTCCAGGCTTTTCTGATGGCTCAGTGGCTGGGGCTGGGGCACAGGCAGAAATCCAACAGGCTTAACTAACTCTATAGAGTTCCTATTAAATGATGCTGCAAGATGTGATTGTCAGTTGATTAGCCTAAATAGACATGCTCTGAAGCAATGTGCATTAAGGGCTTGTGTTGCTTGGACGCCCCCTGTATCACCCAGGAGCTCCGAGGGGCGTGGCTGGGGAAGGATGCCGGTGGCACCGCGGCGCGCATGCACGACTGAAGGTCCCGCTCCTAGTGAGCCTCAGGTGGGTCTGAGCACCGGCTCGGAGGAACCGTGGGTTGGATAAGAAATGGCCTCACTGTGCAGGCCTGGCCCCCTTGCTACTCTTCAGGTCATGTTCCTGGGAGGGTCTCCCGTCCGAGATGACAAATCCATTTAGCTTGACATGCACTTGGAAGCACATTGCCTGTTACTCACAGTGAGAGAATCTGCTGCTCAAAACTGATCTCATTAGAAGTGTGTTTACTGTCTGGCAAGCTGGCTGCTGCAGTGGGGAGCCCGAGGTACAATACTCCAGTTGTGTCTTCCAGGGCCTTGAAACCTCAATTCTTGCACTAAGTTCTTTCTGTTAAAAATATTTTTTTCCTGTGCTTTCTTCCCCTGTGAAAACAAGATTGAATGTCTTTCCTGTGTCAGGCTTATTCAGGCGGTGGAGGAAATCACAGAAGACCGAGAAAGGTTAGGCTAACGAAGACAGTGTCTTCCCTTTGGGGATCGTATTTGGGTCTGTTCTCTTGGCTTAACATGGATTTCCACAGCTGACCTGTAGGGAGACCGAGACTGAATACAGCCAGTACTTATGGTTCCTTAAAAGTCACTAAAGTTTTACATGAAACACTTGGATAAAAAGCTGAGCATTGCAGTGAGCCGCCTGGGTGTAAACATCTGGATGCTTCAGGGTCTTGTGGCTGGGGCTCCTAGGTGTGGGCTGAAGTCTTCCATTTCCCCAGGATGTTTGGGGTATGCTGAACCCCGTAAACGCAGTGGCTGGACACCGCACAGTCACGCCCTCCTCATTGTTTCAGACACACCAGCCACAGCAGGTGAGAGATTGAAACCCTGGAAGTATTTTACATAGAATGAGCCTTACTACAGGGGATTAGGGGCTTCCAAAATCATCGCACATCGTACAGGCGGGAGGAGTGTGCCCTAGCTGGGCCTCCAGAACTGACTCTCAAACAGCACAGACTTGACCTGCCAAGTGAGCTTTGAGTTCATCTCAAACAGGAGGCCAGACATCGCTGCTGTATCTGCTGGACTGAAGAACACAGCCATGTCCGCAGTACAGGATCAGAAAGTCACCTCGCACGTGCCTCGGGTCCCCAAGGTGGGTGGCTGGACCCTGGAATGCTACTGCAGGAAACCCCGGGTCTCTGTGGCAGTGTGCACACCTGCAGAGCCCCGACCCAGGAACTGGGATCCTCTCCTGGCTGCACCACTTCTGCCCCAGATCTTGACCAACTGCTTCTCACCAGCTGAATCTCATTCAAATCCAGCACTTTGGCTGCAAAGGAGTCTGGGAAATGTAGTTCTTTTACTTCCCAGAGCAGAAGACACATGAGAAGAGGGGAGTGGCTGCTAGGAGCCTATCATATGCGACACCACATGACGCAGGTCCCCTCCTTTGTGCCCAGAGAAGGTGCTGTTCACAGGCTGTCTCCCTGCACCTGCTCCATCTCCTGTCCCAGCACCTAGCACAGTACTGAGCACACACTGGAAAAGGATGTGTTAGTTCTGCTACTATCAGTCTGCCCCCCAATCCTCCCAGCCCCCTCCCCAGGTTTACTAAGCATCATGCATGGCCCTAGTGGTTAACAAGGAGCTTCTATTTAGTAGGGAGAGGTCCGCAATCATCAAAAAGAAAGGGTGAATCGGCAGTAAAGCTAATTCCAAGCAGAGTGAAATGCAGTAAAGGAGGCAAAGGCAGGCCGTGAGGTAGGGCGGGGTCCCAGCGCGGAGCGGGGAAGCCTTAGGCGACCCCGGCCCAGTCCAGGTGTGACGGTGACCAGCCAGAGCCAGCCAGCCCCGCCCCTTCGAAGACCTGACCCGCAGGAACTGAGAAATAATAAAGCCACTACATTTCAGCACCATTTGTAACGCAGCAGTAGATGCCCAGAAAAAAATCTGATTTACATTTTAAAATAAACTTTATTGAAATATCTACAGAGAAGCCCACACATTGGCATGGGTTTGCCTAAAGGCAGTGCCCTCCATAAGCAGCATGCAGACCCAGATAGATCACCCTTAGCCCCCAAAGTCCCTCAGGCCCCCTTCCACTCACTGCCACCCTGCAATGGACTGAAAGTCTGTGTCCCCCCATGTTCACAGGTTGAATCCTAACCCCAATGTGACAGTGTTAGGAGGTGAGGGCTTTGGCAGGCGAGTAGGTCCGGAGAGTGGGGCCCCCATGTATGGGGTTACTGCCCTTAGACAGGAGATCCCCGAGAGCCACTGTGTGAGGACACAGCGAGAAGACAGCCATCTGTGGGCCAGGAAGCAGGCTCTTACTGGATGCAGATCTGCTGATGCCTGATCGTGGACGCACAGCGTGGTTCGGGCCTCCCAGTCTGCGGTCCTTTGGTTATGGCAGCTGAGCTGGTCCCCCCGTCCCCATGCTGTGCGGCTGAGGGTCCTGCCTCCTCTTTAGGGTGGTGTGAATGGAATCATACAGAGTATTCTCCTTCGACCTGGCATTTTTCACCCTTGTGTGTGTATGTGACCCATCCCAACGCTTGCAGGGAGTCCGTTCATCTCCAGGGCTGTATAGAATTCTATCACGTGCTCTGGCCCAAGCTGTTCCTTCATCCTGTTGAGGGACATGTGCTGGGTTCCAGTTCGAGATGTCCCCAGGAGTGCCATTGTGAATATTCTAGCCCATGTCTTTTGGTGAACGTGTGTATGCGCTTCCGGTGGACATTGTTTCCATATCTCTTAACATGTAAGAGACAACGCTCTAATTTAGCGGTTTAAAACAATAACCATTTTCTTCTTCCTCAGATTCTGTGGATGGCCTGGGCTTAGCTGGGTTGTCCTTCTGCTCCATGGGGTGCTCAGCCGCATCAGCTGGGCTGGACGTCCAAGCCGGTGAGCCCTCCTGGGTGGCAGTTGGTGGTTTTGCTGGGAATCGGATGGGAATGGACCTGAGCTCCTCGGTGCCCCTCCCCGTGGCCTCACCATGTGGCTCGTTTCTGATAACAAGGTGCCTGGGTTCCAAGAGGAAGGAAGTAGAAGTGTCCAGCCTTGGGGCCTGGGTTCAGGCTTCGCAGACCGTCACTGCCCTGGCCGAGCAGTGGGGGCAGCCCGACCCGCGGGGCGCTCCAGCTCCGGGTGGGAGAGTCGGCACGCGTGCCAGGGAGGGCGGTGTGGTCGGGGAGCATCCTTGGGGCTCGGCAGTGAATCTCAGCGTGATTGCTGCTTGAGGAGGGCCTCCCGGGTGCCAAGGAGAGTGGACTGTGCACTCAGCGACCACAGGGCCCTTCTTGCCTCGACCTGAACTCCAGCGTCCCCTGGGCATGAGCACTGAGTGAGTGGGCACGCAGGGCTCCCCTCCGGTTGCATCCTGACTGGCCGAGGCAAAGTGCGGCCTCCTCCACAGAACCGGTCCACGCTTCACCCCAAACGTGGCTCCGGCAACACCGACACAGGCCGGAGTTCACTTTCACGTTTGTCCAGTCTGGAGCTGGGAGGACATGACCTGCGCGGGGCCCAGGGGTTCCTCTCTAGGGGGTGGGCAGGGGTGCAGGGTGGTATGTGAGCATGCTGGGTACTTTGCAGCAGTGAAATCTGTTGAGTGAGGGTGTTCAGAGAACGTGAATGGACTCTAAGCCCGTGACGCTTGCGTGGCGCTGCATGTGCACACTTGGATTGGCGCTGTAACAGAGGGTTCCAAACCCCACTGTCCCTCGGACCTTGACCCTGGATGGATTACCTACCCTCCCTGGGTGTTTACATCCTCAAGAATATGCAGGCAGGAGGGCGGGCTCACTGCATGGGGGGTCACTGCTCACCTTCCCCAAACCCAGTCCCCAAGACACATTTGCACCTGCTGTCTTGGGTTTTCATGCAACTTAGACAAAGAGGAGCAAAGAAAGTAGTTTTAAAAAAGACAGAAGAGACACTGAGAGAGGACGTCCCGTGAGGACACAGAGAAACACAAGGGGCAGCCAGTGGGCCGAGCACAGGTGGGAGGGGTGCACCTGTGAGCCCAGGCTGGCCAAGGAAACCAAGCCTGTGGCCCCCATGATCCTGGCCCCAGGCACTTTAGAGAGAGAAGTAGTGGTTCTTCATTCTGGCATCTGTAGGAAACTAATACAGATTGAGACAACTAATTTTTCAGTAAAAGATACGGCGTTATAAATCAGCAGGCAGTGAGTAAATTTCATTAAATTGCATTGGTAAAAAAAAAAAGATATATGTCATCTATACATTTTATATGCTCGTAAAGATAAAAATCCAAGCCTACATAGGGTTTCTTTTGTCTCAATTATTTCATTCCTTTCAACAACAAATCATGTGACTAAAACAGACATTTTTTTTCTGTGAAACAAACAGGAAAAGTTCAATGACTTAAATGAGTAAAGCATCCCACCAGGGGAAACGGGGTGTGTGTGTGGTAGTCTGTGGAGTCCGGGGCTCTGCCTGCTTGAGGGAAGGGAGTGGGCGCGTTTCCCGAGGAATGCCCGCCGGGGCACTCATTCCGGCTTCAGGCCCGCTTCTCTCCACCGGCTCAGGCTGCCAGCCGGGAGGGCCGCTTTGCCCCTCCCAGACCTCTCGGAGCCCAGCTGCAGGCAGGAGCCACTGCCCTCGCAGGACAGAATTCCACACCCTCCGACTCCATCTGCCCCTGAGTCCTGGGACATGCCAGCTGGGGCGTCCAGCAGCTGGCCCTTCTGGGTAGAGCTGATGGCACCCATGTGTTTGAAAACTCACCTCTGCTCCTGCATTCCCTGTGCTCAGTATATGCCACGAACTAATGCATTTACTCCCCTCTGCAAGCATCATCATTTCCGCTCTACAGATGGGAAACTGAGGCACAGAGGGGTCGTGTCCCTTGCCCCCATTGGCAGGCCTGGGGCACCACCCAGCTCGCAGCTCAGTGGCTCATGATACCCTGGGTGGGTGCGGGGGTGGGGGGGCAGAGGGCCGAGAGCTGCTCAGAGAGCTCCTCTTCTGCGTGTCCTCAGGCCTGGCTCCTTCCTGGCCGGGTGTCAGCTCAGATGTTGCTGTGCAGAGGGGCCACCAGCCCCCGCAACACACGCCCCAGGCATAGTCTCCTCTCCCACTGACCAAGGCCCACCGTTGAGCGATTTGTTCAGGGTCTGATACCCCCTCTGGGAGGGCCGTGTCCTGTGCTGCCCCCTGGCACCCAGATGGCACCGACTCCCATGCCTCGTCCCTTATCTTCGTGGAAGGCACACCCCTGCCATGGGGCACTGATGGAGGCACAGGAGCAAAACGGGTCCAGACCTCAGAAATCCAGAGGGAATGTGTGTGAAAGTAGCTCCGACAGCTGCTGCCATTCGAGCCACACCTACTAAGTGCCAGGCACTCTCCATGTGGCTCTTAATTGAACCGTCAACGAGAATGCAGCAAATCAGGAACTTGGGTATAGAGAGGCACATCGCACAAGAGGGGAACCGGAATTCAGGCTCACTGGGCCCTGGCTGCTTGGCCTGGGCAGAGCATGGGAAGGCTTAAGAAAATTCCAGGGAAAGTTTGCTGTTGTTGGGAGTCAAGACGCTCACAGGTGCTAACAGGCTGCTGCAGGCATGTCTCCTTGTCCTGAGGTTCTGACAGAGGCTCCAGAAACCGGGTCATAAGAGTCAGGTCACCCCCCCAGGCAAGGCCACTGGAGCAGGACACCCCAGGAGCAGGACTTACTAAGCCAAGACCAGGGGACGCCTCTCTGGGTCAGAATGACTGGGGACTGGCGGGGACGCCTGGGAGCCCATCCAGGCGCAGAGAACTAAACACCTGTCGGCGTGTGGAGGAGGAACGGGAAGTTCTCTGCCTGCTCTCTAGAGTCAGGTTTGGTTCATGAGCCCGCTTGCAACACAAACTAATGAGACCACAGTTCACCAGTTTCTAAAGCAGCTTTGCCCTATAATCCTGACAATCTCAGTGGGGAGACTAAACAGGACCTGACGTGTAAGTCCACGAAATGCTGAGCTTGGCTTTGAGCTCAGGCCCCTGAGGCAGGGCTGATGGTGACATCTGAAGATGACCGTTCCAGTCTCCCCCAGCCCACGTGCTCCTCTAGACCCTGCCACTCTGCCCTTGGTTCTGGGCAGCCTCTGGGACTACCCCTACCAGAAGGGGACAGTCCCAAGTGGCAGGATGTGATTTCCAAGGCTTCGGGACACTTATCCTTGGAACCTGGCTGCCATGCTCTGAGGAAGCCCAAGCAGCCCCTGGGGAGCCCCGCATGGGCAGGCCTCAGGGCCCCCAGCCTGCAGCATGGCAGTGCCCCCTCACCAGCCACAGGACCGCACCACCATCCCTGCTGAGCCCAGCCGATTCACCAATTTGTGAACTAAGTAAATGCCTGTTTTAAACCCAACCCTTTCAGGGTGGTTAGTTACACAGAAAAGGGGGCCAGGAGGTGCAGAGGCCCCTGGCCTTCCCACGGCCCCTCACAGACCCCCGTGGTGCTGTGCTCTGTGGTGCCATCTCACAGGGCCAGGGAGGAGCAGCTGGAACCAAGCACCAAGGTTCCGAAGGCTCACGTCTGGAAGTGATACAAAAGTATCTCAACGTCAAAAGGGAAAGAACGTTTAACTTCCTTTCTCAGCCAAAGCTGGGCAAAGGAGAGACAGGCTGCCTGCCGGGGCTGGAGGGCTCCCCACCTGGACATGTGTTTGGTTTAGTGAGTTTTCCTCTCTCTGATGCTGATGGACCTGCACTAAGAGACACGTTGTAAAAATTAGTTCCATATCATGGTAAATTTGATCTGCGATCATTCCATTTACATTAAGGAATCAGATTCATTTTTATGTGAAAGCATCAGATTCTAAACTGAGTATATGTGTATACAAAAGGTAAGGGTTAGATATATATTCCATCAGAGCTGTGTTTTGGTTGGGCTTTGGCAAACAGTTTTTGAAAATTAGGCATTTTAATCAGGTAGCTATGAAAACAACTGCTGTCTTTTTGCTGCCTGCAGCCGGCACCCGGTGGTCCCGGAGCAGAGGTTCCTGGGAAGATGTACACTGAAATAGGGTTTTCATAATCTTCTGATGGAGGCCAATTGCCCCTCTTGGGCCTCCACCTCATTCCTATGACACTGAGTATCCATCCTCAAAACCCCCCCAGTGGTCAGTCTGGAGAACCTTCTGGACAGCTGGTCTGTTAGGCCCCAAACACTCAGAAATTACTGCTAATTTTTATTGAGCTGTCACTGTGCAGCAGGCAGTGTGCTGAGAGCTTTGTATGTCAGAAGGTGTCTCATTTCCAAATTTCTTGGCAGCTAGAACATGGATATGTGGTCCAATTCAAGCCAGTAGATCCTCAGTGGATGTGTTCTGCAGGGCTTCTGGGAAGATTGTGTGTGAATGTGAGTGTGCATGCGTCCTTCCTCCCCAGAATGGTTGTATCTGATGTGATAGCTGGAACTGCTGCAGCCACCTTGTGAGCTTCAGGAGAGGTTCGAGCTCAGTTTGAACAGAGCAGTACAAGAAACCTGAATTTTTCGTGGTTTTATCAAGCGCCATGGAGCCGCCCTGCCTTTAGGTTTCCTGCTGTGTAAAAGGACAAAATTTGTTCACTGTGTTTGTTTTCTTCTTTATAAAATGGAGCCAACTCTGAAGGTTCTGAGGATTAATGGACCAGAATAAGTGAGATATCTGGCCCAGGGTAAGCTCCACTGTCACTCTCAGCTCTGTTAGCATCTTGTAACATAAGATTGGTGTGAAAGGGGAACGGAGCAGGGGGCAAAGGGCCTGGGTCTCAGAGCCCAGCGGTACTTACAGAACATCTTGCTTGGACTTCTTTTCAAAATGTGTGGCCCTGAGACGCTAAAGCTCTGCTCATGCCATTGCGCTGGGTCCCCATTGTAACAGCCTTATGTGATTTGTAACCAACGTGGATTAATGTCTGACCTTTCACATTTCCTTGAGAAGCAGCAGTTCACCACAGGAGGGATTAGGCTGTTACTGCAGGAATGCAGAGGGCACACTTTGGACTTCCCCAACAGGCTCCCTGAGTCTGTGGCATCCCAAAGGCTTTGAGGAGATGAGTGTTCCCTGAACTCTAACCACACACCTTTACACACCGAGAGGCGAGACCCCGAGGTGGGCCACAGAGCAACATCTATGCCCGGGGCAGGAGGGGCTTCCTGCCCACACTCAAGGCCTGGGTTGACAAAGGAGGCCTGCGGGTGAGGGGGACACCTGGGATGTGGGCCAGGGATTTCAGGCTTGATCCTCGATGGGGTGGGTGGTGAGGTGCACGTTCCGAGAACCAGGGCATCTGAGAGCTTTGCAGCTGGTGGACCTGCCTCGGGCCACTCATCCCATGCTTTTTCCATGGAACCACACTCTCCCTGGCAGAAAAGAGAGGAAGACCTCAGAGATGGCAGAGAAAATTAGTTGAGTATGCATCTGCTGGGCTTGCCAAAACAAATGACCACTACCTGGAGTCTTTAAACCACAGGATTTATTCTCTCAGAGGCCAGAAGTCCAAAATCAAGGTGTGGGCAGGGCTGTGCCCGCTCTGGACCCTCTGCACAAGTCCTTCCTGCCTCTTCTAGGTCCCGGGGGCTCCAGCATCATTGGCTGTGGCCGCCTCCCCCCCATCCCTGCCTCCGTCCTCACATGGCCTCCCCTCATCTCCCTCTGTGTCTTCTCCCATCTCTTATAAGGACATGTGTCTTTGGATTTAGGGCCCACCTTAATCCAGGGTGAACTCGTTTCAAGATTCTTACCTTACATCTGCAAAGTCCCTTTTTCCAAATAGAGTCACATTCTTAGGTTTCAGGGGTTAAGATATGGATGTGCCTTTTGGGGGGCCACCATTCAACCAGCAATAGACGTTCCAAGACCCTCACTGTGCTGAGACCATGGCAGCTTAGTAGCAAATGATTCCATGTCATTTTCCTGGAAGACAAAACCAGAACATGGCAGGGAGGAGAGGATGGAAGATGTGTCAGCAAGGGACAGGCTTGGCTGCTGCAGTGAAAGTCCAGAGTAACATGTGCTAAGCAGGGGAGAAACAAGTCTCGCGTGTGGGCGGCATTCCAGGCACGGAGTGTGGAGGGCTGAAGGGCAGACTGGAGCATCTGCAGTCCATGACTGCTGTCTTTCTGGTTTATCTGCCAACTGTTGGCTGCTGCCATGTGCATGACACACGCCATGTCCTCTCCTGGCCTGGGAAAAGACGCAAGGCCCAGGGAAGGGTGTGATCAGGGCTAGTGTTGAGGCTGGTGCACAAGGGCACATTTGAGCGGGTTCCTCACGGTCAGTGCATGCTCTGATTTCTCAGCCCTGTGTGTACTGCTTGTTCAGTGTTTTGGCTACAAGCTCCAGGCACCCCTTCCTTTGAGGGCTTGACCCAGAAGCTAAACATTTCACGCCTAGTCCCATCCCACTGGCCAGCACATGGTTATGTGACCACACCTAGCTGCAAGGGAGTCTGGGAGTAAACTCCTTATTGGAGGAGCCACTTTCCTGGTGGAAACTGAATTACCACAAAAGAAGGGGAAGTGGGTACTGGTTGACGGTGACTGTGTCTGCAGAGGAGGAACTGGCATCCTGGGAACAGGCCCAGCTTTTCTTGATGCCCTGGTTGCCTGGGTGTTGCTGGAGGAAGGCTGGAAAAGCCCTAGACCTTTATGGTGTCCTGGGGCACAGCAGGAATGACCGTCGTGGGCTTGCTTTTTGTGCACCAGCTGATGTGCCCAGCATGGCGAGGTCCAGCTCTGTCCTGGGAGGGCCTGAACCACCCTCAGCCCCTGGTGGCAGGCGAGCGGCTCTGACCCCACGCTTAGATGGCACACACTGTCCCGGGTGTCCCCTGCACACGGTGCTTGTTGAGAAACTGCAGGAACTGTCTGGGTGACAGCCCTCTACAAAGCCGGAGGGAGTCTTTCCCCCGAGGAGAAATCACACGTGCCTGCCTGAGCCCCTCTTCCCTGCAGGCTCTGGATCTGGGGCTGGGCAGGGCTGTGAGCCCCTTCATTGCTGTCCATCTGCTTGGGTCTATCTGCTAAGCCCAACTTGATTATCTTAAGAGACTGGCCAACACATTGAGGTTTTAGCTAATCATTCTCCATGTCTGAGTTAGTCAATTTGACAAAAAAAAAAAAAATCATAGCTGTGACCGTTTGCTGGCCTTGTGGCTGCTGGGCAAACTTCATGTGGGCTGACAGAGGGCCATCATGAGGGCGAGAGGATGGTCATGGGGGCCCGGCAGGTGGGCACTGCCAACTAGGGGTCTGTAACCACCTCGTAAGAGTTAAGGTCTTCAAGCACCCAGCCAGATACACCTCACAGCTATCATGACCCCATTTTTTTTTTTTTTTTAACTATTTGAGTAAGCTTTTAATTAGGTGTTCTCCAGATTGAAAGGGGTGGGGAAGACACTCCAGATAGAGCAGGTGTACTGAGGAGAGAACTAGAGGAGAGAACTAGAAAATGTATGACTAGAACACACTTAACACTCTGCTCACAAGTTCCATATTTTTGACAAAGTTATTTAAGTTCCCTCAGCCTCTCTTTTCTCATTTTTTTTTTTTTTTTTTTTTTGAGAGGGCATCTCTCATATTTATTGATCAAATGGTTGTTAACAACAATAAAATTCAGTATGGGGGGTCAACGCTCAATGTACAATCATTAATCCATCTCAAGCCTAATTCTTGTCAGTCTCCAATCTTCTGAAGCATAACAAACAAGTTCTTACATGGTGAACAAATTCTTACATAGTGAATAAATTCTTACATGGTGAACAGTACAAGGGCAGTCATCACAGAAACTTTCGGTTTTGATCATGCAATATGACCTATAAACAATCAGGTCAAATATGAATATTCGTTTGATTTTTGTACTTGATCTATATGTTGATCCCACATTTCTCCTACTATTATTATTATTTTTATTTTTAATAAAATGCTGAAGTGGTAGGTAGATGCAAGATAAAGGTAGAAAACATAGTTTAGTGCTGTAAGAAGGCAAATGTAGATGATCAGATGATAAGGTGTGTGCCTATGGACTAAGTATTAATCCAGGCTAGACAAGGGCATCAAGACATCCACGGATGCAGAAGATTTCTCTCAAAGCAGGGGGGGTGAGGTTCTGAGCCTCACCTCTGTTGATCCCCAAATTCTCACCTGATGGCCCCCCTGCGACTGTGCTTGTCTTAGGTTGTTCCTCCCTTGAGGAATCTTACCCGTATCATGACCCCATTTTACAGAGGAGGACACAGAGGCCCCCAAAGGCTCCACGACTTGCTCGGGCTCCCGGGGCCAGTACATGGAGAACATGGGACTCCCCCCATGCCTCTGGCCCCACAACCCATTCTCCAGAGCCTCTAGCACATGCCATCACAGGATGTCACTCTCTGTCCCTAGCCAGACTCGGGGACAGGATGCACACCTGGGGGCCTTTCAACAAATTCAAACTTCCTCTCACTTCTGAGGATGGAGGATGCATCTCCTTATCCCAAACAGGGCATAACCCCTCCTCTCCTCTCTCTGCTTTGGAATGTTTTGAGAATTTGTGTCTGTCAAATGCTCTGGAGAAACATGAAAAGAATTTTTCAAATGCCCGGTCTCTTTTTTTTTTTTCAATCAATTATAGATTTGCCTTTGGAACCTAAAATCTCAAACTTTCATCTCACCGGAGTGAACGAAAATAATTGCTCCATTAGGGTTTCAATGACTGCTTTGGAATTCATGTTCAAGTGGCATCAAGGAGAGAGCTGAGACCTTGCAGAAAATTATGAAAAAATTAATGGTGCCCATTGCCATGCAGAGCCGCATGTAATGTTTGCAGGTGGCATTCACACAGTCATTGCAATTCCGACAGGCCGACAGGTCCTCTGCAGGGGTCTTGTCACTTACGCTCCTCAAACTGGAAGAAATTAGCTCCGACCACAGACCATCCAGCAGACCTGTATTTAATAATACTTCTCAAATGTGTGAAGCACTTCGTTTTAGAATAACAGGAAGAAAGGAATTTGCCTGTAACTGCAGACTTGAATTCCATCCTGGCCGTCAGGTCCTCCTGAGCAGCCCCACTTTCTCAGGCCAGCAGTGGTGGGCACAGCCCCATGCAGCCTCCTGGTGTCTCCCCGCCTCCGGGCTGGCGTGTGACATCCCTGCCCTCGGACTCCTGGCCTCCCTGGTGCTGAGGCCGGGCCTGCCTGAGGAGCCCAGGCTCCAGCTCAGGCTGGACACGTGCGAGCCTCCTCCAGGCCCACTGGGCCGCGGAAACCACCCCAAAATTGCTCCCTTCCTTCTGCACGGCTCGGCGGGCTGCACCTCACAGCAGCTCCGGGAGGCCCTCCCGACAAGAGAGCGTTGTGTCTCTGCCTGATCCCTCCCCTGTCACAAAGGGGGCCTTTCACGGCGGCTGACCTGGGAGGGTGGGGCTCACTGCCTGCCCATTCGCCAGCTCCGGGCGCAGCAGCCACGCTTCTCCGAGCTGTACCTGGAATCGGCCGTTGCCGGAGACAAACCCTTTATGGGATTTCCTCTCAGGAGCTCTCCTGGTGGCAGTAAACATGTTTGTCAAGGAGAGAAGTTTTGGCTATTTACACCCACAGAGATGGTATGGGAAGCTCACACAGCCCTCTGTCAGGGAGGTCCTTTTCTTCTGGAAGAAAGATGACTATGGATACATGGATGGATTGATGGTATCAGCAGTTTCGGAAGCCCCTGACTCAGATCGACAGCTCTGCTTGCATGCGGGGAGCTCAGCGCCTTGGAAGAAGGTTGGGAGGGAAAGGAACTCCAGGCTCTGTTCTTGCAGCCCCTTGGATAGCAAACCCCCTGAACAACTTGCTGCTTGCAAAGTATCTTCATCCCGCAGAGGCATGTCCGAGAGGCAGGGCGGGCGTGGACGGAAGCCTCGCTGGACAGGTCTGGGGAGCTTGCCTGTGGGGCTGTGTGTGCCTGCCCGGGGGGCGCCTGAAATGCAGCTGCTCTCTGCAGAACATGGCCCTGTGGTGCAGCCAGGCCAGGGGCCGTGGGCGCCTGGACTTAGGGGGTGTCCTGTGCGGCGTTCATTCCAGTGCCTTTCTTGGATAAAGGTGCCGCTTCTCTTCCCGCTGTGCAAAGGGTGCCCAGAGCAGGACAAGGCAGCACCCCGTCACCTGGCTGGGGCTGGCGGCCTGGCATGGCTGAGGGGCCAGGTCACCAAGAGCGAAAGCCCAGGAGCTCGTGCCACCGAGGGGCCAGCGCGACGAGGCCAGCGCCGTGCTTCTCTGGGCTGACTGGGCCAGCCTGTTGCCAGCGTTTGAGGACGCACTCTCGCCAAAGCTGTTTTATTGCTGAGACACAAGTGTCCCTGCTCTCTGGTCCACCTAGCCCCAAAAAACAATAACATGACCCAAAATGTAAGTAAAGGGGTGCTGGGCAGGAGGGAGACCTCCCAGTTGTGATGGGGCTTTGTCCCTTCTGCCCAGGTAAACCCCAGAGAACGAATGGGCCTGGGGATGGCGGGGGTGGGGTTGGGGTGAGCAGAGCATGAGCTGGACGTAGCCCTTCGGAGCATTAAGGAGAGTCTCACACAGTTCACAAGATTTTCAAAAAATTATTCTCTGTTCTCCGCTCTCTGTGCCATGATGGCCTCTGGCTATGTGGCCTTAGGCAAAGTAATTAACGTCTTTGAGCCACCGTCTTTTTGTAATGTGTGAAATAGAAATGATAGCACCTACCTCCTCTGGGATGGAAAGAGGGATGTAAATGAGATATTAATCTATTGACCAGAAAAGAATGGCTGTGCTACTATATTAAGTGAGAGAGGAGTAATTGCATGACAAGAACCATGGCAAATAGTGTATATAAGAGCACATGGTGAGGCAGGCACTAGTACTCCCACTTTCCAGGCAGGGAAACAGAAGCACAGAGAGGCCAAGTAATTTGCCTCAGGACACACAGCAGTAAGTGGCCCATGCACGGTTGGAAGCTGCCTGGCTCTAGAATCCATGCACGAAGCCATCGCACTTCATTGCCACTATTTTGTAGCCATAAACCTCAGTGAAGCTCCATATAGTCCTACATGTTCCGTGTCAACGCGGGGAGAAGTGTGTACATGCCGTACAGGCTACTGTGGAACAGGAAGGGTGTAAAACAGATGGAGAGGGGGGATTATTCCTACTACAACTTAATGTCTTTAGCTGTACCTCTCAAGAATTGAATAAAGAACTTTCTGGAAAAAAAGAAAATGGTTTGATTTCTGAGGCTTCGTCCAACTTTCTGATTCTGAGTCTGTCTGGCATCTTTATGAGGTTGGCATGGAGGGGCTGTTTCATGACCAGGATTGGTTGTCAGGAACTCGGCGGTGGAGATTTAGGGTTTGCATTGCCCAGGTCTGCCCTGCGCCCTTGGCCCCTTTGGAGAGCAGCCGGCACAGCACCCCTGGTGCTGGGCAGTGAACAGGCCCAAGGGCCGTCCCGTTAGGACCGGAGTGCGGTCCCGGCACACTGGCAGGTCTGATGCAGACGGAGGGAGCCTGAGAAATGCCACCACTCCAGGGTCTCTCAGGAATTTGTGTGATTTCTGGTGAAATCTCCCAAGGACACAGCCTATTATCCAAAAGGCAGCTGCTCATCCATTGTTAAGATAGGCGAGGCCTCTGTTCATGGTGGGCATACAGGGAATGAGCCCACCTTCTTGGGGTCTGTGAGCTGGGGTCATGGCTCTGCAGCTCCAGGTGTCTAAGTTTGAGCCCCCAAGAAGCAGAGGCTGAGACAGGAGGGCAAGCCAGGGAGGGAGAGAGAGAAGATAGAGGACATGGTCATGCCTTCTGAGCATGATCCTGCTGGAGGCCCTCTGAGGAGCCTGGTGGAGGCCCCCATGGGAGGCGGGAGACTGGGGCTGTCACCCAAGGTGCTCATTCCCCCTGCCACCCACTTCCAGGGGCTTGGGGTGTGGTGCTGTCAGCAAGCTGGGAAGTAGATCTGCAGCTGTAGGTAACTCGGGTGGGCCAAGGGGCTCTGGGCAGATGAATCACCTGCCCCTCCCCCGTGATCCCTACATTTAAAAAATGCTGGTTCTTTGCAAACCTCCTCTCATTGCTGTTACTTCAATCTTCAAGAAATAGCTCTCAGGGATAACAGCACTAGTAAACCTCTAAGGAGCATTATTATTAAAATCAGTAAGTTTCCTTAGTTAGAATTACAATTGTCTAAAAAGAGACACACATAGCAATTGAGGCAATCAGTGCTTCTCAAGTTTCCATCTGCACATAGACCAGCTAGGACCTTGTTAAACATGCAGACCCTGATTCAGTGAGTCCAGGATGGGGCCTGAGATTTTGTATTTCTAACCAGCTCCTAGGTAATGTCAAGGCTGCTTGCTGGTCTATGAACCATATTTTGAGCAGCAAGGGCTTAAATGAGTTAAAAGTTTCTTTCATGAAAACACTGGGAGATAGATAGTCTTGGTCTTATATGCTTTGCTTTGTGAAATCCTCAAGGGCCTGGCCCCACCCATCTTGTTGTCATGTGAGCAGCAAATTGATGGCCCCAAATGGCTGCTTCATCTCTAGCCATTTCATCTATATTTCAGTTAGCAGGAGAGAATGGGATGAAGAGGGGCAAAATAATTTTTTTTTTGTATTTAAACTTTCATAGATTAACATGCAGTTGCAAGAAATAATATAGAAAGATCCTATGTACCCTTTCCCCAGTGGTAAAACACCAGGGTACAGACATGGACATAATCCACCAATCTAATTCTGATTTCTGCAACTTTCCTTGTACTCGTGTGTGCATTTAGTTCTGTGCAGTCATCACCTATGTAGTTTTGTGGACCCGCCACCACAGTCAGTTAAGAGAGAGAGCAGTCCGTCACCACCTGTATCTCTGGCATTGCCCTGTGTAACCACACCCACGTACATCCCACCCCATCTCTTGTCCTTAACCTCAGGGGCAATGGCTTTTGGCCAGGGATCTTTCGGTAGTTTATTATTTTTCCTATTGAGATATACTTTTTACATACAATGAAATGTACAGATTCTAAATGTACAGTTTAGTGAGTTTGATGAATTACACAGCCATGTAATTTCCTCTGAGACCAAAATAGAGAACACCCGTCTTCCCAGGAAGCTGACTGAGGCCTCTTTGCAGCAAGCCTCCCTCACCCCCAAAAGGTGGGCGATGTTCTGATCCCTGTCCCCGTGGTTTAGTTCTATCTGCCCTGGAACCCCGCGTGATGGAATCACAGAGCATGTGCTCTGTCTGCCTGCTTTTGATCAATATGCTTTTGAGCTTCATCTACTGTGGGGTCTATTTTTCTTTCTAATTGCCTCTCATTCCATTATTTAAATATAATATGCATATACATCCCTTCACCTCTTAAGGATACGTGGCTTGTCTCCACTTATTGGCTATTATGAATAAAGCTGCTACGAGCACCCCTGTCCTAGTCTTTTTAGGGATGTTTGATTTCAGTTTTTTTGGGTATTTACTCAAAGCGGAATTGCTAGCTTGAAGGGAAGGCAGATGTTGTGCTTGGGAGGATTCTGCCCAGCTGGTTTGAGACATGCTTGGACCCGCTGAGAATCAGCCAGCCACACACCAGTGTGCCAGTTTCCCACCTCCTTGTAGTGGTGGGTACTGTCAGTCATCTTGATTTGAGCTATCCTGGTGTATTATGATATTAATTTGCATTTCCCTGATGACTATGTTGAGCAAGTTTCAAATGATAAGTGGCCATTAATATGTCACCCTTTTTGGAAAATGTCCGTTCAAATAGCTTTGCCCATCTTACGAACTGAGGAGCTTGTCTTTTTAATGACTGAGGCTTAAGAGTTCCTGTATTCTGGATGTGAGCCCTTCTTTAGGTATATGACTGCAAACATTTTCTCACACCTTATAGCGGGCCTTTTCATTTTCCTCATGGCATCTCTCGAAGAACAAAAGTTGTCAACTTTGATGCAGTGCAATTTAGCAATCTCGAACTAGTTGTTAGCGTCTTCTGTCGCCTCTCTGCCAAGTCATGTGTGTCTCTGCATCTGCCTTACACTCAGGTATGTGTTTGTCTCAAAGTTTGTGTATGGTGTCAGGTATAAAGGTTCATTTTTAACCCTAAGGCTATCCAGTTGTTCCAGCAACATTTGTTAAAAAGTTCACCTTTCCCCCACTGACTTAATGATAATTATTGATTATTAATGGTTGTTGATCACTTGTGGTGTTTTCTCTATTTTTTGCTTGATGACTTGAGTTAGAGGCTTATCAATTATATTGATATTTTCAAAGAAACAACTTTTGGCCTTTAATTTTTTTCTGTTTTGTATTTCCTTGATTTCTGGCATAATTTTATTTATTTCATTCTTCTACTAATTCTGTGTGAACGTTTAGACATTTTATCTTTTCCTATCTTTCTAACATGCACATTTAGATAATTAACTTCAGACTTTTCTTCTTTACTAACATAAGCATCAAAGCTGCCTATTTCTCTCTAAGGACCACTTTAGCTACAGATTACAATAGGGTTTGCCTTAACTGTCATTCATAACAAAATATTTTATAATTTCCGCTGTGATTTCTTCATGACTCATGAACTATTTGGAAGCATGTTTCTTAATTTCCAAGTATGTGGGGACTTCTCCAGGCAGTTTGCACTGGTTTATTTCTGATTTCACTCCGCTGCGGGCAGAGAACATACTCCGTAGGCTCAGCTCCCGGTGATGGGCCGCAGCTCGTCTCACGGTCCAGCCTGCGGTCTGTCTGTGGACTTCGTGTGCGCTCAGCACGAGCATTCGACAGTTGTCAAGGGAGTAGTCTGTGAGTCCAGTTTGGTCAGGGTGGTTGACGGTATTGGTCAAATCTTTTAAGTTTTTACTGATTTCTTTGCCTCGTTATTCTCTCAGTTCCTGACGGCATCATTTTCATATCTCCAATTTTGATTGTGGATTTTTTGTTTTTCCTTTTAGCTATAAAATTTTGCTTTGTGATTATTTTGAAGCTCTTTTGTTAGGCATATACACGTTTACCTATTCATATTGATAGTATATATATTTGTTAATTATCATATACACTGTATGCATACATATACATACATGTATGTACAATTTATGCATATACACATGTGGTATGTAAATATCCACATACTTATATACTTATATTTAATGTATAGTAAATATTTGTCTGTAGTATTATGTATATGACTATATATGTATATGGATATTTACATAGTATATTACATAAGCACACATATATGCATGCATGTACATATACAGGTACGTACACATACACAGTAAATATACATACATATATGTCTATTTACATAGTGTACTTGAATTTATGTATCTGGATCATACAGTATCTTTGTATATGGATATTTACACAGTATATATATGGCTAAGTCCCATCTCTGTGCCCCATCTGTCCAGTTTTTAACACCTTATCCCCCACCCCCTTCATAGATAACCACTTTTATTCTTCCAGAGTTTCTTAAATGTACATAAAAGAAAATGCAAACATATATATTGTTATTCCCCCTACACAAAAGTTAGCATATTTTGCAATTGAACTTTCCTCCATAACAATATATCTTGGCACTCTTCACGTCAGTCCTGAGAAGCTTGCCTGTGACAGCTGCGCGGCACTGCAGTGTGTGTCATCCCCCCCACCGAGGGCCGTTTGGCTGGTGACACCAGAGCTGTCACACAATGGCGCCTCTCTCTGTCCAGCTTCTAGATTTCTCTTCCCTCCCTGCCCAGTTTCCACACACTAGCCTGGAAAGTAACCAGGTGAACAGAGGTCCCTCCGGCCTCTAGCCGGTGGGGCAGGGGTTGAGTGTAGACCCTCCTGGCTTAATGTTTTCCTGCTTTTACGGATGCATGCCTCAGACGTGGGCCTTGCCCACACTGCCCCCCAGCAGCCAGTGAACAGTGTCTGCGTGAGGAGCCCTATGCACACACCCTGAAAACAGCGGGGGCATTTGGCTGCCGCTTCTGCATTCGGCACTGCCGCCTAGTGATCAGCACCGGCTCCACCTCCCCCTTGTTCACTGTGTGCCTTTGGGCGACGATTCTGCTTTCGGACACCAGGAGAGTAGGAGCCGACTCACGGGAGGGGTGCGTATTGAGCACTCAGTGCTGCATAGCTAATCCCGTTGACGTGGCAACATTATAATGACATTATTTTCCTCATGGGTTAGTCCTTCTGAGGCACAGAGAGGTTGAGTAACTTGCCCAAGGTCACCCTGCTCGGCAGAGCTGGGATTCTGGCTCTAGGTTGTTGCGAGGGCTCACCCATCAGTGAGCACGAAGCACCGGACAAAGACCTGGTACAGAGGATGTGCTCATTAATACCAGCTCTTGTCATCACCACTTGCCTAGGGAATTGAAATGTGGCAGTCTTTGCTGGGTGGAGAGGGGGGAGAATGGAAAATACCATGCGCGCTTAGAAAAGTAAAAGGCTCGATTCACACGGCAGGGTTGTTAAATGCGCAGGTCCGTGGGGAGGAGGGTGGGGAGCAGCTGTGTCTGGGGTCAGGTGGGAAGCGCCTGGGGAGTGGGTGAGCCGGGGTCACCCTAGGCTTAGAGGCCAAATGGGGCCTCCCTCCCTACCCCCCCCACCTCCAGGACCGTGCTGGTGCAGGACGCCATCAACACGAAATGTGCAGATGAGACGGAGTCCCCCTGCTTTTCTTCACAGCAAACAGAGAAGCAAAGAAGGGAGCAAGCTTGTTTTGGCAGAGGAAAAAACACAAAACGCCCAAACCACAGGATTCTCCAAAATATTGCTAAGCACTAAGTTTGCTAACATGTTAGACAGCTTTTCGGATCTAGGCAATCTTGTTTGCCGGCTGGAAACAGTCCCCAAAAGCCGTGTGATCCCCAATCCACCCTGGGCATGTAGGGATAATGAGGAAGTCAGCTCCCACCTTCCCCAGCAAAGCCAAGGGGGCCAAGCCCTGTGCTCCAGCCCGGGGTCCCCACCAGATGCCAGCTGGTCCGCAGAAACCTCAGCTGAGACCTGCAGGCTTACGTACCCTCGAAGCGTTGGCAGACAAAGACGCACCCCCTGGTCAAAGTCACGGGGGCAGAAAGGCAACCTCAGGGTGCAGACAAGCCTCTGGTGGGCACATTCCCCTGTCATTCAAGGTCAGAGTCTCCATCAAAATGGGCAAAATAATGAGGCAAATAGGATAACATCCTTGTTAAGACGATAATGAGTCACAAATGCTATTTCGATGGTTTTCTTTGAAAGAAATACACATAACCAAACCAGTTTTAATGAAAGATCTTGTCTTTGTAATCAGGCAGCCACAAATGAGGGTCGAGCTGCTTTCATGTGGAATAATGTACACAGAGCCCAACTCGTTTTCCCATAAAAGGCAGCCCTTTATTTTCTTTTTTCTAAGTAAGAAAAATAGTTTGTTCCTAGCAATATGGGGGATGCAACAGAAAGCTATCTTTTGCAAAGTATAAAACTGCGAATCACCCTGTTCCCTCCATGGAAACCTTTTGTTGATGTTAAATCCATGTTACACTAACAGATTCACATCCCAGTTGCGATTATCCGATGCTTTGAGATCAGACGTGTGATCCTGATTTTTAAGCAAAAAACGCAGTCGAAAACCAAATAAACATCCTGACTAGCGCATCTAAAGCACAAATGGTGAAGAAAGGACTGTAACACACCACAGTGTGTATTTCTGCAGGAGACATGACCTGAACAACGAAAGTGGCATTTGAATTTTTAAGTGACAGAATTGAAATACCTCCCCTAAATATTTCCTCAGAAACCATCAAGGAGATAATCATTTTCATCTAAATATGCTTGTAATCTAACAATCCATGAAAGGAAAATGCATCTGAGGTGGCCTAGGCTCAGCCACGCCTTCTTGCTTCTTGACAATGTTGAACTTTATCTCTACCAAGGAGAGGCTCTGGGTGACTGCCCGTGGCGTGTCCTGCAGACGGCTGGGCATCACCTCGAGTGTGTCTCCACACGTGGCTGGCTGCCTCCTGGCTAAGGAAGGCTGTGATGGCAGTGGTCATCTGGAGCCCACTTGACATCCCAAATGTCAGGATCTAGAGGGCACTCAGTTACTCTCTACTGAACTGGATGACCCTCAGGGGCAGCAGGACGGGGCGGTCATGTTGACTGCTAGGGGCTTCCTTAAGCATCTTCAGATGGGTGGCTGTCTGTACTAGTCTTACAAACACTGAACTAAGCTATCTGGCAATAACCACTAACCAATAGTTGGAAAATCAACAGTACTAGTGAGGTTCTAAATGCAGGGTAGCTTCTATTCTAAGTGACAAAATGCATGTCAGCAGCTGGCAGTGCCACCAGAGGGATTGCTGGACAGTATCGCTCAGCCTACCTGGACAGAAGATCTCTGTGACTCACTCACTCGGTGCCCTTCCCATGCAGGCGCTGACCTGTCACCATGTGTGATCAAATCCTGGTTATGAGGGAATCAAATCTTGTGCTTGTCCTTTGGGGTGGGCATGATATGAGGCAGGTGACAGTCCTCTCCGCCTGCCCCCAGGTCATATGTTCTAGCTGCATTTCAAAGCCTGGCCAGGGGTGGGGAGCCCGCAGCTGTACCCCCTAGTTGGCCCTGAGGGTGAGTGGTCAGCACACGGGGTTCAGTCCACATCGGCCATTCTCACTCTCATTTCTAAACTCACAGAGCCATGTGGGATTCTGTTCAGTGGGTAACCAGGGGGCGGGCATGGTTTGGAGTCAGACAGCATGGGCTGCACCCACCTTACCAGCTGTGGGGCCATTTCTCATCTGTAAGACAGAGATAATACCGCCCTCAGCCCCACTGGCGGCAGCCCCCAGACGAGGCTTCCCATGCTGACCTGAAGCGAGGACAGGAGGAGAGGGAACCTGCTCACTCAGAGGCACTGCTGGGCTGCTCTGCAGAGTCAGGCAGCCTCTCAGATGCAGGCGAGCTCGGGAAGACGGTGCTCCTGCCCTCGGAACTTTGCCCCTCCCCTCTCGAGGGTCTTTCCTGTGCCCACATTCCAGGCTATTCTGGGCTCTCCCTTCCCAGAATGCCTTGGGGTGTCCTGGGACAGGGCTGGACACAGGGCTGGCATGAGAACCGGGAAGGCTGCTTTGGCCCCATAGCTGCCTGTACCCTTAGACGCGTGCCCTGTGTCTGGCCAGGGCTCCGTCACTTTCAGAGCCTGGTGGTGGGTGGCTTCATTCTGGGCCCTCCTGGGCCCTAGCGCAGTGGGGGCTTGTTGGCATTCAGAGAGAAGGGCACCCTCTGAATCTAGCGAGTGGAGGGTGCTGACTGGCCAAGGAACACACAGACCACAGGGCCAAGCAGACTGAAGCAGTCATGAAGCCCCGAGCTGCCTCAAGAAGATGCTCGTGGGGGCTAAGATCAATGGTTGTGAATCTGCACCTGAGCCTCCTATTTCTACTCGTCTTCAAAGTTTAGTTTTTAAAGAAGGCTGGCAGCAAAATGGCCTTGAGTTTTGTTATATAAGGGTGAGCCTCTCCCTTCGAATCAAAGATGATATCTTTTAAAGCCTCATGTGTATTTCATAGATTCAAAGCAGGAATCCCCACCTCACTGAAGGACCCCATGCTTCCCCAAACATACCAAGGTTTCTCCCACCTTCCTTCTCTCTAAAAAGCCCCTGCCACCTGTCTTCCCCAGGCCAAAACACCCTGCCAGTCACAGCTATGCACAACTTTCTAGCAAAGGTCTCCTCTGATCCCAAGACCAGGCCAGGGTTCTTCACTGTGTAGCCAAGGCCATATGTCCCTGATGTAGTGTCTGTTGTAGGTTTTGGTTCTATTGAGCTGTGAATAACAGAAACCCAAAATAATAGCTGATTAAAAAAGGCAGATTTCTTTTCCTTTTCACACCAAAGTCTGGAGGAAAGCAAGTCAGGGCCAGTGTGGTGTTTCTCCTCCATAAAATGCTCAGGACATAGACCCTCTGTCTGATTAATCTACCATATGGTGCCTCTTTGCCCAAAGCCATATCTGCTCAACATGGCCACTGAAGTGCCAGACATCACATCTACATTCCAGCTAACAGAAAAGAAGACCTCTGAGAAGAGAGGACAGAAGATGTGGGTCAGCTGTGTTACTGTTCAACAGAAGGGTCTGCCACATTCTGCTCAGTCTGAATGGCCAAAATGTAACCACATGACCACATGTAGCTGCAAGGGAGGCTAGGAAATGTAGTTATAATTCTGGGAAATGTAGTTTTAATTCCATGCACTCAACTAAACATGGGCTCTTTCACTGTGGAGGCAGATGACAAACGTGGGAGCAGAGTTGCCATCCTGGGCATACTGTCTGTGTATCTCAGAGCTGGGACTGTCAGAGATTCTCAGCAAATGAGTGATAATCGAATGAGAAGTGAATGAATGAATGGTTAGCGGTAGGGTCTGAATTTGGGGCTTAGCTCAGGGAGACCTCGGAATTGCAGGCCCATGGTGCCCTCGGCTTAGCTGCTGAGCAGTGCAGGGAGAGGTGTTCTGATTGGGCAGCTTTGCCCTTGTGGAGGAGGCCTGCAGGGGAGGGTTCATCTCAGCGGCCGCTTGGGGCACTCCTGGGCTGTCCCTGGACCGCCTGCCCCCTGCTCCTCTCCCCTCTGGGGGCCTGTTTGCCCTCTCCGACTTCTGCATCTGGGCCTTGTACAGAGTGTCAGCAGGTGACCCTGCCCCACCACCTGCATTTCATTTATCCCGTACTTTGTAGACAGCTGTGCAGGGGGATCATCTTTTACAACCCAGTTAGCAGCAGACCCCCCAGACAGCAGCAAGGCTTGAGGTCTGCATCCCACAGTGGGCTGCGGTGCTGGGCAGAGAAAGGCAGGAGGGAGGGAAGGAGGGAGGGAGGGACGGGCAGGGAGGGAGATGACTCTAGCCTCTGGCAGGGGTCAGGGATGCTCCTGAGTGTCGCCAGGCCAAGAAGGGAAGAGGCAGGAAAGGCCGGAACCACCCACACGGTTCCCCATATGGCGGCACAGCTGTGACTCCTTCAGCTCCACTTGGGACCCCAGCACGTGAAGGAGTCACGTTCCTTTCCCTCCCCACTGGAAGATGACGAGGGGCCTCCATCTGTATCCCCGTCCTCACCGGGTGTGGCCACAGGAGCTTCCCCGAGAGCTGGGAGGCTCTTTGCAGCTATGGCTCCCAACCTCCTCCTTCGATGGAAGGGGAAACTGAGGCTCAGAGAGGGGCATGAGTTGCCTGAGGTCCCAGGAGACCACCCGCCTCCAGGTGGCTGGTGCCCTCACTGGTCCCCCAGAAGGGCCTGTTGTGCACAGCCAGTTATCTTGCCTCAATCACGCCTGGACCAAGAGCCATGTGCACACCGGATGTCGGGAATTTACCCCAGCTTCTCACTGGCAGGCTTGAAATACCTTGCTTTTCATTTCCTCCACTCTGCTTACATCATCAGAGGGACTCCTGGGACTGCGTGCTCCTTCTCTGAATGGGGACACTGAGGGACGGACGAGTCGGCGAGCTGCACCCAGGACAGATGCCCTCCCTCCCCTGCCACGACACCGAGGCTGGTCCCAGCACAGAGGCACCACAGCCTTGGCCTCCCTTTTGCCCCGTGTCTGTACCCCTTGGTGCTTTCTCAGCTGGCTGCATGCATCAACATCACTGAGAAGGCACCGCCAGGAACACAGTCTCCTCTAAGCCTCAGAGGACTGAATGGTCCCCAAAATGCGAGTGAGCTGGACGGAGGAAGTTAGTGAGCTGGGGCCCAGCTGCCAGGGGTGCCTGTGTCCCTGCTCTCTGAGCTTTGGAGGACTCGGGCTTAAAATGAGAGGTGGGGTAACGGGCCATCCACCCTCCTGCCCTGGCAGCCCATTATTTATTTATTTTTAAATCCAAAGTCAATTGCAAAACCTGCCCTCGGCCCACATATCTGACACAAGGCGCTGAGCCTGCCATCCCCCGTGCCTTCCTCCAGGGACAGGGGGCATCGCCCAGCAAGTCTCCTGGTTTAGGGGTCCGGCTCATGAACTTGGCCCCTTGTCAATTATCCCTCCTGGTCGCTCGGCCTGATAACTGTTGCATTTGGAAATAAATGACACACTTTTCCTACATCTGCTCCAGATTTGCATTTCAGAAATTAGAGAACTTAGTTACGCGGTAGGTATTACATGGCAATCCGGGCCAGGCCTTGGAGTATGGAACTGATTGGATATTCCTTCCAAAATAAGAGAGTTTCAATCTCTTTCCAGGAAATTGAGTGGAACACCCAGACTGACGTCCAATATTAAATATTATATCTGTACAGTTGTCCTGTAGAGTTCCCTGGCATCCGACATCTGTGAGCAAACTGTATAAATGGAGAAACTGAATACCTGGTTAAAATGATGCTCCTCGGAGCTAAGAAATTAAAATATTACTGCATACACTCCAAGTCAGGCCACTTTGAAAGGTAGAGCTATTAAAATATGATTAGCTGAATTGTATTTTGTCTCCAAATGTCATACATCATTAGAGCTGAAAAGGCTTTGATGCAAATGCCCCTGGCGAAGGCTTTGCCCTGTCAGCAGCATGCGCTCCGGAGTGCTCGCTGCAAGTACACAGTCTCGCTGAGCGAGGGGAGGACGGGAGCGGCCTGGGGCTGCGGGGACACCCAGCCCCTCGGGACCTGGAGCATCACACCGTGGGATGCGTCGGGTGAGGGCCGGGCCCCTGGAGTGCATGGGACAGCAGCATGGCTGGGTGCGTAGTTAAGGGGGTGCCAAAAATCTTGGCAATCAGGATAACATTTTAATATAATATTAAACAACAAGAATAAACTGGCAAACTGCTGCCTACTGCCTGGCCTGATTTTATAAATAAAGTTTTATTGGAACCAGGGCCAAGATTGGGGTGTGGCAAGTGAGGTGAGATCCTGCAAGTTCAGTATCAGATTCTGCCCTTACTTGAAATTTAATACTTTGTTCATTGTGGATTTTTTGGTATTAATTTTAAGATTTTGGCACTCATTTAAGGTTTGGGCAAATGCCCCACTCACCTCACTGCAGCCCCAGGTCTAGCCAAGGGAGTAGTTTTGGGTAATGTGTTCCCATCCCCATCCCCCAGCCAAGGTCCCGGCCCTCAAGCTGGGCAGCGGTAACTCCATCACACTTGGACACATGGGTGCCCCTCCAGCCCTGGGAAGTGGATGCTGCCCACCCACTTCTCACCCAGACTGGGCAGAGCTGGGGCCACAGCCCACTCTTCTGTGCATGTGGGACTAGGGTGGTGGCCTCCCGGCCAGGGTCCCCATGATGTGACTGTGCTGGGATCCCATGCCTGTGAAACCACCACAGTCCACCAAAGGCTCCCTGGAGGACCAGGCCCATCCCCAAGGCCACCTACCCCTGTTTGAGCCGCTGCTGTGAGCATTTTAGAGAGAACCACTGAAGGCCAGGTCCCAGTGCCCCTTACCCCACCCCCACCCTGGGCTCCGATACATGTGCTCTGTCCTTTAGCTTCTAGCTTTAGGGAACCCTCAACACCTCTACCCACTGCCTGGAGCCTTGGGACGTGTCCTTGGAAATGAACTAGGCCAACCCCACAGACCAAGGCCCACCCACGACCAGCTCTGTGCACCTGGGCAAGTCACACCCCGTACGTCTCACCTCAGTGTCCTCATCTGAACTCAGTGGACGGCAACAAAACCTGCCCGGCCTACCTCCCTGGATTCAAGCTTGTTAAACCTAAAGCCAAATGGGCACAGGTGCCCAGTTCTGAAGGCCTACGCACAGATCAAAAAGCCATGTTCTCTCACAGAAACGGGGTCAGAGGCGGGACGCGTGGGGGCACCTCCACTGCCAGGTGACCTGATGCCCATGAGTTAGAAACAGCCATGATTCTCCTGACCCCTCTTGCCACACTTATCAGTACCTGAGATGGGGTTATTTTTAAATACCAAATCCTGCACCCAGCCCCGGATTCTTTGGGCCCAAGCTGGGAGCAGCCTTCGGTGTTCTGGCTGGCAGGGACCTCTGGATGATTCTATGCACAACCAGGATTGAGAAAGTTTGAGCCAGAGAGCTTTTCCTGAACAGACACACCCCACTCCCAGCACCCCAACATCACCCTTAAGACAAATGAACCAGGGAGTCGAGTGTACCCAGGGCCAGCTAAGGCGGGGGAGGTGGGGCTGTGGCTGATTGACGAACAGCATCCGGCTGACAGCCACCTAAAAAGTGGGTAGATACAGAACGTCATCAAAGAAAAGCATATCTGGGGACGTCAGGCAAGGCGCTGTTATTCTGTAGGCTTGGTTGGTCCTTCAAACCACTGGGGCCTGGAGTGGGCCCAGATATAACAGGCCTGGCCACCCTGCCCTCTTGGGGTACAGACCACGCAGCCTCACAGGGCCCAAGAGACCTATGAACTGAAATAACACCCACCACCACTTGTGCGGCTTGGCATGGGGAGCGCTCATGCCTGGCGTTATTATCACTATTACTACGGGCTCCTCACGGTGATTCACCACCCACATCTGAGCCACCCCCCTAGCTTGGCTGCCTGCGCAGGAAACCCTCTGTGACGTCTGTGCTGCCACTAAGATTCGTCAGGGCGGTGGGACCTCTGAGGCCTGATCAGGCCATGTTCCCTGGGCTCAGGGAGGGCTTGGGGGGCTGACCTGTCATCGTCCTACGAGGTCCTGAGCTTCTGTGCAAGGTGCCCGGCATCAGCCTCACTGGTGAGCTTTATTCAGCACTGGGCAGGAGGGCGGGTGATCAAGCTCTGGAGAGGACTGGGTCACTTAGGCACACTGCCACTGGCTGGTCCTGGGCAGCCCCTGTGCCCAGCCATAAGCCTGAGGAGGGAGAGAAGGTGAGTCAACCTCAGTATTGGGCCAAAGTTGGCACATCAAGTGCTTAGCAGGACTGCCTAGTTTCAAATCCAAGCCCTGACACAGACCTGCCGGGTGTCTTAGACATTTACTTGAAAAACTCTCAAAGCACCTCAATTTCCCCCTGTGTTAAATGGCAGTCATAACCATAACACCACATAGGTTATTTTAAACATAAGGTGGATTCCGCCACATGGAACAGCCCTGAACAGTCGGTGCTCAGAAAGTTAATTTATCAGGGGTCTGTTCCTCTGTCCACCCCTCAATCCATATTTGTTTGTTTTGATTTGATTTTTTACGGGCATCAGACTTCACTCGGGGTTCCCAATATCTAAACCAAATGCCGCTGTTGAAGGTCTTAACAGCGCATGTTTAAACCCCTTACAGAAATGTAGCCGGTTCTTGGTAACTTCACAGGCTGAGTCAGTATCTAGAAACTTCTAGGCAGATAAAACCAAGGAGAAGGAGGGCCTACTGGGCCCTCCAGGGAGTGTGAGCTACAGGAGCAGAGGTGTCCCCGTGAAGTCCTGCGCTTGAGGACAGGAGCTGAAGGCCACTCACACCACCCTCCCCTCTGCAGGGTTGCACACAGGTGGCTCCCTGGGGCCCCACGGCTGGGCATTCGTCCTGGGCCCCTTCCTGGGCACCGCAGTGGGGTCAAGCAGTGACTCCACTCCCCAGCACCCAAAGGGCCTGTGGGAAAATTTGCCTTTGCTCTTTGTGAAATCCAGCCTGGGGGGCATTGTGTTCCCCACTTTTATTATGGGAATGTTCAGACATGCAGGAAAGTTGAAAGGTGTGGCCAGCGAGGCACAAGCGCCGCCCACGTAGATTGCGGTTTGCCCTCTGCTGCTCTCGCTTTACCGGGTACCTGTCCATCCCTCTGCCGCCGTTCGTACAGCGACTTTTATTTCATTTCTTCATGGAGGCCCCGGATTGCTCTACGTCTGACGCTTACTTGTTTTACCCCTAGGTCTCTGTTGAAGGTTGTAGTCGTGTGGAGCCCCTGCAGAAATGCTGGCTGACTCTTCTTGATTCAACCCTCTCATAAAACACATGCGCACCTGATGGTGGGGAAGTTGCCGGGGGGTCAGCAGCCCTGCTAGGTTTTGCCGGTCCTTCCAGCCACCCCCACCTCCTCCAAGAATCAAAACTGCATTTTCTCAATCACAAAAATAAAACAAACATTTAAAAACTCTGACCAGGTTTCTTCTTCCCCTTAATAACATCCTTTATTTATTTTATTATTTTATTTTACTTTGCCATTTTTATTTTGCTATCAGTAATGTATAATTACATGAACAACATTATGGTTACTAGACTCCCCCTATTATCAAGTCCCCCCCACATACCCCAGTACGGTCACTGTTCATCAGCGTAGTAAGATGCTATAGAGTCACTACTTGTCTTCTGTGTGTTGTACAGCCCTCCCGTGCCCCCACCTACATTGTGTGTGCTAATTGTAATGCCCCCTTTTCCCCCTTATCCCTCCCTTCCCACCCATCCTCCCCAGTCCCTTTCCCTTTGGTAACTGTTAGTCCATTCTTGGGTTCTGTGAGTCTGCTGCTATTTTGTTCCTTCAGTTTTCCTTTGTTCCTATACTCCACAGATGAGTGAAATCATTTGGTACTTGTCTTTCTCTGCCTGGCTTATTTCACTGAGCATAATACCCTCCAGCTCCATCCATGTTGTTGCAAATGGTAGATTTGTTTTCTTCTTATGGCTGAATAGTATTCCATTGTGTATATGTACCGCATCTTCTTTATCATCTACTGATGGACACTTAGGTTGCTTCCATTTCTTGGCTGTTGTAAATAGTGCTGAGATAAACATAGGGCTGCATATGTCTTTTTGAAACTGGGCTGCTGCATTCTTAGGGTAAATTCCTAGGAGTGGGATTCCCGGGTCAAATGGTATTTCTATTTCTAGTTTTCTGAGGAACCTCCATACTGTTTTCCACAACATCCTTAAGCAATAACATCCTAAAGCAATTCATTCGCCTATCTATCCACTCACCAATCCACCCACCCATCCATCCACCCTTCCACCCACCCACCCACTCACCCATCCACCATCCATCTGTGCAGAAACATTGACCCAGGGCTCATCATGTCACCAAATGTCCCTGATTTGAGCCCTGCCGCAACTCACCCAAACAAGCACTATTATTACCTTCTTTGGACACATGAGGAAACCGGCTTAGTGACCTGTCCAGAGTGACAGAGCTTCCATAGGCGGTGCCAGGTTTGACCCCAGGCCTCTGAGCCCCTACCCCAGTGCCTGGGGCTGTCTGCTCCTCCCACCGTAGGGACCTGGCAGTTACAAATAGTCAGGAATGGAGGTGGGTGGTGCCTCCCTCGTTTCTGTAACTGTGGCCTCGGAGTGTGAGCGCATTACCCCTCAAGTTTATAGAGAGCCCCCCAAGTCTGGGAGTTCCCCTCCAGGGGGGCTGGATTTGGCCTCGCCCATGTCCAGGGCCCAGGGAAGGTCAGCTGAGATGGGCTTTGGGCCTCTTCCTGGCAGGAGCACGTCCCATCCACCGGAGTCTCGAGCTCGAGCTGTCGTGTCTGGGAACCAAACCACACTTCCTGTGTTTACCGAAGCTGTTGTGTGGGATGAGCGAAGACCAGGCCACCCCAGGGGTGGGCGTGGAGGGCACGGGGGCAGGTGCCAGAGGGGGCTGTGCATGAGGCGCCCTGGGACCTGGTGGCAAGCCCTCTCGGTGGGTGAGCAGGGAGCCCACCCAGTGGTGGGAGAGGTCGGCGGGTGGCCGGTGGGGGCAGCCCACCCCTCACCATTGCCACGGAAGCCACTGCCGTTGCCGCTGGGCTTTGAGTGGCTTCTGAGGCCAAGCACTCGGCACGGCTGGTCGTCTCTCCGAGGCTGGGGCCAGCATCGTCCCTTCTTCAGGGACAGGGAAGCTGGGTCTGGGGAGAGTGGGCGGCCTGCCCCGCTCCCATCTGAGCAGGTGGCCAGAGTGGGGGGCCCGTCCATCTTCCATCTTTCCCCAAGAAGAACAGGCAGGTAGCCACCCTGTGCTCTCTGTAGCTGACCACGGACAGCACCCTCTCCTCCTGTCTCCCCTGGGTGGGCCGGGCCCACCCAGGCTGGCCCACGCGGGCGACCCCTGCGTCCCAGCCCAGGCCTGGAGACCTGCCAGCAGGGTGACCTGATGCGGGGCCTAGCCGAGGCTGCTGGCCTTCCCGTGGGCTAGGCCCCCGCCAGCAGCCAGGGGAAAGTGGGCACCCCTCGCAGAGCCACCCGGTGGGTCCCCCAGCCTCCAGGTGACTGCCCGCTGAGGCCCAGTGGGGCTGGGCGATTCAGTGCCCCTCACCTGGCCCTGCCCGCAGCTTCTTGTCTGTGAGATGGGCCTGATCCCGCTGGCTCACACGGGGTTGTGTGTGTCAGGGTCCTGTGCGCCGTGCCCGTGGCAAGGGAGGGGACGCTGTGACTGCATTGCTGGCCTGCTGAGCAGACGGGCCCTCCCTCCCCGGCACGGAACAGGCTGGCCCCTCACCACGAGCTCCTGGCTCTGTTTCTGTCATCATAAAAGATGGTCTTTCCGTGAGCAAGCTTCTACTCACGGCGGCCTGTCAGGAGAGCGCCCTGCCCCTTGCCCCCACCCCCTCTCTCCTCACTGAGGTCCAGTGGGAATGGTCTGCAGAGCAGCGCCCAGGAGGGCACCTGGGATGCCAGGCTGGCCCCAGCCCCGTCGCTTTGCCCACGTGGCTGGTGAAGATGTTGGACCCAGGGCCTGGCCACTGCCCAGATGTCCGGGTGGGGACGTGTCTGCAGTCGGTGGGGGGTGGAGGGCGCCAGGCGGGAGAGAGAGGCGCATGAATAATTCACTGACCTTTCCTCTCCATGTTTGGGTGAACATAAGCCTGTTTACAATAAACCCCAGGGAGATTTTTCATCCTTCCAAATGGAACAAGGGTTATGTAAGCAGAGAGACCTAGAGCCCGGCAAACACCTGCTCCAGGGGGCCAAATGGAGCCCTCAGTTGTCTCTTGACCGAGATGACATGGGCCTCATTAAGTAGGGAGGCTGCTGGGAAGGGCAGAGGGTGCTCCCTGGGTCTCAGCAGACCATGCTCTACTCAGTGGGCACCCCTCCCGGCATGCGGCGCCACTGAGGGTGAGCACACGGCCCTGGGCCCTGAGGTGGCTGCCCATCCTTAGGTTTTACTTCAATATTCTCCTGGGTGTTCTCTCTCTTCAAAAAAAGGGCCTGCATATGCTGAGTATAGTGGGTAAGAACGCAGAAAATCCATGCAAGAAAAAAAATTCAAGAGCCACTCATCTCTCATCCGTTGATGTCTCCTGCTTTATACCATCCTTGGTTTTTAGCAGGCAGTGCAACCCAGGACTGTTTATTCACAGGAGCTGGCCTTCCATCTGTGGGTTTTGGGGTATTGTGTTAACTAAGTCATCCTGGGAACAAGGTCAGCAGCCTGTGTCTGGGGACAGTCTGTGGGATTCTTTGTGTAGAAGTCCTTGGTTGGCAGTGTGCCCCGTAAGTGACAGTGGTAAGTCTGGCTTAACCTGACTTGGGGCTGATTCTGTCCCCACCATTTCCCACATGGGGACCCAGGCTCTGAAGCTGAGCGTGACCTTGATCCCCGCTTTAGACCCTGCCACGGAAGAAAGGACTGACAGCGCCGTAAGGCGTGCGCAGACGGCGGCCTCTCGTTTTCCGGTTCTGTGCGAGGTATTCGGTAGACTGCATTTTCCCAAGTCATCCACAATAGGATTCATCCCTCCTGCGCGCCTCTTGTACACCCTCCAGCCTGCACAGGGGTCTGTGTTCTCCACTCGAATCTCAGCAGGCCTGAGACTCTGGCGGAAGTGAGGTGGTGTGACCTGCCGGACTAGGCCTGCAGAGGACCTCAGCCATCGTGCTCTGCAGAAGCCGGAGGGGCTCACGCTGAGAGGCGCGCATGGAGAAGGACCAGGGCGGGCAGCCAGCACCAGCCGAGCCCTGCCCTGGCCGCCCTGGGAGCGGGTCCCTCGGCACCCCAGTGGAGCAAAGATGATCCTTGTTGCAGAGCGCTGCCCAAAACACAGATCTCTGAGCCTAATACCTGTTTGTTGTCTTAAGCCACTAAGTGTTGGGGTGGTTTGTTACAGACAACACAGGTACTCCCAAGGAGGGTGTAAAGCTAGCACCGGCCGCCGTCAGGGAGCTGTCTCTGCTGCCAGTCAGGCTGGCGCGGCACTGTGAGCTCACGGGAGCCTCTCTACCCCCGAAGGGCTGGCGCTGACAGTTGCTCCTTTCTGACAGAGGGAGGGGGCTGGGGCTCAGATGGGTTGGGGCTCTTGCCCATGAGTGGGTGACCACGGTGTGTGACTCCGGAGCCAGCAGGCTTCTCACTCCGCTGGCCACCTCCACGGCTGGTGCCTGTGGCACAGACCTGCCGACCCTCAGGCCAGCGCTCAGGGCCTTTTAGTGTGACTCCCGTGGCCTTCCCAACGTCTCCCCGGGTGACTACCACTTACTCAGTGATCCAGCCACATGCCCGAGCCCCCCACGAACCCGGCTCAGGCCTCTAACAGCCAGTGCTTCTGTGTCCCCAGCTTCCATCCTGGAGGGGACTCCCCTGTAAAAACCCGCCCATTACATAGGCCATGTCGTCTCTGCTTCTCCCAGTGTGCACAGTGGGCCCCGTCTCACAGCCTCAGGCCTGAGCGCCAAGTCCCCCAGCGGCAGCCTTTGGGTGAACACCCTGGGTCTAACTGCCCCAGTGCTGCGGGTCGCCACCCCTCTGGTCTCCTGTGCTGCTCTGGGGGCTGCGGGCTCGAAGCTCTTTCCTCCCTCCCACTGTCTGTAAGGCCCTTGGGGGCAGGGCCTGTGTGCTCTTCACGTCTGTGCCGTCAGCCCCACGCCCACCCAGACCATATGCATGAGCCTTGCCCAAGGGAGAGCTTGCCAGCCTGGGGCCTTACCCTCCTCAGCCTGGGCGAGCCTGGCCCACACTGGCCACCAACTAGCATTCTCCCTTCTTCTTCTGGGGGACACCTGCCTCCATGAGGATTAGCTGGTGCCGTGACCTCCTGAAATAAAGAGGGCTTTGTGGCTGGCTATGTGCCTCTAACAGAGTGTCCTCAGGGGCAGTTGGGGAACTTCCTGTGGGAGGGGGCACCCCCCTTGGCTGCTGGGGTAGGTGTGGGTGACAGTTCACAGCTGAGTCCCTCTTTGGGCACAGCTCTATCTCAGCCAGGCATGTGCCTTTCCCAAGGGCAGCCCATAGCAAATGACTGGGTCACCCAATGGTGGGACAAAGTCTGGCCATCTGGCCTCAACTTGGGGCATCCCAGACCCCAGAGGGCGGCTTCCTGCTTCAGAGCTCCTCAGGTATCAGCCACATCCCAGCTGCATGCTCCGTCCCCACAGGGGGGGTCCCCAGCCAGCCTCCCACATGTGGTATCTGTCCTGGAGTCTGCTTTCCGAGGACCCCCCCACCCCATCAGTCTTCCTCCCATCTGCCGGGCGTACATGGGATGGCTGGAGATGAAGCTGCCTTTTTGGAGAGCAGAGTACCCAGGGAGAGCTGAATGGTGACCTGGAAGGAGTCGGATCCCTGGGGACTTTGTGGAGCAGCGGGTCAGTGCAGCCCTGAGCCACCTATCTCTAGGTGTGAGAGAGAAACTTCTAGACTACTGTTTTGGGTTTTTCTATCATGCACACTACTCTCAACAAATACGGTGTCTTGTTTGATGTTTCATGTCTTGTCTTCATTTTAAAGAGGTGGTGTCTGAGGCTCAGAGAAATTAAGTCCCTTGCCCCAGGCTGCACCCCGGCCTGTCTTCTGACCCCTCACACATCTCCCTGTTGCCACTTTGGCACCTCAGTCCCCTCCCAGCCCCACCCACCCCACCCTTGCACCTTGCTGTCCTGGCTCAGAACACCACCAAGTCTTTGTCAGCTGGGGCGACTCCCTTCACGCCACCTGCCTGCAGCTGTTACTGATGAATCATTGCCCAGAGCCAGCACTGGGCACCCTTGACTCACCAGGGCATGTGGGCAGCTCCTCCTGCCACAGCACCACGTATTTCAACATGATGGGGGAAAATGTTCCAGAACGTGTCCCAGAGTCCCTCTTCATTCTCCTGCTGCCCAACCCAGCTCCTCACTGTGGTCCTTTGCTGAGCTGGCGCCAGGTGGCCCCAGCCGCTTCCCTGTGTGCCCAGCCAGACACGCACTTGAAGCAGCTGTTTGGAAGGCAGGCCAACTGTCCAGTGCCACACATGGTGCTGAGGTCCTCTGGCCAGTCCACCGAAGCTGCATTCACCCAGCCTGCCGCCAGGCACTGTGACCCCCTTCTGTGTCCTGGGGGAAATGCCCTCTGGGTCCAAAATGGACTCCCAGAGCTGGAGGGGGCTTCTGCCTGCAGTGCTGTCCTCCCAGCTCTCTGCTCCCTGCACACCTGCATCAGGTGTCCCCCCACTTACCTGGGTGTGCCCCTCTCCTTCCCAGCCTCTGAGGTAAAATCAGAAGGGCCAGGGAGGATTCCTGGCCATGCAGAGGAGGGACTGAGCCGGCTGTGGGATCAGGTCTCTGTCCACCTGTGCAAAGGTGAGCGGAAGGCCAACAGAAGGTGATGCTCATGTGTGTCCCTTCAGAGAGTCTAGCACCCTCCAGGGCTGTCACTTACTGGAGGCCGTCCAAAGGCTGGCACTGCACTGAGGCCTCGGCTCACCTAATGTGCATAGCCACCCAGTGGAGCAGGAGATCATTTCATTCCCCTTTTGACAGATGGGGTAACTGAGTTTTGCTAGGCTGACATGACTGCTGTGAGTCACACACCTGATAAGAGGTGCAGCCAGGACCAGAATGCATGGGGCCAAACCTCAGAGCCTCAGCTTCCCCACCTTTAAAAATGTTGAAATATCTAAACTGAAAAAAAAAAAAAAAAAGAAACATCTGTTTTTTTTTCACAGAGAATATGAAGGGTTGTGCATCTCTTCCCACCGCAGACTGTGTCTCTCTAGAGCCCTCCTTTTGGCAACCATTGCCGTGTTTCCTGGCTACCTTTCCAGAAGTGTCTATGCATTTATGAGCAAAAATATACTTTTTACAATGGGATTGCATGATGCACGCTGCTCTGCTGCTTGCCTGCTTACCTCCTGCTGACTGTGCCATCACCACTCCGTGAACGTGGTGCGCCTCCTTCCAGCCAGGAGCTCACACACGATGGTCCTGCATGTCGGAGGATTCTCCAAGGCAGGGCTCTCCTACATGTAGGGACATCGGTCCCTGGGGGTCTACAGGTCTGGGAGTGCACCTCCACAAATTGGGTCAGTAAGCGGGACAAACCCCAAACCTCTCCAAATTTTAGTGGCTTCAAACAACATCGATCATTTATTTTGCACCAGTTGGCAATTTGCCCAGGGCTCAGGGCCCAGGGAAGGCCCATATCTGCTCCACGTGGCATCAGCTGGGTCAGGGGCTGGCAGATGTACTTCAAGACCTGCACGCATGGAGCTGGCTGTGTGCGGAGGACTCAGCAGGGTGTGTCACTGGGGCCTGGGTCTCTCTCCATGTGGCCCCGTCATCTTGCAGCTTGGACATCTCATGGCATGGCAGCTGGGCTACAAAGATAGTAGCCTGGCAGAGTACCACTTCCAGCAAACGTCTCGCGATGAATTGGTCACAGATCTGCCCACATTCCAGGAGAGGGGCCACAGGCCCCAGCTCTCCGTGGCAGAGGTGTCACCAAATGGGAAGCCAGCTTTCACTTGCCACGGCAGGTCTGCCGTGGGACTCAGAGACTGGCGTTTCTAACCAGGTGACGTTGATAGACTTTGAGAAGTAAGCATCAGGGAATAAAGTGTGTGCCCACTCACCCGCCCACTGATCAAGGTGTCAGCACACAGCATGTTGGCACTTACGTATTTAATACCAAGAACTCTCATTCATCTATTTACCACTGTCAGTATGATTAATACATATCACTAAGCACCCACTGTGTGCGGGGCATAGGGCTCAGGTCTAACTCACTTTCTGCAATCCCTGCAGCCCCTGAGCACATAGTGGGTGCTTATTAAGTGTTTGCCGAGGGGCCCTGTGTTTTGCCTGCTGGTTGAAACTCTGCTGGGAGTTCCTTTCCCACCCATCCCGAGCTTCGCCAAGGGCTTTTTCTGCTCTAGGCACAAACAGCTCGAAGTTGCTTCGTGGGCTCGTGGCAGCCACTGGCCTTCAGTTTCTTCTGGAGGTGTGTCACCCTCAGTGGGCTTCTCGGTTGTGTGGGTACAACGCCATCCATCCCTAGGCCAGAGAGCTATCATTATGCACCTAAACCAGCTCTTGGGAGCAAAAACGTGCATTTGGAAGGGCATGGGGGTCACCCCACTCTGCTCAGAGAACCTTAATCCAGGGTGAGCAGCAAATGTGGTCCCAGTAGGTAATTTAACTACAGGACGTTGGAAGCGAATGGCCCCTTTATGAGCTCATGGAGGGAAACTCATTTTGGTGTTTTGGTTTTTTAACCTGATTGGTGTATATTTGGCTTCTTTGAAAAGCTTTGTTCACAGTGCTTCCCCCTGTAAGGATAGCAGCCCATCGGCTCTCACACACCACACCGGGCTCTGCAGGCGTCTGCAGGCAGCCTGTGTGTCGCGCCACCAGGGTCTGCACCCGAAGCAGCTTTTCAAGCCCTGCGCACACGTGCACGCCGGCAGCTTGGAAAGCGCTTGGTCAGAGTTAGGACGAAGGGCTTTCACCTCGCCGGAGACCACAGCCTAAGATGGCCCTTCTGGAACTTTCCCAGGGCCCTTTGTGCAAACTCTGAAGGCACCAGCATGAGTGTGTGTTTAACAGCTTATATCTATTTTGTGCCGCTCCAGGTCTTTGTATGTGAACACTTTGTGCTTTTAACATAAGAAGGAGGGAGACGGTCTTAGTTTGGAACCCCCAGGACCAGATCTTCAGGCAGGGATTCGGGCACACGGATTTCTTTGGGAGGAGTTATGAGCAGACTGTGTTCCCCAAAAGGGTGTGAAGTTCTAATCGTGTGGGTGTGGCCTTACTTGGACATAGGGTCTTTGCAGACATAATCATGTTAAGATGAGGTCACCTGGGAGCAGGTGGCCCTAATCCAATGTCCGGTGTCCTCACAGGAGGGCCATGTGAAGACACAGAGTCACACAGGGGAGGACATGGTGACGCAGGCAGAGGTTAACGTGTCTACGGGCCAGAGGCTGTTGACCCCCCAGGAGCGGGGAGCCTCTAGGAGGAACCACTGCAACAGCTTGACTTTTGTCTCTGGCCCCAGGGCTGTGGGAGGGGACCGTCCTGTAACTTCAAGCACCCTCCCTGCTTTTGTTACTTTGGGACAGCAGCCTGGGAGACCGAGGCACAGGATCCAGGGACAGTCTGCGTTCCCGGAGCCCCAGCACCCCGCTCACTTGGACGTGGCCCGCCCTCCCATCCGGCCCCAGCTGCGTTCACACAAGGCCTGCACACAGCAGGTCGCTCAGGCCCTTGCCCTCCGCTCTGACCTCATCCCTGCATGGCCCAGTCGGGACGCAGCCGTGAGTGGACAGATTGCTCACGATAGCTTCCCGCCCGGACTGGCAGCTTCCTCCAGCACCACCTCCCTCGGGTCACTGCCCCGCCTCAGTGGGCCTCAGCACCACCACCTGGCCCCACAGCTGTCCCTCATCTGGCCTTCCCCACCCTTCCCAACCCTGTTGGCTCGGACAGCGAGCGCCCAGCGAGTGTCCGCCTTATGTGGCCCCACGCGACACCCACATACCTGCCTCACCATCCCCATCTCTGGCTGTCTTCTATGAGGCCTCCCCCGACCACCCACACCAGACAGGTACGTCACCCACTCAGGTTTGGCGCGCCTCCGTTCCCCAGACCTGCCCCCCCTGCTGTTCCTCGAATGTGCTGCATGCATGCCCCAGGGCCGATGCTCCTGCTGCCGTGTGCCTAGGAGGCTCTTCCCGAATGCCTCTGGTTTGCTCCCCTCGCTTGCCTCAGGTGCTTTCCAGGCAGAATCCCAGCCATGGACGCAGCAGGAAGCCGGAGGACTAGCTGGTGTGGGCGGCACAGTCCAGGGGGACACTCCCCGGGGCACTGGGCGGGGGGCAGGAAAGAGCGCCCAGGCCTCAGCTCAGATGCCCTCTTCTCCCTATTTAAAATGAACCACCTCTCTGGCTCTTCCCATCTCCTTTCCTGACTTAATTTTACACCACACCACTTACCACCAACTGGCATCCTATCTGGTTTTTAATTTTATTTTACTACCTTTCTATTTTAGAATTAAGGTTCCATGCTGGCAGGGGTTCCACACCTTCCCTTGTGTTTTATTTTGGAAAACTTCATCCCTACAGTTGAAAGACTAGTGCTTCAAACCCTCGTGCACTCCTTATGCAAACTCACCAACTGTTAACATCTTGAAAGGCTGGGAGCTTTGAAGCAAATGCTTTAGGGACACACACCTGGGACAGACAGCCTCAGCAGCCGCAGCTTCCGGGTGGGGCGTCCTGACTGCCCCCCACAGCAGTACGCGCCCAGGGGAAGGGCGCCGGGCACGCACACACTCATTACTAATCGTTGAACAGTTGAGAGTTTGAACTTCACCTTGACGGAAGTGATCGTGCAAGTGCCTTTCACCTTGCATGCTGATGTCCAGGCTCCGCAAAATCTTCAAATTGGCTCCTTGAGGTTGCGGTTATAATTCTCCCCATTCTTCAGATGGTGAAGCCAAAGCTCAGAGAAGTCAGGCCATTTGCCCAATGTTGCACAGATAGAAGTGGCTGAGCCCGAGCCAGACCCAGACAGACAGGAGTCCTAAGGCTGCGCTCTGAGCCCTGTGCTTCGTCAGCTGGCAGTGTCGCCTCGTCGCCGTGGGAGAGGTCGAGCAGCTCACCTGGGCCCTGCCCAGCACTGCCACTTCCCAGTGGGGCACCATGAGCTGGTGACCTCACTCTGGCATCTTACTAAGGCACCCATCTGCCCTTCCCACCTGCCACTCGCACCCCGTGCCGACAGTTCCCTTCCCTTCCTGGCTGGTTGACCTCAGTGTGCTCATGAGCTGATGCATCAGAGGGATATGTGTGTTTATTCTTTCTGGTATCTAAGGATAACATTTTTTCATTTTCATACACATCTGTGTTACATGTTCACCATAGAAACATTAGAAAAACCAGAGAAGCAAGAAGAAAAAAGACTATGGGTCATCCCACCACTTACCAATAACTATTCTGAATATTTAAATGACCTTCGTTCCTGCCTTCCATATGTTTTAAAAGCCTGCTTAGCTGCGTTCATTCAGCGTTTGTTCTTAGAGCTTTCCACGTGTTGTGCCATTTATCCTCACACAGGTCTTCGAGGTTCGCATTATTATAATCCCCCTGTCATGGGACTGAGGGGAGGTAAAGTGCTCAGGGTCACACAGATGTCAAGGAGAGAACTGTGATGCAGCCCCGGTCAGCCTGACGGCAGAATCTGTGTGCTAACCCACACAGACGCACACTCTCTCACACACACTCACTCACATGCATGCGTGTGTGCACACTGATGCAGAGATGGGGCCAACCCAGCTTCAATGACCTTTTACGTAATAATAGAACAGAAATGTATTTGCATTTCACTAAATAGAATTCCCTCTGCATTTTCAGGCCCTGCCTCTTAGGGTTGGCTCGCTAGATGAACGCCACCCCAGCGAACAACTTAGGTTCAATTTCTTTGTGCATATCCTTAATTATTTCCTTCTATAAATCCCTAACAGTGGGGAATTCAAGTCTCTGTTTATTCCTACTTGCCATTTTGGTGGATGATACTAAACCACCTTCCAAGAAAAGCTGAAGACATGTACACTTCCAAGAACTGTGTCTGAGCAGGATCGGTGAGGTTTTGAACAACCTTTCTTAACTGGGGATCTGGTGTCTTAGAGGCCTTTTGGCCAGTAGGACCCTGCAAGTATTCCAAGGAGGAATCTTCCAATTCCTTAGGAAACGGCCGGTGCTCCAGGGAGGAAGGAGGAGGGGTGGGATGGGGAGCTCAATCCTGCAGACTTCTCGAGGAAGCTGTTCCTTAGGGGGCATTTGCTATGTGTTTTGTCTTCCAGATTATTCTTGCGTGAAGGTTTATAAGGAAGGGAAAGAATTCACTCTGTCACTGCTGGGAATGAATTATGCCCAGATCACTACAAAATCTGTCTTAAAGCTTCCAAGATGACTTCAAGGGGGCGTGTTGCCGTGACTAGATGTGAACTCCTGAGCTGTCCCCACGTTAGAGCAGGGCAGGCAGAGGGGGCTGATCAGAATGTGCAGCCCCTTTGGCTGTGACCTGTAGCACCCCAGGTCCCTGGGTTCCACAAGCAGCCACACCTCCCTGGATTTCATGGTGGACCCCAGAGCCTTGCTGACAACCTGGCCCAGATAAAAGAGTTTCCAAAGAGCTAGCGGCTCATGGAAGTAACCCGGAGGAAGACAATGTGGTGCCGTGGAAAGGCCCCAGGTTTGGGGGGAACACACCTGGAGTCTTGTGGACCCAGGGGTTTGGGGGGTTGTCCCACCTCTCAGCTTCCTCTTGTGGGGCATGACTCCTACTTTGCACTGCTGTGACAGTGACAGGTGTTGATCTCCTGGGGCCCCACCATAAGCGGTACCCGGATCCATTTTTCTCTGAAATCAGGAATGGAATGAGTGTGGTCCAGAGCCAGAGGTCCCCCTGTTGGAGCAGCTGGAATGTAACTTCAGTTGCGCATGGCTCCTTACTCTGTTAGCTAGAATCGTCCCCCAAATCTCTCTCAATCCCCTACTTTACAGATGAGGAAACAGGGGTCTAAGAGTTCTAAGAGGGGATCAGCTGAAACCCCAAGCTCATTCTGTGTCTGAGGAGCCCACCCACCCCAGAACACCTTTGTACAAAATGGAGATTCAGTCCCTGACTTTGGCAGTGGGGCTGCAGCTCTTGCCTGGGGCACAGGGGTGGGGTGCAGGAGGCAGTGGTGGGGGGGGGTCAGCAGCTCTGTCGATGAGCCCCCAGACGTGCTGTGGGACAGCCCAAGCCCCCAGGAGACAACATTTAACTGCCGAGCTTTTTCTCCCAAAGAAAAGCAGTATTAGAGGAAGCATTTCCTCCAGGCTGTCTCACATTGGGCAAAACAATGGAATGGTTATTAATGTTTGAGATGTCATAAATTTTTTTTCAAATTATAAAGGAGGTTCTGCAAAGCAATGTCTGTTTTTCATAATTGGTGAGTGTTCCCCAGACGGCCATTCAGCCACCTTGAAAGTCAATGTTTTCACGACCCTTGACCCCCTTCTCACTGACGAGTGTCTCTCCTACAGGTCGCTCCCAGGATGAAAACAATAAAAGCAAATATATAACAGCACAGGCCCGAGGTTAATGTCTTTAACAAGATAATGTTACTTAAGGGAGCTGTAAAGCAAATCATTCCAAAATTCCATTTATTCGCTGCGGCCCCAACTGTATTTTGAAGCCATATGTATGTTCTGCCTTCGTGTCTGGCCGGGGATGGGCTCTGCTTGTGTGCTACTCATTTTTTTTAATGGAGGTGCAATCGACGTATAGTATTTATATTAGTTTCAGGTTTACGACATAGTGGTTTGACATTTGTCTGTGTTGCAAAACGGTCACCCCAGTAGTCACCATGTGCCACCTCAGAAACTTAGTACAGTGTTGTGTGAACATGTGACCATGCCCTCTCTCCATTTGCGTGTTGCTTTTGTGATCACGTGTCAGACCATTAGTTTAACACCCTGATCATTCAAAATCCCTAAAAGACAAATGGAAGGTTGTCCGGTGTGATTGGGAATTTCTGCACCATGCGAGTGTTGTTCCTGCCGGCTTGAGTTTTCTGGACTCATCGGTGCCCAACAATCAAGGGAGACGTACTCTCACGGGAATGGCTATTCTCTGTGCGAATGTGCAGTGGGATGCATCCACCCTCAGAGCCCCTGTCAGACACAAAGCCTGAGAGTGGCCACCGGAATGGTCAGCTCAGCAAGCAGGTGCTCGGATACCCGAGGCCAGAAGCCTGGCTCTGGGAATGGGAGGGTTGATGGGGACATTCAGGTTTCACCTGGACGAGGGCATCACGTGGACGCCAGCTCACACCCTGGTAGGTGTGATAAGATCCTCATTGGTGTATCATCTTTGCAACTGTGAAGCGCTGCTCAAGCCATGGTCTTCAGGGCACAGTCTCAGGGGCTGAGCATGGGGGTGTGGAGAACTAGAGAGTGGGTTAAAACTGGCACCATGGACAAGATCATGACCTCATACTCTCCTCTGTGTCATCGTGAGTTGAATACGGCGTAGACCAAAATGGGGAGCTTAATCCGAAGCTGGGCCGTGCAGTCACACATGGTATTGCACCTGCTGGGGTTGCTAAAACGAAAAGCATCAATAAGTGTAGGAAGAGTTGGTCAAGATGTGGGAGGGGAGGACAAGTCCAGGGCAGATGACAAGTGCCACGGGGGGTGCCCCTTAGGCCGGGAAATGCAGAAGGGCACCTGAGCTCAAATTGGAGTGGGGAGGTTTCCCAAAGCAGCTTAACTAGAGTTGAGACCTGACAGTGTCAGCCAGACACAAACGGGCCCAGCTCCAAGGGCAGGTGGGGGCCCTGCGGTGAGCAGCAGGCAGAGTCAGGGCCTGGGCTGGGTGGGCACGGTGCACGAGCTGCGGGTGAGCTCAGAGGGGTGCGTCACCCAGAGCGTCTTCTACAAACCCCGCGTGCAGTTCTGGGTCGTCATGGACATCAATCTAGGCCCAGGAAAATAGCAGAAAGCCAGCCCCAAGCTGAGGACTGTGGTGTTAGGGTCACAGGCAACTTCAAGTTTCTTCTCTGGGCTCTTAGGAATGTTCTAATGTTCCCCATAAACACCCATTGCTTCTGTAATTAGGATTTTTTTTTAAGAGCAACAGAGGGGGCTGTCTTGTGTCCATGAGCCCAACTTCACTTTCTGGAACCTTCCAACAGAATCTCAGGCTTGCCTTGATCTGTCTGTGAATGGCTGGTGACCCTTCTGAGCATCAGGTCTCATTTTTCTCATTTTAAAGGTGAGGAGGTCAGATTTTGAAGATCCACCATGCATTTTAAATTTCTTTTCATGTGCCCAGTTCTTAACAAGACTTCAAAATTAAAAACAAATTTTTTGAAGTACTAGGAGATTTCAGGATGACAAAAATATTAACTTCTGAATGTGTAAGATGCCTTCAAAAGCTCAAGGCAAACCCGAAGCAGATCTCCACCCAGCTCTGAGACCAGCCAGGACCTTCTCCTCCCACGAACAGAGTATTTTTAGAGCATTTTCAACCACTTTTCATGGAATCTCAGTTTTTCCCTCCCCCACCCACCAAGCACCTGAGGTGTAGAAATGAATTTATAACAGGAAGCCTTTGATTTTGGAGCCTTTATGTTTTTGAAGTCTCCAATGCAGGGCTGTAAAACAACCGGCTTGTTTTGAAGGAATGTCGCATTCTCCGCCCAGGGCCTGGAGCCGTGTCTTCCTCAACAAGGGAGGCAGGTCCCCAGGCAGAGAGCAAGGAAGCGCCCACCCGGTGGAGGAAGAGGGTTTCTGGCATGAAGTCCCTGCTCCCCGACTCCTACCGACTGTGCAGGGAGGCTCAGCAGGGCCTGCAGGCCTCCGTCCTCAGCCAGCTGGCTGCTGCCCTGTGCCGAGGGGGATCGGTGTGTCTCTGACTCCTCCTTCCTCCGTCCCCAGCACCTCAGACTGTAAGTGTTCCGTCAATGTAATAACTGTCTTTATTGGAGAAGGAGAGGAAAGGCCCTCAAGTTAAATGTGAGTTTTTATTGGAAGAGGCCCTCTGGTTTCACAAGTGCCAAAATGTGACCTGTGTGCATCTTAGAACTGAGCAAATAAAATAAAGAGCAGCTGAGTCCCCAGATGACTTAGGCCTGCCCGGCCACACTGCGCGCCTTCCCTGTGCATTCACACACTGCCTTCCTCCCATCCTGGGTGACGAAGAGGGCCCTTCCAGCTGTGTGGTGGCCTTGTGCAGAGTTGTGACAGAGACACAGCATCGCTTGATAAGCCTAAAATATTTTACGGAAGAGGAAACAGGTCAGAGAGGCTGAACGACAGGGACCCAGTAAGTGCAAGAAGCTGGGACTCACCTTCCGGCCAGAACGGACGTCAGGTCAGTGAACGACAGTTCACAGGCCAGTTTTTGTCAATAAAGCTTTATGGGAACACAGCTGAGACCACTCATTCACGTATCACCCAGGGCTGCTTTTCTGCTCCGAGGGCAGAGCTGAATGGTCATGGCAGCGCCCGCCGTCTGCCCCACAAAGACTAGAATATTACTATCTGCTCACATGGACAAAGTCGAGCCAATTTTAAAGTTATGATGCCACAGTTTCATGTGAACAGACCAGGGATCCCACGTATCAACAGTCATTTATTAGTGTGAGTTAAATGCAGTTATGGTATGTTTTCATACAAGGGCTCAGGGTCTTGAGAACTGTTTGGGGGCACTGGGAGAGGGCTCCCGCCTCGTGGAACCCCAGCTTCTCACAGGACATGTGTGCTTTCTCCTGCCTCCTGGCCTTGGCATGGAAGGTCCCTCTGCTGAGGCTGCCCCACCCACCCTGCCACTCACCCCATTCTGTCTCAGCCTGGCCTCCTTGGGAAGCTCCCTGGCGCCTCCCGCCTGGGGGCCCTGTTTCTGTCTCCTCAGCAGCTGGGCTCATCTGGACAATGACAGTCACCTCCCTGCCGCCCGTGCATCTGTTCACTGCCCCATTGTCCCTGTGGCCACCGCACTTTCAGAGATGGTGCAACAATGTTCCAGCCCCGCAGGCAACTTTGACATTCTCCCCATTAACAGGTCCTTTGAAACCCAGCAAGCATCTGTGACTGGCCACCAGTGGATGGCAGGGGTGACGGGTCTGTGCTTCCGTAGCCGTGTCAGGAAAGAGAAGGCGCCTCTCTGTTGCTTGCTGGGGTGCTCCTGAAGCTCTCGGCAGCTGTGCTGTGAGAGGGTCCCCCAAATTCGCCTCCAGAGAGCTCACAGGAGAGGGCTAGAGGCAACATGAAGAGGGAACCCCAGCCGCTGCCAGCTGTGCCAGCACAGGCCCAGCTCCCGCACTGCCTGCCCCCAGCCACCTGAGCCGATACTGTCAGCTGCGCCCTTCCTGAGCCCCGACCACAGAGCCCCTGGGGAGAGGTTGATGGAATCGTGACCTCAGAGGGTGACTGAGTGACCTTATTCAGATAGGGTTTTTATGGAGGCAATCAGGTAAAATGAGGTCATTTGGGTGGGCTCTAATCCCGTGGGACAGGTGTCCCTATAAGAAGAGGAAATTGGATACAGAGGCACAGCCGAGATGGGGGTAATGCTTCTCCAAGCCAGGGGAGGCGTGGGCTGGGTTCTGCCTCATGGCCGCAGAGGGCACTAGCCCTGCCTGGCCTTGACCTTGGACTTCCACCTCCAGAACTGTGGGAGAGTCACTCAGTGTGGGGACATTGTTTCAGCAGCCCTAGCAAATGAATAAAGGAGATAATAAAATGATTGTTGCTTCAGCGTGATTTGTTACATGGTGCCAGCAAGTTGGACTACCCACCCAGCAAAGCTGAGACCCCGTGAAGGCAGGAATCCCTGGCACAAGGCACACATTTAGTCAATATTTGCTGTCTGAGCGCATGGGCCAGTGAACAGACAGATGCCACTACCCTCAGCTCATCCCCCTGAGACCCCGCCCTCATGGCCCACCCCCCAGGGACTGAAGTTCTGGGTGCAGCGCGCAGGGCTACCCGCTGGAGGTGAGGTGAGCCTGGGAACCGGAGCGCAGATGCACACGGTGATGCATTTCCTGACAGCCCATGCCGGGAAAACAGGAAAATTGTGCCTGTGCATTTTTATGGGCAGCCACCATGAGATTTTGGAGAATGGAGGTTCTGGAAGCCAAACAATGTGTGTGAGTTGTTAAACAGCAAGTGGGAAGGCCATATGCTTTTGCATTCAAGTGAGACACACAATTGAATGGATGTTAAAGGCAGCTCCCATTGATGAAAAGGCAAAAGACAATTCGGCCGTCAGTTCCGGACTGTCCAGCGCACAGCCTGGAGCCCCAGGGGGAGCAGAGAGCAGGGGCCCCAGGGCTGTGACCTCCGACACCCGCCTCCAGGCTTGGAGATACCTGCCATCCACATGGAGGCACTTTTTGCATCTTTTTTCAAAAGTAGAGTACTCTCTTAAGGTTGAGCACTGGTATTTGACCTCTATGGGAAAGGTCTCAGGTCCCACCAGACACCTGTTTGGGTAATGGAATCAGCTCTCACGTAGCAGGATAAGGGGGTGGGACTCTCGAGAGTCCTGGATGGTGGCTTCGCCAAGACCACACAGCTAGTGGGGCTGAGCTGGGTTCTGAGCGCAGGCCCACCAGCCTGCGAGCCCGGATCTCATGCTGAGCGTACACCCAGGGGCCACAGCGTTGCACTGGCACTGCCCATTTGGGAGGAGCAGCTGGTGAGCACCTGTAGGATACCTGGGAGCTGGGACACCTGCTCGGCCACCAGCCGCTGCCCACCTATTTGACAGTGTTAGTTTAATTTAATTTGTTTGGTGTGTTGAAGTCACACAGTGACCTTATGCTACATTAGTGGCCCTCTAAACTTGAAAAGGATAATTGACTCCCAACCAAGCTGCTTCTATAAGCCAGCCTTTCATCTTTAACTTCTGTTTCCTTACGTTCTTTGTACACAGCCTTATGATATTCTTTAAATGAATGCACATGCTTTTTTTTTACTTATTAAATTATAAACATTGCACTGCTCTTTTATTTTCTCTTTTAGAGGCAGATTAACAGCTAGTGACGTAGTACATCTGCTGCTGGATTTTGTAGGTTTCTCGTTTCTCAGTTATGAAACTCTTGGCACAAACATTTCCACACCTAGACCTAGGCAGTCAGCTTGCTTATTTCCTTGGAATAAGTTTCTAGAAGTGACGTTTTACTAAATCAAGGTATAGGTCTACTCTTTGTAGTTGTTAACCTATTTTTAAGTCGTTTTCCAAAGGACTGTAAGATTCACAGTTTGCATTGGCAACATGGCAGGCTCTCAGAGTCACCAGGCGTCGCCAGCTCTGGGCACCCATGTCGTAAGAAACAGTCGCTTGTTTAACAGGTGTAGAGGCCCACAAATCTGCAGAATCAGATGCTGTGAGAAGCTGAAGCAGGACTTGGTACACCAGCGCCTGTCTCTTCCACTCTAATCTGCTTATTAAAAAGTCATTATTTTTTACTCGTATTTATTTATTTATTTCTCTGTGTAAGAAATGCTTTTCTTCAGCTCAACAGAACATGGAAGTCTGAAAAAACCCTGCCTTTTGCAGAGGATGTGAGCTGGCTCACAGCCAACAACTGGACTTCACCCTTGTAAATACCTCCCTTTCCCGTCAGGAGCCCAAGACAGGCCGCCCAGGACTCTGCCTGGAGAGGCCGGTAGGTACCCCTTCCATCTGCTAAAACTCAGTGGCCCTGATCAGCTATCAGCTGCCATCCAGGCAACCAGGCCCCTGAGATCATGAGCTCCAAGTGGAAGGGGGTCTTGTCTGTCTCCAGGGCCCAGCGTGGAATGTTCTGTAAATGTAGCCTAAGGAGAATCTTTTATGTTTTCTTTCACTTTTCAAACCCCTGGCAGGGTGAGTCCTGGTGAAATCTGCACTTGGCCAAGGGCTGCCCCATCCGCTCTCCCAGTCTGCCGCCCTCCGCTGCCCCTGGTCCCTCCGCACATCTCAGTCCAGCTCCTGGGTGTGGCTCAGGGGTCAAAGGCCAGAGGCAGGGGTTCTGGGCTGCCTGTCCCCCACAAGCCCACACCTCTCCTGCTTCCACCAACCCAGAGGGAGCAGGGTTTCCATACCAGGTACCTCTGGTGTGGAAGTGGGCGCCAACTGCATACCTCCACTCCCATCCCCACAGCCTCTGCCCAACCAGGGCCAGGCCGAGGGCATGCAGGTTTTGTGCAGGCAGCACGCAGAGGGACCCAGTTGGGCTCCAGCTCAAATCTGTGGAGCAGGGGATGAGATGAAGCTGGAAATACACTGCAGGAAAGGGGAGTGTGGTGAAGACAGTGTCTTTGGTGTGTGTGATTCAAGAGTGCGTGTGAGTGTGCAAATGGATGAGAGACTGCGTGCAAATATGTGTCAGGGTGTGAGGATATACAAATGTGTGCATCAGAGTGTGCTTCAATGTGTGAGTGGGTGTGAGTCTGTGTAAGTGTATTGTTGGGCACATGGGTGTACAAATGGGCATGTGGGTGCAAGTCGGGGTGTGTGTGCAAATGGATTGCATGAGTTGTGCGATGCATGAGTCAGGCTGTGTGTGTGTGACTGTGAGTATATGTGTGATCAGTTCATCTTTTAACTCGAACGATGCAAAACATTAATCATGCTTTTCACCTTAACTTCCACTGTGTGTTGGCTTGGTAGGCATTTGTCGTTAAGTAACTTTTCAACCCAAGCAGGGGGTTTAGAAGTGAACCTCACTTTTTGAAGCCCTGACTCCAGCTGCCCTGGGTGCTTTACTAGACTCAGCAGCGGATCTGGGGCCATTTCTGCCTTAACACTGATGTTTTCAGAGCAGGTTCAGCCTGGGGCGGGGTGTGTGTTCATGTCACTTGGGGAAAAGTGTGTGTTGCTGGATTCTAGGGGGCTTCTGTCCAGTGGAAAGACTGCCCCTGAGAAGTAGCATGTTTCCTGGGTGACAGACAGCAGCTTCCAAAGGAAAATGGGCTGCTTGGAGCAGGGTTAGGGCTTTCTGTGGGGGCGTGGCGACTTCTAGCACTTCGAGCTTGGGTGGTCTCAGGGTTCCAAGGCTCAGCATCCCTCTCACTGAGAGGTCCTCCCAACATCACACCCTCTGACTTGACTTCCGGACTGGGCGCTGGGAGGGAGGTGGAATGTGGGGCTGTTGGGTCACAAATGGGCTCAACCTGAAGGGTTCAGCCCATAAGTGTTGCCGGCATCCCTTGGTGGTGGTTGTGGAATCCTGATGCTGCGTGAACAAGAGACAGGCCCTACCCAGAGATTTTTACTGTGATTTTTATAATGAAAAAGTAAAGTTTGTGCAATGCTTACTCTGCATCTGTTGAGATGGTCGTGCTTTCGTCCTCCATTCTGGTAGCATAGTGTACTGTATTAATTGATTTGTGGATATTGTACCATCCTTGCACTCCACTTGGTTATGGTGTACGATCCCTCAGGGTTGCTGTTGAATTTAGCTTGCTAATATTTTGTTGAGGATTTTTATATCACCAGGAATTGTAATTTTCTTTTCTCACAGTGTCCTTAACTAGTTTGGGTACTGGGGTGATGTCGGGGTAATGTTGGCCTCATAAAATGAGTTTGGAGGTGTTTCCTCCTCTTCAGGAATGTACCTCAACATATTACAGACCATATGTGAAAAGCCCACAACTGACATTGTACACATTAGTAAGAAACTAAAAGCTTTTCCTCTAAGATCAGGAACAAGGCAAAGACGCCCACTCTTACCTCTTCTATTCAAAATAGTACTGGAAGTCCCAGCCAGAGCAATTAGGCAAGAAAAAGAAATAAAAGGTACCCAAACTGGAAAGAAAGAAGTACATTTTCTATTTGCAGATGACATAAGCTTATATGTAGAAAACCCTAAAGACTCAAAAAAACACAAAAAAGAAACCCCAACAACTGTTGGAACTAATAAATCAACTAAGCAAAGAATACAAAAACCAGTTGCATTTCTACACGTTAACAACAAACTATCCAGACAAGAAATTAGAAAAATGATCTCACTTGCAAGAGTATCCAATAGAATAAAATACTCAGGAATAAACTTAGTGAAAGGAGATGAGCGACTGACACTACTGAATACTGATGAAAGAAATCAAAGAAGACACAGCTACAAGGAAAGATAACCCTTGCGCATGGATGAAAAGAATTAATATTGTTAAAATGAACATACTACCAAATTGATCTACAGATTCAATGTAATCTCTACCATAACTCTAAAGACATTTTTTTCATAGTAGAAGGAAGAACAATCTTAAAATTCACAGGGAGCCACAAAAGACGCTGATAGCCAAGGCAATCTTGAGAAGAATAACAAAGCTAGAGGCGTCCGACTTCCTGATTTCAAAATAGTACAAAACCATGGTAACCGAAGCAATATGGTCCTGACATAAAGCAGACATGGAGGCCAATGGAACGGAATGGAGAGCCCAGAAATAAATCCACGCACTTACAGTCAACTGCTCTTCAGCAAAGGTGCAAACAATGCACAAGGAGGAAAGAATGTCTTCAGTAAATGGTGTTGGGAAAACTGGATCTCCACATGCAGAAGCCTGAAAATGAACCCTATCTCACATCACATGCAAAGATCAACTCAAAATGGATTAAAGACTTCAACTATAAGAGCTGAAACTATAAAACGACTAGAATGAAACAGGGAAAAAGCTAGTTAACATTGGTCTGGGCAATGATTTTGTGAATGTGACCCCAAAACACTGGCAACGAAAGCAAAAGTAGACAAATGGGATTGCCTCAGACTAAGACGCCTACACACAGCAAAGGAAACCAGCAGAGTAAAAAGACAGTCTATGGGATGGGAGAAAATATTTGCAAGCCATACATCTGGTAAGGGGTCGATATCTAAAATATACAGGGAACCCAAACAACTCAATAACAAGAAAACAATAACCCAATTAAAAAATGGGCAAAGGGCTTTAATAGCCATTTCATGAAGGAAGACATATAGATGGCCAATAGACACCTGGGAAGGTGCTCTCTCACTGACTGTCAAGGAAATGCACATCAAAACCCCCGGGAGATACCACCTCACACCTGTAAGCATGGCTAGTAACAAAAAGATACAGGTAACAAGGTGCTAGCTGGACAGAGAAAAAGGGAACACTTATATCCTATTGGTGGACATATAAAATTGTATAACCTCAATGGAAAGCAGTATGGAGGTGCCTCAAAAAGTTACAAATATAGCTGCCAAGTGATTCAGCAGTTTCCCCTTAGTGTATTTCCAGAGGAGCTGAAATCAGGATCTCAAAGATAGGTCTGCAGTCCCGTTCCTCTGCAGCATTCACAGTAGCCAAGATATGGAAACAATCTAAACGTCCATCGATGGATGAATGGATAAAGAAAGACAGGGCCGTACATATATGATGGAATATTTTTCAGCCTTAAAAAAGAAGGAAATCCTGTCATTTGCCAAGCATGGATGAACCTGGAGGACATTATGTTAAGTGAAATAAGCTAGACACAGAAAGACAAATACTGTGAAACTTCAGACTCACAGAAGTGGAGATGAGACTGTTGCTTGCCAGGGGGAGGTGGGAGGGGACAGGGGAGATGCAAAACTCCAGTTACACAAGGTAAGTTCCAGAGATGCTATACAACGTGGGACCTGCACTTAACAATACTGTGTTCGCTTAAGAGTTTGGTAAGAGAGCAGATCTCTTGTGCTCTTTCCACGATTAAAAAAAATTTCTCCCATGGGTTTTTTCAAAAGGATGATGAAAAAAAACTGGAGTTTGAAATGTCAGCAACGGTGATGTGCTTAGGAAAATTAAGTTAAGGCAACTTGATTTATTATCATGATGCTTTTAAACTATTAATATTAAGATTTAAGTGATGTTTACATAAAACTGTAAAGAAAAATATGTAAAACGTATGTATACTGGGAGGACAGCATAAAACACTCTAGGGAACGGAGAGATTAAGATCACATTTTGCACTTTTCAAAAGTGTCTCAGCTGTTTATTCTTCCCTATGAGTTTTAGAAAACGCCTGTCAGTTCCTCCGAAGGCTCTGCTGGGATCCCGACAGATGCCGGAGGCGTGGATGGTTAATGGGAAGGGGGACGGGAGCGCGGCACACTGGGGGCACCCCGCCCGCGAGCGGGGCCCACTTTTCATTTGTGTGGGTCTCCTTCCTCATCTTTGTGAAGTGTTCAGTTTCTCTATAAAAGTGCTGCATTTTCTTTTTAAAGGGCAATCCCCAGGTGATTTGTGATTACTGACCTGGTGTATCATGTCAGCCTTTGTTTCCACGTGTCTTCCAGTTGCTCTGCACCCCGGCCCAGGATGGCTGCGGCCCTGCGGGCGCTGAGCTCGCGCAGAGCAGCCTGGCTGTGTTTTGCCCCTGGCTTTGCTCATCAGGAATATTTACACACTGGCGCGGATATAAAAGGATGTGTGGCACTCTCCCCACAGTCCTGTGCGCAGCTCATTCGAATAGGGGGCAGGTTTTGTCCCCCTGGGTCTCAGGGACACCCTGGTAACCCGGAAGCAGCCCTTAGCCGCTGGTGGACAGGAGTCAGAGGTAGCGACCTGAAGCCTTCTGGAGGTTTCCAGCAGGGTGGGGCTCCAGTTGCCCAGAGGGTACGACCTACACCTTCCCTTCCAGGTCTCACTTCACTCCCCCTGACGATTTCCTGGCTTCCGAATACACTGTTTGCATTCCTGGCCTGGGGTCTGTTTTTGGGGCAGCCCAGAGGAGACAGCAGGGAATCATTTTCCCTGTGAATACCGCCCCCACAAAGGTGGGCTGGAGGGCGGGGGGAGCCAGGACTGCCCTGCTCTGAGGAGTCCCTGTGCTGGGGCAGCGCTGGCTCACACCTGCTCCTTCGGCGACTGTGTGGTCAGTGAGGGAGCAAGGGTGGGTGCAGGGCGGAGGGGGGGGCGCGGTGGCAAGAGGTGGGCAAGGATGGGTGGGTGGGTAGGGGAGGGAAGGTGGGAGGGAGGCGGGCGGGCAGGGAGGAAGACAGACAGAGGCAGAGGGGTGGAGGGCTGGGGGGCTGCTGCGGAAGACGGGAGGAACCCAGGTCCCCGGGCGCAGCGGCGTTCAGTTCAGGGGCTGACAGCAATTCCAACCGCATTTTGCGTTCCCCTGTGTCTCTGCTTACTTCCATGTCCTTCTTGAAAACATTTCTCTGGTGTCCGGAGATAATCACGCGCACACCACCCTTCCCAGAAACCACAGCACGCCAGGCCTCTGTCCTCCTGAGGACCTTGTTTTGTGGAGTGAGCAAAACAGAAACCTGCACAGCCGCAGAGGGCCGGGGGCCATCGGCTCTCAGCTGGGCTGGAAGGAAGGTGGAGGCCGTCCCTGTCAGCTGGTGGTTCCGACCCAAGTGCCTGATGGGGCATCCAGGGCATCTGCACAGGGAGGCTGGGGACCAGGTGCCCATCTTGGCGCTTCGGGAAGACTCCCTGTCCTGCACCCGCCCCGGCCGCCAGCTCAGACCCCAGACCACCGTCCCAAGAGGCAGGGCGGCTTGCGCCTGGGTGGAAGCCCCGGCCGGGTGTCTCAGCGGGGCACAGGGTCTGAGAGTTCTGAGGTCTTTTCCTGAAGGCCGAGTTTAATGACGGGAGGGAAGTCAGTGTGTGGCCGTGGCTTTGAAGCTGGGAAGTGAGGCAAGAACTCTGGAGGGACGAGGGCAAAGAGTCTGAGCAGGGACATGGGGAGCTGATAACTTCTCGTGGCCTTACAACTGGCTGAATAGCGAGATAATGCCATTAGCTGATGTTTGGGGCTTACTGTGTGCTGATGACGTGGGGTGACCTGTCTGACAGCTGCGCCGGGATCTAGTTGTTGGCAGGTTCCAGCACGACCCTCTTTGGTGAGTGCGGACCAGGGGCACAGAGAGGTTAAGTCCTGTGCTCCAGTCACAGAGCCAGTTCGCTGAGGAACCGGCTCCAATGTTGCTGATGCCGTTTACTGCAACGTTATTGCTCCTCGGCCCAGGGTCCATCAGACCCCACACCTTATCGCTGGATATGACTAATTTATTTCTTTGATCACTGCCTCCACTAAAGCCCCGTGTTCTACCCCCCCCCCCGAACCTGACACTGGAAGAGACAGCCAAGGACTGTGAAGATGCTTGTCTGTCCATGATGCCTTAGATAAGGTACAGAAGATTGGGAGGCTGGAGAACTAACCATCGGCCCTCCAGTGAACTGAGCGGTACCTCAAGTAGGTCACTGGTCCTCTCTGAACTTTGGTCTCTTCATCTGTGAAGTTGGGCATGCTTCATGACAGCAAGAGTTTTTAGCACTAAAATTCTAGGGAACTTCCCTGCATTTGCTAACCGTGTAAACTTCTGAATGCTGTACCGTCTTGTGCCTCTATATCTGCACCAGTCCAGCTTTAATAATAATCAGAATTTCTTTGTGAAGAACTCCATGTATCCTCAGTGCATAGAAATAGAGCTCATGCAAAGCCCGGTAGAGGATGATCCTCCTGCCGCAGCACGGACCCCGGGGGTTAGAGGCTCACACGTGGAAGTCTGTTTGCTGCTTGCGCAGCAGTCTGACACCCACTGGTTGGGTGTCTCTCCCGGGGAGCTTCCCTCCTCCCACCTGCAGGTCCCTGGAGGCCTCCCCACACAGCAGGTGGATGGGGAGGGATGGGCAAAGTTGTGTATGAGCGTTTCAGGGATCAGACCCGGAAGTGGTCCACGCCACATCACATCTACTGCCCCCAGCTCGGCCATGTGGTTACCCCCAGTTGCGAGAGAGGCTGGGCTGTGTGCCCCCGTGGAGAAGGGAAAGGACTTTGAGGGCAAGTTACCTGTGTCTGCCACAGAAATGACAGTTGCAAAGAGGACAGTGGAGCCGCTGCCGTGGGCCGCTGTCTGGAGGAGAAGAGAGAGTCGCCCTCACATGTTAGGGTCAGGAAAGTCTCAGGATAATCACCATGTGCATACATGTGCAAGTGTGTGTGTATGAAGGCATGTGTCAGTGTGCGACTGTGTGTGTTCCCCGAGAAACAGAAGCTTCCATGCCACCCCCTGGTTAGGAGGTGCAATCCCAGGGGGCAGAGGTGAGGGCAAGGAGAGCCATGGGGGGCCCAGTGAACTGACTGCCACGGGGCAGTAAGAGCAACTGATGGCTCAGGTTCAAGGATGAGCAAATGGGTGCAGCCCTGCATTAGAGCTGGGCTGCTCTCAGCCTTCCTGTCCCATAGGGACCACCTTCCTAAAGTCCCCATAAACAACTGCTTCTCGGGACGGTCCCTCCAGGAGGAGACAGGAGGGAAATTTAGCCACTGGCTTCTGCTCCCCGTCGGCCGTGACTCATCCCACGGTGTGTGTGCTCCTTCCTGGTCCTGCGCGGACAGGCCCTGGGCAAGTCCTCTGGCATCTGCAGCAGGCAGGGGGGTGGGGGTGCCTGCAGGATTCAGCCGGAACCCGCGGGAAGGTGCATGAGACAGGTGTCCCTTTGCCAAGCTCACCGAAACCAAGACTGGAGGGCCCCAAAACCCAGGGGGACAACGTGGCGCCTGGCACCTGGTGAGCCCACAATGGCATCCCTCCGGCAGCCGAGCGTGATGTCTGCCTTGCACTGTATCTGACCTCTTGAGAGTTTGAGTGTTTGCTGGGGAAAAAAAAAGCCATGCACACGTGACGCTCTGAGGCCGAGGCCCTGCCATCCTTCACCGGAATGATCCCGTCCATAAATGTAAATACCTTCCCCGTCCTCCCGGAGGCCCATCCTAGCAAGGCCTTGCTGGGCCCCTCGTAACCCCGGGGATTGCTGAAGCTTAGGTTCAGGGGTAATTTGTAGGGCTGCCTGACTCCCCGCACCTGCGGTAACTTGCCTGCGGTCTGCTCCCAGGCGTCCAGTGGAAACTGTGGGCCGGACTCATTCCGCGTAGGTGGGCAGCTCTGCGGCCTAAAGCAGGGGGCCTTCCGCATCTCAGAGTCTCAGGTGTTGCTTGGGGAAGTCTGCAGTGACAAATTTTTGGGGTGGGGGGTCCAAAGTCCGGCAGACACGGGAGGGGACGGCCACAGCCTCCGAGCACCATAATAATCGAGAGGGACCAGAACGAGCATGGGGCCCAAGCCGCTAAGTGGCCCAGCTTGGGGCCCTGGTGGCAGGTAATCATCCGAGTGACCTTGGGGAAGTCAGTCACTCTGCTTTCCCAGCTCCCTCCAGCAGCTTCCAAAGCCAGGGCTCACGAGGCTGTCAGATGGGCTCTGCCACCCCGGCATCGCGTGTGCCTCCGGCCCATTCCGCCTCCCGCTTGCCCACCCCGGAGGCGCTGTGGAGTCTGCCAGTGCCCGCCGGCTGTGCAGGCAAGTGGGGCCCCAGGCTGGGTTCTGGCCAGTGGATATGGGGAGGGGTGATGTGTGCCATGTCCAGCCTGGGCCTGGGACTTCCCCTGCCATCTTTCTCGAGTTCTCTTCCCTGTCCACTGACTGGGTGCTGAGGTCCAGTGGGAGATCCCAAGACCCTAGGAAATGGGTCTTGGGAGGACTGTTTGGAGCCGACTGCCCACCCCACGGTCCCGCAGGACTGTGGCATGAGAGGCAGTCTGTGCTGGGTCAAGCTCCTGTAATCTGGGAATATGTGTTGCAGCCATCGGCCTACAATGACTGATATTCACAGAGTGAATGCCACTCCCTCCCCCGTCATGACCACCTGTCTCTTCTCAGTGTCTGTGAGTCCACTGCTGTCTTGTTCATTTTGTTTCTTGCTTTTAGATTCCCATATAAGTAAAATCATATCGGGTATGTGTCCTTCTCCACCTGCCCGTCTCACTGAGCACAACACCTTCTAAGCCCATGTGTGTTGTCGCAAATAGCAGGATCTCTCCTTTTTATGGCTGAGTAATATTCCCTTGTGTGTACAGACCATGTCTTCTCTATCCATTCATCTGTGGCCGCCAGGGTTGTGTGGGCTCAGATGAGGCAGCCAAGGCCTGGCCTGGAGTCAGACAGGGGATGGTCGGGATTGGGCAAGGTCACGGGGGTGAAGCATCTGGAGACACCCAGCAAGCCCGCAGTGGGCACCCCACCAATGTCCGTGCCTGTCCCTGGGGGAGATGCTACCTCATCCCACCCTTCTGTCCCACCCGACTTGAGAGACGGGAGCAGCTGGGCTCCCTCATCCTCTCTGGATTCTGTCGGGCTCAGCCAGGGGGTGGGGGGGCGGCCTGGGGCCGATGGAGGACGGGAAAGGTGTCAGGGTCCTCCTTTCTCTGGCTCCCTCGCTGAGTTGGTGCAGCCTGGCTGCACTGTATCCCTCTCTGCCTCAGCTTCTCTTCCCCGCAGCTCCGGTGCTCTGCCAGCCCCTGGGACACCGTCTCCTCCCCGCGACCCCTCAGGCCTTCCCGGTGTGGTTTGTTCCCATCTGCTCACACCTCTGTAAAGTGTCCCCCTGATGCAAGTCTCTCCAGAGCGCTGGCCAACACTGAGCTCCTTCCCAGGGGACCTGCACAGGTGCCCCCGGTTGGCATTAGGCCAGGGTCTTGGTCAGAGCAAGACCCTCACTCTGCCTGAGCCAGCGGCAAAGGCACTTAGGAAGGGATACGAGTGAATTCACGGCATTTCCAGAAGGCTGTACAATGTGGAAATGAGAGCCTAGGAAATCATTCTTTGAAGTAGGCTGGGGGGCACAGCTTTGCCTCCAGACTATAGCACACAGGTGCACGTGTCTCGCCGGCTGACTTGCGTCACCTGCCTGCACCCCAGCCAACGGGGGAGCTGTGCAATGGGCGTTGGGCACGTCAGCATGTCGCCAGGTGGTCGGGGCCCTGGGCTGGACGCCTGCCATCTGCCTTTGTCTGCGTCTGTTCCTGCTCTGTCTGCACCCTTGAAGGCTGGACCATGGGATGCTCTGTATGGAGTTTTCCCTGCTCCCCGATCCTTGCTTTGGTTGAACTCAGCCAATGAAAACACCAGCAAGAGATTGAAGGTGAGAGAGGCGGAGATATCCATCTGCCTGGCTACGAGCTCACAGCAGCCTGTCCCTTTGAGAAGGGCACAGCTCTGCCCCTCTGGACAGGCCTGTCTCCACTGAGGCATCCACCTGGAGTTCAGGTAACTCGCCCCTCCCCCCTCAGTCGTGGAGGGTCTCGCAGCTCCTGTTTGTGCTGGGGCGCCACCCCATGAGGGGCTCCTTGGTAGATCACCCCCCCAGTACGCTCCTTCAGGTCCTGATTTGAGAGGACATTGGTTTCATGCTGGCACTCTGACACAGTGGACGAAAATAAACAGGCAAACAAGCAGGTGGGCAGACCGGTGCTCCCTGGGCTGTGGGAGCAAGCTCTCCTTCTAAGCCTCTGGGCTGGGTTGCATTGGGGCACCCCCAGAAAACATTCAAGTCCTAACCCCTGGCACCTGTGACTGTGACCTCATTTGGAAACGGGATGTAATCAAGTTGAGATGAGGTCACAGTGCAGTGGGGTGGGCCCTAGTCCAGTGAATGGCACATCTTTCTGGGAAGAGGGAAATTTGGACACAGACATGCACAGACGCAGAGGCCACGTGACCACAGAGGCAGTGACCGGAGCGATGCGGGCACAGCCAAAGAGCAGTAAGAACTGTTGGTAACAGAAGCTGGGGGAGAGGCAGGAAACAGATTCCCCCCTCTGGGTCCCCAAGAAGGAACCAGCCCTACGGGAGTCCCTGATTTTGAACTTCTGGCCTGGAGAGCTGTGAGAGTGCCTGAGAGTGGGGTGTGCTGTGCATCCCCGGAGGCGGGTCTGATTGGGGTCCCAGCTCCGTCGTGTGCAGGCTTGGACCTTGGGCCAGTTAACCTCCAGGAAGCCTCAGTCTTTACCTAAAGTGGGAAAAGTAATGATACTTGCCTTACGGATCACACTGAGGGCCCCAAGGGTCAGTGTGGGAGAGCTCTGAGCACAAGGCCTGCCTTGTAGTGGGCGCTCGATTAAAACTCCCAGGAGAACGTGTCTGCTGGTTGTTTTGATCCAGCCCAAGGCAAGGGGGGGGCTCACCCCAGCCCAGGGCTGAGGGACACTTTCTTGGGGGATGCAGTGTCTGAACTGAGGCTCAGACTGAGTAGGATGACAGCTGGAATTTGCTCAGAAACCAGCTCGAAGGGGAGAGGAGGACACGGAGGGAGCCTGGTAGGGTGGAAAGAGCTGTGCCCCGGCCTCCACATGCCTGGGGGGCCTGCCTCTGGGCAAAGGCCTCCCTTCCCTGCACCGTGATTTCCCACACCGGATGCGGGCTTTTAGGAATGATCCCTAGCACCCATTCCCTTCCTCATCCATGTCCTACGGGGCATTGGCTGCCCGGAATAAAGACTCGTCTCCCAGCCTCACATGCAGCCGCAGCCAATGGGAGGCGAAGTGTCCCGGGACACCTCTGGGATGTCTCCTTAAGAGGGAGGGGACTGAAGTGTCTGTCACGCAAGAGGAGCCTCTGGGGGTGTGATGACCATATGTCACGTGGGGTCCTGGCTGGAAACCTAAAACAGGAAAAGGACATTAGGTAAAAACTAGGAAAATATGAAAAAAATATGGAGTTTAGTTAATGATAATATATAAATCTTGGTTCATTAATTATGACAAATGTACCCTATGAATGTAAGGTGCTAATAACAGGGGAAACTACATGTGGGGTATATAGAAACTCTGTGCTGTATTCATAGGTTTTCTATTAATCTAAAACTGGTCTAAAAAATAAAATCTATTTTATTAAAGAGGAAGGCATGGCCTTTCTTCTCTCCTTCCAACCTGGGGTCAGAAACTTGGATGTGATGGCTGGCACTCAGGCAGCCTTCTTGGACTATACGGAGACAGGCCACACTATAGGGAGGTTGGGAGGAACCCGGAACCCTGTCAACTTCATGAAAGCACCACACCAGCCATGGAATAACTCCTCTATCTTCCTTCATGCTAAAGAATAAAATATTGTGTGTTTAAGCCACCATTCATTACTTTTGTTTGTTTGTTTTGTCTCATTCAGTGGAATCTAATCCCAGTGGAGACATCTTCTATCTCCTTAAATAACTTCAGACTGCAACAAAATTCCATTTGGGAAACTTTCCCATACAATGTGATCTTAGAAAACGCATCCTCCCGAAGTTCTATTAAGTGTTTGGTGGCGGGCCCACGAGATGCTGATTCACGGCTCCCCGGGTGAATGGGACAAGACAAATATGTTCCATTTCAACTCCTTAAAAAACAGCCAGACCAACCTGATACAGTTTGGTACTTTTCCACTTTGGGGGAGTTAGGATTTATGTCCCGTTCATCAAGATAACGCAAAGAGCCATGCTGGGTGTCTGTGGCCGCCGCCTCCCCGGGGAGCTCAGTCAGCCTCAGGAGCACACGTAGAGTGAAATACATACAATCCGTGCAACGTGATTTACTCCTGTCCTGCTGTCCTGATGTTTAAACGCATGTCAGATGAGCAGAAAACACAGCGGGAGGAACACATTAGGGTAAATTATTGCATCTGAAAAGAGGGAGTATCGTAAAAATGTTAAAAGAGAAAGTAAGTATTTATGACTCTAGTCGCTGGTAATTTTATCTTCCATTTGCCTCCTTGTGTGAGGTAATTAGAGCCTCTTGCACGGGGAAAGCTGCTTGTCCCGACGGGCTTGGGTGGGGCCGATGAGTGTCCCTGCCCGTTGAGTTGTCCTCTGTCTGGAGCGCCAAGCACACGCCATGGGAAGCTCTCTCTGGCGTGGGCAGGAGGGAGGTGGTGGCAGTTCCTGGCGGTGAGTGTTTCTGGTGGCGGGCACCTGGTATTGTGTCTCAGGGGCATCACCACGCTGGGTCCCAGCCTTGCGAAGGCCGTTGTACCCATCTTACTGATGAAGAGACTGAGGCCCCAAGCGGAACTCTGGCTGGGAAGGGGTGGGGTCTGCCCAGCGGCTCCGTCTTCTGACTCGTGAGCTGCGCCTTCCTCGGCCTTTCACTCTGTTAGACATCAAGTGTCTCCACAAGGCCAAGTTGAAAGAGTTGCTGCCATTTGCCTGCTGTTTCGGAAGGCGTGGTGCTGTGGGTGAGGATTGGAGGTGGTGGCTCAGAGGCCGTGGTCCTGCAGCCTGTTCAGGGGTGGTGTGCCATGCAACTCAGAGTCCCAGGCCTTCTGGGGCAGTGCAGCCTCAGGGCCGGGGCCTAGGAATCTGCATTTTAATATCTGCCCAGAGAAACGTCTTGTGGGCAAAGGTTTGAGACCCACCAGCAGGAAGATTAAGAATGCTGACGCGACTTGGCAGCCAGGAGACGGAGCAGCAAGCGCACACACTGCCCCCTGGGGTGATGGCACATCGCTGTGGAGCCTCAAGGAGGGCTGTGGCGGACAGGTTCAAAGCCCAGCCATGCCACACAGGCTCGGAGGAGCCACTTGCCTTTCTAAGGTGTTCTTGGCTTCCTTGGCTGAGACCACAGCGACCCGGGCATCTACCTCCCAGCTGTTGTGAGCATAGAGAGCTTTGGGAGAGCTGGTGCTCTTTGCCTCTCTTCCCCTCTCTTGGCATGGATAGTCTTCTAACATGCGGCGGGTTCCTCCCCAGGAGATGTGCCATCAGTCTGATTTCCCGGAGAAATATCCTTAGTGGAGCCCCCTTCCTTAGATGTGACCAGACCTGCTTTAACCACATATTCCCAGGTGTGAGGTCAAGCCAGAGAGGTGGTTTATCCACTCAGTGGGGCCTGTTGGTTGACAACTAATCGCAGGAGACCTAAGTCGTAGCCTCAGGTCCTTAAGGACACAGGCGTCACGAGTACCCCCTGTGGTACATAATCCTGACCCCGGGGCCGTCTGTGTCACACACGTGAGCGCAGAGCCGTCATCCTCACCATCATCCTCACCAGCATCGTTGCTGTGGGCGGAAAGCGCACATCCCCTAAATATGTGTCGAAACCTAATCCCAGTGTGATGGTATCAGGACGCGGGGCCTCCAGGAGGGGATTAGCACGTGAGCATGGAGCCCTCGTGATGGGATTAGTGCCCTAGAAAGACACCCACAGGAGCTCCCTTGCCTTCGGCCCCATGAGGACACAGCAAAACCAGCATCTGTGGACCAGGAAGCAGAGGCTCACCACACATCAGATCAGTCGGTGCCTTGACCTTGGACTTACAGCTGCTAGAATGGTGAGAAATAAGTGCTGTAGCTCATAAGCCCCCTATGGCATTCTGTTTCCGCAGCCCGAATGGACCAAGATAATCATCGCCACCACACCAGCTCACGTCACACCTCCCGTGAGCCAGCACTGTTCCAGGGGATTTACTTAACACAGCGACCTTATCAATACACAGCATTATGATCACCACGCCCTCCCTCCTTTTATGGGTGGAGAAACTGAGGCACAGAGAGGTTCAGAAACCTGCCTAAGAGCAGCCAGCTAGGAAGTTACGAAGCCCGACAGTTAGACTTCTACGTGTTGGTGCTTAACGTTTACTCCAACCTGCTGTGCAGGACAAGGGGCCTATGGAGGAAATTCCTGTTCATCCCGACAGAAGCATCTCAGGATGGTTGAACACACTCTGATTTTTGTCTTGTTCGTAATTTAGAATTTTTAAATTTCCATTTAAAGAATAAGCCCCTCAAATTATTGGACAAACAGTGCTTAGGCAAAAGCTTCCATGTTGAGCTGAGTTTTGTCTGAGCCTGTTGGCGGGTGCTACTCAGATGAGCCCACATGTGTCTTAGACCTGGGATCGGTTCCTATATATTGCAGAGTCGGATGGGGCTCACGGCTGAGGGCATTGGCGTCTCGTTCCTGGGGAGATCTGTGGGTGGCCTTTTGAGCATCGTTGCAGAACACACTGATTATTTTAATTTTCCCAAACTTTGCAGCAGAATTCTTGCCTATGAAGTACCCTTCTTGCCTTAAAGGTGTGTTGAAAGCCAGCTTCTGATCACAAGTCTCAGCTCTGCTGCCTAAAATAATACTCCAGGATGCTGGCAAGGGAATAGCATGCTTCCTGCGAGTGTTCAGTTCACATTCTCCCAAAAATAACACCAAGACTGTTAACACCTGCACTTCCCAACGCTTCCTCGCTAACAGCAGGGAGATTAATGGGTTCCATTCAGAACGGACCTCTCTGACCTCATCTATGAAGTCGGGGAACTCAGGAAATTGGTTGCTAATCCAAATCTTGATAATCCCAGGATTCTGACATTCTTTTCCTTCTCCCCGTTTGCAGCCTGAAACATGCCCCCATCTGAACTGAATTACAGCTTTCCAAGTTTTTATAAGACACTGAGCAGATTATTTCCTCACAAATAACTTCTAATATGGTTTGTGTGGATTTGTTGAGTGGGGAGCTCAAAAACGATGTGATTTAACAGGATGAGAAGTGGCCTGATTAACCCCAGAGAGTGAGTCTGTGAGCAGAAACAAGGAGACAAGGAGAAGGGGAGCAAAATGAGAAAGCTGCTGTGTCCCCGCCAGCGCGCCTGTGCCCGCTGAGCACGTCTCACGGGAAGGTGGGGCTGCCTGTCACGTCTCCACCCCAGGGGACCAGCAGGTTCCAGCTCCGTCCACATTTGTTCAGCCTTGGCCGCATCAGCCTAGTGAATTCTCTCTGCAACCTCCTACACTCGGTGGAGGCCCTTCACTGTGCAGGTCAGGCTAAGGAGGATGCCCCTGGGGGGATGGGATTTGAACTCAGGATCTGGTTTCCAGTGGAGTTCACTTCCTTCTGGTCAACTGCAAACACCTCAAGGGAAGGACCGGGTCTTATTTAACCACAGGTTTCTATTGCACAGCACACTGGCCCGGCACACAATAGGCGCTCTGTAAATGCTGGCTGAGAAATCAAAGGGCCTGTGCTTTTCCTGACCTCTCCCGCTTGCAGGGATCTCTCCATCCCCTCACCTGGTGGCGTTTCTGGTCTCTACAAGCCACCTGCAACTTGTGCTTACCTTGTATGTTGGCCAACTCTTGGAGAAGCACATTTATACCTTTAGTTTGTGTACAGGCAATATATGCCCATGGTAGAACATTCCAACGTTTAAAAAGGTTTACAGTGAAAAGTTTTTTCTCCATCTGACAATTGTCCCCAGTGTGGTGGTCATTAATGCTGCTCGCCACCTTCCAGGCACACACGGATCTGCATTTCCGGGCCCCCCCTGCGGCTGAGGGGATCGTGTGGCAAGCGCTGACTGAGGAGCAGAGATGACATGTGTTACTTCCAGGCTGGAGTAGATGACTCTCAGGCCTGGGTCTCCAGAGCTCTTCGGTCTGGCGTCCAGCAATGTCTGAGATGTGGGCACTCCATCAGCCTCGATCCCTGAGAGATGTATGAGCAGAGAACACCTGTTGTCCCACAGTCCATGGCTGCAACCTTGCACGAATGAGAAATAAACCTCTGTGACTTAAGCCACTTTGATTTGGGGGCGCTTTGTTAACCACAGCATGCCTCAGCCTCTCCCGACTGACAGACCCAGCCTCTGGGCCCCCCTTCAAGAGGTACTTTCTTGGGTGTCCTTCCAGGTATAACCCACACATAGACAGGAGCATGCAGAATGGCGTACAGTTTAAGCTGCTCTGTCTCGCTTTTCTTTTGTCACATAATAGATCTTGGAGATCCTCCCCTGTCCATATATAAGCATGTGCTTCATTCTCTTTTAACAGCTAAACTACATGCTATTGAAAGTATGTATTTAATGTATTTAAATGGCACCCACTTATTGGGCATTTCATTTCTAATCTCTTCCTACCGCACACAATTCTGCAGTCGACCTCCTTGCACGCGTGTCGTTCCGGACTCCTGCGACGATCTCTCTGGAGCAGTCAGATCCTGTGCTTCTCCGTGTGCAAAATGGGAATGATTCTGGGTCTTGCCTGAGGAAGTTGCTGTGTGGGGTTAGATGCTTTAGTACAGATGAGGTGCTATAGCTTGTAGCAAACACTTTATGAATAAATAAATGAAATATGTAGAGGTAAAAATAAATTCTACTCTTCTTCTTATTGACTTTTGGGTAAACTAGCGAGATAAAAATAGGCAAAACAAAGATCCTAAATGGATCACATTCCGTGGAGAAAGGGACGGAAAATGTTAGTGTCATGTCATGATGCATGACATGCTGCAGAATCAGCTAGTGAGCCACACGCAGCAGAATTCCCTCCGTCTGTCCATCCCCCTGCTCATCCCCTCCTCGGACAAGCTTTGTTTGAGCCTCTGCTGCGTGTCACCCACTGTGCCCGGGGCAGGGAACCCCTCGGTGAATCATACCCAGGAGCACGGGTTCTAGTTATCCCCACTTCACCCCAGAGTCAAAAATAAACTTCATGTTATTTCACGTCACCTGAGAATTTCTCCAATGCTACTGCCTTCTAACAGGTACGTGCGACCCTCATCACTGCCCGTTTTAGAACATTTTATCCCCTCAGCAAGAAATCTGGTCCCCTTGGGTAATCGTCTTCCCATTTCCTCATCTGCCCAACACAGTCAGCCATGGACCTGCTTTCGGTCTCTCTGAATCTGCCTCGTGTGCATGGAGTCATAGCACGTGTGGCCTTTTGCACCTGCCTCGGCACACTGCTGTCAAGGTCATCCCTGCTGGAGTGTGAGTCAGCACTTCATTCCTGTTTGCAGCTGAATAATATTCCACTGTGTGGTGGGACCACGCTTGTTTATCCACTCCTCAGTTGACGGACATTTGAGTTTCTCCCACTGTATGGCTACTGTGGATTATCCTGTTATGATTATTTGAGTACAGGTTTTTGCGTGGGTGCATGTTGTCAGTTCTCTTGGGCACGTAGTCGTGGGGGCAATTGATGGGTCGTGTGTGACTGTACCTTTAAGAGTTCGAGGACCTTCCAGATGGTTCACCCTGTTCACATTCCCACCAGCAGTGTAGGAGGCGTCCAATTTCTCTGCCTCCTCACTCGCCCTTGTTATTATCTGACCTTTTAGAATGACTTCTTTTTCCTGCCCTGAATCCTGAGCAGACCAGGATCAAATTGAGGCACAGCTTCATACCCAATAAAGCCTGCTTCCGGATGTAGTGCCCCTGCCGGCTGCTGAGGTCTATAAGGTGGGACAGTTTGCAAAGCGTCTTAGATACCACGACTCATACTATCCTCCCGGTGTCCCTGTGGGTCAGGCAGAGGAGGTGTGGTCGCTCCTGTCTCACAGATGCAGAGAACGGGGCCTGCACAGCAGGACCAGAAATGCAGGGCTTCTGACCCCAGTCAGGGTCCTCTCCGCTGCACCCCAGGGAGCCCTGGGGGGACCCGCCACCACTCTCTAATTACTCAGAGGAGACAGAGCAACACAAGGCTGCCAGGTTAACACATTGGCTTACTCGGAAGTTTTAAATTAGTGCTGCTAACAGTTTGGTGGCGACCAGGGAGCTGAGCAGCGAATTCCAGCAGCGACGGAAGAGGTCATGCCACAGAGGCCCATTCACCGGCTCTATTGTTCAGCCTCTCAGGGCCCCAGCCCGTCACAGGAAATGCACGGCACGGTGAAGGCCGTGCTCGCCAAGCCTTTGAAAGCAGTTCCTCCTGCCAGCGAGTTCCTTACGGGAGTCACAGTCCACCCAGACTTCCCAGGGCACTTTCTGCAGCACAAAGAAAGAAAATATTTTGGGGACCAAAAATGGCACTGAGGTTGATACTCCACACGGGAGGTGAAGACTCACTGATGCCCCCACTTTGGGAACAAAAAGTAAAGCTGGAAACTGCATGAACACCCAGCAGGAGTTTTGGTTAATAAAACATGGCCTGTTGATGAGATGTGATCCAACCATCTGTTGAAAAATCTTATCTTAGAGGAATGCCTGGTGGTGGCCTGGCAAAATGTTCATGGCGTGAGCAAGTGAGACAAGCAGGTGGCCATAAAGCAGAGGCTCTCCACTGGGTGACACGCCCAATGACACGTGGCCGTATCTGGAGATAATTCGGGTGTGGTGACCTGGGTGACCTACTGGCACACGTGGGGCCGAGGGACGCCACTGGACATCCTGCAGCACATGCGTAGCCCCTCGCCACAAATAATCCTCATGGCAGGTGCCACTGGCATCAAGTCACCAATCCTGCCATGTGGCATGCGTCGTGGGGTCCCCATTTTTGTTGAATAAAGATGTCATATCTGATCAGAGGAGTGGCCACCAAAACATATAGCAGACTTCTTGCACAAGGGAAAAGGTGGACTGTGTGCAAGTGTTTGGCCCTTCTGCAGTTTCCAACCTCTTTAAACAAAAACCATGTATTACATTGCAACCAGTTTAAACAGTTCAACAAAATTAAATGGTGATGATTATAAATCAGAACGGCCCTGCTGATGACAGGCATCTGTGTCTCGTTTCTCAAACGCAGTCTCGCCTGCTGACGACCAGCCCAGATACGTGGTCTCTCTGGGCCCTGGCGGCCCCCCTGCGTGGCCGACTCTTTATATTCACGTTCCCCCTCTTCCCTCTATAGTTGTTCCTCACTTCAAATTCAGTTTAGCAAATGTCACTCAGGCTTCTGCAGTGCAGAGACATGTTGTAGGAGCCGAGGCTCGAGAATTGGAAGAGGGACACGCGTGGGCTGCCTACAACCTGAGAGAGGGGCTGCCATGGGGCAGGAGAGCTGCGGGCAAGGGGCTCAAGCCCCACATCTGTGAACCAGGCCTGGCAGTCGTTAGTCATTTCAAGGGGCTGTCGGTGAGGAGTAATGAACTAATGGGAGTAAATATCTGATACATTGTAGGTCTTCGGCAAATAGTATCATATTTCCCTTCAGGGTATCATACAATCGTCCATGGCAGTGCTTATTTTCGATATAGTTTAATTCATGTGTTCATTCATTAATTCAACAGATATTAATATATATGCCTGCTCTGTGCCAGGCACTGTTATGGTTGCTGACCGGTCAGCAGTGAGGAGACCAGTAGTCCTCTCTGTATTGGTTGTCTATTATTGTGTAATGAATTATCTCAAACTAAGTGGCTTAAAACATTTATTATCTCATAGTTTCTGGGGGTCAGGAACTCAGGAACAGCTCCGCTGGTCTGTTCTGGCACTGAAGGTGTTGCACCAGGGCGCGGCTGGACTGTCCACAGGGCTGCTGTCTCATCTGAAGGTTCAGCTGGGGCCGATGATCTGTCAGTGGCGATTCCCCAGCTTTACTGAAGATCGCTTTATACCCAGCACACTTCGTCCACACTGAGAGAGTAGTGTGCCAAGTGTGGCGGTCGTGTGCACTTATGTAACCACCATCATGATCAAGATACAGAGACTTCCAGAGCCCAGAGCTCCCTCTACCCCTTCCCAGCCGAGGTGCACCCCTCAGTTTGGCCCTAAGCAGCCACCAGCCAGCTTTCTATCACTGCTGACTACTTTCGCTGTCCTAGAATTCAACCTAAATGAAACCAGACAGCCCACACTCTTTTGAGTCTGGCTTCTTCAGCTCCGCACAGTATTATAGAGGTTCACTGTATTGTTACCCACCAATGGGTTTTTGTTTTTTTGTTTGTCTGGTTTTCAAAAATTGCTGAGTGGCATTACATTGTCTGGATATATCACGATTTGTGTATCCATTAGCCTCTTGGTCTCACTATTCATGACTGTTTTCTATGATTTCCCTCTTTCTCTGTCACTCTGTCTGGTCGTAACAACAGATATCCTGTTATTGAACCAACTCCACCCTTTTCCACGTAGCAATGATGCCACCAGGCTCCCCCTTGAGGGTGGGGTTTGGGTGGACCGCACAGTCCAAATGCATCTCTAAGGGTATGTTGGAGAAGCTGTGACAGAAACCACATAACCACAAACTAAAATACTTCCCTTCCAGCCTTTGAGGAAAAGCTTGCCAGTCCCTGATCCACGCTGCTTTTGTGCCTCAAGACCAGCATTAAAAAGATGAACTAAGATAGAAATGATCCAGGTGTGAGGTTAAATGTTACCTCCTGGACCTTTGGTCGGGGTTCTGTGTGACATAAAATGTCCATCTACGATGGGTGGTAAGTCCTCACCTCTGAGTGTCGCACAGCAGAGGGCGGCCCATGGGTCACTTCAGCAAGCTGGACGTGTCCCTCCCGGGTTAGTTGAGCGCTTTGTCGGGGCAGGCCCCAGGGCTCCGGGGTCACCACTTTGCTCCTAGGTACCCCCTGCTCGGCCTGAGCAGAACAGCACAGCCTGTGGCGGAAGCACATGGACGGTGGTTCTCACATCTGGGTGAGCACGGATGCCCTCAAGGGCTTGGTACAAGGCATTTGCCCAGGCCCCACTCGGGGAGCTCCTGATTCTGTGAGGCTGGCCTGGGGTCTGAGACTTGGCATTTCCCGCAGGCTCCTGGGGACCCCTCTCTGAGAGCCACCGCTGTAGACCATAGAGTTCTAGAACGCCTGGACTCATGGTGGCTGCTCATGATCTCACTATGCCTCCCTCTGATGTGAATTCTCGTTCAGTATATATATTTGACTGGACTCCCCCTTTGCTTTTAAAGATGCATCTGTTTTGAAGGAAGTTTAGTATCACCGCTGTGAATAGAAAGTATCTCTTAACAAAACAGAAAGTAACTAGAAAGAGAAAAACTCGAGTCCAGGCTGGGTGCCAGCGCCAGCCTGCTCCCTCGGGTCGGGGGCGGGCGGCGGGGACTGCTTGCTGCTAGAGGGGTTTAAGGGCACGTCCGCGTCACAAGGGGGCTTTCTGCTGGACGCGGTCAGAAGGGTGGAAAGAGGCCTTCTCTTCTGGGGGAAGGAAACGTGTTTTTCAGGGTGTGGGTTGATCTGATTCCGTATTGCCATTGTGTGCTACTGAATGTCACCTGTGGGACCTGCCCACACTGCAGGGCCTTGGAGTGGACGATTTCTGGGAAGGGGACCTGCCCACTTGTTCCCTGTGGCAGCCCCGCCCAGCCCCGGGCCTGGTGCTGGAGAAGTCCTCGCTACAGACCTCCCGTCCTGGGGTGGGTGACAGTGGGCCCATGGTACTTCTCCGGGAGGGGCACTGCTCCCTCCAGCGTTCCTGGTGTCCTTGTGAGGAGGACACCTGGCCTGGGGTTGCTCTGATTTCTCTGTGACCAGGAGGCCCGGGGCCCCCCACTGCTCCTGTTTCTGCTGCATCTGCCATCCCACTGAAGGACGGGGCATCAGACCCTGGTGGGACGGTGAGGGCCTATTCAGTGGGTGACTGTGGAGAGGTTGATAAAGGGGCCATTTATGAAGGCCTGGGCGGCATCCCCAGAAACTAGGGGAAGCCTTTCGGCACCCTGGGACAGAGGGGACAGAGGTAATGGTGGAAGCGGAGAGAGGAGCTGTGCGGCAGGCCCCAGCGATTCCAGCTGAATTCTTTCTAGCAAGTTGATTGTGACTTTGCCGCATGGGGATCTCGCCTCGGCAGTATGTCAGGGACAGTGGCTGGGGCTGTTGAATGGACAGGAAAGGCCCTCCGGGAGGAGAAGGCAGGCAAGCGGAGAGGCAGATTGGTCTGGATACAAATTGGGAGTAATTGTAATATGAAGAATAGCAGCTAAGGTTTTCTGAGCTTTCGCTTCTCATGGATTAGTAGCTTTAACCAAAGAGCAACCCCCTGAAGTGGACACTCTCATGGTCCTGTTTGACAGAGAGGAAAACTAAGACTTGAAAGAGGGTAGGGAGCCAGGCCCAAGTGGCAGAGCCATGGCTGGGACTCGCCTATTCCCAGAGCCCGTGTGCTTGGCCACACCGTGGCACCTGGTTGCCCAGCATCAAACCCTAGATCTGCTCTTGGGGAGCATGCCCAACTCTCCATGGGTTTTGTTAAAGTCTCTGGGTCCCAAACTGGGACTTAGGTCCATGCTTACTAAGTCCTGTATTCCATGGAGCTTGCCTCAAGAATTCTTGGAAATGTGTACAATTTGCTGTCTTCTTTCCAAGTTATAAAAGTTCAGCTAATGGAAAGAGTGGACTCAAAGAATAAAAAAAGCTCTGCAACCTCAGGGGAGCTAACTAGCATTGCTGTCTTGCCTTCCTGACAGAGGTTCCTGGAGTTTGTAACATGTCACCTGGGTGTCAAACAGCACACGTCAAACCCCAGGGGCCTCAGCCAAATCGAGCAGCCCGGGAATGGAGTCAAGGAAGAGAAGGAAAGGTGGAAAAGTGCAAGCCTATGGGTGCCAGAGCGCAGCTCAATCAGAATCAACTGGCAGGATGCACAATGACTGATGAGAACTGACCAGATGCAGAGGTCTCTGCTAAGCACTAACAAATACAGTTTTTCCTTAATCTGTCCAGAAATAGAATTAGGTCTAAAATATCATCCCCATATCCCCATGGTACTGAAGGTGAAGAAGCTGAGGCTCAGAGAAGCTGTGTAACTCACTTAAGGCCACACAGCTGGTGCATTAGTCAGGATGGTCAAGGTTCTGCTGCAGTAACAGACAGCCCCAAAATCTCAGTGGCTTAAAAAGATCAAAGTCTACTTATGCTCATGCCATATGCTCACTGTGGGTTGTGGGGACATTGAAATCACTCAGGGACCCAAGCTGAGGGAACAGTCACCATCTTGGAGGCAGCTGGTAGCTGGGACAGCAGGAACAAGACAACTCTGGTGGGTCCCCTGCCAGAAATTAAGTAGTGTGGTCCAGAAGGGTTGCACTCACAAATCTTTGGCCAGAACTAGTTATGTGGTCCAGAAAGTGCAATGTGCATAGAATCTCAGAAGGAAAATTGCAGACACTGGCAAAAGTTGCCCTGCAGTACCAGTAACTACCATTGTTAGCTAAGAGGTGGACCTGAATCTGAACCCATCTCTGTTTGACTCAAGGTCACACTGTGTGGCTTCTAAAAATGTGGGCTCCCAGAAGTCACTTTCATGCAGCTTCACAGGGGCCCCACCTCAGCCCCTTCTGCCTTGAATATACCAAATTATCTCATTCTTGTTAAGGGAACAGTCATGTCTCAGCAGACTTGTGGATACAAGCGTAACTCCATGGGGCCTCAGCTTTGAAAAAAGCTTATCTCACTTGCCATTATATTAAGCCATTGAATGTACAACAAATTTCCTCCCAAGATAAAAACAAAATCCTTTCAAGATGAGGACAATTTCCCAGGGAGTGAATTTCTAATCCATCCCATGGATGAATCAGTTTCAGGCTTGGCTGCTGCAATGAAGAAACCCATCAGGATAGTGGTTTACACCACCGGAGACCTGTTTCTCTCTCAGCTGTGGGCAAGCCAGGGTGGCTAGGCAGCTGTGCTCCACAAGGTCATGCAGGGATCCAGGTCCCTTCAGTCAGCCTTCTGCTCTGTCATCTCCTGGGGTGATGTTCTTGCCCACAGGATCGAAGCTGACCCTCCAGCACTGTATCTGCTCCAGCCACCGCAGGATGAATGGGGAGCAGCAGTTCCTCCTCTGGGAACGATGTGGCATTGCACACCCTCTTGGTGAGAACATGGGCATGTGGCCACACCCAGCTGAAGGGGTAGGAGGGAGTGGACTTTCTTTCTTGGAAGCCGTGTGTCCTCATAACATTTTGGGAAGAGCTATTATTACTAAAAGGAAGGAGGGAGCCCTGCCTCCCCCTCATCACTTCCACCTGAGTCTCCTGTTGAACCTCTCTGACACCAAATTCTCATCAGCCTGGGTCTCCTTCCTGGCTCACTGCCTGGCAGGGCATCTCCCAATCCTCTATGCATCTCTCGATGGTGTCTTAGTCGGCTCAGGCTGCTAACGGGGACACTGTAGATTGGGCAGCTTCGACGGATGTTGATTTCTCACAGCCTCTTCTGGAGTCCGGAAGTCCAAGAACAAGGTGCTGGCATGGTCAGTCCCCGGTGAGGACTTCCTCCTGGCCTGCAGCCCGCTGCTTCTCCCTGTGTCATCACATGAGATCTCTCTCTCTTCCTCTTCTTATAAAGCCACTAATTCCATCCTGGGGGCCCCACCCTCATACTGTCATTGAACCCTATCCACCTCCCAGAGGCCCCACCTCCAAATACCACCTCAGCAGAGGTGAGGATGTCAACACATGAACTGAGGGGACTCCAGTCTGTCCATAGCAAGGAGACTCTGTGCATGTGACACCCAGGTCCAAACCGCGTTCAGCTCCACTGCCCACGGAGGCCCCGCTGTGCCAGGATCCTACAAATGCACCACGACTCCATTGTTCCTTGAAGATTAGTTGCTGTTTACATGATTGATTACATGGGCAGAGGAGAGGAATGGAAGCCAGCAACCCTGGGGACCAAATTCCACCCTGGCTGATGAATAAACCTCCTTTTCAAGCCCAGCCCCAGAGGAGCAGATATATAGGAATGCAAATTTGTTATAATCCAATGACCAGCTCGCTGGCAGTTCCAAATATCTTGAGGGCTTCCCAGCCCCTTCCAACATCCCACTGCCAAATCAAACAAACGCATCCACTTGGTGAATGTGCACCCAGACGTCCAAGGTGTAAAAATAGAAGAGAAACCAACCCCGGCCCCCTCTCCCAGAGCAGCCTCTCCCGGGGCCGGCCAGGAAGCCCGGGGCTGGGTGAGACGCTATTCATGGGCTCCACCTCCAACAAGACTTGGGAACCTATTTTGGGGGGATAAATGGCTGCTCAGAAAGGTTCCCACTTCTCTGTGTAAATGTGATTTCACACTCTACTCAAAATGCCCCAGGAACTTTCAAACTAAAAATGGGCACTCAGACAGGCTCCCTCAATGAACAGCTCCTTGTGCCTTGGCAGTGGGAACATTTGAAAAATCACCTTTCTTGTCCTTTCAGGAGCTCATCTGAGCAGGCCGGTCCCCCAAAACTGAGCTGAGCACATGCTTGCTCTTCCAGCCAGATCGCCCATTCCCTGGTCACCTCCTACCTTTGCTCATGCCCCTGGGAATGCTGTCCTCACTGCTCCAGAGTCCTTTTTCTGCCTTCCCAGCCTGGCTCAAATGCCACCTCCTCCTGGAAGCCCTCCAAGGTCACCCATTCAGCTCATTCTCATCTCTTGTCCATGTTTGGCATCATCCTTGTTGTTCCACGCAGGACAAACTGCTGGACCAATGCCTGCTGAACTTTTGGGAGAGGTGGGCTATGCAGACTCACATCACAATCATGGAATCCAGGACCAGCTCACTGTTAGCTAGGTTATCCTGGGCAAGTCATATAACCTCTCTGTGCCTCTGCCTCGCCACTGGTAGGAGGGTGAGGCCCTGAGGCCCGGTGTGTGTGTGTTTCAGCTTGTAGTCATGCTGTAGTCCTTGTTCAGTGTCCTCTCCTTCCCCTGTCCTGGGACTGAGGCCCCCCACGGGAGAACATGGCCCAGGATGAGGCAGGAGGGTGTGGGCTCGACAGTCAGGCCTCCTAGGGCTTTGGGGTCCAGGTGAAGGACTTAGGACGTTATCCAGGGAACAAGGCAGACCTGGGCCAGGGAGTGAGGCACCCAGAACTATAGCTGGGAAGGTTGCGGGGGTCTTTAACCTGCTGCTCACACGGCTGCCGTGAGACTGGAGCCCAACCCTGAATGCAGAGTGCCAGGCATGAGCCCCACCCTGACTCGCTGCTCCTTGAACCCCTGCTCACTGCCCCTGATGCTGAGCAGACCCTCCTCACACATCTGCTGGGTGGACAGAAACAAAAGGCCTTGCGCTCTGAGCGGCCAGGGAGGAACGTGGCTGGCTACTGGCCAGAAGGCAATGCCAGGCTCCTTCTGGAGCATTCCTTGGCAGAGGAGAGACTGCACTGTTCCTGGTGCACATAAGACAGAACCCTGACATTTGCTAGGCAGATGCCCAAGGACCTGGGGAGTCTCTGAACTCGGGAAGACCACTGTTTCCAAGGCCTGCAGCTTCAGTGAGGCCCAGGGGAAGAAAGATAAGGTGGCAGGCCCTGGCTGCTCGGCCTGGTGAGGCTGTGCAATCTGGGGCAAGTCCTTTATAGTCTCTGGCTTCCCCATCTTGGTTTAGTCTTCCTCAAAGCAGGCCGTGTGATGAAGATTTGAGCAAAGAGTTTTGGGGGAGGTGGTTGCCATAATCATGGTTGGGGCTGTTTCTGCAGGACGTTCATTTCTCAGCCCTCAGGCCTGCCTCCTGGGCATCAAAGTGGCTGGGGGCACTGACTCTAGGTCAGAGAGGCAGCCACTGGCCCTGGGGGTCAGTTCAGGGTGCATGGGATGGGTCCAGGTGAGGGCTAAGAGTGGGCACTAAAGTTATCTGCGCCAAGCAGAGTAAAATAGGATCAATCTCAGGATTAGTGTGAGAATAAATGAGATAGTATGTCAGATAGGCAAGATGCTTAACAGCGAGTGAGAACTCAAACACATTAGCTGGTCCTGATTTTGAGTTTTGGCGAGTCAGTTGGGTGGCTTGCTCTTACTTGGAAGGTGAGCATTTATTCTCTCCTTAATGGGCCCCTGGGAGCTGGCCCACCACATGCATTCTCCCCTTAGGTTTCTTGTAGCCCCACCACCTGCCCCAAGGGCTGGGCTCTGCACCCTGCTGGGGTTCCCCTGACATACTTTGTAAAGAGCCTCTTTTTATTAGACTCCCCTCAGCTGTCTCCTGGACCCCTGACTGGCCACTAGCTCTCTGAAGCATGCAGACCACTTGTCATTCGTTATGGCTGCCCAGCACCCTATTTGTGTTTGGGGAATCTCCCACCTTTTGCATTGTGAAGGGAGGAGGCAGAGCGCACGAAGGAAGGAGAAACTCCAGGCAGTCACCATCCCAGCCTCCCTGAAGCTAGGACGTGAGCACGTGACCTGGACCCCACCGGGCTCACCAGCACAGGCCGTTCCTGTCCATGTGACACTGTGCAGGAAGGAGTCGAGTTTCCTGGGCCTCTTGCTCATCTAGCAGTCTGACACTGCTGGGCTCCTCGGTGCCACTCAAGGGCCCAGGCTCCTTCTACCTTGTTGCTCTCCCACTGGGCGGCTGGAGTCCTCTGCCTTCAGCACGTAGCCTGGAAAGACCACAGGGCCCGGTGACGGAGGCCTCTTCGGCAGCCAGACCCTAACATCATGTTCTATTGACAAGAACTGGTCACAGAGTCATGTGGCCCTACCTCCTTGTCCGGTGAGCTGGGAAGTGTAGTTCCCAGCTGGCCGCACCTCTAAGCAGCGACTCTAACACGGCAGGAGCCACACACTGAGTTGGTGGCCTTTGCCAGGCCTGAGCTGATGAGAACAGAACAAGAGCCCAGAGGCAGGGGGCCTGGTTCCATCAATCCCCCCAGACATGGGTTCTATCTATGCAGCAGGGGCTCAACACAGATCTGAAGGGCCAAAGGAATGGAGAAAGCCACCAGGCTCTGTTAAGTCCAGGGAATATTTCCAGGTTGTTCTGGCTTTTCGGAGAGCATTGCGGTTCTCCAGTCAAAAAGGAAAAAAGAATTGGCTGGATGAAGATGCCATTTTTCTCTAAGACAGTGGAAGGAAGCATTTTGACTGCTGTCCAGGATGTCCGGGGCTGGGCCGACGGATTCCTTTCCCGGCCAGGCCTCGTTCCCGAAGGCTGTGTGTTTATGTGGAAGAGGCCTGTTTCTGCTGCAAGACAGGTGTTCTGAGTGCAGCCGACGTGATACGGTCGGAGACCCGGGTCCTGCACTAGCTCGGCTGCCTGGAAATTGATGGCTTTTCTTGTTTTTCTGGTGGGAACTGGGAGTTTCCCAGCTAAAGGTAACACAGCCTGTGGAATATTATTTCCTGAGAAGCCCTGGATTTCCCCCATATTAGTCATTGTAGAATGTATATTATTTTAACTTTTGGAGTAAGACTTGGGTTTTAGACCACTGCAGGCAGAGTGGGAGATGGCCAGGAGGGCCCGTGGCTGAGGACTCTGGGAGGGGCTGTTCTGTAGTCCTCCCCTGGGGACAGTAGGGTGCTCCCGAAGGCACAGACAAGCCTTCTCCAGGTCTGGGACTTGGTGACTTCCTGGAAGCGGGCCACAGGCCGCGTGGGGGTGGACTAGAGGGAGGGGGCTCCCGACAGTGCCTGGCTCCCAGAGGCGCTCAGTAGGGCTAGGGGGTCTCACCGGATGACTCCTGTTCTGTGCCAGGCACAGGCGATGCCCTGGAGGTGGGGTAGACAGGCAGTGTGGCTGCCAACGGTAGGCACCCACCAAGTGTTACAAGCCCTGAGGAAGTGAGGCGCGCTCTCGTAGAAGGGCTGGGTCCCTGAGGGTGCGGGTTTTCCAGATGAGAATCAGGATGCATGAGAGCCAGGGTCTGGAGGCTGAAAAGGGCAAGTGTCCTCATAGAGCAGGGCCCTCCCCTCTTGGCGCCCTTCTGCCCCAGCCCCTGCTGCAGCTCTCCATGTCCAGCTGAGCTTCTGACTGCCTTGATGGAGGCCCCAGGCAGCTGACCGACCGCTGGCGCAGGCCGGGAAAAGGCAGTGAACTTGAGTGTCCCCTCTTATCGGTGGGAGAAGGCTGAGGGAAGGCGGAAGGCAGTAGAGGCAGCCGGGGGGCCATCAGAGGTGACCTGCCCTGCTGGACGGAGACCAGCTGTGGGGACAGCCAAGTGCAGCCTGGCCGGGCCCTCACTGCAGCCTCTGAGCCCCCTTTCCTGTGGGGGTCCTGGGGTGGGCTGTGAGCAGATGTGCCCCTCTGGGCGCTGCCACCTTGGTGCCCGGGAAAGGCCAGTTGGCAATTGACAGGGAAGGCAGGAGAGGCTTGCCAGGTGTTGGAGTGCAGGTCCTGCAGTGCCTGGGTCCAAATCCCACTTGTGGTGCCCTAGCTGTGTGCCCTTGAGCCAGGCCTTCTGCAGCCTCAGTTTCCCCATATGAAGCACAGGGTTAATAGCAGTCTTCCTGACGGATGGCGGAGGTGACAAGGGAGCCACATGAACGCTGGGCATATCTGAGCCCCAGTTAAGCTCTTCTCTCTGACGTGCTGATACTTCAGGGTCCCCCATCCTCTGGTCCCACCTCTCCTCTTTCTTTTTCACCTCTCTCCCCATCTTTTGCCCTCCATTCAGTCTCCTCCTTCCCTGCCTGGCACCCTAACCTCAGGACTGAAGTCCCTCCCAGGGGGCTAGTGACAACATTAGGTGCTCCTGCTTCTCCAGGGTTGGTCTGAATCCTCTACCCCGGCCAGAGCAGGGGCGGGTCAGCAGGAGGGGCTCAGCTGGCCCCAGCCGCCAGAAAGGCCCTTCACACCTGTTTTAGAAAGTGCTGCTGAGTCTTAAGGCCCAGATCAAAAGTCACCTCCTCCAGGAAGTCCTCTCAAAGTCCCTCAAGCAGCAGGCGGCTGCCTCTCGTGCTCCCCTCCAATGCTCCACATGGGTGTGAAACCTGACCCCTGAAATTCTGCCTATCAGGCTCCTGCATTCTCTTGCCCGCGTCCATAACAACAGGCGGCTCTCAGATATTCTGCCACTTAGTTAAAACTCAGGTCAAAGGAGGGACCGCAAACCCCAGCCCCCTTTGTACCTTGGGCCAGCAGAACACCGGAGACTAGATTAAAATGACCAAATAAATACAAAGGGAAAACACCATGAAAACATCAAACATAAGAGGATCCTATGCAAGCAGCTGTGGTCCCTTGTCTTCTGCCCGATCAGCTGTGGCCCCAGCCACGTGTGAAGCCGCCCCTTCTTTGAGAGCCATTTCTTCCACCCCACACCTTCTTTCACCCCTGGTCCGTCCTTGCCATTATTCTGTCATTCTGTTCCTTTTTTTCTATAGGAAACGTCGTCAGATGCAATTTATTACTTGTTGAGCACATGCGATATGCAAGCCAAGTGATTTACACGCAGTAACCCTGATAGATTCCAGGGTTGCACATGGCTCAGGCTCAGTATGAAACAGATTTCTAGGAAGCATTGTCTGGCCGCAAAGAGTGAGGAATTCTCACTTTTATTTCAGGGGTCAGCCGACTGTGTCTCTGTAAAGGGTCAGGGAGGAAACAGTTTTGGGCTTGCAGGCCATATGGTCACAGCTGCTGAGCCCTGCCAGTGTCATGCAAAAGCAGCCAGAGACAACTCATAAATGAATGAGCATGACTGTATTCCAATAAAACTTTATTTGTAAGAGCAGACAGCAGGCTGGGTTTGGCTGTAGTTTGCTGGCCTCAGCGTCATATAGGTTTGTCGAAGCCAATCACATTGATGCCGGTTCATCCCCAGCAGCAGCGCACCTCGTAAGATCTTCTCCCCCACTGCCAGTTTTCTTTGGGGTTCTCACAGGTGGGACCACCCAGCACCCCATCCGACCCCACCCATGGGGTTTCTCCTTCCATCCGTCTCTCTCTCATGCGGTCTCCTGGCCTTTTCCATGCAGACCCGGGTGGCCTCTCTGTCCCTCTCTGAGTCTCTCACACACAGGATTTGAGGATGAAGTGGGCCCTGGGGAGGTGGGGCTCTTACAGGTCGATCTGGTTGTCCTCATCATGGCTCACTGACTCATCCACTCACCCGACCTGTGCCGGGACCCAGGATGGCTACTGCTCTTTTAGACAAGCGTGAATGGAGCCCAGGCAGCTTCTCCCTGTCCTTCAGAGCTCATTTCCTCGTATCCTCTCCTCTCAGGGACTTGCATCTGCGGCTGAGGAATGAGCCTCTGTGATGGCCACATCCCAAAGCCCTCCTGGGAGCCCCCAGTTGTACCCCACAGGATACCCCTTCCACCCGACTGCAGACCAGCAGCCGGAAGGCGAGGAGTTGCAGCCAAAAGAGGTGGTAGGGGTGCCTGGGGACTGAGTGGGCCACCCGGCGCCGTAGGCCCCTCCTGTGGTGCTGAGCGCTGGAGTTCTCACCGCTTGGCACTGGTGTTTGCCGTGGGCCGGGCACTGTGCACAGGATGAGCCTCACACCGCATGGTGGCTCTCCGGTCTCAGGCCCAGAGAGGCCCAGGAATCTCAGTGTTGTAGACTGGGGCTCAAACCCTCCCAGGCCTCTGCCACAAGCCCTGCCTGTAGTAACTCTTTGGGTTGGATCGTGTCCCCCCGTTCACGTCCCTCCTGGAGAGGTGGCCTTATTTGGAAATAGGATCATTGCAGACGTGATTAGGTAAAATGAAGTCACTCCGGAGCATGTGGGCCCTTAATCCGAGATGATTGGTGTCCTTATAAGAAGAGGAGACACACAGAGACAGGTAGGCAGGGCAGACGGCCAAGTGACGGCAGAGGCTAGAGGGACGAGTCTGCGGGCCAAGGAGCGCCAAGCGCCGCCGGGGGCTGAGGGAACGGCACGGAGCAGAGTCCTCCCGGGAGCCTTCGGGGCAGCGCGGCCCGCCCACCCCCGGCTCTCAGACTGCGGGCTTCGGGGACTGGGGGAGAGTGAACTTCTGCTGTCTGAAGCCTTCCAGTCCGGGGCCCTTCATTATGGAAGCCCCCATCACGTGGGGTCTGGCTTCCCAACCCTGGTCCACAGTCACTCCAGCCCCCAGCAGGGCCGTGTGGCAGCTCAGCCTTGGGGGGAGGCCAAGGAGACCGGAGAGGCTGGCACTTGGGGCCTTCAGCCTCTCGTGGCATATCCCGAGCTTGATCGTGGGACTGAAAAAGGGGCACAGAGAATAGGAAAGAAAGACAGAAGCCAGAAGGGAGACAGAGCTGGGAGAAAGGGAGACGAGGGAGAGACAGAGACAGGCAGACGCAAGAGGGTCACAGGGAGAGAGAAGGCAGGGCTGGAAGTGAGGCTGGGACAGAGGGACAGACACCCAGATGGGTAGGAGTCGTTGGAAGGTGACTGAGGGAGAGACAGGAAGAGCACAAGACTGGGCAGGGGGCACAGAGGATGCTGAGTGGTAGACCAGAGCGCGGCAGGGGGGGAGGGGACAAAGGAGACGCAGGCCCAGGTGGGGAGAGCGCGCCCTTGCTCAGATCGGCCGCCCATCCGCTCCCTTAGAGCGTCCTTCACCGCAGAGACACCCCCGCTGCACCACGCGTCATGACCGCTGCACGCAGGGCCTGCAGACCCTGTGCACGGGAGGGTGCAGGGCCACAGACAGAAGGGCCCCGGCACACAGAGCTCACTCTCAGCCCCAGCCCCCAGAGCTGCAGGCTCTGTGCATTCCTGCTGGGGCGCCGTGAGCTCCCCACCCGATAGCGGGACGCGGTTAATGTTCTCCGGCTGGGTTTTAATTAGGCATTTAACTGGAAAGGGGCGAGGCCTTCACATGTCCCCACAGATCAGCTGCCAGCTTTATCGGGATCCCTGCAGGACACTGCAGGGAAATGTCTCGAATGACAGAGGAGGAGGAGAAGGGCATGTCAGTTCCCTTGCCCCACGTTTTATGGGAATTGGGAAAAGTATCTCAGCTCAAGGGGCTTCCACAGGGAGGACCGGGCTTTACATTAAGCAGAATTTAACCCCAGAGCTTCCCCAGTTCCTTCTGTGACACATGGGCCTGGAGGGGGCAAGTCACTATGTCACTGCAGCCTTCGTGGCTTGCAGACATCAGGAAGCCCGCCTCAACTGCACTGAGTTGAAAAACAGCATATTGGCTATTGCCTGAGAAGTTCAGGCGGGTCCACCTTCAGGTCCCACTGGATCCAGGTGCCATGCTGTGATCAGCAAGCTCTCTCTCCTTTCCTCATCTCTGCTTTCTTCTGTGAGAAATTCGTCCTCACACAGTCCCTCCCCAGGGGTGGCAATGAGGATGGTGGGTGGCTCCCCTCCTCCTGCCGCCTCAACAGTCCTCCAAAGCCCCCTTCATGTCCCAAGCGGACTCTTTTTGGAGGGTCCTGAGCAAGATATGCTATGAGCTGGAGGCAGGACGGTTCCACCCAACTGCACAGCCTGAGATTGGGAAGGGTCCCCATGGAGAAATCAGTGAGTCAGGGGGAGAATGCAAGCATGCACCTGTCGGGGCTGAGAGCCCGCCCCAGGCCATGCAGCTGCTCTGGCGGGTGAAGTGTCAAAGCACTTCCAGGCTGTTTGTGGCATGTTGCGCCATCTGAGTCCTTCCCCCACCTGGACACCTTGATCCTCAAGTTTGGGTTGCACAGCTGAGGTTTCCAGGAGACCAGTGTCTGCACATGATGGTTTCATTTCAGAACATCCCCCAGAATTCAGGGACCATCAGAACCCTGGGGCTGAGAATGAGCTGGTGGCCTGAGGAGGATGGGGCAAGGGAGCTTGGGCAGCCTGCCAGGCAGGTGGGTGCTGATATTGGGCAGTAAGTAACCGCAGCAAGGGTGGGGCTGTGTGACGTTAGGGGTGGCCAGTTCCTGCCATGCTGTGTCCCCGTCCCTGGCCACGTGTGTGATCCTCACCGCGTCTTCGTTGTGGGCTCCATGAGGGACATCAAACATCAGGGAGACACCGGGGATGTAGGTATCAGAGCCAGTAATGACATCCACGTCCGTCTTGACACAAATTGCAGGGGGCTGCCTACTGCCCCGTCTTTGACTTGGGCTCTGGGGATGAGGCTGGGGCATGGGGGTAGGGGTTGTGGGGGGCATGCTGCAATTTGTCTCCCCCTCGCCACCTTCTCCTCCCTGCCTCTGGACCTTCCAGCACACTTCTCGCTGTCCCTGCTGACCAGGGAACCGACCCTAGCATCCCCGAGACCTGCAGCTTCTGCCCTCGGGACAGTGCCTTCTGTCGGGAAGGGGGAGCCTCCAGGCTATTCAGTCAGTAGTTATAGGAAACAGTTCATGCCCTTGTCCACCAAGTCCATCATCTGTGTTATTTCTGGTTATTTTTGGTGGATTGATTTTTCTTCTCATTATAAGATATTTTCCTGACTCTTAGCACACTGGAAAATTTGGATTGGGTGCCTAATACTGTGCATCTTACCTAAACTTGGAATCCTGTGTAATTCCTACACAAGACCTCAAGCCATGTAGACCACTGAGTTCACCTAAGTCAACAACTAAGTTAATTGCCTTTTGGGGGACCAGGCAGTTTTGTTTTGCTATAAACATTCTTGAGCTTTGTTCCGGGACACAGTTAGGCTACTTGGAAGCAGCTTGATCCAGTCAATTTTGTACTGTCCTAAAGTGGCTAACTGAGATAATTACTGGAGCATCTAGGATGTACACCACAACATAGCCTAAGATTTGTTTTTTTTACAAATAAGAAGGCAGGCAATCAATTTGCATTTTGAAACTCTACTATGTGTGTGACTCTGAATTCACTTATTCTCAAATCTAGAATCGGCTATGATAGTACCCTTCGGGTATTCGCTGAGCTCATGATCTGGGGGTTCCTTTTGCTGGTCAGCCAGAAACCCAAATCATAGCCATCTTTCGCCTGCCTGCTGTGGGCATGATGCCACAGTAATTGTCTCTATTGTCACTGAACCAGCCACCTCCATCTTTTGAGTATCCCCGTGTGCAGGGCATGTAGTGGAAGGCATGGCTTCTCTCCGGTAGACCAGAAGGTGGGCCCAGCCGCATGTCACAGGAAGGAGAGGACTGCCCGACAGCTGCTTTCCAACAGCATAGAGACGGACGTCACCTCGCTCCGTGCAAGGGGTGTCCTGCAGTCCTGGGCTGGAGTCAGCAGGGCTGCATGCACAGCGTTTATCACACGTGGAAAGCCCTTATGTCCCAAAGCCTGTCTGAATCTCACAGGGCCCTTCATTTCTGTTAGCCACCTCTTTGCCTCTCTGCTCCTCATGAATTGATTCAGTCCTCATTGCTTCCCTGTGCAACTACTATTGTTACAAGTGTCACTCTGCAGATGAAAAAGGTCCAGGGAGGGAACGTGTACCCAAGGCAGTGCCTGCCAGCCAGTCGGGACGGAGGCCGCGCGAGAGGTCTGCCTCCGGGGCCCCTCTCTCCTGCACCATCCATCCTGCCTCTTGCCGAAGTGAGTCACAGGGAGGCCTCCCGAGAGCCAGGCGCGGTGGGGAGGCCCCCGCCCCAGCTGCGTGCTCATCAGATGCCGCATTGTAAAAGACCGCTTGGCAAAAGGCGGGCAATAAATCCAATTACTCAGAGCGCACCCTCTGCAATCAAAGGCATTGTCTAAGGGGAGCAGCGCAGCCGCCTCTCCAAGCTGGGCTCAATTAGAAGCCGCCAGGAGACTCCGTGACACGGGGACGGGGCTCGGGAACCCCACGAGCACTCCGTGGGCCACGTCTCCCTCTAGGTCCCTGCCTTCTCTCCAGGCCCCCTCCACCGGCGGTGGCCCCCCGACCTTGGTTCTGAGGGGCTGCAAGGAGGGGACCTGGCTCAAACGACACCCTGCCCAGAAACCACAAGTTTATGAATGCCAGAAGTTTCGCTCGCTCAGGTCAGGCGCAGAGCTTGGCTGACGTTAGAGAAGACATTTTTCTCTGTCAGGCAGCAGAACGCAGCACAAAGAGGCCAGCTGCAAGGCCTCAGAGCCCAAGTCTCTAATTAAAACAGTGGAAACTTAGATAACTTCACCAATCCGTCACTGCCGCCACTGGCTGTCAGGGGAGGGGCCTCGGGGTGACCCCCACCTTTTGTTTATATGCTGAGGGGGTCCCTTCGACGGCATGTGCGTGTGCGCGTGTGCGTGTGCGTGTGTGTGCGCACATGTCTGTGCGTGTGCGTGTGTGCGCGCGTGTCTGTGCGTGTGCGTGTGTGCATGTGTGTGCGTGTGCGCGTGTGCGTGTGCGTGCATGCATGTGCGTGCGTGTGCTTGTGTGTGCGTGCGTGTGTGCGTGCGCGCGCGTGTGTGTGCGTGTGTGTGCGTGTGCATGCATGCGTGTGTGTGCGTGTGCGTGTGCGTGAGTGTGTGCGCGCGCGCATGCGTGCGTGTGTGTGCGTGCGTGCGTGTGTGCGTGTGTGCATGTGCGTGTGTGTGCGTGCGTGTGCGTGCGTGTGCATGTGTGTGCGCGTGTGTGCGCATGTGCATGTGCGTGTGCGTGTGTGTGCGTGTGTGCGTGTGTGCGTGTGTGTGTGCGTGTGCGTGCACGCCCCTGTCCACATCTTCTCTTCCCCTCGCTCTGCCCTTTCTGATTCTCTCTTCTTCCTCTTCTTGCTCTCGGTGCATAACATCTTCAGACTACTGGTCAACCACGAGCAGAGGCGTTCTTCCAGCAGTGATTTTTATTGCCTCTCTGAGTTTGAAGAGACATCACTGTTCCACCTGATTTTATGCAGCCCCTCGTTTAATTTTCCCGACAACCAGGAGAAGTGTTTTTCTCAACTGTCCTACAAAAGAGGAAACTGAGGCTGTGTAAGCTGGGCTCCCGGGGCCCGGGACCCAGCCAGGGGCTGAGCGGGGGCTTGAACCCAGCTCTGTGTGACTGAGGAGACCTTGCTCTTCATCCCTGCCAGATCCGGCCTCGGCAAGGCCTCTGCCCCCCCCCGGGTTCCCCGCCCTGGGCCAGAAATCCAGGGGAGAATCACGGGGTGGTGTGATGCTCACAAACACAATCTGCTTCCCTTACCCAAAACGGCACAGGTTAGGTACCATGAATATCCCTCTATTTATATAAAAAAGAGGGAAATGGAGGCTTAGCTACTGAGATAGACAATGTGGGCCAGCTCCTAGCTCCCTGACCCAGAACCCCCTGCACCCACACCTTTCAGCCTGGAGTTTCCTCTTCAGAGCTCCGCTGGCAGGTCCTACGTCTAAGCCGAGCTGAGCTCCCTCGTGTCAGGCAGAACAACTCAAGTGTGATCTGCGTGATTTCACAAGGTTTTAAGTCTTGGGAGGAGACAGTAAATAAACAAATTGACGTGTGACAAAATGTGGGTTAGAGAGACATGTAGCACGAAGTGGAAAGCAGGGTAGGGGCTGCCAGTAAATGGGGTGGTGCCCGCTTGTGTGGGGTGGTCAGGGACAGCCTCTGGGAAGAGGCACCAATTGGTGTCATGAAGGAAGTGAGCGAAGGAGCCACGGGGATATGTGGGAAAAGAGCATCCCACGCAGGCAGAACACAAGGGCCGGTGGTGGTTACCATCATCATAGTCGCCACGGTCACCACGGCCACTACTACCACCACCACCAGCACCACCAGCACCACTGCCACCTCCACCACCACCAAAATCACCACCACCACCACCACCACCAAAATCACTGCCGCCACCATTGCCAACACCAACACTGCCACCTCCATCCACCATCACCACATCCCCATCCCCACCATCACCATCATCACCGCCACCACCTCCGCCACCTCCACCACCTCCTCCACCACCACCACTACCATCACATCACCACCAACACCTCCACCACCTTCACAACCACTATCACCTCCACCACCACCTTTACCACCATCACCACTGCCACCACTACCATCATCACCATATAACTTAGTTAATTTTAAGTGTACATAACTTAATCTTTAATAATGGCAACCTTTCTAATTTTATTAACATCTAATAGTGCTTGCAGGCTAGTACAAGTTGGTTCCAGCCCTCCACTGGATAGTACTGTGATTAGTCCCATTTTTCAGATGAGGACCGTGAAGCACAGAGAAGTTAAGTAACCTACTCAGGGTCACAGGCTGAGCCAGGATTCAAACCCATTAGTTTGGCTTCAGAGCTTAGCCACTGGGATGAAAACCACCCAGTCTCCTAGGGTTGAATAGTAATGCATATAATGCAAACTTAGACGAATGCCCAACATTTAGTATGTGTTCAATCAATATTGGCTGCTATTTGTTTTGTTCTTGTCAATATGAGCTGGTGATCCATAATTGCATCAAACACAATTTCTGTCCTTGATGAACTGACCACACATGGGGGTGAGACATACCTGCAAGATAGAACAGAGGCATCTATAGCTCATATACTGCAGGGGAACAAAGGAAGAGTTGATCACTTCTTTGGGACAAGGAGGACTTTATGGTGGAAGGACTATTTAAGGTGGGTTTTGAAGGATGAGTAGGAGTTCACCAGGCAGTTTAATGAGTCAGGTGGATGAGCCAAGTCACATATTTAGCTAGAGGAGCCTTTTTTCTAGTTGCTGCCCCTTACCCTGATCTTTCTTGTCATGAGAGGGGATGCAATCTCCATCACCAAGTGGGGTCTCAGGGACTTGCTTGAGAGGTGAGACCCTCACACCTTCAAGTCTTACCTTGCCTGAGATTGGTTGGTTGCATCGCCCCAGGAGGTTTCTGGACTGAGGCAGGGAAGCCTGGTGGTTATGAGTGATGGGCTCTGGGTGACTTTGTGAGGCTGAGCACATCAGGTAATCTCGCTTCATCTCAGTTTGTCCATCCATAAATGGGGAGCCATGAAAGTTCCTACCTTGCCAAGCCACACAAGGGACATGAGACAATGTTCTCACATTTAGCACAGGGTACGGGAGAGAAAGTTCTCAAAACAAGCCAGCCTCAGCGTGCAGACCAGCCCTGGGAACAGTCAACGGTCCACACGACGCACACCTGGAAAGGTGGTTTGGTGTGTCAACCAGGTGAGCTGGGGTGGCACGTGCACCGAGCAGGGAACAGCCAGGGCGCAGCAGTGCCCACCCAAACGCAGCCCTGCGGCCCTGCCAAGTTGGTGTGGGCGTCAGGAAGTCAGGGGCCGGCTCAGAGCCGGCTGTCATTGTGCCTCGTCCCACAAGGTATGTGCATTATGGGCAAAGCTGCCGCGCGCCCCCCACCCTCAGCCCTTCCTTTGAACTCTGACAGTAATTTCACGTGTACATGTGGCTGCCAAGCCAGCGTGTCTGATGTCTTTCCGGCTTTTGTAATGTCATTTCCCGTTGGGGATGGGGAGATGGGTTATTGATGTAGAAGAGTTACTTTAGGCATAAAATTCCCAGTACAAGCAGACTCACATGAGCGGACCTTTGGATTCGGCTCTTGGGGGCAGCTCAGTTGTGGGGCTTTGTCGTTTCTCCTCCTTCCTCCTGGTTGCTTTGGGGTTTATCCATTTGGAGACAGACACCAAAGGCCAGGTCGGCATCCTCAGGAAGCACTCAGCTCCCTGTGCATCAGTGTGGCTTCCAGTTGAGAGTCAGACGTAAAGAGAGAGCAAGGACTCACAGACGCAAAGCCCACGTCCTCTCTAGGAGTGGAAGCGTTTACAGCGAATGTGACACAACCCCATGTGATTGATGCGATTAGTACCGAACCGCACCGCGCAGCTTAGTAGGATATGCACTCCAGAGCAGGGGGGCAGCAGGCATCTTTGGAAAGGACCAATAGGAAGTATTTTAGGCTTCATGGATCCTAGTGTCTCTATAAAATTACTCAGCTCTGCCGTTGAAGCAGGAAAGCAGCCGCGGACAGTACATGAAAGAATGGGTGTGGTTGTGTTCCAATTAAACTTCATGTGCTCTCATGAAAAACCTCCTGTTTCTGGTGGTGTGAACATGATCTGGCTGTAGTCGCAGGCCCGTGAGGCGTGGTTTGCCCAGCCCTGGCCTGGAACACTGGTTTAGGAATCAGGACAAGCTCAATTAAAATCCCGGTTCACTCCTCGCTGCTCCCTGTGAGGAGGAGGCCCCTGGGAGGTTATTTCACCTCTTGGAGCCCCGTGGCACTGGGTGGTGGAGAGGCTGACTGGGTGATGCGTGTGACGGGCCGAGCAGCACCCAGAGGGTAGGCGAGCTCATGGGCATGCCCCTGCGGAGGGAGAGGGGCAGGAGGGGCTGGGGTCTCCGTGGGAGGAGCGGCCTGTGCTCTAGACTCTACCACTCCACCGCCAGCCTGGGTAACCTGGCAAATCCTTGCCCCTCCCCGGCTTCAGTTGTCTAACCTGGCAGGTGAGGAGGCTGGACTTGGTGGAGATCAGGCTTCCCTTCCACCGGTGCCTCTGGGATGCCGCCGGGCCCTCTGTGGTACCGACTCGGACGGTGGGCGCTAGCTACACTGGTGCAGTCTCAGCCACTGGGGCCCAGCCTGGAGTCCAGGGCTGGTCATCCGCAAACCCTGACTTGTTGGAAAGCCATCGGCAGATGCTCTGTCGGCCACCCATCTGTTCTCGTGTTCGTGCACAAACTCCCGAGGCGGCGTGTGAACCACCTGGTTACCAGATAACCAGCAGGCAGGGTTACCAGATAAGCGTGCTGCCCTCCTAGGACTCACTGTCATGAGAAATCTTCTTCTGCGGGAATAACTCTGGTCTGGCTGTGGTCTCTGCAGTGTGCCGCTGAAAGATATGTCTGCATCCTAACCCCCTGTGATCCTGTGAATACCACCTAATTTGGAAATAGGGTCTTCACAAATGTAGCTAAGGATCTCGAGATGACATGGCCCTGGATTAGGATGGGCCTAAATCCTAGGATGCACGTACTTATGAGAGAAGAGGCAGAGACACAGGGGAGGCCAAGCAGGGATGGAGGCTGAGATGGAGGGACGCGGCCACCTCCAAGGACACCTGGAGCCCCCAGGAGCTGGAGGAGGCAGGCAGGACCCTCCCTTGAAGCCTCTGGCAGGAGCATGGCCCTGCCCACACCTGGATTTTGGACTTCTGGCCTCCAGAACTGGGAGAGAGTAAATTTCTGTTGTTTAAGCTCCAGTTTGTGGTCATGGGTTGTGTCCACCCCAGGAGCTGATCCCGTCACCAAGCATGGCTTTTCTGGGGACAGTCAGACTAGCTTCTTGCTTGGAGTCAGTCAATCCTTCCACATGACATCCACGTCCCTTGAGGAAATGCCATCTCCTGATAAATGGGAGCGTTTTTTCAGTAGAGGCATCACAGGTCCAAACTTGTTAATGAGGTTCAGTATTTCATTTCAATGCCTGGGTCAGTGGATGCAGGAAGGATATTCCAGATTCTGAGTGACATGTGTGCACTGTGAGTTCAGCCAAGTACGTGCTGAGTCAAGAAGAGAGCGCCCTGTGTGTCTGCCCATGCATTCATATTTTTTTATTTGTTAGGGATCAAAAAATAAGTTTTAAAAAGTCATAAAACTTGCACAGTGCAATGTAAAATATAAGCTGATACAGTAGATTATAACCAGTTAACTCCCCATATTGCATCTCGCTCCATTTGTCCTTGTTTTGAGGTAGGTTTGGGCTTTATCGTTTATTCAGTTTTGGTCAGCGAATTCTTATCAAGTAAGCCTGGAGACTCAGGGAGCCCATCTGATTACTCCAATTTGGAGAGTTTATTTAGTCTTCAAAGCTGCCATTTCCTCATTTAAAAGTGGAGCTAGTGCAGGGGACCCATGGTTGCTGGTAAGGTAAAGGGGGGCCGAGTCTGAGGGCGTCTCGTGCCGTCCCCGCCCCATAGGTGCCTCATCCGTGTCCTCTCCTGCTGCCGAGTTTAGGATGGAGGACAACGTGGCTTTCCACAAAGACACAGGTGCACCTGTGCACCAGCCCCCTCGTGACGACAGTCCCTTGAATCCTTTGAAACTTTTTCTGATAACAGCACCTCCTTCTTTGTTCCTGTGACACTCCGGGCAGCTGGTCGGAGCCCGAGATCGTCAGCATAACCACTGCCCAAACCAGCAAAGCTTGACCTCAGAGCACTCTGACTTTGGTTCATGTGCAGTTTCTAATAGTCTTTGTGAAATTGTGAAAACAGCTCCTGGGCCCCCATGAATTCTGCTCGGAATGACGGAGAGGCGGCCGGTCCACCTGCTGGCCTCTTTCCCCCTCCCTCCCCGCTGTCCCTCTTCATTCCTGCAGCCAGTCACCCTGCTATAATCGAGTGTGCCACAGGGCCCCCACTCCCTAAGTCACCCGTTCCCCCACCCACTTGTGCAACAAGTCTTTACCAGGTGGACACTTTGTGCCAGGCCTGCATTTGGCCCTGGGGCCGCACTGGATATGCTATGGCCTGCTCTTGTGGGATGCATCCTGGTCCTGGCAACCAGGTGAAAGCCTGTGTGCAGTGACCCACGTTTCAGACCCCTGAGATGGGAAGACAGCCGGGAGGGCAGGGCTAGGGGAGGCGGGCACGAGTCATGGAGGTGGAGTCGGAGCTGGAGCTTGAAAAAGCAGCTGGACTGTCAAGTGGGGAAGGGTGTTTCAGACAGAGGGACCAGCTCATGCCAAGGTGAGGACTGGCAGCGTACGAGGAGCTGGAAGCTGGGGAGTAGTTTGCGGAGGAAGGATGCATACCTGTGGGCCAGGAGAGGTGGGCAGGGACCGGCTGGCACACGCCTAGTAAGCCACCTCGATGAGCCCAGGGGTTTCCCACAGAATCTTTTAACAAGGCTCTTGGCTCTGAATGTGGAACCTGCACACATAGCTACAGGGGCAGCTATGGCGGCACCAGCCCAGGTTACAGAAACCAGACTCTCTGACTTGGCACAATTAAAAAGTTTCTTCCAGCTCTGCCCCATCTAAGGGAGGAATCCCCCCACTGGCCTCGGTGGGAGCTCGCCCCTGTGGTTGCAGTCATCAGGGGTTTCCTGCGTGCCCCCCAAGAAGCCCAGGTTTGCTGCAGGAATGCGCGTGGGGAAAAGCGGATCTGGTCCTCCCGTGCGAAGCGCCCCAGGTGTGTCTCCTGACGGCGGTGTGCGTGCAGGCAAGCAGCTGAGGTCGGTGCCTGAGGGCGGTGCAGGGGATAGGGGGGTGGTGAACCGAGACGCAGTCACAACCACAGCCTTGGTGGTGCCATGGGGGTGCCCAGCCTGAGCGGGCCCTGCAGAGGTGTCCCACTAGGGCCAAAAGGGCCAGGTCCTCATCCAGGAGGGGCTGACACAGGGTGAGGCATGACTGTGATGGCCAAGCAGTATCTGGGGACGAAGTGCCCGGATGGGTCGACTCGGAAACTGAGACTGGCCTCATGGCAGCAGAGCCTGGATGGCAGCCCGGGCCGTCTCCCCCTCCCCCACCCACACAGCTGAGCCTGAGCATCAGCCCTCAGATTCCACCATGGTTGTGAGGCACCAGCTCTATCCCTCCAGCTAAGGCCTGGGGCTCTGCCAACCCTGCACTCACTGTCTGTCTCAGGCTCTGATCTGCTGGGGAGAGGGTCCAATTGGTGCCGAGTCCTCACTGCGCCATGGGGCAGATCCTTTGGGCCAGGACACCTCCACGCTGGCCAGGGAGCTGCCTGGATGGCTGCATATGAATCAGGGGCTGGCTGCCGTTCTGCATCAGGAGCATGCTCAGAGGACGCCCTTGAGCTGGACAAGGTCACAGACCACAGGGCGCTTTAGGGACGGCGGGTGGTGTGGGGCGCGTCTGACGCTAGGCTGACCTGGTACCGTCTTCCAGAATGCAGGTCCCAAACTCCCCTTGCTGACTCCAGAAACAGCCAATTCCCTGCACTTAGAAGCGGCTCACACTTCATACCTCTAAGGAATAGATTGCGCATCTGCACATCAGCAGAATGTTGCCTCCCTGAAATTTGCCAGATCTAGGAAGCCACCCTACATGTGCCCAGTCCCAAGTTTGAGGCCAGTGTAGCAGAGTCAGCAACAGCCACCAGCTGTTCCATCCGTGTTCTTGGCCCCCGAGGGTCACGCCCGTGAACTGGGTATGTAATGCATGTTGCTTCCAGGTGGGGGCATCAGAAGGCCCTCAGGTAACTCTTTTTGGCCTCGCCTCCCCACCCCCTGCTGATGATCAAGGTGGTCACAGTCTCCAGATGGTGCAGCTACTCGGCCGCCCCCAGGACGTGGGCAAGAGGGAGAAACAGACCTGTGCTGTGTTAAGCCACAGGGATTTGGGGCTTAATTGTGCCCAAAGCATAATCTAGCCTATCTGGACTAACACGGAAATGGGGGCCAGAAGGGGATGTCGCTGTAACAAAAACGGAAAACATGCAGCTTTGGCTCAGCCGTCAGACGTGACAACGAGGACAGGTACTGGATTCCAGAAACAGGGAACCTGTGACGTGTGGTGGCAGAATGTTTGGGGAAACCTGCAGTTAATCTGGATGCAGCTCATATGCATGATGAACCTGCAGTTCCAGGGAAAGAGGTCAGGACATAATGCAAAGAGTGTGTGCTGCCTGGCCACACTTCGCAAAGGACACTAAAAAAAGAGGCGAGTGGGAAAACAGCTCGTTTGCAGCAAAATGAAAGGGAATCAAAGGTCTTGCGATGTTGAAAAGCCAGCTGTTTCTCAACCCCAACAACACAAAAAGCAAAGTCGGAAGAACTCTGAGAGACAAAGATCCTGGAAAACCTTTTCAACTGATTCTAACTAATTAAGGTTTCTTGGGGGCCAGGTGCAAACTAATGGCATGGTACCCAGTGAATCCATTCTGTTGAATCAAATGACTCCTAACAGAGATCAATGGTGAGAGCCTCCTGAAGAAGCCCAGCAACTTCCAGGCAGCCCCCTTTTGGTCCAGAGAGAGAAAGATGGAGGACAGAAAGCAAAGAAATATGTCCGAGCACTTGTCTTGAAATGTGCTGCAGTCATGTTTCCTGGCTCATGAGATCAACTGCGATCAAATAGCTAAGCCTGCTGGGTTTGTTTGGAAGAAAGCTTGGCCCCCTCAGCACTGTACAGGCAGAGGTCAGCTGAGAAAGCCATGCAGCTCCCCAGTGAAGGGCAAGGGGGAGCCCTCCAGGGGCTGTGGGGGTGCTGGCAGTTCTGCTAGCATGTGTCCCCACTCCAAGGTGGCACGTCCAGGGCTGCCCAGCTGCCTGTGAGACACGTCCTAGGCCAGTTCCTCTTTCTGAAGGAGCTTGCAAATGGGCATTCTCCCATCCCTGCCCCCCATGCCCCCGTCTCCGCATGCCGCGGGTGGATGGAAGGCAGACGACCTGCCCTTTTAGTCTGGGTGCTCCACTGAGACCCTCCACACCCATCATCGAGACCAGCAAGCATCCCCTCGAGGTCCTGGGCTTTGAGCTGAGGTGGATCCCTAGTAGGACCTCCAGGATATCTTGATGGAGGGGGATTGGATATGTTGTTTGTATGGGAGGAGGGGACAGAGGGGGCATTTAGTGACCAGAGGGCAGACTGTAGCTGAGATGGCAATGCCCACTGTTCCATTTACCTGCTGCCGTGTAACAAGGGACCCCAATGCTTGTGGTTTGAAATAACTCATTATTATTACCATACTGTCCTCTTTTGTGGGGCAGGAATTCAGAAAAGGCCCCGCAAGGTTGGTTTGTCTCTGTCCCGTGATGTCCGGGGCTCAGCCAGAGAGACATGGGCAGCTGGGGCATGAATAGCCGGCGTCTCGCTCTCTCCCTCTCCAGTTGGCAGTTGGCAGACTTGGGCTTCTACACGCACACAGCCTCAGGGAAGCAGGGCTTCTTGGCCATGTCAGGGCTTCCAAAGGATGGAAGGGGGACTTCCGTCCCCTTAAAGGCCAGGCTGGGAACTGGCGAGTGTCCTTCTGCTGTTCTCACTGGTTGAGGCGGTCAGGAGCCCACTCAGGCTCCAGGGCAGAGCCGAGGGCCCCATTCTCAGTGGGAGAGTGTCCGAGTGCCAAACATGTTCTCGGTTGCCCCCTATTTCACCCCCTGATGGTCAGCAGCCTTTGGGCTGCCCTGCGGTTATTCTGTGGAACACACGGCCTCAGTGCAGCTGTGGCGGCTCCACCCCGGGTCCTGGGCAGCACGTGGGCCCTGGGAGTCACCTCCACAGCCCTCCCTTTCCAGGGTCCAGGTGGCAATACAGAGGAACGAAGCACAGATGCCCCGTGGAGGAAACTGGAAACCATGATACCGAGAGGAGTTAGATTCAAGAGGCCAAAAAAATCAAGTGTTTGATTCCATGTCTAAGAATTGTCCAGAAGGGGCAAATCCCCAAGACAGAAAGATTCTCAGGGTGATGGCTACAGACTGGGGGGGGTTTCTTTTGGGGTGATGAAAATGCCCTAAATGGACTGTGGCGATGGCTGCACATATTGATAACCACTGAATTGTGCAGTTACAAATGGCATTGCATTGGAGGAAAACTACTGAACAAAAGGATTGACTTCTTTTTAAAGATATTATCACAGCCTTCATTGCATCCTCCCTTTGGGCCACCGGGGAGCATGACAGTCACAGGATCTTGGGCTTTGGGGGCCGTGGCGGCTCCATGCTAGCTGTGTGGCCTCGGGCAGGCTCCTTCACCTCTCTGACTCTGGCTGCTGCATTTGCATGAAACGGGCTGATAACAGCACCTACCTACACATACAGGTGCTGTGTATGCGACGTAAACACAATCGGGCAGGTCAGGGTTCGACCGCAGGTTGCTCTCAAGTGTGGTGTGTATCGTGCTGGCTGCTTTCGTCGTTTATGGAGGTGAAGATTGAGCCCAGAGAGGTGACAGGATTCTCTCAGGGACACAGATGCCAGCCCTTCCCAGCCTCGCTGCTGGATTCCGGGCACCAGCCAAGTTGGCGAGTGGGGCCCTGGCTGACCAGACCGGCTGCATCTTCCCCGGGGTCCAAGTCGGGCTCAGCCGTGGGCCTGGTGTTCTCGTGATGCGGTGCCAGCTCTTCAGCAGGCCTGCCGCTGTGGTTTGCAGAAATGAATGACATGCTGATTACTTAATCCTAAAACAAGGAGAATTTCCTCTTTTTTAAGGGGCACTGACAGGAAACTGGCAGTGTTGCAGAACTGGCCACATACGTCTAGGGCTCCTTTCTGGTGGGCAGAGGGAGGTGCGGGCGAGGAAGGGGGGCTGAAAGGGAGTTGCGGCTGGCCATCCACTGTGTCTTGCTCTGGAGGCTCGTCTGTCTGTGCTGGGAAGCCACCCTGCGCCACGTGCTGGGCCTCCTCCTCCCAGCCGTGCTGCGTTCCTGTGTCCCTGTGGGAGCCTGGAAATGCTTGTGGGGGCTGCTTCCCTGGTGGCCAGGTGCCTTCCAGGCTCCCAGAAAGTCAGGGTGCACAAAGGAGAATGGTGGCGGCCATCCACAGCAGGCACCCTGAGCTGGGGAGACCTCACCGCCGGACTTCGCTTCCGTCACTCACTGAGCATTCTCCCACTGGTCAGAGACCCACTGCACACCAAGGGACCCATGCCGAGCGCTGGGGCAGTGCTTAGGGGGAGGCCAGACAAACAGGCACAGCCCTGTGGAACGCGGAGTCGGGGGCACTGGCTCAGGACATAGCCCCGCCATCCCAGGAGGAGCAACTGCCTCGGGAAAAATGCAGACATTGGGGCAGAGTCTCTCAAATGCTTTGACTACAGTGCAGTGGGGTGAGTGGTGTCCCCCAAAAAAGATATTTCCATACCCCAACATCCAGAACCTGTGAATGTGCCCTAACTTGGAAATAGGGTCTCTGCAGATGTGAGTAAATTAAGGATCTTGAGATGAGGCCATGCTAGGTTGGGATGAGCCCTAAATCCAGTGAGCATGTCCTTATAGGAAAGCAAAGGGGGATGTGACCCCAAGGCCCAGAGAAGAAGGCCATGTGAGGACAGAGGCAGAGATGGAGGGACACGGCCACGAGCCTCGGAAGCTGGAGGAGCAGGAAGGGTCTCCCCAGGGCCTGAGAGGGAGTGCAGCCCTGCCCACTCTGACTGCGGGCTTCTGGCTGCAGACTGTGGGACCGTGATTCCTGTTGTGCTCAGCCCCCAGGTTGTGGTCATTTGTCACAGCAGCCCCTGGGCCCTCCCGGGCCCAAAGAAGGAGCTCCATCTCACACCCCATGTGGCAGATGTACAGCCCAGGGCTTGCCGATGGCGGCTGCCCACCTGCCCCTGGCCTGGGGCCTGCTGCCCACACCCTGCCTGGGGGTCCTAGGCTGCACGGGGCTCGCTCCTGGGAGGCAAAGCTGGGGAACCAGCCTCAGCCCTCGACAGGCACGAGTGGCCGGGCAGCCCCCCAGCATCCACCGCGTGCTGGCTCGGCTGCTCCTGTCTGTCTCCCTCACCTCTTCCCAGCTCTTCCTAGGGCCCCCTTCCCCCATCAAGTCCTGGACTGAGGATCTGTTTCGGGGGTGACCTCAGCAGGACCGTCTATGCGCACTAACTCCACTTCCATCATTACAGTGGCACCTGGGGACAGCGCATGCTGGAGCCCGCCTGGCTCTGGGTTCAGAGGTGCCATGTCGCTACCTTGAGGTCGGTGAGGTGGGAATTGGGCTCCATGGAGATCAGCCCCTGGCCACATGGAGAGCCAGCCTGGAGCTGGGCCAGCACAGCCCTGGCACCGGGCTGGGGCTGAAGTAAACCAGCACGCCACCCTCCCTGCACCCCTGCACGTGCTGAGTGACGCCCTCCGAGCCCAGCCCGTGCCACCCTAACCCGAGCCTTGTTAAGCTGCCCCAGCCATCGTCGGTGTGGGACAAGCAGGCCGCGCCTGGTGCTTCAGCACTGTTCCCCTCACGTGGGGGTCGCAGAGCCAGCCGTTGTGGCAAATAGGAGTAGGTGACAAGAGGTGACATTCCCTGGGTCCCTCCAGCCTCACCTGAGCCACTGCCCACTCCCGCCCCCAACTCCTGCCTGTCACCCTGCCACCGCCCCCCACACCCTCCAATCTCTGTATCTGGTTAACACTACTTGCCTGTTGGGCTGAAATGCCCCCTCTCTGCCCCCTCCCACCAGGGAGGGCCCCCCGCCCGGTTCTGTGAGCTCTCCTGGTGCAGGGATGACATGAACAAAGAGAAATGTCTGGACCAGTCATCTGCTGAGAGGGCAGGCCGTGTCAGCCCGGGCATGGCCTCACTCAACCCTTGCTCACACTGGCGCCTGGCCCACGACCAGCCGCTGGGAACAGCTGTCAAGTGAAGGGATGATCCTGAAAACGCCAGTGAAAGGCAGCGGCTTTCCAATCCCCCAGGCATGCCCAGCGTGAGAGCGGCACTGTGCCCAGGGGCCCAGTCCGTGCCTATGCAGAGGACGGAAATACAGCTTCTCGGACTTCCTTGCCCTTATCTGGCCTTTGATTTTCTGCCCTAGCCATTTGTGCTGGCCTTGGCTGGCTGTACTGATCTCACAACCTGCTGCAGAGTGGGGCCCCACAGTGAGAGGGAGGCTGGTGTGACGGGGCAACATGTGTAAGTGTTCCTCCCCCTTCTAACTCCATATGAGAGCGCTGAGGACCCCACAACACGGCCCCCCGGGGTCACGCGGCCAAAACAGCAACCAGGCTCTGCCTTCCGCCCCCGCCGCCCGCATCGCCCCTGCTCCATTCCAGAGACTGGCTGTAGACTTGAAGGCTGGAAGGACCCAGCAACGGATGGTCTGGCCCTCATATTTTCTGTATTTTTGGAACAGCAGACTGAAGCTCAGAGAGATGGAGTAGCTTGCCTGGAGCCACTCAACTAAATGGCCAGTTGAGGATTCAGTCTTGCCTCAGGGCCCCACTGGGTCTTGAGGCCCCAGCCCTGTTCCGTCCTTGAATCCCTTGTGGCGGACCTTGAGCCTGGCTCCGGGAGTGCTTTGTGGGCACGCGCTGAGTGGGCAGCTGGGCTGCCCCCCACATGAGCTCTCTCCTGCTCTGGCCTCTCTGTGTGCCGCCTCCTGCAGAGCAGCTGGGGGCCTTCTCGGCTGCACACAGATCTCGGCTTCTTTGACAACCGAAATGCCTGGTGCTGATTGACAAATGAGCTGGCACCTGAGCATCTCAAGAGGAGTAATGACACCGAGTGTGGGCCTGAGGGCCGGCGGGGCAGGCCAGATAAAACAAAAGGCCAGGATGGTCTGGGGGCAGCCTGCTAGGCCCGCCGGCTCAGGGTCTTCATGTGGAGTGGGGAGTCAGCCACTCCGAGCTAAACCTGGGCCTGCACAGGCGCGCTGGGTGGTCCTGCCGGCCGCTTGTCAACTCCTGCTTCTCCCACACCTCGTTGCCCTTCCTTGGATCCTGCTGATGTGACAGTTCCCTCCCGTCAATCACTCAGCAACTCAAGTATTTATTAAGCCAGACATTGCCCTGGGCTTGTAATAATAACAAGGGCAACGTGGACACCAGTAACAGTAAGGATCTTAAAGACTCCCTGTTTTTGAGCATGACTGGCATTCATAATTCATCTAATCTTCACACTTTTTGAAATAGATACCATTTTATCAGTTTTTACAGATGAGAAGCCTGGGTTACAGAGAGGTGAAGTGATTCACCCACTGCCCTGTAGTGAGTGCAGGAGGCAGGATTCATTAACTCATGCGCACATCTGTCTGGCTCTAGGCCAGTGAGCGACACTTGTGTGGCAAGTCCACAATTCTTGCCCTCTAGGCTTTCCTGCTCTTAGAAACAGACACAAAAAGAAACAGTTTGTTTTCTTCCACTGGCCACAGTGACACGTGCAAGTGATAGCTGGAAGTGTGGCAACCATTCTGTGATGCTGAGGAAGAGACTGCCGTGCTGAGGATGGAAGAGCAGCAACAGGGAAGAAAAGGCGCTCTTGACGATGACACTGAATTAACCAGTCCTGGAGACACTGAACCGCTAAACATCTTTTCTGGCAAGACAATACATTTTCCTTGTATAAGCTGCCTTTGTTTCATTCCCGCTACATAGATACAATTCCCTCCTATCCGATTCATGGACTGAAAGGGGAAATACCGTTGGGAGTATCCTCCTGCGGGGGATCTTCCTGACAAATGTAAGTGCTCAGTAAGTGGGGTTTATCATGACAACATAGATGGCGGTGAGGATATCGGTGAAAGTTTGGCTGACGGTTCTGCTTTCCCTGCCAGTCCTGGACACCTGACTTTTAGCGGATGAAGGCAGTGGTTCTGACCCCTTTGCATTCAGGCTTGAACCACATGATCTCAGGAGAGGCAAAGGATGACAGGAGAATTGCTTTGGGTTGATTCGGAATGCCGGGGGCTGCTCCTCCACGCCTCAGAGTAGCTGCCAGACGCTGAACTGCAGCATGCGCGGGGCTCCAGGCTGGGCATTCACTTGTTCATACCATGTCCTCAAACCCATCCCATGAAGTAGGTATTGTCTTTATTCTCCTTTTACAGGTGGGGAAACTGAGGCCCAGAGATGTTAAATGATTACTCTCAGATGACACAGGAGCAACTGGTGAAACTGGGTTTGAATTCAAGGTTGGCAAACTGTTTAATCTGGAAAGTGAGGGGAAACAGGTGCCCTCATCTGCGCCCACAGGAGGGCATGTTGCTGTGGTCTTGGAGACGGCCACAGGCAACACATGCACAGATGTGGCCCAGAAATCTTTCCTCAGAAAATCCACCCCGTTGCAGGAAAAGCTCCAGTGTGTAAAGATACATTTACAAGGATGTCTGTTACAGCATCATACGGTGTGGAAGCAAGAAGACCCAGACAATTCACCAAGCAGCCTGGACACAAACAGAGCATCCCTCAGTGGGGCGGTGGGGAGGTCCCAGCACGTCCCAGCCATTGGCATCAGCAGTCACCAGAGAAGGAGGAGACGGAAGCATCAGGGGGGCCATCGTGTGAGGAGAGAAATAAGCTGACATGCAGGGTAGTGCGTGTGAGTCACTCTCACTCTGGTAAAAACCAGGGATGAAATCTCCATCCGGGCATGTGTGGTTGATTGTGTAGGAATAAGATACATGTGGAAGGCAACATGCAGACTGTTCACACACAGAGGGGGCAAGCAAGGTGAGCGGGGGGCATCCCGAAATGCTCCTCTTAAAAAATGCATGGTCAGTGTTTAAACACATGGAGAAAAATGTTTAGAGAAACCAAAATGGCCATTTCCTGAAGTAAGCGGGATGCGTGTGTGGTAGGCAGAATCAGGAGGGCTCCTGACCAGCCCCCAGCCCCTCGGCCACACCTCTGTGATTCTGTCCCCTAGGGTGTGGGCACAGCCTGTGACCTACTTCTAACCAATAGAATGTGGCAAAGGTGGAGGGATTTTGCAGAAGTAATTAATGTCCTTAATCAGTTGATTTTGAGTTGATCTAAAGAGTCATTACCTTGGGTGGGCCTGGCTTAATTAGGTGACAGCCTATTAAAGAGAGACTGAGACCCTCCCCAGGGTCACAGAGTCTCTCTCCTATTGGCCTTGAATGCAAGTAGCCATGAGTTCCATAGCTGCAAGAAAAAAATTCTGTCCAAAACCTGAGGCTGTTCAGAAGCAAATATTTCCCCAGTTGAGCCTCTGATGAGCACAGAGCCCAGCAGACACCTAGATTCAGCCTCCCAAGTGAGCCCCTGAGTAGAGGACCCTGCAAAGCTGTGCCCAGGCTCCTGACCGTCAGAAACTGTGAGATAATAAGTATGTGTTGTTTTAAGTCATGAAGTTTGTGGTAAATCATTACACAGTAATAAGAAAATAATGCAATGCCCATGGCTAGCAAACTGGAATGGTACTGAAGGGCATAACATACCAAATCCAAGCCTGGCCCCTCTCATCCCCCACATCACCATGGGGTCCCATGCCCTGGGGGCCTCAGTGGTGGGGACAGGGTTTGTCTTCAGGTCTGCGTATGTGATTTCCCCCACTTACCACAATAGAATATGTACACACCTTGTTTTAAACAAACGGTGCTTGTTTTCATTTAACAATGCATCTTACAACCTTTTTTATTAGCTCCCCCAGGCCTCCTGAATTCTCTTTCTTTAGTGAAAATGGGTCTGACCAGATCTTTCCCCCCTATTTTTTCTGGAGAGAGGGACCACAGGGAAGCAGTCTTCCCCATTCTAATTTCCGATGGATGAAGGTTTGGCAGAACCGTGGGTAACTCTGACTGTCAGGTCTCTGAAAATGATTAGGTCAGCTAATGGATGCTTAGAGCCTATAAAATTCATGAGGCTGTCAAATCATTTGCAGGCATGGCAAGGATGAGCCATAGAAGGGTTGGCAGCTGCAGGGCCTCCTCAGCAGAGGAGGAAGATGACGACACTTTATGGAGGCAGGAGACCGAGGAGTGAGTGGCCCCACGCTGCTATTGGGGTGTTTTGGCAGTGTGAATGTATTTCATTGGACTTTTTTTTATTATAAAAGGAATATATGATTCTTTAATAGGCCCAACAATTCAGAGGTAGATAAATAAAAAGATGAGCTAGGAATTTGCTTAGAGATATTCTGGGGAAAGTGCAGCAAGGTGTGCATCTAGATACACCACCAAGAGCAAGCAACTCATACCACAGGTAGCAGTGTGGGTGGATCTCATGTGCACAATGCTGAGCAAAAGCAGTCAGAAACCAAAGGACACTCACGCCCAGATTCCATTTGTGCAAAAGCATAAAAGCTGGCAAAGCGAACCCCCATGCCTAGAAGTCGAGACGGTGACCCCCGGGAAGAGAGTTACGGAGGCAGGAGAGCTTCTGGGGCTGGCACTGTCCGCTTCTCAATTTGGGGGCTGGTTACTGGCATGTTGTTGGTAAAAATTCTTCCCGCTGTTCCCCTAGGATTTCTGCACTCTTCTGGAGCTGTGTTAGACTTTCATGGGAGGCTTTACAGGGGATACCTCTTGTCATGACCACCCATGACCACGTTTGTAATTCAAACACAGCACACTGTAACATTGTAACAAGACAATACATTTAGAAATCCAGCAAAAATGGTTTGTGAATGATGCCAGGTCAAAAATGAAATCATTTCATTTTAAGAAAATGTTTCAGGAGGCCTGCAGGAGCTTCTACGAGAGTTGGAGGGTGGAAGGCTAAACGAACTCTGGGCCGCAGCCCCTCACATCTGCAGGGCATGCAGGACAGGAGGAGGCCGCATCCAGGAAGCATGGGTTTCCTAGCAACGACCACCCGCGGACACCTCATTGGCCAGAAAGGTGTCACATGACTTACCTATAGCTGCAAGAGAGCCTGGGAACCTACTCTTTTGCTGAGTTCTGTTGGTAAGAGAGGACAGAAAGGATCTGAGTGTACATAGAACATCTTTTCCTCCACCCCCATTTCCAGGGGGTCACCGGGATGAAGAAAGAAGGAGCCTTCTTACTGGAAAGCGGGATCTCCTAGGCCTGAGCCTGCCTTGGCCGGCCGCCCTGCCCTAGTATTTATCTGCTCCAACTCAGGGTCATTAAGAATTAAGGCAATTATGGGCAATTAAGAAGAGGCGGAAGAGGAAACGGCCATGTCTCAAGTACTTCCCATATGCAGGGCAATGTGCCTCTCTCAGGGCCGAACCACATCCCGGAAAGTGAGGAATTGTCACTCCATTTCACAGAGGAGGCAGCCCGAGGTGAGGGCCACCCAGCGGCAATGGTAACTGGGGCGGTCACTTTATGCTGGGCATTGTGCAAGCCGTGCGCCTCACCAACAGCCATCTGGGTACAGCTCTGGGGCGGGAGACATGCACCAGCGAGGAAGCCCAGAGGGGCTCAATCACGTGCTCACCGTCAACGGAACTGACCCGGATTCTATGCCTCCGAACCCTGGCCCTTGCTGCCAGATGCAGGTCAGCAGGCCCAGGGTTGAGGCCAGTGACCAGGGCAGTCAGGGGACTCTGGGAGGAAGCTGGGGTCTGAGAGGCCGAGGAAGTTGGCCAAGCCAGCACAGTTGGAGGTCTGCTGGATGCCCCAGAGCAGGCTGTCCCCGCTGCACCCCCTGGACACAGGGTGTCAGCTTTTCCTCTCTGTCCACCCACCCTGCATGGAGCCCAACCGAGCCTCTCTTCAGCCCCAGGGGCCCTGGAGCCCGGGTTCTGTGCCAGTGAGGAACTGCACATTTCCTGACACGGCCCATCCTCAGGAGGCATAGGGGCCGCCCAAAGGGCTTCCCTGAGTGACCTGGGCTCTGAGTTCGCAGCGAGGACATTGCACACCTGTTAGGCTGCCAAGGCCCAGGTGGTCACCTTGGCATGTGTGATGCGTGGACGTCCACGTGTGTGGCTCCTGCCGCCCCCCAGGGCCCTCGTTGCCGAAAGAGCCTCTGAAGCCGCGAGGGAGACCATCTGCCTGTTGGCCGTGCTCCGGACATTCCTGGCTAATGAGAGAGCCTGGAAAAGGCCAGTTTTCTTGCTTCACTATCTTCACTCCTTTTCCAAAGGACCCCATTTCCCGCCAGCGTCCTGCCCTGGCCCCTCCCGGGTTGACACGGAATATACAAAGAAGACGGTGCTTTCCAGGATGATAGATGGGCCCCTCACTGGGGGCCCCTCTGTCTCTATGAGACCCCGCTCCTCAGGCCAGGTACTGCTGGGGTCACGGCCCTGGAAAGGTTGCCAGAGGTCAGATAAGGATGATGCCTAGTCTATCAGTGATTCCTCTGCTGGACAGACCCCTCATGATGGGACTGCTTGAGGAATTAGTGAGATTGGTCACGGGGGTCTGAGGAGGGGGCGGGGTATTGCTGGCTGAGGTCACAGGGTCACTTTGGCTCAGTGACTGAGTGCCTTCGGGTAGAGCATATGTTCGGCGGCTGCACAGTCTCCAGGCTGTATGAAGAAACGAGGGGCAGGCACCCTCAGTTCAAGTGTAGCATAGTGCCCAGACCATAGTAGATGCTCAGCAAATAGTAGTTGAAGGAGCACATGCCCCAGTGAATGACCTTGCCTATGACTTTGAGTGGTGCACATAAACTGCCTCGGGACTGCCTAGCATCCTCCCCCTCCCCTTGGTCAGAGCACTCTGACTCTCTTTTGAGAGGACTTATTTCTTCCAGTAAATAAAGTCCTGTACAGTTGTGGGGTCTGGCCCTCCCCGAGCCACGGGGTGGGCCGGTGACTCACGCTCAGGCAGCAGGTCCTTTCCCTGCCCAGAAACAGGACTGCACAGAGGGCAGGAAGTGGAAAGCCCTGCAGGGTCCATTCCAGCGGAGATGCCCCGGAGGTGTTTCTTGGCTGAAGAACCGCAGAAAGATGTAGTCCGCCTTTCTGGGAGTAGGGAGGGGTCACGGGCTGCTCTCCTACCCTCTCCCTCTCCCTCTCTGGTATTCATTCATTCATTCACTCATTCATTCAGCAAGCACTGGTTATCCCCCGCCTCCCCAGGCTCCACATCCTTCAGGCCCTGGCAGAAACACAGGGGCAAGTGTGAGCCCCATGGTCCTGTGGATGATGGACAGGTGACACGCACTTAGATGGCAGAGGGGCCATCTAGGAAAGAATGGCTGTCCAGGTTCAGGGAGCAGGTGTGGGGGCTGGGGTCAGGGTGAAGGGAAGAGCAGGGCCGAGCCAGCGATGCCCGTCCCCAGGAGGCCCTGTCCCGGAGTCCTGGGGCGCGAGGCAGGTGGGGCTGTGGGGACGGGGCCCGGCTGCAGCTCTGGGCTCTGTGTTCTGTCCCTGAACAGTGGGACCTTCGTATGGAGATGTAATGAAAAAGCATCGAGAGGCCCATGGGTGCCTGGATCTAAATCTCCCCACCCCCCATTTTTGCAAAGCAGAGGAAGCGGGCACTTTTTCACACCCAGTCTGGCCTGAGCACCCATGGGAAAGAATCCTCTCTAACTTTGTTTTCTTCAGGCATAAGCAACCCTTTCAGAGGAGATTTTCTTAGCCAGTTTTGTCACGGGCCATTTTGTGTCCCTGGGGTTGTGGAGGAGGGCTAGGTGCTGGGTAACGGGATCTGTGAACTCACTTCCGTGATAATTATCAACCAGCCCTCAGTTCCCCCGGGGACTCCTGGGGACCCCGGGGGGCGATTCTTGGAACTGTCCAGTTTGCTCCGTTGTGTTACAGAAAGTGCAACGCCGGAGGCGCTCTCTGAAGAATCGAGATCTGAAACTGACATTATCTCACTCGCTTATTGTTGGCGCTCGTGGGCATTGCACCCCTGCCAAGGGAAACATGTCAGACTTGTATCAAGTTCCTGAAGGTCGGAACCTTCAAGACTGGTGAATTTTGGTCTCATCTTAGGAAAAACTCATAATGTAATGCCAGGACACGGTGAATACTTTAAATAACTTTACACATTAAGTAGGAAACAAAAAATTAAAAAAAAAATAATAAAGAGATCGCTGGTTGAAATCCCCCTGCCCCCCCAAGGGTCTAGAAGGCTGAGGAATGAAAAACAAAATGCAGCAAGATCCCTCACAATGCCAGGCGGGCTTGCTGCTCTTTCTGCTCAAAGCAGTCCTACCCTCCACCTGTCAGCATTTTACTTAATCTCTTTTGACCCAGATTAGATGCCTGGGCTCTGTGGCCCCTCCCCAGATCCCTTCAGTCCAAATGGGTTCTCTTCTCTGCAGACTCACACTTCTTTGTTCTTTGGTATATGGTGATTGTCAGGATTATTTAGGTCTAATATCATGGTTATTTCTGGGCACATCTGTCTCCTTCGCTAGACTCTTAGTTTCCTCATGGCAAAAAGTTGTGGGTCTGCATAGCCCTGGGAGCCTGGCATATTGCCAGGTCCTTGGCCGGAGATCAGTACCTACTTGTCTTATTAATGAATTAGCTAATTTAAAAAAGTGGTGTCCTCCATATTTGAGATAATTGTACTGGCCCCCACAGTCAGTGTGCCCCTGCGTGTTTGCACCCATGTGTGTGTGTATGTCTATAATTTAAGGAGATGGAGTTCACTTGCAATCTCAAAACACATAAACCATGAGAATGCGCAGTTAAAAGGCCAATCAGAAATCATTTAGAAGAAGAAAGATCGATTTCCAGGAATCTGGAATGAGTTAGGTGCTGTAATTAAACATAAAATTTTACTCTGAACTTCCTGGCAGCCAAGACAAAATGGAAATTATTCAGGACCATCAGCGTCTTCCTGTTACTCAGTTCTCGGAGAGCTTTAAGGAGTAGGTCCCTATTTAAGGTCGGTGGACAATGCTTTGGACTCCCATTTTGTTAAAGATGCAAAACATGAGTCACATATGAAAATCAGAGGTCGTCCAGAGGCGATGGGAAGAGGAGCAGGGCGCCCAGGGACAGGGGGGCTTCAGGTCTTTCCAGACCAGTGGCTCTTGAAGCAGGTCATGTAGGAGTCACAGGGACTGCTGGCTGCAGGGAAGCCATCCCCCTGCTGCAGGGCAGTGCAAGGTCCTCTTGCTGGTGCACCTGTCCTGTGCAGGCAGTGTCGCTTGGTCACTGTTTCGCTCCACAAGGTCATTCAGGGACCTAGGATCCTTCTCCATGTGGCCCTGCACCCCTGTCACCTCTGTGGTCCTCCTCCTCCAGCTGATGGTTGGGGAAAAGGAGAAAGCACCGGGCACACCCACCTCTGAGCCACTGGGACTGCGAATAACTCCCGTCACACCCACTCGCGTGTTCCGGGGCCACCTTAGATTCAAGGAACTGAGAAATATCATTCCCAGCTCTGCAGATGCCCCAAGGAGCAACTCCTCTCAAGGAAGAGGGCCCACAAATATGCATCAGAACCTCCAAGGTAACACTTTGAAAACCGAAATGCTGAGTCCAGGCCCAGAGGTTAAGGCTCCCTGGGCCCGCGTGGGCTCAAGCATGTGGATTCTGAAGAGGCTCATCTTTCAAAGTGTCTCCTCGGATTGCTCTGCTCCGCCATCAGACTGGTCCGACAGTATGCGCTGGGAAGGATGGTTCTCTCCCAAACTCATGTCCTTCCTGGAACCTCAGAATGGGGCCTTATCTGCAAATAGGGTCTGTGCAGACATAACCAAGTTAAAGTGAGGTCACGCTGGAGTGCGGAGGGCCCCTCACCCAATATGCCTGATGTCCTTGTAAGAGGAGAAAACAGAGACACACGCATAGGAGAAAGGCCACGAGCCAGTGGAGGAGGCCGCACTGCACGAGCCAGGGAGCGAGAGGACTGCCCGCGACAGCCCGGAGTTGGAGGAGGCAGAGGATTCTCCCCCGGGGCTTCTCAGGGGACCGCGACCCTGCTGGCACCCCAAGTTTGGATTTGGGCCTCCAGAGCTGTGGAGAAGGTTTCTGTGGTCCAAGTCCTGCATGACAATGGGGGCAGGGCAGCCCAGGGGGGGCAGAGTTTCCTGAGGCTGCTGCCCAGCAGCAGGTCGGATGCTGGGTCGGAAACCGGAGACCAGGCAGCCAGACTGGGTGCCCCCTGCTCTGGCCGTGAGGACCTAACAGTGCCTTCCCACATGTAGTTGCCTTCCTCTCCTCCGTAAAACAAAAGGTATGGGCATCCTCAAAACGCAGACCATGGACACCGGCAGCAGAAATGCCTGGGAATTTTGGAGATTCAGATGCCTGGGCTCCCCCTGGGGCCCTTTGAACCAGAATCGCCGGGGGTGGGCAGGGCATCAGACTGTCACAGGGTCCTGGTATAAGGTGGTCAGGCACCCGCTCTACCAAGAAATTCAGGGGCACAGCGCCCATGATTATGGGGATGCAGTTCCCTGAAATGCTCCATGTGGATAAACTAAAAGGATGCCCTGATTATGGAGCCACAGGAGAAACCTCCTATTGTATTAGAACAACAGCGAGGGGCCTCGCCAAGCAAACCTGAAAAGGTGCTAGATGTAGACTCCATATCCAGGCAAACAAGTTCCTAGTAAACAAAACACACCAAAGCCAGTGGAATCTAACTCCTTTTTTTTCTGGAACTTCCTTTCTCCAGAGCAGACGGTGGCCATGTGATGTCATTCATCTCTCCCATTCCTGGATTATGGGGTGCTTTTGCCCAGTCTTTATAGTTAGGATTTTTTTCCACGCCAGTTGGGAAAAGATTGCATTTCCTACCTTCCTAACTTTATAGTCAGAGAAAGAAATCATAAAGAAAAAGGTGACTACATTTGACCTTGTGAAGTCTTTCTATCCGCCCATTGCAAAATTAGAAAGTAAACAAAAATTGGGAAAATGTCGGCAACATCTATGAAAGATGGCCTGCCTTCTAATCAGCTTCTAGAAGACTGGGAAAAGGTTAGTTGTCATGAAGGGCTAATACAAATGACGATTCTTAAGATGCAGAAGACATGCGTATGCCAATCAAATCAAAGCAATCACCCCAACAGGCAAAAGGCAGCAGACGTTTCGAGGAGGCCACGGAAGAACTCCAAACGGCTGGCTCACACAGAAACGCCCGCCCTCCTAGCAGTCTGCACAAACTGAGACACAGCTCTTTTCTTGTTGGCCTGCCAAACTGGCTAAGAGGTTTTTAAAAATGGTAATATTCAGTATGAGATTTTTGTTCTGAAAAGTACTCTTACCACATATTGCTGGTGGTAACTGATACAGCCTTCACGGAGGGCAATTTGACAAAGGGTACTGGATGCCATGAAAGTACACCCCCTCCCCCTGCAGTCATTATACCTGCAGGAGCTGGTTCAAAGGGAATACTCGAAAGGCTGTGTACATATATTCATCACAGCATTATTTATATATTCTAGGGAAAAAATGATAGTTACATCCTTAAGTAATAACCAGGAACTGGGTAAATAAATGCTTTAAGTCATGCTCTTAAAAATATACTTAAAGGGTTAAGCAGATACAGTTATAGGACAAACAAAAATAGGTGACGAGGCAGTACGTGGATCATAATTTTTAAGTTATGTCTTTTATTTATTGTCCTTGGGAAGAAAAACACTTGAAATGAGTCCAAATGTGCCTCGACAACCCACTTTACACACTCAGGTTGTTAGGAGTGAGCTGCTTAGAGACACTTGAGAGGCCATTGCTGTGTGTGGTTTCTATTTTAGTTTAGGTGCTTGTATGTTTTTCAGGGTTTCTACAATGAACAGGTACTGTTTTTATTTAAAAAAAAAAAAAACAACCCAGATGTGTGAACTCCTCCATCTCTATCTGGCCCCTTTCTTCGGATCTGCCTGGTGGTTGGGGGCTCAGGGGCCCCTAAACACAGACCTGGACTTCTGAGGTCAGGTGGGGCAAGGAGGCTGAGAGTTGTTGCTTGATGGCCGAACAGACACCTAGGAAGGCCTCCTGCTGGGCCGCGGACCGAAGGCGGTGATGCGGCAGCTGCTTGCTGGAGAGGCTTGCAGGCGAGGCCGGCCCCTCCGCCGCCCTCGGTTCTGCGGACAGGGTGGGTTTTCTGGAATGCAAGCAGGAAGGCTCAGCTCACATCGTGATTCGCAACAAGAAATACGTGGCTCGCCCTTCCCCGTTCCTGGAGCAGAGCTCCTCGGGCCTTTGGGGTTTCCTGAGAGAGGAGAGGATCGAGGTGTCTTTCGGTGTGCGGCTGAGGTGGCTTCCAGAAATGCCCTGGGTCACCTGGCATCTGAAGGGGGTGGGAGCCGCCTTGTGGGACCGAGCCCCCGACCAGTGGGATTGACACGCCAGGCGGGTGGTGTCAGGACTGGGTCAGTTACTTGGTGGTGTGAAGACCAACACCACACACTGGGCCTCTGAGGAGTGTTGCTCCGGGGCATTGATCCGTCCTTGGTCCGCCAGGACACCTGGGCTGCGCCTCTCAAATAAATGTGATGTTAATGGGTTAGGATCTAGAAGCCAAGGTGGGGACCTGGGAGAATCAGAGTGGGAGAATCAGAGGTGACAGGGCAGGGAGGCGACGCTCCGTCTGTTGTAACTGCTGTGCCGGTCTTCACACCACTCCTGGGGACAGAGACTCTGACGAGCCTGCTTTACAGGTGAGGACACAGGCCTGAGTGGCGCAGTAGATGTGGCAAACAGGACTTGAACCTGAGGCTGACTCCAAATGCCCTGTTTGTAACTGCCCGACTGCCCGCTGACCGATGACGGGAATGAGCACCAGGACCTGAGGGCGGGCAGTGCCCCCAGTCCCGGAGGGCATCGCCTCGGTGTGGACAGATGGCTGAACCTGGGAGCCCCAAGTCACTCCCTGGAATTGTGAGCTGGGGCTCTTCTGGGGAGGTGTGGACACCTGCTCAGGTGCAGAGGTGGGTTGGCGGCTCCTGCCCCCAGAACCCGCGAACGTGGCCCTCGGGGGAAAAGGGCCTGTGCTGATTCAGTGGAGGCTCTCAGGGTGGGACCCTCGGGATTACCCAGGTAGATGCTGGCCCCATGACAACTGTCCTTAGACACAGAGACACAGGGAGGGGCCGTGCGAGGGTGGAGGCAGGGGACCCCGGAGCCCCCAGGAGCTGCAAGAGACCAGAAGGACCCTCCCCTGGAGCCCCTGGAAGGAGTGGCCCCGCCCCCACCTGGATGTCACGCTTTAGCCTCCAGCAGTCAATTTCTGTTGCTTAAGCCCCTGGACACGAAGACAGGAGGAGACCCAGCAGTTCCTGTGCCCTTCACATCTCTCTGGGCCGGGTTGTCCCGGCTCTTGGTGCCCAAGGAGAGAGTTGCGTCTGTGTGCGATGACGCTGGGTGAGGCTTCCCGCACGGGGTTCATGGGGCCAGGCCTTCCCGCGCCCTGCCTGCCTGCCGGGACCTAGAAATAGCTCTGGCCGCAGCGCCCTTTTTTGGTTAATGGATTGGACTTACTGAGCCTGCCACTTAAATGGCTTCACCAGCCGGGAGGCCAAGGGGAGCCCGGCTCCCTCTCCCTGCCTCTTCTTATCATGATGGATCGCCACTCCCGAGTGAGATGGGAACTTAAAAATGCCTTGCTCTGCACAGCTCCGGGCAATGCCCTGCTGGTTTTACTAGCAAATCCAGGGCCATAAACTTTTAAAAATAGGCCCAGAGCTGCCAGTGTTGTCAAAAGAGACTCTGATTTATTGAGGTGCACTGTCATCCTTGTAGATGGTTCTGGAACTTGCCGGAAAGATGCACCACTGGTTGTACCGGTCATGAGTTTTGCCCCCAGTTCTTTCTGTCCCTCCACAGCTCTTAGTTTTCTCCCCTACAAAGAGAAGGTGTCATCTTGAGGACTTCCTGAGTACTGTCCATGAAAGGCAAACACGCGGTGCCCTGTAAATGCTTCCCTGATGGGTTGAGCTGAAGAGGTAATAACCACTCTTTGCAGGTAGCTAAGAGGAGCCAGTTACCCAGGAGAAAGCAATGTCTCTGATCGCGTTTTCACGGAGTGTGTTGGAGGACAGCCTCTGTAAAGGAGGTTTGGGAGAAAACAACCAAACAAAAGGGAGGTGGCCCGTGCACCATCCTAAGAACGCTGCTGTTCAAAGTGTGTTTAGCCAATTCTATTTGGGTCCCAGTGGAAAATAAAATTTGCCAGGGATTCAGCTGACCCCTTTACAACTGAAATCAGATCCACTAAGCATCGTGAAAAGGCAGAGGGCGTCCTCACCACCTCATTTTCTCTTTTATGGAGGCAAGAAAAGAAGGTGTCACTTGTGTCCCCACTACTTAGGGCAAATCCCCATCACACCTGGGGGACAACTCTCAGATTTTTGCCATGCGTATTGTGTGCACACTTAAGGTACAGTCTGCATTCTACATGGCTGTTCGTAATCCTCCCCAGCTCAATATATATACTGAACTTTTTTGCATGCAGTACATATTTTGTGGCATCATACGAAGAGAATAGGGTCTTAGTGTGTGGACATAGCATAGTTCACTTGACCAGCTCCCTATTGTTGCCTATTTGACATAATAATCTGATAAGGGACTAATTTTTCATTCTAACAAGTTGACAAGGGGCAGATTCTTTTTCTTGTAGTTTTTTCCCTTTACACTGAGTATGCAGACCACATTTGAGACCAGTTTTTGTCTTCCTGCTGAGATTAGATGTGGTCGACAGGGCACGTTCCCTCACCAAAGTGGTGAGTTCAAGGCTGTCATTTCAGAGCTTTCCAGGCAGGGTTTGGAGCATGCTGGGGGCAGAGTGGCATGTGGGGTTGGTCCAACAGACTGTGGGTCCATGGGAAACTAAAAATTCTTCACCTGATGAGAGGAGGAACAGCATTTCTGAAAGTGGGTTTCTGTGTGTGCAGCAAAAGCCCCAAACAGAGTCTGTCCTAGACAGTTGGCCATAAGGCCCACCCCCTCATGGAGTATATCATGCAGGAATTGCATGTGGCTGCTACTAATGGAAATCTCCCAAACAGTGGGTGAAACACACCCAGCATATTATTTTTCTCAAGTGTGGAAAAGTCCCAAGATGGCAGCAGATGGCATGGGTCAGTACAAGACTGTCAAGAGTTGAGGCCTTTTCAGTTTTCTTGGACTTTCCTTTATGCTTGACTCATGGCATCAAGATGGCTGCCCCTTGTCCACCATTGCACCTATGTTCCAGGCAGGAAGAAGGGGGAAAATGAAGGTCAAACACACAGACTCTCTCTGAATGTTTTGGGACTCTGCTTGTGACTCAGTGGCTCAAATTATGCCACCTGATCATACCCATCTACAAAGGAGTTATTTGTAAGGTCGTGTGCCTTCAGGAGGACACAAGGCATGCCCCTGAGCACACAGTAGCCCATTGGGACCCCCATCTGTTGCTGTGGCCTGCTCTGCTTTCTGGGTACCCATTGTTCTCAGCCACCATCTCTGATCCCCACTTGTCCGCTAAAGGCAGCCTCTTACATTGGCATGGGGGTGCCAGGAGGGTTCCGGTGCTCATTTGCTGGCTGCCTTAACAAGGCACCACACACTGGGGTGCTCCAACCCCAGAGCTTTGCTCTCCCACACTTCTGAAGGCCAGAAGCCCAAGACCAGGGTGCTGGCAGGGCGAGGACCTCCGGAACCGAGTGGAACAATCTGTGCCCGTCTTTCTCCCCACACCTGGAGGTCTGCTGGCAGCCTGTGGCATCACTTGCCTTGTAGAAGCACTGCCCTGCTCTCTGCCCCATCTCCACATGACGTTCCCCTTGTGTGTGTGTGTGTGTGTGTGTGTGTGTGTGTCTGTGTCCACATTTCCGTTTTACAAGGTCCCGGATCTTTTGGATTAGGGACCCACTAACTCCAGTGTGACCTCATCTCATCCTAACTAATTACATCTGCAATGGCCCTGCCTTCAAATAAAGTCACATTCTGAGGTCCTGGGGTTAGGACTTCAGTATGCAAATTATGGGGGGACACAATTCAATCCACCCCTACGCTCCTGCCTTAAAGGGAGGACAAGGAAGGCAGCGCCCCACCCGGGAAGCGGGCAGGAGTCCAGGCCGCTCAAGAAGAGGCGGGGAGTGTTCCAAGCAGAGGGGACAGCAGCGTGCAGGGGTCCTGCAGCCCCAGAGGACAGGAGGTGCCTTCTGGAATGAGCAGGACAGCAGGCTCGGGGAGGAGGCATGGGGAGGGGGCGCGGGGACTGCGAGGGCGAGCAGTTTGCACAAGACAGGCACGCAGCGCAAGCTCATTCGTAAAGTCACAGGCACGTTCCTATGTACCCAGGGCAAAACGGCAGGAGGAAAGGTCCCAAAACGTTCCCGGCACGTTTCCTGGGTGGCGTCGGGCCAGCACCCAAGGCTCGGGCGTCCTGGGAAGCAGGGTGGGCTCTCTGGCTCCCTAGACCACGCTGCTCCCACGAGGATGCCTTTCCCAGTGCGCGACGGCCTGGGCTGAGCAATTACAGAAACTTTTAAAGGCTTATACAGCACCCCTTCCAGAACGCTTCACTTCAGCCGTCCTCGTAAACAGATTGTAAAGACGCAATCAGCCCGGAGCCCACTCGGCTGTGATGATCTGATGTAAGCCAGGCACTGATTTATATGCACCAGTCCAAACAAACATACCTGTAGACCATCAAACTGGAATTTCTTCCATACTTTCTTCTTACGCATTAAGGAACCGCTTTATTCCTCTCTTGCTGGAGGGAAGCGATATATTTATTTTGCGGAAGAAGAAACGCGGAGTGCGAGCTGCCAGGTAGAGTGGCGGGGAGCAGGGCTGAAGGCTGGGAGGGGGCCAGGGCTCCTTTACAGGCAGGGCCGACTCCCACCTGAGGCGCTCAGCAGGCATCACGTCCGGTGTGCTTCATGTTTAAATACTGTGCTTGTTATGTGCCAGGTGCTGGTCTGAGGCTCTGTGAATATTCATCAGGGACTCTTCGCCCCCGTTTCAGGGATGGGTAAATGGGGGACCCGGAGTGTCCATGTCTCCCTAACAGCGAGCTGGGTTTCTGGGTACCTCTGCCTTCTCTCACCACTCTTGAGCTCTCGCGATTCGGGTCTGGATTCGAGTCCTTGGTTCTGGCCCGTGAGAATGTCTGACGGACACGCCGCCTTTCACCTGCCTATTCGCCTCCCCCTCCCCTCCCCCTCCCTGCCCCCTCTTCCCCCTCCTCCTTCAAATGCCATTCCTGCCGTGCCCATGGGTATGACACCGTTGACTCCAGTTCCTCACCACCTCTACCCCCATGTCTTCTGTCATGTGACCTCGCAGCTCCCCTGCCCCAAAGGGACACAATCTATTTCCCCTCCTCTAAAGTTTGAGGTCATCCATGTGATTGCTTTGGTCATTAAAGTGAGGTAGGAGGGACAGCATGCCAGTTCTGAGCCCAAGCCTTAAGGGACCTTGCATGTTGTCCTCTTGTCCCTCTGCCACCGCCGGGAGAGCAGCATGCCCAGGCCAGCCCACTCGTCCCAGGGGCCGGAGGGAGACGGTGGAGCAGAACCCAGCTGAACCCAACCTGGGTCAGCCAGCTTTCAGCCTGCATAGATGCTTCTTAGCACTGCCGAGCATCTGTGATTGTCACGCAGGGTTTTGAGACATCGTAACTGCTGCTGTTCATTGTAGAAAATGCAAAAGATTCAGAGAAGTGTGAATAAGACAAAATCATGTGGTTTTGCCACCCAGAGGTAGTTTCTGTATTTTCTTTGGCATCTTGTCTTCCGTGCTGTGCCCTGGGTGTACACAGATGTGTCTGTGAGTTCACAAAATGAGATGGTACTTGCATGCATATCTCTTCAATCCCAGCTGCCCCTTTCCCAAGCCTTTCTGTCCCTGATAGTTCCAGAAGGCATTTCTTGCCCTCTGCGCATCCTCAGGACCTTTGCACATGCTGTCCCTTCTGCCTGGAAGACTTCCCACTTCCTCTTGAGCTGAGCCAATTCCTGCCCATCTCTCAGGTCTTACTCTGCTTGGATGTCACCTCCCTGACCCTCTGGCCACACTTACCTTAGTTTCCTGCCTTGTTTGTTGTGTCTGGTCCCTTTCCCAGACTGTGAGCTCTGCAAGGGCAGGGCTATGTTGGTCTTTTCAAGTGTTCCCGGGGCAGCAGCCAGCACACAGTAGGCATACATTTGTGAGATGGAGTTGTAACATGATAATATAATGTGACATTGATGGGACATGATCCTGCAAGCGCTTTATCCCACCAGTTTTTCAATGGAAAGTTGTCCTGGGCTTTAAGAGATGCTGGGCATTTCACTGGACTAGAAGATATTTCTGCCTGTTTTCTTGAGCAAGAGCCTGAGAAGCACTCATACGAGATGGTGGAGCTCTCCCCAGATGAACAGCTCTGCGGCTGTGCCCTGGCGTCCCCCGCTCCCAACCGTCTTGGCTGCCGACTCTTGCCGCCTAGAGCACCGTGCCCATCATGCTGCCTGTTCTGCTCAGTAAACTTCACTGGCTCCCTAGTTTCCTGCAAGAGTGTGTTGCCAGGCTGATCACTTGGACAGAAGGTCGGAATGGAGTCCTGGTCAAGGCAGAGCCTGGGAGGAGAAGAGATGAGCAGGGCCGTCTTGGCCCCTTGGTGCCTGGCTCCTGGCCTGGGGTCCCTCTGGGGCGGGTATTCCTCGAGAAAGGAAACAGCCCTTTTCTTCCTCGCCCACCAGTGCTGGGGGCTTGCTTTGCTGGAAAAATGACTGGCTGCCTCCTAAAGGCTCCTGCCTCTGTGCCAGCGGTCCCGCTACCCGCTCGGGGTCCTGAGCACAGCGGAGCTGGAGCCCTGGGTCGGCTCCGGCTGCCCCGCTCAGGCCCCGGTGGTCCCCCCTCTGGCTTTCGGGAGGCATGCACCTAGCTTCCACTGGTCTCACCCTCATTGCTCCTTAACTGGCAACCCCTCGGATCACTGAGTCTGCCTTCCTGGCAGGAGGCTGCCGTCTGCCTCTGACATGTTGGTTTTCCTGATCCCCACACCTCTGAGGGGGAGCCGTCTGGTAGGGGGGTCAGGGCTGGCTTGAACGCGGGCTCTCTGCGCAGGTACTGGGGCCTTACCCGCAATCTCAGTCTTTTCACGTGCTTTCACAGGTCACATGCTTGCCCATCACCTGGGGATCTTGCTGAATGCAGACTCCGGTCCTGGGATGGGCCTGAGACTCCTGTTCCTATCAGGAGGTGGATGCTTCAGGTACCCCGTTACCCACTGAGTGCCAGGCTCTGGCCATCTCCCAACCACCCCTATCCGCACTACTGTGCTTGGGACGTCCCCAAAACCACACAGGGCTGCTCTGCCAACCACCCCTGCCTCCGTTCTGCCCCACCATTGTGGCTCAGAACCAGTCCCAGACCCCCCACACACAGACGGGCTGCATGCCAACAAAACCTTATTTACAGAAACAGGTGGTGGGCTGAATCCGGCCCACAGGCAATAGAATGCTGACTCCTATTATAGACAGATTATTAGCAAACCACTAAAAATAGCGGAGTAGGAGCAACCTAATGTCACCATGGGGAGTCACAGGCCAAGCTTTGGGGCCGTCTGGGGCTAAGTCTCCCCAGAAGCACACCCTGACATAGGATTTGAGCACAAGGAGTTTATTGGGGGATTGAACCTAAAAATCAGTAATGGGAGACAGGGAAGGGAGGGCCAATAAAAGGAGCATTATCAGGAACGTCCCCGCCACGAGCCCAAAGCTCTGGGGCCCCTGGGACACCGCGTCGGCCACAGGACAGCGCTCTCCCTCCGAGGGGGTTGCATCCAGGTGGTCCCTGTCCCTCGTTGCTGAGAACGGCTTTGGTGGCCGTCACTCCAGCACTTCTGTGCGAGGACAAGCATGTCCCCAGAACAGGCAGCCTCCAAGAGGCGCAGGGGTCCCAACCCGCAGCCTTGTGCATGGGGCGGCGAATACTTAGGGAGCATGGTGGGCCCTGGATGTCCATGTGGGATTCCACAAGAGGAGAAGGGAGCTGCAGGAAAAGTGTATATGGTGCGATGCTATTTCCGTTCAAATAACTCATATGTGGGTATGTTTCTACCCAACAGAGAAAGTCTGCAAGGTAGCAGGCATGCACACCATTTAACAAGCAGCAAGCGCGCCTGAGGATGGATGGGTCAGGCAGAGAGGCGCTCTCTTTACCCGCTCCGGCCTGTTTGAATTGCTGGAGGGGGTATGTGCTGTTCTTGTAAGGGAAAAGCCGATGAAACATTCCGGGGATGCTATAGGAAAACAACCAGTGGAGTGGCTCGCGGTATGAAAACAGTATTACGTTAATAAAGTCGGCTGTGAAGCAGTCTGCTGCATACGAGTCCACTTCTGCATCGCTTTGCATGTGCGTGTATCCGCCGCATGTGTCTGTCTAAGCATCCATCATCTATGTACCTGTCTAGGGAAGAGAGAGAGGCTGAGATCTGTGTTTGAGAGGACATACACCAAAATGTGAACTGTAGTTTTTAGATTCTTTTGGGGTTTTTGCATGTTTAGATTTTTCACAGTAAGCATTTGACTCATGTAAATTCCAAAGTTAACTGGCCCTTCTGCTCGGGCATCTGGGCGTGTGGGCATCTGAGGGGCACCCTGGGAGCAGAGAGTGAGGAGATGCTCTGGGTGGACCAGTGCCACTTGATGGGGCCCTTTTGGAGGCTGCGTGCGGCTGTGTTCCCAGCCCGTGGCCCACCCATCTCAGCTGTGTTTCCCCTGCTCTGCTCTCTGCGGGAGGTGGCAGGGGGTGGGGAGGAATGGCGTCTTCCAGCAGAGCTTGTGATAGGAGAAGAGGATGGAGGCCCCAGGGCTGGAGGAGGGCAGGTGGGATGAGGGCCATCTCCTGCGCCCACACTGCTCCGCAGGCTCACGGCTCCCCCCGAGGGGCTCCCCCTCCTGCACCTGTGATGCCCCAAGGACCGTACACCGCAGGGCTGCGGCACCTCCCTCTGTGGGCCCCTCCTCGTCAGGGCCTGGCTGGCTCCTCTCTGTCTGTGGACCTCTGCTGCCCGGAGAGGCCTCCCTGGCTGCTCTGGCCGCCCCATGCCCCCACATCAGCCTCTGTGACACGGCCCTGCCCACCTTCCTCAGCACTGTCACTGCCGTCTGGAACCCGCTGGCCCTTGTTTTGTCCTCCCTGTGGTTATCTGCCCGCCACCAGCAAGGGCGAGGGCCTGGCCTCAGGGCCACACCGTGCTCCCAGCGCTGGGGTGAGTAGGCGCTCCACGAGGCTCAGCTCCCGTCAGATGTCTCTCCTCCCCGTGGGTGACAGACCCCGTGGGGGCGGCTGGGGTCTCAGCCCCACAAAGGAAAAAGATGTGAAAATGGGGAAGCCGGCCCCGCTTACACTTCCTGCTCCAGTTCAAAGTCAGCCCTGCCCCTGGAACTGCCCTTACAAGTTTAGATTGTTCCAGAACCCTGCTGCTGACTGTTCAAACGGCTCCCAGCTGCTATCAGGAAATAGCTCAGGAAGGTCTCCGTTAAACACCGAGAAACTGAGATGCAATCAGCCGGGCTGGAATTCAGGAAAGAGCTGGCTCTGGGGGTTAAGAAAGAAAGAACATGTTTCAGGGCCAGGGGAGGTGGCCCTGCCAGCCCAGGCCTGCTCTCCTTCCACCTGTCAGGCCAGGCCACATCCGCCTGTCCCCGTCCCACCATCACAGCAGGAAGCCACGGGCCTCCAGCCCGGGTGCGACCCGGCCTTGCTGCCTGGCCTGGACCCCGCCACTCGTGGACGAGAACGTCCTATGATGGCTACTCCTTTCCGTTCACTGGCATCAGCCTGTCATCTTTCAGTTGTGGTCTCGAAGGCCAAACATGAACCAGGATTTTCCATTATGGTTGCAATTTTGGCTTGTAATTTTATCACTTGAATCTAAATCCACTTCAGAAATGCCATAAACTAATTGTCACTGAATAAACTGAAACTTTTGAGGAGTTTATAAAAGTGATTTAATGAAAAAAAAAGAAGGGAAAATAGAAAACAAATGTTGCCCACAGAGCTGTTGGCAAAAAGGTAAAAACTCTCTGTTTCTTTTGAAAGCATGCCCTCGCCCCGGTGGGGCCCTGCCCGGCTTCTCTGCTGTTTGTATTGGAGCCCGCCGCGAGGATGTCACGTTCGCCCCGGGGAGGCCAGCTCAGGGCGGCGGGGGCGGTGGGGATGAGGCCATGAGTCGGGGCAGCCCAAAATAACCTGGCAGGGATCAGATCAAGTCTGACCCAGCAGCATGAATCTCATTTCCCTGACTAAAACTACTACTAATAACAGGGTGATTGCCGGGTTAAGTCAATGTGAGTTAATTACTAAGCTGAGACCATTTTCACAGTTTCTGCAGCTAAACACTTCAACGCGCGTTGTCAGTTTACGTTAGGCAATAATCTGAATGACTACCGGTTAGCTGTTTCACTTCATTCATATTAAGAAACAATATACAAAGGGTATAAAGTGATCAGCTCTGTTTATGCTGAGGAGGAGAGTCATCAGTCCGGCTCACAGGCGCAGGGCAGAGGGAGGGATTGTTCCTGGCTTTTGATGGGCTTCTGCTGATTGTTTATGAATGAAAATCTTTGGAGAAACTTCTCAACACTGACAATCTGGGAATGGTCGAGAGAGCAAAGCCCATCAAAGTGTTCCCAGCACAGAACAGGGAGACGGGAAGTCTTCTCCTGGGACGCCTGGCTGGCTAACGAGAGAGTCTGTGAAACAGGCAGGATTTTCTGGGTCAGAAGGGTCAGGGTTTGGGACCTGTTGGACTCCTACAGGAAGAATCTAGCTGGGACCCCTGAGGGCTGGATTCCAGCATTTTCCATGACCACCATGTGAGATAGGGGGTGGGTGGGTTGTGGAGTGCTGAACTTTCTGGTTGGCCAAGGAGAGTGGGATCCAGGCAGGGACTGACCTTCTACCTGGGCCTCAGAAAAACCTAAGAACCTCTTGGCCTCAAATCCCAGAAATATCAGGCTTCTGGGAAAATGAGACACATGGATGTCAGAAATTAGCCTGCTGTTTTTAGGGGTGGTGGCCTCTCACATGTTTGGGGAAAAACAGCAAAAGAGCAAAGCCTGTAAAAAGCAAAAATGTCTTTAGGTAAACCTCCTGGAACCCAGCTCTCTGGGGATGGACCACTGGGTACAGGCACTGGAATATTACTCAGCCGTAAAAAGGGCAGGCATCCTGGCACAAGGATGAGCCTAGAGAACATTGTGCCAAGTGACGTCAGCCAGTCACAAGGACAAACGCTGTGGGGTCCTACTTACAGGATGTCCCCAGAGCAGTCAGAGGCAGAGACAGAAAGGGAAGGTGGTCACCAGGAGCTGGGGTATGGGTGGGAGCCGGTGCCTATTGGGGACAGAGTGACTGCCCTGGAGATGGTGGCAATTGTGCACAGCCACGTAAGTGCACTGTGCCCCTAAGCTGCAGGCTTGCACAGGAGCTAAAACGGCAAATTTTATGTTGTGTATCCTTTCCAGCAATGAAAGAAAAACAATATAAAATAGGTGTGGAGTTGAGATGAAATGATGCATGTCAGCAATTTAGGTTGGGTAGTGAATCGTAGGCACTCATATATTCAAATCATCCTCTTCACCATCCTCATAAATACTTGGGAGATGCTTCATGAGGGAGGGGGAGAGAGAGGATTAACTCCTATTATTGACCAACAGCAGGACACGCCTAGAGTCAAGTAGAAAGGTAGTCCACGTGATCCCATTTGCAGGATAAAGTTGATGAGCCAGGTCTTTAAAACTCGTGAGAATCGGCAGGCTGGGCCCCATTCCGGAAGTCAGAACTCCTCACGTACTGGCGGGGCATCTGCTACATTCCCTAAAGCCCAAGTCGTGACCCACCCGACATGTGCTGCCCGTGAAAGGACAGGACATGGGGCCCCCTCCTGTGTTGCCCTCTTGGGTTTCTAAGATCGAGGCTGTCTTCCAAACACTTGAGCTTTGCACCATGTTCCACAGTGCCTGGGGGCACCGGGCGAGAGCCATTTATGGAAAAGGAGACGGAGACAGCCTGGTCCTCGCCTGGCGTTGCCAGGGCTGTCCCCATCTGGGACACCTGGCCTGAAAGTAGAACTTTCCATTCAGGTTTCCAGATCACCAAGGGGCATAGCCACTTAACGGCCATGTGTTCTTACTAAAGTGCTGCTGATTCGGGTGGGCATTGCCCAAGCCCGGGAGGGGAGGGTGGCCATGCTCTCTGGATGTCCCCTCCTCTGATATCAGTGCCAGGGTCATGGCTGATGGGTGAGAATCCTATAGACGGCTTCCCAGGGAACAGCGGCTCCCTACCCAGGCCTTCCCTTCGTCCCTACTCCCTCCCTCTCCCCCTGCCCTTCCCTTTGGCCTGGAAGAATGTTCTGGGCTGCTGCCAACAGAGAGACCCAAAGCTGGGCACCCAGTCCAACTTCTGTGTTTACTGAGGAGCTAAGAATCCCTCTCTTGGAGGAGAAAGAGCACAAGTTTTTTTCTTTTTTCTTTCATCATAAATATACTCACTTTACCTGTAGCTCTTAAGAGCCAGCAAAGGCCAACTCACTCCTCTGAGGCTTGAGGAGGTTCCCAGGATGCAGGGTGTCAGTGTGAAACCCCGGCCAGTCCCAGGCAAGTGGGACCAGTCTTCGAGTCTCTGGAGCTTCTCCCCCAGCTCGAAACAAAACCCTACAGCCCCTCTGAGCCTGGGCTGTCCCTGGCGCCCCTGTCTGCTCCGACCCCTAATAGGATATCTGGCAGTTAACAACAGCATCTGATCTTATCACCTCCTTCTCTGGCAAGCCTGGCTCCTCAAAATAACTTTTATCTGGAAATAAAATAATGCAATTAATGTCCTGACTGTCTAATGCCCTCTCGGGCGACCTCAGCTCTAATGATTTAATGGGTATCCTCCGCCTGCTAATTACCCGGAGCATTTATTAAGACAAAGGCATGTAGGTCGAAAGCCAAAGCCCGGGTGGACAGGGACCCGCTGGGCGAAGGGAGCCCCTGGGCCGGGGCTTGGGTCTGTGCCTTCCCTGCTTGGCTCTGAGATGGCTGCGCTCCCCACACCCCACCCCTTCCCGGGGCAGGAAGAGTGCCTGCCCCTTGCGAGTGCCTTGACAGCATTGACGTCACCTAAGAATTTTCTTTTTCTGGCTCACACTCTGGCATCGCCCGGCTGAGAGGCTCCAGGGAAATCGTAAACCCTGTTGAATGGCACCACGGTTAACAGCCTGTCCTACTGGAACACGTTGCTGCGTTTGTCTTGTAATGTCAAAATGAACTTGCCGGGAAGCCGTGCTGTTGCCCGGTTTGGCTCTCTGGGTCCCTGGGGGAGGCGGGTCGCAGGGTGGGAGAACCGAGCAAGCCCTGGCAGGTGCCCTGCACACCCCTGCAGAGCCACCCGACCTGCCTTGCCATCTATAAAACCCTGCTGCTGGGACTCACGGCAGACCCTCTCGGAACTGCCTCCGTGGCTCCGTGAGTACTTCGAGAACCTTCTTTTCCACACTTGGGGCTGAGTGGGTCACACAGGAAGCCCTGGAAGAAGATGAACTGAGCTACTGGTTGGCTGTGTGACTGCAGGGAAGGCCTGTCACCTCTCTGGGCTTCCGTGTCCATGTCTGTGCAATGAGGGGAGATGGGACGAGTCAGGGATTTCCGACTTCAGTTCATCCTGGGGTCTGACTTTCTCTAGACACCTTCCCAGGAGGTGACATTTGTAAAGTAGCTGAAAGTTGAGATGTATTTGAGGCAGTGGGCTGGTAGCCTGGCCCCTCTGCCCAGAGCCCCTGCCACCTTCCTCAGGGGGTGTGTGGGGACCTCCTCACCGTTTGATGAATGCATCGTAAATGCTCTCCAAGCGGGATTCAGGCCTGTGATTCTGCATCCTGTGATTTGTCAGCCCCCTGCCTGTCTGTGTGCCTGGTCCCCTGCCTCTCCCTGACTCCCTCTCCGGGTCCGTCACCCTCCCTGGTGACCATTACCCCCTTTCTCTCTCTGTATCCATCTGCTTCTATCCAGCTATCATCCATGTCTTTAATGTTTCTTCATTTGTTCCCAAACTTGAACCTGCCCGAGAATGCCCTGCTGGTCCTGCTCAGACATGGGTTTCTGCCCTTGAAGTCTGGCTCGGAGGTCTGGGGCCATCACAGTCAGAGTCCAGGGGATGCCGATGCCCCAGGCCCTGGCTCACACTGAGGGTGTTCCCGAATCTTCTTCTGCCTCCACTAACACACAGGGTGTCTTTGTTGATTTCAAAAGCCAACTGTGTAAAGAAGAGCAACCGTACTATTTCTTGCCTGTCCCCAACTCAGAAGCAGACCTTGTGCTTGTCACACATTGAAGCTGCTTTTCTGCGACTGGAGGCCTGATAGCATTTGCATCATAGGTCACTTGCATTTACTCAGTGGATTATCTTTCCTCCTTAGGGTTGGTGCATAAAACTCTAACCAGTTATAGTCACATTAAGTGTCCCCATCCCGCAGGACCTGGCCACATGCCGCCCTGGGTCGCATCCTGCAGCGTTCCCACACAGGACGTGGGCAGAGATGTGCACCAAAGTGTTGTTCACGGTCCATCCCTGGGACAGTGGGCAGTAATGGGGTGCCAGTTACAGATAGTGGATTGGGTCCACCCAGCACCATGGATGACCTTAATTCTGGCTGAGGGGAGAGAAAAAGGAGAACAAGACATTTAAGACAAGACCATGCATGCAAATTGCCCACAAAATGTTGCACAAGGACAGACGCAGACACAACACATCAGAACAGTTGCCTGTGTGGCGAGAGGGGACAGAAGTGGGAACCCAGAGAGAGGGGGTTCTAGAGAAGAAAGAGGAGAGAGGAACACGATGTACCCCCCAACCGCCACCAGCTGTGAGGAGCTCAGCCCTCTGTGCCTGATCAAACTAAAGAATCAGGAATAAATAAACATGAAAAGTGGAAACCTGAAGATGAAAACGTTAGCCCTGGGCATCCGCAGACAAGTACGAGGACTCCTTTCTCCGCAGACGTTGCAGCGTCTGTGACTTCCCGGTGTCCCTTCTCATCAGCTGGGCTGCCTGCCGCCTGCGCTCCCGTCCTGTCCGCCTTGGTGTTGGTGGCGGGCTGGGGCGGGCGGGGAGGGCTGCAGGCACAGGCGGAAGAGAGAGAAGGAGACAAAGGAGTGTTTCTTTTGTCCTCTTCAGCCCCCTCGCGATCAGTAACGGGGTGGGACTGATTTTCTTCGTGCGGCGACCTCCCAGCCTGTTTGTGGGCGAGCTCACGATGGAGACTCGTGGCCCTTGGACCAGCTACACGGGATCAACCAAGGCCCACGACTAAAACCACACCTAAATTCCCTGGGCTCTCTGGGACTGGGGCTAAGGAATCTGAAGGTCCTTTTCAAAAAAAGCATTTTTTCCTAAGCTTTCCAGGTGTTGGGGGTGAAACCCAAAGGAGCCCGCCCAACCTGGGTGCCCAGGTGCCGGGATGGGACTCCCCTGCGCCCCCTGGTGGCGAGGACGGCGGGCTCGCAGGTGGTGGAGGTGGAACCACCCACCTTCCATCCTGGAAATCGTGCCCTTGCCCCCAGCCCCCCAGGTGACACAGCTCACGGGCCTGCCGGTCACTGCATTTGACAGTCTCCTGTTGTCACACGGGCCTTTCCCGAGTCCAGGGGGGTGGCTTGCACGGTGGAATTACAGACGCTGTGGCCCAGAGAGGGTTTGCAGGAGCCCTTTTAGCACCTTTCACCCCATCTGCCCAAGCCTACACCCAGGTCCGCTTCTCGACCCCGACCCTGCTCAGAGGCCTCTCCGGCCTGCACTGTGGCAGACGGGAAGGGCGCTGGCACTGGGCCGCAGCACCTGCGCGGGGAAAGGCTTCCCGTTGCATCTTGGAGGGCAGAACCTCCCCGCGTGGGGGGGGTGGGCACCCGGTAGACCATGGGAGTCGGCGGGATGTGCAGCCCCAGCCGTCCTCTGGGCATCGCTCTGTGTGATGGCATGGCCGGCGCGGCGCCCCACTGCCTTCAGGCACACTTCTGCTCCGGCACCCCTCCCTGAGCGGGACTCCTGGCCACGCTTCCCGCACCGAAACTCCCTTTGAGATTAGTGGGGTTTGCATGGGAACCCACAGACTAGCCCCACTCGTCTGACTCCCATCTTTAGCTCTTCCTGCAGCCTGGGAGGCCAGGGAGCAGCCCCTACAGCCCGTAAGGCGAGCCGGAGGGAGGGGGCAGACCAATGAAAACCAGAGAGCCAAGGAGAGCGGGGCAGTGGTGCTGGCAAGGGGGGCAGGGACCGGAGAGCAGGGGCTCCAAGCTCGCTCCGCACCTGAGCCTGGTCAGGGGCTGCCCAGCCCTGCTTGATGGCCCTCTGCGAGGATGGGCTGCCTGCAGGGCTGGGTCAGGAATGCAAGTGTAAGCTGAGAACGCCTTCTAGAGAATCGCCATTCCCCGGGGCTGCCATTCTGGCTCCTGTGTGGACAGAGCTGTGTTCTGGCCGTGGCCGTGAGTGTGTGCTGGGCACCTTTGTCCTGGGGACATCAGCAGCGGGAACCTGCTGGGGAAGTCCTCCTCCCTGGAGAATGTCTGTTCACAGTCGCTGAGCGGGAGCTGCAGCAGAGGGGGCAGGGAGGGTGGTTCGTTCTCTCATTCATTCAACAAGAATCATGAGCTCCTGCAGGTCCCAGGAGCAGCTCTCTGCACTGGGGACACCGTCCAGGACCCCGGGAGGCTTCCTAGGGCAGGAGACTCCCAGCGGCGTAGGCTGTTTGCAGGCACTGAGCTCCAAGGAGAAAAGTCAAGCAGTGTAGACAGGAGGTGGGTGTGGTGGACAGTCCACAGCCTCTCTGACAGGTGCCATCTGATCAGAATGGGGTGGTGGCCATGACTAAGAGTCCAAGATTTCTGCACACCTAGAGGAGTGGGGCACAGAGATGGCCCAGGGCTGGGTGAGCAAGGGGCCATGGGGCAGAAGGGGGCAGCAGGGGACATCAGGGGTCAGCACAGGGCAGGGAGGGGAAAGTGGGGTAGTGTGGGGCAGTGGGGCAGAGGGGGTAGGGGGCAGCAGGGAGCAGTGTGAGGCAGCAGGGGGCAGTGAGGGCAGGGGGACGGCAGGGTGTGGTGGGGAGGTGGGCAGGGGGCAGCGGATGATGGGGCCTCTGGGAGGCCTGAGTGCAGGGAGGGTTCAGGAGGGCTCAGGAGGCCCAGGAGCAGCAGGGGCCTGGGGCCCTTCCCAGGGCCTGGACTGCAGCGCACCGAGGAGGGCTAGAGTCATGCTGGCTGTGGGCCGCCATGGCAATCCTGGGGAGGGCACCCCGCTAAAGATGAGACTGCGGAGGAAGAGCCTTTGTGGGGGGACAGAGGGAGAAGGAAAGGCAGAGGAGCAGGGAAGGGAAGGGAACCCCAAGGTTTTCTCTGGAGCCTCTGATGAGGGTCCCCATCAGCAGCAGTGGGAAAACTTGGACAGGGCAGGCTTGGGGAGATGGGGTGGGGCGAGGGTGGTCAGGGCCTCGGGCTCGCAGGGGACCTCGTTCAGCCACGGGAGGGTAAGGGAAGGTGCAGGGACGTGTCCTGGCCTGGGCAGCAGGATTCTTCAGTGCTGTCCTGTGGGGTCCCGAGCAGAGGTGCCAATTATATATCCGTGCCCGGCCTCACACCCAGGACGGAGCACAGGGCTGGCATTGCACCCCTGAGATGGGGCATGGGGCTGGGGCTGCGCCCCTGTCTGGGCTCTTGCTAACTCCTGGAGGCCCTCACAGCTGGGTGCGGCCCTGAGTGGGGCCTGGAATGCCAGGCTTGCATCCCCATCTCCCTGCTGCCTGGGCTTCCAGTGTGGTGGCCCAAGGGACTTTGCATTTGCCCCTGTGGCCTTCTGTGAAGGCACCGAGCCCCCAAACCAGGTAAAATTTTCATTTGCAGAAGGACAGGAACTGGACAGTCAAATGAACATTGAGATATAAAAACTTAAATATATTTATCTATAAATACACTCATTTCTATATTATTCATAAGTATATAAACTACATATGACATTTAGTATGTTACATATTCTATCAATTTTATTACAGGAGTATTAATTATAAATACATTTATAAATTACATATTTACATTTTAGATTTGTAAATACAATTTTTGTAATTTAATTATTATACTTATAAGTCATAACTGCAATACAAATATCTTATTATATCATTATAAATTTGTTATATAATTATAAATCTATACTATGTAAATATGTTTATACATAATAAACTACATTTATAAATTACAAATGCTATTTTATAGAATGCAATTTTTTTCTATAATTATAGCTCAAAAATAAATGTAAATGCATAAATATATATAAAATGCATACATAAATGCATGTAATTTTCAGAGGAGCTCACGCCATACCTACCTAGATGGTAAGCCTCAGGCAGGCAGGGATGTATCTGTCTTGTCCATCAGCACCTGACCCCCCAGCAAGGCTCTTTTAGTGACTGTTAAGTGAATAAAAGGCATTTTTTAGTGGAGAAGCTGTGACCTCACAGGCTGAATTCTGTCCGTACCCAGGCATGCGTCCTGTGTCCCCGGCTGATCCGAGTCAGTTGGGAATAGCCTCTCACCCCCGCCCACCTAATCGCAATGTGAGGGTCTTTCTCAGGGTCCCTGTTTGTGGGAAAAGCATGTAAAATGGTCCACAGGAGGTTTATGAGCCCTGGCTAGTCCCCTGCAATGCCCCAGATAAGAGACTATTAAAATGTAAAGGAGAACTCCCCCTGGGGCCTCCATCACCCCGGACATGCAGCTCCAAGAGAGAAGGAAACCTCCTTGTCCCTCCTCCAGGTTCTGGTTCCCAGCTGCACCCACTTCTCTAGTGCAGACCTTTCCTGAGACCCCACTCTGGGCTGGGGAAAGCCAGGCCATGGGAATTCATACCGGAGATAAGGGGCTCCCTGCCGTTTGGAATCTAGGAGCCTGGCAGAGCCACCAGTCTGAAACTGGTGAAAATGTGTGCGTTTGCATCTGCTTAGAGAACTAGATAAAAATCGTGGTAGAAAATAACCGTGGTAGCAAAACTTAAAAACGCTGTTTAGAAAAAGCACATATTGAAATATCCAGAAAAGTGCACAAATCACGGGCATGCAGCCTGATGAATTTTTGAGACATAAACACAGCCCTGGAACCAGCCCCTGCAGCCCCAGATTCCCCGTGCACCCCTTCCCGCCTCCCACCCTCCTGCCTGCTGATAAGGCTTATCAGGCCAGGCTCATGAGTGAGTGCAATGACAGATTTATTGCAGGGATTAGTCTGTACATGGTGGTGGGAGGGGCCGGGGAGGGTCAGAGACAATCCTGCGCAGCCTTCCAGAGCACGGGTGCAGTGGGCGAGCACGGCTTGCTGGGAAGTCTGGGAGGCAGGCGCACGTGTGGGTTTCGGGATTCGGAGAAATCTAGGGAGAGGAGCTGCCTCTGCGGCCAGTGGTCCCTGGGCAGGTTCTCAGCGAGCCTGGACACACCCCCCGCCCGCCCTCAGCCAGCCGCAGGTCTGCGTGTCTCTTGCTGTGAACCAGTTCGGCCTTAGGACTTCCGGAGGGTGACGGTGGCGGCTCCACTTCTGTCTTAGGATGGAGGGCGTGCCCCTTTCTCCCCCAGCCCCAGCCCAGGACCACACAGCAAAAAGGGGCTCCAGCTCAGGCAGCTTGACACAGCTTGACACCCACACAAGCCCAGATCCGAGTCACCTGTTTGAACTGGGGTTTGTGCCGCCTTTCGTTGTAATGTTCTGGTAGCCAGACTCATCCACGTCGCCGTGTGCAGCAAGACTTGTTCGTTCTCAGCTTTGCATGATGCTCCGTTGTGTACCTATGCCATAATCATTTATTCATGCAGCTGCTGAAGACATTTAAGTAGTTCCTATGCATTGGTTATTGGCAATAGTGTTGCCTGAAGAGTCTGGGCCGTGTCTTTCGGTGAACGTCATGGACAGTTTACCCGGGGCTGCGCCTGGATGTGGCATCTCTGGGTCACAGCCAGGCTTGTATTCCGCTTCAGTATTCAGCCAGTTTCCCAAAGTGGCTGCACCACTGTATTACCTTATTGTCCTTATTTAGTCTGTGTCTTGAGTTCAGATTTTAACTGTTACTTGCAAGTCCAGCTGGTGCTAGATGGGTTGTGGCAAGGGGCCAGGCACATATGGGAGGAGGAATGTAGGCACACTTATTTTTCATTTCCTTGTTTATTGCTCACCTCTTTCCTACTCCCCACACCGGACTGTGAGCTCCACAAGACCAGAAACTGTGTGCAGGTGATGGTCCCCAAACGCATCCACATCTCTATCCCCAGAACCCGTGAAGATGTCCTCTTATGAGGCAAAGGGCAGTTAGGGCTGCCCGTGGGACTGAGACTGATAATCTATTGATCTACAACTGGGAGATTAGCCTGGATTATTTGGCAGGCCCAACGTAATCATGGGTCCTTAAAACTGGGAGAGAGAATCGAAAGAGAGAACAGAAGGTCACAGCCTGTGAAAGCTTCCACTGACCATTGCCTGTACAGGAGGAGCCACTAGCCAAGGACTGCAGGTGCCCCTAGAATCTGGAAAAGACGAAGAAAGGGATTCTCTCCAAGAGCCATCAAGAGGAATCCGCCTGGTGAACCCCTTGATTTTAGTCCGTGACGCACTTCTGAGCTCCAGGACACTAAGGGAACACAAGTACTATTTAAGTCACTAAGTACACGGTGTTTGTCATAGCGGCCAACAGGAGTCACATACCGTCTTGTTCCCTACTATATCCCCAAAGCCTGGCCCAGCGTAGACTCACAATAATATTTACTGAATGATTAAATATAGTGAAGGGAACTCTGGCTGAGTGCCTATGCTGTGCCAGCTGCTTAATAAACAGGGTTGTCAGATACAGCTGATAAAAATGCAGGCAGATCAATTAAATCTGAATTTTAGATGCAACAGACATTTGTATGAAGGTATGTCCTGTGTTATACTTTTCAAAAAAACCTTTCATTGTTTAGCTGCATTTCAAATTTATCTGGACGTCTTGTATATAATCAGGCAACCCTATGCACACATCTCCCAGATGGTAACGTGTACCCCAAATACACAGCCGCCAGAGGCTGGCCCAGCGCTTGAAGGCAGGCCATGTGAGTCCCAACGCCTCCCGACCCCGTCCATTCTGCTGCACCACAGCGTGATGGCGAATGACCCGGATGCACAGCCCCAGGGTCCCTGCCTTCTCTGGACGCTGCACTGTGCCCCAGAAGGTCCCAGCAGGGCCTGAGGAGGCAGGTTTGAGCTCTGCCCAGCACAAACAGAGACCAGGCAGCCTGAGCCCCACCTGGTCCTCAGGGGCAATGGAGAGATCAGCAGTGGGACCCTCGGCCAGGCCGCAGAGGCTCCGTAAGGCCTCGGCCGTGTGCCTTCCTGCCAAGCCGACATTCCCCTGAGCAGGGGGCTGAGGAAACTCACTAAGGAAACAAGAGGCAAGGGAAGTCCTTCCGTCTGTCCTCCGGGGCGGGGGTGCTCCAGGAGGTACAGCCACTGGGATGAAAACTGGGCAGAGTCAGGCCATTCTATTTCGGGGAAGACCATACAAAAATAGGGTCCACATGGAATTCTCTTCCCTCTGCAGAGCACAGGCGCTCTGAACCGTCACCCCAAACACCTCCGGAAACGCCTTCAAACACATTCACGTACATGCATGGGGCCCAAAAATAACCTCTGAGCAAAGCACCAGGAATGGATATTGAACCCATTTTGGCAAAGGGCTTTACATTTATTTTTATAAGAGAAGACTCCAAACCACCTCAGTTTTTCAAAGGAAATTAAAATGCAAGAGATCAAGGGATTTGCCCAAGGTCATGGAGTACAATAGCCGCTTCCCTGGCCCTCCAGTTTCCAGGCAAGTGCATGCTCTGAGACTCTGGATGGGCTCTCCTTTAAAACTTTAAATAGAGTAAACATTTAAAGCCTCCCCACCCACCCCCGCCCCGCATCCAGGTCACTTGCCCCGGGCATGATTGCTCTGAAACGGTGCCAGCTTCCAGTAGATCTGTGTTTTTGTGAGATCTGCTTGTTCGCAGAGCCGGAGAAGTTCATTTGGAATCATTCCCCACTGAATGAGGTGAGGGGATGTGTATCATCAGGCCTGGGGAGGAGACAGGACGCTGTGGTCCAGCTGGGGAGTAGGGGAGCTGGACCAGTGGGCAACAGACCAAGCTAAGGGTGAGATGCGGGGCCTGGCACAGGCAGAGCTTGCAGCCGGCCCTGCAGGAGCTGTTCCCATCAGGGCTCAGAGGGCAAGCAGGGGGGCCGCCCACCTGGACCCTGTGGGGAGGGAGCCGGGCACTGGCACTGCCATCCAGCCCCTCAGCGGGTGGGGGGGGGCGTGGAGAACAGACTTGCAGAATCCTCCTCCACCTGGGGTCCCGGAAGCTGTCACGTGTCTCATTTATTTGGTAAACGTTACTGGTCACCTTTGCAGGCATCACTGCTCTTTGCTGCCTGGTAGCCAGTGTCTCTAACAACGTTGTCTCATACATCGTGTATTCCTTTCAATGTTTTAAATTGTTTTGGATGCGAGCCATATCTGGTCCCCTTCATTTTCCCCCTTGGTCGTAAGAGGAGGCCACTACTATGGTGGTGGTGGTGGTGGTGCAGGTGGTGCAGATGGTCCCTCTCCTCTCTGCGGCCCTGTTTCCCCAGGGCGTTGGCTGCACCACCCCCACGCCCGCCCTGGCCTTCCGGGTCCCTGTGCCTCTTACCTCCCGGTCTTCCGGGTATGAATGAGCTGTCCTTGAGCCAGAGGCTAATCCTTGAGCCAGAGGCTAATCAGGTAGACCAAGGAAGGCTCCAAACAGGCTGCCCCTGAGGCTGCAGAGACGGGAAGACGCTCAGGGTAACAGGTTCCGGAACTGCGGCTCAGCCCTCACTGAGTCGGAGGAACAAAACCCCGGGAGCGGTGGACACTGCCCTTCCAAACGATTCCTCCGCCCTCACCGCCCGTGAGGGTGACTCCCTCTGCGGGGAGGAACACAGAACAATCCACTCGTAGGCAAGGGCTGCTGATCAGCAATGCAAACGTCCAGTTCACCTGAGCTGGGACGTGCAGCCAGGCCCAAGCCCAAATCTGCCTTTTGACCAATACCAAGAAGTAGAAACTCCACGTCCAGGATCTTAGCAGTATGGCCCCAATCCAGTGCTCAGACTGCATGTACAGAGACAGGGTGCCTGGTGCCTGGCCTCCTACCTGGTTGAGAACAAAACAGACAGGTACAGCGGGAGGGAGATCAAAACGGTACCGGTCAGTGCCGGTCATACAGGATGCAGCCTCTCTCTGCAGGTACATGTACTTTCAAATATTGAGTCTCGTGTTTAGGCAGAGCTGTGCCCCACCTCCAGTCATAGGCAGCCCTGGACCAGCACAGGCCTCTCCTAAAAGGACCTGTCCCCACAAATCTGGCGGCATTAAGGAACAGAAGACAGTGCACACTTCCAGTGCAGCTTCCTCCAGAGAGAAAGAGGGGCGGCTGGCAGGGCTGAGCACGCCAGCCTCTCCTTCCAGCTTCACTTATCCTGGGAAGGAATGCCTGGGTGAGAAAGCAGACAGGCCAGGAGGTTTTCATAAGTGGGTCCCTTCCACATGGAGGGAAACACCAGAAGTGGGAAAGAATCATTCTCCCCCTACAGTAAGAGAAGTCACAACGTAAAGGATTAACAATAAGAGACATTATCTTACACAGAAACTAGTCTCAAGACTGGGTGATTCTCAGGCTGGTTAATTTGGCCTTTTCCTCCTGCCGCCTTTGGTTTATTGGGTTTGTCCTCAGCTAGGAACCTCATGGTCACAAAGTGGCTGCAGAGTCTTTAGATATCACATCCTCACACAACATCCAAGAATGGCAGGGCCATGTTCCCCTATGTCCCTATATTAGGGAGGAGATTCTAGTCCAGTAAGCAACCAGCTGGCACCACACCCTCCCTTCTTAAGTGGCCGGAATCATATGTCTCCTGCCTATCTGAAGACCAAGGACGGACAAACAGAATGAGTCTGATTGGGTTAGACTAGTGGAGAGACAGAAGGAGCCGGGTCACCCCATACCTGAACGTGGCAGCCCCAGAGCTGAACAAAGGCAGGGATCCATTATCAAATCATATGGGGGAGGGAGGCACAGGATGTGGTCATGGGGGGCGGGGGTAAGGCAGGGCAGGTTAACCAAGAGAACTTGTCCCCGCCCCAGGGGCTGACTTACAAACTTTGACTTAGAAGGAGAGCTGCAAACCAAACCTTGTAAATTCGATAATGATGTCCCAGGGAAAATTCTGGAAACTAAGATTCTATGTCATGGTATAGAACCTGATTATGAATAGCAGGTAAAATACGAACACTTGTTTTCCCAGGCGACCTGGCATGTGTAGGACTGGACCACGTCCGCTGAGCGTCTTCCCCCTGTGGCTCTTTCTGCACACCTTCCCACCTCGGCTGGACTGGGGTCCGACAGGAAGTGTCCCCTGAGGGTTTAAGCCTCCTGAGGGCAGAACCAGGCAGCCAGTCCCCTGCTGCAGCCCCGCCCGGTACACGTGGGGATCCAGAAATGTGTGTAAATGGGGGCGGGGACACAGGCGGCCGCCTTACTTTCTTGATGAACCTGAACCTAAGGGAAGCACCCTTTGGTGCTCTAAGGATCTTCCAACTTGGTTTGAAATGAGGGTCTCTGTCTGGAAAGTCTTTGTCACTTATTCAACACTCTGGAAATGCATCAGGATGCCCGCGCCGAGGGAGGGAGCAGTTTCCACAGCGACACAGCTTCTCTGACGTGGTCCTTGCTCCTGGCGTGGCTGAGTCGCTGAAACATGGGCTCCGTGACTCATGTGGGGATCAGAAGTACAGGGAGGGGTGACCCCATGCTTGGGCCTCATTTTGGGGTTCTCACTCCTGAGGATAAGGGCCCTTAGAGCGGGTGCGGGGCATCGGGAAGTTCGATCTCTCTAAGATGAGGGTTTCCCCAGGAGAGGGGGACCAAGGACTGGCTCCAGGGACCTGGGGTAGATGCTCCTGTGACACGCATGGGCTCAGGGTCCTGCCAAGTCCCCTGCTCTCACCTGTAGGGCTGGTGGAAGCACTAAGAGATGCGTTAGTAGACTGCCAGGTAGAGTCGGCGTTCAATGAATACTGAGCCTGGGGACATTTATGTTGTCACATCAGTAGGAGATAACCGTTATTTGTGAAAATCCCCGCCTCTTCATCCCTGCAACTGCAGTCCAGCAAAGATATTTCATGTGTTCATTTCCATCTTCCCAACTAGCCAAAAAGAAAACAGATGCTCGGAAGGGAGCCAGATGCCGCATGATCTGTTCTTTCCCCCACGTGTGACAGCGTCCTCTGTGCAGGGGGATGTAGGGGTGAGGTCTGTGCCGTTGGCATGCCACGGCCGCCCGGCTGTGCCAGGAGTCTGGTCACTGGGGAAACCTCTGGTCGGTTTCCATACGGATGAGGGAATCCTCCAGGACTCTGTACTCAATGCCAAGGAGGGCCAGTTGGCCTCCAAATCCAATTACCTGAGATCATCAGCGGCTTTGGAGGTGTCCCCAGTTGACTGTTCAAATAATCCGCTGCTGGAAAGCGGTTCTGTGAGCGCATGATGCCTCGCGAGCTCTGGGCCTCGGACGGCCGGGCCGGGCCTCAGGAACCAGCTGGGTGGATCAACAGCCCTGCGCTTGGGGTTCTCCAAGCCCTGGCATCGTTGATGACTATTAAGAGAATTACGGTAACATGACCTGTGAAATGGCCCCATCGCCTCTGCAGAGACAATTGTTGGGCTGTGAATCATTAGACCAGCTTGGTTGACGTCTGTTGTCTGTGACCAGAGCGCGTTTGGAGAAGGGAATTGGATTCAACACTGTGAGGACAGTCGGGGGAAGTTGGTGAAGCCAGATGGGTTTCTGAGGAATTCCCACCCCCTCCAGCCTCCAGCCTCCAGCCTCTTGTATTTGGGTTTCTAATCTTTTGCTTTTTGTTTCACGGGAAGGGTAATAGCAAAGCCCCGGGGGCTGTGGTCCCTGACGGTGAACACGGGCGGGCTTCTCATCAGGCATCTCACGGAGACTCACAGAAGCCTGGTGAGTGGGCGTAAGTCTCCGTACAGACGCAGGAAGAAGCGGAGGCTGGATGTGCATGGGCTCACTCAGAGCCAAACAGCCACAAAAGGGCGCGTGAGGGCCCGCCTGGCCCACCCCGGGGGGGAGGAATCGGCTGTTACCTCCCCCTTGCTGTGGACACATCAGCTAGTTCAAAGGTAGCAGGCCTGGCCAGGCAGCTCGCCGCCCTTTAAGTCAAGGACTGAACGTGTGTACGTGCCCCGAGCATTAGTGGGTGGAGAGACGGCCGCGGTGTGGAAGCCCTGGGCCCCCTTAGCTCTTGCAGCGCAGGCCGTCAAAGGAGGGGCCTGCAGAAGCGGAGAGGCTCCCAGTGTCCCAGTGAGTGAGGGTGTCATCACAGGCTGACCCTGGGACAGAGCACCTCAGGGACCAGAGGGAAGGTGCGGAGCTGGCTAGGGAAGATGGCGTGTGTGTGTTATGCAAAATTCTTTGTTTATTTTTTAATTTTTAAAGCATTTTATTTTGAAATCACTTTGGACTTTCAGAAACCTTCCAAAAGGAATACAAGCTGTCCATGTGCACCTCTCACCCAGGGTCCCCGAATGCTGACATCTGACCGTATCTGCTTTGTCGCATCGAGCAGGCACAAGGTCCCTGCACCATTAACTATTCCAGTGCATGTTTCCTAAAAGCAGGGCTACTTCCTCACATAACTACAGTACAGTTGTCAAAATGAGGAATTCATCCCTGATTCCATACCTGCATCTACTTTTAGAGAGCCTCTTCAGCGGGTACCGATTGCCCCATGAATGTCCTTGATAGACAAAGGGAAAAAAATATACAAATATACACCTGTTCTGGTTCATGACCCAGCCCAGAGCCGCAGGCTGCACTCAGCTGTCCTTTTAGTCTCCGTTATTCTAGAACATTCCTCAGTCTTTCTTAATCTTTTGTGATTGTGAAGAAGGAGGACCTGTTATTTTGTTGAATGGATCGCAATTGGGGTTCATCTGATGTTTCCTCAGGATTAGATTCAGTTTATGAATTTGGGGCAGGAACAACCCAGAGGTGATGTTGTGTCTTTGTTGGGGCATCAGAGAAGGGTCCCACCATGTCACCTGTCCCATTACTGGTGATGGTAACCAGTGGCCTGGGTCAGGCGGTGCAGCTCCTCTGTAAAGGTACTTTTACACCTTTTGTGATTGATAAATATCTTCCCACAAGATGCTCTGAGCTTGTGCAAAAACCCTCCACTCACCATACCTTTTCCTACCAGTTTTACTATCTTTGGGTAATTCTTGCCTCAAATAAGTATTACCAGGGTGGCTTCCAAATGCTGATTTATTTTCTTACCCCATCATTGCTTTTTAAGTTTTTAATTGCCAAAAAAAAAAAAAATAGCTTTTCTCCTCTCTTCCATTTATCCATTATTTCAAGACAGGTTCATGAATTCTTCTGTTATTTTCTAGATTATAACCCATTTTTGCCAGTATTTATTCTGTTGCTCCAGGGGTCCTAGGTTTGGCCAGTGGGAGCCCCTCCGGGCTGACCCAGACACGTCATTCATTTCCTTAATCTGTCATGACGAGATGTTCCAGGCCACCCTGGGCCCTCCGTGCCTGTCTCTGACCAAGCCGTTCTCCCTCCACAAATTTCACTTCCTTTCTCCAGGTCTTTCTACCCACCATGGCTAGCTGGCATTTAAATAGCCTGGTTCATTCCTGGTTTCTATCTATATGTTCATGCATCTGCTTGGTTGTAAAACGTAAGGAACTTTTCTCAGGTAAGAGACCCTTCGAGGACCAGCAGTTGGAGGATGGAAGGACAAGGTGGGTCCAGATAGGCTTCTCTGACGGATCCATGCAGATAACCCAGCATGTGGTTTCCATCTAAGGAGCATGCTAGTTACCCAGGGTTCTCTTCAGCTGCACCAATTATTGGCTTCCAGTTTTGCCCCAAGGCCCTTCAATAAAGCCCAGATGATGGACACCCCTATGGTTGCAAGATAGTCATTTAACATGGAGAGTGGAGGATTAAAACAACACTGTTCAAATAAGAAGTGATTGCAGCCCTAAGGAAGGGTATTGCACTAGGTTGTAAGGATGCCTAATCTCCAGGGAGGGCCTCACATGTCCCCGACCTGCTTTCAGGACTTTGTTTTGCATCTGGAAGCCTTGATGAGCAAGAGAGATGGACACTACACAAAGAGGGGGTTTTACTAGCAATTCAAGCCGGCTAGCACCAGCCCATATTGTATCTTTGTGCAAATTAGAGAAAGGTGCTTCCCCCGCAGTAGACACAGCCCTGGGCCAAGGGAAAGGCTTTTGCCTGCTGCGTGGTTTAGCCATGTGCCCCCTCAGACGGGCTCCTTATTCGATGAACAACTTGCACAACTGTATCCAGTGACCCAGATTCCAGAGAGTCTGGGATATTTTCTTTCTGCTCAGGGAGTTCTACTGACATTCTGCAACGAATAAGGAAGGGCAGCTGCGCGGTCAGGTGCCAGCACGTGGTTGTGCATGAATGTCAACTCCTTGAAATCTTTGCTTCCTTGAATCACTGTCACCTGGCAGGCCCAAGGCTTGCTAAGGAAAATCGAGGTTAAGAGGCCTCCTGCTGCACCTTTGCCTTGTCCGTGCCTCTGGGGGGTGGCAGGAGAGTGCAGAGTCCTCCCGCCTGAAATCTGTCCTCACCAGGGAGGTTCTCCCATGGGCGGTAGTGTTTCTGGAGCTGCTTTGATTACTCAGTGGCCAAAGCATTTATCATCTGTCACACCGGGAATCAGGGTTGTTGGAGGGCACCTCGGCAGGCACAGCCAAGCTGTGAAGAGAATAGAGTGGGGGAGGGAGAAGCAGGCACTTGGAGACCAGGCAAGGAGGGTCCCCTCTGTCACAGGCATGTGTCACGTTGGCATTTTTGTCTCCATTTCACAGAAGACACCAAGACTCAGGAACTAGTGAAGAGACCTCCTGTCGTGACTAAATAATTGTATCCCAGTGTAATCATACGACAGCTCTGTCCAAATGGCATAAGTCACATTTTGCTCCTGCCATTGAATGTACTCTTTACCATTGTTACTTTACATCCCTTAACTTTTGCAGGATTCCTATACTTTTAAATAGCTAAGGAATGCAGGTGTTAGGACTAGGTGCAGATACATTTAACAGAAAACCTGAAATAATGATGTTTGTAATATATAAGGGCTTTTTTTTCTCTTTTGCAAAACAAGGTTAGAAATCGGGAGTCCAGCACCCACTCATCAAGGACTCAGATTCCTTTATCTTTTGTTCCACTATCCTTAGCACCTCAGGGTTCAAGATAGTTGCTAGAGCTCCAGCCTTCATCTTTGAATTCCAGATAGCAGGAAGGGAAAAGGGATTCACTACTTCTCTGTTTATTTCTTAAGGGGCTTTCCTAGATGTCCTACCCAATAACATTCACTCATATTTCATTAGCCAACCCCAGCTGCAAAGAGGGCTGGCAAATTACGGTCTCCTCATTGAGCACATTACCTCCTGAGATAAACATGGGGTTCTGTTACTAAGTGCATTAGTCAGGGCAGGCCAACTTCTGCAAGAAACAAACTCTAAATCTCAGAAACTTAATAACATAATGTTATTTTGTGTTCACATCACCTTATGACACCGAGTGGCAGGTGGGTCCTGCGAGCATCCACTCCTCTAGGTCACTCAGAAGCCCAGTCTTCTCTCCTGTGGTCCCTTGAGGGAAAGACAGTGTGGATCGGGCACAGGAGGTTCTCATGGGCCAGGCCTGGAGGGGCACACATCAGCTGCACCCGTTGGCCAGAACACCGTCGCATGGCCACCTAGCTGCAAGGGTGTGAGAAATGCAGACTGGGTACACACAGGAGGAGGGAGCGTGACCACTAGCAAATGCCATGATGCTGGGTACTCACTGGGCAGCAGGCAGGCTGCAGACAGGGAAGCTGCTCACCCCTGCAGAACTGGAATTCAAACCCGGGGCTCCAAGTAGAAAGAGCAGCTTCCCTGCTTAGCAGCAGAGAGCTGGGAGCCCAGGGCTTCAGGGCTCTGCTGGGGTGACGCTCAGGGCCCAGTGGCATCCCTTCCACCATAACGGGAAGAGTTCCTCCCCGGAAACACCGGGTCCGAACCAGCCTCCTGGCAGACTTCCTCCGAAGGTTACAATTAGTAGAGTCCTCCAGACGGGCTGAAAAGCACAGTCTCCCCCATGACCTGAATGGATCATTTGTGGCTCGAATGACAGACAAATGCAATAATTAGGCCTATTTAGTGAAGAGGGGGGTGAAAGGTCAAACTAGGAGGCCAGCCGTCTCCTGTTACCAGCCTGGTGACCAAGTCGGGTGATGTTTGCACAATGAACTCAATGCCAGCCACCGCCGCTTCACCAGACCACTGCTGGCCACTCCCCGGGGCTTCGAGAAGGCTGCCCTTAAAACCTCAAGTGCTTGGCTTGCAGGAGGCCGACCCAGGACCCAGGACCCAAGCCCTGCCCCTCCTGTGGGACTGGGTCCCTGACTTGGGCTAATGGGTCATGCTGGTCAGGTCAGAGAAAATGGACTGGGGTGATCTGCCGGACAGTGGGTCAGGGCCTCCTCCCACCCTGCCCTCTGCATCCCCGCTTATCTCTCTCTTCATTTTTTCTGTAAAAACCTGATTTTGTTTTATTCTAACCCAAAGCAGATGATCCGGCTGCTTCTGAGCCTGTCCTTTGCTCCCTGCCTGGCGGGATCTCTGGGGGTCCCTGGGGCCCGAGGGTGAGAAGGGCAGGAGGGCGGCAGGCAGGCGCAGGACACAAAGGTGCTGGCTCCCACCTCCTTCCTCCGGCTCGTCTCCTGCCGCCCCTCCCCACCCGCAGCTCCTGCGGGGACTGGAGTCTGGGGGATGGTGGGGCAGCACTGTCCCTTGAGCATGCGCCTTTGCCGTGTCCGCCTGCACCTGTGGCTGGGCTCAGACATGGTCCACAGACACCTTCAGACACCTGGGCAGGTGACCAGCCCCTCCCAGGCCAGGGAGCGGGGCAGGAGCAGGGCAGTGCCAGACTCCCCACCAGGGAAAAAGAACAAAGGGGAGGCCGGCCCCCAGCAGGCCTGCAGGGGGGCATTTCTACATCCCTGTGGCCCGAGCTCTGCCCACGGAAGGAGTGCACCTCAAGAAGGACAATCCAAGCCCAATTTTACTCCTAGGTCCTTCCTCAAGGACGGTGGGCTGCGCACAGAACCCCTCACCTCCAGGGTGGTCTCAGGCTCCTGGAGCCCCCCGTGGATGGGCACACCACGGGTGGCGAGGGGCTCATGGCTCTAGGGCCGCTGGCACGTGGTGGGGGCATCAGTGGGGAGTCCCGGCTTCCCCATTAGTAAAACAGGGAGCAACACAGGACCTGTGTCACAAGGTTGACGCCAGGATGGAAGGCAGGTGCCACCTCCAGAGCCCCAGTTGGGGGGATCCCCATTTTCTTGTAATGATGTTGCAAAGCCTCCCAAGACAAGGATCGCTCCTTCCTTCCTGTTGGGGCCCCCTGGTAGCACTCCCTCATTCCTTCCTCTCTGTGCCCTGATTATTCTTGCTTAAAAAAGTGGATTTAGCTAGGGACGAGGCAGTGGTGAGGCTCACAGTCCCTGAGGGGAGGCTTCCTCCGGCCAGGTCACGCAGGAAAAATGACCGTCCCCACATTCTGTCCCCTTTGGCCCTGCAGCAGCCAGGAGACCGAAGGCACCAGGCCAGAGCCTGGCAGATTCTGCTTCTGAATTCACAGAGCCTTCGCGGTGGTTGGGGTAGGGGCAGGGGGGCGAGCAGTTGATTTGCTCTTAGACAAATATTACTTCCTGATTCACAGGATAGGTTTCTTTTTTAATTATTTGTTTTAAAGCTTCCACCTGTTTCCCCACTGTCACATTACTTTATGCAAAGCAATACTGGGGTGAACTAAAGTACAGGGATCAGAAACAGTGGGCCTTAGGGTGGGAGCAGCAAGCCGGGGGGAGCCTGTAGTACATCCTGCCGTGTGGTGCCCCAGAAGCGCCAGGAGCAGAGATGCGGGGCATGGGCGATGCTTGTTCCAGCTCCCTCTGCTGGCCCCTGGAGTCCGGGCACCTCCAGCCAGGCCCTGAGAGCTGTGGGGGCCGAAGCAGCAGCAGATGGGCCCCCACCGGGGAGGCCTGGCCCTGTGTCCACACCTTTGTTGGGGGGAGAGCAGGAGGCCTGACTGGCTTGTGTGTTAGCGGAGGAGGTCACCGCATGTCCGCAGAGTCAGGAGGGATTGCTTGGTTTTATTGTACACATTAGAGCCCAAGCCACCAAAATATACAGCCCTTGAAGATGCAAATGCTGGAGACCAACTGGGGTGCAGAGAAACATGTCCAGAAACACGATGAAATTCAACTCAAGGGGCGCCCGGGACCCGCGTCCAGTCCCCAAAGCACGAAGTTCTCCTGAGGAAACGTTTGTGTCGCACAAAGCTGCAGGACTGTTTTTATACCTGGCACCAAATTAGCTTCTTCTCTCCAGGGATTCACCTTTAATCCTTGTGCAAAACCACAGGATTAAATCACTTCTGAAAGTACCAGGAATCCTTGGGTTTGGGCTTATTTGGAGCCGCAGGCGGGAGGCAGCTGGGCATGGTGAGGACTCAGGCCACCGTCAGCACGGCACCCTCACCTGGGGTTGGCGGGGGGCTCGCGGGGGGCGACCACAGCTCCCAGCCCCCGGCACTGGCCCTACTCTGTCACATCATTTATTCACCACTCCATCCCCATGACATCGTTACTGTCATTTAACAGATGAGGAAACAGGCCCAGAGAAGCTGGTCATACGTGAGGGCCACAAGCAAACAGTGAACCCACCTCTCAGTTGACCTACAGAGATGGCAGTTTTGTGCAGTTAAACGTAACAAGGAGCATCCAGTCATGAAAACCCTTGGGAACTGGGCAGGGCGGGTGCTGTTCCTAGACGGCTACACCGGGCCAGGCCAGCTGGTGGCCCCGTGTGCAGGGCGCGGGCATGGATAGCAGTTGGGCAGACGCCTCAGGAGAGCACCATGACCCGGGCAAAGAGCGCCACATGCAGAGAAAAAGAACCCAGCCGGTCTAGGTGACGGAGTCAATTCGCGAGTTAAGGATATAACAGGACCCTCTCATCTTGGATATTGCATAGAAACGCATTAGTGCATTTTAGAAGGAAAATATGATTTTATAAGGTCCTCTATTTGACTTAACCTAGCACCAGGACATCAGACTTTCCAGGGTCAGTTAAAAAACATTAATACCGATCAGGCAAGCTGCACATATGGATCTGATCCTTGCCTGTTAAAGGAGCATTTGCTCTTAGCCAAGTCTTTGGAATTTTGAGGACATAATCGGATATTTTTTATCTCCATTTTAAAATGGAGGAGCGAGAGAAGGAGATGTGTGTGGAGTAATAAGCCAAGAAGTTACATCTTGAAGTTCCTGATTGCTCATTCCAGTGAATCATAACCATTTTCTTCTCTGTTATGATTTTTTTCCTGAAGAGTTTTGTACTTCCGGTGCGAGGTCAGTGAAACCAATTAAAATGCTTAAACGGGTACCTCTCGTAACCTACTGCAAATCAGATTTAGCAATAATCTGATTTCAACTCTCTTGTAGTGGGTAAAAAAGAAAACTCTCTTTTGTGTGAGATTTTGGTTTCGGCGCCTAATTAGGTTGGTTCCACCATTATTGCGTTTTAAAAGTAAAACATGATTTTATAATGAACAGTGAAACCACAGAAGAGATGGTGTTGCAACTGGAATCATTCAGATAAGCAAGAAAGTCGTACCAGATGCTCGCATGCCTGGCGTGGGAAAGGGAGTGTGCTCGCCCCAAATCAGATTCAGCAGATGTCTGGGGTTGTCCCAAACATTCTATATTTAAACGACTGGCCCTTCCCTCCATCTTTTATTTTATTTGAAGGGCGCATTAGAGATGAGAGGGCAGGGGTGGGTCAAACTAATCAGAATCTTTTCCAGCCAACCTTGGCTGTGTCTTTCTCTTCCAACTTAAAACGCGCTGGGCTGGTTCTTGGCCACTCCCATCCCCAGCCTCCCACGCTTACTGGTTTCCACCCTAGTGCAGACAGAGATGGTCCCCAAAGACCTGAACTCGGGTCCTTGCCGGAGGAACACTCCAGGCCAGCTGCTCCATATGACACTTGTTCTGCTCAGATCCCTGGCCTGGAACGGAAGCGCCTCCTTCACGGCCTTCACGGATGGGATTCTTGTGGGAGGCGCTGCCTGAGAGCTGGGGTTCCCCACTCCCATTGCCAGCGTGCACACCTTAGCAGCTCAGCTCTTTGAAAACACAGAGACAACCTTGCCCTGTGTACAGGCAAAGGTGCCTGCAACCAGGAAGTGAGACAAAGCCAGGCAAAGACTGGGGTGGGAGGTGTGGGCAGGAGGGCATCAGCATGGGAGGCAGATTTAAATTTGCCCCAAACATGGGAATGTCACAGTTTTTTTAAATATGCCATGGCAACCAAATTCCCATGGCTTTCCTCACCCCTCCCCTCCTTCCCTACAGGTAGATCACAATTTTATTCCCCCAAGTTTAAACCTTTCAGAAAAGGAGAAGAAAAGGACTTTAGAATAAAGGGCTTATCAAATGAGGTACATGAAATATATAAATTCAACTTAGGTTCGCCAAGTATCTAGTACATGCATTACCAAAGTAATGACATTACCTAGCTAACAGTTTGTTTGGCAGATACTTATTGAGCACCTATTGTGTGCTAGATGCTGTTAAGGGCTGGGGATAGAGCAGAGAACAAACAGAAATCCCTGGCCCCACGGAGCAGGCATGGGGGAGCGGGGAGCAGACAATCGAACAGATAAACAGGATGCAGATCGGGATGCGCGTTTTGGAAGCAGAAGTCCATAGAGGCAGGGGGGCGAAGGCCGCCATTCAGCCGGTGCTCAGAAATCAGCAGGGCTGCCTGCATGTGCTTTGCGGTGGGGTCACTACTTGTGCCTACGTGACAGGTGAGGGACCTGAATCTCAGCAGGTGGTTGAACGCATACCCTCACGGCAGGATTCAGATTCAAACCTAGATATGCCTGACACCAGTGTCTGAGCTCCCAACTTTGTGCTGATCACTTAATACATCAATTCAACTTGATTTCTCACATCATGGCAGCCGTCTACCCTCCCCCACCCCAGCAGAAATTAGTGTCCCTTTTATTGATGAGGAGACAGAGGCCCAGGAAGTAATTCGCCAGTGGCCCCTGCAGTGCCGGGCAGCTGGCCAGGACCGGCCATCTCTGAGCCCCCGGGTTGCCCCACCGGCTCCAGCCTGCAGGGCCACCAGTACAACTGATAGCAGAGGACCGTCATTTCAGGCCAGATCTTTAAAAAGTGACAGAGTGACCTCTGACATGACTGGGTCTGCAAACGCCAGCATGAACAAGGGCCATAAAGCCGAGAGCGCACAGATTTCAACCAAGATTGGGGCGTTTATCGCAGGAAACCTCCTTAATTGCCGTTAACTTAAACCTCTGCTACCCTGCATGACCGGGGCTGTAGATCTTGATTTGTGCCGCAAGGCTGGGGGTGCAGAAGGCAGACCAGGCCTCCGAGGGTCATTAAGGAGACCGGCAGCGGCCACTTGGTGTCTCTCCCACGCGTCTGTTTGTTTGTTTTGTATTTTTTATTTTTAAAAATCCAGCATCAAAGCGGGCCTGCTGTTGGGCTCACCGGGACCGCGCCTGATGGGCAGGGCTGGTGCGGGCAGGGCTGGTGCAGAGGGAGATGGCGGGCGCCTGTGCTCGGCCGTGCGGACCCTGCTGCCTTCCTCTGAGGACTTCCGGGGGAAGCTTTCGACCTCTCACATACATTCAACCACATCCTCTCGTTTTCACTAGGAAAGAAGAGATACTTGTTTTGATAAATTCAAGCAATACAGGTGAATACAAGTGAATAGCTCAGGTGTCCCTCCCTGATGCCAACTGTTGGCAGGCTGGGAAATAGCATTCAGAATTTTCTACATTCATTCAAAGCTTTTTATCCTGTGCTTCCCCTACAGAGAAGGGATTGCTGTGTACACACTCTTCTTCAGCTTGCTTTCTTATTAACTTAACAAAGTCATTCTTTTCCAACCAGAGTATTGGATTAATGCCATGAGCCAACCAGCCAACATGATTTCTTAAAGTCAGTCTTTTTCTTTGGACCATGAGACTCATGTAACTCAACCTATTTCACCTTTTCCTTTGGCTTCTAGGAAGCTCGAGTTCAATTCCATTTCTAGCTGCAGTCATTAATTTTTATTTTTAAAAATCCAGCATCAAAGCGGGCCTGCTGTTGGGCTCACCGGGACCGCGCCTGATGGGCAGGGCTGGTGCGGGCAGGGCTCCTCTGACCCCTTGTGGCATCAAGCAGGTGACCCTGCCCAGTGCCCTCTGTGCTGTAACATCAGAATAGTTTTATGCAAGTGTCTTCTACCTGCTCTAGATTACAAGCTTCTTGCAAACAGGAGACACTGACTGTTCATCTTTGTGCTTTCTCCCTCCATGTGATGATTCTGTTGAATGATTAATGAAGGTACCTGGCACATCTGGTGCCATCTGCTCCTCTCTTATTTTTCACTGGTTTTATTCTGCTGGAACTTCTCAATGATTTTGGTTTCTGTTCTGCCTTGTTCTAAAGAAAGTGTTCTTTTGGGAAGCAAATGAGATATAAAACCTAACTACATTTAAAAGTAAAGAAAATCTGTCAAAGCAACGGGACTGATAAAGCAAATCCCAAATCACCCCAAAGGGACAGACTTTGCTTCCTCTGCACTTTTTTTCCGTTTATAGAATTATGTCACCAGAAAACAAACAGAATGGTATTTATAAAGCCTTAATTCTCCTATTTTAAAGAACGATTCTTCTTGGAGGTGAGAGAATAAAATTATTCTTCTTTAAAGAGTTATTACAAGAAAGGAAAGGAGATGGGTGTTTCTATTGGGCAAAACCAGCTGATTAAATGCAGTAAAATGATAGAGGGCAATAAATCACAGACGCTACGCAGACGCTAGGGAAACAATCCCGGTGCCAGGATGCCTGCACAGAGGGGACCTGATCACAGCCTGTCATTTGTGCCAGCTCCCGTGTGCCAGGCCCTGTGTGATGTGGCAAATAGGACAGCCCAGTGCCCTTCCAGGACGGGCCTCCCAGAATGTCTATGTCAGGGGAGACTGGCACCTGAGCTTGCTAGGAGGGAGTTGGGGGGAGTGTGCCAATCCTGCCCAGGCTACCTGGGGGGCACTGGGGAGAACCTGTTGAAACGGGGAGTCAGGCTGTGTGTCCCCTAGACCACCTCTTGAGCCACCGGTACTCCAGGACCCTGGAGGCCAGCAGGGGACATGTGCTGGGAGATTCTCCCCAGTACTCTGGCCCCTACTGCAAGGTGGGTGGTCCTTCTCCTGGACAGGCTGGCCTCTGTGAGGGGATCTGGGGCAGTGTCTGCTCAGAACTGCTCCTCCTGACCCCTTCCTCTGCCCCCAGCCCCTCCACAGCCTGCTGCTCCTGTCTGTTCCACCTCACCATGGGCATCAGCTGTACCCATAAACCAAAGCTAGGCCATAGAACCCCCTACCCCTGGGCAGATCCACCCAATCCTGACATACCTCCTCCATGACCAAAGCCCAGAGATGCCCAGGATGCCCAGTGTGCAGTAATGCCCACTAATACCCAGTGATGCACCTTGGAAGGGCCCTTCCACAGTCCCAGTGCCAGCCCACTCTGAGCACTCTGCCCCTGCCGCATCGCCAGGAAGGTCCCGGTTCTGTCCCATCTCTGTTGGGTCTTCCTGTTGGGTCTTCCCTGCTCGAGGCCACAGTCCACCCACACCCGCACGCCCATGTTTCGACCCCCTCTTGTCTTGGACAGCTGTCGCTCTGAGCTGCCCTCATTTGAATCTTGTGAGGCTGTTCAGCTCCGTCTTCACCCCTGTTGTAATTCTTTAAACAAACTCCAGCCTGTTAACATCTCCCAGGATGTCAGCCGGGAGCTGAACCCAGGGCCCAGATAAGGGGGCTGTGGGGCAGTGTCCCTTCCTCGGCCAAGGGGACTCCTCAGCCACGTCCACATTGGAACAGCCAAGAGGGAGGGGGCCGTGGGCCACAGTCACTTTTCTCTGTATGGATAACAGTGTGGTGTCACTGGCCAACACAATGTCCTTTACCCTCAGTGGTCAGAGAGGATACTGAACCCTTACACATTATTCAGTCACTGTATGTTCATCACAGGAAAATGAGGGAGCACGTAAAAGCAGGGGGGCGAGGAGGAAGATACGCCATCCCCCAGATGCTGGCAGAGTGCCCCATCCAGGCTGGGGCAGGGCACGGTCCTTGGTACCCCCCTGGGTCAGGCCATGGCATCTCTCTGCTGGTTCCCCATTTGGAGCAGGCTGCTGATAACAGCACCCCCGGCTGTGAAGGAAAGGGTTCCGCCCTGGCTGTGGCTGGTGACAGGACCGCAGTGTCTCCAGTGCCCCTGAGTCAGTGAGCTTCTCCGTCCCAGGGGGCGTTCCTGAGCATTTGCCATGTAAGATGTTGGATTTAACTCTTTGTAGGGTCCTCCTCAACCTGTTGTTTGGGTTTTAAAATCTTGCAGTATGTCAACAAACACATCCTCGAACTATGTTTACTAACCCATAGTCTAGATGGAAGTAGCGTGTTATTTAACACTTTCCGTATTATTGGCCTCTTAGGCTAGATCCAGCCTTCTGGCAGGTGCAGAGGGCTTTGGTGGCCGCCTCTGCAGACTAACCTGCCCACACCTTAATTATGTCCTGAGGATTTATGCCTAGAAATACACGTGTCAGTGAACATATGGCTGACCTGTCCTTCTGGAAGGTTCTACCCACATACACTCCAGCCATGCAGGACTGTGTCAGTGACAGACTTTTTAAAGCTCAGTTTCCCCAAGTCATAGGCTCTCACTCTGGGCTGCACATTAGAACCTCACGGGGAGCTTTTAAAAAGCAGATTTGTAATAGCTCCCCAGGTGAGCACCTGCGGGGCGATTCACCTGCCCATGCAGTCCCCGTCCATGCAGCCAGCAAGTGTTTACTGAGCCTCTGCTCCAAGCCCCATCCTTTCCTGGGGACTGGGAACAGCCTGGAGGAGCCCTGTGCTTGTGAGGTGTACATATCAGACCATAAGCAAATACAGCTGCACTGCCCGGGGAGAGGGCATCATGCCTGCTGTCGGCGGACAAGCCTGGCAGTGAGCCCTTCTGCTGGCGTCTTGCGTCCTGTTTCCGACCCCTGGGCCCGTCTGAAACACCCAGCCTGCAGTAAGGGATGGCCCATCCTGGAGAATTAGGCCCTTTGGGGTCCCTCAGGCAAGAGCCTGCCATCGAAAGAGCTGAAAGCCATCAGCTAAGGGCCCAGGGCCCAGGCTGCTTTGGGTCGGGTGGCCCGGCCTGCCGTCGCTCTCCCCTCCATCCTGGTGGCCAGGGTGCGCCAACCTGTCCCTTCCCTCCTGCCCCTCTCTCCACCCCTGCAGTTAATTCTTCCTGAGGCTTGTCTCAGATCAAGGCCCACCAACCTGGGACCTACAGGCCTGGTCCGATGGGTGCTTTGGGCCACCAAACTGGCCCACAGCATGAAATCCAGAGCTGATTCCTCTAACCCTCCCTTCCTGCTCTGTGCCCGGCCAAGCCGGCCCGGACTGGTCCAGCCCGCTTAGCCGCTCAGCCGCAGGGTGGGATAGAAGTCCGGCCCCGCAGAGGCTGCACAGGGGCAAGTGCTCAGCGGACTTTGTGAGGTGTCCAGTGGGTCAGCTCATCGTTTGTGTTCTCAGTACTCGGGGACTGCCGCCCACATGCTGGGGACCGAGGGGAACTAGAGGCTTAGTGACCTGGTGGAGCGAGTGGAGAGCCGAGCCCAGATCTGGCTCGGGCTGCACTGGGACCCTGGACTTCGTCAGCACAGCGTGAAGGTTTCGTGGGCCATTGATATTAGCACGTACTTGATTGTTCTCAGATGGAGCAAACAGAGCCCTGCTGTGTTACGGGCTTCCGAGGGTTTTAATTACCCAGTTTAAGTACTTTCCTTCAGGAATTTGGAGGAGCAGAGACCATAAGCCACTCAAATAATTTGCATTGAGTAAAGAGGAGAGCGCAGCCCAGCTCAGGGGGAAAACCAGCCCTTTGGTCAAGCCGAGACGGGTTTTCTGCACTGCAGGGTCCATTCAGAACTGCAGCGGAGCCAGCTAACAATGGGGTGCCAGCCTGGGGTGCTGTCACAGCTCCAGGCGCTGGAGTCACACCTTGTCGGGCCCCCGGGCTGTGTGCAGAGGCAGGAGGGCTCCAGCACTCTGAGCATATCCCCCTGAAGGTACATCTTATTGTTGACTCAAAACAATAAACCATAGCAGGCTCCACATCTGAGCATGAGGGGCAGGTGCAAAAGGGGTCTGTCAGTTGCAGCAGGAGAGATGTTTGGCCGGAAGAAAGGCAGATGTGAAGAGACACACGAGTATGTTCCTTTCCTGTTTACTGTGTCCCTCTCGCGGTGGCTGCTTTCTGTGGCGTGTCCGGGAGACCAGAGCCCAGGCCAGACAGCCTGGGTCTCCCATATGCCAGGTGAAGCCTTGTTGTTTCTGCCAGTGGCCCGGGGGGCTCAGTGTGCTGGTGGCCTGGAGAGTGTGATGAACGCAGGGGCCCTGGGTCCGAAGATTAATGCATTGTCCCAGAGAAGGAAGGACAGACGGGTGGACAGAGAGACAAACTAGAGAGAGGGATGGGGAGATGGAAACTGGAGGGAGAGAGAGCAAGGAGGGGGAGAGGAGGCAAGAGACAGACAGAAGTACACAGGCACTCAGACAGACAGACAGAGAGGCAAACGGACACAAGGCAGGAAGAGGAAGAGATGGAAGGACAGCAGGGCAGAGAGGCAGGGACGTGCGGACGCCACACCGCAGTGGCCGATGCCTGGACACAGTCTGCTCTCCTTTCCCACTGTGCCCCACTTCCCGGGCAGCGTGCCCACGAGCCAGGCCCCTTTCATGTTGAACAGAAAATCCAGGCATGATCGTTAGAGACGCAGAACTTCGTAGATCTCTGCAACCTTCCACAGACGATCCCGTGGGCAGCTCCTTCCAGGAACGTGTCAGCTTGCCTGTCCGCGTCAGGCTCTAAAAACCGAGGTGCCACACTTGAACTCACCCACACAATTTGGGGAGGATCCAGGGCCCTGGTTCCCACCCCAGAGCCTTGGGCCTGAGAAGAGAGTCCAGTGCCCAGTGAGTCTCCAGGAGGGCCACCCAGGTGGACTAGGCAGGGTCCCAGTGGGGCCTCGGGGAGTTATTTGTATCCTCGGACCCTTTGGGGGTCTTCTCTGGGAGGACAAAGAGACAGATCCTGCACTCGGCCACTCTTTGCAGACGGGCAGTTTTCCGCTGGTTGAATGCAGACCAGCACCTAGCGGAGAAGCAGGGCAAGGCCGTGGGCAGCAGCTCCGGGGTCTGCCCGCGCACCTCCTTCCCTAGGAGCTTCCAGAGGGTCGGCCGCAGGAACACCAGCTGGCAGCAGGCACCAGTGTCCCGGAAAGGCTTGGGAGGCTGGTCTAGCCGGAAAACTAAGGCTGGGTATGGACCTGGGCACGTGGCATGGATGAGTTAGGAGGCTTAGGAGAAAGAGGGAGAGGAGAGGAGAGAAGGAAGGTTGAGGAGGAAGAGGAAGGGAAGGAGGGGCAGAGGCCGGGCAGTGGGAGGAGGTGGACGCTGAGGAAGCGGGGAGGGCAAGGAGCCAAGGAGCAAAGGACTCGCAGGAGAGCCTTTCGGGAACACCTGCTCAGCGTTCCCTGGCATCACCAGAAGTTTACAGCTCAGGTGCTCCTAAGCGTAGGAGTGACTGACGTGCAAGCCCTTGGTCAATCTTCCCAGCGAAGGGGTGGGCCTTGATAGACTCCCATCCCTTCCAGCTCTGACAGTCTAGAATTCCGTGAAATCATCCCCATATCGGGTCATACTCCGGCAAGCGACGTGGATCCTATCGCGCCCCATGCACACTGCATTTGCAGTAAAGGAATATTATTTCATTACACGAACAAATCATTATTATTGCCAAGTGGAGGGCAAATGGAGCTGGAGGATTATTAAAACCATACTTCCGAGGCCTCTCAGCTCCTGTACAAAGACACCGATCGCCCCTCCCGGGCAGCTAAGCCTGGAAAAATCCGCTTTTAATCACCAATCGGCACTGACTTAATGTACCATAGCTGTCTTATCACATTTAAAGTACATGTCTACTTAAGATATTTAATTTAAAGTGATATCCTTAATTTCCTCATGGTTTTCAAAGTTTATGTTAACTTCAACCTGCTACTTTGCAAATGCACTCTCGCTCTGATCGCCTCGAGTCAAATCCACACTTTTGTCTCCAGTTACGTGAGTGGTAGGTTTGGCACCAGGGCCCTGTCCTCCTGAACACAAATGATAACGGTGTACTGCATTTGTATGACGCTCTGTGGTCAAGACCAGGCTTTCACACGCATGACACCTTCCATACTGGCTAACGCTCACTGTGGGCCAGGCACAGGGGTACGTTCCAGACACATGATTCCTGGTGTAGAGACAACACACCAGGAGGCAGGTGCCATCATGGGCCTGTTTCCCGTGGAGAAGGGTGAGGCCTGGTCACAGGGCTGGTGGGCAGCAGAACCAGGAGCCACCCTGCATCTGTCTGCCTCCTGAGGCTGCCCTTCTAAATGTGCTCCTCCAGGCAGACCCCTACCAACCACGTGGCCAGGATGCAGTTACGGTGGGCACGGGGTGTGCACCACTAGCCCCCAGCCCTCCCTCCCAGCTTCCAGGGTGGCCAGGGCAGGGTCGCGCGGTCCCCACTTGGCAGAAGGGCATGGCCACACTCTGTGGTGGCCTGCCCAGGTCTCTGAGCTAGCAGGTGATGGCCCATATGGCAGCCCCTGATGGATAACCCATGCCCTCCGCATGCACCTCCGCCCCAGGTAACAACTCACATTCATCGTGTCTCTGCCAAGGGGTACTGCCCTTACTAGGTCTGGCCTGGAGGGGAGGAAACGGGCTTGGGTGCTGGACAGGCAGGAAGATGCAGGACCAGTCTGACCCTAGAGTTTGATTGCAGGGAGCTCAAGCCCCTTGGGGCGCCCCTTGCTAAGACGATGCCACCTGTGTATTGCTCCATCAGCACTGAGACGGGGAGAAGCGAACCATGTGTGGGTGCAGTCGCTACCTCCTGGGCTGTCCGAGGGGCGCCGCGCTTCCCCAAAGGCAGCCTGGGTCACTGGGATTCAGCATGGTTTATCTGACTCCTCATTATCGTCTGTAGGTTTCAGGGAAGGAACTGCCTGTTTTGAATTTCATAAGATTTCATTAACATATTTTTTTTTTAACTTTAAAGGAGAAAATATCTGGGTATTTCTACTTAGAAGAATACAGTGTGTTAGGATCACAGCTTGGCAACTAGGAGACAGACCCTGGGGCCGGACTGCCGGGCCTGACCCCTGGGTCCCCTGCGTACGGGCCCGGCCACCTGAGACAGGCGGGGAGCGTTTCCGCGGCTCCTGTTCCTCTGTGGAGCCGCTCGACAGCCCAGCTGTGAGTCGTTCTGCGTGAGTGCCGCGCACACTCCCTGACACTCAGCAGTTGTCTTGTGTGTGAGGTTTATTATTATTCATCAGCCAAGAAGTATGCTATTTTTGCCAGGTATTCAATCACAAACTGGAGCCCTCAGACACTGCTGGGAAGGTTCTAGAAGGGAAAAGGGAAGCCTGCTTGAGAAGGTTCCTTCCAGATCACTTATTCCCCCACATCGTCGGCTGCCTTCCATGTGTGCATATGTCATGTTTTTTCCCCCTTCTCTGGATGATTGATTCAATTTACGATGTGAAATTATACCATAACTGATTCCCAAACTTTTAGGAATAAAAATCCAGTTACATTTATCTCATCCATTCTTCTCCAAGCTTCCCATCACCGATCTTTACTTTAATGTTCTGTTTGTACCCCAGGATGTCCCGCAAGCACTAACAGAGTATTTCATCGTAAGGAATGTATTAAATGGGCCTATGTGCCAGCCTGCGCCGAATAGTTTCCATGCCTCCCTGATGTTCACGAGTCGTATGAGGCCAGCACCCCATTGCAGAGATGGAGTTCAGCAAACTTCCCAAGTGCACACGGCATCCTGGGGAGCCAGGCTGTTTCCGGGGGTCTCCCTGCTGAAATGTGGCTTACACTCCGGAGAGAGAAAGAACGCAGTGAATAGGCAGGCGCCGCGAATACCAAAGAACGCATTGCGCTAACATTTCAGGGAGGGGAAAGGGGCTGTGCCGTTCCTAATCCCGTCAAATGGTTTGTAATACATAAACCCACAGAGCATAAACGTGTGCCTATTTTAGTCTCCCACTGACTAATGTCTGCTCGGTTTGTGACTCTTTCAAGCGTGCTACATACATTTTCTGCAAATTGACACAACCCTTAAAAATATCTAAAAGTTGCACGTGTTTGTAATTCCTTCCTTTGTGACGCACACAATGTCTTAAGTATCAGAGAGAATTTTATAGTTCCTCAGCTTTTGCGGAAGTAAGTTTTCCCTGTTAAGCCTCGACAGTGAGAGCTCAAAAACACATTCTATGATCTTCCCAGAATTATGAATCAAAGGGTCACAGGGAATCCCTATTTATTAAACCCTGGGGCTCAGGAATTCTGAGGGGGTCACCAAGGGTTCAGGGACTGGGGACCCCTGAAATTCTCTGTGGGCTCCAGAAGCCCCGTCCCAGACACCAGCCACATGCCCATGGCTCATGCCCAGAGAACAGGCCGCCCCAAACCCCCTCCCGAAGAGGGAAGCCACCGCCGCCACCCCCAGCCAGTGTGTTCTGGGTGAGTGCAGAGCAGCCTGAGCCCCACAGGGAAAGGGTCTGACCGCTGCCCTTCCTCTGGTCACTGCTGGGTGAATGTTTGGAATCCACCAGGAAGTAGGTACTTGGGTTAACAAAAAAATGTCTAATATTTTTTACCTGATTTCAGGAAATCACAAATAACCATTCCAGAGCAGCTATTCTATTTTTTCCACCGGGAAAGGAAGTTTGCACACTTTTCAGACTTTTTTTTTTAATCATAGAGGAATAGTAAAATAAATTATGGCACATGCGTAAGATGGCATATTAGGTAACCATTAGAAAGATGTTCCAATGGGACCTTTAATGACTTGGAAAAGCACTTATGAGATGTTGACAAGTGAGAACAGCAAAATATAAAGTTACTGAGACTGGCTTTGTAAAGGACGCACCGTACAACACACACACACACACACACACACACACACACACACACACACGTCAAAACAAAACAAAACAAATTGAAAAGAAATTTACCACCATATTAACAGTGGTTCCTTCTGAGTGGTGAAATTTCATGTCACTTTTATCTTTCTTTTTAAACTCTCTCAAATTTGCCCCAAAGAAAGAGGGTCATATTTATAACAGAAACCAAAGGAATATAATGAAACACTGTCTCTCTAAAAGAAAAAAAACTGTTGAATGAGAGCACAAAGAGAAAATTAGTAGCGACCATGTTGTCAGTAGGAAGGTTTCAAAATTATTTTTGAAAACTGAAATCTAAGACTTTAAATTTAATTCATGCTTTTGAAAAGAAAAAAACAGCAGATCCCATGCAGATGCTCAGTGACTTCACATTTCAGCAGCAAAGTGGAGGAGCGAGAGCCTAGGACCCTGTGTGTCTGCTGAGAACTACGTGGAGGTGGGGCAGGGGGGCGTCCGGATCAGACAGTTGTCCGGAGGCAGCTCCATGCCCCCTCTGTGTACCTCGGTGTAAAAGTCCAGGGCACCGAGACTGACAGGCAGTTTGTGATTGGCCCATAAGGAAGACCACCCCGTCCAGGCAAATCACCTCTTATTGTGTCTAAAAAGCAGGAGAGTTTGAAACTGCTCTTGGGAGAGAGTTTGCAGAATGCATGAAGTACGAAATGGCAGGTCCCCGCAGACCCTCCTTCCGGGATGTTCCAGGCCAGAGGCAAATCCCAGGGCACCCAAGGGAAGGGGCTGACCCTGACCTACCCTGAACAAGGGGCCTCACCCCACCCCCAGAGCGGCCCCTCGCCACGCCAGCCTCTCTCTACTCCACTGTTTTTCCCAAACTGGCCAGTCTAGATGCAGGCCCCGGGGTCAGCGCCAAGGCGGGGCACAGCCTCCTGGAGCTCACGCAAGGGCTCACGGCCTGGGATGGAGTAAACAGACTCTCCTTAAAGGTCACTTCTGCAGGCTCTGGCTCCGGTGGCCAGAGGAAACTGCAATCATTTTTCAGGGCTGTAAATGCCAGAAGAAAAACGCACTGAGTCACAGCTTTCCTCCATGCCCCTGGTCAGCGGAGCGCCTTCTCGCAAGGCATTTCCTTGCCAAATAAAGCTTTTTTTTTCTGCCTGAACCCGGAATAGACCTCAAGTAACCTTTGCTCAAGGGTCTTGGGATGCAAGGTTTTAAATTTAGTTTGCAAAGGATGGTGGCTCCCAGCTAGCAAGCCCTGGCCTCTGGGGGGAACCTTTCGCACTGACTCCATCCTTTCTTGCGCACTGGACCGACTGAAAGGTTTGGGCCCAGAGCAGATGATTCTTTACATTAAAAGGGATCACAGTGCGACCTTTTGTTTTGTTTTAATTATTTTGGTAGAGTTTTGTTTTTGCAACAAAAATGAAAGATTTCATTTCGATGACCTAATCATTCTCAGATTTAGAAGCAGTCCACAGCTTCACCTGTTAGTTGCATATCCTGAGAACAGAGAAGTGCCCAAGCCAGCAGAAAGGGCAGGTGAGATGAAATTTAAGGTTTAATTTCAGTGAAACTGAGACGTCTCCTATCCAACTAAATGTGTCTTCCCCACTGTCCAAATCACAGAAATCTATGTCATGGGTAAACACATCCCCTTCAAAAAAGGCATATGCCTTTGGTAGAGTCCAACTAATTCATACTAAAGTTTGACTGATTGATGCCGGAGCCTTTCTTTAGGGGCCTGAGCACTGCACTCACAGAGAATGAAGTTTTGATGAATAAAATGAAGCCTAGGAAGGTTGCTGGAAAGCAGGTGTCAGGTAGTCAGAAAGGCAGGGCCAGAGAGAGGACAAGCTAGGCTGCCAAGGGTGCCTCTGTTTTGCTTAATGGCATTTCTGCAGGTAGAAAAGCTCTAAAAACAGCTCCCAGTGGAAACAAAATAGGGGGGAGTGCTGTGAACTAATCTGGGGTCTATACCAATTAAATTGTACTTAGGCATTTTTGCCTTCTGTAACCTGCAAGCCAAAAGTTGAGGGACTAGGGACACCCCGAGTCGATGGGCCCCTTTGTGGCTGAGCTTGTGTGCTTCTCAGCAGCCTAGCAGCCACCAGGTGCTCAGCACAAGGGCCAAACTCAACCAAGCATCAGACAGTGGTTCTGGTTTCCCTGGGAGGCTGAGGACCATGTAGAAGAAGAATCTTTCAAGAATCTATCGCTTGAGAAAGTGTTTTCTTTTTAAGTTAGATCTCTAACCAGCTTCGAGTTTCCTTTGTGAGCCTTTTAAGGGGTGTGGTCCCCCCACCGTGATCGAACAGCAGCACAATTCAGCCTCTTGCTCTCCTGCTTTGGAGCCATGAGACCCTCGACAGAGTCCCTCACCTTTCGTGTCTTGGTCACTCTGGCTGGAACACAGATGGGATGAGTGGCACGCTTCCAGTATCGTTCGGGGCTCGGGACTCCGTTCCTAGAAGAGCTTAGTGCAGTTCCCGGGGCAGTGTGGCATTTCCACACGTACCGGCTTTTGTGACAAGGCAGAACTGGGCACTTGGGACCCCCTCAGGCTTGGGGAGCGCCCCCGCTCTGGGAGCATTCCGACACAGAGACAGGACCATCGCTGAGAAAAGGAGTTGAGCTGATCTGAGCGTCCGGTGGTTGGACAGACATGTGGTGAGGTGGGCAGAGCTGGCACTGTTGAGCCTTAAAGATCTTTGCAGCATAAAGATCCGGCTTTAAATAGCTGTGTCACCTCATAGGTATGTCACTGACTGATAAATCTGTGCACACTAATTTTTTAAGACAAAGGAGCCACAGAAGATGCAGTATTGGCAGATTAAAAATGACTGGGTGATACCCAGCATGATATAGGAGTGGAAAAATGTTTAATGAAAATGTACCAAAATATTATTTCTGGGTAATGAGGTTTTGGGTGATGATTCCTTTTATTTTATATTTTGATGATTTTTCTTGCAAATTTTTCTTTAAAAAAGTTTTTTTCAAGTATAGGTGACAGACAATATATTAGTTTCAGGTGTACAATATAATAATTTGACACTTATATACATTACAAAATGCTCCCCATGATAAGTATAGCTGCCCTGTCCCCCCACACACTTTTTACAATATTACTGACTGTATTCCCTATGCCGTACTTTTCATCCCTGACTTATTTCTATTTTACAGTTTTTAGTAAGGAATTTTTACTAGCTTTTCAAAAGCATATCTATGACCTGATTTTGAAATATGAATGAAATAACTAGCCTCCCCAAGCTGGCCACCGAGGCCTGCCCCACCTAATAAAATGACATTCCAGGACAAGCAAGTTTCAGTGACGACGGAAGACAGTTGACGGACGGCAGAGCCCTCCGGCCTATGGGGCTGATGGGATGATAACCCCTCACACGGCCTGGCTCACTTCGGACCACAGGGCTGGCTGCAGCCCCCCCAGCCCCCAGCCTCCCTGAAATAAACAGGAAGCAGGGGCAGCCCAGAGAGCTGGCCGAGGGCCTGCCTCCCGACGCAGAGCTGGAGAGACCTGGCCCCTCACTGCACACGGGCTGAGATTCCCAGGAAACAGGCAGCAGGCATGGACTCTGGACACTGAAGAGTGTGAGTCAAGAGCAGGGCTCCTGAGCTCCCCTTGAGGGGCAGGGACAGAGGGGGACGTGACGGGACAGTCAGAGGGACAGAGACCAACACAAGGACAGACAGGCAGCTGAGCCACTTTATCTCAGGTTCTCTTCCCAGGACACAAAGATGGGACTGGGGATAGAAGTGGCAGAAACCCCGAACACCCGCCAAGTTACTCCACTCAGCTGGGGACACTGGTCTTGATCGCTCACAGCCACACCTCCGTGGATGACACCTGCTCTCTGAAGACGCACGCAAGGCCCCCTCCCAGGTCCACCTGGCTGGGCTCAAGCTAGACTTCGGGAAAACAGAACCCCCAGGGCTGTACTTACCACACGGGGTTTTAAAGTCCACAGAAGAACGTGGGTGTGAAATTATTTTAAAGTTAGAATGCTATGCCAAATACACAGGATCACATTTATATTCTAGAATTACTTTGAGTAAATGAAGTCCTAGGTTACTTCGAGTTTAAAAAAAAAAAAATTCAGGAATTATCTGTCAAAAAAACACCCAGAAATCCCACGGACGGTATCTAATCTGGAAAGCTTGTTCCGTTTTCCATTCATTCATTCATTCACTGCGATGGTTCATTGTGCTGTTCCTCTGTTCAGGGCCCTGTTCTGTCCAGGAGGACAGCGCAGAAAACAAAGACCCTTCTCCCTGCCTCCGTGGTGTGTATTTTCTGCAGGAAACAGCAACCCTTAGTGGGAAGTTTCTAAAAGACGCGGTCCCACCAAGCCAAGGCAGCCACGAGCACCTGAGTAATCAATACTGATTCCGGGAGACAGGACAGAATGGACGCTTCTGGAGGCGTGAAGGGAAACACGCAAGGCCTGGACTCGACGCTGTGATGTCAGGCTTCTGAGTCCATGTATTGCACGCAGGCACACGGGCACTGATGGTTCGGGATGGCTGCAGACCCTCCCTCAAAGGGCACAGCTCAGCCACGTCTCAGGCAGCAGGCTTCATAGTCTTGTGCAGTTGCAGGACGAGCAGCTCAAAGGGCTATTTTGTGACGAAAGACACAAAAACATCCACATATTACGAAAATGTCTTAAAATAGGATTTATCAGATTAGCATTTTTGTAGGGTTTTTCCTTTTTATTATCCATATGTTTGCCATCTATTGTATTGTACAAACTGGGATGTTTGTACAATAGGTATTTTTAAATCAAAGGTTGGAGAATAGCGATTCTCCCTAAAATGACATTTATAAAAGTTAACTAACAGTGGGCCAGTGACTCTTCTCCGCTTGCATTTATTAACTCACATGATCTCCACAACCATCATTATCCCCATTTTATAGATGAGGAAACCAGCCAAGGCACACAGAGAGGTTAAGTAACTTGCCCAAGGTCATACAGCTGGCAAGGAGCAGAGCTGGGATTTGAACCCAACCTCCAGGCTCCATCACTTTACCACATAAATTCCAGCTGGAGTATGAGGGTGCAGACGATGAGGAGAGTCACCAGTATGTGAAGCCTGCACACCCTGCACTGGATTGTCTGTATTCTCACTTCTAGTTAGCCCATTGCAGAACTGAATTCTAGTCGTGTCCCCATTTTACTAGTGAAATAAAGTGACCGACCCAAGATCACAGAGCCAGCGAGCAGCGGGGCCCAGGGTCACATCATGTCTGTGTGACACAGTGGCTGTATCCTTCCACGACCACTGATCACCTGCATTCAGTAAAACAGAAAAACGAAATAGCATTGCTGGGTTAAATAATCGTTTGATGTTGATCCTGTGAGCCCTAGAAGAGGATAAACCTTTGGAGAGAAAAAAAATCTACCCTTGAGAAAGCCCATCTAGATTTTCTCCAGGGGGAACCAGCTTCGGAGGCTTCCCATGACGCCCTGCGACTTGCTAGAAGCCTCTGCACGTCCTCACCCCTCACACACGCTGGCTCCAGCAGGCTTCTCTCCTTCGTCTGCTCGATTACCAGGAGATAATTAATCAAGGACAGTTTACTGAATGCCTACTGGCTCCCCCATGACACTGTGCCTTGGGCCCGGCACCCGGATGAATGCATGCAGGCTGGCAGGAGGCTCCTGGCTTCAGAGAGCCATCTCCTCACCCTGCTCAAAACGCAGCTGGTGAAACTGGGATGTGAGGGGCCGGCCTCCCTCCCTCTCCTTTCTCCCTGTCCCTGCAATGTGCCAGGAGCCTCTGGACTGCATTAAGCTGCGTAAATAACAAGTCCGTTGTCAGATTCCCCCTGGTGAGGAGAGGGCAGATGGGGAAGCCAGCGGGTCACGACCTTCATGTTTCTCAGCGGGAGTCGAACGCCTCCCACGGTGGGGCCAGAGAGGAGGGTCTGTGTTATGCCTGCACGGGGCCCTGACAGGCTGTGCAGTCCGTGTGCACTGCCGGGGTCGTTTTATAGCTGGGTGCGGCTCCGGTGACTGCCCAGTGCCAGACATCTGGTGGGAAGGGAGAAGTCCCAGACCGACCCTTCCAGGCTTGGGCCGCCCCCTGGGTTCTGGCTTTGAGGCGCTCCTTGTGCTTCCCCAGTGGGATGAGGGGCCAGCAGGCAAGCGGAAATGTAAACCCCAGGGTGCCGGCACGGAGGAGGGTCACTGTCCCTCCATCCCAAGGCCCCGGGGACCCTCTAGTGGGGCAGCCTGCTGCAAGGCACCCCGGGCCCGCGTGCGGAGCACCAAGTCGGAGGTCGTGCTTCAGCTCCCGCTGACCCTGGGCGGGGGACAAGCCCTGACGCTGCTTGAAGTAGTTGCTGGCAGTGTCCTCCCTGGCTAGTCCTCCGGTTTTTAAGCGCCTCTGCACTGTATTTGGTGGTTGGTGGGGGTTGAGGGGCTGGGAGGCGGGAGGCGGGAGGGAGGGGCACCAGCTGGGCCCTGCAGTCCCGGGTGAGCGCCGAGTCCCTTCCCGGGAGACTTGGGAACTGGCCTGGTCACACCCCCACGTGGGATGAGCCAGGACCCCCACCTGAAGGCCGAGTGAAGGGGGCCCCGGGCACACATCGGCAGCCTCCTCACCTTCCTCCGTGGCACGGCGGGTCCTTGCTATGGGCTTGTGCCCCCTCTAGAGCCGCATGGCGCTCCTTGTTTCAGCAAGGAGAGGGTGATTCCAGGGCCCCTTTCTTACACCAGTAATTATACACTAATAATTCAGCACCCTCCCAGGGAAGGGCAAAGCATTAGTAGAAGGGGTGCGACCACATCTTCCCCTGCCCAGGACGGCACTGTTCCTCCAGCACCCGTTCGGCTCCTCCTGTGGCTTCCTGAGCAGAGTCTCTGCAGTGACAGGCACCCTGGCCGCCACGTCCCCGGGTCTCACTGGGGATTTGTGTGAGACCTCATTCACTCCTCAGATTGCCTCTAGGAGGCGGGGATGTCCACCACGCCCATTTTCCAGATGAGGAAACTGAGAGCTGGGGTGCCAGGAGGGGTCCCCGGGGGCCACAGAGCTCAAAGGGTCACTCAGAGCGGCAGATGAGATTCTTGCTTGATGGTATTTCCAATTTCTGGGACCTAAATCCAGGCAGAGCTGCTGCTCAGGGCCTCTCTGACGGCTGGCTTGGAAGCCACCTGCCCCATTATCCTGCCTAGTGTCCCGTGCTCTCCGTTCTCTAAGAGCCTCATTGGCATCTCTGCTCCCTGTCCGCCTCTCCCCCCAGGCTCTGAGACTCCTGTCTTCAGTGCTTCACGACGTCCTGTGGGCCTGAGCTGAGTCCTCCTAGTAGATGCTCAATAAAAATGGCCTAGATGGCAGACGGAGGCTGAGTGGGCAGCAGGGCAAAGTTCAGAGCCTCAGCTCACACCAGATTCTCCCAGGGAGGGGGCTCCCTGGAGCCAAGGCACTGAAACCCCCATCCTAGGGGGATGAGCCGGGACTGCAGTGCGCCCCGCTCTGATCTGCAGACCGGCAACCTTGAGGAGGGCTTCAAAGCGCACAAGCCGATGGATCAGACCGAGCTTTCTCTCAGCCACGACGTCCCCCATCGCGCACCTCCCCAAATAAACCTGTGTAATGAAGACAGATGGCCCTGGTCAGCTGCCAGCTGTGGGGAGCAGGGCAGAGCCTGCAGATGGTGCCGTGCGCGGCCTGACGACGCACACCCCACCCCGGTGTGTTGCCCCCTGAAGACTTGCCTGCTCAGCCTACACCCCCTCCATTGCCCTGGGGGGGCAACAGCTCCACTTGATAAGCCTGGTGGGTCTGGGGAAACGGGCCCCCTTCCAAGACACGTGCCTCAAGCCAAAACTACCACCAAGCATGCCTCGGCCAGCAGGCAGGCGCTTTTATCGGCTAACTCCTCATTAGGAAGGTGCCTGGGACTTGGGAGTCCTCTGGGAGCCAGGGGCGTGGGCCAGGGCTCCCACCTGGGAGGGCTTCGGACACGGGTTCAAGCATCCTGGGAGGCCTCTGGGTTTGAAAGTCCTGCGAGTGTAGAGGTGTGAAGTCACCGCTGAGTGGGAGCTGTCTCTGGGCAGGAAGGCGGCACCTCGTGAAGGCAGGGCCACCTTCAGGGCGCTGGCTGGTCTGTGCAGGCGGCCCCAACACCACTCACAGCCACAGGGTGGGCACAGCCCCCTTGCCGGGGGCGATTACAGTAACATGAGAGTCTGAGGGTGGGTGAGCCATGCTCTCTGGGAGTCAGGAGTCCACACACCCTGCACACCAGCTGCTGCCATCACCCCGGCTCCAGACGGGGAAATTGAGGCCCGGGGGTTTTGTGGCCACAGGACGTGTGCCCCAAGGCCCCTGCCCTGTGCTTCCTCCAGCCCCATCTTCATCGCCCAACCTGGTTTGAGGGGCTTCAGCAGGACCCCAGGAAGGCACAGGGTCAGCCACGGGTCTGCAACAGGCAGGCGTTTCTAGATGGTTCTCTGAATCTCCTACAGTGCAGAGGAAGTGCACCGGCCAGGCAAGGGCCAGCCTGTGCGTGCGTGTGGTGTATGCAGGCAGGCCGGGCAGGCGGACGCCTGTGTGGTCCAAGGGGGCTTTGCGTGTGTGGTCCGCCACCGGCCCAACGCTGATCATCTGTCCAAAGGCTGCTAACTGCCTGCCCGATGACCGGTCTGTTTACTTTAGTCCTGTCTGCACCAACTGAGCTTGGAGGCTGTCTCCTTCCAGCTGGGCCTCCTCAGGGGGGAGGGCGAGGGAGGGGGGAGGGACGGAGAGAGGGGAGACTGGGAGGAAGAGAAGGAAGATGAGGGGCTACCAGGGGGGCAGTAAGGACAGTGGGCAGGACTTTCCATGACCTTTCTCCAGCACCTGCCGACCTTCCCCCGTGAGCCTCAGGCCCCCACCCTACCACACCTTTGCTTAGCCAGACCCAGGTCCTGAGCCCGCTGGGTTGAGTGTGACAGAAGCATCGCTCATGTTCACAACCACTGACCTAAACCCACACAGGTCTAGTCCAGGCGTGGGCGCATGGGTGCAGGGAGCCCAGGGCGCCCAGGGCAAGGGCGTCTGTGCGTCTGCATCTGCAGGGTGAAGGGAAGGCTGGTGGGCCGGGGGCTTCGGCAAGCGTGGCGGGAGTCTGTGCACCCATCACATGCGGATTGTCAGCCTCTCCCAACCTCTCGGGGGTCTCAGCAGCGTGGGTGAGCGAATGTCCTCTGGAGGTAAACATACTATGTAAACATTGTGGGGTTGAATTTATGACCCACTACAGCCTCCGGGAAGATTTTCATAGCTTCAGCAGATGCGTGCTAATTATTTCCCCTCTCAAAATCTTAATATTCAGCTCTAATTTATATGTTCCCTAATTCTACACTTACCATTGATGATTTATTCCTTTTTAATATTTATTTCCTATAAATCATCTCAAATATTATATGCAGTGAAGAGGGATGAAAAGGAGAACACTTTTTTTTTTATTGAAATGAAGGTTCTGGAAGGTGTGGTTTCAGTGGGCATCTGACTAGAACTTTCGGAAGTTAGGATCTGCATGGTATATGAGAAAATGACCAGACATCCTATGTAGAGAGGTTTCATTCCTCAGAACAGTCTGAATCCCATTCATTTACAATCCACTTCCCTGGGTAACATGAAAACACAGTCAGAAGTCAGGTCCCTGTACCTCAGGATAAACCAGTCCTCCGACCGACATCACTGTTCCCCAGGTCAGGAAAATTATTCAATACACACCTTGAAGATGACTTGATTAGGTGCCTTGTTTTACAAAGGAGAACCAGGTGCTTTTTTAAAAATTGAGGTGAAATTCACTTAACAGAAAAGGAACCGCTTTAAAGTGAACAATTCAGAGGCATTTAGCACATTCCCAGGGGGTATAGTCACCACCCCACCTCCCTCCACCCTGACTCCTGGAATCTGCTTTCTGTCGCTAGGGTTTGACCTAGAAAATCAGGTAAGTCTTATGCACCAAAAGTGCTAAATGGAAATAGCTCACTGGGTTTTTTTTTGTTATTGCCAAGATTATACATTCTCATGTAGAAAAGTTAACATTACAATAAAAACATCAAGAGGCTACTTTTTAAATTGTCCCCTGCCAATCTCTCACCCTGAATAACTGCAGGCATCGTTTGCTGGCTTCGCTAGTCTGCAGCATCTCTTTGCATAAACACACCCTTTTCAAAACCCAGTAGAATCGTATTAGACTGCTAGTTGGGAACCTGATTTTTCTAACCTAACAATATATGTCACAGACATCTTTCTTGGCTGTGTATGTGCCCGGAGCCCCTTTGTGCAAACTGCAGCCAGGTTGACCACCCCTAGGGTTTTGGGTGATTAGGTGCAAGCCTCTAGTTTTCATTGCAACAGACTGACTTTCTGCGCTGTGTGAATTGATTGGACTTAGGGGGCTTGCTCACAGGTGGAAGGGAAGGAGGAAGGACTTGAGAATCATTTGGGAGTACTCGGGACTTACTCCAGCACACACGAAGCCCAGGTGGCGTGCGGGTGCCCGTGCTCCTTTGCAGGTGTGCATAGGTGAGGACGCAGCCGCGATAATGAACTGCTAGAAAGGACTGCCGAGGTCATGTGGCCTGCCAGCAAGTCCACCCAGGAAGGAGGGCTGGCAGGATGGCTGTGTATGCCCCACGGGGAGCAAGTTCTGCTGTGGGCAGGCTGCAGTTCGGGAGGCTTGAGCCCCGCCGGGCCTGAGGGAGGGCGCAGCAAGGCTCATGGCGTGTCTGGGTGCTGCTGGTTTGTGCCTGTGTGTGTGTTTGTATTTCTGTGCGCTTCAGCCAGAGAGACAAGAGGAATTCCCCTGTAAGGGAGGGATGTGTCAGTTTTCCAAGATTCTCTGAGAACTGTGTAGCTCAACCCTACATTTCGCCTTGGTGACGTAAATTGTCGCACATGGAGGCTGTTTAGGCCAATCCCTTTGTCAGAGTTATCTCAGATACGTGGCTATCTCTCTCCCGGCCTCTTTGGATTCTCTGAGGCCCAGACAAGCGTCTGGGCTCCTCGGGTGGGCCCCCAGGCTTCCAGCCGGTCCACGGGGAGGCCCGGCATGTGCCCCTGGGTGGCCACGCGTGTCACTCCGACACAGGCTGGGGGGCGTCTTCCCATCCTGGGGGTCCCGCTCCTGACGTGTTTCTGTCCCCAGGTGCGCTCAAGCTCAGAAGGCAAAGCTTTCTGACCGCCTCACATGTGTGGCCGAGCAGCCTGGAAGCCCTCGGCTGGGAGCGCTGGTGGCTAGGAGGTCATTGCTGGGGCAGGGACAAGGGGTGGGGGGGATGGGTGCTCAGAAACTCAGTCCTCAAGAAGGGAGATCCGGATTAACACAAAAGTAAATCTATGAGGAGCAAAATATCAAGTTGTTCAATAAAGACAGGATCCAGGGTCAGGATTAAGGGGCAGAGAGGAGGTGAGCCAGGCACGGTAAAGGATCCTGTTTTACTTAAAATTCTGATGTTTTGTTCACTGTGGGTTGTCTGCATTCATTTTGATTTTAAAATGTCACCACATTGTTTGTCCTGATGACTGGGTCTTTGGTGCCCCCTGAAATGCTGCCTCTGAGATAGTGCCTCACTGACCTGACCCTGGCCCTGGCTCTGTGGACACACCCTGTCCAAGGTCCTTCATGGCGGAGCTGGGATTTGAAGCCAGGGCTCCAGAACCCTGACTGCCACTGACTCCCGAATCTCTCGGTTGTATCAGTGTCGATTCACCTGGCACCCTGGGCTCCTCAGGAGAGCACATGGAGGGAGGGATGAACTGGGCTCACGTGTCCAGGAGAACCCAGGGAGCCCGCACACTCCAGCTGTGCAACAATCAGTCTTTTTCTGCCTTTGTCCCCCAGACCACCAATGCCAAGACGTCTAGTAGATGTCTGGGGTTAGTAATGCCCTTAAAATGGACTGGCGTCGCATGCCTATCCACGCAGGACATTGTCACCCCAGGCGTGGCACTGGTCCCACTTGAAACTCATACATTAGCAGTCCTGGAACAGAGCTTTACACAGAGGCGGCACATATTTTAGGGGAAATACACACTTCATCACAATGTTAATGACAAACATTTTCCTTTTGTCACTGAATGTGCCATATTTTTTAAACAAAATGTTCCCCAAAACCAGATCCTCAGAATCTGAAGAAGGGAAAGTTTATAGGATACATGGGAAGGATCATTTATAAACTGATTTCATTGTTGACCAAATAGTTTTGCCTTTTTTTTTTTTTTAATGAAACGATGACATTCTTCAACCAAGGCTTGTTTTGTACCCACCCCCCTCATGGCAGAGCTCTGTTTTGCAAACATACAGGCTTGCCAGACCAATGGCAGCTGCCTACAGTCCTGGCAACGAGGGGCTATCAGCCTGCTGGCTTTAATTAAACCGATTGACCAATTCAGTTAAAAAAACAACAGTGTAATTATTTGGTGGCATTGAGCAGTTTTTTGAGCTGAATTTATCTGCCGTTACAACAGATGAGGGAGGATGGGGAATAGTGACAGGGATGGTGGCAGAGCTGCTCCATCCCATCCCGGCTGTGGGACTGCAGGAGCCGCCTCGAGCTCCTCAGAGCCCCGGCTTCCTCTTCTGGAATGCGGAGCCCCCGTACCCTTGGTCCAGAAGGTTCTGATCAGATGGGACAGGGCACGCAATGTATCTGGCTCATGCCTGTTACGAGAAGGTATTCCTGTCCTCTGGCCCCCTGCCTTCTCTCAGGCCCCCAGTTAGAACAGACACCGTGCTGAGAGGGAAGTGCTCCCCGCGGCTGGGCTGGGAGAAACTGCCTGCCTGCCCTGCACAGAAGGCATTTGTTGGACTTTGATAAGGCCGGGGAGGCAGTGAAACCTCCTTCATGAAAAGTCACCTTTAATGACATGGGTCGATCATTGAGTCTGGGCAAAAGCCTCCGCCAGGCTGCAGGAAGGAACCCCCAAACCAAGGGCTCTGGTCCCAGAGGTAACAGGCAGGATGCCAGCTCATCCCGGGGGGGCTCTGGGGGCGAACCGGCAACCTTTTTTTTCAGGGCTGTAATTTCCATTACCAGCATCTTCACCTACAAAGTCAGGGTAAACCTGACTTCTCATGCTTAAGGAAAAGGGTGTAGAAATGATTCATAAAAGTAACATGTATTTATTGTAGAAGATATTGTAGAACATCTGGAAAACATGTAACAGCACAAAACGGGGAGAAGCATATTAAAATGCCACCAAGAGATAACCACTTTTCATGTCTTGGTGTCTGTGTGTGTAAGTTACACACACACACACCCAGTGGGGAGCGGTGCCTGGCATGGACAAGCCAGTCAGTAAACATTAGCCACTGAGATTTTACTCTTATTTATTTTCTATTGTCTTTAAGAATCAGGATTGGATTGTGTGTGTGCTGGTTTTGCAAATCACTTTATTTAATTGCTTGAACATCGCCGCAGCCCTTCAATATTCTTCTGCAATACAATTCTTCATGACTTTGGAGCAGAAAACTGCTTTAAAACCCTCAGCTGTCCCTGAGTTCTCCTCCCCTCGGCTGCACAACTGGCGCTCCGAGTAGCTCAGCCTTCCCTGGAGAAGCCTAGAGGAAGGGCGGGTGTCCCCGGCCTCGGAGAGGCCATGAGGATGAGGCATTTTGGTGAAGTCCACATAAATCGATGCGGTTTCATGAACACGGCTCTTTATTCTAAGCTCCGTGTGTCCTGCACCGATGCCGCCCAGGAGGAGGGAGAAGCCAGAGCAGGCACCTGGGAGTGCAGAGGGCTGCGGGCTTTGCAGCTCCCAGTGGGGGTGAGGGGAGCTGCTTTCCTCTTCCAAATCGGATGGTAGGATTGTCACAGACCCAGGTCAGGAGGGCCGACATCCCGAGCCGTAGACAGCACTTCCTGCAAGTCTCCTCCACCACCTGGAGGCAGCAGGCGGCTTGGACCCAGCGCAAAGCGTTGGGGACATGGAATTCGGGCTCCCGCGCGTGCAGGGTGGGCCAAGAGGGGGATACCCAACACCTGCGATACCCATGCTCGCTGCTCGCCAGGAGCCAGGCAGCGCTCTACATGTGGGTCCACCAACCCACTTACTTGGGCAGCCACCCTTTAAGGTATAGTACCAGCTCTTCAAGGCAGCAGAGGCTCCCTGGACACAGCCCGGCCAGAGGCTCTGTACCTGCCCAGCTTGCCTGGGAGTCCAACTCCCTCCTCCCCCACCAGGGACCCATTCTTGTTTATTTGACTTGAGAAGAAAATATTTAGTCTTTTGTCCCTTCTTACTACAAAAACAGTGACTATCATCCACATTTCAAGCGTCACAGAGAAATGACTGTAAAAAAAGGCCCCGCATGGACCCAGAGAGGAACCGGGACAAAGCCTGGAGACGCCCCTTCGTGGAGAGATGGAGTCGGACTCGTGATTTCGTTACCCCAGTGGGGCATTTCCATGCCGCTGCCCCGGAGCTGGACCTTCTCCGCCTCCGTGTGCTGGCCGGCCTGTGTGTCTCTGATGACCAGTGGGTTTTATAAACCCGGAGAAGGCAGGGGGCCGCCCTGGTCCGGCGCTGATGCGCTGACGACATTTGATGGGGAAGTTTTGCCTGTTGCTGGTTTTCTGCGATGTTAAACCTGACCCCCCTGGATGCCCTGCCTTCCCCAGCAGGGAGGAGGTCCTGTGAGCAGGGCTCCAGAACAGGTGCCAGGGGGCACCGGGGACCCAGCCCTGTGGCCGGGCAGGTCCACGTGTTGACTATTAGTACTGACGCTGTCAGGGGGTCTTCATTCCCTTCTCGCTGAGGGTCCCCAGACCCGAGGGTAAGAAACATCCAGATTACAAGCCGATCTTCAGGGGGAACTGCGGCCCTCGGCTGAGTTAACTGCTACCTTTCTTCTTTCTAACCTGAAACACAAATTCCCACCGAAATGACCCTTTCTCCTCCGTCCTTTCCAATGACAGCACCAGACACAACGGGACCGTTTGTAACTTTAATGCTTCCTTCTATTTCTCTCGTCTACTTTTTAAATAAAATCTTCACATCACACGCTTAGACCGTGAATTGAGTAAAGGTTCGATTTGACCGCCCACACACACCGCGTTCTTTTTATTCCGAAGGGGTCCGGGGTCATCGTGCGGGTGAATAGGTGGGAGTGACGCGGGTCACGCGGAGGCGGTGGCCTGGGCTCCCCTGGCCGGGCGTGTGGCGCGCATACGCGTCTCCACGAGCCCGTCGGGCCGAGCTGCGCGGGGCGGGGAGGCCCGCCCTTCCCGTCCACCTGCCGCGCCGCCGCCCAGCAGCCCTGGACGCCGCCAGGGGCCTCCGGGGCCCCTGGGTCCCGCGGAGCGGCCTGCGGAGAGGGGCGCGGGGAGTGGGAGGCAGGGACCCCGAGCCCAGAGGGTGGGGCTGGCTGGCCGGGGACCTAGCAGGGAGCAGGGCATGGAACTTCAGACCTGGGGGTGGGGAGCCCCGCGAGGGGGGCGCAGAGCCCGCGAAGAAGGGAGCAGCGCGGCCAGGAGGCCCCTCCGGCGGGAGGGAGGTGGGCTGGGACCCGGGGGACAGCGAGGGAAGCCGGGAGCGCGCGGCGAACGCGCTTCCCGCGTGCAGGGCTGACCCTCCAGCCCGATCCGGCCTTCCTGGGTGGGCCCCAGCGCCCAGGTCCTGGGGAGGGCCGCACTTCCCACCCGGTGCTCCAGGCAGCGCTGGGGAAGCAACCGTTGCTCCAGCCCCCCGGCGGCTCCCCCATCCAGGGCCGCCAATGAGAGCGCGCTCCACTCGGGTGGATCGCTCAGCCTCCCCCACCACGGGGTCCACGCTGCCCCAGGCCACTTTCACAGGCGAGGGTCTGACACCTGGGGGTGGGGGTGGAAGACATAATTCCAAGTAATCATTTTCCTGCAATTTAAAGCCGCCGTACCTTTCCCACTGGGAAGAATGAACATTCAACAAGAGCTGGTACTTTGGCTTGATGGCATCCGGCTTTCCCACATCCAGTCTGTAATTTATGGACTCACTTTGTGAAGTTATGGATTTCCTTTACAAGAAAAAACATTTATTAATGAGAAGCATAACAATTCTAAAATTTTTTTCTTTTTTTCTAAATTTATATATGTATTTTTATTTTGGTATCATTAATCTACAATTACATGAGGAACATTATGTTTACTAGACTCACCTCTTCACCAAGTCCCCTCCACAAACCCCATTACAGTCATTGTCCATCAGCGTAGTGAGATGCTGTATAATCACCACCTGTCTTCTTTCTCTGTGTTGCCCTCCCCATCCCCTCCCCCCCTACACTATACATGCTAATCTTAATGCCCCCTTTCTTCCCCTACCCTTATCCCTCCCTTCCCACCCATCCTCCCCAGTCCCTTTCCCTTTGGTAACTGTTAGTTCATTCTTGGGTTCTGTGTTTCTGCTGCTGTTTTGTTCCTTCAGTTTTTTCTTTGTTCTTATACTCCACAGATGAGTGAGATCATTTGGTACTTGTCTTTCTCCGCCTGGCTTATTTCACTGAGCATAATACCCTCTAGCTCCATCCATGTTGTTGCAAATGGTAGGATTTGTTTTCTTCTTAAGGCTGAATAATATTCCATTGTGTGTATGTACCACATCTTCTTTATCCATTCATCTACTGATGGACACTTAGGTTGGTTCCATTTCTTGGCTATTGTAAATAGTGCAGTGATAAACAAAGGGGAGCATATGTCTTTTTGAAACTGGTCTCCTGCATTCTTAGGGTAAATTCCTAGGAGTGGAATTCTCTGGTCAAATGGCATTTCTGTTTTTGGTTTTTTGAGGAAACTCCATATTGCTTTCCACAATGGTTGAACTAGTTTACATTCCCACCAGCAGTGTAGGAGGGTTCCCCTTTATCCACATCCTCACCAGAACTGGTTGTTCTTAGTCTTTTCGATGCTGGCCATCCTAACTGGTGGGAGGTGATATCTCATTGTGGTTTTAATTTGCATTTCCCTGATAATTAGCAATGTGGAGCATCTTCTCATGTGCCTGTGTCCCTGTTTACTCTTATGCTTCAGGAGACCCAGAAATCACCTCCTCCAGCCCTGGGGAGGTGTGGGAGCCAGAGATGCCCCCCTCGCCTCTGAGCTGCTCAAATAGGCACGCCCTGCTTCACAAGTGCATAAAACAGCACTCCATCAAATCCAAATGTAAGCCCCAGGTCATTTCAAGTAGATTTCTGGTGTTTGGAGTCCACGTGTTGACTATTAGTACTGACGCTTTACATGTAGTGTCTCCGGGAGCTTTGGGGACCTGGGGATAGGGGGAGATGGGCTGTTAGGCACCAGACTTAGGGCAGGCTCTGTCCTAGCTGTCTACTCTTGGTCCCTGAGCCTGGCGTAGTGAGGGCTTTACTGGCCATCTGTGGAGAACATTCAGAAGTGAATTTTTATTTTGTCTTGACCTTATTTCTAGCTAACTGTGCCATCCTGGGCAAGGTGGCTTACGCTTCCTGGACCTCAGTTCCCTCATCTGTTAAGTGGAGATTATCACAGGAAGCAAGAGGCGTTCCCAGACATTGTGATTTGATTCACTGTGAAGCGTAAAGGACCAGAACCCCTGGGGAGCAAAGAGCTCCCCCACCCCATCATTCAGCATGGACCCTTCCCTCACACATGTGCCACATATGCCCCGTGTCCCCTCCCTCAGGATCATCAAGAGTGGGTTGAGAAGGATGCCACCCCTCCTGGGCATTTCTATTTGCTCCCAGTGGAGTCCCGCCCACAGGGCACAGCAGTGACACAGGCGTGCGTGCTGTGCTGCATGGAGAGGCCCACATACCTGATGAAAGGCACTTAAACCAAAGGCGTCGTGTGTCGTGGTGCAGACCGCATTTCAGGAGGTTTTACGCTTGTCGGAGCCTCTGAACCAACTTCCCCTGGGGTTTTTAAATTTGATTTCCTTGGCTGAGAATTCAGCTCTTGGCTTGACCACAACCTCATGAAATATTAACAATTTCCCCACTAGAGCGCATGATGGCACATGCCTGTGTCTGAGTATGTGTGTGTGTGTGTGTGTGTGTGTGTGTGTGTGTGTGTGTGTGTGTGTGTGTGTGTATGAGAGAGAACATAACTTTCTTCTAGAAAATTCTAAGAGCACCATGGTAATGTGTGCCAGGACCTTCTGAGCATATCTCGGTGAACCTTGTTGATAGCCTGTCAGGTTGGGATTGCTTTCAGTCCCTTTTAGAGGTGAGGCAATGGGTCAGATAGGAAACCTGGGCTCACCCAGGTCCCCCGGGGGGTTCGGGGTGAGGTCAGCCCTGTCCCAGGGATCCAGCGGCCCCTCAGTCACAGGGCAGAAGACCCCCCAGAAGGACAGCTCCAGGAGGAACCTGGAACTTGCCCCCGGAGGCTGTCTGTGCAGGGAAGCACCTGCACCTTCCTTCCTGTTAGGTGAGGACAGGCCCGCACTCCCTGCTTGTCCTTGGCCAGCCCCCAAAGCCCACCGAGGCCGCCTTCCCGCAGTGAGTCTGGCCACTTCCTCCTGCAGGTGTGGCTCCCGGCCGCGGGACCTCAGGGCTGCCTCCCGCTCTCCTCCCGTCGGCGGCTGCAGGGGCAAGGCCGGCTGTGGTGGCCCAGCGCCACTGCCTCCAGGCGCAGGTGGCACCTCCCTGGGTGGTCTTCGTACCCAGACAGGCCATACAGAGGTTCCCCCTCACCAGACCCTCAGCTTGGAAGAAACTTCCAGGATCTAAGTTCATCCTCTCAAGGGTGGGAAGAGTCAGTCTTGAGGCTTCGAGGAGGGGTTCTGGGTCATTTCTCTGGGTGACCCCTTGGTGTCATTTCCCTGGTGTCATCATATCTGAAGTCTGGGTGGACTTCCTTCCCTTCTGAAATCAAGCCTGGCCTGGGTGTGAATCCGGCTCTGCCCCCTGTGTGGCCTTGGGCAAGTGTCTCAACCTCTCTGGTCTCAGGTTCCTTGCCTGTGACATGAGGCAAAGAACAGTACCTGCCTGGTAGGATGGGTGTGTGGACAGTCAGGGTCAGGCGGTGCACACAGGCTGCATGACCCCTGCACGCAGTTAACACCAAGCATCTGCTGACACTTCTCTTTGTCCTCAGCAAATTCAGTGTTCGAGGGACCCAAGTGCCTCTTTGCAAGTAGAATTGACACAGTAGCTTCAGAGCTTCCGTGGCTGTTAGGGCTCAAGTTGAGGCATATCTGAATTTAAACCCTAGATAGCGCCCCACTTAAAAAGCAAATGATACGGAAACCAAGCTCCTTGCGCCTCATTATTACACTACAGCGGGGGTCTACTGCAGGGAAGATGGTAAACCCAATCAAATCATGTTCTTCATCCTGCAAACGGAAGTACCAGTCATCAAAGGAAATGTGGGAATTTTCTGGCATTAAAATACTATTGCTCAAAATAAACCAGAGACTACAGATACCAAGGGCTTCTGGTTGAGTTGAGGTTCCAGAAGAGGCCTTGAAAGGCTGCTTCCCAGGGTCACTGGACTCAGTGAGCCTGTGGGGCTCAAATAGCTCTCCAGGGCTGACTGAGACTCTTTCCTGTGATGCCCAGCAGGAGAAAACCCCACTGGCTGTGGCCGTCCAACTCCGGGAACAGCTCAGGTGCTCCTGAAGTTCAACCATGAGCTGGTATCCCTGGGTATAAATGGAAAGAGGACATAGGGGACGTAGTAGGAATGCTTCAGCAGAAGATATGAAAGGGCCGGGAAACGGTGGCTGGGAGTGGGGGTTGTGGGGAGCCTTTGTAACCCCACAAGCAAGGCTGATGGGGCATGCATCACAGCAGTTCAGTGAAGGCACTGGCCACAACTGGGCGACCGGACTGCCGTCCCCTAACACCGCCTTCCCAAGGGTGAGATGCAAAGCCAGGAGCCCAAGGTGCCTTTAGGTGGTAAAGGGCACAAGGTTTATTGGCTCAAGCAGAAAGACTTTCTATTTCATATGTGTGTTTAAGTCCAGGGTGAGTTCCTTACAGTCCCCCTTTGCACAAAGTGACCGAGCTCGGGTCGGAGGCAATATCCAGGGAGAATTCAGTTTTGTTTGCATTCTATTTATTTTTAGGGGCACTGGTTTTCTGTTTATTGTAGTGGTATTGAGTCTCTAAATACATTCATTAAATGTGAGTAGTTTATTGAGATGTGGGTTGATTACCAGGCAATATTACGTCAGTCAAATCACAGGTAAAGCCCTGAGCAGGAGCCCAGGGCCTGGAGCTTGGTCCAGTTTTCAAGTTCAGACCCTCCTTGCCTTCAGGTTCTTCCTTTGAAAAATGAAGGTCCCATTGAGGTGACAATTTTTTCGACTCTGGAATCTCCTCCTGAGGATGCAGGAGGAGCTGTGGAAGAAGAGAATGGAAGGGGGGTGATATGGGATACCCCCTGAATGGATTGGGCAGCCGGGGTTGCTGTAGGAGTAGGGGGCCGGGGGGACATGGTCACCAAGCCCTGCCTTCTTAGTGCAAACCTTAGCTGCACAAGAAATCGTCTTTCATTCTTTATGACTTGACCCAACCCCATGTGAGCCTCTGTTCCCCTGAGCCTCAGCCAATTCCAGGGCCTTCCGCCTTCGCCAGGCAGGAGGTGAGAGCTGTGGGGCCCCCCAGTGCTGATGACCCTTCTTCCAGTCTCTTTGCCTTTTGGGGCAGGGTGGTGACTATTACCATGCCAAGCTTGGGGGCCCTGGAATTCCATGGTGCCAACTATTGCCCCACCAGCCTGGGCCACACCTCGCCATTTCCAGTCTGGGTCTCACTGCTTTTGCAAGAAAGATACAGATTCTCATTTGCATCATTTAGGAAGAAGGTTCGGCTTATATAACAGAGACGCATAGATCAAAGGTCCATTGCCCAACTCTAACTTGAGCAAGAGTGAGGGGTGTCAGAACTGGGGAGGTCAGGTCACTGGGAGGCCAGGAGGTTGGAAGGCTCCTTAGAGGGAGATGGGAAGAACAGGGGGACAGTGGAACCAGGATTAGAGCCCCTACAGCTGGTAGAGGAAACCCAGGGATGGTCTCCAAGAGCAGCGAGATGTCCAAGACGTGGTCAGGATGGGAGACGATGATTTGCAAAAGGCAGAGGTGGATGAGGAGCGTGACTAGGCAAGCATTTATTTCTCTTTGTACATGATTACTGAAAGGGGTGGAGCCAGCATTCTCCTTGGGGAGGGGTCCTCAGGGAAACCATATAATCTGGAGATGCACAATTTCATCCTTAAAAATCCCCAACGTTTTGGTTCAGTTCAGGCATTATCCCTTCCTTCTCATACCAGCCGGTCCTCAGACTAAGCCCACAGCTGCCTTTGGGCTGAGCTAAAAGATGCTCAGAATATTTCTGTGGCTGCCCCAATCTCTTAAGCCCAACTGCAAACACTAACTAGGAGAAAAAGAAGTGTTGGTTTCCAGATTTCTACAATTTTACCTCCTGTGGCCTCTATTGTTGATGACCGGGAGGCCTCGGTTACTGGAAGAAACATCCTCTCTGTAAATATCGCTGCTGCATCCTGATGTCATGGCCTGGGATTTTATTACTTCCAGTTTCGGGGCTCTTCAGTGGGACTTTCCAAATTCGGCTCCTTTTCCCAAACTGAATGCAGAAAAATGAATTTGAAGTACCAGGGATTTCACTGAAAGAAGACATATGAGGACCCTAGGTTATTTGAAAAGTTTTATTCTGTGACAGCATCGCTGGGGGACCAGGAGGGAGGCATGTGCCATAAAGGGCGAAGGCAACAATTGGTGATCACAAAGGCGGTTGTTGGGGTGGCATGGGCCTCACTGGTGGGCAGGCACTGTGCTCGTTAACCCGTACATGTGACCCATCCAGCTCCCACCATGCTGGGACCTACTTGCTGTTATTGGGTCCAAATTACAGACAGGGAGATGGGAAGACGATATTTATTTTTAGGGGTCCTCACCGATCGATTGATTGAGATAGTACTCAACTTCCATGGAGAACTCACACCTGGTGCATTAAAAAACTGGGTAGAAAGAGGTGAATTGTCCCTGTTATGGTCTGTTTCTGTAGCTTCTTACCAAATAGCCATCAGCCAGGCAGTGACCTTGACGCTCGGCTCTTTACATCTTTCCTGCCTCCTCCTGGCCCCAGAAGATCACCCTCAAGGGATGCCCTGGAGACCCAGTGAGTCTCCTCAACCCTGGTCAGCAAGGGAGAGCTTGTGGGGAAGGCTGGGTGACTTACTCGGGAGAGTCCCAAGTGGGGCTGTGAATTTGGCACCAAGAGAGAAATGTCCCTGCAGCCTGGGTGACAGAGGCCACTTGTGGAGGGACAAGGTGGAAAGCAGAGATTCTGGAAGTAGACAGACTTGGTTCAGATTTCCCTTTGGTTCCTGGTTCCTGGCAAGATGGAGGAGCTCTCCCTCTAGGCCCTCCCTGCTGCGACCAAAAACCCCAAAGACAACACAGCAGGCCTGCAGAGATGACGACCCAGGACGGCCTGCAGGGACCACTCGGCAGTGAGCTCCCTGTGTCCCTGTTGCCTCCCAAATACCCTGGACGGCACGCTGGGGCAGCCCGGAGTCCAGAACCATCAACGGGCCAAGGCAGAAACAGGCCCCAGGAGAAGCTTGTTTCTCCCACAACAGGTACCGGGAAAATGGGCGGCTGCACAATAGAAAACACAAAGGGGCAGTGTGCAGTCTGTACAAAACTCACTCCACATACACTGGTTTAAATGTTAATTTAAAAAGGAGCAACTGTATTAATATCAGATCAAGTGGACATTAGAACAAAGAGGGTCATTATAATAAATGTAAATGATAATGATATTTATAAACAATTAAAATAGTCAAAGGGTCGACCTACCAAATCTCACTGCGGCTGTTTGCTGCTCTGCTGACAAGCAATTTAAAAACCTCTTTGGGCCTCAGCTTCTCCATCTCTAGAAAGGACACAGTAAACACTCAATAATAGGAAAACTAACTTAGTACAGATTAGCACAGGGTGCATCTCCACAAGCAATAGCCCTATCATCATCCTAAATAATGTGTATCTCATCATCACCATTTAAAAAATGTGCATCAGCCGAGAAAACAGGAACCACAACAGTGTGCATGTGAGATTAAATATACTTAATGTAAAATATACAATTTTAAGCATTTTTAAGGTTACAATTCAGTGGCATGAGGTACATCCCCATTTGGGGTAAGCATCATCACAACCCATCTCCAGAACTTTCTCATCTTCCCAAATTGAAATCCCATACCTGCTAAACGCACCTGTTACTTTAACACAGAGAACTTAACAGAGAGAGTTTTTAAACCAGGTCCTGGAGGACTGGAAAGGCCAACAGGCACCTGGGATCCAGTCAAGGAGGGCAGTCCAGCAGGAGCAGATGTCTCACCTGTCTGGTGGAGGCACAAAGGGAAGAGGTGGGAGCTTGGAGGGGGGTTCTGGGGAGCATGGACCCAAGGGGACAAAGCTGCGGTCTGGAAGGGTGTCCCAAGACTGGCCCAGCCACGGTGGGGAACAAACGTGGCCAGCAGATCCAGCCAGCCCTGCTGGAGGCAAGCACCATGGGAGGCCGACAGGGGCGGGAGTGCATGGCAAGGAGCGACTCTGGCTTGGTCCCCACCGCAGCCTCGCCCTCAATCTCCAGGCTCTGGGGCAGATTGCAGAGCCCAGCCCTGCTTCCCAGTGCAGAGAGCAGAGCGCGTGGGGCAGCGTCCCGGGGGTCGGACAAAGCGTCACACACACTGGACGCTTAAATGACAGACGTGTCTCCTCTCATCTCCTGGAGTCAGAAGTCCAAAAGCCAGGTGTGGGTGTGCCTCCCAAGGGCCCTGCCTCCTCTTGTAGGTCTTGCAGGCCTCGGGCGCCCTTGGCTCATGGCTGCCTCCCTCCATCTCTGCCCCATCCTCACACGACCTCCTCCCTCTGCGTGTGCCTGGGTCCAAATCTCCCTCCTCTTACAAGGACACCTGCCTCCTTGGTGTCCACCCTGATTGACACACACAGCCCGCAGTTCATCCCCAGCAGGTAAGTTTGGAGCTGATGCATGATAGTCTAGCAACCAGAGCCAGCACTGATCTGAGGGTCGGGCACAGGCCCACTGCTGCCCCCACAAGCCACTCACACCATTCAGAGCCTCAGTTTCCCCATCTATGAATCAGAGGTGTTCATTAGAAAACAGGTGGAGGCCAGCTAGGTGTGGGGCTCCATGTAACGTTTGTGGGATACAAGGTGCTGAGACCTGTGTCGTACTCTTCCCCACCTGGTGAGGAGTGACGGCTGCCCAGGACCAGTGGGGAACAGAAGGTGGGGGGGCCACAGCCGTGAGCGCCTCCTGGGCCTCCTGGGCCAAAGTCCCCATTCATTTGACCTGGTGAGGGACGGCTACCCAGCTGGAGTGTGAATGGGTCTTTGGATTTAGAGGTTTGCAATACCTTTCCTGGAGCTTTTGATGGGATTGAGGGATCCCAGACGGGGCACAGAGCTTATGTACACGATGCAAAGAGGTTTTCAAAGGGCCGGTGCCGCGGCTGCATATTCATCTGACCCAGAATAATGTAAACTGCCTTCTCCAGGAGGCCTACGGTTTATTTGTACAGTTTGGGCCATTTCTGTAAATGTTTGACCCGTTTGGAAATCCAATCCAAAGGGAAAGCAAATGAGGGCTTTTATTTTGTGCAATGGAATTCCTGGCCAGTGACGGTGACATTTTACCTATAGCAATTCATTGAATGCCACCTTCAGCAAGCAAGCTAAAGAAAGGACCTGTACATCTTTATTTTGTCTTTTTTAGACATCTCAAAACCTAGGGAGAGAAAGAAAAATGCATGGAATGGGGGAGGGTGCAGTGGTCTGACACGGAACCTCCTCTCCGCCGAAGCCCTCCGCCCAGCACTGCATGTGGTGGGCGCCTGGTACTCCTTGGACAGGTGGGGAGCCCCTGGACAGACAGTCAGGCCCTTCCGGGGAGCCCTAGGAGGGTGCCCAGGGAGCGGATCCACTGCCTCATTGCAACACAACAAATCCTTCTCAAGCCACCCACCATACCTTTCACGTTGTTCACTGAATACACTGTAAATTTGCCAGGGTGCCAGTCAAGGAATACATGTGACTTTCGAATAAAATGACTGATTGCTACCAACTCCTCTTTGTAAAAAATTAGCATGGATTTCTATAAAGTAGGACTTGCTCCTGCTAATATATTAGAGAGAGAGAGAGAGAGAGGGGTGGGGAGGGGGAGTACTGTAAGCGTATGCAAAGCAAATCCCTGGTTTGTAAATAATAACTATTGTCATTCTGTGTTGCACGATCTTCGGAGACGGTGGATACAAGCAGCCAGAAACTACATGGAGAAGAATGAGCACATCGGCTAGCTCCTTGCTTAAGAATTCAGGGGTGATTTTCCAAGTCTTTAACCACTGGCACAGATGGCCTGGGTACTGGTGGGCCACGTGTGTGCTGGCCATTAGGAGGACCCAGCCCATGATGCCATTGTGCGCATGCCTGATGGGACACCGTTCTGCTCCTCTGGAGGTGGTGTGGGGAGCCGGAAGCACTAGCCCGGGCAGCTCTGAGCACAGTCTTCCGCCCGTAGCGGGGGCCAACCTGCCCTGGGCTCAGGAACCCCTGAGAATCATTAGGATTTCAGACTCCGGGGCCCCTGCCCCACAGGTTCTGATTCACTAGGCCCAGGCTGGGCCCAGGAATCTGTATATTTACCAAGGCCCCAAGATGCTGCCCTGGACTGTGCGGTGCCTCAAACCTTCACTGTCTCTTGCCTGCTTTATTGTCACAACTTCCCTGTGGGGACGGGGAACCACCTGCATTGTTCCCTGCACTGTGCCTGGCACACACGTCTAGAAACAGCAAATACCTGCGAAGCTCCTCAAGGCTTCAGAGAAATGCACGCAGCTTGTGTCTCAGCCAGGGTCCCAGTAGGAAGAAGATGGGCCCCTCAAATTATAATTCTGGGAGGATCTGTTTGCAAAGGGATTTTGTGTGTAGGTGGGATTGGGGTGCAGGGGTGAGGTCACTGGAGAGCAGGGATGGGGCATGGAGGGGATGCCACCCCTGGGTCCTGCGCACCAGGGGAAAGAGATGGCAGGGCTCAGGAGAGTCTGTAAAAGTGACTGTGTGACAGGAGCAGTGGCCCTGGACTGAGGGACGTGCCAGCCAGAGCTGCCCTCGGGGAGGGACCCCAGGAAGAAGAGAGCACAGCTCCGATGCCATGTCCCCCGCCCCAGCCTCCCATGGCTTTCCACGGGCCGAGCCTCGGGAAGCAGAGGCCAGGAGCCCTGGGGTGCTCATCACAGGTTCACCAGGGCCAAGGCGACGGTCTGCAGGGGCCACGGAGGGAATGGCCTCAATCCGCCCCCAGCCCCTGCTGTGCGTGTCCACCACACCTGCCTCAGACCTGCACTGTCTGTTGCCTGGTTTATTGTCACAACTTCCGACCTGGCTGCTTTGTTCCCTGTCAATCACCTCCCAGAGGCCAGGAGACCCACATTTCTGACACCCACCTGGTCATGCCTGCCACAGGCCTATTACAGCACTGCCAGGGCCCCACTGCCTGCAGGATGGAGTCCCATCCCCAGGCCTGGCCCCAGCTCTTTCTCCAGCTCCCCATTCTCACCTCCTCAGCCTCCCTGCCCGCTTGTGTGGACACCACCCCGGGGGACCTGGGGATTCCCAGGAGGCTCCCACCTCTGTGCCTTTGCACACCTGCTTCTTGTGGCTGGAATTCTCCCTGCTGGTCTGGGAGGGTCCCCACACCTCTCAAGATTCTGCAGCTGTGCCACCTCCTCCAAGAAGCCTCCCCTGACCCCAAAGGCTGAATCAGGCCTCTGTCCTCAGAGTTCCATGGAATCTTGGAACCAAGGATCTCACGGAAATGAAGTTTGCATAGCAGCCGTCTGTCTGCAGGCGGCTGTGGACATTCAGGGCCATAGGGCAGATTGCTTTTCCCCAAATGCTGGGGAGAAACGAGACGTGGGTCAAACTAACAGCATCTCTAGCATCAGATCCTCTCACGCTGGTGTTACTGCTGACAGTCGGCGCTCCTCGTGTGCCAGCTAGGAGTCAGGCGCCCCTAAGCCTCGCCGGCGTCGGGTGTCCAAGCAGGCACGTGCAGAGAGCATGCGCCAGGCTCAGTGCCGCTCCTGAGTGTTCCTCTGGTTTCAGTGCATGCATTGTCCTTTGGGCCATTTCCCCTCTCTCCCAGCACGCTCGCCAGCAGTGGGGCGCCCGGATCAGGTTTGGGTCGGATCCTGATTTGGAGCACAGTGCAGCCTCTATTCTGTCTGAGCAGCGAACCAACCCATTCTGGGGCATTGGCGTGTCAGCTGGGTTTGTGGTCACATCCAAGCTGGTCGATTTCACCTAAATCAGCAGCCCTTGGGGTGCCGATCTCAGCCCTGTGGGTTTGGTGACCATCAGTGCCAATTACATGAAATGCCAGTTGCCAGGGCAACTCTACCTTCACACAGACCCACAGAAGGAAAAACAATGGCTCCTCAAGTTAATTGAAAACAACCCCGAGACCACATGGCTCCTTTTGGGGGAACTGACCCTGGCCCTTTCTCGTCTCCGCTTCCTCCCCTGGTGTCAAAGTCGATCCCACCCAGGGCACATTCTGATTTTTGTACAATTCACCTTTGTTAGGATCCAGGCTTGATTTCTTGAAGTTTTTGGCTGAAGACAGCCCGTGTGGATACTAGCATTTAATGGGCAGACTGGATCGTTTCTCTGCTGGACTGAAGGTGTGTGCTCTGAGGATTCTCACCTTCACGGAGGCACTGAGAAGCTCCGGGATTATTCCAAAAATCAAATCATAATAACTGAGAGGAGCCAGCACAGCGTCTGAGTCAGTGGGGTATTGAGTTACTCCTGAGACCAGTTGATTTCTAGGACCTGTCTAACTTTCTTGCATGTCGGTAGTGATGAAATTGATTGTGAATCAATTGGCCAGAAGTTTCTCTGGCAAGACTCTGAGTCCGGCCCTTTCTCTGGTGTACCTGTGATTTTCTATTGAGCAAAGGCTTGGTGAATAGAAACAAAAATGAGTTAAGAGCATGGCATTCATTCCCGAAATGTCTGTGAGTGGTAGAATTTTGTCTTACTGTCTGGGCTATATTATTAAAAGATATCCTTTTAAAGCCTTATTCTTGTTTATTTTTTAAACAGCTTTATCAAGATATAAATTTAGATAGATAATTTAACCATCTAAAGTGTTCAATGAGTTTTGGTGTATTACATTGTTAATATTTTTTAAATATTGTGGTAAAAAGCATGTGACATTGGCAATTTGAGGCATTTTTAAGTACACAGTTCAGTGGCGTGCATTACTTTCCTAATACTGTGCAACCATCCCCTCTATCTCTTTCCAAAACTTTTACTTTACCCCAAAAAATATCATTTTCAAAGGAGTCTGTTAGCGACCCCGTGGACTGTGAGACGATCCAGATGAAAAAGTGAAAAAATATTGTCCAGTTTCCCAAAGGGATAAACCCCAAAGTGTAAGGCCCCGGCTCAGTGGTTCCTACAGGCTCAGAAGGTACTGGTTCTCGACCTCAAGCTCCATGGACGAAGGCAATCAGAGTCAGTGCCTCCAACATTAAGATCAGTGCTTGGCTCATGAAGGTGAATAGTCAATGACAGGGATGTTCGGTTTTGGAAATGTCTTAAAATTAGGGTGTTGTGTTGGAAACACCACGGTGGGATGTGGGGTTGTTGGCCAAGGACTCAGGAGTCTGTGGTGCCCTGGGGGAGGCACCTGGCAGCTCAGGGTTCCAGCTGGCCACCACCTACCCCTTCCTCCACCCCGTGCAGCAGCCAGAGAGACTTATATGTTAGAACACTTTATGTTTTTCTAGGACCTCTAATACAATGAGAATTAATAAATGTGAAACTGCATTGCTTGGGAGGTCATCACTTGGTGTGAAAAAGCTGGTCATTCACAGATACGAAATTCGGGCCATTTCCCTGAGCCACAGGCCCCACGCCCTCCGCTCACCGGCCGTGACTAAGCCTCCTGTTCTCTCACAGCTCTGGCCTCACCAGCGCCCTGTCCACTCACAGGTGCCTCGAGCTCACCTCCACTCCGCACTGGGCATTCCTGCTTGCTGGCGTGGCCTTGCCCACACGTCCACAGGCCGGCTCCTTCTCAGCAGGAATAGCCACTCCTCTGAGAGTCCTCTCTTCTCACCAGGACCTGGCATGTCCCGGTTCATGGACAGGTTCTCTTCCATCCCCCTTGCCCAGTTAGACAGAGAGCCTGTCCTGTTTGCTGCTATAGCCCCAGTGCCAGGCACATAGTAGATGCTCAACTAATATCTGTGGATTGCTCCACAGTCACCCAATGAGCCAGCAATGGGCAGAGTGGCCTGGAGCCCCACCCCACGACTTCTCAGGTCCTGGCTGTGCTGGCCACCTCTCTTCCCGCCCCTCCGACCCCCCAGGCCCCTGTTCCTCATCCCTTGCCTCAGTACTAGGCCCTCAGTGCTGGACACGATGCTCCATCCACACCAGGGACTGGTGACGAGGGGGACCCAGGGGACGGAGGCTTGGGGCATCTGGACTAACAAAGAAACCCATGAATGGCCGCTGTGGTCAGGTTCCAGCTCTCCCGCGCTGGCTGGGCAGTGATTTATTTTGTGGCCAGGCTGCAGCCCTCTCAGCAGAGGTGCCTCCAAAATCTCTCCAGCAGCCAGCTCTACTCGAGGCGAGGGGCCATTCATAAGTCTGCGGCTCCAGCCATGACAAGGTAATTGTCACCGAGCTCCTGACTCCAGTTTCTCCTGTCTTCCTCCTGCCTGGCTGCCTGGAGCCTCGGGTTGATGGAGAGACCCAGCTTCCAGGCTTCCGGCCTAGCTGTGCCACGTGACCGAGGGACCCAAACCTCGCACGGCTGGTGTCAGCAGCCTGATGGAAAGCCGCCCGCGCGTCACTGGAATTAGAATGTCTATAAAAAGGATTTGGGGGACAGTCAGCATAGCCCCTTGGTTATACAGGGCTGACGCCTTGTGGGGTGATGGCTCTCGTGTGGTCTCATCAAGGAAGCCGAGAGTCCCGTGCACTGTGGCATTTGCCCACTGGCCCCGCCTCCTGGGCAGGGGCACGAGAAGCCTTGGCCCCATGACACCCACACTATGGGACATGGTCTGTCTTGCTAAGTGCCCTGAGAAGTTAGCTGCTGACACGTACCAACCAGGAACCCAGGGCCTCCCAGCATCCAGGCAGGGTGGGGAAATCCTGCTGACTCAGGCATCTTGCTCAGAACAGGTGGGCTGGAATTTGAATAACAAGCCCTGAGTGTGAAATTCATGGGGAGGAGATGCCCGGGATGCAGAAAGTCGGCAGCCAGGGCCCCTGCTGCTCTGAAGTGCATGCTGCCCACATGCCCGTCCCTTCTCACCAAGTAGTAATACCAGGAACGACAGCAACACCTGATGCTTGTGCTTTTCACTTCCGTCTCACTCCCAGCATCCCTCATGCAGACACAGGTGGTATCGCATAACCATCATATCAGGCAGCAGTGTTGCCTGCTGTGCCCAGGCCCAGGGCACAGACCTATGTGTGCTCTGGCCAGGCTCCGTACCTGGAGGGGAAGCAGTGGGCCTAGCCCCCCATCACAGAGAGCTTGGCATCTACGGGGGAGACAGACATTGACCAGACAACTCCACAAGCCATGGCGGGTGCAAGGTGGGGGCAGTCAAGCCTGTGGGGTAGTATTTTATGCCCCATTATGCCAATGGGGCATCTGAGGCCCAGGTAAGTCGGTTTGAACAGGAGAGCAGCTGCAAAGGAGGGAACTGGCAGCCCCTGAATCTGGGGTGTTCTGACTGGACCCCTCCCAGGCCCCCTCCAGGGATGGAACCCAGGGCTCAGAAAGGAGGTCAAGACACTTGGTGCCCAGCCCCAAACTGCCACTGGGATTGAAACTCACGTGGATTTTAAGAATTCATCTTCCCATGTTTCTCCCAGTGAATGTGTTGTGTATATGTGCACATGTGTGTGTGTGTCTGAGTGTGCACAGAGGGTTGTGAAGGCATGCACACGTGTGTGAGTCTGAGGTACACAAAGGGCATGCGAAGGCTGCACATGCGTGGGTGTCTGAGTGTATACACAAAGGCGGTGTGTGAAGGTGGCACACGTGTGGGAGGCTGTGTGTGTGCATGAGTGCAAGCAGGTGCAGACGTGTGCGCAAGTGTGTGTGTGAGTCTGGAGGCAGGGCACCTCGGTGAAGGGTTTAAATGTAGATTTGCTCAAAGGGCCCCCATGCCAGCGGCCTGGGTGCTCTGGCCCCATCGGGGAGCCGGGGACATCTGGACACCAGCGCAGTGTCAGGGCCCATGCCGAAGGAGCTGCTTCCTGCCCGGGGAGAAGACAAAGCGGGCACCTCTGTCGGCCTTCAGGAGGTGCTGATTCTGGAGATGAGGGCCCATCTGTCACCAGGTGCTCTGCCAGGGGACTGGGGCTCTGTGGGCGGTGACCTGCCCAGGGGACAGAACTGCCTTTCCTTCTAGATTCAGAGTGCTTGCAGATCTCTCGTTCACATGTGCAGAATGCCTTTTCTCCCTTTCCTCCACTTCCCTTCACAGTGTCCCCAGAGAGAGGGTGACAGCGGGGACATATTTCCCATTTCTTGCCGCAGAGCTGGAAGCTCCATGAGGCCCAGTGACTTGTCCAACGTCACAGTGACTGAGGTGGGATGAGACGCTCGGGCTCCACGTTCCGCGTGTAAACCCCCCGAGGCTCGGCAGAGCAAACCCGGCCATGTTTTCCATCACAAGCATGAGGTTCACCTTCGAATCCTCTCCTCCGGCCTTTTGACATCCTGACCGTCAACATCCTTCTAATGTCACAAGTTGCCTATGTTGCTGACCGCCGATCGCCTTGTTTCTTCCATTGCCCATCCCGAATATTTACCTGCCTGTTTGAAGCAGCAGTTTGAAAAATGCTTTGGGATGAATGTCCACTGTCTACACCCCTCGGCTTCCCTCCATCTGGACTATCTGAAAGAAATCTGGGCGGTTCAGCCATTTGGATGGTTTACCCATGTATCACCAAAACTGTGGGGCAGGCTGGGACCCTCCTTTGCCTTCAGGAGATGCAGCTGTGTTGGGGAGGCGGTTGGCTATTTATTTACTGCCATCCTTTGGGTTTTACTGGGGTCTCCCTAAAACCTAAAAACTGTTGAGTCAGAGGTTTATGACCCAGGTTGTGTTCTGGGGATTTCAGATTCTATGTGTTTGGTTTGTCATTTTGAGAAAAGCCACAAGTTTTTGTTTTGTTTTGTTTTTGTTTTAAACAAAGGAGTTTCAGGATTTCTGGGGAAGCTCAAGAGAGCCCTACGTCCTGCAAAAAGGAAGAAAGCACTTTCAGGGGCATTTTGAAGGCAATCAACACTACAAAGATTTGGGACAGTTCAGCTGGTGTTTCTCAACCCTCCCTTCTAAAATTCTTAAATCTCTCTTTTTCTGTCTCTGTCTCTCTTTTAGACAAATGCTCACACCCTAGTGAAATAATTAAATGAGATAAAAAGGAAAGTTTTGGGGAAAAAGTGATCTCCATCAAGTTTCTGAAGACTTCACCATCCTCATACTTACGTACAATTCAGACTTGTTTGCCAGGGTGAAAAGGGCATGTTTGCGTTCAGCTAGGGCACCATCTACCCGTTATAAAGGCATGCCTTTTTTCTTCCATAAAAATGTAAATTTTAAAGCTAACAAGGTTTTTTTTGGCTCCATGTCATATTTCTCTTAAGATTCAGAAAGAAATCAAAGGCACTTACTTGCTTCCCATAAATAACAGCCCTCAGTTTCTCTCAAGCACCCACCGTGTGCGCATCGGAAGTGAGCAAGAATCTCCACACGGCAAAGTGGCTTCCCCTCTCCACCTGCTCTGCTCCAAACTCTGAAGTAACCCGGGAGCAACGCAGAAAAGCCCTTCCTGTCTCTTTTGAACCTCTGAAGTATTCCTTCTTTGCGATTTTTGCTTTCAACCATAACTAGTAAAGGTAAAATTCAATTCACACAGAGACTGTAATGCTAAAAGCAAACTGTGAGAGGGAACGTCATTCTGAAAACTTATTTTAATGTAAATGTCACTCAAGAACTATTTCATCTGTTTGTGTGTGTATGTGTATTAAACATGCAAAATTACCTTTGGCAGGTGCCGAAGTTTCAGCAGTACATTATACTCACCAAAATACATGAGTAGCTTGGCTATAGATATAGACACAACACAACCCAAAATGCATGGAAAGAATTTTCCAATAGCTCAGACTGAATAACTAATTTTAATAGGATTAGTGAAGACATCCTCATTTGAAGTCCTATGGCTCAAACATCCTTTTTTTTGGCAATGGGGGAATTGGTTCATTAAATAAAAATACACACACAATAATGCAGCTCTCCTCATCATTTGAAACGGATGACCCGGGTGGGGGGGGCACTGAATGATCACAGAGACCCTTTTGTGCCCCCAAAAAGACCAACATTTGCAAAGGACCCCCAGAATAACTTATAGCAGGCTGTGCTCCTGTGAGGACGGCTACCCCAATACCTGGGGGCTGATTAACTGTCCCCAGCCACACGCTGGACAGGAACAAGGCTGCTTAGCAGATTGTTTTCCCCCGATGCCAGGGAGGGAGCTGCTGGCTTGACAGACTCCCATCCTGCCAAATGACCAGATGTTTACACTGTGCAAAAGCCACGTTCCTCCACTCGGGGTGATAGGAAAAAGGAGAAATACTCAGGAGTCTCAACATCAGGATTTAAAAAATCCATGTCGGGCAGAGACTGTATCTTGTGGCTGACTTTATTTTTACGCCTTTAATTTGGATTTCCAGCATCATAGATGCAGTCTGAAATATTTCTGCATTGTGTCAAGAATGCTCGTAGTTCAGTGACCATCCTGCCCCGTTATCTCATGAGCCTCCCCTCCACGAGCTGATGAGAAGTGGGCTGTCTACGGCTATGGCTTCACTGCCAGGGTGGCTGACGACAGCCTGGCCTTGCTCAGGCCCCAGGCCTGCTAGCTCTGGCTGGGCTGTGTCCCCCGCACACCACTGCCTGTCACACACGGTCAGATAGGATAGTTCAGGTTATGTCCTGGTCCTGGCACCATTATTAATGGCACCTGTTCCCTCTCAAAAGTGTCCCGACTCAGGTGATAATGAAATGGGCACCCTACACATACATAAATGTATCAGTAGACATCTGAGCAGTATGTGTGGGTGGCTATACCCACATGTGCATTTGTTACAATCTTGGGCAAATGAAGCGAACCCAGGACCCTCCCCACCCCACCCCACCACACACATGTGCACACACACATTGGGGGAAGAGAGGAGAAAGGAGGGGGACAAGGAACAGAAGACCCAGCCTTTGAACCCCGAGCGCCCACGACAGCAAAGAGGGGAGAAGTCTTATCTCTTCAACTGCCTCGTGGGCAAGGCTGCTGACAACGGAAGCTCAGACTCGCCTGCCCGACCCGCCGCAGCCCGAAGGAGGAGAGCAGAGGCAGCCAGCAAGAGCGGGCGTCCTTGGGGCTGCACCTGCGAAGGGCAGCCTGGAGGGAGAGCTTGCTAAGTCATAAAGTGTGGAATGAGGGTCTGGGGTGCAAGGCAGGGAACCTCTGGTTCTGCCCAGGGACATGTTTTTCCTGCCATCTGGGCAGGCCGGGGCGTGGGGGGTGAGGAGAGAGGCGCTGAGTCTGGGAGGCAGCCGTGGGCAGTGGCCAGGGTTTGGACCACCGGTGGGGCCCACTGGCTGGCCCTCAGTGACTGTGGGCAGGTACCCGTCCCCAGGCAGCATGGCCTGAGTATCGCCCTTGCCCCACCTCCCCTCACATGTGGGTGGCCTGGGGGGAGGGGTCTGTGCACCGGTTCCCAGGCCACCCAGAGAGAGGGTTGTGCCTAAAGCAAGCCGTCTTCCCTCTCTTAGTGGACCCAGGGCTGGTAGGGACCACGTGTAAGGCTGAGTTCTGGTCCAGTTCCCAGTGTGGGACAGGTATCGGCCCCCACAGCCCCCACCCAAGCCCCCACTTGCTTTGGGTAGCCTGGGCTCAAGGCAGCCACCCGCCCCGTGACTCAGTCCTTACAGACAGACGTGCACAGTGCGAAACAGAACCCGTACAAGTGCCTTAGGACTGGGAGCCACTCCCCAGGGCCCCGCTGTAGGGGGCCGTCCCGGCGGCCAGTCTCTCCCGCCTGCAGGTTTGCGGACTGAAGTCAGCACATGATTGCCCCTCAAGACCCCTGGACAGAGCCTCAGGTGCAAGGGAGGCAGGCACAGGCCCTGGGCTCCTGAGCCAGCCCCCTGCCTCTGACAGGAGGGTCACGGCCCCCAGGTGACGCCCTCACCACAGCCCTGGGCTGGCAGCATCGGGCTGAGGCCGGCATCGGCTCTGTGCGCACCATGGGGTCAGGAGGGACAGTGACCAAGGAAAGCTCTTCAAACAAAAAAATGAAAGAGCAGGGAAGTTATTGTTTAATACCTTAAAATATTGTGTGCCCTTGCCCACCAGCCGAGCTAGAACTGAACACTGGCAAGGGTGTGAGCAGTGGTTCGTGGGAGGGTGGGCTCGCCCTGCAGGACATGGCTCGGCGGGCTCTCTAAAGCGGACATCGTGCCTACTGGGTGGCTCAGCAATTTAGCCCCAAGGTGCACACACAGGAAGGCAAAACACATGCATACACAAGGATTCCGACAGCCCAGACCAGAAGCTGCCCAGCGGTCCCTCTGCAGCAGGAGGCACACATGGCAGCAGGTGGATTTTCACAGCAGGCATCTACATAGCCGTGAAGATGGACCCCGTGATATGACTCCCCGTGGTGTGGCGTGAAGAAGCCGCATGTCACATGTACAGAGTGTGCACTGTGTGAGTGCATCGCATGACGTTCCAAACAGGCAGAAGCTCCCGACAGCAGGGCCAGGAAAGTGGCCGCCTTTGGAGAGGTGGGTGTCCAGATGGGGAGGGCCTCCTGGGGCGGGCACCGTCTCCTCCCCAGTGGGTGTGGGCATTACACAGGTGTGCTTACTACACTCCACATGTGCCACCTGGCACTTTTCTCTGTGTGTTTCATGCAGAATAAAAAACTCAGTAAAAATTATTGAAAAACGTATTCACCCGTCAGATGGTGGAAAGGAAAGCAGAGGGCTGGCTATGGGGACTGAGGCCAGATCCGTGTCTCACTTGCTGGGTGGCTGTGGCAATCTGCGTGTTTGCCTCTTTCTTGAAAAATGAGGTGCACAAAGGGTCTTCACCTTGGTCAGAGCGTGGACCCCTCTGAAACTCTGTCGCTCCTTGTCCGCAACATACATGACATTGTGGATGGACCTCCCAGAAGGGTGCCCAACAACACACAAAGGGGCCCCCAGGCCCCAGGCTAGGGACCACAGCATGGATGCCAGGAGGCAGGTTCCAGAGCCCGACAGCCCGATTTGGGCTCCACCACTTCCTGCTTGGCAGGTCTTGAGCGACTGGCTTGACGTTTGGGTCAGTTTCCTCATGTATCGCATGGGGATGACAAAGGCTCATGGAGAGAATGGTGGACTCGTGGAGATAAGGTTCTCCAGGGCTTAGCTCAGAGCCAGCCCTGCAGGAAGAATGCTATAAATGTCAGAGGCTGTTAGGAGGTGGCCTGGAAGCCTCCGACCAGCCCTGACATTCAGGGTCGATTATCTAGGAAGAATTCCACCCTGAACTCGCAACTGGGAGACACAAGTCAGCCCGTGTCCTCCCTGTCAAGGTCAGCTTTCCTTTGCAGAGACGCAGTTTTGGCATTGTGCTCTCTGGAAACTGAAGTCAGCTTGCAAATGAGGAGATGTGACATGCGCCCCATGATGGCATCACAGGCCTCCCACATGCACAGACTCTTCCAGAAAGACATCCACTCCAGCCCCAAACCTCTGGACAGCCCTGTGTGTTCCCGAGCTGCCTGACTCCGGGTTTACAGCAATCAGCCTTCAGCCACAAGACTGCCTGGAGCCTCCCTTGAAGTCTGCTCTCTGCAGTTGGGAAATGCAGACCGCATGCCTGGGATTCCCACGGGGCTGGGAAGGGTGCATGTCCTGGGTGGCCCCAGCTCATCCTCTGGCCTAGCTTATCTCCTTTCGCACCAAAAAAAAGAGAGAGAGAGACAGAAATATTTGCTGCAATAATAAAATAGGCCTGCGATTGACTGTATTCTTCCCTTCGATATTAGGAAAATGTGGCCTGACAGGGAGTGGCCTAGGCATTGGGAAGCCCCTGGGCAGAGCCGTGGGCTGAGAGGAGAGAGGATGCTCGAGGGAGGCTGGACGCCCAGCAGGCCAGTCTGGGGGCTTACTCTGCCCATCAGGTCCAGGTGGGCTCTGTCCTCACCTGCGCCAGCATCACAGGACTCCTCTGCACCCCAAACCCCACTGGTCAACGGAAGGGGTCACATCTATCCCAGCTGTCCCTGGCACAGGTGTTTGTCACATCAGGAGCCATCGAAGTTGAGGTGTCACTGTGCTCAGAGTCACACTGAGCTCCCACAGCAGCTTCTGAGTGAGGGACCATTTATGCCCGTTTTACAGAGCAGGAAACTGAGCCTCAGGGAAGGGAATTATTGACCACAGTCCCCATAGTGGGTACCGGGGCTCGGATCTGAACCCAGGCCATGCCTCTAGCCCTTCCCACTGGCACACACATTTCTGCGCTACAGATATGGGGCCACTGTCTTCAGTCCCTGCTTGACCAAAAAGGTTGATAAGCCAGCTAGGACCTTGGTCAAAATATAGCGTGGCTCCCAGTCTAACCATGTGCGAACAGCAGACAAATCCCGATAGAGAGACATTCTGCAAAACACCTGAGATGCCCCCAGACTGTCAAGGTCATCAGAAAAATGGAAAGTTTGAGAAACTGTCAAGCCAAGGGGAAGCCTAAGGAGACCTGATGGTTAAACATCATGTGGGATCCTGGATGGGACTTTGGAGCAGAAAGAGGAGCAGTAAAAACTAAGGCAATCTCCATAGAGTACAGACTTCAGTAAGTAGTAATGTAGTCATGGCATGTCAGTATTGGCCAATTAATTGTAATAAATATACTATGCTAATGTAAGATGTCAACAAAGGGAAACTGGGTGTGGAGTGAATGGCAACTCTATAGTATCTGCTCAATATTTAAATCTGAAACTATTCTAAAAAACAATCTACTAAAAAGAATAAGATGGCAGACTGGGAGGATGGGTGGGTGGATGGCAGGGTGGAGGGAAGGCTGGATGGGGGATGGATGAGTGGGTGGAAGGAAGGAAAAGAGGGAGAAAGAAAGGGAAAGTAGTAAAACAGGAGTCACAGAATATTGCAGAATCTCAGTGTGGACTATCTGGGTATTCACTCTGGGTGACGTCTCTGTGCGTTTGGAGTGTTTTATGGTATAGTGTTGGAGGATAAAGCAACCATAGGCTAAAGGATAAATGCATGTCTCCCCATCTGGCTTCCTCATTCCTCTGCATCTTGTACTCCGCTGGGACTAGGTGGCCACATCCTCTCGTTAAGGAAGTACCCATTCGATACTTGTGACAATGTCAACACCACGCAGCTGCCTGAATGCACCCCCTCTAGGGTTTGGCAACATGGGCCCTTTCTACTTCCAAAGTGGACCCAAATTTTGACAGGGCAGGTGGCAAAGCTACACGTGCCAGGGTAACCTGGGGACTGGAGAGCAGAAACGAGGGGCCCTGCCCTCCCAGGCTCCCAAGGCAGAGCAAGGTGATCACATGGAATGTGTGAGGATGAGCATTGTGTCACATACCTCGTCCTCCACGAGAGGAGGTGAATCTCACGCCTGGGACCAGGAGCCTGCCCGCGCTTTGGAAAGCGCAACAAAGAGGGAAACGCATGTCTGATGACAGCAGACAGTGCCGGAGATGGGATCCAGCATGTTGCCCCCGTGGGAGCGGCCCCGCCCCTGCCTGATTGAGGATAGGCCGCACAGACAGCCCCAAATGCTTCCAATCTGCTCCCCGAGGAGAAAGGATATTTGTGGTAACGGGGAAATCTGCCACCCAGCGCTGTTGCTTTTGGTGTCGTGTTTCTGTGGTCGCGAGTTATTCATCCCAAATTGATCTCCGCTAGGAAACAACAAGAAAGAGTTCCATGGTATAAAATGAGATTTGAAGTCCTGCTTCCCAGGGCTGATATATGGGGAAATGAAAAGAAAAACCATCAAAAGAAAATGGATTGGGTCAAAGAAATCCTCTCACCTCACCTTTGAAAGGTGTTTCTCGGGTTCTGATGTCAGGCGATGGGCTTCCTTTTGGGGAGCAAGGTTGAGCTCCTGCCATACCTTGGAAGGTCTCCGTTGAGCCCTAGCGTGGATGTTGGGGCACATCCACAAAGGGCTGAGGGCTAAGGGGACACCCAAATGCAGACGCCGATTCAGACCCCATAAATGTGCTGTGGAATCTCCATAGATGGCAGAACTCCCAAGATGCCCAGAGAGATTTCAGATCTCCTGAGACTTTTCTTCCCTACTATCCTGTTTCTTCTTTGAGAAAAGATGTTTTCCTTATCAGCCTTTTGGTCCAGGCCCTGGGAAATCCTGTTGATCCACACCATGGCAGCCTGCTGCCTGAAAGTGCAGATCAAGGGGCATCTGGCCAGCTCCTCTGCCCCAATACCGGCTCCAGGTTCTCCATCTGCAGACGGAGCCCAGCCCGCTCCAACCTGGGGAGCCTCGGCCCTTTGGGAGCTGACCACCCCAGCCACTTGCCACCCAGCCCCACCATGTCTTATGCAGACGGGTCCAGTCCTGGCCCTGCTGTGTGACTGGTCAAGTTGCTTGAATTATACTAAAGCCCCAGCAGCTTCATATATGGATTAGCAATGTGACAACACCCACCCCTGGGACTTTATGGGGGGAGAGCGTGCCAACCCACGCAGAGTTGGGCCAAAGCAATCATTCAATAAATGCCCCCAAAATAATCATGCACAGTCCTGGAGGGGACCTACAGTTTATCCCCAGATCTGGAGTCTCGCCTGCCTACCGCTTCAAGGGGATGGAGCCAGCGTTGGAAACCAGGGAGTCTGGGCTCACCAGCTTCATGGGGGAATCGTGAGCAAGGGTGCTGGTGAGCCATCCAGCCTGGCCGGGAAACACCCTGGTCAGCCCACGGCTTCTCCATCCTTCCCACACCTCAGGGCATGGGGGGACGGGGAGAAACCCCGCACACTGGTCCTGACTGGATCCTTCCCAGGCCTGCCCCTGTCCAATCTGTCACCTGGTGTGACATGGAAAGAGGCATTGAAAATTGTCCATTTAAATAAGCTAAGCTTCCCCTCTCAACATGCACACAGGATCGCGGGCCAGAGGCAGCAAAGCGGCCCCAGCAATGTCAGTGCGGCTGTCGCTCTCTGGGCTCACAAGCGTGATGTGACCGGCTTTTCTTCTGATTGTTCCTCTGGATGATGGGCTTCCTGGGACATGCTGCGCTCAGTGGAGAAGAGAATGAAAGTAGCTGGGACGGGTGGCCCAGCTCCCGAAGCCCTGCCTGGGATGTGGGCTGACAACCAGCTGGCTTGCCTGGAGAAGGAGCCCCTCACCACGGATGTGGGATTTTCTCGGGAAGGGCCCACGAGTGTAGGAAGAATGCATTCCCCAGGCCCCAGCCAGCACCACGTGCCCTTAGGAGGGGCTCTGCTTGTGTGGGAAGGCACCTTTCCACACCACCGCCCCACGCTGACTCTGCTGGGGAGCCTGGGACCTGCACACAGAGCCTAAAGGATCAAGACATCAGAGGCCAGAGGCAGCGACTGGCTGGGGCTCCTGGAACTGGTCTGCCCGGACGCGGTTCCCTGCCTTACCCGTCGTTCCCTCATTCGTTCCAACAGTTAGCCACGCAAACATGCCAGGGAGTCGCCCGCGGGTCAGGCTCTGTTCTGAGATAATGGGTGCAGAAACTCCTCTGCATCCTCAAAGCCCCTTCCAACAAGGGCCTGGAACCTGGTGGGAGAGCACTGGAGGGCTAGACGGGTGGGCAGGTGGGTGGATGGAATGACAGACATGTGGATGGTCTTCACCCCCAGGAAGGTGATCTTTGCTGGGTCCGCATAAAAACAAACAACAATCCTTGTCTTTCCCGTCTTTCCACACCGCCAGCCTGCATGGTGGGTGTGCGACGAGGTGGATGTGGCCCGACCGCACGGGAGGCGCTGAGCCAAGGGCCCCACAGACAGGACTCTCCAGGTCCCCAGAGGGGAGGCCATGGTGATGCCCTCATCGGGCAGAGGGGGGACTACAGGGCGAGCAGCTGGGAAGTCTGCCCATTCCCGCCAGCTGGACCCGAGGGAGGACATGAACCCAGAGGCTGGACTGTGGAATCAGCGCCCTGACCGCTCCCTGCCTGTGGCTCCTGTTCGCCCTCGGGCAGGGGCCCTGATGGTCTGCCGAGTGCGCCAGGAGAGACCCTCAGCCTTGAGCCCAGGACTCAGCCCTGAGCACACCGCAGCCAAGCGGCGGGCCTGAGCTGTGATCCCTGCAGCTGATTCACGGCTGCCACGTGCCACCTCCTGCCTGGAAGCCTGTTTCCCTGGGCCTGACTCCAGCTTGACTTCTCTGGGACTCAGTTTCCCCACCTGCGAACAAGTGGGTTCAGTGAAAGCAGCAGCTCTCACACAAGGGGGTTTGGCCCCCAGGGGCTCTCAGCAGTGTCTGGAGGCATTTGGGGTGGTCACAGCCTCTAGGGGGAGGTGTTCCACACCTCACGGTGCACAGGGCGGCACAGGATGTCAACGAGCAGAGAAGACCTGACCCAGCAGGTCTCAGGCTCCCAGAAACTGACCAAACCCCAAAGTGTCTCAGAAATGGGATTCCCACCCAGGATCCCTAAAAGACCCTTCCCAGCTTTCTCCTTCCCAGCTCCAGCCCCAGAAAACCAAGTCTCACACATGTGAATCCTTGCAAAGCTGAGCGAATGCTTGAGCATGATTGTGATCCAGACAGAAAAACGACGTAATTCCCCAGAATGGACCCCGATTTTATGACCATTGAGTATCTGCATATGACTGCAAACCCTTCCTCTCTGCTGCTCTGCGCTGGGGCTCGATTTCCTCTTTTCTCTCTCCCCCTCCCTGCTGCCCTCAGATTGAAGCGTGGTGAACTCCAGCGTGGCTTGTAAGAACGTTTTTATAAAGGGTTGCATGAGATTTCTTACTCTATCGAAGCTCCTGAGGATGATGTATCACGTTACTAATTCCCTTAATTGCATGTCTGGGCTAAAAACAGACTTTCTTAGTTTTCCTAAGAAGTTACATTCTTAATGACATTAAAACACTGTGGTAAATGAAGCTAAATGTTAACTGGTGCACTTAAATCATGAATCAGTATACGGAGTGTTTACCTAAACTTGTTTACCCTTCTTGGTCACTCATTTTGTAGATTTTGCCAAAACTGAGAGAGGAATCATGGTGTCAGATTCGGGATCTGGAAATGACTCAAGAATTTTTGTTTTCTTTCGATTTTTAGCCCCAGACTGAGTGGTTGCTGCAATCATGTAGTAATCAAAGAATTAGAAAGAGCAAACGGCTGCAGGCTGATTCATTTCCCTGAATTTTTGCAGAGGGTGGGAAGCATGGTGGGGCAGTGGGGAGAAATGACGTTTTTCCCCCAAGGATGAAAAACGTAACCTTGCCTGTTCGAGTCTCTCCTATTCAATTAAAAGAATAAAATAAAAAGCAAAGCTGGGGAAGTGTGTGATGTATAGCAAGAGACAGCAGTTAAGGGGCACCTCCTAGATGCCAGATGCTTTTCTAAACAGGTAGCGTGCTTCAGCTCACAGACCCCTCCCTACAAAGCCAGGAAGCAGGAAACAGCATCCGTCCCAGAGGAGGAGGCCAGGGCCCAGAAAAGCTAGGCTACTTCTCCAAGATGACACAGCCAGCCAGCAGAGGGACTGAGATTTGAACCCCAGCAGGTTGGTGCCAGCACCCCTGACTTTATTATGCTTCCTGCCTGAGAATCAAGCTAGGAAGTCCCCAGAAGGAGGCACAGGTTCTGGGGATAGAAACAGTCCCTAACTAAGGCCCATCTGTAACAGCCTTTATTGCCCATAAATCCCTCTCCACTAGCTGAGTTATCACATTGGCCTCACGATATCTTTCCTCTCTGTGGGTTCAAAATGCTATTTTGGTTTCTTTCAGTTTCCCTCTCTCTGCCAGTCAGATTTTACTTGTAGATAATTAATATTTTTAATTAGATAATGCATTGTCAAACCATCAAACACTCAACACTGTATTTGACTATGTAAATTTTATCAAATGAAAGAAACCAGCAGACAAATACTGAACTCTAATAATGACACACATGCAGAAGCGTGTAGGGGAAGGGCGCTGATACCTCCAGTTTACTCAGAAGTGCATCCAAAAATTAAAAAAACAGATTGACGGACAGAGAGAAGGATGGGTGCAGGGATGGATGGAGGGTGGATGATAAACCACATAAAGCAACATGCCTGTTACAGAGCCAAGGTGGTAGGTACATGGATATTCACTAGGCAATTCTTCAACCTCTTCACATGTTTACAAATTCTCATTAAAAGTATTGAAACAATAGACGACAGATTCTTGATAGAAATTCAGGACACAAGGTAAAAGTCAGTCTCTGTCTGCCTCATCCCGGCCGTAGTCTTCCAGCTGCCCTGGCCCCTGTGGTCCCGGGGTTTCTCCCAGGGGTGTCCTATTCCCAGGGGTGTCCTATTCCCAGGGGTGTCCTATTCCTGCTTTCTTCTCAGTAATGCTGGTGCTGTTGGAAGACCAATGATCCGCGATCATACAGTGCTTGCTACATGCCATCCACTCTCCCTGCATGTTTGACATCTATTGAGCCGTGAAGTCTCTTCGGCAGCCCTGAGAGTAGCCCATCCCTTATGAACGAGCACCTAGTTTGTCTCCAGACTTTTGGTCCCACAAACAATGTTGCAATAAATAAACCTGTGCAAGCTTCTGAGAATTCACGGCGCTGTAACTGCCAGACAGATTTCCCCAAGTGGAATTACTCTGTCCAAGAGAAAATGAGTTTCTCATCTTGATAGTAATCATTGTGTCTTTCCAAAGGGGTTGCACTGAATCCCCCTCCAGCCAGGATTGTGCGAGAGCATCTGATACCCGCACCGGTCCCAGCAGGCACTGATCCCTGCTAATGCCATACGGGAAGGGTGCGGCCGTGACAGGAATGGCACCCCCAGGGCTGTGCAGTGCACAGCGTGCGAGGTCACAGCAGCAGTCCTGACCCAGCGGGAAGACTATCTAATTGTGGTTAGAAGTTATATAGGACAGAGCGTCATTTTATAGATTTAAATTCATTTCTACTGCTTTTCCTTTGATTAGACCTTTTCTCCCTCCCACAAATTGTGAACTTAAAGGGCCGGTTGGCCAGTAGGCTTATTCCTATCTCCCAGTGATCTCTTTGAAGGTAAACTGGAAAATAAGATTCACCAAAAAGAAGTTTATTACAGTCCTGAAGGAAGAAAAATAAAAAAAAAACTATAAAGGACAGGGGACGAACACGAGAAGAGAGAAGAAACTGAAGCCGGGTCACGGAAGGCAGCAGAGGTTCCTGGGCCAAATCACCCACTTGAATCTCATTATGGTCAAACCCTGTTGCAATATTTTCCAAAAGTCCGAGAAAGGAAATACGCTGGAAAAACGGATGGGAAATACATGGCGTGCATGTATTTGAGTGTGTGTGCGTGTGCACGTCTGCACACAGACTGTAGACCTGACTTAAAAAGAGAGAATTGAGTAAGAAAGAAAAGAAAGCAGGAGCATTATTAGAAGGACAGCCCTGTGTGTTTTCTCTCGAAACTCCTCCTCAATCTTCCCCCCCCACCAAGGCCTGCGGTTCTCGGGGTGCCCAGGCAACTCCTGAGCCCACCTGGTCAGGGAGGGATGATCCGCAGGCCTCCGATAGGAGAGGCAGCCTCCTTTTATTTTTTAATTGTGATGAAATTGCAAACTTACATCCTGAGACTAAAATTAAATGGAGGGAAGTTCTGACATGGTGGGTGGTCTTCCCCAGGCGTTGGGGGGAGGGGCTGGGTGGAGCGGGAGGGGGCGCTTAGCAACATTTCCAATGGGGTAATGACAGCAATAATGATAGCTGTCCCACTTGGGAAGGGGAAATCGCAAAAGCCTACACAGCGACAAAAATAAACAAGCGTGCAACGCTGGCCAAGGGGGCCTGGGTCCATTCTGAACTTGAAAAACATCAAACGAAGCCAGTTATCGGGCTGTCTAGGCTCCAGGCTCCATCATGTTCTGCTCAGTCTTTTTATCAGTCTTGGAGGAGCAGAGGTGGGGGGACAAGCACGCTGGCCCAGGGGTTGGGAGGAGAGGATGTGGCAGCCCGACAGGAAAGAAGCTGAGACTGATCGGAGGCGGGGAGGGGGACCTGACGACCCCCTGCAGTTGGTTTCCAGCAGTGCTGCCCGGGAACCAGCAGGGAGGCCAGGAGGAGCCCAGAGGCAGGCCGTCTGGAAGAGGAACCCCAACCTGCTGGAGGCCGGCTGAGCCGCAGCTCCCTCATCCACAGAAAGGGGGGGCACAAGGATGAAATGCACCCAAGCTCCAGCCAGTAAACACATTTTGAGTTTCTGCCATGTGCCTGGCCTGGTTCTGGGCACCAGGAATTGAGTGATGAGGAGATCAGATTTTGAAGAACCTGTAAAGAAATCTGATTCTTAAAAAGAAGAGAAAACTTCTGAAGAAATCAGATTAAAACACCCTTGTGGTGATGGTGGTGCTCTGTGCCATGATGGTGGGGGTGGACACAGGGACCTACATGTGTGATAAAGGTACACAGACAGACAGACAGACACACCCACAGGACCAGACGAAACTGGAGCACTCGAGTAAAATGGCTACATTGTGTCAACATTAGTAGCCTGGTTGTAACATTGCGCTAGAGTTTTGCAGAATGTTACCATCCAGGGAAACTGGACAAAGAGTATCTTGGTTCTCTCTGGGCCACTTCTTGGAACTACATGTGAGTCTGCAATGATGTCACTGCAAGTTTGAATGAGACCTACACAAAGCCCTGGTCCCCAGGCACTGCTCCTGTGCGGCCCTTCCAGGCTGGACGGCGGGAAGTGAGAAGATGTTCGCAGAGCCCAGCCTTGTGTCAGGGGTCAGGAGCATGAGCAGTGGGTGACTGGTAAGGCCATAGCAAGGCACAGGATCCGTCAAGGGCTGCTCGACTGGAAATAAATGGCCACACAAACTGGTTTTTAAATGGAAGAGGCTTTAACAAAGGCAGTGCGGACAGGACTGATGGACTGGACATGGGCAGCCAGCAGTGGGCGCTGAGGGATGAGGGGACAGGAACCGAGGCAGGGTGTGTGCACGGACAGGGCCCCTACAGGAGATGTGACCTCAGCTTGGAGGATGCAGTCAACCAGCGCCCCGTGGGGATGGAGCTGAGAACACCCAGCCTCTCAGGGGGGGCAAGCGGAAGGTAGCAGAGAAGCCATCTGTCAGGACGGCCTTAGACAAGACACCAGACTGGTGAGAACACCCCCTTTCTGCCCAGTCTGGGCCCCCCTAGGGCGAGCCACCCGACTGCAGTGAGGCAATGGCTCAGCAAGGGTCTCCGGGTGCCCCTCAGAGCAGGGGGCCTCCCAGGGGTCGCAGGGTTGTCTGTGGCCGAGGGCCCTCGGCATGGCGGGCAGGAAGCCAGAAGGGCACAGCAGTGATGGGGACACCAGGAGAGGGCCCTGCTCCCCACGGGACAGGCTGGTGCCATCACCCACACCCCCCAGGCAGAGTGGGGGAGATGCAGCACATACTGCGCTGCTCCGGAGCGTCAGCACCCCCAGGGCCCGCTCCCTGGCCGGTCGGGTGGGGCCGCGGCCGCTCAGCACAGGCCTGGGGCTCAGGGAACCAAAGCAGCTCTTTGCCGGGGTAAGAGTTTTCCCTGTTTCAGGCAGCACAGCAACACCTATGAGTGGCACACGCAGAGCCCACTCTCCAGGCAGCCGCGGGCAGCCCTCGGACAAGCCCTCCCCTCGGGAACCAGAGGGGGAGGTTGGGGGGCGTCGTGGTCTGGTGCCGCCATGAACAGTTGCCACCGGTGGGCGGATGAGAAAAGCCAAACGGGCCCTCCCAGTCTGGAGGCTGGAAGTCTGGGATCCCGGTGTGGGCAGGGCTGCACCCCCTCCAAGGCCCTACGGGAGGGTCCTTCCCGCCTCTGCCAGCTCCTGGGGCCCCCAGGCCTCCCTCGGCTCAGGGCCACGCCCCTCCACCCCTGCCCCCACCCTCACCTGGCATCTCCTCTCTCTCCCACTGTCTCTTATAAGGACGCCTGTCACTGGATTTAAGGCCCACCCAGGCCCAATCCCAGAGGACATCATCTGGTCACACAGGTTCCAGGGATCAGGACATGGACATGTTTGAGGGCCACCTTTCACCCCCCGCAATGGTTGCAGGCAGTGGCGAGCCCGACAGACAGAAAGGCAAGAGGGAAAATGTCTGGACCAGGAGAGGCCAGGAGAAGGGTCAGCCGGCATGCAGCCGTCATTCCTCAAAACAGCTGTGGCAATGGTTATAATCAGGCCTGAGCCAGGGCCCGGTCCTGCCCGCCTGCCCCTCACTGCCCAGGCTGACGGTCGCTGCCTGCCCAGTTTCACACTGCGGCTGGTTTTGATTCTCTGCCCTGGGTTTATTCTTTTGGATTGATCACCTCGTGCTGTATAACCTACAATCTGTGTTCTGCAATGTCCAGAAAGCCCACGCTGGCTTCGGGCACCAAGTCAGTGCCTGGGCCTGTGCAAGGAGAACCTTTCCAGGCAGGGCCAGCAGTGTGATCCCGGCTCTGGGTCACCAGTCTTGGATTGCAGGACAGCAACCTCCGGGCATGAAACCCAGCACAGGCCCCTCCACCAGGCTCCCAGGACGTGGGGCTGCCACCACAAGGACCTCACCCTGCACGGCAAAGGATTAGGGCAGAGCTTCTGAACCCGGCTGCTGAGGGTCACCAGGGGCAAAACAGAAGCAGACACCAAGCCGGCGAAGACTGATGTCTGGTCCTGTGCAGGCAGGTGACATCAGAATGTCCGGGTGGCCCAGACAGCAGCTTGTTTTATAGCTCCCAGTTCCTTTCTTTAAAATGGGAGGCATTCTGTGCTGCAGAGGCCGGCTTTTCCTCAGCCAGTGGTCAGTGGAGTTGGCACGGCGAGGGGACAGTCACTGGCCACTCAGTGTGTGCCTGAGCTGGAGCCTGGCCCAGCACCTTGATGCCTGGGGCAGCATCTGAGATATGGGCGAACCAGGGCTGGAAGCCGCTGTTGCAGGTGGGAGGGTCGCAGGAGTTCGTTCAGGTGGAATTCAAGCACTGCGCATTCCCTGGTAGGCCCCGTCCTGGTCACGTGTTTAGCTAGGCACCCCATGCAAGCAGAGCTCACACATCACAGCTGTTCAGCAAAGGCCTGTACGTGAGTGAGGCCCAGGCACAAGCATGAGGGGAGGAGGGTGATGTCTGAGGCACGGGCACCCTGGGGCACTTCCCTGGCTCCCTGTCTGGGTGTCCTGCTATCAGCCAGGGTCAGCTGGAGCCACTGCACCAATCAAAGACCCACTTGCAGCCCCTCAGAAGGACCCGCCTGCAGCCCCCATACACAGGCGCTTATTGTCTTTGCTGTTCACACTTCTTCCTTCAAAGTTCCTCTGATCCTGATGCCAAGACTCCCCTGATTTTGTTCAGAGACCAGAGCCTAGCTCTGAAGATACTCACGTAGTCTTCCTGGGATAGGAGGATGGGTGGGACGGAGGGCAGGCCAACATTGGGCGCCCATGGGGTATTTCCTGGGGCCTACCATGCGGGGCCTCACAGGGAGACACAGAGAAGTCAAAGATGTGGAAGGAGCCCACCCTGCAAAGAGCCAGCAAAATGATGTACAGGAAGGAGTCCGTGGTCCATGCGGTCCCAGGAAGGAGCCTATGGTCCTAGTGACGTGGGGGAAGGAGCCCGTGGTCCACGTGGTTTAGAACCCGACTTCCCGGCTCCCAAACCAGGGCACCATTGTTCACTAAGAGCATGAGCCCAGCCAATCACTTCACTTTAGCTATGTTCAGGTCCCTTGTCTATAAACTGGGGATAATAAAAGGCCTCGTTCGTCAGGGCCCTTGTAGGGTGGAATGAACACGTCCATGAGTTAGTTCCTTGTTCATGAAGATGCCCGGCACAGGCAGGCCCCTTGGGGACTTGCCGCTCTCACTGTGTGCTGCCGCTTCAACTCAGCGTCGGGTGCCCCGGGCAGGTGTCTTCTCCTCTCTGGGCTGCAGTGTTTTCATCCGTGAGGTGAAGACAGACAGTGCCAGCATTTAACAGATGCTCAGCACATTTTTTTCTATTTCCTTGAAGTTGCTCAAGTCTCCTGGAGACAGGATACCCACAGAGGACCTCTCAAGTTGAGATGAGTCTGGGTGAGGGTCAGATGGGGATTTCAGAGGCCTGGTGTTGTGGGATCTCAGCGAAATCACAGCACCCTTCTGATGTATGGTCGTATGATTCCTCGACCCCCTTTCCATCCACCCACCCTGAAAGCTGGGGTTGATTATTACAATTCCAATACTTCACTTTTATGTCTGAGAAGTGCTGATTCCTCAATTAACACATGTTTATTGTGGGAAAATTAGAACATACAAATAAAAAGAGGAGAAGCAAAACAGCCACCCCACCAGCCAGAGGTACTGGGTCAGCAGCTGGTTGAGGAGCCATCCAGATTGTCTTGCTTAAAACACAAAAATGAGATCCGCTGTTTTCTAATCCACATCTTAATTGAACACACCCCTGTCTGGCTTCCCCCTTACCACGTCGCTGACCTGCCTTTCAAAGTCACTCGTTGCCTCCATGTGACCCGATTCATGGCCACCTCTCTGGCTTCCTAGCCACCCAGCAGTTTATGCCCCTGATGTGTGGCAGTGAGCCTGTTCCATGTCCACCTGCTCCTCTAAAGGACGCTGCAACTGACATCTTTATTGCTAAGATTTGTCATATATCGTATTTACGCACAAACAGGTTTTTAAATTAACTCTCTCCCCAAACATATAAAATCCAAAAGATATGGAAATAGCAAAGACGGTGTCAAGGACCTAATTGACCTCCACCTTTGTGCCCCCACCCACCTCGGGCATTGAGGAGCCCACAGACGCCACATCAGGACCTGGACTGAACCCCCAGCCCAGACAAAACAAATTGGTGCTGGTGATGGGACGCAACAGGAAGTCCCGCCCTCAGAGCTGGGACTTCCCGTGGCCTGGAAATAGAATGGTCTAGATCAGCTCTGGCCCGGGGTGGGAGTCCCCAGGCACCGGGAGCTGTGGAGCCCTCGGGATGTGGCTGGTGTGGGCTGAGGCACGCTCTAGGTGTAAAAATCCCGCTGTATTTTGAATAATTACTATAAAAAACTTAAACATCTCAATAATTTATGTTACTAGCAGGAAGATATATTCTGCATCTTTTGGGTTAAAAATAATTAAGAAATCAATTCCACCTGTCTCCTCTTAACATCTTTTTTAATGTGGTTGCTAGAAAATTTTTAATTGAACGCATAATTGAGTTGCCGTTTATCAGGCAACATTGACCTAAATGCTTCCCTTTTTCACACATGCAGAATAATTTATGCCTCTCAAGGAGCACCCGCTGGCTTCCCTTGCTGCAGTTGCTCCCACAGTGCTGTAAGGCAAAAATTATTCATCAACATTTTACAGATAAAAATGTAACCCTGGGAGAGATGGCAGATTTACCCAAGATCACAATTGGAAGCAGACCCCTGTCCAGCCGGGACACGGCCCTGTCCTCCTCTGAAACTCCATCCGCCTGGATACTCATCAGGGGCTCCGTGCACCCCAAACCTGGGCCGCCCTGCGAGGCTTTGCAGTGCACCCAGCCTCGGAGTCCTCGCACAGGAGTCTGGACTTCCAGGGATGCCTGGCTCTGACCCCATAGGCCTGAGGAAGCCCTGCCCCACGGCCCTCCCCTGCCTCCCCTCCCTCCCGCCGCACTGCAGCACGCCCTCCCCATCACTGCCCAAGGAGCGGAGGGCAGTGGGGAGGAGGGGATCTGCCACACTGTCCTGCCGAGTCCTGTTTCCATCAGCGTGACTGTTGACAGGAGCGTGTCATGGCAGAAGATGGATGCTGGCTTTGTCCCATAAGTCCTAAGACCTCAGTGCCAGAGGTGGCCCCAAAAGGCCTTTTCTCAGTAAATTACTGCATTTATTCAGCCTTTGAAGGGTTGTATACAGAGCCCACCAGCCAGAGAGGGAGCTGCTTCCAGTCCCTCCTGGACGGCCATGAGTTCAGGGCAGGCACCGCTCTACCCGGCACCCTCTCCGCCAAAGGCCTTCAGGACCAGCGGGGCTCAAATCCCCACCTTTTGGCATTTCCTACACATTAGAATCACATTTTTTATGCTCTTCAGTCTAAGTTAGAGATGGTTCTAATAGTACATTTTACAGGATTTGTAGCCACATAGATAGTGAAAGGAGCATGGGCTTAGGGGCTGCAAAGTCAGTTTAACTCTTAGAGACCCCCACACACTTTCCAAGCGTGACCCAACAGCTGCCCTTTGCAGAATGCCACCAGGTGCCCTGCACTGGGTCAGGAACAGCCCTTCACCTAAGACTCAGTTGCCTTATTTTCTGAGGCAGGAGAGGTGGGGCGATACAGGAAACGGTGGCAGCGGAAAGTAAGAGGCGGAGGTCTGCCTTGCGTCGTCTATCAAGCACCAACTATGTAATGACGCAGGAGGCACCACTGGCCCCCTGGCCCCCCGTCCCACGCTGCATTACCATGTAGACCAAGAAAGCAGGATGCAAGTCAGCAAACACGCTGTTACAAGATGCCTGAGCTAGAGGAGCCGGACCCTCTTGCACTGCTAGTGGGAATGTGGAATGGAGCAGCTGCCGTGGAGAACTATCTGGAACACCTCTAAACGCTGAACACAGAGGCACACAGGACCCAGCAATTCCACTCCCAGGTACGCATCCAAAAGTCTAAAAACAAGGACCAAGCAGAATCTCACGCGCACGCGTCCAGAGCAGCACCGATGCTAGAAGCTTTATGTCTAAGGCCTTACGTTCACAGTAGCCTAAAGAGAGAAACAACCCAGGGCCCATCAGCACATGAGCGGATAGCCCAGCGTGGTCCATCCACACGACGGAAGAGCAGCTGGCCGAGGAACGGAATGAAGTGCCGACACACCCTACGCTTTCCAAGCTTGTGCTGGGTGGGAGGCAGCTGACGCAAAGGACCGCAAGCTGTGATTCCGTGTAGCCGACCTGCCCATAAGGGGCAGACCTACGGAGACAGGAAGCGGATTCCTGGTTGCCCAGAGCTGGGGGACGGGAGCCTGGGGAGGGACAACTCATGGGTTCGGGATTTCTATTTGGGGTGTGGAAATACTTTGGCATTAGATGGAGGCAGAGGTTGTACAACCTTGTGAATGTCCTAAATGCCACTGTATATTTTCAGTGGTTCATTTCAGGGCATAATTTCACCTCAATATTTTTAAAAAGTCAAAATGAGCCAGGCAGGCAGAAAGCCAGCCCCCAGGACCGCGGGTTAAGTTTGCTGACTCTGAAAGTGCGGATTTTCCATGTGATCTGGGGGCGGGCAGGCTCGGCGCCACCCACCAGACACTGGAATTGTCTTTCATTTTTTACAGGGCAGGGTTCTTGTCCCTTCTTCTCCAGGCCCCATGTCATCTGGGCTGAGACTCACTGAGCAACAGACGGGGCGGTCAGGCACTGGGGCTCTGGCTGGGGGAGCCACTGTCAGATTCACAAATGGCCAGCTGCTGAAGCCAGACCTGCACTGCCCCTGTGTTAGCACTACAGGCTAATTCTCCAGGCTCCAGAAGGTTCTGCGTGAGACCATTTGCTCTTTTAAAAGGGGCAGGCTCCTTATCTCAAGTTTCTTTCAACAACGGGGAGAAATCACTAGCCATGTCCCACCTATGAGTCTCATCAGAAGCCTCTGGCCTCTCCAGCAAATTCCCCACAGGCAGACATGATTGATAACTGCCCAGAGAGGTGGTCCCAGGCCTGACGCCTGAGCTCTCCAAAGGGAATTGGATGCTTTCCAGAAGAAGCACCCGGTTCTCCATAACATTTCCATAAGTTGCTCTCCGACGGTCTCCAGCTAATGGTTCAGAGCTCCCTTCAGAGACTGGGTTCAGGATTAAGGTGTTAAGAAGTAGAATCAGGAATTTTGGAACCAAACTGGTGACTCGAGATCCTTGCTCCTTAAGTTGGCAAAATAAAGTGAAAGGTCTTAATACTCAGAGTGACAAAGGCATAGGGAGACAAGCACTTGCATGTACTGATGATAACCGGTAGATGAATTTACAACCTTTCTATGGGGTGATTTGTTAGTATATATACCAGGAGCTTACAAGTGTCCACACCGTCTGGTCTGTAACTCCTCTGTCGGGTACTTACTGAAGGAAATAAACAGACATGTTCACATAGATTTATGTCTAAGGATTTACACCCACATCATTACTTATAAAGGTGAATATTCAGGAACAACCTAAGTGCCCATCAATAGAGGATGAGTTAAATAGATATGCAGTGAACCGCAAAGGAGACAATGGTATGTCCTCCCCACATTTTTGTCCTTGCTTTTCTGCTCACTGACAAAATCTTCCTTCCCTGGCCTCTGCCTTCTCCATCTTCCACCATAAGATTCGATTTCTTGATTTTAAAATATATATGTTCCCAAATAATACTAGAAGAAACGGAGAGATTTCATGATAAAATAATCATGAGAAAAAAACAGGATCTAAAATTCTCTAATAATTCAAACTGTATGATAGTGAGAGACAGAGACGAGAGAGAGTAATAAAATATAGCAAAATGCACAAAGCAGTTAATTCCAGGATGGCAAGATTAATTAATAAAATTATTCCTTTAACATTTCCATTTTTTAAATAAGTGTTCTACATGAATGTTTTATTTTATAAGAAACATGATCTAATACCAATTTGACAAGAGAAAGAATCGTATTTGTTTTTCTGTCCCTGCCCATCATGACCCACAAAAGCCATAAAGGGTCCCCTGTGGAGCCTGGTCATCCCGCGGGCTGGTGTGAGGTTTGGGGAACTCTGCCTCTGTGGGTCGGGAGACCAAGCTCCAGTCCAGCCCTGCTGTTTGCCGGACATCTCAGGGCCTCACCTGATGTGGAGGTAAAATGCTCGCTGTTATACTGAATCCTAGCAGGGTTCCGGGCTGAGGGCCGACTTGGTTTACATTAGCCCCCAGAACAATAGAGGGTGTTAAGCTGTTTATTATTTCAAGTCAGCAGAATTAGCAGACTTTGTGCATAGTACTTAAGACCCATGCCACCTCCAGAAACCCAGCTTCCTTCAAGTGATGCAAATCGTTCTCAAATCTCTTATTAGCACGTTGCTCTTAACTGTTGAAAGATCACAGGCCATTTCAGGGCCAGACAAACCCCAGAGACGATGGAGAGCAGCAATGGGGCTTCCAGAATGGGCAGCAACCCAGGCTGGATATGCAGAGGGAGTCTCCTGGGCTATCTGGGGGGGACGCTCACCAGGCTGCACCCCCACTGGATATGGTGCTGGACGCTGGACATCCCACTGCCTAATTCTTACCACACCCTGAGGGGCGGGGGCGGCATTCAGCCTATTTCACAGAATGTTTTTGAAAGAGAGCAAAGAAAGGTTACCTCTCTCTGTGAGAAAGCATCGTTCATTCGTTCATCCATCCATTTAAAAATATGTCACAAAGCTGTATGTGGCAGGCACTGTTCTAGTACTGAGGTCACAGCAAACCCCATAGACAGAACTCATGGGCCTCACAGAGCTTACCTCCTCTGGAGGAGTGTCAACATCAGATACACGCATGTCAGGGAGGCAGGTGGTGAGAGGTAGAGGCGAAGAGGACGGGCTGAGCAGGCCCCATCCAGGTCCCTTGGGACCCCTTTTTGCCAGTTTTGCCTGAATTACAGGCTATATTGATGTCACATCCTGGCTGTGACATGGCACTGTAATGGTGCAGGATGTCACCACCGAGGGAAACTGAAGCACACAGGAGTCTCCCCACATTATTCTTTGCAACTGCCTGTGAATCTACAATGATGTCAAAATAAACTGTCTTTTAAAAATAAGAAATTATCTTTGACCAAACCCCAGAAGAGATGATCATAATGAATAACAATAACTGCCACTGTCAAGTGCCTGAAGGGACTGAGGGCCGACAGCCCTGCAGCCAGATGGCCTGGGTTCAAATCTCAGCCCCACGTGTGAGCTTGGTTTAATCTCATAACTGCTCTGCACCTTAGTATTCCCATCTGAAAAGTGGGTTCACTGGCAGACAGATCCCAGCTCATCCCAACCTGAATGCTCAGAGCCCAGAACTGGAGGGGATGGAGGAGGAAGCGGGAGCCCCTGCTTGGGGAGGGTGGGAGCCTCAGGGCAGGACCTGTTTGGGGCAGTCCCGTTCATGCTCTCAGCATGCATAGGGAGGCCCCAGGTCAGAGGCGGGTGCATAGGTTAACGAGGGGCTCCTGAATTTCCTTCAGACCCAAGCAGCCAAGGGGCAGGGCGGAGGCGGGCATCTGGGAAATGGTCCCCACGCTGTGTGTCTGCCCACCACAACCCAGCCCAGAAGGCGCCACCTCCCCCGGGCTCTGGGACCTGAAGGCGATGTGCCCTTGAGGATGCCGTGGCCACTGGGCTGAGGCAAGCCGACCGCCCGGATGGAGAGTCCGAGCCCCAGCCACGCAGATAAAACCTCTGAGTCTCCAGGTAGACAAGCGGCAGCCCAGAGGAGTTTGACTCTGAAGCTCAGGTTCAGGGCCGGGGGGCCCTCAGCCCCTGAGGGCACACTGCCTGCCTGGAGCGGGGTCAGCACGGAAGCCAGCCCCCAAGCCCAGCCCCACGTCTCCCATCTCGGGGGTGTGGGCACCTGTACTGCGGGGCTCTCTAGGGGGGCATAAGGGACAGTCAGGGCTGAGAGCCACTAGGCGGGGACGCAAGGTCTGAGGTGGGAACAGGAGGAGACAAGACTCAGGCAGCTGCAAGGGCCAAACGGTGGCGGCGGGGGGTCCCTGCGGCCCCCTCCCTCCAGCCTTCCTCACCTCGTTCTCCCCGCCTGGCCTGGGCTTCTTTCCCGCCTCCCTCCCCAGGGGGGTCTGGCCCTCGGGCTTTCTTCCTTGCCTCCTGCCCATCCATCTGTCCCACCTTCCCTGACCTTCCTCGCCTCTCTGCTCCACACCCAGGAAGGCCACGCAGCCAGTCCCGCAGGGATGCCCCTTGGGTCTCCCCTGCTCTGACCCTCAGAGGGCTAGGCCGCAGCTGCCATGGCGGGTCCTATGACCCCATTCACTGAAGCAGCCTGAAAGGCTCTCCCATAGAGGCAGTGTCCCTGTCTGTCCCACTCCCGGGAGGGCGCGGTGAAATGCCAGCCAGCCCACCCCAGAGCCCCGCTCCCATGGCACTGTCCCTGTGCACCCCCCTCGGGTGCCTGCGACCCGTGCTGCTCAGCATCCATCCACAGGGCTGCTGGCCGCAGGGGCAGCAAGCACAGCGGGTGGGAGTGTCTGCATAGGGGGCCGATGACACCTTTCCAGAAAAAAGGGAGGGGATGTGTGGATGCATGCAGGGGCTCTCGGCCATCTGAGAGGACGCTTTCACTTGTTGCCCAGACCATTGTCCAGGGAAGCACCGGGCTGAGTAGCTGAAGTGGGTCTGAGCTGAAGAGTGACCTGTCCCTTGGTCACGTTGGGGGAAGGCGACCAGGCTTCCCTGGGAGGGGTTGGGTTAATAAAGGGAACCTGCAGGGTCTTGCATGGCTTGGAGATGATTCGTGAGTACATTCCCGGCAGATAAGCGGACTGGGTCTGGGGGCCGTGGGTTCCCTGTAGGATCTGTGCGCCGAGTCAATGAGAACAATAAAGTGAATAAAAATACCAGCTTGTGTTTCTGAAAGACCTTTCAGTCACCCCCATGCAGCCTGAGTATTCGCCCTGAGGATGAAGGATGAAAGGTTCATGCCAGGGCCTGGCTTGGAGCAGGTCCGCAGACCCTGTGCCTTGTGTCGGGGCTTGAGAGGGGGAAGGTCACGAAAGGCCAGAGGATCTCCTTGTCCTGACGAGCCTCAACACTTTATCAGCCCCTCCTTCTTACAGAAGGAGAGGATGCGGCCCCAAAATAGCCAAGCCTGCAGTGACGCATAAAGTGGGCAAAAATGCCCGTCTCCCACCACCCTGCCCTCTGAAGACACCAGACCCAAGCTCCCCATCAGCTTGTGTGCACAGATGCATGGCAGCAGGAAAGCGCACATATCTAATTAGCTAGCAATTGTGGGGAGGGGGTGGGATTTTATATTCCAAACGATTTTTTTCGTTTGAATGTAGACATCTGGTATCCTATAAATAAAATTGAAAACATAAATATTGTAAAACCCATTAGAGAGTGGCTTTAGGCTTGGTTAGAGCACGGGTCAGCTGCTGCCCCACTGCACCGTGGTGGGAAAACATCACCGCACACATGGGTGTTCCCGGCACGTAGCTCGGCACCCATGTCACCGAGGTGGCCGGGCTGCACTTTGACTGACGAATAAACATTAAAGCATGGGTCAGTTGTCTCAGATTTATTATATTGCATTAACAACTTTCAATAGCTACCTAAAAACCTTCGTGCTTTCATTTTAGACATGGAAAAAAATACTTGGGAAAGACGAGAAGAATATCACTGTTTTCTTTATAAGAACACAAATTCCCGGGCACGACGATGAAAGCTTCAAGACACGCACTCGGCCAGATTTCTAATATCAGGTTTAAAACGTTCTCCAAAGATATTTTCTGTTCGAGACATATTAAACAAGCTTTATTTAATAATGCTGGATTTGACTTATCCAATTTAAATATTTGCTCTGATCAGCAACCATTTGATCCTGGTTTCGTCTCGGGCTGCAGAATAATTTCTCTAGGTTATTTTTCTTTGGCGCAAGTTTGATCCGAAGCAGAGGAACTGCTCGCCGGTTCTGTACGTTTCTGTAATCTGTGGTGTGGGCAGAGAGCGAAGGAGCCCTAAGAAGCCCGCACCGAGGCGGCTTTCTAATGCTCACGTTACCCATCCTCACGTCTGTCTGTCTGAAGACAGAAGATACCATTGAAAAGACTCCCCTTAGCCAGGTGATTATAAAGGGAGATTTTTTTTTTTAAAGCGGAGCATCAGGATGTAAAGAATTCCGAAAGAGGTGGTCTTAACTGAGATGCGTTCTGCCCGCTGCCTGCTGCACTCCCGTTCGGGCATATCTGTGACAATCACACCAAACGGGTGGCTGTCCATTAGTGGTCAAGGATTTTAAGACAGTGGGGAGGAGAGTTATTTCAATATCTCAACTCAGGATGTTTTCACACAGGGAATGCCGCTTCGGTTTCTCCGTTAAGGCATTTCAGATATATCACTATTCTGTTCCACTATTGTGATATTAAAAAACACACTTTTTTTTTAGGTTTTATCTTTGCATGCTGCCCTCCAGCACAGCCACCCAGCAGCCGTAGCCCTGGGTCCCTCTCTAGGGTCCACAAAGCCCATTCATAACAACACTTCCCCCCTGACCCCAGCACAGGTCAAGTCGGCCAGGGTAAGGTGGCAGTGTATCTGTACCTTATCTGAGCGACCTCTGCCGGGGCACTCTGCCCCCAGACTCGGGGGTCGCCCTGGGTGGAGGGAGTGCTGGCGAGTGCAGGCCAGCCTGGTTTATGGTGGGGGGAGGACGGCCTGAAGTGTTTACTGAGGGTGATTTACACCATCCAGGTGTTCGCTGGGGAAATGTTGGCTCAGAGAGTAGGCGCAGCGATGGCCCTGGCTTTACAGATGGGCATTCTCCCGTTCATAACGATCCAGGAGCCACAGAAACTGTTTTTAGAAAGGTACTGGCCCAGAGCGGCTTGTCTCCTGCGGTGCTCACCCTGGAGGGCCAAGGAACGGCTAAGTCCGCCCCGGACCGCTGGGCTGCAGGAGGGCGGCTGCGACTGCCCCGGGGGCTCTGTCCTCTCACATTGATCCTTGCTGGCTTCCTCTTGGCCTTTCCGTGTCTGCCTGGACGTCCCGCCTGGCTCCCTGCTGCTGCCTGAATGCCCCGGGGCTTGCTTTCCGAAGGGCCCCCAAGCAGTGCCGGTCCTCCGTGGAGAATCAGGGTTCTCTGGTGGGCAGCCCCGCCGTGGGGAGCGCGTCTGGGCTGTGTTGCTCCCCTCGGATGAGCCTCTGCCGGGATTCAATGCAAATAGCATCATTCCCGGGTTCCTGCTGGGCGTCCCGGACACCTGTGCAGGGGGAGCCTTGTGTCATCTGAACGCCAAATTTAAACTGCCCCCAAGAAACCACGATGGCTTTCTTTGTTTGTCCAAAAAACATACATTTAAAATTTTGTCTTATCAGGTTCACCCCACCCTCATTTAAAGAAGTTTGGACATTTACTACAGATTCATTTTTACACTTGTACTTTTTTCCAGCCTCTTTTAATAAATCTGATGAAAAAGAAAACAAACCTTTTTTGTTTCATAATATGTAAAACGTACATATATCTGGGGGAAATCAAGAATGATTCTTTGTCTGTTTTCATTTTTGTAGATACCTTTTTTTTTTTACTGATCCAGAGAATACTGAGCTGATTCTAAGAGCTCATTTCAATTTTGCTATTTCTCTCTCCTTGATGAAACGTCTCCCCAAACCACCATTCGCCTCCTTACACGGTCTGCAGACATAAAGCATTTGGTCAAATGCAGGCGGTAAAGAGTAGGTGCCATCAGATCCGGGTTCAGCTCATGATAGAATTCCTGTTGCTTTGGGTTCTATGTTTAAAACAGTCTTTTCAGCCCGGGATTTGAAGTCTAACAAATTCACTTCAAGTGCATTCGAACCTCTCATTCGGGCTCTCTTTGATTAGAAATGCGGCAACCTCCCCAACATAGATTCGCCACCCTTAACAAGGGCACATTTTTTGCCAGCGATGACTGTTTAAAATTACCAGCCCTGGGGCGAGGGGAAAAAATTCCAGCAATAGAACAAAAACCTTGGTTTCCAAACATCAGGTTGAAGGCTTTTCAAGTGAGTGTGGCCTCCCTGGGAAGGGCTCTTCTCTGTTCCGGCTCAGGGCTTCATATCGAGGAGGAACCAGGGGAAATACGCCAATCCCAAGAAGAATCTAATGTTTAAAACAACTATTTTCTTTCTCTGGAGATCTCTTAACTGCATGCATTTGTGAATCTCTATTCTGAATCTAAATAAGATGCTTGAGCAGACACCTATTTGTGGATAGTTTTAAAGAATTGCCTAAAAGTATGGAATTGTCAAACCCGCTGCATAGCAGCAATGCCCCTAAGAGCACAATATCACTAAACCACTGGATTCATTTATTTTAACCTCCGTTGGACGTGTCCCAGAAAAGCAGGTGACTATGGAAAGATTTTCTTTTTAATTCTAAATAACAAGAGTGATAAAAATGAATGTCATTCTATGAGGTCTGAACATGAAGATGTAAGAGAGAGTTAGCCAGGGTCTGGTAAATGGCTAAACAGATTAGTAGCCTTACTTTTTAACATATAAACATCTGAAACCCGTTTCCTGTTTAAGAAGGGGGAAAAAAAAAAGTCTAGGTGGATGACCTCGGGCACTTTTTTGATTAACAAATGTGAATTGTACATCATGGTGGAAAAAAAAATGGTCCACACTTGGTGGTCTTTCTACAGTCTGTATATGGGAGAGAGAGAAAAAAATACAAAAATAAACGTTACCTTCTCGCTTTCAGGGTGGGCGATGCCATTTCTACAGCGGCGTCCAGGGCTCTGGCAAATGTTAAGGCTGTCACCGCGGACAGAATCCCCATGGTCTGTGTGCCTCGATAGAGTCCGAAGAAAAACATTCTCTGCATTCCTGCTGGCCGGCCCTATCTCCAGGCCCCGCAGACCCATGTCACCCCGTCAAGCGGCGCAGGACACGGATAACCTAAACCCACGCCTTCCCCAGCCAGCTCTGAGCAGGGTGCAAACCGGGACCGAGAGAGGACAGACAGAGCTGATTCTCAGCCCTGGGGATGAACCGCCAGCTGCAAAGCATTCGGCCAAAAAGAGCTTAGTGGGTCTGGCACATTCTGACAAGATACATTTTATAGGGTTTGTGCTAAAATTTGATATTGGAAGATGGGATTCCAATTTTACGTCTCGAACGATAACAATAGCAGCTGGGACCTTTAAGACGTGTGTATTCCTTCTCTTTAAGCGTTACATAGTAAAAACTATTTATGTCAAACACCTTATAAGGGAAAGATTTAGCCTGAATGTCAATATAAAATATAATATTTTTATATCCAGATAGGGAAAAAAGTTCATATTATTTTTGTTTTGGACTATGAGAGATCTAGGAGCTTTAAAAATGTAAAGTAGGCATCCCCTTGCTTTAATTTAAAAATTCATTGAATGGCTTTTTAAAAATATTATTTCTGTATTTAAAAAGCAACAGCTGATACATCATTGTTTTCAAAAGTCCTTCTGTTCTGATGAAAAGACACAAAAGAAGGGCACAATTTTATGTTGTTGGATTTGATTTTTGTAATTTCCAAGCGTGCAATATGAGCACTGCTGGCTTTAGAAATTGATGCTGCTTCTGTTCCCAAAAAGCAGTTGTGGCTTTGGGGAGGAATTGGCTGGCCAGACCTTTCGTGATTCTGATGAACAGACAGGTCAGCAGCTCAGAAGGAAAAGCTGTCCCGTAAAGGAGCAGCGACTGCATGGCTCAAAGCAAGCTCTCAGCTAGACGGCAGAGGGGCTTACAGTCGCCTCCGGCTTTCCTCGCTGCGTTGCACCGAAGTTTTTAGGAACACAATTCCACTGCCAAATAGACAAGGATGCTTGCTGACGCTGGACACTTGGAAATGACCACATGGCCCTGCCAGGCGGCTCATTAGAAAACCCCAGCTTCCTTCTTATCTTGTCTGCTCAGACAAAGAGCAGACCCTAATTGAGATGACAAGAGACCCCCAATTAGCCAAGCAAGAGACTTGTATCCGTCCCCATCCACACGTGCGGGTCCACTTTCCTCTCCGGCTTCCTTTGACTTATGGGATGGCTGTGGCCGCGGGTTAATGAGAAAGGCCCAGTTGGGTGGTGGCAGAAACAGCCATCCGGCTGCCCTGTGCTCCCACCCTGGCCCCTGGCTTCCCCACCGTGGGACGGCAGCCCCATGGGAGGGGGGATGCGGAGGCCATGGGGACAAGCATACTGCTCCCCAGGCCCCGTCAGAACCAGCTGCCACCAACTTAAACTCAGCAAAATGCGTTTAATTTCCTTTGTTCTGGAGTCACATGAATGCAACAGCTCCTTAGCAAATACGACTTTAAAAAATAACGCCTAACGAAGCCTCTCCCTCTGCTTTGTCAGACGCCACTTCAGCCTGGAGGGAAGATGGCGGGCGTCCTTTCTTTTAGCACGAGAGGCCCCCAAGCCTCGCTGAGCTTCCTCCCCGACTTCTCCCTCCTGCACCGGCACTTGGACAAGCAAACACGTTTCACACACTGAATTTTCTGTTGGTCACCTGGTGACGGTCGGAGGGAAACATACCTCCACAAGGACCAGGAAGGCCCCTGAAGACGGTGTGAATATTTGAAATAAAAACATGCTGGTCCGAGATCTCTGCGGACACTTGGCGTCTGACACATCAGCTTCAACCACGTCTCCCATCTCCTCCTGGATGCCCACGCTCACTTCACTGTCCACTTTCACACGTGACAATGAAGGGAAAGGGAGACTCCCTTGATCTCACGGCAGGGATGATAGATGGGGCTCGGCCTCCCTTGATATAATCGGGTCTGTGACAGCTTGCCTTTCGAGGGGCTGCCAGATGCCCAGAGCTGTGCGTCGTGGTCCCAGCCCATGGCAAGGGCCAATTCCATGCCTGCAGCACCAACAAGTAGGTATCTTTACTGCCTTCTCTTTGCAGATAAGGAAACTGAGGCAGAGAGCAGTCAGTCACTCTGAAGACCAGACTGCTGGAAAGTGACAGAGTGACAGACAGTGTCAGGAGCCAGAGCCATGCCTCCTGCCCGCAGAGACCAGACTGTAGCCTCTGTGCTGCTGTCAGGGGATCGATACCAGCGTCAAAGCCCAGGCCACTCCTGGGGTCACACCCTAGCCCATCTCCTGGGCAGTCACTTCACCACCCTGAGCCTCCGGGCTCACCTGAGAAGTGGGGTGGCAGTGGTCCCACCCCCGCCTCGTGGTGGCGTTTCAGGATTGCATAACACAGGGCCAGGAGGTACATGTCCCATCGAAAGTGCTGGACACCCCCCCGTGCTGTGGACCTCACTCGGCCGCTGGCCCAGAGCCCCTCTCCTCATACCGAGTGGGTCCCCAGCTGTAGGCCCACTCCCAGAATCCATCTAGGAACTTCAGCTGCATTCTCCAACACCAGGATAGCCCAGCCCTTGGGAGTTCACAGTGTGGTCCCCCAGCAGCCAGGTCTCAGCAGGACAGACACCCCCACCTGGGCAGGTCTGGCAGGCATCAAGGCCCTTCCACCCAAGGGAGGGTGGGTATGGCCCCCCCAGGGCCCCAGGCCTTGCAGGGAGGGGAGGTGTGGGCAGAGGCCCAGACTGCTGAGACCCACAACATGTCATCACATGACACAGGGGAGCTGCGGCCACCCACCCACTAGCCCTCGGGCCATCCCAGCCGCCCTCTGGTTTCTGCTGCATCTGTTTGGATGCAAACCCCTCTGGGAGCCCTCCCTCTCCACTCTTCAAAGCCCCCCAGCTGTCGTCCTGCCAACAATGTGGGGACGGTCACAGAGCCACAGGAGGCATAAACTGCACCCGGAGCAGCCGGCCGACACCCTTCCATCTCACTCTGCCTCCTCTGGGCTGGGTTTGCTCAGGCAAGTCGCTTGCCCTCTCTGGATCCCAGTTTCTCTGTCCCTGAAAGGGCAGCAGAGACAGGCAAAGTGCCCGTTTGCCAGAAATGGCCATTACTGCGTTGCTGTTGAACTCAGACTGTACGGGAAGATGACGGAATGTGCTGCGGGCAGTGATTCATCCTCAGATATGCGATGCTGCTCCCTCGCAAGGAGGGCCACCAAGGAGGCCGTCATGAGACGCAGCGACATGAGGCACCAAGCCCTCGGGAAACGTGGCTTTAGGGCTGTTTGGTCTGCTGCCACGAGCCGCTGTGTGACCCGGGCACACCGTTTCACATTCCTGGTCCTGCCCCAGCACTTGCCTGCCTCTGACAGATAGTTTAAAATGTGTGGACAACATCCTAATGGCGGGCCACTCTCCCGCCTGTTGTTGGGCATTTACGTTATTTCGCACTTAGATTACACGTTTATCTCTGTAACAGGAATATTTTACCCATAAAGCTTTCTGCCATATTTGGGTCTAGGTCTTTGGGATAGATTCCCAGTAGTGACAAAACACAGTCAAGGGCTGTCAGCTTTTGGTGACCCCTGGCACATTTTAATGGCATGTGAGGAAACCCCCCAAGGGGACATGAAGCACCTACACCCAGGAAGCTCTCATAGGTCAAAGTTCAGTGGAAATGGCCCCAGGGAAGTGAAAGAACCTGCGTGAACCCAGACTTTCTCAAGGAAATGGACTTGGTAGGGACGACTTTTATTTTTATGTCACGAGCTCATTGGGGGTGAACAGCTTTATAAATGAGGTTAGTAGTAAGGGAATTATTTAGAGATGATGGAAAATCCATTTCTGCTGGTTAAAGGCCTATCTAAAAAGTAGTGACAAAGGAGACATAAACTGCCATTAACATAGGAAAACTCACTAGGCCACATCATCTCTTAAAACTCCACCCATGAGTGGGGGTGTTGGGGGTGGGCGGTGGAGACAAATTACAGGCTGCCAGGGCTGCAAGGCCCCTCACGATTCATCACGTCCAAGGCCCTTCTGCGCAACGTGCTCAGGAATCTGGGGTCTGGCTAACGTGCAGGTAAGGATTCAGCAGGTCCGGACGGGGCTGAGATTGCCCATCACTGACCAGCCCCCAGGAACCACGTCACTGGCTCGTGAGCCACTCCCTGTGGCCGGGCTTAGAACAGAATGACCACTGAGCTCACCTGCTGGGTGGGAGTGGCTTCCCAGGCTCCTTGATTTGGAGCAAGAGCTCTCCACTTGGACTGCACTTTAGAATCACCAAGGGAGATTTCTAAAAACCCTACTGCCCCGGCTGCACCCGAGACTAGTTATATCAGGGCCTTTGTGGGGTGGGGCCCCAGCGTCAGGATGCCCCCCGGAGTGCCCGTGTGCAGTGACAGCCGCTGGCTTAGACTCTTCCTCCATCGGGGCTGCGTAGGAGGGAACAGAAAGGGGGTCAGTGTGTGCAAGTGAGCCCCGCTGTCTGGGGTCCTGGAAGCTCACAGGAAGGGCTCAGACCATGGCAGACTGTCCAAAGGGCAGAATCCAATCAGGGCATCCGAACCAAGAACACGGCTGAGGAATCTGAGATTTTTCCAAAGGCCTGGAGGGTAGGAGTCAGAACAGAGCCCATCTCTGGGGAAAGAATAGGCCGAGAAGAGGCAGAGCTAACGGGGCTACGGGTGGGGGTCTAGGGGTGGGGGTCTAGGGATGGGGGTCTAGGGGTGGGGGTCTAGGGGTGGGGGTCTAGGGGTGGGGGTCTAGGGATGGGGCTCTAGGGGTGGGGGTCTAGGGGTGGGGGTCTAGGGGTGGGGGTCTAGGGGTGGGGGTCTAGGGATGGGGGTCTAGGGGTGGGGGTCTAGGGATGGGGGTCTAGGGATGGGGGTCTAGGGGTGGGGGTCTAGGGGTGGGGGTCTAGGGATGGGGGTCTAGGGGTGGGGGTCTAGGGATGGGGCTCTAGGGGTGGGGGTCTAGGGGTGGGGGTCTAGGGGTGGGGGTCTAGGGATGGGGGTCTAGGGGTGGGGGTCTAGGGATGGGGGTCTAGGGATGGGGGTCTAGGGGTGGGGGTCTAGGGGTGGGGGTCTAGGGATGGGGGTCTAGGGGTGGGGGTCTAGGGATGGGGCTCTAGGGGTGGGGGTCTAGGGGTGGGGCTCTAGGGGTGGGGGTCTAGGGATGGTGGTCTAGGGCTGGGTGTCTAGGGGTGGGGGTCTAGGGGTGGGGGGTCTAGGGATGGGGGTCTAGGGGTGGGGCGTGGGTGCTGGGTCTCTGCTGACGGGTACACCTATGCAAAATTCATCCAGCTATACATTTAAGATTTGTGCACGTTGTGTACCTTTCTGGATGTAAGTTAAACTTCAAGAAAAATATTTTAAAGTCAAGAAAGATAAATTTATATAATAACAAGTAAGATGGTATACAAGCATAGAAACCCAGAAACAGAAAGAACTTTTATAGATTAGTAAGAAAATGACAAACCAGTAGAGGGGGAAATGGGGACATATATGACCAAAAATGTTAGAAAAAAACAGAAGATGAACCAAAAAAGCCAATCACATTAAATATGCCCAGTGTAAAACATAATCATAACCCCAGCTCTTTGCCAGATTGCCTTACTTTTGGGAAGTCTAGAGGGAATCCTCTATGGATGCGAGGTTTCAGAGGTTTTAAGCAAGGAGAATCCACAAAGGGATGGATTAAGCCAAAGCCCTAAACAAGGCTGACAAAGGTTTAACTAAAAATAAAATCAGCACTAAACTGTAAAGTCAGAATTACAGGGAAGCTTTTCCCCATCTCTTTGATGTACCAAATATCAAATCCTTTTTTTTTAATTAAAAAAAACCACAATGAATATTTTTGGAGGACAGCAGCCAGAGAGGGGCCTGTTTTTCCAGGTGAGCTAAGCCCAGGTCGCCCCGGGAAGTGGAATACAGGTGACGACAGGGGCGCTGGTCAGGGAACCGGGCTGCAGAGGCGTGAAGGGGTCCTCAACAAGGCTTAGTTACCTTTACAGACCCCAGGTGTGTTCGTAATGGGAATGAGAGAGTAAAGGTGGCTGCCAGGCAGGGGAAGGTTTTAGCCGGGAACCGCCCTTGAGAAGCAGGTGTGGCTACAGGGGCCTGGAAGCCTGGAATGCTGGGCAAAGAACTCAGTGCTCCTTAAGAAGGGCAGCAAGTAGGCCGAATGCTATCCCAGGCAACCTAGAAAGCCACTCCTGACCCTGCTGGCTTGCGTGAGATGTTTCTCCTGAGGAACAAGCCTTATTTTCATTCACAATGGGATGTGATTTATAAAATCCCCTTCACAAAAGGGATAGACAGGCAGGGACAGAAACTCATACCAGCGTGTAAATGACTGCCGGAAGGCCCCCTCCCAAAGCCAGGGTTGACGAAGAACTTTGGGAAACTGAAGGAGGGCTCGGAAGGAGGGAGATGGAGGGCCTTCCGGAGGAGGAAGAGTGAGCCCAGGCCAGATGGGTGCCCACTGTGAGTGTGCAGCCCGTGCAGCCAGCACGGAGTCTGCGTCAATGTGTGTTCTCCGTATTATGAAAGAAGGTGTCAATGAATTTATGCAGCGTTACAATTTTTCTGTCCCTTTTGGCCGGGTGCTGAAGGAGTGTCAGAGACTTGTCTGCCTCCCAAGTCCACTGCAACCAAACGGAAAGGAACTGTTAACACAGGTCGTGAGAACCCAGACCGGAGGGCAGACCCTCTCCAGACAGTGGTTCCTCTTGGGTTATGCAAGGCAGGGGGAGCCAGCACAGCTGTAAGAAACCATGGGGGCAGCCGCTTGAGCAGCCCTGGGGTAGACATGGTGCTCGCCCCGCCCCCAGGGCCCTCTCCTGGGTGGCGCCTGTGCTGCAGAGTATGCCTATACCAGCTGCGCATTCCAGAACCAGGAAAATAGCCACAGGACGGGGCTGGGGATCCACTGGGCCCACCTGGGACATACTCAGCTACATCTCCACTGATACCCTGACCTGCTGAGTCCCCTGGGACCAATGTCAGTTCAGAGCCACATCCAGGAATCCACCCCAAGTTCTTATCAGCCCCTTTCCCATCAACGGCACAGCAGCCAGAGCACCCTTTCACTCCACATATGGGTGGCGCCAGCGTGTGATCACCCTTTCACTCCACATATGGGTGGCGCCAGCATGTGATCCTTTCGCTTCCAGCCCCTCCTAGAGTGCAGGGACTTGCTCAGACTGGACACTCTGCAGTGAGGGGGGAAGGTTCGGTTATCAATAGTCACAGTGGGACAGGCCAGCTGGGCGCACAGAACGCAGCTCAGGATCACCGTGCCGCTCCCAGGGCTCCGACTGTCGGGTGGTAGCCCCACACCTGTTGTCTCCCGTCTCCAGAGCCCCGGCCAGTGGGCCTTCCCCCCACTCACCCTGCCTCTGAGCCACCTCACATGCAGGTTCTGGCTAGCTGCCTCCCTTCCTCACTGGCGGCCTGTGATTCCTGAGCCCGAGGGTAGCTAGGCCCCGACTGTGATGCCCCCTTCCTACCACCCTCATCACACTGCGCCACCTCGGCCAGACAGAGAGGGCAGGGCCCCCACCTGTCACATCACTGTTGACCTTCGCTGCCGGCTGCCTGGCCCGCAGTAGACAAGCTCACAGGATGCCTCCTAGAGGCAGTAAAAAGCCAGTAGCTTCAAGTCTACTGGGAGTTTCCGCAAACATATGCAGTTTGATGATGTTTTTTGCCACCAACATTTTCTGATTTTGAAAGACAGCTGTCCAGTGGAGAAAAATGAAAAGTCCAGAACACCGTACGCTAGGAAATTTCCCAGTGGGGAGCAAGCCCATCCCCTCCTGCTCAGAACTGCGTGACCAGCTACCCAAGGGGAAGGTGTGGAGAGGGCCATCCTGGGGCAAAGCGCAGAGGTGAAATCAGCAAAGAGCATCAGGGCTGGACAGGGGGTGGACAGGGCACCATGACCAGCCTACCCAGCATGGTTGTGAGAACTGCAAAGATGGTGCCCGACTCTGGGCAGACCCAGCCCTGGGCCGCCATGAGTGGCTGGGCCAAGCTGCGGGGCAACTAGCAAACCACGCAGCTGCTCACAGTACCTTGAATGTGGAAGCAGAAAGCATCTAACCCAGGGGTGCCCTTGCCCTGAGCTAGGGCTCTGCACAGAGCCTCCCTTCTCCCCTTTCCTCCCCTGAACCCCAGCCTGGGCCGCGGTGGAACCACAGCTTGGCAGTTCTCTGCAGAACGGCTGCCACGGAGAAGCCGCGTCTTCATCTGGGGTAGCGACGGCTCCTCATTGCCCTATGTCATACCAATGTTATTTCCTTTTATTATAAATAGGAATTTCGCTCAAAGGGGCGCAGCCTAATACCCCTCGGCCGCTTTGTACTTTAATCAGAGCTTTCCTGCTCAAAATGTTTATCTTGCAGCAAAGAGGTGCTAATTTTATCTTGCAGAAATGGATATCTGCTTACGTCCCTTCTACCTTAGAGGAAGATAACCAAAAGCGCATTATGTCATCTAAATACAGCATCGTTGGAGATCAAAAGGCATAATGTATACATCTGCCAGAGTTGATGGAGCGGCCATTGGCGGGCCCTTCCGCCCCGGTTGTATGCACTTCATTGATAGACGCACTTTGCCATTTCTATGAAAGAAACTCCCAGGCGCTCTGTTTGTGCCAGTTGATTTGAGCGATATTGGGAGGTTTTGAAATGAGAATCCAAAATAGATATGCCCTTCTCACCCCTCTGTGTAAGCCCTCGCCACAGGAAATGGCACAAGTTCAAATCTTTGTAATGGAAGCAACGGGGGACTAGATAAGGAGTACGTCCCTGACAGTGACATTGAATGTTTGCAATATACTCAGGACGATCCCTCGCCAAACCCCACCTGAGCGCATGCGTCTTTCGACCTGAGTCTTCCTTCTGGTTCTAGTTGAGTGTTTCCCCCTTTCTTGGATTCCATTTTATTATAAAAGTACACAACCCAACACAACGCACAGACAACACACACTGGAAAAAAATGTTCAAAAACGAGATGTAATCTGCAGTATCACGGCCCCTGGTGTGTTTGGTCTACGTGGGTCTAGATAGACACCTCGTCCCGTGCCTCTCCAAATGTGGCCTCTGCACCAGCTCCACCAGCGTCACCGGAGAGTCAGACAAACAGCACCTGGGGCCCCCACCCCAGCTGCACAGCAATGACAGCAACTTGCCAGTGCGACAACTGGACTCCCCACGCATCTGCCCATCTGTGCTGGTGACCCGGGGTCTGACACGTGTGCCTGGATGCTGACAAAGGATGCTCAGGGCTCAGTGGTCTTGTTGTGAGAAAAAACTGATGCTTACGGACACCTGTCCTTGCGAGATGCCTTCCCCAGGCATCATTCTCGACTCCAGAGCAGGGAGGGACTGCCCCAAGCCCTTGCTCCCCGCCCCACCCCCATCCCTAACCCGCTGCAGCCTCCTCCTCTTCTTCCTTCTTCTAGAAAACTCTAACCATCCTGCAACCCCCACAGGTCCCCAGAATGCGCAGAGATGAAGGTGTCTGGTTACGTCAATGCTGCATAATAACCAGCCACGAGCCCTCTGTACCCTGAGGGTGGTATGTGTGCATTGCTCATGCACCCGCAGTGAGCTGGGGGAACAGAAAGCATGCAGCCCGGTGGGGCCCTTGCTCTGAGTTAGGGCTCCTGGCTGGCTTGCTCACACCACGAGGACTGAGGGCTGTGGCTGATCGAGGCTGGCAACGCTGGGATAAATGGGATGTCAGCTCAGCTGTACGTGTGTCTCACCTCCAGCAGGCCAGCTCAGGCATGGCCACGGCCAAGACACGAGAGCACACGTCCCAGCGCTGAGCCCATGCCAAGCAGCCACTTCCATCATGGCTACAGCAAGTCACGTGACTGGGCTACAGTCTGAGGGTCCTGCCCACAGTGGGAGAGCTTCTCACAGTTATATGGAAAAGCAAGAGTGAGGCGGGTGCCCAATCTGCCGCCCTGGGTGTGTGACCATCTCAGGATTCGGTTTGCTCACCTGTGACTGGGGAGTTCTTGGAGTACTGGTGTGACGCTTGGAGCGGATGGAGAGCATAGTGCCTGCCACAGGAGAGACTCCCGATGAGGAGAAGCCCTGGCTTTAATGAGACAATGACTGGTGACAGTAGCAGGTCATTTATTCCACGCTCAGGGGCCCAACTCTCATATTCCTCCTTGCTGCAGAGAACACATGAATCTCCGTGTTCTGTATTCGGGGGCTGTGGTTGAGGGTGTATGTATGTGTGAGCGTGTGCGTAGCCAGACTTTCCAACTCTCGCTTCAGAGAAGCCCATAGTGACTTTGAGGCTTGAGCAAGCCCTGACTGCATGATGCAGACACATTTTCCCAGAAATAACCACATTTGAAGCTCTTGCCTATCACGCAGCTATGACCCTGAAGTTGTCCCCTGGGGAGGTCTCAACTCTCAGTACCCCTCCCACAAACATTAAAATAATGTTAGGGCATCTTTCCAGGTCTCCCAGACTACCTCTCAGCATCCTGAATTTTTCCTCATAGCCATGGTCCCAACTAAAATTAGGTAAATGATTTGCTATAATCCTCTTTCCCTTCACGCTCACTGAAGGCCCCCTGAGCATGGGAATCTGCTCTTCCTGTTGGGTGTCCAGTGCATCAGAAATATTCAGCACATATCTTCGATTGACTGAATGACTGGTGAATGGTGGATGGATGGAGGGATGGATGGATCGAATGGCACTACCCCCAACTCGCTGTGTGACCTTAGTCAAGTCACTTCTCCCTAGTAGGCGGTAACTTTCTCCTGTGTCATAAAAGGAGTTGGAACTAGGTGGATTCTAAGAGTCCTTCCACTGCCAACTCTTTGTCATATTAAATCCAGATGCTCAGATGTGGCTTTGTTTTTTCAGTTGGCCCTCCCCCATCTATCCATTTACTTTCCACCCCTGCTGGTGACCCTGCAATTGTCCCAGGAGCTCATTCCTTATAAGCATGCCATGCGGGACAGCTGGGGCGGGTTGCCTTGACTACCCCAACATGCCTGGTACGGTTGTTTCCAGACATGGAAGGCTGCAGTGTCTGGTGGATTCTCTACAATGCCTGCTTCCTGGTCCCTTTGTTCTGTGATGGGAAGGCAGAATTTTGGGTGGGTTGGCAGTAAGTGTCAGATTGACAGTCAGCCAGTGCATTTCCCTGCAATGCCCACAATGGACTTTAACATCTGCCTAGCGGGGGCTCCAGGTGCATGATCCTGAGCATGTGACGGCACGTGGAAAGCCGCCCCCGAAGTCCACAACACACGCACTTGTGGATTCAGCCCCTCACCATAACCCACAGAGGAAGCAAAGGCTAAAACAAGGCCCATCACGTTTATTTGCTCTTTCTTGTCCATTCCCCTGGGGGAGAGTCACCACCTCTTCTGCGTGTTCCCTTCCTCTGGCAAAAATCATGCAAGAACTGACATTCATCAAGCCCTTCTGTACCAGGAACAGTGCTGGAGACATTTCATACTTCCTAATTCCCACATTTCTGGTTGTACATTCTCATACCCATTGGATATGTGAGGAAACTGAGGCTCAGAGACATGCTCAGACTTGCTCAAGGTCACAAAAGTTCAAGATCTGAGATTTGAAACCCAGATCTGGGTCTCCAAGGCTGAGCACATGTACTACTCCTGGTTTCCTATCCCATAATAATCTGTGGCAGGGGCTAGATAACGAGTCAGAACGTGGAATCAACCAGGCAAGCCCCTGCCTGTAGGTGTCCCTTGCCTGCGGGTGAGGCAGGGACAAGCATTGAGACATACAGGGGGACCTCTGGGCTCCTGGCCGTCACTCCAGGAACCTTCAGTTGAAGCCAGTTGTCTGCCCTGAGACTGTCATGGATCTCTCTGAAACAGAGATGATGGAATCTCTTTTAATAAATGAAAAGCAGATGCTTAGTAGAAGGAAATTGAGGTGGGCAGGGAATGTGAAAATAGGATGCTTGGAGCTGCTGCAACATTTTGGGTTGGAAACTAAGAAAATCTCCAAGATGCCACCTCAGAGCACTTATGTTGCTTAGCTAACTGCTGCCTTGAGCGTTCTTGACCAGCAAGAAAAATAACCTCTATGTTTACCTTCTATTCATCTTGAATAAGTTACTTGCAGCTGACAGCATTCCTGACATACAATTTAAGCCACACACCACCTTTGACACATCCAATCCCTTCAGTAGCTTGGGTCAGCGGTTCTGACGCCTTAGCTTTCAGAGCCCTTCTTAACCAAACTTCTGAACTTTCCCCCAGATATCTCAGGCAAGCCACCCAGTATACCCTTTCCCCTACAAAACTCCACAGAAACTTCCGGCTCCTGCATTGGCCAGGGACCCTTATCCAGTGGGAGCAGCAGCCACTGTCTGTTCTCTAGCTGTATTCCCTAATTAAAACCAAAATGAAACTCAAGAGAGAGTCAGCCTCCTCACATCCCCAGCTCAATAAATACAATCAAATGATGCAAGATGGAAATCAAACAGCCAAGCCTTGCACCCTAATCAGGAATCTGCAGCCCAGATCCTCCTGGGCACAGCATGCCTCCCACCACCACATCATTACCCAACCCTGCCATTAGGGAAGGCAAACCCATACTTGCAATCAGAATGAAGGTGATGTGTAATCGGGAGGCAGCTCACGTCCCGGAGGACTCAGAGCCCGCCCCACTCCCCAACCTGCCTCTCGGTCCCCTTCACCTCCAGCTCTTGGTTCTTTGCTCAGCTGAGATCCCTCTGACGTCAGAGACACGGCAGCTCTCTCTCTCTCCCTCGGTGCCGTTCTCGTGCCTCCTGCAGGAACAGATGTGACTTTCTCCCAGCATTTTGCTTCTATCTGTTGCTGTGCTGCCTTTCTGGATGAGACTCACTCTGATCTCAGTGGGACTGCAAGAGGAGGTCTCAGAGCCAAAGATTTTGCATTTTACAACAGAAATGCACATTGCTGGGCATGGTGCAGGGTAAAGAGAAACCATGAAGGTTTTATTTGGCTTCAAGGAGTGTAAATTAGTGCAACCATGTGAACCCATTGGCCCAGCAAGTCTACTTCCAACGATGTCACCTAAGGAAAAATTGGGCATTATGCACAGACTTTTATGTACATGGATGCAAAATGCAGCATTATTTTTATAGCAAAGCACCAAGGGCGACCTAGATGTTCAATACAGAATTGTTAAATCGATAAATGAGAAACTGGTGAAAAGAAACAGTACACAGCCATTAAGAAACATCCTTGTGAAGAATCATGAATGCCAAGAGCAATTCATGATAATTCACACAGGAATGAAGCGCGCTAAGTGAAACAAGCACTAGAGTGACATTCATAAACGGATGCCCCTCAAATCATCTAAGAACAAGACGTCCCTTCTGCAAGAATGCACTGGGTAACTAACTCTCTCTAGTGCTTACTATGCCTAGGGTACTGTCAGAAGAACCCTAATCTATGTAATCCTGAGCACACTCATGCATTCATTCAGTCATCACAGCCACACTCTAATGTAGGATCATTATTAAACCCTGAGGCTCCAAGTCACACAGCTAATCAACATCAGACCTGGGATTCGAAACCAGCTTATCATCTATGTGACAAGAAAAATGTTTACATTGAATGTATTAGAATGATGGTCAGAGGAGAATGGAGGAGATAGGGGACAAAGGGAATAAATCAACCAACCAACCAGAGAAGGTCTTGCACAGTAGATAATCCACAGGAGGTCCAAGGGAGGGAGGGAAAAAGGAAGAGAGGAAGGGTGGGAGAGAAGCAGGAAGATGTACACAGATGTCTATGTGGACATAGATGGAGACACAGACATAGAGACAGAGATAGAGACGTGGATATGTATCTATCTATACACACTCTGGCACGCCCCAGAAGGACACGCTATAGCTTGGAATCCTGCATCCAACACACACCCACTTCCTTACCCACGTCACAGCTACCTGTGTCAGGGCTCAGCACTTCACCCATAGGAAAAAATCATGCATGAGCTGGCCAGCAATCTCTAACCTCAAAAATGCTCCAAAAGGCTATTTGATTGACTCAGGGTCCAGAGAATTTGAATGTGGAAGGAATTTCCCAGTGAACATGGGGCTGGAACAGAGAGAAGGCAATGGGGCAGGAATGGGGGGCCTCTATGGAGCAGTCCAGGGGATGCGGTATACCCTCCACAGGTGCTGTGTGGTGGGCTGGCAGGGCGGAAAGAACAAGGGTCGTGGGCGGTGCAGTAGGTGGGTTGGTTCCCTCCTGGAAAGGGGCCTGCATGTCTCACCGCAAGGCAGCAGGCTTGCAAGTGGGGGCATTCCAGCTGGGGAAGCAGAAGCTCCAGGCTTCTTCAGACCCAGCCTCAGAAATGGCACCACAGCTCTTGTGCTGCACCCTGTGGGTCAGAGGAAGTCACAGAGCCACCAGTGCCCATGTAACTTTGATGCCAGAAGTGTGCCCATGGTCTTTACCTCCTGTGTCCCGCTGGCCCTGCTCTCATCCAACAGCCTCCCTCGCCCTGGAGTGGAGGTGGTCGCCTCCCGTGGGGAGAAGGGACAGCCCTCTCCCAGGCCCCTCGCTTTCCCTTCAGCCTGGCTCTTCCCCTCCCCCCAGCCCTGCTGGCAGGCCTCCTTAGGCTTATTTCTCCTTTTTCTCTTTTTAATTCTTGGGAAAAATAAAGTAAATGTGAACTTGAAAACACAAAACCCTTCACCAGTATTAATAATTTGTCTCTATCAACCAGTGAGCCCTGGACTGGCGCTCCCAAGGGGGTGCGACGCGGAGCCATTGGGGTGGCCGGCCTGCATTCTGGGGCCTCTTGTCCTCGCCGTGGGTCTGTGTGGTCTTGAGGGCCACTCATCTGTGACCTCAAGGCCTCTGTTTCCCAGCAGAAGTATAAATACCAATGTCCTTTCCTGCTTGAGGCTTCTGTCCCCCGGAAACTCAAATGTGGGACTAAAAATATCTGTTTAAATGTGAAAATGAAACCATATGAGAGTCAGCTACTCACAGGCTCTCTGGAGTATCTCTTCCTGTGTGACTCCCATAGAATCCAAGAAGCAGTGATCAGTAACTGGGAAATCAGGGTTCTAATCCAGCCTGGATGTGAACTACACGGCTTTACAAAGCCACCTGACCTCGCTGGGCCCCAATTTTACATTTACAGAAGGAAAATGCTGGCCCAGGTTAATGCTTCTCAACCTTAGGGGCACATTAGAGTCAGCTGGAGAGATTTAAAAAAACGCTATGTGCACAACCCACCACGGACACGTTAAATCTGAATTTCTGGGTATAGGGCCTGGGCCTTGGGATGCTTTTCAGTTCCTTAAGTGACTCATATTGTGCAGCCAGGATTGGACTGAGATCCTCTGAACTGGGTTCATGGTTTTACAACTACATTAATCAGACTCATTTCTTAAAACAAACCACACACAAGAGCCCTGTGCATGGAGCGAATACACACGCAGTCGGTACGTTTGAAGCAGGAGAAGGGCCCAAAGCCCTGCCTGTGCGGCCTCTCCTCCCTGCGCCTGCCAGCCTGGAACCCACCCTGGGACCCCGTTCAGCCCCTGGAAGCCCTTCCAGGGCCTGGAACACAAGTGTTCTGATGGGCAGTTTAAAAACTGCTGGAGACTAGACAATGTCCAAGACTGTTTAAAGAACTAAACTTCCGAAGTCACGTGAGAACAGTCGACATCTGCAGCACTATCTGGATCATAAATATCCTCGCAAATCTATCTGCTCAATGAAACCTTGTTTCCGCCCAACGTCGTGTCTGGTGGTGGGACCACAGGCCAAACTCGGCTGCAGCAGGGAAACGCAGCCAGCTGCTGACTGCCTCGCTGCTCGCACCAGCCAGGGTCCCAGGGTGCTGGGAGAAGGTTCACCAGCGCTACGGTCTGCATGGCAGAGGTAAGGGAGAGTCTCACCAGAAATGCCCCCCGAAACCACAGAGCTGGGGCCCCGGAGGGAAGGGTGTTGGTGTTACACAGAGGATACATTTTCAGACCCAATGGGGAGCATTTTTGTCAAAAATCGGACCTCAAACCAAAGTCCCAGTTCTAGCCCTGAAGTATTTAAGCCAAACTTCCCTATTCTCTGCACTAGGTCAGAAAACACAAAGGTGCCCAGCAGCCCTGAGGGAACAGGGCCGGGGTCCATGAATGAGGCTCAAGTGGCCTGCAGAGGAAGATAGCGTGCGGCCATCAGATGCCAAGGAAATCAGCCGTCAGAGTCCAGGGCCCAGGTGAAGCTATAGGGGTGCTCACCCTGCCTGTACCATTTAAGAGACCACCCCAAAACTCAGTAATCAAGATAATGCAATATTTTCATGCCATATTTCAAAAAGTTAAAATTAATGTGAAATATCTCTCCATGATAAACAAAATATGAACATTTTCATCGAAAGGTCAAAATTTCTGATTTTCTCTATTGCCATAGGCTGCAACGTGGCTGGCTCAGCGTGGCACTGACAGAGCCCTTGGGAGGGAAGCAAAAAAGCCTCATTCCAACGATGATTCGGCTGAATGTAAACCAGACCGAGGTCACCATGTCCCCATGTGGCCAGCACCACCAGCAGCTCTCAGGACCGAGCACATGCCATGGCCTAGGCCCTCTCCCGGCACCCTCTGCACTCAGTTTCCCAACCATCCTAAGAGGAAGAACTGATGGCTCTTTTACCAATGAAGACGTGAGGCCCCAGGAGGACAGTAACTCACCCAAGTGTGAGAGAAGGAAATGTGGGCCCCAGAGAGCCGTCTGCACAAGGAGGCGGCCTCCAGGCCAGACGAGAGGAGCGTCATCCTGGCTGAGGTTTCCCCCTGGTTTTTCAAGCAAGAGTAGCTGGACCCACCGGGTGGCACTGGAAGTGGTCACTTTTCATCATGATTATACTTTACAGTCAATAGGACACAGCGTCTACACTTGAGTCTGCACTGGGGCAACCCAATGTGGCTCTGCGGGTCAGTCTGCGCGGCTGTCTACCCAGGAGGAGGGCCCGACTGATCCCCAAGCATCTCAGGATGGTGAAGAGAGGAGTCCCCCGCCCCCCACCTCCGTGTCTGCTCCCCCCTTGGAGGTGGCAACTGGCCATCACTTGGTCCTCTCCTGGGGAAGTAACTGCCCCCAGGCCGAGGAGGAAAGCCCCTGCTTCACCCTTCATCTTCCGTGACTTGTTAGGCGATCTTCCCAGCGCGTTGTGGGAGCGATGCCCTCCCCGCCTTGGCCAGCCTGCATCCCGGCGGGCGTACGGTGCAGGCAGCCCCTTGCTGGATGCTTACGCAGGGGACATTTCTGACTCCAGCTCCTGCAGGAGACACTGGTCTTGAGCACAGCTGCCCTTCCCCCTGCCCCCCCCCTCCCCCCGTTCTCCCCTCCAGTGCAGACCTGGAGACACGGAAGGTGCAGGGACAACAGAGGGATGGAGAGATGCTGTGCTCAACCCAGGGACCCTCATCGTCAAGAAGAGAAGGGGACAAACACTTGGGGAGAGCAGTTTCTCCTCCCTCAGGTCCTACCCAAACCCACTTTATTTAATTGTTTGAGGAATTTCCAGGAATCTGGGTAACAGGCCTGACGCCTAGGGCTTGGAAATATACAAAAGCAAATGGTCTTGAAATGCACGGAAATGGTGAATGCTACTTAGCTCAGAGCCTAAGCCTCAGGTAGCCGAGCATTGTGCTTCCTGAGAATGTTTCTGTTGCAAGTATCAGACAGGAGCTGGACAGCTTAGAGGAGGTGTGAGGGGCAGCATGGACGATGGTGACCACCCATCCCGATGGCCGCCTTCTCCCCTTCCTCCCAGACCCAGGCTAGCCCCTTGCAGTTAGATGCGGTCCCTGGTGTAGGAGCAGAAGTGATGGACTGTCCTGCGTGCCTGGCTCATATGCACCCCGACGTGCTACCCTTCCCTTCAGGTCCCAGAGAGGCCAGAGCCACACGGTGCATTCAGCCTGGTTTCTGAACACGGCCCAGAGCAGAGCACCTTGTCGGGGGAGTGAGGAAGAAAACCAGGTCGGGTTTAGGCCCTGAGACGTCAGTCGTGGGTTAAAGCAGTCAGGAGCTCTGAGCAGGGCAGGCAGCAGGGGGCACTGATTTGAAAGAGCCCAGCTGGGGGAAGAACCAAGTACCAGGGGAGGCAGGAATGAGGGCGCCCCCTGAGCTCAGGACTGCGTGGATCCCCCTCTGGAATAGTCCGTTAATGTGACTCTGTCCAACCCCAGATCCTGCTTCTCTCAGTTCAAACTTTCAAATCTCCAGGAAAGAGATTCGAGGTGGCGCAGCCTGAGTCAGTGATCACCCCTGAACGATCAATTATGGGCAGAGGGAGCCAGGGTCCTGCAGGTCTACTGGGGCTGCTGGGGCCCCGCGTTGGGTGCCGAGGGCTTTCCTTAGGGAAGCAGATTGCGAGTCACCAGCCGCCCTAAGAGGGGTCTGTTTCCCACAGCATCACCTGGGGATCGCCAGGAAGTTCGACTGAATCTGCAGGACCCCAACCTCCCTGAGAAATAAGTTAGCCTAAGAGTAGCCATCTTGAAGCCTGAAAACCATTCTGACATATGCCTCAGAGGAAACAACCGAAACCGGGTAACTCCTCTGGAAAAACAAGTTAATTAATCATGACTGCTGGCGGCGCTAACCTTTCGGTTAGCATAAAAGCTGACCCTACCTTGCTACACCCCCAGGACGTGGCACTAACCCAGAAATCGTAGGTTTGAAAAATTACTGCCTTTGTAGTATTGTTATCTTGCTATGTAGTATTGTTATCTTGTTACTACAACATAATCTGTAACCATGGTAATCCTCTAGGGCTGAATGCCTCAGAAAATCCTATATAACCACTTAGTTGTAAGTGCTCAGGGTCCTCGTTGAGACCCGCTGCGACGGGCTGACTTGGACCCCAACTAGTTGGCTTCTGAATAAATTCCTCTTGCTTGTTGCATCAAGAAACGTCTTTGGTGAGTGATTTGGGGCGGCGCCTTCCTCAGGGGAATCCAACAAATCCTTGTCTTCCCCCAAATCCGTTCTTCCTTCTGTCCTCCTCTGCCTCCTGGATTCATCCCCACCGAAAGTAACAACGGGACAGGAAGCTTGGAGACTCCAGCTCTCTCCCCCTTGATCCCCGGAGCCGCCTGGTCCCAAGACACCTGCCCGATTCCCGCCTCACCCGAGTCCCCACCACGCAGCAGCGCTCTCCCAGCAAACTGGGGCCCTGGCTCTGACCCCTCCAAGGACCCGTGTTCCCTGTGGTCAAGTCCAGCCAAAAGGAGGAAAATGTGTGGCCCCAGGATGGCTTGAGCCGGGTACACCAGGACAGGGCAGGGACCCTCAGAACAAGGCCGACTGTACACCACAGTACGGGCACATCGGTGACTCCCCACCAGATATGCTACTTAAAGATGCCTCCAGCACGCCCACTATAGCTGCGTGAACAGGTATCCAGGGCCGGACTGTCCTCTCCCGGGGAACACCCAGAGAAGTGAAGGCCTCTGTTCACCAAAAGACATGTAAGCATGTGTCCAGCACCTCTGTCCACAGACCCAGCTGGAAGCCTCCATCTATGGGCGAGTGGATAAGCCAGCAGCGGTGTGCCATGCCATTGAATAAATCGCTACTACTCACAGTACCGTGGCTCGGTGTTGGGGAAAGAAGACAGGAATACAAGGCTGTGCACTGTATTGAATCAGTTCACTGGCATATGAAGGTCCAGGACAGGCACAAGTAAGCCATGATTTTGGCTAAGTCAGAGTAGTGGTTACCCCTGGGAAGTTGAGCATCATAGAAGAGAGGCCCCAGGGAGCCTCTCCGGGGTGCTCAGAAGGTTCTGTAGCATGACCTGGGCATGTGCATATTTAAAGAACTGGTCACTTCATTATATGGATGTAACCCTCCAAGTAAAAACAATAAATGATGCGCCTTCCCTGTTCCACCAGCTTCAGTGGCTCCCAGGAGAAAGGCCACTTTCTTTAGCGAGGCACACGAAAGGCTTCCACCAGCCACCCCTCCTGCAGCCACCCTCATCACCCACGTCCCATCAGCACAGAGCTCGCGTGTTCCAGAGGCGCTGTGCTCGGCGCCGTCTGGCTGCCTGGCTGGCTCCTTCTGCAGGAATCAGTCCCTGCTCCCATCTGCCCAGGGGATTTTCTGCCATCTCGGGGCTCAGTGTGACTGCCACCTCCTCCCTGAAGCCCTCCTTCATCCTCCCGGAGAAGAGAAGCTGCCCCACTCCCATGCGCCCCCGGCCCTCATGCACCTGTGTCCAGTTCCTGTGGACACCTGCACAAATGATCACACCTGGTGGCTTAAACAAGACACATGTATTCTCTCATGGTTCCAGAAGCCAGAATTCTGGAGTCAAGGGCTCAGCAGGGCTGTGCTCGCCCTGGAGGCTCAAGGAGGCCACCTGCCCCATGACTCCCGCCTGGCTTCCCACATAACTGGCAGTTGTGGAGTTCTTCACTTGCTAGGCACGCCATTCCCTCTCCACTGCCACATTCCACGGCCTGTGTCTTGGGGTGTCCTTTTCTGTCTCTTATAAAGTTGCTCCAATGGAATTTAAGGCTGACTCTAATCTAGGACGATCTCATCTCAGTCCTTACCTTCAATCTATCTGCAAGGACCTTATTTTCAAATAAGTCACATTTTGAGGTTGTGGACAGACATGAATGTGGGGGGACATTCGTCAGTCCACCACACACCCACTTTGTTGCAGTTCCCATGTGTGGTCATTGCATGTCTGTTTCAGGTGACTGTCACCTCCCATCCTCACCCTGTGTCCTCGGCTGCTGGCACGGCGCTCTGCAGCCCATGTCCTAGCTCCAAGCAAATGCCTTTCAGGCACGTGAGGGAGGGATGCCCAGAGCCCACCCCTCTGCATGTGCCCGGCCGTTAAGCTCTTCTAATTGTGCCTCCTTCTGACTCGAAGGCCTGTCGGTGTACTTAGACGCTTTGACAGGTCATCTGAAGGAGCTCTGACGGAGCTATGAGAGGAAACCACGTTGCTCTAATGGCCATTCGGCTGCCTTTGCTTGACTTGGATTCCAGAAAGCCTCAAAGCCAACAGTCAGGATGATTTAGCAAACCTCGGGAGCTCCAAGGCCCTGCCACTGAGGAGCCTGATGGGAAAGATCGGATCCGTGCCTCGCTGTGTGGGCGGGAAGGGCCTGCTGTGAACGTTTTCCAGGAAGCACATGGAGGGCAGAAGCCGGGGGCCTTTTATGAGTGTTTGTTCCAGCTGTTGGTTAGCGATTTGGTCCTGAAGCAGCTGGAACCAGACAGCGAGGCCTCAGAATCCCTCCTTTGCAACCTGCTTTGCAATTACCAGGAAATTACGTGGCCTACAAATTGGGTAATCCCTATAAATACAAATTTTGCCAGGAGCAATGGCAGTCCCATCAGGGTCAACACCCGCCCTCACAGGTCCGCAGGGCTACCTGCATTCCTGAGGACCTCAGCTTGCCCACATCCCCAGGGCCTGCAAGTTCTTTCTGGGGGTCTGCAGGGGTGCGTTACATGGGATCGCCAACCAGGCCTCTCTGTTTCTCTATTCTGGTTCCCTCACTGATGCAATTTCCTGTCCAAGGCCTGTCTCCTGACACCCCCAAAGATGAGCAACTCCTGAACGGTGGCCAGTTTTTACTGTGCCATCTTCCATGCAGAAAAAACAGGGATAGGCTTCTTCCTCTAGCCTCCTGTGTCCTCCAGAGACCAGATTCGGTCCATCTATCTAGTTGGGCCACCAGCATATGTCCCTGTCTCCTCATTGCTGGGGAAAGACAGGACGTCCAGGAAGGCAATTTCCTCAGAAGAAGAAGTGCAGAAGCTGCAGTTACTTCCACTCAGGTCCTAAAGGTGCAAACTTGGTCACATGGCCACCTAGCGTCAAGGGAGGTTGTGGATGGGTGGCCTGATTAAAACTTGAGGCATGGACTTTATTAACAAAAAAAGAGAAGTAGTACTCTGAGGGGCAGTTAGCACCATGCACAGCAGACCCACCTCCCCAGCAGCAGGCGCTGTGGGGACTGAACGCAGGGCAGCTGTGGAAGGCTTGCTTCCCTCTGGCTCTGGGAGCGGAAGGAGGCCACCGGCATCATGTTCCGTTTTAGGAGTCATCAAGGAAATGTCTGGGAATAGTCTGGGACAGGTAACCCTGTGTACTATTTATTGTAGGGCTATAGTTTGCAACAAACTATACAGTTTGGAAAGAGCTATCAGGATTTTAAATGTACACATGATTTGACCTACCAATTAAATTTCTAAGAATTTACTCCACAGCTATGTTCACAGAAGAAGCAAAGATACATGTTTAAAATATGCTCACTGCAGCATGATCTGTAATACAGCAAAACTAAAAAATAGCCTGTGTCCATCAATAGCGGACTGGTTTAATAAAGGACAGTATGTCCATAAAGTGGAGTACTATACAGCCTTCAAAAAGAAAAGCCCTATCTGTGTCTACTGACAGAGAATAACCTTCAAGATAGCTAGATAGATAGAGAACTATAGCTATAGCTATCTATAAATTAAGAGCCAGATAGAGAAGAGAGCAAAGAATATATTTCCATATGTGTGGTTGGACATGGGGCGGAAGTGGGTAGGATGCATGCTCGCATGTGTGTGGCCTATGGCCTATTGTAACATTGCAAAAGGATCTGGCACTGCTGGTGGGCTCCAGGAAGGATACAGAGTCTGGGGAAAGAGGAACATTTCTTCTACTATCTGCTTCTCTTTGTGCATGATAATTTTTGTAGTCTTCTGCATCAATTCTTTTATTTTAAAATGCCAGACAAATAAATGACTAAGTAGATGAGTGGGGTGTAAAGATTTATGGGGGTGAAGTCTCATGTTTCAGTAGCCCCCCTCCCCGCCGGGGCTGACCTGTCACCCACTGGTCTGGCACCAGAGCAGGCCCGCAGCCCCCTGGGGTCCCGCCAGCATGGATGCTCAGCTCTGGAAGCCACCGTGGTGACCCTCCTGTTTACCGAAGCCGCACTCAGCAGCCGCCCAGTGGGAACCTCCCAGAGTCCTGGGCAAACTTCTTTCCCAGCAGCAATGTTACTGCGTCTTCACAGTCTAATTAGATCAGTTCTGCCGAGAATACAGAGATTTCAAAGACTGGTCCAGACACAAAACACTGTCTATACTATGATTGCCACACATTAAAAAGCAACATGGACAATGAAAACAAACCAAAAAACATAGAAGAATGAAATAAAACACTAAAACTGGTATGTTTGGAGGCACAGGGGCCAAAGTGTCTGTGTGGCTGATGTTTTTTAAGCCGTGGCTGGTATTTTCTATTTTCTTCTTTTCAATGATCCATATTTTTCAATTTTTCCAAAGTGAACAGATCGCAGGAAGAAGTAATAAGAGAAGCAAGCAAGTTTACTTTCGAACAGCTTTCCTGAGCTGTAACTCACACACCACACAGTTTGCCCGTGACAGCGTCCGGAGCCGTGGCTCTGACGTCTTCAGTGACACATGCGACCATCACCGCACTCGACTGGAAATATTTCATCACCTCAGAAGGAAAGCCCGACACTCAGCAGTCACTACCACGTTCCCCATAACCCTTGGCGGCCGCCCATCTACTTTCCGGGCCTGGGCATTTGCTCTTCTGAGCATCTCCTATCAATGGGATCCCACACTGGGCAGCCTTCTGCATCAAGCTTCCTCCACTGAGAAAAATGGTTTCAAGGTACGTCCGTGCTGTGGCCTATGTGAGCACCTCATTCCTTTTTAATTGCCATATAATAGTCCGTTGCATTAGCCACTCCACTGATTTTTTTTTTAATCTCAAAATTTTAACAGTGACTGTGGAGACAGCAGTCACCATAATGCACCTGGCCAACCCCTCTCAGCTTCCATAAGGAGGGCACAACTGTTTGCCTGGCTCTCCCTCTGCTTGTGAGGGTCACAGCCCAGCTCTCCCCTCCCAAGGTTTTGGGGCACGGCAGCTCACATTCCACCTTTGGCTGTGGCGTCCAGTTCAGGTAAGTCAAGGGACTGGATGGGGAAGGAATTCAGCTTGGAGGAACAATATTATGAACAATAATGGGACAGCTGGGGAGCTTGTGACCCACCCACCCTGGCCCCCTCTGCTGCAGCTCTCAGCTGAGAGCAGGAGGGAAGCAGGATGAGGAACCCAGTATGTGGGGGACATGGAAACCACAGAAGCCAAGAGAAGTCAGGGCTGTCAGGCACGGGCAACACGTGGGGAGACGGGTGCCACCTGCCTGAGAAGCCTTCCCGGACTGTCCTCGCACGCTGTGGTCTGGGAAAGCAGAGAGGGGGGCCTGGACACGAGCAGAGGCTCACATACTGGCTGAGTCACCTGCACCTCTGTGGCCTTCAGAAATTCACTTCCCTTCTCTGTGTCCAGTTTCCTCCTTTGTCATCCAGCTTACATTTCCCACAGATGACCATGATATCTTCCATCCCTCGCGCTTGTCTGCAGTGTGACCCTCCTCCCAGAAGGATGTGGGGTCCATGTCCCCTCCCTCTGACTCTGGGCAGGGTGGTGACTCACTTATCATAACTAGGACACAGCAGAGGTGATGCCACATGACTCCCGAGGTCGGTCAGAACGTCAAGGCTGCCTCCGCCCTGCACTCTGGAATGCTCGTGGTTGGGTCTAGGCACCATGTGGATGCTGGACCACAGACACTCCTCAGAGATGCCGCGGGTTCAGTTCCAGACCCGGTACTAAAGCGGGTATCACAATAAAGTGAGTCAAATGAATTCCTTGGTTTCCCAGTACATGTAAAAAAATCTGTGAAGTGTGCAATGGCATTACGTCTAAAATACAATGTGCTTACCTTAATTTAAAAATGCTTTGTTGCTGAAGAAATGCTGACCATCCCCTGAGCCTCCAGCGAGTCACAGCCATTTTGCTGAGGGAGGGTCCTGCCCCCCCGTGCTGGGGGCTGCTGACCACTCAGGACGGGGGCACTCAGGGTGGGGGCAGCCGTGGCAGGTCCTTAAAGTCAGACAACGGTGACGTTGGCTGTGTTGATTGACCCCTCCTGTCATGACGATTCCTTAGCCTGCGATGCTGTTTGGTAGCGTTGCACTCATAGTAGGACTTCTTTCAAAGCTGGAGTCGGTCCTCTCAAACCTGCCGCCGCTTTACCAGCCGAGCTGACGTCGGATTCCACATCCTGTGCTGCCATCCCAGCGTCCTCCGCAGCCTCCTCGGGACAGACTCCCTCCCAGGAAGCCACCCTCTCTGCTCATCCTCCTCCGGGAAGTCTGATCCCAGGAGGCGGCGGTTCAGTCCATCCTCAGCCCCCTCACTCTGGGTCTCCTGCTGCTCCCACCACACCTGCAGCGACCTCCTCCCCTGAGGCCTTGAACCCCCGCAGTCACCCCACGAGGGCTGGAACCACCTTCTTCCAAACGCCTGTTGATGGTGATGTTCTGACTCTTCCCATGAATCATGCGTGTTCCTGACGGCATCTTGAATGGCGAGTCCCTTCCGGAAGGCTTTCCCCCACTCTGCCCAGATCCCTCGGAGGAATCACTGTCTACGCAGCTATAGCCCTAGAAATTTTATTTCTTAAATAATGAGACTTGGAAGTCTAATTCACTCCTCGATCCCCAGGCCACAGAATGGGTGTTGAGTCAGCAGCACGTCAACAGCACCAGGCTCGCGGCCCGTCTCCATCAGAGCTCGTGGGTGGCGGGGTGCACTGCCCGTGAGCGGTCATGTTTTGAAAGAAGTCTTTTTTCTGAGCAGTGGGTCTTAACAGCTGGCTTAAAATATTGCGTAAACCATGTCACAAACAGATGTGCTGTCATCCAGGCTTTGATGCTCCATTTCTAGAGCACACGCAGAGTAGATGCAGCATCCCTCTTGAGGGCCTTAGGATTTGCAGGGTGCTAAATGGGCCTGGCTTCCCCTTGAGGTCTCCAGCTGCATTAGCCCCTGACAGGAGAGTCAGCCTGTCCTTTGCAGCTTTGACGCCAGGCACTGACTTCTCCTCTCCAGCTATGAAAGCCCTAGGTGGCAGCTTCTAACGTAAGGCTGCTTCGCCTGCACTGACAATCTGTGGTTGAGTGCAGCGCCTTCATTAGTCATCTGAGCTACACCTCCTGGGTAACTTGCTGCGGCTTCTCCACCAGCACCTGCGGCTTCACCTGCACTTTTATGTTGTGGAGACGCTTCTTTCCTTAAACCTCATGAACCAACCTCTGCCAGCTTCACACTTTTCTTCTGCAGCCGCCTCCCCTCTCTCAGCCTCCGTAGGACTGAAGGAAGTCAGGGCCTTGCTCTGGACTAGTCTTGGCTTAAGGGAATGTTCTGGCTGGTTTGACCTTCTGTCCAGACCACTAACCCTTTCCCCATGTCAGCAAAAAGGCTGTTTCACTTTATCATCCGCATGTTCACCGGAGAAGCACTTTGAATTTCCTCCAAGAACTCCGTCTCCTTCACAACTCGGCTGACTGGTGCAGGAGGCCACGCTTTCAGCCTCTCTTGAGTTTGGACACGGCTTCCTCACTGCGCTTAATCATTTCTAGCTTTCGATTTAAAGCGAGAGACGTGTGACTCTCCCTTCCACCTGAGCACTTGGAGGCCACCGCAGGGTACTAATCGGCCTCATTTCAGGATTGTTGTGAGGCAGGGGATAGGGAGGCCCGACAGGAGGGAGAGAACAGCTGGTTGGCAGAGCCATTAGAACTCACACATTTATTGACACACATATAAGTTCACTGCCTTATATGGGCACAGTTTCTGGTGCCCTGAAACCATTACAATAATACCATCAAAGATCATGATCACAGGTCATCATCACAAATGTAATAATGAATCATTACCAAATGTCAAATTACCAAAATGTGACACAGAAACACAAAGTGAGCAAATGCGGTTGGAAAAACGACACAGATAGGCTCGCTGGATGCAGGGTTGCACAAATCTTCAATTTGTAAAAAAACACAAATCTGCAAATCTCAGTCAAGTGAGGTATGCCTGCACGCTGAAGCCGCCATGCTGTGAGGAAGCCCAGACCCTGTGAGGAGGCCGCAGGAAGGGGCGCCAGGGAGCACCTGAGACTCGGGGTCCTCCCAGCCCAGGCAGGAGTCCCTGGGTGCTTGCAGCCCCCAGTCACTGAGTCGCCCCAGCTGAAGCCCCAGCCGACAGAGAGCAGAAACAAGCCGTCTCCACTGTGCCCTGTCCAAATTCCTTCCCCACAGGAATGAGCCTAGGAAATCATTGTTTTATGCCACTAAGTTTGCAGGGTTTGTTCAGCATAACAGCGCATAAAAATGCAGTAGGGGGAGGTGAGAGCTTCAAACCACAGACCTATGTGTGGGCAGGCGAAGTCCTAGCTTCTTCTCATTCTCCTGCTGACTCCTCTATGTCCTCTAAGTCACATCCTGGACCATAAGTCTCATGAGCACTAAGGAAAATTCTAGGCAAAACATATCCTGTCCTCAACTGAACTATGGGCATTGTAAAGGCAGGAACCAAATCTGACTCATCTCCATAGAGCAGACCTGGCACACAGTAGGTCTTCCATTAATATTCAGTGAACAAATGAACGAATGTCTTGTCAACTAGAGACACTTAGAAGGCGGGGACTTGGCCTTGGTTATTGCTCTAATCCCAGTGTCTGCACATAGTAGGTGCTCAGTTAGCTCTAGTCTATAACTTGACCATAAGCCACAATCACTTCTCTTCAAGAGCTTTGAAATTTTCCCTCTTAGTTGGATTTTTTCTTTTTTACTAAAACCCTTTACTTTTTAAAGGATAATGTGGCAACACAGGCCAACCCGGACTATCTAATCTTCTTTCCCCTAAATATTAGCTCGGAGGGAACAGGAGCCTAACCTGACTGTATGTTTTTCTTTGTGTATACTTTTGGCCAGAAGACTGGAAAAACCAAGACTAAAGCAAGATGCTTAGAGATTCAGGGAAAAGATGGGGACAAACTGCCTGCCAGAGGAAAGGAGAGGGGTGTTGGGGCAGGAACAGATGGGGCACATCTCTCTAGAAGGGCTGTCAGGACTTGCGTGTCATTGGGCTGAGTGATTCTCAACGAGAAGCCACGTGCCTCTCCATGAGCCCACGGGGGGGACAGTGTCCAGCTGTGAGGGCTGCTGGCACTGACCTCAGCCAGGCTGGGGAGCTCTGCACAGACCCGAAGGATGCTAGCCAGAGCCCTCCTCCAAAGGACACAGCCTGGACCGAGTGCATGGTCGCACGACGTGGCCAGTTTACTGAAGATCGATGATTGCACACTCAAACTGGATGGACTCATGGTATGTGAATTAGACTTCAATGAAGCTGTTGAAAAGAATATGATTAGGAAAATGAGGTATACATATATACACATATTTATATGTGAGTATCGATATACACACATATGTACATCTCCACATAGACACACACATCTGTATAATGTGTACATATGTGTTACATGTGTCTCTATATACACATGTGTACACATGCACATATGATTTAATGTATCAAGAAAGGCCCTTCCTAATGGGAAGAAGCCCAGACTGGGAGGCCAGAGACCTGACTCTGGACCTGGCTCGGCTACTCATGTGCAGGGACCCCAAGCAGGTCACCTTCTCTCTCTGGACCACCTTGGTCAATCTCTCCCTTTTCTCTCTAGAACTGTTCGTCAGCACAGCAGCCAGAGTGACCTTTTGAAAAGGGGAGTCCTGCAGTCAAAACCCTCCAGCAGTTTCCCAAGTCTGTCAGAGTAAAAGCTGCTGCTCATACGAGAACCTTTGCAAGGCCTTTTGAGGCCCTAGAGGAGGGCTGCCCAGTAGAACCTTCTGTGGTGATGGAATGTTCTGGATGTGCGCTCTTCAGTACGGTAGCCACCAGCCACAGGTGGTTACTGAGCACTTGAAACGCAGCTAGTGTGGCCGAGGAGTCAATTTTAGCTTGGTTTTATGTGCATTAATGTAAACTGTGAGAAGCCCTGTGAGACCAGAGGCTCTGGAACTGCCCAACTGCAGCCTTAGCCCATCTGCCTCCCCCACTCCTCCCAACATGATTGCCTCCCCCCTTTCCGCTCCAGTCACACAGGCCTCCCCATTGCTCTCGCACCTCTCCAGGCCCAGTCCTGCCCCAGGGCCTTTGCATCAGCCATGCAGCCTGTGCAATTTCCTGGTTAGACACCCTTCCTGCTGACTGCCCTGCCCCTGCCCCTGGAATGCTAGCTCCGTGGAAACAGAACCTCTGCCTGTTTCATACTTACATGCTTCCAAAGCCTCTAGAATAGTGCTCGGCATGTAGCAGGTGCCCAAAAAACATTTGTGAAATAAAAAAACAAAACAGTGACTCCCGCCGTGGTTCTGCCATTGGAGAGGCAGTCTGATCATTCAGGGCACCCCACCCAGCCTTCCCAGGCTCTCTCTGGCTCACAGGAGCCCAGATTCCCTAGTTTGCCCATGTCCAAGCAGACGGGAAGCTGTGGACTGAATCAGCAAGCCACTTACTCCCAGGCACCTGGCTCTTTGTGACTCAAAGGGACGCTTTTGCTGCTGATTAGACTGTAGTAGGCTGGCGGGTGGTGGGGGCTCAGCCCGGAGAGGCAGAGCCCCACTTTGGTGGCTGAGTCCCCTCGAGCCCCTCTCCCCAGCCTTCCCCTGCACCCACACTTCCTGGACTCTGCTGCCCTTCTGTGCTGAGTGGGGAAGCTGGGATGTGAATGCGTGTTATTACAGACGCTTCCAACTCTCTCTGCTGCCCCTCCCACCCTTCTCTGAGAGAAGGCTGGCTCTTTAGTGGGAAGCCAGGGCTTTGGATTCCCACAGACACATGAAGAAAGGGAGGCAAGAAATGCTTCCCCTCCTGGAACAACTCCCACGTATGTGTTCTCGGCCTGTAGGTCGGCCTAGTTTCCCTTGAAATAACTGACCCTTTGAAACTCTCTGGGAACCTGAATGCTCCCAAAATAAAGATGCATCCTAGACTGTCCCCTCTAGAAATTCTGTGTGGCTGTCCTCTGCACCGGAGCACCCTGTCCACATAACAGTACCCAGATCTCCCGAAATATTGGGAAGGCTGTTTGTTTCCTGGCCGATAGACCCCTTCCCCCGGGCTGCAGCTCCCACAGCAATTTATAAACGCATGGCTGCACCGCGCGCCCGAGCAGCGCTTTACTCTTGTGGCCAAACTAAATCTTTAAATGGTAGAGAGGCATTTAGATTTCTCTTCTGCCCAGCTGACAGTAGGTTTACAGTTTATAATCTGGCCTTTGTAAAAGCATTTGTCAGCCTGGATATTTCATTTTAAGCCCGACCACCCATGCAGAGGGACAGGCAGGAAGCGGCCCTTCATTTGCACCAACAGTCAACTTGGAGGTTGGCTGCAGAATCACAGAATTCAGTCGCAAAGGGGGACTTTTTTGGCATTATCTACGTTGCATCTCACAGCGAAAGCAGCCCTTGTTTATAAGAAGTGATGCCTGAATGCTAAATTTGGAAATTCTACGTATTCCTCTAATCCACCAGGCCCCATCGGGGCCTCCTCTAAGAAGCTTCTCCACTCCCCCAGCGCTCCCCTGGTCTCTGGTTGAACCTCCCAGCATGACAAGGAAGCCTTAAGGGCTGCGGGCTGGGCAGCCAGGGGCCCACGCAGCGCCCGACCTCAGCCCTTCTCCGCCAAGGAGGCGCTCCGGCCGGCCGGCGGGTTTATTTTTAAGTGTCTGTGTACAAGTGTATATACTATGGCTCCCTGTGGGCCGGCCCAGCCCGAGCTTTGGCAGAATCTCAGGGCCTTTGGTCCGTGGGAGTGGACCCATCAGGAGGCAGAGGCCGCACAGAGGGCCTTAGTGGGCAAGGCAGCTCAGGAGCTCGAGCCGGCGTAATGGTGAGGAAGGAATGTGATATAATGAGTAACACTCACGTTTTATCCATGTCGCTTGAAGACATTTCGGGGGAGGAAGTCACACCATTTTGGGTGACAGATAAAGGAGACAGAGTCAGCAGTGGTTCATTTACAGGGCACCCCCCCACCCCCACCCCCAAATCCCCTACCTGGGAGAAAATGTTGTAATTTGGCTGTGAGCCTCCTGCTGCCATTGCAACATCTTATCGCATACCAGCTGCCTCCCAGGCCCCCGCCTCTCTCTAAGCACCCCTCCTGCCTCCCCCACCTCCCCTCACGCTGCCAGGCCTCCCCCCCTTACAGCGCACCCCTCTTGTACTTGAATTCTCCACGTTCCCGCCTTCCGGGAACCGATGGTGATGGCTGATGGGGACCCAGATGCGTCAGCCTGAAGCATGGCTGCCCGACTGTCTCCACAGCTCTCCTTGCCCTGGAGCCCAGTGACCGGGCATGTCCCAGGCTCCTGGACTTACCCAGAGACAGAAGGAAGAAAATGCTCCTGTGTTGGGAGCGTGGACTAACTTCTGTGGGGTCACTTCATCCCTTCTTGCAAGCAGAGCCTGAGGCAAGAATTCTCACACAAGCAGGGGAGGATGCAGGAGGCATTCGTAGGGAACACCGGCAGGGGAGTGCAGAAGTGAGGAGGGGAGGGAAGGGGCCAGAAATGCAGCCAAGGAGAAGTTGCCACAGGAGCATAATCTCTCGGGAGCCCCATGGAATGGCATATACCATGAACCCCTATGGTGACGGGGAGCTGGGGGAGATCCCACCAATTGCTAGTTCCCATCACCTTCGGTGGAGGGATATTCCCACTGGGGGGCCTTTCCCCACCTGCCTGTTGTATGCACGGTAGACCCAGTTCTTAGAGCTGGACAAAGCCTGCACACAGAGAAGCACAGGTGCGGGCAGCTGGAAGCCAGACTGGCACTTGCTGAAATGGCAAGGGTGGGGGGGTGTGAATGAGCTCAGGGAAGCCAAGACTGCTCACCCAGACGGGGTGGAGGACGGATTCCAAGCCAGCAGCTTCTTACCTTCTTAGCCAGGCCTGCCTCACCCATCAGACACGAAACCTGGTTTCTCTGGCACAGAGCCCTCTCTCCAAGCCACGCTTTACTTTTTCCTCATGCGTTATCGATTCAAGTGGATGTCCATGGAGGCTTCCTGGTTTCTTACAAGGGATATATTTTATTTGGATAGATTCCTCATATGCCACATTGTGAGTACTCCAAAACCCCAAAGGCTAATGTTACCCTTAAAGTGGCTATAACCAAACCCTGTTGGGAATATTCAAGCTATAACCAGATTCAATGGAAGTGTTAGGCCAAAACATATTTTACCCTCCAATAAATTAAGCCTCTAATATTTAGGAGAGCTGTGTGGAGACTAGTTTTTACTGAATGACTACACGGATATGTAGATGTACATGGACTAGCTTCAGATCTCCTAGAAAAATAATGACCTAATTCAATTTCTTCTCTAAGAATAGACAACTGAACATAGAATACAGAATCCACTAACGTCGCCAATAAAGCTATTACAAATCTGAGGTTCAGAGTACTTGTCCAGGGGTGGATAAAAGTGCTTCGCACTCACTTATCCAGGGGAGTAGGATGGTGTTACACCACTACTGGTTTTTACAGTGTGAGATTATTTTATACATTTTTCAAACAATGTAACATCCCTCTTAATCAGATGATCAATTTAACTCATAAAAGAATTTATCCTTACACTTATTTTGATAGTAAAGAAGCTCTAAAGGGATGCCCTGCCTTCAAAAGTCATTTGCTAATAATGTTCACATAGCCCAACCCACTGATTTTGCTCATGTTGCATGGGGTCCACACATGATCTGGAGATACTTGTATAATGGCTTCTCACATTTTTCATTTAACAAGTCTTCCTATGAAGCCTTACATAGAACTTCAATATGTGAAACAGATAAACATGAAGCTGTTTTGATAGAAATCAGGTGAGGGGTTCTGCTAGAAGCTTCTGTCTCCCCTTCTCCCCCACACGGTATTGGCTCATATACCTCCATGCAACCCGAAAGACTGAACAGAACACCATGAAAACCACCAATCAAGACCAAATTCTACACCTGACACAGGAAAAAAGTAGAATCAACTGCTGTTAAGACCTTTAGGTAACACAGCAGAGGGAGTCTGACGGCAGGACCAAATCGGAATTCAGCCGTCTTAGCTCTGGGCTGCCCACCGGAGGCTCATGCCTTAACAGTAGGGATAAAGGGGCCCTAGAGTAAATGCTATTCTAGACCTTTCCTAACAAAGATTAAAAGCAAGCTTCAAAAGGATCAAGCTGATTTCCAAGTAACAACTCCCTGCCAAAATAAATGTCAGCCCCCTTTAAAGGAAGACAACCAAGTCCAGCAACTCCATAACTAACCTTTGTAATGTTTGGCATCCAATCAAAAACCACTAGACATGTGAAAAGCAGTAAAATGTGACCTACAACCGGAATAAAAATCAGCCAAAAGAAACAGACCCAAGTGACAGTAATGTTAGATTTTGCGTGGAAGGCCTTTAAGCAGCTTTTATAGATATGCTCAAGGATTTAAAGAAAAACATGAACATAATGGAGAAAGAATTGAAAGACATAAAAAAGAGAATCGAACGGGCTGTGTAGAGCTGGAAATACTATATGTGAAATGGGAATTTCACTGGGTGGGTTTATGGAAGATTAAGTATTGCCTGAGAGGAGATCAGGGACCTATAGGCACAGCAATGTAAACCATATGCAAGGAAACACCGTTTCATGGGCTGACATCAAACAGTCTATAATAGGCATGTACTTGAAGTCCCAGGAGGGGCTAGAGAGAGAGAGAAAGGGGTAGGGAAGTGACTGAAGAAATAATGGCCAAAAGTTTTCCTAATTTGATGAAAACTGTAAACCTATCGATCCAAGATCCATGAAACGTAAGCAGGATAAACACAAAGAAAATCACACCAAGTCACATCATGATGACTTCACCAAAAAGCAGTGATAAAGAGTAAAATGTAAACGCCAGAGGAAAAAAGACACACTGAATTCAGGAGAACGAACATAAGAGTCCTCCGAGACTTCTCGTCAGGAGGGGTGGCCACCGGGGCTGCCGGAAGCTGATGCAGGAGGAAGCCACAGCCCAGCTTCCCGCTGCAAGGGTGCCGGCCAAGGACGGGCCTCACATGCTGCCCCTCGCGTGATTCAGCCCCTGTGGTCGGTCAGATCATCGTTCAACAGATATTCACGCCCTGCCCCACCCCAGCCTCCACGGAAGGAATGTGACTCTCCACCGCTTGACTTTAAGCTTGGCCCTGTGGCTTGCGTTGGTTGAGATATTAGGCAGACATCCCACCCGCTAAGGCTTTTGAGTGTGTTTTCACAGCTGGGTTCTAAGTCCTGTGTCTGCACTTCCTGTCCTTGACCATGAAAAGAGCTAGAACGTGAGCTGGGTAGCCGACCCGCCACTCGGAGCCTCGCACAGCTGAGCTCTAGGTCAGCCACCCTTGGCCAGTGTCAGACAAACCTCAGCAGATGCGTGAGCAAGCCGTGAATGCTCATTCGCGTGTGCCGTTCGTTGCCTGGCCTCCTTTTCGTTCAAACTGTTTTTGAAACATGTTTAAGTGTTCATTCTGTTGTCCAGATGTGGAACCCAAGACAAACTGCTTAACCACTCTGGGCTCAGTTTTCCTCTTCTGTCAAATAGGGATGTCAGATTTATCCGTGGGTGCCAATATTTTCCCCACACAAGACATCTTTTAGTTATTTTTCCACTCAAAGCACATTGGGGACGCTCTCTTTTTACATGAAGAAAACTGACTTTGTTGAATTGCAATTGATACAAATAGGAAAATAAAATGAAGCTACATATAATTAAGAGTTAAATGAGCTCAAAGATACGAATTACCTGTTGGGGGTATTTAATTAGTACAGGCAGAAAATCACCAGAAAGGGCAGCTTGCATGGGTTCTTGTAAAACAGTGGAGTGGGACTGAGGACCCTTCCAGACCACCTGCAAAGGATCTGTGTCGGGTTCTCACGGGCATGCGTGTCTATAAGCCCCTCTCAGCTCATCCGTGTTCAGAGAGAGGTGCCTGCCGCCTTCTCCAAACAGAGAGAAGCCCCTGCCTGGATCTGTGGGCTGGCTGCACCCACGCTGCCCTGACATGCTGACCACTGTCCCCACTCTGGCCCTCAGCTCCTGGGCCAGCCTCCTGGTCCAGGCAGCTGTGTTTTCTTTGCTGCCATGAGTTAGCTTTTCCATTGTTGCTCTCGAGCTCTTCTGCATCCCTTATGCTCTAGGTTTCTCGGATTCTCATTTCTTAGCTCAGAATTTGGCCTACTGCCTGCGTACAACAGCTATCTCAGTGTGAGTGCCCTAAGGGCTGACTCCGAGTCGAGGATTTGGGGTGATTCCCTGAAAGCACATGTGGGACAACAGGGTGGAAGCCCGGGAAGGGAGAGAAGCCCACAGAATGCATCACTGAAGGGGCTGCATGTCCCCAGCACCAGCCAGGGACCTTCGGACGAACCACGTGGAATGCACCTCATGTTTTTCCCATTGACGGTGGGGGATCTGGGGCATTTTTCCACCACCCCCCACCCCTTGGTGACTGTGGATCACTCCTGGAGCTGTTAGATCCTGGCCTTTCTGGGCTGCCCTGCGCCTGAGCTGACGAGGTCCCCACAGAGCTGGAGAAAGCGGCCAACTGGAGGGGAGGAGATGCAGGGGGCTGGGGGGGGGAGCACTTGAGGCCCTGCAAGATGGCTGCAGAAGAGGGCGTCACCACCAGGTGCTCACCACCACCAGGTATGCACACGTGTCAGACCCATGCTACACGCTTCCTGGGTGCTATGGGATTGACCCTACACTGTAGGCGTTAGTGTTCGCCCCATTTCAAAGATGGAAAAGGTAAGGCCTCCAGAGACCACGTGTCTTGCCCAGAGTCATCTGACTTGGAACTGACGAGGTAGGATTTGGACCCACCCCCCACTGCAGCCTCATGAGCCCCGGGACACGTGCTCACGTTCTCCTTCCTTTTGGCCAAGGCTCCCAAGGCACTGTCAGCACTGACCTCTGACCTCCAGCATGACTCAGCTTCACCCTCACCCTCCTCTCAGGCCCTCTGGGCACCGTCAGAGCCCTTTGCTCGTGCAGGGACATGCACTGCCCTCATCCCAGAGCCGTGGAGGATTCCACGCGGCCAGCCCCACGGGCTCTGCTCGGATGGACAGACATAGCCAGGACGCTTCTGCACACGGGGGCCCAGCAGATGTGCACAATTAGAGGGCAGGGGAGGGCCCGCGTTGGAACCGTGATCTGCCAAGGACGCCACAAGGGCTTTGTCGAAAACACCAGCCACATGCGATTGGTGCCCGGGGAGCAGGGAAGCAACCATACCGCCTCCTGGGACAGGACTAAATCCTCCTCCAACCGCTTTCGGAGGAACAAAGAGCCGGCTAGCGGGCTGGACAACCCGCGTGATCCTGGCTCGGCTGGTTAGGGTAATTCCAGGACAGACAGTGATTAAACTGCTTATGGTTTGGCTTTGAACCCACAGAGCTTAAGGCGAAAGGAGAATGATCTAAGAGGCTGGCCCATGTGAAACCTTCAAAAGGGACCCAAAAGCCATGGCAAGGCCCACCCACCACCCATCCTTCGCACCATCTGCCCTCGTTGCCCTGGGTGGCCCATGGCTGGGCGATGCCATAGGAGAAGGGGCCTGGTTCAAATTGCTGCCTTGCCATTAACTAGTTGTTTTCCTAGGGATTCCATAACTAAGTACCCCAAATGGGGTGGTCTGAAAGAACAGGAATTTATTCTTTCACAATTCTGGAGCCCACAAGTTCAAATTCAAGGTGCCAGTGGGGCCACACTCCCTCTGAAGGCCCAGGGGAAGAATCCTTCCCTGCCTTCTCCAGCTGCTGGTGTTGCAAGCGATTCTTGCCTCCCTCGGCTTATAGCTGCAGGACTCCAGTTTCTGGCTCAGTCTGAACATGGCCATCCTGTGTCCATGTCCGAATTTCCCTCTTCTTAGAAGAACACCCATCGTTGGATTATTGCCCACCCAAAGCTAGCATGACCTCATTATTTAATTAATCTGCTCACACCCTATTTCCAAATAAAATCACATTCACAGGTACCAGAGGTTAGAACTTGAACATACCTTTTGGGAGGACACAGTTCAACCCACGATAGTGACTTTGCATAGACAAAAGTTCAGACCAGTAATGCTGGTCTGCCTAGAAACTCTTAAAGCAATTTGAAAATTGATGTTCCAGAATGATCTTTGGTGAAGGACTAGATTGCCCTACTGCCCACGTCTAAAGGCTCGGCTCTCACTGCCTTACAGCCACCTGGTGAGCTTGACTGACAGCGCTGGGGCTGGGGCTGGCTGTTCAGGGAGATGAGCCTGGAATGGGCTGCCCTGGGGCTTTGGCACACACAGACACACGCGCACACACACACTGCAGCTTCCCCTACGAGAGCTGACCTGCTGGTCTTTATCCAGAGCTCCCTCCCCCTTATGCCTTTCGGGGCTGCGGAGATATGCCTTTTCCCCCCTCTAGTAGTGTCAATTCTCTGAAGCTCTGCATCTTTCCTGTGGAAAAGAATCCAATCTTGTCAGGGACCTTCACAGTCAAGAAACTAGGTTTTAGAAACACGTTAGAAAAATCTATGAACTGGGCTGTGACGAGATCTTATGATATATTATTTCATGCCCTCAAACTTAAGCTCAAGAAGCATCCCATTGATAAATAGAAACTAAACAGCTCTTCAAGGAGAAACCTGCCGCCTGAGCCATCAGCTCATTTTTAATTACACCACATTCAGCCTTGTAAAAAAATCGCAATGATTGAACACATGCTCCCCAAACCTCATGGAAGATGGCACGCAGTAATAAGCCTCCGAGGGAGGAGACCCAGTGAGCCGAAGGTTGGCCAGCCCCCACCCCAGGTGCCGGACTAGACGACACTCGGTGGGTCGGCGCAAGGCAGGTCCTTACAGCTCGGCAAGAGCTCTGAGTGTCACCGTGGCCACGCTGCTTCCCTGAGCCCCTGGGGTGACACGATGAGCCCAGCGGTGGGCATGCATGCGGCGCGTTGTACCCGGGACCACGGGCTCAGCATGCTTTATGACAGACCGTGAACAAGGTGTGGTCATCTTGAACTTCTTAACTGTCTGCATGACCAGCCACAGAAATGGCTCAGTGTCTGAAGGTGGCTGGGTCCTGCATTTTGACCTGACCCTCCATGAGGCCAAGCAGCAAGCCTTGGGGCCCACCGTGGACTGGTTCCTAAAACAGAGCCCACACCCCAGCTTCAGAAATGATGTTTACAGATACAACCACAGCTCCCTGGCTGGGCTGTCTCTTGAATGGTGCATCCATGTGTCTATTAATGATGTACAGTTGAGTTTGACATGTTTCTAGACTTCGTATAAATAGCATAATACTGGGCATCTCCTGCTCTTGCTCTGTCACTCAGGATTAATTCACAAAATTCCCCCATGTTGATCTGTGTAGCTAAAATCCATTCACTTTTTACCGCTGTGCAATATTTTATGCTGTGAGCATAGGACGATTTATTTTTCCTCCCACTGAGGGGCATTTAGGTGGTGACCGTTTGTTTGCTATCACAAATCATCTTACTATGGCTATTCTTGCACTGGTCTCCTGGCACACATTTGGGACCTTCTCTAGGAAATGGGTCTCAAAGTGGGGTCCCCAGACCCACAGTGTCAGCATCACCTAGGGACTTATTAGAAATGCAACTGTTCTGGCCCCCCCCAGACCCACTGGCAGCCCTGCCCCAGGCCCACTGTGAAGGGGCAAGTGAGCTCATGAGGGAAGCTCCAACCTCAGCCTGCAAGGATCTCCTAGGTAAGCAGGGGTGAGGAGAAGGAGACCAACAAAAAGTCACCAAGACAGACGGCCCGATGAGATCATGAGCAGAGGATCTGAACTGACATTTCTCCAAAGATGAATTGTGAGTGGCTGATAAGCACACAGAAAGACGGTTAACATCATCAGTCATCAGGGACAAGGAAATCAAGACCCAAATGAGGTAACTAACCCTTGATATCCTCTAGAATGGTTGGAATCAAAAAGACACATAGTAGCCAGTGCTGGAGAAGATGGGGAGAAATTAGAACCCTGATATGCTTTTGGTGGGAATGTAAATTGGTACAGTCACTGTGGAAAGCAGTATGGAGGTTCCTCAAAAAACTAAAAATAGAAATACCATTCCACCCAGCAATTCCACTTCTGGGAATTTACCTGAAGAAAACAGAATCACTCATTTGAAAAGATGTATGCACACCTGTGTTTATTGCAACATTATTTACATAGCAAAAGTTTGGAAGCAACCCAAGGGCTCATCAAGAGATGAGTGGGTAAAGAAGAGGTGGCATATAAACACAAGGGACTATTACTCGGCCATAGAAAAAGAAGGAAATCTTTCCATTTGCAACAACATGGATGGACCAACAGGGCATCATGCTAAGTGAAATAAGCCAGGTGGAGAAAGACAAATACCATATGATTTCACTTATTTCTAGAATCTAAAAAAACAAAACAAACAAAAAAGAAATAAACCCATAAGTATGGGGGGGGGAATGCGTGAAGTAGGTGAAGGGGATAAAGAGGTACAAACTGCAAATTGTACAATAAGTTCAACATAGGAATGAAAATACAACATAGAGAATATAACCAATAATATTGTCATATCTTGGTATGGTAATGGGGAAATTCACTTACTGTGGTAAACAGCTAGTAATGTATATAGCTATATAGTCACTATATGCCTCAAACCAATATAATACTGTATATCAACTCTATTCCAATGAAAAAATAAAAGTATTTTTTAAGTTAAGCATAGAGCTACCAAATGAGTCAGCAATATCTCTAAGTACATACACCCAAAAGAAATGAAGATACATGTTCACACAAAAGCTTGCCCACAAATGCTCATAGCAGCATTATTTATAATAGCCAACAGTGGAAACACCCCTAATGGCCATCAGCTGATGAACAGATAAACCCACGTGGTCCATCCTCACCATGGAATATTACTCGGCCATGAAAAGGAATGAAGTTCTAACACAGGCTGCAGTGTGGATGAACCTTAAGACATTATGCTGAGAGAAGGAAGCTGGACACAAATGGCCACATAGGTGTGATTCCGTTTATATGAAATGTGCAGAAGAGTAAATCCATAGAGACAAAGTAGATTAGTGGTTATCCAGGGGGGAGAAAGGGGAAAGGAGTGAGTGGCTGCTAACGGTGTGGAGTTTCTTTTCGAGGTGATGGAAATATTCCAAAATGGATTGTGGTGATGGTTGTAGAATTCTGTGAATATACTAAAACCTGTTGAATTATACACTTTAAATGAATGAATTACATGATATTCCCTTACCTCACCTATGAATTAATTACCTTAATAAAGATGTGTGCACATGCACACACGCACACACACGTGCGTGCGCGCGCACACACACACACACACACACACATGCACAGCAATCCCACTGGAAATGTTCATGAGCCACTTTCTCTGTGTTTGGGGCAGAATGGAGAACAGGATCAGTCAGGAGAAACTTTGTGACAAGTACAGGACACAGTCCCCGAGTCAGACGCACCTGCAGCCTAATCCCCACCAAGTCACATCAGCCAAAGAGTGTCTCCGTTTGTCCACTCTTCACTCCTCGTCCTTCGCAAAGTAGGCACTATGGCAGCAGTGGCTGCCATGAGGGTTCAGTGGGATCATGTGTTGTCACTGGCCACAGGGCCTTGGCATGTGCTGGAGCTGCCTCCATACCACCAGCAGCTTCCTGTGTTGCCACCCACAGGCCGAGGACCACTCAGGACCCACAGAGAGCTGTACCTTGGGGGTGCTAGCCTGGGAAATGAGGAGTTGGGGTGGAGGGGGTGTCAAACCCCAGTCATGGGCATTGGGGTGCAGTTGGAAGGAGGTCCTGCTGCTGACACAGAGACCGACCCCACTCCTCAGGTCAGAATGGGGAGAAGGATCCTTCTAAGCTAAAGGTCAACCACAGGGAAAAAGACAAAACACAGGGGCCATTTCCCTCCAACTTCAAAAGGCCACATCTGAGCAGGCCCTGGTGCTACCAGGGTCTCCCACCCAACCCCCACCTCTGCCTGGAGGAAAAAAACAATCCTTGGACAGGATCCATCTTTAACTCACTTGCTGTGTCTGAGGCCCAGACACACGCTGTTTAGACAGCCTGTTTCGGTGGGTGGTCAGGCCTGGAGCCCCGCGTGCAGAGTTTACAGAAGGTCCTGGCACAAATGAACTGTTGACGACCAATTGGAAGGGCTCAGTGAAATCACAACATGTAAAATATGAAAAAGGGGCCCTTTTCTGTGCAGGGGGGGTGGTGGGGGGGGAAGAAAAAAGGAAAGAAAGGCCCATTTGGAAAGAATTCAAACAACCACAATAAGGCGACGTACAGAAGTCTGGCCATCAGACACATGCGCCCTCCACTGAGCGGCCCCCCTTCCCTCCCCGCCAACACACACAGCCTTTTTTTTGAAATTTCATAGATTTAAATCGTTTTTCTGCATCAAATACAAGAAACAGACCGACATTTTCTCATCCCCTGTTATGTGGCAGGCTAATATTTGGCCATTTACGCTCCATTGGAGACCATTTCTGGGAGAACACGGCCGCCTTCCAGGTTGGTGGCCGCCTGCCCTGCCACCCCCACCCACCTTGACCACCAGCACTTGGCCGAGGTCTGAGCAGGGAGGGGCCACCCCCCACATACACCAGCTGGTGTGGGCACAAAGGCCTGGCCAGTGCAGTGCAGAGCTCAGCCCCCCAGCCCATCACCCATACTCACCCTGATGTCGGTGGAAGATGTGGGAATGTCGTCCCTGCGGATGTGAGTGCCGCGCCACAGTTAGGACGGTAAGAATCAAAGTGCATATCCTAGAATTTCCCATAGCAGCTTCCAATTCCTTACGTTTTAAGAGAGCATTCCAGCCCTCTGAAGCCCCTGGTGTCCCCACCCCTTGGGGTTGTCCCTCCCCAGGCCCTGCTAACATATCATCCCCAGGAGTTCTGTCATCTTTACCATCACATGTATCCAAGAACAACCCACAGCTTTATTTTGTGTTTTTTAACAGGTTTTTAAAGCGTCCTATTGGTATTCCCTTTTGGAATTTTTAAATTTTGCTCCAAAGTCCGCTCTTGGAGTCTGCAGATGTGGATGCAAAGCTCTCTGCAGGGGAGCTGTTTTGCGTTCCTGCCATGAGCAGGATGACCAGGGACACTTCTGCCCATTTGCCTCGTGGAACACTGTGTTGTCAGCAGCCCCGACTGTCAGTGGTGCTATGAACACTGTCCTGGGCACATCCAAGCACATGAAATGCATGTTCACGAGAATCTCTCCAGGGATGGAAGTGAATCAAGGTGCAACTCACCTTCAGTGTTACCAGCAGGTACCAAACTCCGTGGACCGAGAGTGCTTGGAGGGATTTCCCACCACAGTAGACGTGCTTCTCGCTGCGCAATGTCCTGAGAAATCTGGCATTGCCGAACTTCCAAGTTTCATCAATACAATGAGTCTGAACAGTTATCTCGTTGTTTAAATTACCACATTCCTAGTTATTGGTGAGATAACCCCCTTTTCAGTATGGCAACATTTGGCTTCATCTGAGAGTTGCCTGTTCATAACCTCGTGTACTTTTCTTTGAGGTTGTCGTTTACTATGTATCGACTTGCTTAAAAATATTTTTACCAACTTGGAGAGGCACAATACTGGCAAACCCTAGTGCCTTCCACGCTTTAGGCACTGTTCGAAGCACACTGCCCGTCCCTCTCCTATAACCCTGTGACAATGTCTAGATGAGAAACAGAGGCTGGCGAAGTGTGAGCTTGCACCCGGCTGCCGTGAGGTGACGCAAAGCCGGGAGCAGCCATTTAAGATGAAAACATTTTCTTTTGGTCAGTGCCTTCACCCCCTGCCACATTTTGTTGATGGTGTGTTTGTTAAGGAAAAGAGAATTTCATGTTTTAATTTCAATGTAGTCGTCAAATTTACTAAACCCCTTTAAGGTTTGTGGTGTTCATGTTAGAGAGCTCTCCCGACTCCGGTGTCAGGAAGTCACTTTCCTGTAGTTTCCACTTAGAGTTTTAGTGGTTTATTCTCCACATTTAGATGCCCATCTAATTTTGTTTCCATAGAACTCTAATTTGATTTCATCTTATTATGTAAACATCCACCCTTACCTTGGGAGGCACGGACCCCTTGTGACTTGCTGAGGCAGCTGCCAGGCCGCCCATCAGCCCAGGGCTGGGCCGTGGCAGGGCGGGAAGTGGAGAAGCAGACATGCTCGTATAATTTGGTCATAAATCCACACCAAGAACCCGCAATCTGCCACCAGAGTTTATTGCCACTGAGATTCTTTGGAGGAGAGAAGGTTACAATTCCACCAAATTGCTTCAGGCCTCCTTTGGCCCTATTTACAGACCAACCCTACACCCGCTGGCTCCGAGGGATGCCCAGGTTAAAGGGCTCACAAGGTCCGTAGCCTGCAGCTTAGACTTAGGCTCTGTGGAGACCTGTCTTGTCCCTCCCACCTATTCCCTCATCTCTGCCTGTCTCTGAAGTTTGGGACCCTGGGGCCCAGGAGGTGACAAGCCTTTGCCAACATCCCCAGCTGGAATTCAAATGTAACGTAGATTCTAAAGATTTTCTTTTTCTGCCACCGAATTTCCTACAGAGCAAGCTGTCTGCTTCCATCAGAGTGCAGGGTGATTTCCAAGGCATGAGGGGACACCTGCTTGTTTCCATGGTTACACATTGACTTTTTTAAATGTGAATGGGGAGATACAACCAGCGCTTTGGCACATCACACCGTTTAGGTACAGCCACCAGGGCCCAGGGATCTGGGTGTGGTGGTTGAGTGCTCGTGCCAAGCCCACCCCCGCTGGCCGGCTGCGGGGTCTTGGCAGCCTGCCTCCCCTGGCCGCTGTGCCCCTGTGTAAAACGGGACCAGTGAGGGGGTTTATTTCAGCTAGTGGCTGCAAAGTTTAAATGCCAACATACATAAAATGTTGAGAACAGTAGCTCCTAGCACCAGTAAGCATGTGTAAGTGCCACATAACAGGTAAGATGTTTAAAGTGATCCTATTTAAGTAAAGATATTACTGTTCAAAGTAATTTAAATATGGCTGCTTAACATGCTTTCTATTCCAAGAAAAATCCTACCGGCAGTTTGTGGATGTGGAAGTAATGGCCCTGTCATACCCAACCTCCTCAGTTGCACTTGTGTTTTCAGAGCATGATGTCCACCCTGCAGGTCCCCAAGGAAGCTGCAGGACCCTCTAAGGCAGCTGGGCCCCATATCAGACCTCTTTCCGGGGTGCAACCTGGCCTTTGGGGTGCTGTGAATACCCTGTGGCCACAACATGCAGGAAGGGTGGGAAGCACGGTTTCTGAGCAGCTGCCTTCCCCTGGGGCAGGAGGACCCGGGGCCCAGCTACCCCCCACACAGTGCGTCTCCTCTCGCAGGTGCAGAACAGGACTTTGGGTGTGACAGGGAGACCAGCCCCCCTCTCAGGGTGCCGCATTAGCAACCACGAATCTGCTCTCTCTCTTTCTGTGGACTTACCTGCTCCGGACATTTCATACACACAAACCACACGCTGTGTGGACCTCTGCATCTGGCCTCCTTCACTCAGCATGTTTCCAGGGCTCCTCTGTGCTGTAGCATGTGTCAGTCCTGCGCTCCTTTTCATGGCAGAGTAATAGTCCCAGTATGGCTGGACTCCTTTTTATTCATCCATTCATCAGCTCATGGACACTTGGGCTGTGTCCCCCTTTCAGCCGCTGTGGCTCGTGTGCCGTGCACATGCGTGTACAGTGTTTGCATGGACAAGGGTTTGCATTTCTCTTGGGCAGATTCTCAGAGTGAATTGGCAGGTTGTGTGCTCACTCTTGGCTCACGTTTCGGAGTCTTCACACAGCTCCTCCCCAGCTCACTGGAAGGACGATTATGCCCCTGCTTCCTTCTCAGAGAGGCGGGGGGTTTCTGGGAAGGAAAACTGGGGCATGGATTACGTGGCAGCAGAAAGTCCTCTCCCAGGAGCATCTCTGGCGAAGAGGGCTGTGACTGAGAGAACCAGGGGGGCTTCCCCACCCCCAACTGTCCCTCCCCCATCTGTTCACTCAAGAAACTTTGGTGGAGCTGCTCCTGTGCAGTTGCTGCACTAAGTACCGTTTGGGCCACACTCCCTGTGGGGAAGATCCCACTGGCATACAGATGTACAGGACACGGGGGGTGGGTATGGACAGCTGTGATGATCTGAGGAAGGCTAGAGCACTGGTGGCTGGGGGAGCATCCAGGAAGACTTCCTGGAAGAGGGGGCTTTCCTCTGCTGTCTCCCTCCCCAGCCCACCATACAGGCAGCCAGCACCAGCCTGGCATCTAGTTCTCCCACATCTAATGAGGTACACACACCCACAGGCCTTCCTCCCTCCTTTGCACAGACAGGGTTGGATCGGATTCAGGTCTCAGCATCTTGCTTCTCCCATTCAAGAGTGTGAAAAAAAATCCCTCCACCAGAGAACTCACTCTCTTCAACAGCAATAATCAGAGCTGGCCTTTTAGAATGTCCTCATAGCAGGCACTTTCTAGACATTTTCTGTCTCATTTGATCCTCAAGCAGCCCCGCGAAGGGGCCAGGGTTAGCATTCCCACCCAACGCCGGAGGATTGCCTGCCATGACCGAGCCAAGGGGCATAGGGCAGGGTGGGCCACAGGCAGCCCGGGGGCCCCTGCAGAGACCCCATACCTCACCTATTGATGTGGTGGGAAGAGGTTGGCTTCCAGGCACCCCAAGCAGCCGGGAGCCCCTGTGTGGTGCAATGGATGAGGGAGGCAGGGTTGGAGAACCATCTGGAAACATGGCATCGGTTAGAGTCAGTTTGGGCAGGACCTGAAACCTGGGGTGGCTGCGGGAATGGAGGGGAGGGGAGGGACAGGCACACACCTAGGTGGCCAAGGCAGAGAAGGCCTCGGGTCCACAGGGCTCAGCGCCCAGTGCTCCCAGTGTGCCCCTCCCCACGCCAGACACGGCCAAGTGGCAGTTCCTGGCCACTCCCTGGGAGGGCCCCTTGCTCCCATGACAGGAAGGCCCCTCCCCTGCACCCCACAGTCGGGCCCCGGGGATTGCCACCAGCCATACTGCCCATCTGCACCTTGTAGAAGAGCAGTCAGAGGCCAGGAATTGGTGGTGGCCCAAGCCTGGAGGACAGGCCACTTCTGAGGCCTGCAGTCCTGCAGCTCTGACTGTCACCCTGGGCAATTGGATTGTAGATGCCAGAAGGAGTGTGGGAGGCCCAGCTGAGGGGCCCTGGGGCCACGGAGCCCAGCTGCCTGCCATCTCCCCCTGTCACGGGAGGCCATCGGGCAGGAGGCTCTCTGAGGACAGTGCCAGCTCTGAAGTCTGCTGCGCGGGCCCCGTGCTGGCCTCACCTCCCCTTCACACCCCACAGGTGCCGCTTCCAGGGCCCAAGGTCATATCCCGGCTGGGTGACAAGACTCATGTGTCTTGTTTTCCTCATTTGCAAAATGAAGATGACCAACATGCCCGACGCCTATAGCTGGTGAGGCTTCCGTGCACCAGGCCGCCCCAGAATCGTGCGCTCAGTGCGTGCTGGCTTCTCCATTTGGCCACCAAAAGAAGCAGGCATCTGAATCTGAGTGGAGGCGGAGAACACAGAGAGGGGAGGGCCTGAGAGGAGGGGAGAGGGACTGAAGGTCAGGAGGTGGGCCGAGTGCGTGAGAAAGGGGCCCCTGGGTCTCCGGTCTCCATTCCAGATTCAGGGTTCAATTGCACATACGGGGCTGGCAAAGAAAAATAGGAACCCCCAAGAGGGTCATGACCTCAGAATATGTTTTTAAATACACAGAGGAAATTCCCAATTTGATGCTGCTAGATGGATAATGCTTTTATTCTTTCCCCTCACTAAGATCTGCTGCATAACCTCCAGCCAAGGAGGAGTACTGCTACCTTCACACCCTGCTTCTAACCTCGGGAAAGGGTCCGGGCTGGTATTTGTGGCTACGGATGAGATATGTGCTGGGGTGACGTGGTCCTGCCCCCATAAATCAAGCAGATCACAGCAGAAGCCCCTTCTGTTCAGATAAGAACTACAGAGCCGTCCTAGGGAGAAGCAGAGAAGACGGGAGAGAGAGAGGGAGAACGGAGCCAAGCACATTGGCAATGGCCGACATCAAAAATGAGGGCATTGGGTCTTTTTCCTGTCAAAAAACCACATGCCAGGTTCAGCACCTAACTTACAAACAGAGTGCAAGCTGGGCCGCCAGGCCTGGTGGTCAGCTTCCTAGACAGCAAAACTGTCTGCGGCCACGCCGTAGCTAAGCGAGCCGCCTGGTCAGGGCCCCACATTATCTGTGCCGCTTTAATCAACATAACGTTTTTCATTTCAAACATTTTTATGGAATTTTTTCCCCAAAATGACTCGCACATTTCTCAGAGGGTCTGAGCCATATTCTGAGTGTCTCAGGATGCCTCAGGCCACCGCGGGGACTGAGGATCCGCAGGCTGGCTTCCCCGGCAGCGCCTCCTTCCTCCCTGCCACCAGGGGCAAACCAGCCAGAGCCCTGCCCCCAGGACCCTGACACCCTCCAGGAGAGAGAGAGGCGCAGGCCTGCCGTGCTCGCGTGAGAGGAAGCCAGGAGCCCGGAGACCAGGGGGCACAGGCACTGGGCAGCGGCGAGGGGATCGGCCACAGCCCTGAGTCTCAGGGCGCTGGCCTCGATCCGAAACTGGCACAGCCTGCCAACCCCTTCACGATCCTATTGATCATGAAGATTATAATATTTTCTTTCTCCAGTTGTTGTCATCCTCAGATAGGAACTTTGGAGCAACCAGAAGAGCCGCACGCCGTCCGGTCAGCGAGCTCGCCCCCAGGTCCTCCCCAGAGGCTGCTGACCTCCGCTGCACACAATGCGAACACGTCTGCCTGTGGCTCTGAGTGTTGGGGTGCGGTGGAAGCTGGCAGGGGGCAGACCGCGCAGGAGGGGACGCAGTCAGCGTCAAAAGGCAGAAGCTGGATTTTCAACCCATCGTGAGGGCCCCACAGCTTTTTAAACTTACTTCGAGATACTTGACTGGGAAGGGATGTCCTTGCCTTTAGGGCGTGGCTTTATTTCCTCCGCTGTGTTCAGCTTTGGGCGGGTTGTGCTGGGTTAATGAGCCCTTAAAGCTTATGAATGGCAGTGATGGAGGAATGCTTTGCTTTGGTGGAAATAACATGGTCTCTGCGGATCTTTCTGCCCCGGCTTGAACCACTGGTTGCCGGGGGCACTGCAGCTGGCCAGCCTGCCACGATCCTAAGGACGGATCTGCAGTCTCTGGGGAGCCCCCTCCCCAGGCCTGGAGCAGGGATGCCGTGGCATCAAGGCCAGTCTGGGCTCCATCTCAGCCACCGTGCAACCTGGGGCAAGTTACTTAAGGTCTCTCTCCACCTCAATGGCCCCATCTCTAAAGTGGGGATAAAAATGGCCTTTGCTCCCTAGCAGTGCTGAGACAAGTAAATGAGTTTATCTATGCAAAACAATCAAAAGGTGCCAGGATATAGTAAGTGCCTAATGATTTTACCTGTCATTATTATGATTAATGTTCTGTTTGGGAGATGTGTCAATCAGGCCTTGAGACCAGTCCTGGAGTGCCCACAGCTGATAACCCAGCACCATACCTGGCCTGCCAAGACATATCTGGACAGGGAATGAATCCGCAGTGGGTCTCAGTCGGCAGCGTGCTAGGCTCACCTGGGGGCCTGTAGCCCTCCTGAAGCCCCAGAGAGATCCCAGCTCCCAACTAGACATCTGAGCATGCGATCCAGGCAGCGACACGCACAAAGATCTCCAGGTGATTTCTGTGTGCAGCCAAACTGGGGACTGTTAACCCAGAGCAGAGGCTCTCAGAGTGGGGTGCCCAGACCAGCCACAGGTGCATCACCTGGGAGCTTGCTAGAAATGCAGGTTCCTGGGCCCAGACCCGGCATCAGAAACTCTGGACTGGGGCCCAGCGATCTGCACGTTAACATGCCCTCTCGGTGCTTCTGACAGCACTGGAGTTTGAGAACTACCCATCTAGAAGGTTCTAAGGAACAGAAGGAAACCCACCCTTTTCATTCCAGGTTTAGCTAAAAACCATTTTCACAATGTGTTTTGAAACAACCAAGCATTGAGAGAGCCCAGCAATTCCTGGCACCCTGTAGGGAGCCGGAAGACTGTAAGTTGCAGAGTGGGTTTCCTGGGTGTGCGGAGAGGGTGCCTGAGGGGCTCACTGAGGCTCCTGTGACTCTCTCCTTTCCCCGCTCCCACACCCCATCCCCACACGCCCACCAGCTCCCCAGGAAGCAGAGCGTGTCGCAGACAATTTTCTCCCGTCTGGGCTCTGGCCTGTGGACGATAAAGGCGGCCCCAGCTTGCGGAGACTCCATGGCTAATGAGATCCAGATGCGGCCTCATTAGCCAGCGGCCGGCAGGAGCACCGGGCCTGGCCAGCACTGCCCTCCCGGCTGCCCAGGAGGGCACATCTGTGGCGGGGGGAGGGCACGGTCCCTGTCCAAGGCCTGGGATAGTGACCGCCATGTGTGCAAGCCACCAGGAACGGGGCTAGGAGCACCTGCCTTGTGAGAGGGGCGCTGCTTAAACAACTCTGCTGGAGGGGTCACTGGGGCAGGGGAGGACCCCCAGGGCCTCACAGAGGGGTGCTGCCTCCCTATCACTGGCATGGGGGCCCTGTCCCATCTGCCCTTCCTCCAAGCCCGTCAACTCGGCTCCCCTCTGAAAACCCCCCTAAGAGGACCGTCCCACAGCATCCTGGTCCAGCTGGGGTCCCTGGAAACCACTTGACTTCCTGGCCCGCTCACACCTCCAAAGGGCGTGCCTCCTTCCCCACCCCGGCCCCTTACTCCCAGGCTGGCTCTGGAATGAAAGGGTGTGTTTCCCTCTGTTCCTTGGAGCCTTCTAGATGGGTGGTTCTCAAACTCAAGCACTATCAGAAGCCGGGGGAGGGCATGTTAATACGCAGATCGCTGGGCCCCAGTCCAGCATTTCTGACGTTGGGTCTGGGCCTGGGCCCAGGAACCTGCATTTCTAGCAAGCTCCCAGGTGATGCTTCTGCGGATGGTCCAGGGACCCCACTCTGCTAGCCTCTGATCTGGATTAACACGGGGTCCCAAACTTGGCTGCACATAGAAATCATCCAAGAGAGCCTCAAGGTCCCACGACCCTCCACCCTCCACCCTGGAAATCAGGGAAAGGTGGACTTTGGGGTGGCCTCTCTGGTCACTCCCTCCCTAAGTGTGGAGACGAGCTTCCCGGAGGACAGAAGGAAACCCTGTGGTGCCCAGGGACTCGCTGGGGCTCATGGAGCCTCACACACGCTTGCCCCTGGCCTCATCAATCCCGATCTGCAGGTGAGGAAACCGAGGCTCAGAAAGCTCAAGACCACATGTGGGGCCACTCCCGGCCAGGCCCCACTGAGCCCACATGGATACTGTTTCCATGAAGCGCTGGGACGTCCCTAGGGGCTCTGGGTCTCGGCTTTGTCCTTGCCTGGCGATGGTCTTGGGAGGAGTTGGGGGGGGAAGTGAAGCCACACTGAGGCACCACTGCAGGGGGACGTGTGCCCTCCCGGGCACTGAGTACGAGATGGGCAAGCCTTGGTCCGGTGGCCCTTGTCTGAATCGTGGTCCGAGACCCAAGCTCCTCTGTCTTGTGGCTTCTGATGCCATTGCTCCTCAACCACTGGCTCCCGAAGCCAGGCTGGCAGAAGGGCAGGAAGGATGGTAGGCAGGTAGGCCTGGAAGTGGCGTCCGTCTCTCCTGGTCCCCTTGCACTGACAGTCTGGCCCGGGGCCTCACTAACTGCAAGCGCTGCCGGAAATGCAGTCTAGCTGTGCGCCCACGAGGGAAAGGGAATCAGCTGTGAACAGCAAGCTGGTCTCCACCTTGACTCTAAGACTGAACTGCAAGTAACACCCGGTGGGTCCCGGGCATGCCAGGTGTGCTAGGAATGAAAGAAATGAGAACATACAGAAGGCTTGTCACAAAAAGCTCCCGACAAAGATTCCCAGGCTGGAGATGACCAGTGTCCATCTGGTGAAGGGATAATGTGGTCTGTCCATCCAGGGGAAGACTACTCAGTGATCTGAATGAGTGAGGTCCCAGCGCACGCATCCGCATGCATGAACCTAACCAGCAATGAGGGAGCACATTCATGTGATTCCATTACATGAAATCCAGAGCAGGTCAACCACTTTCAAGTGGCAGAAGGCAGACTGCGGCTGCCTGAGGCCAGACCGGGGAGAGGGCCGTGCTGCAGGGGTGGGCGGGCCTTCCAGGGGGACAGAAATGCTCGTGTCCCCCTTGGGCATGGGGTACATGGATGTGCACCAGCATCAAAACCCATTAGACTGGGCACATAAAACGGGCGCATTGTATATGGTGGGGAAATGAGTCCTCAAAAAAGTTGATATTTTACAAAGAAAAAAATAAAGTATGTATGTGTAGGTAGCTACCTGGCTCCATGGGTAGCTATGTCCGTGTTTTCTGTCCCGGGCCCTGGGAAGCTCCCTGGTGAACCTTCTCTCCCCCATGGCCGCCGTGTGCCCAGCAGGTCCTGGGACAAGATCAACCCGGCTTGGGCTCTCGCAGATGGAGGTGACTGAGGGAGACCCTTGACATCAGGATGGGGGTGGGGGTGCATTCCAGAGCCTGACCTCCCAGAGAGCTCAGGAAGAATGGGGCACCGAAGCTCTCCACTGTCTTCTAAGCCTGCGGCCCAAACATGCTCCTTCCACCCACTGGACACCTGTCCCTAGTCTCCAGAGCAGCCCAAGGACTCCCCAGCTCCACCACGTCCGTTCCCCCACCTCTTGGGTTTCTGCTCTTCCCCACATCTCACCTGACACTTGGGTTCCTCTCCCTTATTTCCCCCTTAATCTTGAGCCCCCATACTTGGTGTCGTCTTTTTTTCTTATTAGTTTCCACTTTGCATAATAAACGTGATGCCATCTGCACGCTCACAACGGCTCGGGCTCTCTCCCCTGCACATATCAGCACAGCTACTCTGCACTGCTGCCTCCCAGACTCCCGCACAGATGCGGAACCCTGCCCGGCACCACCAGCTAACAAGTGGCAGGGCCAGGGTTCGAGCCCAGGCAGGCTGACCTCAAGGACTGGCCATGTTCCCAGTAACCAGTTTCCTACAATCCCTTAGAGACATTGGACCCACAGCGTGTCAACATCCACAGAAAGCTGATGACATAGAGCCTTTCACCATCCCACCACCCCTGTGTCCCTGCCTGGGAAGCCCAGCCTCACAGAGGTGGGTACCTCGCCGTGGCCACACCACTAGTAAGGAAAGGGGACTAGCTGTGAACCTGTCTGCTGCAAAGCCACTGCCCTGGCTGGGTTTTCCCAAAGGACAGGGGCTCTGTCTCCCGGTTCCTCTCACTCCCGGCCCCTCCCGGGCAGCTGCTGCCGGGACCCAGGCCCTAGCAACCCACCTGGCGGGCATCCTTCCTAGGTTCCCCCTAGGCTTCCTCGAGGCAGGCCCCAGAGGCACCCACCGCTGCTCGCCCACACGCAGACCTCATGAGCGGGACAGACACATCTAAACTAGGTGGTGGCTCCTGTCCCCAGGCAAAATCCAAAGTCATGGATGGCCTAAAAAATACCTCACCTGGGCAGAAACGATTTGCAAGGCCCAATTGATCAGTCTGAAATCCAAATTGGGGTCCTTGAAGATGAGCCAAGGACTCAGGGCATGTTGGGGATACCGTTCGCTTGCCTGCCCAGCTCCCCCTGTGTCCTAAGGACCGCTTTCCTCCCAAGTCCACACACTCCTAGCAGGTGGCAGCACGGCCCCCCGTGACCTCTCCCTTGGGCCCGAGATGATTGGACCAAGGATGGGAACCCACCCTACGCTGGCCAATCACACGGCACTGCCACCTGTCCAACACCACAGGTTCCAGGTGCACAGGAGTTGAATATCCAGAAATGGGGGGGCCAGCACCCCAATTAGAGCATCCTCTGAGAGGAAAAACCGGTCAGAGTAATAACACTGATAGCAGTAGTGGTAACAATACTTTGTCAAGGCCGTGCTGAGCATTATTTGTGGCCTGCCACCCTGAGGGTGCATCAATGAGGGGAGAGTATCTTCCCCGTGAAATTTACCTTCCAGCCCGGAGACAGACAGCGACACCTGCCGCCTGCTGGACAGGAAAGGGCTCAGGAGGAGACTGGCCAGCAGGGCACTGGACCGGTCGGGAGGGAGGGGGCGGAATCTGTAGGTAGGGTGGCCAGGGAAGGCCTCGCTGCCAAGAGGCCACGAGGGGCTGGCAGATACCCGGGAAGAACATTCCAGACAGGGGCCAGCCTGGCACACTGGAGGGTCAGCAAGGCCGTGTGGCTAGAGCAGAGCGGGGCCAGGGTGTGTGGGGTCACACAGGGACCTGATGGTCCCAGCAGGTTTGCTGGCATTACTCCGGGTCAGCAAGGAAACACTTGGAGCGTTTCGGGAAAAGAATCCGGGCCCTGACTTTTCACCTGGGCATCAGGCTGATGTTGGGAAGCAGCCACTAAAGGAAGAGCCACGGAAGGGAACCCAGGGAGCCGATATCCCGGGGAAGCAGGGGGCTGCAGGCAAGTGGGAGAGGGGCGGGGGCCAGGTGCGATCTCAAGGCAGAGGCAGCCCGACCTGCGACATGGCTGCCGGCTGTCACGGGAGGAGAAAGGGGCCCGGGGCTGGAGGCCTGAGCAGCCAGACGGCGAAAAATCAAGGACTCGCTTTGGCAGCTGCCTGTGAGCACAGCATAAGGCGCCGGCCTTGCTGGACCGTCCAGTCCGTGAGGAAGGAACTCTTTAAAAGCGAATGACAGGAATAGAAAATGCATGTAAATTATAAGGGCTGTAGAGAGCAAAGGGAAAATGCATTCCACACGAATGGCAGCTCCCGGAGGCAGGAATGCCTTATTATAGTCCCCACCATGTCCTCCGGCCCTTGAAAGCACCTGGCAGTGCAGCCCCTGAGGGTCGGTAAATACTTGCTGGAAACCAGGGACATGTGGGGGCGGCGGTCATGGAGCCCTGCATCTGTGTCGGGCCTGTGCTTTCTAGTCAACATCTGGTAGTCCTCCCTATAACCCTTGAGTTACTGTGTTACTACATTTTACTGATCAGAAAATGGAGCCCAGAAGAGGCTAAAAGTTTACTAGAGGTCAATAAACTACTAAATGGTAGAGGTGGGATTCGAACCCAGGCAGTGAAGCTTCAGAGACTCCGCTCTTCACAGTCACGTGATTCTGCCTCCAGGTAACCTTCTATCCAGCCTCCCGTGCCCTGGGCCACTCCGGCCAGCCAATCATCTACCATCAATCCACCCACCTACCCATCCACAGAGCCATGCAACCAGGCGTCTACTCAACCCCCATCCACCAGCCGTCCAAACAAACAGCACTAACTGAGCACCAGCTGTGTGCCAGCACCGGAGAAGCGAGAACGAACAAACCGTACGTGCTCTTCCTGCTCGGGAATTCCAGTCCCCAGGAGGAGACAGACACGCCACCGACCCCCAGAGGGTGAGTGGGCGCGAGCCAAGGAGTGTAAACAGATACACATCTGTTGGTCAGTGAACTCAGCTCCGCCTGGAACGAGCCGCCCTTGCACATGGAAGCCGGGGCCGGGCCTGGAGTGCCTGAGAATCTGCTCGAAAGTTCTGCCGTGACAGGGCTGACACAGGAGCAAAATTGTGAAATCGTGCAACTTGTCCACAAACTTCTCTCTCTGTTTGGAAACTTCCAGCTCCTGCACCAGGGGCCCTCGCACCGACCTCCCACCCGGACTTCCTGAGCTCCACGAGGGTCTCTCCCTCCTAGCTCATCGCCTCCTGCTTCAGGACCTCGGGGCCACGCGTGCTCAATGACAGTGGTGTCAGTGACTGCGGTGTGATCCCTGTCCTTGTCGGCCTGCCGATGGTGAGCGCCCATTCCAGGAGCGGAAGGTTAGGACCAGTTAAAATGTATCAAATGGTGGCATTCAGGTACTGTATGCAATAGCCTTTGGCTGTCCAACGCCCACGACAGGGCTTCGGGGGCCTCAGTTTCCCTGCGGGAACTGCCCCTTCCCCACCGTTACTCCATGAGATTCAGGTGTGGATGGTGCCACGCCCCCGGATCACCCTGGTGGGTGAGCACAGGGCCCAGGCCCAGCCAGCCCCGTCAGAGTGATCGGTTCAGAGATGTTACCCAGCCAGGCCAGCAGGAGTCAGCCCCCGGCGTGTGGCAGGAGCAGCTGAGCCTAAACCACCCTCTGCGAGTTGACCTTCCTGAACTGGTGGGGAGCAGGTCCAGGGCTGCCAGAGGCCAGTTCATGGGGAAAAGCTTCCTGAGAATGAAACCAACCCAGAGCAAAGCAGGACCAGGGGACGGGAGAGAGGCAGACCACCACGGCTCAGGCGCCGGGATCCGCCTCAACTCCTCTGAGGGGGTCCTATATTATAGGAGTCATAAATCCTTTTTTTTTACTTAAATGTGAAAGGAGTCTCTGTCACGTAAAACTGAAAGAATCTTGACTACTATGACATGAGAGGGATCCCATGGTACCACACAGAGGGTCAACCCCGTAGGAACACCATGTACAGATTGAAGTCCTGGTGCCAGTTCCTCCAGGAAGGCCCCCTGACTCCATCCTCTCCTCCCCCAGGAAGATGCGAACCCCCTTCCAGGTGGGCCTGGGGACGGCACTTCTGGTAGCTGTCTGGCCCTGAGCAAGGCTTCCCCCCAAGGCTCCACTTCCTCATCTATAAAAGGTGGATAAAAACGTCAGCGATGCGAACACCGCACGCCCAGTGGAGACCCGGCTGGCAGCTGGCCGGGTCTTGTGCAGGGCTCACCTGCAGCCCCCACCTGCAAATGGTGAAGGGAGGGAGGGCCACCCGGGAGGGAGGGCCACCCTGGCACCTGACCTGCTCTGGGCCCCAGGTGACAGCACTGCTCTGTTTGGGTTCTCAGCCCCTGGCCTCTCATCTTCTCAGTGACACCATGGACTTGTCATTGTATTTTTAAATGAGTGAAATGAGGAAATGGGCCATGCATCGGTCAGCTTCCTCTCCCAATGTCAAGAAGACATACATGTGCCTGAAAAGTGCAGGTGGCCAGGCGGGATCTGGAAGGATAAAACCCTTGGTAAAGGTGAATTATTCCCGGGGTGTGGGATTTCAGATCATTTTCCTTGAATTCTGTGTGCCTTTTTGTCTAGCGTTTTACCAGCTTTCTAACACGAAGATACATTCCTTTTCTAATCAGACCCAAAGAGGGTTTTATTTTAAAGGAAAGAAGGAATTAAAAACAGAAGTAACTGGACTTCAAAGTTGGCAGGAGGAAAAAAGTTGGCTGCTGACATAATGGAAGCAGGGTGGAGGGGATTTTCCTCTGAGCAACACTAAAGTGCTGCCTCTCACGCTGTCCACTGGAATGTCAGCCCCTTGGGCCTTTATCTAAGAAGGCAATGAGCAGGCAGCTCTCTTGCCAAGACTGCAGAGAAAGACCGCTGCTGAACTGTGGCGTGGCCTGGGAGGCAGGAGTCAGCAAGGGCCCCCAGCCGGGGTCATCAGTGTTCCGATGATAAAGGTTTCTTAGGTGGAAGGAAAAATTTCCCCCTAAGTCTAGATTGCAGACACTGAGCCAGGGGCTCCGAAGCTGTCCGCACCGGACATCACCCACTGGTCACCGCACTCCTCCCGCTGAGCCCAAGGAAAGCTTCGTGGCGCTTCTTGGTGAGCCACCCCAGTGGGTGGTGTTGATGTAGCGGGTGCGGCCTGCGTGTGTCTCTCCACAGCCTTGAGGAGTGGCGCCTGCATCGGAACCACCCAGAAAGCTTGTGCACAGACGTGTTACTGAGTCAGCAGGTCCAGGTGGGACCCGAGGACCTGCACTTCTAACATGTTCCCAGGGGATGTGGGTGCTGGTCCCGGGACCCCACTTTGAGAACAGCTGGATTAGAGCACGAAGAACCGAAAACTACTTAGCAATCGAGGTTGATCAAAGGCCAGTGGTTCTCAACATTAGCCGCACTCAAATCAGCTAGGAAATCTATAAAATAATCCACCCTGACCCCCACCCCCGAGATCTCCACTCAGTTTGTTTTAGGTGGGGCCAATGTGCATATGTTTTTTTAAAAACCCTCAAGTGATTCAAATATACACCTGTGTGATTTGCACCCATACGTCTTGCTCCTTGTAATGTCTTTCTTCCTTTTTATTCATTTATTTTTGGTATAAATTAGTTGTAACTGTTCATGTCTATCACTTCAGCTCTTAAGATGGGGCTTGGTAGGCACTTAATAATCGCCTGTTGGTGACTCGTTTCTTTGATGAGTGACACAGGAGTCCTAATATGGATCTAATAGAATCTGCTGGTCCCAAGGGCACAGCTGAAATCACAGCAGGAAGCCTGGGGAAGGAATATTCAGTCCTGTGACTCTGGACCACACATTGGGTCCAGGAACAAGGTAACCCATGTGATGGGAGAGCGAAGGGAGGGGAGGCAGGGAGGCAGGAGGCGGAGAGGAGGGAGGCAGCACCGCCGGAGCATCAACACACTGCCCCCTCCTCTCTCAGGATCTCACAGATGAGGAAAATGAAGGTCCCAAACATGCCAGTCGGCAGAGCTGGGTGAGAACCTGCTCTGGTTTGATTCTGAAGCCCAGGCTCTGTGCATAAAACCAAGCCAAACGGGGTCCTGCCTCCCCAGGAGCCCGAGTCCCAGTAGCCAGAGCCCTGGGCCCGAGCCAGGCGCTACTCCTGGTCCCCAGGCAGGGGCTTTGGGCCGCTGGGATGGGAAAACGCTGCAGGCTGCAGACGCAGGCGAGCTGTAGCGTGTGGCCCCAGCCTCTCCCCGGCTGCTCTGTGACGCTCTGGGGCCCCCAGGGATGCAGAGAGCTGAGGGTGCCGGCTGTGGGATTCTGAGCCAGCTTCGCTCCTTCTCTGTCCTCACCGCGCAGGCTACCTGCATTCCTGGACTGCTGTGGGAATCAAGGCGGCCAGAGGCTAAGGCCAAGATCCTCCTCAGCGGGAGTGTGCCCAGACCGAGGAGGCGGGAGGAGGGGGCTGGCAAGTTCCACGGCCCAGCCCCGAGGCCGCACATGATTGCAGGGCTATTTTGAAAAAGATACCAATCTTTGTACAAGGGCCTTGGCATGGAGGCCCCTCCTCCCACAGGGCATCTTTGCAGGCGGGGGAAGGAGACTGCTCCGTCCCAATCAGTTTCTGGGGTTGAGTCGTCTTTCTCTAAATAAGTAAATTAGCTCTAATACCCTTATTTGCTATCAACCTTATAAACCTAATGCAAACCAGATGGGCCTGGCTTCCCGAGCACCCCCAAGCTGATGGCCCAGCCTCCCCAGGTCTGTCCCGGCTAACTGGCTTCCTTAGCCCCTGCACCCCTCCCTCCTCATCCCCACATAAACAGCCCCTCCAAGAGGAAAGTGCATCTGCGTGGCTGCCCATGCGAGAGGCTTCCTGGGGTCCTCCCAGATCTTCCTGGGAAGCCAGCTCAGGGGCCAAGCAGAGAGTCCTCATTTGCAGAGTCAGCCCCAATGGCACCTCTTGCTCCCGTATCTCATAACTTATTATTTTGTAATAAAAAAAACAAAGTACTGATGATCGTTCTTCCTTGTCAAAAGTAATGCTTTCATTTCTGAAACTTTAGAAAAGACAGAGATGGAAAAAGAAGAAAATGTAAAACTGTCTATGATCTCTCTGCAGAGATGGTCCGTTCTCTGGGAACCAGCATCCCAGTACTCTATCTAGAGCAAAGGCCAGCAAAGTTTCTCTGTAAAAGACCAGTGAATATTTTGGGCTTTGTGAGTCATATAGTCTCTATTGCAACTACTGAACTCTGCTGATGTCGTGTGAAAACAGCCATGGACAATATGTCACGGAATGAACCGTCTGTGTACCAATAAACCTTCATTTTCCAAAAAACAAGCGTTGTGCCACAGTCAGCCCTGGAGCCATAATTTGCTGAGTCCTGGTCTAGAGTGGTACTCTCACGTATTTTATGTTATAGAAATAAAGTCTGAGCCACATACATCATTTAACATTTTGGAAAAAGTAAAAAGAAACAGGTGAAATTAGCATTCATAATATATTTTACTTAGCCCAACATAAACAAAATACTCTTTCAACATGAAACACGGTATTTCTAAATTACCAGTGAGATGTTTTCCATTTGGGGGGTACCGACTCTTCAAATTCTAGACCTTGTGTTACACTTACAGCAGACCTCATTTTGGATTTTCATATTTCTGATGCTCAGTAGCCATGTGTGGCTAGTGGCCACCATTTTGGGTGGCCTCCTACTTTATTTTTGCAAAGAGCATCCTCCATTCGTGACATACCTGGCTGTGATCAATTATTTAACCTCTCTATGTCTTGGTTTCCTCATCTGTCAAGTGAAGATCATTAAGCCATATCTCATAACACATAACACATTATATGAGCTAGAATTTCTTGTTACCAGTTACATTAGAAAATGCTTAAGAGTCTAGCGTGGGGTCTGGCAAACAACAGATATTCACTAAGTGTCTTAGATCATCTGTTAGCATAAAGGCAAAGCTGCAGGAAAGCACGGCTCTCATCAGCACTCTCGTCAGCCCATCAACAAAGCAGCAAAGGACCTTAGAAAACAAGCATCCAACCCAACTCCCAGTGCAGGCAGGGGTCAGACTGAGGCCACGTGAGAGGTCAGAGAGGCCAGGGGACTTATCCAAAGTCACTCAGTCAGAAAGGCCTAGAAGCCATTAGGAAAAATGGGTACATAAAGCATTTAAAAATACCATTTTTTGTTCATCAAAAATTCAATGAATTTGAAAATTAATGAATGTTATTTACCTACCACATTAAAAGATTAAATAAGAAAAACCATGATAATCTTAGTAGATGTAGGAAAAGCATTTGACAAAGCTCATCATCCATTCACAACCAAAAAGAAACTCTCAGAGCACTAGGAATAGAAGGGCACTTCCTTAACCTAACAAAGGGATGTACCAAAACCCTACAGGTAGCTTCAGACTTGATGGTGAGAAACTGAATACTATTCCTCCAAGATCAGGAATGAAGTAAGGATCTCCTCTTTCAGCACTCTCATTCACGTCAAACTGGAAATTCTAGCCAGTGTGATAAGGTAAGAAAAAGAAATAAAGGCCATGGATTGGAAAGGAAGACATAAAGCTGTCTTTATTTGCAGTTGCCATGATTACATCTATTCAGAATATCCCAAAGAATCATTTTTTTAATTCTATAATAAATAATCAAGCTTAGCAAGGTCACAGGACACAAGGTCAAGATACATAAAGAACTCTTAAAACTCAACAATTTGACACATACATGGCACTCTATTCAAAAGTAACTCAAAATGGATCATTAACCTAAATGCAAGATGTAAAACTGTAAGTTTCCTAGGAAAAAAATATGACCAAATCTACATCCCCTTGTGTTTGCCAATGTGTTTAGATACGGCACCAAAGCATAATGCATAAAAGAACAAAACCATTAAATTATACTTTATCAAATTTTAAAACATTTGCTCTGTCAAAAACACTGTTAAGAGAATTAAAAGACAAGCAACAGACTTGGAGAAAATATTTCTAAAACACATAGCTGATAAAAGGACTTGCATCCACAGTATATAAAGAACTCTTAAAACTTAATAAGGAAACAAACCTATTAAAAACAGGCCAAAGATGTAAACAGACACTTCACCAAAGAAGATATATGTATGGCAAATAAGCATAAGAAAAAATATTCAGCATCATTTGTCACTAGTGAAATGCACATTGAAACCACAATGAGATATCATTCCATGACCATCAGAAGGACTAAGATCCAAAACCTGGTAGGAATTCTCAGTCCCTGCTGGTACCATGGAATGGCAGAGTCACCTTTGAAGACAGTTTGGCATTTTCTCTTAAAAGTTAAACGGGCAATTGCTGCACAACTGAGCAATTCTACTCCTAGTATTTACTCAAGTGAATTGAAAACTCATGTCTACACAAAATCATTTATATGAATGTTTATAGCAGCTTTATTTGCCAAAAACTGGAAGCAACCAAGTGGTCCTTCCACAGGTGAACGGATAAACAAACTGTAGTACATCCATACACTTAGCGATAAAAAGGAACACGCTGTCGATTCATGCAATAACATGAATTCATCCTAAACATATTTTATTAAGTTAAAGAAATAAGACCCAAAAGCCTACATATTGTATATCCCATGCACATGGCAGTCTGGAAAAGGAAAACTTACAGGACGGAAAACAAATCCGTGGTTGCCCAGAACTGGGGAAGGCGAGAGTAATTCATTACACGAGGATACACACAGGAATTCTGGGGGTGCTGGAACTATTCTGTATGGCCCTGGGGACGGGGGGGGGGGTCAGAAAAGAGACATTAATGGAGAAATGGGCGAGAGCTAAATAAAATATGTCATGGAATTAAGCCTTAGACCTTCAAAACTCATTTACTTATTCTAGAATTTTATTGTGTTTTAAATGATTCTTTGGGATTTCCTAAAAGTTGGAATCAGTCTGTCACTGAATAAAGTCTGTAGTTATGTACCGGTGCCAATTTCTTAGTTTTGACAAACATCCCATGCCTGTGGAAGACGACATCAGCGGAAACTGGGGGGAAGGCATACGGGGCTCTCCGCACTATCTTCAACATTTTTCTATAAATCTGAACTTACTCCAGAATGAAAAGTTTCCCTTTTTTTTTTTTTTTTTTAAGCCACTGAGGTTTGTTAGTCATTCCTTTCATTGTCAAACCTCTACATTAATCGAGGCCATTTCCACTTTGGAGACTTGTCACAGATCTCATCTTCCATGCCAGCGAGGCTGGGCAGTTTGAAGCATAGAAGAGGGCAGACCCGACTTTTCCCGTTCCCAGAGTGGTCAGGGGCTTGCCCGGCGTCACAGGGGCTGTGAGCACCGGCCCTGCTAATTCCAAGCTAGTCTTCCCTCCGTCCCCATAGGAAATTCATTAACCACCGATTTCCAAAATACTGGGAGGGACTCGCTTGCGTTTATACAACGAACATAGCGGCCGTCAGTGCCCCTGCTTCCCGGGGGACATGGAGGCCAGGGTCACACTTCTGCCCCCATGTGATTGGATGGGTCGTTTGACTAGTTCGGGCAGTAGGTTTTAAGCAGAAGTGACGTGTGTTATTCCAGAGCTGTGAGACCCTCCAGAGCTCCCACTTTCCTCTGGCGTGGGGACTGGCAACAGTCAAAGCGGCAGCTGCCCTGTCAGCCTGAGCGCCAAGTGACCAGAGGTGGGAGCCCATGTCCTGCACTGGGCACGTGGGGCAGGTGGGAGATGGGCCTGGTTTGTGTGAGGCACTGAGGTCTGTGGGTCACTTACTACTGCAGCACGACCTAGCTCACCCCGACCGGCGGAGTGGGTGTTCCGTCAGAAAAATGAGGAGGGCCTTCCGTGTTAAATCAGCTTAGAGAAAGTGGGTTAAGCAGTCTTGACCCCCATTCTTCTCCCATTACCTGTACAGGTGGGGCAGGAGGGGAATGTCAGCAGCTCACTGCTGCAACAGTCAGGAGAGAGCTGGGCCTCCCTGGGATGGCCCAAGGGCTCCCGGGTAGCATCCCCAGGGGCTGGCAAAAGCCTGGGTGTGGTCGGCACGCTCAGCGGAAGCCGGCGCACTGCTGCAGCCAGATTTGGGCCTGTCGCCACCTGTGTTTGCTCGAGGCCTCAGAGCCTGCCTGTGAGCCAGGCAGCCTGTGTCCTGGTAGGAGGGGTCACCTGAGGCCATGGCCTCATCCAGGACCCTGCGCTATTCCTGGGCGTCAAAGACCCCAGGGCAGCCCCATCCGCCCAAACCAGTGGAGAAGGGAGGGTCATCCAGTTAACACTCACTTCCCTCTGGCAAGAAAGCCTCCCCGTCAGACCTATTCTAGAAGCACACCAAAGGGTGAGGCATGGAATTCTCCATGAGAAAAGTCAGAGGTGAGCAAACAGCTCCCAGTTTCCTCAACTGTGAAATGGGACTGAGGGCAGTGCTCACCTCAAGGGTCACTATGAGGGCAGGTGAAGCCCCACATCTTACTACACTGATGGACAGTGACTGCAATGGGGCATGGGGGGGACATGATAATATGGGTGAATGTAGTAACCACATTGTTTTTTCATGTGAAACCTTCATAAGAGTGTATATCAATAAGACCTTAATACAAAATAAATTTTAAAAAAGAAAGAAAACAGGCCCCAGAATTCCTCTACATTTGCTCCTAGTGGAATTATTACTGCTTTAACAGTGACCATCACAGCAAACTAATGATAAACAACATGCCCACATCCTGCCAGCGCCAGGCACAGGCTGAGATGCATCCTCACTCCAGCCCTGCACCTGGCCTGCGAGGCAGGACCGAAGACCCACAGTTTCCAGGGAGGAACAGACGCAGCTCAATCCCACCACAAGCCACCCTCTTCGCACCCCCACCGCCTCCCAGCCAGGCCGTCAGCTCCCCTTGCTGCTGCTTGACTGTTGCTCAATTTTTCCATGTGGAGGAGGAGGAATTCAAGAGAAATCCAGGCGTCCCCACCTCCGACATCTGTCTCCATCCTGTGGAGGCCCACGAGGGCATCTGGGGAGAAGGCAGCCCGTGGATGAACTGACTCAGCCTCCCGGACCCAGGCCCCGTCTGCTGGCTGCCTTGTGACCTGGGGCAGATCCGGTTGCCTCCCCTCACATGGAGGACCACCTTGTTGTCAGGATTAAGAGTTTGCACAAAGAGGGCTTAGTCCGCATAGGGAGCTGAGGACCCCCAAAAATATACGCCCACATCCTAACCCCCAGAACCCGTGGATGTGATCTCGTTTGGAAAAGGGTCTTTACAAGTGTGACTAAGTTAAGGACCTTGAGATGAAATCATCCTGGAATATCTGGGTGGACCCTAAACCCAGTGACATGCGTCCTCGTAAGAGAACCAACTGACCCACAGGGACAGGCCAGGTGAGGGCAGAGGCCGAGCTGGAGCGAGGCAGCCACGAGCCGAGGGGCGCCTGGGCCCTGGGAGCTGGAAGGGGCAGGAGGACCCACACCGGGAGCCTCCGGAGGGAGGGAAGCCCTGCTGCCACCTGGACTTCAGAGCCCTGCCTCCCAGAACTGAGAGAGAGTGTGTTTCTGGACCGTAAACCCCTGGCTGTCTCAGCAGCTGTAAGAAACACAACGGCCCAGTCCTGGCCCGAGGTTCACACTCCCTGGAGGCAGCTACTGATACACCAGTTCAATAGGTGTATCTCCAGTACCTGCCGTGGGACCCCCGCTCTGGCCCTGGGGACACCCCAGCGAACACCGTCACATTATCATCAACAGCATTGTACAATATTCTCACTCATCCTCAGGACTTTTCACTGGACTTCCTCAGGGCTGTGTCGGAAACAAAACAAACCTTGAGCACATGTCAGCACAGTGAGAACGAATGTGTCTGTTTCACCCCCATCTGGATCCTCCTTTGTCTCCGTTCTGAGGTCTCTACACAGTTTGCAGACACCTCCAACCTGGGATTCTGGAATGGGCTTCTGACTGTCCCCACAAAGGCGCTCAGGCCCCAGGAGGCGCAAGCGCTGTTCGCACAGGAAGCGAGGTCAGAGGGCGCGTTAAACCCCAGGGTGACGTCCCAGCCAGGTGAGCCTGGTCCTCCAGGTCAACAAAGAACTCTGGGGGCTTCAGTTAGGATTCCAAGCTGTCCCTTCAGACTAAAGAGCTCAGGCAACCTGAGTCCGGACACAGATCCTCATTACCAAGGATGAAAGCAGAGAGGTGAGCGTTCCCAGTAAAACCCTGCAGGCACTCATACCCCTGACCTGAGCCAGAGCCAGGCTGCGGGACCGCTAACTGCCTCCCAGGCCTCGGTTAACTCATCTGCAAAGCAGGCTTATTAGGAGCAGTTTGCGTGCAGTGTCTGCATTAAATCTTAGAGTCAAGGTGGACACCAGCAATCTGTTCACATTAAGGACATCCTGATGCCACGGGAAGAGTCACCAGCTTTTCACCCCCAGAAAAACATCAAGTCAACCCTCTTAGGTCTGAACCCTGTGATTAGAGGTGACTTCCAGGAGGCTGGCACAGGGGTGCTGAGTCCCCCCTCGGGCCGCCTGCCACCAAGCCCAGTGGTGACTTAATCCATCCCACATGGAGCCCTGGTAGGCACTGACCTTTGCCCATTAACCCTGAGACCCGGCTGCCCCAGCTTGGAACTACCGTCTGTTCCCTGATAACCTCCCCGACATAATTCAACTGGCCTCGCACAGGCCGCAGAGATGGGCTGATAAGGCCGCCGTGTTCCGGGGTCAGGTTAGCAGGGCTCCGCGGACAGTCCTGGCTGCCTGTGAGAAAACAAAAGACTCAGGTCGCCAGGCCTGAGAACAGATACCTGCCGCTGCGCTCTGAAGTGCTGTACTCTGGAAGAAGAAATAAAGAGGGGCCGTGCAGGGGCCCAGGGCCTCCGTCCTGGCAGACGACGGCTGAGCTGCCAGCCAGGAAGGGCTCCTAAGCCTTGTGATCTGCTTGTCTTGTTCAGACTTTTTAGAGGTTGTGGAAATGGACCTAGGGGCCTAAGGGGGAGCTCCGGGACCAAGGCCAGGGTGTCAGCCCTGGGAAGCCCAGGAGCTCAGGCAGCTGGCCTGGGAGTGCAGGCGGCTTCCTGGGTACGGAGCCGAGCCTTCCCTGCCAGGCCTGGGTCCGAACCCCAGCTCCACCACTTCCCACGTGAGCAACCTTGGAGGGTCCTGTATCTACAGATGGCCTTGGTTTTCCCATCTGTAAAATGGGAGTAAGGGTGGGGGCCGTGGCCAGGATTTGGGGAGATAATGCTCCTAGAAGCATCTAGCACAGTACTAACAGGAGGGAACCATCCAGTCGGTAGCATCTGCCACGCTTCCTGGCCACAATGATGCTTTAACCATATTTATCTCCTCACTAGGAAGGCAGGAAAGTCAAGGTGAGATCCTTCCAGGCCAGCTAAGCCCTTGGGCCTCCGTCCCTGAGTCCTGCATCCCACACCGTGCGGGACCAATGTCTCCAGCCCAGTCCTGCCCTGACCTCCCCCCATCTGGGCCCTGCTTCCTTCCTTCTAAAGCCGAGATCACCCCAGGGGTCCTGATCCTCTTCTACCCTGAGACGACCCCATGTGGCCCTGCCCTGCCTTGTCTGGGGAAAGTCTGGTCTGGAGAGAAGAGAGTGAGTCCACCAGGCGTGACTCAAAGTCCCAGATATCTGTGTACATTGAGGGGGAGCCATCTGGGGGTCCCCCACCTCTGGGAGGGCCTGGCTTCCTCACCTGTGCACCAAGCTGGTCACCGAGGCCGGACACTGAGGCTGGGGCCGACACTGGCAAAGGGCCGTCTGGGAGGGTGCGGGCCGACCCAGCCTGTGGGCCTCCACAGGCACAGGGGCTGCCCACAGCCAGGGGCTGTTGAGAACCAGAATCTTGTCTCAGATACCTGGATACGGGAAGTGCTGGAAAACCACCTGAACATGTGAAAGTGGCTCTGGAACTGGGGAGTGGGTCGAGGCTGGGAGAACTCAGGGAGCACGAGATAAAGGGAGTAGATTGCCTTGAACACGGGAGCTAAGCTCAGGACTCAGAAGCAAAAGGCACTGGTGGAGGCGCCTGACTCAGCCGAGAGCACCCCACCCAGCAGGCTGTTTGCATCCTCAGAGCCCGCAGCCTGCCCGGCTAGTGCCCTCTGGGCTGCCAAAGCAGAGAGAAGGAAGGAGGGGACCATGGGCCAGGGGACGTGAAATGCTGTGCTCACACGAAACCGCAGACGGGGAGTCTCCACTTGGGAAGCATGACGCGCAGGAGACTGACAGTGAGGTGTGTTTGGCTCGTTCTGGCTCCGAAGTCGGGCCACAGTCTGGGTTAAGTAGTTTAGAGATTTGCTACTCAAACTGGGGCCCCTGGACCAGCAGCAATACCTCCTGGGAGCTTGGTAGAGATGCAGAGTCTTGGGCCACCCCCCAACCCCCTGAATCAGAGACTTTGGGGTGGGGCCTGCCAGCTGAACAAAAACTGTAAAAAATCTTTTAAGATCCCTCCTGGGGATGCTAACGCCACCACGTGCTGAGCACCTGGGCTTCAGAGGTCGGAGCCTCAGGGAAGGTGAGGGCACCCATCCCAGGGGTCTGCTGTTGTCCCTGTTAAGGGCTGGGTTTGCTTTTCCTGTGTATCTGTAGTATATTTGGCAATAGCCAATATATACACTTAAGCATATATGTGAATACATATGCATAAATATTAATACATATATTCCTCTTATAAATCCAGTATTCATAAGATGTCTTGATAGAAATGTTCTCTTTCCTAGTGGTTCAACTTGTGAGTGGTCTTTTCAAAAATGCAGAATAGCAATGTTATTTTTCAGAAGCCACATATTCATTTATCTTTGCTTCTTTATAATCCCTTATTGAAGTACAAAATACATATGGAGAAGCTAATTAGTCAGGAGTGTGCACGGGTCAACAAGCTCTCACCAAACGAACAGGCTGCGTACCAGCCCGCAGGCCAGGCAGCAGAAGGTGACCGTCGCCCCCGCCACCAGCGGGAACCCCACCCTGACTTAAAACAGCCTCGCCGCTGCCCTCTCACCTTATCTCATTCAAACAAGAAAAGCGTAAAGTACAACACACTCTGATTTTTCCCTCGTGACTGTGTACACACTGTTCTGTCTGGTAGAAAGTCGTTGCAAAAGAAAGCAACTGCCTCCACTTTGCTGAGCACCCCATCTGTCCTTGTGACCAAGGACCCCGCTCCTGGCAGCCCCTCCCTCCTAGCCTGCACTCTGTGTATCCAGAGCCCCCCTCCCCAGGTGTTTCAGGATCCCTGGGCCAGGATGCAAACCCCATCTCCTTCCACTGGGATGCTGGGTGCCTTGACTCAACTCAACTGCCCTGAACCTCCATTTCCTGACCTGCAAAATGGGCATTGATACAAGCCTGCTTCCAGGGGGCTGTGGAGATTAAAATGAGCTGGTGTGGCGGGGAGACCCCAGACCTGCAGGCGGCCCCGGGAGCTGGGCCTCTGGTGCCTGCTCAGAGTCCCGCTGTACCGTGGGCTTGACCACAATGGCCCTGATGGCGTGAGGGTGAAGAGAGAGGTCCGTAAAGGGCCTGGAGCTGTGAGTGAGCCCTGCTGCTGCTATTTGTTATCATTATTATCATCACCTACCTGGCAGAGGAAGGCCACCTCTTTGAGGCAGGTGGAGGTCACCCACAGGGCAGCTGGGGAGGTCTGCCCCCCTTTCCCTGGGAGATAAGGTCCAGTGTGGACCATCTGGGCCCGGATGTGTCTGTCATGCCTCTAGGAGAGCAGTGCCATCGGCCAGAGGACAGCTCCCCAGGCTGCAGATAACCCAGAGACCCCTCGGGGCCGGAGCTCACCCATGGCGGGGCTGGGAGACCCCACCAGGCCGTCAGCCTGCTCACCCCCATTCCCACTGCCCCCACCCTGCCTTCCACCAGCCACGCGAGGCACCAGGGCACGCAGAAAGATGCTCCCTTCATGAGTGACCAGGGAAGCCAGGTCCCTCGCCACCAGCAAATTATAAATCACCCACTCCCCCGATAACCCCATCTTCCCTCCGCCTAGGATGCTGGCCCCCGAGAACTCCACCTGTCTTCTAGGATCCGCTGATTTGTGGCCAGCAACCCCATCCAGCTCGGGTCTCAGGAATTCTTCCTCCAGGAAGCAAGGCTTGTGGTCACCATTGCCAATCTCAACATAATTTAAGGTGCAAAAAATAGTCTGACAGGGCCTCAGTCTTACAGTGATATCAACGATGAGAATTATCTTGCCCATTACCTAACGGGGAGCCAATCCGCCAACAATTAGCTTAAAAAACAATACGGCTTTGTTTCATTTGGTTATGTACTTCGACTCCGGGGAAGCGCTGGAAGCTGGGCACAAGGGCACCCTCTGGCCCTGCCTCACCACAGATGACCACGTTACTGTTTAGATGCCAAAGCCTGGCCAAGAGCCGGAGGTGACCGGGAGGATGGGCCGAGGGGCCGAGAGGAGCAAGCGTGTCTGGGCCGAGCGAGGGCAGCGCAGCTGGTTTGACTAATGGATGGGCCCCCACTCTGACAGGCCTCACAGGCTCCAGGCCAGATAAACGCATCGCCTGTCCGGGCCATTTTTTCTCTGCTATCTCCCAAGGAGGCCATGCTAACACCCCCCAGCCCGAAAAGTGATGGATGGCCTTGGGCAGCTGCGCCCACCCGGCCCCCGCGTGCAGACCCTCCGAGGGGCTTCCAGAGCCTCCTGCTCATCTCCCAGACTGGTTCTCTCTGGGGTGAGAGTGAGCTCCCCGGACTGGGGCTCCACACACTCTACCACACCCATGCACACACACATGCACACATGCACACACGCACACACACACAAATGCACTGCTGCCTCCAGTCGGCTGACTTTTAAAGTTTGCAACTTAGCAAGCCCTGCTCCCAGGAACTTGCCCAAGGTTAGGCAACCAGCAATGCAGCATCTTACTAACTCTCTGCAAGTCTTTACAGGCAGGGGTCACGCTCAAGTTCCAAAGGGCCAAGGTGCCAAGCAGCTAGATTTGGGATGAGGGGTCCCTCTGGCCGCCACCTCCTTTTACAAAATGACTCAGACCCTACTATTCCCTGGGAAAAGCTGGCCAGTGGTTCCTGTCCCTTCAAACCCTCAAAGGCAGTCAGAGGCTGGAGTGATTATGAAGCCTCATGCCAAACACTCCATCTTCAAGCCATAAACTTCCTGTGAAGCAAAATAGAAGGAGCTTCGTGTGCTCCAGCGATGCAGCGAATGTGGGCGTGCCGCATGGCCAGGCGGGTAAACAGCGGGCTCTGCGTTTGTCCTGACCTCTCCTCGGACACATCCATGCCCGTCTCCAGCCCCACCCCTCACCCCCGGCCGTCTCCGGGGAAATGACAAACACCGGATAGAACCAAGGGGACCCCAGAGGCCGGATGCCCACTATCCAGCACTGTTTATGTCGAGGCCGTCCTGGAAGAAAAATGTGAGAACGCAGTTTCAGAACATGGTGCCAGGCAAGGCCCACGGGTGCCAGGGACGCACACAATAGGGGCAAGTGCGTAGCGGAAGGATAGGGCTGGGCACAGCCACTGCGGAGGGTAGATCCGGGCAGATTCGCCCCTTCTCACCACCTCCTGCCCAGATGTTACAGAGAGAGAGGCCTCAAACCCTGTTGCCCACCTGGCACCCGTGTTTGGCCTTCCCCTCAGGCAGCCAGGTCATGTGAGCCAGATCCTCGCTCTCTTGCATGTAAAAAGCCACAGGTGTTTGGGCAACAGACATTCAAGATGGACACACAGGAATTTCCATGGAGAGTTACTAGTAAAAGTCCTTTTAGACGGAGACCTTTTAGTTTATTCCAGTTCAAATGTTCTCACTGATTCAGGGGCAGGGCAAGTTTTCCTGAAAGAGAAGCTCTCTGAATTCCAAGGTCCCATTGGCTGCTCTGAAGATGCTCTTCATGAAACACACTGGCCTTTCAGCAGCAACGAGTATGGGGCACAGAGCCTCCCAGGAATGTCCAAGACAACTAGACTCTTCGGCACTGTTACCCTTCCCCCTTCTTAGTAAGAACCATTTCTTGAGATATCAGCCTGGTTGGGAGGAAACCCATCAATCGATGTTTATTAAAACCCCACCAAGAGCCAAGGGCAGCTGGCTGAAATCTGCCAGCCACTGAGGGAAGAGCTTCCTGCTCTGAACGGGAGAGCTTGACTTGGAATCTCAGAAGACTGCATTTTGGGCAGATCTTCAGAATATGGGTTTCAAGTAAGCATTAAGCCTTTTTATTCACTACATGACTGCAGGCAAATTATTTTGCCCCCCCCTGCCTGGGTTTTCCCATGTACAATATGGAGACAATGATGGTGGCCACCTCCCTCATGAGTGATTGTGGAAATTAGATGAGATAAGACACATAAAGTCTTTGCAACTGCTCTTGGCCACCAACCTGCCCTGGAGAGGAGGCAGGTGGAGCTGGGTCTGCAGCCCTAGCAAACGAAGGGCCATTTCCCTGAATCACAGAGTCCGAGGTCTGCTCGGCTCAGTCCACAGGGTCCAGGGGCCCTCCATCCTGGGGCTGGCTGCGTCCACACGGCCCAGAGTGGCTCACAGCTGTCCGCAGGGCTCCTTGAGGGGAGCAGTAAAGATGATGGGCCGATCCAAAATTGCATCATCACCGCCCATTGGCAGCACCTGGTCACTGACCACACCTGGCTGCAAGGGAGTCTGGGAAATGGAGTCTTTAGCTTGGGGAGTCATTTCCCTTGCTTAAAACTGGGGTGTTATTATGTCGAGGAAGGAAAGACCAACATTGGGAGATGACAGTCTCAGCCATGCCCCTAGGAGTTGAGCACTGCTGTCTCCACTTCAGAGATGACACAGAGCCTCAGAGAGGTGACATAAGCTACCCCAAATCACACAGCTTCTTAAGCCCACCAGCCTTACCCACTGGGTGATGCTGTCTCCTAAGCAGTGGCCAGAAAAGGCTGTGTTTTCTCCAGGCCAAAAAGGGAATCTCACCTAATGACAGCGGGGTCACCCGAGGGCAAGGGCGAGCCGGCCTCTGCATGTTGCCGGGGCCTCCCAGGAGGAACCCGTAGCCGCCTGGGTGGGGCAGGGCACGCTCAGGAATGCGGCTGCTCCAGGGTGGGAGGCACTCAAGGAGGCCCTTTCCACACTGGTCATTTTTTTTCCACCGTCTCAAGGGATTAAGATAGCAGAGACGGAGCCTCTCCCAGGAGGCCGAGGCCGCCCCCGCCTCCGGCCTTGCTTGGCAGGGCCCACCGGGGGGCCCGGCAGTGGGGCCCTCCACCCCCTCCTCCGCTCCGAGGAACTGGCGCTGGAGGGGGCCCCTCCTGGGCCCAGCTCAGTGCTGCGTCTTCACGCACATCATTAGCCACAACTGGAAAAGTCCAAAGAGGCAGGTACATCCCAAGTCCCCAGTAAGGAAACTAAGGCCCAGAGGCGTGAATCAGCTTGTGCAGGTGACAAAGGTGGCCCAGGAGGGGCTCAAAACCCAGGTGGCCCGGTGCCACCCCACCAGCCTGGTCCCTCTGCAAGCCAGTCTTCTCAGGCTAGCGAAGGTCAGTGGAGGTGGATTTGCATCCAGAAGGAATACTGTTGCCACACGGGTGTCGGACCTGGACTGCCTGAGGGCAAACCTTGGCTCTGCCCTTCCTGGCTGTGCTTCCTCTGCCAAGGCACTTCCCCTCTCTGGGCCTTGGTTTCTCCATCTGGGATACGGGGAGGAGAGAGACCAGTTATTGGGAGGTTGGGAGGAAGCCACCTAATGAGTCCCGACAGCAGCCAGCATCATTATCCTGATTTGTTTTTTTCTTTGCATTTGAAATTAGATCAAAAATTAAAATAATGAAATGCAAGAAAAACAAAGAGATGGAGAGAAAACTACAGACTACAGATTAAAAGAGAGTTAGAATCTACTAAGGTCAATGGACAAAGATCCTCCATCAGCACGCAGCACTGTTGACCACACACCCTCTTGTGTTCCTGTCTGTCGCAGAACCGAAGACACATATTAAAAAACAAATGCAGTTAAAGTTTGAACACCTCCTAAGTATTAAAGCATGGCTCTTGCCCTCAGAGAAACTGGCCTGTCAGTATCTGGACCCAGCTTCCTTCCCACCAGGCCCCCGTCTTTGGCCACACAGCCCCACCTCCCCCACCTTGCCTTCTCAGACACCTGTGGCCCATCGGTGACACGTCATTATAGATTTGAACAACTACTGGTGTCCATCAGCAGCCTGAGGCCATCGGTGTCCCTCTGAGATAACCCGGTCCTGACAAGGTCCCCTGTAGATAGAAATTCCTCACTTCTTGGTGGTTGGGATTAGACGGACCCCAGTGCAGGAGCTGACTTTTTCATTCTGGTACATTCAGATTAATATTAAGGCCTTTCCTGGGAAGAGGAATCCCCTGTGATGCAGTGAGCATCTGGGCTGCTTGGGGACCTGGGGTCCCACATGGGGACATGAGCTCCCTGCCGCTCCCAGGCTCCGGCTAACCTGGTAATGCCTCAGGCCTGTGGGTCTTCACGCCTCCTGAGGCCCAACCACCCAAACGTGGACTGTCCACCCACAGCCTCCAACCCCATGTCACACAGACAGTCAGAGGAGAGGGCAGAGTGGCAAAAAGTTTGCACCCGCTTCTCTCCCTCTTGCTGCTCTGCAACATCTGACCCTCTCACGGTTTCCACCTGCATCCCATTGAAACCCACTCTCAAACAAATGCCTTACTAGTCACCTGCACCCCTTGCACATCAGCTGCGCTAAAGGCTGATTGCTTTGGGCATAAAGGGTCATACTGGGGGTCTTTAAAACAGCCTAAATAACATGTGGCAACTTCTACTACAGCTAAGCATGTGCTCACCCTGTCTCCCAGCAAGTGTGCTCCTGGGCACCCACCCAGGCCACATGCACATGTGCAGTCACAGAATTCCACGTGCAAGAATGCCCGTCGCAGCACCATTTGTAATAGCCAAGACCTGGAAACCACCAAATGCTTGTCACCAGGATCGTAGAAGGGGCAACCCCAGAGGCTGGTTCACAACAGGGAATCCTCTCCAGCAGCAAGAGTGAGGCATCAGGCTGGCCAAGAGAACCCTGGTGAGCTCCATGGCAGGCCTGGAATACTGTCTGGGCATTTGCCTTTTGTGCCAAACCAGGGTCTTCCCCTGAGCAGCAGACATTTAGAGCCACTTCCTGGTTTCTGTGTCTGGAGGACAGAGACTGGATTTGAGACCCTGCAGGAACCAGTCATGCTGTGTGACCTTGGCCAAGTGACTTGCACTCTCTGTGCCTTTCTTTCCTCTTCTGAGAAGTGAAGATAATGATATGTTCCAGATGATAAATGAAAGCACACATAATCTTGTAAATGTAGGAATGCAGTCAGCAAGGTTGCTAAGTGGCAGGTGTGGTGGCTGTGGTGGGGATGATGAGCACGGATGTAGAGCCTTACAACATGGCCTGGCATCCAGACAGCAGCCTCAAGTGATTATTATTATTATTGTGTTATTATTAGCCAGAGTACTGAGTAGTAGGAAGAGTATAGCTTTTGGGCACAGATGCCCTGCTGGGCTGGGGTGACGGAGTCTCAGGAAGTGGGGCCGCTGTGCTGATGGGGAAGATGGTTTCCAGGCTCCTGGACTTCGGAGTATAGTCTGGATGCCCTGGTCCCAAACCTCTAAGTTACATGAAACTGGGCAAGCACGTCCATCTCCCAGAGCCTCTGTTTTCCCATCTGTGAAATGGGATAATGGTGTCCACTCACCGGCAGGGGTGATACTCAAAACATTGCGCAACTCACATAGAAAAGGCATCACCATGCCAAGCAGGGCCAGGCACCAACAACAGGTGCCGTGGACCCAGCTCCAGGGGCTGAGCCCCAGCCTTGCCCGCTGCCAGGAGAGTTTGATGACAGAATGCACTTCAAACACAGTGTGCTTTTAAGCGGTGGCTCCCATGAACTGTCATTTCCAGCAAACATCACCGGGTTTCACCACAGCGCTAAGGGTGAGTCCCTCAGCTGGATATAAACTAGGCCTCTTAAAAAGCAGGCTCTAGCTTGGATACCCAGAAAATGAACTAAGATACGATATGAGGAGGAGCTTCCGGCATCAGCACTCTCTGGAGGACTCGTGCCGGGGGATGATCATCAAAAAGCCTCACCGGCAGGGGTGATACTCAAAACATTGCGCAACTCACATAGAAAAGGCATCACCATGCCAAGCAGGGCCAGGCACCAACAACAGGTGCCGTGGACCCAGCTCCAGGGGCTGAGCCCCAGCCTTGCCCGCTGCCAGGAGAGTTTGATGACAGAATGCACTTCAAACACAGTGTGCTTTTAAGCGGTGGCTCCCATGAACTGTCATTTCCAGCAAACATCACCGGGTTTCACCACAGCGCTAAGGGTGAGTCCCTCAGCTGGATATAAACTAGGCCTCTTAAAAAGCAGGCTCAAGTAATGGCCCAGAAAGTAAGTCTCTGATTCAGTGGCTGGACAGTGCAGCCGGAGCCAGGGCAGTGCTGGAGGGAAAGGCAGATGGCGTTGGGCCACAGCTCCACAAGTCTGGTCTTACCTTGGGAATCAGAACGCATCTCACTTGAGGCTCACACCAAATTGCTCAACTAGAGCCTGTGGTCTGGGCCTCCGCTTGTCGGGAGGTGAGTCTCTGAAGGCACGGTGCCCAAGAGGCCAGGAGGGTGCCAGGACGGGGCCACTGGCCCACTTATCTTGGAGGGGAGAGTGGGGGGGCGGGCTGCTGGCCTGGCTCCAAAGCCTGGTAGGATGCAGGGCCAGGTGACTGGGATGCTGGAGAGGCCGTCTGCGTGCTCCATCGAGCTGAAGCCAGAGCCTAGCTGTCCTGGCACCTGTCAGGGCACACAGACTCTCAGAGGCCCAGCCTGGCCAGGAGACCAAATGTGGGAGAGTGCCACACACTGAGTCGCTCCTGGGAGAGAGCAGCGGGGACCACATGCCTCACGGAGGGGCCTTTGCACAGGTTTACAGCCCGTCTCGGGCCTGCGGGTAGATAGGATGGGTTGTAGAAAGAGGGCTTCTCCTCACTTCAGGGATCGTGGTGGAGAAACAGGGCAGAGGAAAATAAGGGGTGGGACCCTGCTTCACAGAGGCAGTCCACCGAAAGGACCCCCCTGCAGAAGGCCCCCGGAGGAGGGGCAGAACTCAGAGCCGATCCCACAGCTCTGTTCACAAGCAGCTCAGAGAACTCAACCTCCGAATCCACAGTCACGGGACAAGAGCCATCACTTGTGCCATGGAGCCCTTTACATACAGTGTCTCATTTGAGCCTCACGGTAACCCTGCAGGTAAGTACATCCATGCCGTTTTACAGGCAAGGAAGCCAAGGCCCAGAGAAGTTAACTAACTTGCCCCAGGACACATAGCCAGTCGGTGGTGGGCCTGGATTCACCATCTGGTCTATGAGATGCTAAACCCCCTTCCCCAGGCAGAGCGGGGAGAGCTGTGAACATCCAGTGCGTCTTGCAGACACACACTCAGTGGAGCCTGATCACTGGCATTTACCAAAGGGAACCGAGAACATGGTCAGCCAAAGAAGCCATCTGCTCAAAAGCGGAGATCTTTCTGGAAGGAGATCCTGACACCAGAGCCAAGCCCTGTGACCACTGAGCCCCCAGATGAAGTGCTGGGGTTTGGTTCCTGGTCTGAGTGGACCCCAGAGAGGCTCACCCCAGGACCACCCCTTCCAGGGCTTGAGACGTCCACCTGCCGGGGTCAGATGTCTGTGCATGGGAGCGTCAGGGTGTCCCCTCAAGTGCGTGTCCATCCAGCCCCTGTGACTGTGGGCTTAGCTGGGAAAGGGTCTTCGCTGATGTCATTAGTTAAGGTGAGGTTACACAGGGTTCCAGGGGGCCTGAATCTAATGACTGCCGTCCTCACAGGATGGCCAAGTGAAGACACACAGGGGAGGAGACCACGTGGGCACGGAGGCAGAGATAGAAGGGAGGTGGCCACAGGCCACAGAATGCCAAGGATCATCAGAAACCACCAAAAGCTAAGAGCGAGGCAGGGAAGGAATCTTCCCTAGAACAGGCAGAGAGAATGTGGCCCTGCCAACACGTGAATTGCATATTTTTAGCCTCCAAAACTATGAAATAATACATTTCTGTTGTTTCAAGCCACCCAGCTGGTAACAGCAGCCCTAGACACCTGAAAACGGAGGCTCTACCCCAGCACAAGGCAAGCTGGGGGTGCTGGGGTCCACTTCCCACAGGCATAGCCCAGGGCTGGTGACAGAAGAGAGGCAGTGGACAGACACCTAGCCCTCACCCTTGGGGACATCAATGGGAGCATGGGTCACACCTCCTCCCAGAGGCCCGAGCAGGACCGGGCTCCAGGAGCCCCCAGGGAGCTGCCAGGATTGTCTCACCTTCCCCATCCTACAGGCGTCACCTGCTCCTCCCAAACGCACAGTGTGCCCTCGAACCCCAGCCTCGGGGTCTACTTCTATAGGAAGCGAAATGAAGACCCCCATCTCTCTCCATCTGCATATGACCACCAACGACAGGGGCTGAGAACCTTCAGCCAACCTTCCCTAAATACTTACTGACACCTGCTGGGAGCCTTGTGTGGGACACAGCAGAGAATTAGGCCCAGATTCAAGGTTGTTTGCCGGCCGCCTCACTGATGGACAGATCGGCTGCCCGACAAAGGAGGGGCTTCACCCCTGAACATTAGCACTGAACGTTTGCCTAGGATGGAGGTCTCAGCTTTGCACATCAGGACTCTTGACCAACCCAAAGAACAGAGACTCATAATAGCTCAACTCACAGGAGACTGATGTATATATCATAGCCCCTATGTAGTGAGGGCCCTGCCTTTCCAGGGACGGGAGTTGCCCAAGCTCCCAGGCCTGCTGACACAGATATCAGAAGGCTGCTGGGAGAACACGGACCTATCTCAACAATCACAAAGTCCTGACGATCCCATTGCCTGGGTTCTGAATGTGTCCTCTTCTGTCCATCCCCACCCAGGCACGGACCCTCTCTGGCTTACAACAGTATTTCCAGGGCTGTCACAGAGTAACTGCATATTTTAGAGTAACGTAAGTGCAGAAGCTGACAGCCGTGCATGTGACAGTCCAATGTGGAATGTTCTTGGTCCGCAAACTGTCTTGCCACATGGTGATTCAGGAGCCTGAGCTCCTCCAGTTAGTGCCTCTGATGTGGTGGGGTATGTGATTCTTTGGCATCCAGGCAGGAGATGGGGGCCGACTGAGAGCATGGAGAACACGACCCACTCCCTAAACACTTCGGCAAAGAACAGCAACCAACTTCACCACTCACTCCTATTGGTGAGAACTGGTCACATGAGCCCACCTGGTTCCAGAGAAGTCTGGGAAATGTAGTCCCTGGGCAGGCAGGCACCCTGGAAAGGCAATTCTACACGTGTACAGGGGAGCAGAGCTTTGGGAGGACACCAGCCACAGGTGCATAATAAATATTTGATTCATTAATCAATGTATTAACTAGTGATCAAATAAGCCACCACTTGGAAAAGAGATTACATAAATGGTGGTTGAGATGTCAAGCTGATTCAGGGCCCCTAGAGATGAAGCAAATAAGGATGCACAGACCTGGGACAGAGTCTCTGCCATCCACCCCCAGAGGCCCCACCTGCTTCCCCCTCCCCCACACCCCCACCAGATGCATCACCGCTCACGGGGCCCCGGGGGGGTCTTGAGGGCCAGCTCAACAGCCTCAGCCTTTCCCACCAGGAGAAAGAGGCCCAGGGTGGTATGGGGATGGGCCCAGGGTCACACAGCAGGTTTGTCATGAGGAGCCAGGCCCCCGGCCACCTGACCCCCAGGCCAGTGCCGAGGCCACTCAGTAGCCACTGGACCCTCATTGTTCAGCTAATTACTGCAGCCCAGGCCTGCAGAGTGTCTGTGTGGGGATGCTGTGTAAACATTTCCTCTTTGGCTGAGCAGGAAATGAAGGGATGCTGAGGTCAAGTGACTTTACTCGGCTCCTGCTGCCCTGCCCATCATCCCGGGCCCCCACCTGGGGCTCACCACCCTTCCCACAGCTCCTGAGCCAGGTCAGCACGAGAGCCCAGTGGCCGTGCGGCCCCCGTCACCTCCTGTGCCCGGACCAGGGAGCCCTGGGTCAGCTCCCGCTCTGCCATTTCCCGGCTGGGTGCTCTCAGGAAAGCTGCTCAGCCTCTCTGAGCTGCCGAGTCTGTTCCTGATAGAGCTGTGAGCATCGAATGACACGAAGTGGGCACAGCACTGGGCCCAGATGCCGACAGGCACAGTTCTCAGCACGGTTATCCTATTTCTTTCTTTATTTTTTAAAAAACCATAAACTGAGTTGTGTACTTTAAAATGGTCATTTGTATGTTATGTGCATTTCACCCCAATGGAAAAAAAAAGATTATGTATTAGACTTTTTCTCCACTGTCCTCTCACCATCACACCCACACTTATACACACATGCACACTCACATTCACACACACACTAATTTGTTATTGCATGCAAAACTCACAATGCCCCTAGCCTACAGATGGGTAAACTGAGACTCAAAAACAAACCATTGGATGTCCATGTCCAGTTAGTGGCAGGGCCGAGAGTTAGCCTCAGTGCCACCCAAAGTCAGAGATAAATGCCAGCCACAGAGCTATCTGGGTCCACCCCAATGTCCCCACATTTCACCAGCACTTATGAATTGGCCCAGGCTAAGAACCCTCCCCTCCCTACTGACTTTTGTGCTCAAAGCAACCTCAAGATGAGTTAATCCGGCACCCCATTTAACATATAATGAAACAGACCAGAGAGGTTAAGTGATTTGCTCAAGGTCACACAGCTAATTGGTACCAGACCGGACACAGCCTATGCCTCCTGCCTCCCCAACCCAGGGCGGCTCCTGGGCTCCCTGCAGACATCTCCAGGGGGACTCTGCTCCAAAGACAGAGCTCTGTGACCGCAACACCAACAGGCAGGCCAGCAGCAACAGGCTGCAATAGATTCGTCAGACTTTTAAACATCTTTCAATACAAACTCCATTCCTGAACATCTAAGACTCCAGCCACAGGCCCCCCCAAAGCCCTGGAGAGAGAAAAGTTGCTTTGAAACTTAGGAAGAAACCATTTCCCAATTGCCTGTGCATCAAATCAAGTTATTTCTCCCCCTCATGTGGCCTGTGGGACTCTAAAAAATATATATATATTTCAAGCTTCAAATATAAGTTTAAAGAGGAAAAGAAGAAACAAGCCCTCTGAGCACAGCAAGAACTCCAAGCTGCTGGGAATCGGTCGCCCCCTGCTGGACAAAAGGGGCCGAGCGTCGGGACAGATTTGGGTCCAGGCGCATCGTGGATCCAGCATGATTGCAGTTGTGCCTTTCATAAGTGGGTTTGCATTTTCCCCACAACCGACATGCACTAACCCAGAAATGCGTTCTGTGGTGTGTTTTGCTCGTTCCCTCATGGAGCTTGTCCTCTGCTGCGGTCTGTCTGGGACCGGACGGAGAAAGCCCTGCTCTATGCAGCCCACGCACTGCATTCCGGTTGGGGCCGCAGATGATAAGCAAATGAACAAATTAGCAGACAGAGCAAATCAACACGAACAGCCAGGCAGTTGTAAATGCTGTGAAAACGAATCATCAAGGCAGGCAAGGGCCTCCAGGGGAGGGAGCCAGGGCAGGCCACTCGGAGCACAGACCTGAAAGCTGGGATGGGGTCACAGGTGTGAGGGGGATGGTGGTCCTGGCAGAGGGAAGAGCCAGGCAGGCTGGGAGGATGGGGTGGGCTCACCTGGCTGGAGGGAGGGCAGGGGGGTGGCCGGGCTGGGCTGGAGGGGTGGGGAGGAGCAGGAGGAGATGCAGCGGGCTGGGGCCACCCAGCAGCCCCACGGACACTCGAATCAGAGCAGCGTCCCGGGAAACGTGCAAGAGAGCCTCTCATCAGCAGGAGGCCATCAACGGGATTGGGCCTCCAGCAGCTTGGGCCCTCGAGCAGGGCTGCACATGTCTCGCCCGGGGAACTCTGGGAACTTCCAGGGAACCAGAGGAACCTGGGGATGTGCTGCTGAAACCTGCCTCTCCGGTGGTAGTGTGGGGGTGGCACTAGCTGCTCACGTTTGGGAGAAATAACTACATTCTACACCCTCGTGCGGGGTTGGGGGCCAGGTTACCCTGTCTTCTGGTTCCCACCTGGTCACCCGGGTGGAGGTGTCCCTAGGGGGAAGCATAAAACCATCAGGAAGTTTCCAAGCACTCGAGGACAGAGGCAGGCCTCTCTGGGCTGGGCTGGGCCCCGGGCACCCCTGCTCACCCCCTCACCCACCCCACAGTCCAGCCAGGCTGGGCCTGTTGTGCTGAGCAAAAGCCTGGTGTCCAAGGCCCCCACTGCCCCCACTTGGTTTCCTCTCAGGAAGGGCCTACCTCCCTCTGGCTTAAGTCATGATGACGAGAGGAGGAAGCTGACCCTGACCCTGGGGTCAGAGGGCACCAGCATGCACCCACAGCCAGGAGACCAGCGAGCCTGCACTTGTTCAGCCTGTCGGTCCTTCAGAGGGGCAGGGAGGCAGAGTCCCGTCACCAGCCTCCTCTGAAGCCTCCTTGCCCTTAAAACAGAGGCAAGGGTACCTCGGCCACTGTGCCAGCATCGCTGGGGGCCTAAGAGAATGCAGAGTCTCAGGCCCCTGCACACACCAGGCTCTCTGGTGCCCGATGGCCACCTCCCAGGCCCTGGTGCACAGGGGAGGGGAGGCCCAGCCTGAAGTCTACAGGGAAAAGACCACTCTTGCCCCCACGAGACTGCTGCCAGCATAGTCATCCAAAGCAAGGCCTCTCTCTGTGCCTCTGCCAGCAGCCCCTCCATGCAGGACACGAAGGTCAGCCTGGGCTAGTGCTGGGTGCCCGCCCCGGCCCAGCCCTCGGCCCCACCCCACCGAGGGTACGGAACTCCTGCCCCCCACCTCCCTGGCCCTGGCCTTCCCAGCTGACCTGCAGCCCCAGAGTGCGCCCACCTCCCCAGCAGGGGCCATAATTAGCTCACACCCATCAGCAGTTTCCAGCACGCCCCCAGAAAGGAAAGCACTTCTCAAGGGCTGACATGTGAATGTGCCGGGAGGAAGAGGACAGGCCGCACTGGGAATCCCGGGCTCCCGCCCCAGGGCCCCAGCCGGCTCCTGGGACGGCTGCGAACGGTAGGAATGAGGCATGGCTGAGGCACTCAGGCATGGGGACAGTTTGAAATCACACACTGGATCTGGGGACCCCGGAGGGCAGGACTGGGACCCCAGGCAGCCTGGCCGGCTGGGACCGGGCATCAGAAGGACTGTGGTCAGCCAGCAGCTCGGGAGGCAGACCACCCAGTCGCCAAGCACTTGGCACACACAGGACCTGCCGGAGGGTCACCTGCCCTCACCCAAGGTTTTACATTTCATTATGGAAATTTTCAAACAGAGAGAAAATCAATAATAAAAGCAGACAGACATCCGGATACTCCCACCCTCCGTGTGTAGAAGGCAGCCCCCAAAACAGGAAGATGCTCCTCTGGGCGATCACAACGCTACGAGCTCGCCTGGCGGGACAAGCAGTGACTCCCAAACATCACAGGATGCCCCGAACATGCTCCAATTCCCTGGGTATCCCTGACCTGGCCTTCATGCCTGGCTTTTAAACCAGGGCCTGGCCAAGGGCTGCTCCAGCATCTGACTGTTAGGTCATCTCTTTGCTGTAGAGCAATGTCCCCAGCTCACCCCAGTTTTACCCCAAGCTGTGGACTGCTTGCGGGACTGGCCAGGTGTGCAGAGCGGCCCATCTTTGTCCTGGGGGTGAGCCCAGACCACAGACGAGGAAACTGAGGCCAGCACTCATACCCATACCCGTCCCTCCTGGCAGAAGGGGCTCTGGTGACTCCCTCAGTGTGTCACCCACAGACACAAGCCAGCTGAGCAGGGCCTGTCCGGGACAGGGCCACCACCATGTTGAAACAGTGTCCCAAGGGGTCAGTCGGAGCTGCCAAAATCCCTCCAACTGCTTAGTAGGTGCTTAGTAGGTGCTCAGAAACGTTTGGGGACTGTGGGAGTGAGCGAACGTGGTAACGTGACAGTAATAGCCAGCGCTCACATCACACTGTGAGCCAGGCTCTGTTCTAAGCACATGACCGTCCCAGTGTGCAGGTGGGGAAACCGAGGCCACTCAGCAAGCGAGTGGTGTGGACGGTGGACACCCTTGAGCTCCGGGGGCTCACCGACCGGGAGGGGAGGGGGCAGGAGGTGGCGGGGCAAGTCTATGTGACATGCTGGGGTGTGTCAGCAACAGGTGCAGGGGTGGCAGAGGGGCGCCCCCACACCCACACCCGACCGGGGACTTGGAAGGAGCAGGCGGCTGGGGGCAGGCTTGAACACGGGGAACGGTGTGCAAGGACCTACAGGAGAGTTCTCAGCTAGGGCACAGGGCATCACCAGGCCCCACCCCCAGGGAACCCCACTCATCAGGTCTGCACCTGGCCGGGGGCCCTTGTTTGTTCAGCTCCTGCAAGGGAGGAATCACTGGCTTTGGGGGACGGTGGGAATTGGCGTTGGAGCCAGGGTTCTCTTCTCCTCTCATCTTCCCTGACGCGCTGAGCCGGCATATCTCCGGGACACCGTCCCGTGACACCTGGCAGAGGCGGGAGCAGACTGCAAACTCCCCGAAGGGGACCCCAGGGCCAGGCAAATGGACACGACCAGAAGGGAATCACGCAGGTGCCGCTGTGCGAACCCTGTGAGCCTCAGCCGGGGTGGGGGTGGGGACCAAGCTTTAAAGGAGACATTTGCCCAAGGTCACCAGCCGGTTGTTGCAAAGTGAGCCCTGGCCACCCCAAGTTCCAGCTGCAATCTGCAAGCAGGTGGCAGGCGAGGTCCATGCTCCCCCGGGGGGGCGTCCCATTGGTGTGCTCTTCCCTGGGGCAGCCCTCAGGCACCGGCTCACCTTGGGGACGTATGCAGCCCTGCAGCCTCACTCACCCTCCCAAACCCCTGTGGGACCAGGCTGAGGCAGGGACTTGGCCCACTGCTGGCCTGGCGTCTCCCCACTCCTGCTCTCTTCACCCCTCCCTGGGTCCCCCCCAGCGCAGCGTGCTGACCACTGCACACAAATCCTGCCTCGTATCTGTTTATAGGGAACCTAATCGAAGGCAACCCCCTGATGACCTTCCCAATTAGCCTCTTGAGAAATCTTATATAAAATCAATGGAGCTGCTTCCCAGGGTGAAATGATGCATATTTAATGAACTTGCAAACAGTTCTGGATCCCCGGAAGCCTGCTGCCTCCCTGAAAAGCCATGAGCTCCAGAATCAGATCCACTGCCTTGACATGCACGCACACTGGACAGAGATGGAAGGCACCGTGGCTGCCCACCTGCAGGTTCAGTAAACTTGGGCGACTTTTCCCCATCTCAGCTCTGTTTCCTGATGCAAATGTGTAATGACAATAATGCCATCTTCGCAGGATTCTCACGGTGACTGGTCATAAAAATCCACACGTGGCGCTTAGCACAGTAACCAGCACAGGGTAAGCGTGGTGTGGATGCTAAATGACACTGTTGTTATTTCACCTTTACCTGCTTCAAGTCCTTCCTGACTTACTCGTTATTCAAATAATTAAACATGCTGAGTCTCATAGATGCTGTTTAGAAAGGTCTGATTCATTTCCAGGATCCAGGCACTTGAAATGTAAGTAGTAGCCTCTTTCTACGTACAATCTCAATTAAATCTGCAGGCAAGCCCCACAAGGCATGAGATTTCCAGGCAAGGCAGCCCAGGTGCAGAGGTCCCACAGCTGGCAGGGGTGTCCCGTGGGTCCTTGGGACTGGCCCCAGGCTTGCATCCCCCAAAACCCTTGGCTGCTCCCATTCCAGATGTCATTGGGAGACACGGGTGCCACGGGCCATGTTTGCCACTTTTCTGGAAAGAGTTACTGAGGGCCGGAAATCTGGGTGTGCTGTCTTAACCCCCATGTCTCCCGCTGCTCATGGACCTTGGAAGCAGCTGCTGAAATATGGTTTCCCCTCGTGGGTTCCCATGCAGATCACTCCCAGAGCCGGGGAAAGTGCAGTGCCTGCACCATCACGACCTTTGCCCTTCCTTCTCCTTCCCAGGGCAGGAACTGAGCCAAGTTCCTTTCTCCCTGACCCTGCAGGAGACGAAGCAGCTTCTGCCCGCCGCAGCCTATGCAGGCGGACACTTGGGTGGGCTAGTGGCTTCCTGCCCACCCTTTGCCCCCTGCCACCCCCTGCCCATCCCCCACCAATGGATAGGCTGTCTTCAGCCACATTCCCACTGCTCCTGTCAGGCAGCCCGCCTGGATTTCACCCATGCACCGGACAAGAGCAGCCCCAACCCTTAGCCCTTAGCCAGGAAGTTCCTCTGCAAGTGTTTCCATGAGCCTGGAACACTTCGGAGTCTCCCAAAGCCCCTCTTGGAGGGCTGAGAGCCTGAAGAGACAGACAGAGGGCCTGGGGAACTGATGGAACGTTCTCCACAACAGATGCATGTGCCTCTTTACCCTCTGTTCTTTTTCAATGTTTGAAACAAGCTCTGCCCTATATAATTATTACCTCTTTGAAATTTTTTTAAATGGAAAACTTAAATAATATAAACCTCTCGAGGGCAGAGACCATAGAATAGGTGCCAATCCCCCCCCAAGGGAGTCAAGGATTTACCACCCACGTGAAAAGACGAGCAGAGATAGAAGCACAGGGAAGGAAGGACCCTGAGACAGCCTCTGGGAAAACTTTATCCAAATGTCATCACATGTAGGCATCGGGTGCCCGGCCGCCGTGGGGCAGGGAGGCCCCCGCAATGAGCCGGCAAAGGGCTGGAGACCGAGGCCTGCTGTGTCGCTTCAGCCGCCGTGCAGATACGGTGGACACACGACTTAGGAAACCTGCACCTTCCTTGCTGACCACAGCAACCATTTCTCAGATGCCTGCTGGATGATGAGGGATGCTTCTAATTTGGGGTGAGCTCTGGCCTTTAGCCACCAGCTCCTCCCCAACGCCCGGCTCCAGGCGACATCCCTGGGCAGTGCCCAGCTCACACTGCAGGAATGACCTGCTCCAGGTGGCATTTTCTCGGGGAGGGTGACTTGGGGCTTGGCCTGCTGCCCGACCCTGCCAGGCAGAAGGGCCTCCCTGAGCACCAGAGGGAGAAAAACCCTCCCAGCAGCTCATATACTTCTCCCTGCAGGTGCCAGCTCCTCCCCCTGCACGCCCGCACTCCCTCGCCCTCCGGACAGCAAGGGCCACGGGTTTTCATCAGGTCTCTGTCTCCGATAAAACCGAGTGGGCAAAGCAAAGCCCAGAGACAGGGAACTGACAGGAAAGCACCGTCTGGCTCCTGGAATTAGGGCATGTAACCTCTGATGAAGGACATCGGACCGTCAAGTGCTCTGGCCTGGGACTGCTGGGACATTATAGCAGCCTCAGTAATGTCCATATCCTTGACCCTGCTGAGCCACCACTCGGCACTCAACCAGGGCAGCAACTGATGAGCGCAAAGACACACCTGCGAGGAAATTGTGGCAGCAAATAATGGGGAACAGCCTGAGCGTCCCACAGGCGGGGCCAGGGGATGTAAGCGAGGGCGCAGCCACACGATTCGATACCTCCACGGCCATTCAAAGGGTGGGCATGGAAGTGCTTTTGTGGACGTGGAAATATGTTTTCAAGATGCTGTTACATGGAAAAGAAATTACAAAACGGTAAATGTAACATGACTCTGATTCTGTAAAACACTACGTATACGTGAATATATCCAAAACATTTACAGAGTTATTTCCAAAGGGTAGGATTACAGGTGATGTTTATTTTGTATTTCTGTTAACCTGTGCATTCTAACTTTTTGTGAAATGATCACTGTTCTTGAATTAATTTTTTTGATGTATAACTTGCATACAATAAAATGCACTCGTTTTAATTGTGTATTTTGACAAGTTTTGACAAATTTATGCCACCCATGTAAACACCACCACAAACAAGATATAGAAGATCCCATCACCCCACAAAGTTCTTATGAAACCCTCTTCATGCAATTCCTAACTCCTCCTCCAGCCCCAAACCACCACTGGTCTGCTTTCTGTTCGTAAATTGGATTCATCTTTCCTCAAGTTTCATGTAAGTGGAATCATACTGTATATTCTCTGCATTTGCCTCCTTGCACTAAGCATCATGTTTTTGAGATTCATGTATATTCAAGTATATGCATATGTGTATCAGTAGGGTTTTTTCCCTTTTCATAGGTGAGTAGTATTCCACTGTATGGACATGTCACCATTTGTTTATCCGCTTACTGGGCATTTGGATTGTTTCCGGTTTGGGAGTTATAATTAAAAAGCTGTTATGAACATTCCTGTTGAAATCTTTCTATGGAGGTATGTTTCATTCCTCTTGGGGAAATGGGTTAGGAACAGAATTGCTGCATCATCTGGTGGATCTATAAGAAATTATGAAACTGTTTTCCCAAGTGGTGATGGGACTGCCCATTCTCACCCCCAACAGCATTCGAGTTGCTCTAACTCTTGTCAGCAGTCGGTACCCTCAGTCTTTTTAACGTAGCCATTCTAATGGGTGTATATCTCACCGGGGCATTAATTTGCATTTCCCTGATAGTGAGTGTAGGTTGAACCGTCTTTAATGTACTTACATATATCATTTTGTGCAAAGTCTTTTCTAACATTTTTCCCATTTTTTAAGGGGTTGTTGGCTTCATATTACCAAGTGGAACAGGTTTGATTTAGTTTGGATTTTCAGCACACTGGATACAAGTCCTTCATCAGACACATGCATCATGAATGTTTTCTTCCACTTGGTGACTGGGATGAGCTTTCCCATTTTCTTAATGGTGCCTCTCTAAGATAGTTTAAGTTTTAAATTTTGATTAAGTTCAGTTATCAATTTTTTTATGCTTTTTGGTTTTTGTGTTTTGTCTAAGAAATCTTTGACTATCCCAAAGTTACTAAGATTTTTCTCCTGTATTTTCCCTCTTGAAATTTTATAGTTTTGGCTTTTATACCTAGGTCTATGATCCATTTCAATTTAATTTTATAAATGGTGTGAGATAATATTCAAGGTGCATTTTTGTCCATAATCTACACTGCCCAAAATGGTAGCCACTGGCCACAGGGAACTACCATGCACTTGAAATGTGGTTTGTCTGAATTGAGATGTGCTGTAAGTATAAAACATATAACAGATTTTGGATATATATATGTTCTTAAAATTAATTTCACTTATTTCCTTTTATTTTTTTAATATGGCTACCAGAAACTTAAAATTACATATGTGGCTTGCATTATATTTCTAATGGATGCCTTGGTCCATATGCATATCCGCTCCAGCATGGTTTGTTGAAAAAGCTACCCTTTCCTTGGTTTTTCTTAGCACCACTGTCAAGAATCAACTAACCACACTGATGTGGTTCAGTTGTGGACTCTGTTCCGTTCCACTGACCTACATGTCTGTCCTTGTACCAATCCCACACTGCCCCAATTACAGTAGTTTCACAGTAAGGCTTGAAATCAGGTCATATAAGTCCTCCCATTTCTATAGATCAGTTTGGAGAAAACTGGCATCTTAAAAACAGTGAATCGTCTGATCCATAAACATAATATACCTCTCCATTTATTTAGGTCTTCCTTAATTTCTGTTAGTAATATTTTACAGTTTAAAATATCCCTAAATAGGTTAGGGTTTTGATATTATTTTAAAAGTACTTTAAAATTTTTTTCCAACTATTAGTTGGCACTCTGTAGAAACGCAACTGATTTTTTCTGTAAACTGACCTAATATATCACTATCTGATCACATTCACTCATTACTTCTAGCAGTTTTTTGAAGACTCCCTGGGATTTTCTATGTATACAACCATGCCATTCATGAAAAAAGACATTTGTCTTCCTTCTTTCCAGCTCATCTTTCTTTGTACTGCCTTCCCACATTGGCCAGGACCTCGGGCACCAAGTTTAATATCCGTGGTCAGAGTGGGTATCTTTTCCTTATTCTTGATCTCAGGGGGAAAGCATTCCGTATTTACTATTAATTATGATGTCACCTGCAGGCTTTTCATTTATTAATGAACCTCTATCAGGTTGAGGAGGTTCCCCTCTGTTCCTAGTTTGCAGAGAGTTTTTATCATGAATTGGTTGTGAATTTTTGAAACGTTTTTTCTGGATGTATCAAGATGACCCTATGGTTTTTCTCCCTTACTCTGTCAATGTGGTTATTTTCACGTGTTTAACTAACCTTTGCATTCCTGGCACAAACTACCTGATCACGGTGTCCTCTGTGCCAGGCACATCACAGGCACTGAGCAGTCTATGCGGCCCCATCAAGGCTGCTTCCCTGTCCTTGCCCTTTCCCCTTAGAGCCCAGGAGCCAGTGAAGGGCAGGGGGCCCAGTGGGGCTGGGGTCACCTCTCTGTGTGTCTCTCTACCGTGCTTTTCTTCCTGCTAGGCTGGGAATACCCCCAGTGCAACTAGAGCCTTGTTTCAGGGAGAAAGGCTGAGTTCCTACACTTGTGAGGATCCCAATGGGGTGGCCCTGCCTCACGGTGCTGGGATCAATGGCTTTGGCTGTCCCCGTGGCTGTACAAAACCCTCCATGTCCACTGATGACTCAAAAGGGGCCTCCTGGAGCGTCAGAGCCTCGGCACAAGGTGGCAAGCACAGAGCTGACTCGGCAAGATGCTCACAGGTGTCCAGTCCAATGCACTTCCAGGGGAGCCCTGGGGCAGCAAGATGCCGTGGTGCTGGGGGCCGCTTTCGCCACCAGCACCCCGGTGTCCACACAGCCCTGCAGGGAAAGGGGCCGTAGGGCCGTGATCACCGGGGCACCGGCAGCACAGCCCGGCCACAGGAGCATGAAGCCGCTGCCTGTCATCAGGTCCCTCTCATCGTCAGAAAACATTACCATCTGGAGCATCCTCGGAGGGACTGCGGACATCAAGCATGATTTACGGCTGCAGCATGTCCTTCTGTGCTTCCACTCTGCCTTGGGGAGCAATTGCTCACTGTGTCAGCACTGCCTCAGGAGAGGAGGGAGGGGGAGAGCAGGGAAGGGGGAGATGGGAGAGTGCACATGCCCCTTGGCCCAGGACCCCCACCCGGACCGCTGCTGACCATCCCAGGCCAGGAAGGCGTCTGGCCTCCAAGTTCTCGGGAGGGGCCTCTGAGGACCCTGGCGTGACCCGGGCCCTGGGCCCACAGGAGGAGCCCTGGGTCCTGCGCACTTCCTGCCCTCCCTGGCCCAGCTGCCCTGGGCTTATTAGAACCAGTTGCCGATGAGTTTCCTCGAAACAAAAAGAGCTGACCTCATCTGCCACACCCCGAATGGAGGAAATGCCAGACAAAGCCTTTGCCTGGGCCCGGGTCTTCCAGCAGCCCCACCCCGAGCACTCACAACCATACAGGCAGTTCTCTTGGGACCACCACTGTCCACGAGGGGAAAGAGCGCCGAGGGCCCAAGTCCTCCGCCCAGGGTCCTGTGGGCGTTCCCCACAGGGCCTCCATGGCATTGCTGCAGCATCAGCGAGCCCCCAGCCTGCCCCTCTGACCTGGCACCTTGGGGTCCTGTCCATGTCTGCCCAGAGGGAGGAAAGCCCCAGGATATGCAAGCCCACATCATGCGGCCTCCGCTCACCCCAGGATCCCAGTGAGGGGCTCCTGATGAGTGACAGCCAGCCCTGCATGGTGGTTCATCACCTTCCGAGGCAGGCAAGCCACCCTGGAGAATAGTAATTGGACATTAGCCACCATTTGCCAAAAGCCTACTCAGCACCACGAAGGGTGCTGCTGGCTTCCTGGGCACCATCCCTGGTGGTCCTAAGGAGGTGACTGTCTTCGTGGCACAGACGGAGCACAGGGCTTGACAGGTCAGGGACCTGAGTGTAAGAGGCCGAGCCAGGACTGAGGCTCAGGCCCACACGTGTGCCTGCAGCCCTGTGGCCCCCAGGAAGAGAGCAGCCCCTCCCCCAGAACCGCGCAGGGTGCCAGAAAGCCACACAGACCAGCCTGCCGCCTACCTCCCCCCTGGACCGTTAGTTCCCCAACTTGGTCTCTGCTTGTCCCCAGGGGCTAGAATTGTGCCCAGCACATAGTAGGACCCAACAAATATTTGTTGTATAAGTGAATGATAGGGATCCTGTCCAGGCAGGAGACAGACCATCCCCAGCTAACCGCTGTCCAGGAGGGTCAGGCTCTCGGCCACACCACCTGGGAGCCGACTTTGTGGGCCAGAGAGAGAGGGACATCAGGGCCTGGGTGCCCTGTCAGGGCTCTACTGAGGGGATGTGGCGTTTGGCGGGCTTGGACAGCATAGGTGACATTTGGGGCCAGGTGCCTCTTGTCTTGGGGGCCACCCCGTGCACTGAGGGATGGTCAGCAGCATCTCTGGCCTTACCCAGGCACACGCACACCACCACCTGTGACAACCAGAAATGCCCCAAAAGGAGATACGTGATTTAATGTGGCCAAAATGGGACTATGGGTAAGTCCCAGGGACACAGCAGCAGTCCAGGAGCATCTTCTGCAGGCCCTTCTACTGTCCCACTGCATGTGGCCTTGTGTCTGGGCCCCACGAGGCCTGGGGGGGTCTGCGGCATGGCCAGGAATGGGGCCAGGGCTTCTTCATTGCTGCATGCCCCACATGCCCAGCTCTGTGCCTGGCATGGAACTGATGCTCAGAGAACACGCATGAGTCCAGGCCGCTGCTTAGCCCATTAGACAAGTTCTGGAACTAGTCCATAAACACACCCTAGAAGACAAGCTTATGCAAAGCTATGTGAACAGTCAGCGCCTTTTTATCCATAGGAAGAACTCTGAGCCTCTATATCTGTCCCTCAGAGACCCAGCAGGGCCTGAGGGTTTGGAAAAATGTGCCCACACGGAAGTGGGGAGACAGCATCAGCATGAGCAACTGAGCCAGGGAGAAACCCCCTCCCTGCCGGGCAATTCTAGCTGAGGAAGCCCCGCGTGCTGGCCCCGGAAATGAGCTCCTCGCAAGCACTTGTTGACTGACTTTTTGCCGCTGTTTTCCCCCGGGCCTGCCTGCTCTGGTGGGTGGTGTTTAATGATGGCTAGGTGAAGCTGTTGCTGCAGCCAGGCAGCGGAGGGCATGAGACCCAGGCCTTCACAGGGACTAGAGCCCGTGTTCCCACTGCTGGGCTCTGCTGACCCCCAAAAGCTCCTGGGGTCTCCCCAACACTGGTCCTGGCACCCAGGGGGCTTCAGTAGCATCATTCCATGACTCAGGAGCTGCCCACACACTCAGATGTATTAAACCATTTGATGCTCTCAGTATCCCCATTTTACCAAAGCACAGAGAGGTTGTATGTCTTATCCAAGGTCACACAGCTGGTAGGCTGCAAAGCTAGAATACCCTGAACTAGGAAACCACAGATTCTCATACATCATGTGTACTCAGCATATACTATATTCATGTATAGTGTAATAACCACAGTGACTAGTTGTGGTGACCACAGTCACCACCACCACCACCACCACCATTACCAGGCCTCGGAGTTATGGGCAAAGGGAATGTCCTTCTCAAGGCTGATGAACAGCAGGGCAGGGCTGGCGGCAGCCCCTAGATGCCCAGGCCAGTACTCTGCTCCGGCCAAGCCCCTCGCGTGCCCAGCACAGCTCCCCCCGAGGGTGGTCACCCTGCTGAGTCCTGGGCAGCCCTCCCTGCACATCCCTCCTGGGAACCCCCCAACTCCACATCTCTTCCCCACAGAGCTGGACCAGTGCCACCCTCATCCCCCGCCTGGGATGGCCCCAAGGTTAAAGCGAGGCAGGGCCAAGAGCGAGGCCCTGCGGGGGGGGGCCCTTCACCGCACGCGCACTGCTGGCTGGGCCTCCTCCTCTCCACTTCCCCATCAGGGTAGTGTGGACAAGAGCAGACCTCCCTTGCAGGGCCGCCACCACCCTTCCCCAAACCAGTGGTGCCCACCTTCAGCGTGAGGCCTGACAAGCTCCCAGGCAGGGCACAGATGCCCGGGCGGCCAGGCCAGGGCAGAACAAAGCACTTCATCGGAGCCAGAGTAGGCCATCGTGGTGCCCGCAGCTCAGTGGGCTGCAGGGAGGGCTGCCCAGGACTCAGCAGGGCTCACCCCTCTGTGGCCCACATCACTGCTGCAGTCTTTTCCATCGTGCGGCAGTGTTCCGCCGTCTGAATGTGCCCCAGTCCCTTCCCCCATCCACTCTGCACGGAAACATGGGCTATTTTCTGGGTGGACCACTATCACTAAGGCCACTGTGGACACTTTCATACAAGTCTTTGGGGATGGTGCTCCCATTTCTCTTGCGCATTGGTCAGAATTACTGAACCTGTCTCCCCACGTTCTTGTCCACGTTAGACCCCCCGGCAGCATACAAAAGTCCCAGCAGCCCCATGCCATCTCCAACCTTTGATATCCTGGTGAGCAGAGTCTCGTGATTTTAATCCACATTTCTGAGATGAGCAACATGCTTGGTGGCATTTTATATATTCCTGGGCCATTTCACACCTTCTTTTTGGAAGTGCTGGTTCTAGGTTTTTTCCCAGTTTTAACAGTTGCTTATCTTTTTCTTATTGATTGTGGGAGCTCTTTATATATTCTGAATGTGGGTCCTTTACTCGACACATGTATTTGGAATACTTTCTCCCAGTCTGTGGTTTGTCTTTTCACTTTCTTCTTGGTGCGTTTGGTGGACGGGAGCTTTTCATCTTGCTGAAGTCCTACACCAACTCCCTCTCAGAAGGCAGTGCCTTTGGGTCGTGTTGAAGAAGTCTCGGCCAGCTCCCAGGTCCTCGGCGCACTGTCAGCAGGCGTTTGCCTTCCCTATTCCTTCGGGCTCGGCCCTGCAAACTTCAAAGTCCGAAAGGTCTCTCTTGTCACCGTACCCGGGGCCCCAGCACAGCACCCGGCTCACCGTGGGGGCTCCCTGGATATGTGGCTGAAGGACACATTGGGTTTCCCAGTCAAAGCCCGGGCTGCTCCTCTCAGCCTCCCGCCTTGCCGCTCAGATAAGGAAAGATGCTGCCCCTGGGCCGGACCCGGACCCCGGGGCATCCCGGGAGCTCAGATCTCCTCCGAAGGGAAGATCAAAGGCCCAGCTCCACTTAAGAGGAAGGTTTGGACTGCGGAGATGCCTGAGTCATGGGGTGAACAGAGATAACAGGGGAGGTAATTGGAACCTGAAACCCTGACTCCTGGGGGCGCATGGGAGACTCTGCCAGATCCTCACCTCCCGGGATCCTGGCTGGATTAGAAGCCCCAGCTTAGAGGACTCAGAGCAGAAAAACACTCACCTAAAGGGCGTGGAAAGAAGTGGGGACACTCATACACTGCGGGAGGGGTTTCATGCCGGAAACCGCCTGATGGCGTTTCCAGAAGCTGAGCAGAAATGTGGCTCCCCGTGCGGTAATTCCTCTCCTAGGAGCACACCCCACAGAAATGCACCCAGGCGCTCATTAGGAGTTCAAAGTGCTAATACTAACCCCCTGGAAACGACCGGAGCGCCCATCCCCTGTGGGACCTAAAGCAGGGTGCGCTCCTGCACTGGAACACGGAGCGGTCACCCGCCATGGCACCAAAACAAACCTCCTACGGCAACACGCAGCCACACGGAGGGATCTCGCAGACTTATGCCCCGTGCGTCCTCAGGCCCAGGCACAGAAGAGTAAGTGCTCCAGGATTCTATTTTATTTCAAACACACACACCTCATGAGTGCTGTTAGAGGTCCAGAGGGGTCGCCCTGGGGTGGGGAGAGCCTGAGGGGGCCTGAGGAGTCAGGGCCGGTCAGGTCCGTGCACTGACAACGTGCTCCTGGCTCCGTCTGCGAGGCCACCTGGCCGCCCCTCATCTGTGCTTCTGCCCACGGGTATGTTACACAGCTGCCGAGGGGTTCTTTGTAAAAAGGGCGGGTCAGCTGCAGCATCAGAAAACCGGGCCTGGGCAAGTAACTCTGCCCTCCGCCCCTGACTCCTGCCCGCAAAGCTGGTGGGGGAACACCCCGTCTCCTCGGCTCGCCGTGGATGCTGAAAAGAAAGACCGCCCTGCGTGTGTCATGCTGACCCACAGAAGCGTCAGCCCCAGCAGGAGGAAGCCAGCACCCGCCGAAAGGAATTAAAATAAAAGAAATGTACAATGTTTGACAGGGTCCTCGGGGTTTCACTCAAGGACTGAGAACCGAGGATTAAAACAAGGAGCAACGGAACAAAGGCTCTCAAGTGGGGAGCAGGTCCCCCCTGAACCCGGAGACAGGCTATTTATTTGAACAAGACTAGCACAGGCCTCTCTTTATCCCCTTTGCAGCTTATTTTATGTCGCCAAGAATTTCATGGCTATTAAAAGCTGCAGAGAAAAAATCCTTTTAAACTGCCTGCAGCAAAGGGTGGGAGGGTTTTCAAAGCAATGAGTGGCAAGGCGTTAGAAACTTTTAAAGTAGACCGTCAGCAGCATCTACGGATCGTGCACCCCGACCTGGAACCCCGCAGGGCCACTTCTGAGTCTCCCCCAAGCACAGAAGGATGTGCACTCACCAGACACACCCTGGATGTTCATGGCTGCCCCACCTGAACGCCCACTGATGGCAAAACGGGGAAGGAATCAGGACTCACTATCACCATGGGGCACTCGACGGCCACACACGTACACACACAAATTGGGCTCAACAGGTGCCAGCCCAGAATTATGCACGCAAATATGACCACGCAACGAAGCTCAAAATCAAACAAAACCGCTCTGTGGGAATCAGCAGTGCAGCTCCCAGGAAGGGGTAGTTGTGGGAATGGAGCAAAGTGGGGCCAGGTGTGTTCTATCCCTTCACCTGGGCGCTAGCATCACAGGTGTGCACGCCTGGTGGTGGTCACTGTGTGCCGCATTTACGATGCTATGCTTTTCCATGTGTGCATTCGGCTTCAATAAAACATTAGCACAAGTTTAAAGCACACTTTTAAAATGCAGCCTGACCATACCTTGAATGAAGAGCTGGAGAATCACCCCCGCATAGCTTCCTGAAGTTTCTCTTAGAAGGAGAGCTGGTGAGTCCAGGCCCCCAGAAGACAACGCACTGGAAATGCGGTGGTAGCACCTTCTACTTCACGCACCAGCCCAGCCTGGGGTCCAGAGCCACACGCCCCGAGGTGGCCAGTGAAGACTGGGTGCTTCCAAACAGGGCTCTGTGTCAAACCTGCCTCCGGCCCCGAGGGAGGAAGCCAGCTTAGCTGCAGGCCGCAGAGACCCGGAAGTCTGCAGCCGGAAGCAGCTGTCCCAGGTGGCCCCCCGCCAGGGTCCAGGGCAGAAGGGAGGCTCTGCTGCTGTGTAGCATGCACCTGGTCGCTCACCAAGCGCTCGTCCAGGGGTTGCTGGGAAGACATCCTGCAGAAGCAGTTTAAGTCCCCATCCATTTGCTCTAAATTACAATTACCTTGGGTGGGCCTGCTTTAAGGATATGGAACAAAGGTCCCAGTGATCCTGAGGAGAACGGCTCCTCCCCCTTTGTCAGGGATCCTCCTTCCTCCACGACTGCCGCCTAGGGCACCCTCCCCTGCCCACGGGATCCCAGCCTGCTCACATCTCCCCTACCTGACTGCTCACCCCCCACAAGGGTGTGAGACAATGCCTCGTGATCAGTCTATGGATCCATCCGCCTCTGTCCGTCTGCGTCTGCAGGTGTGTGCCTCTCTGAACCTATATGGACACCATATGCATAAACATAGGAGCAGCTGTAGCCGCCTCTCTATCTGTATCTTCTACTGCTGGGCTTCTCCAGCCAGCCCCAACCCAGACACCTCTGTCCCCACAGCTGATGGGCAGACCCACTTAACTAGGTAATAATTCTAAGCAGGTTATTTCACCTCTGTGCTCAGTCTCCTCATCTGTAAAATGGAGACAATAATAAAGTACCTTCCTCGCAAAGTTATTGTTAGAATAACTGAGTTAGCAAATGGAAGGTCCTTAGAAGAATGCCAGACATAATAAGCACCGTACAAGAATTAGCTATTACTTCATGCAAAATGGAGCTTAAAAAACCAGCCCATTTCTCCATTCATGTCAGAGTCGGGGCAGAGCTAGATCTGTGTTCCCTAATCTAGCACATTGAGGTGACCCCCTGCATGCCACTTGTATTTTTTGCTTACTGACCATGTTTGTTTTAACCAACGTTTTCTAACTTAAAATTTTATTTACAAGGAAAACTGCATTATCACCAAGATAAATGGGAAATAAGCCCCCAAATCAACACAATTCCACAATCCCTAAACCCAAAGGCTCTGAGAAGCATGAGATTTTTTCTTGTTTGTTGTTTTCTTTTGTTTGTCTTCATAAGTTTAGTGCATTCTCATTTGATGCAAAATCTGACCTGCTATGACTCAGTGTATTTATCTGCTTCATGAAAATCATGCTCTGCTAAAGAAACCGAAATAGAAAAGAAATAGAAACCACTAAAGATGTTAAATAAATCACCATATAAGCACCAGATTGCCTTTCTAAAATTCAAAAGAAATACCGATTTCAAAATACACCTGACTCACAATTTTGGCTAAGAGAAGATGCTGAGTAGACATTCGTTGTACAATGAAGGTTTGCGTGAACAGATGGACACACACACACACCACACCAAGAAGACAGGGAGGCCTATGCCTATGTTCTCACAAGGTTCCAGGGCCACAGGTCGGCTGGCCGGGACCTCCACCCACCCCCCTCCCAGGGCCAGCTGCTGATGCTGGGAGCTCCGTGGGCTGTGGACGGACACCCAACATGGCCACTCCAGTGTGGTGGCCTCGGGGACACTAGATGCCTGACATGGCAGCCGCCTGCTCACCTGGCCTCCGAGGTCACTCAGCCTCTTTCTGCTGACTCTGTCCGCCACATGGTCACAGAGCCTGCCCAGATGTCAGGGGAAGACCCGGATTCCATGTGACAAAGAGGAGAGTCAAAGAAGGCGGTGGTCATATTCTAAATGCGCCATATTATGGAAGCTTTGGTGTTTGAATGTATACAAGCACGTGCCTTCTTGTCTAATTAAAAAAGAAGACATTCGTGGATCTGTTTTCTTTGTAGCATGGGCTACAGTGTCCACAGGTCACAACTCTGTCAGCCACTAAGGAGGTGACCCGATGAGTTCCTGGGGCTGCAGGGGCCAACTTCCCAACCTTGACCCACATTTCACCATTGATGTCACCACCTTCATGTAACTGACCGTCCTTTCGTATCTCCGTCAGTTACAGTCATGCCCCCACTGGAGGATGGAACGCTGGCGGGACGGAGGGACCCCACGGAGCCCCCCAACCATGCTATGCGGGAATGGTGGCCCTTTGGGGCTCTCCGCCTGGCCCTGCCCAGTCCCCTTCCTTCCCCGCCCACCCCTGCTCCCCCCAGCTCCTGCACACTGGGAAGTCCAGAAGCCCCCAGCATCCTCCGTCCTTCCTTCGGTGCCAAACAAGGGCCCAGAGGGAGCAGGAGCGTCAAGGCCGAGGGAGGACGGCCATCCCGGCTCCTGGAGGCCAGCAGTGCCTCTGAGACTCGGCGGGGACAGTGCTCGGCAGAGCGGCTTTGGACTTCTAGGTGGTTTCCATGGCTTGGAACTTATAACCTTATTTTCTTTTTTTCCCATGTAGAGAAAATGCCTTGGCCCCCAGCCCGCCTCTGACCAGCAGCTTCTAATTACCCACGTGTGGAAAAGGAGGGCAGGCAGGAGTCATGGGGAGCAGAGACAGGAAGCCCAGGAGCTTACCTCTCCCCGGGCCAGGAGGAAGCTCCCAGGGGAGGTCAGGCCAGTTTGAGGAGACCTGGACGTTTCCACTGAGGCCACACCAACTCGATTCCCTGTGACCTGGAAGTGCAGCCTTCTAGGGCAAGGGAGACCCCTGCCTCCTGCAGGACTGTATTCGTCAGCACGCCGCCTGCTGTAACAAACAGGCCCTGGGATCTCAGGGGCGTCACACCAAGTTCGTTTTCACTCTGGACATCATCCAGGGGTGGGTCGGCAGGGGCGCTGCCCCACGCCCTCATTGAGGGACCCTGGCTCCTCCCTCTGTGGTTCTTTGTCCCCAGGTGTGTCCAATGTCCCTCTCGGATCCTCCGGGTCCCACCAGCAAACAGCGGAGGAGGACACGGTGGGGGAGGCACACTGTTCCTAACCACTGGGGCCTGGAATAGCCCACTTCACTTCTACTCCAATTCCCTCAGCAAGGGCCAGGCACCTGGTCCCCCCTACATGTGGGGTACCATCCTCCTGCACCCCAGAAGGAGAGAGGCTAATTGTGAGCCTCGCCCATGGGTGCCACAGGGCGCATTAGGGAGACATCAGCCGGGTGCAGCACTCTGTCAGCTGTGGCCACACCAGGATGAGCACCTCAAGGGTTCTGGAGGAGCAGCTTCCGATTCCGAGGGCCTGAGACTGCGTGTTGAAGGCTCGAATCTCTATAAAGCCTGGGCCGGACGGGAGCGCTCTTTTCAGCCCGCCACAACCAACGACGACCTTCCCGCCTCATCTGTGAACAAGTTCCTCATCCTACAGGCCTTCCTTCCTTCTTAGGTGGCCTCAGGAAGCAGCAGACCAGGACTCTACTCACATCTAGATTACAGACAGGTGCTTTACATTGAAAAGGGCTAGGCTCATATTATTTTATTCTTCTCAAAAAAAATCTCAACATTCAACTTCATGCAAACCAGAAAAGGCTTTCTTGTGCAGTCAGCAACCTGAGCAATGATGCCCGGCAACCCTGTTGTAAGTTCCATCATCCACCCAGCCTCAAAGTAGGAACAGTGTGAGCTCGTCCTCAGCCCAACCACAGAGTCCCAGTGAAAAGGTACTGACGTCATCTGATCTGGTGATTCTGAGGGTGCCTCCCTTCAGTCTCCCTCTAATACCTCAAATTCTCTGGTCCAGGCCAACCTCCCCAGTATGGTAATGGGAGCCTGAGGCTCAGATGGAGCTGGGACTTGCCCAAGGTCACAGAGCCCTGTTTTCAGTCAAGATTAGAGCTTCCAGTTTGGCCATCTCTACCAGCACTGGCCCCCAAAAATAAAATTCAAGACACATGTATAATTTTAAACTTGCTAGTTGCCATATTTTTAAACATAAGAAAAGGGGGAGAGAGGTAGATATTAATATTAATAATATACTTTCTTTAACCTAATATACCCAAAACATCAATATGTAATCAATATAAAAATATAATAACATAATTTACATTCTTGATTTCACTCTGTGCCTTCAAAATCCACTATGAATTTTACTCTCACACATCTTAATTCAGAAGCTGAACTTTCAATGGAAATACATAACCTGTATTTAGAGTTCAAAATATTTATAGTGGAATGTAAGAATTTGTCCACCATGTAAGAACTTGTTCGTTATGCTTCAGAAGATTGGCGACTGATGAGAATTAGGCTTGGGGTGGATTAATGATTGTGCATTGAGTCCCCTATACAGAATTTAATTGTTGTTAGCAACCATTTGATCAATAAATATGAGAGATGCCCTCTCAAAAACAAAATATATTTATAGTGGAAAAGGTAGATTCACATAACAAATTGGTGCAAATACATTTAAGAGTTTTCTTAATAACTGAATGAAGTATCCATTCTCAAGTTAAAATACATTAAAATGAAGTAAAATTGAAAATTCAGCTCCTGGGTCACATGGGCCACATTTCAAGTGCCCAGTGGCCACTTTTGGCTCATGGACACCATGGGTAACAAGGCAGTGCTAAAACTCAGGCCACATCTGTAGTGAGCCCTGGGACCCTGCGTCACAAGGAAAATCTGTGAGAATTGCTTGTTCCCAGGCCCACCTCCCCTCTTTGTGTGTCTGTATCTGAATGTCCCTCTTCTTACAGGGACACCAGGCGTTAGGTTGGGCCCCACCTCAATCCAGTGTGACCTCATCTTAACTTCATTACGTGTGCAAAGACCCCATTTCCCACAACGGTCACATTCACAGGAGCCAGGCTTAGGGCTTGAACGTGTCTCTTTTGTGGGGACCCCCACCCACAACAGGTTTTTACATACATCTGTTTGTGGAATCTCAGCACGCCCGAGGAGGTTAGCATTCTGGAACCCCCATTTCACAGACAGGAAACAGAGACGGGGCTTGTGGAGGACAATCCTACGACTCAGGGCTGGTCCGCAGCCTGTGCTCTCCAGCACCCCCTCCAGGCCCTGCGTGGGACTGTGGCTCAGGAGCTAGGACACTTGTTAAGCAGGACAATCTGTAAAAACCAGACGGTCAGTTTCTTGCCTCCCCAGTTAAATGACCCAGGCTGACAAAGCTGATCAATTATGACCATTCTCCTTAGGAATTAACCAGGATTCTGGAAAAAGCAACTCGATATCTCTCTGCTCCTTCCAACCTCCATGAACCTGGAGCACAATATGGAAAACTCAGACACACCATGTGAAATGAAATTTTCCTCTGATTAGGTAAGGAGGGGAGGGCCAGGGGTGGTTCGTCTTACAGCAGGGGAAGCACCCCACCCTCCGAGGCCCCTCACCCTGGTCTCAGCTCACAGCACCTACCTGGCCCACACACAACTCACCCTCTGCCAAGTGACAAAGAAGAACCCAGGAAACAACCCCAGGAGAACAAAAACCACCCCCAGGAAACCGTGTGCTCCGTGAGGGTGGGGGCAGGATACCACATGGTCACTGCCCCCCGAGCAGAGACAAGGGGCAAGAGGCCCTAGAAATGTCCACAAGATCCGTCCTCAGGCCTGGCCAGGCGGGCTCTGGGGAGAGCGCGGACCCCCACAGGGACCATTGGGAGTGTCTCTGTTGCCAGGTCCCGCCCTGCAGGCAGAGAGGCTGGGACAGCAGGCAAGCTTCCCCAGAGCCGCTGGCGGCCCCGCGATCCCTCTGCGAGCTGCAGGCTCCCCCCAGGTGACAGTGTGGAGGCTCCTCCAAATGCACACACAGCCCGATGTTGGGGAGGCTGAGGCTTTGATCACAGCCCTGCATCTGCCGGCTGGATCGGACCATTTTTTCCTGCATCTCATTACGGGAGCGCCAGGCCGCCAGAACATCAGACAAGCCCAGCATTCTCTGTTTGACCTAATAAAGCCTTGCTAAATTGCACTGCTCTCGCTCCCGGAGAAATGAGGCCTGCTCCGATTACTCCCATAAGAAAAGCCTCTTAGAAAATGCCAGAGTGCAGGCAAGGGAAGGCTCTTCCTGCCTGCTTGGGAGGGGGCTCGGAAACCCCAGGCGCCTTCTCCAAACAGACCGTGAGAGGAGCCTGTGTGGAGCTGTGGGTGCTCTGGGAGAAGGTGGGGCCCTCCAGGGGTCTCTGAAAGCCAGTGCTTTCCTCCCACAGGATAGGGGGCTCTTGTCTAGCAAATTGGCAGGTGAAATTGAGCATTAAGGGAAAACTGGCCTGGCCAGGTCAGGGTGGAGGTGGAAAGAATTTGGGTCTGGTAGGATATACAGTGAAGAGACAGGGAGGGAGGGCGCCGTTCACAAGGTGCCGAGCTTGCCTGAGTTAACGGTGGGTTGGAGCCCCCCAGGGCTTGGTCTAGGACGCCCAGTCCAGGTCTGGCAAACAGGGTGCGATGAGGTCGCTGCTCAGAAACATTCGCTTCCACCCCACTTCTAAGGGAGGAGGAAGACACCCCTTCCAGCAAGGGACCTTAGGAAGTGCCACGGTGGGACCTGGGAGTCGACTCCTGGTCTGCAGGAGGGTCTGCAGAAGCCCCCTGGGAAGGGAAAGAAAGGGGGGTGGGCCTGGGCAGTGGGAAGGCAGGGCTGGGGCACCACTCCAGGAGAGGCCTCAGGTGTCCTCACGCAGAACCCTGCAGACCTGAAAACCCCCCACCAATCAGTCATCGGAGGTGAGCAGCCCCACGCCACTGTGGCAAAATGCTTTAAAGTTATGCAAAGCCACTGGACACATTGGTCTAAGAATCAGCTTAGCGTTGTTGGCATTATACATCAAAGTTTATCAGGCAGCATTTTTTAAGCAAGCTTATTTTGATGTTTTTGTTTTTTAAGATAGAGGGCCCAGCTGACTCTGCAAAGTCAGTCCGTTTTAAGCATTCACTTTCCCAATGCATGGCTCACTCGCCTCCACGCCTCAGCCACGGCAGACATCACCAATCCATCAAAGAGCACCTCAGGCGTCCTCCAATCACAGCCCTCCGCATGACAGTTCTCTGCCTGAAGCACCCTCCCCTCCCTTCTCTGGGCTAGGTTTAAACCTCAGGTTACCTTCTCTTCCAAACCACTTTGCTGGCAATTGCTGAGCTGGGCCAACTCTCCCTTGTCCACACCCTCTCCAAGTACGTGTGGCACACACCACATGTGTCTGCATTCTTGTCCATCTCTCCCACCAGCTGTGAGCTTTGGGAGCAGACAGGTTAATGTCCTTCACCAGGAACCCCCGCGGCCCAGCACAAAGCCTGGCACGCAGTAGGGGCTCACAGCGAGCATCGGTGAGGTGACCCATGGCCCCTCCATCCTGCCACTTTGTGATTTAGACATGGGGGTGGAGGAGGGGCTGATCCAACCCCAAGATTCAGGTGTGAATTCTTGTCACAGAGACCAACCCAGGTAAGTCAGGCCTAAACCAATCAGAGCACGTCATTCCTTTGTCCAGAGGGGCTGGTTCAGGAGTGGGCACTGAAGGGCCCCCACCAGTAAGATGGCGAACTTCCGGCTTCTCTTCCGGGTCCTCCGTTCCCGATGGCGCCACCTGAAGACCAATCACCTCTCTCCCCCTTGCCACTCCCAGCACCTAGCCAATAGCCACCAGCCCCATAGAAGTGACACCTCAATCAGCTCGTGCCCCTTCCTATATAACCCAGCACCTTTCCCTAATAAAGCGGAATTCTCCGGTGAATTACTGCTGTGTGTCGCTCCTTTCCTTTCAGGCACAGGATCCATCTGGAGCCAGCAAGACATGAGACGGGGAGCTTGCTGGAGGCATCTGGAAAAGAAGATGCCTCTCTTAGGATCCAGCTTTCGCCTCATGAATGGCATGATGTCTGGGGGTGACCCCTGGAACTCCTGCAGCCGTTTTGCACACTAGAGGGAAGCCAGCCTGAAAAGGAGCTAACATTGCAGAAGAAAAGAAATTGATCCTTGGGGACATGATCGGGTGCTAAACCAGACCAACACTGACGCCCACCCCATCTCTGGAACATTCCTTACATGAATCAAAAAAATCTCCTCCTTTATGTGTCAGTCACTGTGATTGGGCTCAGCCCCTTTTCCCACCTCTGGACTCGGCCACTTAGTTGGAGCCACTCTGCGTCCTGGTCTTAGGATCCACAGGTCCTGGAAGCACACAGCCTAAGCTCCAACCCGGGCTCCAGCCCGTCCCACAATGGGGCCTTGGGCAAGGCGCACCACCGACTTGATGGTTGGCCTCTTTCACTGTGAAGTGCAGTTAATACGAGGCTCCTCGGGACCAGGTGTTAGGCATCCAGTTCTCTCTTCCCGCCATCTCCCTGTGCCCTCGCGCCACCTGGCCATGGCTGGGAGTCCCAGGAATGCACAGCACCCCGACTCCAGCCAGGGAGGGGCACCACCGGGCTCCAGGGCCTTGTGCTCCTCACTCTCTCTGCAGTAGTTCGCCTCTTTTTTTGAAACACTGTCACAGCACTTACTCAGTTCCACAGATGGCAAAGCCACGTCTGAGAAACAGGGAAAAGCCTGCATGCATGGGTGGGCAGATGGGTGACGGTGAGCCAGACCTGGTGAGCAGCCTTGCACCCTCCCCGCGTCCCGGCCGAGAGTCGGTCAGGAAGTTCCAGTTGCCCGTGGAATGTGCCCTTGGGACTGGGAGCCTCATCCTGTCTGGGGTCCCTGAGAGCAGCCCTGGGCTCCGAGTTCCCAGTAGCTTCAAAGGGAGCCCGGAGCCAGCAGAGCTCCCAGGGGGCGAGGCCAGCAGGCAGGCTGGCTGGGCCCCGCAGCTGCAGGCTCAGCCCCACTGCCAGACGTCAGAAGTGCGAGGCGGCTTTGGTCTCCGGCCTCGGCGGATGGAACAGGGCAGCGCGGAGCCAGGCGCTGCTGGGAACCGTGCTGGCATTTCCTGGTTCTGTCAACTCCACCAAAACGCCCCAGAAACCACATGCAGAACAAAGCCTCCGGGGTGCTGCCTGGAAGGCGAGAGGATTAGAGAGAAGGACAGGACACGGAGGCCCGGGGCAAGAAGCCTCCTCAGGGCCTGGGAACTTCCCCGGGCCTTCCCTGAAATGCAGCCCCACCGCAAGGTCTCAGGGACCTCGCGCTGAAATAATCACACACCGGCCCGGCGTGGGCCCCTCAGGCGGGTGAGCTGGCCAGGTGTGCTCCAGGCATCGTGCGCTCCCGGGCCTGGCTCTGCATCTGCAGACCCTGGGGTGTAGACGGGATAGCCCAGGCTCAGGAGGGGGTGGGTGGTGGGTGATGAGGCCAGGTTTAGACAAGTTCCCCTGCAGCCAAGCCTGGGACTTGTCGGCTTATCTGTCGGTTTTGTTTTCATAGATAACACGGTTCCAAAATGAGAAAGTAGAAGTCCCACATCCCTTACAGGTGGGGAAACTGAGACCCAGAGAGGTGAGTGGCTTTCCTGCAGGCTCCATCCTCAACTCCACTTGGACACACCTCCCAGGTTGGAATCAGAGAGCTTTGTGCCAGCAGAGCCCTCGCCACGCCTGGGCCAGGGTCCCAGGGAGCCAGTCGGAGGCCCCGCACGGGATGGCCACGCGGAGGGGGTGGTCCCGCCGGTCCACCAGGGCCATGGTCGCCTCAGTCACCAACCCTGTGCTCAGGCTGCGGCTGCAGACCTGGAGCCCCTGAGCCCCTGCCCAGCCAGCTCCCCAGGAGGGGCACAGACAGGGGTGGGGAGAGGCCCAGGGATGAGGGATGGTTCTCAGGATGAGGACAGGAGCTCCTCTAGCAAGGGGAGCCAGGATGCACGCCAGTGTGTACGACCCCCAGCTGGGCCTACGTGCACGTGCACACACACACTCTCTGTGCACACGTAACCCAGGGTTCCCCTGGCGCCCCAGGCAGGGCAGGATGAGGGGCTTGCGCTGGTCAGCGGGCAGTTCTAGGCGGGCTGCTCCCCCCAGACCAGCCTGGCCCACACACAGGGATGCCCTCCAGGGCCCCGGGAGAGGCTGGCTGTGCCTGTCCGCCCCCTGCCAGTGCTCCACCCTCAGTGTCCCTCGGGCACGTGTGTCCCCTTCCGTGTCTCTGCAGGCACAGCTCCCTCCTGCTTCTGGTTGGCCTCTGACTCTGCGGCCTCATTCTCTGAGTCTCTCCCTCTCCCTTTTCTCTCTCTGTCTCTGTCTCTGTGTGTGTGTGTCTCTCCTCCCTCCTTCTCTTTCCCTCCCAACACCCACTCCAGAGGCCGCTTGGGGACGTGTCCAGGGCTGGCCCATCCATCCACTTGGGGACCTGGCCTCTCAGGGCCCTGGGAGCCTTGCTCAGAGCCCCATCCCTGGAGCCGAGGTACGAGGAAGCAGGGTGGGCCCTGGGCCCTGGGGGGAGGTCTCCGTGGGGACTGGCAGGTGGCAGGAAGCAGAAACCAGCTGGGCCCTTCTCCCGCCACCCTCATGGGTAGGGGGAGCCTCTCTGGAGGGGCTGCATCTCATCAGGGCCGCTCCCCCCCACCTTTCCCAGGCCGGGGGCTCCTGGGAGCAGCGACCTGAGTCCCCCCAGAATGAGGGCAGGGATCACTCTGCTCTCCTGGACATAAACTATGCCTGGGGTGGGCCTGGGCCTTCAAAGCTCAGACGGACCCCAAGCCTGCTTCTCTGTACTTCCAGAACATGGCCTTTGTCCACTTCCACGGTCCTGAGCCTCCTGCAGGAACGGGCACAGAGACCCTGGTCTCTGCTTGACTGGATATTTGACCAAGTGTGCCTGCTCACGATGAGGCCTGCCGCACCCTGCGCCCTGGCCTGCTGGGGCCGTGAGCCGAGATGGGGACACAGGGCACCACAGAGCAAGAGACACAAGGGACAGCAGAGATACCGGCAGAAAGGAGCCCAGAGACCAGCAGACAGATGGAAAAGACAGGGGACAGGTTAGTCAGCCTGGAAGAGCTGAGAGGGCAGAACCCAGGCTGTCTGCCACGTGGCTCCATCAGGTGGTGGACATGGAGTGCACCCCTCAGGCATGCAGCCATGGAGCACACAGGCCTGCTAGCTGGTCACGTGTCTGCAGCTTCCAGGACGTTCTCCCAACAGCTAACAGCCAGCCCCTTCTCACTGTCCCTCCCCAGGGGTGTAGAGACACTCCTGGTCAGGGCCTGGAGGCAAACACACTGGGTGAAGGGCTGCCGCGCTTCACAGGGTGCCAGTTGCTCTCCTGGACTTTTCCGCATCAGCCCCTCCACTGCAGGAGCCACGGGTGTGGCCTCTGGAGCCAGGCAGCCCGCACTCAAACCACCACTCTGGCGTGTACTGGCTGTGTGACCTGGGACAGGTGGTTTCACCTCTCTGTGCCATCGTTTCCTTAGCTGGAAAACAGGGGTGACCATCTACATCATGGGACCCTCGTGGGAATGGAGTTCACACCCTAAGGCCATTAGGGCCTGGGGTGCACTGAGCGATAATCAGGTCAGGTTGGCGATGTGCACTGGGAAAGTACAGGCAGCTCTTCCGCAAGTTTGAGATTGTTTCATGATTTTACTGACAGATGAGAAAGTTAAAAATAATAAATTTGTATCTGCAACCAGCCAGAGTAATGATAAGCCCAGGAGAGATGAGCAAAGGCAAAAGGCAGGGCCGGCTCCTGACGCTCGGAAGGCAGGGAGGCAGCCCATCCCGCCCCGTGTCCGAGGGGGCAGCACACCCAGGGCCAGCCGGCCCCACGCACCCTGCACCTGGGGGCTCTGGGGCCCTGGGAGGATGCTGAGATGCACTATCAGGCTGACCCACCCAAACCCCAGCCCTGCTCTCCAGCTGGGCCGCCTTAGGTACCTTAGTCACCCTCTCTGAGCCTCAGTTTCCCATGTGAAGAAGTGATGCCAGTGCCTAATGTCAAGTGATGGACATTAACGGAGGCCAGGATCCAGCCGCAGTGGAAAGCTGGCTCCATGTGAGGCCACTTTAGGAGCTATTTTAATGTTGCTACTCAAAGTGGGGACCCCCTTTGCTTTGCCTGAAACACGGGCCTCCAGGCCAGCAGCCTCCTGGGCTAAACACAGGCCACCTCCTGGCTGGATGAGGTCACCTGTGAGCCACTGAGCTCCACTCAAGGCCTGGTGGAGAGGGGACCATAAACCTCCTCCCACCCTCCTGTCACTGGAGATCAAACCGTTATCAGAATCAAAGCCACCCAACTGATGGATGACGGTTCTGGGGCCGGGCGGCCAGCCTCCTCCTGTTATATGGCCTCAGGGCCCTCCAGCTGCCCTGCCAGGAGCCTCCGTGCAGTTTGATTTTGGCCAGAAGGTGACTTGTCACCTCCTGGGGAAAGATAGTTATCTCTCTCTGCAGGGACAGTGGGGACAGAGGTGTCAGAGGGGGGTGAGGAGGCCATGTGATAGGGAAGACCAGGCCAGCGGGCCCCCACTCCCCCAACACTTACTCAGCTCCAAAGCAGATGGCCAGAACCCCCGATGGCTTTCAAAACCCAGAGAGCCCTGGGTTTAGCTTTGGCAGCGACCAGCCAGTGTACCAGGCAAGAGCACTTTACTGCAGGAGACTGTGGGGGTGAGAGACGAGGCGTGGTGCCTCCCCCACACCCTCAGGTCTCTCGGCCTTCCAGAACGAAGACCTGCCCAGGGTCAGAAGATCCCAGACGGGCCTGGTCAGTCTGGAAGCCGAGCAAAGCGACCCCTGAAGCCAGGGGACCCCTGAAGGAATTCCCAGGGCTGCAGGGGTGTAATTTTGACCATGTCAGGCCCCTAGAAGATTTGGACCGTGAGATGACAGGGACTCACTTTGCTATAGCCGCAGACACCAGAACAACACTGTGTGGTCTGCCACCCCCCCACCTCCGCACTGGGGCTCGGGTGCTGACCACAGCTGGGCGACTTCATCTGTAAGAGAGGATGGGGAAGAGGCCTAGTCACATCGCCGGGCGGACCACGTGAGCTACTGATGTAAAGAGCGTAACCGCACCCGGCCCATGCCCGGCCTGTGCCCGAGCCTGTATGATTATTAGGCTTGTGATTATTAGGAGATGGTTGTTACATAATGGCAAATGGAATCCAAGGGACAATACCTGGGGCTGGGAGCAGAGTCTGTAAAGAAATGCATCAAAATGCCAATGGTGATCAAATTTGAATGTGCAACTGAGACTTTATTACTTTACATGTTTTCCAAAGGCTTTTTAATGAACCTGCATTCCCTTTTGAAACAAAGTTCTAAACCTAATCAATATTGTAAGAGACACCCCACAAAGCCAGGCCTCAAGGTGCCTACTACTTCCTGGTCTGCTTGGAGAGCCCCGAGTCCTGTGGGCCCCGCTCCTCCAGGCCCTGCCAGGCATTTCCCGCAGGCAGAAGCTACCACCTAAGGTGACACGTGGGCTGCAGCTCGTGTTTACAAGCAGCCTGCCCGCGCTGTGCCTGTGGTGACCAGCCTGCAGGACGTGCTGTCTCTGTGCTCCGAGACAGAGCTCCTCCGGGCAGAGCCACCAGCCCAGCAGCCCCACGGCCAGTGAGCCGGCTGCCTGCCGCAGGTCAGTCTCCCTGCAAAATCAACTTTCGGCTTCATCTCCCCAGGCTTAACAACGAATGAATGGAGCTGACAACATGGAGCCCTCTGGGGGAGCGCTGTGGGGTGCAGTGTGTTGGGAGGACAAGTCTGTGCACCAGGGAGACCAGTCCTCACTGCTCTTGGGACTGGAAGGTGGGGATTGGAGGCAGAGAGGGGAAGCAGAGGGACCCAGAGGCAGGAAGGCCTGGACCGAGAGCCTGACCATCTCCCACTAAGTGTGTGGCCCTGGGGTTGCCTAATTCTGGGAGCCTCTAGTTTTTCACATGCAAAATTAGTTAGCAATTTATCCCCTGTGGGTTCTTTGTGAGGCTCAAATAAGAGCATGTATAAGCCCCACGTGCACATAGTAAATGCTCTGTACGTGCTCTTAGTAAATGCAGTTATGAAGGTAACGGAGGGCACGTGGGTGCCCATCCACCTGGCCAGCAGCTCTCAACACTGATAGCATTACAACCTTCTGGGGAGAATGCTTCCAATAGGAAAGCTGGAACCTGAGCTTCTTGGAGAAATGGATGATTCCAGGCTGGGCAGAAAGTCAGGACGAGCCCAGATCTAGTCCTCAGGGGGAGGCTGGCTGCAGGGCGAGCTCATCACGAGACAAGCCTGGCAGAACAGCATTTACGGAGCACTCTGTGGTCATGACTCCTTGGCTTCTCACAGCAGCCATGCCAGGGGGGCATGATTCCAGTATCCACTCTGAGGCTCTGTGGGTGACCAGCTTGCCTAGAGCAACTGCAAAGTACCCACGATGCAGTGTGTGTGTGTGTGTGTGTGTGTGTGTGTGTGTGTGTGTGTGTGTGTGTGTGTGTGTGTGTGTGTGTGTGTTTTGGGAGCCTGGCTGTGCGTCACTGGGGAGGTTGGGTCCCCTCTCTGGGGAAGAGCAGAAGCACCTCAGGACCCAACCACCTGGTGCCATTTGCATTTGGGAGAACAAAGTTGAGCAGGTGAGTGTGAACTGCAGGACTTCTAGCCTGGGGACATCCCAGGGGTCCCACTTCAGCAGAGGGCCAGAGTCCCTTGGGCCGTGCCAAACCAGTGTTCAACAGTGACACCATGTGGCCACTGATGGAGCAGCACCCCCAAAACTGGGGGCGGTGGGGAGGAGGTGGGGGGGTGGCGATGGGGGAACAGAGCCAAACACCCCAGTCACTCACTCTCCCTCCACCTGCCTCTTGCAGGCAGCCTGGCCTCGCCTGGCACTGAGAACTCCCCCAAGCTTTTGGACAATGGGCAGGGTGAGGGTCTTCAAGAAGTGATACTAGACTTGGGGTAAATAAGGACAAGTTGAGCCTAAGTGATTATTTTCTATAAAATGTAACATGACCACAGTTGACCTCCAAACTGGGGAAAGTGGGACAGACCGTTATAATTTACAGGCCCCCTCATTTGTTTGCTGGGAAACAGACCAGGGATCATAGTATCTGTCAATGAGAAAAGGGCATTTTATTTGCAAACAGCTGATTAAAGGAAAATTCCGGGGGTGGACAAGGCAGTGGTTCTGATTTTGGGGACGCTTGCCCAACGCCGGCTCTGGCCACTTCCTCTTATTCTGTGTGCGTGAGTTCCCCCGAGGGTCTTTCCTTGCCTGACCCTGCCATGTTCTCACATTGTTCTGTTTTTCTGACAACAGCTGGTTGCCAAGGAAACCACTGGGAAGCCTAAAGTCAGACCCTGCAGGGAAATTCAGCCCTTACTCATCTCTCCATCCACAGCCTCTTCTTGGCGTGACCTCAGAAAACTCTGGCAAAGCCCGAGCAAGGAGCCTCCCCCACCCCCCGCCCCCCACCCCCCGTTGGGACCTTTCCCGGGGGACCAAGCACAGCAGAGAAAAGGAGCAGAGCTGGACACACAGCCAGAGTGCCCCCATCACCCATCATCCCACACCTTTCTTGTTCTTTCCTTTGAAATTTTTATCAAAGTGCAGCATATATAATGGCTCAAATAATTTCACAAACTGAACACCTGCATCTAGCATCCAGAAAAAAGAAACAGACCTTCATCGGCCCACCGGAAACACCTGTGCACCCCCCTTATGGCCACTCCCTCCCCCCACACCCAGGACGGTAAGAGCTCCCCTGACTTCTCACAGCAGAGATTTCTTCCACCTGTTCCTGAACTTGACATAAATGGACCCACACAAGATGCCTGCGCTCTTTGGAGCCTGGTGTAAGTTTCAACGTTGTGTTGATGGAAGCCACACATGCCGTAACCCGTGGCAACAGCTTGCTATTCTCACTGCTTTGTGTGAAGACTGTAGTTCACTTCTCTGAACGCCATTGACAGGTACTGGGGCAGTTCCCAGTTTTTGTCCAAAATGAGCGATATTGCCAGGTGGGGGAGAAAGGGAGGGGGATAAAGGGGCACAAAAATACTCAGTCATAATATAAGTTGGTCACAGGGATGGAAGTGCAGCATGGAAAATACAGCCAACGGTTCTGTAGCATCTTCCTTTGTCGACAGATAGTAACCGCCCTAGTTGGAGTGAGGATTTAATAATGTGGGTAACTGGTGAACCACTGTGTGGTATACTTAAAGCCAATATAAGATTATGCATCAATAATACTTCAGTTAAAAACAAATGAGTACGTAAAAATGACCAATGGTGCTGTGCGCGCTCCATCTGTATCTTTGGGTGGCCACAGGTTTACATTTCTCTTGCATGTGTGCCCAGGAGTGGAGCGCTTGGCCCAAGGGGCTGGATCTAGTAGCCACTGCCAAGAGGGTTCCAACGTGCTCGTAGCAAGTGTCCCTCCCAACAAATGGTATGAAAGTTGATGTCGCTCCACACCTTTATCAGCTCTTGGTATTGTCTGCCTTTTTCCTTCTAGCCATTTTCCAGCCCATTCATTTGGCAGCTGGGGATATGGAGGCCAAAGAGACGGTCCCTTTCCAAGACCCCACAGGCTGAGCATTATGGTCATTTCATACTTCCTATTGTGCAAAGGACCAACTCGGTTTCCATATCCAGAGAGTCTTGTCCCATTAAACCATCCTTAGAAATCAGAGCAAGGTGGGCATCCCTTGAGAATGGGCTAGGAACCTGGCTGGGGGCGCAGTGGGGGCACAGTTCCTTCCCAATCTCTCCCAGGTTTCTCCCTGTCTGCACTCTATCCCAGCCAGGTATATGTGTTTACATTTTCAGAATTTGCTAATCTGAAAATTATATTTTTCAAGGATGAGATAGCTAAAGAAACCTTTTCAAAGATGCATGATTTTCAGGCCTCTTGACTGACATTTTGTAGCACTCTATGGTGTATATGCATGTGTTCACACACCTGTGTATGGGTGCATATGTGTGCACATGTGTTCTAATCACCTAAGGTCATTCCAGGTCTCGACACCAAGTCAAAGCTTTGCAAGACAAGGATCCCCTTCTGCAGGAAGGCGTTGAGGGCCCCAGAGGACTGACCCTTCACTCCCTCATTAATTCATTAGCCGACATTTATGCATTTAGCCCCATGTGTCTGGCCCCAGGGACATAATGACAAACCTTCTGACACAACCAGACCCTGCAGGGCAAACAGCCCAACATCAGAAGGCAAGCTGCAAGGCAAACCCAGCGCCGTGCGAACAGCCGTGGTAGGGACATTTGGGGCGCCACGGGAGTGCAGAGGACAGAAGGCTTTGTGGGAGAGGCTGGCACCACAGATACCCGCAGGGGTGAGTCAGGGGAGGTGGGGAGCGTGTTCCAAGCAGAGGGACAGCATGTGCAAAGAGGGCGTGGTACATCCCAGGACGGAACAGGCCGCGGGGCTGCAGCACACGTCCCAGGGCGGTGTCTTTGCTAGGCTAACACACGCCGTGAGTCTGCAAGGACATTTCCCAAGGCCCTTGACTGAGGAACACGGCCACCCAATGGCGAGACCTTACAATTCACAAAACACCTTTCCATGCGCTCTCTCGTGGCTTCTTTTAAACCTTCCTGACTTCCGCACCAGCAGCATGGGCCTCCCCCGGGGAGCTGTTAGAAATGCAGCATCTCAAACCTCGGCCCAGACCTACTCCATCAGAATCTGCATTGCCTCAAGATCCTGGGTGACTCATACGCACATGAGAGTTCAGAGGCACTGCTTCCCCAAAGAGTCTAAAAAGCAAGTTTTGCTGCACCCGTTTATGGTGAGGAAATGAGGCCCAGAGAGACAGAGGTCCTGCTGTTAATGTGTAACCAGTGACTCCAAATTCTGTAGCTACCTTTGTACTCCAGCCCACTGGTCTCATGAATGAAAACACAGAGGGCCAGAGAGGGAGTGTGCCTTGCTCAATGTCACACAGCAACACTAGCAACCAGGTCTTCAGGCTGCAGGTGCATTCAACGGGCTTTCCCTGACCCCAGCTGCCAGGGAACCATGATTCCCCAAGTGCGGTCCACGGACCAGCAGGATCGCCGCCACCTGGACGCTTGCTAAACGATCTGGGCCCCTCTTCAGATCTGCTACATCTGAATCCCCGAGCATGAGGCCCTGGAACCTGTGTATTAGCAAACCCTTGAGGGGTTTCTTCAGCTCTGCTGGGAATTGGCCGGGAACCTGGAGGAACACCATGCAATTCTTGTGTGTGTTCACTAGAGGGAGCCAGCGCCCCAGAGACCTCGACTCCCATTTCCCAGTCAATAAGGGAAACCCTCTCCTACTGGGAATCTCGCTCCCCAACCGCGGTGTTCCCACGGGGAGCCACATAATTCTTACGTGGATGGCTGCACTCCCGACGCCGTGGCCGACTGTCGCCTGCAGCACAGATACAGAACTTTGACATCATAAGGGTACAGCATTGACCCCAAGCTCTCCTGAATATATTTAAAATAATATATATATATTTTTAAATTATTTTAATATTTTAAATATTTTCATTATTACCACTGAAGTGCTTTAAGTCCATACATTCTTATCCAACCCTGTTTGTTCTCACAAAAGCCTTGTCAAATTTGCATACATATATCATAATTCACATTTTTAATGAGAAAAATCAAGGCTCAAGCTTGCCTGGCCCAAGAATGTGTGGTCGGAAACAGCAGAGCCAGGGCTTGAACCCCGTTCTCCTGCTCTTCTGCTAACCGGTGCCGCCTGTCCTCCGGCTTGTACCGGTTCTGGGGACAGTTTCCTCCTCAGATCAGCGAGGCAGATTTTTAAACCTACAGTTCTTAAGAGGGAGGCTCAGAGGTCTGCAGTTGCTGCCCTTCCCGCGGACTGAAGTCAGAGAGGATCGGGATCCGGGGAATAGCTGTGCCTGTTTCTGAAAATAGCCCCCAGCTGTTCCTCGGCCGTGGCGCTGTTCCTGAAGAAGCCAAGACCAAGCCGCCCTCAAAAGGGAAATTATCTTATTGCAAAATATAGTCAGAGTTCGGAAATAATGGCTTTGCTCTCGCTGAGCAGAATTGAAGGGTCATCACGAGTGTGGTCAGAGGCCCCGTATGGCTACTTGCTGATGTAATTATGATCAGGGGCACGGATTAGGATCCACAAGATTGTCTCTCCCAACCCTCCACATACCAAAGCTCCTAAGAATTTGATTCTTTCCCAGCTACATCCATTCTGTCTCACTGGAACCCTGTCAACTTCATTCAAGACTGTTTACAACTGACTTGGAAAAGCAGAGGGTGAGAAACTGTGGCCAGGACTCGGTCTGTACAGTGCCGACGATGATGATGGGAGGGCGGGTGTGGGATGGGGATGGTCAAGTCAATGATAGAAGCCATGACTGGCGCCCTTGCAGGTATTTATGACACGCCAGCCCCTGGGCCATGTGTTTGGCCCTCTAATCACTTTCTCCTCCTCCCTGAGGCCCTCACCCCCAGGCTCGGAGGAGCATGAACTCCTAAGCAGGGGTCGCCTCTATGAACTGGGACTCACCGTGCTCCGTGGGGGTGCCCCGTGGGGTGTGCACTGGGGAAAGCATGGCTTCAGATCTCAGGCTTCTGCTTCCTAAGCATGTGACTCTGAGAAGTGACTTCCTGTCTCAGTTTCCTCATCAGTAAAGTGGGGGTAACACTGTCCTTGCCTCCTGGGGTTCATGTAACAGGTAAACAAGATGAGGGATGTCAGCAGTGGAGACAGGCGCCCCTAAGAGGCGCCTTCGAGTTTCCCTGCCGCGACACTGCTGCACACAGACTTGGGGCGCTCATACTTGTCATTGGGACGGTAAGCGTGCCTACCATGGAAACTGGCGAACCGCCCACTGCGGTGGGTCCCAAACTTCGCTGACAGAGGGACCACCTGCGGGGCTTTGGGAGCTTCAGCCACCCGGTCCACGCCCCCAGGAAGTCGGATAAGGACCCCTCGGGGTGGGTCAGTGCTTTATGAAGCTCCAGGTGGCTCCGTTGTGCAGCCTGTGTTCTAGGCCAACACTACCCATAGAAATGTAACACGAGTTATGTCATTTAAACCTCTTATTAGTCACATTAACAAGGTAAAAAGAGACAAGAGAAATTAATTTTAATAATGTATTTCATTTAAGCCAATATCCCCAAAATGTTATCATTTTAACACGCAATGCAATATTGAGAAATTATGAGATATTTTCCATTCGTTTTCTTTACCGAGTCTCTGAAATCTGCTGAGCATTTTACACACAGGGCGCATATCTGTTCAGACTCTCACGTTCCAGGTGGTGAGAGGCGGCCATACCGAGCACTCACCTGGCGAGACGGGCAATCCCCGCTTTACAGACGAAGAAACTGAGCCTCAAACACGTGGAGGGACTAGCCCAGGCCCCACAGCTGGGAAGTGGCAGAAGTGACCCAGACCCAGGTGTCCTGGCCACAGCCTGCCGCCCCCTTTCCCACCACCACCCGCTGCAGGCGGTCCCTGCTCCTGGGCTCTGCCTGGGGACTGCCCCGGCAGGAGGCAGGGGAGCCACAGAGAGCAAGCCCCCTGGGCCCGGCACCCCAGCGGCTGAACCGCCCCATGCTGGGTCCCAAGGCCCAGGCCCTGCACTGGGCTGATCCCCTGAGAGTGACTCCCATCTGTCCATACTCGCCTCCCAGCCGCACTCTGGGGGCAATTGGGCCTCTTAGCGCTTTGCCAAGCAAGGTGCCCAGGGCACGATGGGGGCGTAGATGAGACCACAGAGCCCAGGGGGGGGCGTCTCTAGGAGCCTGTGAGGGCAGCCCATCTGCAGGACAGAAACTCGCGGGGGCCCCAGGATCACTGTCGCTGGGCAGCGCCCACCATTTCGCGGCCTGGACAGCCGCTCCCGGGGGGCTTTCCTCAACAGAGCCCCTTTCAGGCCCCTGGGAACGCTCGGTGGCCACCCAGTCACTTCCTCACTGCCCTACTTTGTCTGCTGTCCAGGGGCAGCTGCTTGTTTGTTTGAGACGCCTTTGCCCAAGGGAGCGGAGCCCGGGGGGTGAGCTCCGTGCCTGTTCCATCTGCTGCACCCCTGCCTGAGGCGCAGCTGCTCCCTGGGCCCTGAGAAAGGAACCCATTCATCAGCTCCCGGTTTCAAGGATTCTGACAAGGTTAAGGCAGCTGTTAAGGGCCCCACACTTCAAACGGGGAATGACTCCTGCCCTGGAGGAATCCGATTCTGTGAGTTTAAGTGTGGGAAGGACCCTCCCACATCCTTGCTGTCACCAGATCAACAGGGTTTGTCTCCATTTGTTCAGCAGAAGCTGCATGACATGTCACCTGCCCTGGCCCAGAGTGACCCCCTGAGGACAGTCGGCGATGACAAAATTTGCTCAGGGACTTTGTACAATAATTAAGCATTCAGGAAAAGGAGCCTGTTTCCCACCAAAGCGGCTTCCAGGTAGAGGAGAAAGCGGGATCCCTCAGTCCGTGTGACAGCCACCCCTCAGCACAGTACAGAGGCACCCCCTCTGTGAACCTCCTGCACGTCTCATCCTGTCCTGGGTCTGCCTCTTGGAGGACCTGAACGCACGCAGAGCTGACATAACCTGGAGTTTGAGGCGGGTATGGTAACCATGGCTGATGGGCGGGTTCCCCTGTCCATCACCTCTTCGGCCACTCTCCATGTCAGCCAGGGGCTAAGTTCCTGACAAGTGCCTTGGGGTCTTGATCCTATTTGAGAACTATGTTCAGAAAATGCACACTCCAAAGTGTTCACAGTGGGAGAGCCCTTGGCCCTTGGCCACACCGTGGCCCCAGAGCACCATGGGAGCAGGCCCAGGTGCTCTCGGGAAAAGGACGTTTTGCAATGACTCGCCCCATGGAGCACAGACCCCAAACCAGAAGCACATTTAAACCAACTTCTTATATAACTCAGCACATTCTTCCTCATCCTTGTGGTTAGAGTTTTCTAGAACCCACCAGCAACCTTTGGTTCATCTTCTGGTTTTGATATGCTCTTCTCCACCTTTGAAAGGGGAAATGGTCAGGAGACCTAGCATGTTGTTTTATTATTTTAATCTTTAGTAATGAAAAATGGGGGCAGTTCTCCATCAAAATGCTCCCTGCCAAGGGAGGGATGGGGCTCTGTGTCCTATGAAGGGAGCAGAGACTGCGAGAAAACAGAGGAGCAGCAACTCAAGGACGCAAATCTAGACTTCCGCGGAGTTTAGGGCCACCAGAGGAATTTCACCATATTGCTGTCATTATTGTTAACTGTGTTTATCATGGCCCATAACTCTGAGCTGCGTGTCTCACCTGCATGATCACATTCATCCTAAAGGACATGGCATGACACCCCCATTTTACAGATGGGCCAACTGACACTCGGGGAGCTGACACTACCCCTGGGAAATAGTGAGGTCCAGATCCCAGCCCAATGCCCTTAACTGCCACCCAAGGGAGCCACCCCATGTCCAGCACCATGCTAGATGCTGCAGCTTCAAAGACAGGGACCTGCTGTCCATCCTCAGAGTCGCTGACCAGTGGGAAGATGACCCCCAACACCCAGGTGAATCCCATCGAATCCCTCCCAGGCACGGCCAGACGCTGCCATAGCTGCAGCCTCGGCTCCCACACGAGTTCACACTGGTCTTAGATGGATGACCTGCCCTCTCCAGCCCTCAGTCTCCTTGTAGGTTCTAGATGCCAGAGAGTGGGCTGGTTAAGAGCAGGGGACTCCCGAGTCAGGCTGCCAGGCAGGGATCTGCTGCTTCTTGCTGAGTGACCTTGACCGGATTACTGACCCCTGTGCCTCAGTTTCCCCCCTCTGTGAAATGGGCATAATCATTGCCTCCTGCTTAGACATGAGGATCACAGGAGTCATGCAGCATGACCACTTAGGAGGTGTTGGCTATGGTTAATTGCATGTAAAATAAAGGGGTTGAGAGAGATAAGTTCAAAACTCCCCTGTGGGGATGTGAGTCCTTGAGCCTCCCATTCCAGTTATACCTTCTGTATGAAACTCAGAACCTGGCTTCACTGAAAAACCCACAGGAAACATGCCCAGTCCGTCACCCCACAGCTAGTCTGCATGCCCTTCCAATGGAAGGCACTGTGTAGTGTGAGCTTGGCTAGAGCATCCAGGAGGGAAATGAGCCGATCCCTGGCCCCGCCTCCTCGACTATCATCTTCGTCAATTTCCACGCTCTTTTGTAAAATGGGAATGAGAGTTCCTGCCTCCTAGAGAGGCTGGAAGATGGGAAAGTATTAATTATTATACTTATATGAACAATGACTAATGTATTGAGCACCTACTAAGTGCCAGGCATTGTGTAAAGTGTCATATATGTGAGCTCCTTTAATCCTTACAACTCTATAAGGTAGGCACTATTGGGTTCCCCATTTTACAGAAGAGGAAACTGAGGCATACAGATAATTTATTAAATAAAAACAACACATTAGAGTGGCAATGGAGTGATTACTAACAAATGATATCGCTTCTCCACACTAGCTGCGAGGCAAGAGGGATACACACTCATTCCCTTGGGACTTGGCACCAGAACGGGCTGACAGGATGGGGACTTGGGGGTCAATTGCCGCTGAGAGTCCCTTGAAGAACAGAAAATGGATTGGTTACCTGTGCTTTGGGGGCAATAGCAATCCTCTGATTTCCAAGAAACTTCAATGACCCTCAGAGCAAAGCTCAAGAATATTTACAAAAAAACAAAAATATCTAGTACCCAACAAAGTAAAGTTTACCATATCTAGGATCCAGCAAAAAAATTACCAAGCATACAAAGAAGCAGAAAAATACCCTATAGAGGATAAAAAACAATTAAAACCAACCCAGAAATGACACAATCATAGAATAGTGGACAAAGACATTAAAATACATTCCACATGCTCAAGAAGCTAGATGACATGTTGAGCATATTAAATGGAGTTTAAAAAAAGACCCAAATCAAACTTCTAGAGATGAAAAGAAGATCTATGACTTTAAAAAACAATCATATTGCATGAGATTACCAACGGATTAGACACTGTGTAAGAAAATATAAGTGAACTTAAAAAACACCCCAAGAGACAGAATGACCCAAAGAGAAAGAATAAAGACTGAGAAAAACAAAAAGAGCATCTGTGAGCTATAGGCTCACAAGCAGCCTAATCTGTGTGTAGCCTAATGTATGTATGGATGTGGAGGACAGGCAGTTGTGGGGGGGCAAAGGGGAGGTGGGAATCAATATAACCCATCACACCAACAGACTAAGATAGAAAACTCACTTGATCATATGGCTAGATGCAGAAAAAAGCATTTGACAAAATCCAACACTCACTGATGATAAAGACTCTCAGTAAGCTAGGAATAGAGGGAAACTTCCTGAACCTGAAAAAAAATATCTACAAAAAACCTACAGCTAACATTGTACTTAATGGTGAGAAACAGTTTTCCCATTAAGATCAAGAGCAAGACAAAGAAGTCCCCTCTCCCCACTTCTCGTCAACCTCATACTGGAAGTCCTAGCCAATGCAATAAGACAAGAAAAGGAAGCTAAGTTATACAGATGTTTTGTGCTAGCCTCAGCCTATCAATAACCAGTGGTGTGGTTGGACCAGTCCTTGCGGCTCTTATTAGGACTACAAGATGCCTTCAGCACCAACCATCAGGAAAATGAAAACACAAAGGTTTATAACTTAGTAAACCTAGAAATCACACCGCACACCTGGGGCCACACAGCAAGGTTGCAGAGAAAGAGAGAAAGAGTGTTTGTGGATTAGCATTTTGCTTTTATTAGGGTCAAGAGTGGGGACCTAGGGCATTGTGGGCTGGCTCTTAATTGGTGAATTTCAAACATAAAAATGGGAATTTAAAGCATGGGAAGAGGAAAGACAAGTGACCCAAATAGTCAGTTATCAAAAGCAACCAAGATCTACAACAAAGGAGCTTCAGAGGGGTAGGTGGCCTGGCCTGTGTCTAGTTAAGTGGATGTGTCTTTGAAATGGAAACCTCAGCAATCAAAGCTTAAGTCAGGCACTTGCATTACAAAAAAAAAAAAAAAACCTCAAAACTGTCAGGCTTACACTACAACAGATTAGGAAGGAAGAAAAAAACTTTGTTCACAAATGATATGATTATCTATGTAGAAAATCTGAAAGAACTGACAAAAACAAAACAAAACTCCTGGAACTAAGAATTTTGCTCCAGCAAGAAGCCTGCTTTCTTCATGTGAAAAGGGCCTGATCATCACGCTGAGCTCACTGGATCGTGAGCCCAAAATTAGAGGAATGCATGGAACAGGTTCAGCAGGAGCCTGGGGTGTAGTGAAAGGTAGCCTTTGGTATTAAGTCTAGCTGCCTTGCTGAGAAATACAGAAGCTAAATCAGAGAGGGTGAGAGACGTCACTGAGGTCACACAGCTACTGCCAGGCCTGAAGCTGGCCGGGAAGAACTACCTCTCTGGGAGGCTCACTGGGTACCAACATCTCAGAATCTGAAGTAAACAGATTATGCAAATAGTGGCCAGGCCACCCCACCTGGGATGAGGTCCTCACCCTGGCCAGCAAAGGAAGCCAGGTCTAGCACCCAGAAGTATTTTTAACAGGGTGGAGATGTGCACTTTGCATATCTTGTCTTTTTTACAGTTTGAGGCTCAAAGTCCCAACCAAAATAAGATGTTTTTATTTGTTGCTAAGACAAGTAAGATCTCACAGGTTCAAACTCCACTACAGAACTCTCTCCCTAAGCAAGAATTGGATTCAATAGATATAAAATGATTCACTTGGCCACTTCAATGTGTACTGAAGCCTTACACCTCCAAGGGTCACATAGGGTGGGCCAGGAGTGTACCACAAGCTGACAGGTGCCCTGTCAGGTCAGAAGTAAGGGGACGCTTCTCTGGAATCAGAGAAATTCGTGTGCAGTCATCCTCAGCTTTCTGAGATGCTGCTTCACGCATTCATTCACGCTTGAGGTGACATGTCGCGCCTTTTCCTGAAGCAGATAAAGCAGGGCGCTCTTCACACTGTTGTTTCATGCGGGTGACGAAAACGTGCTTTACCTTGTCAAGAGGCACACATATTCATAAACATGTCATCTTTTTTCCTCCACAAAAACATATATAGTGCCCACTTACCTGGAAGGTGAGTCTTCATTCTCTTTCTAAGGAGAGACACCTTCTGGTTGCAGGGACCTGGCAAAGGGGCATGTCTGTGCTCTATGTGAACATGGTACGTTGGATGGCAGGTTGTAAAGTTTGAAATAATACAAGGCTGCTTGATCTGCTAAGAGGCTTTGGTAAAAGGGGTGAATAGGGGGTCAGAATGCACTCAGAGGGGAGGGAGTGGAAAGGTCATTATCATGAGGAAGAGATCAGGTTCCTCCTTTATCTCCTTACCCACCTACCTACCCACTTACCTAGAACACCCACAGAAAAAACCTGAGTATTTTGGTGATCGTTATACAAGAGAGATATGTGTCGCGTTTAATTATTTATTGCAAAGTATTCCTTTTGGTGAGATGACCACAATAGCTGCTTGGGATGTCCCTCCTTCCAGGGCCGTCCCAGATGTGGCACAAATCCCAAAGTGTTTGTGCACAAGGAGTGAAGAAATTGAGAGGAGTTTGAAAACTTTTAGCAACTCGACAGAGTACATTCGTGTCTCTTACTAAAAAAGTTGGAGCCCACATTTTGTGCATCTTTGCTACTTTATTTTTCTAGCAATTCACTTGTAATGTATTTTACAAAAGTCCCAGAGTGCAATGGACTAGCACATTTTTTTCATTTCAGAGATAATTTGCATCAATTGTCTTATGGATCAGCTCCAAATATATTCACTAAAGATCAGCCACTATTTTTTAAACCTTTATAATTTGCAGTCCAATATACAGCATTTATAGGGTTCAAATATTTCCCTATGCCAGGCACCTGCAACTGGGGAGCGCCTCTCCTTAAAGGAGAATAAAGACTCACCTTCCAGGTAAGCAGGCACTATGTATGTTCAGTGGAGGGAAAAAAGATAACATGTTTATAATAATGCATTTGCCTCTCAATAGGGCAGGGCCCAATGTCATCACCTGTGCAGAACACTGGCACGGCGAGAACCCTGCTTTGTCCTCTCCAGCAAGAAGTACGCGTCACCCCCAGCATGAACGGATGGAGTGTTGGCCTGGTGACTTAAGTTCTGAAAATACCCGGTTCACAGCACTCCAAAGATAAGAAATACAGCATTCATCGAGATAAATTGCTCGTGTCTTAAGTGTTGCGCGATGGCCACGAGCATTTCCAGTTTCCACTCGAGTTCACATTGTGCCGAGGACACCCCATAACTGGTCCTTCTGTGAAGCCAGTTTGGGAAGCACATCGTGGGGCTGAGTTTTGCTTTCAGGCACTGTACACGGTAGGCGGCCCCAGGCAGTGCTGCCAAGTCACCCAGGAGGTTATTACAAGTGCACATATCCAGGCCCGCTCACAGGAGACCCGAGGCTGGGGCCCAGCACTTGACTTTTGAAGCTCTCACCCGGGATTCAGATTCAGCCGCCTGCACCTGTGCCTGGGACCCCCTGCCTGAATGCGCCACCCACCGCCTTGCTGACAATCGTCCCCACAGCTCTCTGGCTGAATTGCCCTGTGCACATGCTCCTGGATTCAGCCAACACGCCAGCTCCACGCACCTCTGCTTCCCAGCCCTGGGGTGCATGCTGGCTTCCCCCACAAACCCCACACCAGCTCATGACTTTCTGCTGTTCATCTGCCTGAAAAGGAGGAGGGAGGGCTTGGTTTCTCTGAAGAAAATGCACGTTGGTTTCACAGGGCTTCGGTTTGCCGTGGGATGGTGTTCACATCCCAGGTACTACCTGCTGGCCACAGGGGGCTGAGGTCTGAGAGGCGGTGGCTCAGGGTGGCTGTGGCTTTGTGTGGGAGGCCTGTGGTGGCCCGTGACTTGAAATGAGATTTAGAGAGCTCAGCCAGTTCCCTGTGGGGATGCCTCACATCTCCAAACTCAGACCTGCGCAGCCCCCGGCTCTGCGGGGGTGATCTGCAGGAGGCGGGAGACGGCGGGGCGCCCTGGAGACCAGGGAATGCGGCCTCTCCACGTCCCTGGCTGGCACCTCTGGGAGGGAGGAAGCCGGGGCCACGTTTACTCCTGAAGGCCCTCTAGGCCTGCAGCGGGGAGGGGGGAGGAACATGCCCAAATACGTCAGAGGCAGAGCTGAGATTGTGCCAGGGGTGGGAAGGGCTCCAGAAACGAGAGGATGGGGCTCAGCGAGGAAAGCACGGTGGTCAGGTCAGACCTCACAGGGCGGCTGAGCGGGAACTCACGCTAATTCCCTCTAGTGTTCTTCCCGGCCTCCTCCGCCCTCCTGTGCCTCGCTGCTTCCACTCACCCATCCATCCACGTGGTCCAACTTTCTCCCTTCCCTGGGACACTTACAAGCATTGCCTCTCTGCCATCATTCACGACAGTGGTAAGAAGACACGTGCTCTGGTCTCTTGAGCAGGAGACCCACTTTCGGGGCCCCAGGACCCTCTTTTTCACTGAATTTTAAAATAAGCATGTAAGTCATATAACAGCAATCAGCATTCCAAAGGTGAAGCCCGGTGGCTTGGAGCAGGCTCTAAGGCCACTGTGCTTCAAGAGGCCACGAGGGTCCCACTTGGCGCCCCTGGTTTCACAGCCTTGGCAAGTCCCTTCCTCTCTCCATGCCTTGGTCTCCCCACACGTCAAATGTGGTCATGGCCACCCCATGCCAGAAGAGCTAGCTCTGGAGCCATGAAGAGCACACCATGGGTGCTCTCTGCAGTGGCTGCCGCCATAACTTCTTAAGTGATGGGCCCTGGGCCACGTGTGGCCGCAGGGATGAACACCCCAGAAACCGCCACCCAGAGGCTCACAGCGCAGGAAGGAGCTCACGACACATCGCAAGAGAGAGAAGCCGCGGGAAGAGCAGCTGGGTAAGGGGGCCATTCCTGCAGGCTGGCGGGCTTCCGGGAGCGGGGCTCCTGCAGAGCAGACAGGCACCTCCGGGCTCGAGGCACATGCTGATGCTCGGGCCCGCACCCACCCTCCATTTCCCCACTTCTAAAGTCAGGTGCTGATGCCACTTGAATGGGCAGGGGTGGGTGTGCAGATCCTGGGCAGGAAAGTGAGAACAGGTGCTCAGTCTCCATGTCACAGGCAAGATGATTTGGGGACCAAGGGGGCCCGTGCTTCCGTCCAGAGCCCAGCCCCTCCTCCTCTGGCCTCCATACAGTCCACAGTGCCAGTGGTGTGCATCCCCCCAGGACTTCCACAGGGCCCACTGCAGAACATGGGGCTGACCGCTGAGCCCGCGAGCAACTGCTCGGCGTCTCCAAGCTCTGTGGCCGCCGGACGATGCTCCAACTCCCAGCACAGCCAGGAGCGGGTTCCAACCCGGTTCCACCTGCCGGTCCCCGACACACACTTTCCCCTCCAGACCCTTTGGCTGTTGAGTGTCCCCTGGAAGGTGCACGGTGGCCTGCACACTCTATTTTGTGCTTTTTGTCTCTTTGCCCCAGATACTCATCTAGTACATCATCAGTCCCCTCAAATGTTTGCTGAGTGAATAAACAGACCGGAGGAGCACAGCTTCCACTTGCCAACTACCAGAAGAAATGAAACCCAAATCTGACTCTGTGTGTGTGTGTGTGTGTGTGTGTGTGTGTGTTTTCAATAAGCTACAAGTAGAAATCAAATGGTGAAAATGAAGTCCCCCAACACAAACTGCACCGAAGCTCCAGGCCTCTCAACATGACCCAGAACAAAAGGGGAACATCGGCGTGTCCTCCGGCTGAAGCCGCTATTTCAGTTTGACTCGGCTGCATGACAGCCTTTGTTTCCAACAAAGACCAGATGTCCTTCCTGCCTCATTGAGAGCAACCTTCCGATTTGGTCCAGGAGGGTCCAGGGGAGGGGGGATCTCTGCCTGAGGGCCCCAGGTAAGCCCGGGATCAGCCCCCAGGAAGGCATGTGAGTACCCAGGGTACAAGAAGCCAAGGGCTGATTTTCATGTATGCGAAGCAAGACACCAGCTGAAGGGCACAAGGAAGCACTGCTGAATCAGACCTTAGGGCCTCTGACAGCCATGATGAGGGACATTTTGTGACCAAGAACGGTATTTTCATCCCATGACATCAATTTCAAAAAGGTTAGGAGAATGCCCGGAATTTCCCCTGGAGAGTCTGCCTTGGGTCCGTCATCCGCGAATGCACGGTGCTCGAGCCAGACCATCCTGGCCTGAACTCTGGCCCTGCCACCCGCCTCTGTGTGACCGTGAGCCCACACGTCAGCCCTGGCCTTGCCATTGTCCTTGGACAGGTGTGTCTCTCCACGTCCAGTGTCTCCACGTGTGACACACGAATAGCGGCAGTTACCGCGACTCACGGAGGGGCCGTGGGCGTCAGGCGGGAGGCTCACTAAACCCTTGGCGCGGACCTGGCCCCCGCGGAGTGGTGGTCGGTCAGCAGAGGCTGTGACTATGATCATTATCCCTCGGGATGCCACCCTGAGGCAATGGAGATCGGTCATTAGGAATGTGACCTCTGACACCAGCAGTCTTGGGGCAAAGCCACTTGATTCTCCCATTTGCTGACGTTCATTTGCAAAAGGGCGGGACCTTTGAGAGCAGATGCACCCAGGGAGGGCTGGACACATGGGCAGGCGGGCAGGCGGAAGCAAGTCAGCGGCTTAGGCCCGGCAGGGCTGTGTCATTGAGTTTACAGACCGGGACATTTCCGAGGGTGAAAAGGGCACCATTTCTAATCATAGCAAACATCAGATAGGAACGAGGACGGCCCCGTCATGTGGGGACACAGCCACCAGCCCGAGGGCCGGGGTTCCCGCTGTCAGCACGTCTGTGGCTGTCATCCTGATGATTGTCAGGTTGCATAAAATAGATGTTCAGAGAGATTCAGAGGAGGGCTGAGGCCAAGCGGCTGGCGATGGAGCTGGGACCCTCTTTGACCTGCAGAGCTTCAGGCCCGCAGTTCTGCTGTGTCTTTAACCTTAGAAAATCAAGAGCAGGTAGAAACTCCCAACAGGCAACTTTAACTGCCAGGGGACATTTGGTCACGTCTGGGGATGTTAGTGCTTGTCACACTGGGACTGGTGGGGGTGCAACTGGCATCTAGTGAGTGGCGGCCTGGGACTCAACAGCCTGCAGTGCATAGGATGGCCCACCACAGGGCAGGCTCGGGCCCCAAGGTCCACAGAGCCATGGTCTACAGGACCAGGGGTCAGACAGGCCTTGTCTGACACTTAACTCATTCAAGACTGTGACACCACACCCACGGGATTTGGGAGGATAAATACAAGATGCTGTGTGGTATGTAGGTTAGCCTGGGAAAGATAATACGATCCTTTGGGGTCCCTGTGCTCGGGTCAGCACACGGTTTCTTGAGCCGTCCCTGGGCACGCGTGAAGTGACATTCACCTCCTCCCTCTCCCACTTAGGGGTTTCTTAAATGCCTGAGGCCAAGGGCCACCTTCCTGGGACCCCTCTAAAACCCTGCAGCCTTCTAAGGAAGATTTATCTGAAATCACACTCTCCCTGATGTAAACTCAGAAGGTGAAGGGGGGTGGCTTGTAGGGAAAAGCCCTGGGTTCTGGGAGCAGGTCTGAGCTGGCCAGCTGGCCCTGTCTGGCGCAGCAGCACGGAGCCCCTGAGACCACAGACGTCAGAGCTCTGATCCCATTACACAGCTGCCTAGCTCAGGGCAATGTCGCTTTGCCATCACAAGCCTTAGAAGGGAAGAGAAAAACGTGCAGACTCTCACATCCAATAGACCCGAGATCCAGTCGCAGCCCCGCCACTTCCCAGCCCTGTGACCTCGGGCCACACGTTCCGCCAACCACAGGATGGAGAAGACGACTGTGCTTTGTCCAGGTGAGCACCAGGGAGGTGAGGAAATTAAGTCCTCAGCACACTGCAGGTCCTCCCCACGGGCTGGGCATCGCCATCAGCACCCAGCTCCGCAGCCCCAGCCCTCACCAGCCTGGCCACCAGGGCTTCCGCTGGACGCTCTGCACATCCCCAGCCTGCTGTCAGCCAAGCCTAGAATCGGCCTGCGTTGGGGTAGGAGTCACACGGGGCTTGTTCCCGTAGAGACATCCCCTCACACCCCCAGTTCCGTGCCCACACCTGCCCTGGAAGTTCCATCTCCAGGCCACCCTCCTTATCGGAGTGGCACGCAGTGCAGATGACCGACTAACACAGGCAGGTTGGCCAGTGCTCGAACGGGGAACCACACCACCATGCTCTACTAGGTCTGCAGGGAGAACAACACACAGCTCTGTGTCAGGGCTCCCACACACAAGCCTCAGGGTTATGCAAGCTGCTGGCCTTCCAGATACTTCCCCTCATTCAATGAATGCTTGGGTATCTAGCCACAAGGCCTCTCTTTCCTCCCAGTTCTATCTATCATTCAAGGAGAATTCCACACCTATGGGAATGAACTATCTCCTTTTCCCTAGACGAGTTTATCATGCTCACTTTTTGCTGTGGCTGCCAGGAAGCTCAGAATCAAGTTTTGTGCTCAATATCTCAATTTCTTCCTCTCACTGACCTTCTCCATTCTGCTTCAACAACCAATGTTCTCTCTCTCCAGAATCCCTAACTCAGATGTCCTCAGACTTCAGATCATACTTTCTTCTGTGTGAACATGTCTTTCTTCTGTGTCAACATGTCCTTCTCAGCCTCCTCACTGGGGCCACCAGTTCTCTGCGCTCTTTATTTCTCTCCCATCTGAGTATCAGGTTAACCTATTTTTTCTAGATTAACTACTGTTTATGGAGAAGAAAGGCACACAAGGCCCCACTTCCTCTGGAAAAATAACAACATCAGAAATGACACTTTCTCTTTTAGTAACAGTAGGCAGTTTCTGGGTGGTACCCTGCAAGCCAGTGAGACAAAAAGCCACAGAGAAGCTTTTCAGAGAGGATCCTTTCTATCTCCTTTCCACATTTCCCATTCGGTTCTGCCACCAAGAAAAAGAAGAAACCTCCTAGTGTGAATAGAAGTGATTGGTTACTTGGCTTATACATGTTTTTAAAACTCTATCACATCTTTTGGTTGTTCTAATAGCTTTTGAAGCATTTGGGGGAATTCTGAAAGTCGCAGCACAGTTGCTGTGAAATGCATCATTTTTAAACATGCCATTTGAGGTAAAGGATCGGGCGGTGACCTCCCTGAGCCTCCCTTCAGAGCGGCCCATCCTCCAAGCCTGGACAGCCTCCACCTGTGTGAAGAGATGCAGCCCACAGACCCAGACCCACAGTAGGGTGTTTTTATGACAAAATTAGCATGATTTTCCTGTTTGTTTATTTGAGTTTCCCTAAAAACCCAGGCATGACTTTTTCTGCCATTGGGGATGTGATTGATCCCCTAAACCGAGAGAGGTAGAAAGAGTGATGGGCATGCTGGGGTCCTTAGGCATCATCTTATGAACCTCCTCCCCTTAGGAACAGGGAAACCGAGGCCCAAAGGACCCAGCAAGTGACAGAGCCCAGAAGAGCCCATCTCATTCTTAATCCCACTCCGAGGGTTTCAGCTGGTGTTTGGGGGATCTCGAGCGCCCATGCCTGATAGCCCCTGTGTCCATCCCCCTTGGAGGCCAGCGAGCAGCTCCTCTCTCCTGCCGCCCCAGCATCCGGTCAGGGTTCCCATCCTGCCCAGGGCAGACCCCTGGGCCCTGCCTTTCGCTTCTCTCTGCCGCCTCTCACTTGTGGTGTAAAATTAGCTCAGCCATGAGTTTCAGGAACAAATACCTGCAGCCCCTTCGGTGGCAAGAAAAGAAACTGGCAGGGACTTTCCTCTTTTCCTGCCAGCCAGGGCTGGCCAGCGACGCAGGGGTGCCGGGGAGGATGAGGGGAGGGATTGTGGGACTTGGCTGTCCTACGGGCCCCCACACATCTCCTGCAGCGCCCAGGAGGCAGGAGAAAGGTCCTGGGCCCTTTCCCATGTCACTCTCCCCACCTGGGCGCCATGCAACTGTGCTGAGAGCGCATCCTGTTGTTCTGGCGTCCTTGCAAACACGCACTGTTGCTTTAGAGGCACGTGTTCCTGAATTCTCACTGAAATGTGACACGAGTGCAGAAAATGCACAAACCTTAAGCCCAGGATTCCATACGCCGAGCCCCATGTGACAGCACTGGGTGCAGAAGTGTTGGGTTTTTACCGCCGGGCCCCATCATCCACGTCCAGTCATCACCCTCCCAGAGGGCTGCCACTCTCCCGGCTTCCAGTAACTCAGGCCTGATTTGCCTGCTTCAGTGCTCCGTACAGACGGAGGCACCGCGTGGACTCCGTACAGACGGAGGCACCGCGCAGACTGTATTGTTTCTGGCTTATTTTGCTGACTGTTGCATCTGGGAAATCATCCACGTTGCCTGTAGCTGGAGGTCACTCATTCTCAAGACTCTGTTCTCGAGCCTGTAAATACGCCTCCATTTGTGAGGTTACACAGTGTGGCATTCCCATTTCGGTAGGTGAAAAAAGAACAGTAAAAACAATGAGCAATCTCACATGATCCCACCTAGTATTTATCCCTGCGTTTTACTTCCGGTGGTATTGTGTTGTACTCTCATTTTTTTTTTTTATTTTTTCATGTGGCTTTTGTTTCCTAATTCACCTGTGCTGCTCCTGTATCCTGAGTCTGAAGGCGCTGCCGGGGCATGGCCTGCCCGCTGCTACCCCCCCGGGGCAGGCTGCTCCCACCAGCCCCTGCATACATGGCACTGCGTTCAGCACCCTCATCGGTGTGCCCTGCGGGACCCCATTGAGAATTCCTTGGGCGTATATGTCCAGGAGTGGACTGGTGGGGTTACTGGCAGATTCACCCGGCCGACGCCTGCAGGTACGAGCCACCCTGAGGGCAGTGCATAGACTTAGCAGCACCAGGACAAGGGGACGGGCAGGGAGGGGTGCCATGACCAGCCAGCAGGGGGTGCTGCCTCCCTTGGGATCCCCAGGGCCCTAGGGTCCCAGGAGTTGGAGGACCATCCGATGGCTGCTGTGCCAGCTGCCCCTGTGCCTCTGGGACCCCAGCCACCACCCAGAGCTGGCCTGAGCCCCGGGGCCTGTCCACTGGCAGGGGTGGGGGCTGTGCAGACAGGAAGGGGGTCCTCACGGCCCCACACACCCAGACATCCTCCTCTGCTGTCCCTGGGCCGTCAGGAAAAGAAAGCCACAAGCAGCCAGAGACCTTTGGGGCCATCCCAGCACCTCAGGCGTCAGGGTCGCCCAGAACCCAAGCTGCCAGCCAGCAGCCTCCACGCATTTACTGGGGCAGGTCCCATCTCTACATCCCTGCCTGGTCTGGCTTCTGGACTTTGAATCCCAAAGGTAAGAGAAAAAGTAGAAATGAAAGAGAAAGTTGAACAAATTTTGACAGTGGAGGCCTATGTCAGAGTGCCCCCAGGCCCGGGGCACAGCTGTCCCCTTATCCAGCATGATAAGCACTGAAACCACTTGAACCTTGGGCACGAGCCTTGACAACAGCCCTGAGCTTGGACACCAGAACACAATGATGTCCTTGCTCCTTCTGCTGTGATGACAAGTCCCACCACTGTCCATTTGCTCATCCATTCATTCGTTCCCTCTGCATCTCCTGGCTCCTACGGCACACAGGGTGTTCACACAGGGGACCCCATGTTTTCACACAGTGGGGCAGCAGGTGCTGTCCCAGAGCATCATTCTAGAGGCATCCATGTACAGGGTCACGGATACGGAAGGAAGTCCACAAAGAATGTTAACCTTCTGCTTGGTTATTTTGTGTGTGTGTGTGCCTGAGCATTTCTTCATTTTAAAGAATTAAACCAATAGTACCAACCAAACTGGACATGGCCCGCATCTATCTCAACTTCTGACAGTTCCCAGGCAAGACGCGGAAGCCCCAGGAGGGAACGGATGCCGGGTCCCCCTCGGCAGCGTCTCTCCCGCGCCCTGTTCTGAGAGCCACTGTTTCCTATTGAACTGGTGCTCAGGTGTGTCTACCACCCCTGCAGCGCCACCTGCGTGCAGCACTTCTGTCCTAAACACGTCCCATTTGTCAAGGTATTCGAATCCCTGATTCATAGGGAAGTCGAGGCCTGGGGGAGTCAGTAGACTCTGCCTAGGCCACCTGGACAATGAGTGCAGAAAAGGGGCCCAGGCAGCAGCCTGGTCTAGAGCACCCCATAACTCTTCACCCCACAGCTAGAAACATGCTGGGGGCCACACTTAGGTAACTAAGCATCAGAAGGGCAGGAGAAAGTTCTAGAAGATGGAGCTTTTCTAGATTTCTTGCAGGCTCCACCACGGTTTCTGAGAGAGCAATGGCCTGAGATTCTATGGCTCTTCAGAACTGGGGCCGGGACTGCATTCCCAAGGCCTCATGGCCACCGCACCCAGATACCAACGTTTGTTTGACTTCCTTTTTGCTTCCTTTTTGGTTTGGGTTTTTTTAATTCCCCACCCTGTGATTATTTTTTCTTTTTTCCCTGTGCTTTCCAGGTTTTCTGCCCCAAACCCGTGTTATATTTGGAAGTAGAAGTTACTTTACATCCTCAGATAAGTAACCACATGCTGTCTCCAACCCACCAGTCAAGGGAAAAGACTTCAAGCGATGGGTCAGTATCGTCCTGTTGTGTGCTTTTCTCAGCGTGTTTTCCAGGCAGACACAGCCCCAAAGAAAATTCACTGAAAACATCTATTTCAGACAGAAAACACGGTCAAGTCCCACAGTGCTGGGGACCGTTGGAGCCCCTGCTGTGGCGTCACCGATGAGGAAACTGAGGTTCAGAGTGGTTAGGCACCGTTCCCAAGGCCACACAGCTGCAGATCGCTCTCACCAGGCCAGGCCCGGGTGAGCATGGAGCTTCCGGGGGAGGCGGCAAGAGCCTAGGGGGCAGGGGGGCCCGGCCACTGCCTGGGGGAGGGAATGCCTGCCCACCCCCATCACAGGCTGGTCAGCAGGCCCGAGAGCTGCCTGCACCCAGCAAGGCCCTGACCCCGGCCCCCCAACCGATAGCAAAACTCCCGTCCTTGAAAGGAATACAGTTTTGTCTTGTTTGCCAATCACATGGCTACTAAGGACAGCTGGCGCTCAGAAGGCCACTTCCTCTCTCCAGGTCTCAGTTTCTCCCCCATTAAGTGAGAGGATCGAGCAAGGTAATGATAATGATGGCTCATATTTATTAAGGGCCAACCGGCTGCCCAATGCGAGGGCTTTACCCGAACTGGTTCGCCAAGTCCTCACGAGAGTCAGCACAGACTGGTCCTCAGAGCAGGGGCCGTGAGTCACAGTGACAGTGGGCGAGGCCAGGTCTGGAACCCAGACGCCGGTCCTGAGCTGCACGCTGCCTGCTTCCGGAAGGTTCCAGCAGCCCCGTCGCCCCACATGTGCTCCGGCCTTCCCCTCACAGTCAGAAAGACCCACCCCACGTGACTGGGACATTCACGCGTCACCATCTACCCTCACAGGGCAGAACATAGCTGTGTTTGTGCCAAGAGTCTGCCCTTGATTGTCTATAAGAGAAACGTTTGGGGCAACCTGGCTTCCTCAGACATTCAAGAAGGCAGAAGAGGAGAACGAGGGCTCAGCAGGGAAGCCAGGAGCCGTTCCATCTCGGGTCTGACCCTGGGAGCCTTGATTCTCCCACCTGCCGAACAAATCAGATCGGTTTCCGGCCAGGCAGAGCTCACACCCCAGCAGCCCTCCTTTGAGAAGGTGGCCATCCGAGCCACACACGGGGGCACTTACTACATGCCAGCTCGGTACCAGGATGGCACATGAGTGGCACATTCACCCTCACAGCTGTCTGGCAAGGTGAATGCGTTCCCTATGCCCATATCCCTAACAGAGAAAACAAGGCACTGAGAAGATCCACAGGTCCTATGGCTAGAAAGTTGGGGAGCTGAAGGTAACCCCACAGCAGGGCTCTAGGACCTGGGCCCAGGGCCACCATGCCACAGACCTCTCAGAGCTGGTGCCACTATTCCCCCCCAGGGGAGCTGGAACCACCTGCCCTTCACCCTGTCAGGCACGTGGCCACCGCTGGACAGCCCCAGAACGGACGGTGGCGAGGGTCCAGGAAGCAAGGGCTCCCGCTTTCTTCCCAGGCTCAGGGGTCAGGGACCTGAGGGGACAGGACACATTCCCACCCCAGGGCCAGCCCCCCGGCCCAGCCGCACTCCCCACGGAGGACGCTGCTCAGGGGCTGCAGAACGCAAACCCCAGACAAAGGCACAGCCAGACACCAGGAAGGTGACACCTGCTGTCCCTCCTACGGGGCCAGAGGCCTGGCCAGCAGAGCCAGGGGCTGGATGGACAGGCATCCCCGTGAGTCCCGGAGCCCCGCCTCAGCCCCCTGGGCCCTCACACTGATGTGAGCTCTTCCTGAGATGCTCCCGAGTGTAGCCAAGGAACAAGACTCTAGAGACGGTGGGTAAGGGCTTTAGAAGCCCCAAGGGGGCCACCTTGCAGGCCAGCATGGGTGACAGGAGGTGCACACCCCACATGTGCCCGATGGAACTGGCTGTTAGCATTGCCCCAGGCAGTGGGTGCAGTGTCAGGGCCTCCTGGCTCTTTGCCCCATTGCTGTGTGGCCTCAGGAAAATGACTTCACCTCTCTGGACTTCAATTCTGCTCCATACAATGGGGCTAAATGTATCCCTCATCTTGCAAGCTCATGGGTTACACAGATCGGTGCTGTGAACCGCCCATGCACAGTAAGAACTCGGTATATTGTTACTCGGCAGCAGCCTGGGACCCATGCTGGGCCAGCCCAGGGCTCTCTTGACTGTCCTGGGAGGAGAGGCCAGCCAGGGGCCCTGGGATCCTGGGCCTCGAGGAGGGCTGTGGGGGCCTTTCACTGGCCTACAGGCTGGCACACGTGGCCACACGCGCACACACATGGGCACACAAGCACTCACACCCACATGGTCACACGCATGCACACACACACAGTCACACGTGCACACACATTGCGTGTGAACATGATGCCCCCACACACATATATACACACGGCCACGTGTGCCTCCGCACACATGCACACCAGCAGCTGCCTCTGCTCTCCCCCGATGTGAGCAGGCCAGGCGGGGTGGAGCGGGTGGTGGGTATGGTGCCAGGGCAGAACCCTATTGCTCAACACCAGGGCCGCTGGGTCTCAACGGTCAGGGCCCGGCTGCCGGAGCCCACGGGGCCTCGCAATCCAGCCTGTGTGGGCCACGGGCTTTTAATACTTTTAGAGAAGTTGGGTTTGTGCCAAGTTCCTCTGCTTCGATTCTTCCTGGAGCTGGTGGGTTCCCACCCCGCCAAGGTCCTTAGCCTTGGTGTTCACAGACCATCGGCTCCCCCGGGGGCTTTGCAGAATCAAAGACCACCGTGGCTGCCTAGTGGCCCTCTGATGCCCACACGGAGTGCCTGGCCGGTGGGGTGACCCACCCCAGGCCGCCCAGCACCTCATGCCTGCACTCAGCCCAGGTGCTCCGGGAGGCACTGCATTTTCTCTCCACCCTCTGTTCTCCCTTCTCATTTTCTTTTTTTGTTCACTTGCCTTTTTTATGTGAAAGAGCCCATTTGAGCAGCTCCTGAGCCAAGGGGTACATTCACTTCGCCCTCTGTGAGTGAAAGTGAGCCCCCTGCCCTGGGCATGAGGAGGCAGCCGGCTGGTGGACTGACATCAAAGCTACTGGGCGGTTTCCTTTGCCTTGTTCTGTCTGCTCAGACATGAGCAGACGTCATTTTCCCAATACGCTGCTAGGCCATCATCAAAAACCAGCACGCAAGCTGGCTGAGCTCAGGGCCGCCCCACAGCGCAGCGTGCGGCCGGGCAGGCCCCGTCTCAGCCCAGGATCAGCCCAGCAACACCGGAAGAGAGGCAGCCGAGGGGGGCGGCTGTGGGCTTGGGGGGCGGCCCATGGTGCATTTGGACAGGGTGACCCCCTGCCGTGCTCCAAGAAGTCACCCCATGGCAAAGCAACAGATTCAGGTTTTAAAGTCACTCTTACCCATTCTTCCAGACTTTTCTTGTTGCTATCATGCTATCCGACCACAAGTTAGCCGCTTAAAACAACACAAATGTCCGTCTCACCGTTCTGGAAGCAAGAAGTCTGACACAGTCTCTGAGCTAAATCCTGGGGTCAGAAGGTCTGGTCCCCTCTGGAGGCTCAGGGGGAGCCTCTTCCTCCACTTGTTCCAGCCTCCGGATTCACCCCCAGGGCTTCCTCCACCTCCAGAGCCAGCAGCCCGGCCGCTTCCACCCTGTCCGGCTGCTTCTGTCCCCTCATCTGTCTGACTGTGGCCCTTCTCCTCCTCCTCACACTGAGCCCACCTGAATCATCCAGATAATCTCACCTCAAGACACTTACACATCTGCGAAGTCCCTTTACCACATCAGGTTACCTGTCGGCTGCTGCTTTAGGCAGAAGACGGTCATTCTGTCAACTGCACTAACCTTGGGCGATTTACTGGGCATTTCTCCCTCCTGTGAGAGCTGATGGTGGCGGTGATGGTCCCCACTCCTAGGGGACAGTGGGAGGGTTCAATCAGTTGGTATTTACAGCTCATAGAGCCCCACCAAGCACATAGAGAGTGCTGCATGAATGAGTTGGTCACGTATAAACAAGGGCCCCTTTATGACAAGGAAGTTTCTGTGCATAACTTTACTGTGTCATGTTGGCCCTGCCCTGCACCCCCCACTAGTGCACCCCACGGAGGTCAGGAATTTGCAGCTCAGACTCATGTCTCCAAGCAAGAGAGCAAAGGAAGACATCTTGGGGGGAGAGCTCTGGAGCGAAGCTGAGCCAGGCTCTGGGCTGGGGAGGCGGGAGGGAGCCGGCCCTCGGGTCTCCGGACAGGCTCCTGACGGCCAGGAGGTGAGCTCCGAGCGCAGAGGACTCGGCTTGAGCGCGGCCCCAGCATCCCTTGCTGAGTAACGAATGATGACTGTCTCTTTTTACCTGAGCTTCATCATTCCCAGTGGTGAGGAGCTCTGACAATTGAGGAAGTGGACTTCTGTTTCTTCTTAATCAAAGTGCAAAACTTCCCTGTAAGATCCCAGCTTTGGAGAGGGCACACGGCGATGGAGGCAGCTGTCCTGAGAATGCGTCCCTTGCTCACCCACCCCACTGTGAAGCTGCCCACCCCCGCTGGGTCCCCATGGGTCCAGCATCAGGGTGGCACGGAGAGCTGGGTGTTGTGACATCCACAGGGTGGGCCGGGCACGCTCTTAGGGTTCAGGGTTGGTTTTTAGATCACCCTTGAAGACTCTGCCCCAGAGTCCTTCTTTCATAATGTGGCTCAGAACATTCCCACAAACCGTTACAAAGTATTTTAGGCGACACATTTCTACAACTGTAAGGCTCTTTAAAACAATTTTTTTTCCAGTTTTGCCCTTTCGCAAAATAACTGTTCCTAGGCTGATGCAGAAGCTCTTTCTCTCAGAATATGCTCAGCCAGAATTGCTCTAGCGTGTGGCACAGAGAGCGGAGACCAAGGACACAGTCCCTCCCGGACCCTCCCGGGCGTTGGGCGTTGTGCCATAGGGAATGAGCCCAGAGCAGCCAGCCTCCTCCTCTGTGTCGGAACCTTCATGCGGAGCCTCCCCTCAGCGCGAAGGAAACTGAATCTCCCGCCACCCTCGTTTCCTCGACCAGGGAAAGGCAGCCCCCTTTGAGAACAGCCTAGAAAAGGCAGCAGCACTGTGATCCCCACAGGCGGGAGCCCTGGGCACTGGGCTTGTCAGAAAGGGTACTTGCCACCGTGGAAAAACTGCGACTGTCACCATTTCTCTGTTGGCAGAATACAGACACTACAAGGCGCAGGGCACAGCGCTTCGTGTCATCCTATCTTTGCGAAAACAAAACGCACACGTCTGGGAGGGGTGCCTGGCAAACACAAGCCTCGGTTACCTGAGGAAGCGAAGCTTCCATTTCTTATTTCCTACATTCCTCTCTTGTCTAAGTTTTTTAGCACTAGGCATATATTCCTTGTGTGTATGCATTTCCTTCTTACATTTGTATGTATTTGTCTTTAGAAACCACTACAGGGAAAATGTGGCACACCTCGTCACTGCAAGACACCGAGTTGAATGCTGAGTGCCACACAAAATGAGAAAGGGTAATAAAAGTAGAAATGACTGTTTAATTTAATTGAGCATTTACTAGGTGCCCAGCACTTTTAGAGCCCCTCTGGGCACGTGACCTCATCTGGCCCTGAGACGGCTCTCTGAAGTGAGCACCCCTATTGTTTCCATTTTCTAGGGGAGGGATGAGCATGAGGTTCCAAGTGAAGCCAGGCAACTGGTCATCAGCGCTGAAGACAGGTGGCGGTGGCAGGGTCTGAACAGAGGAGACCCTGATCTAAAGGCAACCCAGCAACAGGGAGCCGGGAGAGGGTGCAGAGAGAAGACAAGACACCCCTCAGGGGTTTCAAAAAGCTATGCTTTTGAGATTCTCAATGTTTTCGGATATACTTCAAATTTTTCAAACCACTGTTTTTGTGCATCTATTTTTCACTCCACCCCGTCAATACGGGGGCATCAAACAGACGAGGCTCAGGAAAGAGTTCCTTTAGGCCTTCAGTAATTTGCAGCAAGGCCACACAGGGATGCCCGCCTTCTGCTGAGACGCAGGAAGGCAAAGCGCTGGAGGCAGCGTCACCAGGACGTCGGATCTCGGCTGGGCCTTGGGGAGCGCTGACAGTACCCTCTGCAGAGCAAAAGGTGGCAAAGGAAAGCAGGTTTCCTGAACGGTTTAGAGGAAGTGCATCACGAGGAGGCTGACTTACAGGAGCAGGTTCTTAACACTTACAAAGGTGGTTTGTTTGGGAAGCAGAGGCCATCTAGAAATTCAGTTTAGGGGTATTTGATTCCATGTTATTGGTTTTCTCTGTGACTTTGTCTTTCCAACTGCGGTTAGCAACCTGGGTATTTTGAGGAATGTAACTGCATAGCTGGCAAGAGGTTATATGACTGAGTTTTCAAGGCCGGTGGACTGGGCTGGGCATCTGAAGCAGGGCTGCCACACACAGGGGAGCAGGTTGTGCCCTGCGCAAAGCCCCTGCTTTCAAATGTAAAGATACGAGCTGTGTTCTGCCCTGTCCAAAGCACGGAGCTCCTCGCTCTTTGCACAAAAGGCGTGGCGTTCAGCTGGCTGGCCCTAGGCCTGCACGTTTGCAGTCACCCAAAAGGGAGCCTTTTCCAGTTCACACAAGAGTGCTGTAGGCTAGCTGGCTGGCTCACGGTGGGGAGAGCCGACAGGGCGACTGAAGAGGGCGCGAGGCCAGCCTTGAAGATGACCTCGGCGTTGTGGAATGCAGGACCTTAAGACCCAAGAGTGACCCCGACAAAAGCCACATGGGGATGGGGATGTACCTCTGGCCGCCGACCGCTGTCCAGGCGCTCCTCTGGGGCCGGAGCTCCAGCACTGGGGAGGCTGTGTTTAGCTGGGGAAGTCAGGTCACAGCAAGGAGCCCCCTGAGGGGTGTCAAGGGCGCTGAGGGCAGGTGGTTAGGTAGGGCAGGATGTAAGGCCTGCCCGGGGGGTGGGGTGGGGGCATCGGAAAAGGATCTGTTGGAAGCAAAGCCCCAGGAAAAGAGCACCCTGGGCCGGGGAACAGCGCCTGCAGACACCCTGGGCCAGAAGGAAGCCTGGCACTTCGGGAGCAGACCGCCATGGGGAGGGAGGCGGAGGCCCTCTCTGCAGCCCTGTGGAGGAGCGCATTGTCCATCAAACATTTTTTTGAAAAAAATACACAGAAAATTAAAGCATTATCCATAATCTCACCACTTTCCCAATTACATAAAGCAGGAAAACACCCCCTTCTGTCCTGCTTCCACGGTCAAATCTGGGGAGTTAACTGGCCGAGGAAGCAGGCCGCTCAGACTGAACGAAACCGCTTGCATGGCCACGAAATGCCCAGGTGTCTCTGTCCTCATCTGTCTCTCAAACGGCAGGACGGTCCTTTTCTGGCAGCACGAAACTGCCGTGGGAGTTAGTGAGGATGTCAGAACAGTATGTAAACTGAGGCTAACAGGCCCTGAGCAAAAACTAGAGGCCCTTCATGCAGGCCACAGGGCACGGATGGGACCCCCGGTCTTCAGGTCACATGTGGATCTGAGGCTCTCTGTCCTCATGTCGGTTTTCATGACTACTTTCCGGATGGCTGGAATTTTCTGACATCTGACTTCCAGATTCTCAGTGTGGGCAAAGGCCCAGCAAGCCCCAGGGAGAGCATGAACACCGCTGTCAGAGCCAGGACGGGCCAGAGCCACCCCCACAGGGCCAAGGACCTGACAGCCAGTCCAGCAGGACCACGCCTGCATGCACAGCACCTTTGAGAAAGAGGTGGGTGAAGAGGGGTCGAGAGCACCATGACACAGTCAGTTCTGCGGGCTATTTTCAGCATGCCAAGCCCTAGACTCCGACCACAAAAGGCAGATGGAAAGCTGAAAGTAATGAAATGATCCAGCCAGCAACAGCCGCCTTTGGGCAGCAGAAACTTTCACATTTTAGGTAATTTCTGAGAAGAGCAGAATTAATTATGGGCTGTCCCCTCTCCCAGAAGTGTGAGGTCTCTCTTCTCACACTGTCACGTTTAATTCCTGTCCTCCCCTCTTCCGGCGCGCACTCCCCCCCACACCCCCGCCCTCCTAGACCACCACGCTGATACACTGAAAAGCAAATGTTCTATTTCATACAACTACATTAAACCTCACCCACTTGCTCCAAAAAAAGTCTTGATACTTTATTCTGATTGCTTTGCATCATGTCGGCAACATAAACCTCCCAATAGAATACTGTTGAATAGGTAACAGGAACTCATACATAATTTTAAAAGAACCTTCTTGAATCTTCTTATGTTCAGAGAGCTGCCCTGGGAGGTGGCCTTGCAGTAACTGCAGCTCCAGGAAAGGTGGACAGGTGGTGAGATTAAAGCTGCCGTGAATCTGGAGTCCTAATCAGGACCCCTGGGCATCTGCCTGCACGTTGTGTTTTCTTTCCCACTTAACTATTTGCTCTTAAAAGCAGCACGGGACTAGTCAACCTCAAAGACATTATTTTTTTTAAGCCCACTCAGAACCCACATAATCTGCATCGAGTGATAGTAAGACTACTTTGCCCCTTGCCTCTTACTGTGTGGTCTGCAGCCAGCTCCACGGGGTCTTGGATGCTGTCAGCAACACACAGCCCACCCCCTGCAGCAGGCAAGCACCACTAGACTGCACTTCATTCATCCACTTGCACAACTGTGTTTTGAACCCTTGCGACTCTCAAAGCACCTGCCTATGTCCCGGGAGGATAAAAAGCAAGCGACACTATGGCTGGTCCCAGATGCCCACAGCCCACAGGAAGGCAGAGCTCCTGATCTTGAAGCCATTAACTTGCCACCCCAGCCAGCCTCTGCTGAAGGCTGCACGTCAGAACTGCAGCCTCAGCCGTCTTGAACCTCTGTGATCCACAAGTGGCTCTGGTTTGGGGAGAAAATAGACACCCTCATGAAGCAACACCACCTCTTCCAGGAAGCCCTTGTGTATCCGGCCCCCCACTCCTGAAGCATTTCCCTTCTAGGCCAGTGGTTTCAACCTGACTCCACACTGTTATCTTTGGAGGAGACTGTTTCAGACACCAATGCCCAGCCTCTCCCATAGTCAGCAGAATCAGGATTTCTGGGGATGGGGTCCCAGCATCTATCTCCCTCACAGCACCCAGGTGGGCCTGCTGTGCAGCCAGGGCAGAGCGCCTCTGCCCACACACCCAGCACACAGCATCTCCAGCCTCCGCCTGCTCTGTCCTCGGCCGAGGGGTCCTACCCCACCCACCCACCCAAGGTTAGACGCCCCAACCTGACGTCCCACAGCACCCCACTTGCAGCCACTTCATATGATCCCCTATTAATCTGCCTCCCCTCAAGACTGCAAGCTTGTGGAGGTCAGGAGCTTATTCGCACTGTGTCCCTAGGGCTTGGCACACAGTGAGATCTCATTAAATACGCATATAATTGAATGAAGCCGGCAAGTGGCATTTCAGCTGACCCTTGAACAACATGGGGGGTAGAGGTACAGACCCCCACCACAGCCAGAAATCCACATAGAACTTCTGACTCCCCAAACTTAACCACTACTAGCCTCGTGTTGACGGAAGCAATAACAATAGTATAAATAGTTATTACCACACATTCTGTATCTTAAATGTATTATATACTTGAGTCTATAATAAAGTGAGCTAGAGAAAGGAAATGGTTTTTGAAATTGTCACAAATCTCAAAAAAAATTTCCAATATATTTGAAAAAAACCTGTGTATTGGCAGACATGAACAGTTCAAGCCCGGGTTGTTAAGGGTCAGCCGTAGGCAGCTGGTGCCCATCTGCAGCTCCCAGTCTCGGTTCTGCACAGCCTGGGCCTCAACCTCTTTGCCCTCGTCTGCCCGCAGCTGGTGCCGCTGGGCCCCTTAGCAGGGCCATCCCCACCTGCCGGGCCCAGGGCTGGTGCTCTACGCCAGTGCTGGGCCACTCGGCAGGCTGACCTGGGCACCAGCTGTGACCTTGGGCAGCAGGCTGACTTGGGTGCCCGGGTTCCCTTCTGCTTATTTCCAAGCCTTTGCTCCCCACCTCGTGCTCCCGTTATTGGCGGCTTGGGCTTCTTCCTTTCTCGTGACGTCTAATCCCCTGGCCCGGGACCCTGAGTTCTTCCTAGCTATTCCACGGCTGTCCACTCACACGTGGGAGCTGCTCCCTGACGCTCTGCAGCCCTGCCTCCTGCCCCAGTGCCCCCTGCACGGACGTTGTCCAGGACTTCCCGTCCCCAAACGCCTTTCGGCTTCCCTCTGACTTCCCCTGGGCTGGCTGTGCTGCGACGGCCTTCCTTGCACAGACTCTGGCCTCCTGGCCTGGGACTCCCCCTGCCCCCCGCCACTGTGGCTGTGTCCCTGCACCCCTCAAGCCCCTACTTCATCATCACTTCTTAAGTTCAACAAACATTTGTTGATGAATGAGAAGAGGGATGCTGGATGGATGGATGGATGGATGGATGGATGGATGGATGGACGGACGGACAGACAGTTCAGTAAATCACTGAACTACCCCAATCCTGAAAGTCCAGCACTCCTGCAGCAGAGATGATGGGACTAGTTCACCTAGAATCAGGGTATCTGGAAGCCTTGCCAGTGGGCCTGGAACTGTGGTCTACAGAGAAACAGGAGAGGCAGGCCCTGTCCTCACGGCACTTAAATCTAGAGGACTTGGGCCCCATCTTCTATGGGAACTGGGTGGACAGGCCACGGCCGAAGTGAACAGACCCCTGGTCATACCCACGCTCTCTTGCAGGTCCGATCACCACGAGGATGGCTTCCTTGTCTGTAAATGGGCGCGATGCGCACTTGTACGAACCTGTGAGAGAGTCGTGGGGCCACTGTGACAAATGACCACAACCCGGTGAATGACACAACGGAAATTTATCCTCTCAGTTCCAGAAGCCTGAGGTCTGGCATCAGTCTGGCTGGGGCGAAGTGAAGGTGTGCACAGGGCCAGGCCCACTTCCTGGCCGCTCCCAGTTCCCACGGCGCCCGGCCTCATCCCGCAGCCTCCGCCTCCGCGCTCCCAGGGCCTTCCCGCCCTCCCTGGAGAGAGTCTCCCTCTCCTCCCTCTTACAAGGACACTTGCCATGGCATTCAGGGCCCACCCAGCAAACGCACCCCACCGCAACATTTTTACTTTAATCACGTCTGCCAAGTCCTCTTTTGGCCACAGAAGGTCACGGTCACAGGTTCCAAGGAGTAGATGTGGGTATCTCTTGGGGGGCCATTCTGCAGTCTACTCGCTACCCCATCAGGGGGACTAAGTCATGCCTGGTGCATAGCTACTGCTCTGTGACCATGAGCGGCCTCGGTAGCAGCCATTATTCCACATGGGCTGGAAGGGCTTATGAGCCTATGAGGAGAGATATCTCGTTGTTCATTCTCTGAGTGTGGAAAACGGAACTGTCGCTGTGTCCCTTGTTTGTTTGGGAAATAAATGCATCTGCTGTTGATCGAGCTGAGGCCCTCCACTCACTGGTGGCCACAGACTCTGAGGCCACTTCCTTCAAAAGGCTCAGTCAACACAACTCACCGAGAGGCCTCACGCAGAGCAACTGGGGCTCCGGCACCGGAGCACCGGCGAGGCAGGAGGCATCCAGGGCTGCAGCGTTTTTAAAAGTCAGGAGAATCTGAACCAGCCAATGCCAAGCAGGAAGAATAGAACCCCCTTCCAAACACACTGCTGGGCGCCAGAGACACAGCATCTCGTGCCAAGACCCGGAGCCTTCTCAGGACAAGCCACTTGAGCCACAGATTAAAATGCCATCTGGTTTCTGCCCTGTGTATGACCTAAAAAAAAAATCACTCTGAGAGATGTAAGTGGGGGGAGAAAGGCAGACTTCTGCGCTGGGAAATTTGCGTGTGCTTTCCAGTGTATTTTTGGTCATTTTAGAGCAACCTCATTAACCCCTCAGAGGCTGGGAGAAATTTCCTTTCTTTCCAGATTCAAATGAATCCCAACCATGGAGGCATCCCAGGGAAATTTTAATAGGGACCAGATATTGAAGATGAGATTAACTTTCTTTGGTGTGATCAGAGCATGGAGATTCTGAAGGTGAAAATCCCCAATCTCAGCAGACGCTCCTGACATAATTGTGTGTGTGGTCTGTCACCACACCTGCAACTTTCAAATGGATCAACAAATACGTAAACAGAGATGCCTAGAGCAAATAGGGCAGAATGGTGACAGCTGTTGAGTGTGGGTCATGGGTAAATATTGATGTCCATCACTCTTAACTTCCATGTGTGTTTGAAAAGTTTTCATAATAAGAAGCTGTGGGGGTGGGGAGGAAGGAAAGATGGTTTAATGAAGCAAAGAGCTCCCCTAATTATTTTTCCAAGGCTCAACTTGATGGGCTGGGAGCCCCATCTGAGTCTGAAAGCAAGTTTCAGAGACCCGAAGCCAAAACCCCCAAGGCACAGTGGGGAACAGGGCATGTGTTGGTGAGTCTCTGGGTGCAGCTCAGCCAATCAGGGGTCAGCCAAGGAATACATTTCAGGTTGGCCACTAGAGGGGTGGGCTTCTGAGGTTTGGAGTCTCAAAAGCAACTGCTCTGAGCCTGCTGTCCGGGGCATCTACTCTGACATACATTTCAGTACAGAAGAATTAGGAGACTTGGGCTTGCAGAGGAAAGAACTCCACAAGTTTCATAGAATCCTGGTCTTTCAGGCTGTAGAGGACCTGGGGGCTGACTGCCCCCAGCCTCCCTTCCAGCCTCTACATTAGTATAAGCCAGTCATGAAATCCCATTCCTCCAGAGTGATTGGTTCAGAAATGAGCATGTGACCCAGTTCTGGCCAATGACATGGAAGGCCAGGTCAGCCAGGGGGCTTCTGAGAAAAGTTTCCTCACTTTGGAAAGAGCCAATGGGAACGATGGTCTGTCTGCTCCCTCTGCATCTTGTCACCTGGATGTGATGTCTGGAGCCACTGACGCCGTCTTGTGAGCAGCCCAAGGACAAATCCAGTGTCAAGGTTGGCAGAACAGAGACGAAAAGGACCTGGGTCCCTGAGGACACGTCTGAGCCGTGGGACCGGCCAGCCCTGCAGCTGGGCCATAACTTCCTATCACATGAAATAATAAATGTCCATAATGTGCTCACCTGTTGGGTTCTATATCTGCCACTGACAGGAGGGTCCTGGAGGCTGAACCAGCACCAGCCCCTGGGGTGGCTTTGCTTGAGTAGGAAAGGTGTCCCTTCCTCCAGGAGGACACCCATCGTGGGCAGCCGAGAGCAGCCGGCTTTCCCCAGCTTGCCCCCGATTCCAGAATTCCCCGCCCCCAGTGAACGTCCCACGCAGGCGTCACAGAGCACATCTGGCTGAACCCCCAGGTCCCGCCTGCCAGGCTAGTACATCTGCCAGAAAAGAGACTCCCTCCCTCCAGTTCTGGATGATTCTGGCCTTTGAGAAGTTCAGGGTGTTGCCAAGGGGTGGACGTAGCCCTCACCCCCCAACTCAACCAGCCCTCCATGTGTACTTTGTTTGAACAATTTTACGTTTACTTGATTCTTATTCAAAGTGGGACTTGGGCCCCACGCCACTTCCTTTCCAACCTCAGTGACCGCTGATCGCCCCTCGATGGAAATCGTGGAGACATGGCTGAGGTGTGAGGCCCTCTGACCGTGGTCCTTCTTCCTTCTGTCTGCTCTACACCAACCTAAAGACGCTGGGGGGAAATCAGGGTTTGGCTCACAGTTTCTGAAAGGTCCTGCCCGCTCTTAGCTCAGCAGAGGATCCGAAGGTGGGTGGGAACATGCTTCCCATGAAACATCCTCAGGACCCAGATGTTTCCAAAGTGGATCCCAGCCTCTGTCCTGCTGGCCTCCCACAGGACTCAGGCTCAATGACCTGGGAAGTGAGGGGGCATTGGTGGGGCCCAGGGGATGTGGGGCAGGATGGAGTTCAAGGGCCAGGAAAGTATTTTGGTCTTGACCCCTGGGGCTCCGTGCAAGAGGTGGCCAGGCCCTCAACTTCTGTTTCTCATCCTAAAGGCAGACCGCGCCAGCTTCCTCTTGAAACGCGGGGCGAACCCGCCGGCGGGAGCCTGCTGGATCAGAAGGGCTCTGCTCAGGCTTCCGGAAGCCCCGGATGTGGACGGGGCAGTGGTGACAGCCAAGGAAATCCAGCTGCCTTGGCGAGCACACTCACCACCACCTTCTCCAACCACAAGCATTCACTGACCTTCTCCCGACTCCAGGAGTCAGGACACCCTGAAGAGGGAGCCCAGTGGGGTGCTCAACGACTGGGGTTTGAACCAGGATCCAGGTTCAAGCATCAGTTCTGCTAGTTCCCAGCTGTGTGGCCTTCAGCAATTGGCTTCACCTCTCTGGTCCTGTTTTCCTGCCTACAAAACGGGGATGTTAACGGTAGCTCCCTCTTGGGCTTTGGGCGGAACTTAATATACACAAAGCACTTACCACACTGCCTGGCATCAGTAAATGTGTCTACTTGGTTAGAATTCACAGCACTTTACCATAGGCAAAGCCCTTTCGTGGCTGTCTCATCACCTAAAATACAGTCACTCTGGCTTAAGAGGCAGAGAGGACCAAGCTGAGCGAGGAATCCTGCTGCTGCCAGGCCCGGTTCCCTCGCCACTGTTTTCACCTTCTTGCTGCTCCTAAGCCCCCCGGCCCCCTGCCAGGCGGCCCCAGGTTGAGTTTCAGTGACGCTGACTTGCTGGCTGACTTGTGCAAGCTGCTTCCCCTTTCTGCATCCAGAAAGTTAAAAGCTGGACCATCTCCAGAGCCCCTTTTCCTCCCATGTGCTGGGATTTTCTGCTAGAAGTGAGGTCCATGGCCTTAACTGTTTCTAGCACTTACTGTGTGCCCCCCTGTGCTCCACAGTGAGGCACTTCCGGTGCCTTTGACCCACAGCAAACCTTGGAGGTCGACTCCAGGAGCCAGGACACCCTGAAGAGGGAGCCCAGTGGGGTGCTCAACGATCCCCCATCACACAGGTGGAGAAGCTGAGGCTCGGTGTAGGGAAGGGACTTCCACAGGGTCACCCAGCAGGGGTAGAGATGGGATCTGAAACCACGTTGGTCAGATTCCAGACTCGGCCTTTTGCCACGATGTGGCCATCCCCCAACACCTTTGCAGCCAGGGGAGCTTCTTTGTAAGTGACCAGCCCTTCCCCTTGGCCGATAAACTTGGAATTGTATGATGATGTTGATGTAAGGAAGACCAGACCCCCGGGTGGAAACAACAGCCAGAATCCCCCACGAGAGGAGTCTTGCTCCATGAATCCCCACTGAGCACCTGCCCTGCTCTGGGTGTGCAGTTACGAGAGGAAATAAGACCCAGCCCTGCCCTGAGAAGCGCATCGCCCACAAGGAGCACCGTAAGTCAGCAGACAGCTGCAAAGACAAGAGCCCGAGAAAAGGCAGACGGAAAAATCCAGAAACCTCCAAGCTGATCTTGCGCTCTGTGGCCGCTTTTTGAGCATTCTCCTGAGGCCGTGAGCACCTGAGCCCCACTCCATGGAGTACAGACGGCTGTGCATCGCCAGTGCCTAAAGCAGGGCCTGGTGGGAAGTTGGCACCCAGTGAACAGTTTCCCGCTTAGCTCATGAGTAAGTGAATAAGTACGAGGAGAGGGAACCACGGGTGTAAACTTGAACAGGGAGCTTGCTGTTACTGAATCATTGTGAGCTTGCGGAGCCCACGTGACGTTTTACTGCCGACAGCCCTTACTGATGTGGGACAGTAAGTTTTTCAGTCCCCGCTTGGAACTTCAGGCTCAGTGTGTGGCAGAGAGCTTGCTTGCCTGCAGGTCGGGAGCTGCGTTCTGGTATTGACTTTGCAAGTAAGTCCCTGAGAGACTGAAAAACAATTTGCCCACCTCCCGCCTCACCTGATCCAAGCTTACAAGGCCAGGGACGTTGCTGCACCAACCCACAGAGCTTAACTCAGCCATGGCGGGAGGATTTATGCTCTGGAAACTGGCAGGTGCTTTTAATTCTGGAGAGTCAGTGGTTAAATTTCCACCAGCAAACCACTCAGAAGGCCCACAGGTCTTTGAAGTATCTGGTCTTACCCATAAAGTTCCTATGTGTTTTGCAATTACTCCACAAAACTTACTTTTCACTGTAATAAAACATTTCTAATGACCAGTTACATTATTTTAGCCAATCCTCCCAAATTTTTTATTAAAATAGATGTTCTGAGAGGGCCGCTGTGTGCCTCCCGTGCCATGACCCCTCCCCTGAAACTGGATTTCCCAGTTTGGGAAACAGGAGGAAGGGTAGGTGGGGCAGAGGATTCTCAGGGCTGGGGACCTACACGCGGGGACCCTGTGGTGGGGGATGCATGTCCTTGTGTGCTCGTCAGAACTCACAGAATGTCTGCCCCCGAGAGGGAATCCCAGTGCAAACTGTAGACTGTGGCAATGATGTGTCAATATAGGTCCATCGATTATTACAAAGGCCCCACTGTGGTGGGGTGCTAATAGCTGGGAGGCCATGGGGAGGCTTGGGGTGCAGGCACGGTACAGACAGGAACCTCTGTACTTTCTGCCAATCTTACTGTGAACCAAAACAGCTCTACAAATAAAGCCAATTTTTCAAGTCAAAATTAAACAACCTTGCATGATTTCTAGGTGTTCCAGATCTAAGAGTCCAGAGCGTTTTGTCTCCTGTCTTTAATTAGCACCTGTGAAAGTGAGGTTTCCTTGTGCCGGTTATGGGGGACACGGTGCCCTACGCCGGTGCCAGCCATCCACCCTGAGTCACCCTCCCCGGGGTGGGGGATGGGGGCAGAGGGAGAGGAAGATGCGCAGGGGAGGTGTCTGCTGCATCAGGACCACCCACTAAGCCAATGACAATGCAGATGCCCAGGCCCTTCAGAGACCCGCAGAACTGGAGGTACCAGTGATGAGGCCCAGGGCTCAGCCCCTTATCAAGACCTCAGCTTGCCTGGGGCCATTGCACAGCCCAGCGGGCAGGTTGGCGGGTGGGGCTGTCCCAGGAGAGTGGGGGATGGGATGCATCCACTGACTCAGCAGCCCGGGGCCCAGCCTTGGCCACCGCACACTGATGGGCCACTTCTTCATGCCCAGGCTCTGTCAGCTGTGAGCCACCACTCTCCCGAATGGGCCCGTCCAATATCACTGCTGAACAACAAAGAAAATGAGGACAGTCCTCTCCGAGAAGTGACATGAGAGCAGACCCCGTGAGGAAGTAAAGGGAAAGCCACATGAACAACTGCGAGAAGGGTGTTCTGGGAGGAGGGAGCCGCCGTGCAAAGGCCCTGAGGTAGGACCATGCTCAGTACATCCCAGGACAGTGAGGATCCCGTGAGGCCTCATGGGAGGGAGGACTGACCAGGGGCTAGATCACACTGGGCCTTAGATGTCATTCTAAGAGAGTAATTAAAAAGCAGCAGAAATACACAGGCATTTGCATCGTTACCTTGAGGAATGGAGATTTCCAAGCCATCTACAGGGCCACCCGCACAATATAGCTCAAGACAGGACAGCCCACCAGCCCCATGGTGCTGCCCAAGCTCTCCAAAGGCAGTTGGGAAGATTGTGTAGCAGTGAGGAAAACGTGCATGACATAATGTTAAAAAAAAAAAAAATGCACGGCTCAAAATACAGTCCTGAGCCAGAAGGAAGGCCGAGAGCTGCTGGTTAGTGTGGGCGATGTGGGGGGGGGGGGGTTCTTTTTACCCTTTTCCAAATTTTATATAATGCGGTTGCTGCATTATTTTTATAATTTAAAAAAACTTTCAGGGAAAATGTGTTCAAACCAAACCAATGGTAGAGTGAGGGGGGCAACAAGAAGGCTTGGTTTCCCTTCCTCATGTCGCCACCCCCCAAGCCGCTGTTTCGGGTTTCCCACCGCGGCCCCCTGGCCCCCAGCCAGCCAGGAGCGCCCCGCCCGGCCGAGGCCTCAGGGACTCTCAGGAATGCGGGACTCCTGCCCCAGAGCGGCCTTCTCGCCCAAAGCACAACCAGGGGCCAGAAAGGGAGGCAGGCACAGGTGCTGCAAGACAGCCAAAGACCTTGTCCCCAAATACATGCCCGGCTCCTGCTGAAATCTCAGCATTTGAGGCTCACGGGTCACCGGGGTCCCCCCTAACCCCTGGTGGGAGCAGTTCGCTCCCCCTGTGCACACGCTCAATCCAGCAAGGCCAGACCTGCCTCCGGCCCAAGGCTGCTCGCTGGGTGGGCTAATGGTCCCCAGCCACTCACCTGCCACTCCAGACCGCCCCCCAAGCAGAGGGCCCTGCCAATGCCCTGCCCGCCCACCCACTGCCCTCAGCTCGGGTCCAAGGCTGAAAGGACTCCCAGCGGGCCTCCCGTGCTCCCAGACCTGCCCTCTTCTCCAGGTGTCCCACCTGAGCCAGCTGACCCTGGACACTCGCTCTGGCCTCCCCTCCTCCTGTCCTCCCCAAATCCCAGTATGGGGCAGGAGCCCATCCTGGCCACCCCAGCACCCACCATGGCCCCACTACGTGTCCCGTCCCCACCCCACATTCCTGCCAGCACGGAGGTGGTGATGCCTAACAGCCAGCCCAGGCGGGATCTAGCTCTGGAGAGAGGAGAGCGCAGACACAGACGGGGTGGGCGTGAGGGGGCTTGTGCGAGCCTGGGGAAGAGGGAGGCCCAGAAGGGGTGTGAGAAAGGAGCGCCTCTGCTGAGAAAGCCGCAGCACCAGCACCACGGGCTGGAGGGGGGTCACTCCAGGCTTAGCGGGCGGAAGCCCCTCTGGCAGAAAGCCCCATGGAAAGAAGTGGGAGCCCAGAGGGCACTGGAGGGAGGGATGAGCCAGGCAGGCCCTGCCCGGCCCCCCAGGCCCCCCAGCAGGTGTCTCTTTGCCTTCCAATGTGTGGGGAGCAATGCCCACCAGCAGGGAAGGGACTGCTGTTTCTTAAGTGAGCCCCCCCCTCAAAGGGGCAGTGTCTAGGCCTGCACTGGCTGCCGGCGTCCCCCCGTAGGGCCTGAGCAGGGTGTGTCCCGTGTCCAGCAGCTGCCAAACAGCTGTGTCCTTACCGGCCTTCACGCAGAGCTTCCACATGACAAGAGTCTTGGCCTTTCTTTTCCAAATGGAAATAGCATATAAATTGTGTCCTCCTATTATTTTTTTAAAATTCTCATTTCAAAAATAAATTAACACACAGAAAAAAGACAAAAACAAAACCCCAAATTCGATTCATGTCTACAGCCACCCTCAGAAGGGTCTGAACTTTTAAAGAGAACTTTAAACGGGGAGTGTCAGCCACGCCATGCATTAGAATCACCTGCAGAGCCTTTTAAAGCACAGGTGTGCAGCCCCACGGGGGGCGGACTCGGAGGAGCACGGGCCGGGCCTGCAGGCTATGGCGCCCTGGGCCTGGGGTGGGGCTGGCACTACCTGTGGGCTCCCAGCACCTGTTCCGGGAAGGCCGGGTGGTCTGAGAAGATGCGCCAGTGTCCAAGTGACCCAGGTCTCCACCTTCCGTTGTTTGCTTTCCGACTCCCACCGGTATCTGCCAGGATCTTGGTGGGGAAGCGGGCTTCAGAAGAGGACTCCATGGGAGGGGACAGGGGAGATGGAAGGGGCTCTCCTGAGATTTGTCACAAGCCTGTTTAGTGAGTGGGCAGCTTGGCCTATTATTATTATTTTCCTGACTCCTTCCCCATGGGGGTAACACACACGTGCATGATCTTGGGCTGGTTGAAGATTCTGTGCTATCATCAATCTCTCTTGTTTCTCCAGCAGATCTTAGATCCCACTAGGAATGCTGAGTGAATATTGACCTCACAGCCTTCCCCCCACAAGCCCAACCTCTGCAGACCCCCAAGTGGAAACCTGTCATGGCAGAGGAGAGGGCTTCTAATTAGTGATGAGCCACTCCAGATGGGTTCCAGCCTTAACGGTTTCTAATTTTGACCTCCCTCTGTGTTCCCAGCTGGTCTCAACTCAACACGCAACAGGTCCAATTAAATGAACAGAAACTGGCCCAGAAAGGGAGTGGTGAGGTCTCTGGTTGAAGCCCATCTGTGAAGCGAGGGGTCTGGGAGTGGAGAGGGCAGGGGCAGGGAGTGCCCCCCTCCCCGCTTTGAGTGTGGTGTCTGCCTCTGCTCAGGCTACAGGAATGGGATGAGCCTGTGGGTCATGGGGAACGGAAGTACCTAGCATGAGTCAGACCTGCGGGGGCTGAAGATGGAGGAGGGTGGGCCCCTGGCTTCCGCACGAAGGTGCAGGGGTCTTGTCAGATCCACACTGGTTGTACGGTCTTAGGCCACTTGGCCATCCTGAGCTTCGGTTCATTCATCTATGTCACAGGAACAATAAGCAGCATGGTAGGCAGTGGGCCCCAAAGATGCCCGCCTCCTAATCCCCAGAGCTGTGGACCCACTAGGTGATGTGGCAAAGGGGATTTAAGGTTGCTGATCGGCTGACTGGAAGACAGAGAGATCGGCCTGGGTTACCTGGCGGGTCCAATGCTATCGTAAGGGTCCCTTAAAAGTGGAGAGGGAGGTGGGAGAGAGTCAGAGTCAGGGGACTCCACCTGCCACTTCTGGCTTCAAGGTGGAGGAGGGACCCCAAGCCAAGGAATGGGGGCACCCCTAGAATCTGGAACAGCGAGTGGCTTCTTCCCTGGAGCCTCTGGGGGGAGACAGCTCCACTGACCCCTCCCAGTGAGACCCAGCTCCAGAACTGGAAACCCTGAGTTTGTGCTGTCATAAGCCACCACTTCGCACTAGCAGGACAGCCGCCATGCAGAACGGTTCGTGGACCTCACAGGGCCATGAGCATTCCATGACCCTCTGGGCAACGGGGCTTAGGGAAGGCCCACTGTCCTCACACAGGTGGGGCCTTGGGGCTGTGATCCCAGACATGGAGCCCCCAGGGGGGCCCTGCCTTCTAAGGATGGTCTGGGGTGTGGCAGAACGGACCCTGGCCCCCAGGACCAGACACCAGGGCTATCCACTCATGCGTGCTCAGCAGAGCTGAGGTGTACGTGGGGGAGCCGTGCCCAGCTGTGCCCAGCTCAGAGCCTTTAATATGCTCCTGTGTATTAGGAAATGCAGAGAACGAACTAGGGAACTTTGACTACAAACAAACAAAAGGGTTGCAGGTTTTTATTTGTTGGAGGGGGGCAGTGTCCTATGGGATAGAATTATGATGAAATAAATGCACCAAAACAATGGTGTGCAACTGGTGGGACATGGATTCCCTCCAGCCTTTGCTAGTCCTGCCACGCAACGTGCTCCTTCCCCGAGCAGCCTTCCCACGCACGCCGTGTGTCCGGGCAGCCTGCCCTCACTCCCTGAGCAATGCCAGGGCCCCTGCTGGTCTCTGGCACTCTTCCCCAGTTTCTTCCCCAGCACCCTCCACGCTGTGATCCCCACGGCTCCTCTCAAGATTTGATCAGGCCTGTTTCCACCCCCCAAAAACCGGCCATGTGTGTGACGCTTTCCACTGCAGCCCCAGCTCCCAGGTCGGGCTTGGCACGCACAAGGAGCTCACAAACACGGGACAGTGAATAGATGGCGGGGTGCAGGGAGGCCTCTGCAAAGCACTTTAACACTTCAAAAGCATCCCAAGACTCCAACTTTGGAAACCACTGGTGAAAAGCAGGCACAAAGTTGTAAAAGTTAAAAAAAAAAAAAAAGACATAACAGGGGAGGGATTGGGGGTATGTGGAGCTTGGGGAGAAGGAGTCACAAAAGCACCCTAAAATGGACAGTGGGGCTGGCCGCACTGCCCCATGCACACGCTTCGGATGAGCAAATTGTAAGCTCTGTGAATTTTATCTCCATAAAGCCGATACAAAAAATAAATGAGTGTGGGTGAAAAGTACAGGAGAGGTCTTGCACTTGCCTTATAAATTTTCTATACATTTAAAATAATTTCCCAATGAGGTTTTTAAATGGGTATCTCCAGCGACCATGATTTTAGGCGTGCGCCCTCCCCTCCCGCATTCAATAAACATCTCTTTTGCACGGATGTGAGCCATGCTTGTCACTATGGTGAGCACCCGACATGCATGAATCCACTCAATCCTGGCGGCCTCCCCCAGAGAGGTAGGTCCCAGTAATGTATTCATTGTATGCGCGAGAAAACAGGCCCGTTGTGGGGAGCAGCCCAGCAAGAAGAGGATACAGGACCCGAGGCCAGGATGTCTGACCGGGGACTCTGCAAAATGGCTGGCCAGGCACAAGGGCCAGATTCAGGCTTAGATGTCTGTTACGGGGAGTGGGTCCAGACTCGAGCCCTGCAGAAAAGTAGGCAGGGCGGTGTTTTTTTCCAAGGGGGTCTAATTCGGTCTCTCGCACATGTCTTGCCCACAGCACCTGGGCTGCCTTCTGAACGGAGGCGCCGCAGAAACCTCAGCCGCTCATGTTGCAACAGCGAGGCCAGGCCTCACAGCAAAGCCAGCAGCTGCCCAACCCAGGTGCCCAAAGGAGGGGTGGGGTCACCCTGCAGGGCGCACGTGGGCTTGGTTGGGCCTGGGGCAGGGGCAGCAAGACCTTGCTGAGGGGGCTGCAGGGGAGGTCAGGTGAGATCCTGAAACCAAACCTCCCTGACCAGTTCCCCTTCCATGGCCAGCGAAACACGGGACTTCCACCAACGATCCCTGCGGGGAGCCGCCTCCTCCTCGGGTGGGACGCGGGGAGCTGGATTTGGGAAGTTGCAGCGCGTCCTCAGTTTTCAACTTCGCGTTTTCACTTTTCTTATCAGGAAGGTGCGTGACTAATCTCGGGCGCCAGACACCTTGAAACTGTGGAACTACCTTGATGTCCAAGGTCCCCGAAACTTCACTCACCTCTCGTGTGTGTGTCAAGCTAGGGGCCTGAGACGAAACGAAAATCCAGAATGAGAAGAGCTAAAACAGAAACGAGAAGAAATCAGGGACAGGAGGCGCCCACACGGCTCCAGAAGCTGAGGCGGCGCCTCCCAGCCGGGGTCCCTACACTAAGCAGGGGTACCCTACAGGCAGAACCCCCTCTCATTGGCCTCACTGGGGAACGGCACCGTCCCAGAATGGACCCCGCTTTGGAGCCACAAAGACCCAACTCCCCCAGAGGGCTGCTGCCTGACGCACCAAATCACTTCTCCCTAAGCCTGTTTCCCCAGCTATAAAATGGGGCAATAATAACAGCCACCCACGAGGTTAAGAGGACTAAGTCCACAAGCCCATAAATTGGTGCTATTACTTCTAATAATAACCGTGATTTATTGACCACCTACTTATCCTGTCAATCAAATCATATTTTCCAACACTTAAGTGTTCTGCCCCCATCACACCCCCAGCATTATGCCTGAAACTGCCCGGTTTCCTTGTGAGACAGAGACAGCAGGCCCGTGAGCCAGCTCTTACTATGCCTATTTTAAACATGAGGAGCCTGAGGCTGTCAGGGCCAAGCAGCTTCCCGGAGTGTATCTAGGCTTGCGGGCCTGCTGCTGATAACTGAGGGTCCCTCTTTAAGATGAAGAGTACAAAATCGGGCACAGAGCCAGGAAAGGACGCATGCAAGCAAGGGGCCCTGGAGCTGAAGTGTCATTAGTCCCATGGTAGGCGTGCAGCTGAGCCAGGATACCCGCCGGGCAGGACACCCGGGCCTCGGCCCCTTCCACAAGCAAGGAGAGGCGAAGAGTGCTCCAAGTAGCAAGCGCACACAGAGGACGGGGCACTCTGCCTTCCCGGAAGGGACAGGATAGAATGAGACGAGCATGGAGGTGTGGAGGCACGGAGGGACCAGGCAGGCAGGAGTGCAGGGCTGAGAGGGCGAATCATGGAGGGAGGCAAGGAGGAGGAGGCCAGACGAGAGCATGAGCAGCAACCACCGACAGCTAAACAGAGGATGGATGTTGGGCACTGGCCCCATAAGAGCCAGGTTCTAGAAGGTTCTCTCTGGCTCTGTGTAGTTGATGGGGCACAGCAGGGAGGCTGAAGACCAGCTGGAAGGCTGTCATTACTTCATTTTAATTAATTTGAATTTAGATAGCCACGCAGGGCTGGTGGCCACCATATCGGACACACAGCTGCAAGTCAGTGTGCGGTTCTGGTTGAGCAGCTGTGACCCGATCAGATCTGTGTGGCTCGGTGATGCTCTGTCTGCTGTGAAGAGAGCAGATTAGAAGGGCGGCCAAATGTTTGCAGGGGAAATAGTTACCCCACCATGGTAATGATTCAGGCAACAGACGATCACGGCCCGGAGGGAGCAATGTGGCAAGAGAGACGTTCAAGTCTCTGGTCTCAGCAGCTGTCCTCCGCAGAGACACAGAGGCCAGGAGGGGGAGCTGGTGTGGGGGGTGGCAGTGGTCGAAATAAGGAATGTGGGTTAAGACAATCTGAGTTTGCGGTGCTTATGAGCCATCTTGACTGAGAGGTCAGGGGGTGCTCCTTAGGCATTTCCAGAAACCTTCACAGCGCTAAAGACAAGGACTTAGAGGTGGTCAGCCAGTGGTGGTGGCTTCATCACAGGGGGAGATGTGGTCAGAAGAAGGCCTGGGGGTACAACCCTAAGAGACAGCAGACACAGCAACACAGTCCCACCTGGTGATGCCAGCAGCACAACTGAGAATGTTCAAGCACCTCAAAGGGGCAATTCTCTTGAACCTGGGGGGCTACCCCTGACACTGTGTGGCAGTCACTGCCACCCCCATACTCACTCATACCCTGCAGTGCCAGCTGGACACCTGCATTTCTTCGCCTGACAGCTTTCTCGGGCCACCTGCATCTGCTTGGCTTCCTGGACCAGCAGTGCCTGGGAACCTGTGTCCCCTGGGAAAAGCCTGTGTGTGTGTGTGTGTGTGTGTGTGTGTGTGTGTGTGTGTGTGTACTGCCTCCTGTCACCCTCAAGATAACGCTGAAGCAGGTGTTATCAGTGTCACCCTAGCTTATAAATGGAAGCAGAGCACAGAGTCGGAACCCTTTGGCAAAGTGACGCAGCCAGTAGGTGGCAGGGCCAGGATTCCAGGGCACTCACTGCCAGCATGTTCATCCTCCTGCCCACTCCCCAGTTACGATGCCAGCTAAGGGCCTGGGTCATGCACCTACCTTGACACCGGCCATCAGGACAGTGGTGGCTCCACGGGTGGAGTATGTTTCTGCCAGGTGCTGCCCCAGGCTCTCTGTGCGCATTTCATGCTCGCCGCCCCCCAGCAAGGGGGTCCTCTCATCCCCACCTCCCATGCAGGTCCAGGGCTGAGGTTGCCACTTCACTGAGGAAGCCTCTCTCTCACACTCTAGACTCTGGGTTTAAAAATAAAGAAAAATAAAGCTTGGTTCAAAATTAGCACAGGACTCGCTACAAAGAACACAAGACACAGTTTCCTGTGTGTTTTTTTAAGACTTCCAGAAAAGTTTCCTCTGCAAAACTGAGACCAGAAGGGTAAAAAATGCAAATGAGATGGTCCCACCTTGAACCATCATCTGCACCCTGTCCAGGGCGGCCACAGAGAGACTAAGGAGAGAGGTACCCGAGTCTTAAAGTCCCAGAATCTCTGAACAGGAGCCACCCTAGAATTATTTGGGGTCATCAAGATGGTGGGCCCCTTTAGGGCAGGGGCAATTCCTTTGACCCTGAGTCCCAAGAAGGGCACCACGGGTGGTGGGCCTGTAGATCGATGTCTGATGGATGGTGGGCGGGTAGGGAGGTGGATGGGTAAGTAGGTGGGGGGATGAATGAATAAATGAATGAACGAACAGACTATGGTTCTGAAAACTCCATCAGTTGAAGGTTAACAGAACCAATCTGAGAGGAAAAGCTGCCAAGTGCTTCTAGTTCCAGATCTGGGCAGGCCGACCTCAGGAAAGGGCTCCACCTGCTGAGCCCCAATCCCTCGCCCCCAGAATGAAATGCTCCCCTGGCAGCTCCCACCCTATACAGCTGAGACAATGCCGGCAATCTGAGAGCACAGGCCCTGCATGAGACTCACGACACACAGGAATTGTAATTAGCCAAAGGCCCTCAGGGGAGGCAGGCTTCCAGCCCGCTGTCCCGGGGAAGAGACAGCGGCTCCTGTAGCATCCAGGGACGGGCCCAGGCAAATCTGTGGGGCAGCAGGAGGCGCGATCCACGCAACAGAAAAGGTGAACTTCTGAAAGTCCGAGTCCCCTGCAGACAGCTCGTATAAAACAGTGATGTCCCCATCGCTTCAAAGGCTAAAGAGCCATGGTGGGCTATAGATGACCCCACGTTCCTTGACAGCCACCCCACCGAGGGCCAGGACCAGGGCCTGTCCTCCAGTCCAGCCAGTGCTGGGCCCCCCTTGACCAGCAGAATAGGAACGGATGGCATGGCATCCATTTCCAGGCCTGAGCCAGGCAGCGGGCAACCTCGTCCTCCTGTGTCTCTGGGCACTCAGTCTTGATGTCTGAGGCCCCTTACAAGGAGTCCTCTAGCCCTGGAGAGGCCCCGAGGCCACTTGGAGATGGAGGGGCACAGCCGAGCCAGCCTTCCTGCAACCCCATCAGTGGACCGTCCCACCAGCCTGCTGAGTCACAGAGGGGCTGCTGGTGCTGCCACGTGGAGCAAAAGGGCCAGCTGAGTCCTGCCTGAGCTCCAGGCCCACCGGGTTATGAGTCCAAACAAAGTGGTTGTTGTTTACACCGCTGACCTGGGGCAGCTTGTTTTGCAATAAAGACCTAAAGACCGGCAGGGTGACAGTGGGAGACGCCAGCAGGAGTCTTGGCGGAGGGAGCGGGCCCGGCGGCCCCTGCGATCCGGAACTCACGCCCGCATGGCGTGTGAGTGCTGCGGGCGCGCTCTGCGAGCGCGTGATGGAGGAACTGTCCCCGTCTGGAGGGTGGTCAGGAAAAATTTTCCTAAAAAAGTGGAATTTTTTCCTAAAGAAGTCCTGGAGGCGGAATCTGAAGGAAACAGAAAGGCGCTGGACTGCAGGCAGAGGAAGGGCGGACGGAAGGGGGTGGGGGCGCGCAGGAGAAAGTCCAGGGCACGGGGTCCTGGTCCGCAGGGGGTGCGGGGGCAGATAGGGCTCGAGGGCGGGCTGGGCAGGCCCCACGCACGGAGCTTCACAACCACACAGAGGGTGTGGGCGCCTGAGAGCAATCAGAAGCCACAGGAGGGATTTACGAAGGAATGGAGCACCACGCTCGTGGGCTTCTGAAAAGATGGCTCAGATCAACTTTCTAACGAACACCTTGAACAGCTGCAAAGTGAAGGCACCCTGTGTGTGTCAAGCAGAGCCGTGGGGACGACCTGGGCTGCTGCTCTCCGTGCAGACCAGACGGCAGGCTCCCCAGGAGAGGCCAGGGCCTGAGCCACTGCACGCCTTCCGTCTGCCCCCAGGAAAAGCTCCTCCACGCATCTGGGTGGTTTTCCTCCAGAAGACAGGATGGGAGGCAGAGAAGAGAAAGTGTCCAGTGGTTGGTTCTGACAAACTCCACTCCAGCCAGCGACCAAGGCCAACCCCCAGAAAAGGTACGCTGATGCGACGGAGAGAAGGCTGCTTGGCCCTGGGCCTTCCTGCCGAAACCCGGACTCCAGGCCCACGATGGTGGCAACAGCAGGCAAACCCAGAATGAAAGGCCGTCTTGACCAGCCCTCCTCGAAGCCGTCCGCACGAGTCCGAGGGACTGTCCGAGCCCAGCGGCGCCTAGGGAGACATGAGGCCCAAAGGCCACACGGCGTCCTGCAGGGGTCCTGGAGCAGAAAGAGGACACTAGAGAAGAGCTGAGGAGATCTGAAGAGAGGCCGGACGCAGCCAGCAACGACATCCAACCCTGGTCACTCACCGTAACAAATGTGCACACTGACAGATAGGAGCTGCGTCTGGAGTGGCGGGAGCCCTCTGGACTGTCTTTGCAATTTTTCTTTAAATCTAAAACTGCTCTAAAAAATGAAGTCTGGCTTTCAGAAGTTCAGGTGCCCAGGCCCCGTCTCAAGAGTCCGATTCTGGGCTGGATGGGTTTGGATGCGAGGTCGGAGCAAGCGGTCCTGCTCTACACCATGGATGCCCGTGGTCCAGCCTTAGGAGATAGTGTAGCGCCCTGGGCTGGGTCCATGCTGGGCTGAGTCAGGCGGCACTGGGCCTGCAAATACCAGGAGTAACCAGCAGTCTCAACGCTGTGGTCAGGTTCCTGCCCAGGGCAACAGAGCTGGGTACTCTGAGGTCCCACGAGCTTCAGTGCTCTGGATGGAGAAGGCCACCGGCATCAGGAGACCTGGATTCTAGTGCAGAACTCCTTGGCTCGGTGCTGACTGCCCTCCGCACCTGCAGAGAGGAGGGACCGGGTGGGGCCTCTGAAAGCTGTGCCCCTCAAACATGGCATCGTGCAGGCTAGCGCAGGAGACCTCACTGGTGGGCTGCCAAATTTTGCCCAGTGTGAAATGCGATGTTTTGCTGTAACAATATATCCTGCAGCGAGTATCAGAGGAAACTAAGGGGGAGCACAGGAGTCCTGCATTCTGACGGCTGTGCCGCTGACAAGCAAGCTGTGTGGCATTGAGCATGCTACTTAACCTCTCCATGCCCGTTTCTTCATCCATACGAGGGGAATGACAATAAAAACGACCTCACAGGGTTGTCGTGCAACCACAGGAAGTGATACAGGACATGCTCCAAAGGTAGTAGGTGTCCGTGCAACCTGAGCTCGCTGGACAGGCATGTGTTCACTCACAGATGTGTACCCAGGCTTGGCACATGGGTGGTCAGCAAACATTCCTGGGATTGTTAAATGACTAACCAAAACTCTGTATCATAACACCCTGAGCGTTCTGAAGGAGCATGGTGTACTTAGCGACAAGATACAGGAACGAAAGACAGAAGCACCTTCCTTGAAGCTTGGCTTAGCTTCACTGCATTGAGCGTGATAAGCAGAATAATGGTGGTGTCTCCCAGCCCAAGACATATACGTCCCAAACCCAGGGCCCTGTGGATGTGTTAGGTTATGTGACAAAGGGCAATTGGGGTTGCTGATCAGCAGACCCCAACACAGATTTCCTGGATTATCTGGGTGGGCCCCCTGTGCACACCAATGCCCTTCAAAATGGACAGGGAGGCGCGAGAGAGACAGATGGGATGTGAGGAGGACTCAATCTGCCACGGCTGGCTTTGCAGACAGAGGAAGGACACAAGTCAAGGAACACAGGCACCCCAGGAAGCTGGAAAAGGCACAGAAACAGCCCCCCCAGGGGGAGCCGAGCGCTGCCCACACCTCGATCGTAGTCCGGCTATTGGACTTTGCCCTCCAGACCTGTAGGAGAACAGATCTGTGCTGTTTGAAGCCACTAAGTTTACAGCAGCCATGGGACAGCTCACCCAGGACCCATACGAGGGCAGTCAGGCCAGGGAGAGCTCTCACCCGGTGGCAGGGACCAAAGAGGACAGAAAGCTCTCGAGATTTTGTGGCCACATGGAGGGACCACTAGGCTGACGTTGTCACTTGATGCCCTTTTGACCAATGTATTCACTGTCATTTGAGGTTTTTTATCTTCCAGGTGATGGGCCACAAATTCCAGTGTTCAAAAGCAGGCTACCAAGAGAAAAACACTGAAAACCCTTTGTTGGTGCCTAGGGTTTATGAACAAAGGTATCTTGGTGGTAAATTTTCACTTATGATTTATTGATGGTCCCTTCCATCAATATGGAAGGGACACCTGCCCGCTCTGCTGAGATGTTCAGCTCTGATTTGGGCCTTCAGAGCCTTCTGCTGCCTGGAGGGGGGGGTCCCCACTGCCCCACCCACCCCACCAAGAGGGGAGTGAGGGTGCAGTCACGCCACCAGGCTCACCCATCGATGCCCCCACACCCAGTGTGACTGGGAACCAGGACACAAGAATGGGGAAGGAGAGGCTTCCTGGCCTCAGGCCCCTTCCTGCACCAGTCCAGAATCCTCTCAGCAAGCTCCTTTCGGCCAGACCCCACCGCGGTTGGTGTCGCTATTTACAGCTAATGCTCGTGCGGCTCCCATGTGCAAGCACTGCGCTGTGTCCCCCACAAGGATGCACCACGTGGCCCTGCCCCCCCCCACAGACACGGGGCCAGGACCCTTCAGGACTGAATGTAGTCTCAAAGGCAATCCTGCCCCAGCCACCCTTTCTCTAGGACTGGGGATGGTGTGGCATTGTTACCACTAAATGTAGTTCATGGGCACAAAGCCTACGCAGAGCCATGAGCAAGATCAGGATAAGCCACCTGAGAGCCGACAGCGCTGTCCCCATCTGCAAAGGGGCAACCCCGGAGCGCCTGGTCCTGCACCTGCGACCCAGACGGTGCTGCGGGCCAGTGGAATGCTCCCGCACGGGCCCTGCGTGGTGCGGAGATGGTCTGAAAGGGCTCGTGTTGCCTGCCACACCTCACTTACATCCCTGCCACGCTGGGCAGTGGGCAGCGGGGGAGAGTCCCATTTTACAGCCGAGCAGGCGGAGGCCCAGAGAGATAGTTTCTGTTAAGTGACGAGGCTGCACTCCCACCCTTTTAGCTGGTGTGGGATGGAGGACAGGAGGAGGTGAGAAAGGAACCACATGCCCCCTCGGGTGCTTTGGGTAGCAAGGAGCAGAAAACTCTGGATTCAGAAGAATGTCTGCCCCCAAAAAACAAGGAATCCTAAAACAAGGCAGCCAGAGGTGGTCACTCCTCTGCCCCCCGCCCCAGCCAGGTGTCCCATCACCCGCAGGCTGGCGGCGTGATGGCAGCGGCATTTCCATCCCCCCCCCAGACACAGCCACACATGGAGCTGGGCACCCTGCCCCTGCCCCTGACCTCTCTGGAGGAAGGAGACCCTCTCCAGAAGCCCCCAGAGGGTCATTACCTCCCAGCTTGGGGGCCAGCATTTGATCACATGCTCCTTCCTGAATCGGTCACTGTCGAGGGGACGGGCACCCGTCCTTGATCTTGGAGAGTGTCAGCGGTCACAGAAAGTGGTCTTGTCCGAGAGTGGGGACCGCTTGCCCTGAGTCACACAGAGACGGAGCAGCTGCCTGAACAAAATCAGGGCTCGGTGAGCAAGGAGAAGGGGGCGCGGGTGTCCGTGGTCAGCAGCAGCGTCCCTATCGCTGGCCCGCTCAGAGGCAGTTCTGGTCTGTCACCCAGACCTGGGGCAGTTTGCCTACTTGTGCACACGGCTGAGTCCATTTCCACACCCTAGTAATGGGGATAATGATCTTTAAGGTTGTTGGGAAGGCAGATGAGATGAAGGGTTCCCAGTAAACGTGGGCCTCCTTCCTACTTAGGGAGACGCCCCCCTGCCAATGTGACACACGTGTACTTCCCCCACAGGGCCTGGGCGGTCGCTGGTACCTCAGTAAGCCTGGCTGCCTGTCTCCTCCAGACTAGGGGATCCCGTCCCCACCAGGCCCTCTGGCTCGGGGAGATGCAGTGAGACGCGCGGCAGTCCCCATTCTGCGAGTCTCACGGCCACTGGAAGACATCAAGGTGGATAGCTCTTACCTGAGAAACATTCAGGGTGAGGAGAGGACACGGGACCCACATTAGAGGAAGAGCATGGAATAAGTTCTGGGACATTCCAGCTGCTTCAGGATTCATGGCTCACACATTCACCCAGTAGGTTGTTCATTCAATAAACATCCCTTCAGCGCCTACTGTGTGCCCAGGACTAAACCGACACCTCATAGGCTATAGGCTACTCCTAGGGGGAGTCTTTATGGAAAGCACAGGCTTTTTAAAAACATCTTTGGCATTTTTGAAGCACTCCTATGTGAAATGAAACAGAAATTATAAGCCTCATTCAGAAAATAACCCCTTTCCTCCCACACAACACAATGCATCTGATGATATTGTTCAGATTTTCCAAATCACCTTTAGGTCGAGCCCAAGAACTGGGTGGAAACTAAGGAAAATTTCTTGAGAAAGTGCCACACTCATAGCGGTTTTGAATGGAAATAGCTTCTTGGCTGTGACAGCGTCAGGGCTGAACTTCAAGCCAGAGAAAGGAAGCACCGACCTTAACCTCAAAACGAGAAAGACAGTAATAGTCACCCATAAACAATCTTCTAAGCCAGAAAGCCATCCCTCGTCGCAGCCTGGCCTGGGAACACGCCGGGGATCTTTCCAAGGGCAGATCCTTCAAGGCCGACCCCGGGGGGGTGCGGAGAGCTTGGCACTCAGAGTTGGGACCGATGGGAAGAGGGGGCAGGAATCCCCGTGAGGATGAGGCTGGCAGGAGCGGGTCAGGAGGAAGTGGCTTTGCAAGTCGTGAGCCTCGCAGCAGGCTGAGAGGAGAAATTTAACCATGAGGCTTACAGATCTATTTCCAACCATGTGCCCAAAGTTCTCTGGGCAGCGTAGCTTCTGAGTGACACCATCGGGGTGGTGGACTCGTCAACAAGGGCCAAGCAGGAGGCTGGTCCGAGAAAGAGGCGGAAGAGCCCAGGCCGCGCGTCCCCACTGTCGGGACCCTGGTCACGTGAGGCCTGGTCTCGGCCTCGGTTTCCTCATCTGCTTGCTCAGATTCCACACCAGTTTCCTCCCGCTGCTGTAACAAGGGGCCACAGACCCACTCACTCAAAACAACGCACATTCACCCTCACGGTTGGGAGGGCAGCAGCATGACACCAGGCCTCGCAAGGCTCAGGCCAGGGTGTGGGCAGGGCTGGTTCCCTCTGCAGCCCCCAGGGAGAGCGGGCGCCTCTGCCTCTTCTACAGGCGCTTCCGGAGGCGCCCGCCAAGGTTCTTGGCCCAGGAACCTTCTCCTACCTTCAAAGCCAGCAGACAGCCACTCCAGTCTCCTCTGGCTACCCTGCCCCTTCCCAGGATCCTTGTGATGACCCAGGGCCCTCCCGGAGAATCCAGAGTCCTCCCCACCCCAAGAGCCACAACCCAACCACACCTGCAAAGTCCCTTTGCCATGAAGGTAACATTCAAAGTTCCTTCCGGGCACTACGTATGGGCTCCTTGGGGGTCTTATCCTGTCTACCACAGGCTCCTTCTCCCTTGGACTTTCTAAGAGTCTGGGTCCGTTACAAGGGTGGCTGATGGTCATGGAGGCCTGCCTTCCCCAGGTTAGTGCAGCACCCCATCTGCTCTACCAGCATCCACACCACTGAGGACCCACCTCCTGTCCACAGCGGAGGGAAGTGAGACCTGGGTTAGAGTGATAACTGACCCACCCACGTTCCCATGGAGGCAAACAGCAGGGCTGTGTGACTGAACCCACATCTTGCCAGAACCAGAGCCCTGGGCATACCATGGCCCTGGTGTCAGAGGCAGGAATCACCCCTGGCTAGTGGAGGCGAGATGGAGCAAAGGCTTAAAAAACGAACTTGTTGGCCACAAGAGCTCCCTCCTTGCTGGCGGCGATGCGCAAGTGGCACGTCCTCCTTGGAAGCCAGTCAGGCAGTTTTCTCACCAAGCTAAACATAGGCTCACTAAACAATCCAGCAATTGTGCTGCCAGGCAGTCCCCCAAAGAAGTTGAGATCGAATATCCACACAAACCCTGGCAAACAGACACTGTGCCGCTTTATCCATAATTACCAAGCAGGACCAGAGCCACAACAGCCCAAGTGCACGGACCACCAAGATGCCACTGTGAGATCGCCGTGCCCTCTGAGCTATTGAAGTAGGACAGAGTCCAAGAAGAAAAGACCCCACCCATCGCGACCATGGCAGCCCTGCTGCCTCCCCCTGTCCCAGCTGAGCCCTGTGTTCATCCCGACCCAGATCCCCCACTTCCTCAGGGACCCCGAGAGCGGGTAAGGAGCTTGCAGCCACGGTACATAGCCACGCCGAGCACGTGCACACCCGGGACTCAGAAGCCTGGCGACCAAGCGGGGGTCCCGGAGCACGCACACAGCGCCATCAGTGGCAGCAAAACTGGAAACAAACCAAGCGCCCACCCTCAGACAACGGCAAGAATCACGATGGCAAGAATCCCGACAGAGTCCCCCACGGGATGCAGCGCAGCCATGGAAGCCAGTGGCTGACCTCAGCTACTCGCGACAGCTGGGGCGACCCTGTGTGACGTTGAGCGAATGAAGCCAGACACAAAGGGGTACCCACTGTACAGTTCTGTTTGTGTGACGTGTGTCTCGGGGCTCAGTGGTAGGTAAAGTATGAAGAAAAGCAGGAAGTGGTTACCCTAAAAGTCAAGATAGTGCCATCTTCCCACCCAACACAGTCCCCCTCATGGGGGGGAGGGGCATGAATGTGGGCAGGAGCCAGCAGCCCAAGGGGCCTGGGCACATGCCCACCCCCGGCATGCCCCACAGCATCAAAGGCCTTTCACAGAATGTAATCACACTGTGGCTTGCCACCTGCTTGCCAGGTGAGGGTCAAAGAGGTCACACCGTCACAAACAGGGCAGAGTGGGGCACAGCACACCCACCTCAGCCCTTCCCAGCCCCGGCTGAGGGCAGGGGGTTACAGCCCGAGGGGGTGGCAGCTGCTGACCTCTGGTGTCAACGGGTTTTCACGCCTGAGGCAAGGGAAGTGATCTCATCACCATTACACTCCGGAAGCAAGAGGCACACCGGAGGGACTTACGTTGTGTTTCAGAGCAGCCCGCGTCCCACACCCTTGCCCGAGACTTCTGAAAAGCAGGCTCCGCTTGAGTAAAACTGTCTTGGCTTAAAGCCGTCAGCTTTGGTCGGGCCAGGCGGAGGCCTGGAGCCCACTGTTTTCCTCGTGGCTGTGCAAGAGCGGCCCGGGCACCAAGGCCTTGGTTTGCTTCCCAAGGTCTTTAGATGGGCCCCCTTCTGCCCAGCCTCCAGGCCCCACCCGTGCTGCTGCCCTCCTCCTTCATGCCTCCACCAAGGCCCTTCCAACCCCCACCATGGCACCACGGAGCTTCTGCTCCATCCTCTGAGCCCCAGTGCCCAGGGCACACCATGGCACCTGGATGGCTCAGGGCCTTGGACACAGGAAGTACGGATAGCCCAGGTCCTGGGAGGGCGAGCATTCGCTCGCTCGAGAACCACTTGTGGAGCACGTACTATGTGTTGGATTTAATGGCGAGCAGACAGACACTTCCCTCCCTCAAGAAGATCAGCATCTATGGCAGGGCTTCCTACGTCTGCAGTGTTGACATTCGGGGTGGATAATTCTAGTCGCAGCGGCCACTGCAGGGTGTTGAATGGCACCCCAGGCCTCAACCCACTAGAAACCAGTAGCATCTCCCTCCCAAGCTGGACTCCCTTGGTCTGCAGAGTCGGCAGGGGTTACCAAGGGGCACACAGCCCTGGTGGAGATGCTCTGACATGCAAGGACAATGACACTGACAGGATGATGGTGAGAGAAATGATGACACCTATGAGACGGCACCCCAGCCCGGGGAGGGGCAAGGGCTCTGAGGGGCTGGGAACTGGTCCTGCTTGCAATTAAAGGGGGTCTTGCAAGCATCTCCTGCCTGCTCCCCATTGGCAGCGCCTGGGGGGTGAGGGAGAGGGGAGTGTTGTTGGCATTTAAGGGCTTTAGGGACCCTCTCTCACCAAGAGCTCCGAAATTCACAAAAGAGATTCCGTCTGCAGAGCTTACGCTGCAATCAGCACCCAACGTGGTGAAAAGAGATGCACAAAGGTGCCTCCCAGGCCAGACCAGGCCCCAGCAGGCGGGACGTGAGGGCGTCTGCCAACCATGAGGGGCTGCCGGCAGAAAAGGTGGAACCCAGGGCCCTATGCCGCTCTGTCCGCCATGCGCACAGAAGGCATCCTGGCTTGGGGGGCACAGCCATCCAGGGGGTGGAGAGTGACCCCAGGGAAGAGGGCGAGCCTGCCGGCAACGCCTCTCTCTGGAGCTGGACTCCCTCGGTTCGGATCTCAGCCCCATCCCAGCTGCCCGTGGGACTAACCTCATCCAGGGCATCTGGCCTCCCTGAGCCTCTGTTTCCTCATCTGCAAAACGCAGAGAAGAACACCTACCTCCCAGGGTACTCCAAGGATCCAACGCACACCAGGGCCCCTGGGGGGCTCATCTGCAAGGGGATGCATCTCTGAATTGTGAATGGCGTCCAAGGCAGAGCTTGACAAACTGCTCTGAAAAGCTGAAAAGGATCAGACAGTAAATAGTACAGGCTTGGGGGCCATGTGGTGTCTGTTGCAACTACTGAACTCTGTCACTGTGACACAAAAGCAGCCACAGACCATATGCGAAAAAATGAGGACAGCTGTGTTCCAATAAAACTTTATTGACAAAAACAGGCAGTGGGCCATATTTGCCAGATTTGCTGACAGCTGGTATAAGGGAACCAGAAGAGAGAGCATGTGCAGTAGCCACGACTGGCAACACCACAGCTGTCACCACTCAAAGGTGGCGATGCCAAAGGGCCCAGGGGACGGAGTGGCTCCAGGAGCCCAGGGAGAGTCACAGGGGGTCCACAGGCTTGGAAGGAACACAGCCAACCGGGGGAGATGCAGGAAGGAAACTGGTGTGCGAGCACCCTGACTTCTCTCTGCTTTTTCCCTCCGACTTCCTGCTGGGGCTCCCACTGGCTGAACCCAGAGGGTGGAGGGGCCTGTTAGTGGTCCATGGAGGTCAGCTTCCAGGGAGTGAGCAGGGCGGATACTGGGATAACAGAAGACAGCCAGCAAAACAAGCCCGGAAGAGCGTGTGCCCAAGGAGATGCCCAAAGGGCATTAAACTACTCTCCCTGGAGAGGCCCCTCTGAAGACCTCTTAGCTCCGTCCACTCGATTCCACACCACTGAGCAGTCTCCCAAATTGCTGCCCACATTACCTGCCTGCAGGGAGAGGCTGACCCAAACCCTCTACCTCAGGTCTGTCATTAGAGTGGTGGCCTTAGAGTTATGCCAACAGGTGACGTTTCTCCAGAGCTTACTGTTGTGTGCCCGGCACTTGCCTGCACACTGTATGAGGCTGAACTCATTTAGTCCCCAGAAGGATTCCAGGAGGCCAGGGCGACTCATCCTCACAGCATCCAAGTGAAGTAGGTACAGTGGATCATTTATAGCCAAGGATCCTGAAATTCAGCAAAGGGACGTCATTTCCCCAACGTCTCACAGCTAATCAGCAACCGAGTCAAGATTTGAACTCAGGTCCCATTGACATCTCAGTCCCTCTGTGTGCCCTTTACATCTGCCCACAGTGGACCTGAGAATTCAGACACTTTTCCAACCCATTACCTCCTTCCTTCTCTCCAAACACCCCCCTGACCTCCCATCAGGCCTACCTCTGGACCACTGAGCCTGCCACCCAGCAGCTCAGCCCCCAGGGGTCCCTTTTCTGTCCTGTGGCCCCGTCTGTGGCAACAGCTCCAGCCAGCCTTGCAGTTGAAATATTCTGAAATGTACAGTAGACCAGGCCATCTGCTTCCTGCAAACACTGCCTGCCGCCTCCGTCGGGACCGAGCGCAAACGCGCACGGACACGAAAGCAACAGTCGCTTTATTTCTGGGCCCAGGATTTCTAACTGGCCTGGATTGCGCAACGCATGCTTCTGACGGGGGAGCGAGGGGGCCAGAAGAAAGGCTTTTGCAAATGCTACAGGAAGGGAACTGCTGAGTGGAGAGATAACATCTGAGCCTGCTGAGTGCACTGTGATTTTTTCCCCCCAGAAGCTCTGCGAGAAAACAGCCAGAGTCCCTCCTTCTTGTGTTTCTCTGACAGATTTTCATTTTCAAGATTCATGATTCTTTCTAACTCCCTCTGGTCCTTATAATTGAAGGAAGCACCTGATAATACCAGGCACTTGAGACACATGTGTAACCCTGATAAAGCCAGGAGATCCGAGGGGCTCAGTCTCAGAAATGTCCCTCCTGACAGCACATAACTCCACAACCAAATGCAATTTCAGGTGAGCTCAAATCCCCCGTTTTCATGTACTGAGAGCCAGGAGGCAGACGAACGCAGATAACCCATCACAGCCTTTGTAAAAGCCATTTCTGCTCCGCGCACCCCGTCGCACACGTCCCAGGACTCCCTCAGCATTCAGAGGTGTACTTGTCCCTTTCCTGGTCCCCTGCACCTGGCCCCTGACCTTTGTCTTTATCCTGTAGATCAGCTTGGTCTCTCTCCAGTGAGAAACAATCCATTGAGGCAGGGGAAGGCAAAAACTGAGCTTACAATTACAGTTTCCTCGGGAAGACTGGAAGGGGGGACGCCTGTGCACACGCTCACACTATCTTCTGCTGCAAGACTTCTGCTGGGTCCCTTCCCTTCACAGAAACCCTATGAGATCCCTCTCATCTTTGCCCTTTTTTATAGGAACAAGAGGAGAGAAAGGGGACGACCATGTCCTGAGCACCTGCTATGCACCCAGCAGCCGGGAGTGCTGCTTACCACAGCCCCTTCTTCCTCTAACAGGGGCCCGCCTGCTGTGTCCATGTCCATGTCCTGTGGCGGCCTCGCCTACTAATTGCTCTTTCTCCACCACAGTCCTGACCTCACCACAGTCAGCCACTCAACAAACACTGACCGAGCACCCCTACATGCCAGGCCCTGGTTTGAGTGCCAGCATCAGAGTGGTAACAGCGCGGATGGTCTTTCCCCTTGCTCAAAGCAGATAGTAAATAAGAAATTATGTTAAATTATTTCATAATCTCACCACAATTAAATTATTTACATAATTATAATAGTTACCTAATCATCATATGATTAGGTGAAAATTAATGTAATTATATAAAGTTAAATACTTACCATGAAAGATAGTCAAATGTAGAATTACGGAAGTGTGTAGTTTATCACATGATTATTTAATAAGGAGCAATTACTAAGTAATTGGGTGGGATTGTTTAATTATGTACAGTCGATATAATTTTAATTCTGTATTTATAAGATATCAATATTTAATAGTGAAGTAATTTAATTACATAAATAACTATAAATGTTTATATATAATGTTTAAAGACAAATATAAGCATTTTCTTAGTACTTACTATGTGCCAGGCACCGTTGCAAGTTCTTTACCCTTATTAAGTCGTTTAATCCTCCCAATAGGCAGTAGTGTTACCCGCATTTTACAGGTGAGGAAAGCAAGGAGCAGAATGCCTGAGTGATTTTCCCAAGGACACACAGCCAGCGGACACTGAGCTGGACACTGAGCCCCAGCCGTCCGGGTCTAGAGGCTGCACTCTGGCACCACAGGTCCCCCCTCTCAGTAATGGTGACAGCGCTTTGTGGGGAGGATGCTGCCTGTGCCCGCCACATGCCTCACTCTTCCTGCCCCGGTTGGCATGGCGAATCCCAGCTGCCGGCCCCCGAGTCAGCCGAGTCTTCTCCGGGCTGCAGAGCCGCTCCCCCTGTGTGCAAGGCAAGTCCCAAGTGTACCATGTCACCAAGGCCCCCGGGAGCAGCCCTCCGCCAGCAGAAGGCAGGGGTAGGTGGATAAATACCTGGCTCCCTCAGCAGGGGCTCGGGTGCCTCGCCATTTCCCAGAGTCCCTGCAGGATCACGCCCTAATGGCCGTGGGGTCACCGGCTTGATGACCTTCCTCAGCCGGTCCCCATCCCCTCCCAGGATTTCCTGAGATGACCTCCCACGTGGACTATTTACACACAAATCCTTGCCTCCGGCTCTGCTTCTGGGGGAAACGAAGCCAGGGCCCTGCTCGGCTGGCAGTAACGACAGTTCACACCAATAAACCGCTGGCTGTTTGCCGAGCACTGTTGTGAGTTGCTGTGAAGGGTTCAGTCTTCACAAGCAGCCTACAAATGGGGAAGCGGGGCACGGGCACCTGGGATTCTCCTAAGCTGCCCTCTCTCTCAGATACAGGCGGTAGAGATGGAAGTTCAGCCAGGGCCTTCCTAGCCCCTCAAACGCCATGACCAAGGGCATCATGACCTTCTGTGAAGTCTCCTGTTTCACCAAGAGACTGTGGTCGAGCTACGGAGCTGAGGACGAGCGGAGGAAAAGCAAAGCTACACAAGGTTCTCGCCATAGCAGCCAAGTCAAGCTAGCCGGAAGCTCCCTGCACACACCCACCACATCCCAGGTCGGGAGGGGACCTGTGTCACACAGCAGCCATCAGAGTCATGCCTGGGAGCCCAGGCATCAGGGCAGAAAGGGGCCAGGACTTCCAGGGGGAGGGCAGAAGAAATTTTAAAGGGGGTGGGGAAGTTGGGATGGATAGCAAAGGAGATGCTTCTGAGCTCCGGCGGCAATTTTAAGAGACGGCTGCCAGTTCCTTCACAGGCCTGTCATGAAGAGGTGGGGTCTCTGCCCAGTCCACTGTCTGGGCAGCCTGTGACTGCTGTGACCAAGAGCGGGTGGCAGAAGTGACACTAGACAGCATTCAAGGCTGGGTCATAACCAGCCATTCGGCTTCCTCTTTGTCCATGGCACTGCCCTGGGGCCGCCACACTGTGAGGAAGCCCAAGATACACGCAGAGGCCTCATGGTGCCATCCCACTTGACCGCCCGTGCTGTGCCCAGCTTCCAGTCCTCCGGGCACCCGACGTGCGCATGGAGACCCTTCAGATGATTCACCCCCCCAGCGTGCAAGCTACCCTCAGCTGTTTGCGTCTTCCCAGCAAAGGCCCCAGACCTTGCGGAACAGAGGGGCCTAAAATTCTGACCCATAAAATCCATGCGGGAAATTCAATGTCAGTGTGAGGGTAGCTTGTTACACAAAGAAGTGAGTGAAACCGTCCTCTAGACCCGAAGGCAGCCTGACCAGAACAGGAAAGAAATACGCATGCTTTCCTCTCAACGCCTAAGGTTGGATTAGATGCTCACACAGACCCACCGCAAGGCTTAACATCAGGTCAGACAGTTTAGGAAACACGGGGCTAAATGAGCTTCTTACCGTGAGAGGGAACTTTCAAGAAGCCAAAGTAAGAACACACATGTCCCAGAGGAAGATAATCAGGAGTGGGCTGGGGCACTGCTGCTGCCCCCGCCCCCAGGCTTTCCACGGAGAAACCACCCCTCCCCCGTGCTCAGCCCGCTGAGCTGCTAAAGTTACAGACGTTGGTTATAGAGCATTCTTCAGAAAGAATTTCTAAATATTTCTGAGTAGTTGAGCTGCAAAACCTTCTACTAAGAGAGTCTGAACCACTCACATGAACAAGCTCTTCTTGGTTCCCACAATTGTTTCTTTGCAGAGAGAAATTGCCCCCATGGCACCCCAGCTGCCTGCCCAGCCAGGATCCCCAGGGCCCAGCAGATTGTGTGGATGCTTATCCCAGGGCTGGTCATCTTTATCTGCCTGGACATCACAAAGGGAAACAAGAATTTTGCAGCCCAGATGGATTTTGCAAAAGTTAGTGCCCTGAGTGGCAATCACTGAAATGGCTGAGATGGATGAAATATCTTAATTTCTTACAGTGTTTTTAAAATACAAAGAGTGAAGGCTGCTCAGTTTCTAGAAGGTCTAATCAGCCCATTCCCATGAGCTGCCCTTCGGGTCCTGGACGCTAATCGTCCAGAGCAAGTCCACATCTAGAAAGTCAGTTTGCCTCCAGGGCCCCAGTGACATTTTCCGCAACTCCCAGTTATGACGGAAGCATCATGTCCCTGAAGTCCCCCCTCTGCAGATGAACCCCCTGCACTCCCCTCCTTTGCCTCCAGGGTCGCCACAAGTTGAGTGGGAAGGGTTTGTCAGTGGCCCGCACCAGGGTGTTGAACTCTGGGGAGAAGCAGGCTCTAAGTTCCCACATTTGGCCCTGACTTCACATGGCAGAGAAGGCCTTGCTTATAAACAAAATTCCTCGTTGCAGCGTGCGGGAATTAGCATGACTCACTGAGAAGATTTCTAAGAAAGTCACCCAGCTGCTGCCTTTCCCAGGTCCCAGCAGGCCAGCAGGCTTCAGCAAGGCAGCAAGAGCCCCCACAAAGCTCTCGGGCTGACGCCAGGGCCCCCGGTCAGTCACACATGGACGTGTGCTCAGCTTCCTCATCTGTAAGCTGGGATGAAGAACAGCCTCCGTCCCACCGGGCACGTCTGAGGCTGGACAGAGAATGTGCACGGCCTTGGACACAGACTGTGTTGGGTAACACCCCTCTGCCTGGGTTGGCCGGAGTCTCTGCCTCCCTGCAATTGACCGATTTGTCCTGGGTGGCTGAACAGACATGCCCCATGACACAATCGCCATGATTGCCGAACTGGGTCCCCGCATGCCCGCTGTAGCCCTAGGACCTAGCACAATGAGCTTGTACGTAAACGGGAGGATCACATCCAACCCAGCCCTGGGGGTGGGTCCCTTGCAAATGACTTCGAGCAGCTTCTAAGGTAGCACTGTCCAGGCTGCCTGCTTTCTCCCCACACCTGCATGCTCATCAGTCAGCTCACAGAAACCTAAACCGGTCCTCACATTCGATAAAGACAGTGTTTTTACATGGGCCCCAGGAAGTTCTGTCACCTGCGAGCCTCCAGACCCATTTGCTATTGTCTGGGGATAAGGAAAATACAAGCAAACAAAACTCCGTAAAATCACAGCCTGGAATTTTTTTTCATTCCCTCTTTAGAGAACCTAGAATCTGGTGAAAATGATGAACTATTCAACAATGACTTTAAAAAAACAAAAAACGGAGCACACATCAGCTTTAAAAAAGGGCACTTTATTTTCATAAAGAATTAAAGAGATCAATATACTTTTTAAAGGATACAAAAATAAATATTCATTCGGCATTATTAAAGATGTGTGCTTTAACATTCATTTGAGCAGAGAGTAAAGCCTATTGTTATCTGACATTTCAGAAAACAGGTCTGGTATCCTCAGAAATGTAATGCTGGCTTCTGTTGGCCAAAGAGGAAAAAAACACCTTTACTGGAGTTTTCCTATATTCTCATGTGAACTCAGGCACACCTGAAGGGCCTGGGATCATTAAGCCCTGCTGCACGCGGTGCCTACATCGCCTTCACGGAAGGAGCCATGGGAAAGTGAGCAGGCACTCTTTGGCTTTTCCACTGTAAATCAGAGACTCACCACCCTGACTTCTGCCACTTCCAAAATGAGGTTGACAGATGAGGCTCCTTCCTGCTGTTTGATATTCTGAGTCAGGGATGGTGGTGACCCAGACTGGGTTATCTTCCCAGGGAGAGTGGAAGGGAGGCAAACAGACCACCCCCACCCCTGACACCCCACCCCCAGGCATGTGCCTGACTCAGTCAGGTCTGTCAACAAGCCGCACCGGCGTGAAGGGGGCGCCTGCAGACCTGACACAGACTGGGGGCAGCCATGCAGTGTGCAGAATGCCCAGGTGGGTAAGAGGCACCCCATCTACGAAAACACTTTGTTTAGAAAAAATGTTCAGGTGCATTTTAATCACAGAAGGGCCTTTAAGGTGGCATGAAGACACAGTGCCCTGCATGGAGGGTCACCCCCGAGCCCAGCCATCGCTCCCAGTCTTCAGCCTTAGCTTCTGATGAGCACCGTGATTTAAGGCTAACATTTGGACAGGTTTGGGCAGTAATTCTTCCAGGGCTAACCGTGGGCCTTCTCCTTTGGAATCCCCTATGTGACTCAACTGAAGAGTGGATTTGGTGAGGAGTGGGGACCTTGGACCTTGAGGAGGACCAGGGTTGGGGAGAGGCACTCCCCCTGCAAGGCCCACCCCACGGCCAGGGCAGCGATGAGAAGCTGTCCCATCCCACCCACAACCCCAGCCCAGTCCAGCCAGGCCACACGCTCAACACTGCCGGCTGATGAACAGCCTGAGGAATCTAAGCCTGAACCTAACGCACAATCAGAATGCTTATTCAATCCTCAGCTGCTTTTGAACTTGTGATTTCTATTCTGCCCAGTTTGTAAAAGGAAAAAAGAATTGATTCAGAGCCGTTTACAAAAGGACAATTGAAAGTACAGATATTTTTTAAACAGGTCAAAGCCATTTAGAAAGAAGAATAGAGAACAGTATCTGGGATGATTTAATTACAGAAATGAAAAAATAAATTTAGCCCTAAGCTTCCTGGCAACGAAGGCCCAAAGGGAAGATTTTCACTGTCTGAAGGTGACAACACAGCAGTTCACCTGCTGATAGAACCACTTTCCTGGCACCAAATTCTAGGAAGAACACATATTCTTCTGATCAGCCACGAGCTTTGCTTTCACTTATTGAAAGGAGGCTGGTATCTAAACATTTTTCAATCTTATTAAAATGCTTAAATTGAAAAGGTAGTTCACAATGAAGCAAGCATATGAAACCGTGAACCTACAGCTCTAACAAAAAATAAAGACAAAAGGCAGCCTGGTTCTGACAAGTGGATCTTACACTCCAGAGCTCTTGACCGGAAGCAGCTACTTGCTAGTAAAACTGAATGCCAGGCCTTTGGAAATATCAATTAACCCAAAACGCTGAAAGAATCTAGCAACTAATGGCAATTGGGAAAAAATTCCTGAAATAAATGTTTTAATCACAGGTTGTAGTCACAGCACCCAGACCAGCTCAGGGTGTGCTTCGGCATTTGTATCTCAGCACCAGAACTGGGACACCACCGGGCTTTCAGCGCCGCGTCCTCAGAGAACGCCCTTACTAAATTAAGAGCAGAGGACAGCGTCCACCCCAGGTCAGAGGGATCCATACCCTTAAATAATTACGACAGTAATTGTAATAACGAAATGCAGGACCTAGGCGGGGGGGAGTGCCCCAGAGAGGGACTTAAACTGTGATCTGCTGGTTTTCTCTGAAAAAGGGTCTCTGGTGTGAGGCACAAATATCTGGAAACATTCGGAAGACCTGGTCTGGCTGGGGCTCCTCGGGAGCCTGCAGCACGGAGGCGGCACCACAGCTCTTCCCGGCTTCTTCCACCAGCTGCCGGACGTAGAGCTGCTCGATCTGGAAAGAAGGCACCCAAGGTCAGAGACAGAGGCGGGCAATGAGGTGGGACTTGCTCTGACCCTAGCCAGATTCTCAGCTGGGTGCCTTCAGAGCTGTCGTTCAGAACCTCCACGAGTCCCAGATGAATGAACCCGGAAGAGGCTGATGCAAAGAAAGAGCAAGTGGTATTCCTGCAAAAACTCCTATGTGTACTTTCCCGATGTTGTCCCAACCTCGCTAGCCAGTGTCCAGAATTCCATTATTAGAGTTTCATTCCTTTGCCTAGAGGTGAACAAGGGTCACTCAGACCTAAAGGCAATTTAACAGGTAGAATCTTTCTGAAAAGGAGGTTTCAATTTTCAAAAGAAGTCAGGGGGACGAGGGGACAACAGATTGTGAGAGTCCTGGAACATGAGAAGATGGTTCAGAGATGGAACCTTCCCACAATGGAAGGTCTCGCGCAGCCTGCTCTGTCCACAGGTGGAGAACCCCCATCCTTGCTACCTGTCCTCCAGCCCAAGCATAAAGTGAGTCCTGACATGTGGGCCGAGAGATACGGCCCCAAGCCCTGAGGCTGCCTGCTTTTACCTGCACGAGAATGAGCTTGGAGCGCAAGGGGGTCATGTCCGGAAACTCTTCTCCAAAGCACAGCACCACCCTGCTGTCGGGAAGCCGACTCTGGTGGTTGTAAAACTGCTGCAGCTCTGGAAAGACATACAGGGTGGGGAGGTCAACTCCTGGCCCAACCACTTCTCCACCAGATGGACCCTCGGTGCCTTCACATGCAAGTGCACACATGCCACCTCGCCCACCTTCCCAGGGCCCCTTCTCCAGGAAGCCCCCATGAGTTCTCAGGCAGGGGAGCAGGAGACAGTTGACATCAGCCCCAAGCCAGCACTGTTACAGGGAGAGGAGCAGAGAGCTGTAGGCCCGGAGGAGGGAGCCGCACACAGCAATGCAGGAGGCCAGACTGACTGACCTCAGATGGCCTGACCTGTCGGGGGGCGGGCAGGATGGGATCCTGATCACAGGCAGCACACAACGTTAACAGCTCACGGCCACACTGCCATGTGCAGGTGCTGTCCTGAGGGCTCCACGCTCAAGGTCAATGTGTCTCAAGACATGCACGCTAATCTCCAGGGACCTGGCCAGGACCCAGGTTCTGACTCTGCAGGCCTGGGATGGGCCTGAGACTCTGCAATTCTAACCAGCACCCGGGGCATGAGGACACTTCACAAGGGAGATGCAAGGTGCTGAGTTCCTTAAACTCCTCCCACAGCCACGTAGGGAAGGTACTGTGTCTGCAGCCCCCATTCCACATTCAGGGAAGTCGAGGCCAGAGAGACACCCCAGAATCACTCAGGGAGAAAGTGCTGGGCAGGGTCACATGCAGGGGGCGCCCCTGCTCCTCCACGGGCCACCCCTCCACCCGCAGGTGTGGGGCACGGGGGAGGGGCGCGACCTTTAGGCTTCGGAACCACAGACCTCTGAAGAACTGGCTGGTGTCGAAGACCTTGACCACCTCGTCGCGCTCCAGCTTGTTGGGTCTGTCCTTACACAGCACGGCGTTGCCGCTGCAGAACACGCGGCCCTGGCACAGCCTCTTGACGAGCACGCCCTGCCGGCTGCTCTGCAGCAGCACGCCGCGCTCCAGGTGCCCGAACAGCTTCCGGGTCACCTGCCTCTGCCGCTCGCTGGGGATGGCGTCGGCCGGCGGGAAGCGCACCAGCTCCAGGCCCTCGGGCCCGTAGAGCTTGGCACCAGGCGGGCCCGGCTGGCTCAGCGACAGGCGGCAGCCCTCAGGGCAGGTGGTGGTGGTCTGGCCCACCAGCTTGCCCCCGTAGTAGAAGCTGATGACCATCTGGGAGAAGGCTGTGGGGAAGAGGGGGACGGGTCAGGGGCTGCAGAGAAGGGGTCCCTGTCGTTCCTATGCAAGTGCCCAGAGCCCCTCTTCCTCCTAAACAGTGCAGGGTAACTTTCTGTGGACCTGGGGTTTCTTTCACATGCTGGGGAAGTTCACGCACTCCTTCTAGAAACTGTTTTTAAAAGCATGAATAAATACACGGACTTACTAAGGATACCAATGATTCAAAACTAAAAGACAGCGTTGGAGGCATAGTGGTGAGCAAAGCTGCCTTCCAAAACTAAAAGACTAGTATGGTCCTTTTCGTAGTTCTGGGAAGGTCTAGTGACTGCTGTAAGGTACAGGCCACGCTGAGGGTGAATGACGCTGTGACAATTAAATTTCTCAGGAAAATAGCTCCATCTCACAGACACCACTGAAAGCCTGTTATACAGTGTCATACAATAAACACATATAATGTTATACCATATATATGTATATGCTTTATATACTATATAAAAGTGTGGCCTGTTGCTCACATTCATACTGGAAGGAAATGCTAGATTTGAATTCCACGTTCATGAAAATGAGGCTGGAATCTTTTTTTGACAAATTCAGTCCCTCTGGGTTCCCAGAATTTCAAACAAAGAAATCTCCCTGAAACCCTTCATCCAAACCTGTTCTCAGAAAAGAGTCTGAAAAACACTCAAGTTAAGGCAACATTCCCCAAAATGTGCTGCACGTGAGATGACAGTGGGACACACAGCATTAAATGGGGGAAAAGATGATTCTACTTTCTGTATTCTCTCAATCTCTCATCTCGAGAAAAAAAGCCCCAGCCAGTGCCCATGGATCCTTAGCACCTAACCTGGCGACCTCTCCTTTCAACAAAGGGGTGGGGGAACTTGGGCTCTGAGCCAGTGACAGTCTAGCTAGAACTTCTGAACAGTAGGTTTCGCTGGACCTGCTTTGACCCCTGACCACCTACTTACAGCAAGTGGCACTGGGTGTCCTTGCAGGCAGTGAGGGATGGTCCCCATTTAAACAAACAAGTTTTAAAAAATGAGAGTTAGAGAGCAACAGGATGTTAATAATAATAGTATAATTAACAAGCAGTCCTCAGATATGAAATCTGATTGCAAAGGTGGGGCTCAAGTGACTAAAGTTTGGGAACCTCTAAACTAAGGTAGGAAAGAACACAACAGCTAAATTCAGGGAGGAATCAGCATTTAGGGCCCCAGACCAGTCCAGGGGTGCCTCCTGAACTGCCCAACTCCATGGAGCCCCCTGGAGTTGTGCAGTGCACAGCCTGCACAACCATCAGGGGCGGCCCTGTGGGTGGCCACCTACCTCACCTGAGTTAACGCTGCTGTGCACTCCTAATTCCTTAGGGCCTCCCACTGGGCTTGGCTCAACAAGCATTCAGTCAAATAGCCAGACTCCACACTGCTGCTCACAGGCTCCATTTTCTCCCACGTCAGAGTTAAATGGCTTTCTAGAATCATGCAGCGCTGGGAGGCAGAGCTGAGGGGCTCCTGTCCAGTTCATGTACTTGACACTTGGGGAAAGCGAGGCCCACATGGGGGTTTCCCAGCAGGCAGGCAACAGCGCTGGCTTCCGACCCCGTGTCACTATTCCCCATCCACCATCCTCCCCACCATGCCAAGGTCGTGAAGTCTGCATGCCTGGTGACTTGACACCATCCACTTCCTTGGCTCGGAAACAATTCTGAACTTTGTCCCAAATGAATGAAACACCCCAGTTGCCTGTGTCGCCACCATGCCCCTTTGCCCCGTCACGGCCGAGGCTTTATCTCGCACAGCGCCTCTCAGCCGCGTGAACTGGCTGCTCCAGAGAGAGCGGCAGGCGCGGTATTCCAGCGATGCCCAGATGGGGCTGTCCTAGTGACCCCACTGCCAAGACACTGGCCTGGATGGAGGCTTAGACAAGGCATGAGCTGGGTGGGCCTGGGCGAGCACACACCGCACCCTGCAGGTGGGCACTGGAGACCCACAGGGGACACACCAAGGTCCCAGGTGACCCGGCTCAGCCTTCCTGCGCTTCTAAGGGCCCCTGTGTGACCCGTCATGTGCCCCCCCGACTCACCCACCTGCTGGGAGCTGGGCCAACTGCAGCGGCTGCACGGCAAAGGTGCCAGGAGCAGAGCCTGGAGCCGCCTGCCACCGCACAGTCCCAGCTGTATGGCCTGGGCCTGGGGCAGATGACTTTACCTCTGTGCTTCCATTTCCCCATCAGCAAAATGGAGCTAGTAATAGCAGCCACCTCGCTGGGTGCCTGGGAGGCCTAACCTATTTGTGCTTAGTGCATTAGAAGCACCATATAAGCCATAATTAAATAAACTGGAGAACAGGACAAAAGATGGGCCACATGGATGAGGCTCCTGAAGTTATAAATCCTAGTCTCTGGTCTACATGGCACACACACGTGCTGAGCCCAGTGCTGTGGGCCTGTGAGCACATTTAATCCTCATGCTAACCGCAGAAAGTAGAAACCAGTCATCATTACACCCATTTTCCAGGTAGGGAAACTGAGGCAGACAGGTCAAGTGCTTGTCCTGCTGGCACAATGCTGAGGCGGGGAGACTGGCTTCACTCCCTCCCTGCCGGCTGGCTCCACATCTGCGTTCTTAAGCACCAGGCCCTGCTGTCAGCATTCAAGCGCGGTCCTTCCCCCAGTCACTGCAGACACACACTGCCAAGAACACACACCAGCGGCATGGGCGAGCCTGCATCTACCCCCGTGGCGGGATGCACTCCACGTGGATCTGATGCCAACGTTTTATATGGGAAGGTTTCACATAAAATCCAGACCTCTGGTTTCTCTAGAAAAATGGGACAGTTGAGCCTGGTGGGGTGCGTGTGTCCCCAGGGCACCCACACGGTGAACAGTCCCATGGGCACAGTGCTCCACGTGGCCCAGTCTGTGCCGCTCCTGCCCGGCTCACTCATTACTATGCCCCCACAGGGCAAAGACCTGGGGACCCCTGATATCAGCTATTTACACAGTGGGGTGTGTGTGGGGGAACTGAACAGACGTACTAAAGTCCACAGCTTCTAGAAGGGTACTTTAGAGTTGTCTTAGCAGGAGGCAATGCCTGGGAGTTGGTGCCCCCACTGTGTGCCGAGGCAGCTGTGGAACAACGGAAGACACCTCCCCCTTGGATGGCGTCCCCCCCCCCACGCTCCCCATGCCCAGCTACTCTCCTGCCCCAGAAAGCATCGGTCAGCAGACTCCCCAGACCATAGCCCAGGGCTCAGCCGGTCAAAAGCCTGGTCCCGTGACCCAGGGCCTCCCAGAGCTGGGCCTCTGGTGAACAGAGTGGCTGCCCAGTGGAAAGCAGTCCCAAGAGCAGGCTTGAAGCCAGATGCCTGCGTTCGAACCCAGCTGTGTGACCTTGGGTGAGTGATTTAACCTCTCAGCCTCAGTTTCGTCATCTGTGAAGCCGGAGTGATGACAGTGCCCAGCTCGCAGGGCTTCTGTGCAATGAATAAAAGCTCTCTGAACAGAAGCGCTGTTTTTTAATAATTTCTTGCCGGGGTGAGAATCTGCCATCACCACCCAGACACTGCCATCCCGGAGGGCCTTGGTCAGGCACTTCTCTCTGGGCCGCGTTTCCTCCTCAGCACAAGGCCGCCCATCCCCCTACACTAACGTTCTGTGGCCCGTCCTGATGAGTCAGGTTATTCACTTCTCAAGAGCACAGCAGCTGTTGGGGAAGACACCAGCTTCCTTCGCTCTCAAGACACGGCCGATGATCCAGAACATAAACTCCAGAGGCCCCTGGCAGGAGCCCAGTCCAAGCTCCAGTGTGATCGGACAACCATGGGACACCACGCCAGCAAGGGGCAGGAGCATGGACAGGACAGCCTGGGGCCTATCCGAGCTCTGCGGCCCACAGGCCGTCAGACCCAGGGCTTCTAAGCCTGTGCAGTGACAGCACCAACCTAGGAGGGACGGGAAGGGGTAAGGAGATAAGGCCACGGAGGTCTCGGCGTTGATCATGGCTCCTAGCTGGCATTCAACAATGCCAGCTGCCACTGTCACCGCCATTACGCCTTCACCATCACCATTACCATCCTCACCATCACCACCATCCTCATTAGTACCATTGTCATTATAAACTTGGGTGTGGGAGAGAGTAAAGGAAATGAGCTAGTGACAGTCGTTGATCTGTTATATCACCTAGCAGAAAGTTTTAGTAACACAACATTTAATCCTCACAACACTCCAGGGAGGTAGTTGTTATTATTGTTTCTACTTTATAGATGAGGAGTCTGAGGTCCCAAGTGGTTCAGTTACTCTGCCTGGGATCACACAAGCAAGGAAGGGCTGAACCTTGAGTGTCTGTCCCCACATTTTCTCCTCCATATTTATGCCTCTGAAGAGCTCCCTGGAGAGGCCACCGGCTTGATCCTAAATCAGACAACGGGGAGGAGGAATCGGGTTCCCGACCTCTGACACCGCGTCCTGCTCATGCATGGACCCTCACAAGCCCGCACAAGTTCCTCTCACTGTCTTAAAGAATGCCGACACACCCCACACCCAGCCCAGAGCACCTTCATACCTGCATGGTGCGCGTCGTAGGCCGTGTACCCCGTCACCAGTGGCAAGCCTGCCAGAGAAGGAGAGAAGCAGATTCAGAACCAGTCAGACCCAAATGTGTGCAGGGAACCATCCCAAACACTCCCCCTCCAGAAGTTTCTTAAAAAGCCACACATGGCGTGCTTCTGGGGCCCTGCCACAGGCTTCCGCTGAATTTGGTGTTTTTCCTTCCCAGCGCAGTGATCCGTGTTTCATAAATGCAGAAAACCAGACCTCAACCCAACCAGCACAGTTCGGGGGGAGACACTTCCTCTGCACTGTGGCATTTGGGGCCATGTGTCAGTGTGACACTGTGGGGCCACATTTCCTTCCCACACAAGGGCCTGCTCCCAAAGTATCCCTGGGCTGCACGCTGCCGTCCAGGCCTCGTCTCCAGAGGCTGGGCTCACTTTCCCGGAGGGGTCACTGCCGCACAGGGCTGTCCTCTCCAGGGCCCCTTCGTCAACACAGCCACCCCACAGCCTAGCAGCCTCTGAGGCCAGCCGGGCCAGCTGTCACCTCCCAGTCTCTGGGCTCATGCTTTCCAATAAAGGAGGGATTGAGGCAGGGCCTCGCGTGCCCCACGGGTCTGAAAGGCCAGGAGGCCCTAATCATCCCCCTTCATATGAGCTCGGCCTCCGCGGCAGTCGGCGCTCCCACCCTCACCTGCGCTGGGCTGCTGCATCCACCAGTCTGGGAGGAGCTGACTCCTGCAGGCCTCCGGCGGGGAGGGGCTCCTTTTGACCATCCCCATGTACTCGTCCACAGAGGGCTGTGCGTTCAGGGATGAGAGAGGAGGGCAGTACTGTCACTGAGCTCCCGAAGGGACTCCAGTGCTCGTGAAGAGGAACGGTTTACGCTTACCTAAAACCACACTGTCATCCTTACCTCATGAGACAAAAGGAAAGTTTTTCTTTACATCTCGAAAAGCCCAACGCAGTAAGTGCACCAGGCTTAGCAATCAACCACGTGACCGATTTACTAGCTTCTCCAGGCCCCTAGTAAGTTTACTGGCCTTTTACATGGGACTGCCTGTAACACCGAATGGCCAGTCTTCCAGCTGCCCTGACGGCCTGGAAAAGCAGGCACATTCTGCGACACCGATGAACAGTGATGCTGAACAAAACCCCACGCGTTAGCCATTTTCCCTCTAAGCCCCACATCTAGATTTTCCCTCTCACCTATTCCTCAAAGGATGTTGATAAACCCAATCAACCACTTTTCCTGCGGTCCCAGGGTGCGAACCAGCTACCTCCCTCTCTTAGCTGAGTTGGCAGAAAAGCCTTGTACAGAAAGCAGGACACTGTTGAAGTGACACGGAGGCAGGAATTCACTCAGTCTGCTGCCGGCAACCACCCGAAACTCAACAGCTGCGTCTGCAGAGAAGCCAGGCGGCTCCGCGCAAGGCACGGTCTGTTATCTGCCTTTTCTGGCAGCCTGGCTACTTCTAAGGATCCTTCTGCTGCCATGTGAGTATTAAAAAGAATGTCTATGCAGCCACACACCCTTTTGCAAGAGCTGTGCGGGATTACTTTAGCTATGCAGTGTCCACCACATAATATCCATAAAAATATAGTTAATGGCAGAATAAAAGGGCATCCGTATAGCTACAAGTGGCATTCAAAAACCTGCATGCTTTGTCTAAGGAGATCCCATAAGCCTTTACTTGTAGCCTACTGACTAGGAGTTGACATACAATTCTAACAGGCTCGGGTGCCTGGCTTTCCAACCCATCAAGGGCAGAAACCTGCAGACGAGCTGGGCCGCCCACCTAGGGGAGCTCGTACCATAATCCGTGTCGTAACAACAACCCCAAGCAGCAAGGGCGTTTCTGTCCCATTCACTTGTAGCCTCCCTAAAAAAATGGCAAGGGAATACAGGATGCGTTTAAAAGGCTGCTCTTCAAAATGTCTGAAAAATGAAAAGCTTAGAGCTTGAGGAAACTTTCCCTGCCGCGGAGCAGGCAGCTCAGCCCCAGCCATCGGGAGGAAGGGGGCCGTGCAGGGTAAAGAGGCTGACCATGCAGCGAGCCTGGCCTGCGAGGGTGGCCCACCCCTGTCCTGTCCCTGCAGGGCAGAGGCGCTGCTTCGCAGGGAGCCCAAGGCTCTGGAAGCCCCAGCAGGGCAAGAGCGTGCGGCTCCTCACCAAAAGCCACGCAGCTTCTGCAGTCGGGCTGGACCCTGGGAACACTGACCTCCTTGATCAGCTCCTCGATTTCAGAGCGGCCGCACTCCATCTCCGGAACTTCATTTGCACAGCCAGGAGTCGCCAGGCCCAGCTTGCCTGTGGAGGACCGGACACACACATGACATATGGCACAGAACCATCACGGTTGTCCTCAAGGCATGATCAGTGCCTTCTAATTGTTGAGTTGAAGGAAAGAAGTCAAGTGTCTTCATTCATTTGGAAAAGGCCTAGAAACATTTTCCCACGCTTCCTCAGTCACCTGATCAGCAGTCAAAAGACAGAAGCTGGTGGTTGTGTCCGACACGCAGAGGGCAAGGAGAGCGCTGTGGTCTCCTCCTCCTTTGCCTCGATCTAATTCACATCAGATGCACTTTACATCAGGCGCCCAACACCCTATAGAGGTTAAATTTACGAACTGGAGCATCTGAAGACACTCAAAGATTTCCCGGCAAAATGCGTTTGCAGGCTGGAGTCATTTTTTAAAGTTAATTGGCAGGAAATCTCTTTTTGTGCTTCCAAACACACACGTGTGCATCTGTACACACACCATGCACATTCCCAGCACACCATGAGACTCGCCTTCCTCAGGAAGCACTGAAGGCAGGTGCCTGGCTCACACAAGCACTCCAGGCCAGCTCACTTCTCCCCCGCACCTCTTCCCCGGCCAGGGACTTGCCTGAGTCGGTCACTGTGAGATGTGTCACCACCAGCAAACACTTGTCTGGAATTTGCTAGTTCCAATGAGCTATAGAATGGATCCGTCTGGACTGAATTTTTATTCCATTTTGATAGATTCAAGAATTCACCTAGAAGCTGTTGATGGGGGAAGTAGGGCAGGTGGGCACCCCCTCCAGCATAGCTTGCAAACCGCTGAAGGACACAGCAGCATGGGTCCAGTAAGACATTATGCAAATGCCATGTTTCTGTGCCCCCTGAGGACCTGCTGTTTCTTCTTTAACAGCCACCCTGCAGGTGATGCTGGCTGCACCCTGATCTATAAACAAGTGAGGGTCACCTGTCAGTTCAAGCTTGGCTGGTCCTGGAGGTGGGGAAACTTCTCTATTCCTTCAAACCACAGTTCACTTTGTGATAAAGAAAAATTATCCAAAACTGGGAAATAAGGCAAAAAGACCTGAGCTTGGCCCTTCGAAGCCCTCCCAGAATATTATCTAGGAGGCCTCCCCAAGGGCCATCTGCCTGTCCAGGGGAAGGTCATTTTGCTGGACTTACTGGTAACCGTGGATTAGGGTTCAGACTTAGTAAATTCACTGTGACTCTCCAGACAATCAGGCTACAGATGACCAGTAGGCCAGAAAACCCCCAGACTCTGTTGTGCTGCCCGGTCAAACGGTAACCAGACTGCTGCATCTCGGGGGCCCTCTCTGACTCACAGCCTGCCTCTCTGAGAAGGATTTGGAGGCCAGCACTGAGCTCAGTACGTGCTGACTGAGGAGTGATTGAGTGACCGGAGCACGGAAGCAGGCCTGGCGTCTGAGGCTCTCCCTGCTTTAATCTCCTCACAGAGGCTTCCTTGGGATCTTAGAGCTGGAAGGAACTCTGGGAATCCCAGAGTTCCCAAACAACGATCAGGACCGAACAGTGCCGTTGCCTGCAAATTCATTCAATAACTGTACCCTCAATCCTTATCATCATCCCTTCTTTTTCCACCTTATTTTCCCCCAGCCATCTCTGTGGGGTGCTAAAAAACAAAAGGAATTCCTCGTCCACACTGTCAGGGGATCCTTGCTCCTGTGTAGCCCCATCACTGAGCCCAGGCAGGTCGCACGACGCACTCCTGGTCCACGCAGCGAGCAGGAGAGTCGCTGCAGCCTGGTCTCCCCACCCGGTCCACCCGCCCACTGCCTCTCAGTCAACTGGAAGCTGCCACTTGATCAGCAGAGGGCGGGCAAGGTCAGCAGAAAGGGATCTCAGTGTCTGCTTATACGAAGGAGAGAACTGTTTTGTTTAGCTGAAACCACTCGCCCTGGACCCCGGGGGGGCGACGACCTTGACTCCAGACCCGGGCTCCCCAGTGGGGGCTGCCCGCTGCACAGCCTGTGCTGGGCTGAGTGCCCGGAAAGGATAGTTACATTTTTGCTCTTCCTCGGGAACGATGCGGTAAACTTTGTACGGCTCAGAAATGTCCAGCTGGGACCGGTCTGTCACTTCCTCAAAATCTGGGCTCTTGTTCAAAGCGCAGCGCAGCCTCGTCTTCCACGTGGCTGGTTCAGCCTTGTCCCCTTCCTTGAACTTCCCTTTAAACACTGCCCAGGCCTGAGGGAAGAAAAAGAGGCATGTGAAATACACAGCCAGCCCCTAGGCCACAGACACCCACGGCCACGGTCAGCACCAGCACATGCGTGCCCTCCTGAGAGTCATTTTTGGCCATCAACCCATTTTCGAGAAATTTCAGGACTCAGACCTCAACCAGGCCGCTTCCTCTGACAGATCTGAAAAGTCCCAGGCAGGAAAAGGGTCCCCCAAGATGGCCCAACTGAGAGGGAATTCGAACCCAGACCTAAGCCATGTTCTCTCTCTCGCACACGCACACGCACACGCACACGCACACGCACACACACACGCATGCGTTCCATCTGCTTCTCGGCAAGGACTGGAGGGCCAGGAGGAGCCTGAGGTCAAGAAGTACAAAGAGGAAGTAGCACATGGTTTCACTAGATCGTTCAAAACAAAGAACAATTTGTTGCTTTTTCAAATCAACTCTTAGCTAAAACTTAGCACTGAAGAGGAAACATTTGCAAAAGGTCTGAATGTGGTCATCCACTGCCTGCTGCTTTTAATAGGCATTTTGTTTTGCATTTTGGCATTTGTTCTAAACTTCCCCGCTCCCCACCCCCAGGGCACTGTTAAAAATGCAATGCAATGTTTTCCCTCTCCGTCGGTTCATCCAGAGCTCCATCCTCTGACCCCTCCAAACCTTAGAAGCTGAACTAGGAACAGAAACCCAACGCTGGAAAATTAAAAAGTCAAAACACAGAACAGCACAGTATTTAGAAAACACTCCAAACATGTGAATGGGTGCAATTTAAAGGTTTCAAAGCTGGAATACAGACACATGAATCAGGAAGTCTCTGTCAGGTAAAAACGAGTTTTGGTGTGAGACAGAATCAGATGTGTTTCAGCCTAAAATAATGACTTCTGGAGGGAATTCTCACCCACCTACTCAGGAAAAGGCCGTTCCCAGAGGTAACCTTCCCAAGGTGACCCGGTTGGGGATTAAGCGTCAGCTGTTCCAACTTCCACCCCAGTGGGTTTCCACTGTTCTTGGGGTGAATGCATTTACCAATCCCCTGGGATGCACATGAAATGCAGATTCCTGGGCCCTGCCCCTCAACACCCTCATCTGGTGGATGTGGGTTAGGTCTAGAAATCTGCATCTTTAGCCAGAATCCCAGAAACCCTGACTTAGGTGGCCAGGAGGCCACACTTCCAGAAATACCTTAATACCCCAGTGAATCACAGGTCCGTTTAAGAGAGTCCTGGCCTTGTCCCCTCATACAGGACTTGGCTCAGGGACACTGCTCCCTCCTCTGTGAATGCCCTGAGCCTAGAATCTGCATCTCTGTCTGAAGAAACTGGAAGAACATTTCTATTAACAAACATGGGCGGTCATTTCCTTTCTGACATATATGCAAAACTCCCCTGTAGCAATAGGTTTGAAAATAAATGGATTCCAATACTTTTCAATCTCCTTTTCAATCATTTATTAACTGCATCACTGTCCGTGCATTGATTTATTTTTTCCAAAGAAATATAAGCAAAACCATGTACACATTGAACAATGACTTCACATTTTTATTACGTTAAATTGGAGTTTCTCCACCTCAGCACTAGTGACCTATGGGCCTGGATCACTCCCTGCGGTGGGTGCTGTCCTGTGCACAGTTGGGCATCTAAGAGCACCCCTGGCCTCCACGCACTAGATGCCAGTAGGATCCCCACCCCCACCTTGTGACAACCAAAAAATGCCTCCAGACACTGCTAGGAGTCCCCCAGGGAGATAAAATCATCACACACACACACAGACACGCACAAACGCATACATGCTTGCAAACCACTGGATTAATCATTTTTACAAATGGACCGTGAAGGGCATGGATTTGGGGGCAATGTTAGGACCAGCCGGGATTTATCCGGAATGCATGGCCTACGGGACACTGTCACAGGCACCCGTCATGCAGGCCCCCTGCTTGCAGCCCACCCTGAGCCCTTCTTGGGGTTCTCTGGCCAGCTCCAAAAGATCAGCTTAGCTGGGCAATCTCTCCAGACCCTTCTGGAGCTGACATCAGCCAGTAAGCTGAGGCCCCCACGGCCATGCAGCCATGCTGGGCCATACGCCTCCCACCCTGTGCGGCCCTGCGCTCACAGGAACCAGCGCCTACCGGCACCACAGACTCTTCCTGACTTCATGTTTGGGTCTCATCTTGTGCTTTAAAACCGAATGCTATTTTTTCCTCAAAGATGTACTGGGTTTGAGTATCTGTGCTACTAGGCAAGTTCTGATCCATGTAGGCTATCACAGTGCCTGTCAGTGAGGACCACCAGCAAATCCTCACCCCGAGTTAACTAGATATCTCCCTCAATTTTGTGAAAAGGAGGCAAAATACTCTTAAAAATAAATATGAGCTGAGAGGAGGCCCTGGTCAGTATACTCGGGAAGCAGACACAATGAGCTGCACGTCTTTGTCTTTGTCTTTTTCAGTCTCCCGTCTCCCGTCTACACTGTGAGGCTGACCTCAGAATGATGCCTGCAGAGAATGAAGGTGTCTCCAGTTTAAGTGGCTTCTTATGATCCACTCACTGAGGCAGAAAACAGACCTTTTTTTCTTAACTCGCAAATATTTGAAAGGATTTCTTTGAATGTTGGAAACTAAAGGTTTTCTACTTAACCAAGAAACCTTTCAACAGCTCCATCTACTAAGGCCTGTCTGCTGACTTCTTCCAACAGCCAAAATCCATCTGGTTGAGGCGGAGCTCCGCCCCTAAGAGGATGGGAAGGAGCAACCCTTCTCGCGGACGCACCCGACGGGTTCTGCCTTCCGTTTCCACCAACCCCTGTCTCTGGCCCTCCGGATGGCCACCCGGCCACCTCTGAGTGGGTACCTGTCTCTCGCCCGCCCCCATTCCTGCTGAGATTGTAGACTCATTTCAGATTGCCACACTGAGCGACTGCGTAATCGACGGAAACATCGGGAATCTTGCACATTTTTCTCAACGCTGTTGAAACGGCCATGAAGAACATTGCATAAGATGCATAAATCTGGGGCTTTATTTCATCCCCCCCAGAGCTAAGTTGAAGCAGGGTGCAGAGCAAAGGGAGAGGCCACAGCCAGGGCCAGGCAGCCTGCTGATCCACCCCGGGCCCTAGTGGACCAATCTGCCCTGGGGCCTCAGGGCCCCATGCCTCTGCCTGACTCTCCAAGCTGGCCATGGTCAGACCCTAGCGGGTTCTCAGCGGGGACGGGAGAGGGTGCATCTGACAGTGCCCAAAGCATTTCTGGCGGTCACACTGGGAGACAGGGTGCTCCTGGCATCTGGTGGGTCCAAGCCAGGGGCACTGCTTAAAGTCCCACAGTACCCAAGAGGCACCCATGACAAGGAATTAGCTGGCCCTAGATGTCAACAGTGCAGGGATGAGAAGCCCTGGTGTGCAGCCTCTACACTGGCTGGGTGGGCCTGGGGTACTGGAGAAATTTAGCCAGAACCCTTCCCAAGAGAAGCCCACCATGACGCCAGAGACAAACCTCCACAGGACAGAGTCACACGCAGAGCGAGAAAGGAGGCACCCGCCCCGCGGCCCTGGCTGAGTCCAGGCTTTGACCCGGGGTCCCGGACGGGAAACCTGCCAGACGTCCAGGCCCTGTGGGGCCTGCAAGGTGAATGCAAACCGTCCACATGTGCCCCCTTTTCTTGGGGAGGGCCAGTAACTGGCAGCAGATGCTCGACCCAGGCTACAGACTTAACAGCATGCTCAAACGTGCAGACCCTGCAAATGCCAGAGAGAGACCTGAAGGACTGAAGTGCTTCTTAAGCCGACTCAGACCTACCTAAGCTCCACTCTGGGGCCCAGATATGACTGTTTGTCATTTGGGGGTTTTGTGTCAGAAGACAGCCATCCCTGGCTAAGAGTCCAGTGTGCTCTGGGGTCCCACAGGCCTTCACTCCCCTCACTCATCCACGGGCTGGGGTCTGACTCTGGCCCACTCCAGCCCTCCACAACTCAGCCTCCCCATCCCTCCCCGACTCGCTCTCCCCTCCCCATCTATGGCCCCCAAATTCCCACAGAACAAGTACACATAGAAGGCAGCCATTTGCAACCTGGGCTCTGAGTCAGACCACCTGTGCTGCATCTGTTTGCAAACATGGAAGCTTGGGCTCACCTTGACCTAGGGCTCCAAATTGCCCGGGGGGTGAAGCCTGCACTCCTGGGACCTTAGGCCCACAGGGGCCTCTGATGACCAGATGGGCTACACAGCTGGGTTCCCTGGCTCTGCCTGAATCTGGGTGTAATGGCAGAAATCTGTTTGGCGGTACTGCTGGGGGTGGGGAGCATGGGCTCGTGTTCGGGCTGCCCAGGGGCAAATGCTGGCGCCCTCATCCAGGAGCTGTGAGATCTTGGACAGTCGCTTCTGCTCTCGGTGCCTCTACAGGCAAGAACAAGAACAGTACCTCCTGCACAGGACCGTGTTGAGAAGGAAACAGAACAGAGCACGTGGGGCCGGGCATAGCCCAGGGCAAACTCCGTCAGCACCGGCTGCCACAATTCAAATGGCAGAACGAAACGGCCTGTCTCTCCTGCTTAGGGTGCTTACTATTCTCAAGGGAAGCACAGCTATTTTTAGACATGTGCTGCAGGTTCAGGACATCCCACATGCTCTGGTCCCAGAAGCAGCAGCAGATAGTGTCTCTCTCATCTGTGCCGATCCTCACATTGCCAACCAGAAGTTCTGACTTTGAAAGAATGAAGACAAACCCTTCCTAGAATTCTAAATGGAATTTATACAGGAGCCCAGAGGGAAAAGGTTTTAGTCTCAGGGCACTGAAGTATTTTCTCTCTGTTTGCCAGTCTTCGTGCAAAAGACATGTAGTGTAGATAAAGAAAGTGCCCTCAATTTCCTCATCAGGAAAATGCCAACAATATACAACTGACCTCAAAAGGGGTTAAGTCACATAAGAGATATAAAATCACCTAGGATATCTTTTTGAGACAGATTCAGAAACTCAATGTTTGTTTTAAAAAATTGGATACCTTTTCAAGTAAATAAGGAAGACATCACTCAACACACCTCCACCAGCCCAGGTCAGGGGAAAGAGTTCAAGTCTTTACCTTGAAAATGGAGGCGTCGACTTCCTGATTATAATCTTGTTTGCCAGCGTGTTTCCAGGGGATCCGGAACATGCTCTTCTCATCATTTTCCCAAATCAGCCCTGGGTACATGTTGCTGTCGATTTGCTCGATCAGCCACTGCCGAAGCCGCCGGCCGCCATTCCGGTCACACATCCCTGAAAGAAAAAAACATATTCCATGATACTATAAATATTGTCTCATTAATCACAGCACCTGTGTGCTTAGCAGCCAAGAACAGCTAACAGGAGAATCAGAGGGTCGCGACACAGGTGTGGCCAACACGGCGTGGCTTGGGGGAAACCCACAGATCCAGGGACTCTGGGTCCCGTGCTGTGAGGACACAATGCTTGTCCCCAGGGCCTCCAATCCAGGAACGAAAACTGAAAGCTCCCCGGGAAACCCGCAGTGGCTGGACACTGACGCTGCCCACCTGGGGTTCTTGCAGCTTGCACCTCGTGCTCTGTCTCAGGAGAACACAGACGCGTCTGACAGCCTCAGCCCACTGTCAGCACAAGACGGGGGAAAGTCGCTTCTACATTTTCAGGTCCTTTCAATGAGCAGCCCATCACTCTAAGAGCCAATTCCATTATGTGATGCCCAGTCTGACCAGTGTCCACAAGCACATGTGACATTTGTGCTGAGAAAGAGGAACTCTCCAAGGCTATCCCTTCTAGATTGTTCCTTCACAGCTGGTTTAATGATAAGAGCATGAGTTTGGGAATGAGACAGAGCTGGAGTCCAGCCATCTCTCAGCTGAGTGACCCTGGGTCCTCATTCACCCCTGAGTGTCAGCGATACCAGCTGAAACCCAGGGACATGATGGGAACTCGGCCTCACTGCAGGGAAGCCTCAGATGATGCATGTGAAGCACCTGGGACAGTGCCGGGGCATTAGAAGATTCTCTCTAAATAACAGATGTTATTATTACCCCAACTTTCTTCCTCAGGAACTCTTATGACCAGTTGGACCAACAATGATGAAATCAGCTGCAGCTACAGAGCCAAGATGGCCAGGCTAGACTCTTCCAGAAGGCACCAGAGTCTGGGGACCTAACCGTCCCAGGCACACAGAGATATCCCTTGGATGAACATTCTTGCCAGAACAGGCAGCTTTCCCAACAGCACAGAAAGAGAACGCAATTATCCGTATCGACTCACAGCCCACATGTACAAGAATGGGGTGGAAATCCCCTAGGCAGTTGGAGAGACGCCCACCCAAAAAAAAAAAAGCATTTCTATTCTTCTGATTAAAATGTGACTTCTTCAAGCTAACACGTTAGTGACAAGACATAATGTCCCCAAGAATACAGTCACACCTAGAACCATGAGGTCCATAAAGCAAAAGTGGGTGTTTTGTTAACCTGACCTGAAGGTGACTGTGGGATCAGAAAGGGGGTCCGGGTCCCAGGGAATGTGAGGTCCCATTTTCACCCAACCACCCCAAATGCCTCAGGTGGATATAAAGGGGCAAAGTGTGTGAAATAGGAACTGGACAGGGATCTGGAAGACTCCAGAAAAGGCTCTTGGGACAGTCACTTGAACCTCGGTAGGTGTTCCTCACCTGCACAGTGAGTGACTCCCAAGCATCCCAGAATTCTGAAGCAGTCCCTTGGGTTTATAAGTGAGAAGGGACAGGTTTGGGAGGGCCACCTAGTGAGAGAAATGGAATGACACCAGCAGCCCCAGAAAATAACTTAGGGCACAAATTCTGACAGATCCCTCCTGAAGGACAGATGCAGGATGTCCCCTAAAATGAGGAATGAGCTGCATGGACAAGGGACACGGGGGCCAGAACACAACAGAAGGACTGGTGTCTGCAGATCCGTCAAGTGAATGAGGCGTTCCCAGCCATCAGCATTTTGCTCAGCCCCTTAGGACAAGGTTCAAACTACACCCATGCTCCAGGAGCCTCCTGAAATAAAAAGTAAAATGTTCTTTATGTGGTTGTTTCTCTAGTAAGTGGGTCAGCACCTTCCTATCAGGATTTCTAATGGATTCATAACCCCAAAACCGTTAAGGTCAAGAGCCTTGGTGATCTACAAGACAAAGAGGAAAGGCCGCGAGAGAGATGGCACTGAGAGGAAGAGCAATAAAATGGAAGTGCTGGAGAACAGCCCCTCTTTCTGCAGAAGAGTAAAAGCCGAGGCCCACACAGGCCCCGCAGATCTTACTTCAGTCACCCTGCAGAGAGGAGCCTCGGCTAAGTTACGCGGTCCCAGCACATGCGCAGCCCCGCCCGGACGCTCACTGAGGTCACCTCCGACATTCCAAGCAGCATTCAAAGCCTACGATTCTAGTACAGTGATCATCCATACTGATTTGTCGAACACTAATCGATTAATTCCACCAAACGCAGAGCCAGGAAAAATTTATAAGCCTAGTCACATGTTCATAACTTCCTCTTCCTCGATTTTTAGGTAATAATTCTTCTTATGGGCCAACTCCGATCTGGAGCTAATCATCCCCATAGACGGGAGCAGGCCCCGCGTCCCGGGCAGGAGGTGATGGGGCTGCCCTGGGCCCACCCAGCCCGGTTGCGGCATGTGCTGAGCCCCCACCCCACGTCTCCCACACCACCCAGCGCCCCGGGGCGCTCGCCGTGGCCGCGCAGACCTCCATCCCCACGAGACCAAAGCATCAAGGCCTCGTCTCCCTCGGCCACCGTCTGGCTGAAATGACTGCGACACTCCCAGCTGTCTCCATGAGAGACCTGCCAGGGGTCAGGGTCGTCGTTTAAGGACCGCTTCCCACTGAGGGGAGAGCAAGCGGCTGTTACAGCCCCGTGGCCGGCGGGCAGTTTGGAACGCCGGCAAGCCCAGCCTCCGGCTCCACTCGGAAAGCGCTGCACAGCTCCGGGCGAGCGCCCACCTCCCCTCGGGAGGGCCACCTGTGCCTCGGGCGCCCTAGACCGACGTGCCCCTTAGCTGTGACCCCTGCGCAGCCCTGCTCGCCGGGCACGGCTGGGCGACGGCGGCCGCGGAGACCTCCAGCCCGCTCGGAAATCCCAATGTCATCACCCAGACAGAGGGTCCGGTGGGCCGGCTCTCCAGCTGACCCCCGCCGCTGCGCCCGGGCGCTGTCCCGGAGGTGGGGCCGAGCTGCACGGGGAGGGTCTCCCGACGAAGGCGCAGGACGTCCCTGCGCTGCCCGGGCCGCTCCAAAGCCCTCGGCGCAAACCCGCGTCTAAGAAAATGGGATTTCTGAAGCATCGGCCAACCTGGGGAGCTTTCGATTAGGCCTCGGGAGGGACCGAGGAGGGTGGGAGCGGCCCAGCCACCTGCCTACCTGCCGCCGCGCCGCGCGCCGCCCGCCTTCGCCTCCGCCCGAGTTCCCACGCTCGCCGCCGCGGCTCCGGCGGATCGGCTGGTGGCTCGGCGCAGCCGTGGTTTTAAGGGAGGGGGCGGGCCCGACGCGCGAGCGACGGCCGCGGAGGCCAATTGGCGCGAGAGAGCTGCCGGGGCCGCCCAACGGGCGTGGCCCGCCCTGCCCGCCTTCTTCGAAGCCCTCGGCTTTCCGAGAAACGGCTCAGTGAGAGGCGGCGGCCGCTGGCGGTCCGCGCGCCTTCCGGGGTCCGCGCCGAGGTCCGGGGGCGGCTCGGGACCGGGGTCCCCGCAGAAATTCCCGAGAGGCGCGGGGGCGTCCTCCGGCCAGGCGGAGGGCGGAGCCAGAGGTGCGCGGGGCAAAGGCCGGTCCCGCCAGGCCCGCCCGGCCGCCGAGCGGAAGGCGGGACGGAGCAGGGGCGGCAAACCCCCTGCCGCGGGCCGCGGGCCGGGACAGGACCAGCCCGGGACGGGCCTGCAGCCCCTGCCCTCTGAAAAGGAGAAACCCAAACTGGAGCGTCTAGCATGTGCGCGCCACCAATGTCCACTTAGGGAAACCCCCATCGGCGGCGCCTGTCCCCAGAGATCATCCGTAGTGCCCGGGAAAGGGGTCCTCGGTTGCCATCCTCAGATGGTAACTGGCCTTGACTGTAAGTATGCGAGTGCAGGGGGAACACCGGCGACGGGAATGAGAAAGTCCTGGAAACAGAAGGAAAGAGACATGTTCTCCCGAGTTTCGTTCTGAGGTGGCCTGAGAATAGAGGAAAAGGAATCTGAGACTTTTATCCTACCGCCCTGTTGGCCAGTCATACCCAGGCGGTTGATGGGGCACCAGTCATCAGGCTTTCCGAGGATCTACGAAACTGAGACCGGAAAACTACTGACCCCAAAATGCAAAAAGACCCCGCAAATTTGAAATTAATGAATGTTAAAGAAAGGTCCTCGAAACATGTCATGTCAACTTTGCAATTATAGGTTATTTGTTGATAAACTTTTGAAAACCATGTGTTAGGTTAGAAATCACTTGGTAAGAATGTCCTAATACCGTGATTTCAGGGAAGTTGTATCACCCGTTAAGTTAAATGAGTCCTCCATCACCAAATAGTTTCAAATTAAAACTATTATTTAAAGCCGACATTCCTTAAAAATATTTAGTTTAGATAAGGCGGGAATATTTTAATACGTTTGGTTTGATATGGGATGAGTTTCCAGAACTCAGTGCCTAGGACCTAAAGTTCTTAAAGGAGCCTGCCATGTATGTTTATGCTCACATCTTTTCACAGATGTGCCCCTTGAGGCCCCACACAGATGACCTGCAAAACCTGCCCACTGCACAACATGTGTGCTCAGATTTCCACTCAACACTCCACTAGAGTAAAGACAGGTGCGAACGAATACAGAGAAGTCAGCAGTGGAGGGGTCACCTCACCTGTTACTGGCGGTGGGATCACTATATACATGGCAGGGATAGTTCCCAATATACTGGCTGGCACTAAAGCTGCTATGAAACCCCGTATTTTCGGCTGCCTAAGCACAACTTCCAGCTTTATCTGTTTAGTTCTGTTCTTACATAATGAGCATTTCTTGAGCAACTGCTAAATGGTAGGTATGGTGCCAAGGACAGGAGACCTGAGACGAAGTGCCTCTCTGATCCCTCCTTCCTCTGCGGTCACCTGCTGGCCTCCCATCACCCTACTCGCCCTCCAGCCTCCAGATCATGTCCCTGATTGTCCTGCTCATTGTTCCCCTGGCTTAAGCTTTTCTCCCTGTGACGGTTCCTGTGTGGCTGCCACAGCAGGCCCGGGTGCTCATCTGGGCATCTAGAAACCATACGCTCAACCTCCTCTCTCACATCGGCCCACAGGAGCCGCCTTCCATGGTGAGCGGCCTGTCACGGCAGATAGAAGGAGCCAGGCCCCAGCGCAGCTTTGAGTCCCCCAACTAAATGTGCAATCCTGAGCAAATGACTTAACTCTCCTGGGCCTCGGTTTCCCCATCTGTATAATGGCACTGATGATGATATTATGTGAAATTACCAATATCCAACTGTTATTTGACCTACAGAAAGGGCAACCCTACCTTCCTGCCTCTTAGGATTAGGGAGGGTCAATGTGGGGCACGGGTGGGGACCGGCCAAGGGAGTCAGTGAAGAGAGTTCTCGGGAGAGAGCACGGGCGTTGCCAAGGCCCCACTTCTCCCTCGGCGCTTTCCAAGCCAGCTGGGTAGGGGGGTTTCAGAGAGCTCTGAACGTGCTTGCTCAGAGAACAGGTGCCAACTCACTCCTGAAAAAGCCAAGTCCACCTACAGCAGGGCTCTGACTCCTACGCTGGAGAGCCATAGGGCAAGGGAGGCCCTGGGTGGTGGCCCTGAGACCAGGGAGCCACTTGAAGCCCCGTCCCTTTTACTGTTCTTACCTTCATTAAAAAAAAAAAAATCCTAAACTCTCTCTTCATTGCCTATGGCTGCTATACCATTACCAAAAACGGAGTGGCTTATAACAACACACGCTTACTGTTTTTCAGTTCTGGAGGTCAGAAATCCAACACGGGTCTCCTTGGGCTGGAAGCGAAGAGTCCGCAGAGCCACAGTCTCTTCCAGCTTCTCTAAGCTGCGTTCCTTGGCTGTGGCCCCTTCCTGCATCTCCAAAACCAGCAGGGGCGGATTTTCACAGCTCATGGCACAGCGCTTTTCTGCCCCACCTTGCAATGGAGCGAACGCTCACGTCCCCCTGTGACCTCAGATGTTGGACTCCTGACTCCTAAGGTGATGGCATTGGGAGGTGGGGCATTGGAGAGGGGATTGGGTCAAGACGGCAGAGCCCACATGATGGGATGAGTGCTCTTACAGAGGAGACTCCAGGGAGCTCCCTCCCCCTTCCACCACGGGAAGACACAGCGAAAAGGCAGCCGTGTGGGAAGGGGGCCCTCACCAGACACCAAGTCTGCCCACAGCCTGATCTTGGACCCCTCAGTCTCCAGAACTGCGAGAGGGATTTGTGTCCCTTATAAGCCACCCAGTCCATGGGTTTTGTTATAGCGGCCCAAACAGATAAAGAGATCCCTCCTCCACATTTAAGTGCCCTGGGATTATATTGGGTGGATATACATATTGCACCTGGAGAATCCAGGACACTCCCTACCTTCAGGTCAGCTGATGAGCAACCTTAATTCCATTTTCCTTTGCCAGTAAGGTGACATATCCCCAAGACCGACAGATTAGGACATGGATGTCTTTGGGGCTGTTACTCTGCCAGCCACACCATCCTTAAGATTCAACCCAAGTCATGTCTTCTTCAGCACCCAGCTTTCACTGACCCTCATTTTGAAAACACTGGACTCCAGCCACACTGAAATCTTCATAACACAACTTGGGGCTTAATGTATACATTTATGAATGTCCCTGAATTGATTCAGAGACAAGGGCAAAATCTTCCCCTGGTTCAGTACTCCTGCTTAGCATGCAGTGAATTAAGGGTGTCTTGAGTAGACAAGTTTAAGTTCATTGCAAGATTAGGAGAGGCAATCTCAGGAAAAGAAGCCAGAAGGATATTTGTTCATCTCTGGGCTCCAGATATGTTATTTTTTATATTCCTCTGAGTACAAGTTGGGGGCCTCCAACAGCACCCCCAGGTTCACAGACTCACTAGGAGCACCTGCAGGACTTAGGATGTAGTCACACTTGTAGCCAGGATTTGTTATAGTGAAAGGGTGCAGAGTAAGATCAGCAATGGGAAGAGGTGCTCGGGGTGGAGCCAGGGGAGCCAGGCACCCGCCTGCAGGGCCCTCTCCCAGGGGCGTCACACAGACCCGCTTGACTCCGCAGCAGCGAGCTGTGGCAGCGCATGTGAAGTGTCCACCCGAGAATCGCCTTAGGGACTCAGTGCCCAGGGTTTTACTGAGGGCAGGTCAGTGAGCCCCCTCTGACCGGCACGCAGCAAAATCCTGAGCTCCCAGGGGGAGCAGGTGTGCCACATGGGCCAGGTCTGCACAGGTCAGGCACAGAGCCACTCAGCAGGCCTGGCAGTGGTGAGACCCTCCCCACATCCATGTACCTGATGCCAGCCGAGGCCGGCCTTGGAGGCAGGCCTTTCTGGGGACTGAGGGCTCCAGCCTGGGTCTTGGCTCACTTTTGGACATGCTCCTAATTCTGGGGGTTGGGAGTGGGGTTGACATGCAAAACTTGCTACCCGGGTTGCAAAGGTACCTGTGGCTGTCTTACCTGCTCTTAGCTACCTATGTTGCCTTCCATTAACTCGGGTGAGCTGAGTCTCCTCCTCCTTCACAGGGGCCCTGGGTCCATGCTTGAGGACAAAGGAGCTGCCAGGTGGCACCTTCCAAGAATGGCGGCAGGAAGATGGCCTCTCTCAGGGTGAGTCTCTCTGCCTGCTGCACAGCCTCCACATGGGCCAGCACCTGGGAATGGCTCTTCCCAGCCACAGAACCCACACTGACTTAATCAGACACAGAAATAATCAGACACAGAAACATAAGAGGGATGGAAGCTCTTTTCATCTTTTCTGCTTTAAAGTTGTCAATTTTATCTGTTCTCTGGATGGCCCACACCCCATGGTGCCTGCCAGTCCCGGCTCTGTCCAGCAGCCACAAGGTCCCAATGGGCCCCTCTGCCTTTTCCGTCTTCCCAGGTTTGACCTCTAGTGCCCTCCAAGGACAAGTCTGGGCATAGAAACAGTTACATTTTTTAAATTTTCCCTGATTGCATATTTCCAAAATAACGGGGAGCAGATGAGACAGTTGCTGAAAATTCTCTGGTAGTCAGGAAAATGAGAACGGGGGTGGGCCAAGATTTCTTAAACAGAACAGAGAAAGCACTAACCATAAACGGAAAGGTAGGTACTTTGTACCTCACTAAAATGTAGAGCTGTGTTCATTGAAAGACAGCATTAAAGAGTACAGAGCAAGCCACAACAAGGACTTTTTCAAGCAAGGACTTATATCCAGACATAAAAAGAAGTCCTATGAATCAATAAGGGAAAGACAGGTCCTCCCTAATTCTCAAGCAGAGGTAGTTTACTGTATGCACTTCTTTGCTGCCAGATATCAGACCATTTTAAGTCAGCAAACGCAATAGGGAAAACGGCACTACAGAAATGTAAGTTGCTCAGCAATATTTGAGTTGTTGCAACATTAAATTATCCACTTGGTTGTTACAGAAACATTATCAAGTGATGGTTGTGGCTGTAATGGTTATATTGCCCATGCTTCTCTCCCTGGTACTGTCTTTATGTGCCAGGTTTTAACAGCCTTGAGCCTGGGCAATTGCTCAGGCTTTTTACAAGAAACGTGATGTACTTGCACAAAGCCGGTGAGTTTTGAGAGATCATTAATGTCCTTGAAGTGGTTTTGTGGGTGTGAAACAAATAGTAAATTTGAAATTAAGTCTGCCTGACTCAGTGAGGCAGTTCATGCCCCGATTTTTTATACTTGTGTCTGTCAGCAAACACTGTGATACTTGATGGAAAAGAAGAGAAAACTGACCAGCCGCTGTACCAGCCAAAGAGCCAGAAGCATATGAAAAGGTGAAGAGCATACGCCAGGGAAATGCAAACTAAGAACCACAGTGAGGCACCGGCCACCAGCACGGCTGACATTGATGAGACTGACATTTACCCAGCGCTGGAAAAGAGGTGAAACAAGCAAGACTGTCATACGCAGCTGGTACGAAGTTGGCACAATCACATTCGAAAACAGGTCAGACTTATGCCTCCCCTAAGCCCAGAACTCCCCCTCCTAAGTATATCTCCATGAGAAATGAGTGCATGAAACTCATGGAGACATACATGGGAAATTAACTGCAGCTGTATTCACAGGAACCCCAGATGTTAGACTGGAAATAGCCCAAATATCAATCAACTGGAGACCAGATAAGCCGCGGCAGTATGTCCACACGATGACATACTACGGAACAGTGAGAGGGAACAAGCCATTGCTACGCTCACCCGCACGGTGAGGCCCACACACAAGTTGCTGAGTGGACGAAGCCAGAGCAATACAGTGCCTGGGAGTCTTTCATTTACACAAGTTCAACAGGCAAACCTTCCTAATGGCGGAGATCCTTGTGGAGGTGACTGACAAGGACAGCGGCTGGAGCACAGACTCTGCCCCCGGCTCCCCGATCAGGACCCGGGCCAGGCACATGCACGGGCCGCCGGTGCTGGAAGGTCCGAGACCCACCTGGGGAAGCCAAGGGCTGCTTGGGAGTTGGCAGCTTCTCCTGGCAGATAAGGAAAAGGTTCGTTCATTAGCTTATTCAATACAGAATAAACGGCTACACTTTATCAGCTAGTTAAACACACACTGTGTGTGTGTGTGAGTGTCCGTGCACACTTAGTTGATTCTCCTCTTGTGAGATGGTGAATTGGTGCTGACTCAAGGGCCTTGGGAAGAGAAATATTCAAACATAATGAAACAGGTCTGCTCTAAAGATGTGAACTTTAACCCTCTCCTGCTTAGATATAGTTTCTCTTTTAACTGAACCAGTTGCTCTGTTTGTTCAAGGTGGATTTAGATGATAATTTACTAGTTGCTAATATTGCCCCAGTCAGTATCTTTAGAAGATCAACAAATAGAAGTCTGAGATAAGCCTATGTTTGGTTATATCCTAAAACTCATTACTTTTAAATGCATTGTTCATTCATTGATTAGATGTTTATTAAATTCTGGCAATGTGCTATGTATCTAATTCACAGCCATCCTCCAAGAGGGGTCAATGTGTGTAAACTTTCATGTAAAGAGAAAGAATTGCACTCAGCATTCGATAATCATTTTGCCTTTCAAATAGAAACTTATTCATATCAATTACTAATGAAAGAGCTTGCAACAGTGTTGAAAAACCTTCTTCAGAGTGAAAGGATTCTAAGTATAGATCAAAAAATCTACAACCTTTAGGGCTATTGCTAGGATATACTGCTTTACCAAAAACAGAATTGCTGACATGTGGCCCAGGTGACCATTTTAGGCTTTACTATGACAGGTAACACACTGCTTACTCAGTACATTTGGGATGGGACCTGGGAGTCTGCCTGCTTCACCAGAAATGCTGAATACTCAGTCAGGGTATAGGTGTCCATCGCCAACTTACCTTTGCAGACATGCAACCGATCTCTCTCACAAATGCATGGCTCTAGCGCAGGAAGAATTAGCACAGCAATAAGTATTTACCTCTTCAATACAGTCACAGATTTTGAGGATTCTAAGATGTGTAAACTGGAATCTTCACCCTGGTTCTCAGAGACAGCACCAAAAACTCTGGAACAGTCTGTTTGTAAACACTCTTCCTTTCATACTTTGTAGCATATGGGAGTTGTGTGCCAGCAGGCAGAACTGCCCCCATGTTTGCCTTGGCCACCCGGTAACGAGCTATGCTTTAATTACCTTTCTCAAAGTGGGATGAAGTGCCTGCCAAGGTTGACAGCTGCTCTCCCTGGAAGTACAAAAGGAACAAGTTGTGGATCACCAGTGACAGCTTTTTGCAGGAGGTGGCCCTGTGTCATGGGCGAGAGGGCACTACCAGTCAATCCAGGCCCCTCCCGAAGCTAAGACTCCGCAACTTCATTGTCACCCAGCAGGTCCTCAGCAGAGATTTCCTGAACTGACACTGGTAAATACCCACCAGGTCTGGGTCCTGATTTCTTGTGCTGTACCTGCACGGTTGGCCCAGGTGTGCCACAGAACTACCATAAAGGTGGGATGCAAAGAGACAGAAGGCACAGCAGTTCCCAAGGCCCCGGCATAGAGTCCCTTGGGTTCCCTCGCTGCTCTGTAGAACTCAGCCCGGGGAACGAGCGGGAAGAACGGACTCGCTGCGCGGGCCTGGAGAGACTAGGGCAGCAGCTTCAGTCTGCAGTTTGCTTTATCTTTGACAGAACACTGGACTCCCAAATCTTCCCAAAATGATCCTGCAGGCCGGGACCCGTATGGTACTCTGCATTTGACTGGTGGGGAAGCGAAGCTCAGAGAGGTGGAAGCTCCTGGCTTCAAGGCCAAGGTCTTTCCACTCTCAGCTGCTTTGCTCAGGGGATGGAGGTGCGGCCCAGAGCACGGGGCTTCCTTGGAAAGATTCACTCTAGTTTCCTCTTCTGGAAGATTAGAGAGTGGAACTGGCCAGGCATTACAGTTTCTTCCAGATCTAAAAGCCTAACTTGTCCAGACAGGGCTACTGCTACACGCCAACAATGAGCCGACTGTGAGGTTGGCAGGGAAGGAGCCGGGGACACGAATGGCTGAAGTGTCTGTCACACAAGTTGGTCATTTCCTTCCTCACAGCCTTCCGCTCATTCCGAGCTCTCCGTGTACACTCTTGTCACCCACTCACGCAAATAGATGCATCATCACGCACGAGTCAAGCTAGAGATCGGTGCGAACGACACCTGCCTCACACTCTGCCCCTGCAACCCATGTGAAAGCCGTGTCTGGGTGCGGGTCACGGGAGTTCACACCAGGCCTAGGAGCCGTGTACCTTCTCTTTCTTCACTCAGCCCCAGTTCTTCGGGTTGCTCTCGGGACCACAAGGGGTTTGTGAATAATTCTTCTCTTTGTGATAGTAATTACTCTCTTTGTAGAATGATTTCCAGGATCTCCTTCAGATTGAAGTAAGTGGAAAACTTGATTGCTTCATCCCAAGATGCAGGATTCTGGAGAGAAGGGGCGAGCTACACGTGACTGCCAACCCACCCCATCCTGAACAGCTGTGGTTAGCCTTTCAAGCTCTCGATGTCAGATTTCTTTTCCCTAAAGACTATTCTTACTTTTTATCTCCTCATCTGCTGTTTGGATTAGGTTATTTACTGTTTCTACACATGAATTTCCTCTAATGATGGTACAGACTGAATGTTTGTTTCCCCCCAAAATTCATATGTTGAGGCCTAATGCCCAGTGTAATGGTATTTGAAAGTGGGGTAGGTAATTAGGTCATGAAGGCAGAGCCCTCATGAATGGGATTGGTGCCCTTATTTTAAAAAAAAGACCCCACAAAGACCCCTCACCCATTCCACTATGTGAGGACACAATGAGAAGGTCTATGAACCAGAAAGTGCCCTGTAAATGGAAGTTACAAAGGAAAACATGAGCGAATAGAGACTATACCATGCTCATGTATTGAATAAAAAAGGGCCAAGACAATTTTAAAGACTAATATAGAGAACTTGCCTACCTGATATTTGTCAAAAATCCGTTGGAACTGAGAGAATGTGATAGGGTCGCAGGTTAGAGACGGACAGCAATGGAACAATGGGGTTGGCCCAGGACTGCCCCATGTGTGATGCATGATAGAGGAGGGGTCAGAGGTGGGCTGGCTAATGAATGGCTGACACTGACTACCTATGTGGGAAACCAAAGGAAATTAATTCTGTGTTGCACAACAAACACAACAAAATTCAGATAGATTAGAGGCTTAATTGTAAGAAGCAGCAAGAAAAAATCCTTAGAAGAAAATATAGGGAAATAATAAACCTCTGAATAGAGAAGGATTTTTTAGACAAGACACAAAAAGCATAAACCATACAGGAAATGATACATTTAAGTTTTTTATGCCATGAAAGAAAGAAAAGGTAAATGAGACTGCAGGCTAGAAAATACTTGCCACAAAGAGGAAAGACAGACCATAATCTAAAAAGTATAAGAATTCCTATAAAACTACAAAAAGAAGAAAAAAAGGCAACTAGAAGAAAAATATAGAATTACCATATGACCCAGCAGTTCTACTCCTCGATATCTACCCAAGAGAAATAAAAACATACATCCTTGTAAAAATTTGTATATGAATGTTCACAGCAGCAATAGGGCCTTGATTATATCTGTTGCATTTTATATGATGACAACAGTCTGAAGGGAATATCACATCATGTTAAGATCCATAAAGGTGGATGTTCATTGCGTTATTCTCTTCTTTCTTTGGCACGCGTTGCTCCCCTGCAATGTTCACATGAACACACATGTGATAAACAAGGAGGTTGACAGGCAAGCCACTTGAGGCAATGTCCAGAAAGGTCACCGAGCCAGAAGCCTGGCTGCAAGGCCCCGGGCCCGGGCTGGGGGACTGGGAGAGGGGCTCCAGGAACTCAGGATTCAGCACTGGTGAGCATAGAAAGCCTACAGTCAGGGCGCCCCAGAGGGAGGGTGGGACTGTGTGGGAGTGTGTCTGGGAGTGAACGCCAGCAGCCAGAATAGCCTAAACTAAAGGCAGAGATGGGATGAAGGGCAAAGCAGACATGGGAAGCAGGTAGGAGGGGCAAGTCAGGCGAGCACCAATGTGCCCACGCTTACACGTGGAGGCGAGGCCACTCTTGCAGCAGGACACCTCTGGGACAAAGAGAGAACTCTGCATCGCTCCGTGGAAGGGGACTGATGTCTTAGCCTAACTGGAGAACACGCACACAGCGTGTGCCGAATGACCAGGAGGAACACAGAAGAGCGACTGTAGTCTCCATTCTCAGGAAGCCTCGGGCCTCTCTGGTGGGGAAGACGGGACAGGTGGTAAGTGGGAATCCCTACCATCAAAGCAAAACAAGTAGGCAGGCAGAAGGCTGCGAGCAGGGCCGGCGCCACGGGAATCCGGAAGGGAGCAACCCGGCAGCGGACAGCCCAGCCTGGTGACGGCTGAGTGCCTTCCCGTGGGGCTGTCTGCCGGCGCTTCTGGACAATCAGGCGGCCGGAGGGGCTGAGCACCAGAGCCCCCATGTACACATGCAGAAGCCAAGATGCAACGAGGGGAAAAAACCTGACCACCAGCAAATGGAGGAGAAGGAGAAGCTCTGGTTCTCTGTTGTGGAGGAAGTAGGGCTTGCCCCCTGCATCGAATTGGAACAATCAAGAGAGACTTCATGGAAGAAGCAGCATTTGAAATGGGCCTTAAAGATTGAGAAAAGGTTTTTACAGGTAAAGGAAGAAAAGATGCTAGCAGGGGAAGAAATTGTGCGAGGGGCCTGAAGGATGGTAGAAAGCCTGGTTTTCTGTCTTTCTGCATCTATGGTGCCTCCTGCATAGAAGTCTAACAGTGGCATGTTGAGCATGCCCAGTGGGCTAGGACCGAGCCACAGAGAGGAGGGTAAGGGACACACTGGGAAAGGGACAGGAGCCACACTGAGAAGCACTTTCTGAGCCAGAACTGGCATGATGTGCTGGGCCACCAGACACAGCAGGGTCCCGGGCAGGGCTGGGGCACAGAGGGCAGTGTATTCCTTGGGAAGACTGTGGGGTGGGGATCCTCCTTGGGCACCTTTGTCTCAGGTTGGGGATAGGATAAAAGAACACACTGTGTCATTCAGAAAAGTTTCCCGTGGTGGCTGGCCTCCCCGACCATGACCCTGGGGGGTCCCCAAGATGCAGCTCTCCTTTCCTGGCTCGAAGCTTCAGCCAGCCAGCCAGCTGGGCAGTGTCTCATCCCTCACATGTATCTCTCCGAAACACAAGAGACTGTATGCAGAAAACATAAATTTTTCATATCCTCGATTTTGTTAAAATGTAGTTTCAGTGCTATGTACCTGCATAAACACCATACGAATACCACACTGGGAAAAAAATTGAAATTCTACCTCTGCAATATCCAAGCATCCCAAATGTCACGTGGGTCGGTCTCATGAGCGTGCCGAAACCTGCCCGACTGCGCACTTTAAAACGGCGCACTGTGTAGCATGCGAATCCTAAAGCAGAAGAAATGAAGAGGAAAGAGCATCGAATAGCAGTAGTGAGTCTGGGCTGGAAGCGCCTCAAGCTCAGGGTAACGGTCACGCATCCTGAGCCATTGAATGCCATGGTTTTCACCCAAGGTTTTCCACTTCTCTCTTTGGGTTCTGACTGCAGGAAATGTAAAAATTATGTCACCCAAAGGCACTGAGGTTGCCTGTCTCCTCGCTGTGTGGGTATCATCAGTAAAGGACAAAGAAGGAAAAAGAGAAGAGAAAATGCAAGGGCCCTTGGGCAGAAAGGAAGGTCGGGCAGCTCTGAGGAGGTGACATTTAAGTTGAGAACTTAAGAGCAGAGAAATGGGCCATGTGAGCCGGAGGGGAACAAGCATCCTGGCCACATGAAGTCATGTGGGTGAGAGTGGTTTCTGTAAACTATGAAGCTCCCAGCCAGCTCTGCCCCAGCAGGGGTTTCCAGTGTCTCAGGAGCAGGGGCAGGGGGCAGGGGAATGTGGGTGTCGAGCTTCAGACTGAGCTACATGAAACAGATCCCAAGCTGAGCGGCAGCATCCCACGCCTGTGGGAGTTTCCTCCTGGCAAAAGGCACTGGGTGTACATGGGAGAGATGTTAAGTTCTCTCCAGTCAGTGGCTTCCTGATCAGACAATTTTTGAGAGAGTTAAAAAAAAATGCACTTGTCAGCCCTCTACATAACTTTAATCCTGTTCAGAGGCATTTCCAAGTTGGGGGCACAGGTTGCATGGGGAATGCATCATTATTTTCAGTTTGCAAGCCAGGAATGCCGGCAAGTCACAGCAACAAAAAGCATGAAAGAGTGAAATTTTGACAGGATAAGATCAGTAATCCTCTAGGAAGATCATGTGGGTCTTAGCCTTTTTCATATCAAGGACCTCCTAGCTGGCTGAATTTTGACACCTCCAAAGAGATATGTCCACGTCCTAAACAGCAGGACCTGGGACTGTGACCTCATGTCAAAAAGGGGTCTTTGTGGATATCATTACATTAAGGATCTCAATGAGGTCATGCTGGATTTAGGGCCTCCTTATAAGAGGAGAGGACGTAGCCGCCCAAGAGGATACCCAAGGCTGCTGGCAGCTGCCAGGAGCTGGGAAAGATGCACGGAATGGATTCTTCTTCAGAGCCTGTTGGCATCTTGATCTCAGACCTCTGGCCTCCAGAATGGCAAGAGAGTAAGTTTCTGTTGTTTTCAGCCATCTGGTGTTTGGCAATTAGTTACAGCAGCCATGAGAAACTTATACAGATTCATTAGACAATCTGGTGAGACCTAATGGGCCCCTTGTCAAAAATGATGACTTTGAAGTGCCTAGGACTGAAAATCGTATTTAAGTTCACCTCTCTGTGGACCACGTGGGCCCCAGGTGAAGGTCTAGTGGAAACTTCTATGGCTGTCACTGGAGAATGTCTTGGGGCTTCTCCCTGTCTGGTAACAGAAGACACCCCAGGAACCCTGCTAATTTAGTGACTGCCCTGTATGAGAATCCCGTCAAAATAGCCACAGTTCAGGAGAGGGGCTGTGTGTCACTTGCAGGGTCCCACAGTGCTGCAGACCCAGCAGTGTCCTGAGGCTTCTTTCCCAGGAAATTCAGCCTGTAAAGCAATGCCTGGCTTCAGTGCCAAATGACTCATGTGAAATGTAAAGCCCTGAGCAATTACTTTTCACAGGGATGAAGGAATACAAGGCATTTCTATCACACATCCTCCATTTAGTCCCTTGTAAAAGGCACAAAAGCACTGCACCACGTTTACTTGTGGGAATAGGTGCGATGACACCGGGCTCTTCAGGAGGTCGGGCTGGCCCTCCAAGAGTCTGCTCAAACCCTAGCTCCTCAGCCTGCCGTGGGCCAGTGTTCCTCTCCCCACAACAGGGTCCAGTCCCCACGACAGAGGAAAAACTACTGTGGTGACCAGCCTTTCAATAAATACTGTTTTTGCTTCGAAAACATACAAGATAATATTGCTCTAAAATTACCACAGGATTCACCCTCAGGAACCCAAAACTACCAAATCATTAGCATCAAATCACAGTGTCCACAGATTTGTGTACTTAGTAGGAAAACTTGCACCCGTTGGTGTTAGTCAAACCAGGGGAAGATTGCTAGTTCAGAGAAAAAAAGAAAGAATTCCCAGGAGCAGTTGCCCAAATCAGTACTAGATCAGACTGAAGTGGGGGATCTAAAGATGCTCACCCTTTCCCCACCTTCAGAGAGCCGTGGCCTCAAAATGCCCCTGTAAGCCTCGCTGTGACAGCCAGACCAGGTAGGCAGGACAGCCACTGACTGAGCATCATGCTTCCATCTACCTCTACTTGTGTGACAAGGGGACAGAACCTGAAAGATAGGCCCCAAGATTTCCTACCCTGATCCCTGGGACTGTGGAGGTGATGAGAAACCGTACACTGAATATATTTTGTGACATGGCAAAGGGATTTTGCAGGAGATGAGTTGACTTTAGTGAATCAAAAGGGAGATTATCTGGGTGAGTCTAATCTAATCACATGAACCCATTAAAAGCAAAGAGTTTTCTCCAGCTGGTAGCAGAGGGAGAAGTCAGAAGGTCAAAGCATGAGGGGACCATGTGGAAAGCATGAGAAGGAATGTGGATGGCCTCTAGGAGCAAAGACTGGTCCTCAGATGACATCCAGCAAGGAAAGCGGGAACCTCAGTCCTACACAGGTAAGGAACTGCATTCTGCGAACAACCTGAATGAGCTTGGAAGCCAGGTCCTCCCCAGTCAGGTCTCCAAATGAGAACACAGCCCAACCAACACTGTGACTGCAACCTGTGAGACCCTGAACAGAGAGCCCGGTCAGGTCCACATTGTCTTCTGACCTACAGAACTGAGATGACAAATGCATATTGCTGGAAACCACTAAGTTTGTGGCAACTTGTCGTGTAGCATGGCTACTTCCTGTCTGCTCCCACTCCATCCAATGTGGCAGCCACTAGCCACATGTGGCCACTGAGCATTTGAAGTGTGGCTGGCGTGAATGGAGATGCTCTGTAAGTAAAAAAATACACCAGATTTTGGAGGCTCCGTATGAGAAAAAGTATAAAATATCTCATCAATAATTTTTATATTGATTATATGTTGAATTGATAAGGGATTAAATGAAATATATTATTAAAATTAGTTTCACTTGTTTCTTTTCACTTCTTTAATGTAGCTTCCAGAAAACTTTAAATTAAGTCTAGGGGTCACACTGCACTTCAACTGGACTCCCTCGATCCTCACCTCAACCCTGTGTTTTAGAGCTGACGGAGCCTCTGAAGAGCAAAGTGAGTTGTTCCAAGTCCCATGGTGAGGGAGCGGCAGAGCAGGGGTGGGGACCCGAGGCCACCAGAGCCCACGGTCCAGTCTCCACTGTGGAGAGGCCAATGAGCAACAAAAGTTTGTCGTTTCAACAGAGGCTACTAAAAAGGCCTTAAACCAGATAAATGACTTCAGAGGGGGACCAGACCGCAGGCCAGCCAACTTAGGGAAGTATTCTGGGGCAGTGGAGGGCCTTTCATTCCCCTGCACCTTCTGCTGCAGAACTGGCTCCGACAAGCCCAGGAAACCGGACCTTTTCTGTGAGTGAAAGACAGTCAGTAGGGAAATTTGGGGTTCTTGGTCTCCTTCTCCAGGATATCTAAGGACACATTATCAGAAAAGAAATGTTATGATCCATACAGTGTGCTTAATTTTTATGAATGTCTTCTCTAAGCCCTAAGCATTTGAATTACTAATAAGGAAGTAAAATGTGTCAGTTATCTTTATGTGAGTTCTACCCAAGATCCTTCCAAACACCAGAAACAAAATTTCAGTGCAGCCTGCCTGTCAGGGGCACATGCTGTGTCTTTGTTCCACTGTGGACACAGTCTGGGAACAGAAAGAACTTTGGCAGCCTGTGCTCCAGCCAGATGCAGAAAAAAGAGCAGGACACCCGTCCACTAGCCCTGAAAGCCAGTCCCTCGAGGGACAGGGCAGGGTCAGAAGTCATCCTCAACAACAGGAGAAACTGAGGGATATTTGCAAATACTGTGCAAGTGGCCATCTAAGGATGTGGCTCTGTCCCTCGTAATCACTTACTGTTCATCGTTTTGTTCTGTCCACTAATCCACAACACTGTCATATTTTGCCCTCCCTTAGTGTCCCATTTTGATTTATAGTCAACTATACTCCCTCTTAGACAAGTTTAACCCTTTTACAATTCAGTCTTCATTGTGTTGAGGATGCTAGGTTCTAAATTCCTCCCTTAGAAAAGTTATTCTAATTATTGTGCCTATCGTCAAGGATGCAGAGACGTGCCAAACACACCACCTTCCAGAAGACCTCCTGGGATTGTTCTTGAAGGTGGAGGTCAGGGGAGACTGAAAGGTATCAGTGGGGGATCTCCAGGGTCATGTTTTGAAATCCATTCTATACTTGGTTTTGACAATAACATGTGACACTGTTTTTACTTCTCAAAAAATCTTGCTCTAAAGATGCTGACCTTGCTGACATGGACTGCAGGTCCATTAAGGAACTAGGCTCCTTCCCTCACATCCCAGGATAAGCTGAGTGTGACCCGGGAGAATGCTTCCTTCTGAGTCACGTGAGCCAACAGGGGTGACTGTGGGTCGGGAAAAGACAAACTTTTGACACATTTGATAACTTTTCTCACGTTGGAAGTGAACCAAAATTCTTTGTTTATGAAAATCATAGCTGCGGCATTGAGCTTTTGCATATTTTAATTTCTATCAAGATTTTTTCCCCTGCCAGCATCTTACATGGCTAACTTTGGGTGCCTATGCCTGAGTCCAACCTCTGCATAGAAATAGAAAAGAGTGTTTGAATTCCCCAGACCCACTCCTCCCTTCTCCATTCCCCCAAACATGCGTCTTTCATGGATTTATGCTTTTTAAAAATTCATTGTCAGATTTGCATACACGTGTTCCTTGCAGCATAGTTGACACTAGCAAAAGGTGGAAACAATCCAAATGTCCATCAGTGAATGAATGGGTGAACAAACTGTGGGCTCTCCATACACGGGAATATTATTCAACCTTTAAAAATCATGAAATTCGACTCATGCTACAATATGGATGAACCATGAGGACATCATGTTAAGTGAAAGAAACCAGACAGGGAAGGACAAACACTGCACAGCTCCACTCACATGAGGGAGAAGCAAAAGGCAGATTCATGCGGCCAGAAAGTAGAACAGGCTACGAGGGCCCGGGGAGGACACTGCGGAGGGAGTGCTGGACGAGGACAGAGTTCAGCTGGGAAGGTGAGAAAGTTCTGGAGATGGATGGTGGTGACGGTGGCATGACTGCGAATGTACTTTACACCACTGAAGTGCACTTAAAAATGGTTAAAATGGTAAATTTTATGTTCTGTGTATTTAACCACACTGAAATTATTTTAAACATTTTCATCAACAGGAAAAAATAGCTGTACTCTTTAAATGATACCTATTGACTTTATGAAAATGAAAACTTTCCAATTCTGAAATGTTGAGTCAGCAGCTAACCAAGGAATGTAGGATGGTGAAAAAGCGAAATTACTATTTCCGTGAACTTATGAAGAAAAAAATAAGTAAAATAAAATGAACCTATCTTCCCCTCTGTTGGAGAATTAAGGGTTAGCATTTTCTATTAAAATTTTTTGAGGAGTTGCAAGAGACTATAAAGATAATTTCTATGTGATTCTGTAAATTGCTTGTTTTCATTTACTTATTCCTTTGTTTCCCTGCTCTCCACTATTGATTTACTTTAGGGTCGCTCCCTACTAAAATTGGCTTTACTTTATACAAAGATAAAAGATATTTATAGGAAATTTCCACGATGTAGGAAAGCCTAAGGGAAAAGGTAAAATTTTCCCAAAATTCAACCACCCAGTTAAACATCATCAACATGTGGTTAACATTTTTCAAACTCCTTGCTATTTAATGGATATATATAGGTAGCTTAGCTAGATAGATTAGAAGGATGGATAGACAGATAGATAGACAGACAGACAGACAGATGTGTATAATCGACCTAAAGTCACACAGAAAAGGTTCTGAAAACTGAACCATAGTGTAGCCCACCACCCATGCCCCAGACTGGCCACTGGGTGGTGTACATGTGGAGAGACAAGGTCATTACTAAACAGGCTTTGAAAACCAAGCCAACTTTAGAACCACAGCCCACAGAAGGTAAGCCAGTACTTTGCAGTCTGAATTTAACCAGACTGATAACCTGCTAAAACAGAAGAAGAAAAATTCTTCAGAGAAATTTAGCAGAAACACAGACTTCATAACATAATATTCAAAATGTGCAGGACGCATCCAAAATTACTGGACACACAAAGGATCAAGAAAATCTCAACAACTTTCAAACCCAAGATGACACAGATGTTGGAATTACCACAGCCTTTTAAAACAGCTATTAGAATCATGCTCCGTGAAGTATGGGTGAATGCTCACAGCATTCAGGATGCTCAGATAGAAGTTCTCAGCAAAAAAATAGAAACCATAAAAAATAGTTGAATAGAACTTTTAAAACTAAAAAATTCAATAACAGAAATAACACATGGCTCAATTAAAGAATAGATTAAATAAAGGAAACAACCAGTGAGCTTTAGAATAGACCAATAGGGATGATCTAATCTGAACGGCAGAGAGAAAAAAGGATTTTTAAAATGCACAGACAATATCAAATGGTCTAACATCCATGTCAGTTAAGTCCCAGGAGGACAAGAGAAAGAAATGGGTGAAGAAAAAGTATTCAAAGAAATAATAGTGGAAAACTGCCCAAATTTGGTGAAAGATACAAATTTACAGACTCAAGAAGTACAATCAGTCCTAAAGAAGATAAACCCAAAGAAATCCACACCCTGGCATATCATAATCATACTGGTGAAAACCAAAGATAAATGAAAAAATTCTTGAAGCACCCACAGAGAAGGCATACATTATACACAAGAGAACAATGATCTAAAATACTGAAGATTTCTCATCAGATACATTGGATGCCAGAAGACAGTAGAACATTTTTTAAGTGCTAAAAGAACATAGCTATAACCTATAATTCTATGTCCAGTAAAAATACCCTTCAGAAATAAGAGTGAAATAAAGATATTCTCAAGTGAAGTGAAAATAGAATTTGCAGCCAATAAAACCTTCAATAAAAGAAACACTAAGAAAGTTATTAAGGTGACAGAAAATGGTGACAGAGGGAAACCTGGAACTTCAGGAATAAGGGAAGAGCAACAGGATGGTAAATATAATAAATCATCTTCTTAAGTTCCTTCAACAATGAATGACTGTTGAAAGGAAAAAGCTTAACATTTCCTGACAGGGTTTTCGATGTATGTAGATACAATGCCTCTGACAAGTACAGCGTACAGGAGGGGAAGTGCGGGAATATCTATATCATATGTTTCCTTTTTCTTGAAGGGTAAAATAGTGAGTAAACTAGCAGTTATGTAGGGTTCACAGGGGCTAGGAGGAGAACGGGTATTGATAGTTAATGGGTACAGAATTCCTTTTGGGGGTACAAAACTGTTACAAACTTGAGTATGGGATGTCTTCACACCCAGTGAATATATTTAAAAAACACTGAATTGTACACTTTAAATGAATTTTATGGAGTATGAACTACTGCTCAATGAAACTATTTACCAGAGAAAGAAAGAAAGCTAGACTGACTCTGTTAACATCAGGCAAAATAGCTTCACAACAAAGAAAATTACCAAGGAGAAAGAGGAATGATACATGACAATAGGGGGTCAAGAAGCCACCAAGAATACAGAAGACCTGAAGAACACTAGCAACCGACTTGACCCAATTAACATTTATAGGGCGCTCCAGCCAATGACAGAGTATAGTTTCTTTTCAAGTATACATGGACTTTCATCGGATAGACCGTATCATATCCTGAGTCACATTACAAACCTTAAAAAGTTTAAAGTCATTGAAATCATACAAAGTATGTTCTCTGACCATAACAGAATGAAATACAAATTAATGGCAGAAAGATATTTAGAAAATCCCCCCAAATATTTGGGAATTAAACAACATACATCTAAATAATCCCTGGGTCAAAAAGTAAGTCACAAGGGAAATTATAAAATATTTTTAATGGAATGAAAATGAAAATACAACTCATCAAAATTTGTGGGATGCCAGGAAAGCAGTGTTTAGAGGGAAGTTTAGAGACAAATGCTTATATTAGAAAAGAAGACAGTTCCCAAATAAACAACCTGACCTTTCACCTTAAGAAACTAGAAAAAAAAAGAGGGGCAAATTAAACCCAACGCAAGCAAAGGAAGGAAATAACAAAGATAATAAAGACAGGTGCATGTATGAATTAAATTAAAATCAGAAAAATAATAGATCATATCAATAAAACCAAAAGCTGGTTCTTTGAAAACTATCAAGGAAATTGTTAAACCTCTGCCCAGACTCACCAAAAAAAAAAGAAAGAAAGAAGAAAGACAAAAATTACCAAAATAAGGGATATCATACAGATCCCAGAGACATTAAAAGGAGAATAAAACCATATTATAAGCAATTCTCTGATAAATATGACAACTTGGATGAAATTGTCCAATTCTTTCAAGGACACAGAAGACCAAAACTCCCTCAAGAAGAAATAGATAACCTAACTAATCATCTATCTATTAAAGAAAGTGAGTTTGTAGTTTTTAAAAACCTCCTAAGAAAGAAACCCCAAACCTGATGGTTTTACCAAACATTTAATAAAGAAATAATACAAATTCTACTAAGTTTCTTCCAGAAAATAAAAGATGAGGGAACATTCCTCAAGCCATCCTGTGCAGCCAGCATTACCTACTACCAAAATCAGAGAAAATCTACACTAGAAAGGAAAAACTACAGACCAGTACCCCACCAGTACCCCACAAATACAGACGCAGAAGCCCTCAACAAAGTACTAGCCAGTCTCAGGCGGCAGTAAGAACACACCGTCACCAGGTGGAGTTTACCCCTGGAATGCCAGCATTAGAAAATCAACCAGTACAAATCCCTGTATTCACAGACTCAAGAATAAAAATCACATTATTCTCTCAATGGCTGCAGGAAATGCATTTGACTAAATCTAACATCCCTTTATGACACACCAAAAAAAAAACCCTTAGCATTAGGGATATAAGGAAATCTCTCCAACTTGATAAAGGACATCTATCTACCAAACCCACAGCGAACATTATTGAAAAGAGCATGCTTTGCCCCCTAAATTCAGGAATAAGGCAAATACACCCAGTCTCACCCTACAGAGCAGAAAACTGCATCTTCCCAAAAGCCTGTACACAAAACTCAACAGCAGCTTTGTTCATCGTTGCTAAAACTCAGAAACAACTTCAATGTCCTTCAGTGGGTAACTAGATAAACTGTGGTGTGTTTGCTTCCATACAATGGTGTGAAACGAACTATTGATTACCCACAACGTGGATGGATCTCAGATACATTAAGAGAAGGAAGCCAGATATAAGAGGTTACATTCTGTAGGAGTCCACTTACATGTCCTGGACATGCAAAATGAGAGGGAGAGAGCAAAGCTCTGCGGCTGCCTCGGATTGGGGGTGGTGGGTGGGGTCTCACCGCAAACAGGGGGCTCAGGGAACTTGGCGGGATGCGCCTGTTCTGTACCCTGATGTGGACTGGTTGCCCAACTCCATGTATTTGTCAAAACATAAAGACCTATTCGCAAAAAAAAAAAAACGAATTCTACTTCTCTTTTGTAATGTAAAATGTTAATTTTTTGTAATGTAAAAAGTAAATTCTACTTTTATATAAATTTTAAAATAAATTTTGTAGAAGCTGACAAAACATGCACATTTCCCCATATGTCATCTTAAAGATAAATCTTAAAATAATTGTGTGTTTTTTAAAAAATGCTCATGGGTAATTTGCTTGGAACTGTATTAAATTACAGACAATTTATGGAGAATTGACATATTTTCAGTAGTAAGTCTTTCTCTCCAAGAAAAAGTCATCTTGTATGCCTTTTGATAGAATCTTTGATTTTCTTTTTTTTTTTTTTTTTACTTTGGGTCCTGAACATTTTTTGTGCAATTTTCCTGTTTTAATGCATTTTGTTGTTACTGTGAATGAAATTTCTATTTTATCCATTACAATTTTTGAATTATCGTTATTGATTTAGAAGGGAAATGTAGATTTCTGAGTACATGCTTTATAATCAGCCATCTCACTGACCTCCCCGATCGCTGCTAATGTCATTAATTAATACGATGACTCGGATGCTTACATCACCCACAAATAGTGACCTTCCCTTTTCCACCGTTCATATATCTGACTTCCCTTTTCTAATTACGATGACTAATGCTGCGAAAACAATATTAAGTAATTCCACTTTTATTTTCTAAACCCTTCCCACATACAGGACGTGAAACAGCTGCTCAGCCTCTTGTTCTCAAGTGTCATTTTTCACAGAAAGATAAGGAGCAGGGCCTGGCTGCACTTACTGGGCTACATTTCTCACAACAGTTTTCCAGTAATGAAAAAGTCATCACTCAGCAATACTGGAAATGCAAACGGAAAGAAAACAGATCCCTCCCCATCGTGCCAGTCAGCCAACCAGCTCCTTGTGCTGTCCTGCTCCCTTCCGTGGGCATCTGTGCAGTTTCCTAAGCTCGCCACCTAGGAAATGTGGGCTCTGAGGCAGAGAGCACTTCCTGGGTGCCACCCCGGCTCCTGACCTAGACGGTCCCCCGGCGCACGCCCACCTCGCCATCAGAAATGGGGGTTGAAAGAATTGCTACCAGGCCAAAATCAGCAACCAGCTCCTCTGTGGATGGATCCCGATGAGCCGTGGGAGCGGGCCCCTGTGCCTTACCCGCCCCAGAAAGTGACCCCGCTGGCAGGCGAGGGAACAGCTGGTGTGGCTGGGAGCCTGGCCGCATGCGGAGACCGAGCCGACGGTCAAGCCGCCAGAAAGCCCGTTGTCATGGACTAGCCGGGAGACCTCGGACCAATCAGCTCCCCTTAGCAAAGGGAACAGGTCAACGTTCTAAAGACACTTCCCACTCTAATTTCACAAATCTGCTTCTTCGGGAGACTGAGCAGCTGGCGTGGGGGTTGGGCCATCAGAGTCACATGAAGGAGAAGCCCAAGCCCCTCCAGGTTCTTCCAGACCATGAAGTCATCCCCTCCATGTGTTGGAAAGGACCACAGGGGTGACCTCACATAACTTCCCACCCTTTGCAGGAATCCCCTCCATAACACCCTTGACGGTTTCTTTGAATTATCCCAGAAATAAGAAATTTGCTATCTCAAAAAGCAGTTTGTTTTTTAACAGTTTGACATTTAGAAAACTTTTATGTTGAGACAAAATTAGTTGCAATTCAACATTCAGAAATGGAATGCACACAATTATCTTTTAGTTGACAGTGAATTCACCAGTATTAGGTGAATAGTAGTGGCGTTTAAAAAGAAATCCTTTGACCTGTGGCATGTTATCACCTGGCTTTAGGTAGACACAATCCATCCTGTAGAAATCTGTTCATAAGCGAGAAGCTCACAACCCCAGATTGTGTTCAAGAAGTCCCACTACAGTTGTTCTCTAATTTTAAAAAACTCTTTAAGATGGTGAGGGAAAAAAATAATTGAAGGAAAAACGGTTGAGTTAAAAAAAAAAAAAAAGATTATGAGTAAACTCTCACACTAGTCCAAAAGAAAACGGACGGACGGAAGTCAGTCAGCAGTGACATTTTGTTGCCATTCTGTTAAACACAGCGGGCGCACAATGAGAAGGTATTAGTTTTCCATGGCTGCTATAACAACTTACAAAAAACACAGTGGCTTAAAACAGCACACATTCATCACCCTACAGTCTGGAGGCCAGAAGCCCGTCCCAAGGGGCTAAAATCAAAGGGCTGGTTCCCTCTGGACGCTCCAGGGAGGACCCGATCCAGGCCTTTCCTGCTCCTGGAGGCGCCCGTTTTCCTCAGCTCGGGGCCTCCCACCCTCACAGCCAGCTGCACCCTCCGCCCTGCTGCCACAGCCCAGTCCCCTGGACTCCCTCCCACCTCCTTCTTCCATTAGCAGGACCTTCTGATTTCCTGGGCCAACCTGGGCAACCCAGGATACTCTCTCGTCTCATGGGCAGCTGATTGGCTGCCAACCTTGGTCCCCCTTCGCCGTGCCAGGTAGCATATGCAGAGGGCAGGGACTAAATGGACATCTTCAAGGGCCATAGGTCTATCTACAAGTATTTATGCAATCGCTGGTACCTGAGAACAAGATATAATCAGAGGAAGACAAGCGAGCGAGTGACCATCCTGTCCTCACTTCCACGGGCATCCGGGAGCTCTCGGGGACGCTGCCACTAGTTGGTTGTAACCTCTAAGCTCGTTGTCATCGCTGGTGGCTTTCCTCTGTGGGAGGGCCAGCCACACCTCTCTCAGCTTATCAGTCTGATAAAGGATTTGGCGAAGTTTCTATTCACTATAGGAATGAAAGGGGGAAGCCAACTTGAAAAAGGAAAAATTGAAAGGATTCAAGAAAGAGGGAGTGTGAAAGTGTGCGCTTGAGGAAGAGCAGAGAAAGGTGGGGAGCAGTGGAGAGAGCAGGCGAAAGGCCCGCGCCCCGCGCCCCGCGCCCCGGGGGCCACCGCTGCTGCGGGGAAGGGCATTCGCAGCATCAGTCCCCCAGCGGACACGCCCCTTTCCGGGGTGTATCAGACTGAACTCAGGCCCCAAACTGAGAAAACTGTCATTTAAAAATCGTAAGCAGCTTTAGTTCAGCAATGTGGTGTAGTTACAACTCATCAGGTAAGAGCACTAAACCTCAGAGAGCAAACATTGGGAGGAAGAAAGTGACAGAGCCCCGTTTCATCTCGAGGGGGTCTGACTCAGCCCTGTGTCCTTCCCATGGGTCTAAGGGGCAGTTCTCAAAGGCTGGTTCGGGTACAATGCCAGTCGGAGGTAGTCTTTGTAATTTGGAGATTAAATATCCTTTCTTTTATGAATAATGGCCCTACTATACGGTGGCTGGCTTTTCAATGACTCATTACAAAGTTCAAGTATCCACTCCCTGACACATACAGTATTTTTTTTTTCCTACTGGTCTTGGAAACACAAAGAGTAGGCAGTGCTAGGCAACAGCACCCACGATGAAAAAGACAAGAGTCGGAGGCAGAAAACGATGAGACGATCGGTATGTCTATGCATTTGATACAGGCCAAATGGACAGGAAAGCATGGTTTTATGGTCGTGAGAATGTATGTGCCTTTTTATCTCTTTTCTCCTTACATACAGCACGGTGTGCATCCCCTCACACAAGATGGAAATGTGAGAATAAACAAGTTGTCTAACATGAGATTATCTACATCTGATGAAGGTCTATACGCCAGGAACAGAAATTCACTGAGGTGCACTAATGCCAGACATTTGAATAACCAAAGAAAATTTAAGATATTCCTGGGAATGGACAGTGACAGGGAGACCTGTATTTGAAACCAGAAGCTGACTTCCCACATTTGAGTCAGGTTGTCATTGAGCTGGGAGTTGTATAAGGAAGAAATGCAAAAATAGCTGCAAGGTAATATATTTCAGATTGTTATACCTTATTCTCAAAGGTCTTAGGCCATTTTGACCATTTGTTTCCATAAGTTGCCGTATTTAAATTGGACCCCACTATGAATGCTTTCAGCTAAAGCACACTACAGCTGTGCAACAATAGACCATAGTCTCCCAGACAAACACGTCAGCTGATAAAGTATGAAAGTGTTTTCATGAGAGGCACTGTGCTTTAATATTATTTTTTCTAGTAAAATCAGAACAGCATAGCATCTAGAAACAGATCCACATAGACATGGCCGATTGATTTCCTGCAAAGGTACCAAGGCAATTTAATGAGGAAAGAATAATCTTTTCAACTAATGGTACTAGAACAACTGGGCATCCATAAAGGAAAAAAGTGAACCATGCCTCTTTTGTCATACACAAAAATAAACTCAGAATAGGTCTAAGACATAAGTGTATGGGATAAAACTATAAAGCTTCTAGAAAACATAGAAAATCTAAGTGATCTTGGTTTAGGCAAAAACTTCTTTAAAAGGACACAAAAGAGCATAAACTATAAAAGAACTATTTAATAAGTTGGACTTCATCCAAATTTTTAATTTTGCTCCTAAAATGACACTGTTAAGAAAATGAAAAGGCAAGCCACCAAAACATATTTGTAAAACATGTATCTGACAAAGGACTTATATCCAGAATATATAAAGAATCCTTATTACTCAAGAATAAGAAAACAATCTCGTTTTTAAAAATGGTCAAAGGATCCGAACAGACTTTTATCAGAGAAGACACAGAGATGGCAAATAAACAAGTGAAAACATCATTAGTCGGTAGGGAAACACAAATGAAAGTTACAAAGTGATACTCTTATATGGTCATTAGAATGGTTAAAATTACAAGACCGTCGATACCAAGTGCTGGAAAAGATGTGGAGGAACTGGAACTTCGTGATAGCCAGTGGGAGCACAAAACAGTGCAGACACTTTGGAAAAGTCTGGCAGTTACTTGAAAAAATTAAACATATACTTAACATGACCCAGCAATTCCACTCAGATGTGTTTACCACAAAAACAGGGGACATATGCCCACATTCATCCCTGCAAATGAATGTTTACAGAAGCTTTATTCAGAGTCTCAAAACCTGGAACCAACCGAGTGTGCCCTTACTGGGTGAACAGACAAGCACACCGTGGTGTCTGCACAGCAGGGACAGGTCTCGGCGGGAGAGGGACAAACTGCTGACGCACACACAGAAGCACTAAGCTTAAGGGGGAGACAGCAAGCCTGCCCGCTGTGAGAAAGCGTGTGTACACGATTACAGAAAGGCCACACCACAGTGACAGAAAGCAGATGGGTGTTGCCAGGGAGCTGGGGAGCGGGGGACGCTCACCAGAGAGACATGAGAGAACTCAGGTAGCAGAAACGTTTTGTCACAGTCGCAGGGGGTGCCCACTGTACCATTTGTCAAAACCCACGGAAGTGCACTCAGAGCAGTGGACTTCACTGTCCATAAATGATTCACTGGCAGCTGCCCCTGGAAAAGCATGCGGAGTCTCTAATAAAGGGCGAGTCCGGACACCGGCGTCACCGGGAGACAGCCAGGGGAAGTAAGCCTTCAGTTTCATTTTGCCAGAGGATTCCTCTAAATTTAAGTGAGTGAAAGCAAAACATTGTGTAGAATTTTCAGAGTTTTCCTGATGCCTCCCCCGCCCCCAGGCCCCAGCCGGAGCACTGCAGCTCCCCCAGCATGTGGCCTGAGGCTCTCGGTTTTCCTTCTGAGCAGAGGGGTTGGAGCCCGTACTCACAAGAAGTTGTTCTCAGCTTTGTACTTTCCAAGCTGGGTTCCCCAGTGGACAGCCTGGACCTGTAGACCCTCGGTCATCTGGGTAGGCTCACACCAACCCTCATCCTTCATTTGCTGGTGACACCTAGCTAAAATCGACAACAGGTGTAGTCTGGAAGAGAGAGGGGTCCCCGTGGACCATCACGGGATGGCGCATGCGGAAGGGCCCGGCTCAGAGCTCAGCTCCTGGGCAGTTCTGGCCTGTGAACGGAGCTTGGTAAACTCCGGCACTGGGCCTAGCTCCCTCCCCCACTGCCCGTCCCCACCAGGTGCTGTCCGTGTGACCCAGTCCACCAGGAGACTTCTGCCGCCACCACTCCACTCCTACAGCCTCCCTGGAGATCGTCAGGGCCTCTTGCTCTTCCCCACAAATGCCCACAGCCCCTGAGACCCGACCCCGGTCCTGGAAGACCAGACTGCACGCTCCCCTCACTGAGGGCTCCTGCCCCAGCTTCTCCTCCTAGCTCTGTAGAGGCCAGGTCCTCCGGTTCCGCCTAGGAAGGCCCAAGTGGGACGAGGCAGAGAGGCCTACCTGGTTTCTCTGTGCTCCACCTGCACCAGATTCCACCAGGGCTAGAAAACAGCCTGTGTGGACCTGAGGCCTCAAAGGCCAGTTCATGGCCAGCAAGATGCCATCGTCAGCGGTGAGGGACAGGTTGGTGAATGTGCTCAGCAAGGCCAGGCAGGGGTGAGTGGTCACCCACAGAGACCCTCCTCAGCCAGCACAGGGCGCTGCGTCGCCATCAGAGGGAACTCTGGACGGGGACCATCCACAGGGAGGCAGCCTGGGATGTGTGGCCTCCCAAGGAGCCAATGACCGATGCCCTCCTCTCCCGCTTAGGCAAGGGGAGATCGGAAGGGGAGCTACGCACGGAAAAGATCGAAATCGGAGCCCGGAGCCCCAACATAACTTTTCCATTTCCACAGTTCATCCAAAGGCCACCTCATGCACAAGGAAAAAGTGAGCCTTCCCACTGGAGCAGTTTCCGGGCACATGAAGCTCTTCCTCGGAGCCAGGCCCAGACAGCCGCATCCCTTCCCTCCAGCCGCAGCCGTCCCTGGCATCATGTCAAGGCTTCTGTTGATATTTGAGGCGGATCCCTCTCTGTGTGGGGTGTCCTGTCCAGAGGAGCGGGCTGGGCAGTGTCTCCGGCCTCTGTCCCTGGATGACAAACCGTTCATCCCCCAACGGTAACCAATAAAAATGTCTCCAGATGTGACGCGGTGTCCCCTGGGGGAGTCGTCCCAGGTAGAACCGCTGGTTTGCGTGCCTTCCTTCAGCTCTCTTCCACTCCACCCACCAGCCTGCAGACCTGCCCCCAAACTGCAGCCGCCCCTTGGCCCCGTCCATCAGGGGTCCGGCGTGAGAGCCCTCCCATGTGAGACGCCCCAGAGCGGGGTCCCTGGAGAGGATAGTGGCTCCTAAAAAGGCCAAGTGCTGTTGGCCCTGGGTGAGTGCCAGCCCAGCAGGGAGCAGCCTAGACCTGCCTACAAGGTACCACCCAATGTTCCTCAGGACCAGCTGGGGACCTTCCAGCTTGAGGACACCCACCCTTCACCTGCCAATGCCCAGGCCTGCCAGAAGGTCTAAAGGACAAAAACTCCTCAGAAGGGTCCTTCCCCACCCATCTCTAAGTCTCAGAGTAGCAGGATTCACGAGAACCTGATATGAAAGGAAACTTGAGTTATTCGGCACCACTTCCCATCAGCAGGAAACTGGGGGAGCCCCTGGGGCTGCCTGAGTCACAGATGTGGTGGCTCCCCAAAGACATCGAGAGTGATACCTGTCAGAAGCACCTGCCATACAGACAGAAACTCGGTCTTCAAACCTCTTGGCCCCTGGTTTTTCCCACTGCCTCTCTTGGGGGTAAAGACAAACTGGGCGTGGCCATACTTCCTGGCTCTGAATGGGACGTAATGCCTGAGCTTGTTAAGTATCACCTATTGCTGTGTTCCTGCCTCAGGTGATCTATGACAACCAGAATGTAAGTTTCTCGAGAACTCACACTTCCACGTGCCCCATCTCGTGGGCACATGGCAGACATTCATGTCATAAACCTGAATGTGGTGATGCTGGTACAACTTGGCCTTCAAGGTGGAAAGGGTGGGCTGTAAGTTCTCTCTGCAGACAGTAGTCCCTAGTGGGGGGGGGTGAGGGTCGGGTTTGGGACACACAGCCCTCAGGGCACTCAGGCTCATGCCGGTCCTTGTCTGCCCCTCCTCTTCTGCCACATGTTGCATGACATCAGATTAAAATCAGTCACTTGAAGGAAAGTACATTTCATTTATCTGGGCCTGGTGAGAATGTTCTGGATGCTCTGGAGGTACTTAAGTTCCTCCACTCCCACCTCTGAATTGCCCACCTCAGTGCACAGTGGGAGGTCCCACCCACCCTACAGACAACGCAGGAGAAGCACAGCGTCTCTAGGCAAACAGCACGCCTGGTGGAACACCGCTCTGCCTCCCCACGCTCAGCTCCATGTGCAGCAGCTGACGCGGCCAGAGGAGAAACGCAGCCATGCCGACCGGCCTCCCTCCTCATCAGGCCCTTGACCCTCATCCAGGCCCCACTGTCCAGTGGCTGCACCCACTTCTCTATCCTTCCCTCTCCTGGACCCTTCTCTCATACATGCTCTCTCCCCAAGCCTCCAGTACCCCTCTGATGTTATCCCTATTTCACTGAGAAAGCAGAAGTAACCAGAAGAGAAGGTGCATGGCCTCTTAGCCAGGAGTCAAGGTTTGCTGCAGTCAGGGTCTTCACAGAGGGTTTACTTCTCCAGCGCCCAGTTCACCAGGCCCAGCACTGCCCACAGCATGATGTCACGTGAGGAGGCCACAACGCTTACCTAAGTGTGTCACCCCGAGACTAGCTGGAAAGTCCCTGGTCTTAGAATATGGGGTTGGTGATTTTTCCTCTCTAATTGAAGAAATGCACAGCTTATAACTGCATAGAAATGAATAAAAGGAGAGAAATGTCCAATTTGAGGATAATTCAACCAACCTTCCTTTATAGGTCCCAGGAATAGAGGCATGAACGAGAAGGCGGTTTCCAAAACAGTGGAAAGATTGACATGAAATGCATACCTACAGGATTACAAATCATGGAGATCCTGTGAAGGAAAGAAGCAAGGAGAGGATTGGGAAAGGGAGAGAGAAAGAATAAGCCTGTCATTAGATTAGGGAGACTTCTGGAAAATGCATGATATGCCAGGAAGTCCCACGGGATGTCGCAGCAGCATGCTGTCTCAGAAAACAAAATCAGGAGTCTTGGGTTCAAGTTCTGCCTCTGCCAAGAATTGGCCACATCATCGAAGCAGATTGCTAGAATGATGACTCAGCTTCCTGGGCCCGCCCTCCTTGGTCGCATGGCTTTGCTGCTCTTTCCATCAACAAGTGGCATCTTATTTCCCCACTCCTTCTGGAAGGGCCTTGTGACTAATGGAATGGAGCAGAAGTGACTTGTGACTTCCAAGGAGAGGCAGTCAGACACTCTTGGAACACACTTGCCGTCATTTGAAGGTGCCTAGGATGAAAGGCTTCTCAGCTGGCCGCTGCCACACAAGGGAGCCCAGGAGAGACCAGCCGAAGAAGCCCAGCCCACCCACAGAATCGTGAGGAGGAGTAAGTCGTCCCTGTTTTAAGCTTCTGAGTCTGGGGATAGTTTGTTATGCAGCAACGCTGACTGCTACATCACTCTAGTGTGTTCGTTCTTCATCAGAGCATCTGTTTCATTATCTAAAACATGAGTTTGAATCGGCCACTAATACTCTGAAGGTACATTGATAAACAAAGCAGTGGGAAGATGCTGTCAAAGAGAGGGGGCGGCACCTCCTCCAGTGTGTCTACAGTTGGTGCCAATCCAGAGATGCTTATGAGGAGGGCCATGGGTCCACTCCAGCTGCACCCTCAGAAGCATGAGGTTCAGTATCAGAGACAGGTAAGCCCTGCCATTGAGAGTGTAGTCCTCAGACCTGTGCTCATGTCCCACCTCCGCCATACCAGCTGTGTGCCCTTACTCAAAAGTCCCTTCCATCACCCTGAGCCTGCCTTCTCCTTTGCAAACCGCAGATAGAAACAACCACCTCAAAGAGCTGTTGCAAAGATTAAGTAGGATATGTGTCTAGCAGGCACTGGAAATGTCAGTTACAATATGCATACTCCAACACAGAGGCGCATGAGGTGACACCTTCAACAGCAGGGAGAAAGAACCATCACGGGAAGCAGAGGACGAGAAGTCAGGTGATTTTGATCATGCCTACAACCTACATGATCAGCGCTTTCACGTGCAGGGGCTTGAGGCAAACCGTACAGTTCACAGAGGCAAGGCAGGCGGGGGAACTGGAGGCTGGCCCTCCCTCGTTTCACACGGATGAGTGCAAACATTGTGAGTTACCGCGCAAGACGCCTATGTTGGCTGCAAATTCCTCAGGCCATAAACCAAGGACTCTGGGCTCCCCATCTAAGCAGAGGGTACTTTTGAGAGCAGCAGGACTGGGTCACTGTTACCTCCCAGGGTTTGGGTCATTCTATTTTTTCCTACTCCTTCTCTAAACTCTGAACTTCCCCATCGTACAATCTCCCTGATTGACCTCTGACTTCAGGCTCATTCGCAGAAGTGTTTAGGCTCTCCATGCTGAAAGCCTCTTTCTCTAGAGTAAATATTTAATTACCCCTTCGATTCCTACCTTTTCTGTCTCTCTGGTGAAGCCACACAGAAGCTAGAAGTGCTTCCTCATAGCATTTAACTCCCAGATGATAGCTGCCCCCGAGGGCACGAGGCTCCATCTCTCCATCTCAACGCACGCAGGTTGTGAAATCCAGGGCGTAGAGGGATGTTCAGAAAATAGCTTCTTGAACAGGGTTTCCTTCCTGTGGCCCATTTCATGTAGACATGTCACAATTGCAGGGGGAAAAAAATAAGAGGTCAAAAAAATACACTGGATTTGCTGAAAAAGTTATTTCTTGTAAAAGCTTCTCCCTTCCACTTAGGGAGGACGTGAACAAGCAGATTCCCCTTGGTTTCCTAAATTTGTGAAGGTAAAGAAAACCCTCAGCAAGGGTGCTGTGCCTAAGCCAGCAACCCTCTGCCCATCCTAGGAATGAACATAACATGGAGGGTCGATCAGATCACACCCCAGGATTCAGCACTGGCTAGGTGCATGGCCTGTCCATCAGACTCTGTTGAATATTTCTCATGACTACAAAAAAATGGAATGGAATGAGGTCCCTGCTGGACCACGCTGGTATTTGGGTGGATCTTCCTTTTGTGTTCAACCACTCCATGCCTGAAGACAGGCCTTACAGCCTTCCTGTGCAGGCCAGTAGCAGGGAACCTCTCATCGCCATCTGAAATGTCTTTGTTTCACAATTCACTCTTGAGTGGTAGTTTAGCTGGGTTTAGATTCCAGCCTGACAGTTATTTTTGCTCATCCCTTTGAGAATATCGTGATAGGATGTTCTGCTGTGATAAGTATGCAGGATAACTAGGCATCTGTGTGAGCCATTAAAAAATTGAGATTGGACCCCTACGTCACATCATCTACAGACACACATATTTTATTGCACTTTGCAGATATTGCATTCTTTACAAATTGAAGGTTTGTGGCAACCCTGGGTTGAGCAAGTCTATCAGTGCCATTTTTTTAACAGCGTTTACCCATTTCATGTCTCTGGGTCACATTTTGGCAATTCTTGCAATATTTCAGACTTTTTCATTATTATATTGGCTGTGATTATCTGTGATCCGTGACTATGACTTTCCGAAAGCTCAGATGATGGTTAGCATTAAAGTATTTAGGCAATAAAGTATTTTTAATTAAGATATGTGCTTTTTCTTACTATGCTGACAGACAGTGATTGCAATGGGGTGAGGGGTGACTTGATAATATGGGTGAATGTTGAAACCACAATGTTGCTCATGTGAAACTTTCACAAGATTGTATGTCAATGATACCTTAATTTAAAAAAAGGATATGTGCTTTTTATTAGACATAATGCTATTGCACACTTAAAAGACTACAATGTAACGTAAACACAATTTTATATGCAATGGGAAACCAAAAAATTCATCTGACTCACTTCATTGCAATAATCCCTTTATTGCAGCAGTCCAAAACTAGTCCTGCAACACGCTGGGATGTGCCTGTACACTCCCGGGTAGGGCTCCTTCTACTCAGCCTGACACTGAGATTCATCCATGCTGCTGAGTAGCAGCAGTCTGTTCCTTCCTATCACTGAAAACATTCCACTGTACAAAACACCAAAGTGTGTTTACCCATCCTCGCATAGCTGGGTACCTGGACTTTTTCCAGCTTTTGACTATTATGAATGAAGCTAGTCTGTCCATTGTCATGCAAACTGGCACACCTTTAAGAGTAAGAGGGATCATTGTTACAAGTCAGGCTGCTACCACCAGGTGAACTAGGAATGTCCCGTGTGCCGGCATGTCTCATCACACAGAGAGCACATCCACATGGCCTGATTTCCACCCCTCCCAGCAGGAGCCTGCCAATGCCCACCTCCTGCAACATCGATGCCCCTTCTTGTCCTCCTCTGCGTCCAGGCTGAACACCCAATCTTTCCGCTACCTGGCTTCCCTTGAAGCTGTGGAGTCAGGCAGCTTTCTGCACTAGGAATGTGATGTAAGCCCCCAACCAATATTTGCTGAAGGTTTTTCTTTTTCTCTTCATACTTCATAGCTCTCTGGAATATTGGATTTCTGGGTTCCCTTTGGCTGTCTATAAAGTGGCCACATCTTCTTTTTGCACAAGAACCGTTGTGGTTTTTACAGCTCAAGTGCACCTTAGAGATCTTAGTGCTCAACTCGGTCTGACCGTCCGACTGCTGAGTCTAAAGGCAGTCGCCCTGTCATTCTCCTCAGGGAAACTGCACTGTTTCCCCTGCAAGCAGCACCAGGAGCCAGGTCTGCTCGGCACATCTGGAGCAGATCTGGACGCACAGGACCTTTCAGATCACCTTTGCCGGGATCCTCAAAGCAAAGTGAGACTCTTGAAGCCCCACCCGCTGCCCAGACGGAGGCTGCAGGGACCAGCAGTCTGACTGGAGTGAGTCAAAGTTTCTGCTTCAGCAGGTCAAGCAGGCCCGGTCCTTCTGGAAGTCATCCTGAACTCGCTTCTCATCTCCCCGAAGCCTTGGGTCTGCCTGGCGTTGAACGTGTCTTGCTCCACGGACACATCCCAAGCTCGGTGAGGGCGTAATTTACAGCTGATCGTTCTGGCGATCCTGACAGCAGGTGGCCCCACGTGTCTTGCCCATAGAAGCGTTTCCATGAATGTCAGTGGAGGGAGTGGACAGGGAGGGCGGGAGGCAGCCTGGAGGAGAACCGCTAAGGACCAAGGACTCCTTCGCAGGCGCTCCTTGTCCAGTCCTGTGTGACTGTTGGCTCCGAGATGATGCAAATGTTTTCCTTGATCGCAAGTCAGAGGTCAAGGCCTTAAAAAGAGAAAAGGGCCCTGGAGCTGCAGAGAAAATTGAGACGCAGACAAATTGGTTGAAGAAACAAGCTCAGCGTTGATGACCTGGGCACATGAGGCCTCTTTCCAGTTGAAACGTGGAGTCCTGTGCTGCACATGTCTGAAGGATGTGTGAGGACTTGGCCAGGCCAGGAGAGGAAACCCACGCCTCCCCATAAGTGAGCAATGTGTGGGTGAGGTCTCCGCCAAGCCAGAGTCACGCCCTTGACTCGGTGGTTGTTGACCACTGGCTGTGGGCTTTTCTTGACCAACAAAGAGTTACTGAGGGATGTGCAGGATTCATTTCCAGGGTAAACATTTTTCAGTGGAATGAGACCTCCCCCAGAATTCTTGCATCAGCACTCTGAAATTCAGACATGGGCACTTTGGAAGCCTCACCAGACAATGAATTCTGAACCTTTCAGAGGTCAGTAGCTGAGCACAAGCTCGCTACACTTCCGTGAATCAGTCTCTCCTGTACCACATATGCACCTGTTTTTGAAGGTCAGCTACATCTGACCTTCAAAAGCCCACAGACACAAACAGTGTGAGATAAGATGCAGCCCGCAGATACCCAACCTGAAGGGAACCAGGACTGAGAGCCTCAGAGAGGGAAGGGGTCGCATCATTTAAATAGAGGACATTAGTCACTCAGTTCCAGCCAGGCTCCTTCCAACAGCTACATTTTGCTATATTATTAGAGCAAAAGTGCTCTTGGCCCAGCACGTCTGGGAAACGAGCACAGCTTGGGGGTCCCGTGGTGCCCTCAGGAGCAGACAAGCAGGGACCTGGGAGATGTGGCATGTCAGGACCACGCCTGGACAGCCGCACAGGGGTGTCTTACTGCACAACTGTCAGGGGCCGCAAATAATGAATAGACATGTCCACCACCTAAAAAACTAAAGAGACTGAAATGCAACATAGAAATCAACTGATCTATAAAAGATCTGGAATTACGTGTTTCTATTTTTAGGAGCCCTAAGTTGCCACACAAACGCTGATGGCAGAATCACCCCTGGCCCTGGGAGCTGGTGAGTGTGGAGGTGCAGGAAGCAAGCGTTGGGAGGGCTGGTGGCATGTGGACATCTCTGCTACAAGGACTTCAGGGGCCAGGAAGTAAGCATGGGGAGATACCAGGAGAGGCTCCAAATGACAAAACCCTGAGGCCAAAGGCAGCGGTGAAGGACTGGGCAAGAGCAGGCGCAGATGCAAGCCAGGGCCCAGGCTCGAGCCCTCAGTGCCCAGAGAGGCCTGCCTCCGAGGCCGCCCTTGGCTGGCATGAGGCACGTGGATGTAGGGAGGGTCTCACCACTGCCAGGCCTGCTGAGTGGCTCTGTGCCCGACTTGTGCAGAGCTGGCCCATGTGGAACACCTGCTCCCCCTGAGAGCTCGGGATTTTGCTGCATGCCAGTCAGAGGGGGCTCACTGACCTGCCCTCAGTAAAACCCTGGGCACTGAATCCCTACAGGGATTCTCAGGTGGACACTTCACATGCGCTGCCACAGCTCACTGCTGGGGAGTCAAGCAGGTCTGTGTGACGCCCCTGGGAGAGGGCCCTGCAGGAGGGTGCCTGGCTCCCCCGGCCTGCACCCCGGGCACCTCTTCCCTTCACAGTGGCAAAGCCAGGCCTGGAACACTGGTTGGCTTCACTCTTTATCCACAGACCACACCCCTGGGAGGCAGAGGAGGGATTCCAGGTGAGGATGGGGAGGAAGGGAATAGTGTTCTTAAAAATCCAGCCACACATAAGCCAATGAGAGGTCACTTACTGATGAATGACAACCATGAGATATCACAGAAATGGTTACAGGCAGATAAGTAATAAGACATGCTATGCATTTTGATGGGACTTACAAAATTAATGGGTTCCAAGTATAAGCTATGTTAATTACAAAAAGAAAACCTGGACTCAGTTTCCCTCTTGTTGTGGGTTGGATTGTGCCTCCTGAAAAGATATATTGAAGTCCCAACACCTGGGAATGTGACCTTGTTTGAAAATAGGGTCTTTGCAGGTACAATCACACTAAGATCTGGTCAGACTCAATTAGGGTGGGCCCCAAGTGCAATCACTGATGCCCTAAGAAAAGGGAAATCTGGACACAGACACACGGAGAGGCCATGTGATGACGACGGAGACCAGAGAGACGTGCCTAGCAGCCAAGGACCACCAGGGTCTGTGGGAGCGCGGGAGCTGAAAGGATCCTCCCCAGGAGCGTCCAGAGGGCGCAGGGCCCTGCCCTTTCTGAACTCTGCTCCCGGAATACTGAGGGGGTCCAGAAGATGCATGTCTGCTGTCTTAAGCCCCCCAGCTTGTGGTTACAGCCACCCCCAAAGTTCATGCCCACCCTGGCGTGGCAGAGTGTCCGTGGAAGGTGTCCTGCATCACGTGATGTAAGAGCAAACGTTCTGTCCGCACTGGAGGTATTTCAGGAGACGCATGCAAAACTTTTTCACTCTGTGTAGACCTCAGTAAACTGAATGGCACCAGTCACGGCTTTACAATCAGTCATACAAGCGCCCGATCTATCCATCAGCCAAGCCAGTCTGGATAAGAACGACACACCAACCTCGGAGACAGGCTCACTCAGTCAAGTCTGAATGGGTGGTGAAACCGAGTCCCTGACAGGTGGGTTTGTTCTCAGTCCCCAGAGTCCAGGGGAAGAGGGAAGCCATAAATACCCCAGCTTGCTGCCGTGGAGAGGCATTAACCACACCGTGGTAAGCTTTGAAAGAGGCTGTTCATGTGAGGGGGAAATATTTTAAATTCTATGTGTTAAAGTTGAAACAAAAAAGTCTTTACCCCCAAAGCATTTATCCAGGGTGAGTTAAAGTTCAAAGACAGACTTTGGAATCTTCATACCACAGAGTGGATTTTAACTCACATCCACACCCCAAAGTACTGAAAGCACATGGCAGGGCCCGCGGCCTGGGGTGGACCGCAGACGTGGACAAGAGAGATGGGGGATGCATGATCCCCTACCCGGTGAGTGACTGATGCCAACGAAGTCACAACGCACGTGGCCAAAGCTCCTCAGAGACACAGCTAGTGACTCCCCCAGAGGGACCTCAGGGTCCCCAGCACCCCCATCTAAAGGGTTAGGACTTTGTACCTTAAGCAACAAAGTCACTCTCCCAAAGTTACATGAGGGAGGTACAGGCTGGAGGGAAAACTGGAGGGACAGCTCTGGGCTCCTGGCTTCCTGTCCTCTCTTACACTCCATGCCCCCATGGTCCAGTGGCCCTGTGGTCCCCACAAGACCACTTTGTGCATTTCCATACACGGCCCAGTTGAAAGGTGATGCTCCCAGGACACCCCGCTAGCAAGTGGCCCTCCGAGTGCCGACACTCACCAGACTGGCCCATGTGTGTGTCCCCATCCAGGTTGGGGTGGGCACTGACACGCAGAGCCCACTCGCAGCTGCCGCGCCAGCCGCAGGAGAGGGACCACAGCCCTGTGGCCAGGCTGCCAGCTGGGTTGGCCGACAGCGGCCCTGGGAACTGAGGGCCGATGGGGAACTGAAAAACAGCAGGCTGACCCAGCTTGGGGAGCCCATCGCACAGGGACTTGGCCTGAGACAAGGGCGAAACCACATCATGTTTATGTTTTGTCTGTGGGTCCTCTCTGGACGGCCATCTGCCTGTCCCAGGCTCTGCCCAGAGCCCGGCCAGCAGCAGACAGGGGCGCCTTTCCCAGCCGAGTGGCTGGAGCTGGGGTTTGCCGGCACAGAGACAGAGACCGAGCCCACCAAGGGGCCACCCAGGGGAGGGCAGAGGGACAGAGGGGCGCCGGGCCTTCTGGGAACCACCTGCAGGGACCAGCCCATGATCTCACACCTCCAAACACCCTGAGGCTCCCACGGGTGCCCTGCATTTCCCCTCTGGAGATTCCAGATCCCCACCGGCCCTGCCCTTCGTGGGCCCCCAGCACTGGACATGTCTGCTGCCCAGTATTTCTCTCCTCTCTCCTGGGACTTCTGTCAACACTCACCCCTCACAATCGAGGGGCCCTCTTCCGCCTAGTTCTCTGTGGTACACTTAACACCTGGCCAACGGCTTTCTGTTCAAGACATGTCTGGACCCACCCTTGCAGTGACCTTCCTGCTGCAGAGGACAGGGTGGGGGCAGGCCCTCCGGACGGAGAACAGAGTCCGAAGGGCAGTACCTGAGCTCTGGGGCAGCCGGCGCTGTCCCACTGCCTCCCCACCAGACACTGGCTTCGATTCATTTCCACCTCTGTTCTCTAGGGAGTCCCCCCAGTTCCCTGTTGGGAAGCCACACGTGGACACAGCTCAGTGGCCTGAGTGCCAAGGGGCAGGAAGAGGACCCTGGATGCAGCGTCCAGCCTGTGCTCTGCTCACCGTCACCTGGCTGGACCACCCTAAGGCCCTCTGAGACTGACCTGTGAAACAGGGGCACTGCGGCCTCCCCACCGGGAGGGCAAGGAGTGGAACCCAAGGTGCCCTGAGCCCCTGAGCAATAAGATCTCCAGTTCTAACTTACGGAACCAGGCAGGCCACTTCCTCGCGGGGCCTGCAGGCTTGCTGAGGAGCCTCCCGGCCAGGAAGCCGCAAACCAGGCTCCGGAGAAGGTATGGGAGTGGAGGCGAGCCTCCGCCAGCTCAAGGACATCCCCTGGCAGCTGAAGTTCTTCCAGGCGTTTCCAGCGCCTAATGGCAACATGCTTTCTTATCATTTGCCTCTTTCTCTGAAACATGGAATTTTTTAAATTCCCTCATTTGAAATGTTACTTCATTATGGATTCTCAGAACAACATGCCTACTTTTCAAAGGAGTCTGGGCTCCAAAGTTGAATACAGATTCATTTTTTTATTTTTTCATCATTTCATTCTAAGAGTTTGGATACAAACACAACTAATCTCAGAAGCCGGGGTCTTGTTTTGCGAAGAGCTCTTAAGGCAGAGCCTCCAGCGCTGACAGTCAGCAGCCTCTCGGCCTGCTTTTGAACAAACTTTCAAGTTGAGAGCTTTACGGGCATTTTATTCCATTTCTCCCAACAATCCCAATGGGGTGGTTATGACTCCAAGCAACAGAGGAGGCAGCTGGGCCTCAGGGCCTGAGCCTTCTGGCTGGCCTGGCACTGCCGCCAGGGCACCATGCTGCCGCTGCCAGCCCTGCCCATCACCAACGGGCCGCTGGCGCTGCTAACAAAGCCCGGCTTTGACGGTCAAGCGTTGCTTCAGCTGTGCCACCCTGACTGTGGTCTCTTGTGGGCTGTGTGTCCTGCGTGCCAGGGTTTTTTTGCTTTAAGAGACATCTTTGAAACTCCCTAAGGACCCATTGCTTATGGCTTCCCTGGGGTGGGGGCAATACGCCCCCTGCACAGTGATGGGGAGGGCACCTGCAGCCCAGCCCAGCCGAGGATTCTGGACCAATAGGAACAGCGAGGGGCGGGGCGCATATCTTCCAAACGCATGTTCAGTGATGCCCTGTTGCTTGAAATCAGCCATGGTGGGAGCATGTCCCCTGTGCGGTGGGCAAGCACTAGGAAATCAGGGCTCCCCAGCCAGCCCTGGTGCCAAGTCTACCAGCGCACCACTGGAGGAAGGAGCTGGAGCAAACCATGCACCGCATTCTGCTCCTCCATCTGATGGGAGGCTGATTGGAGGGGCCGCAAGACCCCTCTGGCTTCTGAGCCAGTGCTCTCCACCAATCAGCCAAAGGGGCTCAGGGGGAGGTCCCAAGGCCCAGAGCTGCCTCCTGACCTCCCTCCGCCCCACCCAGAGCTGCCCACCCTCCCTGCGCCGCGGGGGGCAGGGGCTGAAGGCTGCTTCCTGTCTGCGGGGCTGTTTGGCAGGCGCACGGAGACAGGGACTCAGCCAGCCGCGGCTTTCCTGGCTGATGCTTATTTTCTGGCCATTATTTACAAGGGACACCCCACCTTCCAGAAAGATAGGAGAGGGCTGGCTGGGTGTTTCTCATCCAGAATCCCAAACCCCAACCTTGATATTCCAACACACAACACCTGCCACTGCAGAGAGGGATCTGGGACGTGGACCCCAGGGGTGGGGCCTGGAGACCAGGTGGCCCTCTCCAGGAGACCTTGAAGGGCGGCATTCACCCCCTTGTCCCATTAATCCTGCTCCCCCAGGATCTTCCAGGCTCAAAGACGCAAAGCAAGTGCAGACCCCCAACTCACTAGGCTAGCACCGAAAAACAGAAAGCTGCCAGGCTGCGCAGCACTGAAAATCCTGTGCATGGGGCTGGGCACTCACTAGCGTCACCTACACAGCCTCTCCCTCTAGACAGATGTGCTCGGGAAGCTGAGGCCTAAACCAGCAGTGTCTTGGTGGGCTCAGGGCCAGACAGCAGGGCCTGCATGAAGCAGATACTCCACAGGCCCTGCTAAGATGTCTGGATCGCCCATCTGGTGGTGCACGGGCATCGGCAGCCAGGGACCCTGGAACACCGTGGGGCAGAGCCGACACCTGCCACCCCAGGCACAGCCAAAGGGGCCTCTGGGACTCTCCCTTCTCCAAGGGTATGTTCCCCCCGGAGCCACGTTCCCCCCTCCACCGTGAAAGCCAGTCTTTCTTCCTCTGTGCCAGTGCTCAACACGGGGCCCCGCCAGCTGTGTGGGTGTGGAAACCAGGTCTGACTTGCTGCCTGCCTCTCTGCTCTGTCCTGGCCCACCAGATAAACATAAAGTCCAGGTCAAGGCTGCCCAGGTGCCAATCCTGGGCCTGCCGCTTGCCAGCTGTGGGCCTGGGGTGGGCCAGAGCCTGCCATCCACCTCTGTCTGACAGCTGCAGACCACAGGGGCTTGGAGGACTGCACGGATGACACCTGGGGGGCTCCCGGATCAGCAGAGTTATTTATCCCCCGCCTTCCAAGTTTTCGAGGAATTCAGGGGACCAGAGATTCCCAGCACTGTTCTTGGAAGCACACCGAGGCACAGGAGGTTGTCCCTGCACCAGAATGCCCAGAAAGATCCATTCTGTCGCCTCACTGATACCGTCGCTGTCAAAGTGTTGTGTCACATGCCGTTGAAACCTCCCCCCTGGACATTGCAGCCGGGGCCCACCACTGGTGTGGTTCCTAACTCCCGTTCTGCATGGCAGTCCCTGCAGGGCGTAGGTCCACCCATCTCCCTCCTCACATCAACCAGCTCCAGACCAGCAGGCTTCGCTCTGGCCCAAGACAGCCCCCACTCACCAACCCACTCGCCCACTGTGGGGACAGCAAGAGGGCTGGGCTGACAGGGGACTGACCTGCCATGCATACAGCTATATGCACACAGCTGATTTAAAGAGAGCAAGTGGCTGGCAGGGAGGTGGGGAGGTGAGATGAGACCCCCTTGTCTACAATCCATGTGTACTCCCTAAACCTGTTTTCCAGAATCTTCCATCTACCTCCCCAGGTCCACTTTCCATCCTCCCCTCCCCACCCTAGAGGCTGAGCTGTGTGGCCCTGTCCACAGGGTCCAGTGACTTGGGGCTTTGACTAGTGAGGGGCCCGTGGGAGGTGGGGGTAGGGAAGGGAGGGCCGCTGGGCACCTGTCCACCTGGGCCCTCCCTGTCTATGACTGCTATGTCCCTTCACTGAAGATCACTGCTCCTCGCCCCTTCTGGCCTGGAGTAGGGACAGCAACTCTGCCACCATTTCAGAGGCCTGAACGCTCCCTTTAGGCTCTGCTCCCTGGCCACATCCTTTAAAATGAGTTGTGACCAAAGGCTGGTGCACACTCTGCTAATTTGAGGGTGTCTTTCCTGCGTGGAAACCTCGGGCATGACCTCCCAGAGGCTTGGTGTCCTTGTTTGTAAATGGGGGTGGTACCGTCTATTTCCAGGGTGGCAGCGAATTCAATCGAGGATGGAGATGAGAAAGCTTCATTAACTGGTGCACACACTGCAGATACAGACTGGCAGGACCCCGGGGTCGGGGAGAAGGGCACTTTGCTGACTGTGAAATCGGCTGGGTCAACAGTGGGCATGGCCGTCAAATGCAGCTGGCATCCCCTGGCAGTAGGACGCAGGATCCGGAAACAGGGAGAGGAGAGGCCTGCTGCACCCCCTGGTCACCACAGGGAGGCCTGCGTTCGTTTGGGGCCTCGCACCCACGCACGGGGCTGTGATCCGAGGGGTCAGGGAGGGGACTCGAAGAACAGGAGGAGGAGAGCAGCGTGCGGACCTGAGGGCCATCCTCCTGTTCTCTGACCTGTGGGTGGGCGGGCGTTGGGCTTAGCGCCCCATGGGCCCTGCGAGCAGAGCCAGGGCCCCTGGGTGGGTGGGAGCTGCAAAGGAAGATTGGAATTCAACAGGAGGAAGAAATTTCTAGCAAGCGAAGCTTTCTGAAACAGACTGCTTCCCACAAGGTGACAGGGTCCCTCACAGGATAGTCACTGCAGTGTTGCTGGGGGAAATCGGGTGCAGATTAAGGGACTATCGATGGCATGTCATACGGACACCAGGGCCATACTTAGCACAAGGGAGGTGTCCGCAGGTCCCACTGTGGGACAAGACCTGTCACGGCACGTTAAGTGACAAAAACAACTTGCAGAAATACACATGTCACAGAAGATGAAAATAATGACTGTACCAGAATTTAGATGTGAATAAAACAGGATTCCATGAATGTCTATTGATGTAAGTGAACAATATGAGAAGAAGAGAAAAATGTGTCTTACAGCAGATTGCCAACTACCGTGTGGAACAATGGAATTAAAAGGTCAGCATCTGGCAACCCTAACACCCACAATTAACTGAAATGAGAAATATTCATGGATACTGAAATTAGTGAGAGAGGAGTAAGGAGCGGGAGTTTACATTGTCTCGAACTCTCTCTCCCCCACAAAACTGATTAAGGTCGCAGAGGGTAAGTCACTTTGCAAAGGAGAGACCAGCAAACACCACCTAAGCCACTCAAAGCTGATGCCACTGGGCTGGACAAGTCATGGTGTGCACACACTTCCCACCCGACAGGCACGGAGGAATCAGCCTCGTTTCTGTGATTTCCCAGCTAAAATGTGTAATTGGTCCTATTGTGAGGAAACATCAGACAAATCCAGGTTGAGAGGCAGTTGACAAGACTAGTCTAATATTCAAACATGTCGAGGCTGCGAATGCCAAGGGAAGGCCCAAGAACTGCTCTGGTTTGAAGACTGGTCAGTATCCTAGAGAGCATGCCCGGAACAATGGGTCCACCTACTGGGAAACTTGGGAGGGATCTCTGAGTGGGGGGCACACCGGAGTTCTTTGAAATATTCTTATGTTTCTGAAAGTTTGAAATTGTTTTAAAATAAACAGTAACAATAAATGTAAACAATAAAAAAAAAAAAGCAAAATTAAAAACCGTCAAGCTGACCTCAGTGTGTCCTGACACAGTGCCCGGAAGGACACAGCTCCTTTGCAGCATTCCTACCCAAAGCTGACCTGGAGTGGGCCAGCCCTGAGGGCAGAGGGCATGTCAGGACACAGAGACTCACGTGAGACATTCTACGGGATGATGACCCGATTTCTTCAAAAAATAACGACAAAAGAGGAAAAAGAGGATAAAGGGAATGTAAGAGCCATGTCAGCCTTTTTCCACCCTAATTCAAGCAAAACAGCTTTAGACTCCTTTGTTTATTGCCCCATTATTTATGACAGCCAAGATATACAAGCAACTGAAGTGTCCATCAATTGATGAATGGATAAAGAAGATGTGGTACATGTATAAGACAGAATATTACTCGGCCATAAAAAAGGAAAAAATCCTGTCATTTGTGACAACATGGATGGACCTAGATAGAGGGCATTGTGCTAAGTGAAGTGAACCAGGTGGAGAAAGACGAATACCATATGATTTCACTTATTTTTGGAATCTAAACAGAACAAGACAAACAAAACAGAAATAGACTAATAGACACTAAGAAGAGACTAGTGGTTACAGGGGACAGGGGTGTAATAGGTGAAAGGGATAAAGAGACACAAAATCTCAGTTATAATATAAATTAGTCATGGGGATGAAAGTACAGCATAGAGAATATAGTTAATATTCTGTAACATCTTTCTATGTTGACAGTAACTACACTAGTTGGGGTGAACATTTAATAATGTAGATAACTGTTGAATCACTATGTCATATGTGATGAACATATGAATCACTATGTTCTATACTTGAAACCAGTATAATATTGTTTATCAACTACTTCAATAAAAAAAATGAGAGAAGGGAGTAAAAAGCAACTTTAGGAAGATGCTCACAAGAAAGCCAGAGAAATCTGAATACTGCCTGGCCATTAGATGACACAGAGGAATCTCTGTTAAGCTGTCTGCATGGGGTAGCTGTGCTGCTATGGTTTTTTTAAGTCCCCATCTCTGTGTACTCAGATATATTCATGGACGAAATGAGATGATGCCCGGAATCTGCTTAAAAATACCAGGGTTAAACAACCCACATGTCCATCGGCAGATGAATGGATACAAAAAATATGGTATACTATACATAAAATGGAATATTATTCAGCCATAAAAATTTCTGACACATGCTACAACATGGATGAATCTTGAAAACATTATGCTAAATGAAAGAAGCCAGATGCAAAAGGTCGAATATTATTCCATTTAAATGAGGCCCCTAGGCAGTCAGATTCACAGAGACAGAGTGGAATAGAGGTCACCGGGGGCTGGGGGAGGGGAAGGGGAGCTGGTAGTTAATGGAGACAGAGGTTCAGCTTGGGAAGATGACAAAGGCCTCGAGATATGTCTGCACAACAGTGTGAATGTACTTAACACCGCTGAGCTGAACACTTAAAAACTGTTACAATGGTCAGTTTTATGTGTTGCATAGTCTACCACAATAAGATAAAATAAGAATTCCAGGATGGGAGATGCACACACTGATGGTGTTGAAACTGCGTGAGAGCGCACGGAGATTTCTCCTACTGTTCACTCTACTCTGGTGTACACTGGAAATTTTTCCACACTAAAACACTTTCTTAAAAACTTGCAGATACAGCAACAGCCCAAATACACTGGGCCAGAGAGGATGAATGTGAAAACCATGGCCGCAGGAAGCCCCTCCTGCAGTTGGTTTGGGCAAAGAGCTGGCTCTCCAATTACATCTACGCTGTGTTTACATTATATGCAAAATTATGCATTAGGTAAAAGAGCCTGGAAGGAAATATACCAAAATTGCAATAGCTACAGTATTTGGATGGTGGGAAACTGGGTACATGTTGCTGCTTTTTTCTAAACTTTCTCTGATAGAGTTATTTGTATAGTTTCTAGAAATAAATGACATATGGCCCCAGGCAGTCATGGAGAGAGGATGTTAAGCAACCATGGGAAGCATCCCCAGTGACAAGGTGACAAACTTCAGGAGAGGCCAGGCAGCTTCCTGGGCTGCGGCCTGAGTACTGAGGGGAGATCTGTAAGCCCGGGCGGGGGGCCCCAGGACACTCTGCCCCCACCCATCCGACCCTCTCATTTGAAGTTGGCCCCCACCCCTGCGGCTCCTGGGTGGGCGGTGTACAACGGGCCCCAGCCCCTGGGCCTTCGTGAAGGCCAGCCCAGCCGGTGTGCAGGACCCCCAGGCGCCCACCTGGCAGAGAAGGGGCGTGCTTCCTGTGCAATCGCTGGCCGCCTTGGTATCCTGGGCCTGTGGTTGCTCGACCCCAATCTGGGCTCAGAGTTGCTCAACCCGCCATGCTTTTCCTGTTCCCCTTTCCCGGGCAGGCACAGCTCCTGCAGCATGCGGCGCGGGGCTCTGTGGGCTCACCACAGGGAAGCGCCGGCTCCCTGCACAGCAGACCCCCCCAGAGCTGTTTCCACGTCTCTGATTGTTTTTTCCCTCCCTGGGTTGCTAAACAGCTTATGAAGAAACCCCTTTCTTTTGCTTTTAATTTTGGGGAAAGAGTCCAGCACTGTCAGTTTGCAAAGAGGCTACAACAGCCCCTCCAAGATGGCGGGACAAGTCCCAGAGCTCCCCAAGAACAGGGCGGAGGCTGCCCCCGCACTGCATCTCCCTGGGAAGTGGCATCAGTGTCTGGAGGTCACATGAGTATTTACCCAGGCTTCCCATTGCTCAGAGGAGGGGTCTACCGGTTCCCTCCTCCCCGACTGCCCTGAGTGGGCCGGCTGTGACCCCAGGTGTTCAGAAGAGAAACCTGCTGCAGGCTCAGGGAGGTGACAGAGTTGACCCAGTCCAGCAGGCAGGGGGTCAGCCAGAACCAGGACACTCCTCCACACAGGTCCACCCTGCACTGTCGCAGGCGCGCAGCCCCTCCAAGGCCACCCGGAGGGCTGCAGGCACAGGAGGTCAGGGGAACTGTGGAAAAGCGAAGAGCCGCCCTTGAGGTTCCCCCTCTGGGAAGGAAATGGCCAGTGGTGGAGAAAAACGCCCACAGGGGAAATCACCTGTGTCGCAGACAGGGTCGCTTCTGGCGGGGTGGCGGGCAGTGGGAGGGTGACAGACTGAGGAGGAGCCCCAAGTAACATCGATGATGGGGCCAAGGGTTCACTGCATCATCCTTTACACAACTGTGCATGTCTGAAACAATAACTTACAGGCACAAAACAAAGTGCACAGACCCAGTGCGCTCAGCAACAATGTGTCCCTAACGCAGAGTAAACATGGGCCAAGTGGCCAGTGGCCTTTGCATCAAAGACACAGGGCTCCACTCTACCCCAACCACCTCAGGATTCAATCGCCTGGCACACAGAAAGGAGCAGCAAGGCATTTCAGGAACACGCGTGGCCGCTGGGTAGGGGGCCACGCCACAACCCCCTCGGGCCCCTGCTCACGGGCCTACCCAGGCTGACCCCCAAATGTGCACCTCCTGCCCCAGCTTTACAGGAACCATGGGAGGCACAGGCTGTGCTGACACAGCAGCCAGGACACGAGGAATCTGCCATGGTTTTCAAGGCCAAGAGCAGAGAAGGTGAGGCTTCCCAGACACCCGACACCAGCACCGGCTTCTCTGACTCTAAGACCTAGGGGGGTCTTTATCATGTGGACACCGGAAAGCTCAGTCCTCTGAAAATAGACAAAAATACATAATTCACCTGCAATGTAAATAGGCCAGCGTTCAGCCAGTCCCTGCTTATGTGCTAATACTTGAAAATACTCGTGGAGGACCTTGTGGCCTGTGACCAACACCAGTGTTCATGAGCAGAATCCGGAGACAGCAGGCTCTGTGTGGGGGCAGTACAGACGCGATCTCCTGGGGTCCATATCCCAGCGCCCGCCCACCGGCTGTGTTTTGTCTTAGGTGTGGGATGGGGGCTGGGTCCCGAGGGAATGTTTCAGGGACTGTGCTGAGTTGAAACACCTTTCCGGGGCACGGGGCCACTGGTCACCGGCAGAGCTCACCTCTCTCAACCGGGGCTTTTTAGCTGTGAACAGGGGGACGTGGACTAGACCCACAGTTAAAAGGTTCCCCAGAGGTACAGGTCCCTAAGTCGACTCTCGCTGAAGCCAGGGCTCCTCAGCCACAAGCAGCAGAAGCCCGGCCCCACTTTCTAAGCAGAGAGAAAAGGAATTTGAAGAACCACGTAACTGGGAAACCCCGGGGTCAGAGATAGGAGGCGTCCAGATCGGAGCAGGAGGTAAAAACACAGATATTCCACACTTCCACACTTCCACACTTCCACACTTCCTCCAGGTCTGGGAGGAGGGCAGACGCCTCGGTCTCATCTGACCTCAGAACTTGGAAAGACTGCAGTGTGGGCTCCAGAGCACATTCAGCCTTTTCTTCAAATTGATTTCAGCCTGACATGCTTGGTCCCTACAAGGTCCGGGAAGGAGGAGGTCCTAAGCCTGTGGGCTCGAGCACGTGCAAATTGTATGTGCTTGTACGTATTTGTGGGAGAGGATTCCTAGCTTCTGGTGGATTCTCAGAGGGTGGTAGTGCCAGAAGTCTCTGAACCTGTTTGTTTCAGGTGGGTTCTTTCTGTTATGAATGACCAAAAAAAATCACTTTAAACTGGCTTGAGCAAATAAAGGAGAGGAAAGGATTTAGTGGCTCCTGCAAGCTAAAGGTCCAGGAGTATCTGGGCTCAGGAGAAGCTGAATCCCCGGGGGATGATGGTCCCCACCAGAAACCCCAGTGGCATGACGAAGACGGAGTTACGGCAGGGTCAGGGGCAGTAAGCCCCCCTTGCTCTCTGGAAAAGGCTAACTCCTCAGACGAGTTCAAGTTCAGATGCTCTGGTAGTTTGTTTTTACCAGGCATGGGCAAGACCTGGCAAGCCTGGTGCCATCTGCAGAGATGGCCTGAGGGCAGCAGTGCCATCTGTGCAGGGTTAAATTGTGTCCCCAAAAAAAGATATGTTAAAGTTGTTGGAGTCCTGAACCCCAGGACCTGCAAATGTGACCTTATTTGGAAATGGGGTCTTTGCAGATGTACTTACTTAAGATGAGGTCCCCCTGGAGTAGGGTGGCCCTGAATCCAATACCAAGCACCCTTATAAATAAAGACAGGGGACGGAGATCAGACACACACGGGGCAGGCCGCGTGAGGGCGGAGAGGGGGCTCAGCGCTGGAGTAGCAGCCGGAGCGCGAGCACACCGGGGCCTCCAGGAGCCGGAAGCGCAGGCAGGGCCTCCCCAGGGCCTCTCTCCAGAGGGGACGCTCCCGGCTGACACCTTGATTTCAGACTTCCAGCCTCCAGGATTTGGAGGGAATAAATTCCTATCGTTTTAAGCCCCCTGTTTGGGATGATTTGTTGCAATAGCCACCGGACACTCACATACTGTCCAGCCCTGAGATTTGGCTGCATCCGGGTACCCAACACCCTCCAGCGCGCCATCCCTGCAGCCTCAGAACCGTGGCTCTGCCAGACGCATGAGGATCCCAACCTGGTGTTTTCCAGCAGGGCCTCCGGGAGGTTTGAGGAAGTGGTGGCCATAATGGATGGGAAAGTCCTCCAGGGCAGCCTTGTGACTCTGCTGTGCAGGTGACCCCAGCAGGCTCCTGATCACAGGGGAAACCCTACAATACCCCCTCCGGGTCAGCATGGCCGTAGCGTGTGCAGAAACACCTGGGCAGCACCAGAAGTCAAAGTGGCCACTGACCAAGACGGTGCAAACGTGGAATTGCTGTCTAAACCCCCTGCTGGCCGCACCTCTGGACACACGCAGTCAACTCCAGCTGGCATTAGCTGGTATCTGGACGCTGGAATGTTTCAGATGACCAGCAGAGAAGGCAAGTCAAAGCCATCCCTGACCAGGCCAGCCTCAAGGGCTCATGCCCTCTGAATTCAAGTCCCACCACCTGATGACTGTGCCAAGAGTCTCAGGTCATCATGGGTCAAGGTGGAACACCCAGGCTCTGCAGTCACACAGACTGGGGTTTAGGCTTTTGGAGCCACTACCCTCTCTGAAAATCCAGCAAAAGCTAAGAATCTCTCCCCAGGAACAGGTACAGCTTTCTGACCCCCATCGGTCTGATTGCAGAGCCTGGGGTTATATCCTCATCCTACCGTCTACTTGGTGAACAGCCTCTGAAGCTGTTCAGCCTCTCTCGACGTCCATCTGGGACAGATAACTACCCCTCCCACCTCCTAGGACTGCAGTAAGCAGTAAAGGAAATAACGTACACCATAGATGTTAGCGTGGTTATGTAATGATGAGGCACTCGTTCAGGAAATATTTACTGAGGAACTAATATATACCAGGCGATGTTCTAGAGGCTAGGATTTCAGTGGGGAACAAAACAGACGCAGGTGTTCTGGAGCTCAGGACGATGAGAAGGTGGTGGTGGTGGTGGTGGTGATGAAGGTGACGATGAGGCGGAGCGTGGACCTAAGACTACCCCCCAGAGCACAGGAGCAGGAGCTGGGTACCCCTGGCCTGCCCCCCTCAGGGTCTAGCACACTGCCTTGCACACATATGTACTCAGGAAATGTGCGTTGTTGATGCACTTACTCTTCAAGTTGCTGTAGGCAGAGAAGAGCCCCTGCAGGAGTAGCTCAAACTGGCGCCATGCAAATCTCTTTGAAGTCATGTATTTTATCTTTAAAATTGACTTGAGCTTTTCATTCCATTCTACGGTATATTCATGTTTGTTTTACTTATAAACGAGAACTTTTTCCAAAACTTTGAGTGAAAATGCCCCAAGAAAACATGCCTGTTTATTCCTGTTGCTTCTGAGACACGAAACACACACACACACACACACACACACACACAACCCTTGGGCCACTGCCACATCCATCCAGGCCCAGAGCATGAACCCAACCCACGCTGCTAAACTCTCGAGAAAATGCCTGTCTCGCAGTGGCTCTGGGGCTGGAGGAGCGGGGAGGGTGAAGGCCTCTGCGGGCAGCGCCCTGCTCTGCTCTCCGGCGGAAAGGAGGCTGAGCCTGGGCGCAGAGACCTCTTGCTGAGAGCCAAAGAAGGTCAGGGTAAGAAGGCCCTGAAAACATCTCTGGAAACTATTTCCCCCTGAAAACCTGGAGTTTCTAACATGGGGGCCGCATCATAGCAGCCTGGACAGGCCCTGGAATGAAGCAGCGCCAGGATTTGGGGAGTCCGTGCGGACGCCTGTTTAAGGAGCTGTCACTACCTGTGGCCCGAGATTGCGGCTCTGCCCAAGCATCATGGCCACCCCCAGGAGGGCCGTTCTTCTGTTAGTCCTCACAGATGGTGCCAGCGGGCGGGAGCAGGGCAAGACACTCACTCACTCACCCGCGGTCCGGGCCGGCCAGACCTCGGGTCAGAGCCCGGCTGCCCCCACCTCACACACCCCCACCTTCAGCACCCCAGCCCGCTCTGTGAGTTTCTATTTCCCCATTTCTAAAGAGAGTCTCTTACACTCTCTGTCAGATGCTTTCTAGCCCGGTTACAGAACATTCGTCTATGGACGTAGGAAGCAGTGCAGGGCCGACTTGATAACACATGTTCACAAGTAAATTGGAATTTATTGCAAAAGACCATGCTTCTCACTCGGCCCCTGAGGAAGGGGTCCTGTCCTTCCCGTGCTACGAAGCTTAGCCCTGATGAGGAAACAAAGGAAGACGGAGACAGTCGGTCTCATCCCCTCCCTGCGTATGTCGGCCGGGGGGCAGACCTGCGGCCCAGGCGTGTGGACCTGAGCCTCTCAAGCCAGAGAGGGCGCATTTCCCTCCGAGGTGCGCTGTGTCCAGAAGCCTGCAACAGCCAGGGCATCTTCCTCGAGAGTCAACGTTACTCATCATTTGTACAAATAGTTATTTCTGTATTAAAATAAATTCCGCAGTGTCATGGAGCAGAATAAAAAATTCCCATGGATTTTCACCACCAAATCCAGCCTTTAGAGGAACATCACCCACAGGGCAGGAAAACTCGGGCCACTGCCCCATACTCCAGACTGTCCCCTTCCGACTTCTTAGGGGGCAAGTTTAACAAGGGGGAGGAATGCAGAGCCGGCCTTCGGGGCTCCAGGACAAACATGGAGCCTGGCTGCCCCCTCGTGGTTACGTGGGATATGACAGCCAGTTTCGCTCCGCCTTTGTGTGGATGACAGACTCAAAAGCCTGCGGGGGCGGTGGTCCTGTGTCAGCGGGGGAATCAAGCCCTTACAGACCTCCTGCCCTCCCCCACCCTGTTTGAGAGGCTAAGACCCCCTCTGTTCACAGGGTCATCAGGTGTGCAGGAGCCTCACCCCCCAGCCTGGCCTCAAGAGCACCTGTGGTTTCACTCCCCTAGAGATTCTGATTTGGGAGCCCTGGGTTGGAACAGAGGAGTCTGTGTGTTCAGCCAGTTTCCCAAGCAACCTGGGAATGAATTCAGCGGTTTGAACCTGCTGTTGAATTTAACCCCTGCAGGTGCACCTGGTAAGGCCCCTGCCTCAATGCCTCGCAACAGCTGCCCAGGTGATCCTAATGTGCAGCCTGGGCTGAAAAACACTGAAATGAAGCCTGTGTTCTCCTGCATTTCCTAATAAAACCTCAGCGTCCTTGCAAGAGCTGCTCAGCTCTTAACGCAGCTCCTCAGTCAGGGGACCGATCAGCTGTCCTGGGATCAAGGAGTTGTGGGACGTGAGGGTAGCCTGCACGGACATGCCTCGTGTTTGGCGATCTTGTCTTGCTCCCATTGGGACTTTGTCAGAACACCCTTCATGTCCATTCTTTTTTCAATAAATCACAAAACTCCTGCAGTTAGGTTTATTTGCTGCCATGGTGATCAGCAGAAGTAATCAGCTAAATGGAAACAGCGGGTGTGCAGGGCTTTAGCGCTTAAACCGGGAAGGTCCCAGGAAAACCGAGACAGGTTGGTCACTCTCCTCCTCAAACCCACCTTAGCCTCGCAACAGTTGGGGCTGTGCCTCCATGTGCACACCTTTGAGAGCCACAGCCTGAGCTCCCATCGGGTTCTGAAAGACTGTGATCCCCTAGGATGATCCTGCCTTCCACACTCCCCACGGAGCATGTCCTGGTGGTGCAGGCACGGCACTGGACCATGAGCATCCCGCGTGGACAGGTGCAGAAGGGATGGTCAGGCTGGAGGGTGGTGGGCACCTGGTTTTGTTCTTGACTTCTGGTTTGGGGTGGTGGGGGTGCAGGTGGTTATTACAGGACAAAATACAGAAGTCGTTTGAAAAGACCTGAGATGTTAACTTATTCTAAGAGTTTGAATATGTTTGCTACTCAGTAAACACGCACTGAGCACCTGCCATGTGCCAGGAGCTGTACAAAGTGCTCAAGAAAAACTGCACAGTAGGCATTGCCTGGGCTCTGGCACAGGCCTCTGATGTCTGTGTGATCTTCACCTCTCTGTGACCCCTTAATCTGTTAAATGGGGAGAATAACCTCATGACTCTAGGGAGGAAATAACACACGAAGGGCAGCAAGCGGAGCTGGGCCTGAGCTGGTGGCGGCACACTTACTCCTGGCCAGCCTACTTCAGAAATAAGGTCGTTGTGCACCTCACTCGGGGAGCCCTGTGCAGCAGCTCTCGGGCACTGCCAGCACTAAGCCTGGGTCACACCCTCGCACACTATGCTGTGCTTTGGGGGCTGTGCCAAGTCCGAGGTCATGCAAAGCATCCCTGGGGGTGAAAGAAGTTTCCAGCCTGCAGAGCTGCCCCTGCAGCAGGATGTCCCCGGGGGCCAAGAGGATTCTGCAGGAGGACGGAGAGAGGGCAGCTGGAGCAGAGGAGACGGCAGTGACTGCCTGCTGAGTGATGGGCTTGGCCAGCCCACCCTGCAAGTCCCCTGCCTGTGGGTGAAACACTGCTACAAGTAGGGACGCGAGAAGAAGAGGCTGCGGGAGCAAACTGCCATCATGCCTCACCCCCGGGGCCGGGAGAGCGCCAGGAGAAAGCCCCCGCTCACCCTGGGTGCCCCACTTACAAACAGGATGCCTTAGGTCTCAGCGCGCCCTCTGCTGTCCAGAACTGAGAATGAGGCCCACCGACACCAAGTCTCCCTCCAAGGTCAGGTCCGGCCGCACCAGGTGAGACGTTGGCAAGCTTAAGACATCACTGTAAGACCTCTGAGCCCTGCTCTGGGGCAGGAACTACAGCCCAGGGGTGACCAAGGACACGAGTGCAAATGTACCTCAAATGGGCAGGACCTGAACAGACCTCTCTCCAAAGATAGAAACGGCCAACAGACATGACGTGACACTCACCGTCACATTATCAGGGACATGCACCCCAAAGCCACAGTGGTGCCATGTCATACCTGGAGTACGGCCAGCACCAACCAAGCTGCTGTGACGTTCAGAGAAGGGAGCCTTGGGCGCTGGTGGCAGACACGTGAGCTGGTGCGGCCACTGCGGAGAACAGGGTGGAGGAGCTCCAAAACGTAAGCGCAGAACTGCCTGACTACCCAGCAGTCGTCAGGGAATTTATCCAAAGAAAACAAAACCACCAATGCAAACAGATGCCTGCGCCCCTTGTTCACTGCAGTAGCACTATTTACAACAGCCAAGACGTGGACACAACCTAAGCACACTGATGGAGGAAGGGATGAAGAGCGGCTAGTACATATACACCTGGAGTATTATTCAGCCATTAAAAAAAAGAGGAAATCCTACCATGATGAGAACTTGGGTGGACCTGGGAGGCATTATGCTAAGAGAAATAAATGGAGAAGAACAAATACTATACGCTCTCACTTATACATGGAACCTAAAACACAAGCCAAACTCATAGAAAAAGAGATCAGACGTGCGGTTACCAGAGGAGGAGGGTGGGGAGGGGTACCTGGAGGAAGGTGGTCAGAACATATAAGCCTCCGGTCACAAATAAGCACGCGTGTTGTGACATACAATGTGGTGAACAGAGCTCGCACTGTGTGTGAAATGCAGGACAGGTGTTCAGAGAGTAAACCCGAAGCATTCTCCTCACAAGAACTTTTTCCTTCTTTTCTTTTTATTGTATCTATATGAGCAGATGGGTATCAGTGGACCTATTGTGGTGACCACTTCACAATAGATGTAAATCAAACATTGTGCTGTGTCTTAAACTTACACGGTGATGTGTGTCCATTCTCTCTCAATAAAATAGGTGAAAAGAAGGTAGAATTAAAAAGAAGAACCTAAGAAATAATTTCTGAGGGCAACTTTACTTTGGATATCCGAGAAACAGGTGAGAATTCGGAGTGAAGCCCAGCAAGAAGGCCGACTTGGGAGCAAGTCGGCATCTCACGCGTCCGAAGGCCACAGCAGCAGTACTGGCCATACATCATAGCAGGGGGAGACTGAAGGCTTTTCCTGAGGTCAAATTAGGCACAGTATTGGCAACTGCCTCTCATGCCTTTGAAGCGCAAGAGAAGGCTTTACAGAAATTTAACAGTTTCTGAGAGTCACTATCTACTTCATCTTAAACTAATTCACAGCTTTCTTCCCTTCAAATACTAGTATCAAAGACAAATCAAAAATAAATGTTCAACTTATCCACTTATTCTTTTAAAAACAAAAGATAGACCACGGCTGCCATGGTGACAGTCCCTCTCGGAGAGCACTCCCTCCGTGACACCCCGTGGGATGAAGGGAGCCCCACCTGACGGCCGCTGAGCGGCCTGAGGTCACACAGAAACTGGACACCCCAGGCCTCGCCACGAGCTCCTCTCCACCCACTGCAGGGCTTCCCAAAGACAGATGCTCAGGTCGCCCCTGCACGTGTGGGAACCACGGAGAGCCAGTCGCCACTGCTGCTGCAGAAGGCCCTGCAGGCACAGGGGTGAAGACGCGTGCTGGCCCAACACTCACAGGAAGTACACAGCGGACAGCCTGCCGGTGGGAAGCAGGCAGGATGCAGGAGAGACAGGAAGCAGGCAGGAAGAGCCCCCTTCTGCTCCAGCCTCCTGGTCCACGCGAGCCCCAGGGACAGAGGCAAAGCCGCAGCTCGCCAAACACGGTTGCAGCATGCGGCCCCCGCGTCCGTCAGCCTGTGTGGAGGTGTGGTTTAAGCGCAAAGACAATGACTTGCATGGCCCAGTCCATCTCCGGCTGCTCAGCAACCACGCACATCCCTCTCCACATTTGTGACCCTTCATACAACATCCAAACGACTGTGCGTCCCCACCAAATAAGATGCAAATACCTCCACACACGGGAACGCGCTGTTACCCCCACCCCAGATGGGGACTCACCAAGTTCCCACAGCCATTGTGGACCTCCCTGGACTATGGGAATTGCTCCTCAAATGCAGTCCTAGTCCCACCTGAAGAGTCTAAAATGTAAGGTTAGGACTGAAGTGGTAAAGTTAACCTCCACAAGCTCGTGTAAAAAAAATTGATATAAACAAAGTGACATACTACATCCTGCAAGACAGAATCCCATCTTTTAAGAGTGTTATCACCCACTGGGTGGTCGGAAGGCCATCTCAGGCCAGCTGCTTCTGGGTGAGGGCATTTGGTAAAACCAGAGAAGTCCATGGGCATGAGCTCCCTGCCATATATAAGCCCATGTGGAGCCACCCTGGGGCCCAGCGTTGGTCTCCGCTGTTTGCAGACCAGGCCCTGCCATCAGCAGCCGGGAGGTCAGGCTTTGGGAAAGGAAGGCCGTATTAGGGGATCATGCAGACCCCACTCTGACCACTGGCAGCTTAGTGCATGGGCCTTCTCAACAAACACCAGGGTGCCGTGGGGAGACAGCACCCCAGTTTCTGCGGACTGGTTATGTTCCCGAAGAGTGCTCACATTTCCTGTTTCTTAGTCCAACAACCCAGAGATTTAGATTATATCGTACGGTTCTAACCTAGTACAGTAAATTGAAGTTCAAATTCACTTTCCTAGGAGTTGTGCTTCAGGATGACATTTCTAATTTCAGGAGAACCTGTTTGGTTGTTTTCATTAAAGGCTGAACACCACGGCAGCCGGCCTTCTGAGATGGTGAGGCTGTCTTTACTTCCCCCACGTATCTGGGCCCTACCTTCCCTACACCTCTGCTGTCCCTGTCCTGGCCACTCACGTCCCTCTCAGCAGTTTCTCTGCAATGCGGGTCGCTGTCTCAGGGCTGGCCCAGGACGGCCCGTGTCAAGAAGGAGAGCGCTCCGGCCCCTTCAGGCCTCGGGCGGGCCCCCACTATGCCTGCCGTTGGGTTCAGTGGTCCCTCCCAGGCAGAGGCGCCAGCTGTGCCTCCAGCCAGTGGCTGCCACGGGGTCTGTTCTCAGGTGCGTCAGCTGTCCCCTGCCTCCTTCCGCTTCGTTGGGGACCTAAGCAGATACGTGCAGAGCTTGTGACCATGGCCGATTTGTCCACACCCATTTATATTTTGGGGATCGCTGGGAGGGAGTGTTCCACAGGAATATCTTCTCACTGCATTTTCTGATGGATGTTGGCACTTGGGTTTGGGTTTTGCTATCTCGTTCCTCCGTTTCTATGTGGGGATTCACACAAGTCCAAAACGTACTCTGCCACAGGCTTCCTCTTCCAAAGTCGCCCCAGTGGTCATGGCCACTTCCAGGGCTGTGTGGAGCCAGGGTTCAAGCGGCTCTGCCTTCCCAGCTCCCTGTCCCTCTTCTCACCTCCTCCTCATGTTTCACTTCGTCCGAGTTCAGCTGTCTCCTTCCCGGACCGTATCCTTCAGCGCTTCTCTCAGCAAACACCTGCTAGTTCTCAATATTCGCCTCTAAATACCTTTATGCTTTCTGTGCTCTTGGTTAATAGTGTAGGTGGTATCATTCCAGATGGAACTTTTCTATTGGCTCCCAGCTTCTAGGATTGTGTTTAGTAAGGCTGCTGTTCTGTCCCTTAGTAGGGAGATTTTTTTAGTTCTACAGGGTAGGAAGCTGCCAGCGGTAACAAGGTGAGCATTGAGTCAAGACAAAAGTGATAACAGTGTAAAGGGACAGGTGCCTTTTCAAAGGCAGGAAGCCACCCAAACATTAGGTGAGGAGCAGCCCGGCAGGGACTCCACACAGTCCTCCGCAGAGGCGCAGTGCCAGGCCCGTCAGGAGCCCCACTCCAAGGAAGCCCCTCAAGGCCCGGTCCTGGGGGCACAAGGACCCCTCTGGCCTCGAGAAGCTAGGCTGGGGGCTGCCCCAAGGGCATCTTCAGTATTTCCAAGTCCTGCCCAGCTTCCTTCTCCTGGTCTTTCAGTTCCTAGAACAGAGCTCTGTCCTCAGGGCATTTGCAGTCCTTTGAGTTTGGGCCTGTCTCCACCCCCGTCCCCACTCAAGTTTTGGGGTGAGAGGCTCCTTGTTCTTCAGCCCATGTTCCCTCCTTGGGGAGGCCTCCCTGGAACCACTTGTAATTGCTCCCATCCCCCCCACCCCTCTCCGTCAGCCCTGAGGAGCGTGATCGAATCTGTTGCTGGAACCTTCGGCAGTGTTCCTGGGGGCACCCCACACATGGACGCCAGTAAATCCACCCAGCAGGCCTCAGCTTAAGGAAGGGTTTTATTTGGTATGAACCCTGCTCCCTCCTGAATTCCCCCTAAAATGGCAGGTAAAGGTTTTTTAAGGCATAAACCCACAAGGATAGAGGACAGAAGAGGGCTGAGAGTCACACTTTGGAATCTGACATCTGATGGCTGCGTGCAAGTGGTGATCCTCTCAGCAACTCGGAGCAGGTTCCCATGAGGTACGGGGAGGGCCTGAGAACCCGACCCCCAACGGCCGGGCCCCAGGCCCAGGGGGATGCTTGGAGCCGTTCTGGGGTAGAAACAGCTTGCGGACCAGGGGACCTTCAGTGTCCACCACTCACCCAATTTTGTGCAAGTGGAGCCCTCTCCAGACCCTAGTTCCACAATCTAACGGGAGTCAGGGGGCAGGAGAGGGGTGCATCCTGAGACCTTGGCGCTGGAGTGCATGGCCCAGGGTAGGTGCTGGGCCCCACTACAGGGGCCGCCTCGGGCAGGAGCTGCCAACGGCATTGCTGGGCAGGCCCAAGCTTCCTACCTGAAGCCATCCCAAGGCCCCACGGGTGCTCGCAGCTGATGCAGGCCGCAGCTCCGGGCATTCCTACCCTCAGTACAGGGCCCGCCTCCCAGAGGCAGCTGGCCCTCTGAGAAGGGATCAGGGCACTTCTGAAGTGGCGCAGGAAGACACTACCATCAGGGACTGTATATTTATCTTTACCTTAATTTTAAATTGGTTAGGTCAAGCCTTCCAGTAACCTCAGGCCCTCCCTGTGCCTGCCTCTGGTCAAGCTTCAGGACCAATCCCCTTCCCCATTACAGCTGGGCTTCTCAGAGGTCACCCAGCACCCTAGCCTCATTCTGCCATCAGAGATGCTGGGAGACCCCTTGGCAGCAGCCTCCTGCAGCCCCCACCACGCAGACTGTGTGCCGGGATTCGTTCTGCTCCCCAGCAGCCTCCAGAGACCCCTGAGCGGGAGAACAGCAGGAGGGCGGGAAGGGGGCTCCGCTGGGAGGCTGCAGGGGCCAGGATAAGCTCCTGCAACCACTGCCCCCCTGGAGCTGGCCTCATTGCTGTTTAGATTAATAGGCTGAGCATGCCCAGGAATAAGCAGGCCCAGAGCACGAGGGTATCACCGAGGCCCGTCAGGGAGCTCAGACCTTGGCCTGCCCTTGGTCACCCACTCCAGCCGACACTGACAATTTCAAGGGGAGAGGGCTAGTCCCAGGCAGGTCTCAGAAGCAGCGCCAATGGTGACTTCTGTCAGCCTGGCTATTCCGGGATTGTACTCTGACAAAAAATCTCATCAAAAACCTAAAAATTCCATCTCGTAGGACTTAGTTTTTAGTCTGTGTATTATGTCCCCTTAAATAATTAATTTTTGCCATTTCGTTTATTCTCAAAGTGTATTTACTTCGGACACCTGGGAGAAGCCCACTGTGTTTCAAATGACAGACACTTTCATTCAGCTGTCAAAGAACCAATCACACAGGATTTCACGTAAACTGCTCATTTATTAGCATTGGTACTGCGACACGGCAGCTTCCGGTACATGTGCCGAGCTGTGCGGAGGAGCGGCTCAGAGACATGAACGGTGGCTCACTTCTTCCACTCGTTCTTGTCGTAGTCCCACTTGGCGGAGAAGCCCTGGATGGGGCTGACCTTCATGTCGAGCATCCTCTTGGTCTGCTTGGCCACCCACTCCTTGTCAAAGGTGTGCGGGATGGGGGGGTACACTACAGCCCAAAACAATCCCATGAGGCCATGCAGTACTGGCAGCTCCTTCTGCGGCCAGCGCCTCACACGGTGTGGGCCTTCCCCAGCACCCCAGCAGCCGGGTCAGCAGCCCCCCCACTCAGCACCAGCACACGGGCACACGCACACTGGCTCTGAATCCGGGGCGTGGACAACTCTGGTACTTCCACATCACCCCTTTGTTCATAAAAAGTTAGCAGTGAAATACCCAAGCTCAAGGCAGAATGTCTTCTCTACAGGATGGAGCTAAGAAGGTCTACAGGCCAGCTCTGAGCACAGAGCCACAGGGGACTTGGGAGATCAGACAGGCACAGTGTTATGACCCACGTGCATAGTCAGACCACAGGGACAGGAGGACACCTGCTCAGAATGGGAAACACCTGCTCTGCCCCACAGATGCAGTATGACAATGAGCCAGTGACCCAACCTGGTCTGCACAGAACCGTGGGGTCTGCAGACTCAGAATTCCAGCCATCACAGTGCAGCCCCTATACAGCTGTAGTGGCCCTTCAGTGAGTAGACCCCCTTTCTTTGGTGGAACCTGCGGCCCACCATCCTTAGGTAACTGAGCAGATAAACTGCTCCTGGAAATGTGCACTGTACAAAGTGGGTGAGTCGTTCACTACAAGCATGGCTGCTGTGCACACACCACTGTCCGGCTGATAACACTTCGGTTACCTTGGCCAGGTCCCCAAACCCAGTAAACAATGCCAGCACGGACCCCAGGATGTGAAAGCCAGCCAGCAGCGCATGCTGGCATGCTGAGGAGCAGCTATGCTGGCCACACCAGGTCTTGTGGGGCTGAGACCTGAGACCCCCCAGCACAAGGCCCGCCCCCTCTGCTCACCATAGTGCTTCTCCCAGATGAGGATGAGAGCCGTGAAGCCGATGAAGAACATGGCGGCGCCCACCACCGTCTTCCACTCGTTCGTGCCCCTGTTCATCTCGGCGAAGCTCTCGTTGAACTTAATGCGATACACTGAACAGAAAGAGCAAGCCATGTGTGCAGGTAAGAGCTGTGGGGCCACCTCTCCCCACACAGCCGGGGCAAAGCCCACAGCGCCGAAGACAGCCCAGGTGTGCACACACGCTCCCGCACACACGTGGGGGGCTGGAGGAGAGAGGACATGCGTGCAGTGCAATCCCCTCCTTTCCAGTGCAGGGTCTGTCCAGCCACGTCACGCACGTACCCTTCCTACCTGACGGCATCCGCACCAACAATAAACCCAGGCCCGCCCTCAGCCGCTCGGCACCCAATTCCCACTCCTTCCCGGGGCCGAAGCCCCAAGCACAAAGGGGCCCGGGCAGAGGTCCAACCAGCTGGCAGAGCTGGGGCAGCAGCCCCGGCCCCAAGCACGCTGGTCTCCAGGCAGCGCCCCACAGCTCAGGCCCGGGGACCAGTGAATTTCTCTCACACACCGTGTGGGCTTCAATACCCACATTCAACTTTTTCCTCGGTGGAGAGGCTGCTCCAGGCGGCCTTCTCCTTCTCTTTCAGGGCCTTCTGGCTGGCGGAGAGGTCCTTCCTGTGGGCCACATCTGGCAGGGGATAGTCACGCCGGTCCATGTAACTTGGGAGAGCATAGTCCTCGCTCTTCACGACACCTCCTGAACACACATCGGATGAGCAGTTAGAGCCACGTGCAGGTCCACAGTCACAAACTGAAATACGTAAGTGTGCACCAACCACTGTCCCAACAGCCGAAGGACTGTCATGTGAAAGCGGGAGGCCTGTCCCACATGGCCCAGACGGCAGAACGAAGATGGCGGGGGGGTGGGGGGCAATTAACAGCAGCCCCCTTCTCAGCTGAATCAAGCCCTGCAGGGCCATCTGCTAAAGAAGGAATTCTTTTCACAACGGGCACTGAGAAGCCACAAGGGCTCCGGGGGGCCTGACCCTGCACTGCAGCCCGCACTGAAGGAAGGCCCTTCGGCAAGTGACCCACACCAAGAAAGACAACAGCATCAAACTCAGACAAGAAACAGTGTTTAAAAACAAAGACACCTGGCCACAAGGCCACCGCGGCACCGCTTCTCACAGCAACAGCCCGGCCGCCGCGCCCACCAGAGAGGCCAATGGACCCTGCTGCCCCTCAGCGACGTGCCTCCGAGCTAGTTCTCTGTCAGTCAATGTTCCCTGAGTGCCTACTCTGGGCGACACACGGTTTGGATGTCTGGGATCATCAGTGCCTACTGGTCCATCTGTGCCACCAGCGGGCACAAACAGTACACATCGCAGGCACAGAAGTCAGGGCCTGGGCGAGTGCTCGGGAAGAAAAGGGAAGCCAAGCGGAGGAAGGGAACGGGCGGAGAGGCGCGCAGGCAAGGAAGAGGCCACATTACAGAGAATGAGGGGGACCCATCTTTTCAAAATGGAAAGACAACTATACTCAAGTCGCAGAACAACATCAGGGTTTGCTTTCCGTTTTAAAAATGTACACTGTGTGTATACTCAGACGCATGTAACTACACACAGAAACCTGGCAACGTAAACCTAGGTTGTTATCAGTGGGAAGAGGACAAAATGGGCATTTCTACTCATAGACAGAAATTTTAATGCCTCAAAATGAGCATGTACTCAAGTATTACTCAAATAGAGAAAAAAGCTTAAAGAGCAAAAAAGGAAGGAATGTCTTAATTTTTACTCAGGGTTTTCCCACTGCTAAAAGCTGTTTTTTCAATTCTACCCCACATCTGCAAGAAAACTGTGTGTTCCAAACCGGTCTGGAGGTCCCAAGTCCTGCAAAATGCTTCGCCTCCATTAGCTCAGTCCCAATGATTAAAATCTCCCCAGTCACATTAACAATAGTAAAATGAAACACTAAGCCTTAAGTGTGGTATAATATCTCTAAATGTTTATTTTTGCCATGCAAATAACTAGCATACTTACATACTCAACCTCAGCCCAAAAGGACTTGAGAAGAAAATTACAAGAATTACTTTCCAACTTCAATAGTTTCCAACTTCAGATCCTATTAAAATGATGAATGTACTAAAAAAACAGTTGTACACTAGCACTCTGCTTACACAGAACGATTAAAACAGACACAAATCAGGGTGATGAGAATGGCCTACAGGTGACTGTGAGGATATTGGCAGCACCCAGTGAGTCTCTAGAAGCCCCTGACCTGGGCACTCAAACAGGTGCCTGGCAAAGCTGTAAACGCTCACAACCCTGAAGCACTCCAAGCACACAACTGCCTTCTCTGGAAACAGAATGGCCAGCTGGTGGTCTCAGGGCTGCTGGCAGTTCTTCAGCACCCTGGACCTGGCCCCCCAGTAAATGGGGGACGGGATGGGGTTAACATACCGAACATGCCTTTTAAAAACAGGGAGAAGCAAAGATTTTGCATTCTAGTCCAAGTTTTGTCATTCCTACCCTCAACCCGGGTGGATTTTTGGCTGAGCTTCTGCTGAGGAGTTTGATGATTCTGAGCTCTGCAACCAGGGATGTCACCACACAGATATTCAAACTGACCACAGCGGCCACCAACGGCACTCCAAATCGCGTTACTATTTTACGTGGAGAACCAGTTTATGTGCTCAGGTTCACCCTGAATAACTGAAAGTTAAAACCCAAGAACAAGATGCATCTAATGTACTGCAGTTTTCTCCATCTGCCTACTACGCACTGGAGACACAGCAACGAATCTGACGGGCAAGGTCCCTGGCCTCAAAAGGTTTGCACTGGAGAGGCAGAAACATACACCAAACCCACAGTATGTCGGTGCTCTAAGGAAAACAAAGCACAAGGATAAGGCAAGACAGGGAACATCTTTAGAACGGGCGGTCAGGAAAGGCCGCTCTAAAATCCCATCTGCACGGAGGGCAATGCTGAGGAAGAAGCGGCCAACCACACCTCCGGGGCTGAGGAACAAGCCGCAGGGGCTGGACCCGTTTGGGCGGCTGTTTTCCAAGACTGATGTGAAGACCTCAGAAAGGCCGGTTGCAGATCCTACTCCAGGTGCAAAAAGCCACTGGAAGGTTTCCAGAAGGAACCGACTTAAACTTACTTCCTCTGCCAAAAAACAAAACCTAAGAATAAATCATGACCGAAGGCACTACGGGCTTTCCTATAAAAGATCAGAATGACCAAAGGGACGTGCCGCAACTGTGGGGGGCGACTGAGCGGACATCCTGACTGAGCTCATTACCACACAACTGTGTCGGCCTAACAAAATCCACAGAGCATTACACCTAGAAAGATAAACTCTACTTTCCATAAATTGTATCTCAATAAATTAAACAAAAAGCTAAAGAAACACACCAGCAAAACCAAAATGAAATAAAATGTAATCTTTGTGGTGACTTCCTAAGCATTTAATGAAGGGGTGTTTCTTTCTGTGTGTGTCAACAAAACACTGAATTTTTCTTTACTACTTACTCATTTAAATAATAGGTACTTCAATAATACTCTTACTAAAATGACCTGTGTTAAAGAGTCTGGCTGGGTCCATAGCGTATCCTGGGCAGCATAAGGAATGTAGAAAATGTAAGACAACAGGAACACCAACCAAAGGACACAATTTCAAGGACAAATTCCCACGTAAAGCAATTCAGGTGGTAGCAGGACAGGTTACTGAGCCCCTAGACCCATGAAGCCTCCAACTTCATCACCTGACCCCTGGGTGACAACCTGCCAGGCTGATTTCCATCTTGTTGTGCTTTCCCTCTGCCTAGAAGGCCACTCCCCTCCCAAGGGTGAGGTTAAACCCCCCAGTCCTGCAGAATGGCAACGCCTCTCCTCCAGAAGCCTCCCCTGAACCGGAGGCCAGGCTAAACGCTTCTCCCCAGGGGCCACCTCTTGCAGAAACACTGTCCTCAAGTATCTGTCCCTCTCCAGATTGGAAACACCCCAGTGGAAAGATTCCACATCTCATGTTATTTTTATTCTTGGTGCCTAATAGGGTCTGGTACAAAAAAGATACTTGATAAATACAAAACTGAATTTGCTGTGTACACACACACCTTACATATATTTCAGGTGAGAAAACAGGTTCCTAAACTTAAGTAGCTAGTCCAAGACAGAAATGAGATTAAACCCAGCTCATGTTAGAGAGTCCCAACCTCCTTCCCTTCCAGCCCCAACAATGTAAAGACTACTGAAGATAAATGGTCAGGAGTTAAAATCACGTATGGTGACGATCATTTCAAAGGGGTGGAACATGAACCTGAAAAAATGGGAAGGGGGCGATATCTTAAGTATAAGCAAATGAAGACTAACATTGAGTATGAGTCAGAAATACTCTTTAATCCAAAACTATATGCCCTGTTGAAACACTTATACGCCCTGTGAAGTCTCTCAATCAGATTCAGGATCTTAGCCATCTGTGTTTGAAACTTCAGCACAAGCCCTTACACCCAGAGGGTGCAAAATGAAATACTTTCAGCCCATTAAAATGAAAAGTTACACTTACCATGTGCTCTTACACACACTGAGGTGGAAACCGCTCGCTTGCCAATTAGGCTAAATACTCTGGTAGCCAACATTCTGAAAGATAAAAGTGTACACCTTGTGCATGAATGAGGGCAAACACCTTTTGGGAATGATTCTTCTTGTTGCCCCCAGTGCATTCTGGAAGTAATGCAATTCTTTTGTTTTCTTCTCCCCAGTGTAAAGATCCAATCTTCATTACTGACTCAGAGCTCACAAAATCACCTAAGGCAAGGTTTTCTTGACAGCTTCATTATGGAGCTTCATTATAAATCAAGTGCCATAATGTACACACACTTTAGGCAATTGTAGAAGCTGGCTTTCTTTAAAATCTTTAACAAGGAGACTGAAAAAGCTAGAAGCCAGGAAGCACTGTGCAGCCATGATGGGCTCGCGTTGGGAAGGGAGGGGTAAACGGCGCAAAGGGGCTGTTGGCATGCACTGCATTCAACGGAGTATTTGGTTAAAAACCTAGCATGTATAACAGAATAGGAGGGGGAACTCGGGGAGAACGGCTGCAAAGGTGCTGCCCCGGGTCCTTCCAATCCCTGCGGACAGCGGGTGACCTGGATGACCCACCGCTCGGCTAGGCCCTTCCTGCTTCAGGTCCGCCCCCCTTACCTGTCCCCCCCTTTAAAACGACCTTTCAGGGGACTGGACGACGAAAAGGCTGCCGAACGCATTCGGAAAAGAGCCCCTACTTCGAGCAGAGTACACAGAGGCAGGACGTCGGGGCTAGAGTCGCCCCCGGCTCGCTCCCTCTCCCCCGCCCGGCCGGCAAGCGGAGCGCCTCCCCGGAGCCCCGTTCGGCCCGGACGGACGGCGCGTGAACCCCGGGGCCGCCTCGCAGAGGCCGGCAGGGCGACCTGCCCCCGGGCCCGCGCCCTCACAGCGGGCGTCCAAGGTCACAGCCCGACACCAGCCCGCGGCCGCGGCGCGGAAAGTGGGGCCGGGCCTGACGCTTCCGGGCGCTCCCGGGCCGCGACGCGGCGGACCCCGCGCCCAAGTCCCCGCGTCCCGGCCTCAATGTCACCGGGCTCCGGGCCCAACCGCCATTCAGGGCTGCCGCTGGGCCGCAGAGCCGCGGGCTGGCACGCCTATGGCTCCCGGGCCCGCCGAGCGGGCCGCCGCTGCCGCCAGTTTACCTGCCGCCACCCCGGCGCCGGCTGCCTGCCGCGACCGCCCTCTACTCCCCGCTGCAGCGACCGGAAGAGAATGAGGCCGCACCGCGGAGCACCATGGGATCGAGAAGGACGCCCCCAAGCGCCCGGCCGCGCAGAGGTCACTGGAGCGGAAGAGGGCAAACGCCATCGGCGGTCGTAAAAGGCCGCGCCGGGCTGCTTTCCGGCGGGCGCTTAGAGAGCGCTTTCCGGCGGCGCGAGGCGAGAGGCGCGAGTGGAGTGTGGCGCGGGCGCGTCCCCTTCTCGCGGTGACGGCGGAGTCCGAGGAGCCCAGCCTGTCGCGGGGCCGGGCCTGCGGGGCGCGCCGGGAAGCCGCCGCCTCGTCCCGCTTCTCCGCCGAGGCGCCGGGCGGCCGGGCAGCAGGTCCAGGGCTCAGGCGGCGCCCGGGGCCTCCGGGGCCCTCCCGGGCTCAGCATGCCCGGGGTGAAGCTGACCACCCAGGCTTACTGCAAGATGGTGCTGCATGGCGCCAAGTACCCCCACTGCGCCGTCAACGGACTGCTGGTGGCCGAGAAGCAGAAGCCGCGCAAGGAGCACCTGCCCCTGGGCGGCCCGGGCGCGCACCACACGCTCCTCGTGGACTGTATCCCCCTCTTCCACGGCACCCTGGCCCTGGCGCCCATGCTGGAGGTGGCCCTCACCCTGGTAAGCGCGGAGGGCGCCCCGGCCCGCCCTCGGAGTCCGCGGGAGAGGAGACGGGCGCGTGGCCGGCCCCCGAGCTGGCGCCCCGTGGTCCGGCAGGCGCGGGGCGCCGGCGCTCGCGCAGCAGCCGCGAAGGAGCGACCTTCGCCTTTGGGCGGTTAGTCAGACCTGCAGCCTTTGTAGAAAGTCGTCATTGGCAGGGAAGCGATTCGGCAGTGTTTGCGTTTGGGATGGTGAGTCGGGGGAGGTTAGCCGCGCGGTGCTGGGCCTTCAGCGCCCGAGCTCCGAAGCGCGTCCCGTAGCCGCCGCGGGGGTGAACCCGGGCGGGTCCTGTGTCGGTGGCCGCAGCCCCAGCGTGCAGACCCGCAGGAAGGCAGCGTGGCCGCCAGGCACTGCCTCCCCGGACTGGGACCGCGTGAGCGCGGTGTGAGGAGGGTCCCTTCCCGTTAGTGAGCCGTCGGGAATGCACCCAGGCCGTTTACAGGCCGAAGACGGTGTGTGAAATTTAAAAGCGGGGACAGGCGCGCACCTTCTGTCCACCACGCTTGTGTGTGTGTGTCTACTTGCCGCAACCGCTTTATTAAGTGCGATGGGAAAGCGCGCGTACGGTGAACCGGCTGGTGATTGAAGTCCAGGGAGCAACCGGTGAGTTAGGGGGATCAGTGCAGGAAGAAACCGCCTGTAAATTCCACTGAGTTCTTACAGCCTTGGGGAGAAATAAGCTGTAGCCTCAGACCTGCCTCAATACCAGAACTTTGAATTGAGGTACTGTTTTTCATTTAGGTATAAAACTGATACTAAAAAAATTAATCTGTGCAAAATGTAGAGTTTGAGAAAGTATAGGTAGAAATTCTTTGTACCTCACACCAAGCAAAGTGAATCCATTTCATGATTCACTTGACTGTGGCACCCATGTAAATTTCTTGGTAAGCAGGGAGTATCCTTGGGCAGAGTACTGGCCTAACATTACGGGCACACGTTTGAAGGAAAGATGATGCCTCGGTTTCTGATTTATACGTTGGGACAACAGTGGTGCTATTCACTGAGGGAAAATGACGTAGCGTTGAAAGATGAAAATCGGGTCTGAAGCTCAGAAGATGGATGGGCCAGAGACACAGACTGGGAACCGGTGGCTTCTCAATGACGTGATGCCATGAGAGCAGGACAGTGTCGGGTGAGGAGAGTGCTTATGCACAGAAGCCTGAGAAACTAACTTACACCAGGTCGGTGCAAGGAGAGTTGGCAGGCTGATGGGGAAGACGCCAGAGGGGTGGGAGGAAAAGATGTTGCTTTAAATCCACATGAAATTCTAAAAGCTTCTCACACAAACTTGAGTCTTGCTTGGAATTGCAAAATTTACTAATTCTTCTCATTCTTAAGTAACCTTTACAGAGTTAAAGGGTTATGTTACTATTACAAGATAGGAATGCTATACCTAAGAGAATTAATACAGTAACTATAAACAACTGTGTTGGAGTCACCTTTACATGAATTTTCCCCACGGCGCAGGGCTGCCTCCCAAACCGCTTACCTGGGGAGGGAACATACCCAGAGGGGACCTTGAATCTTAAGGCAGCCCTGCAGCTACCGTGTTGATCTTACTCTCTCACTCCAGCCCTCCTGGGCTGCCAGCACTTCCCCCAAACATGCCCTTCAGTGCTTGAGTTCCTCCTCCAGGCTGCATTCCCGGCCTAGACTTCTTTTCAGGCAGAAAAACTAGCAGGCTGGAGGTCTGTCCTTGCCAAGCACTTGTGATTTATGCTAGCTTGTCTACGTTGACCAGAACTTTGAATCATAACCACACATATGACAAATAGGAGAAGGATGTCAGTTGAATACAAGTTAAATAACTCAGTAAAGGTATAAAGGAAAATTTGCAATTTGAGTTCATCCAAAAATTTTATGTTACAATTAAAGTAATTATGTCATTCAGCTTTTGCCTTAGCGACTTTATAATCTGAAAGGCAGTGAAAAATCTCAGTGTGTGGCACCACAGTTTATCAGTTTCAGCCGTGGAAAATGTAATCTTAGTAAAGCACCTAAATCCACGGAACCGTATTAAACAAGGCCTTTACTCATGTTTTTTTTTTTTTTGTTCAGGGGAGTTTTATATTGTAATTATTTTTGATAAATGGGAAAGACTGGATATGTAAGTCCATCTAAGGGCAGCATCAGATTCCTTTGAAAGGCTTTTCATTATTATTTTCCATTTTTAAAAAAATCCTTGCATTTCTGGGTGCTTTTTATTCTTTTTTTATTTAAGTACTTATGCCTGTTACTTATCCTTGTAGCCCTTTGACGTAGGTAGTGACAGAATTATTTCTAATAGCAAAAACCCATAAAATGTTAGTAGGAAAATTAGCATGACCCTGCTGCTCCTCTAAGCCCCTTTTGTCCTTTACCTCTGATCTCCTAGTGCTGTGGAGTAGCTTTCAGTTACGTGCTGCTCAGATGGCTTGCGTATTTGTGGATTGGTCTGGTCACCATGACAGTCCAGAATTCTTTCTGCTGCCTCCGCATGTGCCTGCCCTGCTCATCGGCACAGATTGCTGTCCTCTGGCTCGTTCCTAGGCACCCTGGTTCCTTCTCCCCTAGTTTACCTATGGTGGAACTTTTGTGTGCTAGCCTGGGGGAGGGCGATGGCTGCTCTGGGTCTTCCTTTGAGTTCTTCCCCTGAACTTCACCCTCTCCCCATCCTGTTTGCCTCACAAACTCCTCTTTCATGGAGTCAGCCCCTTTGTGTTCCTGGAAAATCAGCAGCACGCTTGAGAAGGGGCCTTTCATCTCAGGGCAGCCAACAAGCCCACTCCTTTCAGACTCCAGTGGCTGCTGTGGCCAGACAGGGAGGCTCGCAGACAGCCTAGGCCTGACGTGGAGATGTGGGAGCGATGCCCTCTCCAGAGTGGCTCTTAGCAGTCCCCTGCCTTGCCTGCCGGGTGGCTGTTGTGTAGTCACGTGAGGCAGCTGGTAGTGCTCTGAGAATTGTAAAGTGCCTCACACGTACCGATGTTAGCAAGTGTGCCAAGAGAAGCCGCTTGCTTTATGCAGTTTGATTGGGAGTGAACGAGTCGCCCCCAGCCCCTGTGGTAGCTCCGTGTGTGTGTCTGGAACTGAATGAGCCAAAAGCAGCTTGGAACAGAGGGGGGTGGGCTTGTGCCAAGGTGGAAGTGTCCTTTCTCTGGAAAAGTAAAAGAAACTGCACGAGTAGGTGCACAATTTGGACCTTGTATTCAGAATGAGTTTTACTAAGTCGACATTAGGTTTTAGAGTGTTGTCTTTACCCTTCTCATTTTCCAGATCGCCTTGCCATGTAAAGTAACATGCTCACCAGTGTGATGATGGGACGTGGAGCGTCATAGCAGCAGGGCAAGGGGAATGGAAATGGGCTCACAGAGAACAGAGGTCGGGGTCGGACAGCAGCTTGGCTCTCGGCCTCGTGCCACCCCACGGCCAGGGGCCCGCTGCCTTTACTGAGCACGCTGACAGTAATCTATCAGCCTTTTCGTCAATAGCCATTTCCGCTTACTGCAGGATTCTAAAGCCCCTCAACACCTGCCCGCCCCGTCCCCAGCCCTCCTCCCGTCCACACTAATGGCCTACACGCCCATTTTACTCCACTCCATGTCACTCCCAGCTGGTGGTATGTGCCTCTGTTTTCTGTACCATCCAAGAGAACTCTTACTAGAACTTGCTTATGCTCCTCCGTGGGCTCTGGTGGCTGGTGGGAGCCCTCGGCAGCCCTCCGTTCCCAGTTGGCGGCCGCTGGTGTCTCTGTGGACAGGCTCGCTGTGCCCCCAGTGGCATCCGTACAGGGAACTTGGTTACTCTTGTTTGAATCGTTTGAAAGTCTCTGAAACCAAGGCAGAGCTTTTGTGACCTGGTTCACTTTCAGGGCAGCCTCCACGGAGAGTTCTAGAAGTTAAGGGCCTGATGTTACTTTTCTGAGGGACTTGGTTAGGCCCTTGAAGTTTTCACACAGGAATTTGCCCTTCATCAGGTCAAGTGTAGGTCAAGGTGTATCCTGTGTTTGTCACAGGAATCATTCTTCATGCCGGCGCTCTCTGTGCCCCCTGAGCACAGGTGCAGGGTGACACCACATGTGTTTGCGGGGAAACAAGTCCTGAACTGTTGCCTTCAGCCCAGGAAGGAAAGGGACCTAGAAACAGCGTGGTCTGTTCACAAGGGCCTGCTGCTGCGGGCGGTCGGGCTGTCCTCAGTAGCAGGTAATTATCTTGATACTAAATGTAGCTGTGGTCAGCCAGAAAATGTCCCCCAAGATGTCCAGGGCCTAATCCCCAAAACTGGCGAATATGTCGCCTTACACGGCAAAGGGAATTTGCAGGTGGGATTAGGTTAAGGATCATGAGATGGGGAGCTGATCTTGGATTATCTAATGAACCCCGTAATCACAAGGGGCCTTAGGGGAGACCCATGAGGGTCAGAGAATGGGACGCAGAGGCCAAAGTGGTGCAGCCGCCAGCCAGGGAATGTGGATAACCTCCAGGTGCTGGAGAAGGCAAGGAGCAGATTCCGCTCGGTTTCCAGAGAGCAGCCCCACTGACCCATTTTAGACTTCCGGCCTCTAAAGTAGTTCATGTTGTGTGAAGCCACTAAGTGTACGTGACTTGTACAAGGGCGGTGGGAACCTAAGACAGGAGCGAACTTGGAATACTATCCCTAGTCCTGCCTGGGTAGGGGGTGACCTGTGCCTCACGGCTGGGGGAGGGACACGGCAGGGGGGAGGGGCAGAGGCGAGGGTCACCGGGAGGGAAGAGACCCCCGAGGCGGGTCTTGATTGGAGGCAAAGGCTGAGAGGGCCGCCCTGGAGAGGCTGCTCGTGGGGTCTGTGCTCAGAGAGAGGAGTGTAGGGAGAATGAGGGGAGCACCACTGTACGCAGCAGGAGAAAGTTTGTAGAATCCATTCCTTCAAGAGGTGATAGAAACAAAGTATAAGTGATTTTGGAGTAATTGCAGCAAAGTTACAGTGAGCCTTGGTTTTGACCCAATATGGTAATTGTAAACTCTTAGAAAGCTGAAATTACTCTGATCCTTCTGTGAGCCAGGGAACCTTGGACTGTAACCACCCTGTAATGTTTACCTTTAGTCAATAGAGGAGAATATCAGAACCCCAAACCGTAACTCAAGAAAAAGAGCAATGGGCTATGTTTAAAAAAAGGTAAGAAAATCATTTTTAGGCAGTTGACTTTACTGTGGGAAAAGTGAGGATCGATTTTATTTCTTCTTCTTCAGACAGAACAGAGCTTACTGCAGTATATTATTAAAATTTCATTATATAACAGTTACCAAAGGGAAATGGACTGGGGAGGATGGATGGGAAGGGAGGGATAAGTGGGGGGAAGAAAGGGGGCCTTATGAATAGCATGTATAGTGTGGGGGTGGGTATGGGGAGGGCTGTGCAACACAGAGAAGACAAGTAGTGATTCTACAGCATCTCACTACGCTGATGGACAGTGACTGTAATGGGGTTTGTGGGGGGGACTTGGTGATGGGGGGAGTCTAGTAAACATAATGTTCCTTATGTAATTATAGATTAATTATACCAAAATAAAAAAAATTCCATTATGGCAAAACAGGATGACCTTTTGTTGTTTTTAATAATGGCATTAGATCTGAAGGAAACTAAATCTAATGAGAGAAGAGTAACATTATAAACTGGACAAAAACTTACAAAGTCTACCCCCATACTTCCATTTAAAAGCACATCACAGGGAAATGAGATAGCGTTTGAGGGTGGGTGGGTGTGTGCACATATGTCCTGCCTGCATCTGCCCACCTGTGTGCGTGTGCCCGTTTATCCCACGTCCTGGCGTGAACAGTTGTCATGGTATTATTGCTGGGAATACTGAGCTATACTCTAAAAAGCCTTGGTTTCAAAAGAGACAGGGCCCCATTCTAGCTGCTGCCTGGCTGTGCAAACATAGAATCTGCGCTTTCATTTGCTTATCTGTGAAGGACTGTACAGACCCCAGAGAAGGTGGGTAAAGATGGCCTCCCCTCCCCACTGCACCCATTTAGTGTGTGTTGACACTGGGGCCTTCCACTGGGAGAAAGTCATTCCTCAGACCCACCCCTCCTGGCCAGAAAAGGGCACCTGTCCAGGCGGATGCCCCCGACCCCAGTGAGTGAGGCCTGTGCTCTGAGACTTCTCCGACCTCACATAGACTGTGGAAAGCAGGTTGGTACGGCCTTGTTTGCTGTGAACACCCCAGCTCATAGCCTTTCTCCTGGGGTGGAGGAAACGGGAGTTAGGTCATGCCTTGTTCCAGCGTTTGGGGGAGGGCTCTCCCATATTTATTGAGACTTGATAGTTAAAGGGAAATCATTCATCTTTTCAATTTTTGTTCCTCTTTCAGATTGATTCATGGTGCAAAGACAATAGCTATGTGATCGCTGGTTATTATCAAGCTAATGAACGAGTAAAGGATGCCAGGTATGTGTGCGAACACCCTGTGGCCCCTGAAAGGGTGCTCATGGGACGATGTGACAGCCAGAGCCCTCCTCCGGCGTGGCGGGCCATCATAGCGCAAGAGGCAAGCTCTGAAAACCTAACCCCGCCGCGCCTCTGGGCCTGTGTTTGGTCTCTGAGGGGAGCTGTGGGCCAGGTGACTCTGAGCTATGGAAATTCTGAGCACTGATGTTAACTTGGGGTCCTGCCTCGTGCCTCCTTCATTTTGCTTGAAGGGAATTCATACAGTAAAAGCAACAGCCAGTGGCCGCTGATTTTTATCCCCACCCGGCTCTGCCTTGCCTGTCATTTCCAAGCTAGGGCAGAGCCTTAGGGAAGAGGACCACTCTTTGGGGGGATAAATAACACAGCTGTTGGCGTTGGCGCTCTCAGGGTCTGATACTGCGCTGACAGTGGGGTGCTTGCTGCGGCTTTCTTAGGGCTCCGGGCTCCCCTACTGTGAGTCTCATTAACGAGCAAAGCCAAGAACTTTGGTTTTATCTGCGTCAGTCCTGGTCCCAACAAAGAAATGGGTGACACATTGAAGTTAGGGTGATCTGAGGAGGCTTAGTAAGAGGATTGTTTCCAGAGGTGTGGGCAGCATGTGAGAGAACTCACGAGAGAGTGGTGCTGTGACCCAGAGTTGGTACAAAAGCCAGGGGTGTCCCTAGGCCTTCAGGGATGGGGAGGAAGAGCTGGGTGACAAAGGCCACCTCCAGAGGAGCACGGCAGCCGGCCTGATGTGACCTCACAGCGAGGGCCCAGTGGAATTGGCACCTGACCCCCTCCTGATTTCCTGTAGCCAGAAACCAGGGCGGGTAGGAATTCTGCAAGGCCCTGACGTGCTTTCCTCACATCGTCAGACACGGGCAGCTGACCCCAGAGGCCAGGCAGTTAGGGGACGCAGTGAAGGACATAGGACCAGAACACTTCCTGGAGTTATGTCCACTTGGCAAGACAGGGGACAGGTTAGGCTCAATAGCATTTTTGGAAACAACACAGGAAGCTGGTGTCCGTGTGTTGCTGCCCCTGATAAGGCACAGGCGCCCTTCGGGGATTGAAACCTTCTCACCCTTTGGAGGATGGGGCCCAGTCAGGACTTTGAGGGGGGGCAGGGCAACCGCTAAAGCCTGTGGAGGGACCACAGTGCATAGGCACTCCGAACCCTGATTCTTTGGTTTCTCCTGCTGTCTCTGTTCTTTCTCCGAGCCCAGGAACACCACTGGTTTCTCCTCCTCCAACACATCTCTTATTAACACACTCCATTTGGTCCCATCCGCCTCCCATGTCTGGGTGACACAGAGCCTGTTCACAGGGCCATGTCAGTCTTGGTCTTTGTTTTGTGAAAGAGACTGACAGGGCCCGGAATGCCTGGCCCGGGCCGAGCTCTCTGTTGAGCAGAGCTAGACTCTTGGGCCTTGTCCTCAGCTTGCTGGATCGAATGTGAATGATACCACCAGCACAGGACCACGACGCGAGACAAGAGCTGCACGTCAGGAGGGTGGCGCAGAGGACTGGGGCAGTAGGAGCAGAAAGGAATGGCGCCCCTTGGTGAGCAGAGAGCAACCCTCAGGGCAGGTGTTGCCTGAACTGGGTGCTCAAGAGTGGGCAGGGTCTCATCAGGTACAGACATGGAGACCAGGGGAAAGACGGCATGATGAGGACGCCAGGAGGAAACGGGGCAGGAGCCCAGGGTGTGCCGTGAAGGGCAGTGCTGGCAAGCGGGGCTGGGAGGGCGGCTCTGCGGCACCGGGAGCTGGGTGCTGCACACAGTGGGAGCCGTCGTGGGGAGGGGGGTTTTCCTGGACCGGGCAGTACTTTCCCACGACTACTCTTAGAGAGAGGACCAGAGACCAGCCCAGAGGGCATGGCCGGGCCGAGGTGGGCCGATGCCTCCGCTTCCTGTCTCCTCTGCTCCACCCCCAGGCCCATGCCTCCCACGGTCGCCTCGTGTGTGCCTGCACAGCCCTGATGTGCACACGGCTCCTTAGGCTCACAGCCTCTTCACCTTCCTGCCTCTGTTTGGACCTCAGCCCAGCCCAGCCTCGGGTTATCTTACTCAGACACCATTTTTGTGCTGCTCATACCTTCTAGAATTTCCCAGTTCCTTCACCGGCTCTGCTCAGGTTTAGCAGTCCCTCTTGGTGTCGATGTTTAGGTACCTACTCACCAGCTATTTGTCAGCTCTGTAGAGAGGATTAAACATTGGAGGTGGAGGGGTGCCCCGTGGCCCCTCAGCCCCCTCTGACGATTCTGCCAGACTTGGGGATTCAATCCGCCCCTCCAGGATGCTGGTGCTGTGAGGGGGAACCTCAAGTTAGCACTGTACCTGGCCTGGGGCTTTACTAGCAGCGTCCTGTCTGGTCCTCACAAGGCCACTCTGGTGAAGAAGCTGCAGCCGAAGACGGTCACTGCACAAAGGCCACGCGGCTTGGAAGCCGGCAGTCAGCATCCTGCCAACTTCTTCTTTACCTCTGCCTAGGAGATCTTCCCTTCTCTCCTCAGCCAAAGCTCCCTAAAAACATGCTCTTCCTTTAGAAGTATCAGCTGGCTGGTACCTCTCAAAGTCTCACAGCATAACCTTTGGAGCAGGAAGGCCTGGATTCAAATCCTGGTGACTTACTGATCCACCTCCTTGGGCCTCAGGAGGGCCCGTGTTCCTCTGTCACACGGAGCGAAGGGCTCACACCTCGGAGAGCGTCTTAAAGACAGTGAAGCAACCAACCCACAGCATGTTTGGCTTCATGCAGGGTCCAGAGTAGGGACTGGTACTATTACTAGTTCTATAAGTACTTTTTCCAGAAAAAGGATCATTCAGTCAATGTTTTAACGTTTAATTTTTTTTTTAATGGAAGGTGTTTGTAACTGTCTACTCATTCCTTAAACTTGAGGTTACTCTGCCAGTTCTCACTGTGCCATTGCAGCATTGCTGGTTTTCTGCTTCATCAGTAACATCTGAGGTGGGTGAGACTCCGTGCAAAGCACAGTTCCCTGGTCCGAGGTCATGTGCCCCATGAAGAGCTTTTAGATTCTGAATGTAAGCTCTCAAGTTCAGGAGAATGCCTGGCTTCCTTCTGCTTGGAAGGGGGTCAGGAAATGGGCTCTGTCTCCATGATGCCAGCAGTTTATTTGGCGCCGACTCTTCACAGGAGCAAGGAGTTAGCAGGGCCTCGCAGGAAACACAGGACTGACTTCGACGGCATGTTGACGGTCCTGTGTGAGGAGCGTACTGGGGGTGCTTACACGAGGCAGGGGCGGGTTAGTGTTTGAGGCGGAGTCCATGCCACCAATAGGTATGGACAGAATTGACAGTTCTTTCAATACTTTGGCAATTCACTAACTAATTTATTCTAAACTTGTTTCAAAAGAATACATTTGAAATTTGAGTTATTGGGCATCTAAGATGGTGGTTTTTGTTTTTAAGGAATGTTTGGTGGTCCCCTTCCCACTAAAAGTCACCAACTACTATGGTAATCATACAAGTTAAGATGACGATTTGGGAGTTTCCTCATGGTGAATGCTTTGAGAGCCGCTAGAAGGTCGTGCTTAGCAAATGCTTCCCATTTGCGCCTGAGGTGTAAGTGAGTCGGCATCGCGACAACTTACCCGCATTTGGTGGTGAGTGGGCCGTCTCCTGCCACAGTCGGCTCCTGCCCCTCGCCGTTTGCCGCCTGGGCTGTGGGGACTGGGCACTTGCCAGCTGGTGAATACAGGGAAGCACTGCCTTTACCATGTGGGCCTCCCTGGTGACCTGAGGGACAGAAATCCCGGGGCCCTTTCTCTTTTAAACTTGTTTCGCTGTCTCATGCAGACTTAAAGCCAGCATATCAGTATAAATTCCCAATTTTAAAAGTCAAAGTAGAATCACTAGTGAAATAATTTTTTTTCCCTAAACATTATTAATCTGCTTTTTCTGCATAATCACCAGAAATGGATTGTAATTATATAATGTGTTTCTGTAAATAAACAATAATAAATGTATTTTTATGTCCACTGAAATATATGTATGGCTCAGTCCCTGCTACTGAAAGGTGAGACCCTGATTGTGCAGGGAAAATAAGATGCACAAAAAGATGACTGAGTTTTTCAGAGACTGAGTGTTAAACCAGTCTGGGAATTAATGCTCAGGGTGTAGAGAAGGAGCGGATGGATGTCATCGGAGGCTATCTGGCAGGCCCTCCCAGAGACCATGGCGTTTTCTGGGCATTACAGGCAGGAAGGCACTCCAAACGGGAACCAGTGGGGAGGGGGCACTGTGCATAGATGGTTTTTCTGAAACCAAAGAGAAAGCAGCGCACCCAGGAGCAGGAACAGTAGCTTGTCCACGCCGCGACAGGCCCGGGCTGCCAGGCTGAGGACAGTGGTCTTTTATCTCACAGGCAGGGGGACACGGTAGAAGTTTCCTTTTAATAAAAATGATTTAAGGAGAGTTTGCAAAATACATGAGAAACCTAGAAACCGGGACCAGTTGGAAGCAATTTTAGAAATGCAGGCCTGTGGCGGCAGCCTGAGCAAAATGGTGGGTGAGGAGAAGGAACTTGCCGTTGCCGTTGCTGTTTGAAGAAGAGTAGGAAAGGCCCCCTCAGCCAGGGTAGCGCGAAAGCAGGCCGGCCACCTGGATGCGCACGTGCCAGCAGGCGGCTGGGAGCCTTCCAGGGTGCCGACCCTTGGGGTGAGGGGTGGGTGTCAGACTGCACAGCTGCGGTGAGGAAATGGAGCAAAGGGACCCGATTATCAACTCAAGAGGTTCAAGAAACGTCCTTGAAAGGGAGGAGAGACGCTGGACAATGGCTTGAGGGAGCCAGCCAAGCACTTCTTTTTTTTCTTTTTCCTGAAAAAGAAAAGACTTGTTCAGATTTGGCCGCAGAGCTGGGCCCACTGGGGGAGAGAGGATATAATAAGGGCCCCGGGAGGAGACCTCTTGCTCAGATGGGTAGAAAATAATTGTGTGCAGGGATGATGGAGCCATCCGGTGGTTAGCTTCTTTGAAGGCAGAAAGGCTGGGATGGGCAGGGCCAGAGCCAGCAGTTGAAGGCTGACGAGCTGGGAGAGGATTTGGAATTTTAAAATTTTATTGAAATGCAAAGCGACTCGCAATTAATAAAACCAAGAGCTGGTTCTCTGAGAAAATAAACAAAATAGATAAACCCCCAGCCAGACTTATTAAGAAAAAAAGAGAATCTACACACATGAGAAAGGAAAATTCACAGTGGACACCACAGAAATACAAAGAATTATTAAAGAATACTATGAAAATCTGTATGCTAACAAACTGGATAACCTAGAAGAAATGGACAACTTTCTAGAAAAATATAACCTTCCAAGACTGATCAAGGAAGAAACAGAAAATCTAAACAGACCAATTACCAGCAATGAAATTGAATTTGTAATCAAAAAACTATCCAAGAACAAAACTCCCAGACCAGATGGATTCACCACTGAATTTTATCAGACATTTAGAGAAGACATAATACCCATTCTCCTTAAAGTTTTCCAAAAAATAGAAGAGGAGGGAATACTTCCAAACTCATTCTACGAAGCCAGCATCACTCTAATACCAAAACCAGGCAAAGACACCACAAAAAAAAAAAAACTACAGACCAATATCCCTGATGAACATAGATGCAAAAATATTCAACAAAATATTAGCAAACCAAATTCAAAAATACATCAAGAGGCTCATATACCATGATCCAATGGTATTCATCCCAGGGATGCATGGATGGTACAACATTTGAAAATCCATCAACATCATCCACCACATCAAACAGAAGGACAAAAACCACTTGATCATTTCCATAGATGCTGAAAAATCATTCAACAAAATTCAACATCCATTCATGATAAAAACTCTCAACAAAATGGGTATAGAGGGCAAGTACCCCAACATAATAAAGGCCATATATGACAAAAACCCATAGCCAACATCACGCTTAACAGCGAGAAGCTGAAAGCTTTTTCTCTAAGATCAGGAACAAGACAGGGATGACCACTCTCCCCACTGTTATTCAACATAGTTCTGGAGGTCCTAGCCACAGCAATTAGACAAAACAAAGAAATACAAGGAATCCAGATCGGTAAGGAAGAGGTCACACTGTCACTGTTTGCAGATGACATGATATTGTGCATAATAAAAAACCCTAAAGAATCCACTCTAAAACTACTAGAACTAATATCTGAATTCAGCAAAGTTGCAGGATACAAAATTAATACACAGAAATCTCTTGCTTTCCTATCCACTAACAATGAACGAACAGAAACAAATCAGGAAAACAATTCCATTCACAATTGCAACAAAAAGAATAAAAAATCTAGGAATAAACCTAACCAAGGAAATGAAAGACCTATACCCTGAAAACTACAAGACACTCCAGAGAAATTAAAAGAAGACACTAACAAATGGAAACTCATCCCATGCTCTTGGGCAGGAAGAATTAATATTGTCAAAATGGCCATCCTGCCCAAAGCAATCTAAAGATTCAATGCAATCCCTATCAAAATACCAACAGCATTCCTCAACCAACTGGAACAAATACTTCTAAAATTCATATGGAACCACCAAAGACCCCGAATAGCCAAAGCAATCCTGAGAAGGAAGAAAAAAGCAGGGGATCTCACTTCCCAACTTCAAGCTCTACTACAAAGCCACAGTAATTAAGACAATTTAGTACTGGCACAGGAACAGACCCACAGACCAGTGGAACAGAATATACAGAGTCCAGATACTAACCCAAACATATATGGTCAATTAATATATGATAAAGGAGCCATGGATATACAATGGGGAAATGACAGCCTCTTCAACAGCTAGTGTTGGCAAAACTGGACAGCTACATGCAAGAGAATGAAACTGGATCACTGTCTAAACTGGATAACCTAGAAGAAATGGACATAAACATGAGCAACTTCTTCATGAACGTATCTCCCCGGGCAAGGGAAACAAAAGCAAAAATGAACAAGTGGGACTATATCAAACTAAAAAGCTTCTGTACAGCAAAGGACACCATCAATGAAACCAAAAGGCATCCTACAGTATGGGAGAATATATTCATAAATGACAGATCCGATAAAGGGGTTGACATCCAAAATATACAAAGAGCTCATGCACCTCAACAAACAAAAAGCAAATAATCCAATTAAAAAATAGGCAGAGGATCTGAACAGACACTTCTCCAGAGAAGAAATTCAGATGGCCAACAAGATACATGAAAAGATGCTCCACATCGCTTGTCATCAGAGAAATGCAAAATAAAACCATAATGAGATGTCACCTCACACCAGTTAGGATGGCCACCATCCAAAAGACAAACAACAAATGTTGGCAAAGATGTGGAAAAAAGGGAACCCTCCTACACTGCTGATGGGAATATAAAATATTACCACCATTGTTTAAAGCAGTATGGAGGTTCCTCAAAAAACTCAAAATAGAAATACCATTTGACCCAGGAATTCCACTTCTAGGAATTTACCCTAAGAATGCAGGAGCCTAGTTTGAAAAAGACATATGCACCCCTATGTTTATCGCAGCACTATCTACAATAGCCAAGATATGGAAGCAACCTAAGTGTCCATCAGTAGATGAATGGATAAAGAAGATGTGGTACATATACACAGTGGAATATTATTCAGCCATAAGAAGAAAACAAATCCTACCATTTGCAACACCATGGGTGGAGCTAGAGGGTATTATGCTCAGTGAAATAAGCCAGGTGGAGAGAGACAAGTACCAAATGATCTCACTCATTTGTCAAGTATAAGAACAAAGCAAAAACTGAAGGAACAAAACAGCAGCAGAGTCACAGCACCCAAGAATGGACTAACAGTTACCAAAGGGAAAGGGACTGAGAAGGATGGGTGGGAAGGGAGGGATAAGGGAAAAAGGGGGCACAGGGAAGGCTGTACAACACAAAGAAGATAAGTAGTGACTATAGCATCTTACTACACTGACAGACAGTGACTGTAATGGGGTGTGTGGTGGGGACTTGATAATGGAGGGAATCTAATAACCTCATGTAACTGTATATTAATGATACCAAAAAAAAAAGCAAAGTGACTCAATTGCAGCAGCTAAGAAGTGGGCAGTTGCTGAGAGCCCAGTGGGGGCGCTCACCCACGGGCTTCCAGTCTGAAGTTCTGCACTGGCCGGCTCAGCAGTCCATCTCCAGGCCTCGGGGCGCACTCCACTGGCTTCCAGGCAACCTTTGTGTTCATAAGGTGCCTCCCGATCCCCTGCACAAGGGCTTCCTGGGGCAGTAAGGCAGGAACCTGCTCTGTTGCCATTACAGCCTTCCCTGTCAGCTGCGGTGTTTGCAATGGGACCAGTTGCCAAAAAGCCACTTTAAACAGGCATAACATGCACATGCAGTTTATTGGCACTTATCTTTGCTTTTAACTATGCCTCAGGTAGCGTTGAGTGACATAAACTGGAACATGGTAAGCTCACTGGTCGTCTTTTGCAGTCCAACCCAGGTTGCAGAAAAGGTGGCCTCGAGAATCGCCGAGGGATTCGGCGATGCGGCCCTCGTCATGGTGAGTCCGCTTGAGCCTATCGTGCTTTCTGTCGCAGATTGGCTCCTGCATGTTCCCTTCGGCCATGGGGCCCGTCGAATAGGCAGCCTTCCTTTCTGCAGATACTTCCTCAGGCCACCGTCGCCCTTTGCAGTCTCCCCTGCACAGCACCTGTCGTCACAAAGGTGCTGAATCACAGGCGTGTGAGTGCTGTGTGGCCACTGCCCACAGGCCTCCAGAAGGGGGAGTCCTGGAGATGGGCCATGCTCAGAGTGGGGTGTCTACTGGCGGTACTGGCACCACCCGGGACCTGGTTCAGATGCAGTCTGTTCTAAGAAGCTTCCAGATGATTCTGATGCACACTCATGTGTAAGAACCACTGAATTAGAATAGCCGGCACAGCCTGTAGGGAGGGAGGAGGTAACATGTTAAAGCCCCACTTTGCTGGAGAAACAATACAGTGCTTAGTATTTATCCTGCATACCAAGGCTTTTTGCAGGCCATACTCATGGTGCGATCCAGGCAGATGCGCAGTGTCAGCACTCCGTGAGGTGGAGTCTATCATCTCGGCTGGGGGCCAGTGTTCACACTGCTGGGAGGGCCCCAAGGAGGTGCTTGAGGACTCCAGAAAGGTGCTGGCTGTCGGCTCCTGTTACCTGTTCATGAGTGTGTTCTTGTCTTGTGTGCAGGTAGACAACACTAAGTTTACAATGGACTGCGTGGTACCTACAATTCATGTGTACGAACACCATGAAAACAAATGGCGGTGCAGAGACCCACACCAGTGAGTACTGTGTTCGCGGGGTGGACCACGTGCCCCATATGCTGGGGGCTGACCCAGCCTCCTGTGTTTTAAATGAGCGTATTCTCCAGAGTGGTGTACAAACCTCCCACAGATGCGTGCGTGTTCCTCGGCTTTGGAGGGCAGAGCCCCAGGGCTCCAGCGGTGCCCGACTCCAGGGCACCTCTCCCCAGGGCAGACCCTCTCTCCGGGTGTTTGGTGTGTGGGGGTTTATTTGTAATCATCAGAAAGCATGTCATCTACCTCCAGCTTTTTCAGAACTTCATTTGGAGGTGTCTTTCCTGTTTTATGTTCTGTATGTGTTAAAAATATACATGTTTGCTAGCGTCTGTTATTGTCTTCCTTTATATCACTCCCCTGTGGCTGGTTTCTGTTCTCTTTCTGTTAAGAGGTTACCTTCTCCTGTTCACCTCGTAGTGACCACTGTGAAGACTGGCCAGAGGCCCAGAGGATCTCGGCGTCGCTCCTGGATGGCCGGTCCTACGAGACGCTGGTGGACTTCGATGACCACCTGGATGACATTCGGAATGACTGGACAAACCCCGAGATCAATAAAGCTGTTCTGCACCTGTGTTAGGGAGGGAGTTCACTGACTTGTCTCTGGGCATTTCCACTACACTGAAGAAGAAAAGCTATTTTTTAATGTAAATGAAATCTTTCAGCCTTTGTGGAAAGCTGGCAGTTTTCAGAAGTGGTGTGTGCCTTGCAAGAGGGCAGAATGCCCATCTGTCATCTTTTTAATGCAGTCTCTAGAAGAGGCACAGGCCGTCCCACCTGACTGTCCCTGTGGGGTCCTTCCCAGGTGTATGTTGCTATAATTCTCCAAATCAAAGCTATTTCTGCTTGTCCAAGATTGTTCCTATTAAACAGTTTTAACTAACCTTTTGTAATCTGGAGAGAATACTTTTTAAGGCTTATGAAGTATCATTAAAAAAGAGAAAAAAAGCCCACACCTTATACCCAAACGACCATGTGTGAGTGTTCATCCCACTGGAGTTTGTCCGGTCCTGGACAGGAGCAGGCGTGGCGTGCGGGTGCCGGAGGGCGTCTGAACCCGTGTTGGTGCTGGGTGGTCGGGAGGCGGCAGGTGAGCAGCCCAGCCCCACGCGGTGCTGGGCTCACAGGCTGCCGAGGCTATACAGTGGGAATAATGCGGCTGATGCACGAGGAACCTTCATGAAGGGGAGAAGGAGCGTGGCTGGGGGTGGGGATGTGGACGGGTGCTCAGCATGGTGCTTCTCAGTCACAGGCCCAGCCTGTGAGCCTCCGGGGTCCAGAGGGAACTAGAACCATCCAGAATCATCTAACTCGGCCGACCCAACCTGCTGGTTACCCAGATGGCTCCGCTCTGCGTCCTCAGGATCATTGTTCTTTGTATTTCAAGCAGCAAAAGCAAAACCACACTTGCACTCTGCAGGTTTCACAAGCACTGACTGTAATTTTTATACATGGAACATTTGGTGAAGTTTTTAACCCACTCATAGGAAATGATGGGGAGACTTGATGGTACCATTGCAGGGGTTTTCTTACTAGAGTTATTTTGTGCAGAGTTCAGAGAACCATACCTTTTCCTGCAGTCTCGTCTGAGAATATGAAGGAAATTTGTAGCAGCTGGCATAATCTGTGGAAAAGGTTTATAACGGCACTATTTTAACAAGTAGGAAAAAAATTTCAGACAGAGATTGCAATAGATGTGCTTTAATCCACCAAATCTCCCATCTTTCTTGTAACACCCGTGAACTTCCTAAGTGAGCGTTATTTCAGGTTGGGACAAAACAACGCTGAGTAAAGCACAAAGCAGCGCACACGCCTTCTCTCCACCTCAGATGCCGGGACCATCACGGCCGAGTGCAGCAGGCAGTCTTGTTCCAAATGGGGTTGTTTCAAAGGGGAGAAGGATCACTGAGGATTAAAACAAGTGTATGCTACCTTCAAGGTCAATGGGAACTGGTAGAACTATTGGAAATCAATCAAGGTGTGGCTAAGGCTAGTTTAGGATTCATTCAAAGGACGAGTCTTATTTCTCCTCCGTTTCACCCCATTATGGGGTTCCAGGCCTGGAGGAACGTGTGCTGTCCTCTGGGTTTCATCCTAGAGCCAGGTTCTCTCTATGGCTGAGTTGAGCTTACATTTCAGAAGGAAGCATATTAAATATTCTGGAAGGGTAGAGTATTTGTGGAAAAACAAACATTTCCAAAGTGCGGATATCTGCTCCTAAAATAGCACAAACCTCTGCTGAGCCCCCAGCCCTTGTGCTGGGCCCACCCCCTCCTGTCTCTCCAGGCCCTGAGTGGGCCTCCCGTCCCCCTGGCCCTAAGAACAGACTTCGTTTCTCCCGGACCAGGAGAAAAGAACCTGTCTGACATTCCCCTAGAATGTATTCCTACTCTGCCTTTATAAAGAAAAGACTTAAAAGAGCAACACAGCATATATTGAAAATGTACCTTGAAAATGTCTTTATCTATCAAAATGTTAAGTCATCCTTAAATCTGAAGGGATGGGAGGGGCAGGCTGTGTGTGTGTGCAGATAACCCCTTAGAGCCATCCACATCCTTAAGATCATTCTGGTGGACAGACATTTATTTCATCCATCCATTCAGCAGTGAGTGGGACAAAGAAATTACTAATTCATACAAGAATGTCATTCTCCGTGCGTAATCGCGGTTACCTTTAGGAACTGAGAATGCCACGCATGGAAAAGCCAGCAGCAACTTCCTAAGTAACGAGCAATGTGCTCACGAAGGAGAAATTGATTCTGCTGATTGCAATGAAATTAGATTAATTTAAAACAGAAAACAACTTAGAGACCTTGAGTGATTTAAATTTCCGGGACAATTTCCCAGGGATTTGGTATTTGTAAGCCTCCAGTATAAAAATTAGCTTTGATCTAATAGCTTATTTTACTGATGGATGTACTTGCAAAACGTATTGTTCCTGCGTATAGTAATCCTCAGCTTCCCTGGCCTGCCGCGTTTGCCTTCAAAGGGAAAAGATTTGCTTCCAAAACTGCCCCTTGTTGTAGTGATTCTGCCTTCACCCAGTAGCTGCGTTCTGACAGCATGGCAAGGGGAAGAAAAATAGCCGCGGACATGGATGCCATGCCCTTCGGGCACGCTTAGCAATATTAGTGAAGACAGCTGAATTTAAAAATAGACTTCCGTTTTACTAATTGACGTATCTTGAGGCTTTCCATCAACTCAGTGCCTCCCAAGCACTGGATCTTTTTCTTCCGCTCAGGAGAAAGCCTGGCAGCAAATGCCAGTCCGTGTGCCGCCTGCCAAGTCTCAGGTAGACAGTGTGCCGATCCGACCTCATCTCCATTCACTCTGGGATCCAGGGGTGGCTTGAATATTTATCCTCCTAATGTTGACTTGGTTTTACTCCTTCAGGTCTTAAGCTATCCTTGGATGGGATCCAAATCGGATCAAGTTTGCCATTTCTTAGAAATCAGTGGCCATTCTTCTAAGGAGCCTTTTTTCATTAAGGACTCACTTCCTGGGGTGGACCCTTCCTTGCAGAAGAGTTTTCTGAGGAATCTGAGGTCTCGTCCGGACGTGAACTGCCAAGAATCGTGTTCTCCCTGGTCTCCTGCCTTCAGAGCAGTGTGGCAAGTGCCAGGGAAGCACCCCTTGGATCTGAAAGCAGCCCTTGGGCAGGGACTCATGTTGTCTTGTAAAGCAGAATAACATCCTCTAGTCACTGCTGTCTGAAAGCATTCTAGATGCCAGTGATAAATCTGAAAATAACTGTATTTGAGAATACTCGTGAGTGCTCTGGGCAGGGCTCCTGGCCTGGCACGGTCCGCAGTCGCTGGGGAGTCTGCCCAGGGGCAGGCCACGAGCTGAGCGCCAGCGGCACTGGGCACGCCTGGGCACCGAGCATGAAGGGGAGCCTACGGTGGGCTGGATCAGTGCCCTCCACGTCCACTTCTGCAGCCACCTCATCACTGAAGAAGAGGTGCTGATTTCTCAAAGGATGCTCCCAACGAAGAGAGTCATCTGTGGCGCCCAGCAATGCCCACCCCTGACTCTGGGTAACTACATGGCGCCGCAGCAGCGTCTCCTACCAGCGATTAGTCAAGAGCGCCAGGCCTGGATCCAGGCTTTGCCTTTTTCCAGTTCTGTGGCCATGGGCAACTTACCTCTTGTGTCCCCTGAAAAAGGAGGGTAAGACACCTGCTCACGGGATGTCTAGTGAGGCCCAGTGGGAATAACACATGTGCTAGCACTTAGTAGAACGTGTTCAGGCTGCATTGAAAAAAGTCCTGAACTGCGACTGTTTTAACAATTGTAGAATATATTGGCCAGATTGACCCCCAAGCTAAAGGACTATTCTTAGTCCTTGACTAAGAGCTAAGTGCTTACGCATAGTCAATATTCAGCGAGCCTGTACTGAAGAAGGTATGAATAAAGGCATTCCTTCTCCAAGAATCATGCAGCTTACCTCTCTCAGACCCTTTGCGTACGGCTGCTTCCCCACCGCCCGCCTGTGAGGGTTCAGGGCATTAGTATCTGCGTTTTACAGGTGTGGGACCATGGCCCAGGCTGCAGAGTGACTGTCTAAGGACCGAAGTGACCCAAGCAGGAGGTGCGGCTCCTCCAGGGAACCAGGCAGGGAGAAGCCGTGTCTCCCCCGTCACCCGCACTCCCCATCCTCAGACCCCCCTCCCGCTCCCTTGTCGGTGTGGTGTCCTCCTAACACAGTGTCCCTGTATGTTCATGGAAGAGAATCAAAAAGAAATGGAAAGTCCCTCCCACCCTGCCATTCTCCTGTCTCCCCCTAAACGAAGACAAGACAGCAACTGGTCAAATCGGCGAGGATCTCACAAACATCCTGGATATCGGGGTACAAAGACATGGAAGCCTGGTGCCTACATTGGAGGAGTTCCCAATGTCATTTAAGAGTTAATAGGTATTATGGCAAGTAAAATGCTGGCATAGAAAACTTATGCAGGTTTGTAGGCTCAGGTCCTGAGAATTGAAATTCACTGAGATTCTGGGCCCTCAAGTCAGCATTTTAACAGGCCACATTCCTAAAAAACCCTGACCGCTGACCAAAATCTGTGCTTTACTATGAAGAATTTAAGATCCACAGATCTTAAAGTGATTCACCCGGTGCTCTGCAGTGGGCCAGGGATGGAGGAACTGGAGCAACGCTGACCCTCTGTGGACTTGCCAATCGGGTGGCACTCCAGCGTCAGGGTCCCATGAGGTCCCACCTAACGGGGGTCAGGTCTGAGCTCCGTCTCGCAGGAGCTCTCTGGCTCTTCTCCTCTCAAATGTATGGAACACAGAACACACAGATGCGCTCTTGCTTAACACTGGAGCAACTGACGCACACAGATTGACACTGCAGACTCCCAGCTTTCGAAGCCTCAGCCTGGGCTCTGGATGGCCGACAAGCACAATGTCTGAGGCTCCTTCTGCCTCCCGGGGGGCCTTACACATACGAAGCCCTATTTATTACCTTTAAATTTTTTTTTTGGTATCATTAATCTACAATTACATGAGGAACATTATGTTTACTAGACTCCCCCCCATCACCAAGTCCCCCCCCACATACCCCATTACAGTCACTGTCCATCAGCGTAGTAAGATGCTATACTCACTACCTGTCTTCTCTGTGTTGTACAGCCCTCCCCGTGCCCCCCCCTACATTATATCCGCTAATAGTGATGCCCCTTTATTTTCCCCCTTATCCCTCCCTTCCCACCCCTCCTCCCCAGTCCCTTTCCCTTTGGTAACTGTTAGTCCATTCTTGGGTTCTGTGAGTCTGCTGCTGTTTTGTTCCTTCAGTTTTTGCTTTGTTCTTATACTTGACAAATGAGTGAAATCATTTGGTACTTGTCTTTCTCTGCCTGGCTTATTTCACTGAGCATAATACCCTCTAGCTCCATCCATGTTGTTGCAAATGGTGGGATTGGTTTCCTTCTTATGGCTGAATAATACTCCACTGTGTATATGTACCACATCTTCTTTATCCATTCACCTACTGATGGACACTTAGGTTGCTTCCATTTCTTGGCTATTGTAAATAGTGCTGCAGTAAAATAGAGGTGCATCTGTCTTTTTCAAACTGGGCTGCTGCACTCTTAGGGTAAATTCCTAGGAGTGGAATTCCTGGGTCAAATGGTATTTCTATTTTGAGTTTTTTTGAGAAACCTCCATACTGCTTTCCACATGGTTGAACTAATTTACATTCCCACCAGCAGTGTAGGAGGGTTCCCCTTTCTCCACATCCTCGCCAGCATTTGTTGTTGTTTGTCTTGTTGTTTTGTTGTTGTTTACAGGTGTGGGACCAAAGATAATAACCATTATTATCTTTAATTTTTAAAGATATTATCTTTAATTTTTAAAATGTAGTCTCAAATCTGTCATCTGCTTCCCACTTCCAGGAGGTGGCTCTGTAGCAAGAGCCCTCCACAGCTGTCTCTGGTGTCCCAAGGACCCTGTCCCGGTCCCTGTGTATGCAGGACATGCCCCCAGAGACAAGCTGTTGATCCCACAAAAAAGGAAAAACTAAAAAAGCCAAATTATCTGAAATCCCCCATTGCTGAATATCCTTCTAACCATCTCTCTCCCAAATGCTGAAATTCTGCACTTTTGAATCCTGAAGTCTTAAATTTACATTTGGAATTCATGTTGTGTGTAGCAATTTTTCATTCATTCTCACTACTGTGTGTTATTTTGTTGTCTCAACACACCCCGGGGTCTCCATTTCTGTTGATGGACAGTTGGGTTATTTCCGGATTTGGGCTATTATAGATGTTGGTACAGTTAACATTCTTGTGTGTGCCCTTTTGTGCTCATAGGTACACATTTCCTTCAGGATTACATAGAAGTTGAACTTGTAGGGGGGTGTATGGTCAGCTTTTTAGGGTGGGTTCCCCATTGACCATCCCACCCCCACAGTGTGTAAGAGCTCCAAGGCTTCTGTAGCTTCACCAGCACTTCATGCTGTCAGTCTTTTAAATTTTGGGTAGGTGTATAGTGGTCTCTCATGGACTATTGGGTCTAAATATGAAAAGTAAAATGACATCGCTTCCAGAAAATAACAGGAGACTCTACTCAGCCTTGGGCTGGGCAAAGATTTCTAACAGGACCGTAAAGAAAAGAGCAATTGTACTACATTAACATCAAGAACATTTTGTCATTTAAAAACACAATTAGGACAGTGGGAAGGGAAATCACGGAGTGGGAGAAGTTATTCATAACACAGCCAACAGGAGACTTCTATCCAATATATCCAAACATATTAAAAATTATAGATCAAGTTTTTTTAAACAGTCAGACAGCCCACTTGGTCAGGCACTTCCCAACAGATTTCCCAATGGCCAGTAAGTTTATGGAAGTGGCTCAACTAATGTGATTGAGGAGAAGCACACTGAAACCATGAGAGCCCCTTTCTTCATGGGCAGGAGCTGTCAGGAAGCCGGATCCTCTGCACGTGCACAGGTCAGGTGTCCTGCACAGCCCAGGACGGTTGCGCACACTGAGGCTCGGTGTCAGGACGCTTCCACAGAGACAGCAGCTTTGGGACTCCTTCAGCACGGGTCACATGTTTTGGAGACTCTTGGCTTGAGTACCTGGCTTAGGCAAACAAGCAGCAGCAATTCTTGGTTTGAGGATCTGAGGATCTCAGCTGTGGGTTTCTCCTAATCTGCTCAGGACATTTCCCTCTGAGGGGCTTTAGGGGGGCCCGCTGTCCATCCTGGCCTCCCGCTTTGTCTGCCGCGCAACTCCGAGCTCGTCCTTGCAGAGGGATTGTTCTGCTCATCACCCCGAATGCCTGGCGTTTCTCAGCACCTGCCTTCTGAGAAGCTCCCAGTCATCTGCTGGTCCTGCTGGTAAAGTGACCACTTCTGGTCAGCTAAGCTCTCCGCTAAATTATTTCTGTGCTAAGAGGCAGTTCTTAAGACACATCCCAGAGACCTGAAGCACCTTTCGAAGCAGGCTGTGTGCCACCTGGAGCCCCGGGAGGAAAGTGCCCCTCATCCCGGCACTACGGGGCTGTCCGGGAGGGATAGCGCTCTCTGTAAGCATGGAGTGTGGTCATCCAGGTGGGCTAGCGCCCCTGCAGGTGCAGCCACACACCGCGATGCCGCTCCCCCCAGGCAGAGGGAAACTGAGGCAGGACTAAGCCCAGGCCAGCAGAGCAAGCCAGAAGCAGAGAAGAGGGGAGTGCGTTTTGTCTTGGGGGGCTGGTGGAGCAAAGCAGATGGGGAGAAACCTGGAGCCCAGAGGAAGTTAGGGAGTCACTATTTTTCCATTTGCAGCAAGGGATCCCTTGGCTACCTTCCCAAATGTGTCTCCCAAGCAGCCCACCATTCAGACAAGCCCCGTGAGGACACAGTCCCGGGCACTCTCCTGGGGCTCCCATCCCTTCCCTAGGCCTGCAGGGAGGTGGGGATGGGTGCCCGGAGCTGCACTGCCTCCTCTCAGCATCTGGCCCCACTGGCCAAGGCCCTTGGCACGTTGTGTTGGCCGCAGCGGAGTCCACCAGGGTGAGTGACTCCAAGTGGAATGAAGGGCTGAAACGGGCATGGGTGGGAAGGCGCTCTTCCAGCAAGGGTCATCCCTCTGGTTGAAATGCCTGCAGGAGGTCCCCAGGGACTCCCACCCGAGCAGTCGGAGACAGAACAGAGCCGACGACGGTGGCAGGGACTAGCCAGCCCCGGAGTCTGGGTGAGGGAGGTTGGTTGGGTGCGGGACCCTCGGCCGAGAGGGTTGGGCCTGGGGTCCAGGGTCACAGAGGACATATCTTGTCTCTGTTCACAACCCTGATGTCTCATATACTTGAACATGAGAACAGGCCGGGGTCCCGTGTCCAGGATGGAGGAGGTGTGGGTGCTGGACAGGCTTCACTGGGGACACGGAGGGGCCAGGAAGGGAGGGAGTGTTCCCATGACAAACAAAGCGGTGTCCCTCAGCACACAGGCCTCCCCACTGTGTGCCGGGGGCCGAGAAGCTCCGGCCATGTGGGGCTTGAGAGCACACCCCTCCCTGCCACCCTACTTCCCACCTTGCCTGATATCTCCTGGGAAGCGGCCAGGGGTGGCTCCAGCTTGCTGAGTCGCCTGGGGAGCACCTGTCAGACCCCACAGAGCCCCGGAAGCGGCCGCTGCTGGGAAAGGATCTGGGAAGGGGCACCTCAGACGAGCTCCGCCCACGGAGCCTGCTCTGTCTCTCTGCCCTTGGAGACTGAGGTCACTGGCCAAGCCTACAACTGAATCAATCTTGTCATTTATTGTCCCCACTCTACAGGGAGCAGTCAGCTGGGGCAAGAACTGCACCCCCCCCCCAGCATTCCAGGCAGCTTGGCTGTGGCCCCAGTTTACTGAGGCACTGGGGCAGCAGCACCCCAGGTGGACGATTGGGTGGGTCCCACCGGGTCACAGCTCCTCCCCACCCCTCGGAGGGATGGCCTTTGCCTAGCTCCCTCCACCAGGGTTCACCAGCCAGCCCCCTCCCTCCCAGGGCCAGGAGAACTATGTTTCCCCGGGATCCCTAGCTGTCATCAACCAGAAACTTCCATTGCCCTGGAGCAGGAAAAGCCACCCCAGTCAGCTAAAGAAGAGGTGAGGCCTAGGGACTTTGCCTGGGACCTGCCCACCCCACTGGAAAGGCCTGGCTCTGATGCAAAACCCCCAGACTCCAGGCCTCCTTCCTCCACGTGGGCCTGTGCTGGTATGTCTGCACGGTCGCCTGCTAGCAAGCTGGGCGGGGACTGGCCAGACCCGCACCGACACCCAACGCACAGCTCCGAGCTGCCGGCCCGCTCCTGGGACAGGGTCTTAGACCTCCAGCTGAGGGCTGAGGCTGAGGCTGGGGGTGGACAGTCCTCCTGGCTTCCCTGGACCATGTGGCAGCCTGCCTTCCTCCCTAACCAGGAGGCGAACAGAGACGCCAAGCTGAGCTGCATCCGGGAATGTCCTGGGCTCTTGGACGTGGGTGGTGACAACAGAATCCTAGAAGTCGGGACAGGCCTGGGGAAACTGCCACCACAGCCCTACCCCGTGGACTTCCAGCAGCACTTGGGGGTACCCCACTTTCTGCAGGGGCCTGGGCTCCTCTCTGCCCCAGCTCCGTCATCTGGAGCAGCTCTGCCGTGACAAGCACTGCAGGCACCTGATGCCCAGCCCCGCGGCCCAGGGCTCGGTCACACCCGAGGCCCCCGCCACCGATGTCAGGCACACCAAGGGCGCACAGCCCAGCACTCCGTCTCCTGTAGCATTGCAAATGGCAGAATCCCTAAAGGAATGCCAGTGGGGAAAGGACACTGAGGTTCCATGGCGGTGATGAGCGCCCACCCTCAGGTGCGCTGAAACCCGGGCCTTTCGGCAGAGGCCCTCGTGGGTGTGACAGACCCTGCGTCCAGCTCCCTCTCCGGCCTGACCTGCCAGATTTACAAAAGCCAAGGCCCCGGGTCTCCCGCCCGCGCTCTTGGATGACTGTTTATCAGCATGGGAGTAGGGGTCGGGCCCGGTCTGCCCAGGACACCCCACATGCCTGGCACCCAACTCCACTTCCCCTGCCTCCCCGAGTCCATGCCAGCTTTAATTACTGGAACATTCCTTACTCCAAGAGGGTGGGAATTGAGCCTTCCAGCAATACTTTATTCCAACTCCAAACTTCTCCAAAGTCAAGCTAAGCCTGGGGAACACGCCTTCTGCTTGCTGCCTTGGGGAGCCCCATCTTCCTTCCCAGAACTGGTGTGAGCAGATGGATTCCGTGCTTTTCATGGTCTGAGCGAGCGTCCTTGCCATGGCTGACGCAGTTCTCATCAGCGTACTGGAAATCCCTGCTCTCTAGGCCAGATTGCTCTTCCCACCCAGCCACAGCTCCTGACCACGAGCAACCCCTTGCTGCTGCCCCCAGACTGTACCCTCAGCTCAGCCACTCTCGTCTGGCCTGTTTCAGGGCCAGGAGCAGGGCTGCTTTCTTGCCATGGGGCTGCTTGTCCGGCATCTGGTCTGGCATGGGCATCACTGGATACAACACCCTCTGCCCACCACCGAGGGCGCCCTCATTCTGCCGCACAGACACCATGTTGGCCTTTTTCTCCCCAAGGTCTTGCACGCTCAGAGCACCAAAGCCACACGTGACCTGCTCACCAGGAAGATTGTGCAAAGTGACCCTCCCTCCCAGGCTCCCAAGTCAGCCATCCTGACAAACCTGGTATGGCGTTCGGCATGCTGGACACACCGGCCCTGGGACCTCCCTGGGTCTTGAGGCAGCTCACCCCTGTTCTAATTGCCAGAAATTCCCCCTCTGCTATAAATTATCCATTTCCCGAAACACCTCTACTGACCCTAGTCACCCCCTCAGGCGCTGCACGAGTCCTACAGCTGCCTTCCCAGGAGAGCTGTTCAGAAAGGGTCACTTCCCCCCATTCTTCCTCCCCTGTTGGGGTTTGATTCCTTTTGCCGCATGGGTTTGCATCTCTGCTTGACCCATCCCTCTATCCCTGAGGCCAGAAACTGGGGATACGAGCCAGGGATTAATGGCACAGGGTAAGCTTCTGAAAGCCACGGGGGCCACGGGGAGGCCTGGGCTTAACGATAATTTCCCTTCTCTGCCAAGGCCAGGCCTTCAGACCAAATGGGCTGGAGCAGGACAGCGCCGAGCCAGCAGGGGGACAGAGCAGCCACAGCCCAGATGGCCCCCATAGAGGAGAGAGCAAGTGTCCCCAGTCTGAGATGCCACGTGGCCGCTGATCTCTTCCCCTAGAGGGAAGAGAGGTGCTGCTGGGAGCTTCGGAGGAGGGAGTGGCCTCCCGCTGCTGCTTGGCTCCAAACCTCTCCCAGGTCTAGGGGGGAGCCTCTCCTTCTGTCCTCGCTGCGCGGCTTCTCATCAGCACTTAACACCCCTTCGTTGTGCCCTGCAGTGTGCCCAGCTCTTCACTGTGCCCCTTGCTGGAAAGTTTTAAGACTGTGTCTTCATTTCCTTACAGCAGAAGTCATACATACTCCTGGGGTTTGAATGCAACGATTATAGAAGTTTTTGCTAAAGGAAGAAGTCGTGGCGCTTCCTCTCTGCCCCCTCCACCAAACCACCGTTCAGTGGGAATCGGTCCAATCTAAATGACGCCGAAACCAAATGGCAATCAGAAAAGAAAGCTCATGTGCCTCTCACTGTTGGCTGGCAGGCCCCTGGGAAGCTGGTGTTCAGCTGTTTGCACAATTCGTGTGTTCAAGGCAAAGAGAGAATGTCCGGGTGTCGGGACCGTCTTTAGGCTGCAGGGTTGCTGAGACCCCCTTCACTGCCCTGCTAAGGCAGCCAGCAGCCTCCAGGGAGGCAAGCTGCTCTGTGGGGTCCCAAGGAGCTTGAAGGCAGATCCAGGACTCAGAACTGCCCCTCATGTGCCATCCTGTTGAATATTTTTATACAGCTGGGGAGGTACAGACGGGGCTGCCGATGGCCAGGTCCTTGGCAGCATTTGATAAGCTGACTGAACTTGGTGCCAAGGTGTCCCCCAGACAGCCCTGTGCATGCTGGGGAGAGGCGCAGACGGAGGCTCAGCCGCCTGCCGTCTGCAGCTGGAGGGGGCACCTCTGCCTCTCCGGGGATTACTGGGGGCTGATTCGGCAGGGGAGTTGAAATGCGGACTTCAAAACTCATTTTCCATCTCTGGAAAAGGAGGGAGAATTGGCCTTGATGGGAGACAGTTTTCAGAAGGGGGTAAAAATGCTGATTCTGAACCTGGCTGACAGGGCTCCGGTCCCAGTCCCACCACTTACTAGCTGGTAACTCTGGACCTCTCACCACCACAACTGTAAAATAGGCCTGCCATCAAGTCAGGTCGGTCGTGCTGGCACGTGGTAGGCACTTGGTAACCATTCAGGACTTACTAACTAAGGCTTCTATTACCAGACGGCAGCCGTGAAAATGCCACCACTTATCTGCCCACCAACTCAGTGACACCGGTACAACTGTCCCCTCTTTCATATTGGATATGGAAGCAGAGAGAGGATAGGTGACTCTCCCAAGGCCATTCATTCATTCATTGTTTTAATTCTGAGGGATTTTAAGTTTTATTATGAAAAATGTTGAGTACAGGGAAGTACAGTGAAGATTAGCATGTGCTCATGTACTTAACAGAGTAACTTTTTGCCACAGTTATTGAGTTTTTTAAGAGACAAAATGTTGAGATGAGACCTTCTTGTCCTCTCCCTTCCCCCTCAAGTCTCCCCCCCTTCCTGATACCAACTGCTCCTCAGAGGCTGGCAGCATCCCCCTCAGTCCTGTAGTGTTATTATGTACACTTACTTTATTTATGCTTTGTCTGCATGTAACATTTTTGAAGTGCTGCGATTGACATCATACCATACAATTCTGCTTTTCTGCCACCCGACATACTTTGAGTACTCCCCTTGTGGATGCACAGACAGCTAGTTCCTCCACGCTGGCTGCCGGGTGGCCTTCCCCCAAATGAATAGGCATGGTAATATGCCAGCTGCCTATTCATGCTTCTGAACAACACTCAGAGCATTTCCAAGTCCATGATTCTGCACACAATGCTCAGTGAACACCGCCATGCCAGCCTCACATGCACTTGTGTGCAGGCTTCCAGGGGCACAGACCCTTCCGTGGGTGGCTGGGTGGCAGCGGACCGGTTTCCCCAGAGGGTGCTAAGTTGTCCTCTGGGAACTGCCCCACTTGCACTAGAGCCAGGGAGGGTTCTCAGCTCTCCAGCCAGGACGAGCACTTTTAAGGTTTCGGTCCCATGGGCAAGGGGTGGCATCTCCTGTGATTAATTCATTGAATGCTTACCAGTGTCTGCATCTGGCCAGGTGCCCTGCACAGCTACCAAGTAACAAAGCAGAGACGAGAAATACAGGCTCCCAAGCACAGGTTGGAGACCCTAGACGACACTCTCTGCTCTTACATCCTGTAGCGCTTGCCAAGCTCTGATTTACATAATCAACTATTTACCAGTCTGCCCCATCCCCGGCCCCTGGCAGTGATCCCCTCCAGTAAAAGGTCTGGGTATTAACTATTTTCTGTACCTCTAGGTCTGTGCAGTCTCATAGGGCAGCCATGTATGGCTCCTGAGAACCTGAAATGTGGCTGGTCTGAAGCGAGATGTGCTCCAAGTGTAAAATACACACGAGCTTTGGAAGGCTTAGTACAAAAAGAAAGAATGTTAACTATCTTATTAGCAATTTTAATATTGATTACATGTTGACATGATCATTTTTGGATAAATTGGGTTAAGTGAAATATGTTATTAAAATGAATTTCACCTATTTCTTTTTACTTTGTTAACAAGGCTACTAGGAAATCTACAGAGGGCATCCGTGGCTCCTGTTAGGTATCTGCCGGGTGGCACAGCCCTAGACCTTGCCAGGTGGGTGCCTTGTGGCGGCTCCCCGGGGAAAGGAGATAATGAATGAGTCGATGAGTGACCACACACTTGGGAACAGGACAGCCACGGGGTAACCGAGTCCCCTCTGGCCTCGTCTCCAGCATTCCCAGGATGCACAGGGGCTGGCCTCCTGCATGAGAGCCCTGAAGTCCTCTTTTCTCCTCCTGCCCAGCGGCAGTGAGCCCGAGGCCTCGGGAGCCCTGGAGGGAAGCCTGGGCATCTGCCGGGCCAGCCTCCCCCAAGCCCACGTTGACCAGGGAAGCCATATCCTGCGGAACAGCTCAGGCCCCTTTGGGGACCTGGCGAGCACCTTCAGCCCCCTCCCAACCCATGCGTGTGACACCCCCGCCTGCAGGCACTGTCCCCTCTGTGTTCATCTTAAGCCCCCGGGAGGCCAGAGCCACACCGGAGAGGGTTGTGAGCCAGCCGCCCTGCCTGCCCAGGGCCTCACGGAAGAATGCCAGAGCTGTGCTTGGCCCCCGGGCGCCATGCCCAGGCCCTGCACACCATGGTGCCTGCTTGGATGCCTCTCCAAAGGTTAACTTTGAAGCTGCTGAGGAGCGGCTGAGCCAGGCGGGGCACAAAGAGAGCCCTGAGGCTTCCAGCTGGCACTGTTCTGCGGAAGCCTGTCTGATTGTGGGGCAGTTGCCCTCTCTTTCCAAAGATGTGCCGAAAACCTTAGCCATTCGGAATCTCTGGCAAGAAATATATTTCACTTAAGGTTTCAGGTAACTGAACCTTCTTCCCCTTTAGCCACGATGCTTAAACATATTTTAATTGTTGTAGGTGGAACATGTTTAACAATGGCATTTATCCTTTCCTCTGTGACAAAGGGTGACCTAGGGAGAGGCTGGACAGTGGAGGAGCAACGCCCCCGGGCACTGTGGAGCGTGGAAGGTCGTCCCTCCTCCGTCCCAGCAGCCACACGCTCGGGTCTGCAGCCTGCCTCCTTCCCTGCTGCCTGGCTTCTCATCACCCGCACACCTTGCTGAGTCTGGCATCTGCCTCCCGCATCCTTCCCTGGCCTCACCTTCACCCTGGCCCGTGTCGGGACATCCCCTTTGCACTGACTCCTACTAAGCAGAGCCGGAGAAGCCAAGCATTTTCAAGCTTATGTAGAATAAGGGCCGAGATTTGGACCAGGTCTTGCCTCTGACCCCCGAGACACAGGGCTTCGGGGTGTGGGCAGTTGATGTTCCCAGACACGGCCTCCAATAAATGGCATCACTGTCCTTTTAAGAACATGTTGGTATATGACTAAGAATGCCTATCAAAAGCAAATCACCTACAGATCACAAAGTACCCATCTTTTTGTCTTCTAGATGGTTCCAGGATCTGCTATTTCCCTGAATTTGGCAAGATCAAAGTTAATTCAACAAAGCAAACTCACTCACGGGCTTAAGGAGACATCCTAGATTCCTCTGCCCCGCCGCCACATCCCACTGGTCACAGACCCCTTCTCTGCTTCCCCCCCACCTCTCAGGAACCCCCCCATCTCTCCACTCTCACCACACCAACCCCAGCCCTGTTTGGGTGGTTCCCCCACCAAGAGCCCAGCAGACTAATGAAAAGTCCTACCCACACCCATCGTCAAACACCATTGGTTCTAGAACAGTTTTTTAAATAATTTCTACAATTTTGCGTTTGAAATTATTTGGTTACAAGTGACATTAATTTCCGCTGGCACTGAGTGCTTAGTAAACTTTTGTGAAGTTTGTACTAAACTTTTGTGAAGACTAAATTTAATGATGGATAATGTTTCCACGTCTTTAAGTGAACTTTTATTTGCCCCTATTTTGCGGTTTTCTCTATATTTTAGAACCTATGGATTTTTTTTTTTTTAATTTCAACTTTTGGACTGGGTAATCCATTCTCCTAATTCAAGTTTCCAAAGGTGGACAGGGGTTGGGGCAGCGTGCCCACGGTTTCTGCTGGGACTCCCCAGGGACGCTCCGCGGACATGCTTAGACAAATGCAGAGCCCCGCGGCTCCTCTCCCTCTTTCATGAAAGGCTAGAACATCCAGGCGAAATCTCGGAGATCTTTCCAAGTCCAGGACATGAAGAGCTTTGTCATTCTTTCTTATAGCTGCAGAACAGCCTTTTTTGTATTTGTTTTTTGCTTCTTTTTTCCAGCTCTGAAACAATTTCATAGGCTCGTGGGAAGCGCCCAGGGCAGGCACATCCACCTCCTGCTGCAAGCCCCCAGCCCCGGGATGGTTCCTCTTGCCACCCCCTGCTGCACAGTGGAGCCAGCTCTCTCAGTGCCTCTCCACCTGTCCCCTCCCCTGCAGAAAACGTCACCACGACGGCTGCTGCCATGGTGGAGTTGACCCCCCAGGGGCCCACTGGTGCGGCTGCCTCTGACTTCAGCCAGCTCACGCTGCACTTAACCCCTCACCTCCTGCCAGGGCCTCGAGGGACTTCCAGGCAGGGCTACCCTGCTGCCATCTCATCCTGCCATCTGCCTTGGGGGCACCTTCTTGCCCTGTCCCTGCACCCTGCCACGGCTCCTCCGCCCCTGAGCGTCGCTTCCACCACCCCTTCATCACTCTGCCATCGGGCATGTCAGGACTCCGCCCTCCTGGCCTGCAGGCTCCAGGAGGTGGAGGTCTTGCTGTTCCCCAAAGCACCAGGAGCCCACGGTGCTGCAGGTGGTCGGGCAGTCGCGTGATGCCCAGTGAGGAAAGAAGAACGAACGGACGGAGGCTGCTCCATCCTTGTCACAGGTGTGGGCTGGGAACATGCAGCCATTCCTCCCCTCACAGGGGCCCCTGATTCCTGGGCCCTGGGCTGCCCACCTTTTTAGGCTTCCCCGTGGGCCCAGTGGGCAGGGATCCTTCCCCATGCCAGACAGCCTTCCCCTCCATCGCCCTCCGCTGCCACGTCCTCCCGCTTGGTGCTTCTGCTTCCGTCTTCCTTCCTCTGCCCGCACCCTTCCTGCCTGCTCCTCTGCAGGACCCACCCCTGCCCTCACGCCTCCTCGCAACAGCCCCTCCTCCAGGGTCCCAGGGCTTCTCCTGCCTTTCTGCTGCAGAGCCAGCCCTGGCCCATCCACCCTCGGCTCTTGTCAAAGCCCAGAACCCAAGGAGCCTCTGTCCCAGTAGCAGGCCACGGTCCCTTGGCCATTCTAGGGCCAGCACACCCCTGGGCAGGGGCTTCTCCCTCCCTCGGCCCTCGTGGCTGATCCCTAGAGGTGTTTCCATGGCAGCTGTTACCGGGTGGTCGTCATGTTACAGCTTTAATAAGGTGTAACTTACAGGACCTAAAAGTCACCTGGCTTAAGTGCACAATTCAATAGTGTTTGGGAAATGTACGAATGGATCCCTCTGTCCATTTGCAGTCCCTCCTCATTCCCAGCCCCTTCCCGTGGCAAGCACCAATTTGCTTTCTGTCTGTAAATATTTGCCTGTTCCGGACACTTTGTATAAATGGAATCTGCAGTATGTGGCCTTTTGGGTCTGGCTTCTTGTCCTGAGCGTGTTGGTTCTGAGGTCCATCCACGCTGTAGCATGAATCAGGGCGTCCTTCCTACGCATGACTGACAAGCAGTCCATGGTACGGACGGACCCCAGTGTGTTTGCCATTCATCAGGTGATGGGCAGTCAGTTCCACCTTTTGGCTACTGTGACTCATGCTGCTGTGAACATTAACGTACAAGTCTTTGTGTGAACACGTTTTCATCTCTCTTGGGTGGATACCATAGAGTGGAATTGCTGGATTGTATGTAAATAAATGTTTAACTTTTGAAGCATCTGCCAAGCCATGTTCCGAAGGGGCTGCGTCACTTCACACTCCCAGCAGAATTGTAAGGATTTGCCCACATCCTCACCAACCTTTGTTACGTCCCTCACTGTTTTACTGCAGCCATTCCTAGAACATATGAAGGGGTATCTCACGTTGGCGTTGATTTGCGTTTCCTTAATGACTCGTGACACTGAATTCTTTCATGTACCCCCTTAACCATTTGTAGGTCTTCTTTGGTGAAATATGACTCGAAATTTTTTTGGAATTTAATTCTTTTTATTTAAATGTAAGTTTTTAATTGGTTTATTTGCTTTCTTGCTATTGCATTCTAAGAGCCCTTGGTGCATTCAGTCCTACATCAGACATACAATTTGCAAATGCATTCTAGTCTGTGGCTTGTCTTCTCATTTTTTTAACTGTGTCTTTTGAAGCTTTTCCTTTTGGTGAAGTGGCCGTCGACTCTGGTGACTTTCTGTCTGCTGGCAGATGCTGAGTTTTCTGTGGGGTGTGAAGGCCTCGGCGTTCTGGGGGCTTTCCTGCTGTCTCTGCCGCACGCAGGCAGCCCCTGGTTTCTCTGCTTGGTGGTCGCTGTGCTGTCGCCTGACTCTCGTGCACACCCACACCGAGGGGCAGCAGAGCGAGACCTGCCGGCCGGGGAGGACACCCAGGCCCTGTCACCCGTCAGCCAGAGACTCGGGGCGAGTGACAGCACCTCTAGGACTCAGCCGCCCATCTGTACAAAGGGGACTGATCATGGTGTGCACCTCAGAAGGCCGTGCAAAGTTAGTACTAGAATGGTGCCTGGCACCTGGTTAGCTCAAAGCAGACGTGAGCCATGATCTGTCTGGCTCTCTCAGGTCCACAGTGCATTTACACAGACTCTCACCTGTGATCCTCACGGCAGTCCTAGAGGTGGTGGTCTCACCCCATTTTGGGGTGAAAAGTGGAGACTCAGAAAGGATGAGCTACTTGCTTATGTCCCCACGCCTGTGAGTGGCTCGTTGAGGCTTCAACAGGGGTGGGGGGACCCGAGGTCTGCTGCTTTGCTCCCTGGTGCTGCCCGTGAAGGTGGGCTCATCTCACCGACGTGGCAAACTCCAGCAGACGCCGTCCCTACTCCCCAGGGCCCCACATGGTCAACAGGCTCACTGAACCAACATCTGCCAGGCACTGAGCCGGGCAGGGGACGGGGACGCAGAAATGGGTGACTCGGTCACTGGCGCTTCAAGACGAGCCCCGGGCCCCCTGCGAGAGGATGGGAGCCCTGGGCCTGGGAGGTACTGAGGGGGGACCAGGCCTAGCCTGGGGTGGCAGGAGGAGCACCTCAGCCTCCTGGGGCCCCGTCTGATGGCCTCCAAAGCTGCCAGGCGGGTCTGTGACTCTCAGGGCACCCTCTCAGGCAGACAGCCCTGCACTGATGGGGCGCCCCACCTGTGTGGCCCCCCACTCTCACCTTCTGGGGCCTGTCTCCCCAGGGCCTGGGTTTCTTTGTTAGCTTTTATTTAGGGAATTTTCAAATACATGTGGGGACATTTGAAAGAAAACAAATTATTGCTGAAGGACTGGAATGCCAGTGCTCATTTATATCTAGAACACTCACTGTCCTGTGAAGCAGGATGCATTTATCTGCATTTATTGTTAGTATATGAAATGAATGAAAAGGGGGGTATTGTGGTTTTAAAAAGAGAAACAGAGAGACTAGCACAACCAATCTCCATGTACCCGTCGCCCCACGTCAGCCGTGGCCACAGCATCCCCTGTCCACAGGCACATTCCAGGCGTCCCATCATGTCCTTCCTGTGGCCCACATCTCCAAAATCCCACAGTACTGGTGTGGGTGCTGTGCTCTCGCCTGACTCTCGTGCACACCCATGAGTGCCCAGGGGAGCAGTCCCCCAAAAAGAAAGAACCACCTGTCGCCCACTCTGTATTGGTGGGTCCTGGTCAGAGAGGCGTCCCTGGCCCAGACCATTTCGCCTCTCTGGACCTGTTTCCTCATCTGTAAAATGCATATGAATGCCTCCTGCCTGTCAACGTGGCTACAGAGACTAACCCAGACCACAGGGTCTGTAGGTGCACGGATATACAACAAAACCATAAAAATAAGCAGGGAGGTCATCCCCAAAGTAAAGGTGGGAGGGAGGGAAGAGAACGGGATTGGGGAGGGGTACGCCCAGAGCTTCACAAATCTGTAACAGTGAATTTCTTAAGGAAAAAAACTCGAGCAAATATAGCAAGTTGTAGGTGTTTATTTTCTTATACCCTATGCTTTTTGGACATTTGAAATAGCTCATAAATCTCACTGCAGCAAATTAAAACAAAGTTAAAGAAAGCAGTAACCCAGATCGTGTCTATTCTTGGCACTTAGTAGGAGCTTGTGTGTGTAACAAAACATCCCAAAATTTACTGACTTAGAACAACAACTATTTTGTATTTTCTCCCACGCCTGTGGTTGTCTAGGCTCAGCCAGGTGGTTTCTTGGGCAACTCATGACACTGGCTGGGGCTGCTGTCGCCTGATGAGGACTTGCCTGGGCCTGACAGCCCAGATCCCTCCAAAGCCACTTGCGATGAGGTGGTACTCCCAGAGCATGGGGAGGCGGTGCCACAGCGACGAGGGAGGCTCAAGGCCCCCCAGACCTATGCAAGTCAGCTAGAAGGCCAGGCTGCAGGGACTTCCACTCTCCCATCCAGGTACCACATGTCCGGGTCCCCAAGGCACTCCTGTTCACAGGCCAACCTGAGCTGGGCTGATCTTCAGCTCACCCTTGGTCCCCATTGAGCCTTGGGCCTTCCCTGACATCATCTGGGTCCAGAATGTATCCAGGGCGACCGCACCTGCCCCTCCCCTCACTTCCTCTGTCCTCCTTCCTGGTGTGGCCACCACCACTCTCATCATCCATGCTGCCACTTTATGGCAACGGAGAAGGGGCCCCAGTGAGCCCTGCTCTGCGGACAGAACCAGCCTCCTCCTGTTTCTGGGCACAGCAACCTCACAGAGATGCTCTCTCCCCTGTAGCTTGCCCAGGCGACTACCCCGGTTTCATATGCCCCGTTTGGCATATGGCTTCTTTTGGGAATGGGCTCTGGCATCTGTTTCTTTACTTGGAATGCATCTGGTCCCCTGGCCCCCCAGAAACCTTCTGAGGATTTGCACTTCTCTGTTTGCTTATTCAAAGTCCCATTCATTCTGCAAGTTGGTGTAGAGGGCTGCACTGTGCTGGGCTCTGTGCCTGACTGAGGATCTGAGGGTCGCAAAGTGGATCTGGGCCCTGCCTCAGGGGCTCACCTGCCCGCGGAGAGACAGACTTTCAGGAATTGCCCACAGCAGGCTCCAGGGTGCTGGTGCAGCTCTAGACTGGCAGAGGGACACTTGCTCGGAGCCTCGGAGCTATGGCGGTTAGGAGGGGTTAGCTGGGCCAGGGCTGGGGAGCAGGGCAGACATCTCAGAGGAAGCTGTCTGACAACTCTGGGAGGGGCCTCTTCTGCCATGAGAGGCAAAGATTCTGATGGTGTCGCCGGCGCACTGTTATTCCCAGAACTTAAAGCCATGCCTGGCACGGGGCAGGTACTGAGTCACATACGGAACTCTTGTTGGGTCACACACAGGAAGTTGCTCTCCAAGCCATGAATCCTTTAGGGGAAGAGAGCGAATTGCTCTGAATATTCTTCTATTTCCTCCGAAGACCAAGGGATCTTGGGCTGAGAAGGGAGGGTTTTGGGGGACAGATGTCAGGGGCCTGAACTCACACCCACCCACCTGGGCTCACACCTAAGCAAGCCCCACTTCCAGCACCTGCCTTGTCCCAAAGTGCCAGGTGATTCTGTGCACAGGCAGGTGTGGGGCTGATGCCCCAGCTTAGTCTCCAGGGTCTGTGGGTTCAAGGCCACCCTCTGCCGTAATCACTGCAGCTGCTTCCAGGCTGGTGGGATAAGCTGAGCCTACTGTGCCCGACCCTGCCCTCAGAGCCCAGGGTCTTCCATGCCCAGCTTCCCCCCACCCCCAAACCTAGACCAAGTTTCTTGGGGTGGGCACTTCACCTGGCTGCCAGGGAAAGTCTCCAAATGGGCACTCTCTCTTTTTTTTAAACAAAAACCTTTTTTCTCGTGGAAAACTTCAAACATATGCAAAGTAGGATAGCATATGAACCTCCAGGTACCTGTCACTCAACAACCATCATCTTTTTCCCATTATTGCTTCATCCCCCCCCATCCCCCAACTCTGCCCTCTTTTTATTTTCCTGGAGTCTTTTTAAAGCAAACCCAGTCTTCATACTAATTCACTTATGAATACCTTTCCAGAGGTATCACTAACAGATACGGGCTTTAGAACACATGATACCATTATCACATCTATTAAGATTAGTAACCATTTCTTACTATCATCTAACACCCAGACTTTTCCATCTTGTGCTATTTTCTCACAAATACCTTTTGATAATTGATTTGTCCAAGCAGGTTCTACACAAGCTTCACACTGTGCATTTGGCTGGTTTGTGTCTTGTCTCTAGCCTTCCGAGTAGGCTCTGACGCCAGATTTGGGGGTCTCCATGATAGCAGCTAATTCATGTCATCTGGGAGTTTTTACAAAACACCCATCCTGGGCCCTACCTGAGGCAATTAGATGGGATCCCTGGGGTGTGCCGGGGTGGGGGTGTTTGCTTTATTTGTTCTTATTTATTTGTTAAGCTCCCCTGGTGACCCCAGCATGCTGCCAGGGCTAGGAGCCATTGGAATATACCCAGGGGTCCTCAGCAGACATAGTGGCTGTGCCCCCAGGGACAGGGGGCAAAGTCTGGAGGTGTTCTTGGCTGGCACAGCTTGATGAGGGTCGCTATTGGCATCTAGTAGGTGGAGTCCAGGGGTGCTGCTGAGTACCTCACAGTGCCCAGGATGCACCCCCCCACCTTTGAGACAGAGAATGACCCGAATGTCACACTGCCGGCATTGAGAAATTCTGGTACTGAAGCACTAACCCCACTGTTCTCTTGGGCAGAGGCCTCTTGGGGGAGGGAGCAAAGTAACCTGGATTCTTTACGTGCTTCATCTCAACACCATAAGGTGACAAGGACGAGCACACCCTCCTCGTTAGCGGCCTGTCCCCTCCCCCAGGGCTGAGTTGGGCCAAAATCCCCTCACTCCACCCCTGCCAGTGGCCTGGCAGTCCCTCTCCCGGCTTGGGGCAGGAGAGCCCGCGAGGGCGGAGGGCACAGGTTAGAAGGGGTGACCTGGGACCTCCCTGTGCCGCCGTCCACATCTGGGAAATGGACCCTCAGGCGAGGGCTGTCCTGAGCAGGTGACATCAGGAGCCCTGTGCACAGGTGGCGCTCAGTCAGAGCTGGCTTGCTTGCTGTGGCATCCCCTGTACCTGGCGCAGAGTAGGTGCTCAAAACGTGTTTGTAGAAATGAATGAATCTCCATTTCCCCCTGTGGAAACTGGGGTCGGGAGGCAGGCTGACCTCGCAACCAGCAGTGAGCCTCAGCCTGCGTGTGGCTTCTCCCAGCAGAAAGGCTTCACCTGTCTTTCTCCACCCTTCTGTGACAAGAACATGGGTGGCTCTATCGGCTGTCCCCAAGGACTTCCCCACACATGCTGCCACCGTGGATGGACAATTCGAGCAGCCCTTCCTCCTAGCTCCCTCCAGAGACAGGAGGCCCCAGCCCACCTCCCCTGTGAGGGTGGGGAGTGGGGAGCGGGTGGAAGGAACACCCTGCCCCTAACTCTGCCCCCTTCTGTCCTCTTTGTCCAGAGTGGGGGTGGGGGGGACATAATATGTTTTCTGCCCTTCACTCTGGACTTGACGTGGGGGGCCAGAGGCTGGCTCTGCTTCCTGTGAGCCGACTCTTCTCGCACCTGCCAGGAAGTGTGACTGCCCTGCTGAGACTCAGTTTCCCCTTCTAAGCCTCCAGAGGCACACAGAGCGCAGCCGTGTGAAGACCGCGGGCCTGTAAGGTGGAGCTGGCATGACAGGCTTGTGACAATGACATGAAAAACAGGTGGTAAGGGATTGCTTTTTTCCTCCTGGCGAGCTGGGTAGGTGCCTGCAGCGGCCTCCTCTCCATGGGATGCCGCCTAAGAAACCCATTGGATAAAAGGCCTCTGCACCCACGAGTGGGGAGCTGGGGAATTACTCCCAGCTGGGTGTCATCAGGAGCCAGAAGCCGGCCCAGCCGGCCAGGAGGCAAGTGTCACACCCCTTCCTGGGTCGCCCTCCCAGCCTCACCCCTGGTGCGTGTTCGGGGGAGCACGTGAGGAGGGCCGAAGGCCAGACCCTAACCCTGGGGAAGCCGCCCTTTGACCGTGAGGGCTACGTGACTCCACAGCCCCAGCGACAAGATATGGGGCGGGGGGCTGGGGAGGGCGACACGGCGGAGCCCCTCACTTCTCGCCTCCCCCCTCCGCTGCCCACTCAGGCACGGCCACCTGGCAGCGGGGAACCCCGGCGACCCTTTACAGCGCTCAAGGCTGGGGTTCCCGGCCGCAGGCAGCTTAGCACGCCAGGCTGGGGCGCACGCTGGAGAGCCCCCACTGGCCGCGGCCCAAACTTTCCCCGGGTCCCTGCACACCCCGGGCCCGGCGAGAGGAAACCGAGGCGCGCGAGGGAGTCCGGGAAGCCGGAGGGGCGGTGCCGGGCGCGCCCCTGGCCCTGTCCCCGGGGAGGCGGTGGGACGGCCCGCCCCGCCCCTGCGCCCGGCCGGAGCAATCGGGCGCCCGGGGGCGGGGCGGGGCTGCTGGCGGCCCCGCCCCCGAGGGGCCGGGGAGGGGGCGCGGGAGGCGTGCGCGCGGCGGCGGCGCCCCGGAGCGCCGGTCCGGGCGGAGCGGGCCCCGCGCACGGCCCGGCCTGGGCCATGACCCCCGCTGCTCTCTCTTGCAGGCTCGTCGCCGCGGCCCCCGGAGCCCGGCAGCCGCCGCCACCCGCGCCCGGGCGGGCCCCGCGCGCGGCTCCGCAGTGAGCCCTCCAGGAAGCGGTGAGTGCCCCGCGCCCTGCGCGCCCGGCGCTGCCCGCCGGCCCCTTCCCGAGGACGCCGCGCCGGTCCGCGCCCGGCAGGCCCCCGCGGAGGGACGGGCGCGCCGGGGAGGGCCCCCACGGGCCCGGGTGTCCCCCAACTCCTCGCGGACTTTTCTGCGGAGACGCGGGTTCGGAAAGTTGGGCCCCCTCTGGCCGTGTTGCAACTTACACGGGGCGGGCGGGGGTGTGGCCCCCCACTCTCCACCTGACGCCCCGCGCTGTCACGAGTTCCCCGGGAACGGACCCGACCGCTGTTCCTGAGGCTGGAAGAGAGCCCGGCCTGGGTGGGGGCAGGAGGCCTCGGGAGGAACCATTTCCCTTCTATCGAGTATTTCAAAATATATTATTTATGAACCGCCTCACTTAGGGGCCCCCTACACTCCCAGGGCATCAAAGCAGGTTTCCAACCGCAAAGGGCGGCCGGTGTGGAGGCAGCGCGGCTTCTCCAGCTGGCTGAGCCCAGCGGAACTGGGGGGAGGCGCTCACTGAAAATGGGGACCCGCAGCTGGGCTCAGCCGCGCAGGGACTTCCCTCAGACTGGCCCTGGTTGTTAGGCCGGTGGAGAGGAAGCCTGTGCAGCCTTTGGGAGGGAACACCCCACCCTGCAGATGAGACAGACGCTCAGAGACGCACCCTGGACGGGCAGTCTCTGGTGTTCCCTGCCCAGCCCCCAGGAGCACTTGGGGAGCCCCTGTCTCTGGCTGGGTCACCCCTCGCTGATGTCCAGGCCACACCCATCTTGGGTTCTGTGTCCCCACCCCTGGGTGCTGGATCCTCTGGCTGGGAGGGAGGCAGTGTATTTATGGAAAGACTTAATCCGTCTGCCTGCCCCAAGGAGGCTGAAGGCTCCGCCATCTAATCTCCTCTCCCTGGAAGTCCTCTTGCTGGTGGGGTACAGATTGGTGGGCTCTGAGCCCTAGCATAGGTCACCTCTGGAAACTTGAAGCTTGCCTCCAGTGGGCACGGAAGGGGGGTGGCGGTATTTAATGTTTATCCAGCACTTGTCGTGTGCCAGGCCCTGCGCTAAGGGATGGTCCTTGTCACCTGTGTTTTTGGTTTTCGTTCTGACCAAATATTATCCCCGTTTTGCGGATGAGGACACAGAGGCTTGTGAACGTAAAGTGGCTGACTTACAGGTGGGTAAATGGCAAGGCCAGGCCTCGAACCCGAAAGTCCTCATGGTGAAGTGCTCTTGAATATGGTGTAGGCCAGGCCTCTGGGACCACCGGAGCATCTCCCTTCATTAAAATATTATTCAAGTCTAATATATCCACAGCAGTATGTACACATCAAAAGTGTATACCCAGACCGAGGAGGAGAACTTCACTCACGCCCTGGCCTGCCGCTCGCCTCGGAGCAGGGGTGGTGCTGTGTCCCCTGCAGACAGTGCCCGTCTAGCAGGGCTCTCCACCCAGGACAGTAAGCACAGTAGTTTTCTTTTTGCCCTGCAACCAGCAGGAGGTGAGCCGGCAGCACACGCTGTGGTCTGGCTGTTTGTGACTTCTGTCGTCAAGGCTCTGTAAAAACACTGACATGTTTTTGAAGTAACCCTGTGGTTAATTACCCATTAACCTGACTTTTAATAGTACACCCTTATTTTTAAATAAACATTTTTATTGATACATAAATTTGGAAAGGTACACAAAGCCCAGAGTGGCAAGTATTTTGATCAAAGTTCCCTGGCCAGTCAGTGGGAGCCCAAGGCTGGACCACATGTGGCCCAAGACCCTGTCCCATGATGGAAAAGCAGGCAGGGATTTTGGTGGGTGTCCTAACTGCCCCCCAATTCCTCTTTTGCTTCTTGTTGGTGAGCCAGGCAGCTGTCTGGGCTCCCCGAGAGGAGCTCAGAGCCGCCTGCAGGTCTGTGGGATAAAGCCAGGGAGATATTCATGTTTGCACTCCGTGTACCATGATGGGAAGCATGCTAACGCTTGTAGCATCTGTTCCCCTCATGGTCCCTTTGGCTAGAATTACAGGAATTCTAATCCTGTTGCAAAAAGAAAGTGCCTTTTCTAAAGCAGGAAGAAAACCAAGATGCGTTGTGTGCCTACGGGGAGCCTTGGCATCACGGGCCGGTTGGTACCTCCTTCCCTGTGTTTGCAACTAGCCTCCCCAGCTGGGAGTGGAGCCCGATTCCGGCTGCTCCGGTGGGCACGCCCACCCAGGCAAACCGTCACATTCCTCAGACATGATTCTTCACCCCTGCCCTCTCCTTGGTCCTCAAGTGAGGTCTTTGTTAAGGAGGTGAGGGCAGTACCACAGTGAGTCATGACCTCCACAGAGTTGTTCTGATTTCATGTGGGAGGTGGCTCTGCAGATACCAACATCAGACTGCCAGCCTAAGTGCCTTTCACTCACTCCCTTTCTGGGCCTCTGTGTCCTCATCTGGGAAACCCGGGAATTAGAACTAAGACGGCCTCTGCATAGGGTTGCCGAGTTTAGCAAATAAAAATACGGGATGCCCAGTTAAGTTCGATTTGCAGATAAATGCAGAATAATTTTATCATGACTATGTCCCACACAATAATTGGGCATCATGTATTTTATCTGGCAACCTTTTATGTACAGCCGCTTCCAGCTCTAGATTTGTGTAATTCACTCTCCGGGGAGGGTTTATCTCACATTCTCGTGCCCATCCTCCATGATTGACAGAAGTCATAACTGAGGAATCCGTAGACATTGAGCCAGCATTCTAAAAGCAGGGTCCCTCCAGTCAATGAGCAAGTCTGTGTCTCCAACAGGCGGTGCTAGATCTTAACTACTTTTGACTTTGTGCAAAGAAGGCATTCATTTACTTTTTGCATTATAAACCTGTAAGGATGGGATGGCAAGTTTTTGCTGCTGTGGGCTGGTAATTTGTGGCTCCTGTCTGCAGGGCTGCTGTAAAACAGTAACAGACACCCTGGCCAAGTGTGTCCTTTCCCCTGAAGATGCTCAGGGTTTTAGGTGTGTGGTGTGCAAAGCAGCTGATACCCATGTGTCCTGCCGCTGCTCGCTCAGAGGAGGGGTGTTTCCCTACAGGAGGAAGTAGGTTTTTATCATCACCCATCCCTGTCACAGGAGAAGATCCTGTCGTGGCCATTTGGCGGCAGGGAGGTTTTTATGCCTGTGCAAGAAAGAGCCTGTTCTACTTCAAGCTGTTGTGCAAATAATGAACAATCTGATATTTCAAAGGGAACATAAACAGAGCCCGATTCAATATGAAAGGGAGGTTTTCACACTCCTGCAGATGTGAGAGAGAACACTTATACCTGAACTAGCAGTTCTCAGGGGCCCACTGGCCCTCGGCCATCTTGCCAAGCTAAGAGGACCCCTCCCATTAAATCTTTATTTTCTAATTGCAAAAAGGAGTATCTTTGTTTGTAACTAACTCAAACAGGAAAGAGCTGCGATGTAGAATGTTACAGCTCTGGTGAGGTGGCCTGGGACTATGGGTCGGCCTCTCAGAGCGTCAGCTTCCTGCCCTGCACCCCTTGAAGCCCCATTCCCTCATCTGTAAAATGGGATGGCAGTAGCGTTGAGCTCTTAGCATATTGTCAGGGTCCAGTGGAGTCACCTTTACAATGAACTCTGCCCTGGACTTGGCCTCTTAAAAGCATTAGCTTGATGTCCCGATGCTGACCATGCAGTGGGAGGTGTACCTAGCCCCCTCCCCCGCTGGGCTCTGTGTCCCCTCCATGCAGACAGGTGTTCACCTTTGGACTCGTCCTTTCCAAGCACCTCTCCCCATTTACAGGGGATCCTCTCCCATAAAAGCATCTGTGTCTCTGCAGGGCCTGGCCCTCCACCTGGCAGCCCAGCCGCCCAGGAAATCTCCCTGTAACAGGTCCCACCTCAGGATGTAGGGGTGCCCTGGTCATCTGATGCAGTGCCTCCTGGGGTACCCAGTAACGATACCATAATGGGGCCAGTGCTGATGGCAGCAATGGCTGCCCCAGGCCCTGTACCAGAGGCTGATGGCAGGATGCCCATTTACAGATGTGGACACGGTGCCTGGGGACAGAGCTTCAGCATCTCAGACCCAGAGGGAATGCCAGGCCTAAGGCCACACAGCTCCCCCAGACTGCCAGCTCTCCCTCATGCCTCTCAGTGGCTCCTGGGCCTACTGCCTGTGTCCTGTCCTTGTAGGGACGTAGGTCACTGTGACAAGAGGGACAGCAGTGAGCACTGAGATAAGAACAGTTTATGAAAACTCCATTTGGGGATTTTATAACCTGGATAGAATCATTACACAGAGCCACGGCCCCTCGATGCGGTGTTTGGCTGGCCCTGGTATAGTGTCCTGTTCCCCAGTGTCCCCTACATCCAGGCCGGTGCCCTTAGCTTGGCAAGATGGCAGAGTGGCCGGTTCCCCACTCTCTCTGTTCTGTTCTTTTTCTCTCCTGCCTTCTCTGCCTGAGTGTTTTGAGATGGGTATTTTTAAAGTTACAAGACAGTTCTGGGGACAAACTCTGTTAATCCAGGGCGGCTATTGCGGGAGGCAGTGCACCTTCCTGGGCAGGACTGAGCCGAGGTCTCTGGAGCACACACACCTCCAGCCACATCTAAGAGGCTTCCAGGAAAATGGGATCTGCAGCACACAGCCAGCGGCTGCAGGGGCCTGGCGTAGGGTGCAGAGGCTGTGTAACTCCTGTGGAATCACTCTTTCCTTTGTTGAGTTCTCGGGGGATGGCTTCAAGCTTACGGAAAGCTTACAGGAACACGACGTGCTCCTGCATTGCCTTCTCCAGACATGAACACCGAGTTGCATTTTCCTCCTCCGTCTCTACATACACACGTGCTATGATTTTCCAGCTGAACCATTTGGGAGTTGAGTTGCAGCAATGATGGCCCTGGACCCCAATCACTTCAGTGTGTCTCCCAAGAACAGGGCCCATTCTTATAAAACAGGACGGCGATCAAAATGAGAACATGAGCATTGGCCCCGTACCGTCACCTAAGAGACACCTGTCTTTCTTTTGACTGTTTCATTATCTTTCAGACAGACACAGAAGTATGTAATGGACATATGCCTGCCCTGTGTACCACGCCACTGTTGTTTTTCTGAATTATTTTACAGCCAAGTCCAGACAGGGCTTCACCTGTAAGCACTTCAGCATAAATGATCATTTAAGCCCTGGGATGGGATGTATGTAGAACCTATTGAGTGGGCTGTGACCAACACTTAACAAAGACAGAGGAGAAGAGACTGCCTATAACAGCAGTGTGCGCTGTGTAGGGCGTGTCTGTGCAAGGTTGGGTGTTGTGTTTCTTGGGTGTTGTGGTGGCCACTGCAAGTCCTGGGGTTTATTGGTTGATGGTCTGACCTCAGGGCTGCAGACCTCTATCAGGAGATACATCCTGGGGGGTGGGGAGGGGGTACTGGGGAGAGACACAGAGGCAAGGTAAGAGAGACACCACCACCACCCACCCTGTAGCTCTGTGGTTGAAAGAGTCTTAGCTCTAGAGTGCTGGATTCAAATCCTGACCCTGTCACTTGCTACCCATTTGACCTTGTGCAAGTTTGCTAACCTCTCTGTGCCTCAGTTTCCCCATTTGCACAAGGGGGATTCCCCATTTGCACAAGGGGGATAGGAATGGTGCCAGTCTCAACCAGGCTGTTTCAAGCATTAACTGACCATGAATCTCTGTTGAGGGGCTCCCATGGGTGCTGGGCACCCAGTGAACACTCAGGAAAGGACCCCATTATTCCTACAGGCCTGGTCTGGGGCGCTCTTCCCCCCATCCCAGCCCCTCCTCTTCCCCTGTCTCCTCATCCTGCTCATTAGAATCCCTCAGGGAGCTTTTAAAACTCCTAAAGCCAGGCCATGCCCCGGCCAGGCACCTGGGGCCGTGGGTGAGGGTGACTGGGTGCTGGTGTGTTTGGAGCATCCCCTGGCCTCCCTGGGCGCCACTGCTGGGCCTGCAGCCCATGGGGCCTGAGACCTGCGCCCCTGGCAAACCCGGGCAGCGCCGGTGCAGCTGGGCCGGGAGCAGAGCCCACCGCCCATCCCCAGTCAGTCACGGCCGCCCTTCCATGGTGCGCCGTAGGCTCCCAACAGGTGGTCCTCGCGCTGTTTGCCGAAGCTGCGGAGGGCCGCAGCCCATTTTAAAGAGGAGGAAAGTCAGTGTAGGACGGCCAGGGAGCCCGCCTGCGGTCACGGGGGTCTGCGGTCACGGTCACGGGCTGGGTCAGGTCAGAGAAGCGCCCCCTCGGCGCCTGCCTCCCCCTCCTCCCCGGCCCAGCCGCAGCCCATCTCCCAGGGCCGCCCCCACTCCGCCTCCTACCCAGCCCGGATAAAACGAGGCCTCCTCCGGCTCTCCTCCGACAGGCCCCTCCGGGGGTCCCTCATCTCCACAGCCTGCGCATCTCCCGGGCTTCCGGCGGCCACTCCCGCCACATCTCGTTGCCCCACCGGCCTTCCTGGCCCAGAGCAGAGCTTCTCTGACCCTCACAAGTACACGAATCCCGGGGGCCTTGTTCAAACAGGGATGCTGGCTCAGTATGTCTGGGAGGCCTGAGACGCTGCATTGCTGACAAGCTGCCAGCGGCGGAGGCCGGGAGGGGGGTGCCCAGGCTGCTGGTCCACCAGCACGGCCCACGTAGCCAGGGCCTAGGGGACCCTGGCGTTTCCTAGCTGGCCGAGGGCTATGCAGCCTTCTAGAAGGCCAAATTGCTCCTCGGTGCCCTCACAGTGACCTCTGAACTCCCCAAACAAGCTCAGAGCTTCCCAGGATCAGGTCCTCTTTGACCCCTCCCCTTCCCACCCCTTCCCCGCCTTCTACCCTCCGCCCTCTGTTCTTCCCATGGCCACACCCTTCTGGCCCTCTGGACCTTCGCACATTCTGTTCTAACAACCCGGGAGGCTGTTCCCTGCCTGGCTGACTCCTGCCTGTCTTCAGGGACACAGTCCCTGGGCCTGGGAGGCCTCCCAGGTTGGAACAGGAGCCCGGCATCATCTGCTTCCCCTGGCCCCATGCCTCACCTCCAGCAGTCTGAACAACCTCGATTCAGGTGTGCCCATTTAACCTGTGTTGGGTCCTTTGAGGCCAGATGCCAGGATAGGAGATGTATTACGGAGATGGGAAATGAATTAGAGGCTGGGAGGTCCGACCCCAAGGAATGAGGGAGGCTGGGGGAGCGTCCAAGGACGGCTTGGCAAAGCCAGAGCTGCCCATCAGGGGTGCCCGCGTCTCCCGGCATCAGGCTGGCCTTGGAGCCCGGCCTCCCTGCAGGACAAAGAGACAGATGGAGCTGACTGCACCGGACTGGGGCCCTGGCTTGGTCCCATGTTTGTGTGGGAGACCTGAGGGGTGTTTCTCATGGCTACCGTCTGCCCCTCCTGGGACACAGGCAGCTCAGAATGGAGGGATGAGCTCCTGCTGTCAAACTCTCAGAGACACGAGGCCCCTTGGAAGTAGAAACAAAGAGCCTCCCCTTCCCAGGAAGGGCCCCTGTGGGGTGGCCCCAGGTGGGGGTCAGAGTGGCCCCAGGTTGGAATTCCAGTACCAATCTCCTAGTAAGCTGGGTGGCCTCGGGCTGGTGACACCACCTTTCTGAGCCTTGATTTCCTCATCTGAGAAATGGGGACAGCAGTAGCAGCCTGTGGGGTCGTTGCAGGGGACTGAATGCCCTCGGCACACAGGTGCTGGAGCACAGTCAGCCGCTGCCTCTATTTTATTCATCAATGACTCAGGAAGTGAAAGACGCATCACGTTGTCGGGACACTGGTTGGGACGCTTATCGTGCCCATGCCTTAGTCTGCTAGCTCTCCAGGGACTCTGTCTACACTGTGAAAGAGAGGCACGTCACAACGAAGGTGTGCCCTTCTTGGTGGGCTGAAGGCCCGAAGCCAGCCACCGTCTGCAGCCCCTAAAAGGAAAGGCCAGGTGGTGCTGGTTCCGCACCGCCAGCTGGGCTGTGCCCTCGCCTCCAGCTTCGCTGCTGCGGCCGCCGCACTCGACCTCCGGTGTATTTAGCTTTGAGGCGCCTGAAAGTTTTTCCACCAGCACAGACTCCTCTTTGAGCAAATGCAGCCCAGATGTAGTCAGCAGGCGCCGTGACCTCGCGGCCGTGGTTTCTTTCCCCGCTACTTCCTGTTGTGCACCCGTCAAGCCCAGGGGTGGGGGCCTGGCCACACGTGGCCAATACCTAACAAGCCTCTCCTCTCTCCGCAGGCGGGCAGAGGCGCCGACATGGGGCTTAAGCTGTCCTGCCTGAAAGGTAAGGGGAGTGGCTTCTCCAGCTGGCCCTTAATGGTGGGGAGACGGGGGCATGGGGGGAGGGAAGGATGGGCAGGAGAGATAGGGGTGGGCCCTGAGACCCCAGGGCTGTTGTCCCTGTGGGAGGGCACCACTTAAGGCAGCAGATGTACAGGTAGGTGCCCTATAAATGCTCTGACCCTGAGCCCTCCTCCAGGCCATGCCCTCCCTGGCAGTTGAGTGGCATTGGCATGTCATAGCACCCCTTGGGCCTCGGTTTCCCCCTCTGGAGGTTAATCCCAAAAGCCCTTGATGGAGGTGCCAGGCACACACGCGGCGTTTGCTCTCTACCCCACAGGCCTGTTATCACTGAGACAGGCGGCCTGGCTGCCGGGAGCTGGCGGAGGAGGGCTGGGACAGTGAACAGGTCAGGGAGAAAGTTCCAGGACACAGACTCACTGAGGGGTGTGGTAGGTGCTGGCAGAGGCCACCCAGACTTCTGTGCTCTAGACCTTTCTGGCCAGTACCTGGATGACCCCGGGGAACCTCAGGCCAGCACGGAGGCCTCTCCTCTCCCCTGCAGCCCATTTTTCAGTGACAAATGCTCCTCACCCCATGTCACCCCAGCCTGAAATCTGGGAGCCCCCTGAGGGCCCCGCCACTGTGTGCAGCATGCCCACCAGCCCTGACTCACCCCTGGACGTCTCGGGCCTGCTCTCGGCCACAGGAAGTCAGGAGGCACGGGGAGCTGGAACCGGAGTGAAGGGGCTGCAGGGATGCCTGAGCCCGCTTGACCAGGGGGTGGGTGGGGCATCCTGCCGGCAGCTCCCCTGGGACTGGACGTGGCAGGGGAGTAGGGAGAGGGGGCACTCACGGAGAAAATCAGGGTGTCATTTGCAAAGTGGGGATGGGATGCTGCAGACGCAGAAGCAGCCCCTGTGCCCCCAGGGCCGGCGCCTTGGAGGCTGCGGCTGCACCTAGCAGGAGCGTGAGGAGGGCTTTGTGGGGCGAGCACCTGTCAGGGATGGAGTCCAGAGAGGAGCCCCGGGAGCTCAGGACTTGGCTACAGGCCTCCCCAGCACGCAGCGCTGAGCAGGCGTTCAGGACGAGCTTTTTGCTTTGGTTTTTAATTGTGGTAAAATATGTATAAGAGAATTTGCCATCTTAACCATGGAAGCACAGTTCAGTGTCACTAAATCCATTCTCATGGTCGTGAACCGTCCCCACCACGCATCTCCAAGACATTTCCATCTTCCCAAACTGACACTCTGTCCCCAAAAAACACCAGCTGCCCTTCCCCCTCCCTAGCCCCTGCCGACCACCTTCTACTCTCCGCTCTGAATTTGCCCTCTCTGGGCCCCTCCTGCGAGCAGGGTCACACAGTATCGGTCCTTTGGGGTCCGGCCGACTCCCCTGAGCCTCACGTCCTCCGGGTGCACCCCTGGTGTATGTTGCGCGTGTTGGAAATGCCGCTTCTGAGGCTGACTTGCTCAGTCAGTGTGTGCATGGACCGCCTCTGGTTCACCCACGTGCCCCTCTGCATTCACGGGGCTGCCTCTGCTTTTGGCTGTCATGTCAGGACATCTATCCCAAGTAACCAAGCCCTGGGGGACCTCTGCAGCCACTTGTCCCCAGCCAGGAGCTGGGGGGACTCAGGGGCTGCTGGTCTCAGGCTCCATGGGCAGCACCCCCAGCCCCCCAGGACTAGAAGCCTGGGCAGCAGACTGAAGGCTCCTGGGGCTGGGAGCTTTTAAAGGGCTGCCTTTCCGGCTGGCCCCAGAGTCCTGGGCCACGTGCAGGAGCCCCAGCAGCGCCTGGCCAGGTTGGCTCGGTCATCTTTCATCGCTGGCCCTCTGGGGCCAGCCCGCCGTAGCCCCACCCAGGCCCGGTCTCTGGAGTTGGAGTCCAGCTAGGCTTGGGCATATATGGGACTCTGGGGATGGAATGGAGCAGAGCACAGAACCCCTGTTTCTGGGCTTAGCCAAGACCCCCTGGCCCGCCACCCCAGATGCCCAGCCCTCTTCCTCTGCAAAACCTTATTTTAACCCTTCACATGAGGAATATGCCTCGTACGAGGAGCCCTCGGGGCGCTGGGTGCCCCGCAGCCCCTGTAACTGCTCACAGCTGCCCACATGGCCTTCTCTCCCCTTGCCACCCACAGGTGTGGTTTTACGTGGTCATCGGCCGTGAGCCGTGCAGTGCTGGGCACTGTTCTTGACCGCTGATTTCCAGTTTGGGCCTGAGTGGTGTGTTCTCCAGGCAGGACCATTGTCACAGTCCTTTAGTGCCTCCGTGAGGTTCTGCCGAGAGCTGGTCTTTGGGTTCTTTCCAACTTGCTGCTCTTGTAGATAAATGCCCTTTTGAACATCTTTGTTTTCTGATGTTTAAAAGTATTGCTTGGAATAAATTGCAGATATCAGTTTGACCTGGTCAAATCATATTGGTGGCTTGGTCTGGGCAAGGCCCTGTCCTGTGCATTTAGTGGAACAACTCACCCATCTCCATGACCCCCTCCTCTTCCCACCATGGAATCCCCAATTTCCAGGTGAGGAAGCAAGGCACGGAGAGGTAGTGCAGTTTGCCCAAGGCCACACAGCTAGGACGCGGGTGGGATTTGAACCCAGGCAGGCTTCAACCACCACTGGGAAGCCCTCGTTAGACGAAAACATTTCAATTTGACATATGAAGTAGCCACTATAGCCAGAAACTTTAACCACATGATCTCATGAAATCCTCACATTAACCCTGTAACTCAGTCACAGTTTCCTGGGGCAGCCTTAACAAATTACCCCAAACTGGTGGCTTAAAACAACAGAAATGTATTCGCCCACAGCCTGGAGGTTAGAAGTTCTAAATCAAGGTGTGGGCAGGGCACACTCCCTCTGAGGACTGGAGGGGAGGGTCCTTCCTGCCCCTTCCAGCTCCTGGGGGCCCCGGCGTCCCTTGGCTTGTGGCCGCCTCCCTCCATCTCTGCCTCCATCCTGACATGGCCTCGCCCTGGGTCTCTCTGTGTCCCTTCTCTTATAAAGACACCAGGCTTTGGACTTGGAACCAGCCTTAAATCCAGGATGATCTCATCACAAGATCCTTAACTGTATCTGCAAAGATTTATTTCCAAAGACGGTCCCATTCTGAGGTTCTGGGTGGACATTGAATTTTGGGGGGCTCTATTCAACCCTTTGCAAGGCACTTCTGCATGTGGGGCCCTCTGAGCCCTCCTGCATGTGGGGCAGGGAAGGCTTCTCCTTCCTGGTAAGAGAGACGCAGCCTGAGGTGGGATCACCAGTGACATTGGAGGGAGGAAAACAGCCGTGCCGAGGTCCTTTTGTTTCTGGTTCCAGAAGAGCGGGTGCACCAGGGGCTTGAGTGGGGTTCTTCGCTCAAGGGCAGTAGCAGCTGTGAGGTGTAGGGACATCCCACTGTCACAGAGGGCTGGTGCATGCCAGGGCCACCCTCACGACAGCTGGACATCACAGGTGTCTTGACGGACAGGGAGACTGAGGCACAGGGAAGCTCTCACTGGCTCAAGGTCACACGGCTGATGGGGTTGGGGGGGTGGGATGAGTGGTTTCCCTGGCTCCTGAGTGAACAGAAAGCAGCCCGGCAGGCAAGGTGCAGGCTCTGTCCTGGCTTGGCGGCTTGTTCATTTGTCTTTATGGCTACTTTTACAACAGTTTTAGATTTACAGAAAATCGAGAAGATGGCACAGAGTTCCGCCTACCCCAGCCCATTTCACCCACAGCTACCACCTCACATCGGGGTAGAATGTTCATCACACCAATGAACGGGTCCAGCTTCACTGTGACAAAACCCGCGCTTCCTTCAGGCATCCTCCGTCTCTCCCTCCCCCTGCTTCTGTGCCCCCCCATCCCGCCTCACCCTCAGGTGTCCCATCTCCTTCAGCTCCTCTGGGCTCTGATGGCTGCTTGCAAGTTTCCATCTCTGTGCCTTTGACCTCTCTGAGCGGGGCTGGTCAGCAGTGTGGTGGGATGCCTACTGCTGGGATTTGGCCCACGCGGGTGGGTTTTAGTCTTTTTGCTGAGTGTGGCGAGGGTGACAGTGGGGCAGAGGAGGGCGCAGGTGCAGCCTCCCCAGGCCGCCCTGGCTGCCCAGCCCCTTCCCCGGGGGCTCAGCGCCCCTTTTCCCCTCCACCTGTAACCTAGGCACAGGGCTGTTGGGACCTGGCAGTTAAGCGGCCCATTTCTGATGGGTGTTTGGAGGCCTGAGACTGGCTGCAGATCACACCAAATAGGAGAATCCCACCATATTGCCCCTTCTCGTGTGGACACTTGGTCCCAGCTGTCTGGCCACTGCAGTCAGAGCTGGTCACGAGGTTGGTGATTGCACCAACATTGATTGCATCCCTACTGTGCGCCAGCCCAGGGCCAGGGCTTCAAAGATGAGCAGGGCAGCTGCGGTCCTTCGCACTGTGGAGCCAGGAGAGTAAGGAGGTGAAGATGCTGGGTGGTCACTGGAGTCCTGACTGCTACATGCCAGGATGGAGACCAGCCTGACTGGCCCACCCGGGCAGCGATGGTGTCACTCCTGAAAGGGCTGGCCTGGGGAGGAGTGGGGAAAGGGGTTGTGGTGTTCCAGGCAGCGGGAGCAGCGGGGGCAAAGGCCGGGTGGCAGGAAGGAGCCTGGTGTGCAGTGGAAGGACTGAGAGAGCAGCAGGTGGGCAAGGGGGAGCTACAGCGCTGGGCGGCCGGCAGGGCCTTGCGGGTTCACACCGGCGGGGAGCGGGAGCCCCGTGGAAGAGAAGGGATGAAGGGCATTCCGTTGGCTGACGTGCTTTGAGCAGTTTTCAGAACGAGCCCGGGGCTTTGCACCTTTTCAGGGAAGGTCCAATGGTGGGATTCACCCCGAGGTAGCGGCTGGCCAAGATCAGTGTCTTAGTTCCTGAGCTTTAGTGATTCCATCATACATGGGCAGCAGCTTCCTGCCTGTGGGTTCCAGCAGAGCCGCTGCCAGCAGGCAGGGGTCTTTGTCCACTCTGCCCACCCCTGCGCCGGGGAAGGGAGCCCAACACACAGCAGGGGCTCCCTTCCTGCAGGGCACAGCCCAGCCCAGAGCTGGATTCCAGTGTAACTTCATTTGTATGGCAAACAGTTATTGAGCATCTGCTATGTGCCAGGCCCCAGGGGCATAGCCCCAGTGAACAGCACAGAGCCCCTGCCCCCACGTAGGAGAGACAGAAATGAATGTGTGAACACGCCACCCAGATTGGTAGATGTTGTGGTGAGATCAGGGAAGGAATTAAGGTGGGGCAGGAGTCAGGGTAAAAGCCAGCCACATGGGTGTAGGGAACAGTGTTCCAAGCAGAGGGAATAGCAGATGCAGAGGCCCTGAGAGAGGAGCAGGCTTGGTAAGCTGATGAGCAGTGCATGAGAGGCAGGAATTCGGGACAGAGGGTAAGTGGGAGGAACCGAGGTCACTAGGACAGGACAGGCCACATGGGAGCTGAGGTGCGTTGTCAATAATTTCGTTTAAAAGTAATAGGAAACACTGGAATCATTCCACACCAGGGGTCTGAACCTCCCCTGCACGCCAGGGTCATGGGGGAGGCTTTCCAGCAGGGGCAACCCTGGCCCACTCCTCAGAGGGCTGGGACGGGATCGGTACGTGTGGGTCCTGGGCACCAGTGTGTGTTTCTGAAGCTTCCCAGCTGATCCCCCTGTGCCGCCCAGGTGACAACCAGTGTCCACGTCTGGCATCCTTGCTTTTCAGATGGGTGGAGACTGACCGCCCAGGGTGACAAGGGCGAGTTAGCCTGGCTGGGAATCGGGCCGGGGGCAGGGGCACGGGGGCTGGGAGCTCCCAGCCTGCTCAGAGGGGAGGGTGGGTGATCAGAGCTTGCTAAACCCTGAAGCAGATGGTGCTTGGCTCGGCCCTGACCTGTCTCCAGGGGAGAGCCAGTGGCCCTCCCGGCCCCCAGCAGGGCTTAGCCCTGGGTGTTCACCCTGACCCCAGCGCCTGCTGTCCTCAGGGAGGGTGGAGGGAGGGCCCGGAGGGCCACGGCGAGTCACCGAGTCATTTGCAGGTATATGCATAGAATATTCTGGAAGGAGACCAGGAAATAGTAACAAAGGCTCCCGCAGCCCCCCAGGAGCCCTTTGGGCTTCCCCCCAAGGGCGACACTGCCCTGGCTCCTAACAGCCCAGGTCAGCCCCTGCCTCTGTTTTTAGCTGTGTGGGGCCTCTTATGTGTGTCCATGCACAAAATGTCTTTGGGCCCCTCCTCTGAGGTCACTCAGGGCTCAGTCCTCTGGGTCACTGGGCGGCCAGGGCAGCCCTGCGGAGCCCCATGCATTCCAAGCAGAGCAAGGTCCTGACCCTCCCCAAGCCGCAGTTTCTGTGAAGTGAGGGCTGGTTTGCCCTCCCAGTGTGAACATGGGGACTAAATGGGATACTCTGGGAGAGAGCTGGTGCCACGTACTGTCTGTCACCTCACATGTCATCCGTTACCAAACAGAACCTTACAGCCCCCAGGGCGCAGCCTCTGGTAGGACAGGGCATGTGCTGTGGGGTCGATCTGGCCGTCGGCTGTGTGACTGGGGGCAAGCAAGCCATGCTACCTTGCTTCGCCCCCGTTTCCCCCACTGTCAGAGTCTCAACATCACTGCCCCTGTCTCTTCTCTCCCCTGAGGCCAGCAGCTCCCTGGGTAAAGGGCCCGGACCCCCTCTTGCCCGGGGCAGAGCAGTGAGCTCGCTGTGAAGGGAGGTCAAGGTCACACAGGCATCAAAGGTGTGCAGGTCAGCAGCTCCTCGGGGTTCCTGCGCCCAGAGGCGCCAGACTCTAGGACGCACGGCCACCACCAGAGCCTGGCCTGTGCAGAGCTGACCAGGGAGTACGGGGAAGGCGGCAGCCGGTGACTCGGGGCTTCCCGGGGAGCCGGGTCTCCCGGGAGGGCTTGCTGGCCAGGCTGCTTGGCTCCTGACTGCCACCTGGGCCTTGGAGCTGCTCTGCCCTCTGGCTGCCCACCCGCGGCCTGTCTGCGGCCTCAACCACCAACAGCTGGGAGAACACCTCCTTGTCCTCAAGGCCCAGGCTGCCCCAGGAGGCCCCCAGCTTGCTCAGGGAAGCACCGCTCACCTCCTTCCTCTGGAACCAACCAGGACCTGCTGGCCTGATTGTCCCTGAACAGCAGCGGCAGCCGTCCTAATGCTGTGGCCCCACAAAGGCCTGCGATTGGCCAGGTGACCCCAGACACTGCCACTTATCCCTCGTCCCTATGAGGGCCCTGCGGAGTCTGGAGCATTATCTTGGTTGTAAGTTCGAATCTTTATTCTATCAAGGGTGCGACTGCACTTAGGCCCCCTTTATTCCCGCTCCTTCACAGTGAGGAAACAGAGGCTCTGAGAGGGTGAGATGCTTGCTCAGCCCACACAGCTGGCAGAGGGCAGACAGGGGCGCTGTCCCCCTGGCTTGGGCCAGACTGCAGCCCTTCCCGTCGCTGCTGACATGGAGGTATGCGGCGGGGCCACACGCACGGGCACAGAGCAGCTCCTGGGCACCTGCTCTGATGCCAGCCGTTGCCGGGATCAGGAACAACTCTGACCACAGTTCTCAGCTGCTGGGGGGTTGCCACCACCTCCTCCTGCCCCCGCCCTCTGACTAGGTAGAGTTGTCAGATTTAGGAGAAAAAACATTAAACAGGATGCCCCAGAATTTCAGATAAACAAGGAATAATTGTCTAGTGTATGTATGTCCCAAGTTTTCCATGAGACAGACTTACACTAAAATTTTTTCTGAATTTTTTCTGGCAACCCCACCCCCAGGGGACAGTGTCTGGAGACACTTTTTACTGTTATTGGGACCATGGCAGCTAGAGGCCAGGATGGCGCTCAGTGCCCAGGCCAGCCCCACAGAGTGACCTGGCCCCAGCTGTCACCAGTGGAGGTTGGGCACTCTGGCATTTCACAGGGCCAGGTGGGCGCTGAAGGCCCTCACCCTCTGTGGCTGAGATCCCGAGGAGCCTCCCGGAGGGGCTGGTGCTAGGGGGTCTGGGACCATCTGCAGGAGCTGCAGAGGGGTGGCCAGCAGGGCCGCTCTGTCAGAGGCTGGAGATGGGCCGTGAACCCATTGCCCCACCTTGCTGAGCCAGCCTCTCCCCACCACCTCTGCCCAGGCTCTCAATCCTGCAGCTCGTCCCTGACGCAGGCTGGGGCTTTTTCCTTAATTAAAAAAGAGGTTTAAAACATCCAGTGCTGTCTCCACTGGCCCAGGCTGCCTCAAAAAGGTAAAACCACCCTTACAGCCCTGGCCTCATCCATAATAATGTGAGGCTTTCCCCTTAATTGGAATTTTTAAAAAGTGCATCTGGAACCCTGCAAGGCATTTTGTCCACTTGTTTTCTGAAAGACATACCCTAAAAAGACCTACCCTAAATCCAGATACCCGGTCATTTCCCAGGAATCAGTGCGGGTCCCAGCCTGCCCCAGTGCCCTGCGTTCCTGCCCCAGGGCCTTGGTACCTGCTGTGGCTGACCCCTGTCTCCTCCATCACCTGCAGCTCTCGGCTCTCAGGCTGACCCCCTCGCGAAGCTGTTTCTGACGCTCACTGCTCTCCCCTGTCATCTGCTCTTTACTCCTCCTACCACAGAGCCAGGGTCTGGGAGGTGTTTGCTTCCTGGCCCCAGGGAGGGGAGGGTCCTTGTCAGATCCCACATGACCCTGAGCAAGGTCCCTGACTTCTCTGTGCCTCAGTGTACCCTTCTGGCCTTGGGAGGACCAAATGACGAGGGTCTGACTCAGGCCCCTGCCCCCCGGGAGCGCCATCCTCACAGCTTAGCATCATGAGCACCTCTAAACGGCAGCTTGGCTCGCTGGGACCCTCCCACGTTCTCTTCCACCTAACTGAAATCTCTGGGGTCCCAGTTCTGCTACTGGGGCCCTGGATCGGGAGATGGGGGAAGGCACAGCATGGGGAGGGGACAGGGAAACAGCTGTTGAGACTATTTTGTTCTCCACTGTGTCCCCAGCACTGAGAATAATGCCTAGCACATAGTAGGTATGCAATAAACACCTGCTGACTGGACCTGACTGTGCCAGGGGGCATTATACCTGTACTGCAAGCCTCCCTCTGCAGGTGAGAAAGGCAGGCCGAGCGCGGTGCAGACACAGCCAGGAAGCAGACCTGAGTCAGAATTGGTTTGTCTTCACTGTTTCAGTCCAGTGAGGAAAACATGTCCCCGAGTATTAGGTTGGAGCCAGGAATATTTTGTTAGAGCCACCCCACAACATCGGTTGGCACCCCCTCCAGCTGCTTGACAGCAGGGATGGGACTAGGTCCCTGACCCGCATTCAGGTGGCTGTGAGTAATAGCAGCTGGGTGGCACCCAGTAGGTGCTCAATGTTGGCTGAGTCAGTGAATAGGTGCTAAGATTAGACTCTCATTCTGTTAAAACAGCGTGGGCTACATGGCCAACTCTGGTTTTCTCACCTGCAGAATGTACATAATGCTCACACTCGCCTTGGCTGAAGTGAGCCCTTCATGTGGTTCTTAATCTCCTCAGCACCCACCGGAGGTGGGGGTTTATTCTTCACCCCCATTTTGCAAGTGAGGAACTGAGGCCCAAAGAGGTGGAGCTGCCATCAGGTAGAATGAAGCCCAGGTGGATTGAGTCAGGTGTGCGTCTGGCTGCTGCTGCCCTGTGGGTGTATAGGGTCACTGTGCATGTGATAGCGTCTTGGGGGAGAGTGGCCAGGTCCCAGGGACGTGGTCCCAGTGAGGGGGCCTCAGAGCTGGCACCAGTGTGCCTGCCTGAGCGCCGTTTTTAAAAGAACCAGCAGAGGGTGTCCTTGAGCCACGATGCTCCAGCCCTGTGTTCACCATGGCCTCTGGGTGGCCGAGAAGGGGCAGGACAGGGGCGCTGAGAGCTGAGAGCTGGCACAGGGAATGGTGCCCTGTTCCCGGGGACCTGGGGCATCCTGAGCAGAGCATTGGCCTGGCTCAGAGCTTCTGAAGGAGGAGAAGTGGTGGCTGATACCAGGAGGTGGTGGTGCCCGGGCCTGGAGCCACCTGGCCTCTGGGTATCCCGGGCTCTTCACCTCCTTTCTTGCAAACCTCGCTTTTTCATTTGGAGAATAGCCATGGTACTAGTACCCAGTACCCACCCCCAGGGATGATTTCCAGTCGTGTGACTCATGGGCTGGCCCAGAGCCTGGCATGGGGGATGCTTAAGAAGGGGTGGCCTGTCTCAGAGGGAGGTGGTAACCGTCACCACCACCCTGCTAGGCTCCCCCAGGCTTCACCAGCTGGCTTGCCATCGGCCATGCTTGGCAACCACATGCCCAGGCATTTCATTCCTATGAGATTGGTGTGAGTCCATTTTACACTCATGGAAACTGAGGCTCAGAGAGTAAGGCTACATGTTCCCACAGAGGGTTACATCCCATCCTTAGCTCAGGGGTTCCCATCCTTGTCTGTCAGCCTCTCCTGGGAGCTTCTAAAAATGCTGGTGGCAGGTATAGAGCAGTGACACAGGCCCTCTAGGGGTGGGGCCCCGCACTGGTATTTCTGTTAACTTTCCAGGTAATTCCAACAGCCAAAATGGGCAGCAATGGCCTTGAGCCGGGAAAGGACAGACCAGGTTTCCGGGAAAGTCGCCTGCCCTCACAGTGCAGCGCAGGGAAGGCCAGCCGCAGGAGGCCAGGATTTCGGCAGTCCGGCCTGCTCTGTCTCCAGGGCCCAGGACAGCGGGTGCCCCGGGGCATGGGCCCAGGCAAGGCTGGGTGACAGCCACCCGCTGAGACAGCTTTCTGCACAAGCTCTCCGGGGCACCCTGACACCTGCCGGTGGCTCTGGGGCCCTGGGATCTGCTCCACGCCCCTTCCCTCCTCTGGAATCACAGCCAAGCCCTTCCCCTCAGGAAATGGGTTCTTAATGGCCCGAGGCCGGCACGTAATTAACAAATACCGATTCTGGCGTTAGCACAAATGAGCTCCTTGTCTGGGGCAGAGCTGACATTTGTTTTTAATCCCCCAAGTGGGCTTTATCCCCCGAATCCCCTGAGCGCTTTTCCCTCATGCTCAGCGACCTCGGCTACAAGGCTGGGCAGGCCCCCCTCCCCCAGTGTCCTCTCCTGCCCCTGCCCTCCCCCTCCTTCCTGCCCTCCTACCCCACCCCCTGCCTCCAGCATCTCTCCAGGGCCCACTGGTGACCTGATGCTTCCCGATCAAGGACCAGGCCTTTGTTACTCATCTCCCAGAACATGCTGAGATGCAGATGTGGGGCCCGTGGGGGGTCCGGCTTTTCCCTATTAGGTTTTATTTTGGAACTTTGGAAGATTTGCTGAGAAAGGGGCCTTGGGGCCCCAGCAGGGAGGCTTCCTTCTGTCACAGGTCACAATAATCAGAGCGTCCTTTCGTTGCTGGTGCTTGTGCGATGCTCCTTATGGACGATTACAAGGAAAGCTAACGGGTTGGGCATCGTCTAGGCCCCAGCACTCCGGGCAAGGACTTTACCCGAATTCGTTTCATCGCACCCACTGCCCTTCAGAGGCAGGTCCTGTCACTCCCCAGCAGCAGCCAGGTTCTGAGTTTTGGTTTGGGCCCTAGTGAGCCCCAGGCTTTTGAGGTTCTATTATTGCCTGTTAGGACATCAGGCGTGTCGCAGATCCAAAGTCCCCAGCTTCTGGATGTTACAGAGCAAAGATTGGCAAACCACAGCCCTAGGGCCAAACCTGGCCCACTGCCTATTGTTGTAAATAAAGTTTTATGGAAACGGTCGCACCCATTCATTCACCTGTTGTCTGTGGCCCCTTTCCTGCTACAGTGGCACAGCTGAACAGTGGCAAGAGAGACTGCGTAGCCCAGAGGAAAGGATATTTACCATCTGGCCCTTTTTGAAACTATTCCAGCCCCGTTTGTATAGAACTGTGGTCACGAGAAGCACCAGCCTTTGGAGGCACATTCGGGTTTGGGCTCAGAGCCTGGCCCGGCCACACACCTGCTGTTCAACTCTGGGCAAGTACTGTCTCTGGCCCTCTGTCTCCACATCTGTGGGGTGGGGCCGGTCACACTGCACACCTCATGGGGTAGCAGGGAAGCCCCAAGCTGCCTATTAGGTGCCCAGCCCCAGGTGTAGCCCCCAGGGAATGACCCCTAAGTGTCAGCTGTCAGAAGTAATAACAGGAGGGCCGCCTCCAAGTGGCTTCGTTTGTTTTACATTCTGGGGAACAAACAGCTTACTGCTCAAAGGGAGGCTTGAAAACCACTGCTTTAAATCAGGCTGGCAGCTGCCTAGGTGGGTGTCCCTGGGGGGGCTCGGAGCCCGGGGAGGAGACACGGCTTCTCCCCACGGAACCAGTCAGCCTGGGAGATTTGTGGGTCACAGGGAAGCGGATTGGGGTTGAGGGCAGGGAGGTGGCTAGACCTCGCCTGTGTGGGGCGGGGCACAGCGTGGGTCATTGTCCTGAGAGTGGTGTGAGGGAAGGGGGAGAGAATGAAGGGGGGAGCCCCCCGGGAGGGAAGGCAGCTGGGACCCAAACGGACTCACAGAAGGCGCGCGTAGTGTTATGATTCGTGTTGGAGAGGATACAGAGTCACATCAGCCAGGGGGAGCGCAGGAGAGCTGCAGACGCAGAAACCCCACATCCTCCCTGCGGAGTCGCAGACGCAGGACTAGGCTCAGACGTGTGACACACCCACGCAGAGTAGTGCCCACAAGGGACGATTATGTGGGCCCTGGTGCTCAGAGTCCATACTGGGTGTTCCGGGCTGAACTGTGTCAGCAAAATCCGGGCACTGACGTCCTCGCCCCTATTCGCCTAGAGGCTGACCTTCCTGGGCACAGACAGGGCCCTTGCGGATGTAAGCGGTCACACTGAGGCCGTACTGGAGTCAGGTGGTCTAAATCCAAAATGACTGGGGAGAGGCCCGGGACAGATGCTCGCCCAGCCCTGCCAACACCCTGGGCTCGGCTGGGGGTCTCCGTAACGGTGGGAGAGTAAAGCCCTGGTGCAGAGGCCCCCAGGCTGTGGTACCAGTGCAGTGGTGCTTGTTTCGAAGCTGTGATCGACAGCCCAGGTGGTGGCTCTCAGTCTCTGGTCCCCCGGGCATCACCCAAAGCCCACGTTGTTGGACTGTCCGGTGTGACCAGGGACCCCAGGCGAGGCTCTCCTGCCCGGCATGCCATCCCACGAGCCTGGAGGTCGCCAAGGGAGTAGCCAAGGGTGAACTCTTCACTACACAGGCCCAGGGAGATGTTTCTTGCCCCGGTCACACAGCTGGCAGGCTCTTGGCCCGATTTTAGTGCCAGTGTGCTCACCCCTGACCACACGGCCCAGATCAAGCTGCAGGCGGGCCAGGAGTTTGGCCTGATTGTATTGCGGTAGGTCATCTGATGTGTGCGTTTTGTGGATCCAAACAGACTGTCTTCGGCAGTCCAGGCACGAACTGCCCCTCAGAGGAATGTCCCTTAGGTGACCAAAGGTCGCCCTGCGGAGCCACTGGGGATTTTCCCCACAGCCAGGCATGGTGCACCTGCTGTCCCTTGCCCCAAGGGTCAGAGCAAGCTGGGTTGAGCATATCAATTATCTATTGCCATACAACAAGTCATTTAGTGGCTTAACTGTTCATTATAGTTGCTGTGGGTCAGGAATTCAAAGATGACTTAGCTGGGAAGTTCTGGCTCGGGTGTCATGTGGGGCGGCACCAGAGCTGTCGGCTGGGGCCGTGGTCTCATCCAAAGGCTTGGCTGGGCTGGAGGACCCACTCCCACACAGGTGTGGGCAGGAGGCCTTGGCTCCTCGCCGTGTGGCCTTCATCCCAGGCTGCTTGAACTTCCTCACAACAAGGCTTCCCGGAGAACCACAGAGCAAGGGGGAGTCACCATGTCTCCTCTGACCTCACCTTGGAATTCACGCACCGTCCCTTTCATCTTATTCTGTTCACTGGAATTCATTCTGAGTCCATCCCACACTGAAGGGGAGGGATTCCACCCCTGGACACACTTGAAACCAGCACCCTGACCCTCCAGGGGTCACTCAGAAGCGCTGTCCCAGGTGTGCAGGGCGGGCCTGGGGAGCAGTAGGGGTGAGAACGGCCTCGTCACTCAGCTCCTGCCGGCAGCCAGGCCTTGGATACTGGAGCTCCCATCTTCCCTGTCTGGGGCTGCTTGTGGAAAAACGAAGTGACAGGGCATAGACACAAGGCCTTTAACACCCAGTTCAGTGGTACCAGGCGTTTTTCATTAAAGTTTAAGGCAGTCCACTTGCTCTGTGCCAGGCACCATGCTGGCCTCCAGGGAGACACAGATAAGGGAGGCTGTGGCTGCCCTCCAGACGCTTACAGTAAAGGGAGACAGAAATAAGAACCAGCCATTTCATCACACTGTGATCCATACTGGAAGGCCGATGAATGAATGAGTGTGGATGGACAAAGGAGGGAGGGGTCAGATTGACTGGGACATCCTCCCTGAAGAGCCTGTTGTGCTGGGCTTCGGAGGGTAGGTAGGAGCTCATCACTGGGCAGAGGAGGAAAGCATTCCAGGCAGGGGAACAGCGTGTGCAAAGGCACCAGGAGGCTGGGGAGCCCAGGGCGCTTGGGGAACTATGAACAATCTGGGCAAGTTTCAGGGCATGAAGCTCCAGTGAGTTTGGGCCAGACTGTGGAGGCTCGAAGCTGGCCTGAGGCCAACTTTAATTTATGACCAACATTTCCCAAAGTGTATTTCACGCTTCATGTTTTGTGGGTGTTAACAGGTGTTCCTCCAAGAAACAGTCGTAAGGGTTATTTACACTTAGAAGTCCTGGGGTTAAGCACAATTCAAGCAGCTACCACACTGTAGGACTTCTCAGGGCCTTTAACTCTGTAACTTGCATGGGAACCTCCCGAGAGGATAGGGTAGATGAGACTCGGTTAGCATTCAAATACATGGGATTCCCAAAGTCACGTGATCTTCAAACCCCCTTCCTGAGGTTGTCTCAGGTGGGCAGTGTTCCAAGGAACACACTCTGGGAAATGCTGCTTGTAGCTGCCTGTCAAGAGCTCGTGTGTGTTCTCAGCCAGGAGGTACCATGAGATCATGCCTTCTGGCCATGGCATGGAGGGCACACTGAAGTGGGATCGGCCAGTGGGCAGAGGCTAGCCAGGGGCCCGAGGAGGGAGAAGGAAGGGTGTCAGAGCGACTGGACCCCACCAGCTTGGTGGTCGTCGGAACTGGCCGGGGGTTTTCCCCGGGAGGGGGTATGAGGTGGGGGCTTGTGGCTGACATCTGGCTCCTGGCGGATGGTGATTCTGCTGGGGAGAAAGGCGGAAGGTGTGAGTGGAGCGGACGGTGACAGCCGGGCATCTGTAACCGGGCTGGACTCCCTGTACTTAATTCATGGGAGGCAGAGGACAAGGAATTCAACAACTTTGGAGAAACAGATTCCTTGAAAAGCACAACTTACCTAAATTGACACATGTTGAAGCAGAAAATCTGACTAGCTCCACGTCTATCAGAGACACCATGTGCATCGACAGAAGGCTTTGCACAAAGCTCATTCCAGGCCCAGGCGGCTTCCTCAGACACCAACTCCTTCAGAAAACAGCTTGTGGGAAAGGTAGCCTCGCACGGCCTCCAGCCCGCCGGGCCCGGCTCCAGTCCAAGCTGTGTTGCTGAGGTCCACTCAGAGCCTCGTTTTCAGTGCCCACCCTGTGTCAGACCCTGCTCTGGGCACTGAAGGTACGTTAGCGAACAAAGCAGGTAAAATTCACTGGCCTGGCCAGCTGTAAGCTGGGACGGGCCGTGAACTGTCGTGAGACCCAGTGTCCTCACCTGTGAGCTGGGGACAGCAGTCCCCTTTTCTGGGTGTCAGCAGGACTCCTCTGACTGCGTGGGGAGGGAGGCAGGCAGCCGGCGGTGGGCATGTCCCGGCGGCCACTCATGCTTGTCTCTCTGTCGTGTGTGTACGTGTGTCCCACGGCCTGCTCTCTCAGGCTTTAAAATGTGTGTCAGCAGCAGCGGCCGCGACGAGGCCCCCGTCCTGAGTGATAAGCACCTGGATGTCCCCAACATCATCATCACACCCCCAACCCCCACGGGCATGATGCTGCCGAGAGACTCCAGGCAGACAGGTGAGCCGCCTCGGTACTGCAGCCAGGAAGGCTGGGTCTGCGGGCCTGGCTGGGGGCAGCTCACGGGGTCCCCCTTCTCTGCTGTGTGTCTGAGCTCATGGCCCCAACTCCTCCGGGTTTATTAAAAATTTAAGCTCAGATCTGCACATGCTACTCCACGGGCCCTTCGCCATAGCACCAGTCTCAGCAAGATGTGGCATGTTCAGTAATTAGCTAGACAGCCCCTGCCGGCAGTCAGGGCGAGTGATGGATGGGGCTCGCAGGCCCGCCAAAGGAGCTGATGGATGCGCCTTCCCCTCCCCGCCCGCGGACAGGTGCTCCATCTTGCCGGTGGCCGCGCACTTCAGCTGGACGGCCAGGCTTGGAAACTCCCATGCCCAGGCTGGGGATGGTTCTGAGCCTTCCAAATGCAGCTTGCTGCAGGGAGGAGAGTGGGTTTGGAGTTGTGCCCAGAGAGGCTGTGCGAGGGAGAGGCCCAAACCAGTGCCCCCACCTGCCCTTCTCCAGGTACCATTGGAGCAGATGGGACACATTGTTCATTTATTCCTCCAACATTTACCGAGCCAGGCGCATGCTAGGTGCTGAGGTTGCTGCCGTGGGTACTGCTGCTACTGATAATGACCGTGACAGTGGCAGGTGCCCTTCCGCACTGAGTCCTCATGGTAGCTCAGGGTTAGGCAGTGTTCATCGCCCTCTCATAGACGGGTCGACTGGGGTTCACAGAGGTTGAGACACCCGCCATACAGTTGGCAGGTGGCAGGGTTGGGATTTGGGATTCCCACCCAGGCCGTGTGATCCGGAGCTTGGAAGACCGTAAATTCAGATCCCAGCTGTGTGATGAGCATGATGCCCCACCTCCCTGAGCCTCGGTTTCCCCATCTGTGAAATGGAGGTGATAACAGTACCTCCAGGAAGTCATGGAGGATTCGTGACAGGAAGGGTCTGCGTCTGATTCCACGCCCGCACATGGCTGCGTTGATGTTCTTGCCAGTGATGCTAAGGGCGGGAGGGAAGACCACCATGGGTAGCATGTCCCCCAGAGCTGCCATCTCCCAGTGACTATCAGACGCCTGGGGAGACAACCCGGACCCGAGGGACCCCCGTGGCTCTAAAAGCAGGTCTCCCCCACCTCAGGGGCTTGACTTCCCATCTGCAGGACCAGGGGAGAGGGGATGTTGACCTCCCTCCCACCTGGGCTTAAAGGCACTTTCCAGAAGAGGCTGAGCAAGGTCGGGGCCCAAGGGGTGACATCCTGGGGGCCTCAGCCAGAGACCCCGGGAGCTGGGCACTGGGCATGGGCAAAGGGTGCAGGATGGCCCTGTGTAACCCAATGTCGTTAGGGTCCCCTCTTGGCATCCTTACCACCACTGCCCACATGTGGGGGGCAGGGCTTGGGCTGTGGTACCAGGCAAGGAGCCCAGAGGTGCCAGCCTTGGAGCTCCCGGGGGAAGAAGGCCTGGATGTGAGGGTGTCCATCCCGAGGCTGACTCCCCCTCTGTCTTAGTCTGGCTGGATGAGACGGGATCGTGCCTGGAGGACGGGGAAACAGACCCCGAAGCCTGAGGAGGAAGCCCGGGTCAAGATCTGTCGGCACCGGTCCTGCTCTCGCGCCCCTCCCTCCACGTGTCCTGAGGGCAGGGCTGCTGGGACATGTGCTGAGCACACAGCGATTCCTGCACACGGCCAGGAGAGATGAGCACAGAGCCAGCCCCGCCAGCTTCCAGAACGGTTGTTCCCGGGCCCCACTGAGTGGACCAGACCTCTCACCTGCACGTTCCTGCTAGCCTCGGTGCCGGGGAGGGACTTCCTTCGGGATGTACACACACACACCCCAGCTCCCTGGGCCACGCAGACGGGCGCCCAGGAGGTCAACACACACAAGAACTTCCTGCAAAGGAGCAGCTCTGCTTTTTATAAGTTGTTTTACAGATATCAAAATAGTCCAAAAGTGGTTTATAATTTCTTTTTTGCATTGTAAATAAAGATCCTCTGTAACACACAGTGGGCCCCGTGTCTTGGGCTGGCGAGAGGAGGGCGAGCTCACCCAGGAACGGGGACGGGTTTCAGAGAATCCCTTGACACGGAGGACCTGGTTTGGCTGAGCGTGGCCAAGGACAGGACCTGAGTCACATGGACCTCGGAGTCCCAGCTCCAACCCTGCCGTCTGTGGGATCCTGGTGACAATACAGCTCTAGGGCGGGAGGCAACGGGTTTGGTTTGGCTTAAGAACATCTGCTTGTGTCCCTGTCTCCTTGTACACTGTCCTGATTGTGGCTTGTGTGGTTCTCTTGGTTTTCCGTGGCTCTTATCCAGGGCCGTGTGGCTTCTCCTGGTTTTCATCTGCCCACCGTCTTAGTTGGGGTCCCTCAGAAGCGAGTCTGAGCCGAGGCTTTGTGAGGGAAGACTTTACCTGGAAGGTAAGCCTGGCGTACAAGGGTGGAGGAGAGGGGAGTGCGGCTCGGGGCACCACCACCGCTCCCAGGCTCAAGAATTCACCAGAGGGACTCACAGAACTCAGAAAAGCCGTTGTTACCACAGCTACGGGTTGTTACCATGAAAGGATATGGATTAAAATGAGCCAAGGGAAGAGACAACAAGGGCAGGGTCCGGGAGAGAGCAGGCAGGGGTCCGGGAAAGTCACGCAGGCGGCGCTTCATCTCCCAGCAATGGCGGCGACTCATGCCTGGGGTTTGCCTGCCAGGGAGGCTCACCGGGCCTTGGGGTCCAGAGTTCTCACTGGGGACTGGTCATGTAGACATGGCTGACCACCTGCATGGTGACCTCAGTGTCCAGCCCCTCTGGAGGTTGGGCTGGAAGGTGTGACCCATAAAGGCCACTGTTAGGCTCTTCCATGTCACCCAAGGCCCCAGGTAAATGAAGATAGTGTTATCAGGCAGGACATTGAAGGGCTCAGAGGTCACCTCCCTGGAGCCCAGGGCAAAGGCCAGGCCTCTCTGGGCACAGTTAGTTCTTTACCGCACAAGAAGGGGGGCAGGGAATTGAAGGTGCTGAAAAGGGGCTTCTGGAGCCTGTCACCCCTGAGGGCACCTAGACTCAGCCCCTGGAGCCTCTGGGTAGCCGTGTGGGACCCCTGTCAGCACTCCCCTGGCCTGAGCGAGAGGAAGGGGTCTGCATCTTGCACCTCAAGTTCACTGCTGGCAGACGGCTGCTGCACAGCTACCCAGCGCTTGCAGCCTGTCCTCTCACAGACAGCAAGGCTTGCAGAGGAGACATGGGTGTGCGCTGGGATGCAGAGCACCTAAGGTGTGTGGTGGGGTATGCAGCAGGGCCTGCTCTGGGGGGTGCAGCCCCCCTGCTGCAGCAGAGCCCGTGCTCAGCAGGCCCGTGCTTGTTTAACGCTCTGCTGCCACCGCCTTGAGATGCAGAATCATTGTCGCACAAGGCCACATGCTCGCTTTGCACTGGGCCCTGCGAGTGAGACAGCCGGTCCTGCCTCCAGCCCCACGGATGTCTGTGTGCTAAGACACAGCCCAGGCCATCAGTGTGCCTTACACAGACCCTATCTCTTGGTGGGAACAGTGTCAAAGACTCTTTGTAAGAACAAGGGGATGGGACATGTTTCCTCATTCCCCTGCAGCCCCTTGACAAGGGGGAGGACAAGGGTCCTCCATACTGGGCCCTGCCGGCTGGCAGTCTTTCTGTCCCCTGCCTCCCATGGCACCCTGTCTGCTCCACATGCCTCCTATGGGCAGGACACCCTTTTGTTGTTTCATAATCATTGATGAGGAAGTCATCAGCGGAAGGGGTGCCCCTGTCAGCTGGGGCTGATTAACCACCCCTCCTGCACCCCCGCACGGCCCTTCAAAAGTGAGGCTCCTAAACACAGGGGTTCAGTCTCACTCATAATATGTTCTCATGGTTTTAGTGAGGTAGTTCCATGTTGCTTGCTCTGTGCAGACACTCCTCCAAGCACTTAGACCTATTCTGACTCACATGATCCTCATGGACACTCTATGAGATAGTGTGTTCAGTCAATTTTCTTTTTGCTGTGATACTGCTGTGTAACAAACAGTCCTGCTGTAGGCTGAACGTGCGCCCTCCCAAATTTCTGTGTTGAAACCTAACCCCCAGAGAGATGGTATTAGGAGGGGGGCCTCTGGGAGGTGACTAGGTCATGAGGTGGAGCCCTTACGAGCAGATTAGTGCCTGTATGAAAGAGACCCCGGAGGACCGCCTTCCACCCGAGGACGCAGCTGTCTATCATGCAGGAAGCAGGCCTGCACCCAATCTGCTGGCACCTGGATTGTGGACTTCCCCGCCTCCAGACCTGTGTGGAATATGTGTCTGTGGTTTTCTGTTATAGCAGCCCAAATGGACTGATACACCCCCCTAAACTCAGGGGCTCAGTACAGTAAGCCCTGACTTCTCACCTGCCGGTGTCAGGCCGGCTGTGGCTCTGCTGAGTGGCTGTGGGGAGCTGGGCTTCTCAGGCTGCAGCTGGGTTCCAGTCTGCATCACGTGCCTCCCCATGTCTGACCAGCAGCGTCCTCGTGGAGGATGGGACGAGCCCAGAGCACAAGCCAGGCCACGCAAGTGCATTCTCGGCTTCTGCTCAGGGCTTCCAGCCCCAGGCCTGTTCCTTCTGGAAACCCGGGGGATACGGAGCCTCAGGGCTGGGGCTGGGCACTCACCCTGAAGCCTACGGGCTGGAGGGAGCCCCCATATCTTGCTGAGCATGGCTCGGAGACCTCAGCACACTCAGCACCTGCGGTGGCCAATCACCACTTCATCCCAGGTGTTTAATGCCCAGGGCAACAGGAAGAGGTCTGGGAGCTGGAGACCAGGCAGGCGGGGCTGGCCGGAGGCTGTGCAGCCCTAGGACGCTGGATTCGGCCTTCTTGCAGGGGCCGGGTGAGTTCCCTTGCTCTCCTGGGAAAGGTCCTGGGCTTTGGGCCCATTCCTGGTGAACGGAGCATGGAGGCGGTGTCACCCCAGAATGGTGCCTGCTGAGTAAGGGGAGAGATACCTTTCCTGGTGACATCTGTACCCAAAGCTGCAGTAAACCCTGGGATGCTACTTGCTGCCCAGCACCTGTCCCCAAGCCTCTGTCTTTAAGCAAGTCTGTTTCCCCCTCCAAGGGAGGGGTGACATGGGGGGTGGGGCCTGCTCAAGGCAAGCTCTCGCCCAGGGAGGGCATGAGAGCAGGCAGCAGGGCACCCCACTGCAGCCCCGGCATCCCTCTTAGGAGCTGTGAGGAAGAATAGGGAGTGGGTACAAGCAAAGGCTTTGGTGCCAGCCAGACCCACATGGGGCTACATGACCTCGGAAAAATCACTCAATCTCTTGGAACCTTTTCTCCACCTGTAAAGTGAGGATAATACAGGATTTACCACACGGGGAGCATAGGAGGATTAGGTAAAATAATCTGTGTAAAATGCCCGCATGATGCCCACATGATGCACAGAGCAACAAGTCGATGAATGGTAGCCATTGTGACCAGGCATGTCACCAATCTCTCTGAGCCCCAGTTTGCTCATCTGGGGAATGGGGACAATGCCATGAGGACCTGAGGATTATGGAAATTGAGGGTGTGAGTGGTGAGCGAGGGCTCTGGAGCAGACCACGTGGCTCAAATCTGCAGGGGGTGCTATTGGTGGCCCCGTTCATGGAACAACGGCTTTCCCTGCCGCTGGCACCTACACCTTTCTTCCCAGGCTTTCTCTGGCACAGCAGCAGGTGGGGACCTCTGGAAACACCCCTCTGCGGTTGGGAGCTAGCAGACAATTACCCCACCTTCCTTGCCCCTGGTGGTGGTGGCGATCTGGTTCAGGTTATATTTTGGAAGGTCTGTGGTGGGGTCTGGGACTGTGCATCTCAGACCAGCTCCCTGGGCCCTGCTGTTCCACGGACCACAATTTGAGTGACACGAGTTCCTAGTTGCCCAGTTTCCCGGGAATCAGAGCCCTGGTTGCCAGCAATAGAAATGTGCTCCTTATCCTGAACTGGCCCTTTCTGGAGCTCTGCCTCCCTTCCTGGTGATCCCTGGGAATGTCTTCCCCATAAACCACTTCCCCTTGGAGTCTTCCTGGGGCCTGCTTCCCAGCCTGTCAATGTGTCCCTGTGCTCCATCTATCAGCTGGGTGACCTTGAGCTAGTTACTTTTCTTCTCTGAGCCTCAATTTCCTCAGTCTTCAAGTGGAGATCATAACTAGGTTGTTGGGAAGATTAAATCAATGAAAATACATACAGAACCTACAATAGTTCCTGGTCTAAGAAGCCCTCTAGAATGTTAGCAATACCACTGATGTATGCAAGCTGTATCTGAGAAGATCTATCAGGCCCATCTGTGTGGCCACAACCTTGTGGGTTGTTGAGTTCTCCACAGACCTGACTCTTCATTAAAGGTGGGAGATGGTATGTAGGTGAGGGTGGGTGCCTCTTGGGGGCTGGTCTAGAATGACTGTTTATTTTGAACCCAAAATATCTCCCTGATTCCCATTTCTTGAGTCTGTTCTTCTTTAAATACATCCTGGGGGGACTGGATAATAATGTCTGTAGTTTATTTTTCATTTGTTTTTAATGCCAAAGCCACACATGGCGATTAAAACCAACAATAAAAAAGCTTTGTAAATGACACCCTGCAAAGTGCATGTGGGGTGGGTGGAGCAGCAGCCGTGGTAAATGGCAAATAAAGAAGAAATAGATGGATCTTAACAGCTCTGGCCACTGACCAAGCTGGTTTGCCCTAACTCTGGCATGTCCCGGAGAAGTCCCAGGTTTCAGGAGGAAGGTTCCCGGTCCAAGACTTGGGATTCGTGCTGTATGTCTCCAGGAGGGAAGGCTGGGAGGGGAGAAGAGTGTGAAAACAGATGGAAATGTAATTTTTTAATGACAGCAGCAGATGGCAAAAAGACACAAGAGTGTATTTGCACCATGTCGGAGCCATTTGGGAGGGCCCAGCTCTGCCATGATGTGTGCAGTGCGGCTGGCGTGATGGCTCCCCCGCCAACCCTGGAGGCCACAGAGCGGCAGGGAGGACGGCGAGGCCCTCCAGGGAGGGGTGGACATGCTGCCAGGCCACATGCAGCCACAGGTAGATGGGGACGCACCTGCAGCCACCTGGGTGGGGTGTGGAAGCGTCCCCAAGCCCGGCTTTTCTGAACGCTGGCAGGCGGCCCCTACTCTTGGTCCTGTGGCTGCCGCCCTAGGCCAGGCCATCACGCCTGCTCACCTGGACTTCCACTTACAGCGTCCAGATGAGTCTCCTGCTGCCCACTCGTGTCCCATGCCCACTGTTAGAGTGGTCTAAAATGCGAATCTCCGGGTCACTCCCCGACCTCTCCCTCCAGTGGCCTGCTGTGCTCAGGATCACGTTCAAGCTCTTGTAAGTACAGTGCAAAGCAGGCCTGGGGGAGCTGTGGGCTGCTCGTCTTTCTTGCGTCACTTATCACGACTCAGCGGGGAGAACGATAAATGCCTTGTGGGCTGTCATGAGAAAGAACCTCCTTGCTGCTTAGAGTGAGAGCCACCACGGACTGGGTGAGGTCACATCAATCCTTGCAAACCTCACGATGGCCTTAGGGGCCGGGGGCGGGGGTGGGGGGACAGCAGTGGGAGTTGGGTGCTTGGGATGGAGTAGATGGGCTGGAGCCAGTCTGAGCTGCTGGCCAGAAACAGCCGCTGGCCCTGCAGGCGGTCATGTCATCACCCCCACCTTAGGGACTATCTTGCCAATGGGTTTCAGCCCCGGGCAAGTTCGCTATGGATTCAATGTGACCAAAGAAAATGACAGTAAAACATTCCTGGGATGAAAGAGTTATACCCAACTGTATTTCCAGGTGGCAGGTCAGTCACTAGAATCCCGTCACTCAGAGTGAGTCTGCAGGCAGCAAGCCAGTCTCTGCCTCTGGGCCCCTCTGTCCACTCAGCCGTCTTCTGGGCGTCTGTCCTCGGCGCTGCCACCACTCCAGCCTCTGCTCTGCTCTCCTGCAGCCTTGCAGCCCTGCCACCGTGTCGTGCCCAGAGCACTGGGCAGAGCTCTTTATATCAAGTCAACAGCCATGTATTGCCCACAGGTGTGCAGTGAGCTAGTCAACCAGGACCAGGTGAGGATCCTGGCCACGGGAACTCTCATTTTATCCACAGGGACTTTAGAGCTCAGGCGGCAGCCCAAGCCACGGGAGAAGTGGTGGCTCTCTGGCTCCTGGAGCGCAGATCAGCGCCCGGGGGCAGCTAGGAAGGAACTGGGTCCTAGTACCAGGAGCCTGCCCTGTGCCACACCCCTGGCTGCGACGGGGAGGGAAGTTACCCCAAAGGCGTGTTTTCCATTCTGCATTTCCCTTTCGCTGCCATGACTGTAACTCTAGCCCCTCCTAGATGGATGATAGCACCACTGCACGTCGCTGCCTCCTCTAAGTTCCCCCAGCGATCACGGGAGAAGGGATGGACTCAGTGGGTCAGAGTAGCGGCTCAGCCTTGGCTCAGGCCAGGCCTGGCCCCAGAGTTTGGATTCCTTTGGTCCGCGTGTGGCCCTGAAGGTGGGCAGAGGCTGGCAGGTGGTCCTCATGCAGAGGCAGGGCTGAGAGCCTGTGGAGAGCCTCACCCACCTCCTCACTGAGTTCCCAGGCCACTGGTCTCACTATGAGGAAACTGCTCCCACATGGCAGAGATCCTGACCTTGGGACAGATGAATCAAGGACCGAATGAACGTGCTCTGTGCAAGTGGCCTGCACAGGTCCTTCCCAAACGTGCTCAACCACAGAACTGCCAGGCTGCCAATGTCAGACACAGGAGCATCCCTGTGTTCAGTGGACTGCAGGCCCTAGCTAGTCACTCATGTTGCAAATGCTCCATTCCCGAGTGGACCTAGTGGCCGCTGTGCTGGCCTCGACTGGCCTCACAGCCACAGGACATCCCCATCGTGACAGAAAGATCTGCAGCTTCAAAACCAGACGTTGCTGACTCATTTTTGGAGCTCAGTTCGGCCCGCTTAATGTCACCAAAAGGCATTTAGTGCTAACTGCCCTGTAGGGGGCAATAGGTTCACAGTTTCAGGAGTGTTTGGGGTGCCTGGTAGAACCGGGAGAGGCTTTTTTTGTTTTAGAATAGATTTAGATTTAAAGAAAAGTGGCAGAGACAGTACAGAATTCCCATACACTGCCACCCAGTTTCCCCTGTTGCTAATCTTGAGTTCCTCTGCTCCATCTGTCACAATTAATGAACCAGTTTTGATTATTATTAACTAAAGTCTGTACTTTATTCACATTCTTCAGTTTCTCCCTTATGTCCTTTTTCTGTTCCAGGAATCCAGATGACGCTCAGCCCTTACATCTCCTTAGCTTCCCCAGGCTGTGCGTTCTTTAGACTCTGGTTTGGTGGCCAGGACAGTGCTGAAGCCGGCTGGCCCGGTGTTTAGCAGCAGGTCCCTCCACTGGGATTTGCCTGAGGTTTTTCCCAGGACTGGACTGGGGTTGTGGGTCTTGGGAGGAAGATCCCAGGGCAATAGCGACCTTCTTGTCCATCACCTAAAGGGTACATGCCATCATTGTGACTTATCACTGCTGGTGTTGACCTTGATCACCTGGCCGAGGTCGTGTTGCTTAGGTTTCTCCACCAAGTGACTTTTTCTGTTTCTGCTTTATCCTCTTTGGAAGGAAGTGGTGCTGGGCAGAGAGTATAGGCCATCTTCTTGAGGGTGGCTGAAGTACCTGTGTACTGTGTCATTTGGAATTCCTCTGCATGGGACACTTGTCCCTTCCTCCTCATTTATGTTATCTCCAGTTCTTGACTCATGACCACGTGGGTCATTCTAGCCTTCCGGGGGGGCATATACGTACAGCAGGAAGTAATGGTGCGGGAGCCTGACCATCCCCTCTAAAGCAACACCCTCCCCTCTGCTCTTGTCTGCTTACTGTCATGTCCCCTGCTCTCTGAGGCCAGGCGTGGGGCTGGGCATTCAGAAGTCTCTCGCTGGATCCTGGGAATGGCTTGGAGCTGGATGGGATTGAGGCAAATTACTTCACTACCCAGTTTTCCCAATTATAAAAACCTCCTGCGGAGCTCCTTAAGCGTGTGGTCACTGAGTCAGAGAGTCTTAAGTCTGGAGTCGAGGGAAGGGTGTTTCAGATAACAGCTTTGTTGAGGAATAATTCACATATTATGAAATTCACCCTTTTAAAGGATACAGTTAAGTGTTCCATAGTAAATTTATATAGAGAGTCATGCAATCACCACCACCCTCTAATCCCAGAACATGTCTATCACCCCATAAAGATGGCCTGTGCCCATTAGTGCCCATTAGCAGCCACTCCCCACCCCCCACTGATCTAGTGTCTGTCTCTACGGATTTACCTATTCTAGACAGTTCATACACATGGAATCATACAACATCTGGCCTTTGTGCCTGGCCTCTTTCACGTAGCATGATGCTTTCATCCACGTTGTAGCATGAATCAGTGCTTCATTCCATTTCATGGCTGAATAATATTCCATAGAATGCCCAGGCCACGCTTTGTTTATCAGTCCTTTAGTGGATGGACGTTTGAGTCATTTCCACCTTTGGGCTGTTGTGAATCGTGCTGCTGTGAAGAGAAAGACAAGCCCCCTGAGGGACCCTGATGGACATCACATCTGGGACTCCAGGGTGCCACCACCTGCAGTGTTGAAGCCATGAGCCGTCTCCTCCTGTGTCTCCCTGAAGCTTGGAGATGTACGCAGCAGACTGCCCCCCTTCCAGATCAGCACAAGGGCTCTGCTAGCTCTCCTACTCATCCTGCCGCAGCCTCTCTGAACCTCGGCTTTGCCACCCGCTCATTTCTTTTGCTCTTTTACAGGCTGTGAAAATCAGGGAGGGAAGCCTCGCCAGCTTTGGAACACAAATATTTGCCAGTCAAGAAAACATTCCCATATCAATCAAAACCCAGACAAGCTGGTACACATGCTCTGCAGATGCCTGAGGGAGCTTCTATTTTAGGAGGGGCCAGGTGGCCCAAAGCCTCCCCTCCTCTCCAAACACCCCAGGCTCCTTCTCTTCCCACCCTATTTGCAGATGAGGAGATTGACATTCAGAGTGGTCCCTTGCCCTCAGTCACACAGCATCCAGAGAGGTCCTTTTATTTACTGTTTTGAAAGTACTTGTCTTAATAAATGACACACAATACCGTTAATCTCCAGGTCTGTAAATGAGAATTTCCAATGCAGGTAAACAGCAGACGTTGCTTTCCAGGCCATGCCTTATTTCATCTTCCCAGTGAACTTACATGGGACTGATTTCAGAGGGTTAGAAGGGAAAGCGTGGGTTTATATTGGGTGGGGCAGATTTCCTGCCAGGATACAGAACCCTGGAACCCTCCATGCCCTATGGGGGTTCCGGGCACCTCTGCACCGGGGCATGCTTTTTCTCAGGACTGCATGATCAGGGATTCAAATTCAGCCCATTGCGTGTCCCCACAGCCCTGCTGTGGCTGCGTCACCTCCCAAGAAGCATTCCTGGCCTATTAACACCCCACCAGAATCATCGTGACCATTGTTAGAATTCAGGTTTCTGTCCCCACCCCAGACCACTGCATCATAATTCTCCAGAAGTGTGTGTGTTAACACAGAATCTGCTAGGGGACCATGACCCAGGGCGTTTGAGAACCGTTGTGGTTAGGTTTCCCACAAGCCCCCTGTGTAGAGGGCATACAGATTTATGAGCACATGAGCACGTCACGTATTTGCTGCAGCCCTGCAAACCTGCCCTCCCTCCACGAGCTTCAATTGGGGTGGAGGAATCTGCATTTTTATGGATTTTAACCAATGTGTAGCGAGGGCAGGAGATTGTGAAATGAAAAGAAACAAGGTTTTTCCTCACTGTGCTGGGCCCGGTCCATCAGTCGAGCCAAATCATGCCTATGACCCAATAAAATACATTTACTCCTGGCCCGGTGCAGGCCCCAGTGCAGAGGTGCCCGGAACCCCAACCCGTTTGACAGAGGGTGTTGGCGGGCAGACTCCCGGGGAGGTGGTGGGACACGGAGACGTGGTTGCAGGGGCAGGGGTGCCGGGAGCGGCAGGAATGGGTGGGGCTGGGATACACGAGATGCAGTACCGGGAACACGGGAAGGGCGGGACCCGGACCCAGGGGGCGGGGCCGGGCTCCGCGTAGTTGAAGCTCGCCAATCCACGGGCTCGTAGCAGCTGCGGGCCCCGCCTCCCACGCCCCACGGAGAGCGCCGCGCTGCTATAGGCCGGCCGAGACTTCTTCCGCTTGGGGGCGGGCCCTGCGCAGTTGGCGGGAAAGCAGCGGCTGCTGCGCTTCTGCGGACGCAGACGGGCGGCGGCGAATCCCGTCCAGGCAGCGGGCGCCGCCATGGACGCGGCGGAGGTGGAGTTTCTGGCCGAGAAGGAGCTAGTCACCATTATCCCGAACTTCAGTCTGGACAAGATCTACCTCATCGGGGTGCGGCCCCGGCCGAGAGGCGGGGTGTCGGGGCTTGTGCGGACGCCGCCCGGCCTGCGTGGACGGGACGCGGCAAGACCGCCGTGGGTGGGGCGGGACAGCGGACCGGGGGGTCCTGGCCCGGGGGCACTGGGCCAGGTGGGTGCCCGAGGGGCCGGGGGTGGGGCTCTCGCAGTGGGTCTGTGCCCGCAGCTGGACCTTTAATTCCGCCAGGGCTTCAGCTCACGCAATGCCCGGTCTCTTCCTTGGCAGCAGTGGGGTCGGGCCGTGCCTTGCGGTCTCTTTTATCTTACCGGGGTCTGTTTTCCCCTTGGCAGGGCGACCTGGGGCCCTTCAGCCCCGGTTTACCAGTGGTAGTGCCTCTGTGGTTGGCGATCAACCTGAAACAAAGGCAGAAGTGCCGGCTGATTCCTCCCGAGTGGATGGATGTGGGTAAGGGCGTGGGCGGGGTGGGTGGTGCCGCCGCCGGGTGGGCGCACAGGGGTCCTCCGTCTGCTCCACTGCCCGCTGATCAGCTGCAACTAATGAATGGTTCGAGATTCGCCCCTCAGAGCGGGCTAACCATCATCACTGAGGTCGTGTTAGCAGTTTTAGTTCAGATTTTGATTTTAAGGTATTGCAACTTGCTTTAAAATATGATATGACTTTAAAGAAGCATTTGTTTTTATTTAAAAAAATATAAGTATAGCGTGTCGAGGCGCAGAGTCATTACCTTCTCTATAGAGAATGCATGAAAATAGTGCACCACCCATGGGGCAGGGGGTGCTGTTCGGCCGGCCATGTAAAGGAATGAAGTGCTGACCGTGTCACAGTGTGGATGAGCCTTGAAACATTACGTCAAATGAAAAAAGGCTGACAGAAAGACCACGTATTATAGCACTCCATTTCTAGGAACCGCCCAGAACAGAAATCCACGCAAAGTAGATTATCGCTTGCCTAAGGATGGTGGTTTGGGGGTGATGGATTATGGGGCTTCTTCTGGAGTGACAAAAATGTTCTAAAATTGATTGAGGTGGTGGTTGCACAGCTCTGCGAATATGCTAAAAACCATTGAATTGCACGCTTTATTCATTCCTGTGTTTCCCCTGTCCCCCCAGCCCCATGTCTAGAACACCCATGGCAGGAGTCCCCTGAAGGCTCTTGTAGGTGAGGCCTCTCAGGGTGCTCTGGCCCATTGTACACTTTAAGTGGGTGAGCTGAATGGGATGTTCAGGAAGGCTGCCAGAGAACCAGGACTAGAACTGGGGCAGGCAGGCCTTATCCTGAGCCTTCGTGACCTTCCGCCCCCCACACACACTCGGCTGTGAGTGGCTCAGTATAGCAGAGTGTCTTGGTTTTATGTGGGGTGGGTGGCATATAGAATCTGAGTCCCCTCCCCATTGGGAATCACCTGGGGCACCTGCCTGAGGAAGCAAGAACGCCACTCAGCCAGGCACTCTGACATGCAGTTTAAGAAAAGCTGAGCATTTTCTCCTTCCCCCCTGTGCTCAGAGGTGAGTGACCCTGCCTGAAACAGTGGGAAGCCCCACTTCCTTCTGCTTTGAGGGGAACCCCACCAGGCCTGGCTCTGTTAGCACTAGGCCAGAGTTAAGAGCTGTGGGGAGAGTTAGCATGAGCCGTCCCACAGGCCTGGGCTCTGTCAGGTGAGCAGACTGTGCTTAACTTCGTAAAGAACTGCTAGCAGCCCTCGAGCAGCCGGGCCATTATTACAATCTCACCGGAGCATCTAGAGTTCCCACTGCTCACATCCTGGCTGACGTAGAGTGTTGTCAGATTTTCTGATTCGTTGCAGGGTTTGAACAGAGGCGTTTCACACTGGTTTAGACGATGATGAAGAGTCAGTCTGTGGGGTGCAGGAGATTGTGTGCGGTTAGGGCAGTAGGAGTGACCCAGGCATCAGCTGAGAGTGACTTGATCGGTTCTTGGAGGCGGGCAGCTATAGCTGGAGTCGAGGTGTATTTTCGAGAGTGAATGAGCAGGATTTGCTGAAGGACAGGCAATGGCGTCTCTTAAGGGTGACCGCCAGGGTGGTTGGCTTGTGCTCCAGGAGGTGGACTTTGGATTTGAATGTGTTGGCTTGGCGGTGCCTCCTGGATGTCCAGGTGGAAATAGTGTGGGCAGTGGGGTGTTTGAATCAGGAACTCAGGGTGGGTGGGGGCTCAGGTAGGGATGCAGGTTTAGAAGTTGTCACTGAGCGCGGACGTGGCAATTAAATGAGGCAGGGCAACATCCCACAGCATGTGGGTTAGGTGGTGGAGAAGGGGCCAGGGAACTGAGCTCTGTACCCCGGCATGGAGGGGTCAGGAAGCCTGGAGGAGTCAGTGAGACAGGAGAAGAGCCCAGAGTGGTGTTCCAGAAGCTAATGACAAGCACAGGTCACGCAGGATTGACTTGTCGGCTGTGAAGGCCCACGTAGTGGCTGGGTTTGGGTGTGGTCGGCTGTGTGTAGGTGTGGGGTGGGATAGATACCCCTGGGGCTCAAGGAAAGAGGTGCCCACCACTGTCAGGGAACTCCAATGTTATGTTGTAAAGGGCATGAGAAATGGACTGGTGGCTGGAGGAGGATCTGCTGTCGGGAGGATTTCCATTTTAAGGTGGGAGATGTTGCGGCGAGTGTGGTGGAGTGGTCAGGTAGTAAGGGGAACGATGACCGCCCGAGAGCGGGAGACCTGCTGGCGCGCCCGGTGCCGGTGAGAGGGGAGGGCCCAGCACACACCCTAGGGGCCGATGCAGGGAGCGGGCAGCTGCGGGCGCTCCGCAAGGCATCCGATGAGAGCGGGCGCGGGGCGAGGAGGTGTGAGGAGGACAGGCAGGGTGGGTGAGTGAGAGAATGGGCCCGGGAGGGAGGACAGGATGGCAGCAGGGCCTGGAGATGGGTGGCTGGCCCCGAGAACGAGACCCCACAGTGCAGTCCTGTGTGCGTGTGCCCCTTGGGCACAGTGGGGTCCGCCTTCAGGACTGGGCTTTTCCACGCCAGGGAGAGAGGGTAAGGCCATTTCGGCACATGGCAAGGAGGGCTGCCACTGGGTGGGATCGGCCTAAACCCTGTCATGGTCCTGCCCCAGGCCTGGTGGCTGCCTTTGGGTTGTCTTGCTGTCTTCTGAGCGAGGCTTGGAATAAATAATACATTCCTCCGCTCACCGTCAGTCTTGTCACTTTCTGCCTCAAAGGTGGACTGCTTTGTTTTTTCCCTGGGAAAAGGATTGACTCTGACGCATTTTCCGTAGTTTATTCTGCAGGCCAAAGCGACGGCCACCACAAAATCTTGCCACCTTCTGGAAGAGAAATTTTCAAGTAAATGGGCCCTGAATCTTCTAGTTAGTAATATAAATGTGATTTCAGAAAGAGTTTTTTCCCCCAGCTATTTGTTAGTGGATCGAATAGGTAACACAGCCACTTGGTAAATTTGGGTGATTAAAAAAAAATATTTTGGTTATGCTGATGGTAAAGTGTATTCACTTTTAAATTTCAGAAAAGTTGGAGAAGATTAGGGATCATGAACGAAAGGAAGAAACTTTTACCCCCATGCCCAGCCCTTACTACATGGAGCTCACCAAACTCCTGTTAAATCAGTAAGTAGCCCTCCGAGCCTGCACGGCAGGTTTCACTCACGAGGCTCCCTGTACCCCTTCCCTTGTGTTCATGTCCCACAGTAACTGGTCTCCCTGCCGCCAGGGCCCTCCGAGCAGTATCACCTGGGAGCCCACGCGCTCCAGCCCGCCCTCACTTCTCCCTGGGCCGTCCCTCCCTCTCCTGGTAGGTCCCTTGGCCCCCCCATTCTCACCTGATACGGGGCCCCGCCGTGAGCCTCCACTGCCATCTCTAGCAGTAGCCTTTCGTCTAACTGTAAAGCTATTAGTAAAGCTTTACTCCTTCCTCTCTGGGTCTGCATTGGAGTTCAGGCCTCTGACCTGGGCTCCAGGAAAAGCCCCCTGGCGGGCTCAGGGGCTTTCCTTTATGTGCTCAAGTAAGCAGTTTCCCTGCAGCCGGTTCTGGTTCTCCTCCTGCTTTCATTCATTATCCACCTTTTGGCCAGAGTGGTCTTATAAAGATAAAGCTGCTGGGCACCCCTCCAGCCCCGCCCAGCTTGGCGCCTTTCCAGGGGCTGCTCTCAGTCCCGATCACGGTACCGTAAGTGCTGCCCGGCCTGGTTTCCCTCTTCCTTCCAACTCACTCGGCTCTTCCCCGATTCTCTAGGTTGCAGGCTTGCACTGGCCTCTTGCACTTCTTTGCACACATGGCTTTGCATACACTGTTCCCTCTGCCCAGTACGTCTGTCCACTCTCCTCCCCCTCAGGGTTTAGTATACCTGCGGCCCCCTCCCGTGCAGGTGTGCCTGGCTCTTGGCAGCACCGTGCGCCCCCACAGCGGCCAGGGGTGCAGTCTGCTCATCCTCTGTGTGTTCGCCCTGCCCTCATCTGAGTGGGCAGGGCCTGCATCTTACGTGCACTGGCACTGCACCAGGTCCTCAGCCCTTGTTGAATGAATGGACGGCATGGGCAGAGGAGGGGCAGGCAGGTGTGGACAGTTCTGCTTGGGACTTACTTAGAATGTAATTTGTAAAATGTCAAGCTTTTTTGAAGCCCTGTGCACTTTTTAATTGGTGGAATCAAGAGTAGAACTAGAAGAAAACTGAGGAGCCTCCTGTACTGTGTGCTGTGGGGTGGCCAGGGGCCCACTGAATGGTACTGCTGAGTTCAAATGAGAATTTGGGGCGCAGAGCATGGACTTGTCCTCAAGCTGATAGGAGGCTGCGGCTCACCACATACCGAGCACACAGCATGCTAAGCATTCTACTGGACAGTGGATGTGGTCAGATGAACTTGAGTGCCCCATTTACTGGGAAAGAGATGTGACCTTGTAGCCAGCATTCCCACTGCAGTGTGGTAAGTGCTGGTGGAGTCTATTGGGAAGCAGCCCTAATGCCCAGTGGTACCAGAAGGGACCCCTGGCTTGAAGGGTGGGGCGAGTTTACTACTGGAGAGGGCACGTGGTAGAAGTGGGGAGCATGGAAGGGCCCCTTGTGCGGGGGGAGCAGAGCTGCTGGACATGGGCTGGGCAGATTGAGGGGGTTGGAGGGCTGAGGCTTTTTTCTGGGGTGGCAGAGTCCCCTGGGAGGGCATTTGGCAGGGGTGTCATCCAGTGGGTCCGAGATGCCTCTGGCAGTGGGGGGAATGACGTGAAAGGGAGATCTTGGAAGCAGAGTTAAGGGGCCTGTCCACCTTTCATTTCTGAAGTTCGATATATTATGTATGCAGTAGCTATTAAAGCCCTTTTATAATTCTTTGTAATTCATTTGGCTCGGGACCTAATTTTACCTTTGTTCTGCTGTTCAGTTAACAAGAAGCTGGGGGCCCTTTGTTCTTTAACCTACTGTTCAAAGCGTAAACTCCAAATGTTCAGGTCTTAAATAAAATCCACTACATAAATTTTATACACTGATTCTCCATCTACTAAATCACAAGCTAATTTTAGCACGTGGAGAGACCATTTCCAGCTTTTCCTAGAATGCCTGCCAGTGGACAGTGTTGGCTTCTGCTTTTATCTTTCAGTCTGTCTTTTCTTTCAAAGGTTAATTCACAATACATCCCACACAGGAAGGCTGTCGTTGACCCACGTGGACTTCAGCTCAAACCTTTTCTGAACTCGCTGTGTAGGTGTGCTCAAAGACTAATTGGCCGTTTCTCCAGGGATTTTTGTAAATGTGCTCGTTTCCTCTGTAGAGGGAGTGGGACAGTACTTGTCCTTCAGGGCCTTTGTGAGGATGGTGTGCTGAGCACAGGGCTGGCACGGGGCTGTTGTCTTCCTTCCCTGGTGGTGGATTGTAAACCCCTGGATGACAATAAAAGCTTTGACCTCTGAGCCAGACCTTGAAGCAAATTCATTCTAGACTGAAATTCCACAGCCCAGAACAACATTATCCTGAGACAGAGGATGCCCCACTTAGCTTATTCCCTGATGGCTAATTTTACTCAGTGAACAGAAGTCCTTGTACTGTAGCCTGCCACGGGACAGCTGACATGAGCACAGATGACTGTGGGGATCGTAGCTGAATTTTCTTGGCATCACGCTGAACTGCTAGAAATCCTTAACATTTTAAAGTTGAGAACAAAGCAAAACAAAGTTCTGGTCTAGAACAGCTCATGTATTTTTCCATTAAGTGCCTGCTCAGAAAGCCCCTCCTCCCTGGCGGTTGCTTTACCTCTGTCACCTCTTGCTCCCTTCAGCGCTTCAGACAACATTCCAAAAGCAGATGAGATCCGGACCCTGATCAAGGACGTGTGGGACACCCGCACGGCCAAGCTCCGGGTGTCCGCAGACAGCTTCGTGAGGCAGAGGGAGGCGCACGCCGAGGTGGGTGTGCAGCGGGCCCTCCTGGCGGCCGTGGGGTTGCTGAGGAATCTCCTGCAGCCTTCTGCCGGCTCGGGCTGTTGTAGGCAGGGATTACTTACTAGCTGTGCCGAGCTTTCTACAAATTATTAATTGGTTTATTCGTATTCAGTGGATTTTACTTTTGTCTCAAAATCGGAAACTCCTGAACCAACCCAGCGTCTTCTTGTTCTAGCTGGGCAACCTGACCTTGATGGAGATCAACACCAGCGGGGCCTTCCTCACCCAGGCGCTCAACCAGATGTACAAGCTCCGCACAAACCTGCAGCCTCCCGAAAGCGTCCCATCTCAGGACATGTAGAGGGAGGCCGTGGGCTTGTCAAGAAGGCCTCGAGTCTGCCGGCGGGAGGCCTGCTGGGTTGGGGGAGTGCTGAGGACGTGGTAGAGGTACTCGTTATTTCTGGGTTTCTGGAACTGTTGTTCAATGTGTGAAAAAACATGTAGTGAAGGGATGGACTCATGACATAGCTAGAAAGCAGCAGGTTTGTGCTTAGTCCTGAGAACTTTGTGTAATTCCACGTCTGACCCTGGGAGCCAGCTGTTCTTGGGGAGGAAGCGCCCTGGCGGAGCAAGGTGTTTTCCCCAGCAGAGTCTCAGGGCTCTGCACAGAACTGCCACACTGGGCAGCTTCAGTGACGTGGGGTGGTGCTTTTGAAGACACCCTGTGAGTGGCAATGCAGCCTACAGCCCTGACCCTCATCTCAGGCTTAGAATCTATGGAGGGGGTCGCTTACATGGGATGGCAAGTGACGCTCACTGGTGTTGACAGTCCAAGCCCTGAAACACAATAAAGAGGAAGGGACCCAGATTTCCACTGGGCTCCTTACCTGCAGACCTACCAAGTAAAGGGAGCAGCCATGTGGCTAAAGCGATCTGACAGCAAACTGAGGCGTGTAGCGACTTCAGACCAACACTCTGGGCACTGTGTTGTCTTGGCTGCTTCTGGTTAAGGCTTAAAGGGTTACTGACCAAGCGGAAAGCCAGGAAAGGCTAATCCCATGTTCTGGAGCACAAGTGAAGGTGAGCACGTGATGCTGGGAGGGACGGTCGAACCTATCGCCGGGCTCTCAGTGGACTGAGGGGGGAGGCTCAAGAGAGCAGTAATTGAGAGGGGGAACCCCTTTCCCCTTCCTAGGATGCATTTTCCATTGTAGCATTTCGGTGCTAAGTTTCTCAGAAAGTACATGACCTTGAGAGGGAAAATGTCTAGAGTCACGCAGTGAAGAGGTTCTGTAACCAGCTGCTTTTTGGCCGTGGCACCATGGGTCACAAGCAGTATTGTGGTCTTGCAAGGTCACCCATGTCTGGACTATCTTCTGATGTTTGCCCTTCAGTGTTTAAAGTCCAAACCTAATATTACTTGAGCACTGTTCCCATTCCAAATCGCTACCCAGAGTCCCTTCCACAGGCATCTGGAGGTGGTTAACACGGAAGGGCCAGCCACGGACGGTTAAGATGCAGCCCTGGTGTCCTTCACGTACGGTGACTGCTTACGGGGCTGCTTTCAGTGGCAGGACTTAACCTTTCCACCTCTCAGAATCCTCAGGTTTAATCTGGGGAAGCTTCCAGAGTGAGACCACATGTTAACTGTGGAGGGTCAGGAGTCCCGCTATCTTAGATCTTGCCCCTTAATACCTTTTTAAAGCCTGGCTGAGATACAGCTGACTCTCTCTCTTCACATTTTATCTGTAGAGCTGTGTATTTTTTTTTTTTTTTGGCTATATCACAACATAAAGATTTTTCTCTTCACGTGATTTAGGAAGATTTTATTTTTTTGGATGTTGTCAGAAATTACAGCAATATATTCATAAATACCTAATTACTACATTCAACAAATAATATTACAATACAATTAATTCAAACAAGTACACTTAGAACAGGTTTAATTTCACAGCATCTAAACTGCCCCCAGAGTGACCGAGGCACGTTCCTCCCCGTGGACGGGTTTACTGTTCAAGCAGTTAACACAGGGTACAAAGTAACACGACTAATCAGCGTGGTCTTCCTCAGGTCAAAGCAGAGTTATCTTTAGAGTTTAAGCGCTGGATCAAACAGTTGGGGACAGGCTACTGCAAGTACTTAAGTCAGCCTGTCACTGCACAGAGAACAAGGATTGCGGCTAAGGGGTTAACACATCTAAGAGTAACAGGCCCGGGCTGGTGCTGACCGTCTCCATCTCGTGGTGGATCCTCAGAACTGTCTACACTTTAAAACGTGGCTCTTGGGAGGGCGGGGGGTATCTGAACTTCTGAGATTTGGCAGCATTGTGAGCTACTCCAGGAAAAAACTTTCCAGGTGCACACTCAAGATTTCCTGTGTTCACATTCCCCGCTGGTGAAGGTATGGGCTCCTTTTAACATTCTTTTGAGTTTCCTTAAGGGCATCTATTAGAATGTTACTGCCAATTATTTTAGTTCCTTTCTTTAGACTTAACTGTTGAAAATCCTATCTTGGTTGCTTATCTGAGAGAACAGATTAAGACCAGGATACTTTATCATGTCAGTTCTGCTCTGTTATGTCCAATCAAGAGAAACAACCCATTTTCAAATGATCAGGTTGTGTAGCGTCGAGTTTTAGGGAAAGCTCTGGTTTGTCATGATCTGAGTACATGTGGAAGGAACCACGTGATTCGGCACTGGAAGGTCTCCCTCCTAAGTTTAATGAACCTCCTCCCACCCCAGAGGACAGATGGCAGCCGCCTCTTCCCTGTGCCGTGTATGCTAGTTAGACACAAGGCTGTGAAGGACTGAGGTCTTCATGAAAATACTGACAGGAAGGTTGCATCAATTCTAGAGAAAATTTGGTATATTTCCGAACTTTGTGTTTTAAACGCAATGTGAAATAGCTGAACAAATTGCGTATGTTAATTTTTGTTAAGCCCGACTGAAGAGTTAGATGCTACTGTGTTCTTCCAGAATCTAATGAAGGTATTTTCAGATTATAAAACCAACTGTTGGATGGAAAAACTATTACTGGGTACTGTGTCTTAAGTGGTGCACTTTGTTTTCGAAAGATGCTTTCTTACCTTATTTCTGCTGCCTTACTGGTTTATATTTATATTCTGATTGTCACATTACTTCAGAGATGTCTGCAGACAGGTGGGAGGAGGACAAGGCAGAATGACAGAAGTGCAAGGTAGGACAGAGGTGGCATTTCAACCGCAGAGGGAAAGACATAGCTTGTACTGCTGGGCAGAGACCTCCCCTGTAACCCTGTGGGGTGCACCCCTCACCCCACAGGCCAGGAACTCCTCACTGGACAAGTCACCTGAGGGAGCACCCTTCACGTGGTAAAGGGTGGGGGCTGGGCTCTTCTTTCCCATCAAGTTATTAGATCTGCTTTTTCCTTTGGCTTCAGCCAAGGCCATTACCAAAGCTGATTAGCAAAGGCACCAGGCATCTTCTGCTTTGGAGGAAGACAAGATGTAACTCTTAATGTCTTTCAGACCAGAAATAGCAAGCAGATTTTAAGTAGAGAAATTCATTGACGTTTTGCCCTGACTGTTGGCAGTCAGCCCCCTCTAAACACCTGTCCCCACCTGTGGGACATGTTCTCTCAAATGTCTTTGCAGGGGAGACGGCCCACAGAACAGCCCTTAGTTCTCTGCAAGTCGTTTTTGTGGAGAGGAAGGCGCCTGTCGGCTGCTGTTAATACTGGTGGCACTTTTTGTCTGAGTTTGCTAATAACTGGAAGATTCTTGGCAGACATACAGAGCAGACTGTGTGGGAACAGATAACGTGACAGCGTGCCATCTGCCAGCAAGCTGTTCTGCATAGCCACGGTCTGGGGCCAAGGGCGCGGCCGCTGACTGCAGCAAGGAGCCGCCTGAAGGTCGGCCGGCCGTTCCCCTGGCCTGGGCAGGGTGGGGTGGGAGGAGTGGCTGGCATGCTGCCTGGGCCTCCCCTGCCAAAGACCAGCCATGGGCTGCTTTGGCCTCTGGGTCAGGCCCACTTGGGCAAGAGCTACCTTCTGATCGAGATTAAGCACTGCCTGAATGAGCAGTAACCGGGACAAGGAAAACCCCCTCGGCTTTGCACTGATCTAATTCTCCCAGTTTCTGGCTGCTCCTGTGCTGGTCACCTAAGTTCAGGAGGAGGAGTTCCGCTCAGACACTGTTCACCCTACTTTGAGGCTTTTACAAAGCTTTGCATCTAACTGAAGCCTCTAAAGTTTTCTACTCTGCACCTGCTCTCAGACTGCTGTAAGACACCTTGGAATTCTATCATGGAAACCGCTCGCTTCCTGAAAGGTTCCGTTCTTAACAAAGCGCCCTGTCCACGTGAGCACACAGGACCCGTCCCGCTCCCATGGTCGGCTAGCCTGCCCCTCCTCACGTGATAGCAGCTGCTCGCCTCTGCTCCTCTGCTCTCTGCCGTCCAGAGCTGGGGTTGGGGGGAGGGTAACGCATGGCTTTCTACCATCCCTCTGGTGCAACTCAAAAATGAAGTGATCGCGTAGGCGCCAGTGGTAAGCTCTTTTACTTTTCTTCTTTAATTTTTAAAAACACTTCAATATTTTAATGTCCTGACCAGCAGCAGTACAAACACTAAAAGCAAGGTTTTTTTTTTTTTTGCCCAGAAAAACAAAACGAAAAAAAAAAACAAACAAAAAACCCCCAAATAGGAAAACAAACAAAAATCCCCCCAAACCACATATTAGAAATGGCAGGCTTTTTATAACAATAATTAAAGTAATAAAAACATACAAAACTTTTTTTTTATATACACAGTACAAGGCTGAAGCACCTTTGACTTTTCTCTCAAAATGTACGTTGTATGAAAACACCACCCCCTGCAGTAACAATTCGGTGGGTGGGAATATATGTATACATAGAGCTCTGTACATTTTTTTCCCCCACGGAGTAATAAAAAGGTACCTTCAGGTGATTTGCTTTATCTCTAGGTAAGAGCTTTTCCAGGGAAAAGCCTTTGGGTGAGGCTTCAGTACTGTTCTTTGTGTGTTCCTAGGACCTGTTGCTTTGAAGAAAATTTTGCAGAAAAGTAAAAACAAATAAGCCCTTTACTTAAAATGCACACCACCTTCGATCAGCTGAGGCAGGCCTCTGTCCTGGGGAGGAAGGAGGCCGACCCCCTGCTGCAGCAAAAGCAAAACGGGTTCTCGAGGCACAGAAACAGGGCGACAGAAGAACAGTCGGTTTCATCCCATCTTACACACCCGGGGCTATAAATGATCAAGTTTTAGTGTTGGTAACGGAGCCTTCATTTTCAGATTTAAAAACAATGACGTGGGGGAAGAAAGAATAAAACCGCCTGTAAAAAGAAAAAACTATGGGCGTCCTACATTGGTCGCTCGCTGAATTACAAAGGTGATTCGATCGCATTGAAGTCAAGGCGAGTCCATCCTTTTTCCTGGAGCCTGGAATCCTTCGCTTCATGCATGGCACATTCTCATTATTTTAAGCTTCAAACCTCCCAGTGAAAAATATTAAATATTCAAGGTAATAAAATAGATAATTTCTATACTATAGGTTCGGCCTAGCGCAAGGGACACCGTCACCTGGGATATCCCTTGTAGTAACCCCTAGACCAGTGCACTGCGGGCAGGGCAAGGCACTTCCGTAGGTGATCCAGCTCTGCCTGGAGTCGTTCCCTTTCTGAAACGATCTTCTGTTTCTGGCTCCTCAACTCCTGGAAGGAGAGAGACTCGGGTAAGACAAAGTCACCTCCCACTGTCCGAGGCCTGTGCGAAGCGAGCCCGGTCCGGGGGGACAGCGGCCTCGGGGGGAGCCAGCTCAAACTGTCCCCAGGGTCTCGGATTCTCACGGCGTCTGCTCGCTCTCATAGAGCTAGTGGCCACGGCTGTCTCAGCCTCAACCTGAGATTTGAACCATCAGCCCAGATACTATAAAATCCTTGCTGCTTCAGAAGTGGCCAGGACGTGCAGACCTGTTCCAAGCCGAGGCCCACAGGGGGGAAGAGGTGGTCGGTTGGCCTAAAGAGCTCTCCTCCTCCAGTAAATCTGCTTCCATCCTCCTCAGCAAATCGTAGGGGGAGGCTGATACAGGCAAGAAATAATTCCCCCAAAGGGATGTATAAATAGCATCTCCACCCTTCCAGGATCAATATATTCTGCAAATCAACGCCTCCCTCCTTACCTAATCTTGGGTAATCAACCGACTGCTGAATTCCCTGCCTAAGATTAGTGCTGAGCTCTTAAGAGCAGGATTTCCCCTCAAAACTTGCCTGGTAGGGGTGCCCTTGAATCCAAACTTGAAAGGTAAAAGATACCATGCTTTTCTTAAGGAACTCCCCCCCCACCAGGAGCCAGTTTGCATTGCGTGTCCCCATGTGACGCCCACTCACCGCCATGCTGTGGGAGAGCTGCTCCGCCGTGAGGCTGAGGCTGTAGTGCTGTGCCTCTAGCCGCCTGCACTGCGTCTGCAACACTTGCCGCTCCAGGTTTTGCTCTGAAAAGACACACGACATTGGTCTCTCCGTACAGGGGCCACAAGCCTGGCGGCGGTGCCCTTTTCTCTCTACAGCGGCCAGCAAAGTCCTCTCCTTGGGACCATGAGGCCCCCAGCCCTTCAAACTGCGCTGGGAAATACCCACGCGTTACTAAATTAAATCTAGCCCAGCGGAATAAAGACAAAGGACCTAGCATAGGAAGGCCAATGAAGGGATACAGTTTAGGGGGTAACTGAGGTGAACTTTAGGGCTTTAAAATGCATTCTTCAAAAAGAAAGCTTAAAAAACAAGGTTTGAAAGCTTTTAAGCTGCTAGGAAAAGGCCTGCATATAAACTTAGAAATTGAAAGTGTAGTTTTAAAGTAAAATAAAATCTCTGCCTTTCCAAAAGGTACTGGGGCCTGGTTTTAACCAAAGGTTAAATTAAGCGGACCCAGAGAAGATGCGTGTGTTCACTCCATTGAAGTAAAACTGCGTCCTACTGCTGCACGTGCACGGACGGGCTGAGCGCCTCGCGAGTGACCGACTCCTTGGAGTTTGTCAACTCAAAATACAGGTTCCACCCGCAGGAGGAGAGGGAGCCGGCGGTGGTGCAGACGCTGGTTGTGGGTCTGTGGCCCATGGTTTATTAGTCTGCACTCATCTGTGGTTTTAAAATGCTTACTTCAAAGTGTTACTTGAAATGATTAAGGTTCATAATCAAATGTGTAATAACGTTAACAACATAGTGATAATAAAAATTAGACTTTACCATACAGTAATAAATGAATTGGGCGGTGGCGGCCTGGGTTTTGCCGGTCATGGCTGGCACTTCCCAGCATGTGTCAAACTGGTGCCCAGCACCCACTGCAGGGCGGACGGTGAGGGGAGAGGGGCCGCCACACCAGTGCTCTGGCTCAAGAGCCCCCCACCCCCAGCAGCCCACCTGCCTACGCTAACACAGAGGGAGGGCCCCCACTTCTCCCTGCACCGGTGTCCTAGCACTCCTGCCTCGCACACGCTAGGCACTGCTGCCGTATCTCGGGGAGATGGGGGGCGCAGAGAAAGGAGGCCACGCGCTACACACACAGCAACAGTGCCAGAGCCCCACCAGCACCTGGCGCCTTTCACCCGGAAGCACTAGACAGGTGGGCGAGGTGCACCTGCACCCCCCCAGGGCTTCCTCCACGAGGCAGGGGCGGAGCGAGGATGAAATATTCTGGCAGAGACAAGGGCTTGGCTACCTGAACAAAGTGCTGGCGCAGGCCAGCCTGTGAGGGAAACTGCCACCAGCCTCAAGGTGCTCCAAGTGCGAGGCAGCCCATGAGGGGCCAGGCCCGGCTACCTGGGGCTCAGCTAAGCTGACAAGCTTTCATTTCCAGAGCCCTTGTATGTGGTGACAAGGGTTGAGACCGACGGGAGTAGCAAGAGCACGAGGAGGAAGGCCTGGCCAGCAGGGCCCAGGTTTGGGCTGTCACGCCGAGTGGTGACAGGCGCCGGGTACTTAAACTTCTCCATTAAGAATGGCCTCAGGTCTGCCTGCAGCGAATGGCCATTGTAAGTCAGCCCAGGCCCTGCAGGGAACGACCCAGCCGAGGCCCGAGGGTGGCAGGCTGGTGCTGTCACCCAGAAACAGTGCCCAGCGCTGTGCTGGTGGCCCGAGTGCGCACTAAACGCACCCTCACTTCTCTTTCCAGGCCCTTAGCCGCCTCCCACTCCCCCTGTACCTTCTATATGCTCTTGGTAAGCTTCAAAAATGGCCTCAATCCCTTGCCACTTGCGCCTGGGAGGGTCCTCGTCCTCCTCGTCCCCCTCTTCCTCGTCCCCCTCCTCTGAGTCCTGGTCCATCTCCTGCGGGAGGGGGCCCTTCCTCCCAGCTGGGGGCTCCTGCTGCCCGTTGTGCTGGGGCAGAGGGAGCCGGCTCGAGGGCTGCAGCTCAGGAATGTTGTAGTGGACGGACGTGTCGACTTTGTGGTTCTGCTCCGCAGACAGCACAGCCACGTTCCCTGTGGACAAGAGGGGTTCGTGACGGGGCCGGCAGGGCCCTGGAGGCGGGAGCAGGGATGGCAGAGGGGGTGAGTTGCTCTGCCTTGGGTGACAGACTGCGTGTGATGAGGTCCCTCACCTGACCAGAAGATGCAAGACAGAGAGGCCTGTGCCAGTCTGACCAAAGATGGCGCCGCAGGGGGTGGGGAGGAGCCGGAGATACTACAGGTCCCGGTCAGTCATGTTATGTGCACAGTCTCGGCTAAGTCCAGCTCCCAGCTTCAGCGTCCTATCCTATAAAAGTGTGGGCTCACGCTTGTTCTACAGCTGGCCCTTTGAGTTTGGCAACTCAAAGTACAGGCCTGTCCCCTGCCTTGTGACAGTCAGGCATCCCAGTCTCTGAGTACACCCTGCTGCTGGGACCTATGTAGACAAGATCTGTGCAATCTTGTGGCATGGCCTACGGGTGCTTTTCTAACAGGTGCATGCAGCCTCCCCATGCAGAGTCTGACACCCGTCCAGTGAACCTCTGTGGCTCAAACTGGCATGGTAGGCACGACACTACAATCCCAAGAAATGGGTGTGATGTCAGGAAAGGAAATAAAACAAGATGGGCCACAGAAGAGCCCCTGAGGTATGTCCCGGAAGGAACAGACGTATTTAACCTAGTCCTCTAGTTAAAAACTTTCCTTCTTGAAGAACAGATTCAAGTTAACTTACGATAAACACCCAGTAAAGTGTATCTCCTGATTTGGGGGCAGTCTTTAATCACTGCAAAACCCATTGCTTTGCTTTCTGGGTATTTCATTTCATTTCTGCTGACAGCACTGACTTACCTGAAAAATACAGTGTCAGACCCATATGCCTAAAAATGCTTATTTACCTTAAATATAGCTTTTATAGCTTGCAGTAATAATTTTTTTTTAAAGTTTTGGCATAATAGCCGCATTTTTTTTTCTGACTAATGGCGTGTACAGAAATCACACTCAGAAGTTATCTGATCACTGAGGATTCTTTTCTGACCAATTTCAACCTTCAATTCAGTGGTAAGGAAACGAAGGGCCGTTCTACAAACTTCCGTGACTTCCACCAAACCACCTGAGGGCTCAGACCCAGGGCCAGAGCAGCCACTATGTCACAAGGGCCCTCCAGGACCAGTGGGACGAACACCTGCTGGGTCTACTTATCACAGGACGGTGAGGTCTCCAGGTGAGCTGGGGCGGGGAAGGGGGGAAAGCTGGGAAATCACTCAGCAATGGAAGGCGTGGGTCCTATTTTTGCTGGAGGGGCACCTTGCTTGGCCTTCTGAATGGATGTGCTTAATCCCAAACTCAGACGGCACCGCTTACTAATTCATGAAGTGTGGCCTGCACACTGGCAGCAGCATTGCCCAGGCACCTCCTGGAAACAGAGGACTCTCGGCCTGTCCAGGACCTGCTGAGGCAGAATCCACCTGTGACGCACTCCGCAGGTACTTGTGCACACGGGAGCTCGGGGGAGCCCATGCTGAGGCTGAGCCACTGCGGGTGATGCTCCAGGCCAGAAGCCCACCTCTCTAGTGACCCAGTGCAGAGCTGGGACGTGCAGGCTCATTACCTTTATGTTTCTGCAGGGCCTTCTGGGTGGACTGCAGCACAGACTCGTGGAACTGATGTGCAAACTCTTCGGCCACGAAGGGCTCCCACGGCTTGCTCTTCCCGTTGATGCTATGGGACAATGGCACGGGAATGTCCTTGGGCGCAGGGCCCCGGATGTAATGAAGCATGCTGAGGCTCTTCTTGCTCCCAGGGGCCTCACTCAGCCTGGCCTTCTCACTGCTGGTGGGAGCTGGCTCCTGGACTCGCCCTAGCTCCTGGGGCCGGAGCTGTTCCAGTCTCCCAGGCTCTGTGGCCTTTGGGACGTCAGACAAGGAAGCAGCAATACCCACAGGCTTCTCCACATCCAGAGAGGCGTGCTGAGCGGTTGGTTCTTTTAGAGACAGAAATCGAGGAAAATGTTTTAAGAGCTGTAAAGGAGCTGGCAGACCCTGACCTCTAGTGCTTACATTCAATAAAGACCCAGTACAAAGGACCAAGACTTGGGGAGCCACTGAACTAGATGTCACTGTACACTCTGTGGTCTGAAGGGCGATGAGTGCTTAGCAGCAAGTCCATTCTCGAAAGGTGCCCTGAGAAGGCATCTGGAAAGAAAAAGAATCTGCAGGAAGGAGCAAGTCAACTTTAGTTCATTCAGAAGGTGGAAGTTGCACAACCCGAACAGACAAGAAAGACCACGTCAGGAGCTGAGAACAGGGCTGTGCCGTGAAGATCTCTCACTCCCTTTGGCAGCACAGCGAGGTACAAAGCATGAGAGACACAGAGAGAGGGGTGTGAAAGCAGCTACCAGAGGCCTGGAAGGCGGGACAAACGAGACGAGGCCCCAAGAACAGCACCCACGAAGGGCAGTGGGAGCAGCAGGCTCAGAAACCCCAGCTCGGGGCTCCGGCAGCTCAGGCCAACACTGGACTGACGGACGATGGCTATGAACAGACCCCAGGCAGCTCTGCGGCAGCCGGGGCCCTCCCCCTAACTCTGCGCCCCAACTTCCAACTGGCATGTTCTGTCCTGAGGAGATCGCAACTACCGTGCAGAAACTTGTGCAAGAGAGATGGAGAGAGGCACAGTCTGCGTCCAAGAGGAAAGACTGGTGGTAAAGGCGACCTTGAGTGGTCACCTCTGACCCTGGGCTGCCCGCGGGACAGTCCTGGGGGATGGCAGATGGCCTGTCCTGCCCGGCCTTACCGCTCAGGGGGGCAGCAGGACTGTCCCTCGGAGAGTTTCTGAGTGCATCTGCCACAGCGGCGGCCAGTGCCTTCTGCTTCATGGCATGGAGCATTTCAACAAGTTTCTCTTTGTCTATGAGAAAAGCAGCCTGAGATTAACAAGAGTTGTATCATTTCTGGAGGGGGCAGGATCCCAGGCCAGATCAGGACTGGCAGATGCCAAGTCCTTTAAACCAAGAAAGACACAAAGCACATGCCATGGGCAGAAGTTGTGTTTAATGGAAAAAATCATTTTAGAGTGAGCCTCGATGCCTCTCAGCTCTGCTGTCACATTTTAGAGGTATCCTGTAAAAGCTGTGTGTGTACCGCGAAATACGGGTACCTGTGATCTTCTGAGGGGACTTCTGAGAACATATTCTTATTTAGAAGACAAGAAAGAAAGAAAGAAAGAAAGAAAACAGTTGGCCCAAACTCAAGGAAACCACCCACAAGTTCGTGCCCTCCTCCTGGAAACAGGAGCTGCCCTGGGAGCCACTCCTTGCTCCTGGTGCACAAGCACACAGACCCTTGCGTCATTCGGCACCACACATTCCTGATGCAGGGGGCGTCTCACTAACTAAACCTTAAGTGGCCATGTCACTGTGACTTCTTCCAGGAATTAAGTCAGGTAAAAGGATGCTTCTTACAAACAAACCATGCACGCAGTTTGTACTGGGAATAAACACAACAGTGCCTCTTTAAGGGAAGGCGGGAATCCCCGCTTACTGGTTAAAGACAAAGGGTAACCTGCTACAGCCCAAGGAGGAAGGAAGTAGAGAAAAGTAAACTTCTTTGCACTTATGCTTTCCTTTTGACTACCTTCCGGAGAGAGGTGACCAGGTGTCAGCGAGGGGGACCTGGAAGTGTGCAGATGAGCCGCAGGGAGGCCAAGACCCAAACCCATATCCTGCCACTAAGTGAGCCTGTGGGGCAGATAAGTAGACAGACTCCCCCAGGGAGTGTTCAGACCGCACCGCTTCTGCCCTATGGATCCAGCCCACAGAGCTGGTCTCACCACAGCCCTTGGTGGCTGGACTGACCCAGAAGCATCTCTCAGGGCAAACTGTCCAATCACAGTATGTGTTGGCTCTACCTGGTGGTGGCAGACCACCCCAAGCCCCCAGTCATCAGAACACGAAGCCCAGCGGCCGCATCAGCGGCCCATCAACAAGACGCCGCCCTACCGTGGAGCCCAGAACCCTGCCACAGAGGGCGCCCCACTGTGCGTCCTGGGGGTCACCAAGCCCACCTTCTTGGGCGCTGCGAGATCTGACAAGTGACAAGATGAAGCTTGCAGTGAGCTTTACATACAGAACAAACACCAGTGAGTCTTCAATTCCCACCCAGGATGGAATAAGAAAATGGGCTTCAAACGGGGCAATCTGAGTTTCAGATGGCCAAGCGATGCCAGGGTAGGTCTACAGAAGCAGGTGGCAGCTTCCTTGGGAGCCAAAGGGGATCAAGAGCCCCAGGGCGCGAGTGTTTCCAGGGTCCCAGCAGCTTCTCCAAGCCCTCAGCCAGCCCAGTGAGCTCTGCCCGAGAGGCCAGGGCCAGGCCTCACCTTTCCTCTTCTCAGCGCTGACGTGGGTCAGGCTGAAGATGGTCAGGAACTTCTTCTTCTCTTCGAAGTTGGGGCTGTTGTTCATCTCGTCGGGGCTGTAGCGGGTGGTCAGAGCCAGTCTCGGCGAAGGCGTCTGCCGCTTGTTCCGAATCATCGGGGGGGACGGGCTTCTCTCCCTCAGCATCCGCCGCCGCTTCCTCCGCTTCTGGGTCAGCAACTCCTCCTTCTGCTGTTGGGTGGTCAAGCCAAAAAGTTGCAAAAACTCTAGCTTCTAGATTGGGAAAGAAAACAAAATGATTTTGAAACCACTGGTGGTGGCATGCTTCCACTGTCCCAGGGGCCCCTCCTGGGGTCCTCAAAGCCCACCCTGCACTGGGCCTTGGAGCAGGAGGACCCTGGCAGTACGTCTAGGCCCCTGCTGTGTGGCAGTGCGGGACTGACTGGGATGGGGACAGAGACAAGAGGTGGGTACCGCGGTGGGCACCAGTGCCCAGCCCATAGCCTGACAGTGGTGACGGACCCGGTACCTCGGAGGACGTGTCCAGCTTGAGAGGCGGCTGCTCGGCCACGCAGCGGAGGTGGGCCCTGACCTCCTCCTCGTCACTCTCATCGTAGGAGTCATCCAGGTCATAGTAGTACCCTGATGGCAGGAAGCACCTGGCTCAGCTGGGCAAGGGGCCTCATTCCTGGTGTGTGTGTGTGTGTGTGTGTGTGTGTGTGTGCTGGGCACCCACGTGTGCACAGACCCGCCTGTCAGGGCAGGGCCTCCGCAAACCCCCCTGCCCGAGCACCCGGAAACCTAGATTCCTTTCATCCCAGTTAGGAAGGGCCATTAACCCCTAGTCCTAGGGCTTTCTGTGGATGGCAGGTGGGGGTTAGGACACAGGCACCAGGCTTCTGCATCCAGGCCTCAAGAGGCCAGGCAGTCCCTGAGCTAACACTGGTCCCTGGCAGGGCATCATTCATCATGGCCTGGGGCCGTGACCGTGGCAACCCAAGGCCGTTTGTGCACATCTGCTCCCTCCTGCATGGCCATCTGGGTTCATTATCTAAGGGGACAGGCACACTCAGGTCCCTGTCCTCTCGGAGGCACAGGACATGCCCACAAACCTGCTGCAAAGGACAGCAGAGGACCGCTGCCCCTGAGGGCACTGGGGGCTCCCCACCTCCTTCACAAGGTGAGTGGAGGGAGAAAATCCTTCCTGGGCCCTAAATCTAGCCTGGACCAACCCAGAAAGACTTGGCCGTGGCCCTGGCTTCTGGCTAAGAGGTTGCATTCAACATAGCACAGGACCTGAACTTCCAGCTACAGAAAGGAAACTGGTCTGAGTCTGATGCCTCTTAGTTGGGGGGCAGGGGCATAGGTGGGCCACAGACAGCCACTCGTGCAGCTCACCTGTTCCTGGCTCTTTGGGGAACGCAGGGAGCTACGGACCAAGTTTCACCCCAAACCCCTCGGGAGCAGGAAGCAGGGAGTGGCCAGACCACCCCGCCCGGCCCGCACCCCCACTGGGCCGCTCTCGGAGGCCCCTTCCCCGTTGCACTACACTAATATTTAAGCCCATCTTCCTAGCCTCCAGTCATCATTTATTAATGGTGCATGTCTGTGGAACGCTTTCGCAGACAGGCTTCGGTTTGTTTTTTTGGGACAGTCTGCATTGCGGCAGGACAGGCAAGGGACCCTGAGCCTGTCTTGTCTCCCTAGGTGTCAGGTGGCGGCACAGACGCCATGGAACTTGCTCTCCGGAACTGCTGAAACCCCAGAGCAGGAAGCAGGAGTGGGGGAAGGGAAGGGCTGAGTGGCTGGCACTGCTGCCTCACCAGGCCCACCACGTCGGGGGCCACCCAGGGGACCGGACCTTTCTCTTGGGCCTCCCGCCGCCGGCGCTCCTCCAGGTCCAGCTTGCTGACCAGCCTCCGCCGCTGCTGCAGGAACTCGTCGTAGATGTAGGCGGGGTCGGGGCCCCGTGGCGCTGCGGGCCAGTAGGGTGAGCCTGGCTTCAGCGGCCCGGTGAGCTCCCCAAAGGGGGCTGGCTGGGTGAGGGGGGCCCGCGGCTGGACGGTCTGCGTGGACTTCTCGAGCTCAGCCAGGAAGGGCCCGGGACCATGTGGGAAGGCCTGGTGGTCCAGACTCCCAGGCTCCCGTGGTGGCGGCTGGTACTTGTCCAGGGGCGCGCCCTCACGCTTCCGGGGCCCCTCCTCTGCCCTCTCTGGGCAGGAGACCCGCTCCACCTTCACCAGCGGGACTGCCGCCTGGCGGCCGGGCTCAAACGGGCTGGGGTGGCTGTGCAGAGGGTGGCTCTCGGGGGCCCGCCGTGGCTCCAGGCTGCTGTCCATCAGGGACACAGGGTTCCAGAGGGCCGTGGGCACAGAGTGGACCTGCGGCTTGGGTGAGATGAGGGGTGGGGGCCCCCCAAAATGCTGCGGGGGATCTCGGCTGCCTGGCTCTTGACGGTTTGGTCCCGGCCTGGGGAATGAGCAGATGAAGGCATCAGTCATGAGGGAGCACACTGGCCACCCACGGGCCTCCAGGAGACCTGCAGGGGCCCAGAGGCAGGAGACAGCTTCTAGGGTGGTGCAGACAGGACCCCTTGGTAACTACAGCTGAGGGCCCACCTGCTGAGGCCAACTCCACGTGACTCCATTTCATCTTAAAACAGCTGGAGGTGAGTCCATGTGGCCCTGCCTTTGAGAGGACTCAGGGGCCTGGGGAAGGGACACTGCTTGCTGAAGGTGCCCGGGCCGGAGCTGCCTTCCAACCAGTTTCTCACCTGGGACCTTGTACTAAATGACCCACCTCTCCCCCACCTCCCGAAGGTCCATGAGCTCTGTAAGGACAGACCCTCCTCATGGTTCCACAGGGAGGCCCATGACATAGGCAATAAAGATGGCCCTGCTGCCAGCACCTGGCTCCAGATATGCCAAGCTATGGGCACACGATGGAGGTGGGGAAGACGGCTGCTTTCAAAGAGGCCATTGCCTCTAGTCCTCACTGCCCTCAGACAGCAGCGAGAGGGGTTGGGGGGCTGGCACCCAGGCCCTCACAGCCAGGGTGGGCCTATGCTGCTGCTGACCCCCGGCGGTCACTGCCAGAACGGCAGCAACCCTGTGCGGGGCCCCAAAGTCGTCTGGGACCTGGGCCGTCCACTGCAGCAGGCGCCCCTCACAGGGGTCTGGAGGGACTTTCCAGCGACAAGTGGCTCCACCTTGCAATCTATTAAATGACTCTTTCCTCACTGCACTTAGAACGAAATTTAACTTACAAAAGGCTATTTACATATTCCTTTCCCAAAGTTTATCTATTCCTTGCTGACAAGGTGACCCAGGCAAAGTCTCGGGATGGACAGGGCCAAGGCCACGGCGGTCATACGACCTCTCCCTGCGGGCCAAAGGGGGGTCACAACCACCAAGCTTCATCCTAGTTATTTCTGAACGCAGGCTGGGAGGCGCCCCGGAGCTGCCGCACCTCTGGCCGGCAGAGGACAAAGGGAACCATATCAAGAAGCTGCGTGTCCTTAAGTAAACAGCAAGGGAGTCAAACCCGTTAGCAGAATAAATATTTTATGCAGCACAGCCAAGCCCTGAATGGGTCTCTAGCTCAGCGCAAGGGCTGTTAAATCCATGCTGCTGTGAGGCAAGCCTGCTGCCAGCTGCTTGTGGGGCCTGCTGAGGCCGGCCAGGGGCCCTGTCTCCTGCCCATGCCCAGGCCTGCACAGGGGTGCCCATGGTGGAGGCAGCAGAGGGTCCTGACAGCCCCACTGGAACCAGAGGAAGATGCCCTCAGGACTCAGAACACGCAGATTTTACCAGGAGATGCTGGCTGCTTCCCCAGTGCCCTGGGCATGCAGGCGGTCAGCTCACAAGCAGACCAGCCTGAGCCTCCGTGCAGCCTCAGGGTGGGCGCAGAGGAGCAGAGGGGGTTTCCCTGAGGCCAATGGGCAGCGTAGACTGGAGGCTTTGGGGGGACCCAGCGAGGGGGCCCAGCTGTAGTGCCCCCATCACACCTGATGAGTCAAGCCACCTCCCCTACCACCACCCTCAATAGTAGGCGCTGAGGTGGGGCTGCTGAACAGGCCAGCCACGCCCAGGCCAGCCGAGGGAGAGTGCGTGGGTGTGGAGGGCCTGACACCAGGTGTTTCTCGTCTCCAGACAGCATGTGGGCACAGTAACTGTGAAGACACTCAGAAACCTACCTGCCCAAACGCCTTTGTGCCCCACTGAGGAAACACCTGACCCAGCACCCCTGCAGCCTGGCTCTCTACCAGAAGAGGGCCTCACCCCACCCTTCAGGATGCACCCTGGAGTGATGCGCCAGGCCAAAGGGTGGCAGCGGCGAGGCACAGCTCCCAAGGCAAGTCTCAGCACCTGGGTAGGGGGGATCCTGGACAGGCACAGAGGCCCCTGGGGATTTTTTATAAAGGATCTGGGAAATGGCATTTTGTTTTATAACAAAAGTAGTAAAGGTAATTTTTATTTAAATAATTAAAGGCATCCCCTCCCCTTATTGTTAAAAAAAGTTTGGGCTCAAAAGCTCTCTTCAGGTGCCACAAATGCCCCCGTGTGGGTGCAGCTGGGCTGCGTGGGAAGGCCCGCTCTGGACGCGGGCTTGGCAGCCACGTTACTCGGGGACGGGGCGCCTCTGAGCACCTCCTCGCCCTCCTCCGTCTCTGCTTCCTCACGGGCAAAATGGGGACTGAAGATGAAAGGAAACACCAGGTGAGAAAGCTCAGCAGGACGCTGGGCGGACCGCAGGTGCTCGGGAAATGCTGGCTGTGAACAAACCCGAGTGTGAGGACGCTGTCCCCCCCACCACCCGGAGCTGCCCCCCACCGCGCACGTGCCCCCGGGGCCCACCTGGCGCTCTCCGGCCTGTGCTCCGCCTCCGTGGGAACCGCGGGCCGGCCCATATCCAGGTGCTGTTCCAGCACCTGCTGCCGGAACTCCGACACCTGCGACTGCCGGTCCTCCTTCTCCTGCCGCAGGCGCCGCTGCCGCGCCAGCCACTTCTCCTCCTCGTTGGTGCGCTGGATGAGCAGGGCCGTGGCGGCGCTGCTGCCCGGCAGCGAGAAGATGCCATGGTTGGAGAGGAGGCCGGGCATGGCATGGTGGGGCGTGGGCGCCGGGTGCAAGGGGTGCTGCACAGGCTTGGGCGCTGGTAGGCCCGTGTCCTTCAGCTTCTCTGTGGGGAGAGATGCCATCACGGCGGGATCTGGGCTCACCCGCCTCCTCCAGCCCTGGGGACGCACTAGCCTTCTGAAGGGCTCTCCCCACGGCCTCGCCGGGCAGCCCAAAGGGGCCCCAGTGAAGTCCCCAGGAACGCCCCCAGGAGGCACCGCGGCAGCCGACCGTGGCAAGCCGCTTGGCTCAACAAGCTGTTATTGAAGTTCCGTGGCCTATGCATGGAACTAGATTTGATAAAAACAAAGCAGCATTCAAGACTCCTCCTGTCCTCACACTTCTGATACATCTAGTGAGCGAATTCCCAAGGCCACGCACATCCAGTGCGTCTTGCTGGCACCGCTGCACATGTCCTTCCAGCTCCCTGCCAGCTGGAAGCCTGCCACACTGTGACCTTTGCTCCACGGAGGCTGGCAGCTGCTACCCAGTCAGCCCTCCTGGGAGAGCCGGCTGCGGGCAACCCGCCTTCCCCCAGCACGGGGCCCAGCCAGGTACCTGCTCTGGTCGGGGTCAGCTGCTCCGAGGGCTTGATCCGCTCTTCCGCGTGGCCACGCAGCGCATGCAGCTCGGCCACAGGCAGGAAGGCGGGCTCCAAGGCCTTGGCGGCCAGCAGCTCCTTCTCGCGCGCCCGCTGCTCCCGCTGGCGCTCCAGCTCCCGCTCCCGCTCGCGCTCGCGCTCCCGCTCCAGCTCCTTCTCCCGCTCCCGCTCCTTCTCCCGCTCGCGGTCGGCTTCTCTCTCGCGTTCCCGCTCGCGCCTCAGCTCCTCGTCCATCTGCAGCCTGCAGGCAGGCAGGAAGGGTCCTGAGTGCCACCACGCAGGGCATGGGGCCAGCATGGTCCCTTAAGGGGAATTCCTGCAAGTGAGCAACAGACCCCGAGCCCAAGGTTTTCACGGAAACCAGCCTTCTAATCTGAGCAGCGAGGTTCTAGTTTATTAAGGCAGGAGTAGCTCAGCCCATTAGCACCAAGGTGGCACACGGACTCTAAGCACTGCTGATAAGGGAGCTAGGCCAGGCATCCAGGGCATCCAGATGCCCCAAGTATCACCTGTCACCTGTCTGACAGGTAAGCAGGCTGAGGACAGGAGCAGCCCAGGAGCACGCCTGCCCAGCTCCAGCCCGGGATCTGCCCTGGGCCTGAGGAGCAGAGGGCAGCCTGGCCAGGACGTGGCTTACCTCTCAGCGCCAAGGCCGGACATCCGCTCTGAGTGCAGCGCCGCCAGGGATGAGTGGGAGAGCTCAGGTGGGTAGCGGACCCCGGACAGGTGGAGATGCATAGCCGATGGGTGCAGCGGGGGCAGGGAGCCAGGGGTGGGCAGTGGGTAGAAGGGGGACCGCAGGGCTGACAGGCAGTAGGAGTCGTCCATCCTGTGCCAAAAAGACGGGCTAGTAAGCGGCAACATTAAAGAAAAAGAGGTGAGACCCCACCCCTACCCCCCCACCCCACCAACTGGTGCCTGGTGTCTGCATTGACCTGAGCGTACTGGACAGGAGAGATGGGCATGGAGCTGCCACAAAGGCCATGTCTGCGGCCGGCTCTTAACTCCCTCACCAACCAGGGCCACTAAACACCAACAGCATGGGGTCCGAGGCCCTGCCCGGAACCCCTCAGCTGGGCCAGGCCAGGACACTACAGCTGAGTAGAGACCCTCCCAGGTCTGCTGCAGGCCCTGCGTGAGAGGTGGTCCACAGCCTACCCCAGACCCATCAGGCAAGGATTCAGGGAGCTTCACCCAGAGCAGCGACGAGGCACGTATTTCCAAGGGGGTTTCATGGTTGTACAGCAAAGGCATCCCCCTTTTACACAAGCCACGCTTTCGCTTTAGTAACAAAGTGCTGCAGGCGCGGGCAGTGGGTAGGTGACAGCTCAGACAGCTGGGCTCTCTGCACCGGGGCAGCTCCTGGGCCGACGTGGGAGGGCTGGTGCGGGCTGCTCGGCGCTCTCACCCACAGTCTGGCCCAGGACGTGAGAACACAATCCTGGCCACAAGGGCATGTGTGGTGACGCCCTAGGACGCCTCACCTGAAGGCCGGGTGGGGGAAGGGGTGCGGGGCCAGGTAGCTGGGGTGGTAGTAGGCTGCAGCGGTGGCTGGGTCCAGGCCGAGGGGAGGCAGGGAGGACATGCGGAGGTCCTCGGTGGTGTGGTAGGGCCGGAAGCTCCTCAGGTAATCCTCGGTCACCGTGCTCGGGGGCACCACGTGGTGCACTGGCCGCTGGAGGCTGTGGGCACGGATCGGGGGAGGGAGGTGGAGGTGAGCACGGTCCTGCCCCGGGCAGGAACCGGCCAGCCTGCCCCTGCCCGCCACTGACTGTCAGGACGACTCTGGGGACAGGCCCTGGCTCACTAACAGGATGCTGGTCCTGGCACGAGGCAGCAAGGGGGGCAGCTGCTGCCCCTCAGGCCGGCCTGGACCCCTCCTGTTGTCACCAGCAGGCCCCAGGAACCCGGAACCAGGACGGGGGTTCAGGCAGGCCGGGAGTGCCAGCCACCGTCCCGGCGTAGAAATGGACAGTAGGCACAGATGGGGCTTGTGGGCCCAGGGCTGAGCCACCACCTGGCGGCTCCCAGCCTCAGCTGGTACAGATCATGCTGCCAGGTCTCAGGGATCCAGACCCCCGGTACGCATACCCCAGACGAGCCCTGAACTGTACTTACTTGAGCGGCGGGAAGCGGGAGTCCTGCACAGCAGAGCTGGGGGAGATGCCGAAAGGGTAGGGGGCGCTGAGCAGGTGGGAGGGGATGGCTGGGGCCCCTGCCTTCTCCTGGGGCAGTGGGGGCTCCACGATGAGGCGTTCCCGGCCGCCGCTGCCCCTCGAGCTGGCGTCCTGCCAGAGGGCAGAGGGCAGGGGGTCAGGGCAGGGGCGGTGGCACGAGCCCTGCTCACAGTGCCGCCAAAGGAGACCAGCCGGGCCTTCCTCTAGACCAAAGGACCCTAAGGTTTTAGTGCACATTCTTGAGGTTTTCTCCCCAAACCTGCAGGGCATGTGATGTGAGGGGGAGAGGGTAGGTCTGGACCGAAACCCACCTGGGGGGGCCCATTCTCTCCTTGGGGCAACGGGGAAGAACGGAACCCTGGTCCAGGATGCCTGGGGTCATCAAGGCCAGTGCCGTGAGGGGAGCTGACACAGAGCAGGGGCTCCCTGCCTCTCACGGCATGGACTTCCCAGGCGCTTACACCCGCTCCGAACCCAAGCTTGGGGACCTAGATGACCTTGGTGTCCTGGCACCCTCAGGGAGTGAGCTCTGCACTCAGCCCAGGGCGTGACAGAACCTTCTGGAGCCCCCAACCACTGATCAGGCATGCGCAGGTGCCCCCCAGGGACTGAGGCATCAGCTGTGTGGCCAGCTGCCAGCATGCTTCAGATACCCCTGGTGCCCACAGAGGGGCACGGCCGATAAACTGGCGCTGCCCCCCACCAATCTGTGGCGACTCTGGCATGGCCAGAAAACAGACCAGTTGGGCCTCAACTGGCCAGACCTGTCTGGGGACACCTTTGCCCGTGGTGGCAGGGCTTGTGGCAATCTGGGCCTGGTGGGGGAGGCAGACCCTGGAACCAGAGGAGGGGTGCACGTCACTCCTGGCCTCACGGCCCAGCAGTTTGCACGCCCCTCCACAGGAGCATCCAGCCCCTAGAAAACAGATCAACAGAAGCTTCTAACCACTCTTGCCCTTATGAGGCTGAAAGGGCCCACATGGCCAGACCCAGAGCATAATCAGTCAGGGAGATCTTGTTCTGGATTCTAAGCAGTGATGAACCTGGGGGACTTAATCACTGGGGGAGGACAGCACCAGCCTAGGCTGAGCCCCACAGGCCCCATGGCCAGCTGGGCATGACGCCCCACCCCAGGCATCAGGTCAGGCCACTGCGGACGCACAGACAGCAAACACCGGCTGCAGAAGGCAGGTGTTGCTCCTGGTCTGTCCACCCAAAATCCAGTGTCTCCACCATGCCACCAAATGCCAAGCGCTTTCAAAACCAGGGGGGCCACAGCCCTGTCTCCTCTATACACTGGCAGGCTAGGGGGAAGTCTGGGGACCCTGCTGGACAGCTGGTGGCGATATGACCCTGCCCCCGAGGAGACAGACCCTTCACTCCCTGCTTTCCTTGGTCACGGTCACGAGGCGGGGAAAGCAGAGCCCCAATTTATTCAACTCCTCGTGTGGGAGGACTTTCCAGGGATGGACCACCACTGCCTCACCTTCCGGTGACCCACCGCCTTCACATCAGCGACAGGGCAGAAGGCCACAGGTAAGACGGGGCAGACGTGGGTGGCCCAGGCCAGCAGGGGAAGGCCTGTCTGTCAGGCGTATTTACTAAGCGCTCCCAGAGCCAGGCAGCCCCTGCGCCCTCCTCGGTCCTTCAGAAGCCACATCAGCGGTAATTAATTGAAGGAGACAAGCCGCTGATTGGAATTTTTAATGAGCGGCAACATCTGTTCCCTTCCCTGTGCTGGCACAGCCCCTCCACTCCTGGAGGGGTCCTCGCAGGTTCAGGAACCCCGCCTTGCCCTTCCCAGAAGGGGTGCTCCCGTGGAGTGCCGGGGGTGGGCCACACGGGCACCAGCCCTCTGGGTCAGAGCAGGGAGCCCAGAACTGCAGCCTCCTGGTCTCCAGGCACTTCTACATGTGGCCTGACTTTAGGAGACAGCTCCTATCTGGTCCCATAAGCACCCCATGCCCCGGCCTCCCCATCTGTAACATGCCAATCAGAGCAGTGGGGACAGATGCACACAGGAAGTGGGGGGCCGGAGCACGGGGGCTCAGTGTCAGGCACACCACCCTCGCCCCTCCCCAGTCCACACTGCTGTCTGAGGGGCTCTCTCAGGGTCAGGCCTTGCTGGGTTCCCCCTCACCCACACGCTGCCCGGCTCGCGGCCAGGCCAGCACAAGAGCCAGGCGTCCGTGAAGACACGGTGCTGGGCCCTACACCGGGCTGCTCCAGGGGTCTGCCCTCATGGGGGCCGCCAGGGGATAGAAAAGGCCTGTGCCCTCAGACTGGGAAGGCCTGGACGGGGGACAGTGTGTCCCTCAGATGCTCTCCAGGCGGGGACACAGGAGCTGGGGCCCAGGGAAGCTATCCTGATGACCCTGAACTCAGCACTGATGGGGACCCAGGGCAGCTGGGCTCCAACCTCAGGCTGCCAGTGAGCCAGCGACCAAAGGGCTCCCCGTCCACCTGGAACAGCAGAGTCCGTGCACAGGGACCTTGATGTGGGGACATCAGGGCAGAAGCTCCAGGCAGGTCTGGCCAAAGCAGGCCATCTGCTCCAGCAGCCCACACAGGGCAGGGGGCCCTGAGGGCACCATCGCCACTCAGAGATGTCCCCAGAAGCCAACCTTCTCCCCTCGGCGGGACAAAGCCCTTCTTGAAGGAAGCTGGGCCAGATGGCACCTTCCTGGCCTGGCTAGGGACAAGGAGCCGGAGGGCTGGGGGAGGGGCTGGCTGGCGGGCAGAGGACCCAGCAGGCCAGCTCACACGCCGTCCGTCTGGCTGGAGCCCTGCCAGGCTGGTGACAGGCACCTGGGAATGGGGTCAGCCGGCCCTGGAGCACGTGGGACAGGGAGGGGCAGGCAGGGGCCCCCACCCCAGGCCAGGCCCTGGAGGCCTGGCCGGCCACCCCAAGCTACCCCAGCGGCGGCCCTGGCAGACAGGCCTGCGTCAGGAGCATCTGTGGGCAGCTTTTGTTTCTGAGCAGTGGCTGAGGAGCAGCTGCAGGGACAGGAGAAAGGGGAGGGGGTTGCCCTTCATTCCCTGGTGACTAGAAAGGCTGCCCGTCAGATGGGAGGCCTGCCCATTAGCTTCAGAATGGACCACCGCCATCTCATTCACCCTTCTGCAGCTCCCACTACCTGGGAGGTGGTGTAAGCTGGCAAAGGGCCCTGGGGCCCCTGGCCATGGCCCTCCCATGCAGGGGCCCGACTCCTGTGCCCCCACTTGAGGAAGTGAGCCCCCTCTCTGCTGCCCTCACGCCTCTTCCGGCGCCTCCTCCCCAGAAGGATTAAGTTCTCCACTGAGCCTTTGTGTGGAGCTGCCGAGCCATACATCACCTGCTAATCCAGTCCTGTCCCCGGCCCGCCCTGCTGGCATTAGTGTTTCATTAACTGCCACGGTGACGGTAAGCGGCTGGAGGAGAGCTCTCACCGCCCCTGGGCCTGCTAAGCACTTCTGAAGTGAACAGGATGCGCTCAGAGGCGAGGAGCCCAGACAGGGGCCCCAGGCAGAGGCACTCAGCATCCAGGAGGGAAATATTTACATGGGGTCAGGGCCAGCTGGGAAAGGGGCAGGAGCAATGGGGATGACCCGGCCGAGGCGGCTGACGGACCCGGAAACTGCCTGGGCCCCAGTGAGCTGGGGAGGGGCAGGGAGCCACAATGTTCTGAGTCAGGGGGCTGACGATGAGGGACAACAGGTCCCTCTGGAGGTGGGGGATTCTGGTGACCCCCGTCCCCCCTCAAACCAGGACTGGGAGTTGGCTCAGGGGCCTCTGAACCCTTTGGCCTGCCATCCCAGCCCTACACACTGTGCACGGGGCGAGGGGGTGGGTTCCAGGGCAGCTTGGCGTGCCTTGCCCAGGTGAAGGCCCAGGAGGGTCGAGTCCTACAGCCGTTCCCAGGAATTCAGGGATCCTGGCTGGGTTCCCTGGGGATGGCTTCCCTGGGTTAGGGGGCCTGCAGGTCAGGCCCTCCCTGGACAGAGGCAGGTCGCCACCCTCCAGAACAGACAGACCAAGACCAGGCAGAGACCTCGTGCCCCAAGCCCTCCCAAGACAGAGCCAGGAGGGGCCAGATTGGCCCCGCCCCCCCTCCTCTGCTTTCTCTGGTTTAATTAGTATTTCCAAGTGTGCCATCCCTCCGGGAACTCGCAGAAAATCCCAGCAGAGAGACTCTGTGACAGCATCTTAATTGGGAAGGGCCCCTCCAGGCTGGGAGTACCTGGGCACCAGAGGGTGGAGGTGGGAGGGGGTCAGCCTGGGAGGGTGCAAAGGAGCAGCTCCCAGGGCCCCCAGCTCCTGCACAGGCACGTCCCCCAGGGCAGCAGCCACACCAGGGAGCCTGCACAGGGGGGAAGGGCTTGGGGGAGAGGGCCTGCAAAATCCTAGGACGGAGGCAGGGAAGCAAAAATGTGGGCTGGGGTCTCTCCCATCTCAATTCCTTGTGTGAGCAATGGTCACGGTGACAGCCACTACTATCAAGTGCTTAGGATGCACCCACACCACGTTATGCATATCACTCGGGGGTACGGGTTGAATTGTGTCCCCCCCAAATTCACATGTTAGAGTCCCAACCCTCACAACCTGGGAATGTGACCATATTTGGAGACGGAGCCTTTAAAAAGGTAATTAAGTTAAAATAGGTCATTCGAGTTGGCCCTGATCCAGTGACTGGCGTCCTTACAAGAACCGGAGATCAGGACACAGTCACACAGAGGAATGGCCACGAGGACATGGGGGGCAGACGGCCATCCACATGCCAAGGAGAGGCCCCGCGAGGAAGCCGCCCTGCCCACACCTTGGTCGTGGGCGCCCAGTCTCTAGAACCACAAGAGAATAAGTCTGTCACTCAAGCTGCCAGTCGTGGTCTTTGGCTGTGGCTGCTGGACAACACCCTTGATTGTCTTAAAACACACAGACCCTCCGAGTCGGTGCGGCTGTTACCCCATTTTGCAGAGGAGACAGGCTCAGGGGCCACCTCCCAGCACCTGCTGCCACACCTCCTCCACCCACCTGGACTCACCTGCCGGCTCTCACTCCTCCAGACGCCATTGACGGTCTTAGTTGGGGCAATGGTCACCACAGGGGGCGTGCTGGGCACGCTGTGGCCCCCAGGGGGGACGATGATGGGGCCCATCGGCACGCGCTTGGGTGTGCTGGCGGGCGAGCTGTGGTTGGTGGCCGGAGAGGACACGGGGGACGACTCGCTGCTCAGTGAAGACCCTGCAGGAGAACAAGCAACCTAAGCTGGGCCACCGACGGAGGGCTCCGGCGACCCTCCCCCAGCACAGCCGCAGCCGAGCAGGGCACGGTCATGCTCCGCTCGAGGTGCGGACCCACGCGGTAACTCAGCGTCCCCACTGGTCTGGGGCAGGCAACGCCCCTTTCTCTGCTTTCCTGGCCCAGCAGGGGTGCTCACCTCAGCCCCCAACCCAAGAAAAATGGCCAGGAAGGACTACCCTCTGCCCCAATCCTGATGAGACGTATTTGCAGGGGTCACTCTGGGTAGCCGAGCATGACACCCCAGGTCACACAGGCAGGTATGGGCCTCTGAGGGTCGCCTCCCAGGCCCCAGGGCGAGCAAGGGGCCTGATGCACCCTCCAGCCAGGCAGGACCTGCCCCCACAAGAGGCAGCACCACACTTGGGGCATGAGTGAGGGGGGTGAGGACAGGCCCCTGAGGCTCACAGGTCTTCCCGAGCCCTCCCTGAGTGCACAAGGAGGGGTCACAGGACGAGGTAGTCCCCCCAAGGAGACAGGTGCCTGGGGGGCCAGAGTAAGAGGTGGTCAGAGCCGGGAGACAGGGCCGGCAGGCAGGTTGCGGGGACACAGTGAGAGTTGTTTTTTAAATGTTGAATGCATTTATTTTTAAGTTGCAGAACCATCAGATAGAGTTCATCACGTAATGTGCCCGGGTCCATGACCTTAAGTCACACCGGGAGTTGTGCACCTTCCCTATTTGATTCCAGGTCACTTCCACAGAGAAACCCGGTGCCCATTAGCATCACAGCCATGTGCTTCCCCCTCCAGGTGGCTCCCGAGGCTTGCACACAGCCTGTACCACTGTACAGGCAGCCCCAAGGGGAGACACCTGGTCCCAACCCCGCAGGCTGTGCCCGCAAAGCAGCCCAGTGGTCCCGGGGACAATGCCGAGCCCAGGCACCCCTCGTTCCCAGCTCCCACCCGTCAGGTGGGCACTAAGGGGAAGCACAACCCTTGATCCCCCAGGTGAACCACACACACCAAGAATCCTGTACCCCCAAGCTGGCTGGGGCAACCCCTAAAACCAAGCTCTGGGGTCTAGATCCCAGCTATGCTGCCTAAAAGCTCAGGCAATTTCTGAGCCTCTTCAATGTTACTCCTGGGGGACAGCCAACACAAGCGACAATGCTGGGTGCCTTCCCTTCCCAGAGGGGACAGCCTGCAAAGTTTTGAAGCAAGCTGGGCCTGGCCAAGTCGGTGAGACCCACCCAAGAAGCTAATTTCAGGACGAGTGTGGGAGGCGAGTGGCGGACTGGTTCACCAGCCCTGGGTGTGTAGCCGGCTGGCTGCCAAGCACTCTGGGAGCTGACGGAGGAATGTCCCGGTGGTGAGTCCTGCAGAGCCCTGCACCCTGAGCCCTCACCCACGTTTGTACAACTTAAGAAAAACTGACTATATCTCAACGCCACATCTGCCCACCCCGTCCCGGAAGTCCCCACTCCTGGGTACACAGCCAGCAAAGCGGGGCTGACATCCAGCAGAGACACAGCAAGGGGGTTCCAGCAGCCCCCGACGTGAAACTACCCCCACGTCCACCAGCAGCTGGAAGGACACAGCTGGTATGTGCTCAGGACAGACGGAGCGCTCCACAGCGAGGAAGCACCCCAAACCCTCAGCCAGATGCACAAGCCCAGGAATACCCGCGGGGGGAGCAGCAATGGCGGGGGCCTTGCCTGGCTTCCTGGTCCCTGGGTGCACTCTGATCATCTGTCCTGCTGGGCACTTACAGCCTGGGCAGGCTTCTGTCAGTATTTAGATTTTGATGAAAAGCTTACTTTACATTAAAAATATATATATTAGGCAAGGGATCTTTCTCTCTAAAAAAGAAATTTCTCTGGAATCTCTACTATTCTTTTTTGGGTTGTAACAGCTTTACTGAGATGTAATTCCTGCCCTGGAACTCACTTATACGGAGTGTGTCATTCACTGGGTTTCAGTGTATTCACAGCTGTGCAGCCATCACCACAATCAATTCTAGAAGATGTTTCACCCCAAAAAGAAACCCTGTATGAACGTGCAGTCGGCCCCCAGCCCCTGGAAACCATCTGTCTGTGCTGCCTCCACGGCCGTGTCTCTGTGAGACAGTCCACGTAAGTGGGGCCACGCAACACGTGGCCCCCTGTGCCTGGCTCCCTCCACTCAGCACATTTCCAGGGCTCACCCATGCTGCGGTGGGTCACCCCTTTTACAGCTGAATAACAACAGTCCATCATACAGATGAACCCCTCGCCCCTCACCCCTGCAGGTGGACACTGAGCGCGTCCACCTCTTGGCCACCATGTCTCCTGCTCGTAAAGCTCTTGTCACGCTCGGCCTCGGGGACATGGCCACCCAGGACCTACTGACTGCCCGACTGGTCCTGTCTCAACACCAGTGCCCACGGTGGAGGGACGGTGGATATTCTTGCTCCAGAGCAGAAGAAGGAAAGAGAACAGACAGAGTGCCCCACGGTCAGCACGGGGGCAGCCAGCTGCTCTGAAGGACGGCTGAAGTCAGAGGCCAGGCGGGCACTTCCCGGGGGACTGGGGAGATGGAGGGAGGCTTGGGACCCTTGGGAGCCCCCCAGGACCAGCTCCCAGGTTACAGAGGGAGGCACCTCCCACCCTGACTTACAGACAGAAGCACCTGACGGCCCAGGAACCACGCCACCCACAGACTCTGGGCTGCCCGGGCTCCCAATCCTGCTCTCCCCGCTGGCCGGCCCCCTTCCCCATGGCATGAGCTCCACCTCCCGGGATGAACCTCATTTCTCATCACCAGGGGCGGTAGGGGGAGGAGCCGGGGGCCCAGGTGCACTTGGATGGCAGAGGCCATCAACAGTTAGCAGCCTGACCCCCGGGCTGGGTGGCGCCTGCTGGCCAGAGCGACAATCAATCCCTGACCACATGCCCGCCAATTAGCGAGCGAGCAGCCCACACCGTCCATGGCCGCAGCGGAAGGGCTGTGAGTGCCCTCATTAACTGGAGGTATGTGGCGGGGGTGAGTCAGGGATTAGCACCCGAGGCAACCGGGCATGTGTGATTACCAGCTGAGACCCCGAAGTCAGAGCGAGCAGGGCAGGAGTGAGGCGTGAACACAAACTGTGAAACCCTGGTGGCCCTGCCGGCTCTCTCAGGCGTGCCCCCTACCAGCCACGGGAACAAGTAAGCACCAACTAAAGCTCTTAACAAGGACCTCTGTGCCAGGCTGCAGGACCACCCCTCCCAGCACCACACACTCAGCACAGAGGGCAAAGCTGGTCTCGGTTGGGCTACACAACCCTGGTTCACCGGGGCCCTGAGCTGAATCAAGCCCCACCCTCTGGGGACCACAGGGACAGCGGAGAGAAGGCAGCGACCACCTGATGGGCCTCCTGTAACAGGACACTCCGATGTCTGCCTGAGACGCCGGTTCCCGGTTCCAGGTCACCCTGAGTTCAGTGGAGCTGCACAGGGGCAGCACCACAGGGCAGCTGCGGAGCCCGAGGGAGCAGCTGCGACAGACGTGCCAGCCAGGGAGGAGCAGCACGGGACCTGCCCCACCCGAGCTTCCCTGGGACCCATGCCATGCCCAGGCAGGGCAGGAGCCCAGAGGACACTGCGGGGCCGGCTCACGAGGGCCCTCTGCTCACCTTCCTGGGCCTGTGTCCCCTCTGGGCAGGCCTCGCGTGGGGGAAGCTGGGAGGGAGAGCCTGCACAGGTCTGCATGCCCTCCACCATCTCAACCGGGGCGTGGGAGCCTGCCTGGCAGTGCTGTGCCCTGCAGACCTGCAAAGGAGCCTGGCTGTGTCCAGCCCAGTGCCTCCGCTTGCAAGGCCGAGGGGCCACAGATGCTCAGGAAACCTCCCAGCCAGCCGCCCAGTTTCAGTCTCCCTGGATGGGCCCGATGGAACGGGCTTGGCAGCCCCTCTGCCTGGCGGGCATCAGGGCACGTGACTCACAGAGCCAAGGTGCTGTCACAAGCACCCAGAAATGGGGGATCCTGCTAAGCGGCACATCCCGGGCTCCCTGCAGCCCAGCCACTGACAGCGGCTCCAGAAACCTGCAGGCTTGGGGAGAAGCCACTGAAAAAGAGCCTCAGCAGGCCCCCTTCCCACCTGGGGCTCCCTGACCCGCCAGCCTGCTGGAGCTTCTCTGTGGCACGGGACCACCGGGGCCCTCACCCCACGCCAGTTCCCATGTCTGAATCACCATCTCCGGAGTCACCACACCCGGGCCAGCAAAGGCGAGGTGTGGCTTTCATGCAAAATGCACGGCTAGGGGGATTGTCTGTGAATGGCAGGAGCAGGGCCAGGGAGGACGGAGGGCTCGCAAGTCTGAGGGACGTTAGGGTGTCATTGTCATCAGTGTGGCCGGGGAGGCCTCTTGCTCTGAATATCCCAGGCCGGACGGCCCACTAGCCCACAGCTGGGCATTCCCGCCTCACTCCTACTCCGCCCCCCGCCTCCCGTGCCCGCCTGCTTCCTCCAGAGGGCTGATGCCGCAGGGACCCCTGGGGAGCATCACTGTACTGCCCCCGCCTGCACCCAGGTGGCCAGCGTGCCAGGTGGCTTGTTTTCTTGGAAGAGGCAGATTTCAGGTGACAGGACAGGAGGCCCTGCCCCCATGCAGGCAACACTGGGGGGCAGTCCCACCTCCACCCCCGAGGGGGAACAGAGCTCCCCGCCCCGGGGTTCAGGACAGGATGGCTCCAGGGCCCACAGTAATCAGACCCCCTGCAAATCCAGCGACAAGATGGGGCAGGCAGCTGGCAAACGGGGGGAGTGCGCTGGGCAGGGCGCCCTCCTGGGGCTCTGCACCCAGACGGGGAAGGGGAACACAGCTGCCTCCTGGGCCCCCATCGTCACCCCCCGGCATCCTGTCCAGAGCTGGTATAGCTCGGGCGTTTTTCTCTCACATGACAAAACCACGTCCGACACAGTCTGCTGGGCCTTGAACAGGCTGTGTGGCTCGAGTCCACCCTGCTCCCAGCACCCCAGCCACAGAGAAGACCCCCAGGCCCAAGCTGTCCGGAGACCACGCCCCAGCACAGCTGAGCCCCCAGACCTCGGCAGGGACCGCCCAGTGACACGTGTCCTCAGTGGGGACCTGGAAGCATGCCCTGCAAGCCCCAGCCCCTGGAGGCTGTGGGCTGGGTGTACAGGGACAAGAGGGGACTTGGGGTCAGGCCGAGTGGTCCTGGGGGTGGGGAGAGTGGTGCAGGCCCCAGCGTCCCATCTTCCCGGGCAGCTGACACATTGGGCGCCCTGCACTGCAGCCTGCACCCTCTGGCAGACGGGCACTGCAGCCCCATGGGGGGCGCCTGCTGCAGCGTGGAGGCGAACAGACAGCCACACAGCTTGTGAGAGTCACCCCTGGCAGCAGTCCCTGCTTTGCCACTTGAGGACAGCAGGGACTCAGGCTCCCAAACATGCCCTCTGAGGGGGTTGGGGGTTGGAGGGGAAGTCCCCAGGAGGCGCCCACCCAGGGACAGGCCAACCAAGCACGTGGCAGTCCCCGGCCAGGACCCGGCAGGCACAAAGCACGAACTGCATGGACAGTGCAGGGACCCGTGACTCCCCTGCCAAGGCAGGCCACGGGGGCAGCCGCGAGGCTGCGGCAAGCGGGGAGGGAGGGTCACAGCCTGCCCCAGGCCAGTGGGATCCAAGACCCACCCAGAGGCTTTAAATGGGTGCAGGGGAGAGAAGGTCTGCATCCAAAGGAGGTCCCACTGGGAGACCAGCAGCGAGGGGGAGCTGGCCTACTAGCTTTCCAAAGAGAAGGGGGCCCAGGCGGCCCAGGGTGACATCCTTTGGCGGCCAGAGTAACACGGAAGGGGGTGGGCCCAAGCCTGGCAGTGAGAAAGGGCCCATGGGTGTAACTGGGACTGACAAGGGGTCAGACCCAAACCTGTAGCCCAGGCTCCTTCCAGCATGTGATGCCTGGGCTCGGTCACCCCCCGGGTCCCCGTCCTCCCAAGCAGCGAAGACCAGGGACTTGCTGTCGGAGAGTGGCACCCTGGGCCTGGCGTGCCCCACACCGCAGGCCAGACTGGCAGGGGTTCTCCCCCAAAGCCAGGCCCAGCTGGCCAGCCCAGGAGCTCCCAGCCCACCCTCCACCACAGGATGGCTCTCCTTTCCAGGCCCCTCAAGCCCGAGTGCACTGCGGGGGAGGTGGGTGGGTGGGGGGTGATGGTGGGGGCGGCCTGCTGTGGCCTGGAGCTAGTGCGTTCCCGCTGAATCGTGGGAGTCTGGGAGGGGGACATCGACCCCCTGAGCAAGGATGGAAGCTTAGAGAAGTACATGCCCAGGTTACAGAGCAAGGGCGTGAACCGGGGCCCCCTCTCTGAGTGCCATCCCAGAATGGGCGGAGCTGAACAGGTCCGGGCCCCCTGCCGCACACTGTCCCCTCCGGGACCCCAGGGTGGGCTGGCACCAAGTGAAAAGCTCCTCTCAGAGCCCCAGGAAGGAGGAAGCTCCCCACCCAGGGCTAGTTTCTCTTCCCATCCTTCCTGGGGTGGAGCAAAACGATTCGACACGTAGGTCACTTTCTGTCAATTGAACTTTTAAGCTGTACCCTCGAGAGAGACAGGATGGAAGCAAAGATAGTAGCTGGTGCAGAGAGCGGGGCTGGAGCTCAGAGCAAGACGACCCATACACAGGCGGGAGGGGGGCAGGTGGAGAGGGTCAAAGGTGACCCTCTGCAGCCGCTCGCTGGGGGCTGCAGTCCCAGTGCCGGTCTGGAGGCCTCTCGGGCTCCACCTGGGGCCTCTCTGCGGGGGCGGAGACTATAGAATGGGGGTGGGGTGGTAGCCACGGGGTCCTGGGTCACCTCAGCCCCCAGATACTGAGATACTAGTACTTGTGGGATGCGGGGACTCTTCACCCCATCTTCCTCTAGGTCTGGATGGGAAGTGGAGCAGAGCAGCTGAGGCCTGCTGGCCCTCCCGAGGTGCCCCTGCCTGACAGCTGACAGCCCTCACCTCCCCACACCCACCCTGGGAGGCAGCGACCCCGGGTGTCCCCTGCACCACTGCATGCGGTGCTGAGGGGTCTTCCTCTGCCATCCACATGGGGACCACGCACACAGCTTGCTGTCCTGCCCCCGGCTCTCTGAGCCCACTCGGAGAGGCCTGAGCAGCAGCAGGGCCACAGGGCACATCCACACAGCTCTGTGGCATCGGGCTCACAGCTTGACCTCTCTGTGCCTTGGCTTCTCCATCTGCCAACTCGGGGAGACGGCAAGCTCAGACCCAGGGCGACTTGAAGAGGAAAATGAGGATCAGGCGTGGGGTACAGCCCAGAGGACGCACCAGAGAGCGACAGCACCTCACTTCTTCAAACCAAGGCCAACGGCCATGGCTTCAGACCCTCAGACTTTGCCTGTGGCCACCAGCAAGCCCTTAGTTCTCAAGACACAATGTGCCCAGGGCCCAGGCACACACACGGCGAACAGTGCCACAGCACCCGAGGGCTCAAACACTGCTCCACAGTTCACGTGTGCTGGGACCCCCAAACCTCGCCTCCCGCACCTGAATGACGGGGGTAGCCTCAGGTCAGCCAGTAGTAAGAGCTTGGGCCAGGCCCCTCTCCTGCCTCTCTGACACAAAGTCCCCAAGTGTCACGCAGAACGCCCAGTTCACGGCTGGGGGAGTAGGGCCTGTGGCCCCCAGGCCTGGCCCCCGCCAGCAGCACACGCTGTTCCTGGCCAGCGAAGCACGGCAGCCCCTGGTACACCAACTGCCCACGGGCCCTTCGTTCAAACCAGATGCCTGGGGCAGCAGAGAGCAGAGTTCTGTGCCCACAATCCCTGTGTGAGCCGGCCCCTGCAGATCACTCCACCACTACCCACGGCATCAGAAGGAGGGCAAGGTGCCCTTTTACTGCCACATCCTCTGCACATGTGGGGTACCACTCTAGTGGGCCAGTGGACAAAGCTGCTGGATGAGAGTGGCATCTCTGAAAGCGGCACCAGCCCTGCCCACCTTCTGGAACGCTGAAGAGCAGACAGCTGGAGCAGCTCAACTGCAGCTCAGGTTCCCGCTGAGGGCATGCCTTCCAGGGCGCCCTGCAGGGAGCCCAGGGTGTCTGGTCTGGGGGCCTCGGTGGCCTGGGCAGGGAGCCCAGCCAGCTGCCTCCTCTGGCCGTCTGCTCTCCATCTGTGTGGCTCCGAGGGCCTCCCGACACCGGTGGGGCTTCTGCAGCCTGACCTGCTCAGACGTGGCCAGGGTGATGAGAGAGGACGAGGAGGGGCATGCATGCAGGGGCGTGGAGGGTCTGCCAGCAGCCATGCTCTGCCTGGGTAGACAGAGCTGCCCACAGCACGACAACTCAAAACCAGTGTTCCTTCCCAGGCTGACATCCACCCTGCCATCAACTGAGCTCACCCCCCATCACACTGTGTTCTTTGTCCAATAACCAGGCAGCAGAAATGAAAACACAAGATTCAGAAATCAGAAGACAACCCCCCTACCCGCCATCCAGCTGGTCAAGGTTAAACATCCGTTCTGCTGAGGAGGCTGTGGGGCCTATAAAGGCAGACCATTCCTCCCGTGCCCCCAGGGCCAACTTGGACCTATGGGGGTGAGGCAGATGGCAGGCCAAGGCACCCAGTATACCCACTTTCTCTGTCCTAGAGGTATCGGGCCCTGTCTCTGAGCAGCAGGTCTGGAGGGCGTCTGAGGCCTGCTCCAAACCCACATGGCCGGGTCAGCTGGCACCTCCAGCTGCAAACTGCCTCCCACACCGTCATTCAGCCAGCAGCCCATGACCAGGCCCCGCAGCTGGATCCTTATCCCAGAAGTACTGGCAGCCAGAGGCACTGAGAACCCCGTGGTACAAATAGGAAGACTGACGCTCAGAGAGGGCCAGCATGAGTCCACAGACACACAGCATGCCACTGCCTGAGTGACACCAAGAGTGAAGGCCCCGAATGTCTGGGAGACACCTGTCCACACTACCGTACCATCCCTGCTCAGGAAGTTAAGCAATAGTGGCGTGAGGTCCCAAAGTCCTCTGCTCGGAGACCGAGCGGGTGTCCAGAGCCCACGTTCCTGCCTTGTCTGGAGGGGAATCAGCCTGGGCCCTGGGCACAGGTGTCAGGGCCCGGAGCCCCCCTCCAAGGCCGCTTGGGGCTCCCACAGCCCAGCACACCCATCTTCCTCGGCCACAGGCCCTGAGCACACTGCTGGATGCCCCCATGAGGGCTCCTGGAGCCAAGGAGGGACAGGGGCAGGGAGAAAGTGGGAAGCAGAAGCCAAGCAGAGGTGCCGGGGCGCGTGGGCTCACGGGGCAGACGGGGGTCCGGGAGGCCTGCAGTGGCCGGTACACGCGTCCCTGCTCGCGAAGGCCGGCCGCTTCCTGCACCGCCACACCTGCTCCTCTAGGGAGCCCAGGGGCCTGGGCGGGAGGAAGGGGGCGTCTCTCCCCCCTGGGCCCGCAGCCTGGCGGGCATGCCTCTTACCTCTGGGCTCCTCCGCCTGTTTGGCGAGCTTGCGCAGTGCGGCGGCAAAGCTGGCGGACGGCGCGGCCTGGGCCGACAGCGCACTGCTGGTAGCGGGGCTGCCACTGGGCACCAGGGCGCCATTGAGCGGCGAGGGGGTGAGGGGGTTGACGGTGGCGGTGGTCCTGGTCGCGGTGGAAAGCATCCCTAGTGAAGGGGACTTGGGCTCATGGCTCATGCCTGAAATAGGAAAAGAAGAACCAGGTCACCCAGAGAGCAGGAAGGCCCAGCACCAGAGCAGGGTGAGCAGGGTGAGCGGGGGCGTGGGCCCAGGGCCCACGCCAGCGGGCAGCATGCAGGGAGCAGGGCGGGAGCAGGCCCAGGTGGCTCCTGCAAGACAGGCAGAGCAGAGCCAGCACTGTAGAGAGAACGGGGCTGCAGCCCCAGCGCCCAGCCGGCGCCCCTGAGGGTCCAGGGCGGGCACGGCACCCCCAACCTCTCGGAGCCAAGCCATAATTCAAGAACCGGGCATGCCCAGGCCCTCACTGACTCCACCAATGCAAAGGGCACAGCCCACCAGGCTCCTACGACCTCTCCAGAAAGCTGGGGAGACCCAAAAGCAACCCTAGTAGGCCTGGGGGTGGTGCCTGCGGCCCAGGGCCAGCGCCCTCACATCACAGAGCAGATGCCCACGGAAGGGAAAGGCCCAGATGACGGCAATGAGGACGGCACAGCTGCCCGCGGCTCACAAGCAGGGGTCTGCCCGGCCTCCACCACCCTCCACCGGCAGGTTACCAGCACCACGCAGAGGGACCGAAACCAAAGCTTTTAACAAGGGGGGGCAGCACAGGCCCGGAGCCCTTACTTGCAACCACTCCCTCCTGAATCCCAGGGCACCAGGGACCCCCATGGGCAGGTCCCCACCTGCGAAGGCACCTTGGAGAACAGGTGAGCAGATGAGGGGGGCTGCGAATAGCACCCAGCCCCAGGCGCATGCCTGTCTGCAGCACCTGAAGAAGCACGAAGCTCAGACTTGAACTGCCGTCACGGGAGCCCCCCTTCCGCTGGGGGCCAGGCTAAGGCCGAGACGGCCCGGGAGCCACTGCCTGCTGGGGGTAACACCAGAAACCCTGGGGTACGTGCCCCAGCCTTTCAAGTCCCAGCCAAGTGTCAGTGAGGAGGCTGGACCATCTCCCACGTGCCCGATCAATACAGGCCCGGCTCTGAGGCCAGCAGGCGGGTGAGCAGTGCCATAAATAAGTTTTCCATTAACATTCCCTGCCCTCTCGGGGCCACCTGCCCAGGCGCAGTCCCCGCTCCCACATGCGTTCCAGGGAGTAAACGAAGGCAGAAGCTGGCAGGGCCATGGGCTGGACAAAGGGGTGAATGACCTCCCACACACAGACCTGGGGGGAGCGGGCTCCAGGGAGCGCCACGGAGTCTTTGGGGAAGGGTCCCTGGCAGTCACGGGCACAGACATACAATCGCACACCATCCAGGGAAAGGGGCCAGGAACACGTGTTTCCGCACCCCCAGGTTGTGGCCCCCACCCCAAGGGCCTCTAGGCAGCTCCCAGCACCACCTACCCGCTGCAGGGCTCAGCACGGGGTTCACGCGAGTCTAACTAGAGCCTGCTCCACACCTGTCCCCAGGGCTGGCAGGCTCAGACCCGGCCAGGGAGCCATGGATCCCACAGGGGCCAGGCAGGCGCCGGCCCCAAGCACCGCCCCAGAACCAGTTAGGGGGGGCCGCAGGCCCCGAGCGCACATCTGAAACCCCGAGTCCCAGACGGCCTGGGCTGGCCGCCGTCGCTGTCCTGCAGGGCAGGTGCAAGAACACAGTGTCCGAGGAACACCATTCTCCCAGGTGAGGCCTCGTACTTCAGGAACAAAGGACCCCACAAAGCCCGGGGCCGGCAGGCTGGCCTCCCACTTGGCGAGGTCACACAGGCGGCCGCCACAGCCGGCAGAAGTGCCCTGTAGCAGCCGTCCCAGGGTGAGGGCCCAGGCAGCTGGTCTGGGGAGTCAGGGGGCAACCCACATGTCCACAGCTACTGCAGGCCCGGCAGAGAAACAAATTGGAGAACCCCGGTGGGCAAGGGGTCTGTCCCAGCAGCCAGATGCCAGAAAACGCACATCTTTGACGAGAATCTTTTACAGCCCACCCAACACGCGGCCAGCCCCAGAGAACTGCTGAGGACACCATGCTCCGGAAGCTCTACCCCAGGCCGTCATCAGCACCCTCTGCTCCTTCAGGGGGCACTGTGGACAGAGGGCAGGTGTGGCCGAGGTCACCAAGCAAGGAGGAAGCGGGGCCTGGAAGGTGAGCTTAGCCCTGACTTGGCTGCCGGGCACCCAGGGTTTATTTAAATCCCACCCTGTAGCCTCTACTGTGTGACCTGAGGCGGTTACTTCGCCTCTCTGGGTCACAGTCTCATCTGTCAAGCGGGGATGAGGAGTCTACCTCACGAGGCTGATCCGATGAGAATTCAAGAAGCTAATTTATGTGAGAGCATGCCTAGTGCACACCTGGGGCAGGTACATGGTGTGCCGGCTGACGGGAAAGGGGGCAGAGACTCAGGTGCAGACGGGCAACCTAGGTCAGCCTCAGCACACTGGGACTGAAGTCTGCATTTGTGCCACTGCCCCACCTGGACAACCAGAACTTCAAGGGGAGAGGTGATGTGGCATCAGACATCTACGCATCTATGTGCTACCTGGGTACCCCCAGGACCTTCCAGAGAGGCCTCCTCAGGCCCGGGGACAGCACAGCCCGGCCCGTAAGCCTCGGGCAGAGGGCCAGCTCCATGTTCCCAAGCCGGCAGCTGGTGAAGGCTGACACAAAGGACACCTGAGGATGTGACCCCACACACAGGAGCCGATTCTGGTGGTCCAGAAGTCCTTGGGTCCTACTCAGCACCTGCACCCCGTGGGTCGTTTTTTTTTGGGGGGGGGGTGCTGGATAATAGCATATAGAGATGCTGAGTAATACAAGATGGAGCCCTGCCCCATGGGGACCCTGCCCAGGCCTGAAGAGTGCAGGAAAACTGAGGCCAGGAGCTCTTCCAAACTAGTCAAGGTCATGCAGGACCCCAGCAGGTCTGGGACTCGAGTCCCATGCTGTGGGCCCGGATACAGCATTCTTCCCACCCAGCACACCACCTGCCCAGTCCGAGGCGAGACCCAAAGACGTGAACACGTGCACACACACAGAGCTACGGTGTATTTGACTTCAGTGGCTTAAAAATATGTCCACGGTCTGTCACTCATCCCTTCAAGAGATGGAGACAAGTTCTCTTCTCCACAGTGTGGGCTGGTCTTACCAACTCTCTTATAATGACAAAATACGGCAGAAGCCATGGTGCAACCCCCGGAGGCCAGCTGCCAGGTCACAGGGCAGGTCAATCAGCCCCTGGAGAATCCCATGTTCCAGGGAGTGGAGGCCCCCCGCCAACAGCCACAAGAGGCCCATCTTGGCAGCCGCTCCTCCAGCCTCCTCGAGCCTTCAGATGAGCTCACAGCCCCTGCCAAAAGCTTGGCTGCATCACAGCCTCCCAGAGATGCCGGGCCAGGATCACCGGGATGGGGTGCCCCAGACCCCTGACTGGGTATCTGTGAAGTCTGAGGTAGCCTGTTACGCAGCCCTGGGTAACCGCTACACCGAGTGTCACCCCGCGTCACCCCACGCTCTGCTGACCCAGGCTGGCCCTCCCACAACCATCTGCAAATAAGCCTTAACTGCTTGCTGTGCCTTAACCCTGAGTCCTCCAGGCGGCACCCCTGATGCCCTCAGACACCACCGACACCCCCCCTTTCCCACATCCCTCAGGGATAGCACCTCTTTAAAACCCTATGAAAAAAGTGTCACTGTACCCATTTTACAGGTGGTGGAGGGCAGTCCTGGATCCAAAGGCCGACAGACGGTCAGCAGCAGGGCTGGGATTGCCAGGGCACAGTCTGTGCCCTGTTCATGTGAAACTGGTCAGGGCCCAGATCCATACCCACCCTGGGGCTGCAGGAGGGAGGCCAGCACTGCCCCACCCCACACCGACTTGACGGGGAGGGGCTGCAGTCAGTCAATACCTCCCAGCAACCAGTCCCCAAGGCCTGGGGAGCAGATGTGAGGTCACTGCCCTTTGGCCATGTGACAGGCTGGCCGGCTGGTGACCCAGACAGACATGCTGTGACCACCAGCTGCCAGCACTGGGCAAGATGGCACAGAGGTGCTGAGATTGGTGGATGGCAGCCACAGGGCAAATCCCAGGCCAGACCCCAAAATGCCACATGCCCTTGAAGGCTGCTGATGAGTGTCTTCAGGTGGTGGCCAGAGGAGCAGATTCCTCGTTTCTACCCTTTTCACCTATGTTCTAATTTTTCTGCAGTAAACTAGATTTTTAAAAAGGGTGGGGGTCTGAGGGCTGTCCCTCAAAGAGATGAAGACGTGCCTGTGTGAGGCTGGCACAGCAGAGGGTGCCCCCCAGACAGGCCTCTTGCCAGCCAGGTGTGGGAACCAAGGGAACAGGGGTGCCCCTGCCGGGACCCAACCCAAATCCTCACCCACTAGCTCCCCAGCTCTCCCAGTGACCAGGGTCCTGGGGGCAGGCCCACCCTCTGCTCCCTCCATCGACTGCTACCTGGATGTTAGTCATGCTCCTGCTGGCATCCAGTGGCCCAACCCCTCCCCTTCCCCCATGGCTGAGCCACCTGCCCTTCTCGAAGCTTGGTGCCCACTCCCTGGGCCTGTCAGCAGCCCCCCTGGGCTCCTGGGGGTTGCCCAAACGCAGCACCCCTGCCGTGGTGCCAGCCGTGGGCTCCAGAGGAGCTGAGGGCCAGGAAGGCTGCTCTGCTGATGTCAGGTCACTTAAAATAGAATTGCGAATGAGCAGCTTCATTAGGGGAGTCTAAAATTAGCATTCCTCCTCAGCCTGTGTACATCAGGAGGGGCAGGGGAGGGGAGGGGAGGGAGGGAGGGGGCCGGGGACCACCAGCAGCCAGGGAGGCAGCTCCCTCACGCAAGGACAGAGACCAAGCTCAGGGGGCCTGAGGCCAAGCACTCCGGCCTACTGTGGGTCAACACAGCCTCCAAGAAGCCCATGGCCCGTGTCACCCCTCAGCCACAGGCTGGGGTCACTTCAGAACCTGCACACGGCTCTGCCCCCAGGGCCTGCTCAGGGAGCTGGATGCGGCACCCCGCACTCCCCCCCTGCCCCCTGGCACAGGTGCTCTCTGGCTAAGAACACAGCAGGTACTACCGCGACTGACGCTCCAGGGGCGGCGGGGAAAGTGGGCCCTGGGGCTGCCCCTGCTCCCCTAGGAAGCCCTGGGGGAGCATGGGGTGCCTGCTCCCCGTGCCCTCATTAGAGGGGTATTTATTAACTTCTGCGCTCCTGGCATTGACTGAATTCTTGTCTACATTATCAGCTCATGTAAATTCATTATCCTAACAGCTGGGCCTAAGCTCCAGGAGAGCAGGCCAGTGATGGATGAGGGCTGGGGGTGCCACGGCGGGCACCTTCCCTGCACACTACAGGCTCTCCTGATGTGTGCCATTCCAGACAGCCGGGTCTGGGGCTGCCCTGCACGTGCTGCTCCCCTGCCACCACAGCCAGATGCCCGGAGGGAGATCCACCCGAGAGAGTGGCCGGCACCCCCGGGATCCCCTTCCTGCCCCAGACCCTTGCAGGGCCAGCCCAGCAGAGCCGAGAGCCCACAGGGCTCACAGCACCCACCCAGTAATCTGGCCCCCTGACTCCCCAGGACATTGCAGACTGGAGATGCAGAGCCCACCCCCTGGCTGGCGATGCCCCCTGGGGCCACCCCTCCTGCTCCTACCCAAGTACGGGGCTTGAATCAGTACTTTTTTTTCTTCTTTGCTTAGGTTTCTCATATGGCCATAAGCAGCACAAAGCCTTTTTTTTTTTTTGAAAAGGGGGGTGGGCAAGGAAGAAAAGCCCACGTGCAGAGGGTGAGCCTGGCTGGCAGCGTGGCTGATGCATTCCGGAAACCCACCTTTTGCTCTTGGTTCTTCAGAACAGACCCCGATCGGGGTGCCTGCTGTCCAAATGCTCCAAACAGCAGGAGTTGGGGGGGTGCAGGAACACTCCATTAAACTCGGCCCACGCCTCTGAGTAATGGCGGAGGGCGCTATTAATCAGCACGCCGCGGCCCCCCGCCCAGCCTCCTGCGGATCCCGTAATTACTGCTTCCTTTCATCCCGCTCAGCCGCGGCACCAGACCTCAGGCCTGCTCCCTCCACGCTCTGTAATTACAAGCTAATAGCTGCTGCTGGCTCCCGGTTCAAGCACCAATCCGCCCCTTCCCCCTGACGGCCCCCCCTGGGGTAATTACACCCCGCGAGGCCCGGCCCAGCAGGGCTTCACTCTCAGGCCCCGTGTGCACAATCTGGACTTGGATTCTCTAATAACCCCTCTTGGTAATTTTTCATTACGGCAGAAAGAAATGTTTGTGAACAAATAAAGGGCGTCCCCTGGCTCGGGGCCCCTGTGCCTCCGCCCCCACGGTCCCAGCACCCCCAAAGGGCTGAAGCTCCTGCAGCCCTAACAAGGCCGGGGTCACCTGCCGCAGAGACGGGGCGGGCTGTGTGGGGCACGTGGTCCCTGGAGCCGGAGCAGCTTCATGATAAATTCATTATCAGATCTGCCTTCAGCATGTTCTGAGCTCATGCACAGAAGCAGTTTATTTTGGGGAAGGCAGCTGGAGAGTGGGGAGGGTCTTCTTGCTCCCAGATGCACAGGGGGTGGTCTGCTCAGGCCCTCCTGTCCTTTTTCAACTACCAGACACCCCTCAGGTTATAGGTTTCTAAGGGGACTGGGCCTTTTTCTTGCCCCAAGCCCCAGAACTGGGCTTACTCCCCAAGGCTAAGGCCCCGTAGCTGGCAGGCTGAGCCAAAGCCATCCTAACTGCTGGGGCACCAGAGGGTCACAGCAGATGGCCTGGATCCTGACCCGGAAGCAGAGAGGAACGGGAGGGGAGGCGGGTGGCCTCTGCGTCCACAGGAGACCTGCCCCAGGAGTAAGGTGCGTAACAAGGCTGCCCTCCACCCCACGCAGGCCTGTCACTCAGCAGTGCTTACAAGTCACTACAGAATGCTCAAGGCAGGAGCTTATGAGCCACAGAAAGCGTCCACAGGACCCTCAGTGGCGTGGGTGCTGAGCCCCACAGAGCAGGCACTGCAGTCCAAGCTGTTTCCCAAGCTGACTTCTGGGGCCACCTGGCAGCAACTGGGAACCCCGAGGTCGCCCCATGTCCCCATGCAGGGAATGGGGCTTGATGGGGGCAACATTTATGGTTCCCCCGAGCCTTGCCTCCCCACTGTTGCGTTAACGTGGAGTGTGGGCTGGGAGGGGCTGGATCCGGGGTCCAGGGAGGACAGCGTATAGCGTTCCAGAGAGGTCCCTACCGCTGTGTGTCACTCGGGGCAAGGACACAGGGACAGCCTGAGGGGTGGGCCAGGGGCAGATCCAGAGGGCATCCTACACCAGCCCACCTACAGGATGGAGGCCAGGGACATCCAGGAGTTGAGCTTCAAGGCTGCAGACGACCAGGAGCCCTGGAGGTTCCGGGTGGAGGCAAAGGACGGAAGTCAGGCAACAGATGGCAGCGACATTTGACGGTGATTATTCTAAGCGGCTGCTATGTCTGGAGAAGCCTGGGACAGACAGATGAAGGGCTCTGAGCAGCGGGGGGTGGCCAGGCGGCCTAGGAGGGCGGGAGTGGGGGGAGGCAGAAACCACAGCCCAGGGAAGTATACAATTAATGAGACGAGAAGGCTGAGAGACAGGGTCAAGGCCAGAGCCCAGCAGCCAGGACCCGGGGGCTTCCCTAACAACTACACAGAGCAGCAGGAGCGACCCTTCCCCCAGGGCAGACTCACGGCTCTGCCCAGGGTACCACCTTGCCTTCCTGCACCCCGACAGAGACTCGCTGTGCAGACGGTGGTCAGGGGGATCACCCAGCCAGCTGGCTGGAGCCAAGGACTGGCCCTGGCCAGGCCAGGTCCCACCCCTTGGTCACCCTGTGCCTGCATGGGAGACAGTGGTGTGGGCTCGGGGCTTTCTCTACACAGGCTGCCTTCTGGAGGCAGGTGGCCAGTGGTCCCGGGCCAAGGAGCCCAACACCACACCTTGATCCCGCACAGCCTGCCTCTCACCCCCACTTCATTGAAGGGTAAACCGAGGCTGGGGGAGACTCAGGCTCTTGTCTAGGGCTGCATGCCCAGAGGCTAAAGAGCTGGGACAGAAACCCAGTTTTCCTCGATGTTCTACAGGCATTTCCCTTTAAATGGGAGCAGAAGCTGGAAATGATCCCATCGCAGATCCTGATCCTGTGACTGCCAGCCGTGGTCACACGCACCTCTGTGCCATGCCCGTTTTACAGATGGCACCTGGGAGGATCAGAAATGGCACACAGCCATGGAGTGGAGATAAGGATCTGCCCATGAGACCCCGCCCACACCCCCCAACCTCACTGCAGCTCCTGGATGGAAGGCACCCATGCTGGAGCGCCAGGGGCCAAGGGGACAACCCCCGGAGTGACCCTCCGTGTGCCCACAGCGCTGGGGCTAACCACGCCACCTGGGAGCCCAGCCTGGCTCACAAAGGAGCCCTTTCAGTGGACTCTGGAGGCACCTGGGGCAGGAAGCAGGTAGGGCTGTAGGTGTCCACTGCAGAAGACAGGCCCCGAAGGAGAGGAACCCATCCTAGCCAGGAGGAGGCCACCGAGAGCCTCCAGGTTTCCATGGAGCAGCAGACCAGAGGGCACGGGGTCGAGGCCAGGTCCCTGCTGAATGGACAGACCTGCCTGGGGAGGCAGACCTGGGGAAGAGTGTGACGCAGCAGCACAGGCAGCCGCTCACCCGGCCTCGGCAAGCCCCAGGGCCCCACTTTCTGCTACCCCCCTGCAGTGGAGTCGGGGCCCCAGGAACCTGGGGGTTCAGACAGCTCCTGCCCTTCCCTTCAGGTGAGGGAAGCTCTCTAGGAGCAGGGGACAGAGGGACAGGACACAGCCTTTGTCCCTTCCAGGGGGTTGACGAACCTGCCTATGCAGGGTGGCCATCCTCCATCTGCATCCCCAGAACTTCAGGGCACTTAGTAGGTTCTCAGCCTGCAGAGCTGGGATGGATGTACGTCAGCCACATCTATACAGGAACTCAGCCAAGCAGATCCAACATGCAGGACACCTGGCGTCCCTGCCACATCACTATGTGGCCTGAGCCTCGGTTTCCCCGTCAGTACTGGAGGAGGGGGTTTAGACAGGAGACGGCAGAGGACAGGCAGGCCTGCTTTTACCCCCAGACCTGTTTGTATCTGGCATGAAGTCAAGTCATTGAAGCTATTTAAAGGTGAACCAACGGACATTTTAAAACAGGAGGCTTCCAGTCAAAATGAAGACTTCCAGTTTGTCTTGTAAAACTAGAAGCCACCAAACCATAATTTCAAGAGTGGCACTTGCCAGCCTGCCAGCATCCCCATCACCCCCCTACCGTCCCAGGCTGGTCAGCTCGCTTGATGCCGGGGGGTCCCTCCAGCTCTGTGTGGACCCGGTCAGTGAACAGCGACTGCAGAAGCTTGACAGACACGTGCGGCAGCCAGGACACTCCGCTCAGAAGCTATCAACATCTGAAGTCGACCCAATTCAGCTTCGGAGGGGAGGGCCCCCCAGGGTGGGGAGGGGATCCTGGTGCGTCGCACCCTCAGGAGGGTCTCGCTTGAATCAAAACCAGTTCACACACTAGGACTTGCCCTAATTACAAAACGTTTTTTTCCTTTTGTGTAAACTTCATTCTCACGATAGTTCAAAGTGGCAGACCAGACCCTCTCCCCACAAAAACGCATCTAGTGAGTTCTGCAGTTTCCCCAAGTTCACAGAAGCCCACTGTAACGCCATGGGTGCCCGAGTGTGCGGCAGGACCATGTCCATCAACCTGAGTTCTATTTCAACAGCATAATTTCTTTACCTTCCAATCAAATTAACACCCTCTCCTCTGAGGATGCTCTACCTGGGCAGAGGGAATGCGAGGGGTCAAAGGTGAGATCCAGAACTCTTAATGGTGCAGCCCCACCCTGGCTCATCTACCATCTTCAAAGCCCCATGTATCATGCCCAGATGTCAGTAAATGCCCCACTGGAACAAACCCCCATCCTGCAGCCAAAATGGACCTCAGAATGGGGCCACCACATAAAAGTTCAAAACGAACAGTCACAAACCACAACTGACCTCCCAAGTCTCAACCCTGCCACAGGTCAGGTCAAACCGGTCACTTTCTGTCCACAACTGAGCAGCCAACTGCTTAGGTCTAAACTCCTTAACTTCTCAAAACAAACATACAAAATCCACTCCGGGGCTCCAACCGGAAACTTGTGAGGTTCTGGTAACCCAGGCTGGACTCTGAGGCCCAGAACCAGCTCTCACAGGCACAAGGCTCCACCCTGGGACCATGAGACCAATTTCTCCAGGATTACAGCAGGAGAGACAGCCCCATCTACTCCGCAGGCTGCTCGTGGGCAGAACCGAAGCCTCGAGGTGCACGTACCTGCTGACCGAAGGGCTCTCTCCTGCTGTGGGCTGAGCAAACGGCCTCGGAGGCCAAGGGTTGAAGGACACAGAGGGCACGCCAATTAGCCAGAATCCGGTTAAATAAAGGTCTGGCTGCTGCAGGGGGGTGCACAGGTGGCCCCTACAACTCTCCCTGGAGTAATCTGGCAGCATCTTTAAGGCGGTGAAGACTTCGCACCTACGCCTTTCCCTTCTTGGTTCTATTCAAGAGACTGGCCCACGGTGGGACACACCTGCTTGGCGGCTCGCTGTGGGCGGCACGGACGCTCTGGGTGTACAGGTAGCATGAAAAACTCCGAGGCCCACTGGGGCCCTGCTTGGACAAGTCCAGGCACTAACACCCACGGGAAATAGTACAACCACGAGGACGAACATGGCACTGCCCTGCCAGTTTCAACCTGGAAACCAGCTCTTTAGTTAAAATGTACTTCCCTGTGCCCAAGTGACAGGCTCTGGGGTCTGGCACCCCAACTAAGGAAGCCCTCCTTCGTCTTAGAAAGTCTTGTAAGACATATATTTAGATGAAAACTACAAGCTGCAAAGAGTTAAGTCTGTGTTCAGAGAGGAGAGGCCTGATGTCAGTGGGACTTAAAATGCACTATCTCTGCCTGTACACCTCTGCTTGCCCGGCAGCCCAAACAGGGCCAACCAGACAGCCCTCGCCAGAGACCGTGTAAACAGGGCTGCAACAGCCCAGAGGCCAAGGGCAGAGCAGGGTGCCAGGCATTCCACGGGGCCGGTTCAGTTTCCTCCCTCCTCTGTGAAATGGGGGCAACGAACCTCCTCCCATCCACCAGGCGGCAGGGCCCGCCACTTCTGGGGTGAGGCCCCAAAGCTCCCTTCCGGCTAAGAACTTTAGCTTTACCTGTACTCAACTCTGTCTCCTCAGTACCTGTCTAGTGAATTCTCGTATATTTAAGTGAATAGATCACATCACACGTGAAAAAAGCCAGATACCCATACGGATGTCTTCCAAGATGTACATACACCAGGAGCTCAGCAGGATGACGCTACCCACAGCCCTTGGTTTTCTGTTCTCCTCCACCAATTACCAGCTGTGTAATGGTGGGTGGGCATGAGCCCCCAGGGAGGCAGATGAGTCCCTGGGGGGCCCCCATTTCTTCTGTCTACCAGACAAGTGGGGGGAAGCCTTCCCTGACGGTCAGTCGCTCCTCAAAGGAAGACGAACAGTGGGAATGCCACGCCCGGTTACACACAGGCCTCCGACTCCCCTGCTCCCCAGGTCGGCGGATGGCCTGTTAGGCAGACACTGTCTCCGGCTCAGCTCAGCAGAGAGGACACAGGGACAGCACATGGGAGGCCCCCCCGACCCCACCGGCTGGTCCGCCTCAGCTTGACACATGGATTTTCCGTCGGGACGGCTTAAACTGTCCAATGTCAATACCGCCCTGACCAAAAGCTCGCCGATCGATTCCTTTTACTGCTGCCTGTGGCCACAGACCCACCATCTGAGCGCAGGGCGCAGGAAGGGCAGGGCTGGGGGACGGGCGGTCATTGTAAAAGCACCCCGCCCCCACCCAGGGTACCAATTCACCAACAGGGTGGGGAACAAGGCAGCTAGAATAGGGGTGCATCTGCATCCCATGTCCACGTGCACAAGTTTGAGGCCATGGGGGCGGCCGAGGCTCCAGATCACATTTTGGGGCTGCAGTCCCAGTGGGGGTGATCTGGCACCGGGAGCCTCTGGGTTTCCCAAGTTAAAATCCCAAGAACATGAGAGTCACTGAGAAGACGATCTGGTGCAATTTCTTTGACAAACTGCACCCCAGAGGTGTCAGTACCAGTTATAAGAAACTGTGTAACCCCAAAGCCTGAGGATTCGGGTGCTGCTGTGTCCCATTCCCATTTCACAGCTGAGGAAACTGATACCCAGAAGTAAGGGCACAAGGGCACACAGGTTGTGCAAGTGGATGTTAACACCCTTGCCAGGGACAGCTGCGTGCAGATGGACAGTGTGACAGGACACTTGCTGTGGGCTTACCCCAAGCCCACAGCTCAGCCCTTCCCCGGCAGCTGCCATTCAGAGGCAGGCACGTGACATATATGTCACCCACACTGTCAACCCCAAGAAAGCCTCTGCACCCCCATCTTACAGATGGGAAACAGCGGTGGGGGGGGCGTTGATGACGTGGGAGGGTCTACACTGTTATTTGCCTGGGTGGGATGCCCCTGATCTGGATCCGGCAGTGACAACGTGCCACTCCTCACACATGTCATGTTTCCCAGCTGGAAGAACCGGTTCCAGAACTGGAAGGCTTGGCCAGAGCTCTGGCCAGAGAGGCGAGCCGCCCATCTAACCAAATACAACCCTGCATCTGAAGGTCCCTGTAGGAGAAGGGCCTGCAGCTCACCTTGGTCGGTTAAGGAAATGTGCCCTTGGGGTTTTACCCACAGGGGATTCAAAGCACTGGGCCACGGGCAACCAGGGGCCTCTAGACCCACTGTCTCTCTCCACACCTCCTCCAGCCAGGCAAGGGGGGCCTGGCCCGTGAGGATGCTCGCCCTGGCTCACAGGGTTGCCCCATCCAATTCTGGGGCAAACAGGGGAGACTCCATTCTCCTAGACAGGACCCCAGCTCTCCTTAAGATGCATCAGCCCACCTTCCTGCGGGGAGGAGCTCCTTACCCACTTCTCCCCAGCAAAGTGCCTTCTAGCTCAGCTCTGGCTGCAATCGTGGGGAGGGAGTTATAAAATACAATTGCTCGGGCTCCAACCCTAGAGATTTAGGCTTAATTTAGTCATAAGTAGAGCCTGGCAGCCAAGGTTTTTAAAGGTCCCCAGGAGATTCCTAAATGCACCCAAGAATGAGCCCCTGGTCCTTCCGCACCTTCCTCAAAGTCAGCCCCCAGAAGCCCCCAAGTCCACTGGGGCCTCTCAAAGCCTCAAGTTCGGCCAGATCCCCTCTTTTTCACAGATGCCTGCAAACTCTGGACCCCCTCCCGCTATCTGCAGCCCCCTTCCCTCCAGGCCTGGCCCCACCCCAGCCTCCAGGCAGGCTCCTCTCACCTCCCCTAGCGCTGAAGCACTCCAGGACTCAGGAAGGGAGGGGCAGGGGGCTGGTCTCAGGGACCCCTGGGACATGCAGCCGACTGGATAAGCCCAGACGGAGGGGCAGCCAGAGCTAACACAGGGCCAGGGCCGGGCATGGAGCACCAACGCAGGGAGGTCTCATCCTGTAGGGGCAGGGCAAGAATGAATGAGGAGGCTGCTGGGGACAGAAGCTGCAGAGGCGAGATTAAAAGGCCCCCAAGTGCACATTTTGGCAGGCGTGTGTAAAGGGCCTCTCTGGACGGGCTCCTGTGTTATCTGCCTGTACACCTCTTGGCAGTGAGCACAGGCCAGGTTCACAGGAGGCGCTCAATAAATTCTCATTGACAGGAACACTCCGAAATGTCCCCTCCCGCCTGCGGCCTCAGCCGGGGAGAAAGGCCAGCATGGGGAAGTGAAGCCAGCAGCTCGGCGGCCCACACCACCCTCTGCGATGAGGGGGAAGTAAGTTAAAGTGAGCTGGTTGGTCTGCAGTGGCCTGGCTGAAATGTCACGGCAAACACGGATCCCGACAGGTTAAGAAAAACACTTTCCTGGTACATGGGGAGGGAGTTGGGGGTGGGCAGCACAGGCCCTGTCCTTTGGAGGCTGCAATGTTACCCTAACAGAGCTAATTAATGTGCTACCACTCAACTCAGCCACCCGTGGACTGCGAGCACCCCAGGCTGAGAATTCCGAGTCTTTGGATGGGACCAGGAAAAACCGGCCTTGCTGGCTGACTCCACAAGGCCCTACAAGAGAGGCAGCAGACAGGTCTTGCTCATCTGTGTTCTTCTGGAAAAGTGGGAGCTGCCAGCACCCACCCAGGTAGGGGTTCTGAACCCAGAGGTCTGGCACCCTTTGTAGCTGGGGAGGGGGGCCACCTGCAAAAGGGTCAAGGACAGTTAGGGGACTGGTGGGCCAGGGAGGTGTCAGACTTGAAGATGCAAGACCCAGGACTGCCACCGAGTGGCGCTGTGTAGACTCCTCCCTGGTTCCTCTGGCCAGAGATGCTGAGCCCAGAGGCAGGCAGCTTCTGCTCTGAAACCACAGATCTCTCTCTGGTCTACAGTCCCGGAACTTTCCCCAGAGACTGGGAAGTCATTGGCAGCCAGAGGTCTGCCTGAGGGCACTGTTCTGCAGAGGCCATCAGGGCTTCCAGGGGAGTCTGTCTTTCACTCTGCAGTCTGGTGTCTGTCCCCACAGCCCTGCTCATCTGTTAAGAGGACTGGTTCTTAGCCCCAACCTGGACATTAATGTCACCTGGGAACTCTGAGAACTCCTCAGGCTGAGGCCAGGAACCCGGAGGCTAAGGCTCAAAGGGGCCTGGGGACAGTCGGCTACCAGCAGTTTCAGAAAACCAAGCTACAAACCCCTTTCAAATCTGCCACACCAGGATTCTAGGAGCTGTCCCCACAGGGCCAGCACCATGGAGGACGGCCTGCTGCCTGGGTCACAGCCTGGCCCCCCCAGATACGGCAGTGCCTGCAGGCCGGGTCTCCCAACCTCCCTTCCTGAGGTGTGGCTGAACCCTGCCGGCGTCTCCGCCTGCTTGCCGAAGAGTCTACTCCACTTTTTTTTTTTTTTGGAAAAAATGACAAAAAAAAAACAACCCTGCTGGCCACCAGGGGCCCACACAAGCCTTTTCACCCCAGGGTCAGGACCGCACTGATAAAGGCCTGTCCTGGGTACCCATGTGGCTGCTTTACAGAGCCAGGCTTGCCGAGTTCTCTGGTTCACCTGGGTGGGGTGGTGACTTCCCTGCACAGCAGGCCACTAGGATGACACAGGGCTGGCTGCCAGTCGGAGCCTGCGCCCTGGGCCCCCCTCACCTGTGGCGTGGCCCGGCTGAGTCAGGTTCCGCCGTCCCAGGGTGGAGGCGGCCCTGTAAACACGGGGTGAGCAACACTTACGTGCCCTGAGCTTAAGTAACATGGTAGGAGGCTGAGGCAGGCTGCTCCCCTGGGGTTCCTCCCCACTTTCCGCTGACTGGGGGATGGCGGGGGCAGAATCCTGGGGATACCCCGCTGGCCAACCAGGGTACACATTTCAAAGCGCCCCACCAATGCCTTCTGCCCCTTGGCCCCGCCCCCTGGAACCAGGCTTTGGCTGGGAGGCCCCCACCCCCAGTACGGGGGGCCTTCTGGGCCAGCCTTTCACAAAAGAAGCCCTTTTTTTTCATCTGGTGGTCTCGCTTTTTGTTTCCAAACGCCAAACCGAGTGCGCCCAGATAAGGCACTGCAAGGGTTAACAAGGGTTTAATGTATTTTAGGCGCACTTTGCCGACAAAGGCTAGTTTACAAAACAAGAGCTAAATCAACTCAACTCCGGCTGGTATCCACCACCCAGCTGGGGGCCGGCAGGTGCTTCCCTGCCACCCTCACCCTCGCAGCCCTTAAAACTTAAGAGCCGGCGCTCCAGTAAGGGGCCCCCAGCTCCACCACGTGCAGGGGAGCCAGGGCCCCCATTCCCGTAGCGGGGAGTGTCATGGCATCTGGTCCCCCAATCCGGGGACCCCCCCTCCTCCCCGCGCCCTGCACCTCCACAGCACAATTCTAAGTGGTCCCCGTGCCCCACCCAGAGCTCCGGGGGGCGAGCCTAACTGCCGCTCCGCCTCCGCGAAGGGAATTTAATTAGCCTGCTGGAGCGGCGGGCGGGCGGCCGAGGTGTCTCTGGTGCTGCAATATAATTGAATCGGCTCCACTCGGTCGGGCCACTCGCCGCCCATCAGCGCGGCTGCCGGCCCGGGAGGGCTGGGGGCGGGGAGCGCATCCAGGCGGAGCAGGAAGGGCCGGGAGGGGAAAAGGGCAGCGCGAGTGGGGGGCGGCGGATGCGATGGCCTCCCACCTCTGAGGCTGGGGCAGCCATGTTCCCCGGGAGGAGGGGCAGGGGCACCGCTCCAGCCCGGGAGGAGCGCGGGAGGGGTGGCGGCGGAGCCTGGGGCGCGCCCTTAGGAAGGTGGGCGTGGGGGTCTGAGACCCCGCGGGCTGCAGCCCCGCCTCCCGGCGGCCTCCCCGGCTCGGGGAAGAGCCGGAGGGGGGAGGGGGAGGGGGAGGGGGAGGGGAGCAAGACAAAAACCCCGACCGCGCGGCCCCAGCCGCCGCCAGCACCTGCCGCGGGGGTGCACAGCGGCCCTACGCTGCGCCCTCCACACACCCCCGGCCGCTACAAAGTTTTCACCCGGCTACGGAGGCCGGCACTCTCACGAGCCCCCCAGCTCCCTGTCCCCCCCGCCCGCGCGCACTTAGCGCCCCAGCCGGAGCCTCGCGGCGGCCCTTGTCCCCGCCCGGGGCCAGGCCGCCCGACTACGGGCCACGCGGGCGGGGGACCTTTGGTGGCCCGCCCGCTCGCTCGGTTCTTATCGCCGCTTGCACTCCGAGGGAAGTTGCCCAGGAGCCGTTGACCGCCGCCCCCGCGAACTTGGAGGAAAGGCGGGCGGGCGCGGGGGAGGGGGCGCGGAGACCCTCACCCCCGCCCCCGGCCTGCCTCGCGCTGCGCGCTCACCTTTCATGCCAGGGCCCTGCAGCTCCGCCTCGGCTGACACATGCTGGAGCCACCGTCGCCCAGTGTTTGTCTAAACTGCTTATCTCACCCGGGGCTGCTCGGCGGCGGCGGCTGGGCCCGCTGGGGAGGTGGAGCTTCCGGGGCCCCGGCCAAGAAACACCTGCTGCTGTCGCCGCCGCGAGGACACACCCAAGCGCAACACCGCCCACTCCCGGGCCACTGGCTCGCTCCCGGCTCCCTGACCTCAGCCAGCGGGAGGTGTCGGGTTTCAGCCGCAAACACACAAGCGCGCGCACCGACGGGCGCCCGGGTACACCCGCGCGGGTACACGCCCCTCCCCAGCCAGGCAGGCCAGGTGAGCCGAGGACACCAGCAGGTAGGGGAAGTGCCATCCTCAGGCTTCCGGGGGCCCCTGACTCGACCGCTCAGGGCTCCCGGATACAGGTGTCCAAGACTGATTCCCAAATTAGGGAGCAGTGGCTTCCAACCTGACCGCCTTGCGAGCAGAGCCCTTGCACTTCTCGTGACCGCGTCCCCTGCGCCTACAGTAGTGTCTGGCACAAAGCAGGCCCAATAACGAGCAAACGGATAAACTCACTTCTGGAGAACAACTTTCTTGGAGCTGGTGGGCGTGCTGGGCGGTGGGGGGGTGGCAACACAAAATAGGCTGTCTGTGTTTATCACCGCCCCCCACCAAGATGCGTGACATCTTTGACCTAACTGACAGAGATGAACGTTAAAAACTCAGGCTTCTGCCCTTCCCTGCCCAAATTCTAGGAACTACCCCTCCCGTTTTAAGTAACTTTTGGGAAGGCCTTAATGTGGGGGGCAGGAGGTAGTTCTTTAAAGAGCCCACGACCCTGTGGCTGGAGAGTCCACGGAGGCGCCGTTCTGCTTAGCGGGGTCATCGAGTGGCTGGGATTGCGGTCAGAGGCCTCCTGCCTCCAGAAACTGGCACGACCCACTGGGCCTCCAGCCCCAGAGCAGCGCCTCCCCATTCCTGGCACCCCCACACACACCCTACCTCACCCAGGCACTTGACAGACTGGAATGACTCAGGGAGCGTCCTGAAATTCCTGGGCACCCACAGGCGGCACAGCGAAAGACTGCGGGCTCTGCCCCCACGGGGGCGGGCGCCGTCGACCAGCCTCGAGCCCACTGCTGGCGCCTCCAGGAAGCGCCGGGTTCGGGGGGCAAGCCTTGCGCGCGCCCCGGGCTCTGACCCCGCGTGCGTCCAAAGGTCTCCACGAGGCCCCGGGGTCTCTCCTAGCACATCCTCTCCCGAAAACGCTCTCATCCACAGCTTTCAGGCTTTTGAGCCCGGAGGCAAACTAGCAACTACCCTCCACCCCCACCGGCGGCCTTCCCAGAGCCGAGCCGCGGGTTTCAACTTTCGGCCCCCGGTGCCAGCCCGCGCTTCTGTCGGCCCCAAACCTGCCCCGGGACATGCCCGCGCCGTGCTTGGCAGGCGCGCACGCTGCCATCCCCGCAGGCCCGGCCTCCCCCGCCCTCTGCCTCCTCTCCTTTCCTCCCCGCGCCAGCCCGGATTGCGATGGGAGGGAGCGCTGGGCGCCTGCCACCCCCCTCCATCTGTTCCAGATGACGCTGGCGGGCCAGGAGCATTCACGCCCGCGCCAGCGGGGAGCAGAACCCGCCTGTGTGCCTGCTGCGGGGAGAGGGGCAGGGCCGCGACGGGCGCCCCCAGCCACCGCTCGCCTGGTCCGCCATAGACCGAGCGCACACTGGGCCCACGGAGTGGGGGCGCCCGCTGGTCGGTCCCCGCCTTGCACAAGGCCCCTAGCCGACCACAAACGAAAAGGGAAACGGCCCGGCAAGACCGGACCAGGGGCCGTTACTGGCTCCTACCTGCGGGCGCCGCCGACCCTGGCACCGCGCGGGAGGGGCGCTTCCCCTCCACCACCCACCTTGCTTCGGACCGCGATCAGCCTCCGGACACACAACCCCGTGCCTCTGCAGCGCGGCCTAGGGTAGTTTATACCGAGCAAGGGCCGGCGGATTACACTGCGCCCCCGGGAGCCAGAGGCGGGAAGGGGTTGCCTCCATCCCCGCCGGGAGTCCCGGACGGGGGGAGGGGAGGGAGGAGTTAAGAGGGAATTCAGCTAACTGGCCTGGGGCCTTAGAAACAAAATAAAAAACCTCCAGGGCGGTTCCTAACCTTTCCCACCTGGAACACAGGCTGCGAGGGAGGGGAGTAACATGCAAATGAACATCGCTCACCGGCTGGGAATCTCCACCCAGCCGATTCCCCCAGGCCCACCCTCTAAATCCCTCCCACCGGGACACAAAGGTCCCGCTCTTTCTCTGCATTCCCGGGAAGGCTCTGGGGGTGGGGGTGGGGAGTAATCAAGTTCTTCCACCTGTTCGAGGAGGACCACGACGGCCTCGTGGGGGTGGGTGGCCACTGCGGGTTATCATTTGCCTAATTTTTAAACAGTTGGCTGATCCCTCCCTTATAGACATCTGGTTCCACTGGATTGACAGACGGGTGATCTGGTCCCCGTTTCACAGATGAGGAAACTGAGGCGGAGAGTTGCTCACAGTCACTTGCACTGGTGCGACGGGAGCCAGTGCCTGGAGCTGCTCACACCTGGAGTCTCCCCTTCCCAGCACAGCCGGCGCGGCAGGGGGAGCTGCAGGAAACCCCAGCGACCGCCAGGAGGCAGCAGCCAGCTAGCTGCGCAAGCCCTGGCCAGAAAATGCTGGCGGCCACCAGGCGGGCTGGCACGGGGTAGACGGACGACACTCACTGTCAGTGCGCCCGGCCTGAGGAAATTAGTAATCCAGGAGCATGGCCTCCGAGTTTAAGGGTGGGAATTGCTCTCCTGCAGCCCGCTGTCTCCTTGCTAACGAGGTTTGAAGCTTGACTCCTAATTTCCCGCCACTCAGGACTCGGGCTGGGTTCTCCATTTCCCTCCATGCATGCATGCTCCTTCCCAGGCACAGAGCTGCCGCCCTGGGTCTCCTCTCCCTCCTTCCCATTTGTCTGGAAAATGGGCAGAGAAAGAAGGTTCTGGGTAAAAGGCAAGGTGCCAGGGCCAGTCCTATGGGGGGGGTGTGAGGACACCTGCCGGGGTGGGGACACCGGCCCTGGTGACACTGTTTACTGGGGTCCTACTTCCTTCGTGCCAGGGCAACAGGTTACTGGTGGGTGCTTGCCCACACCCCCAGACCCCTGCCTTCTGACCAAGAAGCAGGGAGGATGGAAAACCCTCAGTCAGGGGACCTTAAACCTACCCACTGAAGTCAGGAACTGAGAAAGGGGTCCGTGAGTGGCGGGGGGGTGGGGGCGGGGAGAAGGGGCTGCCTCTAAGACCGTGGGCATTTAGTCACTCAACCACACACCAAGTCTGGCTCTGTTGGCACTAGCCTTCGAGGTAGAGAGCTGAAAATGCCAGGCCCACTGTCAGTAAGCTGCCACAGAAGGCCGGGAGGCAGACTTGTGTGGTGCATGCTTGACAGGAAGGCAACTTGCAGGCAGCAAGGAGCTGGGAAGGAGGGTGAGTTGACAACTTAGCCTATCATCACCACCACCTGGGCACCCACCTGAGCCAGTGAGGTTCCCAGGAGGGTAGGCACTACCTGTAATTGCCCCACCAAGTCCCAGGACAGGTGCCAGCCCCTCTGGGCTACCTTGGGCCCTTGTACCAGGGAAGAGACTCCTGCGACCTTCTGGGGTCAGCAGGGTGCAGCCTGACAGTGCCCTCGATCGGTGCAGCTGTTGTAGGGCCGCGTGTCCCTGCCATCTTTGTATCCCCCAACCACCTCATTCAGCATGAGGATGGCGGTGTGGGCGAGAAGGGAGCACAGCCCGTGCAGCTTCCCAAACACCTAACGTGTACCTGGGGCTGCCGAACGCTGCATGCCCTCCCTTACAGAGCCAGCGAGGAGACCAGAGGGTAATGAACTTGCCTCAGGCACAGAAATTGGATACAAGCTGGATCCAGACCCTGGTTGTCCGCCCACGCCTGCCTGCAGTCCTCTGTAACTACCTGCTGCACATACACCTTGGGGGGTGGCGGTGGCAGGGGCTTGCGGATCTCAAAGTGCTTTTGGATCTGCGCCCTCATCTGGGAACACTCTGGGCCGGCAGGCCTGGTATCAGAACACCATCCTACACTCCGCGGGTTTGGGACCCATCACCCAGAGCCTGGGACCCTGGGATTTGTGAAGCTGCTCTGCGTGAGTGGCCTGCCACCCCAAGGTTACCAGCCCCAGGGGCACCGCATCTGCCCAGGGAGCCACCAGGACAAGGGCTGAAGCGCCCTGGCGCCCCCTCATCCCAGCCCCTTCGGCCCTGCTGCCAGGCCCCCACCAGTAACCCTCTGAGGCCTTTTCTCTTTCCAGCCAGCTATCACTCGTTCAGAAATCCTCTCAGTCCTTCAAAGCTGGACTTAAATCTTATCTTTTCCAAGAGGGCTCTTCCCATCCCTGCCTCTGGAATTCATCTCTCCAGGCACTGTGTACCCCTCCCGGTGATGGCACTGGCAGTGGGGCTTAGATAATGGGTGTGTGTGTGTGAGAAGTACAGATGCTCAGGCTGCCCTCCTGAGCTACAGCCTGGGGCCGGGGCCGGGGCCAGGAAGGAGTGTCCCCAACAAGCTGGGGGCCCAGAGGGGAAAAGGGCTCATCTGCTCACCATAACACAGCCCGGCCACCAGGCCTGCTCTGCGCCTTCCAATGTCACACAGACCCCCTGAATGGGTACACGGGGGCTGAGAGGGGAAGAAGGAAAGGCAGCTGCCCTCCTCTCCGCCTCCTGGGAGGAGCCAGCTTCCCCGGGAGGCTACGGTGCCCATCAGGCCTGCCCCGGGGGCGCTCCCACCCCAGCCAGCTCGCCGGCTCTGGTAGCCAAGGTCACCTCCAGGGGAGCAGCAAGGGGGAAGGCCTGGACGTCCCTGGCAGGGGCTGCGGGAGTCGGCCTCTTCACCCCGGGCTGCCCCAACACTTCCTGCCCTTTGGGGGCCAGCTTCCAAGCTGCGCCCCGCACACAGCTGCACTCCTTCACAATCAGCTAACAGCTGTTTTGCATAGATTTTCAATTCTAATTGCCTCGCTTTGTGAGCGCTGCCGAGCCCTGGTGAATGGGGAAGCCGCCGAGCAGCTAGAACGCAGTTGGGGAGGGGACACTTGAGAGGGACTAAAAGGAAGCCACTGTGCGAGGGCTGGCTGCTTTCCTCTCTTTAAATAAGGAGAGAATGGAATCTGAAAGGTGCCCCCAGACCTTGGGGGAGCGCCCTCCTCTCCCCTCCCCCTCTGACCGGGGCTCCCCACCGGCCCAGACACGGTGCCCTGGGGGGCAGCCTCTAGCTCAGGAGCCTCTGCGCCCCGCCCCCTGCTCACCCCCTCCCCCAGCGCTCCAGGCTCTCCAGTACCCAGATATGGGAAGCTAATTGGACAATAAAGTTGAGCAGCGAGGAAACACGCTCTCTGGAGACAGCTGGCATCTATAAAAGAGAAATATTTGCATTTAAAACCTTTAAACTTTATACAGAGGGCCAGGCCAAGGCAGGGGGTGGGTGGAGGGGGGCAGCGACTCCTGGGGGAGGCTGCACAGGCTGCTTGGGGGTCACCCCCCCATGCCCCTGCCACCATCTGCAAGATGCCAGTCGGCCAACGCTAGCTTGAGTGGCCTTGTCACAGGTCAAGCACAAACCCTCCTTGCTGCACCCCGACTCCGACCCATCTGGAAGCCTGGGCATTCATTTCCAGGCCAAGCAGGCACCTCACACCCTCCAGGTGGGTCTTGTGAAGCCACTGCCCATCACCCAGACACCTGGCCAGGGCCTCTGGCGGCTCTCCACAACCTGTCCCCACCACCCCCATCCCCTCCCACCCCCAACTCTGGCCAGGGGAGGGGAAGGCAGTCTTGGGGGGAGTGAGCCCCTGACTGCCCTTCCTGCAAAGAGGCAGTTTGCAGGGAGCCCGCTTCGGTAGCCCAGGCCCTCCCCACTCCCCTCACACCTCAAACATGCAGCTGTGAGGGCACCTGGCCCTCCCCATTCCGGGCCCTCTGGGTCAGGGCCAACACATTGCCCAGACGAGGAAATGGAGGTTCAGAGAAGCCACCCACTGTCCAGGGGCTCCCGGGGCACCTCCTCCTGCACGCGGGTTTTCCTGCCTCACATGCAGACTTCCCATTTTTCCTATTTAGGAGAAACCTGGCACATCATCCTACTGTCAGCACGTGTGATGTAAAGCCGGTGGAGGGTATGTTCCTCAGGGATCCTGTATGCAATCACAGAGCGCTAGGCATCCTCAGCTCCTCAGTGTGGCTGCCAGACTCCTGGGTTCTGCCCCCAGGGCCGGAGGTGGGGTGGGGTGGGGGGTCATGGCAGGGATCGGTGGCCAAAATCAATGGGCAGACACGGAGTTTTCAAGAATGTTAATGAAGCAGAAACCACACCAGAAGAAGCGTTTCCCGGGAAGTATCTCCAGGCCCCGCTGCACTCCTCAACCGCTTCCACGCCTTCCACAGGCTTTCCCACCATCTCTTCCCAAACATAACTTCCGGGGCACTGTTGTGCTGCCCTCACTCAGTGACCATCCACAGCGCCAATTCCTGACAGGGCGCCCTGGCATCTGGGAGGGGCGTGGGCGTGGGGGACGGGCCAGTGTGCTGGACTGAGTCCCAAGGACCTCACATGGCACCAACTTTGCCAGCTGTTGTGTGCAAGCCACACAGCCCTTCCCCATCTCAGGATAAATAAGACAATAAACTAGAAAGAGCCTTACACAGGGTCTGGGACACAGATGGCGCTCAACAGAATCACTTATACGTGGGGTGAGGAGGAAATGGAAGGGCAGCAGATAAAAATAAAGTCTCACGAGGATGCGGCTTTCAGCACCAGACCGATGGGCAAGGAGGCCAGTCAGCAGACCTTGGCAGCACCGGGCGCGGGCCTGGCCGAGGTGGGCTGCAGGTGCTTGCTCCCTCTTGCGTGTTGTGGTGGGACCGGCCCTACCTTTCCCACGAGGCCTTTGGAATCACCCACACCCCAAGAATCAGGCCCGCCCTCAGGGGAGCACAGCCCAGTGCTGGCTTTGGGGCCAGTCCTCTCAGCTGCCCCTGCAGGGCTGGTGCAGCCAGATGGAAGGGAAAGCCAGAGAGAGGTGGGATGCAGCTGCTTGGCAAAGCCTCTTGGTTTTTTCATTTTTTACCCAACTAACCCAAATGTCCCTCCACGGGTGAATAAACAAAAGCAGTGAATCTGCACAGAGGAACATTACTCAGCCACAAAAAGGACTGAAGTCCTGATGGTCTACAACATGGATGGGCACAGTGAGACCTGAGAACATAGCCCCCAAAAACCCTGCATCCTGTACATGTTCATGATGACACTGTCCATTACTAGCCAGAAATCGGAAACGACCCATGTGTCCATCGATTGATACATGGATTTAAAAAATCCAGGGTCTATCCACAACAGGCTGAGTGCAAGAAGCCAGACACAGAAGGCCGCACCGGGCAGGATTCCATCCATGGAAAAGTCCAGAATAGATCAATGCACAGAGGTAGAAAGTAAATCGTGACTGCCGGGGGCTAGAGGGAGGGGAGAGAAACTGTTTTGGGCCAAGATAGATGTAGTGGCACAACTCTGTGAATATATTAAATGCCTCTGAATGGCTTGCTTTAAAATGGTTACTCTTATGTGAATTCCACCCCAATTTACAAAAGCCAATCTGAGGGCCCCAGCGTTTGTCCCTGGGCAGGGCGGGGCCTGCAGACACCCAGAGAAGCCTCCCCTGGAATCTCCCTTTAACACTGCCTGGGCAACTCGGGGATTTCAGGAGAAACCTGTCGCATTCAAGCATACTTTGCTTCCAGGGCATTTTTCCACGCGCAGCCTCCCCGTTCACACATACACACATACATACACACACTCAGCCCTGAGCCCTTGAGGTGGTGTGTGCCTTCCTGTGTCAGGGCTGCAGTGACCAGCTGTGACCTGGGCAGGCCTGGGGACAGGGAGAGAGCATGGGAAGCTAGGCTGCTGGAGGTCACGGGTGGTAGGGGAGCCCCCAGTCCTGGACCTCTGATCTGAGGCTAGTGTGGCCCCTTATGGGGAACTGGGGGAGTGGGGCAAGAGTGGCCCTGGAACCCCACACCACAGCCATACACCTCCGCCCTCTGAGTCCGGATGCCTGGTGGGTCAGAAATCTGGGTGGTTCCCTCCACGGCTTCTTGGGAACAGGGCTCCTTCGTAAAAAACTAACGAGCCATCCTCACGCTGGACGAGGGGTTTTCCTCTCTCCTTCTGGTCTGACAGTCAGCTCAGAGGACAGAGCACCTGGACCCCCACCCAGGCCACCACCCAGATGGGCCACATGCCCAGGAGAAGCCCTGGGGGGCAGCCAGTCTCCCTGAGGCCCTGGAGAAACCTGGGTGGATCAGCCACAGCGCCCGGCTTGCATGAGAAGACAGGGAGATGCTCTAGAGCCCTGGGCTGGTCAGGGTCTGTGCGGGGTCTGTGTAGTCTCCGTTAGCTCCCACACCCACTCAAACAGACCCTCAGAAACTTATTTCGGGGAGCCTATCCCCAGTTTTCTTCACAGATTTGAAAGCCTTCAAAGTTCTTTCAAAGCACCAAACAGCCCTGAAATGTGGACACTCAGGTCCGAATATGCACCCAGGTTTGCATGTTGTTCCTGCCCGTCTCCTCTACACTGGGTGCCACTATCAGCCCTGGCAGTGGCAGGGCTGCTGAAGACCTACTGTGTGCCAGGCACACTGCTTCTGGGGCAGGCAGCCAGCCACACGGGGTGTGAGCCAGGAGCCGCGGGCCCAGCCCTGAGTACACCCTGCTCCTGATGCCCTGCGTTCTCTGGCCCCTCTCTCCCCCTCTCAGGATGGCAGTGCCCCTGACAAACTTTTGGATTACTTTTCTACCGCCTGTCATTAAAATGCCAAACTGTCGCTTGAATCCCAGTTACCCTTTTGGCTCACGACTGGACCAGCCTGGCATGCAGATGGCAAGGTCAAGGCCAGTGGAGGCCCAGCCAGGGCCTGGGAGCAGGGCCCGATGCTGGGCGGGTCCATACGCTTGTGCCTGTGTCCTTATAATTTGGTCTCACACATGGGAATAATCAAGGACTAAGGACTATAGTAAGAGCATCCTTCGGCCGTCAGAAGTTGCTGGTGAGGCTCTGACTGACTGCCCGACTCCTCCGGGCGCCTGTGGACCCCCGATGCGGTCAGAGGTGCCAGGAGCCCTCCTGACGCCCGCTTGTTTGCGGTCGCCCCGCCAGGCCCTCCAGCCAGTCTGCAGAGCTCCCTTCTAGCCGAGTACTCACCTGCCTCTCTCTCAGCCTGGGCCCTGGTCTGGCCACTGGGACACTGCCCCACACCCTGTGACCTCCCTGTCACAGGCTCTGCCTCTCTTAGCAGACCCCGGTGCCCACGCCCCTCCTCTGAAGCCCCTGCTGTGGGCTGTGCCCACCTCCCCACTCGCCGATGCACCTCCTTGGTCTTCCTGAAGCCCCCACCTTTGCCCCTCAAGGCCTCACGCTCCCATCTCTCTGGTCATGAACGGCAGTCCATGCACTGGCCACCCCACCTTTCCAACCTCCCACACATAGGCTGTTCTAGAAGTGTCTGGGAATCTTTAGACGCACAGGGCTCTACCATGCCTCCCCCCTCCTCCCAGCCACCTCCCCCAGCTGAATCTGGATTAAGAGCATCTCTCCTTACCTTTGCTCGGGCAGCACCTGCTGCCAGGTGCACCCTCCTAAATCCTTCCCAAATCCACTCTGTTCACTGCTTACCCGTTCCCTCGGGCCCAGGCTTGATTTCTGCCTCCTCCAGGTAGCCTTCCCAGATGTGGCTCTAACCCCTCTAGTAGAAGCTGACCATCCTGCTACCCAGGGATGACTTTTAGCTTTGTTTACTTTCTGCCCTGTGCTTAACAGAAGCCGAGCCGTTGGTGGGGAGAAAATAAGTCCTACTTATTTCTGGACCTTCACAAGCCCTTAAATAAACATTTGCTGAATTGATCTAAATGAAATGAAGAAGCTCCCAGAAGGACACAAACTCTCATCAGCAACAAATGCTGCGTGGATCCCTCTTGCCCCCAAAATAGCTCAGCCAAAAGCAGGACAGGGACCTCCTGGAATACAGGCGTGGAGCCGGAGCGCCTTTCCAGCCTTGCTGAGGATGGGTTTTTTCAGCAGCCCTTCTAGAGTCCTACGTCTGTGGCGCCCGCCAGCCCAAGAGGAGCTAGAGCAGCCTCTGGGAGTCACCAGGAAAACAAACGCTAGCTTTGGTCTTGTTTCGCTTTGTTTCTTAAAACCACAGACAGGCACGCCATGAGGCCCTTCCCGGTACGGACTCAGCCACCCCCAAGCAACACAGACCTCAGCCCGGAGTTCCAAACCATCTCCTCCCAGGAATGACAGGGAGAAAACTCCGAGCCTAGCCTCCAGGGCAAAGCGGAGTAGCAGCTCTCAGCCCCTCCCTGTGGCCCACATATAGGGCTCCCAGCCGCTCCTGCCTTCCTGCGCCCTGCTCCCCACACAGACCTGCCGGCTAGCAACTTGAGCCCAGGGTCAGCACAGTCCAGCTCAGCTCAAGACTTCTATTCCTGGCTCAGCCGGCAAGTCGCTGCGTGACCTTGGAAAGTCCCCACGCCGCCTGACCCCGTCTGCAAGCGCCGCCCTCGCCGTTGGCTAGTAACCCGGGTGGTGTCACACCAACAGGCCCTCCTGGAAGCCACACCATTTGGAGGTGACCCTGTGTCTCTCTAGCTGGCGGCATGGAGCTGAGGGAGGAAAAGCCCATCTGGAGCCCCCCCGACACACGATGCTCCCTGGGGGACCTGCTCGGCGCCGAGCCAGACCTCACAGCGCTGGCAGGACACCCTCCCATTTGTACAGAGGGGCTCTCCTGGAGTCCTGCCCCCAGACTGGGGCGACAAGCTCACCTGTCTCACAGGTGACAAGCCTGTGGGCGTCACAGCCATTTCAGAGCTGGCTGGGTCTTGGAGGAAGGAGACGGAAGAGAGAAGGACGGGCGCCGGCCAAGTACTTCTCCCAACTCCAGCTGCCCCCACCCACCTCTGGCAATCCTTCATATGGACAGCTGGCCAGGGAGGTGAAACGCAAGCACCTGTGGTCATAGTTGGCCCATCAGAGCCTGGACAGGAGGCCGCTCTCAAGACCCTATTAACCTGTGATGTCCACACTTCACTTCCTCAAAAACCACCTCAACAAAACAGACTGGCAGGTATCGCTCCCCACCATGTCCTCACCCACATTCTAAATTTCTGGGGTGGAGCCCAGAAATGTACATTTTCAACAGGTACATACCCCTCAACCCCACTCAGAGGAGGTGCCCTGGGGTTCACCCTTTGAGAACCACCCCATCAGCCCAGCTTGCTTTGCCATCTGACTTGTGGCATGATCCTCTTTTAAAAATTAATTTTAATTTATTTCTTCCTCACCTCTCTCCCCCAGAAGAATCTGAAGCAGCATTATCAACCTCTGATATGGAGACGTGTTTATTATTTTTACGGTTTCTCCAGGAAGCTCCCAGAACTCGAAGGGGAATTATATTCAGAGAGAATTGGGTCCCCAGCGTAAGTCAACATTATTCATTTAACAACTTCTATCAGCGCACGGAGATGCGAGCAGGGCCTTACCCAGAGACATCTCCTGTGGTTACTGGAAGATTTAATTCACAACATCCAAGAAAAATAATTAGAGGGAAGAGGAAGGAGGGCATGGGGAGGGCCCACGGCACGGCAGCTCCTGGGGCCACCCACTCCCACTTACCCCAATCGGCACCCACGGGCTCTGTCACTGACCGGGGCTGAACGTCCCCACTTTGGACCCTCTCACTCGGCTACTGCCCAGACCGGGGGGGCTGGCACCACAGAGCCCCCATGCACAGAACCTCTGGGTGAACCCACCTCCAAGCTCAGACCAGCAGAGCCTTCCCATCCCAGCGCTCGGCTGTCGGGAGGCGCATCCCAGGTGGGATCCACCCAGGAGCCCCTTCACTACCCAAATGCCCGGGAGAGCACACCCCCAGCCTTTTGCCAGGATTCTCCGAGGTGGCTGAAGGAGCCAGGGGCCAGGAGAGGGGGATTAGGTGTCCCTGCAGAGCGGTTTGGAGCACTGGTGCTTTTGTAAGCACGTTGTAAATTATACTGGAAATTCCTGAAGGATCAAAGTTAGTTTTTAATGTGCATTGTTTGGAGGTAGGACACAGAGCGCATAGAACCAGACCCCACTGGGAAGGCGTGTGGGCACGCCTGTGAGACCCTCTGCCTGCTGATGGGGGTCACTGAGGCCCAGGAGCCAGGGGCCAGACTCTCAGCGGCAGTGGCTCACCAAACCGTCAGGGCAGTGATCACAGTGGACAGGGGCTGAGAGGCAGCCCCCCAGAGCCGCCCCGGGAAGCAGGTCGGGTGGGGTCTGGTGCTGACAGACCAGGCGCAGCACATGGGGACCAGAAAGCAGGTTCTGCTGCAAAGGACCTTCCAGCCTCCTCTCTGAACGCTGAGATAGTGAGGAACGGGGAGGGGGCACACGGCCAGGAGTTGGGGGGAGGGTGGGGGAGACAGAGAGAGAGAACATCTTTCCTTGCCGACTGCTTTTTGCAGAAAGGATAAACTTTCTCCCTGAAACTGCAAAGTCCAGGCCAAGGGAACCACATGTGTAAATGTACTGGCTGATTTTAAGTTTTACATTGTTAACATGGGCCGGTGCCTCACTTCCCTCACTACCCTTACAAAACACAGCAAGGCACCTGCCTCTTCCAAATGTCCCCAGACTGAATTGCTACAGGCTAGAGAGGTTTAAGTGATCAAACCCCAAGTCACACAGCACCACAGACAAGATGACGGTTCAGATCTGACTCCCAGCTCAGTGCTCCCTCCCCTGCTGGGAGAATCCTGGCAGAGCTTACCCGGAGGTCAGCACCAGCTGAGAGCAGCCCATCTTTTTAGTTCTTTAAGACTGCGTGAATAAATGCTTCGGGTGGCGCTGTCCAACAGAACTTTCTGTGATGACTTAAATGTTCTCTAGCTGGGCTGTCCCGTACAGCTGTCACCAGCCACGTGCAGCCGCTGGGCACTTGAAACATGGCCAGTGAGACCAAGGAACTGAATTTTAAATTTTGCTTAATTTTCATTAATCAAGAACACAAAAATGACCACATTTTCTGAGCCACAGATTGAGACCCTCAGTGTGAGAGTACACGGGAGCCTTGAGGAAACAAGGGAAAACCTTGAAACCAGGGCTTCTGGAGGAATGTGGCGCCCGTGGCTACAGTGCGTTCAGACCCTCAGCTGCCCTCAAGGGGGCCTCCTGGAAAGCTGTGGTCTAGAAGCATCACAGGCGTGAGAGCGCTCTCCCTGGGGCGTCAGCCTCCACGTCAGTGACGGGTCTGTAGCTGCGGGCCCCCACACCCTTCAGGGGGGCTACGTGATGCAGGCAGAAGAGCAAAGGCATCTTTCCTGGGAGATGTGACCCGGGAGTGGGGGAAGCGGCTGAATCCCTGCCAGAGTCAAGACCCCACCTTTAGATCAAGTACAGGGATGACGGGTGGACAGACAGGTGGAAGGAAGTTAGGAAGGAAGGGGGATAATAATGAATGGGTAGAAAACATAGCAAATACTGACACTGCACAGTCCCAGCCACGTGGAACGCGTCCAGAGCTCTCCCAACAGGCATCCCAAGTTTCCAGAAAGGAAGACGGTGTTTTCTGGTCAATAAAACCACGACGCCCTCGCGTTCTCAGATAGGACAGCACGTCTGCTGGGTCTCTGTCTCTGTCTCAGGACAGGGGCCTTGAGCTCTCAGGCTGCCTCTTCTCAGACTGAAAAAGAGAAGCTGAGGCCCCAAAGAGGAAGGATGCTTTCTGGGTTTGTCCTGATGCAAACCCCAGAAGACAGATTAGAGGTTGATGGGTCGGTCAGCTTTTGACACCTGAGGCAGGGCCCCAAGGGCCTGTGGGCAGGCAACAGAGCTTCTGTCCCATACTGAGTAGAGGCACAGTGCCTGGAGCCAGGGACATCCAGGGCTGGAGCCCCCTGCCCCTCCTCGCCCTGCTTCGGATGCCTCTTCCCTTAGCACTCTCAGCATAGCTCCTGGCCTGTAACACCTGCAGGACGGCTGTGCCAGGGCCATCCCATCATTGGCAGTCACGCACCCAGCAACCACATGTACTGAGCATCTACTTAGCGCAGACACTGCTTGGTGGGCCTCATCCACATCGTGTCCTTTGATGCTCTCAGCAAGCTCTCAGCAAGCCTGCAAGGCAGGGCCGATTACAGTCCCCCTCCTACAGACGAGTGACAGCCATGAACCGTGCTCAGTAACACAGCAAGGTCTGACCTGCAGGGTGAATCCTGGAACCTGAGCTCATAATGCGGGAAGATGCTCAGCATCCGCCTAACGTGCATTCGCTGAATGAATGTGTGAATGAGCCCAGGAAGCAAGGACAGTGTGATGCCGTTCCCGGCGTCCTAGGGGCCTGCAGCTTGGTGGGGGGGGGGGCAGGAGAGGCAGACAGCCCTTTGCAGAAGGCCCCAGCCAGGCGACCTGGCCAGCCCAGGCCCCCCCATTTCCCCAGGAGACTCTTGGGCTCACAGATGGGGCCTGGAACACGGAAGATAAAGGCGCCTCCAGCAAGGAGCAGACGGAGAAGCTGACCACAGTGGGCAGGCAGATCTGAGGGTTCTAACCTCTGCCCACCTGCCCCCGGCAGCCCTCTGGGACTAGGCCCGGGGCCCTCCACACCGGGCCTCCTGCCCCGGCTGTCAGGGCCACTCGACAAACCGCAGGCAGGCCAGGCGGTGGGCTGCCCTGATGGTCCCCTCCTCCCACAGCCCTCTCCCCTCCCTCCCTTTTCTGCAAAGAAGTCAAATTTGCCACTCTGATGCATTAACCAAGCCGGGTAATGAATGGTGAATGAGAGAGCGAGAGACGCAGGCCAGGCACAGACCCCAGCAACCGGGCAGTTTTCCAGGCTCTGCTTCCGAGCCCCTCCATTCAGGCCCCCTCCCGCCCGGGCCCCTCCTCCGGCTCTCCCGCCCCCACCCACGAGAGAGAGGCAGCATGCTCTGTCATCAGAACCGCATTGTTCTGGCCAGAAGAAAAAACGGGTCCAGCAGATGGCAGGTGTAACAAAAGCAGCTTGCTGTGGCCAAACCAATTATTTATCTAATTATGATTTACCACTTAACCACATGATCTTTCTGCAGAGTTGTGGGCAATTAAAACCAGGGTGACTATGTGGATTATGCAAATGGGCTGGAGCCCAGCGAATAAAATTGGAGATTAGACATTCACACAGGCAGGAGCTGGCACAGGGCAGCCCCCGGGGGGGGGGGGGGGGGGGCGGGGAGCAGAGAGGCCTGTGGGGAGGGGAGGCTAAGGGGCCGGGTGGGGGTGGCAGGAAGGATGGGGAGCAGGACGGAGAGAGAATGGAGAGGAAGGGATGGGTGGGGGGTGGTTTGGCTGTGGGAATCTGTACCTCCTGGCTTAGGCCTCCGAGGTGCCCCTGAGTGACATCAAGCCCCCAGGAGAGGGGAAATCAAGGCAGCTGGCCTGACACGAGCTGCAGAGGACCAGGCCTCCCTGGGTCCAGGAGGGAGGCACCCCTAGGGGGACTTGGAGGCCCGGCTGCATGGAACAAGCTGCCATCCCAAGTACCAGGGCCCGAGGTATCCACGTTAGGAGCTGTGAGTGGTGGCTGGGGAATGGGGGTGGGGGGATGGGACACTTGGTGCCCCCATCGAGGGCCCTGTAATACTGGTGACTTTCCGCAGCCCCAGCCGTCTCAGCATAACTTCCCGGTGAGGCACGGCACCAGCGGCCCCGATCTGCAGACGGGAACCTGAGGCTTAGTGAGAGGCTCAGTCACCTGCCAGGTGGCCTTGCTGAGAGGCTGCAGGGCCAGGTCAGCCTCCAAAGCTGCCCCCAGCCTGCAGGGCAGTTTCCATGCCAGGGAGCAAGGCATTCCCATCTGTGCCCCACGGTGAACAAGTCCGTGGTGGGCAGCTGTCAGCAGAGCTTCCCAGTGTGGACGGGTCTGTCCAGATAGGTGGCAGCCACCAACAATAAGCAGCCAGACCAGGACTGGGACACCCAGGACCAGTCCCGGCTCTGGGACCAGGCAGCTGTGTGACCCCAGCCAGCCACCTCTGGTCTCTGGGCTGCTTCCTTGCAGCTCTAAGAGTGGAGGTGACACTCACTAATATCCAAATGCAATCCGGGTCTCCCTGAGACAGGTGAGCACAGGAGGGAGAGACCCGGGGAGGGAGTCTTGGCCGGTGGAGATGCCAGGAGCCATCACTCAGAGCTGGTTTCCTCTATTATTAATAAGAGCAACAGCTTCAGAGCACCCATGCCAGACCCTGGCAAATGCTTTGTGCACCTCAGCCCATAAGCCTCTTAACAGCCCTGTGAGGCGGTGCTGCTATCTATTGTTAATTCTCACTGACTGAGGCACAGAGAAGTTAAGTAGGTTTTCCAAGGTCACACAGCTGGCAAACGGCGCAGCTGGGATTGTCGTAGACTTTTGCACTCATTCATTCATCTAGCAGACATTTGAGCAGACCCCGAAATGGCAAAGCTCTGGACTGGAAGTTAAACATAAAAACCAACCTAACAGAAGATCCCTGCCTCCCGGTGGAATGACACTTCGCATCCGCTGTGTTTAAGCAGGGGAGGGAGCTGGCCCAAAGCACCCCTCCCACCCCACCCCTGCAGGTGCCGGGTCAAACCCTTCCCCCCACATACACTGGAAGGCCGCTGGGACTCGGTAAGGGGGTCAGAAGAGGAAAACCGCACAGAAGACCTGCTCCTACCACAAGCGTCCTTCCCACTGCGTCTACACTGTCGGGGGTGGGGCCAGGGGCGGAGCACTGGCCACTGGCGCTCTGTACATTGAGAAATGAATGGAATAAATGGAAAGCTTCGGTTTCTTCTCACCCTGGGTCACCTTCCAAGTTCCTCCATACATCAGCGGTGGTGACCAGTTTGGGCAGTGAAGACCTAGAACATTTCATCCTCGTAGAACGCTCCACCGACAGTGCTTCTCCTCGAAGGTAAGCTCTGGGAGGGCGGGATTCCTGTCTTGTTCACAAATCTATCTCCAGCCCCTGGAGCAGCTCCTAGACGTTCACTCATGTGAGGAATGAGCCCCTCATATGCTTCTCCTAAGAGCAAAGGTGTTGACGTGGAAGGGCTCAGAGTCCTGCAGATGCGGGGTTGCTGGCTGCATGGCCTGCCGGCTGCCAGGAGTCCACCAGCATTGCCGGGCAGGGCCTGACTGGCACCCAGCTCAGGCCCAGGGCCCAGTGGGGAAGCCCTTCTCTCCCTGCCCTGAATGCTCCCAGCCCAGTGAGGTCAAAAGTGGAGAGCCGGCTCCCTTTAGGAGAAGCCAATGCCCCATGAAGCTGCATCTGTGGGAGCCAGGGGGAGGGAGTAAGGAGGTCCAGGGGCTCCCAGACCCCATGTCTCCCTGCTAGGCCAGCCACCTTCTCCTCCTCCCCTTCAGCAGGGGGCTAGAAAGTTCAAAGAAAGCTTTGCCTGAGCAGTTAAATTCACAGGACAGCTCCAGCAGCCCCGGAATGAGCCAGGTATGGCCCCCTCTGGGCCAGGGGCTCCCCAAGAGTCTGACAAGGCACTAAGTCTTCCACTTAAAGACTGCCAGGATGACCCTGTCCTCAGTGCCAGGGGCCTGTGGCCTACCAACCCTTCACACACTGGGAGGCCTGTGCCAGACCTCCCTGGAGCTCACCAGAAAGGGCAAGTGGTCAGGGACGCTTCTCCAGCCAGTCTCCGCAGACCCCAGTTCTGGCCTCAAACACCAGGGGAAGGGTCTGTCCCATAGGCCTGGATGAAGCCCCCACCCCCAGAAGGGCACCCAGCCATGTGCCCTCGCCATCCAGCTCTGGGGACTGTCCTGTCCCCCAAGAACGCTGACCTTGGGGCCCCTCACTGCTGAGCTGGCAGTGCACACAGAATTGTCCCCTCTATCCTCTCATCAACCCTTGGGGACATTGCTACCCCCATTTTACAGGCTGGAAAACAGTTTCCAAGAGAAGTAGGCTACTGAGGGCCGCAGAGCCAGTTAGGTGGCACCGGGCTACGAGACTTGGCCTGCCCCAGCTGGGCAGAGGGCCACTTCCCTCCACCGAGGAAGGCAGACTGTGCCCAGCCCAAGCTCCCCACACCATCTCACGCTGGCTGGGGACCCCCAGCCAGACTGTGCCTCACTCACACACAGGCAGAGGCTCACACATAAGTGCTTCATAAACGGTACCCTTTGGAGACTTGGTAAACAAATAGCGGGGACCCTCCCCCTGCCAGAGCCACGAGGGTCTGGCCCAGGCTGCTCTGAAGGTCTTCCAGAAATGCAAAGCCCTGTCCGCCTGGCGCCCACCATCACAGGCCCAGGCCCTCAGCACCTGCGCCCAATTCAGCCTCTTAGATAAGGAGCCTGTTACAGCTCAGTGGGCCGGGTGTGGGCGCACCCATCCAGCATCTGAGAAATGGTCCTATGGGACCTAGAAGCCACCCCACAGGCAAAGGTCATCCCCGGTCTCAGGCCCTCGGGGCAGGTGCTGGGAGCCAACTCCCAGCACACCCTCAACCCCGAGACAAGTGCTCTCGCTCCCGCAGCTCTGGCTGGGAGGGAGGCGGGGGCCGGGGCTGTGGGTGCCTGCCTCACAACACCCCCCCACCCCAACCTCACCTCCTGGCCCTGCCTGACAAAGGCTTGCCTCCTGGGAAGCGCTCCTTATTAAGGGTGCGGCGGGTGACGCTGCCTGTCCGAGTTGATAGGAGATTTATGCAGCCAGCAAAGTCGGGAAATACACACGTATTCCTGATAATACTTGTCCTCGCAAAGGTCATGAGCAGGACCCATCAATCCTGCGAAATAAAGAAGGTCCTGGTTCCGCGTGTTCTTCAGCTGCGGAGGAGAGCCTTTTAATAGCCTCATTTGGAGAGCTGGCTGGGGTTGTATGTCATCCGAATTACAGATTCAGCATTAATTGACCAGATGTGGGGGGCTCTCTCAGGGCTCCGGAGACCCATAAAGCCATTCCCACACTAGTAATTAGTAGACTGAGCAGCCCAGGCCAGGCCACCAGCCCCCCAAGGCACCCTGCGGCGGGGGGGGGGCCACTGGCCAGACACTGACCCATGCTGCGGCCGCTCAAGCCCAGGGCCCAAGTGGTGCTCAAGTCCAGGACTCAGAGGACTGCCCTGGAGCTGGAATAAGGATGGACACCCTCTAGGGGGCTGGCCCGGTTCCACCCCTACCCAGGGTGCAGGAAGCCAGTCAGGGAGGGGGTGGTCCCCTCAGTGAACTGAAACTGGTGAGAACCATTCCACGCCACCCCAGGGGAGGGCTCACCAGTTACGGTCCTGGCACCCAGAAAGGGTTGGATGGATAGGGGAGGGTGTGCCTCTTCTGTAGAGCCTGGAGAAGGGCAGGGGGCTGGTTATGGAGCGGCATCTACAGGAGGGACAGGTACATCGAGGGACCACCCAGCAAGGCATGAGGCTGAAGTAGGGACCAAGTTGACGTCCTGCATTGCCTCAGCTCCTGACTTGCCCAGACCTGGGAAGGTCTCTGGGAGAGAGTTCGGGAAGGGGTGGGGAGATGGGGACCCCCAACCAGACTGAACATCAACAGCCCTGCTAGTACTGGCTCCTGGGGTACAGCTGAGACAGGGACAGGCTCCCCATGGGAGAACTTGTGGGGTCCTAACAGCCTCTTCCACCCCCACCCAGGGCCTCTGCCCAAGATGGGGCAAAACTAACAAGGGGCCCGACCTGAGAGCCCCCACAGCACTCAGGTGTGTACCTAGGCACACCTGGGCTGAAGGTGGGATGCCCACGGGCTCGTCCCCAGGACCCTGGCAGGTGTGTCCATATCCCCCGCCCTCCCCCTCGGAGCCCGACCACCCGGAGCCCCACATGCACACTGCCGCTCCATCAATTCTGCGGTAATGTATTTTATGAACGTGCAGATGGCATGGCTAGGGCCAGGGGGAAGGTTTTACCTTGGGATAAGAAATTAACACTGGCAAATAGCAAATTTACTGCATGTATTTTCATTTTCCTAATACCAGCACCATCTGCTAGCAATTGGGGCTCTGCATTGCTGTTTTCCCCCTTTATTTCTCCCGCCCGCTCTGTTTTATTTATTTATTTCATTTTCCTCAGCCGAGCCCTCCAGACGCCCCTAGACCTGGGGGTTTAATCACCCCACCAGAGTATCCAGGCCATGATAAGCAGCCTGAATCCCTCACCCAGGCAAGGACTGTCCCTAATTCTATCTTCCCCAGGATGTAAGCAGTGGAGGGGCCCCCAAGTCCTGGCCCTAGAGGGGTGATGTGAGCCCATAAAGACAGATTTTAACCAACCCACACTCTGAACGGAAGCAGCTCAATAAAACTCAGCCAATATCAAGACCCCTGGCAGTGGTGGGCACTTAATTCTTCCCGCTGCTTATTGGAATTACTGAAAATTGAAGTTAGCTGCTGAGCATTCCGTACTGAGCTCCTCACCCCTACCCTACAGAGTGACAGGGGCAGGGGTCTCGGGCCACAGGAGGAAGAGGGCAGAAGCCCAGAGGCTCCCTGCAGCTCAAGGAGGCAGCAGCTCCTTTGTGCCCAGGTATGTGGGGACTTCTGTGCTACCGGTCTGAGGGGGACAGGGCTGCTTGCCATGGGCAAGTCCATGGGCAGGGCAGAGGGCATGCAGGGGAGCCGCATGGGACCTGTGAGAGCCTCGTAGGAGCAGCTGTGACTCATAGCCACGCAGCCCAGCAGTGTGGAGGGGCTCCCAGGGGAAAGGAATTCCCCCTGGGAGCCCCTGTAAGAGCAGGCACCCAGGGCCACCTGCTGGAGGGCCCATACGGAGGCCAGCTCAGAGGAGGGGTCAGGCAGGAGAGGCCTGGGGGAAAGTGAGGCCTCCTGTCTCCAGCACTCAGGAAACGATCCTGGGCCAGACCCACCGAGGCCCAGCACATCCACGTTCTTGAGCTGAAGGACCCCGTGATCTGACACAATGCTGATGTGATGGGCTCGACTATGTCCTCCCAAATATGTGGGGAAGCCAGGACCTTGGGGGGGGCCCTCATTTGGAAATAGGGTCAGCATGGGTGTGATCTGATCAGTGCCTATCATACTGGAGAAGGGTGAGCCACCAATCCAGGGCTGTGTCCCTACAAAAAGGGAGGTTTGTCCAGACGCACGTAGAGAGAGGATGATACGAAAAGACGGAGAAGATGGCTGTCTACAAGCCAAGGGGAGAGGCCTGGACCAGACCAGGCCCCTATGGCCCTTGGAAGGCCGAAGCCACAAGGGACCACCTCGCTCTTGCCCTGCGGGCTTCAGAGCTGTGACAGAACACAGTTCTGCTGCTGTGAGCCACACGCTTTGTGGCATCTTGTCACAGGGGCCCCGGAACTCACAGGGCAGACTGGCCCTTTTTTGGACACACGATTTGAAACACTTCACCTGGGTTAACCTCAGTCTCCTCATCTGTAAAATGGGGATCATTAGTCTTACCTCCTAGGTGATAGGTGGAAAATCTACTATTGATAATAATGGCTATCCCGTTCTAGGCGCGTTCGATTTCATCCTTGCAAGGCCCTGCCTCTCACCATGAGGTAAATTTCTGTTACCCACCGCCCCCATTCCACAAGCCAGGGGACTGAGGCACAGAGAGGTTAAGTAACTTCCCCAAGGCCACACAGCTGGTAAGTGGCAGAGCTGCGTAGTGAACACAGGCAGGCTGGCTCTGAGTCTGTGGTCCTCACCAAGGTATCGCCTTGCACCCCTGAGTGAGAAGAGGTATAGACCAGGACCTGGCGCAGGAGAGCTTGGGAAGGGCCGCAGATATTGCACCAGCACTGGCTTTACCGTAAATCACCCGAAGCCCAGAGAGGGGAGGTCACTTGCCCAAGGTCCTGTAGGGAGCAAGCATCAGAGCCAGAACTTGCCCCCTTCTCCTGATGCCAGACTGCAATGCCAGAACTGAGCTGTGGCAGGGCAGCAGACTCCTTCCATCTCCACCCCAGATGGAGACACAGAGGGCAGAAAAGCACCCCCAAACCAACAACGTGCCGTGCCCAAAGAGAGACTGGACAAACCAATACCACACGGTGGCGAATCCTGCTGTGCTTGGTTCCCCGGGTGCTGTCCCCTGGCACAGGCACCCAGGTCTGGCACTGCCCCTGGGTAACCTCAGCTGCCATGCAGGAGGGTCACCAAATAGGGGAGAGGGGTAAGTAAAGTTCCATGCAAGCGGGTTCCTTTAGAGAGCTGGAGCAGCGGGGCAGAGCGAGTCGCATCCTGGACAGGCCTCTTGTCTCTGCAGCCCCTGGGTACCAACGGGTAGAGACCCCAGGACCCCAGGATGCCATGCCATGTGGGTTTGCCAGGTGGAGCCGCAGAGGCTGGCGCCCGGAGGCCAGGGCACATTTTATTGTCCTGTCCCCCAGGCCAGCTCCCGAGGCAGCAGGTGGAGGCCTAGAGCTCTCTCCCTTCTCCCAGCAAACTGCTCACAGTTCATCATGCCTTCCCCGCCCCCTCCACCTTTTAAAAAATACCCTGGCAACTTTTCTTTCCCATCAGCAGAGGGAGGAGGGACCACCCAGCCCCACACAACTGGATGGGCCCTAACACTTGCCCAGCCGTCAAACTTCCCCTGGCCCGCCTCGAGTGTGTGTGTCAGGGGGTGTCACCAGTGACAGCCCAGATCACGTGGACCCCACTATTTATTTCCATGAGGGTTTTGGATGGTTGTTGCATGGGGGTGGGCAGGAGGGAGTGGCTGGGGGTGTCTCTGTAGCCTCCGGGCTGGCACGAGCTTCATTCAGGTGGGACCGCCCCACACACCCCTGCTTGGCCAGCGCTGCCCCCCCACCAATTTTTCCGGCCAGAGGGAAACCGGAGCAGGAGACTGGAGGATAAAATTTGATTTGAAAGAATTTTTTTGCTCAGCCCAATGATGGCTTTAAATATTAAAAAGGCATAAAACGGAGGGGGAACGGAAAAGCAGTGCAAGTACTAGCCTCAGATGGCTTCTGTGAAATACGCTGCCATCTGAGAAAGAATGAGCATTAGGAGAGAAAAGGACTATGGGGGGGACCTTTCTGCCTCCATGATCCGCCTGCTTTGCAGACATTTTCAAAGCAGCACCCTGCCTCTCCCAACCTCACCCGGAGACAGGTAATACATTCATTATTGATGGATCAGTACCCGGAGAGTGTAAATTACTGAAACAAACACGGCATAATTAGGGCATTAGAGAGAGCATAGAGGGAAGGCAGGGTAAGCCACGCTCGGCTGTGGCTTTCATCTTTGCAGGTGTTCATCTCGGTGGCAGCCAGCATCCCAGCCTGCTTACCATATGCACATCCCGGCTGGCCAGTTCTCAGCTGGGAGGGCCACTGGGAACTCCCTCCCGCCCAAAAAGAGGGGTTGAGCCAGCCAGGCATCTTGGGGGACAAGCAGTGGGGAGACAGCAGGTCTTTCGGCACACATGTGCATGTGCGCGCGCACACACACACGCGTGCATACACACACACACACACACACAAAGACCCAAGGCCAGTCTGCGGGCTGTGCAGCTGGTGAGCCTGTGTCCCCGTCCCCATGCATGCCCTCAGGATTTCATGACAAGAATGAAACTGAGCAGGCAGCCTCCAGCTTCATAATTAGGGCCAATTGAAGGAGACAAAGAAATCTATGGAGATCACAGTGGGAAGTGGTAGTGATGAACGTGGGCTTTGAAATAGCATTTTGTACTCACTGGACCATCACTGTCTTCACATAAAAGCCGCCTGCCTCCTCCCCCTGCTCCCTCCCCCGGGGTGGAGGCGGCCAGCCGGGAGGCCGGCTCCAGACAGCCCCCTCCACCCATTGCCTTTTCTGGGTCATGCCTCATTTCTGGTGGCACAACGAGGGGTTGGGGAGAGGGTCAGACCTCCTTTTTTGTTTATTTTTGATTTGGCGGTGGGAAGAGACCACGGGCAGGCATGAAGACACAGCGTCTCCCAGACTCATCTGAGTTACGGGAACTCAGGGAGGGGCCTGACTTACTGGCTTTCTGGGGCAGCATCATAGGTGAGCATGCAGGTGTGCGGCTGTGCATGTGTGACCTCACACGTGCGTGAGTGTGAGGCGCATGAACGTGTGTCCGTAAGGGGTGGGGGGCAGAGGACAGACAGCCTTGGAATGGGAGATATCCACAGCCCCTTCTCCATCCCACTTTACTTCCTACCAAGTTAGGACAAGAAAACCAGCCCTGGGCCCAGGATTGGAAGCCGTCGGCTCTGGGGACCTTGGAGGCAGGCAAAGGTGAGGTGAGGAGGCCAGAACTGAAGCTACAGGGCCCAGGGGGCCAGGGCCGCCCACGCTGGGCACATGCCACCACTCGGGATTCCGGAAGGAAGCACCAGCAGTGCATGCTGCTCCTGCGTGGGGCACGAGGGGTGGGGGTGTCGAAGGGCAGGGCCAGCCTTGCCCGCTGTCTTCTAGAATTCCAACCAGAGACACCCCCATGACACCACCCTGGGAAGGTGGCCACTGGGCAGGGGGGGGGCATGCTCTGCTGGGAGGAATCTGGAGCTCCAGGAAGCATCCCCCTGGCATCCCTCGATTGTGCCAACCTGCTCACGCATGCATGTGTGGCTTCCCTCCTCGTGCCCGCAGTAATCCTCCGACTTTACAGCAAATTATTAAAACTCACTTATATTTAATCTGCCTTCTGGAATTAATTGAATTTTTACGCTCAGCAAATGCCACAGTTCGCGCTGCGTCCCGATCGCTGGCTTGGAACAGCTAAATGACAAGGCGGCCGACCAACCACAGGCTCTGCAGACAGGCTCTAGGGGAAAAAAGGCATTAAGAGGCAAGGGCGGGGGCCCGTGCAGAGCAGCCGGCCCCCCACTCCGGACTCTCCGAACCATGGAGAGAGAAGCTCAATTTCTCCACACGGGGAGGCCCTGGCCCAGGGCGCCCATGGGTGGAGTATGTGGGGGTCTGTGCTCCAGAGGGCCCCCTGAGGCAGCAGCAGGCAGTGGGGGAGTCTCCCTCTCACCAATGGGGTCCTCCCTGTTGATTTAAACCAAGGAAGCTTCGCCCTCCCACACGTGACTGGGCCCTGGCTGGCCCCCAAAGAGGCCTGAAGCACGTCATCTCCTTTCCTGTACTCCACACTGCGAGCAGCCCCAGCGCACAGGGGCTTCTAGACCCCGAAACCCAGCCAACTTCTGCAGCAGAGCTCCCCCCAAAGGCACCAAGGATCTGAGGTCACACGGGATCCTGGCACACTCCCTTCTTGCCGGGACACATTAACAGGGGGTGCCGACACCTCCCGGGGAGGAGGGGCGATGTTTGCAGAGCCCTGTTTGGGGTGCTAAGTGCAGCCTCTTACATCTGCCAGGTTCAGGGTTTTAAGTGAGATGACACCAGGGCTTGTGCAGAAGCGGCTGTGTGTGGCTGCGTGTGTCTGCTCCCGTACCCTTCCCTCCTGGTTCCGTGCCAACAGCACACTGACGGGGGGCAGAGGTGGCTCCACACCAAGTGCTGGTTCAGGGACCCCGATCAGAACCCACATCAGCCTGCCCCAGGCATCTGCCTCCTAAATAGGGCTGTTTTTCTAGTTGGAGTTGGGGGGCTTTGTGAAATGCAGACCCCCAGGCCCTAGCCCCAGTGTCTTGAAGGGGTCTGTATTTTTTAAATTCCTTAAGATTCAGGTGCAGTCATCCAGGGCTGGGCACCTCAGTGGGTGAATCAACACATGGTGGGGGTAGGAGAGGCTGGGAACTCCCCTCCCCTATACCCAGCTTTCAGGAAAGACAAGCTGCATGAGGGCCAGGAGTCAGCCTGATTGACCAAGTAGAGTGGAAGTTCCGGGCAGCTGTGATGAGAAGCCAAGACACACTGCTTTTAGTCCCTGGACTCCTGTCCTTGTTCCGTTTTATGCACGCACATGCACACATGCACACACACACAGACACACACACTTCGGTGCAGCCAGGGTGCAAAGACCCAGCAGGACCAGGTTCCCCAGTGACCTGCCCTGGGGTTCTTTTCCGTAACAGTGGTAAGCAAACAGAAGCGGACCATCAACTCCAGTGCTCCAGCTCTCCCAACACCTAACCCTAAAAGCACACCTCCAAGGTTTGTTCTGGCCTCTGCATGCCTGTTCCATTCTTCAGTGGACAGCTGGGGTCTCCCTAACCTCCAGGCTTCCTGGAACCCATCCTGGCTCCGAAGGCCCCAAGACACTGGCCCTACATGGTGCTGGACCAGGCCTGGCCGATGTGGCCCGTGTTTGTTCCTAGACATTCCCTGTCAACAGACACATATGGAACATTCTGGACCCCAGCAACCTGCCATCACTGCTGTGACCTCCAAGTCTGTCTTCCCTGGGCCCCCATCCCTACTTGAAAACCATTGCCTGCCTAATTCCCAGCATGGGGGAAGGGGGGCGGCTTCTTTGCCATAAGAGGCCCCCTCTCAGGGAGCTTCCTCTAAGAGACCAGCTCCAGCTCCCAAGAAGGGAGCCCCCCAGCCAGGCTGGTAAGTATCTCACCAAATCCTTATTGAACGGGTGACCAGCGCCTCATGGGGGTAAAGTCAGCCACCCCCTATGCCTCCAGCTCCTGGCAGGATGGGGTGGTGATGCCAGGTATCCTGCCCGAAGCTCAGCACCAGCCTGGGTCAGCTCGGGCTGCTGTGACAGCACACCACGGGCGGGCCTCGCCTTCTCACAGCGCCAGAGGGTCAGAGCCCGAGGTCAAGACACTGGCAGGGCCGGGGCCTGGTGGGGCTCTTTCCCCGGGCTGCGGGCTGTATCCTCACATGACAGAGCGGCAGAGCAAACCCCTGGAGTCTCTTCTTTTAAGTGGGATCAGGGATCCGTCCTCGTGGCTTCATTTAATCTTAATTACCTCCTGAGAGGTCCCACCTCCAAATACAGCCCCACTGTGGGGGTAGGGCCTCCACATACGAATTTGAGGGTATACAAACATTCCATCCATAACAGCAGCCCCCTGACATGCACCAGCCACCACCCAGGCCGTGTGAACCTCTGGGCACCAGCCGGGATGGGCATCACACGGAGCTAAATGCGTCCCCCTGGCTGGGGGCAGAGGGTGCCAGGCGAGGCTAGACAGGCTCCTCTGTGCTCCCCGCCAGAGGCAGAATGGCAGGGGGACCCACATTCAACGAGAGGCAGGCTACCCCAGGCCTGCGCCCCTGTCCCGGTTCAGCTGCTGTCCAGCTTCCAGGCCTCAGCAGCCACATGCCCAGGAAGGCTAGTGGCTCCTACGTGGACTCCTCTCACCTCGGATTCCCTGCCACAGGGCTAGTCATCTGCCAAACGGAAAGTTGCCCAAAGTTCTTTGCCTTCTTGACGGCCCACAGGCTCTCCACAAACATCGAAGAGCTCGCACTGGAGATGGGCGTCCGGCAGCTTGGTCCAGTTGCCGAGGCAGGTTCCAGCCACCCGGCCTCTGTGTTTGCTGTTCCCTTCAGATGGCCTGTTTTCCCTCCAGAAATCTACTGGCTGGCTTCCGCACTGCCATCAAGGCTTCTGCTCAAAGAGGCTTCCCCTGGCCGTCCTACAGAGCACCTCCACCCCCTCCCGCCACCCCAGGCCCCTTTCCTGTGCGCCTTTTTTCTGCAACCCTACCTAACACGTGCCTTACTGTGTCTACTGTCTCCCCGGCCCGTACCATCCCTCCCCAACTATAACATCAAGTCCAGGAGGTCAGGAATATTGTGTGCTTCATTCAGTCCCGGAACCCCACTGCCCAGCACCTAGTAAATGCTCAATCAATGTTTGCTGGCTGGATGGAATGAGCCCCCGCCATCCATGCAGGTATTCAGGCCGAGCCTGGATGATTTTTTTGGGGCTGTTTCTTACCTAAGAATTGGTGGTTTATGACTTTCTCCTGCCCCTGACCACAGAGGAACCAGCCACAGGAGCTGTGGGTAAGGAGCTGACCTAGGTGGACAGCCACACTGGACACCAACCCTTAGTGTGTCTCCCACGCTCAGGTCTGGGGAGGTCCCCTAAGTGCCAGTTCCAAGTCCCTCAGGAGCAACACAGCAGGCCCCAGCCAGGCCCTGCTGTCCCCAGACCTCCAGGACAAGGTACTTTGACCCCAGCCACCATGCCCACAGCTGACCCAGCGCACAGCTGACACAGGCTGCGGCAGCACAGAGCCAGGCAGGATTACCGCACATTAAGACATAATTACTCTTGGAAATTTACAATACAAAGCGCCCTCCCCAACAAGCTGGCCTCAGAGGATTCCAAGGGTACACACACTGCCAAGCTGGGCCTGACTGACCCCAGCCCTGAGGCCCGGGCCAGCAATCCCAAAGCGGGCAGGTAGGACCTTGCAGAGATCCCATTCCACCCACAAGGCAGAAGTCCCGCCCAGGGGAGGGTCCTCTCTGTCCCTGCAGCCCCATCCGTGAAGCCCACTCCGGTCCCCCCAAGCCCAGGAGGCTGAACTGGCATCCCTGGGGCCCCCTCCTTCTGACACCCAGTCCTCTCTGCTTAGGCTGCCTAAGGGTAGAGAGAACCAGAAACCCCAGGCCACATGCTGGCTGCGACCTGCAGTGAGGCGTAGCTTCAGCTAACAGGCCTCACTGAGTCTGTCCTGCATGCCTGTCCTGCGTGCCAGGCATCGTGTTAGCGCCAGGATGCAGCCGCGAGCAAGACACACCAGGTACCTCTCGGTTCTGGCAGACAGCACAGCCCAGCTGGGGAGACAGACAGCAAAACACACAAAAAACGCGCATCACGTAGGAGGAGGGCATATGCGTGTAGGGGGAGTGCTTACGGGGACGGTTACATGGGGGGTGCGCACGTGCAAAGGTTCTGCAGAGGAATGAGTGGCCGCAGGGGTGGGGTGCACTGCAGCAGGGCCGTGGGGACCACTGGCTTTTATGCTAAGGAGGCTGTGAGCGGAGCAGCCACCTGATTTCACTGCAGGGTCTCAGCTTGCTGTGTGGGGAATGGTAGGCCCCGGGGCGAGGTTTCTGCCACTTCCCTGCCTTAGGACCTCTGGCCAGTATGTCACCCTTTAAGCCCCTGTTCCTCTCAGCAATATAAATATAATATGAATGTAATATAGTTACCAGCTATCACACACCTGCTGTGAAGGACGAGAGAATGTAAGTCAAGGGCCGGCGCACAAGTACAGCAGTGAGACAAAGTCCAAGTTTCAGTGGCCACATCTGTACAATGGGCACAGACCCGGCCAACATCCACCCAGAGAGGGACTAAAGGCCAGGAGGCTGTGCCTTTTGCCTGCCACCCATCCAGGAGCCAGGGCCCTAACGTCCCCCCCAGAGCCCTGGTGAGCTCCCCATTCGGGTCTACACTGGGGCCCGGCAGCTATGCTACCAATGTTATCGAAGGCATTAAGGTGGGAACACTGATTAGGGGTTATTTCTCCTCTGTCCCTAAATGCCGGGACAGCCTTGCGGAGCAGCTGTCCTGCACCCGCCTCCCGGGTGTCGCCCGGCTATCTGAGGTGCTCTGGTGGTGATGGGAGGCTCCTACCAATCACTGGGGCCGCCCCATGCCAGCAGGAGGGGTGGGAGGAGCCAGCTCTTATCTGAGGAATCACAGGGCCCTTCGCCAACCTCCTGCTCCAGGAGAACAAAGGCCAGCAACCAGGTGGCTGACAGCTAAGCAAGCCCAGAGAGGGGAAGGGTCTTGCCTGGAGTCACACAGAACCCCATCCATTGTGGCTGCCAACCCCAGGCTCTTCCCTGATCTGGGTACCTGCTCCACAAAAGGGGACCAAGCAGAGGACAAACCGGCCCTTGCTGGCCCCCCGGGCTTCTTTCAGACTTGGACGGCTCAGCTGAGAATTACAAGGTGCCGGAGGCTCTGGGGCTGCAGGATGGGCCAGGGACAGCCTTGAATCCAGGCATTTATCTGTTCCGCTGGTACTTCTCCCTGAAACTCTTGGGCAGAGATGAAAAGAAATATGAGTTCCAAGCCAAGGTGAGGCCTGCCGCAGGATGCTGTCTCCTAAGGGCACCACTCCTGGGAGCCGGGCCCCTGGGACCTGTTGTGTGACCCCCGGCCTCATGCCACTGTCTCACCCTGAACAGGTGACTCTGCCTCTCAGGCTCACCTTCCTCCTCTGTGAAATGTGGGTACTCCTGGAGGGGTCGGAGGGCTCAGTGAGGTGCTACAGGCATTGCTGGGAAAGGGGCAAGCACACGATCTGGCGTTCCAAGGGCCACTGCTGGGGGTGGGCAGGAGGTGGCCCTGCGCAGAGTCCCTGGCCGGCCTACTCTGCTCTTGATGGCCCCAAACACTTCCTCCACAACGCTCTGAAGGGCAGTGTGCCCCGTGAGAGCAAAAAATGACAGGTGCCTTGAATGGCCAGCCTGCTTCTCCCCGAGGACCTTCATATCGTGTCCCACTGCCCCAAGGCCCTGATCATTGGTGGGCCTCCATCTCTGCCTCCTGGGAGCCCACCTGCGGGGACACGGCCCACCGCTGGCTGTGGAGGAGGAACCCGGGGGTCAGGGGCGCACAGGTCACCCCACCTCCAGGAGCTCAGCTTCCTGCCTGGGCCATGGGGCTAGGGGGACATAAAGGCCCCACACACAGCCGCATCGGGAGGGGCCTGCTCGGTCATAAACCAGGCAGTGTCCCCTTGAAGGAGTGGGGACTGCTGCGGTGGCCCAGTGACAACCCAGGGGCCCTGCTGCACATCCCTCGAGATTTGCAGTGACGGACACAGCAGAAGCGGAGGTTTGTAAGGTCACACAGGGCCACAGCCAAGGACGGCCTGGAACCCAAACCACAACCCCACCAACCTCACAGCTGTCAGCAAGGCCTCCAGGCACCTTAGGAAGGAAAGGGGCCTTAATACTCTACATCCGGTGTCGAAACTGCCATAACACCCCTAACACAGCCCTGCTGTTGGGAGGGCCAAGTGTCTGGAAAGAAAGGGTCTGGGGCACCTTCCCTCCAGGAGCAGGCACAGGGTAGTAGCCTAAGGGGGATGGGGGCTTGCTAGAGGAAGCCACTCAGAGGTGGGCTCCACGCCTCTGCCCTTCCCGCTCCCGGCCATGGGCCGAGCCCAGCCTGGGACATGGGTGTCCGGCAGTGCCTGCTTCTGCTTGCTCTGAAAAGGCAATCTCACCTCTGCCCTCATCTTCATTCAGAGTCCTTCTGTGAAAGATACACTCTTTCCTCTTGGATTCTGTAAAACCCATTTATTTTCAAATTCCAGTTATATCTAAGACCATGTCCCTTAGATGTGCCTTTCTCTCTGGAATCCATGTGCTTCGGAAGCATTCGGTAATATTGTGTATTAAGGACGCACCATAAAAATAAATTGCATTGTAAAAGGGGCCTCTTAGCAGACAGCCCTGGCTCTGGGGTTAAATGTCTAATTTTGTACTATTATCCACAGAGAGATCAGATAAATCAAAGGGCGTCTGAGATTCCAGACTGGCAGAGAGCGGGTTAAACAGGACCCCAGAATAAGAAACCTCTTCCCGGTAACACACCGTCCTTGCCACTTTAATACCAGAAGATTCCTCAGGACCCAATGCTCCCCAAGACAGCTGTCAAGCGCATTAAAAAACTGGAAGAAAACACACACACACACACACACACACACAAAATGAGGCAACCTACCAAATGCCAAAATATCATGAAAATTCAAACAGCTAAAACAAATATAACCATAAAAAGACTGGAATCCTAGAAAAGCGATCTCTGCAATTAAGCAGTTTTCTGCTGTATAGTGATAATCACCTAATTATACTATTAATGACAGTTCAACCTGCTTTGAAATAAAAGGACATTCTTCCATAACAGGATGCCAGCTGTTAGTTGCAGATGTCAAACATCTTTAAAGCATTATTATTAAGGGTAAAAAAAAAAAAACTATAAAATGAACACATCCATATTTCCCCCCACTCCACGATAAAAAAAAAAATCACGATTAGCCAGGTTGCTTTTGCACTGCCCGAGTTAAAAAAGGACAACGGGTGGCCACAGCCTGAGCAGGAGATCAGAAGAGAGGGCAGATCTGTATATATGTTGACGGCATCCCTAATTCCTTCCGATGACATATTCTGCAGAACCACACGTCTATGCTGGATAACAGGTCCACTGGCCATTCTGCCAGAGCTCCCCCGGTAAGCACGCAGCGTGAGGTCCACGGTGGTGGAGAGCAGTTAAATCTGGAAGAGCGCAGGTACCCGAGATGACAGCGGCCCACCGCCCCGCCCGTATGTATGACCTGCAGACACAGGCTGGGGCCTATGTTCTGCCAGTCCTGCTTCAAATCGTGTGCGCCTTTGACATTCAGGACCACCAAAGTATCAGAAACATCCGACTTTGTCTTCAGACAGTAAGCAGCTGCATTTAATGAACTGCAGTGTAAAGAGCTGGGGAGGGGTGGGAGAGGGGACGCCGGGGGCAGCCACGGGGCAGGGGATTAACCTTTTAAGCAAGCCACTGGTGGGGCAAGGGAGCAGCCAGCACTGTGGGGAGCGTGTGTGGACAAGCTTGACAATCTAAAGTGTGGCAGTGGGGGGTTACATCCCACCCCAGACAGCAGGGCTGGGTAACCCTGGTGGGCTCCAGAGTGGCAGGGACAAATGCCATTGCTCCCATCCAGGCTGCAGATGGGCAAGGAGGAGACCCTTAAGGGGTCTCACCAAGGGGGTCTGCCGGCTAGTGGCCCAAGAGAAAGCCACCCAAATCTCAGCAGGACTGGGAAGAGGACAGGCTGGTGTCGTGCTTTCTGGAAAGAACATCTCCCATATTTCCATACCCGCTCCCCACGGGCTCTTGGCATAGAGGCCGGGGCACCCTTACAGGCAGCGTGGAGAAGCCTGGCTTTAGGACCTCTTCTGAGGGTCACTCTGGTGGCTTCCTGATCCTGCAGCCTTGTCAAGCAGGGGAAGAGGGAGCTTTGAAGAGCTGGGTTACTGCTGAGTTGCGGGGATTACGTCTCGGGTTTTAATGGGATAGAAGAGGCTATGTCAGAGGGCAGGAGAGGATTTTGGAGCTGCAGAGAGGCACAGACTGGTGCCAGTAGGAGCCCTCCCAGCTCAGCACGTCCTTGCTGTGTGACCCTTGGCAAGGCACTCTCCCTCTCTGGGCTGAAGCTGAATAATGGACGCTGGGATTTTCCCAGGCTGCATTCGCACTGCAGAGCCGTGGAAAAGCTTTCTGGAGGGTCATTTATCCAGTTTACAACTTCCACGGCCGGCCCTCAATAGCTTCCTTTCTCTCCCACAAGAGCACAGGGGCCAAGCCGGCTCTGCACTAGTTGGACGCCCTCCAAGAAAAACTCTAGCTCCAGAGGCAGCCTGTCAGAACCAGACACAGGCCTGGTGCCCCTACCCCCAGGGGCACAGGCCTCTCTGGAATCAGTCCTCCAGGGCCCAGCTCCTGGGATGCCACTTCTGCCCCAGAGGAGACCAGGCTGCCCAGGCTCTCCCCAAAATCCCCCAGCATGGGGCAGAAGTCACCCACATGTCCCAGCCTTTGTCCCTTTCCTGTGGAATTTGGCTTCGGTGAAATTTCTCTCAAATTGCCAGTAAGTTCCCCAGGAACACATGAAGGATGCTCCCTCACAGAGAGCACATTCTCACGGACGGCCCGAGGAGGCAAGATGCCCTGGCCACCCACTTGGGACTTGGTGCGGGGGCGCCTCTGGCGTTGCCATTCACAGCAGCAACTAAGGCCGTCACTTAGCTCCTTGGGCTTCCCTGTGAGACGGGTCCCCAGGACACCGCTCCGTGTCACAGCCCTGGCAGCTGTTCAAAAGATTCAACGTAGGGACTATAGGACCCAGCAATTCCACTCCGGGGTGTGCACTCAAGAGAAAGAAAAACACACAGGCACATAAAAACTTGTGTGTGTGTGGTGTTCACTGCAGCAGGATTCACGGCACTGAAAAGGTGGAGACAGCCCACGAACGCAGGAACGGACACACAAATGCGGCCCACGCCCAGAAGGGACTACCACTCGGGCATAAGAAGGAATGAGGTGCTGACTCACGCCACGGCGTGGACAACCCGGGACAACACTGCACTCGCAGAATGAAGCCAGACGCACGGGGACGCACTGGCATTCCACCGACGTGAACTGTGCAGGACGGGGAAATCCACGGAGGCAGGAAGTGGAGTCGAGGTCTTGGGGGGTTGGCGGACGGGGAGTGACCGCTAATGGGCACCAGGTTTCTTTGGGGATGAAAACATGTTCTGGAACTGGATACTGGTGATGGCCACACAACTCTGTGACTGTATTAAAAACCACTGAATTGCACATTTCAACTTCATCGTATGCTAATATCTCACTAATGGGAGGGGAGGCGCCATGCAACGCTGCACGGAGGAGGTGGGGACAATCCACACTTGGGGCAGGACCCCGTGTCGGGCTCCCACCTCTACATTATATGCAGTTTTGTGCCATGATTCTGATGGGGAGGGGGTGTGACTGAGGCTGAGAACAGGGTCATTTCTGCATCTGGAGTCAGAAGGTCGGAACGCAAACCCCCGGCCTCACCACTTACCCGCAGTGAGACTTTGGGCAAGTCACTTGATCTCTCTGTGCCTCAGCTCCCCCGTCCTCTGTAAACAGGGCCGGTGCTAACAGTACGCGCCTGACAGGGAACGCGAAGAAGGTTGGATGAGTCGATCCATGGGAAGCCTCTTATAATCTTTTCCTGGGTGTCAGGCACCCGCATAAACAGACCCCACTGTGCCCTGCACCTGAACACTCTCTTAACACATCACAACCTCCCTTCCTGGGCCAGGTCTCAACATCCGGGCCTTTGCTTGCTGTCCGTCTCCCGTGCAATGTCCTGACGAGGTATCAGATGAGGGTCCCACACGCCTTTCTGGAAGCCCTCTGGACCACTCACAGGTCCCCCTTCCCGGAGGGCTGGGGGAGCCCCCAGAAACTGAGAGAGCTTTGCTGGGTTCCAGAGCAGCCTCTCTCCAGCTCTGCACTCCTGGCACGTCATTTCACCTGCTCTGGAAGACAGACGCTTGGCTCTGTCCTCCTGGACCTCGCAGGGGAGTTGTGATGATAGACTGGAGTGTGTGCGTCTGCATGTGCCTGTGTGCATGCAAGTGACAATCAGTCTGGGGACCTTTTACAGACACATCCTGCTTCAGATTATGTGTGTGTGCACACAAGTGTGTGTACAGACACACACATATGATAAATCACTAAAAATTGTTTTCACCCAGTCCCCCTAAACAATGCCTCTTGACCATGGAACCACTCCCTCCCTCATCAAACTGTCCCTCAGTGGTTTCTGTCCCCACCCCCAGCCCAGCTCACTTCCCCATTTCCTTGAAGGGCACTGACACACACGAGGCCCGCACACCCGCCTCCTCCCTGTCGGCCACCCCCACGTGACACTGCCAGCCTGAACTCCATCCCGGCTCCAGCCCCTCCTCCCATTTGGGTTCTTGTTTGCTCTGAACTTCCCTGTTACAGGGAGGTCACTGTTCCAGGGTTCCCTATGGCCCCCAAAACTGTAAAGACACCCCCCGCCCCCAGGCTCCTGAGAGCCTGCAGGCCCCTGCTGGCATCCCTCTGGGCCATCGGCCCGATGTCACCTGATGGGACATTTCTGTGGTAATGGAGACAATACCAAGCGCTCAAAACGGGGCTAGTGTGACGGGGCACCTCAAGTTTTTGTTTTATTTCATTTTAACTAATTAAGTTTTAATGGTCACACGTGGCTAGGTTCACCCCTCGCTACTCAAAATGTGGCCTCTGGATCAGCCACATGGGTGCCACCGGGGCCTCGGGAGGATGCAGATGACCTCTGGGACTCTTCTCCCTTCAAAATCCACCAACTCCTCAGAATGTGCTTCCAACACCACCTCCTGCAGGAAGCCCTCTCATATTGCTCCATTCACAGGAGAATTTTCCAGCCTCTGAACCCCTGGAGCCAGCTGCATCCTTCCTGGGCCCAGAAGCTTGCAGGCCACACTCAGCTGAGCCTCTTCCTCCTCCAGCAGGGCCTTGAAGTCATGACCTGTGACTTACTTTCGATCCTCCCCTCGGCCCCTCCCAGGCCTGGCACCCAGCAGGTGCTCGGGAACTGGCCTGGCAGCTGTAGTTGCAAAAAGCCAACATCTCTTTCCAAACCAGGGCAAAGAGAACAAAGTTGGTTACGGGCTATTTGCTTTATTATTCCTTCCACTCGGCTCGCCCCACCGGTCTGACCCGCTGGCTGCCTCTTTCTGAAGCCGAGCACCTGGGAGGTGACAGAGCCCTGAGTCAAAGGCATCAAAACCAGGATGAAAAGCAGGCAGGTGGAGTTATTGGCTTCAATAAGCCAAATAAAACCTCCCATGCTTTTCATGAACCTCTCTGCAGGCTGGGATCGAGTGCCACAGCTTAGTCACACAGCAGGTGTCAGTCCTCCAAGAGCCCGCCAGCAGCCCACCTGCGGGACCCTGAAGGCCTCTGAGAAGCGCTGGCAGAGGCGGGTCAACAGCGACGTCGTTCCTACCCAGCGTGTTCCCTCTCACAGCCACATACTTGGCAGCCTCCCAGGCGCTCTGGGCTCTGAGCATCTCCTGACGCCAAGGCCTTGAAGGCTGACACTGACAAGTGCCAAGGCCGTCCAGAATGCCCCCACCCTGCAGGAGGCCCCCAGAAGCAGCCTGTGTGCCTGAGACTTGGACAGGCGATTTAATCCCGTCAGGCCCCCAGAGCCATTTCCCTGAAAAGCTCTCTGCAAGGAGCAGCCGGTTCAGCCTGGGAACCCAGGGCCGCAGCTCATGTCTTGGCTCTAACCCCGGAAGCTGCCAGAAACCACGCTTTTCTGTGTCCTCCTCTGCCAGGCCGGGGATCGAAACCCCCGCCTCCACCCCCGGAGCTCTGGCAGGAAGTGGCCTCAGCCCTAGGCAGAGGAGGTCTCCTGGGGCAGCGATACAATCGGGCCTGTCCAGGCCAAGGGCAGGTGCAGGGCCCCCGGAGAGACCCGCCATAACCCACACAGGCTTGATGCGGCTCCAAGGCCTCCCCCACGGCATGCCGCATCGGCAGCGCAAACTGAAGTCATCATTTCCCAAGAAGCAGGGGAAATACACATTGACACAAGACTGCAGTCGCTAGCAAATGATCCCTGTGCTTTGACACTGAGCCAGGGAGGGCTAGGAGGGCCTGCCCCGGAACTCCCATCCCAACAGGAAATGAGGCGATGACAGTCGTGCTAACAGCGATACCAACAGCAGGTAAACAGAGCCTGGGAGCCTACTGCATGCTGCACGCCATGCTGAGCACTTTGAATTCACAAACCCTAATTCTCAGGGCCTGTGGGTTTAACTATCACGCTGTGTCCCTTATAAACAAGGGGCTATGAATGGGTGGTCACTGTTGGCTCAGTGTACCCCGGGAGCACAGAGGAAGGTGTGACCAGTCCCAGTGGGGTGAGCTTAGCAAGGTTCCCAGACTTCTGAGCTCAGTGCCCGGGGCAGCTGGAAACAGCGTGGCTCCAGGAACAGAGGGCAGGCAGAGGTAAGGCTAGGCAGACAGGCAGGGGGTTCACTTCCAAGGCCCTGACTTGCATGCTAGGAAGTAGGGCTTCGTCAAGGACAAATGGATTCTGGCCCAACCATTCCAGAAATGTTAACTTGCCAGGTGGTTCAAATATGGGGGAGGGCCTATGACATTCTGTGGAGGCAATCTCAGTAACACCACGATCATATTCCGTAACTGAAGGGTGTCCATCAAAGGGGACCTTCAACTCTATGGGGTCCCACCTCTGAGCCTCAGGAGACCCTAAGGGCTGAGGCAGGGAATGGGGGCTTCTGGTTCTTTCCACACAGGCATTACCATTGTCAATGACTCCACAATCCTAAAGGGTTGATGAGAAACTTGGGGGGTTGGGAGAACCCCCTACCTGATGCTCCCCACTCTCAAGCTGATCCTAGCCCTGGTCCATCTGCAGCTGGGCTAATAAGTTGTGAGTTGCCAGCTCCAACTGTGGCCTGGGAAACTTAGGGAGAAGGGTGAAAGCTTTCCCCAGAGCCTCCTCCCCAGATAACTCACCCCAGATCTGGATCAGGAGTCGAGCTGGTTGCTCTGGCCACTGGTCAATGACCCCTGGGTGCTGACGTCAAGGATGAATATTCATCAGCCTATCTGGTTCTGCACTTTCATTTCTGGCCCAAATTAATAATTTACCATGGAGTTTCATAAAAATTAAGACATGGCTCATTAGCAGCAACCTCAAAGGCACATCAGTCTTCACTGACCCTGGTGAGGGGCTGGCCTTTCTTCTGGGACGAGGAACAATGCCCTCAATTTGACAGACAACCCTTTTGTTTGTCTCAATTTGTACAGGGCTGATGAACCTGATATTGGGGATCCCACCACCACAGAAGGCCACCCGGGCGTGGGGCTGCTCACTGGCCCCGGAGCTCCACTGCATACCTTGGCAGGGCACTTTGGAAGCTGACCCTGGAGAAAGATGGGATCTCGTCCCAGGCTAAATGCCACCCCCACCCGGATATGGAGGCAGCAGGTGGATGGAGTGTGTGTAACAGACTGTTTCCAGAGAGGAAGTGGCAGCACCTCCCGGCCCACCTGCTCCTGGCACCTTGCTTTGCTTGGACAAAAGGTGGGAAGTGTAGCTCCCTCCAGCTGAACCTGGGTGGGCTTGTCCCTTACTTGTAACGAACAGAACAAGGCATAAACGACTGCATGACTTTGAGCCTACATCCTGAAAGGTCATGCAGTTCCCCCTTGCAAGCCGGGACACCTGCCCTTGTTGCCCCGAGCCCCCAAGTAGAAAGTATAGCCTCCCTGAGGCTGCCATGCTGTGAGGAAGCCATGCCACATGCACGGGCCACATGGCAGAACGTGGGCCAAGAGCCCCAGCTGAGATCCCAGCCGACAGCCAGCGTCAACTGCTAGACGTGAGAGTGAGAGGAGCCTTCAGATGATTCCAGAGTCTGGTGATCAGACCACCTCCAGCCTCCCAGTCTTCCAGCTGAGGTCCTGCACGGCACAGGGCAGAGACCAGCTGCAGCCCACAGGGCCCCATCTGAATTCCTGACCCATTGCATCCGCGGGCATAACAGAATGACAGTGTTTCATAGTCACACATGCTTCTGAAGTCCCCCTCCATCTGGGGTGTCCTGGCCCCTGCACACTACCCCCCGGCCCCTCAGATGCTGACCTGGGCCGGGCATCCTGCGGTCAGCGCTGAAGAGAAGGTGGCTTGCAGTTTGCCTGTGAGTGAAACTTCCCAAAAGGGAAATGGGGGAGCTGAGCTGGTGACACCCCTGTCCCTGAGCCCTCAAGATCTAAGATAAAGACTGATGACACTTTGACACCCCTTTCCAGAGTGGGTGGGAAGTGTGGGGGAGCTGTCCCCACCTCACCTACCCCCGGCCTTCCTCCATCCCCTCCCCGGCAGACAGCCCTGCCCGGGCCCCTCCGGTGAGCTCCACTGAGAACCCAGCACTGTCCCCTCCCCCCTCTCTTGTCAGATAATCACGGGAAACCAGCAAACGGTTGACACAGTTACCAAGACAACAGAAGTTAGGACTGGTGGGGAGGTCTGGAAGCTAATCCTAAATGAATTATAGGGCAAGAGTGACAGGGGGTGGGGCTGACTGGCAGTGGCTTCAAAGGGCCCCAGTGCATGAGACAAGGTGCTGTCTGGTGGGCTCTGTCACTCGCTGGACGGTGACACTGGAGTCCTTTGGGGGTGGGGAGGTCGTAGAAGGAATTCATTAAAACGAAATTCTCCACTGAAGACGGCCTGGCAACAACACCCTTCATCCAGGGAGACTCAGGGTCTGGGGTGCCCCCAGGTCAGCTCTGCTGATGAGTCCTGACAGGAGAGGCACCAAGACAAGCTAATCAAGGTGATTCTGTTTCTTTACTTATTTAGAACTTGCAGACCTGTGACCGGGGCTCTGTGCACCTCCAGCTGGCCAACAGCCATTTCAGGAGCCTGAGAGAAGTGGCCATGGGGCCGCCCGCCAGTGCCCTCCCTGCGCTGACCAATGCCCCCATCAGCAATGACTCAGCCAGCTCTCTCAGAAGGGCCCTCTTCTCTGACGCCAGTCCAGAATCCAAGACACGGGCCGCACAGAGCCTAAAACTGGGAACGATTAACCCCCAAGGTTAGCTCAGTGGACAGTTCTATGGTGCTTGGTCTGTGCTTCTGAAGAGTAGCTCATGGAATGCTCACAAGCCCAGGAGGCAGGCACTCCCACTGGCCCCATTTAACAGATGAGGGAACTGAGGCCCAGAGAGGGGCGGCAAGCTGCCCAGAGCCACACAGCCAGTCAGGAGCAGAGGCGGGATGGACTCCGGTGCTCTCAGCCCACGGTCCTTGTTCTTAACCAACAGTGTAAGGCCCGCCAGACCCTGGGAGAGCTCCCCCGGGAAGCACAGCCGTCCCCGGGAGTGTGGACCCTAAACCTGGCACACCACTTTCCTCCCAGGAGGCTTTCCTTGCTCTTCTAGTCACCGAGGACTCCTCTGGAAACCACAACCCCATCCATCCTCAAACTTCCTGGGGTCTGGGTCAGGACGGCTCGTTTCCGGCCTCAGGCCAAAGCATCACACGAGTTCTCACACTTGAGCCAGCATGGCAACCCCCTGGAGGGTTCTCGAGCACACAGATTCCAGACCCCAGAGTTCCTGCCTCACTAGGTCTTGGGGTGGGCTGGCAGCTGGCGGAGATGGGGGTCCTCCAAGAATCTGCCTCTAACAGGTGGTGCCAATGCTGCTGCCCTGAGAACTCCGCTTTGAGAACCGTCGAGGTGTCGGTCCACACTCGGCCTCCACTGTCTGTACCTTCATCTACTCGCAGTCCCCGGGGCCCCGGGCGGAGAGGAACACTCAGACCCTGCACTCAGAGGGCCCCCGCCCCACCCTCCTCCTGCAGGACCCCACCACCCTAAGGGGGGACCTCTGCTGCAAGTCCCCCCCATGAGGAGGCTGTCGGAGCCATCTTCCTGAAACAGGTGGGACCGAGGTGCTCTGCCGTCCCTTCCATCCCCACCTGCAGACTCCCCACCACCTCACCACCTCCACGCTGCCAGTCCGGTCCAGCCCGCCTGTCTCTCGCCTGAGGCATGGCAGCTGCCTCCATGTAGGTCTCCCCACTGCCCCCCTGAGTCTCTCTCAGCCCTGCAGCCAGAGGGGCCTGCCAAAGCCTAGTCATATCACCCCTGCCCTGCTCCCAGCTCTCCCATCTCCCACCCTACCCCTCTTCCCCCAGCTCACACCCTGTAACCACATAGACATCCTCAGGACCTTTGCACATGCTTGACCCTCTGGCTGGGCCCTTCCCTCTCAGCTCTCACCAGGGCTAACACCTCCCTTTCTTCCAGCCGCTGGCCATGCTCCAGCTACACCCAGCCCTTCCTCTGCCCTCTGGAGCCTGCATCCTGGGCCAGGGCACCGTGCTCACAGCTGGAGTGGGTGCTCCAGGAGGGCACGGCCCCTGGGGCTCCTCAGTGGCATTTCCATGTGCCTGGGCCAGAGCCTGGCAAACTGTAAACACGTGCTGAATGAACAGATGCACTTGCTGCCTTAAAGCCCTGGCTTCCTGCCCACATACCACAGAATCGAGGTCTGTTGTCACTGGCCTCATGACATCCAAGACCCTTCAAAATGTGGTTCCGACCCACCCACAGGCTTTATTTCCTACCACACTTGTTTATCCCTCCTTGCCATGCTCTCCCTTCCCCCTAAAACTGCCTTTCCTGGGAGGCCACCAACTCTCAGGGGTCAGCTCTGCTTCCCACGAGCGGGGCCCTGCCTGCCCTGCCCCCACTCCTGACGCAGCTGTCTGGCCTCTGCGGTCTGATACCCACGGGATCAAGCAGAGCAGGGAGAGACTCAGGGGCGCAGCTCCTGGTGGCAAGCGGGCAGCGAGCGAGCCCGTCCCGCGTGGCCTGCCTGTGCCCCTCACTCCCTTTCTGTGCCGCAGGCCCGGGACCCTCTGTTACTGGAAGGGGCCCCACTATCTGGACAGCTTCTGGGAGGTCCTCACAGCCTCTTCAAAGGAGGCACAGGCTTTAGAGCCCTGCCACTAGAGGGCACCTCAGAACAGCAGGGCAGGAGGGCGGCCTTCCTGCTCAAGCACCCAGCAGGTATGAGGGTGGCAGGCTTTGTCCCAGAGTAGACAGGTCAGCTCCAAGGCCACGTCTGCTCCATGGCCTCCCAAACACTGCCCCCAGCCCCACCTCAAACCCAGTCATCGCCTCCTCTGCACTCCCAGGAAACGTGACACACTGCCCTTGGCACCAGCAGTTGTCACCCTGGATTGGGCAATCCGTGCCCCCACCTCCCTGCTACCACCAGAGCAGGTGTGGCCCAGTGCTCAGACATCAGTGTGCCTGATGCGAACCAAACGTGCTGAAGATTTTAAGAGCCGCTTCCTTTTTCTCATTTATCCCTCCTCACTACCATCATCTTTCCACTCAGCTTCGTTCCCCTGCACTCCTTACTTCCAAGGCCCGCCGTCAAGGTCACCTCCTCCATGGAGCCTTCCCAGGCTTCTTCCACCAGGATGACCCCAGGAGGTTCCACTTACAGACCACTCCATCGTCCTGGCTCATCCCACAACCTGTTTGCTCCTGAAGCAAGCTGAGGATAAGGCACAGGCTCCCACACTGCTCCTGTAGGGTCAACACAGCAAGGGCCTGGCAACGTGGGGGGCACGCCTTGCCCAGCTCCAAGGTGGCACTTAGGGTCAGGCCTCTGAGTCCCGGAGCACAGCACTAGGTCACATGCACATGCATATAGTCTGTGTGAAAAGCTACATTCTAACAAGCCCGGCTGGCATGGCAGGCCTGTCGGAATGCGAGTGGGACCCCTAAGAGACTGCCAAATCCAGAGAGGGGAGGGATGCGGCCGCCTGACCTCTGAGGTCCCTTCTGAGCCCAGTGTTCCTTGACTTCCCAACCCCGCAGGCCATTAAGCAAGTGGCCAAATGCCCACTGGGCGGCGGTCCAGGCCTTGTCAGAGGGCGCTTCCTGTCTCGCCATGGGAGGTGGGGAAGGAAGATCCTTGGATCCTCCAGCCCAGGGCTTCTGGTGGGGCCTGGGTTCTGGGCTGGGTGGGCTCTGCGGGAGACCTGGGTGGGGGGCACTCCAGACCTGGCAGTCCCCACTGGATACCACTTGGCATCCAGCACAGCTGGAACCCCGCCTGACAGCAGCCATCAACCCCTGAGCTGTGAGGGGCCTGGCATCAGGGGGAAAAGGCCGGGAATACGCATTTTCCCCGAAAGACTTGTAAAAAATTTCTCACTGATTTTTTTTTTTTCCTTTTACCCAAGCTTTCCCGGCTCTAAATATGCCACACTTAGTAAGTTTACGAGCAAACCAAGCCATACATCACACGGTTTTATGTTCCTAAATTAATGAAAGGACTTTAAATCTATATGGAGCTCTTAAAAAAAAAAAAGCATGCCTTTATTTTTATTCCCTCACCCCCAAATTCCCTCTTCCCTTCTAATGTACTCCCCCCCAACCATAGCTTCAAAATTTCTGCTGATTGCAAAGCTAGACCACCAAGGAGAGCCAATTGCACATACGTAGGAGGAGCTGCTTTGCTGAGGGCCCCTGGGAGGAGAGTCGTTGCCCTTTGGGAAAGGCTACTATAAGCGTCATTAAAAGCCTGATTTATTTTTTCCTGCAAAGATTATGATAGGATGTACCCTAGCAAATGAACAGGCTATGTCTATTAACCCAATTTCTCCAAAAACCTGGGGAGAAGAACTATAAGTCAACAGATTCTGCAGGGTCTCCTGATGTTTGTTTTCTTAGCTGCAAAATGCCAGGGTAGACCAGATGATGAGAGGGGCCGTTTGGGCCCATTTCACCTGGTGTTTGGGAGAAGGAAGCATGGTGGGGCTTCTCTGTTCACACCTGCCCACGTCCCGGGGGAAGATGGGCAAGTGACATGGGGCCCTGGAATTGGAACAGAAGCCCAAGTCCAGACACTCCATCCCCGGCCAGCTCCCGTCTCTGGGAGCTGGGTGGCCCCTGGCCAGCTGCCCCTCTGACCCTCACTTCCTTCCGCACAGTGAAAACCATCCCTGCCCCATTTTAGGGCAGGAATCCAGGTATCAAAATGACTGTTTACTCCAAGAGCATAAAAGAAACTTCTCCTGACTCCAAGAGTCAAGAAGATAAGACGCGGGAGAGTCCCAAGGAGGCTCTATCAGATTCCCACCCATGGAGTAAGAACAACACATTTAAGCAAGAAAAAAATCTTAATGAGAACCAAATTGAGCAGGGGGGTGGGAACCAGACAAGGCCGCTCCGAGAAGGGCTGGGCCACAGCTGGGACAAAAGGGCCCCCAGCTTTCCCAGCCGACAGATGGAAATGTGGCGGCCCCTCCCCATTTCTCAGGGGTATCGGAAGATTAATTAGTGACTGCCTGGGAAGTGCTAGATGGGAGCCGAAATGCTTGTCCCCGCTGAGTTTCTGAGCTGTAAATAAGCAGCTTTCTCAATCACAACTAAAATAGCATTGTTGTCCTTTTATCTGACTCAGATCCCATTAGGCCCAACCTGCCTCCAGAGCAGGCCTTGGATGGTTCCAGAACTCACCCCAAAGCCATAGGTTTGCTTATGACCAAGCAGCTTCCCCAGACAAGCCAGGAACTGGGCTTGAGCTCAGTCACAGCTGTCAACTGTGGACACCCCCTCCCAGCTTCGGCTCCTGAGGTGGCACCCTGGGACTCGGGAGCCGGCAGCTGGAGCTCCTACAGCTCCGACCTGCCCTCAGCGCCGGCCACCTCCCCCAATGCTGGTGGGCCTGAGCAGAGCCCCACACCCAGCCTCAGACTGGGGCTTTCTGGAAGAAGCATGGAGGGGTGAAAAACAAAATGTAGGCAACCCTCCACAGGCCGCCTGGGCCTTGACTCACTCCCCTGGTGCCCCTAGCTCCTGGCAGGGGAAGCCCATCTCCTGCAGGCATGTCAAAGGCTGGGAGGAGAGGGGCCCAGGTCAGCTGACCCTCAGGGACAGCAGAGGGCAGGGGAAATGCTCTGGGGGAAACCCGGATTCCCCGAGAGCAGCTACCAGAAGCCTGTGTGGCTTTGGGCTGACCCCAACCCTCTGTGGGCCTCAGTTTCCCCACTGGGGAGTCCGGAGTGTCATTTCTGGCAGTGGACAGTAAACCCCGAGGGGAAGCGAGGGTCACCCGGAGTTCAGTTCGGGGCCAGGGTGGGGTTAGCTGACAGTTGAGGAGTCCTCCCTCCGTGAACTCCAGGAACAAGATAAGGGGGCTAGCAGGGCGCCACTGCCAACACCACTGGCCAGTTCCCTGCTCCCTGTCCTTCAACAAATATTTATTAAGCAGGGACTCTGGAGCCGGGTGGCTAGGTCAAAGCCTCGCTTCGCCAAGTGCTGCGTGTGTGACCTCAGTTTCTTCACCTGGCAAATAGGATAAAATTATTGCCATGTCTGGTACAGAATGGGCACCATGTAAAAAGTGGCTGCTGCCACCTCTTTCTCCTTATTTTTATTATTATTACTGGCCTGATTGATGCTCCTGGGCATTTAGGAGGCAGAGTCACCACCTGAGTGGGGCTCATTGTTGGAGTTCAGGAAAGGGGATTGGTAGCTGGGGCACCCATGCAGACAGAAAGTTTGCGAAGAAACATCAGGGACCCCCTCTACATGAGGCCCCAGCATCCTCGGGATATGCCCCTGCCCTGCCTCCTTTTGACACAGAAGTATCCCTCTGCTGGATTACCCACTCCCCCGTAATGAATGAGCACCCGAGGGCCAGACACTGAATTTCGGAGGCCAAGGGCCTGGTCCAAAGACCTGTGTTCAACCACTAAGAAGACCTGTAATATTCTGCAAATGATAATCATTTTTACTCTAGCTACCACTTGCTAAATGTTACCTCTGTCCCAGGCCCCGTCCTCAGGCTTACAAGGATTCACTCATTTAATCCCTTACACCAAACTTTCCCCGTGAAGGTCCAGATCATAAATATTTTAGGCTTGGCCAGCCTTATTGCAATTACTCAACTCTGCTGTTCCAGCGCAGAAGCTGCCATGGACAGGGCAAGAAAGAGCAGGCACAGGCAGGCGCCAATCAAACACAGGCAGCGGCCAGGGCCCAGGGCCCCACCTTACAGGGGTACCAAGGCAGATGGTTATGGATCCCGTTTCACAGACGGGAAAGTCGAAGCCCATACCATTCCAGCCACCCACCGGAGGTTGTGGCTCGGAAGAGGCCGAGCAGGACTTCTATCCTATGCCACCCATCCTCTGTCCTGTCACCTGTCACCCAGGAGTGGTGCCCAATGCCAGCCTATGAACTGTCCCAGAGTAACAGCTGGCGGGCCAGGTTCTGGGCCCTGGCTCCTTGCTGCTACAGGTACTGTGACAGATTGGGCTGCAGGGATAGCGCAGTACCCGAAGCTCAAGTTCAGTGGGTGTCAGGCCTACGCAGGCAGGGCCCTGCCGCTTCTCTAAGACCACAGAGCTGCCACGTCCAGGCCCCTTCTCCAGGGCCAGTGCAGTGGGCAGCAGCCAGCTTCACGTCCCGGCCCTGCCACTTCCAAGATGGGCAGATCGCTACCTCTTCAGAGCCCCACTTTCCTCATCTGTGAAGTGGACACACAAAGTGTGGGAGTCAGATTTACAGGAGATTCCCAAAAGGCACTTGCAAGGGGACCTGAGGGTGGTGAAGACAAAGAGATCACTGCTTTTACTGTTATTTCTGCTACTCCAAGATGAGGGGCCTGAAGCCTAGTGGAACACAGCCACCTGGCCGTGGTTCCCCCAGGTAAGCCTCTGCACTGTGACACCAGAAGGACAACAAGCACAGAAACCTGGTGGTGGGTAAAAGATAAAACCCCAGTGGGGGAAAAATCCCCACTCCACACTTTGACACTGACTTGTGCCCTGGGCTCAGGGGGGTTCCCACCTGCAGGCTTCACCCCCCTGCCCCTGACAGCTTAACACCAGCCAGGACTGATTTTCCTTAATTGCTTTGAATTTCCCAGCCTGACACTTCCTCCTTTTTTTTTTTTTCCAGAGGCTCCCAGTGTAAACAGAAAATCGGTCACCTGATGAATAAATATGCGCCAGCAGCCACCCAATGGCAGGTGAAGTGGGTGTACGTTACAAACACCTGTGCTTTTAAGACGCGTGTACTTAAAAAGATTCATTCCTGCCACACACAGTCCTAAGTGCGTACAGGCAGGGCGCCGCACCGGGGGTGCTGCAGAGAGAAGCAGGAACTATCCCCGTTTTCCAGGACAGCAGCCTCAGCAAGAATCTTGGCTACCTTTTGGACTCAAAGAGCCCTGTGTCTATCACCAGCTCTCTAGTATTTTCCTGTGGGGTACACGGGGAGAAGGCTCTGAGTCCCGGAGGACGCCACCCTGTGTTAAGGGCAGAACACAACCCTTTTTGTACTTTGGGGGTTCCAGGTTCTAATTTGGTTGGCATCTGTTCAGGACAGAGCAGAGGGAGGGGACATGGTGGATTTACCATCCCTCCCCACTGCTGCTTCCAGGGACCCCACAGCACTGTGGGCGCCTCACCCAAAGTGACAGGGGCTTCTGCAAGCAGAGGAATCAACACAAAACCCATCACCCGGCCACCTGCACCTTTCCCAGCAAACCTGTTCAGAAGCCTCCACCGGCTGCCTCCTGCAGAATTTTAAAAGCCCCAACCTGAGAAGCCCAGGAACGCCCCCTCTCCTCCCTATAACACCCGGTGTCCCCCTACCCCCAGGGCCACGGGTGCCCCAACTTCCACAGGAACTATGTCAACTCTCAAAGGAAGGACGGGAAAATAAAAACACAGCTCATTCCTAGAAAAAGCGGCCACACGCAGACCTGCCTTCGTGACCTACGGGTCACGTGGTCCACCGGAGTCAGGCCTGGAGAGTTATTCCCCGCCTCCGGGGGCCACGGAGGGAGGGTGACAGCGAGGCTCGGGGCGGGGCCCAGGGATCGCCAGGGTCCCACCTCGCTTGCCAGGCACCCCTGGCTCCCCAGCTTCCCCTTGGCCTACATTTGAGGTTTCAAAGTCCAAATAAGGTGAACTCAAGAGGGGCTCCCCAAACCGCCTGCTGTCACCCTTTCCCCTCCCCTTTGGGCTACGAGAGCGACTTGCCCCGAAACAGAAAGTTACAGGGCAGCCCGCTGTCAGCGCGCTGGAAGGGCAGGGAAACAGGAAGCCGCGCCAGCCACCCTCCAGAGCTTCCCCCGGCCCCTCCTCCGACCTCGGCAGGAACAAAACCGTCCAGGGAAACCTAGGCAGGAAAGAGGGTGGGGGTGCAGGCGCGCCTCACGCGTTCGGAGACCAAACCGGGGGCCGACTGGGGGCCGAGAAAGATCCGCCCCGGAGCCGTGGGTGGGCGGGGGGCGCTTGCCACCCGACCCGGGCGGCCTGCAGCAAAGTAACTTCACACCCGGGCTTCGTTCCCCTCGCCGGGCTGCGGTGCCCCCGGCCCCTCGCCGCGCCGCCGCCGCGGAGCCGGCTCCGGGCAGACAAAAGGAGCGAGACGCGCACCCCCGGCGGCGGCGCGGCGGGGGCGGCGGGCCGGGTGGGCGCCCCCCGCCGCACGTACGCACAGCCCGCCGGACGGACCGCCGCGGGAGCGGCCGGGCCGCGCGCCCGCCCGCCCGCCCCCGGGGGTCGGCGGAGCCCGTGCCCCAGCGCAGGCGGGGGGCCCCGGGGCCGTGCGGGGTGGGGGCCGGGGCGCGCCGGCGCCGCGCGGAACCGCGGAGGCGCACCGCTCGCTTACCTGGTAAGTAATACAGAGGCGGCTTCAGTCCAAACATGATTCAAATTAGAATTCCATAGTGGCCAGGAAAGGATGAAGAAGAGGGGGAAAAAAAAAATAAAACCCAGCAATGAGACAAAAAGCGTCGTCCAAGCCACGGGCTCAAAAATGTCCAAAACAATAAAATAGACTCAGAAGAGCGATCCCGAGAGCGACGGAGGAAAATAAAAAAATCAGTCTTTTTTTTTTTTTTTTTTCCTCCCTAAGATGATCCAAAGCCTCTCCCTCCAGCCGGCGCCCGGGCACCTTCGGCCACCGCGGCCCTGGCAGATCCACAACGAGGTAACTGGCGACCACGGGCGGGCTGGAGCCTCCGCGGCTGCCCGGTGTCTTCGCCGCGTGTGTATTTTCTGCCTTTTGGACTCGAGATGCAAATAGAAAAAGGAGGGGGGCGCACGGCGGAGGGAAGCAGGCGGGAGTGCGGAGGGGAGCGCGAGAAAAATAAAGGGGGGAGGTGAGGGTGATGAAATTGGGGAGTTAAGATCTTCAGGGATTACTCATTTGAAAGAAAAGAGAGAGAGAGAGAGAGAGAAAAGCACCCCAAGACGTGCGAGTAGCGATCTCTCCTCCATTCAGCCATTTGAATGTCAAGGGCGAGGGTCAAGGGACCTGTTTCCAACAGGGTTTCACGTTCAGAACCAGAAGGAAAAAGGAAGGGGGGGCGGCGGGAGGGGGTATCTCTCGTTGCCAAGGAGAAATCGGCTTTGTTTTCGTTTCCCCTTAGCTACTGAGTGAGGAGGGGCGGGGTGGGGGGCAGAGAAGGAGGGGGCGGGCGGGCGAGGGGAGAGAAGAAAATTAATACCCAAACAGCCAAGAAGTACCGAGGGGGGGGATTTCTTCTCGTAAATTAAAGAGGCCCCGAGTGCAAACAAGTCTCCCGCAGCAGAAAGCAGGCCGAGCAGCGGACTCCCCTCCCCCTCTCGCCACCCCTCCACCTTTTTTTTTTTTTTTTTGGTTATCTCCTTGGCCCGGCGTCCCACCACTGACTCAGAGAGCAAGGGTGGGGGAAGGCGGAGAAAGAACTCGCGGGGGCCCAGGCAGGAGCGGGAGGAGAGCGGGGAGGCAGAGCGCACGGCGGTGGGGAGCCCCGCGATCAATTTTCATGCAAGAATCATTATCGGTAAATTGGAAAGCTGGCTGCCTGACAGCAGATTTGTCTCCCCTAATGAAAGCGAAAGGGTAGGGCCGCAGCGGCGGGCGGCTGCATGCGGCGGCGGCGGCTCCTTCCGTCTCTACGCGGCATCTTCCAAGAGCTCCATGCTTCGCAGGGCGATAATAATAGTTTCACTTGCGAGCTTTCCCCCGCGCGGCCGCTTGGCCGGGCAGCAGATCCATGCGGGCCTGGGTCGGGGCTCAGAGAGCTGGGCTTCCCTCTCCAAAACCGGGGAGGGTGCTCTGCTGGCGGCGGGGCGCTCCGCTCGCCCCAAGGCAGGGGCCGTTTGCAAACAGTGGGCGGCTGCGGGCGCCGCCGGTCCCCTCTCCCGCTGCCAACTCCGCGCTCAGGCCGCCCGCCCTCCCTCCCCACCCACGTCTGACAGCTGCGGGAGCCGGGAGTTCACTGGCCGCCGGGGCCTAGGAGGAGGATCCCCACGCCGTGCCCAGGGGCCCTGGCCCGCCTTTTGTGAAAGCCACACGGGGCTGCGGAAGCGCACACACCGGCCCGGCCCAGGGTGAGCTCCAAAGGAGAGCGGCTTCTCTCTCCCCTTTCTTTTCCCCCTACCCCTCGCCCCGCCCCCACCCCTTAAAAATCCCTGTTGCAAGTGTAATCAAATGCTTGATACCATCTCCCACACTCTCCGGGCGCTGGTGCATTATCAGATCCGGGAAGGCATGCTTCCAGGCAAATAGACCTAATAAATGCTATTACTGGGATTCTGCAAGCCCCGGCTGCACCATAGTAACGAGAGCCCTGGCTAATTTGGTTGAAGAAAACGATCAACTGCACAGAGTGTGTGTGAGCGAGCGTGGAGCCTGTATCTCTCCTCCCCACGCCGCCTCTCTTTCACACCAGCTCAAGAAGGCCCCATGTGATAATTCCCCAAATCGAAGGGGAAAAAACCCTGCCTGCCGCCAAACCACATCCTGTGCGCTCATTGTCCAGCCCAGCGGTTTTAAAGAGACAGGATCCATTTACCCACGCGCCCCCCCCCAACACACACACACTTAAACGCACGCTGCAGAGCGGCCTCTGGATGTGACAATTTATTTTCAAGCCCTTTTACTTCTGAAGGGCCCCTCAGTGCCACAACCAGCGGAATCGCAACTTGGTGACACTAGGATCACCTTTTGACCCCAGATATAATCTTCTCGGTTAGAGGAACAGACCTGAGCCCGCAGGTACGCACGAAGGGGCACCGCGGTCACGCCAGGCTTGGGTTTCTGCCAACGCTTTCCAGCCACTGAGTAAATCAGGGGTCCCCAGCGGCAGCCCCGGGGTCCCTGCTAAGCGCGGCGGCTTCAGATGACAATTGAACTCCCGGAATATGAGACTAGGAGAGCTCCGGAGGGCAACCTGGCGGAATGGGGTGTCTAGTCGTGCTTTCCGACCCCTCCATACCGCCCCTACGCCCAACGCGCCAGAAAAATCTTAAATGGACTGGGCGGAGCGCTCGGAGCCAAGGAGGGGTGGCGCTCCTCCCTGCCTCCACCAACGGCTGGGTGGGTGCAGCGCCAGGCGGCAGCCTTCGCCGCCGGCTGGGCTGCCGCGGGTGCAAGAAGCGTCCTTTAATCCCCAGTCCCCGCTGCACCCGCCCCAAGCTCCTCCCCGCGGGCGGCCGAGCGCGCGCGGGCACCCGGAGGGCGCGGGGGCTGCTGACATGAAGGGAACGGGCCCTCGGGGCCGCCCGCCCGCGCGCGCCGCCAGCATCTGGCCGCTCCGCCCCGCGCTGACCCGGGAGGTCGCGCCCGGCCCGCGGCGGCGGCGGCCCTTTGTTTCCGGGGCTGCGTGGCGGCGCGCTTCCCGCGCCTCCCCCTGCGCCTGCCGCCGCCGCCGGCCCCACGAGGGAGGCTACTGCCCGGCACGGTGGGTTCGGGGTCCAGCACCTGCCCGCCCCGGCCCCACCCCCACTCAAGCCCCGCTTTCGCCTCCCAGCCATTTATCACTCTCATCACCGGCATACTTGATAATCTGCGCCCCTGGGGAGTGGGGAAGGGGTGGGGCGCACCAGGGCGCGCAGCTGGGGACCCTGGGTGAGCTGCCGCCCACCCTCCAACCCCTCATAGGCTTGGAAAAAAATCTCTGCTCCTACTTGGGGGAAAAAAATAAAACTATTTTTAAAAGACCCTAAACTATCAGTTTCTGTTGTCATTCTTTTATTGGTTTTTAATTCTCCGGGATTACACGAACAGTAGTAATTAATACTAAACCTTCCTCTACTGTATATGCTAATGGCAAGAGCCATAAAAATTAATTTGCAAACATGTCATTACACAATAGCTGTACAGGCAATAAACCTGTAATTATGAGCCAATCACACACAAGGTACAGAGGGAGGGATGCCCCCCAATGTGCTGGGTGCTCCCCTTCCCCTGCTAAGGTGGGGGAGTCCGTGCCAGAATGGAGCTTGCCTTCTGGGAGCCACCTGTGGAGAATGCTCCCAGCTACAGGGGATGGCCAAGGGAGTCTCTAGTGATGAGTTCCAATCAGCCAGGCTTCTAGGCAAGACCCCCTGGAGACAGCCACTCCAGGGCAGTGGGGTGGACACGTGGGAGGAGGGACACGGCAGAGCCTTGGACAGCTCCAGGCATGGCTTAGTGGCAGGTGAGCAGTTAGAGCTGGAGGCAAAGAGACCCCACACTGGTGGGCCAGCTTATCTCTGCCATCCTGTCAAAGGCAACCATCCCCACCCCACCCAAGTAAGTATTTGCTCGCATCAAATTATCTCAGAATGCTCAGGCCAAACCCCTAATTGCTTTTAGCCACTCCTTCAGGAAGGTGATACCTAAGCCTCCTCTGGCCCTGGGTCTGGGAGACTCAAAGTAGGTTAGTGACACTTCCTGGTGACAGGGACGTTTGTAAAGGAGGAAAATATGAGATCCACCATGGGAGGGTGGTTGTACCGCAGCTCCCGACATGCTGCCAAAACAGCTGAAAAATATAAAGCAACCTCTACCATGCCAGGCAGCCTGCTCAACGGGCTGACTTCACTGAATGGCTGGGTTGTTTGCCATAATGTGGCTGAACGGGGAGCTGGAAGGATTTTCGTTTTCCCACTGGCCCCTGTGGCTTGGCTGTAGTTTTTGGAACCCATCACTAGAGCCATCTACTCCCAGGGGAGCCAACCCTCGGCTGCGAGTGCCTGTGGCCTGGCTTGAGGCGGGAGGGCCAGCCAGTCTGGGCCACACTGGGACCAGCTGCCAGGTACCCAGGTGAGCAGGGCAGGATGTCACCTCAGTGGAGTCTTCAGCTAGGAAATGGCTCTCTCCACCCTCTCTTCTCTGAGAGCCCCATCACGGCGATGCCCGCTTCCTGGCTCTCCCAGCTCCCTTCAGTGGAGCGGTCAGAATGGGGCTGAGTGTCCAGTGCCCCTTCTTAGGGGTTGGAGATAGTGCAGGGCCAGCTGGCCCCCCTGGCACCCTGCAAGCCAGCCCAGGTCCAAGGGAAGCTCGGGCATGTCCTGGACAGAATGCAAAGCGCGTCATCTCAGCGGAAGACAGGCTGCGGGCTGGCTGCTTCCCTGGAGGCCGCGTGCAGCCCACAAGATGAGATCCCTACTCTCAAGAGACACGGGGGGCCCCTCCTTCCCACCCCTCCCCAGCTGCTCCTTCAGAATGGAGGGGCCCCATACTCCCCCTAGCGGGGCTGCCGTTGTACAGCAGCAAGACCGCCTGGCCCGACCAGAGCATCCGCGGAAGCAATAAAAGCAGCCTCCCAGCACGTGCTGAGAACCCTGAGGCTTCCACGGGGGTCTGGAGTGCACAGTGGTGGGGTGCCCGGTTCCCAGCCGCAGGGCTCGCCGCCTCTGTGTGCCCGCTGGCATTCTTGGGGCCACCCAGGCCAGGCCTGGACCTCACCTTCTGGCCAGGGGCTCTGCTTCCCAACGATTCCAGGAAAGGGGGGGGTAGGCCGCACGGCAAACCTGGATGCCTCCTCCAGTTCCCTCTTTCGGATAATCATGCCAGGCGACGTTTCCTGAGCACTCAGTCTGTGCCAGTTGCTGTTCTAAGCACTTTTCACGAATAACTCATTGGAGCGTCATGACACATCCAAGGTCACCATTAGTTTGGGGAAGTTTTCAGCAATTATTTCTTCAAAGACACTTTCTATCCCTTTTTCTCTCTCTGCTTCTTCTGGTACCCCTATAATGCGGATATTGTTCCGTTTCGATTGGTCAAGGTCACCATTAGGAATTCCATTTGCTAGATGAGGCACAGAGAGGTCAAGCACCTTGCCCAAGGACACAAAGCCAGAAAGTAGCAGAGCTGGTTCCAGAGTTCCTGTTCAGGACCATCAGCTTGAGTCAGACAGACCAGAGTTCAAATTCCAGCTGGGCTGCCACCCACTGTGTGCCCTCGGGCAGTGACTTCACCACTCTGAGCCTCAGTTTCCTCACCTGGAAAATGGGATGAAATCGCCCCTGCATTCCAGGGAGATGCAGGTGTGTAATTCCTCTGGTGCATGGCACAGAGTTAGAACTCCATGGATAGAGCAGTAATTATTTCTGTGTTTTGGGTAATAGCGATAATAGCAGCTACCACCGACGGAGTCTCGGTACACCCCAGCCTCCACGCTCCATGCTTTGCTAAGAGCGTTATCTCATCTGGAACGTGCCCCTTCCCCCACAGGCAGACCATCACCCTGTATTGTGTATGAGGACGCTGTGGCCCCAGCAGTGAAGTCACTCCCCCGAGGAACACAGGGCAGACACCTGCTTTCTCCCTCTATCTAGCTCCAGGCCTTAGCTGACTGGACTGTGCATGTGAATGTTCTAAGTCTCAAGGTAAGTCTGAGGTTGGAAGAGAAACCTCTGTCCTCAGGATGCCTCACAGTGCCATCTGCGCACCCGGTCTTCTTTCCATCCTTACACTGGGTTTACTTGTGCTCTCTGCTACCCTGTGGCTCTGGGGCACACGCCACCCAGGGAGTGCTGTCCCTTCTTGGTGGGGGGCTAACCAGGCCTCCTCCCTCTGCCCCTGTGTAGTGGGGTGAGTGGCAGCCCAGCAGAATATACGTCCCCCTGGAACCTGTGGGCAGGACTGTACTGGGAACAGCAGTGTGTGTGGATGCAATTCAGGATCTTAAGATGAGATCATCTGGATTATCAGGACGGGCCCTAATTCCAGGGACAGCTGTCCTCATAAAAGGAGAAGACAGGCAGAGGAGGCCCCAGGGAGAGGCCATGTGAGAACAGAGGCAGGAAGGACCCTCCCCTAGAGTCTTCGGAGGATTGTGGCGGCCCTGCTGACACCTTGATTTCTGGTCTCCAGAACTGAGAGAAAATACATTTCTGATGTTCTAAGCCAACCAGTTTGCAATAATTTGTTACAGCAGCCACGGGAAACTAATACATCCTGTCACTTCTGTTAAATGGAACGCCCTCTGTCCTGCCGGCCCAGGGAGGCCCCGGGTGCTGTCCAAGGCTGGCTGAAATGGCCTCGGGCCAGCCGGTGGATCTCCCCTTCAGGTCTGTAGCAAGGGCTTGGACTACAATAAAGTCGGCTGGGCTCCTGGACAGGTGTGGGTTCAGGGTGCCTGTCCTCCACAAAGTTGAAGTCAACACCCCACGGGGAGGGAAGGGGGGCTTTCCGGTGACCTGCCCACCTCTTGCCTCCCCCTCCCGTGACCCACATTTGCTGGCAGGAATGCAGGCAGCAGCTTGGACGGCAGGAGATCATTGGGTGTGGCCATCTGCCCAGGGAATGGCCAGCCAGCCTGGCTGGGTCAGCCTGTGAACGGAGGGCTCTGCTGGCCTTCTGCATCCCCGCAGGCCTCACAAAGCCTGGGGTAATATTAACGAACAACAAGAAGCCTTCCCTGGTGGCCAGCTTTTCACCAAACCTGTTTCCCTTTCCTCTTGGGCTCATACCGAGACTACATTTCTCATACTCCCAGACACAAGTGTGGGACCAGATGACCAAGTTCTGGCCAAGAAAATGTGGTGGAAGCAATAACTCGCCACTTCTAGGCCTGGCCCAGAAAAACCTTCGTGAACCTCCACATTCTCCTTCAGGGTTCTGCCCACCCAGGTCAGCTCTGGGGATGACCTTGACTCCATGTACAGGGGACACAGCACCTCCATCAAACCCCCAAATGTCATTGAGAGCAGAGGCCCTTGCCCTGGCCTGCCACCAACTGAACATTATGTGGGCCTGCGATTAGTAAGTACTGTGTCACTTCTATTGCCTGTGTGTGAAGTGTCATTTGCAGTGTGACGTGCCACTGGCCTATCAGAGCCTCTTTCTTACAGCAGCTAGTGTCAGCTTTACACACACACCAGTAGGTCCCCCCCACAGATGTTACACATAGCATGTGCAGGACACTTGGAGTGTATCTCCTTACTTCATCCGCACAACAAAATAAGTCTGTCATTATCCCCACTTTTCAGATGAGCAGAGGTCCGGGGAAGTAGTGATTGGCCCACAGGTACATGGCCAGTGAAGGGAAAAGGTCACATCTGACCCCAGACCGTGCATTTTAACCTGCTGTCTAGGGCACTCCCCATCACCTCCACCCAGGAGGCGAGGCGCTGGCAGAGGTCCTCCCCAAGGAAGACTTAGCCCGGAACCCTTTTAAATGAAAGGCAAACAAACCAAAAGCCAGGAGGGGCAGGAACAGCGCCTGCTGGAGTCTGCACCTGGGGCTGTGTCTGCCCCTGCCCGGGCCCGCTGCTGGCATGCTCGGGGTTGGGAACTCTTCTAAATGACAGTTTTATAAGCAGTAAGTGGTGGGTGATACAGGGCACAGGGCTTCCTTCCCATGGGCTGCACGGAGGCTGAGAAGTCTGACAGGCTGCTTTGGGGACTGCAGGGCCACGCGGATCATCCCTGGAAAGGGATCCTGTGCCTGCACTTGCTTGCTTACCTCCCAGGACCCAGGCAGGCAACTTCTGGAGGTGGTGTGTTCATTATCGCACACAGCTCTGCCTGTCAACGTTCTGCTTCTGGCAGAGTCAACATAGGCCTGGCAAATGGCTGTCGCCAAGCACTGAGGGAGCCTCTGGGGGAGCGAGAGTCCCAGTGCGCACACGGCCCCGCAGTCCTGCACAGGCTGGTGGCACCCTGTGTGAGCACAGCGCCAGCCTGTGTGTGTAGCCTGCATCCGCGGATCCTGCTCAGGCCACCATCCCGCCCCGCTGCCTTGGGGCAGGCCAACAAGGCTTTCTTCTCCCCTCGGTGTGTGCACACCAGGGACCAGGCAGAAGCCTGTCTGAGGGAAAAAGGCATCTGTGAACAGCCCTCCCGCTGCTGGTGTCTCCTGGGGACGGAGTCACTGCTGCGATGGAATCACCCACTTGTGGGTGGTACACAGGTCTGCCCACCTCTGGGCTTCAGGTCTGTGTAGCCCTTGGGCCGACAAGATGCAGTTCTTACAAAGGTGGCTTCTGCCTGCTTTTCCCCTCCTGCTGGGCACTGACTTTCACTGCGACAGCACCAGCGGGGCAGCCCAGGCCTTTTGCCCTCCCTACCTCTACTTGGCAAAGAGATCTGGGCAGCCCCAGCATTTGCCTTCTTTCTGCATCTCCCGCACCCCCTCTCCTGCTGTCCCCCACAGCCTGAGCCATCCTTAGTCACCCTCCAATGGGTCCTGCCTGAACTGACGGGATTCTGATGCGTGCCCAACACAAGATCCTCTTCCGTAGACTAGCTCCTCCGTGTGCTTGCTCACAAAGCATGGATGTGGCACAGTTTCTCACCCTCGGCATGAATGACACTTGGGACCAGACCATCCTCTGCTGTGGGGCTGCCCTGGGCACTGAAGGATGCTTACAAGCATGCCTGGCGGCCTCAACCCACCGGATGCCAGCAGCATCCCCAGTGGAGAGGATGAAAACGTCTCCAGATGGGGCCAAATAACCCCCAGGGTGGGAAGAAGGGGACAAAATGGCCCCAGTTGGGAGGCACTGATGAGCATAAAGGATCTGGCAAGCATGCTGAGTGACTTAGATTCAGACCTGGCTCCACAGTTGGCCTTGGGCAAACCACTGCCCTCTCTTGGCTCCAATTTTATCATAAAAAATTAGAGGGGCTGGACGGGGTACTCTGGTCTTCCAGGTGTCTCTGATTCTCTGATGCTGCTTCCAATGTAGGGATGAGCTGAGACTTAGGAAATAGGATCAGAAGGGAAGGGATCCAGTGATGTCACAGCGCTGGGACAGGAAACAAGGGCAGAGGGGCCAGCACGTCAGGTGGGCATCCCTGAAGCTTTGGGCTTCTCAGTGCCTCTCCCTTTTCTCCAACAGTCTTCTTTATCTCCAACCTAAACAAAACCTGCTCTGGAAAAAATGTATTTGCTATCAGTCATGTACACTCTAGCATGATTTAACCCCTCTTCTACTATCTTCACAAAGCCAAGGCTGTGGCCCTGGTTGGGGCCATTTCATGACTAACTGCAACAGCTGTAGGATGTACTTGGGAAGGCAGGACAAAAGAGCCACTTGGGCGAAAACGGTGGTTTCAATTTCATAACATCATGTGATGAGATGATCTTCCGGGTGCCCTGTGTTAAAGTTTGTTTCGACAGCTGCCATGGTGGGTAGGGAGCAGAACCAGTCAAGTGCCTGCCAGGAGTTATGTGGCTCAGAGGAATTGTGATAAAGAGGTGGGTCCGTAGGGCCCCCGACCAACCAGGCGCTGAGCGGTCAGTCCCCTGGGCTTCACAACTACCCATATCCTGACAGCTCCTGGCAAACACCAGCTTGCGTTGAACAGAGCACAGCCCCAAGACTGGGACATTCCCAGTTGGTGATTACAGTTCCACCCGTGTGGCCTCAAGAGGCCTTGTGGTTGTTTGTGGGGGTGAACTATCCCCGAGTCAGCTCTGCTTCAGCTCTCAGCCAGGAGGGAGGATGCTTGCCCCCGGGGCATGCGGGGCGTACACCTGTACAGCTCTGCAGTGGAGGACATGTGGGCACAGGAGAGGATGCCGGGTACCAGCACAGCTCCCCCCATCGCAGGTGCAGTGTGGCTGCTCTGGCCTTCAGTCTCCTCCTCAATAGGACGCTCAGACTAAATGATCCCCCAGGCCTTCCAGCTCCGCGAGCCGACGATTAATAAAACTCAGACACACCATCTGCCCACTCTGACATTTAAGAAACAGAATGGGTTTCTGAAGAGAAAGCTGCCCCGTGCAGCTCGCTTCTGCTCCTTCGCCTGCTGATCGACTATGGGTTCACACACACCCTGCATCCCAGCCCTGGCTTGATCTCAACATGCACATACACAATCACACACAGAGCCATCACCCAGCTCCATCCCGAAGGCCAAGAATGGGGGCACCAGATGATGGCAGGGGCCTGGCCTGGTAAACCTCTGAGCTAACCAACCCCCTCTGGGCCTTGTGTCCTTTGTCGCTTGCTGGCATATCCCCAAACTTGCCAGTGCAGTTGGTGCCAACTCATCTTCTCCCCCTTGTTCGGGTCCTCCTCAGAGCTGGGGAGTGGGAATAGCCACCCCATGTACAGATGGGGAAACCGAGCTTGAGAAGTAAAGGGTCAGACCTGAGGTCACACAGATGACAAGCAGCTAGGTAGGGGCGTCACCCTGAGCAGAGTATGTGTGTGTCCAGCCTTCTGTGCCATGTGGGGCGGGTTCCCACTGCACTGCTGGCCAACCCGACGCCCCACAGCTCTGTCCTGCAGGTGGCCCTTCACCACCCAAGGGAACCTCGTCTCCAATACAAGGTGATGAAGAAACGGGGTCTCAGGCTCACTCCGCTGGCGCCAGAACACAGACCCTCTGTGCCATACCAATGGCCCTGCTGTGTCCATCAGGTGGCCTATGATTGCAGGAACTTGAGGCCAGGCCAAGAGGGGAAAACAGGGGGAAGTTCTGGGGATGTGAGACCCTCTCCCACCAGCCAAACTCCAGAAGTGGTTTTAATTTTTGCCCAAGAGCTGAGCCAAGGCGGCAGGGGCACAATCAGGCCATGGTGCCCGTGCAGCTGCCAGGAGTCCCAGCATGGCCCCTCTAGGGCTTCCTCCCACCACCCCATCACAGAAGTCCCTGGGGAAGCCCCTGGCCTGCGGCCTGGCACTTCATGTTGGCTTACTCTCCACAGAACCCCTCCAGCTGCCCATTTGCTCCTGGACTCTCAGGGGGCCCTCTGGGGGGTCAGCTGGTTTCACTCTCCCCTCTCCTCTCCTCCTGGATGCTGGACTTGGCTGCCTGCCCTTTGGGCCCGACCACTCTGGACACAGTGCATGCTGTTCCCTGCCACTTCTCCATGCGGAGCACAGCCCTGGCTGTCCCCCTGCCCCCCCCACTCCTCCCATATGCACCACCCTACTTGGAGAAGTGGCCCAGACTTCCTGTTTCTCACGATGGCCCATAAAATCAACCTGAAGAGCTGGATAAAAATATCCCCACCACCAGCTTCTTAAAAGCACCAAAGAGCTGACATGACTATAAGGAAATGCCAGGCCAAAAGGGGCAGGGAAACCGGAACCCTGGAGCTGACCTGGCGCAGAGGCCACCCTAGCCACAAGGGCATCTACAGATCCTGTGAAATTTGAACTTCCGCTTCTATGGCCTTGAAGGTCAAGGAGAACAGAAAGCAAAGCCTGGGGCCTCTGTACAAGTTGGGGGTCTAATAGGAGAATGTCCCCGTAATAAGCTGGGACCCCAGAGAACTGCCTGCTCTAGGTGAGAGCAGGGGGGCAGCCGGCCAGCCTTGTGCAGAAGTGCAGCCAGGCTGGAGTCCCCAACGCTGCCCTGCAAACTCCCAGCCCTGAACTGGGCGAAGGAGGTTCCCAAGCGGCAGTGTCTCTGGGCACCTGCCACAAACACAACCCTGACAGGGAAGCATGTTCACTCAGGCTTCAAATTACACCTGCAATTTTGTTTTTTCCAAGTATCCAGGCACACAAGAAATCCACACTTCCTGGTTGAGAGTCAGCAGCGACAACAGCCAATACAAGCGGTGCTGCAATGACTCCAGGGGTCGGGCTTCTCGCAGCCTCTCCGGCTCTGACAGTTCTGGGGAAAGAAATCCAGAGCAAGCTAAAGGGACCTGCAGGGAAGCCGAGACCTCAATGGGAGAGGCGGCACGCTGCTGTCTCAGGAGGATGGGGGCTCTGCCTGTGCACCCCCACCTCGCCCAGAACCATGCCCGGCCTCCTGTAGGAGCTCAGTGGGTATTTGTGAACTCATTAGGCAAACACCCTGGACTGGAGGAGGCCTTCAGCAAGGTAAGTCCCACGATCGGTGTGTGCCAGGTAAGCCTGATGAATCATTCTACTTGGTGTGCAAATAGGTGAGAGGAGGTGACTGACCCCAAATTTCCCTTCTAGGTGACATTTCTCTGTGCGAAGACAGGCACTAATGAAAAAACAAACCCAGCCACAGAACAGCCTCCACAGTGGAAAAAAACCACCCGGAGGTGTAATGACTGCTGCAAGAAAGCTGAATCCTTCAGGCCAAAACAAGCACCCCCCACCGCTATAATTTCGAGTTATCCGTTCTTTATTACAACTCAGGGCCTTGGCTCTCAAAGCATCTACCAGGGATTCTTTCTGTGGGGGCAATTTTGGTGCCTGCAATTAGCTGAACAGGCATCTTTTGTCCCTGCTAAAGCACTCAATTGCAGGTGTAATTAGGTTCCCTCACCCCTGAAATCTGCAGAGAGCCGCCCGCCTTGACTAACTGCACCCACAATTAAGTGCTTACGGGCATGTGGCTGGAGCCGGCAAACATGTGCATGCGGCTAATAGCGGGGGCACGGAGCACGTTTTCAAAAATAGACACTGTGTTGGAGAAATCCAGCCTTTTTGCATTTGTTGTTCAAACGGCTCTGTCCAGCTGGGAATAATGAGGAAAGACAAACACACCAATTAGGCTAGGTCCATACATAAATAAACTGCACAGCTCCTTAATTAAGCCACTTACAGGAGTGGGCGAGGCAGTGTGAAAGGGGAAGGAGAGGGATGGCCCTAAGGGGCCAGGGCTGTGCTGGGGACACCCGGCCTTAAGGTGCATGGGGCATGGATGCCATTTGGCTGTGACAGTAGAGCCGCGTGGGCCCTTGGAGACCATTGTGCGTAGAGAGCATCTTGGGGGCTGGAGGGCGGCTGAGGGGGTTGGGAAGGGTCTCCAGGCGCCCCCCCTGCTAGGGTGAGAGGGAACTGAGTTAGGTAAGGGGGTAAAGAGGGCTTAAATCCTGTGTCCAGAGGACAGCAGTATGAGACTTAGCCTGCATCCTTTGTCCTTTTCCATAGGCTGGCTCAGCCCTTCGGCCCGGTGTGTGACCTTCCCTGAAGATGGCCACATCCGCTCTCAACCTCCGCCTCCTCCTCCCTGGGGCCACAGAGGGATACAAAGTCCAAAATCAAACTACTTGCCTGCTTCCAAGACTAGCTCCCTCAAGGCGCCTTCAGCTGGGACCCAGGCCCTTGCCAAGCTTCCCCAGCACCCATTCTATATGGACACACAGTTAAAAAACAGGAGGACATGTGTGGCCAGGGATGAGGCCAGAGTATGCCAGGAGGCGGCACACGGCCAGAGAGATGGTGGGTGACTCCTGTATCTCTGCAGCCCCTTCCCACCACACGCCCGTTCTCAATTCCCTGCCACGCTGCGGTATTGTTTCTAAACAATAAAACCAAGCAGATCATAGTTGCTGTAATCAGGCAAGGGAGAAAGGCTTGCTGCTCCCCCCAGTAAAGCCACTGAAAGCTATCTGCCTTCTGCAGAGCTCAGCAGTCCCCGCTGGAAGCAAAGGGCAAAAGCAATATTTAGATAATTAAAAACCCATAGCTGGCGAGGGACAGCCGGCGGCCACAGGTGGGTTCAGAGTGGACCAGCAATGACTCAGAATGGCCAGGGTGCCTTCTCGCCTCCCCTTCTGCCCACAGGTGAGGGAAATGATAGGCCTGGGAGACAGGCAGGTGACCACATGGAGCCCGTGCGGAACCAGGCTCCACCTGGGATTCTGGCTCCATGGTCCCTGTGAGCCCTGGCCCCTGCCCTGCCTCAGGGCCTTTGCACCAGTTGCACCCTCTGCCTGGAACTCTCCTCCCCCCAGGTCTCCAGCAGCTCCATCCATTCAGGTCTGTGCTCAAACATCACCTCCTCAGGAAGGTCTGCCATGACTGCTGGATCAAAAGGAGATTCACACGGCCCTGCCCTGCCATGCCATGCCCTCACTCTACCGCGGGGTTTCTATAGCATTTAATCCCTGAGTTTACACCTGCCATTTTCATTGTCTTGTTCGTCTTTCTGGGACTCCATGGGGCTTCTCCACCACAGGGTGGACAGCATCTGTCATGGTGGCCAGCATACAGGGGGGACTTGGCACCGAATAAATGAATGACTGAGTGAATGATGCCCTCGTTGAATGCGAAGCCACCCAGGGCACTGTCTCAGAAGCAGGGCTGGCCTGTGGGCCAGACCAGGTGGGGCTCGGGAAGTGTCTGAGGCATGGGGTCCCCTCTCTGCTCTGGAGAGCCAGCGGCGGTCTTCAGGCTGGTAGCCCCGAGCAGCAGGGGTGGCCACACGCGGTTCCGGCAGGGCAGACTGCATCTTCTCATTTAGCCTTTGGATTTGTGAAGCTTGACTCGGCGCCACGGATCCCTGAGCCCTCAGGAGTGGGGGACTCAGCCTGACCCTCTTCCTGCCCCCTGCCCAAGCACATGCCTGTGAAAATCAAAATCAAGATCGAGCCCTCCTCACAATGGCCAGGCGTGGATGATATGCTGTCACGGGGCCAGCAGGACCGTGGGCAACCACCACGTGGATAGCCTGAAGCCCCACACAGGCCAAGTCTTCTGTCCCCCATCAGTGATGCCCAGAGCCGCCGCTGAATCACTGCGTGAACAGGCTTGCACCGCATCCCTTCACTCGCCTCTGCTCCAACGGGGCCTTCCCGGGCAGGCGACGGGAGCAGCCGCCTGTGGGGCTGGGTCCTGCTGGCTGGTGGGCTACAGGCCCCCTTGTCTGTCCCTTCTCCACACTCCCAGGATTGTGCCCCCCACACAGGGCATCTGGGCCTCGCCAGCCCCCCACCACGCTAGGTCTGGTGTTTCTGAAACTGTCCCCTGTTGTGACTGGTGAGCAGTCTTAACAGTAGTGTCACTCTGCCTGCGTGGTTGGTGGCAGAGCCGGCCATGCCTGCTTCTCCTTGGAGGCCCGGAAGCTCTTCACCCTCGTTCTCAAGTCCTGCTCACCCCATCCCTGCTACTTAGTGTGAGAAACAGGTGGTAGCCACTCCAGGACAGGCAGGGGCCGGTATACCGCAGGTGCTCAGTGAATGCACAGGAGGAGACCACGTGAGGGACTGAGCCCATGGGCCAGCGGGCCTGGGTGCAAACCCACACACCACTGCGGCCTGTGACCTCTCTGACTTCAGACTCTTCCCAGCACTGAGTGTACATGAAGGAAGGTGTGGAACATTCTGGGCCGCAGGGAGGCTCATACATTCTGTTTTCTGTGAGGTGTGGGTCACCTTCCCACGTCACAGACAGGCCCCTGCCCAAGGTCTGCATGGGGAGGAGATGCCAGGACGTGCGTCTGGCAATGACAGACACCTGGGAATGGGGGTGGCTTGGCCCCACAGGGCTGCAGGAAGGGGCCCTGCCTCTCCCACCCCATGCAACCCTGCTCCCCACTCAGCGCATCAAGCATGGGTTCCGCTTCTCCTTTTTTGAAGGATCCCCAATCTAAACTAAAGTAGCAGCTCACTTCCCTAAAGGAGACCAGCCTGTGAGGCCCTACGGGGAACTCGGAGCTTCCTGGCCTTTAGCCAAGCCCACTGAGGCTTGGCTGGCGACCCCGCCAATCCTGCTAATCCTCGGCAGTCGCCGGGCCTCCCGCCTTGGGCCGCTTCTCCCTTAGACGTCCCCCTGAGTCCCCCCCCCACCATGGCCCTTGGGGTCCATGTTGCCAGGGTTCCCTCCTCTAGCCACCGTCCTGGTGACCCAGCCCTTACTATGTCTTCCACCTTTAAACCCCGAAGTCCAGGCCTGGGGCCCAGTATGCAGCAGGTGCTTAATGAATGCACGTCAGGAGACCACACAGGACACAGGCAGGGCTGCGACCTCAAGGCCCATGTTGGAGGAATTTGGAAAGCCAGTCCTTCCGACGCATTCATTCAGGCACAATGGGCGTGGGGGTGAAAAATGGTCCCCAAGGGGCCCCCACACCAGGGGCAGATTTGTTTTGGTCTCTCAGGTCCTTGGCTTGGGGCTGGGGTCTGGATCACAAGCAGCTCCAGATTAGCAAGGGTCCCACCCACTTCTGCTTTCACTGGGTGTCACCTCACATCACCCCCAGCCTTCCCCTTATCAGCAAACTGTCACACCCACAGGGCTGCGGTGACTTTGTGTCTTTTATTTTTTTTTTCCAATTCTTCCCTTCAGGGAGCCCTGATAAGGAGGCCAACCTTTACCCTCTGCTGCTTCCCCTCAGGGCTTGGAGAAGCTTCCCGATGCCCAGAGGGATGTGGCCTGGGGCTTCCCAGTGATAATTCCACTGCCCCGCCCCAGCCCAGTATCTCACTGGCCTTTGCCGTGGTCCAAGGCCGCAGGAGGCCACCACTGGCTGTGTGGAAGGGGGTACAGTCCCCACTAGAAGCATGCCTGGCACAGGTGGGCCTGGAGGGAGCCCTGTCTATATGACCACCTCACCTGCTGCTCTGCGACCTGGGCACCATCACGTGGGATGCCAGCGGGTGGGCCGGGGCCAGAGGGCAGGCCCTGCTGGGCACTCTCGACGCTTCCTTTTGCACCTCAACTGTAGAGGCTGCTCATCATCTCAGTGCCCAGAGCCCTCGAGCAGGGCCCAGGGCTCACTAATGTCTGTATCTGGCACGGAGGAGAAGCCCGGTCCAGGGAGCTGCTCAGAGGGCTGCGGGCGGCATGAGGAAGTGGGAGGCCTGCACTGTCAGCCCCGAGACACAGCGGCGGGCTCTCTGCCAGCCCCAGGCCGCACACACCTGGCTTCCTAGGTCACGGTCCCCAGGCGTCTGCCCACCAGCCAAAGAGAGGATCAGCAACTGTCGCACCCCACAGAGGAACGTCCCTCAGCAAGGAAAAGGGGCAAAGCGTGGGTGTGCGTGGCAACCCGGACGAACGTCACAGACAGAATGTCGAGCGAAGGTGGCTGGGCAGAGGAGTACAGGCTGCACAAATCCACATGCAGGAAGTGGCGGAGCAGGCGAATGTCCCCTAGCGGACGCCCCAGAGAGCTGGAAGCGGGGGCTCGAGCAGATACCGGCACACCCACGTTCACAGAAGCATTACTCACAACCGCCAAAATGTGAACGCAACCCAAGTGTCCATCAGCAGGTGAGGATCAACAACACGGGCCCATCCGCATGGCGGAGTGTTACGCAGCCCTAAAAAGGAATGAGGCACTGACCCACGCCACAGCACGGATGAACCTCGAGGACGTGAGAGCCAGTGAAATGCGCCAGTTGTACAAGGATAGATTCTATACATTTCCATTTACACAAAGTACTGGAGGAGTCACATCCACAGGGACGGGAGGTAGGGTGGTGGCCGCCCGGGCTGGGGGCCATGCGGGATGGGGATGGATGGCGATGGTGGTCGTACAACACTGAAATGGTATTTCATGCCACTAAACTGAATACTTAAAAATGGTTGAGATGCTAAATTTTATGTTTTGTGTATTTTACCACAATGTGAAAAGATGAAGAGGAAAAAACTAACAAGAGTGATGGAAAGCAGATCCGCGGTCACCTCAGTGGGGTGGAGAGAAGACGGGAAGGAACCTTCTGGAGTGACAGCAATGTGCTGCACGGTGGTGGGTGTTGGTTACGCACAAGTACACCTGTGTCAACAGCCAGTGACTAGAACTCCCCGGATGGCTGTATACTATTGAACACAAACTGGACCTCAATAAAGGTGATTTTAAAGGTTAAAAAAATGGCTTTGAAAACTCACCTCTTGATATGTTGTATATTTTTTACAAGTTATTTTCATGTACTATATATTATTTATTCTAAAACGTGCAAAGAAAAATTTTGATTAGAAAAATAGTTCTAGGCCATTCTTCCCGTGTTAATGGGTTGCTATATACCCCACTTTGGAAGCCAGGGGTCAAGGCAGTGGGTGGGAAGGCCTGTTCGAGGAGGAGAGGGGGTGAGGGCCGTTTCTGGGGCATGTGGGGGAACATCCTGGGGAGAATCGCCAGCCCCAGAGGCTGACAACCATGAAACCGGAGGCCACAGGCTCATTACCTGCAGGTGAGACCCGTCTGTGCAACACCCTTCTCTCTGTGCCCCAGGTGTGTAAGAACAGCTGTGAACAGGATTCTCAAAAGAGTCCACCGTCCCAGACCAGAGGAAGGGGTGCATTCCCTGGGGGGTTCAGCCTCTGCCCGGGCCACAGCAAGAAGCTATGCTGGGGAAGGGTGATCCCCAGACAAGTGGTGAGCTGGGTTCAAGTTCCCATCTACCATTGTTCAGCTGTGTGGCCTCAGGCAAACCCCCCCGTGCCTCAGTTTCCCTGTACATAAAGTGGGGTTGCTGTGAGAATAACAGCTGATACAGGAAGTCCTGAGAGCAAGCCGAGAGGGCACCACTAGCTGCTGTCATTTTCTGTCTGGACACCATCCCGACTGTGCCCGCCCCCGTCCAGCCCCTTCCCCCTCAGGCTCCACGGGGCACCCTGGGAGGGAGGAGAGTCCAGGCCAATCTCCCTGCAGCCCAAGTTCAAGTCCACTGGCAGTCTGTATTTATCTTTAAGTTGTCCTTTTCCTGCCCTGGGCCCAGCACCTGGCCCCTCCCTGCGCCCATTGTCTCAGGACCAGGGCCATCCGGTTCATCCTGGGGGAGGACAGGGGAGCCCCCCACCCCCATTTCCTTACAGCGGTTGGGACTCCAAGTCCCTGACCCAACCCTTGGCCAGATAAACACAAGCACACACAGGAGACACGCCCGCCTGGCCTCACAGCAGTGAGGGCGGGAGGGGCCGCTGGAGCGCAGCTCCTGGGATGCTCTGCTCAAGATGGCCTTGGGACTCTCCTGGGGTTTGGGGGTGCCCCCACCCCACCTGCCTGAGGGCCTGAAGGTCAGAGCCCATCCAGAATGGGGTCTTGTAGCAGAGGCCCTCTCAGCACAGCCTTCCCTCTCCTACCCAAACCCACACAGGCCTCCGCAGTCCCCTGGGCACACTGACCCCTTTTCTCCCTGAGTCGAGGGGCGGACAGTCTGTGCTCATCTGTGTGTGGGGGCCAAGGCCTGTGCCAGGCAGGGGTTCCCACTGCAAGACAGGAGACAGAAGCCGCTGCTGAGGCCATCAGCTCCCCACCGAGGCCACAGCCCAGCTCAGCCCGGCACCAGGGCGGCCTGCAGTGCCGCATGCCCTCTGCCGCAGGACTGTGGGACAAGGGAGGAGCGGTCCCTACCATCTCAGGGGTCTCCAGGTGCCTCAGCCAGCTCAGAGACACCCCTCTATCAGCTCCTTCCCCCTTCATGTCCTGTCACTCCAGGCAACCCAGCTCAGCCCAGAGGCACCTGCTAGTAGTGGGGGGAGGGGGCCACGGTGACAAGCCCAGGGACTTCCACGCCCTCCAGGCAATCGGGGGAGGCCAGAGCAGCAAAATGGCCTATGGGGAAGGGCTGGGGAGCAGCCCTCCGGGCAGCTGGGTTCGGATTTTCTCTCCCCCATTAGACCCAACTATCTCCAAAGGAACACACGGAGGGGACGGTAATTGTTCCCTCCATGTTCGATCCATTAACGGGAACTCAGATCCACTGTCTGGCTGCTCACTGAGGCTTCAGGTAGCAATTTTCCATTTGTGTTTCAAATTTTAATGAACGCGCCTGTCCCCTGGGCCGATGTGGGGCCGTAATCCTCACAAAGCAGGTCGAAGCCATGCCACCGGAGGCTGGGGTGCCAACGAGATTTCTAAGAGGGCTTGATTTCCCCAGGGAGCACCTCCAGCAAAAAGGGTCCTCCCAACAGCCTCCCCAGTCCTCACCGCCCCTCCTCGCTGGCTCGGTGTCGAGCAGGCAGCAAATTGTAAGATTATTCTTTCTTTCCGACATCCCTGTATCCTATATCCCAAGAAGGGGAGTAGAGTTCAGCTCTGATAAGACTGCATCCTGGGGAGGAGACACCTTCTCACCCTTGCTCCCTGTGCCTCCGGCTACCGTAATTCCTTTCTGATCTTACCGGGGGGCATCCAGTCAGGCTGGGGGGCAACAGGATAATCCATTTTACAGAGATTGATCAATATCATTAGGAGCCTTTTAAATGGTTCCACAGGCTTCAAGGAGCCAAGACAGACGGCTGAGCTGGAAATTGGGGGGCCAGGGGTGACAGGAGGGCAGGCACAACCTGAGGGATTTCCTGACAGTCCTCCCATTTCCTACCAGACTTGAAGAGCTGGTTCCTATCAGGGCAGGAAGGCCAGGTACACAGGGGCAGGTCGTGCACTGCACAAGTATGCAACAAAGGGACTGGCAGGCTGAAGTCCTGGGGTCCTGCCCTTGTAATGCCTGTGCCTAGAGTGAATAGGAGACCATGCAGCCCTCCCAACACAGCAGAGCTGCTCAGCTCCTGCCCGCAGGTGCCAAGAGGAATGCAGACCTTCAGACTTTTCAGGTATAAACAGAACTTCAGACTTTTAGAGAGAAGCTGGAAATCTGGGTTTAAAAAAAAAAATCTGGTTCTAAAATACTGGCAATATGTTTTAAAAAATAAATAAAACAGTGTGTGGGTACCAAATAAAACATTGCTGCAGGCCAAATATTGAGCCGTCCAAGGTCTTCCACCAGCTGAAGTAAGAGGCTCCGCTTTTTCTCCGGACCCCCCACCTCCTGCCTCTGTGCAGCCCCCCCCCCACCACCACACCGGACCTCGCAGCCTTCCTGCTGAACGCTGCAGTGGCCTGACCCCCTTCCCTCTCATGCCCCCAGCACAACCCACCACCCGACAGCTCCTCTTTCAACACGGACCTGGAACTGGACTGTATCTCAACTAGCCCTTGCTTGCCAGGACAAGGGCATTATCACCTCCTCCCTGGCCTTCCACTGTCACTCCTGCCCCCTGCAGTCTGTTCTCGGCACAGCAGCATCAGGGGGCCCGTTACCCCAGAGGGGATGTGGTGCCTGTGCACAGAACTCTCCACGGCTCCCATCTCATTTTGAATAAAAGCCAAGCCCTTACCACCCTCTCTGGGATCCTGTGCTGTGGGACCTCCGCCCACCTCTCTCCCCTCGCTGGGCTCCTGGCCTTCACTCCTGCCTCAGGGCCTTCTCACTTGCTGTTAGCTGTGTTCTCTCTTCTGCCAGACATCTATACGCCATTGAAGGGGCTTTACAAATAATCACACCGGAACAAGAGGCGTAAGTGGGGACTGCCTGCGGCAAACAGGATGTCCCACCACCTTCCTCCGGGCTCTGCTGAGGAGTATCAGACTGGTCTCCCCTGACCACCCCAATGAAAAAACCCAGCAATCCCTGCCCTGCTGCTCTGATCCCCCCCTACCCTGTTACATTTTCTCCGTATCACTTTTATCAAACCTATTGCTCATTTATCTGATTTTTTGTTCGTTTGTTTCTTATCTATGGCCTCAACTAGACTGTAAATAAACCCTGGGAGGGCAGGAATTTTTGTCTGCTTGGCTCACTGACTGCTGTGTCCCCAGGCCAGACTAGGACTACATGGATGAATGGGTTCCCGCTGCCTTCAGGGGTCCCTGCAAACTGCTCAGCCACTGACACGGCTACCCATCTGCCAGCTGCGTCCCCGATTCTCCCTCTGCGCCGAGCTGCCTGCTGTGTGCTCAGCACAATGTTATGCAATCCTCGTCTCTCCTCCTCCAAATGCCCTTCTTTCCCCCAGCTCCCCAGCAAGCTCCTAGTCATCCCTCAAAGCCCAGCGAGGCTACTTAAGGAAACATTCCCCAACTCTGCTCCCGGTCCCAGCTGCAGTTAATCCCCCCTCCCACTCCCACATGGGCTTGCAGCTGCCATTCACAGCCTTCAGAGCCTGTCTCTGAGGGCCAAGTCTGCCTGCAGTATTCTCTAGATTCCGTGTGCCTGCACTTTGCAGTCAGCTGACGGCCATCGACCCAGACTGCCCACCACTCCCCACCCAGGGCAGCTGGTGGTCCCAGGGTAACCACACGGTTGCCACAAGCCCTCCCCAGGGTAGCCTGACTTGTGGGTGGAAGGGAAGGAACTGGCTCGGAGGGTCTCCGCACTCTCCAGCACGGGGGCACTGACTCCCCTCTCTCAGATGCCAGTGCCGCTGGGAGAGAGGGGCAGCAGGCCCCAGCGCTGGGCTAGCTGCCTCCCCCTTTGGCCACCCACCTGCTCACCCTGGGCGGCTCCTCCCTCCACCCTTATAGCCAGGGTCCTGCTCGTTGTAGCCCCTCAGAGCAGGGGTAGCACCCTCCCCATAAATCTCCAGCCAAAAAGGCAAGCGACAACATGGCGCCTGGGCAGACAGCTCCTCCGAAGAAGGGTCTCGCCCTGGCTACGGCTCGTCCTGCTCAAAGAGACTCCCGCTGCAGGGAAGGCAGGAGGTGAGGGCAGGTCAGGGCCTCACCCGGATTCATCAGGAGGGCCGCTCGGAGGTGGATGGGGCCAGCCGCCCCTCCCCAAATCCCCGCACCGCAGACAGTATTTTTATAACACGGTTTTGGCATGTCCGCTGTGAACTTAATTTAACATCCATATTGCTGCTACTTAATTAAATAGATGAACTCATTCTACATTTACAAGTCTTAATTCATCCTGAACAAAATTGGCCATGTTTGGTCTTTATACTCAGCTGCTCCCTGGAACAAATGGTGGCCTTTTTGAGTTAACGGCAGGGACAGGTTAAAAGCTAATTATCGGCTCTGGTCGCCTGTGTGAGAGAGCGCGGACGTCTTTATCCATCATCAGAAGTGAGTGGAGGGTCCCCCCGCCAGGTTCCTTCTTTCCCAGTGAGAGGGCAGCCAGGGCTGGCAAGCCCTGTGCCCACCTGGGCCTCAGCCCTCGAGGCCAGGTGGGACCCTGCCCCTCCCCCCCATGCAGGCTTCCTGCCTCCATTTGGTGGCTCTCTGTCCCCATGCACCACTCCCCTCTCCCAGGGAGCCTCCTACATCCCAGAGCCTCCAGCTCTCACCCCAAGCCCGACAGCTGTGTTGCTCCCCAGGACCTCTTCTCCGCTCCACAGGGCTCCCTTCTTTGGTCCCTGCTGCTGAGACTGTACCTGCCTGTTTGTACCACCCTAAGCACACCGACAATGGGATCTGTCGTCTGCACTTCTGCAGCCCCTGAGACTGCAGCCAAGTGGCACGGCGGGTATCCCCAGGACCCAGTCTCCCTGCCTCACGGAGTCCGGGTGAGGCTTGGCCAAGCTGATCCCTGGGGAATCCGGCCATAAATAATACGGGAATGATAAATGAAGCAGGAATTAGTATGCCATGTAGTGTGGTCCTGGGCATGGGGTGGAGGGTATGGAAAAAGTTGTGCTGGCAAATTGGAAGTCCAGGTGCCAGCTGTCCTGACCAGGGGGAGATAGAAAGGCAGGGGACCCGCTCAAGGGAACTCTCCTTGGTCAGGACTGTCCACACCCTGGAGCCAGGGTCAGGGGGAAAGACGGGAACTCACCTTGTCCAGGGACCCCGAGTAGAGATGTTTGGCAGATCACCCCCAGCAGAGCCTGCCAAGCACTGGAGGCCTCCAGCGGGGCTCCTGCAGGGTGGGCGCTCGGGGGCTGTCACCTCCTGCCATGCACCCAGACCTGGTAGCAGGACCGCAGAATGGAGGCCCATGGAGGCTCTGAGCAGCGACCTGCCAGGTGCTGTTCTGAGGGCCTCTCAGGTACTTAGGCGCTGAAGCCTCCCAGCAACCCTGTGTGGGCAGGGACGATTCCTACTCCCATTTTGCAGAAAGAAAATGATCCCAGAGAGGTTGGGTAGTTTGTCCAGGGTCACACAGCTAGCAATTGTGGAGATCTGAACCCACATATTCCAGGAGCAGAGTCCACAGTCTAACCACAAGCCACCCTGCCCCTCACAGAATACACAGAACCCCCAAGGGGTGGGACTGTGCCCGGGCCCCATCTGGGACTCTGGCTGACCCCAGGGATGTTGGCAGTGCCCCCACCCCCCACACCATGGGGAGCTGACCTCCCAAAGGAAAGCTGGATGACCTGTCATGGGTGCTGTGCTCTGGGCAGGAGGGGGCCAGGCCATGACATGAAGAAGTCAGCTACCTCCCTGCTTCCCAGCCTCCAGGACCCCACTGACCCCCCGGCAGACAGTGGGACCCAAGCTGACGGCGGGCTCTCCTAAAAGCTGACCTGCCCTCTAGCCGCTACCACTCTGCCTGCTGACCTGGTGGGGCCCCAGCCAGCAGAGGCTCAGGGTGGGAGAGAGAGAGCCAGCCCCAGTGGGGGGCGGTCTGAGCCCCCGAGGCAGTCACCTCACAGCACTGGCGGGGAGACAAGTGGGACGGAGGGTCCAGCTGCTGGCAGGCAAGTTTCCTCTGACCGAAGGGCCCCAGGGCTCCATGCTGAGGCTGTGGCACACTTCTGGTGGCTGCAGAGGAGCAGCCGGGTGACCGGGGGGCAGGCAGGTCATTTGATCAAAGGGGGAGCACAGATGTAGGGGAGGACTCATTAGCTTTAATCCCGCTGTGGATTCACGGCCTGGGGGGCTGGAGGCAGGGCCCTGAAATGCAGATGAGGCTCCACAGCCCAGGACAAACCCTGGGTGTGGGTCGCTGCCTCAGCTCCCCCAGAGTGTAAATGCCCTACCCCTACCTCCTGGGCACACAGGATGTTGCAAGGCCATCAGAGCCCCCAAGGGGGAAGCCATGGTCTGTTTGCCCTCTCCCCGCTCTAATTACAGGCCTGGCTGCAGCTTCCAGCCCCGGGATGTGAACAGGTCAGAACAATATCAACACGCCCAGCTTACAGGCCCCTGTGAGTGGGCACGGCCCTGCCGGCCCTGGTCTCTGGCCTGAAGCTTGGCAGCCAGCTGCACTGCTGAGCACACCAACCTCCAGCCCCTCCTGCCCGGGTCTCCTCAGCCTCCACACCACCCCCAATGTGCCAAAGACGTCTTATACACAGGCCATCTTATTCTGCACTTCACAGGCAGCCCCATTTCCAGAGGCACAAACAAAGGCCCAGAAAGGCTGAGTTCCTTTTTCCGAAGCCATACAGTCAGTAAGAAGCATGACTGGGGTCGGATCCCAGGTCTATCTGGTCTCAAGGCCTGAGCTCCAGTTATGCCATGCCCCACCCCAGCCCACATCACCTCTTCTGCTGGCAACCAAGGGGCAAAGACACACCAGCCCGGCCTCCCATCAGCCAGAGAGGGCATGCCAGCTGCAGGCTGTGCCAGGGTCAGAGGCCAGGGGAGGCCTGGAAATGTGGGTGCCCCACCCCTGGAACCAGGCCCAGGATGTAGCCAGTAATCCTAAGGGCAAGGGTTTTTCCACGGCCCCCCACCCCTCACCCAGGGTCTCAGGGGTGAGGGTAACAGTGTCACCGCTGTCAAGTACCAGGGCTTTCATCACTGAGCAGGGAAACCGAGTCAGCAACCTGGCCCCCACCTCACACCCCACATCCCCTGCTCTGGGCAGGCGGCGCCTCTTGCAGCCCTAACCCCAGGCTCAGTGTGGGGCTGTCACCCCAGCATCTCACCCTGGACACCAGTCTGTTTGTTCCTGTCCCCCTAGCTGTCAACAGCTGTAGGGAGAGACAAGCCTCTCCCCCAGGCAGGATGACACGGAGACGGGCCCTTTGCAGTTCTCTGCTGTCCCAGAGCCTGGAGAGCCCGCATGCAGTGACCTTAGGCTGACCGGAGGTTCTCGGCACAGGTGGCCAAGAGGGACCCCATCCCTTACCCTAGTTCCTCCCGCTAGAATTGCATCAGCTCCAGTCCCTGGGGCTTGGAGGCAGTGCCCAGGGTCCCCCAGCTCAGCCTCCTCCCCTGGCCCCACTCTGGCTCCTGCATCAGTGTGTGAGGCTCTTCCTGACCAACTCCTCCTCCCAGAGGCTACTTCATCAGTCAGTCAGTCAACAAATAATTACCCACCATCTTCCTGAGTGTGTGGAGGGCAGAGCTTGGGATTTTAAGGAAAGCAGGAGATAGCAGTGCTAGAGAGCTGGGACACTACACACACATGCACACAATCACATTCAACACATGCACAGACTCCTGCCCTCTGTGGTTTGAATCCCTGCGTCACACTACAGCTGTGTGCCCTTGGGCAAGTCATTTCATGTGTGGGTGCCTCAGTTTCCTCATCTGCCCCACCCCGTTGTGACAGGTCAGTAGTTCATGCACAATGCCTGGAAGGTGCCCAGGATGCTGCCTGCCCAGAGTTAAGTGGCCCAGAACACCTGTTGTTTCCATGTTTTGTCAAAAATACACCACATGGGACATAGACTGACAGGGACCCTGTGGCTGGGGCAGCTCCCAGGGACCAAGGAGGCCAGGGAGGCCCTTTCCTCCAGGGGACGGGGTTACGCCGACCCAGGAAGGTGCAGAGCGCAGGAGGGCTGCACCCTCAGGGGTGTCCGGGTGCCGGGTGTTGGGGATGGGAGGGCCTCAGCTGTGCTAATCTTTTACATCTGTTGACACCTGAGCCGACCTGAGCACAGACCTCGGGCAGCTGTGGAGCAGGGCACCTCTGGTGCAGAAGGCCAGCCCGTCTCTTTCTCATCTGCAGCTGACCTTAACGACGGGGGAGAAGTGAGGGGATAATGACCAATAACTTCCAGGCAAGTCCCACAATTCATCCGGCGCCTGTGGAAGGTGGGGGGAGACACGCTCTCACAGGCATCCGCTAAGGCCGTGGCTGACAGTGGCCAGTGATATCACTACAGCTGCCACCCTCCCAGTTCGTTCAGGCAGCCCTTGTTACAAATGGGGAAGCGAGGCTCAGAGAGGGTGAGGCTGCCTGGCTGGCAATGCCCAGCCTGGCTTCCAAACACCCTCGGCCCTGGAGAGGCTCCACAGGAAGGCAGCCAAGGGCCCACTCCTCTGCCACTGTCACGAGCTAGAAGACGCCACTTGCTTCTGTGCACAGTGCCGTTTCTGGTTGGCACACACAGACACAGAACACTTGGCATTGCCAGGGCCCTCCTTGGCAGAGGGTCTTAGAACAGTATGTGGAAACCTTTCATGATCCCCTGGGCTCAGTGCCAGCACACTACAGATTTTATGGGGTGCAATACTCACACAGAAAGGCTGGTGTCCCTGGGGACGGCTCTCACCCATAACCAGGCTCCTGTAAGGTTGGGGCTCGAAACCCCTTCCTCAAACTCGGATACTTAGGAACAGGGATGCTGCAAATACACATTCTCTAATGCAAGGGAAAGGTGGGTGCCCCAGCAGGAAGGGGATTTTGAGGACATGGCTACACAGAAGAAGAAACTGAGGTCCCCAGAAGTCCCAAATGCCCAGAGCTAGTTTGCAGCAGGTAAAGCTGGGCCTGGAACCCAAGCCTCTCAAGGCCCACAGGCCTGTCCCGGGGCAGGAGTGCACACCAGGCAGGAGGGAAGGTGGCAGCTGCCCTGGGACGCTGGGCTAGGAGACAGGGCAGGACCCAGAGGCAGGAGGTCTGGGACCCGGTCCTGGCTGTGTGACGCTCACTTTGAGCTCCAGTTCCTCACGTGGAAGGCGAGCTGGGTCAAGATGTAGGGGAGGGTGGCTCTTCATGTTTAAATCTCTAATTCTGGACTGAAAACCAACTCCTGGGCCTACCCCAGTGCCCCCGCCTTGGGGCTCCAGGGAGCTGGTCAAGGCAGAGGGGCAGCCGCAGGGTCAGAGTTTACTCCTGGAGGCATTCCTGAAGATCCCAGACGCACCCCCCACCCCCAGCCCGAGAGCACAGACCGCCTGCGGAGGCGCTGGCTAGAGGCCTACACGTGCCCTGCTCTGCCTCCCGCCTTCTCCCAGTGAGCGAGGGCCAGGGTCTACACCACCCCGGGGCGGGCCATCCTGCGGCTGGGTGCCCAGCCCCCAGGGCCGCGCTGCCCCACACAGGGGCCACGAGCCCCATGTGGATGTGCCCGTAAATCCATCAACATTCAGCGACATCACAAGTCCAGGCCCTTGGCTGCACGGGCCGCGTTTCAAGGGCTCCTTAAGCACGCGTGGCTGGTGTCTCTTGTTGTGGGTGCAGATCTAGGACATCACTGCAGAAAGTGCTGCCTGACAGAGCTGCTCCAAGGGCTCTTTGCGGGGTGGGACAGGGAAAGGGCACAGAGTAGTTTGGGGGCTCTTCCCCAAGGTTCCAGCCTCCCCCCCGCCTGGCCTTCTTGAGGGTCTGGGTGACTGGCCTTGGGGATGTGACCCACATTCTCCATTCTCACCACCACTGGCCCGGCAGGCCCATGGATGGTGGCATGTGTGCACCTCACTACACAAGGAGAGCCCTGCCCCCAACTGAGAGATGCACGGATGGGGCGGAGCAGACCCTCCGAGAGCTGGGACCCAGGGCTGGCGATTTCTGGGTGGGCGTCTCATGCGGTGAGGGCCAGTCTCATGTTTAACGACAATAGGTCCTTTTTATATCACCTGGGCTCTTAAAACGCACCAACCGCTTCTACACTGGAGAGTGCATCCTCTGCCGCCCCCCCGCGTGCTGGCCTCACGACCGACTTTGAACCTCGCCCCCCTGTGGTATGTTATCCTCATTTTACAGCAGGGGAAACTGAGTGTCAGGGAGGGTGGCAGTTGGCCCGAGGCAGGGTGGGGACTGAAACCTGAGTGTGACCACTCTGGGGCCCTCATTCCCGGTGCACTGTGCCTCAGTTTCCTCCACACAGTGATGGTCACAACCCTGCTTCACAGTTGGGATGACACGGACTAAGCACACCATGCATGTCCCCATGTCCTCGTCACCCAGAGACCTCCGTGGGGGAGCCCACCCCACCCATCACTCTCCAAGCCCTCCCACACACACCTGGGCAGCGGGCGCGGGGTCACTCTGGGCCCGCGGGGCCATCGCAGGTGGCCTCTGCAGGGGACAGATAACCCGCTGGCATGAGCTGAGCCGGCTCTGCTAAGAGCGCCTGACGGGGCACTGCAGGCAGCGTCCCTGGCCTCTGCTCGGGGTGGTGGCAGGAAGTGACAGGAAGAGAGACAGGCCCCTCACAAAGAGCACGTCCCCTGGCAGCGGAGATAAACCCTGGGGGAGGCGGGTGCGCTAAATCAGTTGTTGAGCCGATGTCGCACATGCTGACAGGGCAAATGTGGGGCCTTTCACGGCCACGTGCTCTCATTTGTCCTTATTCATGCAGCAGCCGGCGCTTTATCTCCCTTACATTATGTGAGGCCACCAGGCAGACACTTGCTCCAGCATGCAGGGGGCCCCTTGGAAAATATTAATATGTAAATGTCACTCTCCAAAGACCAGAAATGAAATGGAATGGCCGACTGGAAGATGCTCTGCTGGCAAGATAGAAAATAGTGAGGGAAGCAAGCTGCTCGGCTGGGAGGCACGAGGTGTGCAGGAGAGAGAGGGGGCGGGCCCGGAGCAGGGTCTGGGGGCACTGGGCCGGGGTCTCTCTCCAGGCACGTGGCTTCAGCAGAAAGCCAGGAGCCAGGGCGGGGAACTTCTGAGCTAGGGCCCCACGTCCGGATGCCGGCACCTGGTTCCTAGACAAACAAGACAGAGGCTGACGTGTGCTATCACTGCCCTGAAGGATGTCCTGGAAGCATTTATGGTGTGAGCACGTTCAGCCACCTCCAGCCCCATGGGCCCATCTCCCAGCGAGAAAACCACGGCCCAAGGAGGTGAAGTTCAAGCCCACTCCCCCAGCCTTCTAGGAGTGAGCAGCTCAGGGGCCCTGAGAGGCTCGTGGGCAACGATCCTTCTGCAGGCAGGCAGCACAGATTCCGCTCTGAGGATGTGCAGCCTGAGTGCAGGCAGGGGGCACCCACGGGTGGCTGCCAGGGCACTGGCACTCTTGGCCTCCCTTTGCAGCTTTGCTGCCAGGCGCTGAGCATGTCCTTCCTCCAGCCCCTCTTTTCTGCAGCCAGCCTCTCGTTGACCCCTGCCTGTGCACCCAGTGGTGAGAAAGCCGGGCCATGAGTGGGGTCCTGGGGCCGGGTGGGGTACCCACTAGCCACAGAACCAGCGGGGCAGCAGGCTGACTCTTGGTCTTGGTAGAAGAGATGGGAGAAAGCGAGCCCTCTTCCCTGCCATATTTTTGGGGTGTGCTGGGGGCCCATGGGACACACCAAAGACAGAACTGCTGTGAGCTCCAAGGTGTGCTCACCCCACCTCACCGACCTCCACGCTCCAGCCCTGCACGGCCGGCCACAGGGCATCCAGGAAGAACGTGGGGATCTCCAGCCCATCCCCCACCCAGCCTGGGCCCCTGGGAAATGCAGGCCTGAGCTGGGAGCCTGGGGCCCTTCTTCCTGATGCCGCAGCCTCCTCTCGGGCTCCCATCCCGCCTGCCTGCTGCCAGATCTCATCAGCAGGCTCTAGGGTGACCCCAGCCCCCGAGCTAACAGGCACGGTTGTGTTTCTTCCTGGCAAGGCCAGTTCACTACTTAACCCTTCAAGCGGAGGCCCACAGCAGGCCTGCAGGAGGGGCCCAGGGAGGGAGCTTGGGCTGAGACCAGGCAGCCCCCAGTCTCTGGGCACCCCCCAGGCTGGAGTTAGGCCTCTGGGGACAGGACAGGGACAGAGCAGAGATGGAAACTATGACTTCAGAAAGCTGGAATGCTGCCTGAGAAGCACCAATGCTCCTTCATTACCAGGAAGCACCCTGCGAGCAAGAGGGTGGGCTCCTGGGCTCCCCCAGGGTGGAGCGTGTGCACACACATGCAGATGTGTGCAAGCTCATGTGCGTTCACATATACATGTGCACACAAGGCATACGCACACAAGCTTCTGCACTCACATGCATGTGCACAGTGCACATCCACCTACCCATACTCACACCTGTGCACTGATGTACGTGTGCACGTAGAAGCAAGCACATGCACACACACAGAGACATTCCCTGCCAGGCCTCTGACTCACCAGCCCCGACCTCTGCTCCAGGATCCCTGCAGGCCCCAGGGGCAGACCTGGGCAGAGTAGATAGTGGGGGAGGAGCAGCTGCCTGGCAGGGCCTGGGTGCTCTAGAACCTCAGTGAGGCAGCAGGGTGGGCACTCACGGGCTAGCCTGTGGTCCGGACTCGAGAAATCTCCATCCCTTAATGGATTCTGGCAACTGGGCCTTCCCCAGAACAATGGGCTGCAGAGTCTGAGCGCAGCGGGCGCCTGCATGGAGCTGGGCACGTTGAACACAGTGTGTGAGAAGTGGGCTTGGCAGCCAGCCTTTTAGGGGCTGCGCCGAACTCAGTGGGTCTGCTCCTCCCCTCCTCTCCCCCTGCCTGGCAGCCCGCCCCCCCTCCGCCAGGAGCTGCTGTGGCAATCAGGGCCAAGGCACCTGGGAGCGGGACTCACAGGGCACAAGGGAGCCGAGGGGGCTCTCCTGAAGGGGGAGTCGGGGCAGCAGTTTGGGCCTGTTTCCAGGGAAGGCCTGGGAGCTCCTGACTTGAGTGTGGCCTGGGTCCTGTCCTCCTTGGGGCCTGAACTGGAGGAGTGGGGAAGGGAAAGCCCAGGGAGGTGGGCCACGAGGAGACGGGAGAGGCAGGGAAGGGGGCCTCCAGGAGGATGTGTGGGATCCCGTCGGCCCCAACCTTGGCCCCCAAGGGCAAGACCCCCCCTTCAACCTCAGCTCTCCAGGCTCTCAGCAGCTCCTGTCACACCCTGAATCACCTGGGGAGCCCCCAGGGATTCCGACATGTAGTGGTGCTCAAAGTGGGCCCCTCACCTCTGGAAGCAGAAATGCAAGTTGTCAGGCCCTCTCCTAGACCTACGTTTTTTAGTGCCATCTGTCCAGGGCATCCTGATGCTTGGTGGAAGGGGACTGACCCCAACATGGGGTTGTGTGCCAGGCAGGAGAGCTGTGGGCGTCCCAGTGGGGAAGGGTCCTTCTGCTCTCTGGAGGAGGGGGCGCTAAAACCAGGGGCACTAGGTGCTCCCAAGTCCCTCTAGAAGTTAGGCAGAGGGAAGGGGGTGCCCAGTTAAGGGGTGGCACAGGGATGCCTGGGGTGTGTGCAGGCTGAGAAGCAGGAGAGAAGGAGGAGAGGAGAGGGGAGGTGGGGAAAGGGGGAGAGGTCAGGGAGCCTCCATCAGTGGTGGGCGTAGCCTGGAATAGCCAGCGTGGGGTGTGGCCCTGATGACAGTGGCAGAAGCTAATGCATCCAGGCACCGGCTGCTACTTCAGGGCCTTTGCGAATACTTATCCCTACACTACACACAGGAGCAGACAGGGGCACAGAGGTTGAGAGAGTGGCCCAAGGTGATCCAGCTGCAAAGGGGTTGAGCTGGGAGGGAAATGAAGCCGGGCACAGGCTCCATGCATTAGACTGCCTTCTGTTCCTCCGGGGAGGAGGCAGCGACAGGTCCAAATGCGCCAGGAGTCAGAGCATGGCACTGCGTCCTGGCTGGGCCACGTAAGGAGCTGCCCCCAAATGGGCTGACAGACCACACAGCACACAGATGGGGAGAGAGAGCCCTGAGGAAGCAGATGGGGTGAGAGCTGCTTCAAAGGCTCCCGCAGGCCCCCAAGGGAACCCGAATGCCAGATGCCAGGGATCAGGGTCAGAAGGAAGGGATGCACTTTCTGAAGGCTAGTGACCTGCTGCCCAGCTGTCCCACAGCCCGAGCGGGTGAGAAGGTGGGACTGTGGTCCCTCTGTCCTTGACCCTCCTGCAGATCTGCAGTTAGATTAGCGTCCTGTCTCTGCCAACCTTACGCAGCTAACCACCCCCACTCTGCTGTTCCTGGGTGATGGGGTCGCTTTGATATGGGGCTGGACTCTAATGCGAGCAGTGTGGGGACCCTTAATTTATTACATGCCAGTAATTGATGTTTATATAAAGTAGCTCTTACAGCTACTCAAAGTAGGAGATGAAAAGCAATCAATCAGCCATTTGCCTCAAAAGAGAGGGAGAAAACAGCACACATATCAAAAGCAACCTCCCGAAAAAAAAACACTGAGAAGGGGGCTACATTAGCACGTCTGCACTTTGAAGCTTGGGGTTCACAACTACACAGACAGGCGGCAACAGCCAGAACACAGGGGAAACCACCACCAGGCTGCCTGTGGCTCTGGGTCACTCCTGGGGGACACAGTGCTGGCCGCCGCCCTGGGGCCTGCAGCCTTCCCCCGGCAGCCCGGACCTGGCACCCGCTCTGTTTCCTCTGGGCCACAACTCCAAGGAATGTGGTTGGGGGCCTAGGCTGGGTTTTGAGGGGGCCCTGCTGAGCCCCAGGGTGACCCCAGGGCTGAGTGAGACACCCCTGTACCCCTGCCTCCTGGCTAAGGTTCAATGATCCCCATGGCAGGAGGTGAGCGCCAGACTGTGGACTCCGCTCTTCTGCAGCGTCTCCCCTTCCTCGCCTGCCCGCACGTCCCATGCACCCCCGAAACCCTCTCAATCCAGCAGCTTCCAGCACCACAGAGACCAGACTTGGAGCAGTCGGGGGAGGCTGGCCTTTTGGGAAGAGGGTGGCCTGCCCAGCCCTTCCTGCTGTTGGCCTTATCTATGCGTTATGCTAAGGAGCGCTGGACACCCCCTGCTTCCCTGTGGCTGCCACAGGAAACCACCCCAGACTCAAACAACACAAGTTCGTTCTCCCACAGTCTGGAGACCAGAGGCTGGAAACCAGCATCACTGGAGCTGGAATCCACGTGCGTGCAGGGCCACGCTCCCCACGGAGGCTCGGGGGTGGGGGTGGGGCTCCTTCTTGCTTCTTCCAGCTTTAGGTCAAGGCCGCTGGTGCCCCTTGCCTGTCACTCTCACCTCTGCCTCGGTGGTCCCGCGGCCTCCTCCGTGCCTGTGTCCTGGAGCTCCCTCTGAGTCTTACAAGGACACCTGCAATGGCATTGAGGGCCCAGTAGGATCATCTCACCATCCTTAATCACATCTGCAAAAACCCCTTTCCCAAATCTGGTCACATCTATAGGTTTCAGGAATTAGGACACGGACATCTTCTGGAGGTCACTCTCCAACCTACACTCCCTATGAAGGGAAAGGCAAGCCAAGCTCCTGCTTCTTCGTGTCCAGCTCAGATGGCCACGAAAACCAGGCACTTGGCAACTATTTCATCTGCCTACTCCTGAGTGCCAGGCACTGTTCTGGACACTGGAGATAGGGCAGGGAAGGAAGTGGAGAGCCATTGGTCTTCATATGTGGTTAAAGTGTGATCAATACGAAGGAAAAGAATAAATCCAGGAGAGGAACCACTGTTACGTTTTGGCAGGGAGATCAGGGTCCACCTGAATAAAGGCCTGAAGGAGCCAGAAGTATGAGCAGTGTGATCTCAGGAGAACATTCCAGGTGAGGGGGGCGGAGTGGGTGCAAAGGCCCTGTGGCTGCAGTGTGCCTGTACTCACAGAAGAGCAGGGATGCCGGCGTGGCTGGAGACAAGCAGTTGTGGGAAAGAGGAGGTGGGTGGAGCAGGAAGGAGTAGAAGGCATGGAGGGGGTTCCTGGGGGGCTCTGTGGTTCTGGTGGTGACTCTGACCTTTGCTCCCATGCAACGGAGCTGCGGGAGGGCTCCTGCCACAAGGCCAAGATCATGTGTGCCCACACGTGGTGTTCTGCCTCCTGAACCAAGGCTGGTTTGCCCCCTTCCCTGTCCATGTCTCTTCCAGCAGTGACCAGCGGCAGCAGCCCCCAGCACCTGCCACGTATCCAGTGCAGAAGCTGTGCTCACGCACGTGGCTGCAAGTGCCAAGCAAATCCACCAGTGACAGTGTGTGCCCCGGGCTGCTAGCGTACGCGCACTGGGGCCCTGGTCCCAGCTGGGCGGGAGCTGTGGGCATGGCTGGGGTTGCAGCCTCCATTAAGAATTTATCAGCCCAGAGGGATGAAGTCTTTAGCTCTGGGTCTCCCACAGTGGTGTCCTTGGCAGTAGCAAAACTTTGCTCTGGGAATAGGATGGAAATTCAGCCCCAGGAGCATAATGAAAGTGGTCGGCTTCGGAGCACTTCCCTGTGAGCAGCAGCCCCTGCGCCCGCAAGTGGGGGCAGGCAGCTGCTGGAGGCATGGCTGGGCCCACCTGCTCGGCTCCGCCTGCCCTAATAAACCCTCTCTCTTTGGAGTCACATTTGATGCGGTTCCAACAGGGAGCCATACGTCACCAAATCCAGCAAAAATTTGTGCTAAATTGAATCAATCCATCTTGGAAATGGCTCTTGTCAGGTTCTGTCAGAGAGACTGTCTGCAGGGGACGAAGAGATCAGGATGCGGGGCTGGGAGCTCACATCTAAACACCTCGAAGCCTCCCTCAGCCTCTGCCGGGGAGGGAGGCACAGGCACGCCTGTGCCCCCAGGAGCCAGCCCCACGCCGGGGGGAGGCAGGGGGCCCATGGGTCTGTTAGCCGGGCGTCCAGCCCCTGCAGCCTGCCTTAGATGCTGCCTTCTCGTTTCTCCTCCCAATAGGTTCTAGCTACCAGGTGCCCACTCAGCGCCAGGTAAGCCGAGGGCACAGGAGGGCCTGGGCCAAGCTGGCCAAACGGAACTCAGACCTGGGGCTGCAGGTCTCCGGGGTCTGGAGAGCGGCTAGCGAGTGGGGTCAAGGTGCCTCCTGGGGAGGGAGATGAAGATGGCCCCTTCCCAAGCAGCAGTTGTCCAGGAGGGCCTGGCAGCTGGTGATGGCCCAGAGGGACCCTTGGCCTCCTCCCTGGTGGCACGGGCCTCCCTGCCGTGAGCCATGATTCTGGGCAACAGACCCTACATCTGGAGCTCTGGCCTCCTGATATGAACAAGGCACGGTTCACCCAGCCAGCCACTGCTGGGCTGTCGAGTCCCAGGCAGCTCAGGAACTGGCCCAGAAGCGGGGCTCCCCACGGAGACCTCCCTGCCACCAGAATGCACGGAGTCCCCTCCTACAGTCCAGCTCTCAGAGCCATCACGGCACAGATCAGCCTCCAGGCTTCGTGGCTCTCCCCACCTGGGCGGGCTGAGCTCCCCGGCGCACTCGCAGCTGGCCTGGTCCTCACTGGGCCCCCTGCCCGTCTGTGCCTTTTCTTCTCTACTGGGCCATCCCAATCCCCCTTCCTTGGGTCCCGGCCGTCACTGTCTCCTGCAGCTCCAGTTCCAACCATCCTAACTACTGCGCTCCAGCCAGCAGGACTCGGTTATCAGCAGTGCAGCTGGTTGGCGCGCGTGCCTGCCTCACCCACACACTCTGAGCATCAGCTTCCTGAGGGTGCAGGCCTGACACGCACATGAGCCTTCCCAAGGGGCGCGCCACAAGGCAGGCATACAGATGCTTATGAACCCCTCCTCTGCGTGCCATGTTCAGGGGTGCCAGGATGCAGGAAAGACAGAGAGTGCTATTACGTGCCCGGGAATGTCACTCTGTGGGTGAAAGCAAACGAAGGCATCACCAGTGCTTGGGGCTCAGAAGCTGGAACGGTGGCTGACCAAGGGGCCTGAGGGTGCTCCCAGGGACTGGCCACGCTCTATTTTTTACCTGGGGGCTGGTTACCCAATGAGGTCGGCTTGGAAACACACAAGGTGTGCACTTTTATACCCTTTCCTGTTGACTATCATACTTCATGACAATTGAGAAGGAAAATGGCACGTGCCATGGGCTAACCTGGGGCCCCCTACAATTCCTATGTTGAACTCCTAACCCCTAGCACCTCAGAATGTGACTGTGCAATGGAGAGGGGGCCTTAAAAGATGTGATTCAGTTAAAAGGAGTTTATTAGGGTGGGGCCTGCTCCAGTGACTGGGGTCCTTTTGAGAAGAGGCGATCAGGACCCAGACACGCAGAGGACAGCCAGGGGGACAAGATGACCGTCGCATGCCAAGGAGAGACGCCTGAGGGGGGACCAGCCTGTCCACACTCAGGCCTGAGACTTGAGTGCCCAGGATGGTGAGACGGTAAACTTGCTGTGAAGCCACTGGGTCTGCGGTGCTTGGTTATGGCAGCCAAGCCAAGTGACAGCCCCCATTTGGTGAGCAGGGGACCCCTGTGCCTGGGAAGCCCAGCCATGCTCAGCTGCCCTCCCAGCCGCAGACAGCAACCTCTGAGGTGGCAAGTGGGGAGACAAATGGCCGGATTGGCTTCACGGGCGTCACCACATCCCCCAACTAAATTTCCAAACCGGATACCAAGTGAGGGGATGCTTAGGCCAGAGATCTACAGAGGGATTTATTAGCAGGCAGAGGAAGACAAAAGCAATCTCGCCTGACACAAATACAGATGAATATGTGTACAGGAAACCCACAGACTGGCGAATTAAAACAGGGGTCGGGCTGGTGGGCATCAAGGACTGCTGGCTGACGGATCTTCCCAGACAGCTGGGCCGACCAAACACGTCTCTGCCAATGCTTCCGAGAAACCACAGCCCCACGCAGGTACCCCGAGGAGAAGGAAGGGGAGCCCCGGGCTGGCGGGCAGCAGGGCTATGGGTGCCTAGTTTGGGGGCATGTGAACACAAACCTGGGCTGGGACTTGGGAAGAGAGGGGCATGGGCTGGGGAAATGTGGGCACAGGGGCGTGGGGCTTGAGCTCTTCTCTCCTCAGCATGAGCAGTCTGGCTCGCGACAGCAGGGACAGCCTGTCTGCGGGCCTCCCCAGCGAGTAGCAGGGGCTCCCTGAATAGCTGATGGATGGACGGACAGACGGACAGCTGGCTAGATGGCACACTGCCTCATACTCAGCACCATGCCAGGCACATACCTAATAAAAGGGAGCTGTTATTATTGGTATTACTGCACCAGTACCACCTCCCAGGCTCAAAATCACATTAATGTTATCGCCACCTAAAGGGAACCCTCCACCCCTCAGAATGGAGTTCCAAGCCCCCAACTCCACCCCTGCCTCCATCTCACTCCACACCAGCGACTCCGGAAGCCGCCCCGATGCCCAGTGAGTCCTCTCCTCTCCTTCCCAGCTCCCTTCTGTGCTTGCCTCGTCCCTCTTTCCTGGAATAGCCCTTCCTCCTTCCCCTGGTGGGACCCGTCACCACCGGCTGAGTACAGACCCAGGCCATCTGCAGAGCCCTCCCCTCCACGGCTGCACAGAAGGGCCAGCTTCCTCTCCTGTCCTCAGAGAGCTGCCCATCCAATAGGCAGCCCCATGCGGCTGTTTACATTAAAACATTCAAATGGAGTGTAAAGAAATATTCAGTTCCTGGGTTGCACGGGCCACATTTCAAGTGCTCAAGGGTCACAAGCAGTGACCACATTGGGCAGTGCAGAGGCCATTTCCCCCTTACTGCAGAAAGTCCAAGTGGCTGGGGGCTGCCACGCACATCCTGCATGAGGACCGCCAGGAACTGCTGGTGCCCCGTCTGATTCCTCGTGGAGCCCCTCACGGTGCCTGGCAGATGGGAGGCGCTGAAAACTTGCTCGCTGAACCGGAGACCTTTGGGGCTGTCCTGGACCCTGTCTGTGTTTGCCTTTTGTATCTGATTCTTGGGAGGCAGTTTCTGGAAGAATCTGGTGATGACGTGTTATGTGCGCCTGTGTGCCAGACCCTGACAGCAGGTGCCTCTCACACATCACCCCCTTGTTCAATCCCTGCAAGGGAGAGGCAACCGCCCGTTTTATGGAGACGGGTGCTGAGTCCCAGGACCACGTAAGTGGCAGAGACCTTAGCATTATTGGTCCTGGGCCAAAGGCTCCGTTGTGTGGGTCATCTTTATAGGAGGTTGTATGGCAAGGACTGGGCCCCCAGGCAGGGTCCTGGGCACCCACCAGCCTCGGGTGCATTCACTGTGTATGGCACACACAGGAGTGTGGTGGCCTCAGGGCAGGGCAGACACAGGCAGGTCTTGGGGGTTGGGTTGGATGTGGCTTTGGGTCACCTAGGCTGCATGGCAGGCCCTGCAAGGTGACAGAAAGACCCAGTTGACACTATCATGTGGTGGAGAAGGTGGAGAAGCCCATCTTCTATCCACCTGTGTCACCTCTGCTCTGTGGCACCCCAGCCTGCGGGCACCACCTTCCCATCTAGGTGCCTCCCAAGGGGTGTCATGCTCGGCTCTCTGCGCTTGGTGCAGGCCTGGACTCCAAGCCCAGTGAGTCCACCCACCCACAGACATGAGGATGGAAGGGGGCGCAGAGCAAACGTTTAAGAAACCTGGATCTGAACCTTAGAATGGAGGCGGCTCTATGCGATGTGTGTGTGCATGTGCCTATGTGTGTAAGCAGGTGCGTGTGGATGTGTGTGCACATGGGACACTTGCATGTGTGTGCATAGGGATGCTGGTAGCCGGATGGCTGGGTACATTAGGGATTATCTATCCAGTGATTTTATAGCTGTGACATCCTTGTAGAAATTCATCTTCCTCAATTCTTCATTCACTTAATAAACAAGCCCAGGGAGGACACCCACAGAGGGGCAGAGCCAGGCGGGGCCCTCGGCCTGGAGCCTGTGGGCCTACTGCTGTACCCCTTGCTCTGGGACATTAAAATTCCAACTGCTGAAGCCAATCTGAAGCTTGCTGTCACCTGCAGACCCAGGCACCCGACAGACCAGCTTACTTAGAATTTGTCTAAACCACTCTCTCACTACTTAACCCACCCAGCCTGAACCCAGACACCCAAGACCCCACAGCCTCATACGCTAACCAGCTTCCTCTAGATTAACGTCGGAGTGACAGTCGGATCCCGGTGAGCTTGTAGGTGCGCATCAGTGTGCCACCCATGACCCCTGTATGCTCAGGGCTGGCCTCCACCCTGCGCTCTGGAAAACCAGGCCTCCAGGGCCTCAAAAGGCCTTTTCCAATCTGGCTTCACGATTCTAGTGTGAGTGGAGAGGAGGGCAAGGGCCAGGGTGCTGAGGGTACTTGGGCAGAACAGGCTTTGCAAGCTGTCAAGCACTGTTCTCCCCACCCACCCTCCTGAAGCCCAGCCTCTGCCAGCTGCCTGGGAGGACCCAGGGCCATCCCTCCAAGGCGCTCTCTCCCAAACAGGTGTCCCTCCCTTCAGCCTAGCGGCGGGCACACATCCTGCAGTGCCAGGATCGGTGTTAGCCATGGTCTGGAAGAAATTTGCAGGTGGTGCAGCAGCGGCGGAGGGTGGCCCAGGACGAGGAAGGCGAAGCTTTCTGCAGGGCCAGCAGCCTGGGCTCCCTTCGCGCCCGCTGCCACACCTGACCCTCCCTCCTAATGAAGGAACCGAGAAGGTGACCATTCATCTTTCTCGCTGCTGGTCCTAATTAAGCGTCAGCAAATTCCCTGACCTGCCTGCTTTCTGTCCCCGGCATAATATGTTATTTACCTGCAGCTAATAGGTTCACGGGTAATGATAGTCTTGTATCAAATGACGGCCGTTTGGCTTCTGACAGTTTTAAAGACCAGTCTCGGGGACACTACCGTTTCTAATTACAGGGTCTGTCATGGGCGATGTTCAGTTCACCACTCCTGTTGCAGGTGACACTTCTGTCCAGATAGGAAATTTAAGCTCAGCCACCACAGTTAAGGTTAAAAATACTGCTCGGTAGGAGGTAAGGGATCATAATTTGGGTCGCTGCCGTGTTTAATTAATTGGACTGCGGCAATCAGCGCTCCACGGGCCGTAATTACAGGCAGGGTGAGAGGCCCCGCTCCCCCCCGCCGTGTCTTACAGCTGTAATTTCGCGGGGGCTCTGACCTGGCTCAGAGCAAGGGGCCCTGGAGTTCTTTCAAGGCACAAGGTACTTCATTAGGCAGCCATGATTTGTGAGCAGGAGAGATGAGCGGGCCAGAGCAGATACAGGATGAGGAGGCCGAGAGGCAAGTCAGGAAGGCCCACACCTGCCCTCGCCCCTCCCAGGGGAGGGCTGCCTACCCCCACCCCCACCCAGTCATCCTGGCAGGCAGTGCGGTGACAAAAACAAGGGGAGAGGAAGCAAATCTGGATGCCAGAGAAAGTCACAGGGAAGAAAGGATCCTGGCTCCAGAAATCGGGCTCCTAGGTCAGTGGTGTCCGTGCCCAGCTGTTCCACAAACAGACCAGGGGAGCTCAGACCACAGGGCCTTTGCACTTGCAGTTCCCACTGCCCTGACTCCCTTCTCCAGATACCAGTGTGGTTTCCTCCCACTTTTCATTCAGCTGCCAGCTCAGTCACCCCCTCATGGCGGGGCAGGGTGTATGCTACCTTAGCCCCTTGCTCCCATCGCCCCATCCCTGCACCCTGTCTTCTCCCCCTGAATAATCTTCATCAGCATCTAAGGCCACACGATGTGTACACATCTGGCTTGAGCCCATCTTCCATGAGGACTCTGTCCTGGCCTGTCTTGGCAGGAGTGGCTCTTTTCTGCTCCACTCCCCAGTCCCAGTTCCCTCCCCCAGGGCCACCACCTGTTTCCATCCCAGGCTGATGCTTTGCAAGCTTCTAGGAGGGCCCCCTGGACAAGTCAGACTGGATGCAGCTCCTCCCCACTTCACAAGCACCTGCCCAGCTCACCCCTCTGGACCCCAACCTCAGGTGTGTGACCTCATCCATGGGTCAGGGGTGGCTTCACCTATGACCACTTAGTGCCCCACCTCCCCGTCCTTTCAGCATTTGAAGTGTGCACATGACCTCGAGGACAGCAGGCTCCTGGTTAGGATGGCAGACAGGCTGAGAACTGGGACCATTGCCTGGGAGACTGGGACTCTGGCCTGGAGCCAGCACCGAAGGCCCACAGGATGACAGTTCCCTGGAACCTCTGTCTGCGTCCTCGGGCACAACAGTTAACGGAGGCAGCTGCCCAGGTGCCAAGCACTGTAACTCCGCCAAGCCTGAGTTTTCCTCCTCTGCAAAATGGGAACGGTCCTACTTCCTCCCACAGGGGAGGCCATTCATGGGTGCGGTGCTCTGGAAAGCGTGCACGGGGCAGGCTCCACGATGCCCGGTCATCCCCAACCTCGCAAAGCAGGAGGGGTCAGGATGACCTCCTCTGGTGGCCGCCCGGGTCGAGGCTGCAGATGTATGCCCAGGTCATCGTGACCACGGGCAGGAGGCCTCCGTGTGACTCTTTCAACCCTCAGCCCTTGGCCCCCATGCCCACATGCTCGTCTGGCCCCCTGACAGTCCCAGAAATCGGACTGGGGCTTGGGAGTCCTGGTTTACCCTACCGTGGCTCCCTTCCCTCAGGCCCCCTGCTTGCACAGTATGTGCCCCCTTCCCACTGACCCCCACAGTGCCCCCCTTCCACCACCTCCCCAGTTCTCAGGATCTTCCTGCCAGAGAGAATGTCTGTTGGCACCTGGCCCCCCCACAGAGCCTCCTGCAATGAGCGCGGGGGTTTCTCTCCACTCAGGGTGATTTCTGTGAACGCAGATGGGCCTGCCAGGTGCCCCCCCACCTAGAACTGCACCCTCCCTGCCCTCTGCCTCCCTTGTGCCCCATTCCCACCCTGCCCCCAGGTGAAGCAGCTGGTAGAGGAGCGCCTTGCCAGCGCCTGGTGGAAATTTAGAAATGAAATGACTCATCTGGGGGGGCCTCATCTCCCAGCGCTGAAGAAGGTGGGGCCCCTGCACCCCGGGGCTCCATGTGGCTCTTTCCTGTTCACATTCCCACCCCACATGCAGAGGGGATGACGTCTGTCCACAGGCAGCTGGTCCCCACCCAGAAGGGGTCGTGGTGGGCTTACTTGTGTCCCCCCAAAAGATACCCTAAAGCTCTAATCCCCAGTACCTCTGCATGTGGCCTTATTTGGAAATAGGGCCTTTGTAGATGTAATTAACCCAGAAGCCCTGAAGAGGCCACGCTGGAGCGGGCAGGCTCTCATTCCCATGTGACTGGGGTTGGTGTAAGAGACAGGGGAGAGACCCAGAGACAAGACAATATGGCGGCGGGCGGGGGGGTGGTGGGCAGCGATGGAAGGGGTGTGGCCTCAGGCAGGAAAGGCAGGGACGCTGGCCACCCCCAGGAGCTGCAGGAGGCAGGAAGGTCCCTCCCCTGGGTCCTCGGGAGGAGTGCGGCCCTGCCGACATCCCCATCTCAGACTTTGGGCCTCTAGGCTGAGAGAATAGATTTCTTTTGTTTTGAGCCCCAACCCTGGTCTTGGCACTTTGTTATGCAGCCCCAGACAATCATTCGGGGACACTGGAGGACCGGCAGAGTGGCACACCAGACTCGGTGCCCTCTGCAGGGTGATCGAATCCATCACTGCCGCACGGCCACTCTTCCTGGACCCCGTGCGGCTCCCATGGAGCTCAGGGACTCGGACGGGGGACAAACACACCTGGGCTGTGTGCATCTCAGTGGAGAGCTGCTTCTGAAGTGCCAAGTGATTTATTTCAGCCAATTACTAGTGTACGTCCCCTTCCAAAGACCCCAGTAATTGATTGGAACCTATTGAAAACAAATTAGCCGGCACCAGGACGCAAAGATCTGGTTTTCACTTCTCTGGAGGTTTTCAGGGAATCCACGTGAGCTACAAAACACACCTGCCTTTCGTTTTCTCTCCCCAGAAGGACCCGAGGAGAAAAAACCCAAACCTTTTCCAGGCTGTTCAGACCCCTTTGTGCACCTGGCAGCCTGTTATTTCCAGATTCCCTGCCAACTCTGGAATTATCATCTTGAGGATGCCCTGATCACGCTACTGTACCAAGGTCAGCGCCCGTAGGTAGAGATTTAGGACAGCTCCAGTTTTTCACTGCAGCAACACACATCTTTTATACCTACTGTTTCTTCTTTTTTTTTTTTTATAACTTCCTTCCCCGGAATAAGTCCCAGCATGGGATTTCTAGGATCCGAGCAAAGTAACATCTCCATGGGTCTCACTATTTGCTTCTCCTAAGGGGCTTCCTGTTCACAAGCCGCCAGGCTCCGGCATCTGTCCTCTTTACCACATCTTTGCCAGCAACGCATAATACTGTTTTATTACATTTGGGGATTGACCTCGTAGGTATAGAGTGGCATTGGGGGATGGCTTTTCAATGCATTTTTAGGTAAGTTTTGAAAATTACTTTTAATTGTGGCAAAACACACATAACATAGAATCTACCACCCTAACCATTTTTAAGTGTAGAGTTCAGTGGTACTAAGTACATTCACATTAAACTGCATTTAAAGAAAAAATATTTTCCGGCCTGTGTGAACATTGCTCTGTGACAGCTGGCTGGCTCTCTCTCACTGACGCCAATTCCAACTTGACTTGCACCTGGCTTACCCTAACCGTGCCCACCTCACCTGTCCAGGCCCACCTCTCAGGAGTTACAGCCTAGTGTGCCCCAGTCCCATGCCTTCACAAAGCTCAGAAACAGAGCTTCCTAACCCTGTTGAAAACCCTGCAGCGCCTCCCTGCCTATCCCATCAGGCCTCCTTCCAGAAAAGCTCACCGTCCCCCCCTACCAAGTGAAGGTCACTCCACGTCCCCACTGACGTCAAGCTTCCAGGTGCTCAAGCATGTGATTTCTGTTCCCAGGCCCTCCTCATACCTGCCCCTCCCAGCCCCGTCACCCAGCCAGGGGTGTGCACTGACACACTGACCCTGCTGCCTCGCAGGTGGCCAGACGGCTGTTCTGTCAGCTGAAACCGAAACAAGGCATGACCTTGGCCCTGCTGCACCTCGGACCAGCTGCACAGCACCACCCTCCTCTGCCGCACAAACCAGAGGGGCCAAAGCTCCAGAGCCAGCAGGGACTCTGGCCGTGCTTCCGCTGTCCCCACTGCAGAGCTCCTGCTGCTATTTCTGTAACACCTGGCTGCCGTCAGCAGGAACAGCCTGGCTGAAAGTACAAAGGGCTTCTGGTGGCCTGCAAGGTGGAAGTGTCCCACGAGCCCCCGGCCCAGCTGGGCAGGCCTCCCGCGGCCACGGGTATCCCAATTACTACCATGAGGCAGAGGAGCTGGAGAAGGCATGCCAGCCAGCGGAGTCTGGGAACTTGGCAAACCCACGCTGCCCCTTAGGGCTCACATCATGTATGTGCATGTAATGCGTGCACACACATGTACATATGTGTGGTGTGTGCTATGTGGGCTGCATGGTATGTGTGCATCTGCGTGTCTGTACATGCATGTGGGTGTTGGGGACGAGGACACTCGGACAACACGGAGCAGGTAGCTGCTGTACAGGGCGGAGAGGGCCCAGGGGCCACAGCAGGTGGTCAACACCATGCCCTCCCTCCCCCACTAAGCTAGCCCACGGCTCTGCCCCACCTCCATCAGCTGGCACACCCCTGCCTTTGGGTTCTGGGCCCAGGTCCCCCCAGCCCAGTGAGGTGTGGTGCTCCTAAGCAGCAAGGAGACTCGGGGGCAGAGGCGTGAGTTCCTGAGCCCAGATCCCCAGCTCCCCCAGCTCCCAGCTGTGAGACTTCAGGCAGAAGTGAGGGCAGCTCCCTGGGCCTCAGTTTCTCCATCTGCAAAGGGGACATAAGCAGAGCACCGCCCTCATAGGGAGGCTGCAAAGACTAAAAATGTTACCCTCTCAGATGCTGAGACCACGCAGGCGCCAGGCCTCCCCCACGCTGCGACCCTGAGCAAAGGGCTGGTCATGGGCCGTGCCCACATCCTAACTCCCAGAACCTGCCACTGGGCCTTCATTGTTTGGACATGTGGCTTTGTAGCTGTGATGAAGACATAAGTTAGAGGTGCTGCCTGGCACACCACGCCACTGCCCAGAAGCACGAGGGTGGGTGTTGCCAGCGGTTCCCGTGCTGTCGTGTTAGGAGAAAATATGTTTAAGTTAGTAACAGTGACTAAAAATAACAGCAAGATGCCTTCCAGGGAATGCTGCCCCTGTGCCAGGCAGGGGGCCAGGGAATTCCCACCCATGACCTTATTTAACCATTCATACCTCTCCTGAAAAGTACCATTTTACAGGAGAGGAAACTGAGGCCCAGGACCAGAGCCTTTGGCCCAGGTTACATGGCTTGGGCAACACAGGTTCCGCATTCTGGAACCCTGCTGCAATGTGGTTCCCCAAACCCCAGAGGGCGGAGAAGGAAGGGGGTTCAAGGTCAGAACCACGCTCGCTGCCTGTATACTGACCACAGGGAACCCAGGCGAGGCCCAGGGATGGTGCTGGGGGACACCCAGACACACAGGGGCAGTGGAAACGGTCCGGCCAGTCTACCTTGAGCCCCCAGATGGCCTGCGGGGCAGCCAGCAGGTGGGGACCCGTTCTGGCCTGCCCCCCGAGTCTTTGGCGACAGGTCCGCTGCTCCGGCCCCTCCCTCTCCGCAGCCAGCCCCTCACACCGTCTGGGAGGCCTGGCCTTGAATTACAGGTTCTGAATCTCCCCAACACTCTGGGGTTGCTGTTTGCCACTGACAGCAGGGTCCCAGCTCTCTTCCAAGTAAGTCAGCTTCTCCCCAGTTCCATCTCCGTCCTGGACCTGCAAGGACCGCGGGCTTCATCAGCCTCCTGACCCGCCACAAGGGCAGGCCTGGCTGCGAATGGGCAGCCACACCCCAGGCCACAGCCTTCCTGACTCCCACCCCGCCCGGCGCCCTTTGGCACTCCCTCGGCACATAGCCTGTGTCTTTGGAAGCTTCCCACAGTAATTACTGTCCTGTTTCCTGGGAAGTCTCACCCCCGGCACTGTCGGGGCCTGTCGGCGCCCTGCGTCTGCGGCGCAAACACCATCACTCATGCAGCATAAACCTGCTGTAGCGATTCCCAGCCCAGGCCCACAAGAGGCGCCCGTCACTCATCCCCGACAATGGCACTCAGAGGTGCAGGGTCGCGGCAGATGGATGGTTCTGGGAATTACTGCCGGCTGCAAAGTGGGGACCTTTCACCTCTGGGGAGCAAGGTCAAGTCACTGTCATCTTGGGCCTGGCCCCCAGGGAAATGAAGCAGGAGACCCCTGCTCCAGGCCATGCCCCCACTCCCCCTAGACGCAGCATCCAGCCATCTTCTGCACCGGGGATCCAGCTCTGGCCTCCGGAACAATTGATGCACTGGGGCTGCCCAGTGATGCTGAGGCTGGCGCTGTCTGTGGCTTTCGACTAATGAGGAGTCTGAAACTCCGGATGGTGAATGAATTACCCCAGGTCTCCAGGCTCCGGCATCCTTTCTAGCAGGATAAACTGTTCCCCCCAACCAACACCTCCCTAATGGTTCACAAACCCGGCCTCTCCTCCCCCAGCCTCCTGCAGGCCCTGGATTAGGTCTTCACACACTCCCACCAGCCTGAACATTTCAAAGCACGTTCTCATTTGAGTCTCAAAACCCAGTGAGACAGGGCTGTCTCTTATCAGCCGTCTGAGAGCAAAGGGTCCAAAAGCCCTGACTGTTTGGGCGACCTGCTGAGGGTGCCCTGGGCGGGGCTAGGACAGGGGCCGGGACTCCAGCTCCAGTGCTCCGCCCTCTGCCTCGGAACACACGGGGAGGGTCTCTCACTCGAGCCTGATGACAGCTCAGTGGCTTTTGGGGAATGGGCCACTGCCATCCTGGGCTCTTTCCCTCCCTTCCTCTCCTGCTCACGGAACACTGGAATGGCTACGTTCTCAATAATGCAGTAACAGCGAGAGTCCAGGATGATCAGCCCAGAGGGCTGCTGGCTGACCCAGAAACCTCCCAGCCACGCTGGGCTGGGCCAGGCTGAGGCTCTGCCTGCTCCCTCAGTGGTCGCCTCCCTATACCCACCCCCCCACTTCCCATTTTCAGGCAGGTTGGGGCAAAGAGCTCGGACGGGAGGGGAGCAGGGCCAGGGTCTGCAGGCCTGTCATCGCCCACCTGGGCTTCTGCCGCCGACTCATCAGATGAGAGGGCCTTGCTCAGTGAGCCCTAAAGCTCCTTCTAGAAATCTGAGTCTGTAGTGGGGTGAAAATTGTTCCCCCCAAATGCATGTCCACCCAGAACCTCAGAATGTGACCTTATGTCTAAATGGGGTCTTTGCAGATGTGATTAATTAAGATGGGGTCATACTGAATTAGGGTGGCCCTGAATCCAATATGCCTGGTGCCCACCTAAGAAGATGACCATGTGACGGAAACAGGAGTGATGAAGTCCAGGAACCAAGGACTGCCAACAGCCCCCAGCAGCTGAGAACAGCAAGGAGAGATCCTCCCCTCAGGCTTTTGGAGGGAGCACAGTCCTGCCTGTACTTTGGTTTCAAACCTCTGGCCTCCAGAGCTGTGAGACAATATACTTCTGTTATTTTAAGACACCCACTTTGGGGTAATTTGTTACAGCACCCCTAGGGCACTAACAGATTCTAAAACCTCAAAAGGGGTTTGCTGGAATATACGCAGGGGCAAGGGCCTGCCTCAGGGCCTTTGCACATGCCTCCCCACTTCCCTGGATACCACAGGGCTCACCAGCATCCTTTTTTCAGGCCTCGGCTCAAAATCTCTTCCACACAGGCCTCCCTGGCCCACTCCATTGTTCTCTATCCCCTATCCTGGCTGTATTTTTCTTCTTAGCATGTATCACTGCCAGATGGACCACCTGTTATCAGAGTGGTTAGTCACACACACACAGGACATAAGCTAAGCTCCTCCAGGGTAGGCATCTAACGTGGTCCTTGCTGTGTCCCCAGCCTGCTAGGTGAGCAGGAGACAGGACAGCAGAGGCCTCCGCACAGGCCTGTCTGGGCAGCTCCCAGGGAGAAGCAAACTAGAGTCAGACTCAGCTTATTTATGGATCAAACACATTCGCCGTCAAAATCGCGACATACCCAGCCAAAAAGCTAGTTCTGACAAGCCAGAGTAAGGCAGCCTGGTGCTCTGGCCAAGCTATTCAGCACTGACAGCCTCCAAGGGGTGGGCGTGGCTACCAGGTGGCCAGTTGTAGCTGGCTCTCTAGGGCCGGCTGCCCACCAAGGGGTCAGCGCCCACACCTCGGTGGTGCCTGGCAAACAGGCAGGCCCTGAGACCCATGTAGGGACAAGGACAGGGTGACCATGTGGGTCTAGCCACCACCAAGCTGGCAGATACACCCTGGGTGTCCTGAGGAAGGGATGCTGACTGGGCTGCATGCAGCCAGGCCCACCGCGCTCCCTGCCCAGTCACTGCCCCTGCTTAGCTCACTCTTGGTTTCAAGGGGCCCCCCGTGGCCCAGGACACCACACTGGCCCATCCTCGGGGGAGACCCCACTCGGTCTTTCCCTCACCTCCTCCCTACATACAACAGCCAGAAAGGCCACCCTGGCTCTGCCCAAGCCTCCGTGGACACTGTCTGGCTCCTCGCCGCATCTGCAACCCAGCCCACATCCTGGCCTTGCTCCAGGTCCCACGCTGGCCCCGTCGGGCCCCAGCTCCTTCCCTCTGCCCGGAACGCCCTCCCCGGGCCTCTGCTTCTGGGCTCATGCCCTGGCCACCTGCAACTCATTGCTCAACATCAACCATCCCAACCCGCTCTCTTCTAAAACTGCAGCCCTCCCACACCTCACAGCGCCTGCATCTCCTGACACCCCACCTCCGCACCGGGCCCACCGCCTGTCCGTGAGGGAACGGGCTGCTAACTGCGCGGCTGGTATGCGCCCCAGGTGCTCAGCAAATATGGAGCAAACAGCTCCCTCGTGTGTCCCTTCTCCTGGCCTCTATCACTGCCTGCTGCCCGTGTGACATGGCCGGGGCAGCCCACCCCGGGCTGAGCAGGGGAGGAGGAAGGGAGATGCCAGGCAGAGGCACTGCAGCAGAAGCTCCTTCCAGCCGCACACAGATGCTGCCCCTGGGATGACGGAGGCACGTGGAACCAAGCTGTACCCCGTCCTCCTGACACCTGCAGGAACCACTTGGAACAGAAACCACTGGGGTCCCTGGGTGACCAGAGGGAGAGGGAGAGAAACCAGCCCAGTGGCGGGGGTCCAGGGTGAGGCCCCCGCCTGCTACCAGGACAGGCAGGCTCAGGCAGGCCCTAGCGGCCGGGCCCTATCCAGCAGACTGGGTGGGCATTAATTTGACCATATACACATACGCTAATCAGCTGTAACCGTGGCACCCAGCTCAATTCAAATTGATTTACTGAGCCTGGAAATGGATACAAATGTGATTAAAGGCTTTTTATTTTACATAGGTTCTCTATAAAATGATTTAAATCAATTGCCTGGCAGGCCCCACACTATTACTGCACAGAGCCTCCTCTTATGTTGATGGATACGATGCTCCGAGCTAGAGCCGGGGTGTCAGCCGCACTCTCCCACCCAGCCCTGGGATCAAAGTCGGGGGCAGCTGCAGCATCTGCTGGTCACGTGTTTGCCTCTGCTTAGGGTTCCCCTTTGAGGATGGCAGGGCTGGCCTGGCACCAAGGGCTGGTAGGCGAGGGGAGCAGGTCTGGAGTGAGCCTGTGTCACCATGGCAAGAGCGTTTTGCCATCTCCCAGCGGGCTTGCCTCCTGTCCATGGTACCTTGGGATGTCTCAAGGGACCAACCACGAGCCCAAGAGGTCAAGTTCATCATCTTGGCCTCCAAGGGTGCTGCTGGAATGGATGCTTCTACAGACATCAGCTGTCCCGTCCTGTGGCCCCTTTTCACAGATGAGGAAACTGAGGCCAAGGGACGTGAGTCAGTAAACAGAGTCTCAGACCAGTCATGACTGGAGAAGATGTGAGCATCTCCTGGCCCCCAGGCCACCCACTTTTCCATGCGACACCTTTGGTCCGGTGACCAAACCGCTGCTGTGGGCTTGTGGCATGCAGACGTGCCCAGCTAAGACGGAAACATGCAAGTGTTCCTGGAAGCCCCAGCCCAAGGCCAGTCTCAGCACAGGGCCGGGAACAGAGCCTGACACCCAGCACTGAGGACACCAGGTGACAGCCAGCAGGCCAAGTGCAGGTCAGTGCTACCATGGCCTCTGTGTGCTGCCTTGGGCCACAGACCAGGGGCTCCAAACTGAAATTCATTTACATCTGGAGCCAGAAGTCAGAAACTGAGGTGTGGGCAGGGCATGCTCCCTCTGAACACTGTAGGGGAAGGTCCTTCCTGCCTCCTCCAGCTTCTGGGGGCCCAGGTGTCCCTTGGCTTGTGGCCACTTCCCTCCATCTCTGCCTCTGTCCTCACATGGCCTCGCCCTGGGTCTCTCCTCTTATAAGGACGTCATCGGGCTTAGGGCCCACCCTAAGGCAGCATGACCTCATCTTAGCTTGATCACATCTTCAAAGATTCTATTTCCAAGTGAGGCCCCATTCTGAAGTTCTAGGTGGATATGAATTCTGGGGGACACTATTCATCCCAGTATAGAGTCCGGGCCAGTGCTGTGAAGGGGCCATCCTTTTCTAAAGGAAGTTCCTGGTTGTTCAGTAGGTGAGCCAGGGAGGCCAGGCCCAGGGAGGGGTGCAGGACCATAAACCTGGGCTTGAGGGCTGCACGGTCCATGCTCCCAGGAGAAGTGGTGTCGCCCATCTCAGCCTGTCCTGAGCACCTGCAGAGGCAGGGTGGCTGCTCCGGCCACGAGCCACTGGCTCCCTGGCAGCCTCCTTTGGCGGCTGGTCACTGGAGAAATGACCTCAAGTGCCTTGACGGCAGAGGCCTTGTTTGGAACCATCACATTAGTCCTATTCGAAAGCCTACCATGATAGGCGAGCGGGCAGAGAGGCACCTTCGTTTCCACTCCAGAGCCGCTAGCCACAGGCAGTGGTTCAAACTCCAAGTAAGACTAATTAAAATTAAATAAAATTCAAAATTCCATTCCCCAGTCCCAGAGCCACATGCAGCTCTCGTGGCTGCCACCCAGGACAGCACAGCTGTGGAGCATTTCTGCCACTGCAGAAAGTTCTACTGGACGGTTGCACTAGCCTCAGTTTTTCTTGTATATTTTGTACCACCAGCAAAAAAAAGGTAGTAATTTAAAAAAAATAAAGCACACAGGGCTGTTGATTTCCCATCACACCAAATCTGACCTCTGGGGGCCTTTCAGAACCAGCAGTCCCTGGTGGCCTCACCCCTCTTCTCATTGCTAACCCCAAACAGCACACATTTTCCGGAGTCCAGCCCGTTTTGATACCAAGAGGTCATCCACCAGTCCCCCCACTCTTGTCCTTGACTAATTTTCTGTTCTGCTCAAACTTCTCCCAGTGGCCTCACACGACCCACCTCTAGTTTCAAACCCTCTCTCCTGTGTTCTTGGCCTCACAAACTCTTAGGCATCCTTCAAAACCCCAACCCAACTTCACAGCCTCCAAGAAGCCTGCTCCTACAGCGTCTCCTATTTCCCTTTCTCGTGGTATTTCCCATTTTGCTTGTGCGTCTGTCCTTCTCTCCTTGGCTGTAAGCATTCTGTAACCAAACTAGTCGGTTTAAGATGTGGCAGGCAGCAGGAATCTGGGTGCGCTGCAGGAGGAATAAGCCAGAATTCCCTCACACCTGCAATCCAAGTTTCCTGGAGCTTACCATGGTGCCTCAGCCCTGTGGACTATGACAGGTGTCGGTAGCATGAAAAAGATGAATGAGCGACAGACACTGGGGGTCAGGTCCTCTATCTTCCCTCTAAACTCTGAGCATGTGTAAGCACATAGCAAGAACTTGGTAATTGTGGGCAGGAGGCAGACAAGTTGAATTCAGCAGAGAAAAGACTGCGAGAGGACAGAGTCCCTCCACAGGGAAAACAATAGCTGGAAGGACCGTTAAGACAAGGAGGCAGGCAGGGCCTGTGTCCTCCTAGGCTGGACCCTGCCCTGGAGGGGACACTCAGCTCTTCAGCCTGTCCTCAGCCTCCTCCGTGGCAGACAGCCGCGTGGCCATCTGCAGGTAACTGTGAGGCTGGGCGCTGGCTCCTGGACAATCGAAGGCTATTCTGTCACCCATCTTCGCCCTGGGGATGTGAAGGGCCACCTCTTCCCTCACCTCCTAAAGGGAAACCGTTCTGACACCAACGGCCTGGAGGGAGCACAGCCCCCACAGGTGAAAGGCCGGGGCCCGGATGCTGCCGTGACATTACACACCGATCGCCACTCCCAGACCCCCTGTACATCTGGCCAACCAGCTATAAATTGGGTTTTATGACCCCTGGCCAGGCTTAATAATTTGCTAGAACAGCTCACAGAACCCAGGGCAACACTTCACCTACGTTCACCAGTTTATTATAAAGGATACAACTCAGGAACAGTCGGTCAGAGGAGATGCCGGGGGCGACGTGTGGGGGAGCTTCCAGGCCTGTCCAGTGTGCCAGCCTCCCCACCTCCACAAGCTCCCCGAAGCCCTCCTCCCTATGGGAGTTTTATGGAGGCTTCTACACAAAGGCTTGACCATCATTAACTCAGTCTCCAGGAACTGGAGCCCAGACCAAATATATATTTCTTATGATGTCACACAACCGTTGTCTCCCAGGGGCCTGGCCTGGCCTCTGAGCACCCCACTTCCCACTTCTGTTCTATTCAAGGCAGCATGGCAGGGGGTTCCCATGTACCTTGGGGGCCAGACTGCCTGTGTTCAAATCCTGGCCTGCCACTGCTTGCTGTGTGACCTGGGCATGTCACCTAGTCTCTGTGCCTCAGTTTCCCATCTGCAACACAGTGGTAAAAATGGGAGGAATCACGAGGTCGCCCTGAGTCGTAAACGAATTTGTCTTTGGCTGGCTCATAACAAGCCCTCGGTAAGCGTCTGTTAAACCCGCTTGCCCAGTTATGGCCACAGAACAGCACAAGGACCGCAGGCATCAGACGCATGACCTCACCACAGCTGGGACTCTGCAGTCCCCACGACTTGGGTCTGTGCTAAGCCGGCACTTTAAAAACTTCACGGCATCCGTGTGTGTCGCAGCTCACCCAGAACCAGCAGAGCCGGCAAGCTTACCTGGGTGAGGTCAGCGCAGTCATTCTGGGTTCAAAACCCGGTCTGAGTGAGCGCAGAGCTTTCCCTGGGGGACGGAGGCGTGATGGCCAAGGTGCTGTCAACAGCCGACTCCGAGGGCTGCTCTCGTCCCTTCCCAAGTGGACAGAGGGGCAGAGGCAGCATCCAGCGGCCTCCAGAACCTGCAGACCGTTTCCTCCCTGCACAGCTCAGGGACCCTGCATTGGGGCCCCCGGGGCGCTCATCAGCACCGGGGCTGCCCACTGGGTCCCCGGACACCCACACCCCAGGGAAATCAAGGTCCTCTGCCTCCAACCAGGTGGACGCACGCTAGGCACAAAACAGCCATGCGAGAAATTGGTACAAAATTTTACTTTAGCCTCAATCCTGCAGTTTACATCTAGCAATATCTAAGCTCGTCCCAACAAATCGTCCTGAGACCCCAGACCACAGTGCCCAGGGGAGCGCCTGGCTCTCTTTTCCGGTGAGCAATCGAGGGATGTGCCCCCAGTGAAAGGGGTGGGGAAGGGCTGCAGAACACACAGGAGTGGGGGAGGGCCAGAGGGCCCCCAACAGGGGCCCACGCAAGGAGGCCGAGTGAGAAATGAGGCCAGAAAGGCAGGTGAGGGGCTGCCTGCACGCCAATGAGCCAGCCACAGGGAGCCACAGAGGGTTTCCCACAGACGCAAGGCTACATCAGGGGAGAATCTTCAAATTTTAAGGAAGGCTTTCCTCCTGAACAGGGCTGCCTGGCACTGCCTCCCTGCACAGGGGCAGCTGCAACTTCTTCCCAATGCTCCACACGCCAAGGGCCGAGGGCAGCTGAGCAAAGTACAGGGGCCGTGCCCTTTTGGAGGATGTGGGTGTGTGAGTGGGAGTGAGCATGAGAGCAGATGTGTAAGTGCCCGTGTGCCCATGTCTGAGGCTATGGGTATCAATGCGTGTGCATCAGTACAGGGGAGCTGCATGGATGGTTGAGCACGGATAGGGGCATGTGAGATGGGACAGGCGCATGTGTAAACACATGGGTGAGTGTGATGTGAGAGTGCAAGTACACGTATGTGTGAGAGGAGACAGGTGCCATGGCTGGGCCCCAGATGGGTGTACGTCACCGTCGGGCAGGCCCCCTCACTGCCCTGAGGCACCATTATTGTCCCACCTGTGAGACGGGCCATGACACCTCCCAGCGGACAAGAAGCAGGGCTCTGTGGAGAGGCGGCCCCCAGTCCAGGCCCAGGATGCAGCACTGCTACAGGGGCTGGTTGCCTTCAAGGGTGTGTGAGAGGCAGGAGGGGCCTCAGGCAGCAGCTCCTGGGACTCCCCGGTCCTCAGGATGTGCCAAGCCAGGGTCAGGTGGGTGCGAAAGGCAGGGCGGGGATGGGGGTGTGGAGGGCAGCTCCCGCCAGCCTGCGGTCCCCGGGGAGGCTGGCATCAGGCTCCCAATTACAAGAACAATTAGGGCACACTGATGCACAGCCAGCCACCTCGGCGCCACCTCGAGTGCCGAGCCGCCCCGGCGGGCCGCGCGCCGGCTTTAATCCCGGGAAGGCTCTCGAGTGTTAATGGTGCAAGCAGGCTCATTAGCTGTAATCCATCTGTCCTTAATGTGGCGGGGGCGGCGCGGGCGGTGGGATGAAGGATGCCCTCCAGGAACAGCACGGAGGGCCGCGTCTCACTCCCTCTTTCCCCACTCTGAGAAAGGAAGTGAGGGTAGGGATAAAGCGCAGGAAGAGAAGATGCGCAGGGTTTGCTCCGATTCCCCGATTTGAGAATTGGCTATGCAGAGGCTGGACCTGGGGCCTGGAGACTGTGGGCAGGTGGCTCTCCCTCCCTGGGCCTATGCTGCCCTCGGAGGACAGCAGGGGCTGCAAAGGCATGGCCCCAGGACAGGGGGAGCCACGGTGGGCGCCCCGAGGAGCATGCCTCCGGTCTCTGGCTGTCTCTCCACGTGTCTGGTGAAGTGTGGTGTCATGAACGTTCCAGATGGTTAGATGGATTTCTGACAACTATCAGTCCTGCCTCTGTCTGCAGTGGTGGAAGAGGCCCTAGCACACCATCTGGCCAGTGGGGGACCTGGCCTAGGGCCGAGGCCAGGTGCTAGGGAATGGAGGCTGAGTGCAGACTGATAGGTAGAGTCCCCAGGCCTGACTCAGGGGCAGCGGCAGGTGCTCTAGAAGCCAGGGTGGGCCCGGGGAAGTGGCAGCCCCAGCTGTCATGGCAAAGCCCATGAGCTGTAACGGCTGCCCCGGGATAGGCAGCCAGGAGAGCTGGCTGGAGAGAACGGGGCTGGGGACTCCGGGCTCTGGGCCAGGCTGCCTGGGTCTGAGTCCTGGCTCTGCCGTGTGAGGGGGGAGATTACTCAGCCTCTCTGTGCCTCTGTGACCCCATCTATAAAGCTGGGGGGAGTGACACACTCCCCCGGAGGGTTATGCGGAAGGTGAGCACGTGCTAAAGCCATTAGCTGAGGCCAGGCACTGCCCCATCAACATGTAACCTTTCCCTGGTTTCTGTCACCCAGGGGCCACTTCTGTGATTCCCACCAGCTGCCCTGCCTGTATTGTTTACTTCATACACCTTCAAACCAACGAGTTGTTTGTTTCTGGAGGGATAATTTACATCAACTAATTAAAAAAAAAAATTTATGTCCAGAAGGAAGCTGTCAGTCACCAGAAGAAACAGAAGTGGGTACCCATCCCTGCATCTCCCTGGATCCCGTGGCTCTGAGCCTGGCACCCACTCCCTCCATTCAGAGAGGATTGGCCAAGGCCAGAGAGGTGCATGCGGCCAGGGGCACTGATGGCCTCTTGCTGCAGGACCAGGGGAAACTGGTTCAGTTTTACCTGAGGTTACATTCCTGCCTGGCACAGGATGGTCCCAAGTGCCCCACAAAATCACACAGCGTGGGACAGCCCCACTGCAGAGCCAAGGGCCTTTGTGGGTGACATGTCACAATCCCTAAAGGGCTTCAGAAGGGGGCCACTTCTTCCCCTTGAAGGAAAGAATGGCAGGAAAGCAGAACCAGCTTCACCAAGCTCAGACCACTGGACTCCAGGACCCACTGTGCCTTTTAACCACCTAGCCTCAGTTTCCCAATCTGCTAAACGGGGGCACCTGATCTATACATCCCTCTCCTGAAGGTTGCTGGGAGGTTTCAAAGAGCCCCCGGGCCTGAAAGTCTCCTGCTCTGCCAGCTAAGGGGCTGTCAGCAAGGCAGCGCAGCACCAGTGGGGACGGCCCAGAAGCCAGCTGGCCGTGGATGGGAGGACATTGTGCCGAGGGCTGCTGCCTCCCGACGTTCTTCAATTATTCAAACAATAACCATACCCTTATTTAAAGTCTAGGCTTGCATTTGCTGCATCCGGCGGCGGGCACAGAGCCTGCTGGCAGATTTATGTGGGGACAGGCTCCCTCTCTCAAAGTCAATTAATTAAGCAAACACTTGCCAGCAGGTTCTCAGGTGTGCGGCTGGGAGGTCCACCGGTCTCAGCCTGCCGCCTCTGGGACACTCGATCTCCCAGGGCCTGCCAAGTGGCCGGGTACAGTGGCTCAGGGCTGGGTGTTGGCTGGTGGAAGATCAAGGCCACAGAAACTAATGTTCATAAGGCACCTACTGTGTGCCAGGCCTGGGACGGGCCCACAGGTGCTGGAAGGGTTCTGCCAGTCCCTTAGCATTTCAATTTACAGATGGGGAAACTGAGGCACTGAGTAGGTAAGACAATGGCCCAGGGCTAAAGGTCACAGGGAGGGGCTCCGACTCTAGAGAGTCCCCTCTCCCGCACACGTCCATTTTCAATCTGCCTCCTCCCAGGCAGGAAGCGATAGCAGCTACCGTGTGATGTTTATGACAGAGTCTGGCCCTCAATAGATGCTCCCACCCATGTGACACATGTCAGGCTTCACATCTACCCCACAGGTAGGAACCACTATCACCCACATTTTGTAGAGGGAAAACTGAGGCCCAGCATGGTTGAATGAGTCATGAGAGGTCACACAGGTGGTCCCTGACGGGGAGAGGTTTGAACCCAGGCTGGCCCTGGTCCCTGCCCTCCAAGCTGAGCACCAGCCTTTCTGGAGAGCCACGTTCTTGTCACCTTGCCAGGCCCGGCTCAGATCTGCCCTCTCTGCCAGGAGGCACATATGTGCTCACTCTTCTTACCTGGGAGAACTGGGTACCCCCTGGGCACCCCCAGAAAGAGTGCAGCCATAAGCTGATGGTTCTGGAATGTCCTGGCAAATTCCAGTGAGTTCTGGCACGGGCCACTCACCACCTCATGTATCTGCTGCTCTCCTGACAGCAGCAGACGTGGAGGGCACTTCACAGCTTACAAAAGCCTTTGGCAGCCTTCTGCGCCTCTGAACAATGTGACAGCTCCATTTTACAGGTGAGGGTGTGAAAGCCAGAGGTGAAGGGCCTCAGGCCTCCAGACACCAAGTCACCAGGCCTTGGGGTGGAGGTCCGGCCTGTCCTGTAGAGGCTACGAAGTGTGCTGGCTGAGGGTGTGGGCGTCCCAGCGCTGTCCCTTCCCAGCACTTCACCTCAGGCAAGTCACAGTAGTGGCTCTGGACCTCAGTTTCCTCATCTGTAAAATGGGGGTGGGGCACACAGCGCAGAAGTTACCTTCTCATGCGGGTCATTGTGAAAATAAGCAGCTTGCGCGGGGTGAAGCGCACAGCGCAGGCCGTCCCCACTGCACCTGTTCTGTGCTTTTCCCACCCCCACCCCGTGTGCCAAGCACAGAGCACACCTCCCCCCCCACATACTCCAGCAGCAGAGATTGTGGGTCAAGGTAAGAAACAGTAGCCAGGCCCTGTGTGGAGCGCGCATCTCAGTTCCTGGAAGCTGGCCACCCCGAGCCCTTGCAGGTGCCGGCAGTCCAAACCGAGGCCAAGGGCAGGACAGAGGGTTTCAGCTCACCCAAAACACCCTGAAACTCCCCCCTTAGAAGGAGGAGGTATCCACATACACAAGACTAAAGGCAGTCCTTTGACCGGGATTCCTTTTACTGGGGGGGCCCTTCAAGCCCCTCCTCTTCCATCTAGAAAACTCCAACACCCGCCCCCAAAAGCCCTTCTCAAGCATCCCACCCCTCTACCTCCCACCCAGTCTGTCCCATGTCATCTCTGAGCCTGATGGATGCTGCTGCCGTCACAGAAACCACATAACATGGCTTAGCTCAGTTAATCTCGCAAAAAGGGGCAATTGTTATCTCCATTTTACAGATAAGGGAACTGAGGCTGCACAGCTGACCAGTGGCAGAGCCTGGGCTTGAACCTGGGAAGTCTGGCTCAGACCTCAGTGATGTCTGGCAGCTTCAGGAAGAGCCAGTGTCAGGACTGGCTGGAGCTGGGGGACTGTTAGGGCGTTCGGCCCAGGCAGGGAGGAAGGGCAAGCGAAAAAATAAAACTGAAATCCGAGCAGAGGCAGCACACGCTGTCCCGGGAGAAGGGTGACAGCAACCGGTGGTTTCTGCGCTCACTGCCCCCTGGGGGACCCGCCAGCGCTCACTGAGCGTGGAGCCCAGCTGCTCCAGGCGATTATTATTTCAGGAGCAGAGGGAGGTGGGGCGGAGGCCTTGGGCCTAAAGCTGAGGCCTCAGGGAGAGCTCTGGGTGTCAGGCAGAGAAGTTAGAAGGGGGGCCCGGAACCCCCGACAGTGCTGGCCACCCAGCCTGGCCCCCACTTGTCTTGGTGAGTGTTGGCCACCCCACTGGCCAGCGCACCTGCTGTGAGAGCACCTGCCCCAGGTGGAGGTCCCTGCCGTCTCCTGGGATGGCAATCGGACACCGCACACAGCGGGGACCGGCCGGCCGATGGGCTGCACAGCTGCCTAGGGCAGCTGGGGACGGGTGAGAAGGTGGGCTCAGGAACAGGGTGCGGTGGTAAGGCTCCCCAGGGACCTGTGATCCGGTAAGGGGGGCAGGGACGGAGGCTACACAGGTCACAGACTGGCCTGGTCCCACGGCCAGTCAGAAAGGAAGGCACAGGAGGCACGCCTCACCCGGTGGGCTCCGGGATTTCTCTGCCCACATCCAAACACCTGCTGTTTCCTAGGCGGCCTGGTGTCGGGGTTCAGGCAGAGGGTCTGAGGCCAAACTGCCTGAGTGCTACGCCCGGCGCCGCCCCTGAAGGCCGGTGGCCATGGCACACTACTGGCCTCTCTGTGTGTTGATTTCCTCATCTAGCAATGGGAACAGCACAGTCCACACTACACCAAGGTGTTGTGAGAGGGATTTCAACCGTGTGCTCGGGAGTGGCAAGGAACACAGGGGTGGGTGCTAGAGAAGCCCCCCTGCACTGCGCCATCTCACACACCTCCCGGCCCTCTGAGCCACGGGCCCTCCCACCTGCAAAGAGGGCCTGGAGAGCTGCGAGGGGGAAACAAATCCTGGCTCTGCAGCCAGAAACAAGGCTCCCAGGCCTCAGTTTCCCCTCTGTGTGCTGGGCATGAGGACAGCCCCCCGAGAGCTGCTGAGGCCTCGTGCACAGGCTAGGGCCAGCATCAAGCACGCGGTGATGCCCTTGAAAGGTTCATTCCCCTGCACCAGTGACACCCGCAACCCGCTCCCACGGCACCCGGCGACCCCAGAGTCACCAAGAAGCCCGCCAAACAGGGAGGGGCGGCGGGTGAGTTAAACACCTGGAGGCCCAGAGAAATGCAAACACAAATCCACACAAAAACTTGCACATGCGCATTCGTGGCAGCTCTATTTACAACAGCCAGCATGCAGAAACCACCCAAACGTGCATCCACAGAGGGACGGATGAATGAACTGTGCTCTCTCCACACACTGGACATTAGTCAGTGTGCAAAGGAAGACACCCTAATCATGCTACGCGTGGGCGACCCTTGAAATCATGCTCAGTGAAAGATGCCAGTTCTAAAGGCCACAGATTTTATGATTCCAGTTATAGGAACTGCCCAGAACAGGTGAACCCATAAAATCAGAAAGTAGATTAGTGGTTCCAGGGGCCAGGGGAGGGGGGAATAGAAGGTGACAAATTGGGTATGGAGTTTCTCTATGGGGTGACAGAAGTGTTGTGGAATGAGGTGGTGGTGATGTTTGCACAATTCTGTGAACATGCAAAAATGACTGACTTGTACAGCTTAACAGGTGAAACGTATGGTATGTGAAATGCATGTCACTAAATTGCTAAAATAACCACAAACCCTTGAAGCCTATTCTGTGCTCAGCAAGTGACTCCAGAGAGTCCAGAATGATTGCAAACACATGAGGACAGAGGGCGGGGCCCACCTAGGGAATGGCCTGATCAGGGTGGAGGTCGGCCCCTGGCCAGGAGGGCACCACTCACAAGCAGGCAGTGCGTGTGGTGGAAGGCCTTGCGCAGTTTTAGTTTTGGCTAAAGATTCAGGAAGCACAGAAAACAGAACATTTATCCAGAATCATCACTGAGTACCACCTGCATCCATGTTCTAGGCACTGGGGACAGGCTTTTAAGCCAAACAGCTGACCTCATCCTTGCCCCTGTGAAGCCTGGCTCAGCAGGGAGACACACAGAATCAACCTCACACTAGCACATCCTCTAAATGGGCTCCGAAAATGGGCAAAAAATGCTCCATCTGAAGGAAAAGCTGTGGTCTGCATGGAACAGCATTACAGAAAGTGGGAACAGCATGTACAGGCCATGAGGCAGATGGGAACATAGGGGCCTAAAACTTGCTGATAAGGCAGAACCCAAGGAACAAAAGGCAAGAGTGGTAGCTGCAAGGACCCAGGTCTGAGACGGTCTCCCTACGCCATTCTGCACCCAGAACACTTAAAATGTCCCCACCAGGCTGTGACAACATGGGTACAGGGTGCAATGTGCTGCCCCAGGTTTGTGCACTGCCCACTTTGAGACTGTAAGAAGTGTATGCAAGAGGGATTAGAAGGTGCAAGGAAACCCTGCCATCTCCTACCCATTCAGTTTGTGATTCTCTGGAGGTCATCCTACCTTGGCAGGCCTCTTCCGGCTGCCAAGGAACCTCCATGCAGCCCAGCCTTTGGGGATCCCGTCATGTTCTCAGACGGGAGCCCTCAGGCCTCAAGAAGAAATATTCCCCAGGGGAAATACTCTCACCTCCCCTTCCTTCCTGGCAGAAGCAAGATGCTCATTTCCCCTGTGAGAGAACTTCCTGCCCGGGAAATCACAGGCCCTGGCACCAGACATGGGCTCCCACAGCCACACAGACAAAACCTCGCAGCCTAGCGGCTAGATTTATAAGGCTCCGACCTGCCCAAGCATCGCAGCAGGACCGCGGCACGCTACGGATAAACTGGCTTCTGAAGGCAAGGCCAGGAGTATTTTAACTGATTGCTCCTCAGCATGAGGAGGAAAGTCTATCTCAGCCTCGGTCTGGCCAAGCTGAGTGGACAGACATCCCAAGGGGCGGCAGGTGGGCAGCTGACATGGGTCTGGGTGTGGCCGGTGGCAGCAGGGGAGGAAAGGGCGCAGCAGCGTCTGGGCCTGGCTCAGGTGGTCTGCTGGCCACAGCTGCTGGGAAAGGTGGCCTCGGAGCCCTGGACGCCGGCTGGGGATTTAGTGATCCTCCAATCTACCCTGGCACCTCCCTGAACACGGTCCTGCCTCAGCTGCCCCAGGGGTGTGGACCCGACTGGTGTGGGCAGAGATAAAGGCAGCGGGGGGACAGAAAGTTGGAATCCTGTCCATGAGGGACCAGGAGGGGTCAGTGGGGCCCCCAGAGCAGGTCAATGGATCCATCGGGAATGTTATTACAAGTCACAATTTATCGTCCCTGGGCCACATTAGCTGTGGCACAGAGGACACAGGGTCGCCCTGACTGAATCAGGAGATAAACTAGAGACGTCTGGAGAACAGAGCCAAGAGGGAGATTACAGCGAAATTCAGACGCCGAGGCCGAGCCTCAAATCCATCAGCACGGTGGGGTCTGTCCAATAAATCAGAGGAGATAAGGACTGAAGGATGGAGTATTAAAAGCAACATTCATTTGGAAACTGGCACAAGGGCTTCACGGCATCCTGTGACCCCCACCCCCAGCCCTGGGGGGCTCAGCTTCCAGGCAGAGGGCAGCCTGGGGGGCACAAGGGGGGCATGGGGAGGGGAGAGGAAGCAGAAAGGCGGGGGAGAGCCGGTGAGGAGGGTCACAGGCGAGGGAAGTGCATTCCCCACAGCTGCCGTTAAACCATCAGCACCAGGCGCTCAGGTTTAATTGTGGGAAATGCTGCGGAGAAAGAAATGAAATGTGACCCCCTGCCCAGGCTGGCACAGCCCCTCTGGCATCCCCGCCCCTCAGGGCTCCTCACCCGCCGCCTTCCCTGCGCCTCCAGCTGTTCTCTTCCCGCAGAGCTGCCGACATGGCAGGGCAGGTGGGAGGAGGGGCGGGTGGTGGTGGTGGCCGGGCTGTTGGGAAGACTGGCAGAAATCTGCCGGAGGACAGGCTGCCCTGCATCCCAGACGACAGACCAACTCACGCCTCTTGACTCCTCTTCTGCCCCTGCCTGGCCCAGCCCTGTAACTTGCCTGGACTGGTGCAGTAGCCAATTTGCTGGACCCCCTCCCTCTGCCCAGGCCCCCAGCTCCTGTGCCCCCTGGCCAAACCCTCCAGAGAGCCCACCTCTCTCCAGTATGGGGGTTGCCCTTGGAACCACGGCACATACCTGTTCCTCTCCCCATGCCACCCCTTGCTTCCCTGCTGTTTCTTGACCACTCCAGGCCCGCTCCCCACACGGGGCTCTGCCTCAGAGGCTCTTGGGCGGGTATCAGCCTGCCCAGCTCTGGGCCAGCCACCTCTCAGGGGTCTTGGTTGAAGCCGGTGGTAAGGGGGTGCGGCTGAATGGTGGTCCTCCCAAAATAAATATCCACACCCTAATCCCTGGTACCTGTGAATGGGACCTTACTTGGGAAAAGGGTCTTTGCAGGTATAATTAAGGATCTTGAAATAAGATCCTCTGGATCACCCTGGAGGACCCTAAATCCCAGGCTGAGCATCTTTATAAGAGGAGGAGACACAGAGATCATGTGGACACCGAGCAGAGACAGGGCCACAAGCCCAGGGAGCTGTACGTTGAGGAAGGATTCTTCCCTTGATTCCCTGAAGGGACATGGCTTTCCAGGTACGGGCTTCTGCCTCCAGAACGGGAGACAATGAGTCGGGTTGTGGCCCTTGGGCACAGCAGCCCCGACGGTGATTTCCTTCGCACACCAGGCCTCACCCTGCCCCTCACCCTGCCGTACGTGGCTGCCCTGCCTCCAGCTCCTCCAGTCAACTCCACAGGGTAAAAAGGCTTTGCTCCTGTATTATCTTTGCCGCCCAGAATACAAGCTCCTGCCCAGAGCCCCTCGGCCCCCTCTGCAGCACGGGGAGGTGGGGCCATGCCAGCTCCCAGCTGGGAGCTACACCCACATACAGCTGGCAGGCTGAGCCACCAATGGGCACCAGGCGGTAGGGAGCTCCAGAGAGCCCAGGAGAGGGAGCCAGACCCCTTCTCCTGGGGCCTGGCCGCAAGCTCCCAAAGTCCCCTCACTGGGTCATGCAGGGCCGACAGCTTTGGGGACCGGGTCCTTTGCCTTTGGGTGGTTTCACAGGCCCGGAGAGGCACCTGCTACGAGGTCTCCTGGGTGGGTGAACTCTCAGAAATTTCTCTCCTTTTCAAGCCTGGTGTGGCAGCCTGGCCACCTATGAACCAATGGGGTGCTGAGCTCTTAGGAGAGGCCAGAGGCTACTCGATGGCATCATGGGGTCCGGGCTAAGCCCCACGCTACCAGCGTGGACACAACCCCCACCCCCACCCCCCGCCATCTCAGGTACCAGCCGTACACAGTGAGGGTGACCTTCCCTGAACGAGTCCTGGGGAAAGGAAATGGCCCACCAAAGTAGGCAGGAGAGAGAAACACGCCCACGGCCCCTCCCGGGAGGCATGGATCAGTGCCATGGCACTGACAGACAGACTCCCACTCGCTGGGGCCTCAGCTGCCCGAAATCAAGAGTCCTGGGGCTGCCCTTCCCCCAGAGGCTCTAGGAGGGCCCGCCCCCTCTTACAGCTCCTGGTGTTCCCGCAATCCCTGGCGTTCCTGGCTTGGGGACAAATCCCTCCAGTGCCTGCCTGCCCAGCTCCAAGGCCTGTTTGCCAGTGGGTGCCTGACCCCAGACACTGAACTAGGGCCCCTGCTAGCCCAGCAGGACCTCCTTACCTCCGCAAGGCCCACGCTCACAGGTTCCAGGGGTTGGAACTTGAATATAGCTTTTGGGGACGCATACCTGACCACGACCCATAACAGGCAAACATCAAGTGGCAGAGCCCCTCCCTGGGGGGAGCTACCGCCCTTCTCTGCTGTGCCTCAGCTCATCCTTTGTCCCTCCCTCCATGAAAGCATTACTGTACTGGGCTCACAAGTGTCCCCCAGATGCCTGCCCACCCAGAACCTCAGACTGGCACCTTATTTGGAAATGGCGTCTTTGTAGATACAACCAAGTTAAAATGAGGCCACAGCAGATTAGAGTGGCCCTAACCCAGTGGCTGCTGTTCTTACAAGAGAGGGTCTTGGATGCAGCGAGACAGCACACAGGGGAGGCCGTGTGAGGACGGGAGGGACACGGCCCCGGGCCAAGGATGCCTGGAGCTCCCAGGAGCCCTGCAGGGCAGGCAGGACCCTCCCCTGAAGCTTCTGGGGCGAGTGCGGCCCTGCCCACACCTGGATTTAGGACTTCTGGCCTCCAGGACTGCAAGAGAATAAATGCGTTTTTTTCAGCTCCCCCCGGTGTGTGGTGCTGTTATGGAAGCCCCGGGACATTCATACACTTACTTCATGCTAGTTATTCTCAGGGGGCCCACTGTGCCCGCCCCCAGGGACGATGGGAAATCTCTGGGGACATTCTGGTTGTCACCACAGAGGATGTTACTGGCATATGGCGGGAAGAGGCCAGGACTGCTGCTCAGCCTCTTACAACGCCCAGAACATCCTCATGACAAAGCAGCGACGGACCCCAAACGTCAATAGTGTCCAAGATGTAACCACTCCAAGATTTCTCCCTCAACCTTAAGTGACACAGGGGACAAACTTTCCATCCCTGCGCCATCAAGGCCCACCCTGGGGTCCAGCCACGAGTGGAAGCTTAGTGAAGGGCTGAACGGGCAGTCTGAGAGGCTGGTACGCGGGTCGACTTCACGATGCCACCTGCGTGCCTCTGGTACTAGCAGAGCCATGTCATCAGCAGGCACCGGACCTGGGGCAGTGCTACGGCCAGAAATGCTGGGCCAGAGGCCCAGCCTCTCCATGCAGACCAGATGGGGGGTGTGGTGTTACCATGCAGGGGCCTATGAAATGGGGGGGCCGGGCCAAGAAAGCCCAAGGTGCAGGCTAGCACCTCCAGCGTGGCCGAGCCCCCAGCCCACCACGGGGGCATCCACGGCGGGAGCGCCTTGCTCTGGCTGCGGCGGGAACCCTGCAGCTGCCCCCACCCGCCAGCATCAGGCTTCACTGGGCCTGTGCGCCTGCCAGATGGCAACGCACTATGTGTCAGAAGATAATCGCTATTAAAAATTCACTGGGTTTTATTTTATCTTTTTATTTTTTTCGGTTCCGTCTGGGCTCTCTGCTCCCTCCTGAAGAAGCTACCAGGCTGCCACCCGCTACACCATTTAATTGTCTCTAATTAAAAGAAACATTGACTGGGTCGCTGGGGTTTCTCCACTCAGGTGGCTGGAGGGGCAGGGGCTGGCTCCCCTGAGGCGGCCTGATGGCCGCAGGCCCTGGCAGCTCACCCACCTCCTGCGGGGCACGGCCCCTCCCCAGGGGCACCCACATGGCCCTCCCGGACCCACCGCTCCCCAGATGCAGCGTAATTGCTTTTCTGCCCCCAAGGGACCTCACCTCTGCCAGGTATGGATCAGTGTTATGAGTGCAGCACCCCAAGAGGATGCACCAAGGAAAACTCCAGGCACGAGCAGGGCACACACAGCACTGGCGCACCCCAGGACACAGGCCCTAGGAAGCTGGTGCAGCCCCTGCCCTGGAGTTAGGGAGGCAGAGGCCCCAAGAAGGGAAGTGCTTGCCCAAGGCCACATGTCTGCTTCTAGATTCTTCCCTGCACCTCCAGGGTGTCTCCCGCATCATTCCAAGGACCCCTGAACACAAACACGTCAGCAACCCCACAGATGAGAGGCCATCTGCCACGAGGACCTCTGTCAAGGGTTTCGTAGCAGGTATGGCGCTTAGGAGGCCAGATACACAGGCATAAAGGAGGAGAGCAGGTGTAAAGGTCAAGGGTCACTCCAAAAACAAGGGGTGGGCAGAGAGGGAACCCCAACACGGGAGCAGGCAGGCCTATGACCCCAGGCCCTCTACAGACCCCAGTCCACTGTTCTCCTCCATGCACCCTGCCCCACGTCACCTTAAATGCAAGGAATTTCTGAGACCTAATGTTTACCAACTACTTGCCATCTTCTGAGCACTGTTTACTTGTATGAACCACTTAGTCCAACACCCCTCGGAGGTATGTGTGGGCTCTGAAATGCGCCCACAAGTTTTTGATCCTCTTTCCGTCTGGGGTGAGGTTTCCATCCCCTCCCCAGGATCCTGGGTGGGCTCAGTGGCTGCCTCAAAGCAACAGCATGAACAACCCTGGTCAGGAAAGGTGGGGAGGGGAGAGGGACAAGGGGAGGGCCCAGTAGCTCCACCTGATTGTGACCACAGGAGACCCTGAGTGGGAACTGCTCACTGCTTCCCGAGATTCGTGGGCAAAAAGTGTTTGTCATTGTGTTAAGCCACTGTGTTGAGGTGGTTTGTTACCAAGAAATGGCTTCTTGCAACAAGACAGATGCTATTATTTGCCCTTTCATAGACAAAGAAACTGAGACACAGAGAGAGTGTCTTGCCCAAGGACACACAGCCAGTAAGACGCAGGTCCAGGATGCAAACCCAGGCCATCTGACTCCAGACCGGTGCTCCTAACAGGCAGACAGGCAACAGCAGAGACGCAGGTGCCCCACACTAACTAGCGAAGGCCCCACATTCCCACCTGGCTGCTGAAGACCGTGGGGAGCCCAGAACCTGGCCATTAAACCACCTGCTCAGTCCCACTTCTTAATTTGTCTCATCCTTTCTGGCTGAGGGTCTCTAGAGGGTTATCTTTTTTTTTTAATTGAGCAAATTCCATTTGCAAACCTGGTTCACTTACAGAAAGACAAAAGACACAAATGATGCCACCTCCACCCCGACCCCAGCCCTCCTCTGAGGCCACAGACTCTCAGGGTAGGAGCCTCCTTCAGGTGGTTCCCTGGAACTGTGCTTTGGGAATAATCTCACAACCAAGGCTGGGTCTCAGCTGCCCCAGCCCCTCACCCAACACACAGTGGCAGCACCCTGTCCCAGCAGTGTGACCTGACCTCGAGCCCCAAGCCTGACCTGGCTTTAGAGGCAATCCACCCTACATCCTTTCCATAGCCGATCACATGGTCCCCCGAGTGCCTGCTGCGGCCTCCCCATAGCTGGCTGGCTGTCCAGGTGCGAGGCTGCCCTCCTGGCCCCAAGGACAGAGCCTCCAGGGCTGGGCCTCACCACCCACGGGGCTTGGAAACCCTGTGAAGACCCCCAGAGGATCCACATCAACTTGAGATGATATTCCCAAATTCATCAGAGCCAAGCACCCAGTGAACATGGAGGAAGTGGGACTAAACACCGGATGGTCTGGCCAGAAAAACAGATACCCTCTATGTACCCGATAAGCATCTGTGGAGCACCCACCATGTACTCAGCACCTTGGGAGACTCCAGGGTGAGAATGAAAAGGATCTTTCCTTATGACTTCTAACAGGACAGAGAAAATAGGTACAAAGGTTAGAAGTCCACCTAGTAAACAGGGCCACGAGAACAGGAAGGGGCAGGTGAGATAACATATGGCTGGGTGGGAACTGGAAGGCTTCCTGGAGGAGGTGGCTTTTAAGCTAGGCCTCGGGTATGGGGACATGGCAGAAAGGAGCCATAAGGGGGAGGAAAATAACAACAGGCAGTCACTGCTACCACCAGGACAGATGCCTTTATTCTGAGAAGGAAAGCCCACCCCTCTCATCAGTCTGGCATGGAGATTACCTGCTGCCCCAACCCACTCCTGGTGGTTATGCTCTGTGCCTCCCCGGAGGCCCAGGCGCTGAACAGAGACAGGAATAAGGACAAGACACGGGATTTGGCTGTCTGGACTGCTGGGATGGAAACAGGTGGCAGGGGGCAGGCCACAGAGGACTCTGACTTCTCACCCAATGGCTGCACACTGCAGGCAGCAAAGGGCTAGCCCAAACTGCTATGGGGTCGAGTGACCTGACCTCTCTAGAGCTGGAGGAAGAGGTACCCAGCAGCCATGGCCAGGGATGTGGCACTGGAGCAGGACCACCTGGGCTCCCATTGCCTCTCCCAATGCCATCTCACCAGCTGTGTGAACCTGAGGGTGAGCTCAACCTCTCTGAGCCTCAGTTCCCTCACCTGCAAACACAGCCAGCACCTGTTACTTCCGAGGCTGCCGTGAGGCCTAAGGCTTGACCACAGGCAAGAGACAGTGCCTGAGCAGAGTGAGCCCTGGCTTGCCCGGCAGGGGCTCCTTGCAGAGGCTGGCAGCGGATCCAGCTCTTCTTCATGCAGGTCCCTTCACCGGCGACAAAGCGTGGCCCTTACAGCTCCAAGGAGGCAGCTTCACCTGTCGCGGAAGCCTGGGACTGACCTCAGCCTGCGGCAGCGCAAGGACACGGCCACCCCTTGACTGCCCTCCCTGTACACGCTGGGAAACTGAGGTGCTGAGGTGCCGTGTAGCCTGGCCAGGGGCACACCGCTGGCAAGGGGCCTTCTGGAGCTGCCAGCTCCCCACGTGGCAAGGTCCTCTGAACTGAAGGGCAGCCCCAGAAGGAAGTGTGACCAGGGGCCTAGGAGAGGGGCGTGACCACCGAGCACCTGCAGGAGAGGGGTGTGGCAGGCTCCTGCTGCTGGAAGGAGAAGCGCCTCCCCTGCCTCCCGAGCTGCCACCCCCACCCCGCCCTGCACCCCCAGGAGCGCTCCAGAAACCGCCTAAGCCGACATCTGATGGATGGGGATTTGTTTTAAGCTCTTTCTACCCGCTGGACTATAATCATCAACTGTTCACAACCTCTCCACAAGCGATTCTACCCCCCTGAGTTCTCCAAAGGCAAAAAGCTTTAAAAGCCACAGTTCAAACAGGCAGAGGCTTACATGGAGGGACACAGGCTGGCAGGAAGGTGAGATGCGGGGAGGGCCCGGGAGACCCAGCCGTGGGCGTGGGCGAGGGGATGGTGGGGCTGGGGAGGGGGCCTCTGCTCTCTTCCCTGGAGAGATGCCTGGAGGCAGGGATGTCCCACCTTTAATGGGAGGGGTAACTGCTGTGCTGCCAGTGTCCCACCCTCCTCCCCCTCCAGCCACCAGGAAGGAAGCTCTCTCTCTCCCAGCTGAGGATCTGGGGAACCTGCCCTGCCTAATGCCACCTTCCACCTCGGCTTGCAGGGTGCCCGGGGCCTGAGTCCTGCTTAACCCTCTCCAACAGGGACTGATGGGGGTACTGTCCACAGCACCTCCCTGATGCTTCTTACCCCCCTGCCTGGCTACTGCACCAGCAACTCGGGGTCCCCGCATAAAGCACTGTAGAAAGTTCTCCCTCACCAAGGACCCAGGGAGATGCTAGCACAGCTTGGAGAGGGGACAAGTCGCAGTGAACACAGTTTAAGCCCACACATCCCACCCTTGTTCCCCACCTGTAGACAAGAGGGGGCAGTGCGCTCCCCACCATTTTTTGGTCCTGGATCTGTCCCCTGATTTCCTGCTGGCACAGAAGGCCCAGCCAGGGCCAACACTCCTAGCCCAGCTTGCTCACCAGTCATGAGAGTGCAGCAGCAAAGCTGGTACGCCCCTCGCCTGGACAAAACCTGAAGGCGATTCTCCACGGTTCTCGCCCCCCAGGCCCTGGACGTGCCCCAGGAGCTGCCAGACAGGCAGGCAGATGGAGCTTTTCTACTTAAAAAAGAAATCGATGGCCTTCTCTTCTGAGTTGACAGGGTGACGAGGATACAGGCGGTGCGGGAGCATGTGCATGACCTGGAGGTAATCTGGGGTCAGAGGGCCAGGCGGGGTGGGCGGTGCGCTCTGGAAACTTCCATCCCCGGCCCCTCCCCCCTCCCTCTGGGAGGGCAGCTAGCCCGGCACTTACTGAGGGTCTGGAGCAGGGACGACCAGGTCTTCATGCCGAGCATGTTGTGCCTCCCCGCCGGGTGGCGGGGCCCCAGGGCGCTCTAGGAGGGGCTTCCCAGCATAGCCAGCGCCGTGGGTGCGGAGGTCACTGCGGAGGCGTCCAAGCGCGCCCTCGGGCCCGCTGCGTGCTGGGGGTTGGGGACCCAGGGAGGTGCCAGGGACGGCTGACCGGGCCGCGGGGCAGCCGGGAATGACCCCCGAGGGGGAGGAGCCCCGGGACTCCCGGCAGGTCCGGAGCACCCGGGGAGTCCTGGCGTCGCGCTCCGTGCGCCCTGCCCGCTGCGCCCCCGCCTGCCCGCTGCAGTGACCGGGGGAGGCGCCGGGGGGAGGGTCCGGGCGCCTGGGGGCCGAGCGAGCGGCCTCTCACGCCGCCCCGCGCTGCCCGCGCGCCCTCGCCGGAGGCTTCCCGCACCACCAACCGGAGCTGCGCGGCCGCCGCGCAGCGACCATTTTATTCCCTTCCCGCGGGGCTGGGGCGGCCGCCTCCCCGCCGCCTCCCGCGCCGCGGCGCCCCTTCGCCCTCCTCCCCTCCCCGGCGGCCCCGCCCGCTCCCCTGCACTTGATAACGCGCTTGTCAAGACTGCTGAGTTGTTCCTGACCTCTCCCCCGCCGCTGCTAATTAAGGCTCCGCCGTGACAGTTCAAGTGCCGAGCATCAAGTTCGCAGAACCAAAGCCTCTAATTGGGGCCGCTTTTCATTTCACCATCCCGCGGGCTGGGGTTCCCAGACCTGGGCACCGGCGCATTTTTCTTTTGTATTTTTCATCAGAGAGGAGGGGGGAAGGGGGCGGACAGGCACCAGAAGGGGAGGGCAGGCAAACAACCAAACGCTTAGGAGTGGGGGGCCCTCGCTGGCCCCCACTGATCCGCTAGCAACCACAGGATACCTCTACTGCCCCTGACATCTCTCCTAAACCAGGGGTCTCTGGGCTCTGCGGCTTAGGGCTGCACGGGGCTGACCGCCGCCTGCAGGAGCCACGGCTACGGCCTCTGCCTCCTCCCCTAACCTCCCCCTCCACCGCAGTGGGGCTGGCAGAAAGGGGCAGCCCCCACGCCGTGCGCTGGGGGCAGGGGGCGCTTGTAGTCTGTGGTGCCAACCTGCAGAGCGCTGTGATGATGGCGGGCTTGCCAAGCCCCTCCGGGGCAGAGAGGTGTGTTCCTTACAGCCCAGCTCCCTCCCCGGGGCTGCTGGCCTCTCCTTCCCAGATAAGTGCTGGCGAGCACAGAGGCTCTCCGTGACTCTCAAGCTGCCTTTCTCCTCCAACGCCCACTAAATCAAGCCGGCGCGGAGAGCCACCGGCTGGGAAGAGAGGAAGGAGGAGGGGCCGGGCTGCAGGCGGGCTCCCCGGAGCTGGTGGAGGGGCGGGGGGCTGGGATAAAGTCGCGGGGGAGGAGATGGCGGAGGTAAGGGGGGTCGGGCAGACCTTGGGATGGAAGAGGGGAACAGGGAGGGATGCTGGCCAGGAGGAAACCCAGGGGCAGGCACAGGGGGTCCCGGCGAGGCTAGCTAGCTGGGCTTTCAGCTCAGAATCCCGGAGCCTCAGGCCGCAAGGGGCTCATGGACACTCAGGGCTGTGTTTCCCACACTTGCCTGAGCCTGAGAATTCCAGGTGATTCTAATTAAATTGGGGAGTTAGTTGGAGCCACCAGCTAGGTGATTCTGATGGTGACTCAAGTTTGAGAAAGTCTCCCCCAGGGGGTCTCAAACGTTGCTCTTTATTAGAACCACATGATGCAATTTACACACACACACGTTGTGGGGCCATCCCTACACCACTGATATCACACCTCCGGGCGTGGACCCAACGTCAGTACTGGCTAAAGCACCCAGGGGGATTCCTGTGTGCAGCCCGCGTGGAGAGCCATTGTTCCAGGGCCGGTTCTCAGTGGGGCAGGGGGTGATATTTGCCCCCCAGGGGATTTGGCAATGTCTGAGGACATTTTTGATGTCACAATGCAGGGTGGGGGGAGTGCTACTAGCATCTAGTGGGTGGCAGCCAGAAATGCTGCTCCACATCCTGAAAAGCACAGGGCGGCTCCCCACAAGGAATCCTCCAGCCTCGGCTGTCTGGCTAAGCGAGGCCCACGCTCAGGCAAATGCCCTTAGAAACACTATCTAAGGAACCCCAGCTCAGCACGCGCCCCAGGCACTTGCCCAGGGAACAGCTGGGCCTCCTTTCGGCTCCGCCCTCCCAGGGGGCTGGCGCCGGGCTGGGGCTGCTCCCTTAGAACTGCTTCCTGGAGATAGCTGAAATCACGCAACTTGTACCCCGTGGGCAAGCCCTCGCCGTGTCACCAGACCTCAGATATTTGCAGACGGCTTTCACAGCTCCCCGTCTGCTCTGTTCTAGCAGACTCTCCCCTGGTTTCTTCAGCTCAGTCCTCATCACAGTCCTGGGTTCTGGAATGTTCCTTGGTTTCCTGAATAAAGTTCAGGCCCACAGGACCAGGACTGCCCATGTATCCACCATCCTCCCATCACTTAATACCTCCCAACAGGCATTAGGAGAGCTCACTGCTGGCCCTGCCCCACCCGTAGCAGTCGAGGCCTCCTGTACCCCAAGTCCTACCAAGTCAAGTCCCCCATCTTCTGATTATCATTTTGCTTTTTGAAACAAAGTGTTGGGCTTTACGCTGCATTTTTATTAAGGGGTTTCTTCCCATTGTTCTGCAGATTAGCAAACAACTAGGTTTCAGATCCAAATAGTCCCGTGTTTCCCCCATAGGCATGGGCATTGGTGTGAGGATGGTTCTCATCACTGCTGGACATGCCAACCACCCGGGGAGCTTTAAAAATACCAGGCTGGAGCCCCAGCCCTCACCAGTCATATCAGGATCTCTGGGGATAGGAAGCATCAGTAAATCTAGAATTCAGGTGGTTCCAATGTGCAGCCAGAGCTGAGAACAGCTGCTCTAAGGATTAGGGACACACAGTGTCCACCGGCCAGTGTGTCTGACCTTGAACATTCTTGGTATTTCAGACTAGATTGGCTCAGAGAACTGTCTGGTCCGGGGACGTGGCTTGGGGGCGTGAGGTACAGCTGGTTTCTCCTGGAGCGGTGGGGCCTCGCTTATCAGGTGCAGAGCAGGCACGGGGACAGGAGGCCAGAGGCCAGGAACTGGGTAAAGGTGTGTCCTGTGGGGGCTCCTAGAGGCTCCCCCCACTTCATCCCACAGGGACGAGACCAGGGTCATAGGGAACTGTGGGGTCTGCTGCCTGGTGGGAACTATTGGAAGACAGTGGCTAAGCCTCATGTCAGTCACAGGCACTCAGGTGAGCTGTTAACGCCACTGTGTGAGCGTGGGGAAGTGCCCTCACCTGTAAGGGCGGCCCTGTATATAGCAAGTGTTTTTGACGAAGGAGAAAGCTGCTGGGGACAAGAAACAGTCTTAACAATGACTCACCCAAGGCCACACTTACGCACAGGGCCTCAGTGTTCTCATCCGTACAGTGGGCACACCAGGCTAAATGACCTCTTATCATCTGGCTCCAAGCCACCCCCAGGCGCGAGTTAGCCGAGCCCCAGTAAGCACCTGGGTAAAAGAACAAGAGGGCAGTGGAAATGAGCACCCTGGTCTCCCCAGGGTGAAGGGGCAGCTGGGTAGTATGGGGTATGTGCTCTGAGCCTCAGCAGCCAACTGGGGTAGTGATAATGGGAGCCAACAAAAGCCCTGGGAGCAGGGTGGCTAAATACAGCAGTCCAAGTGGTTCACTGCACAAGAGCATCTGGATGAAATGGCAAATGGGAGTTGAGACCCAGCCCTCCCTCTGCTCATCAACACACACCTGGGGATGGGTTATGGCTGCCCGGAAAAGGCTCCTTCCAACACACACGAAGGACCTATGAGGGCTGGTGGAGCTCTGCCAGGGCCAGCCTGCTGTCTCCCAAATCCTGTCCTCCTAGCTCCAAATCCCTTTCCTAGGAAGAGCCGTTCCCACCCCGAGAGCACAGACTGGAAATACAACCTCCCAGACAACAGACTCTCACAAGCAGGCCACGGGATACATGCTCGATGCCCGCCTGTTCCCAGGTGCAGGTACAGACAGAAAAGAAAGGCACACGGCGGTGTTTGAGGTGGGCAGGTTTGGCACCCTGCCTCGCCTGCCTCTGGACTTGGCCCCAGTGCTGAACTCCAGGGTGAATGAATACATGTATCATTAGGAACCACTAACCAAGCAGAAAATGGAGAGGTGGACAGCAGTGAGAGGGGAGTCTCAGAGCCCCTCAAAGGACGAAAAATGGCACAGGCCAACCTGAACACCACCTTGCTACAGAAACAGGAGCCAGAGGACGCAGCCTCAGCCTCCTCATCTGTCAGTGGGGTCCGTAGTGCTGACCTTTGTCATGATGGCATAGACAGGGCTCAGAGCAGAGCCAGTGCACAGGGAGGGCTTCACCAATGTGTCCCTGTTATTATTGCTCTTGGGGAGCCAGGGGCAGCACCAAGCCTTGGGTCATGTTCTCAGTCTGGGGGTCAAGGGGGGTGGGCTCCTAACCCCATGCCATTCCCTTGCCCAGCCACACGGAGCTGGATGCCTGGGGGCTGGGGTGGAGTCCCCCGCATCTCTTTCGGGGGGGTGTGAAGACCTCTCTGGCCTGCTCACGTGGGTGGTGGGCCACATGCAGATGGCCCGGGGTCCCTGGAGGAGCACCCCTGCTCTCACCCCACTCCCCATGTGTGGGAGCCTAGGACTGCCAGGCCCTGGGATGATGACACATTTCGTAGCCGTGAGGGAGATGGCAAGGAATGAAACCCAAGTGACCTGTGTCCTCTTCCCAGGTCAGGGGTGGCCTCCCCACTGGGGCTGCCAGATTCCTGGGGTTGGTGGCCAGGCTGCAGCTGCAGAGCAGGCCTCTGGTGTTGGCTGGCCCGGCCCCTGCGTCTGGCACACTCCCCCTCCCACCCCTCTTGCCGGCTGTGGGGTCCTGACCTTTTCCAGCTGAGCCTGCCAGGGGGGCCTGCCCTCTCCCCCCACTCCCTACCCTCTCTGCCTGCCCTGCACAAGCCAGCTGCCCTTTGTTTGGGTTCAGAGGAGAGCCAGGGAGCCATGGCACACCTCCTCGGCTGCCCTGGGCTGGCGGCAAGCCTAGGACACTGACTTTGGAGGCTCATTTATCAGAAGACGCCTCTGAGCCCAGCTAGCAGAGTCTTCCGGAGAGGAGGCCGTGGGAGCCCCGGTCAGCTTGGGAGGGCTTCACGGTGATTCAGTGGCAAAGAACCTGTTTCTGTCTTCAGGTGGTGAATGGCAGGATGGGATCTTCTTTGGAAACGCAGCTTGTCCCATGGTCCCTCCTGGAGGCGTCCCCAGGGCTGGCTCCCTACTCCAGGGCAGCCTGGGTTCCTCCCACGGCCTCCCAGCAGGCCTCAGGACGCCAGCGCTCTCCCGCTGCAATCTTCCCACCTCCGGATGCCAGCTAGCCTCCTGTAAACACCACTAAGCTGCCTCGAGTCCTTCAGGAACACACGGAAGGCAGGGCAGAAAAATGACCAACTGGCTCCTCCCTGTCTGTGGGTCCTGGTCCCCACCCCACCGGCTGTCACCTCACGGTGGTGTGCAGTGGGCCCTGTGCTGCGGGAGGTACAGGAAGTTTGGAAATCCTAGAGCAGAATGGGAGGCAAAGGGTGGCCAAGGTGGGTGGGGCCCCTGCTCCTCCAGAACTAGCTTGATGGGGCCCCCCTCCAGGCCTTTTCCCTGGGAGGCCCTCTCCCCTACCCCACCTCACGCCATCCTGATCTCCCAGCCCCACTCGTGCCCCAGATCAGACAAGGAGCGTGCTGACGGCAGACTCCCTGTGTACCACATGCCCGACACCGTGGGTCTGGCACACAGCACCTCCCAAGATACCATCCTGCCCTTTGGTGACCTTCCACCAAGCCAGGACCGTGCTGACTCAGTGGGACGCCAGCTTCCTCTGGACCAAGCAAAGGCGGGCTGGGGCCAGATGCCCAGGTTCAGACCCCAGCTCTGCTACCTGACAGTGGTGTGGCCTTGGGAGAGTCATTAGGCGCTCCGAGCCTATTTCCTCACCTGGAAAATGGGGGACATTACATGCAGTCCCTCGCTAGGTGGCTGTGAGGATGACACAAGTTCATTCATGTTTGTAAGGTGCACAGGGCAGGGCCTGACCCACAGGGGTCGTGTGTGCATGTGTGCCGTGGGTGGGAAGGACATTTCAGCCCAAGAAAGGGGCAGGAGGTGCGACTTGGCCCCTGGCAGGCCTGGGCTGACCCCGAGCTTCCAGGCCAGGAGGACGGGCCTGGGCAGGCACGAGTGGCTCTGCGGGGCAAGTGGGCTTTGGAGAGGGGCACCAAGCAGGGCCTGCCCTCAGGGCCTTCCCCAGTCAGATGTGTGTCAGGGGTCTTCCCAGATCAGGGTGGGGTGTGGCCTCATTTTGTAGGTGAGGAAAGTTAGGGATGGGTGGGAAAAGGATTTGGGTAGGGTTGCTCACAGGAAAGGCGAGAGCCACCCTCTCTCCCAGGCCCCCCAGATTCTTGACCCCAGAACTGACTGTCCTGTCTGAGCCCGGCCTCAAGGGTCTGCCTGCGGGGAGCGAGGGACAGAGGCCAACCGCAGCCTCCAGCAGCTGGGGGCCCCAGGAGCCACCTCGGCCCATGGGGGGCCACCCGCCAGGACCTGCCTCACCCCTACCCACTGACTTCACACTGAGCTCGGGCCCCAGCCCCACCAAGCAGCCTGTGGCCCCGGGCAGCTTCTCTTTCGCAGTGAATCATAATTATCGGACACCTGGTGCACTTGAGTGCCCAGAGCTCTGCGCCCATTCTGGGAGCAGTGGTATAGTCTCTGAGGAGGGGCTGCAGAGAGGGCGGGGCAGAGACCCAGGTCCCCATGCCCCATTTGGTGGGCTTCCTTCCCAGCCCCATTAGCTACACAGATCCCCAAATCCAGAACCTTCATCCAGTGTGGGAACAGAAGGGCTGCTTTGCGGTGATGCCCCTCCGCCCCGTCTAACAGAGCGGTGCTCAGGCCCAGGAGGCCCTGCCAGTCTGCCCAGTAGCACACCAGCGGTGGTGAGCACCCCTTTTGGGGGCACGAAGCCCGACACACACAGGCAGCCCCCAGGCACCCGGCAGGGGTCCCCACCCACCAGGCACCAGCAGGACTTCGGCAGAGGAGTACTCAGTCAATGTCAACAAAATAAACAGAGAAAACGCCTGGGTGCTGCCCGTAAAGACACCCAGAGTTCTGCCCACCAGCGGTTTCTCTCTGGCAACATCTCTCCTGAGGGTCCCTGTGCTCAGAGCTTCTGCAGGATTCTGTGGGCCCGTAAGGAGATGACCCCAGGCCTTCAGGTGGGAACCGCCTGTGCCCACAGGAGCCAAGTGAGTCCAGGGAACGAGGCAGCTCCCAACTGGGCTTCCAGAAGAATCTGTTTCCTTTAGGTCAGGGGCTACCAGTCACACTCACCTGGGGGAGCTTTGAAAAATCCCAATGGCCTGGCCACAGTCCCAGATCACTCCAGTCAGTACCCCGGGGGAGAGGCGATCTGGCATCAGCATTTTTACAAACTTCTGGTGATTCCTGGAGCCGCCAGGACCAGAGGGAGAGGTGGGTGGTCGGGGCAGGAGCGCCGTGAGGCCACATCCAGGCTCACCACCTCGTTAATTACCCTGTATCCCCACACTCCCCGTGTGTCCCAGCTGGGGAAATCAGGTAAATAAACAAACAGCCCTGCTGGCAGGGCCATCCAGCACCACCACATCAGAGATGCAGTCAGAGAGCCTGACTCTCCGAACAGCATCAGTGTAATTGCAGGGCTCGGTACAGGCCGGGCGGCAAACTGCTTCGGTGCTCCCATCCGTTTTATTAAAACCCACCAGTCTCTGGCAGTGACCAAGAGGCATCTTCAGCCGTGGTTGGGCCTGACACTGGGAGATGGGGCCGCGCGGTACAGACACCTCCTGCTTAGGGCACATGTGCCCTGGTCTCTCCGGGCACCAGGAAAGGCGAGAAAGGCAGGCAAGGAAGGGCCCGCTTCCGGCCTCTCGGGCCACACGGCCTGCAAGAAGGGGGCTGGGCTTCCGAGCTGCCGTCAGAGTGAAGGATGCCCCTGCCTGGATCCTTCACGGGATCACTGAGTGGTTCTTATGGACTGAACATGTGTCCCCCCAGATCCATCCGTGGAAGCCCTGAGAACCCCACACCAAGGTATTCAGAGGGGCCTTTAGGAGTTGACTGTGTTTAGATGAGGTCATGAGGGTGGAACCCCATGTTGGGATCAGTGTCCTAAGAAGCGGGGACAGAAGACCCTCTCTTCACAAGTGCCCAGTGAAGTCACGTGAGGTCTCGGCCAGAAGGCAGCCGTCTGCCCCAGGAAGTGGCCTCAGCAAGAGCTGGTGCTTTGAGCTCAGACCCCCAGCTTCCAGAGCTGTGAGAATAATGCTGTTGTTTAAACTGCCCGCTCTGTGCATTTTGTAATCACAGCAGCCCGAGCTAAGACGGTCGTGGAAAAATTAGAACACGCAAAGTAAAACCGTCGCGTCCAACCAGGGGTGAACAGAGGAAGCAGTGCAGCGCGTCTACACGTCGGAACAGCGCTCGGCAGCCGTGCACGCGCACCAGCTGGGTGGACCTCAACAGCAGCGTGCTCGGGAAGGAAGCCAGACACGAAAGCCTTACTCTGAGTGACGTTCCAGAAAAGGCAAAGCTACAGGGACAGAAAACAGATCGTGGTTCCAGGGTTGGGAGGGTGGCCCAGGGAGATGGCTGTGCAAAGGGACATGACAGAATTTTCTGGGCTGGGGGAAGTTGTATCTCCTGGTGGTCCCAGCACTGTAAGCATTTGTGAAAACTTACCAAACAGCATACTTAAAGGGTGACTATTATTGCATAAAAGTTATATCCTGATAATCTGATTTAAAAAAATACATGAGGTGTCCACAGTAGAGCTGGCCACAAAGCGCACTGTGACTCTGTGCTGTGGGGGCTGGGCACAGCTCAGATTTTCTGCCAGGGCGCTGGAGGGAGGAGGCTGCTGTGCCTGAGACCCTGCCCTCCTTTGGCAAGCCAAGCTGGGCATCCTGGTGGCAGGAAGGGGGGCAGGGGATACTGGCGATTAATCTGCCAGAGGCCACACACCTTTTTGTATTCCACAGTATGATTAGCTTCTCCAAGTGGCTCTTCAAATCCAAGCCCTGCAGTGCCCAGGAAGCAGGGTCAGAGAAGCCTTTCTCCAAGGTCACACAGCAGTGCTGCAAAGCCAGGCAGGTTTGACCCCACCGCCCCCACCTACCACCACTCGGCTCATGGGCTCCCCCAAGGCTCTTGGTGTTCACTGAGTGAATCATTAGCCCTCCTCCCAGGACAGAGCAGCGAAGTCACTGCTCGGCCTGTACTTCCAATCGACTGTGCGTGGCAAATGTTCCTCCTTTCCTCTGGGCCTGACAGAAACTGGCTTCTCAGGTGACTGTGTGGCCGAAGGTGGCATGACAGACCCGAGCTGGAAGCCAGGGCTCTCTCCTGTGCCCACACTGCCTCACCCGGGCCACAGGCCGCTGTTCCAGGCGGGCTCTGGGTTTTCCCAGCCACTGTGGTTTTGTTTTTCTAGGCCCTTCCAGGCCCAGCACCATCCAGTTAGGTGGGAACAGCTGCCTGGCGCCTCCTGAATGCCTCAGATGTGTGCTCGGCAGGAGCTGTGGGCCAGCCGCTGCCACTAGGTGACTCGGGCCTGCCATCAGAGTCACAAAGACCAATTAAAACGAGAGGAAAAACAGCCTCCGGATCTCCCAGAGCAGCCGGCCAGCTGCTCCCCACTCCCACCTCGCCGCCCCGTGGGGCCTCAAGCTCGGTTTCCAGCCTGCTCCCTCCCGCACCCCAGCCGCCTTCCTCTGACAGCCTCAGTATTGATGCCCGCCTCCTAAGCTCAGGCTTCGGTGGGTGAGGGCCAGGGCAGAGGCATGGGGCGAGGCAAACAGCTCCTGGATTTTCGACTCAATTGCTGTGAGGAGGGATGAGAAATTGCCTTTCTGACCTGAAACCGGAGTTCACAGCTGCACTTCATTACGGATTTCTCCAGGAGGCCCTGGGAGAGGCGCGCTCGGCAAGGCTCACCTGTTAGCAGCAGCTGCTCCTGCCTCTTTCATAAGCACGTTGGTAGTTTCCTGCCTGGGGCTGCAGGGGCAGGGGGTGTGGGTGGCACAGGGCAGGCTGCCAGTGGTGCCCCACAAGCCGCCCCCCCCCACCCCCTGCCAGTTTGCATTAGCTCAGCGGATGGAGGGAGGAAGCGGCGCCAGATAAGTGAACAAGAAAGGGAGGAAAAGGCCACAGCTCTGGGTCTTGCTCTGTTTGGAAAGTACCAGCAGGCAAAGGGCACGTTTGCCCCACCTTATTTCTCTGGGTGTCATGTCCACTCGGGTGGGCTGCCGTGTGCGTTTGTCCAGTGCCTGGAGTGTCTCCAGGAACACAGCAGGTGCTCAATAAATGCTGCCTTCTCTCCTCCCTTGCTGTTGGCTCTCCATGATTTTAAAATGCTACCGCTCAATATCTGACAGTTGTTTAAAGAGCACAGGCCCCTGAGGACCAGAGGCTCTGCACCCTGGCAGCACCTTGGAATCAGGATGAGGGCTTGTGGGAAGACGCAGGTGCCTGCTGCACGGTCCGCATGGCTGGGCCTGTGTTTCCGAAGCTCCTGGAATGCACAGTGAGGCTGCTGCTCAGCCTTGGGTCATTCTTATCTGATCCTTGATGTCTGTCCATCCTCTTCCAAAGAAGCCATGGGCGAGGGGCTGGTACGGGAGCCCAGACTGGCCGCAGGAAGAGGAGCGCCAGGCTGTGGAGTCAGCACCCGCTCGCTACCAGGCTGCCCGGCCCTTGCTTGCCAGTTGTGTTTCTCACGTCCATTAAGATTTGTACTCATGTCCCCAATACAGAGACGGAGCAGGGCTCGCGGCATCGGAAGCTGCCCCCAGCATCTGTCCCTCCAGGAAACAGAAGCTGTTTGACACCAGGCAAGTCACTTACTAACTTCTCTGGAACTTGGCTGGCAAGGCTGGGTACTGGCTGGGTAGAGACAGCCCAAAGCTGTGCCTGGGAGGCACCCCAGCTTGGGCCTTACACCCCAAATCCTGTCTCATTTCTTCTTTCGTACATTTGCAAGCTCATTGTGCTCTGGGGGAAATGAGGTTTCTACTTAGTTTCTGCCATTAGATACCTACTAAATGATGCTAAAAATGCTCCGAGCCTTGCAAAGTGTTGGCCACTTCACCTGGGAAGTGGGAAGAGCGCCAACTTTGTGGGGTCATTGTGCAGGCACAATGGGGACCCAGGCCCAGAGCAAGCACCTGCCAGCAGTGGGGACAGCTGGCGTGGCCTAAGCACCCCTGTCCTGTGCACACCCTCAGCACACCTGAGTGCAGGTTCTTTCAACAGCCCCATTTTCCAGATGAGAAAGCCAAGGTCTGGGAGGGGGTGGCTTGCCAAAGCAAGCAGTGAGGCTGGGGTTCGAGCCCTGCATGTCTGAACCCAAGCTCTGGGCCGCCACGTGCACATGGGCCTTCTTGATACGGCTCCTGGAAGGAAACATCCTCTGTGAGGGCAGTAGGGACATGCCTAGGGTCTGGACCATGGCGAGGGTAGAGCAGGCTGCACACTCCCACCCATGCCCTCCACTGACTCTGGGGCACAGCTGGCATGAGCCTGGCTTGGCTTCCCGGGGACTGAGAGGGTCCAGGGCATAGAGGCCCACTGTAAGGGGCCCACATGGGGACAGTGCCTGGGGCAGCTGGCACATGTGCTGGCTGAACATAGAGGCTCAGCCAGGGGCACACAGTACACACAGAGCACCTGACATTGTAGGTACCTGTGTAAACACGTGTGTGTGAGTGTGCATGTGCAGGAACAGGGCTCCAGAGGGGCTGCAGGGTGGGGGAAGGGAGGGACAAAGGGGAGGGAGGAGACAGCAAAGGAAGTCGTGTGCCAGCACAGAGAAAAAAAGGTCAGGTGGGGACAGTGGCGGCCAGGCCTGAGGCGGGAGCCAAATGAAGAAACTGAGGATCAAAGAGATCAGCTGACCTGTGCAACCTCCCACAGGAAGCTAAGCAGGACAAGGCCAGCTGCACCTGAGCCGTCCCTTCTTGTTCCCTTGGTTCTCAGGCTGAGCGTCAGGCCTTCCAGGCCAGGCGCACAGTAGGTCCCACCAGTATGTGTGCTGAGAGCTGACAGATGAGCCAGTGGAGGCACCCGCCCAGCCTTGTCTTCTGCTCTTCTCACTCCTGCCCGAGGCCTTGGCGTCTCCGTGTCCAAACGGAACCACAAGCAACGCCAAGAGCCTGCGTCTCTTTGTGCCACTAGGCACTGGGCAGCGGTCCCAGAGTGTAAAGCGGGTCACCTCCTTTGAGCATTGCCACAACGCTATGAGGTAAGTTCTGTTATCATATCTCTTTGACAGCTGGGGAAACTGAGGCACAGAGCGTTGCAGCTGCTGCCCATGGTCTCCCAGCTGGTCTGGGCAGAGCTGGGAGGTGGCCAGGCCGTCTGCAGAGCGCCTGCTTGTACCCGGTGGGCGGAGGGATGAACAGGGGCCCTGGTGCCTGTCCGGGGAAAGCCAGACCCCCCCAGGATTGGCCCCTCTTCCCGTCTGGTCTCCCACAGTTCCTGGCCCATGGGATGCGGCAGCCGGGGAAGCTCCCTGGGGGCACTGACGCTAACAATAATGATAATAGTGGTGATGTGGGCACCAGCAGCTAATATTTACATAATGCTCACCGTATGTACCCCAGGCACTATTCCAAATGCTATGTACACAGCTGACAGATACTCACAGAACCTCCCAAGCCTGTTCGGTAAACACCATTATTTGCCCATTTCACAGATGGAGCCCCATGGCACAGAGAGGTTAGGTGGCCTGCTGAGACACACAGATAGTAGGTGTTGGAGCTGGGATGTGAATCTGGGGGCCTGAGCCCAGGGGGCTGTGAGATGGGCCCCGGCAGGAGCCCCCCAGGGCGGCGGGGGTGGGAGCTGGCCAGCCTCCGGGAGCGGGAGCTCTCCCTCCCGCCAGGAGAGAGACCGCTGCTGGCGCTTCCCCGAGAGGCCAGGCCTTGCAAGGGAAGCAGAAATCTGTCGTTAACGCGGTGCCAAACCCAAAGTGGCTGCTCCCGAACTGCAATCCAATAAAAGTGCGACTTGTCTATTTATCATCCTCGGGGCTTTTTATCACAGTGCAGATGGCTGCTACCTTTGGAAGGCTCAGCAGCTCGCTGCCAGCCGCCCGCCACGCACAGCTTAGCTCAACAGAATCTGGGCCTGCACCTGTGAGGGGCCGTGAGTGGCGGCCGCAGGGCACGCGGGGTCTTGTCTCTCTCCCTCCGGGGCTCACGAACCCCTCACTTTGCAGGCTGGCGGCTGATGGAGCAGGCAGCAGGCAGTGCTGCCACACCTGGTGTCGAGCCCCCGACTGCAGGTGCTCCTGGGGGACAGGAAAGCAACAAGAAGCCCCACTGGGGGGCAGGGGGCAGTGGGGGCTGTGGGGTGGTACCCCATGCCTAGCACCACGCAGCTCAGAACAAAGGGCACCACAGGGTGCCACTGGCAATGCAGGCTGGAAGAGAAAGCCTGGGAAGATCAAGGGCACGGTATGCAGAAAAGGCAGCCACCCGCAGCCTCCCCACCTGCATGCAGGGGGTTAGCCCAAGGAATTAGAAGCTGTCTCAAGACTACTGGAGGCTGAGCTCAGTTTCTGCAAAGCAGGAGGCCCAGCTGGGCTCCCCAGACAAGTTCCCAGAGAGAAAGCACCAAAGGGGTGTGTGGCAGGACGGCATCTGAGCCTCCGTGTCCACGTCTGAAACATGGGTATCAACACATACACAGAGGCTGGGTGGGAAGCCCCAGGCTCATGCTGGACAAGAGGTCAGGCCTGAGGCCAGGCGCTGGTTCCAGGCCCTCCCAGCTGCCACAGGTTTGCATCAAGAAAAGGTAGCTTTTCCATCGACAAGGAGCCCCAGCTGTAGTGCACGCGTGTGCGTGCGTGTCTCTGTATGTGCACAGGTATATGTAGGGACTACCCCACCCAGCCTGCAGAGGTCTGCGGGACATGGGGACCAGCGCACTGCAAGCCGCGACCTTTGTCCTCTGGACTGTAGCCCAGGACACAGAGCGACAGCCAGAACTACCCACCCGTCTCCCTGGCTGTTCCAGGTATCCACTCCTCAAATAAACCAGACTCAGCAGCTATGAAAATGAATGGCCTTCTGCATCACACGCCTCGGGGACCCAGCTGGGCGCTGGGAGGCTGATCCGGAAAAGGACTGAGCACCCGTCCTGCCATAGGTCTCCCTATGGGACTCGGGGGCTCGCCACCCCAAAGTCCTTCCCAGCTCCTGAGACTTCGCCTTCCTAGTTGCCTGGAAAGCCCTTCCTTTCACCCAGAACCTGCCTGCCGCCCTCCAGGCCTCATTCCACTGCAGTCTCCCTGGGCCTCGGGCAAACCTTATTTCTGGGTGCCGCAAATGGGCACAATCTTCCCACAGCAGAGGGGGAGGCTGAAGCTCAGAGAGGTCAGGAACCTGGCAAGGTCACCAACCTGACACTTACCTGCTGGGCTGGTTCCTCCGACTTCCAAACCCCAGGGCTCCTACTGTCCCAGACACTCTTGTGATGAGGAAACAGTAGCCGTTGGGAACATATGTGCAGGCTATGTGACTCAGTCTTCCCAGTTAGATTAGGTTTGTGCTTTTTGTAATAATAGTTAAGTTTTGCCCATAATAATAGTAAATGTATAAATGTTACCTTGGGCCAGACCTAGATCTGAGCAGTACAAACACTTCCTCATTCCATGCCCTCAACACCACCAGGAGGCAGGCGTCAATATCTTACCTACAGATGGGGAAGCAGCACAGAGAGGCCAAGAAACTGGCTCCAGGTCACACAGCTGGAGCCAGGATTGGAATCTGCAGGCAAGTGTCAGGGGCCACACTCCTGACCGTGCGCTGCATATGTGACCCTGTGGGCCTGTTCCCAGTACATCTGGTCGCATGGACCTTCTTTGTCCCGGACAACAGGGACCTGAGATTTCCAGGCTCCAGCTGCTCCTTTCCCATGGTAGAAGGGGGACAAGTACCATCAAGCCACTTGTCACCTGGAGCTCATGGTGGCCAGCCTGCTGGGACCACACCGGGAGACCTGTCCTTGGCACTCTGGGACAAAAGCTCACCCTGTCCCCTCAACAGGACATGGCCCAGGGAGATGCCAGATCTTAGCAGGGACAGGGTGACTACCAGGGCCTTCACATGGCAGGCAGCAGGGTGCTGAGAAGCAAATGGGGCTACACAGGGTTGGATGGCGTCCCTCCAGCACACACTTCTGCGTGGAACCTCAGAACACGACCTTACTTGGAAATGGGGTCTTTGAGGATGTAATGACAGATCTCAAGATGGGATCATCCTGGATCTAGGTGGGCCCTGAAACCAAAGACTGGTGCCCTCACAGGAAGAGGAGAGGACACAGAGACACAGACTCGGGAACAGGAAGGATGTGGCCATAGGTCATGGGACTCCCGGAGCCACCAGGAGCTGGGAGAGCCAGGAAAGACCCTCCCTGAGAGCTTCAGGAAGGAGCCAGCGCTACTAACACCTTGATTTCGGGCTCCCGGCCTCCAGAGCCGCCAGAGGATTAATTTCTGCTGGCTTAAGGCCCCAGCTGTGGTCGTGCACTACGGCAGCCCCAGACACTGATACACCAGGCAGGGCAGCCGCTGCCAGGAAGGAGGCAGTGCTGCGACAGTCCGCATCCCACAGGCTGCCTGGCTGGGACTCCTGGGCACCCTCTGGGCTCAAGGCCGGTATGAGATCTGGAAGAATGACACGCCCCACCCTCTGCGGACCACCAAGCGTGGATGAACCCTTGGCACCCGACAGTGCGCACCGCCAGCCTGAGTTTACCTCTGCGGCTGGGTTCAACTTCCTGCTTCCCAGCACAGCAGCCACTGTTTACTGGCTGATAATGCCGTCACATGGCCCTTGTGCATTCATTCAACGAACGTTTATCACCCACCTGCTAAGCACCCCACACTCTTCCAGGTAATGGGGAAGCAGCAGAGACTATGATAAAGGTCCTGCCTGCCATGGGGCTGACACAGAGATGGGGAAGCTGGAGGGTAAACAAGCAAGCAATTAATATCCTTTCAGCAACCGAAGGCTGCCACAAGGGAAATGAAGGCGTGAAGGAGGCGTCTGAACAGCTGCTTTAAGGAGGGGTGGTCAGCAAAGGCCTCCCTGGAGAGGTGACCTATGAATGGAGGCCTGAAATGAGGGAGTAAATCCTGCAAATACCAGGCAGAAGAGAGCACCCGGCCCCCAGAACAGCAGGTGCAAAAGCCATGAGGCACAACAGTGGACCAGCGGAGCAAAAGGGCCCCTTCGCTGCTGCAAGGAGAAAGGGTTCTGGGGTGGGAGGGGAGACAGAGGCCAGGGTTAGGGTTAGGGTTAGCGCTGGGGGCAGGGCAGGGAGAGAGGCCGGTTCCTCTGGGAAAAGATTTTGCTGGGGGCAGGGCAGGGTGGAGAGGGAGCCAATTGTCTGGCAGGAGATAGAATCAGCTCTGAAATCCCAGGGAAGGAATCTACCTCGCAGAAGGCCAGTGACCAGAGATAACTGTGCATGAGTGTGTAACTGTGTGCACGCAAGTGCATATGTACGAGTGTGTGTCTGTGGGCCTCTGCACACGTCTGTATATCTGTCTGTGGATCTCTACACACATGTGCATTTGCACACGTGTCTGTGCTCATGTGTTGTCTTCACCAGGCAAACCTGGACCTGAAGGCTTATCAGAAGCCCACTCCATGCTGACACAGGCCCAGATTTACAAAGTGCCTCAGCATGGCGCCTGGTGTGTATGCACATGAGACAGAGTGTGTATGAGAGAGAGAGAGAGAGAGAGAGAGAGAGAGAGAGAGAGAGAGAGAGAGAGAGAGATTCCCCCTACAAGCGCCTTTGAACAAAGTCTGCCCTGTACCTCTCCAGGCTCACCACCATCTGTCTCTCCTCCTCCTGCCATTTGAACCAGTGGGGGGGCACCCACTCAACCATTTGAACCAGTGGGGAGGCACCCCAACCTCCCAGACTTGGAGAGCCAGATGGCAGGAATCAAGGCCTCATCTTGCCCCAGGGAGGCTGCGATGGGGCTGATGCCCCGACAGCCACCTGGGTCACAGGCAGGCCACCACCCTCATCCTTGGCGCCACCTGGCTGTCCTGACCCCTGTCCCTGGGCCCCACCTCAAGTGGCCTTTTACTGTGGCGACATAAATCACCCTCCGGGTCAGGGCTGGGTGAGGGAGTGGGGCTGGGGCCTGCGGACAGACTGGCTGCCAATGACCCCTGGCAGCCCTGGTTAGGGGCCTCCAGGCGCTAGCATGGGGGTTGGGAGGCTTCTCGGCAATCTTGGCTGGCCTCTCTGCATGGGGGGTCCTGGGTCAGGGGTGCAGGCCGATACCTGCCCAGGTGGCCCAGGTGGAGGGCAGGCAGGAAGCCGCACAGGTTGGCCCTCCACAGCTGCCTGTGCCAGCTGGCTCCCAGGCCTGCATCTCAGCATGGGGTCTCTGTGCAGGGGCAGCATAGGCCATGCCTGCAGACCTGGGTGCTGCCGAGTGGCCTCGGCTCTTCATGTCTTCACGCCAACTTTATGGGGCTCCCTGAGAGTCCTCGAGGCAGTTACTAGTCATTCAGAGGCTGTGGTGGGCATGTGGGCTCTGGAACCTACTGCTTGGTTTGATTTCTGGCATCTTACTTCCTAGCTGCAAGGGCTTGGGCCAATGACTCGGCTGCTCTGGGCCTCAGTTTCCCCATCCACAAAGGGGACCATAGCGCCTACCCCCCAGGTTCCGTGAAGATTCAGTGGGCAGTGCCTGGAACAGGCCATCACCCAGGGTGGCCTCAGCAGAGGGCAGTTGTTCTCACCTCGTTAGGGCCTGGGGTGGGCTTGGGGTACCAACAGGACTGGGTGAGGGCACACCCCACTCCCCTTCCCACTCTGGAGACCACCGCTCGCTACCTCACTCTGAGAGGAGGAGCAAGAACCCCTAAGGAACATGAACACGGGCGCCGTGGGGTCTCTCAGGCTGGGCTTGAAGCCCTCGTGCTCGCTGTGCCCACTCACTGCGCCTGTCTCACACACCTCGGGAGGCGTGCAGAAACAAAGGGGGTGTCAAGTGGGGGCTCACAGTCTGATGGGGGAAGCAGAGGCAAAAACACTGGGTCCTGTTAAGGCAGATGCATGTAGAGAGATCAGCAGCCCGGGGGGGAGAGGCTGAGACAGACCCCCCAACCCCAGCCTGGCACAGCTGCCTGGGAGCAGGCGTCAAGCCCGTATTGAGTGGTAACAGAAGTACTGAGTGGCTACGTTCTCACTGGCCCCGGCATTTTACACCATAACTGACTTAATCCCACACAATCCTACGATGTGATGCAGGGGCTAGCATGATCTAGGAAACTGAAGACTCAGAGAGGTTCGGCCACTCGCCTAAGACCACACAGCGAAAGAGCCAGGGATTCCAACCCAGAGCCGGTCCAGATGCTGAGCAGACATTCTGCTGGCCCTGCAAGTGGCGTCCGGCCTTGCTGGCATCCCACCCAACTCCTTGCTCCCTGACAGCTGGAAGGAAGGGGAGTCAAGGGCACTTTTACTTGACAGGTGGGGAAAGTGAGGCCCAGAGAGGGCAAAAGACGGCCTGGAGTGACAAGCAGCCGGTAGCAGCCCTGGGACTGGAGCCCAGATTCCCTCCCTAATAGACCTTGGCTGCCCCCTCCTGGGTACAGCCCACGGGGCTGTGCAAACACGTAGGCCCCTCCCCAGGATGGTGTGGGTGCCAACTCCCTAGATGGCATTATTTCCTTATTTCTCCTCCCTAGCACCAGACGGCAGCCTCCTGGTCCAGCAGGAGGCCTTGGGTCTTGGCAACATAAGGCTTTCTAGAAATAAAAATGAGGGAAAAAGTCTTTCCAGGAGGCCAGCTCCCGTGTTTACATGTAAAAAAAGGTCTCCTGGGCGCTCCTCGCCCCTCCCCCACTTCCTCTGGGGGCGGGATTGTTTGGAGGGCGCGCAGGGGCCCTCTGTGACCCCAGGCGCCTCCTCGAGGAGCCGGGCGGAGGCGGCCGCAGGGAGGGAGATCAGATGGCCCAGGAGGGGAGGGACTGCGGGGGCGGGGAGGCTGCTGCGGCCTCGTCCCCCCGCCCAGGGATTTCTGGGGGTGGTAACTTGTAAGGCCAGCGGGCTGCCCCCCGCGCCGGCGCCCCCACCATCCGCTCCGAGGCCAAAAGTCACCGGCAAGGCGGGGGCGCGCTGCGCTGACCCCAGCGTCAGCCGGCCGCCCCACCCCACTTTTTTAAGCAGATGTCTCCTATTGAGGAGCTCGGGGGCTGCACCGCCGCTCCCACCGTCGGCCGCCAGCCGCGGAGGGCAGGGGTGAGCCGGGCGGCGGGCTCTCTGCATCCTGGGCGGGCCTCAGCGTGGGGTCCCCCCCGGGAACCAGGCGCCTGGCCAGCGGGGTCCCGGCCAGGCAGCCGGCCCTCCCCTCTGGGGGAGGCCGGCGCCCGCGAGCCCTCCAGGGTTTGGGCCTGGCCCAGCTGGCGGGCCCCGGGGCCGGGGCTGGCTCCGGGGACTCCCTGGGAGGTCAAATCTCTGCCCCTCTGGGTAATGAGGTCCACGCCTTAACCCTCTGGGCGGAGGCCCTCTAACGGGTGCCTGTACGGGGCCCAGCCGCTCCCCATTCTAGATAAGAAATTGCGCTGGTAATGTGAAAGGTTAAACCCCCACTGCACCGGGCTTCCATGCCACCCACCAACAGCAAGCTGGAGAGGTAAATACTCCAGGGCAAGGCCCAGGCTGCCAGGAACGCCCTCCCGTCAGTGACAGCTCAGGGTTAGGATGGGCTGAGCCAATAAGCTGTGTGGCCTGAGGCCAGTGTCTTGAGCTCTCCAGGCTGTTTCCCTTTCTGCAAAATCAGGATAAGAAAAACTACCTTGCAGAGCTGAGGTTTGCAGATACCCTCCTGAGATGCTTCCCCAGCCTAGGGCAGAGAGGGTGCGGTGAGGGGGCATGGGGGGGGAGTTAGAGGGTAGAGAGGGCTTGGAAGTTCAAGCAGTCCCCCACTAATCTGTCCGGGCTCCCTGCCTCTCCCTGGAAGGCTGCAGAGGCGAGTGCAACCAAGGGCCTCAATACATTTCCAAAGCACTTTGCTGAGATTCAGGGCCCTGGAGCCGCAGGCCCTGTCTGTCTTCTCGGGCAGCTTGGGGACACCAAAGGCCTGGGTCTTGCAGGCCACAAAGGGGGTGGAGTATGGCAGTCCCACCAGCTGACGTTGGAGCGCTCAGGTTTGTGACCCGTGACCTCAGCTGCCTGCATGGGGTAAACAGAGCCCACAGCACTGACTTCGCAGTGGCTCACTGGCTTTACGGCCCCAGGTCAAACCTCAGCTCAGGCCTCTGGCACACAGGAGGAACTGAGGCACATGAGAAGAGACAGAGCTGAGGGGACCTTCAGAAGAGGGAATTTTAAGCGCCCTCCCCACCATTATCAGATGGTCCTACAAGTGTCTCACTCTCCAGCTCTCAGAGACACCATCAAGCCCAGATTACCCCCCATCTCCTGAAGCAGGGGGGGTAGCAAGCGGGGGGGGCCCTCCTTAGCCCAGCCCCTCCCACAGCGCCCAGCCCAGAGGCCAGGTGCTGGGCACCTGCCTGCATAGGGAGCACGTGACAGCACACACGGCTTGGAGGAACTTTCCATGCAGAGGTGGGGGTACAGGGGTGGGGATGAGGCGCAGTTGGGCTCTCCAGGGCTGGGCAGAGGGAGGACCCCCCCAAGGCCCACCTTAGGGTGCTGCTGAGTAGAGCTCACCCAGCTATGCAGGTGCCCCGAGGTTCAGAGCAGCCCAGTCCTACTGCCGGCCTCGGCCAGCTTGGGCCCCCTGTTTGACTGGGACAGGGAATGGGGGCTGTGAGGCCTGACTGGCCATGTAATTTGTGGGGCCCACTGCAAAATGAAAACACAGGGCTCCTTCAGAGTTTTGGGGACAAAGAGAGTAACACCAGAGCATGAAACCAAGCACGGAGCCCAGGAGACTGTCCCAGTCACAACCTCTGAAGCCCCCCTGCTTTGGTGCCAAGGGCTGGAACACCACAGGCCCAACCCAATGGATAGGGCAGAGATGCACAAGACCAGCCCATCTGACATTCTTCTAACTGCCTAACTACGTAGCCCTGGGCAAACAGCTCAACCTCTCTGGATCTCAGACTCCCCATCAGTAAAGTGCGGATAATAATAGCCCTTCCTCCCTGGATTGCTGGGGAAAGTAAAACAGTTACATGAACACATAAAGAACTCACATAGAGCAATCACAGTGCACTGTTATTCATTTTTATGATTACAACCTTTGTTACTATTGGCCACCACCCTAGTGACCCCGAGGTCACACACTAGATGATATTCAAGGAGCAGGAAAGGACCAGAGTATTTTTTGGGAGCCATATCATACTATAGGATGAAGCCGGGGTTCCCAGCTCTGCCACCAATAGATCTGATGACTGTGGCAAGACCCCTCCCATCTCTGAGTCCCAGTTTCCTCCACGGTTCAGCGAGGGCTTGGGCCACAGTCCAGACTGACAGTGAGGAATTTCTGCCCGGGCTCATCCCTTTCCACCAGGGATATGAGGGACTGTGGCTTGTCCTTCCCCCATCACAGGGCCAGAGATTTCTCTCCTTCCATTTACTCATCTAACCAACATCCATCCCTCCATCCCTCCATCCATCCATCCATCCCTCCATCCATCCTTCCATCTACATACACGCACCCAGCATCAATCCTTCTATCCAGGCAGCATTCATCTATGCACCTACTTCATCCATCCAATATCCATTGATCCATTCATCCATCTGTCCATCCACCCAAGCTCCATCTGGTCAGAAAGACAGAGGTCAGTGCCAAGCAGAAGGGCTCCAGAACTCATCAGGAGCGGCCCCCAGAGGGCCCTGGGGCCAGCTAGCAACCATGGTCAATGGCATATACTTACCTTCTCTAAGGCTGAAATGGGCTGGGAAGGTGACTTGGGGATCAGAACAAAAAAGGGGACCCAAGGATTGAGGTCAAGCAGACCAGAGCTCAATCAGATCACAGTTCTGCTTTTGTATCTGGTGACCTGACCCTATGACTTAACCTCCCCGAGTCTCAGTGTCTTCGTCTGTAAAATGGGCCTAGAGCCACCTCACTCAGCTTGTGTGCTGGCTAAAGGAAAAGAAAATGGCAGTACAGACCTGGCAGAGAAGGTGTTTCCCTGCTGGCGGGTGGGATTACCTGCTCACACTGCAGCCCATGGTCTACAATAGCTCTGCCCGATCAGTGCCTGAGCCACCCTGATCCCTGAGCCCCCAGAATATCCAGGCCCCTTCCAAGTTCCCCCAGAAGAGTCTTGGAGGGATTTATCACCATCTGAGTCCCAGAGCAGACATGCAAAAGCATAGGATAAAAATGGGGACCTTCTATCCACAGTGGGACTGCTCTAGACCTGGGGAACACCAGGCTCAGTTCTGACTCTGTCACCAACATGTGTCTGGGGCATGCTGCTCAAACAGTCTCAGCCTCAGTTTCCTCATCTGTAACTTAGGGGCAGGTCAGGCTTGCTGGAAGCATTGCAGAGAATGACTGTAAACGCCTGACCTGTGTTGTCCCTTCATAAACATTTGCTATCATTACAGATGGGTGGAGGAGGGATACTGGGAACGGCAGAGACACATGAGGGACATAATAGTAACGGTGGCGTGCAAGATGGCCCTCACATCACACCTGCCATAGTGCACAACAATGTATGTGACATACGACACACGTGTGCACAGTGTACACGAGGTACCACATACAGGTGTGCCAGCAAGGTCTGGGAGGAAACACGCAAACCTGAAAACAACTGTGTGGGTTGCTGTGTTCTGAGACACGCAACTCAGGTGCTTGAGCACTGGGAAGGCAGCAGAAAAGCCTGGTCAGGATGCCAAGCCAGGTCTATACCTCAAGCTGCTGGACTCCTTTCTCCCAACTGCTCTATACCTGCCTGCGAGGTAAATGCTGCCGGCAAGTCCTACCTGAAGGGAGGTTCCGTTTTGCCACAGCCCTGACCTTTGCTTTCAGGCGCATCCTCAGTTCCCTAAAATCACCTGATGGAGGGGATGGCTGTTCCAGGCTGCCGCCCTCCTGCCTTCCCTGTCTTGGTGTGCCCGTGGTGGCCAATGCACAGTGTCCTGGAAGCATTGCAATCCATTCTGCATGCTTAGAACCTAATCTTATGACACTCAAAGGGCTTTATTAATAGCCTATTAGTGGGTAATTCATGCATCTTGATGAGAAATCATCCAGTGGTAGTTTATGGGGGAGGAGGGTTGAGGGACAAGCTGGGGGCGTGGAGCAGGGGTGTCACCTCCAGTTCACTTCCCAGCACCTCCCCAGGCGACGACGTGGGTCTGCTGTGGCGGCGTGTCTGCAATGCCCCCTCCTGACAACCCCGCCACTCATTAATCTTGATGAGTTTTCTGCTGAGTATTCTTCCAGGGCTTTCAGACCACGAGCTAATTGCAATTAATCACTTACTGAAACAGATGTCAGGAACAATGGGCCCGGGAAGGCTGGAGGCTGGATAAAGCTGTCAGGAGAGGGTGTGTGGGCGCCTGGAGGCTGAGGGGCTCTGGGTACTTGGGGTGCTGGGCGGGCTACCAGCCAGGAGGGAAGGCACACTGGGATGGCAGGAGGTGGGCTGTGTGGTCAAAGCAAGTGTCAGAGGGGAGCCAGAGAAGACTCCACACCACCCAGGAGGCCCATTCCCAACCCTGATCCCCCAAAGGATCAGGCTAGTAGCCAGCAGGTGCTCAGATCAGAGAAGCCGGTGCTATACATGTGACCTGTAACCGCAGCTGGGGTTTTGTGTGGCTTTCGTCCTGCAGTAATGTAAGAATCGTATATTCATGTTTGATGCCAACATCCAAAAATCAGATTTGACAGAAAAATCTGGACTTCTGGCTTCTCTTGAAAAATACAAAGATTTTGCCATACGCCCTCTCGCAGCAACAATCAGCTGTGTGGCCAACCAAGCTGCCCCGATAGACGGGGCCAAGTGCTGGGTTTTGCCAAAGACACCTCCACGCACCCCACGTGGTCCCCCCTTTCTCTGGCTCTTCTGTGTCCTTCGCTGGGCCACCCCATCAGGCTAGTCTGGGAGGCTTCGCACAATAACATCCCTGGGGGCTCCTGCAGTTCTGAGACAAGTTCGAGGGTTTGAGCACTGCCCCTCGAGGTGGGAGTTTTCAACCTTAGCTGCACAGGGGAATCTCTTGGAGGCGCTTTTAAATATCCTCACGCCCAGTGCCCTCTGGGGGCTGGGGATGTTTCTCGCTGGTTCTCAAAGTGGGACTCCGAGCAACAGCAGCATTTCCTGGGAGCTTGTTCAAAATGCATATTCCCAGGCCCTGCCCCAGACCCGCTGAGTCAGAGACCCCTGCCCCAGGGTCTGGGGCCAGCAGCTTGTGCCTGGAGGGTCCTCCAGGGAATTCTGATGCGTGCTCAAGTCTGAGTGGCGCTGTAGTAGACCTTGATCTGGGCGGAGGTCATGCAAGCCGACCCAAATACAAAAATTCCTCTAGCCATACCCTTAAGACGAGTGCCCTCTACTGCCATAGCTCGATGCTTGACTGCACCCTGGACCAAACACCGGGGCCACCGGGGGTAACGTGGCGTCTGTATTTTGTCAAGCCCCCCAGGTGACTAGTGGATGGGCCAATGCCTGCCAGCCATGCTGGCTCCCCTCCTCCCTGGCCTGGTTCCCCAGGTATGGTGCAAATACTGTTGGAGGCGCGGGAAAAAAGAAAGAAGGCATTACGATTAACAGGTATAGTGTGTGGGGGGTCACGGGGAGGGCTGTGCAACACAGAGAAGACAAGTAGTGATTTTATAGCATCTTACTATGTTGATGGACAATGACTGTGAACGGGTATGTGGGGGAGACTTGGTGAAGGGGGGAGCCTAGTAAACATAATGTCCTTCATGTAATTGTAGATTAATGATACCAAAATAAAATTTAAAAAAAAAGAATAAAATACTTAGGAATAAATTAAAAAAAAAATACTGTTGGAGGCACTGCCATCTACTCACCAGGCCGGGCCCCCTCAGCCACCCTTCTAGCACAGTCCCCACCCCACCCTCCTGGAGTCTGCCAAGCTGGGTGCCCTGGGGCAGGTGGCTTGACCTCCCTTGGGGGCTCTCCCTTCGTCCTGACTGGGGCTTACAACTGCACAGGAGGCATTTCTGGGGTCCCGACAATTATCCCCATTGACTGTCATGGTTTGTCTTTTTATTTGTGTGTCTAAACTATTGTGAGGGGCCAGATTTTATCTTTCACCGAAGGTCTGTGCCTATTTCCTCATCTGCAAAATGGGTTTCATGCTCTCCAAGGTTGTGAAGTCTTAGCCCAGCACCTGGTATGCTGTGAATGTTGGAAAGTGCTAGTTACTGTTATGATCCTGCTTCAAAGCTGGCAGAGTGGAGCTCAGACTAGGCCCCCAATCTATGCAGGGAGGACTGGCAAACGAAGAGACAGAGGAATGAATGAAATCTGCTAACATTTGCTCACTCTACAGCTTGTACCATGCACCTGCCCTGTTCGCAGCCCTGGGAGTAGCAAGTCCCTGCTGGAGCTGACAGTCCTGCAGGGAGACAGATAATAAGCAAATACACACACCTGTGCGTATGTCAGCTGTGATGCAGAGCTCTGGGGAATCACAGAGCAGGGAAAGTGGGTGGAGAGCCCGAGGGAGGGAGGGAGGCCTCGAGGGAGGGGTGCTGTGAAAAGATGGGAGGCCAGGGATCATGCAGATACATGTGAGTGGGGAGGAGGTTCCAGACAGTGGAAACAGCAAGTGCAAAGGCCCTGGGGTGTGTCTGAGGCCAGGGAGGAGTCAGTGTGGCTGGAACAGAGGGAGTAAGGGAGGAGACGTGGACAGAGAGAGATGGGACCATGGTGCACGACAGATTGCACCAGCCTGGGGGCCAGAGTGAGTTACCCGGGAGCCACAGGAAGGTTCTAAACAAGGACATGAGGATCCCTAACAGATTCACACTTGTCACATGTAACCAGCTGCTCCCGCCCACCTATTGCTACCAGAGCCCCATGGGGATAAATAAAGGGTCCTTGGCTCCTTGTGGACACAGCTTCCAGGGGGGAGGCTTGGTTCTAGGCAGCAGCTTGGCCCTTTCCTGGTGAAGCACCACCCTGTCCCTTTGGGGTGCTCTGGGTGTGCGGCACGGCTGTGTCATGTACCAGCACATGTGCTGTGCTCACACCCATGACAGAATGTGTCCCCTGGGGGTGCTCCAGATGCTGATTAGGGCAGGAGTTGTGTGTCATGGGAAGGCGTGTGTCATGGACTGTGTCCCCACGCAGGTGGCTCTCTGTGCTGTGTTTACAGGTGCATGTTGCAGGATTGCAGGAGCCCACAGGTGTGTCTGCTCCGTTATGTTTTCAGAAGTTACATAGCATTAGCATACTGGGTGCGTGTGCACTGGGGTGTGTGTGTGTGTGTGTGCAGTGTGTGGGCATGGCCTTAGAGCTGAGGCTATATTACACATAATACATGCTTCATATGTTATACACTCACGTGCACAGAAACACCTGCCCAATCCATTCCCCCTGGGATGTCCTGGCTCACAGATGGGGATGAGAGGGGGCAGACAGCTCAGAGCTCCACTTCCCAGGTGAGTGACTGAGGCTCCAGGGCCACTCAGCAGCCAGGGGAGCAGTCGGGATTCAAACCCCAGTCTGCGGGGCGCAGCACAGCCCGGGTTCTGTCCTGCCCTCCCCGGCCTCTTCTTCAAGCCCTTCTCACTTGAAAGTAAAAGGTGAGGTTCTATGAGCCTCCGAAGTGGGCTAACGGGGAGTTCAGCTCGCTTCCTGGGATTGCTCACGCCTCAGGCCAAGGGGATAGTTTTCTGCTGTTTATTTGTCCACCTACCCATCCTTCCATCTGTCTGTCTTTCCCTCATCCATCCATCCATCTGTCCATCCATCCACCCATTTCCCACAAATTCTTAGAGAGTGGAAAAGTGTGGATTCTGCAGCAGGACTGCCCGAAGTTAGAATCCCGCCCTGCCACTGACTAGCTGAGTGACGCTGGGCAGGTGACCCCACTCCTCCATGCCTCAGTTTCCCCATCTCTAAGAAGGGATGCATCTGTAAGATACTACTTATATCAGCCCGAGGAGGTTGTAGTACAGGAAGTCCACGTTCCTGCCTGCCACTTATTTGCTGTGGACTCTTGGCCAAGGTGGAAGTCACTTCACTTCTCAGCCTCAATCTCCCCCTCTGTAATTTGGGAACAAAATTGTTCCTTCTTAGCAGGAGGGGCTTAGGAGGTAAGACTGCCCAGCACAGGCTGACAGATGGGGGCTGCCGTGGTTTGGGAAGGCAGGCAGGACCAGCTGGCTTGGCCAGCCCTGGAGGGTGGGGTGGGGGGTGGCAACACGTGGGGGACAGCATCTTTCACTGCCCCTGCCTCACAGCTCGGTATCTTCCCAGTACCCACGTACCCTTGAATGCCACAGGGTTGCTCTGTCTCGAGAGCATGGCCCGGTGACCCCCTCTGCAGCTTCTCTTTTCTCCTCACGCCCCCAGCACCAGCCCAGCACCAGCGCCCTGAGGTCTGGCTCCCAGCTCTGTGTTCCCTCCTCTGCCAAGCTTCTGGCTGCCAGCAGCCCCAGCCTCTTCCCCGGGTCCTCGGGGGTGTGATGCTTCCTGCGGTCCCCCTTGACCTGTCAGTCATCCAACACCTGTTTCACCAATGCCCTGTATTAAATTCTCTCTGTCGAAGTGCCTCGTGTGGTCCGCATTTCTGGCTGGCCCCTGACCGAGGCAGTGCAGAACGGGCAGCCGCTCAACAGCTGTGATGACTCAGGAGCAGCCAGGGACAGGGGACACGGCAGAGCCCCTGCCCCAGAGCACCAAGAGGGGACTAACCACAGCCTGGGGTGTGCAGCTGGGGTCCCCCAGCCCAGCCCAGCCCCCGAGTGTGCTCCCTGCCAGGCCCTCTGCCTGCACCGCTCTCCTTGGGGATGAAAGCCCCACTCCAGCTGCCTGTACAGGAGGCAGAGGCTCTGCCTGCAGCCCAAGGAGGCCCTGACACATGTTAAAATAAATATTCTGCAAATATGATGTTCCATATGTATGACTTCGTGGGGTGATGATTTTCCTACTGATCGCTGTAAGTGACAGCTGTGCTGGAGACACGGGCCTGGGCGGCCCTTGCCGTGCCACGCGGCGGGGGGCAAGGGGGCCGCTGTGGCGCGGGAGCATCTGGTGACTCAGGACACGTGAGGAGCCCAGCGCCTGCCAGGGCTCAGTGCGTGCACATTAGCGATTCCGAGGGACGGATGGGGCAGGTGTTCCCAGGCAGCCTGTTCGCGATAATGACTTTTAGATTGTTTTAAAGCATTTAAGCAAGATCCTGGAGGGCTGGGAGAGAAGAGGGAGGGACAGAGGCCGGGTGGGAGCCAGGCCCCAGGGGCCCGCCTCCTGATCTGCAGAGGTGGGCGAGGGCTGGACCGCACGATGCAGGTGCGTCTCACTGGCTGGCCTGTCAATGTACCGCTTGTGCTACTTGGTCCAGCTGGGAAAGTTGTTAAAACATTGACATACTCCCACCCTGCAGCCCCAGGCCCCAGCAAGCTGCCTCCAGACGCCTGGCCTCTCACCAGGAAACCCCTGGTTCTGCGAGGAAAGAGGGGTCGTGGGCAGAAAGGAGAAATATCTTGAACATTGACCCTGACATTGTATCTCAAGCAGGGACTTCCGACAGTTGCACTGGCCTGACAGGGCGAGGTCAGGGCTCTCAGCACACAGAGAACCCCGAGGCGCCGACGTGCTCCCTGAGTGGGGCGTGGGTGAGTGGGAATTGCAATTCTTAGGGAGATATGGGGCGGCCTTTCGGGCTGCTTCAAGAGGCCACAAAATATTTCCCCTCTGATTAAACAACAGCTCCAAATAGCGTGCTGGCGACAGGACTGCAGAGCGCTGCAGGGAGGGTCTCTGGTCTTTGGGGTCTCAGCCCAGACAGAGGTTAGTGCAAGAAGCCCCACCAGCAAGTGTCCCAGCTCAACCCCTGGGGCACGGAGCAGGTGCCGGGGCTGAGTGCTACCCAGGGACTCCAGAGCCCTCCCCAAGTCCTCTGACGACACTGGGGCTGGGGGACCTGCCCTATGAGCAGGGCCGGGATGGAGGCGCAGGGGTGGGGGGCTCTGCACGCTGAGGAAAGGGCTGGAGCAATGGCGTGGAGGCAGGTGGGCCCACCAGCAGGATAGACAGACAGACACACACACACCAGTTGGGTCACCACCCCCAGCACCCTGCCGCCTGCCCTGACCTACTTCCTCGCTTGCAGCGCCCCGCAGGCCCTGGCATTCCAGAACTCACCATCCAGGGCCCACGAGCATGTGTGGAGGCCTGGCCAGGCCTGGAGTGACTGGAGGGGCACCCCTGCAGGTGGGTTTTTGCCTGGGGTGACGGGAGAAGTGCTCCTGAGAGCCTGAGGTACAGCAGAAGGTGACCACATTCCAGGCCCGGAAGCCCGGGGCAGGGGTGGGCACGGCTGGGAACTCTGAGGGGGCCTGACCCCACCACCTGGTCGTGGGAGCCGGGAGCGGGCCGGGCAGGGCTGGAAATGGGGTCTTTTGCCCCTCTCTGCAGAGAAAGGTCCCTGCTGGCCATTTCTAGTCTGAGCAGACATCTTCCTTTCTTAGGGGCGAGTCAGATGATTCAGAGTCTGGTTCCGGGGCAACTGACTCTTCCCCCCTCGCCCTCTGTGCTGTTTGCCCATGCAGAGCCTGGGGCCAGCTGCACCTGAGTGCCCCCTGGGCAGGGATCAGAGGGCCGGGGCCTAGGAGCAATGGTGTTTACAGCTGCTATTTAAAATCCAGGCAAGTTCAATATTAGCTCTGGGGTTTGTGCAATCTGTTGCCAAGATAAAGCAGCTGGGAGAGTGAGTGGGGTGCCCTGCCCTGCCCTGCCCTGCAGGAGCCCAGAGTGGCCAGGCCTGGTTAATGAGCAGCCAGCAGCCTCCAGCAGCACTGTGTCCACAGCCTACATGCAGAGTCCACTGAGTCCTCCCCAGGGTGTGCTCCGTTCACCAGGGAGGCCTCTCCCCACCCCATGCAGTAAGAAGCCCGAGTCCTAGGGGACCTCCAAGGCCCCGTGTGACCTGGCCCTGCTCCTCCACCACCTCACCCCCTCCCTGGCCCCAGCCTCAAATGTGTCACGGCCCAGCTGGTGGGAGGTGGGGAGGGGGTGAGCCGGGCCTCCACAGCCTGGAAGACAGTGGGCACAGGGCCCACAGCTGGCTGCCCTTTGCTCCTGCACTGCCCTCTGCTGGATGCCACCTCCTGGCCCTCTCCTCCTCTCCCCCGGCTTCACTGCTTCCATAGATCTTATCCACCCCCCAGCCTGGCTTCGTGCACTAATTTGTGCACCCAGTTATTTTCTATCCATGCCCCTCTGTGAGGGCAGGGACAGGGTCCTTGCCTACCCTTTATTTATTTATTTTGAATTTTTTGGCTAGAGCCATGCCAGCCTCAGTGGCTGTCAGTAAACATTCGTGCAATGGGCCTGGAGCCCATCCCAGTGCACCTCTGCCTCTCCTTTCTCAGCCCCCCACCCGACTGCCCACCTTCCTGAGCTCCCCCCGGCCTCCCTGGAGGAAGCTGGCATCCCTCACTTAGTGGCGTGGTGGGGGTGCCTCCCGGCCCCTTCCCTGCAGCGCCTCTTACTGTCAGTCTTGCCGGGAGTGTGCGGGATCCTGACAGCCACCCCAGCAGAATTCATCTTTTATTCATGCCAATAATGTAAGCGGGATTGTGTCTGGAGCAGTCACTTAACCCATTAGAAGAAGCTGCTGCTGTATCACGGCCCAGCTGGTGGGAGGTGGGGAGGGGGTGAGCCGGGCCTCCACAGCCTGGAAGACAGTGGGCACAGGGCCCACAGCTGGCTGCCCAGGTGCCAGGCCCACCTTCTCCATGTCAGGTTATCCCGGTACAAAGAAACGGTCAGTTCTGTGCCTTGACCAAGACCTCAGCAGGAAGGTGCCCTGGAGGGAGGTGTTGAGCAAGGAGGTCCTGGGCGATGATCAAAATGCTCAGCTTGTGCGCATGCCGAGGGACCACGTGTGGCATGTGTGAAATGGGTGTGGTGCCTGGCCCACAAGAAGCCTTCTGTGAACGTGAAACATTATTGGTGCATTTAGGAAGAAAGCCCTTGAGTCACGGCCCCCAAGAGGCCATTCTCGGAGGAAATATTAAGGCTGGAAAAACAGCTAACCTCTCTCCCCCAACCTTTGGTGAAGCAGATAGTATAAAAAGTGATACACTGTAGCTCACACCCTCCACACACACACACACACACACAGCCACCAGGAAACCATTCACAAGGGCAGGTTTGCAGAAAAAGCAGCAGATGGTTAAGGAACCCACCTTACCCTCTTTGCCCAGTCAGAAAGTGGGTCCTGTCCACAAGCTGCCCAACTGTTTGTTGAATGAATAACTAATGAGCTGCCTGGGAACTACTATTTAAGTTCTTCATCCCATCGTCTCTGAGGCCTGTGAGCCTCCTTAGACCGTAGGGGCATCAGCTCTACAATGTGGAGACGCACATACACCTGTGTCACAGGATGCTCCAGGCAAGGATTAAATGAGATACTACAGAGAGGGTATCATTGGGCCAGTGGAGTCAGAACCTCAGGCTGGGTGTCTTCAGACCAGGCCCTGGACCTCTCTGTGCCTCAGTTTGCTCCTCCCTGAATGAGGGGGTGGTCAATGCCCTACTTGCTATGCTCTTTTTTGGGGCACGTCTCCCAGAGGACTCAGAGTGACTGTGGAAAGCAGGCGCCTGGCAGGATGCCCTGGGCCCCTATCTTCCCACAGTCTGAGGCCAGGCCAGAGTGACCCCCTTGGGCCCCTCTTTTGGGCCCAGATGGCTGGGGAACCTTTTCCAAGATGGACCCAGGCCTCTACCTGCACCTCAGCTGCCCAGCTTCCCGTCCAGATTTTCTTTATTTCACACACTTCTGTGTGTTCACTGCCTGCAGGCAGCGCTTTAAAAACTCCTGTATATCGCCTCCAGCGCTCCCAGTGCATCCTGGGTAAGTACTCCCATTATTCCTGTTTGACAGAAGAGGAAACTGAGGCTCTGAGGGTAAGGTGACACACCAGGATGGCAGGGTGGCAGGCTGGGACACGGCAGCCTGCCTCTGGAATGCCCCCGGGCAGGGCAGGGAGTTCTGCTGGAGTGGCGCCCCCCTATGGAGGCCCGAGACACTGCCACGCAGGGGTCTACCCCGACCCCCACCCTCTGGGGACCCAACAGGCAGCCCCAAAGCTGCCCACAGCAGGGTGATGGCCGGCGAGCACCCAGGCATGGGGAATCTAATCAGCCAGACATAGCAGGGACGCTGGGGGTGGGACACGGAGGGCGTGCAGGCCCAGGGGCAGAGCCCAGGCCTGGAACAATCTGGGACTCACTGCACTGGGACTGTCCCCTCCTAGTCCCTCTGAGGCTACGTGAGGGGAGGTAAGACAAGGTGAGAGTCATGGGCTGCGGGCTCTGTTTCGCAAAGAGCGGTAACGTGGGTGACTTACAACAGGAGGAATGTTTCTCCCACAGGCTGGGGGCCAGAATCCAAGATCAAGGTGTGGGCAGGTCCATGCTTCTTCCAAAGCCCCAGGGAAGGGTCCTTCCTGCCTCTTCCCGCTTCTGGGGGCTGCCAGCAGCCCTGGCCACCTCAAGTGGCCTTCTCATAGGGACACCAGTCTTGGATTCAGGGCCCACCCTACTGCGGTATGACCTCATCTTGATTGACTACACCTGTAAGTATTTATTTCCAAATAAAGTGACATTCTGAGGTTCAGATTTTGTGCATTTTGGGGGGACGCTATCCCACCCATCACAGACGCATATTTGGCAGCAACTCAGACCTCAGTTTGGCCTCCCTACCTTAGTGCCCAACGCCTTGCCTGATTGGGCCCTGCTGCTCCCCAGGGCTTTGTCTCACCAGCACCTCGGCCTCCTGCCCAACCACCTGGAGAGCCGCATGGCTGCCTCAGGCCCCTGTGCTCATGTTGCTTCGGTCTCCAGGCCCTTTCTGTCTGGAATGCTCTTCTCCAGTTTTCCATGTGAGAACTTCCTTTGCCTTCAAAGCCCAGCCCAAGCATCACCACCCTCAGGAAGTCCACCCTGATTTCAGACTGGATTTGCTGCCCCTGGGCTCCCTTTTCCCTGGGCTTATTCCAGCCACCATGATGAGCACATTGTTTAGTGTCCGCTGAGGTAACTGTCAGACTCCTCCAGACAGGAGGGCAGGGGATTTGTCTGTTCAGGTCAGCATCCCAGCCCTGAACACTGGCAGAAGGAATGAGCAAACAGTCCCAGGTGGGTCTCAGGGTTCCCAGGCAAGCTCCACCATTGCCTGTCCTCTGCCTTGCTCTAGTCTGGCCCCTAACCTCTGGCCCTCCCAGAACAGCTGTTCTCAGTCCCAGGGCTCTCAAAGAGCCCCCTGCAAGGAGCCCTGCCCAGGCCACATCCATACTGGAAGCTCTAGGGTGGGGCCTGGACATCCCAGGGGTTTAAAGTCCCTGGGTGAGCTCAACATGCATTCAAGGCTGAGAAGCAGCACACTACAGGAGAGGGAAAGCCTGGTGTACTCTGACCTCTGACCCCACACCAGCTGGGTCTCCTGCAAGCCGTCCCTCAGGACAGAGCCCTGCCGACTCGCTACTGCCCCTGCTGAGACCAAGCCAGCACCACCTGTCACACGCCCTGGGGTGCACTGCTTCCCAGCCAAGGCGGCCCCCAGGCTCCCAGCTCCATGTGCCATCTGTGTGCTGAGGACGCCGCCTTCAGAACTCCAGACTCAAGCACCGACTGCCAACTGGATCTCCACTTGGGTGTCTAACAGCACCTCGTAACGTGGCCAGAACGGAGCTCCTCCCCCTCTCCCCAAGCCCGTTCCTCCTGGCAACACTATCCTTCCAGTTGCTCAAGTCAAACACTTGCAGATTTCTTCAGGCCTCTCGCATATCCCACCTCCAAACCGCCAGCAAATCCTGACAGTTCTGCATTCCAAATGCACCCTGAATCCAGGCACTCCCTCCAGAGCTGCTGCGCTGATCTCAGACACCATCGTGTCTTGCTTTGATTACTGCGACAGCCTCCTAACGGTCCGTGTCCCCCGTCTTAGCCGGTTCTCCACACTGTGCTGGGGTGCTGGCTCAGCAACCTGGAAGGGATGACACTGGGCTATCTGTCCTTTCAGCTCTGGACCAACCATGTCCTCCTGGAGGTACCTGTCACCAATATCCCACAGACAGTGGTGGCTCTCTTTGCTGGGAGGCTGGAGCAATCAAGGAGGGCTTCTTGGAGGAGGTGGGGCTTGTGCCAAGTGTTGACCTGGATGGGCAGCTAGGAGGGAGATGGGCAAAGAACTGGAGTGGAGGGGAGCAGTGTGCTAGCGAAGACAGTGAGTCAGCTGCATCAGCTGCCTGTAAAGGAGCCGGCGGTCAAGGGCATACCTGCAAGAGTCCCATCTCTATGACTTTGCACTTAATTTGCCTCCTGGCAGCCAAATGGCTCCTGTTCAGCCCACTTGCAGCTGGTCTTCCCTACCCTGACTTCCCCTGGCCCACAGAGTCCCTCTGTGGCCCCACCCCAGCCCCCACCCAGACCCACTGTGTCAGAAACACTGGGTTGGGGTCTAGTAATCTGGATTTTAACAAACCTGCCAGAGGGGGCTGATGCTGGAATTTGGGAACCCCAATCTCGCCTTGCTGGAACCTTCTGAGTAATGGGGACCAGAGCCCCATCCATTCCCACTGGACTCAGGGTCCAGCCTTCCAGGAAGCATGTGACTGAGGAGGCGGCTTGGGCCTCGTGGGGGGGTGCAAAGCCGACAGAGCTGCTCAGGGAGACGCTCCGGACTGGTGGTGAAAGTGGGATACCTGCAGTCATCACCTGTGCCAGCCCTTCCAGAACCACGAGAGGTTAGAGCAGGGGAAGGGGCTGGGCAAGAGCCCGAACTCAGGTCTTCTGATGCTAAGCCGCGTAGCCTGACGGGATACACCAGTGGCTGGAGCAGAGGTGTTTTCCCTGGAGACACCAAGCAATGTCGGGGGACACTGTCACAACTTGGGGAGTGGGTGTTAATGGCATCTCGGGGGTCAAGGGCAGGGATGTGGCTGGATGTCCTAGAGTGCACAGGACGACCCCCACCGCAGCCCAAAATGTCAACAGCACCAGGGCTAAGAAGCCCTGGGCTACATCCAGGTTCCTGGGCCCCTAAGCCAGCCCAGGACTGAAAGCGGTGACTTCATGGAAGTGTCCATGCCAGAAGCCCTCAGGTCCCTGCCAAACTCCTAGCAAGGAGACCCACTGAAATGTCCAGTGGGAGTCAGAGGGGCCTCCTGTAGGTCAGCAAGGCACTGCACATCGCTGGGGTCCCTCCAGAGAGCACGTGGGCACATGCCCTCCTGTCTTGGTCACTGCCTGAGTCCTCCTTCCTGGAAGGAGCTGGGCCCGGACTCCCACCTGCTCAAGGTGGGTCAGTCTGAACCCGCTGCCTCCAGCCCACCGCGCCACTTGCTCCCACTTGGGGCTCCCAACAGAGAAAACCCCCAGAGCAGAATCACACATTCAACCTTGAGAAATTAGGCGGCGCCTCCCAGCTCCGGGCTCCGCGCCCCCTCCCTCCTTTGGCTGGCAAGCACTGGTTCCGAGAGCGGTTCATATTTAATAATGCAATTTATATTCCACTCTCAACATAAACTATTGTAAAGGCGCTCTAATGTAAAAATACATCTGGCTTGTCAATAGTTTATCTTCTGGATCTGCATCTAAATCCCTGGGCCTTTTTGACTTATGGCTGCACCACTGTCTAATGAATAAAAAGGTGCAAATTATAGGCCCGGCTTTAATGCTCATCATAAAATTAGACGATAGTTGCAAAAGCTGCATTCTCCTGCCCACGGTGCAGCGATGGAGAGCCATAAATAAAGTGTATTTAATGTATCCCAGGGCTGTGCAAACCCAGGAAACAGTGTGTTATTGCTCGGCCTTCGATGGGTCCGCCACAAGTTCAATGAAGTGATAACGGATCCATCATGTGAATTTATGTTAACTGTCTCCTCGCAAAGCCATGGCCTCAACACTGTAAATAGCCTACAATCCTTCTAGCAGGCCCGCCTGCCGATAAAACTGTCACTGCCCGGCCGGCAGTGAGCACCTTCAGGACCGGGGAACAGGCCGTTACGTTCTGGAGGCCGACGGGGTCCTTGCCTCCCACCCTCCCTGCCTCTTCCATGGGTTCCCCAGCTGCAAAGGGTATGAATCTTTTTTCAAACAGCAGATCCCAATTACGGGGGTCAGCAGAGGCTGGCTGCTATGGGGGGGCTTGCTGGGGGCTGTGGCTGGCGGGAGATGGGGCTGGGGAGTGGTCTGTCTTGCCTCAGTGGGCTGGAGGTGGGAGCAGGGCCAGGGAGCCTGGGCTGGGCACCAGTCACCCCCTGCCCCAGCGTTCTGGCTCTGCGTCCCTTAGACGTGGGCTTGGCACAGTGCCAGGAATTCTGGCACCGGGGCCTGCTGGTCTCCCCGGGGGCTCATCACGAGTCATTCATTTGTTCCTCTGGCTGCCTATCACTTTATTCAGCACTTCCTGTGTTCCAGGACCTGAGCAGACAAGAGGCACATGCTTCCTCTTTGGGGAGACCCAACAGTTGAGAAGACAATATTCCCAAGTCTAAAAACTGAGCCAGATCTCATTCACAAGGATTTGTCTCTTCTCTGAAGCCGTGCGGCCCCAGCCCTCACACTTCTGCTGCTCAAGCTGTGGGCTGAGGCCCCCTGAAGGGGCTGTGACATCACTCGGCGGATGGACGAAGACATTTTTTCCACAGCACAGAACAGAACAGAAAACACCAAGTCCCTCAAGCAGCGTTTCAAGGAAGGGCGCCCACATGTGTGTGTGTGTGCTGGGCGGGGAGCGGAGGGCGCAGGCAAAATCCACGTTGTGGCTCACAGAAAAGTTTGAGAAACACTCAACTACACCCGTCATTTGGCAATTACTGTGGTTCCTGGAACACTAGCTTTCTGGGTGTGCAGGAGCATCTCTGCCTGTGCAATGGCCCCTCCTGGCCTGTGGCCAGCCTGCTGCCTTTCCCCATGGGGACGGTGTCCTCAAAGGCGAGTGCAGGCCAGGGGCATGCAGACTGCCACATGCTCCATGTGGCTCTGGGAGCAACTGCGAGAATTCCCCGAATCCTTTCTGAATGGCTGTTCTGGGGTCAGCTCTACAAAGCACATAGCCTTTCAGGACCGCAGTGCATGTATGTAACATGCAAATACACACATTCTGGAAATGTGTGCTACAAAGTTTTACTGATATGTACTCAAGGGGGTCTGGAGACCCTGGGACCTGAGGGCTGCCATCACCCAGAGTCACCAACACCAGTGGTTACAGAGGGTGCTCCAGACCCTGCCGGGAGAGTGGGCTGCTGTCCTTGTGAATGACAGCCGGGGAACAGGGGCATCAATCTGCATCTTCAGCAACGTCCCCTGTAGGGCCCAGGGACACCCCTGCCTTCCTCCCAGGCGGAAGGCCTTGGAGCTGCTCATCACCCCACCCTCTCAACCCCCGACGGATGCCTCGGTGCCACACCCCAGCTGCCATGCGCCTGCTCTCTTGGCAAACAGCTGGACTGAGCGGCGTGGTGTCCCTGCAGATTTCTGGGTCAGCACTCCTGGGGCTGAAGTGTGACAGCCATTAATTGTCACCCTGGGTTGGCAGGGCATGTGGAAACGCATGGGCTTTGACACAGAAACCAGCACCCGGACCCCATGGGTCAGCCAGGAGGCAAGCAAAACAGCAGAGGCGTGCAGGGGTATTCCCTGTGGGTTTCCAGTGGCACAGCATGGAGCCTTCCAGAAGCCAGGCCTTCCAGGAGCAGAATCCTGATTTCACACATGGAGGTCAAAGGTTCAGTTTTGCAACCTGCCCCTGAACAAGCACCAGGGCTGGCTCGGTGAGCGTGTGGCCAATGCCATCACACAGGCCCTGGGGCAGGCTGAATAACAGCCCCAGAGATGCCCCTGTCCTAACCCTGGGACCTGCGAATATGTTACCTTGCACAGAGAAAAGAAAAGGTCTTTGCAGGTTGATGCAGTTAGGGATCTGAGTCAGGGGAGTAGCCTGGATGGCCCAGAGGCCATCATCCTTGTAGGAGGCGGCAGAAGGAGCCTTGGCACACACGGAGGCACCTGCCACCTGAAGAGGGAGCATCAGACTTGAAGATGCTGCTGCAAAGACTGGAGCAACGTGGCCACAAACCAAGGAATGCCGGCAGCCCCCCAACCCTGGGAGAGGCCAGCAACGGGTCCCCCAGAGCCTCGGGAGACAGCAGGGCCCTGCCCACTCCTGGCCTTTAGGTCTCCAGGACTGCAGGACAATGATGGCTGTGGTTTTAAGCCACCACATTTGTGGGCACTTATTACACGGCCCCAGGACACTCACCCAAAGGCCTAGTGCCTGGAATTTAATATTCAGTGGTTGTCACCTTTAAATTCTTAACAATTTCATCTTTGAATTTGTGTCTCGTAAGCAGGTCCAATGAAGCAGTAACATGCACTGGGGGCTTGAAGACTTGGCTCATGGATGGCCCCACTTCTCCTGCTCTCCCTACCCCCGAGCAGCAGCCAGGATGTATCAAAAAGGTGTGGGCTGGGAGGGGAGGCACTGCCCTCTTCCGGGTTCCGTCTTACCCACCCCAACCCAGGCACTCGGAGGATCCTGGCAGGAGGCCGCCATGCCCTGGAAGTGGGCCCTCCACTCTGGCTTCAGGAGCAGGCCTGGTGGAAGCCCAGGTAGCCTTTCATCTTGCATGGGGACCCACAAATGGTGGAGCTGCCCCAAACCCAGAGTTCAGGCGAGCCAGGGGGCTGGTGTCCTGGACAACCTGGGCAGCTTCTTGGGAGCATTCCAGCGCTGAGCCCTGGGCCAGTCTCCATAGGGCTTCTGCCCAGCCGCTCTTCCCACCTTCCCTGCAGCCAGAGCTGCGGGAGAGGGTCGTGGTGGAACCATTTTTAAGAATTAGGATGAATCCCCTGTTCCACACTGCCCCCACAGCAGCCAGTTTCTGAGCACCCCTTCTTGTGGAAGCCAAGGGGTGCACCCCACTTCACCCTGTGCTCAGCCACTGACACTGTTCCTTATGTAATCGTCCCCGGATCTCCAGTGATTTCTGGGGTGATCTCTGCAGAAACACTGCTGATTTTATTCCTTCCTTGAAGACTCATAAGGCACGTGCATTAACCCTACACATACAGCCGATGGAGGGACCCTCTGTTCTCCTAAGCCCTTCATCGGGGCAGCTTTGGCAGGCCTCCCAAGACTCGCCTCTGGGTTTTCATGCCCCTTCAGTGAGCTGGACCTACGGACTTGCCTGTAGTGAGCAGGATATGGAAAAAGTGATGGATGTTGCTTCTGAGCTTCGTTTGCAAAGACTGCAACTTCCTTCTCATTGGCACACACGCTTGCCTTCTTGGCTGGCTCATTTTGACAAAGCAGGTTGCCATATTGTGAGTGCCACATGGGAGAGGGCCACGTGGCAGGGAACCAAGGGAAGCCTCTAGCCAACATCCAGAAAGGGACTGAGGCCCTTGAGGACTGATCCTGCCACCATCTGTGTGAGCTGGGAAGTGGGTCCTTCCCAAGAGAGGCTTTGGGTGAAACTGTAGGCCCAGTGGACACCTGGATCACAGCCCATGCGGGGGCCTGAAGCAGACCCACCCAGCTGCACCCAGATTCCTGACTCACAGCAACTGTGCGATAGATTATAAATGTCATCTGGAGCCACTGAGTTGGTGTAATTTGTTACGCAGCAGCAGATAGCTAATGCACCCAGCAGACGTCCCCAGTGGCACCTGCTTTGCAAAGCATGGTCCTGAGTTGCTCAGCCTCTGCTCCCATCTCCAACCTCAGCTCTTGCGGGATCAGCCTGACCCTGACATGCAGTCCAACCATGGCTGTCCACTCAGCTCACTGTCCTGTGCGAGTCTGCCCTCTCGCCTGTGTGGATGGCGCCCACTCCGGTCTCCCTGTCAAGGCCAGCTTCTCTGACCAACCCCATGCCATTGCTGCCTCCAAGAACCCAGGCCCGTTCCCGGTCTCGGCATCCACGGGCTCTCTTCACTTCCCCACCAGGCAGCAAGGTCCCTGAGGATGGACGACTTTTCTTAACCAACTCAAAGCTGGACACTGCAGGGCACCTACTATGTTCTGGAAGCTGGGTTTGCAGATAAATGGCACAGTATTCTTGCCTTCTCTGGGCCAGTGGTTCTCAGACATGGGGACTGGAGGACATGGGAGGAAGTGGTTGACTCTCAACATGTCTGGATTCCAATTCTTGGAAGCCCAATGGGCCACACGCACTGTTGTCCCCTGAGGCGAGTTCTGTGAGGGCATGACCCTGAGGCCCCAGAAATGCTCAAAGAGCGGTTGTCCAGTAACCAGGATATGCTTCTATTGATTATATTTAGACTGCCATAAAAGTGGGAAGCACAGAGTTTTAACATGCTAGAAGAGCTGATGGAACCCCAATTGAGAAACATTGCTCTCATAGCCAGGGATCCACCAATCAGCCCCCAGCAACACGAGCTCCATGCTAAAGCCCTGGACAGGTGACAAGGACACGGCAGGGGAGCAGTCCGGGCGGTCTGTACAGTGCAGAGTGGTGCAGCCAGACCAGGGCGCGCTCACTGTCTGAACCGCCTGCAGCTGCCATTTCTGAACCCCAACTGGACCCGAGGCCTGACCACTTGAGGACAAGAGACAGGCTACACGCAGTGTAGACCTGGGAGGTACTGTGTACGGTGCCTTGTGTACACAGTAGGAGCTCATGAACACTTGTCAGTGATTAGAGCCCCCCTGCATGTTCCCCAGTGAGGGCTCAGCCCCCGGGGACCCCCTACTGCCCTTTCTCTCATTCTAACTGGTGGTCCCCTCCCACCACCTGTGGCAACAGCCATGGCCTCCAGGCACTAGGCCTGGGTAAGCAGCCCCTTGGCCACCTGCCCCAGGGGGACTCAGATCCCAGCCAGGTAGACAGCCACCTGCATCTGGGCCAGCTGATTTCCCTGGCACCTGAGTTTGGGGAAGGCGCCCCGAAGCTGGCAACCATAGACCTCTTGAGGTCCACAGACCACACCGAGCTCCCCTGCTCTGGGGCAGCAGCCACGTCCATCCACCCGCCCAGTGTCCCACCCACCCCACCCCATTCCAGTGGTCTTCAGCACTCCCTAATAATGGTGGTACTAAATCCTCCTGGCCAATTCTGCTCCATTTCTATAAATAATGTAGAATCTTTTTATTTACTGACAGGTTGTAAAAGTATCAGGGAGAATAATGTGAAATCAGGAGGTGCTGAATAATGCATGACATCTGCCTCTCTCCATCTCCCGCCTGGGCGGGCCCCTACTGCCCCCTCCCTGGGACTGCACCCACCCAGCAGGGCTCAAGGCCAGGCCTCCTGGGCCCTGGGCTCCCCTTCCTCCCCATTCACACTTCCCAGTGTCTCTGGGGTCACTTGGGGGACAGAATCTCTGGATTTGCACCTTGCTGACTTAGACATTCAAACCAGGCCTTAGGCCCAGGCACCTCCTCTTACGAACAGGTATTTCAAACCAGGTCTCTGCTACATCTCCCTCCAAGCACAGACACTCAGACACACAGACACACGCAATCACACAAGACACATAAGCACACAGACACAATCACTAGACACACACAGATGGACATAGACATACACAATCACACAGATACAAAATCACACATAATACACAACCACAAACAGAAACACCCAGAGACACACACAGGTATATACAATCTCATACACAGATACAAGATGCACAACCACACAGACACACATAGACATACATGACAACACACATGGACACACACACACAGATACACACGCACACGCTCCTTGTTTTCCCACATTTGATGATCACAAAACTGCAGCAGAGTGGGGAGGGCTGGTAGAATCTTTGGTGGGTAATTCCATATTTTTTCTTGACTTTTGAAGAATTAGCATTAATTATTCAAGGGCTGGCTTGGTTATGCGAGTGTAGTTGTTAACGGGAGGCTCAGTGTGGCCAAGATGCGAGGGCCCTGCAGGAATCTGCCCGTGTGATCTGGGCCTGCTACGCCGGACTTAACAGGCTCCGTGCCCACAGCGCAGTGGCTCCCAGGCAAAGCCCCTGGAGCCGCGATGAGCAGCGGGCGTGTGGGCCTGGCGTCTGCCCCTGGCCAGCAGTGACCTCTCAGCGGTCAGTGAGCAGGGGTTGGGGGAACGGCACTGACTACCTGTGGGGACCATGCAGGGAGCTGTGCACACATTCCTGGTTTGCTCCTCCCAAGCTCACGTGCACGTGCACCCCAAGAGGAAGGGGTTTCGTCTGTCTCACTGACTGCAGTATCCCCCAGGCCTAGGGCGGTGTGTGGTACACAGCAGGTGCTTGGTAAACATGAGCTGACAAAGCTCTGTACTGCTATTAGTCCCACCTTACAGGGAAGGAAACTGAGGCAGGGGAGCAGAGAAAACTGTCCAAAGTCCCCAAGGACTGAGGGGGGCGAAATTCACAGAGCGTAGTGGGGTGCACGACCACACTGGCAAGGCTGCATTCCCGAAGCTGGGTGAGGGTGGAGGGGGTTGCAGGGTTCTTTATACTTTCCTAAGTGCAGCAAATTTTTCACACTGAGACACGTGGGCCCCTGCCCATGTGGCTGGAGAGGGCTCAGAGCTGGGGGCCTACAGGGCCTTCAGATGGGGGAGCTCCCTGTGCAAGCAAGGCCAGGAGCTGAGGCAGATGGAGCTCTGGAGGGCTCCCAACACCATCATACATGGTGTGTGCCCACAAGACACATCACACATGCACACTCACACCACACACAGGTGCACACAGCCACATGCGTCAGCACACACACACACACATTTACACATAGCACATGCAAATGTACAGACACCTGGTGCACATACACATCATGCATTCTACATGTGTGCTGCATGCACACACACCCACATACCTCACAATGTGCATGTGTATGCACAACCACACAGCCAGGCAGAATTATGCACTATGTGTATATACACGATACATGTCACACATAGGTGCACACAGTCCACACACACAGACATACATGTACACACACTCCTCTGAGCAGGACTGAGTGCACAGGGAGGGATGTCTTCCTCCGGCCCAAGAACCTGGCATCAGGCTGAATGGTGTGGGTCTGCCTTCCTGGGGCAGGAAGCTGAGACCAGCCCCTCACGCACAGCAGCTGGGACACTGAGGCCTGGGATCATGCAGCGACCTGCCTGATCAGATGGGAGCTAGTGTTGCTTTAGGCCTGGAGGCTCTCGCATGTGTGGCCTCCATCTATTATTGCCACAGCCTCAGATGGCAGGTGTGTCCCCACTCCACAGACACGGATGGGGGTGCCACCATTTTCCCAAAGCCAGCCAGCCGTGGAGCTGGGATCTGACCACCTCCAGGCTGCCGCCTCAGACCCAGGAGGGACCGAGTTCTCCTCGCTGCCTGGGCCCTCCACCCACAGTGTAGGGTGCGTGCTTCTAACACGCTGCCAGCCTCCAGCAGGCACTCGCTTCACACGCGTTAGCTCAGCTGATCCTCAGCATCACCTGCGGGGGTCACACTGTTATTTGCCCGTTTTGCAGATGAGGACACTGAGGTAGAGAGAGGTGACACCACTCGCAGCTGTCTGGGCCTCGGGGACCTGGCTCTGGCGCACCCCAGAATGCCGAGGCGCATCTACAGCCGGGGTCTCACCTGGGCGGCATGTGGGATCACCCGGGAGCTGTGAAAATACACCAGAGCCCGGAATCTCCCACCCTGAGACCCTGAATCGATCAGTCTGTGGGGTGGAGCCCAGGCCTGGGGGTGTCATAAAGCTGATTCTAACGGGTGGCCACATCTCCCGGGCTCCTTTGCTTCGGGAAACCTCACGCCTCCTTCTGTGAGGGTTCCAGGGAAGGATCCCAGGGGAAAACACCTGAATTAAAGTCGGGCCCCTTTCCCTGTCATTTCAGCCCTGAAGCCCAAGGCCGGCAGGTCCCCAGGGAAGCAGGTGTGAAGACAGCCAAGGTGTGATGCTGACGGGTGCCCTTGAGTCGGGCCAGCTGGCTGCTCGGCCGGCAGGTGGTGCAGCCCCTGCACCAGGAGCCCTGGGAAGGGCAGGGAGGCCTGGGGCGGAGTCGGACGCCTGGGCTCCCTGCCCAGAAGGTGCCTGGAACCTCGTGAATGCAGACGTGACAGCTCCAGAAGCCAGAGGGAGCCCAGCCCCTGGGGATCACATGGTCTGGGAAGGGGCGATGCATGATGCCACCAACGCCATGTACCTGCCATGCAGCAGGACGGGGCAGAGCGGGAGTCACAGCAGAGCAGACACAACGCGTGTGCATGTGCCAGGGGCAGGGCTCAGAGGCCGGCTGTGTAGCTCTGGGTCCAGCACTCTGCCTCTCTGAGCTGCTCTTTTCTGCCCCATCTGTGAAAGGGGAGAAAGCCCTCTGCTTTGCCATGGGGCTGGGGAGGTATCTGAGCCCCTGGCCTCATACATGGGAAACCCAGCCTCACTTCCTCCCTTCCTGCCCGCAGGCCTTCACACGGGGAAGGCCCTGGGGTCAGCTTCTCCCCTTCCCATCTGCCATGCCCCCCTACATGCCCTCGGCCAGCGGGAGGGAGCCCCACAATCTCATCCCAATGTTTGCTCGGTGTCTCTTTGTCCCTTTCTCTCCCTTTATATTCTCTCTCCCTCATCTGATGTTCCCAAGCCTTGTGGGGTCACAGGGCATCCCCATCTCCCGCACAGACAGGAAACGAGCAACCTTCCAAGCAGTGGCCTAGGCCAGTGCATCCCACCGCTAACGCGTTCCAGATGCAGCCTCCTCTGACGCCATCCCTGGCTCCAGGCCCCGCGGGGCCTCTGACCTCCATGGGGCCCTGTTCCCTTTGGGCAGCCCCCAGATGTTCATTCTGACCCCTCGGGAGAGCTTGGAAATGGTCTGGACACCCCGAACTGCACACAGCCACCCTCTTTCCAAGCTGGGGGCAGGGAGAAGTTGCCGGGCCCTGGGCCAGCCCATTTCCTCAGCTGGCGCCTGGTGGTGGGCAGCCCGCCTTTGGCCGTGGCCTGGCATTGGAAGGCGGCGACCACAGGAGTGCAGAGACGGCGGGGCGGCTCCCACACGTCCAGTCACCCAGCGGCCAGGACGGTGGCCCCCCCTCCCATGCTGAGCTGGAACTGGGTGCTGGGGGAGATTAGGGGAACTGTTTCTGCGTCAGATCTGTCCTGTCCCGGAGATCAAGCCCAGGCCTGTCTGCCTCAGGGCCAGTGGCCTCATGTTTCTTATCTCTTAAAACAATATACATCAACCCACCCCACGTTCCCCGTCAGAGCACCTGGGTTGGCACAGGAGAGGCTGCACCTTACGTCACACCGCCCCCGATGGGCTAGGGGAAGGTTGGGGGGCAGGAGGGACAGTTGTGTTTACATCCCCCTCCTCATGGGATCTGAATGGTTTTTCCAACATGGAATGTGGGCCACGAATGAGCAGGAGAGGCTGAGGCTGGGAATGGGCTTCCTGGGTCTGAGAGGATGCTCTAACAGCCCTATTAGTACCTTAGAGAACATTCCAGAGTAAGAACTCCCAGGACAAAAAGAGGAAAAACCCTGGAGTACCTTGAAGGCTCGTGGACACAGTGAGCCTGGGGACAGCACTGCCAGCCCTTCAGACCCCAGGCTGGGGGTCTTTGGTCTAGTCTAGGGCAACCCCAAGTCCCGTGGCACTCCCCAAGACAGCCGATCGGCAGGGCCTGGGCGTTTGCAGTTTCCTCTCTCCCGATCTATTCTGGGCTCCTCGGCTCCTGGCCAGGCTGGGAAAGGGGCTGAGGCCTGGGGAGGGAAGAGGGTAGCCGGGAGGGGGCTGGGAGGGGGCTGGCAATGCATGATTTGGGAGCTGTTCTGGGCAGGCCCCTGGAGAGTGTGGGCAGGGGAGGGCGGAGGTGACAGATGGAAGAGCATTTATTAAGGACGAGTCCACAGATGCAAAGGGCCTTCTTGGGAACCCTGGTGAGAAGGGAGGCTCAGAGATGGCTGCTGCGGTGAGGGCTGGGCATGGTGCCCGGCCCCAAGCCGGAGCCACAGAGCTGGCCCCGGCCACTGGCAGGGTGTTTCTGGCTGGTGCAAATGCCAGCCTGTGTCCAGCCAGCTGGGCCTGTGGGCTCTGAGACACCCCTTTGCAGATGGGCCTACTGGTTGGCCTCTTTTTGCCCACCTGAAGCACACACTGCCTTTCTCACAAGGAGAATACAGCAGAGATGCGATAATTTTCCTGTGTTTTCTTTCCTTTGTGTGCACTGGTGGGTGACCCTGCGCTGAAATCCTGGCTTAGATTTTTCTGGCCCCAATCCATTCCATTCTCAGGCCAGGGGTCCAGGGCAATGTGCACGCTCCACCTCGTATGCAGGCTGGCCCCAACTTCCCCAGACTCTCCTTCTTAGGCATCTCCTACCTCTCCCAAATCTCCAGCCTCCATTTTCAAGGTGTCCAAGCCACCACCCTCCCCACATGCTTGCTTGTCCCAACTCCCACACATGCCCTTCAAGGCTTATCTTGAGTGCTACCTCCTCCAGGGAGCCTTCCAGCCTGCCCCCACCTCACTGAGCCCAAAAGCTAGGTGCCAATGGAGCTGGGGCCAACACAGAGGGTGTTCTTGGTGCCCAAGGAGGCTGGATTTCTGGAGGCAGTGGGAAGCAAGATGGGAAAGGTTTACTTTGCTGCAGGAAAAGAGATGTTCTGGAGGGAGGGGAGTCTCCCACTCTAAGACAATGAGCTAATACCAACTCCCCCGAGGATTTCAGAGGGAGGACCACACCGGGCTCCTCCGGGGCCCAGAACCTTGAGGTGACCCCTCAGAGGGGAGTGGAGGGGAGGAGATGTCCAGGACGAAACCAACGACCCCACAAAGAAAGGGTTCAGGGCCAGTCCCATGGGCAGACCGTCCCCAGACCTGCTAAGCAAGGACCTGTCAAATCAGGGGCTTGAAGGTGAGGCCCAAAGCCGGCTGGCTCTTCCTGTTAACAGGCAAAAGCAAGTCCCTGACCTCCGAGATCATCTGAGACTTCTCCCTCTATACCCATCAAATCAGAGCCGTGTCCACGGCGTGCAGGAGTGCCGGCAGGTATTAAACTTTAATGAGCACTAATGGCTTTGCTCTGTTTAGTGAGTGCCGGGCCTGCATTTATGAACATTTAATTTCTCAGGCCTTGACCTCTTTCCTTCTCTGTCCTGCCACCCCTCGCCGGCTCCCACCCTCACTGACGTTTGTGGCCAGCAGGGAGGGCGGGAGCCTGCCTGGATACCTGACAGCTGGCTCCCTGGCCAGGTGACTAAATGCTCATTCCCCTGGGGGGGTAGGGGGAACCAACACTCAATGACCATGACCCCAAAGCCAGCAGCCAGTGCACAGACTGTTGGCTAGATACAAGGGAGGGTGGCGTTTCATTAACACTTTTGCCCCCCAGGTAGATAAGCAGAAGCATTGGGAGGCCCCTGGGGAGGCATTCCACTGCAATGCCTCCCCCCAGCCCCGTTATACCCCAAGCTCCCCAAGCCAAGCCAAACTCTGTCCTGTGGGGGGTGGGGGGGCCTGACTCGGGACTGCAGGGCCCAGGGCTGGGGGCCAAGCCCTGCCGCCCCCTGGCGGCGGTGAGGCCACCTATCTGTGTGGCTCAGGCCCAGCCACCAGGCTGGGGATGCCTGGTTCTGCACCAGGAGCCCTGAAGAGATCAGAGCGCGGGAGTCGGCTGCTGCTGTGGCTGTGGGTCCCAGGCCTTTGCGGGACTGCAAATCACACAGTAGCCTGAAGAGGGACTGTTCTGGAAGGTTCCAGCCCTGTCTCAGCAGCAACAGGTGGCCCTTTGAGCCCGAGGAGTCATCTCTGCAAAATGAGGCTAACAAAACCCCTCTCAGCTGCCTCAGCAGCGCCTCGGCTCCAAGATGGAGCTGATTCCAGCAGCTCTTACTAAGCACCTACTGTGTGCCAGGTAGGACTAAGCCATGATGACATCAGATGTAACAACCTGCAGGACTCACGGGGGTGATGTGTCAATCCCAGACACCCAGTCCTTTGGCCTGAAGCACCCGGGAGGGTGTAGACCGCCACCTCCCCTCTGCCCCAGTGCACAGAGGCCCTCGGACGCCCTGGACCTAACACATTCATTCCTTTCTGAATGGAGAGCCTTAGACTCGAGTTCCCTGGGAGGCAGCTGTGGCGTTTGAGGTGGGCCTGTTAGAAGCACTGCTGGCGGCCCCGTGCTGACAGCCCCAAAGCAGGAGCAGCTGCCTGGACCATCTTCTGATCCTCCTCCCTCTGCCCAGCCTTCAGTCCTGCCCAAAGAGGCAGGGAGGACAGCGAGAAGCCCAGGCTCTGGCCCAGCCACCTCAGCATTCAGCTGCTCACCCTCCATCTCTGGGCGGGTAGAAAGACATCACTGTGAGGGGGTCTCCAGCCCGCCAGCGTCAGCCGACCTGGACTCCCTTGCCCTTTCTGGCCTTAGACACTGTTCCCAGGGATTCCCCGTCTTCCCAGAGGCAGCGCTCCCTACCAGCTCAAAGGAGGCCACTGGCCTGGGTTCCCGTCCCTTCTACCACCTCCTGGCTCTGCCATCTTGCTGGGCTTCAGTGTTCCTGTCTGTGAACTACTGGGGAGAGTGGGAGAACTTACACCTTAACAAGACTGCCAGGTAAAACACATGCCCAGTGAAATTTAAACTTCAGATAAACAATGATTAATTTGTAACTGTTCCAGCTGTATAGATATAATTCACATACCATACAATTTACCTACGTAAAGTATACAATTCAATGGTTTTTCATATATTCATAGAGTTGGGCAACCACCACTATAACCAATTTTAGAATATATTCATCAACGCAAAAAAGAAACCCTACTCCCATTAGCCGTCACTCTCCATTACCTGCCAGGTCTTGGCATAGAGTAAATTTTTTTAACATGACTATATCCCAGATATTACAGATGACATATTTGTACAAAAGTGTCTTTGTTGTTTATCTGAAGTTGAAATTTAACTGGGCTTCTGTTTTGTTTCCTTTCTAAATCTGGAAGCCCTCCCCCCCGGCCTGCTGTAGGCATTAAATGAGTCAACTGACTCATGGGGTCAGTGCTACCTGTGCTGTCGGCTGTTCTGTTATTGTTTCTATTATTTGCATTGTCTTAATTTGGGCTGTCGCAGAAGCAGAGCCAGAAACAAGGACTCAAGGGCTAGGAGGTTATTTGGGAGGCATTCTGGGAAGCAGGCAGCAGAGCGGGGTGACTGGCAATGGATGAAAACCCACGAGGGGCCATGCTGAGTGGGCCTGCCGGGGACCCTGGGAGCGACGTGTCCCTGGGAAGGCTAAGGAGGGTGGGGTCTTTACCCACCAATGCCTTTCCTGCTCAGGTGGGAGCTGCTCTCAGGGACATCAGCCTCTTGCCTGGAGTGGGGGCCCAGCCAGCTACCACTTTGAAGCTCAGAGATCTGGAAGTGTGGGGTTCTCCAGAACTCTCTGTGGGTGAGTGCTGGCAGGCCCTGGGAGCATTGGGTACAGTGACCTGAGGCCACTGTACTGGAGTCAGGAGTGTCCCCTTTGGCCCATGTCTACCTGGACCTATAAACGGGACCTCACATGGAAACAGGGTCTTTGCACATGTGATGGAGTTCAGGTGAGGTCACACTGGATTTGGGTGAGCCCTACTCTAGTGACTGGGGTCCATATAAGAAGAGGGGCATTTGGACACAGAAGGGAGGTGATCACGTGGCGGAGGCAGATACTGGAGGGATGTAGCCACAAGCCAAGGGATACTGAGGAGGGTTGGAAATCACCAGAAGCTGGCAAAGGCAGAAAGGACCCTCCCCTGGAGCCTTCAGATAGAGCGAGGCCCTGACTACACCCTGATCTTGGACTTCAGGTCCCCAGACCTGGGAGAGGAGAAATTTCTGTTGCTTTAAGCCCCCCAGTGTGTGTCCTTTGTTATGGCCGCCCCAGCATTCCTCATTACGTCACTTTATCTCAGTGCCTCAGTTTCTTCAACTGCCGGAAGGGACTAAAACACATCTCTCACGGTGTGGCTGAGTGGTACATGTGCATAACCCTAAAGCAGCCTGTGCCCTGTGCCCAGAATGTAATAATCCCTGTGCAGCACTGGCCACTGGACTGTGGCTGGGGGTTGTCTTGTTTGGTCCTGGCCCATCTGGAGTGTGCTGGGCTGATGCTGTGGGGCTTGGAGAGCCGACAGCATCCCACCAGTGAAGCAGCCCCACAGGCGAGGCTGGTGCCCTTGTTCTGTCAACCCCTGGGCGCCAGCAGCGGGCCGGGAAGGCGCTGTAATAAAGTGGCTGCTATCAATTCCCCACCGAGCCAGTCCTTCTGCCCGGCCCAGCCCAGAGCTTATTATTCTGCCAGCATCCCACATCTTGAGAGTGCAGACACAAAACGTAATGTCATAACATTCGCAGTCCAATAACCTTTGCTTCAGGAGACAGCTCCAGCTGTCAGAGGAGCCTAGAGGTAAATATTGCAGCAGGCGGAGGCCAGCGCAGGAGCTCGGCCAGGCCAGGCCAGGCTCCCGGAGGCAGGCAGGCGGGGACAGGCACCACCGGGACGCTGGCGTCAAACCTCCGCCCGTTAAGATATATGCACAGTAAATCCAAGGCAAGTGCGCAGGAGAGGCTAAAGCCAGGATAAAATATGAGCAGATATAAAGCCAGACACCTTTATTGTTCTGAAATGTCTTCCAGCAAGTTATGGGACCACAGCTTGACCCTAACCTATCATATTGTTATACGGCAGGACACAAGCTGGCTCCTGGAATTAGGGCCCCAAGGGGGCCCACCTTCCTATCATGCTGTGGCCCTACCCGCCCAGGGACCAAGGCTCCCAACCTGGACAGCATCTGACCCTGACACTGTGGCTCCGGAGCCAAGAGCCCCCATTCCCTTCTGTTGCTGGGCACTTCCCCTCGGCCACCTGAATGGTGCCTGACCGCCTACGTTGGCAGAGCCATGTCTGTGGCCTCACAAAGCTACAAACACTAAGTATTTATTGAGCACCTACTATGTGCCAGTGATGGTCCAGTATTCTGGGGACACGGGAGTACATGTAAGAAGCTGGGCTCCCCAGCCCCACTGGGGTGAGTCAGCATGCCCCCCAAGCCCAGCCACTGGGGGGCTCCGTTCTCCATTCCCTTCCAAGCTTCCCAGTGCCTCACTCTCCTCTCAGGTCAAATGGGCAGAGAGCCTGACCCTCTGGGGGCTCTGTGAGACCGCAGCGCCCTGATCCACACAAAGGATTCAGCTTGGGCCTCTGCAGGTCTCAGGCTATACTCTGTAAAATGGGGCGGCAGCCTCTGCAGGTCTCAGGCTATACTCTGTAAAATGGGGCGGCAGCACATACCCCAGGGTGGGGAGGATGCCATGGGGTAATGTAGGCAGAGGCTTCGGCAGGAAGGGCTCTGAGATTTGTCAGGATTATTCTGACATGGGAGCGGAATCCCTGAGGGCTCAGCTGGCAGAATGGGATGTCTCCCTCCCTGCTTCAGGGCTGCCGAGATGGCAGTAAGGCCAGCAGGGTACAGCAAGGAATGCAGAGCCAGGCCCACCTGAAGGGGCTCTCAGCAGCCAGAGTCTACACTGCCTGCATGCAAATCCGATGCAAACACACATGACCACTGCCCTGTCCCCGCTCCCTCGAAGCCTGCAGCTGCTTGGGGGAGGTTCTGCTCAACCAGACAGCATCAGAGGACGTAAGACCAGCCCTGACTGGCGCCTGGGTGCTGGCCACCCCTTCTCTCCCCCAGGCATCTGGCTGGGAAGCCTTGGGGACCAAGTTCTTTTCTTGATCAGCAATGGCTATTACAATGTTCAGAGAGGGCCTCAACATCACAGAGCTTTTCTCCACCTTTTAGGACTCATGGCAGACCTGTGACCTTGCCTAGAGGTGCTTCAGCTAATCTACCTTCCCACCACCTTGTCCAATCCAACCACCAGACACATCCCACTGCCCCTCATCAGTGGTCAGAATTGGGTCAGGGAGGCAATTGCCCAGATGCTGCCTGCTTCCTTTCCTCCTGCCCTTCACCCACTCCCCCCACCAGCCCCCACCCACCCATCCATCATCCATCTGTCCATCCATCTATCCACCCACCGACCCATCCTCAGGCGCTGGGGACCTTTCTCTCTCCTTAGGCCCAGTGTCGGGCACAGGACCCAGGCAGCCTGCACGGAGAGCCTGTGTGCCCTGGACCGGAGAAGCCATCTAGAGAGACCACAGTTGTAGACAGGGATTGGCAACATCCCACGATGCTCCCTGTGGCCCTCAGGTGGTTCCAGAGTGCCCCACACGCCACCATCAAGAACTCGGGGCACAAGAAGACCCAGTGTGTGACACTGTGTGGACCTGGTAGGCCCCAGACCCTTGTGTGTCCCAGTTTCCCCACACGGACACCCTATCACTGCAGGGCTGCTTTGAGGAGCATTTGGCTCACGTAGGTGTGCCCCGCCCAGAGCCTCACCATCCAAATCTTGCCCTCAAGAGCTTCCTCCCTCCCTCCATCCCTCGTGCACTTCCGGCTTGACACGGAGGCCTGTGATGGGCCGGCTCACCCGGGCATGACTGCCACAGGCTCTAGTTGGTCCTGGTGGAGGCCAAGCGTGCTGCCCATCATGGGGGGATCCTCAACTCACCCACCGCTGGGCCTGCTCTCTGGGCTCCAGCAGTCAGGGCAGGGGGTGAGGCGTGCCCTGCCTGGCGCTGGGCTGGAGAGATGAAGGTAGAGGAGAGGCCAGCTGATCCTGCTCTTGGGTGCCCGTTTCTGGATGCACAGATGGGCAGGAATGACTGTGGTGGGAGCCGTGGTCCCTCCCAGAGGCCACCTGGCCAAAGCCGGCAGCCGGGGCTGCCCACAGCGCTTCCAGGAATGTTGCTCTGGCCCACCTCTCCCCCTATAACACCCTTTGGGGTGAAGTTTGTTAATGAGAGTCCCAGGTGAAGGTTTGGAGGGAGCCTCCCAGGAGCGCTGCACAGGGCCGGGAGCTATCGCAGCACCTGGTGATGGAGCCGGCCTTTCCTGAGCACCGAACCCCATGGCGCTCCCGTCCAAGGCTCACCGTGAATGAGCACAGCCAGTGTCCTCTGAGACATGCCCGGAGAATGGACGAGCGCCCCCAGGAGGTCACACAGCCGGGACAGGAGCCCGCGCTGAGGACCCGCCACACCGCTGCTGAAAGTAACGACAGAGCTGCCTCCCGAGCGCGCAGGACGCCCAGCGCTGCCAGAAGCACATCGCACGAAGAACTCGATCTTCACAAAACCTTATGAGTCGCCACCCCATTTCACAGAGGTAAACTGAGGTAAGAATGGGCACAGGAAGTAAGACGGTGGGGCCGGGGTTTGAACTGGGCAGCACAGGGCTTCTGTCCCACTTTAGATCCAGCTTCCCTGCTGGGCTTCGGGCAGGAGGGCTGTCAGGTGGGGCTCGGGCATCTGCTGCAGCGTCAGGGCCTCTGCTCTGCGGGCTGCTCTGCTGACTGAACGGGGCAGGGGGGCTCAGGAAGGGTCCCACCCGCAGTTACTGTGTTTAGGTAGGGTGGGAGGAGGGGGCAGTCTTGGAGCACGCTCCCATCAACCCTGACCCCCCAGAGAGAGGACTTGACCAAAGGGGCAGCTGTCACATGGCCCCTGGGAGCCCCAGACAGGTTGGCACGGCAACGCCTGCTTGGGCATGGGGGGTAGGAAGAACCAGCCTCTCAGGGCATGAACCCTGGAAATGTGCCGCGGCCCTCTCACACCCTCCCCAAGTTCAGGGCCCTGGCAGGCCCTGTCTGGGGCTGAGCTGGGGCTGGAGCCATCCTGGCCCAGGGGTCACCAGCGGTCATTCTTAATGGCTTCACTCCCCTGTCCGGCTCTGTCTCCGCAGGGAGTGATCTATGACCCCATTACCGCAGATACCGCTGAAGGGCTCCAGGATGGATCACCGGCCGCCTAGAGAGAGCAGGGAGTCGAAAACCCACGCAGGTGAAAAATGAACTTCATCAGACTCCCTGGGTCTCATTACCATCCATCAGCAGCCTGGCCAACTAGGGGCGGGGGGCGGGGGCGGCACCTGCAGTCTCCCCCCTCCGCTGCCAGGGCTCCGCCTAAGCCACTGGTCTCAGCTTTGCCTCCTGCCTTACCCCTCCTGGACCTGGCAGGAGCCGACTACCAGGGGTGGGGGCGGGCAGCAAGGCCTCCCGCTGGCCCTGACCCTGTGCGGCTGTTAGTCTCCAGCCAGGCGTCTGGGCGGTGGACTCTGCCACTGGGGGCCAGGCCATGAGACACACAGTCAATGTGCCTGCCCCCCTGCTCCCCACCTCCTGCCCCAGGCAAGCAGCTGCTGGTTGACAGCACCCCCTCAAATACCTGCTGAAGGTGCCCTGCACTGCTACGCCCAGTGTGAGACAAAGGGCCCTCCTTGGCAAGAACTGGCTTGTGTCCCACCTGGCGGAGCAGCCCTGGGCCCTGGGAAGGTGACAGCCAGTGAGACCTTGAGGAGGGGAATCAGCTCTGGCGGCACCTGGCCACACAGGGGCTCCACACTCACCTGGCCGCAGAGGCGGCTCTCCTACCCTTTCCTACCCTGGCCGCCCGCCAAGGAGCCCCCAGGCGTGGAGAAAGAACACTTGGGCAGGCCTGTTCTGAGCCGCCTCCTGGGTCACCCTTTGTGGGCCCAGTTCCGAGTCGCCGCATTCCTCCATCCACGCTTATGTCCCCACAGGAGGGCCTGGGCTTAATTAGCCGGGGCCCATTAAGGCCCCCAAAGATGGAGGCTCTCGGGCATCCAGATACCCTCCATGTGCCTGGGCGTGAGCTCCTGCCCTTCTGTGGGCTGAGCCGCCTGCTGCACGGGTCCCAGCCTGTACTCAAAGCAACAGCCAGACCCAGAGGCTGGGGGTAAAGGTAAACAACATCTCTCCTTGTGATAGTACTCCAGACAGCTTGTCCAGTCCCTACTCTGCGCAGGCCCCCAGCTGAGCAACCAGCAGGAGCTGGTAAGGATGGGAGATGGGCACTGTTGTGGTTCTTTTCTATAGGTGAGGAAAAGAAAGTCCAGAGAGGTTGAGACAGTGGTCTGAGGTCACACAGCAAGTAAACAGCAGAGTTGGGAGGGAAGCCAGCACCCCTGTCTCTGTCCCTACATTACAGGGCCAGGGAGAGGTTGTCCACGCTGAGTCCAGCCCTTGCAGGCTCCTACCTGCCCCCGCCACGTCCTCGTGGGGGTGTCTCAGCCAGTGGGCAGCCCATTCCTCCTTCTCTCCGAGGGGCTCGGGGGCCCAGATCAGGGGGTCTGGGCTGGGCAGTCCCCACTGGCACCTTGCTTCCAATCTGAGCCTGTCCCCCTCCATGGAGAGAGTGACACTGCTTCTTTGCAGGGTGTGGGTTCTAGGGAGGGTTCTACCTGCTTTAACAAAGGAGGGCCCGTGGTGCTGGGTCTCCCCCGAGACTCCGAGGGAGAGCCAGCCAGGATCTGAACCGAGGCTGGGCTGGCCGCCAAGCCCTGCGGGGAATGGCCGAGGACTGGTGACAGTGGCCTCTGGGCCAGCGACATGACCCAGGGGCCTGGAGACCAGGCTCCACTCTGACCCCAGGCTCTGCAGGTGAGAGGCATGCAGGGTCCTCCCACCCCAACTGGCTGGCTTCTGGTCCTTGGGGGGATGTCCTTTTAATGACAGATACCTCAGCCCCCTCCTGCTGTCTCCTCCTGGCCTCTGCTCCTTCCCCAGCAGGCAGATGCCCACCAGGCAATTAGAAGGAAGCATGAATAGTCAATTGTGGGCAGCTTCTGAGGAAACTTCCAGTCACCCAGGCCAGCCTCTCGGAGGAGTGTGTGTCAGAGAGAGGCCCTGTGAGAGGGTGTGCGTGTATGTATGTGAGCGTGTGTGTGCTTGAGTGTGAGAGGGGCAGGCGTGTGCCTATGAGGATGCACGTATATGAGTCTGCGTGCCCATGTACTGAGGGCCGTGTGTGCCCGCAGGGGCGCCGTGTGCTGCCGGGCCCTCCAGGCGAGCGCCCCCGGCTGGCTGGCGGTGGAGTCCCCTGCTGCCCCCGGTGCCCTTGCTCGAGGACTTCTGCTCTCGGGGGGAGCTCTCTCACCCGCGGTGCTTCTGCACATGCGGACAAGACAACCCCCGAGCCCGGCTCTGTCCTTTCTGCTCACCCGGTGTCCCATGGGGGGCTCCCTGGCCTGGCTGCCAGCTGAGGGCGCACAGGGTCACTGTGTGTCCCCTCAAACACAAGTCTGTGGTGTGGACTTCATGGTTGATTAGCCTCCTGGGGGTGTCATCCCTGTCCCCCAGGCTCTGGGACTACTAAGGGGCTCACCTCCATCCCACTTGAGACCAGGGCTTGTGGGTAAAGGAAGGGCCCGGAGTGCCCAGATAGGGCTGAACTCGCAGTGAGCAGGGAGGGAGCAATAGGCAGGGGAGATAAGCCAGGGGGCCGCCTGTGGGCTTGCAGGCTCTGAGGCGCGTGTGCTCCGAGATAGGCACTCAGGGGCGGCCCCACACGGGCCCAGGACCGTGGAATCAATGAGCAGGGGACCAGCTCCCCGACCGCAGGAGGGGCATTGGCAGAAAGCAGGGGCTCTGTGGCCTTACTGCTGCCATCTGCTCCCGGGCTTTGGGGGACGCTGTTGGGGGCCCCAGGTAGGCACGCACACAGCCTGGCCTCTGGTCATCAAGGTGTCCCCAGGCTGCTGTCGGGCCGAGGGACCCACATCGAGAGGTGCCCACCTCCAGCTTGTTCTGGGATGACATTTCTCTCTGTGCACAGACACCCTGGCCTCAGGTGGACCCAGCAGCCTTTTGAGGGGTGATTAACACAAGTGAGCACTCTGGGCCGTGAACCTGAGAGGAGGTCACCGACCCGAGGGCCAGATGGAGTTGCCAGCCTCAGTTCTGCTTTGGTGAGAGCCACCATGTTAAATCCTGGCTGTCTTTGACTGCCAGGCCTCAATTTCCTCATCTGTAAAAGGGGGCTAACAGTAACTACCTTTTAGGGATGTCACAAATACTAAACTGGCACCTAGTAAGACCTCTACACACGTTTATTAAATAAAATGAAATTAATGATATGACCTAGCAGATTCTACTCGTAGGTATATACCCAAAAGTATTGAAAACAGGTGTTTGAACATGACATGAACATTCATAACAGCATTATTTACTATAGCCAAAAGCTAGAGCCAGCAGAATGAATACATAAAATGTGGTCTACCAGGATCATGAAATATTATTCAGTCATGAAGAGGAACGAAGCACTGACCTACACTACAACATGAATGAATTTTGAAAACATCATGCTGGGTAAGAGGCCAGCCCCAAAGGACCACACAGTCTACACTGTGTAGATTCGTTTATATGTGACGTCCAGGAGAGATCGATCCACAGAGACAGAAAGCAGGTTAGTGCTGGTTAAGGGGCTGGGGGGAGGGGCAGAATGGGGCTGACAGCTAGCAAGGATGGGGGTTCCTCCTGGGGTGATGAAATGTCTGTGCCCCGGATAGAGGCGATGCTGCATAGCATCGCAAACACTATGAAATGCCGCTGAAATCATATACTTCAAAATTCTTTCTGTTAAGTGAGTTTTATCTCAACACAAAAAGTTTAAATTAACATGCACTGCAAAGACTATACCAGACAACCAGCGGGTTCCCACACACACCTGGAAATTCACAGGTCCCCAAATAAAATGCAGAGAACGGGGAGCAGTCCCACCCACCTGGGCAGGTGGCGCTTACCGGCTGGGGGAGGAGTGCAGGGCTGGTTTTTGGGCTGGATGATGGATGACGCAGACCCCAACCCCTGGTGAGTATTAATTAGATCTAATTAGATCTGGGGCCCACACCAGACGGAGCCAATTTGTTAACTGTGTTTATGTCAGGATTTCAAATCGCTATAGTACAACCAAGAGCATAGACCAAAAATCCAAGATGCAGCACTCAGCTAATCATGGTGGGGGACCATGGTGGGGGAATGGGAGGTGCCCCCAGGATGGAGTGGCCAGGAGGTGGGAGCAACCTGGGCCTTAGGGAGGTGGTCTCTCCCTTCCCCCTGTCCCCACCTTCATCTTGCTTGTGACTTTGACCAGGGCTCCCTAAGCTTCAGTTCCCTGATCCACAGAACAGCGGGTTTGATCCAGGGGCACAGGGAGGAGATGGGGGGAGGTTCAGCATCCTCACAATCACATAGGTCCTGGGACACCACATTATCTCTCTCTGTCTCCAAGATCTCAACCACCTTCCTTTGCATCTTGAAATCCTTTGAGTTACAGCTATATCTCTCCTCCTCTGGGAAGTCCTCTGAGGCTGCCTCAGGTGCCCCTAACCCTTTGGGGGTGCCCAGCTGGTCATTAAGATCCCTGAGGACAAGGCCCCTACCTCTGACCTCCTACTGTTATTCAGGACTACAGTGTCTAAGTCAAAACTTTCTGGCCAGTTCTGCAGTACTTATAATCCATCAGAATGTTCTGGAAAGGACAATGCTTTGACTTCCTAAGGCTAAACACCTAATGTCCTATCTTTGGGTTTGGAAAATAAGCCCTTTTGCCTACCATGCTTGGCAGGGTTGGGACACCCAGTAGGCACAGACCAGGCAGGAGAGCCAATAAGCCAGCCCCCGTCTTGATGGCCTTTTTCCCTGGACCCTGCTGAGGTCTGATCTCCAGGAGCAGAGACAGGAGGATGACCACAGAGACCTGCTTCCCTCACCTCCTGAGCCGCGGCCAGAGCTCTGGCCAGGCTGCAGGGTCGGCAGCAGAGGATGCACACGCCCAGGGAGAGGGGCTCTGGGACCAGCACCTGAGCCGCACCTGCAGGATACGGGCAGGAAATAGCCCACAGGAAAGGCTGCTGGTCCAGTTCGGGTGAGATCTGGGCTAAGCCGCGAGAACCAGCAGGCCTGGCACACTGAGCAGCAGCCCCCCGTGGGGTGGGGAATGGAGCCAAGGCCTGGAAGTACCTACTGTGTGCCAAGAACACCCATCAAGTCTCTGCAGGCGCAGGGTGGGACAGCAATCACTCACTCAGTAAGAGGAAGTGTACGGAGAAGCTGGTGATGTTCTTATTTCGCCGATCCATCCATTTGCTCATTTGGCAAATCTGCACTGAGGGCCTGTGAGGTGCTGGGCACCGTTCTAGGCGCTGGGCGCCTTTGAGGGACAAGAATGGAAATTCTTGTTCTCTTGGGGCTTCCCAGCCAGTGGGGACCGTAGGTGATCGATCAGGGAAATCAATAAAACACAGTAGGAGGTGGTGACACCTGCCCAGGACCGTGTGAGGGAAGGATGGGGGGGTTACGTGGGGCCGACAGGGAGGCGGAGGATGGCGTGTCACCTACAGGCCCGAGGGAAGTGAGGGAGCGCCTGTGGCCCTCGGGGAGTGGCCAGCTGCAGGGCCAGGGCCTGGGGGGCATGCCTGGCTCCCTGTATGGCCTGGAGGGCTGGGTGGCCTGTCCAGGTTTCCCCAGCCAGTCAGTGCCACCGTGGGGATCCACACCCAGATATTTAACTTCTCAAGTCCACTCTCTGGCTGTAGGCGCCAGCTGGAAGGGTCCGATTCTGCCCTCCCCACCACCGCTTCCGCAAAACGTTCCCTCCGAGGGGAGGGGAAGGAACAGCAGTAGTGGGGAGGTGATGGTAGCCAGATGGCGTGGGACCACAGGGATGAAGGGGACAGGTGGCTGTTTTCCATCCCCCAAGGGGCCTGCTTGGCACACGCAGAGACCCAGGGCATGTATGAGTTCTCCCAGGCCTCAGTCTCCTGGTCTCTCAGATGGGTTGATAACTGCACCTGCCTCTCTGGAGCCATGGGGAGGTGTCAGGGAGGGAGTCCATACCAGGCACAGAGAGCAGGGACCCCCCCGTGCATCGGTAACACAAGCTGCCCTTCCGAGGGGGAGAGATAGGGTCTCCCTGGCCCTTAGGGGGATGTCAGGGGCGCTGAGTGGCCTGAAGTGGGCTTCCTGGCTTCGACCGTCCTGTGCACAGCCACTGTCCAGGTTGCAGGTGGGGTTCCCCTGGCTGCTCCCTGGGAGGCCAGCCCAAAGACGGCCCAAGTGGACAGCACCAAGTCCCAGCCCAGGGAGTGCCACAGAGTCTGAGAAGACAGTCTGGAAGCTTGGCCCATCCTGGGGTGCCTAGAGCCCACCAAGGAGGAGGGGGCCATGTCAGGGCCAGGTGGACATGCCTGCAGCCCCGCTGAGCTCCCTCCCTGGCCTCCTCGCCCGAGCCTGTGGGCTGCTGTTCCCAGGGAAAACCACTTGACCACATGTTCCCAAACCCACTGGGATGCAGATGACCGGGCTGATAAGCCCCCTTCCTGGGGATAGGACTGTCTGCAGACAGCCCGAGATAAGGCCGAGCAGCCACCCAGAGGCTGTGGTTTCCTCCGTGCCGGCAGAGCAGTTTCAACACACTCTGCCCCAGGGAGGCGGAGGCGGGCATGGACAAGTGGGCAGAGGGGCCCGTGCCTCTCAGCGCTCAGAGAGGGAGAGAGGGCTCCCCCTGCAACCCTGCAGGTATACATGCATCTAGGCTCAGCTGAGCCAAGCCTGCCGCCAGCCACCCCTGGTGTACAAGGGACGTGAGCCCCAGCTTCCCACCTGCCGGGACCTCCAAGGTCAGAGGAAGGAGCAAAGATGGCAGTTTCCCCCCAGGGCATGTGGAATGAGAGGGAGCAACTGGCACTTGCCACTCTCTGTCCCTGCTCCAGCAGCCTGCTGTCACCTCCTTCAACTCCATGGCTGTATGTCTGCTACATCCACTTTCCAGATGAAGGAACTAAGCCACACAGACGTTAGAGAACTCGCCCAAGGTCACACAGATGGAGAGGTTTCAACTGGTGCCCCTCTCCCCAGGTTCTGTCTGGCCAGCAGGCCACACGGGAGCCCCCTCGGCAAGGAAGGCCGGGAGACCAGGCAGGGACCAGGGTGGGGGCGGTGAGCATGGCTCCTGTGAGGTTCTGACCCTACACGGGTGCTCAGAGATGCATGGGCATCCTCCGGGGGAGGGACATGGCTTCCTGCAGCACCTCCCCCTCCACCACGTGCAGCCCACCGTGTGTGCCCCACAACCATTCACACGTCACCCCCACCAACACTCCAGGCCTACAGTCAAAGGTGACCGGAATTCAGAACCAGAGATCGAATGTGGTTGGTGGCTGCATCTGATGGGAGGGAGGCCCTGGGCCGCTGCCCACTGTACACCTCTAACCGAACAGCCCCCGGAGGTTGTGCAGCACATGGCCTACACCACAGCAGGCCAGTCCAGAAACCCAGAAGACTGACGGCTCCAGTGGCAGTGGCGTGTGGGGGCATGCATATCCCCCTATCATTGTGCACTCCCCCGCAGCAGCCCCCTCGCCCAGCAGGACGCGCCCTCTCACTTCCTGAGCCACGGGGGCACCTGCGGCTCAGCTGGGCCTGGTGCTGAGGGCTGAAGGCGCAGACGTCCGCCACCCTCCCTTGCCTCTGGGCTCACCCCCAGCTCCTGGCTCCTGCGGCGACAGCCCGCCTCCCACGGCTCGGAGAACAGAGCCAGGCTGTGTTCACTTGTCCCACCGGGACCACACGGTGGGGGGGAGACAGGCGGGTAGGGGAGCAGAGCTGCCACCCCACACCACCAGGCCCCAGGCTCTTTCTATGCCCAAAGCGGCCATTAGGGAGACTGAAGGTGGCCAGCCCAGCCCACCCAGCCACCGAACTCACCCAGACCCTCCCCTGGGGCAAGGGCAGTCCTCAAGGATGGGGGGCCGGGGCTGCCGGCCAAAGGGCAGGCCCACAGCAGCAGGCGCCCTAATAACGGCCCAGGGGACACGGGCTGGCCCTCTGACCCAGGAAGCCCTCCCGCGCTGGGGAAGTGGGAGATCGCTGGTCATCCCCATTTTACAAGTGGGGAAACTGAGGCTCAGAGGATGCACAGATCTGCCCGTGTGGGCTGGTTCCTGCGACTGGATTGTCAGCCATCTTGCTGCGCTCTGCCCTGGGGCTGGGGGAGAGAAGCCGCAGAGGGGGTGCGTGGGCTCTGCAGTAGGGGAGGGGCTGCAGCAACGCCTGGGGACCCCGAGGACTCAGGGGGGCCCAGGGAGCTGCGAGGGAGGCTGACACAGAGTGTGGACGCTGGTTCCTGGCAGGAATTCCCGCTTTGGAATTGCTGGGCTGGTCCTAAGCCCTGAGTAAGCCCAGGGCAGGTCTCCCACTTCTCCAAGACTCCATTTCCTTATCTATGAACTAAGGCTAATGACTTGAAGGCTGGCATGCAGTAGGTGCTTCATAAATGCTCATTCCCTTCCTGTACCTCACTGGCTAAGGGGAGCGGGGAGGCCAGGAGGCTGGGGGCGGGGAAGGGTGCAGGAAGCTGCTCCCAGGATGGCCCTTCCAGCACTTTCTGAGCGTTACTCTGCTCTGGATGATGGGGCTGGTCCCACCTTGGTGGGCTGCCCCCACCTCAGGCCCGGTGAAGGTCACACGGGGTCCTCACTGGCCCATCTTGAGATGCCTGCATTTCTCCCCCCCTGGAAGAGGTGGGCTGAGGGTGGTCCGAGGGGTGACTTGGGGTCTCCAGTGCTCCCAGGCAAGAACAGCAGCGAAACTGGGGACAGTGACGGTCGGGGTGCTGACAGCTCTCTGAGTTGAGGGCCTCACACGCAGACCTGCTCCATCCTCGGCACTCCGGCCAGTGATGCTTATGTTCAGAAGTGGCCCAGAGAGGTGTGGTGGCTCATTCAGGGCACATAGCTCTACGTGGTAGTGCTGGGATTCGAACCCAGGTCAGCCAGGTCCAGACCTCACTTCATAGCACAGCTGGGTGCAAGGGGTGCCTGGCTGGTCTCTCAGCCCCCATAAGGGAGGGTGTGGTGCCACTATCACCAAGGTGATGGGGAGGAGAGATTGCCCCACAGAGGGCAGGGGCCCCCTAGCCTCGGGGCAGCAGAGGGTGGGCCAGGAGGACGTCCCAAAAGCTGGCCTCAGGGGCCTTCTCCCCACAGTGCCCCCTGAACTAGCAGGGCAGACGTGTGTCACGTCCGTACCCCTCATATCCTCATGTTACTCATGTTATCTGCTAATCCCCTCAGCCCAGAGCCACAGGGGCCACCTCGCCTGCTGGGCCTGCTGTACGTGCACACCTACCTACACGCACACTGCATGGTCCCAGAGACACTCATGCACACAAACTCTGCACCCCACGTGCACACGGATGCACATAGACACATGTACTCATGTGTGTGCACACACATGCACACACACGCACACACAGCCCCCAGAGCGAGGGCATAGGGAGCAGCTGGCCTGCAAACCCACTTGACCTGTGTTCCCTGCCCTGCCGGGAGGTGGGGAAAGGACCTAGGGCTCCTGAAGGAGATGTAGAGAGAGTCTGGCCCTGCTGTGCCAGTGGAGCCCCCGGGAGGCCATGGGGACAGAAGCAGTCACCCCTGCCTGGGCAGCCTGCTGCCAGTGGGCTAGGTTCCAGGCCTGCCTGGGAGGAGAGGAGACCCCAATTCACTCATTCTTTGCTTGGTCAAGCGTCCACCCACCCACCCATCCACCCACCCATCCACCCATTCTAGAAAGGTCTCCTGAGCACCTGCTGTGTGCAGACCCTCTGGTAGACAGTGGCCAGCACCTGGGGGACCCTGCCTGACACCGGCTTGGTGTGGGAAGCTAGATGGCTGGACGCTTACCAGTGACAGCGACACTACCACGGGCTGCCTGCTAGGCGCACTGCCCTGTCCAGTCCTCATGGTGGCCCTGTGGGAACTGCTGCCAGCACTCCCACCTTATGGTGGGGTCCTAGGGCTGTACTAGAGAGCGGTGGGGGGGAGACTGCCTTCTAATCTTTCCCTTCCCTTCTTTCCTCTCCTTCCATTTCTGTCTGTTTTATTTGGCAAGAAGAGAAATCATGAGAGAAGGCAATCCCAAATGGCCAACGGCTGAATCGTACCTGGGCAGCCGTGTGCCCTGGTTTGCCAGCACTCCTTTGGGTCTCACCTAACACCACCACGTAATTAACAATAGTGCCTCCTATGCCCTCAAACGTGCCCTGGTTTAGACCCAGTTGAAGCTACATAAGCTTTCTTCCCACTCAGGAGCTGAGGACAAGTTGTAATGCTTGAGAGAGAGAAAAAGAGAGATTCCAAATGAGCAATCACTGAGGGCTTCCTGGAAGAGGCAGGGCTGAGCTGTGACTGGAGGAACCCTGCCCCGAACCACCCACTCCCGTCGTTCACGCCCCCGCCCCAGGCCAGTGCTCAGCTTTACTCCTCTGCCGACACTCTGGTCTGAGGAATCCCAGAAAGTGCAGACACTGGGTACTGGCCATTTGGTAAATGAGCCTGAGGTGGCCTGGGTGGGTTTGCCACCAGTCATGCAGGCAAGCTGGTGGGGCCAACCTGGCTTGCCCTCCTAGCACCCAGGAGGTGTGCTCCTGGGCACCCAGCACCCGGCCATTCCCGGGCTGCCCCCACACACCTGTGGACAGGGTGTCCCTACCTCCCATTGCCACAGAGCCTGTTACCTGGCACCTTTCTGCCTGGACAGGACACAGGCTGTCCTTGGCCTCGCAGGGGATCTGCGGCCTGCAAAGCCACAGCCTTCTGTCCTGCCAGCCAAAGCCCTGCAGTGATTCTAGAGAACCTTCTGGAATTCTCCAAATCTAGGAAACAGTTCCCTGAGCGGGGTTGGGCTTCCTGTAATTGAGGACACATCCTATCCCACCTGCCGGTGCAGGATGCAGGCTCTGTACCGATCCTGCATCCCTGTTCTGCCACCCAGCTGACTGGCCGGTGGCCCCTGGCAGTCACCTGACCCCTCCACACCTGTCTTCTCACCACCAGGAACCTAGTGGAAGAACAGTGTCTACCGCACAGAGTGTTGTGAGGATTCTGTGAGCTGGTGCCCACTGCGTGTGGCAAACAGCCTTGGTATACAGTAGGTGCTTGCTAAACACCAGCTGTTCTGGTCCTTCTTACTGCATAGATGAGACGCACGCTGGAGGAGGGACTTGGAACCTAGGATGCAGAGGAAGACCATCCCATCTGACCTCTGCCCCTCCACAACCTCTCCAACCAGTTTGGCGGCCCCACTTGTACATTATCAGGGACTGGGGACTCGCTCCTCAAAGCTGGCCTTCGGACACGCAGGGGAGGTGCGCCCCTTGTCAGTTGTTCCATCTTAATCAGATTACATCGCAGCCAGGGAGTGGACAGTCAAGACCAGAGTCCATGCCTCCACCCCCACTCAGGGTCCTGCCTGCCCCCCGGGAAGCTGGCTGGTGGGAGGCAGGGGCAGGTGGAGAAGCCCTTGCGGCTGGCTGGCATGGAATGGGGCTCCAGCATCGCCCATGGCACACACGCCTGCTCCCCTCCCGGGCTCTCCTCGGAGGCTGAGCCCCAGCATGGTGTACTTGGTCTTCTCCACCTGCTCCTGAACACCCGGGTCTGCCTGGCTCCTGTCCCAGCCCCTCCTGCCCCTTTCCTCCCACTTCCGGAAGCAGGAGGTGGCTTGGGAGACAGGTCATCTGGGCTCTAGACGCTGCTCTGTCCCGTGTGGCTGGGGCAGTAGACTTCAGAGACCTCTGCGGGCCGCCTGGCTCCCAGGGACCTACCTCTGCTCTTCGCCTCTGGCTGCTAGGAGGGCAGCAGGCTCACCCATGCTCACCCAAAGGTGCCCAGCCCCAGGCCCAATGCCAGCCTGTGCCCCATAATGGCGCAGAGGGAAGAGGGAGCTGCTCACAGCAGGGGCATTGGGGACATGCCCAGGGACGGTCCCCTGGGAAGCAGCATTTGCTGCCATGCCTCAGAGCTCTGCTGTGCCACCAACGCCCGCCCTTGGGGCCCTGGGCTCTGACGGGGGCCATCACATCAATCCCTGGGGACATTACTTGGACAAGGGTTCCTGAGCTGTGTTCATGCTCCACACATGCACCAAGGTGCCCCTGCAGTGAGAACATGCAGCACTCAGCGAGTCACAGCTCAGCCCTCTACCCCCTGCATCCCTGTCCTCTGTCCCTGTAAGTCTGGGCACCACCCCAGGACACATGTCCCCCTGCCCCCGCCCCCTGGCCCTGCGGGGGGCCAGCCTGGGGGACTCACCCGGCAAGAGCACTTTCCACCTGGGGCTCTTCTGGCCCATGAGAACCAACTGCCCCAGCCCCTGGGCCCCCGGCCTGGCCCGGCTGCCTTGAAGCAGCTCTCCGGCCTGGGGAGCGGTGGGCCGGGTGGGGGCAGGGAGGCGGAGGAGCAGCGCAGCCCCTCGGGCTGCAGTTCAGTTCAGGGGCAGACTCCTGAGAGGTGGGTCAGGAGAGGCGCGCAAGGGAGAGCTGCCCAGGGAGCCACAGCACAACCGCGGGGCAGCAGGCCCTCCTCCTGCCCTCCCAGCTTCCACCCCGCCCTGGCACCCTCCAGGGGAGCCGTGGACACAGCCGGCGGGCTGGAGAGTGGCGGGAGCAGGGAGCCGAGGGGGCTTTTCCTGCAAACCCCCACGGGACCTGTGGGCCCCAGGTATTTGCTGCACTCGGGAGAATACTGTGCCCTGGGTATTAAGAGGACTCCAGGTCCCAAAGTGGGTCACATTGCCAAGGTCACCCTCATTCATTCATATCGTTCTATTCTGACCACCCACTGCATGCCAGGCACCCGCCTGGGCCTGAGCTGAACTGCCCTCCAGCCAGGGCACTCACAGGGCGGCATTCCCAGGTCGGGACCGCCAAGGGTAAACGTCGGAGGCTGAGGCCAGGGGCAGCTCAGCTCAGACAGAAGGCGGGGGCACAGGCTTCCCGCCCAGGCTGAGGGAGCTCAGGCCCTGGCAGGGCCCTGTGAGAGGGGCTGGAGCTGGGGGCCAGGCCCTGCTGGGAGGAGGGACCTGCTGAGGGAGCAGAGGGTGGGCGGGTGAGGGGGTCATGGCTCTGCGAATTCCAGGGCGCCCCTAGAGAAGCTCCCCTGGGAGATGGACGTCTCCTGAGGGGACAGAAGAGGGGAAGTGGGGGGTTGCAGGGAGCCCACTGCCATCAGGGTTTTAGCTCTCGGGGTCGCTGGCCCTGAAGGGTGTCCTCTCTGCCTTATAGGGGTCCAGACGCCCAGTTCAAGACCTGCCTCCTCCCTGGAGCCCTCCTGGCTGCACTGGGCTTTCTCTGTCATTCTGGTCCTTGTTAGAGCCCATCTTGGCAAACATAAGGACAGACAGGCTGGGGTGGGGACCACAGCTCAGCTGCCCTATGGCACAGGCCAGGCCCCCAGCGGCTGCCCCTGGGGACAGTGGTGGGAGGCTAGGGGAGGGAGCACAGCCTTGTCCGGGTCTCTGGGGTGAATCCCCTCGCCCATACCCAGGGTAGGCAGCAAGGCCGGGGGACTGAGGTGGGGGGCCGCCCAAAGGCTCCAGCCACATTTCCGGTGCTTCACTGCGCCACCTCCTGGGCAAATGCCAACCTGCACCTTCAACCTCCTGATAGGTGAGAATCCAGCCCTTCCCAGGAAACCTCCCAGCCTGGTGGCCTGAGGACCTCCTGGAGAACCCCATCTCCTTCTAAAGGCGGCGGTGAGGGGCCGAGGTCATCTTCACACCGACAGGCCTGTGGGAAAGGTTCTACTGTCCTCCATGCTCCAGGCACAAACCGGCCAGGCGGCCAGAGTGTGCCTGTGGGGCTGACACGGCTGGCTTAGGGCCACCCTGGCAGCGTGGCCAGGATGCCTGAGGGGCCAGTCCCGGCCAAGCGCCCATAGTGGTGCCTGGAGCAGTCAGCACTCAGGGGGTTCCTGTCCCCAGGTCCCTGAGTGAGGCCCCCACCACCTCACCAGCCTGCCCGTGTCAGGGGTGGGCAGGGACCCCAGCCCCACAGGCTGCACTCAGCCGGCTCTGCCCAGCCAGAACGCCTGGTGTGGCAGGTCCAATCACAGCCCCCAAATAATGGCCATGTTCTAATCCCGGGAACCTGTGAATGTGCCCCCCCATAAGCAAAAGGGACTTGCAGGTGTGATTAAGTTATGGCCCGGATGGGGGACGACCCTGGATTATCCTGGTGGGTCCAATGCAATCTCAAGGGTCCTTAACAGAGGGAGGCAAGGTATGCAGTAGCAGACGAGAGGGCAGGAGTAAGGAGCTGGGGTGCCAGGGCCACAAGCCAAGGAGTGTGAGCATTGCTAGAAAGAAAAGAAAGGAAACAGAGAGCACCCCCACCCCAGGGAACCTGCTGACACCTCCACTTCTGACCTCTAGCTGTGAGGCAATGAATTTGTGTTGCTTCAAGCTGCCCAGGTCGTGGTGACTTGCTCCAGCAGCCACATTCCTCGTGCAAGTAGGAGGACAGCTGCTGCCAGACTCACAGCCCCTGCACACAGCTGTGCCTTCTCTGTGTGTGTGAGCCAGGGAGCTTGCAGCCCCACCCAGGCTCATCCATGTCCAAGGTGGAGAAAGGACCAACCACTTGAGGTGACTTTGATGTGTCCTTGACCCCAACATGATCCCACTGTGAAACCACAGGGAAAAGCAGGTGCCTGTGGTGGCTAGAATTTTGTATTTTAGAGCAGGGCCCTGAAAGGGCAGACAGGTTCTGAAATGGAGTAAGGACCTGCTTGGAATTATCACCCATTGGCCCAGGAAGCTTGGGAAGATGCGCCCTCTGCTTACAAGAATCTCATTTCTTCTTTACCTTCCCCCACCTCCACACCATCCCAACCCCCAGCACCAGCTGACTTGAAAACTTGTATTCACTCAACAAATATCTATTGTGCACCTATTATGTGCACTGTGCCAGGCACTGGAGGGATGAAGAGGACAGTAAGATATGGTCCCTGCCTTCATGGAGTGGGAAAGCACGCTGAACAGAGGCTGCCTCAGGACCTTTGCACGTGCTCTTCCCTTGGCTGGAACTCTGCCCAATGCCCCCTTCTCAGCAAGGCCTTCTGAAGTCACAACCCTCATCTCTCTGTGCCCCCTACCCTTTTTTTCTGCATGGCAATTATCAGCACTTGGTACCAAACATTTTGCCTAACACTGTCTTTGGCACATAGTAGGTGCTCAACAAATATTTGTGAACAAATGTGCATGCTCATGAATGGCAGTGTAGAGTGGGGCTGACGTGTGAACAGGTAATCATGGGGAAGACACAGCAAAGCCCAATTTTCAAATGGTTTCTGCTGTGAATGAGAAGGTCATGGGTGAAAGTTGGTGTGGGCACACTGAGAGTCTGACAGATGATGCTCTGCAAGCCAGTTAAACCCATATGGTGTCAGACTGTGATGCCTGGGGTCCTCCAAGCACCAACATACCGGCTTGAACCCGGTCAGGGGGAAAGCAGGGCAGTGGGTGGGTGGAGGTCACGGCCAGGATGGTGGATGGGTGACCAATGCAAAGGAACACGTGCCCAGCTCCAGTTCCCAGAGGGCCCCAACACTGACCCCAGGACACCCCACCCTGAGCCTCCAGAGCAGTCATTTCTGTAGCTCAGCTGACCTCTTCTTTTCCACCCAAAATCCTGATTTATAAATTTATTTGGAAAGAACTTAGTGCTCATGGTGAAGACCCACCTCAAAGAGGTTCTGGTAGGTATAAAGGGCTGCTTTTCTTTGTGCCGATATGAATTGTGTTTAAGTCCATGTTCAGTTTATCATTGTATTAAATTGTGCAAGTTAAATTCTCTTCTTTTTGTATTTCCTAAAAACTTAAGTTAGCCAGCCAGCCTGACTGAAATAGAGTCCCGCACCAGCCAAGGGAGCCGCCAGACAGCCACCGGAGCTGGGTGGGCCGGCGGGGCTGTCCACAGGCAGGAGGCCCTCCAGGCCCAGCAGGCAGGCTCCCCGCTCCGTATCCCAGGAGCCTCCTGGGCAGAGCTGGACCTGCGCATACAGGGCCTCTTAAGGCTGCCCAGGCTTCTGAGCCTCCTGCCCTGACTTGTAAGCTCGGCTCCCTGTTGTTACAAGAAGTTGCCAGAAGATAAACACCACAGCTAGTTGGAGGGAAAACGGACTTTGGATCGCAACTCAGAGGGAGACATGCCAGAGAGGAGGAGGGAGACGGGAGCAGGGAGGCACTCATTCTGCAGGAAGGGCTTCCCATCACCCGCGGAGGGGCTCTTACAGGGCTGGAGGGGTGGCAGCCAAACCCGGCCCCGTGCCCTCCGAGCAGCTGCCGCTTGGCAGTGGGGCTGTCCCCTGAGCGCCTTCCGTCACAGCAATCAGTCAGCACCAGCGCCCGCTCCAGGAGGCGCTGCAGAGGACTGTGGGGCCCCAGCCAAGGACCCAAGTACAGGCCAAGGACTCCCGCTGACCCTGGCTGGTGGGGAGCCCATTTGCCCAACAAAGAGACAAAAGCCTTTGTGGGGCCAGGGCTTCCTGGTGTGACCATCCTGCTCCCTCTGCCCAGCTGGGGCAGCTCCTGTGTTCCTGCATGCCGGGCACTGTGCTGAGCGCTGGGCATGGATGATGTGGGATCCTCACACCAGCTGGGGAAACCAAGGCACAGAGAGGCTGGATGCCAATGGTGGGGAGAAGAAGGGGAAGGATTCGCACCCAGAGTGCGGGTCCTGTCTGAACACCAAAAGATGCCGCGTCCTAACACTCAGACACTCATTTAAGCACATGATTAGAAAGGAAGAGAACAAAAAAAATGAAGTAGCCCCAGGATAGATGTCAGCAGCTGTGAACAGTCAATTTCCAGGCAAGTCATACTGCTCCCTCCTGGGGACCCTGCTGCAAAGCTCAGCCTGGGGTCTGAGGGTCTCAGCGCCCAGGAATCTGTCTGATTGTCTGCTGGCTTCCTTCTTTCAGGTTTTCAGCCTGACTCCTGATAGGCACCTGTGTGCACAGCTTCCAGGTTTTCAGCCTGACTCCAGCTGTGCACCCAGAGACCACCCCCAGCAAGGGTGGTCCACCCCATCATGGCAAGTGAGGACGGAGGAGCCCCAGGAACATGTGACTCAATCCTGGCCTGGTTTTCTGTGACCTCCCCACAACCCTATCAGTGGGGTTTGTGGCTTCCACTATCTCTATTAATAAGGATATTCACCACTTTAGAAGCTGTTCCACAGGTCAGAAAGGATGTCCAGGGCCCATGGCACAATTATGTAGCCACCACTCAGCTTTGCAACAGGCAGAGGGTGCATTCAGAGGTCACAGGAGAAGGGCGGCCCTGGAGTTGTGCAGTGTGCCACCTGCACCACCGTGCACAGCAGTCCTGGGCGCCTCCGTGCTCCTCCGTGTCACTGACACCACGCTACCAGGAAGATCTCATTTCCCCACACCTACTCAGCTGCTGGAACAGCCAGGCTTTGGGAAGGTTCTGAACCTTGCAAAGTCCTCACAGCTGCGAAGTGGCCGCACTGACACTTGGAAACAGCCTGGGTCTCAGACTCCAAGCCACACCCTTGCTTATCACCAGATGGTGCTGCTTCTCCCCTAAGGAGGCGGTGAAGGCACAAAGGTAGTCATTCAGCAATGCCTATTCTGCTCAGCTGGTGATGGACGAGGAGGGTCCTTCCCCCAGATTGGATACTGCGTGGGATGGCACACAAGCAATGGATCTTCCTTTGATGAAAGGCTTCACAATGTTGGGAAGGGCTGTGCCTGGGGGCTTGCCACCCTACGAGGGAAGGCTGCACATTTTAGCTGTGCCCTTCTCCCAGCAGCTGGAGTCTTCTGGTCAGCCCAAGGGGTCCCCAGTTCCCCTGCATGCCCAGGGCTGTCCTTCCTGCTGCCAGCAAGTGACCACACCCCAGCCAGCACTCTGACCGCCGTGCGCAAGATCCACACAAACTCGGCCTGGAGAGACCCAGGCAGATGGTCACGTGTGTCCTGGGGCGCTGGGCCCAGCCACCCAGCCTGGTACAGGGGCTCCTGCTGGGACAGCTTCCCTCCCTGGCACATGCTGTGTCCCCATGCATGAGGTGTTTGCAGGGAACTGGGGGTCAGAAGCGGACTGCAGTGCGCAGTTACCCCCAAAACAACAGACACTTCCTCTGACCTGCCCACAGTCACAGCGCCCTTCTGGAAAAGGCCCCTGTGCCAGCCAGCACCAGGTGAAGGTCCCTCCGCCAGGGTAGAGAGAGAGTGGAGAGACAGGAAGGGGTTCAGAGCTTGGGAGAGAGCACATGTGTGTATGTGGCAGGGGGCAGTCATGGGTGTACATGGATGTGTGTCCTGTATGTGTGTGTGAGACAGTCTTAGTGTCTGTGTATGCACGTGCATCTGTGTGTGTGTATGTGTGTGGGGTGTGGGCATAAATGGATATGAATCCTATATGTGTGTGTAAGACAGTCCTGGTGCCTGTGTATGTATGCACGTGCATCTGTGTGTGCACCCCTGTGTGGGGTGTGTTTGCCAGGTCTGTGTCCCTGTGCCCACGTGTGTCCATGTGTCTAGCCGTGCTCCCCCTGTGCTCTCCCCACCATCCAGCTGCTGGTACACAGCTGGACTGGGGGGCTGTGCTGCCTGCCTGCCCGATGAGAGGTGGCAGGTGTGTAATAAGCCATTAGTCACTGTCACATTTCTGAGCAGCAGCAGCCGCCTCTCCGGAGGAGTCTGATGGCGGCTTGGTGCTCCTGGAGGGTCTCCGGCTGTGAAGCTGCCCCCTCCCCTCCGGGCGGGGCTGCAGCCTGAAGACAGCAGCTGGCAGCCGTGGGCCTCGCGGCAGGGAGCTGGGCGGTGTGCGCCAGCCTGCGGCGGTGGCGGGAGGTAGGTAGGGGCCCCATTGGGCAAGGCTTTGTAGGACATGACCCAGAGTGGGGGGGAGCTGGGTGCAGCAGGCGGGTCAGAGCTGTGCTGGAACTCCATGCTGCCTGGAGGAGGCGTCAGCAACAATGCAGATGCCTGCCAGCACTTATGAGCAGCAGGGTGCCAGGACCCACAGCATATGCCCTTCATGTCCGGGTTAACTTAATTCTCATACCCGCCCTGTGAGCGAGGCACTCCCATTAGCCTTTATTCCCATTTCTTAGCTGAGGAAACTGGGACCTGGGGTGGGAGAAGACACCTGTCCAGGGCTCTGAGGGTGCTGGGGGGCTGGGGAAAATGGCTCCCCAAAAAGTACCCTGCCCACCACCCACATGTCCACTTGGCTGCCTGACCCCCCTCTCCCCACCTGCCAGGGTCTGGAAGCCCCTCCTGGGGCAGGATGGCCCATAAGCTCCAAGCCAGCCAGATGCACCCCCAGCTGGAGGCCCAGCCACTTCTCTCACCCCCAAGAAGTGGGTACTGGGGCTGTCCCGGAGCATGGCCCAGATGGGAGGCTGGGGCCTGAGGGAGGAGTGGGTCGCCTCCCCCAGCCCCACCGTCCACGCCCAGGCCCACCAGCCTGGGCCCCGGCCTGGCTTGCTGACAGGCAGTGCCACCAGCCGGCTGCGTCCTCAGGGGCAGCGCAGGGACCGGGGGCAGAGCACACACAGGGACCCACTCTGAGGGGTCTTGCTGACAGAAACATGGCCTCAGGGCTGCCCTGGCACCCTCCCTGGGTTAGAACACGGGAGCCACTGCGCACTCAGCAAGCGCCCTGGCTGAGGCTCATCCAACACGTGCCCTGACTCGGCGCATTCACAACCCAACACTGACAGGGTGGCACACGCACGGGGTCCAGCGCATGTTGACACGGCACACGCAAGTGAGGCAGGCGCAGCGACCCCACAGGCGGGCCTCGCGACACTGAGTGAGGAAGCAGGGCCCGGAGACAAAGCTCAGGCCGCTGGGAGAGTCCGACGGGAGGTGGTTCAGGTGAACACAGCCGGTGGGGAAAGCAGGGCAGGAGGGCGGTGCTCTGGGGGGCCGGATGCGGGACGTCAGGTGGGCGGGGTGTCTTGGTGCCAGGCAGTGAGGTCCCAGCTATCTGTTGTTATTTTTTTTAAATGACTGAGTGAATACAGGGGAGCACAGGGATAATTACATAGAAACAAAGGCCATCTGCAAATTAAGGATAAGAGGCTGTCAAGAATACCATGATTTGGCTCAATCCCCAAGAAGTGTGGGAAAAACCCCAAGCTCACGTAGGCGAGACTTGGCTTCCAGACCACCCGCTAGACTGCGGCGACCACGCAGTGCAGGGCTGTGCCTGACTCACGCTCAGAGCCCCTCTCCTGCGGGGGCAGTTCGCCCCTCTCTGGCGCCCAGACAGGAGTGGGCTGATGCCTACCTGTGCCCGTGAGGTCTGGTCCGGCCCCGTCCAGGCTGCTCTGCCGACACCGGGCTGGGCCCAGCTCCTGGGCTGTCCTGGGGCCTCCGGACAGGCTCCCTGCGGGGGTGCCCAGCCGGGGCTCTGACTCTCGGGCAGGAGGGTGGATGGCTGTCGATGCCTCAAGAGATGACGAGGTGACCTGGAAGGACAGGATGGGGGACATGGTGAGTCGTGGCCAATGGTCTGCCTTTGGGACCAGGTACTGGGCTAGGCTGGGTCTTGCAGGGGCAGGTGGGCACTGGGGTTCCACCCGAAGCCCCATTGCTACTGGGTCCCTCTGAGCTCTATAAGGAAGCTGGGAATGACTGCCCAGAGTTGTAATGGTGATCACTAACCCAGCTACTTTTCAGTTCAGACTTCTGGATGGTCACCCCATCCATCCTCTTTCTTTTACATTTTTTATTGTGGTAAATTACACATAACAGAATTTACCATCTTGACCTTTTTTAAGTGTGCACCTCATGGCATTAAGTCCATTCATGATGTGCAACTATCATCCTGATCTATTTCCAGAACCTTCTCATTATCCCAAATGGAATCTCCATACCCATTAAACACTAACTTTCCTCCAGCCCTGCACCCTTCCCCACCACAACCCACCCCCCTCTTCTACTTTCCATCTCTGTGACTTTGACAATCCTGGTTGCCCCATCCCCTTTCCACATTTGGGGAAACCGAGGCTCAAAGAGGGGCAGTAGGAGCCTGAGGTCACAGAGCTGCCAGACGCTGACACAGGGTCAGCTCAGGTCAGCAGGACTGCAGATCCTGGTCTCTCACCCCTGACCCCAGGGGCAAGGGCAGGAGGTGGGGGCCCTGCCATCAGGCGGGGTGGTGAGCTAAGCTCCTGCACGAGTTTCAGGGCCTGAAAAGCTGAGCTCCCTGGGGGCCAGTCCTGGGCACAGGCAACCCCGCTCCACCTCCCGATTATGGGCTCCAGGCCGGGCATGGTTGTCGGAAATTAACTTCATGTCGATGCTGTTTTTAGGGATTAGTGCTATAAACCTGCAAAGACGGATGGCTCCGAATTCCTTGGGCGATCGCAGGCTCCACCAGCCTCCATGGGAGAGAGGGGTACATTTACCGTTTGTTTCCGGGAACGCTTTAATTTATGAGATCCATATGGCGACACTGCCCAGACCACAGCCCTGCAAATCCCACAGGCGTGCTGGCGGCGGAGGCTGGAGCCAGGCGGCGGCACCTCGGCCCAGCATGCTTCATTCACTCAGGCCAGCGGGGGCCCATCAGCGCGGCGGGGACCCTGGGATCCCATGCGGAGCCCCCCACCCCGTACAGCTGCTCCTGCAACCTTGCCCTAATCATCTTGGGAAACTGCCGGGCACAGGGCAAAGGTTCACCATTAGTCACGAGATGACTCATCCAGATGGGCCCGCCTGTGGGGCGGTTCCTCAGCAGCCCAGGTAGTGTTCTTTAAAACCCCCTGGGGGCCGGCTGCAGGGAAGCAGAGGAGCGCAGTGCTGGGCACCGGCCTCTGCCCTGCCCAAGGGCTGGCAGAACCACAGTCAGGGAGGTTCCACCTACTTCTCCTGGATATGGGGGACTGGGGTCCTGTGGGGGGAAGGAGGCCTGGGGATGCCTCTTGGGGGTAAGGCTGGCTCCCAGAAAGTGGTGCTGTGGCCAGGAGGGCCACTTTACTGAGCACCTACTGTGTGCTGTATTCAATCCTCCCAGTAGCCCCATGGAGAGCAAGGAGACATAATGAGGCACAGCGGCCTATCTGAGCTCTGCCAGGAACTGGATGCATCAGGATGTGAACCCAAGCAGTTGAGTGAAGATGCAGCTATTAAAAGCCACCGGGGTGCAGATGACAAGCACTACAGGAGTCTGAGAAGGGGAGAACTCCCCAAGGGCTGAGAAAATCCAGGCAGGCTTCCTGGAGCAGGTGGAATTGGAACCAAGCCTTCAAAAGAAACAGGTTTTAAAAGGTGGTGGGGGGGAACAGAAGGGCAAGAGATTCAAACACACATCCCTGCAGGGGCAGGAGGGTAAATGGTAAACAAGGTCCTGGAAGGTGAGGAGGTAGGGGTATTGCAACAGCTCCACTCAGCACAGGGTGGGCGGGCGCAGGGAGGGGACTGAGCCTCACCGCAGTGCCAGATCTGATGATCTGATTTTTCAAGAGGAGGCTGGGAATCCAGTTTTTAAAAGCTGCACTCTCATGATTATTAAGTGTTGGCAAGTAATCTAAAACATGTTAAAACACTGTGTGAGCCCTCATGCATCGCTGGTAGGGTTGCAAAATGGTGCGGCTGCTCCAGAGCAGGCCTGGCAGTCCCTCAAAAGGTCAGAGTTATCACATGACCCAGCACTTCCACTCCCAGGTGGGTATCCAAGGGAGCCAAAAACGTGTGCACACAAACGTGCACGTGAATGTTCACAGCAACCCGATCATGCAGACGAATTCTGCCAATGACTCAAAGCACCTGGAGGTGGGTCCCTCCCCAGGTAAGCCTCCCAGTGGGCGAGCAGCTGGCTGACACTTTAGCCTGCACGCCTGCAGCCTGAGACCCTGAGCAGAGGACCCTGCTGAGCCAAGACAGTCAATGGGCTGCTGTAATCTGAAGTCTGTTAGCAGCGGTGATAACCAGTAAACCCCAGAAAGTTCTAGAACAGTGCTCGGCCCAGACAGAAAAGTTCCCTGGCACCGTCATGCCAGAATCACGGGGGAACAGGATGCCAGTCTCCCCTCTAGTCTAGCTCTTCCCACCACTTTGACTTCGCTGGAAGTAAAAAGATTTCACCCCGTTTCTCCGGCACTTGTCAGCAGCTGCCCAACTCCTGGGGGCTCAGTCAGTAGGTCAGTATTACTGGGTGGGCGAGCCTGCCCAGCACGCGTGGTGGGCCAGTGCGGCTTATCTCTTGCTGGCATCATCTTAGGTGGGGGCAAAGGTTCTCAGCCAGACCGTCCAACAGAGGCAAAGAGACGCCTTTCCTCATCCTTCAAAGCCAAATGTATGATAGCTCCTAATAAAAAGCAGGCCCTTCAAGCAACATATTCATTGCGCCTTTTCTCCACCTGAGCCGAGGGTTCCAAGCTCACGCCCCGTCTATTAAAGTACTATTAGGATGGGGCCTGGGACACACATTGCTCCCTGCCCCTGCGGCCCTGGAAATCGGCAGCATCTCAGAGCCGTCCCAGCACCCTGCAGACCTAGTCGGGTAAATGCTATTGTCCCCCATCCCTGGACTGGGACCACCACTATGTTTAAAGCGGCAGCCAGTTAACGGGAAACGGCAAAAGTAGGGGAAATTTCCAGGGTTCTTTCAAATGAAAGGAGCTTGCAGCTCACCACTAAATATCCTCATGAGATCCTGTACTGTTACACTTTCTCCAGGGACCTGAGTGGTTTCTGGAAAAAAGTGACTGCGGATAAATTCAGGGGGAGGGCTGGGGGTGGTTGTAGAAGGCAGATGCCATATCCCTGCCCCAAAGGGGACAACCACACAGCGGTGCTGGCTGTCCCCACTTTTGTCTCATGAATTTTATCAGTGCATGAGATCCCTAAGTTTGGCAAACCTGGGCCCTATTGTTCTTTAAAACGGTTTTATTGAGATATAATTCATATCCTGTACAATTTACCCATGGAAAGCAAACAATTCAATGACCTTTGATATATTCACAGAGTTGTGAAACCATCACTAGAATCCTTCTCAGAACATTTCATCACCCCAAAAAGAGACCCTGTACCACCCCCTGGCCCGGGTAACCGCAGTCTACTTCCTGTCTCTATGGATCTGCCTGTTGTGGACATTTCACATCGATGGAATCCTATACTATTATGTCTGGTTCTCTCACTTGGCATGATATTCCCAGGCTCATCCATGTTGTAGTCTGTAAATCATGAATTTTTAAAAAGAAGGGAATTTCCAGCCTGAGGACCCAGAGGCTGTGGGCTTCTCCCTCCGAGAACCTCTCTGGCAGGGACCACTTCCCTCTCCCTCCCGGGCACCCAGCCGGACTCCACCTCTTGGCCTCCCAGTGGTGGGGCCAGCCGGGTCCTGGGCCCTGGCCACTTTCCCCTGCGGGGAGATCTCAGCAAAGTGCCTTTCCCTCTCCAGGCCTCAGCTCCCCTTCTGCAAACTGTGAGTGATAACACAGTGAGGGTCCACCTCCCTGATGGTGGAGGGAACTAGCTGAGCTGTATCTGAAGCATGTGGCACATAGTAGGTGTTCAAGAAACAGCGGCTGAACTCATAACTAGGCAGCATAAGTGCTATGAAGAAGAACCAAAGGGCACAGTGGCTGGGGGACCTCAAAGCTTGGGGGTATGTGTGTGCTGGGGAGGGCCTCGTGGGGGCCCACGTGGCCTCTGAGCAGTTTCTGCCCCGGCTGGCAGGGCTGCCTGCTAGACCCCTCACCTGTTGCTGGCCCGCAGCCACCAGGCAGTCCAGGAGTCCCCCAGGAGTCATGGGGGTGTGAGGTCCCCAACTTTACCTGAAGCTTCTCTTTCTTCCAAGTCAGCCCAAGATGCACTCCAGGAAGCTGGCCATGCTGACCCTGAGTAAGGCAGACATGGTGCTGAGCCCTGGGCTGGTTCATACATGGCCTAATGCAGTAACAAGCAAGTCCCATCCGCTCTGACTGCTGCCCCTGGAAATGGGCTGTCACGCCCACCCTGGATCTACCGAGCACCTGACGTCAGCGGCATGTTTAACACTCCCGACAACCTTCCCTTAACTCCCACTCTGTACAGAAGGACACTGAGGCACAGTGGAGTCAAGTCAGCCGCTTCAGGTCACCCAGCAGATCAGAGTCAGAGCCAAGAATCCAGGCCCGTGCTGTGTCCTCCACCAAGCACCTAGACCCCACAGTGCCTGGCACATGGGGGGTGCTTACTGAGTGCTGGTGGGCCTCAGAGGGTGTGCAGCAACCCTGGATGGCAGTCCCAGGAATGCATGTTACACTGCAGGCTAAGGGCAGCGTGTTTGCGTGGGCTGCCATGTATTTATGTCACAAGCAGGGCCAGGAGAATGAGGCAGGGCACAGAAGTGCAGGTGAGGGAAGGAGATGCCAGCATCCCCACGCACAGGAAGCAGCCTCACCTCCCCTCTGCCCTGAGGAAAAACCAGGCGCAGGAGGAGGCCAAGTGTGGGGGAGAGCCACCTCCTTCCCAAGCAGCGGTGGCCTGGGGCCGCCTTGGCCGGGAGGCTGGGTGAGCACCACAGAGTGGTGCCTCCTGGGCTGGCTGCAGACCTCTGTCTGCCATCTGCTGGGGACACTCAGGTCACAGGCCATCTGCCTGGGAGAGAGAGGAGGGGACACGCGCCAGCTCCACCATGGGGGGCCCTCTGTCCCTTTCCAGGCCCGCCTCAGCTCCCGGCAGAGCCCACCCACAAAGGCATGGTGCTCAACCCTCTCTGGTGGGATTTCCTGTTCTGTGCTGCAAGCTGATGAATCAGAAGCCAAAAAACAGCATTTTATGCCCCTTAATTCCCTGTAATAGTTCTGTAATGGCAAGCAGAGAGCTCCAAAAACTGCAGTCAGGGGAACGATGAGGCTCCGGGTCAGGGGGAGACTGAGCTGCCGGACGCAGAGTTCCCGATAAGCAGACCACTAAAGGGTTATTAACTGTGCGTGCATACTGGCGTAATTGGAAAGTTATTAGATATGGAATACACACAGCACCCAGTAAATGAGTAATCAGGGACTAATTAAGCTCACACGCCACAGCAGATCGCGCGGGAGAGGCTGGTGGCTGCCACATCTGTGACGGCAATTAGGGGCGCCCCGGCTGCAGCACAGGGGTGGGGGGCTGGCTTGGGTGGAGCAACCACAGCCGGCTGGGGGTCTTGACCCTACTCCTACCACCTGAGTCCCCTGGGTGCTCCCCTGATAGGGGCTGGAGGGAAGGAGGGAGGCATCAGGTTCATCTAGCCCTGAGGACAACAGAGGCCGAGTGAACATAGAGTCTAGGACTCGGAAAAATGGGGAGAAGCTTTTATCCCTGGCTTCAAGTCTGGCCAGGTGACAGCTTGCTGCAGCCACCCGAGCAGAAACAGTCATAACTCTCTGTCTGGACAATCTGCACAGCGTGTGCACACAGCCACCTCCTGGAGGCTGCAGTGGTTCTGCTGGGTAGGCTGCAAGGGGAGCACAGCAGCCCATTTTATAGATGGGGAAACAAAACAGTTAAAAAGTCCTGCCACTAAGGAGCTGACATTCTGGTTGGGGAGAGAGTCAGTACATACATCATGTATAGTCACATGTCCAGAAAGACAAATAGCAGGAGGGGGTGACTGGAGTTAGAATTTTCCATAGGCTGGCCCCACCGAGAAGGGACATTTGTGCAAACACTTGAAGGAAGCAAGGGACCTAGCCATGGAGATAGATATCTGGGGAAGCGTGTTCCAGGTAGAGGGCACAGCAAGCCCAGCGGCTCTGTGGCAGGGGCATGTTTGCTAACCTTTTCTGGAAAGCCCAGCTAGTAACTACAGCTGACCCTTGAACAATGTGGGGGTTAGGGGCATTGATCCCTGCACAGTAAAAAATCCACATATACCCCAACTCCCCAGAAACTTAACTACTGATAGCCTACTGTTGGCCAGAAGACTTACCGATAACGTGAACAGTCAACTGACATACAGTTTGTATGTTATCTGTATAATACACTGTATTCTTAGAAGAAAGTGAGCTAGAAAAAAACCAAAATGTTTATTCTAATTGTCACAAATCTGCAAAAAAATTTCAATACATTTACTGAAAAATATCTCCATATAACTGGACCTACACAGTTCAAACCTGTGTTGTCCAAGGGTTGACTGTGTTTTCAGCTTTAGGGACTATATGGTCTCTGTTGAAACTCTTCAGCTTTGGCACTGCAGCACTAAAGCAGCCTTGGACAACCTGAAAATGAACAGTGTGTGGAGGCTGAAATAACGCCCCCCAGGCAGAGCCAGGCCCCCTCCATCAGTGCCACCATCATAGTGCTGCAGATTCAGGGGTCACACAGCTACCCCCCCACCACATCATCATCCCTCACCCAGGTGGTGCTCTGAACCCCAGGTCCCGGCACCATGTCCCCAGCACAGCAGATGAAGATGACATCTGAGTTAGGGAGGGAGTCATGTGGAGGTCTGGGGGAACAGTGTTTCAGGCATAGGGAACAGCCTGTGCAAAGGTCCTGAGGCAGGAGTATGCCTGGTGTGTTTGAGGAATAGCAGGGGGCCTGGAGAGGATCAAAGCAAACCATGGGTCACATTTGGGAGGGCCCCGGGGGCCACCGTACAGACTCTGGCTCTTACTTGGCATGAGATGGTTCAGATGTGATCTGATTTTTGTTTTGTCTTAATTTTCTCTTTTTATGTTGAGATGCTTATAGATTTACATTCAGCTGTAAGAAACAATACAGAGCTCTCACACGCCCTCCAGTTGTTTCCCCAATAGAAGTGCCTTACAAACGACAGCACAATGTCACGAGCGGGACACAACACTGACCGCTGGCTTATCCTCTGCGGCCTCCCCAGTGACCCACACTCGATCAGTGTTGAATTGTCGGGGCGCTACGGCTGGCATGGGTTCCGGTATTCACCAGCACAGTGGAGATACAGGACGGGTGCATCACAGGCCTCCCCTGGGATGCTTTTGATATGCACACTCTGGCCTCTCCCGTCCCCCGACCCCAATCCTGGCAACCACTGATGAGTGCTTCATTTCCAGCTTGGTGTATAAATGCGGTCACCCGGTGAGTAACACTTTGGAACAGCTGTGTCCACTCAGCATAGCTCCTGGAGATGCGCCCAGGATACTGGGCATGTGGGCACCCTGTTCCTCTTTATTGCAGAAGGGCAGTCCACGAACGGCACGGCTGAGCCTGGCTCGGTGGGGTAAGCCTGTGGCCCGCAGGCTCAGCTGCTCCTACTGCCCCCACCCCAGGCTCACAGCCCACCACGGGCCCCCCTCTGCTCCCACCTCCCATCTTCAGGGTTTCTGCCTGGCTTTACCTGCCAGCTCCCCATTTATGGCCTGTGCCCCACTGCCACATTCATGACTGCTACCCTATTTCCAGGCACCATGTCCCCACCACCACCTGCCCTTTGGCATCACCTCCTTTGATGCCCCTGGGACCCTCAGGTGTATGTTTAGCATACTGCCAAATGCCACACAGTTGGAAGATGGGCAGATACGGCCTGGTGCGCCTACATTACCGCAAAGACAGATTCTGGGGAGAGGGGGAGAGCAGAGGCCCCTGCCCTGAGCCCTATGGGAGCCTACTAGGCCCTGAGCCTCCTCTGGAGGGTCCGCCCACCGCAGGTGAACATGACATAATTGCTGTGGAGGGAACCAGGCTGTCTCACCCAGGGCAGTCAGTTCATCAAGCGCTGACAGTGCATTAGCTAAGTGATCACTAGACTATTAATTTTTTTCCCCAGCCCTTGCCAGGGGTATTACAGTGAAAAATGGCAGCTTAACCGCAGGGAAATTCTTCAGGGTGACAAAAATAAAAATAGCTCTAATTGAAGTTGATAGAAATTATACCCTTTAAAAACACACGTCGGGGTGCACTGGCTGCAATGTAAATTAACGCCAGGGCAGGGTTTCTGTGACAGGGGAGTGGAAACATGATGACAGCCGCAGCAAACAGCCTCACGGGACGTTACATCTGCTCGGCCGCAGCTTGGCTGCGCCCTGTGGTGTCGGGGAGACAGCGGGGACGGGCTGGGGGCTGGTGCCCCGAGGCCCGCAGACACAGCCTGGGGCGCTCACCGGCCCCCTGCAGCAGGGCAGTGGCAGCCGGTGCCTGGAGAGAGGTCACCTGCAGGCCCAGGAGCAGAGGGCACCAGGCCCTTCGCTAGCCAAGCTAGTGCCCCGACCACCAGCCCCGCCACTAGAGCATTTCCTAAAGCCAGATGCCAACTTGACACTTACACACTCAAGTGCACCAGCAGCAGAGGCCCAGAAAAGAACAGAAGGGATCTGCACGTGCTGGCGCATGGCGGCGGATCGTCTCTCAGTGGCTGAAAAGGTTTCAACTTGGTGTATGAAAGAATAATAAATATAATGGCAATAAAATGAAAATGAACACAGGGATAGCATCTGCTCTGAGTTACACACTGTTTTAAGTACTTACCACATATTTTAATTCACTTAATCCTTGCAACAGCCCGTGAGGTAGACGCTGTCATTACCATCCTCATTTTCCAGGCGAGGAAACGCGAAGCTCCCCTCAACTTCTTCAAGCCCCAGTCTGAGCTCAGAGCCGTGCTGAGTATGCACGGGGCCGGGGGCAGTGTCCAAGCACAGAACAGACCTGGTCATTAATGTCAGAGTATCGACCAGCCTCTGCCAGGTATCAGGCACTGTTCCAGGCACTGCGGATTCAGCGAGTGAGCAAGACAGGATTGTTCTGGCTCTCTCACCGCTGACATCTCAGGCGGAAGAGGACCGGCCATGGCGCAGGTGCTCATTCCGGGTCACAGGCCGACAAGAAAGTCATCAGAAACGGAAATCCAAGCACACGCTCAGGGCGTAAAGACACGATTCAAGAATCTAAGAATCTGACCAGCACAGGATTTTTAACTTTAATCTTTGAAAACAAAGAGTAAAGGCAAAGATTAGAAAGACTCTCTCTGCATGCACGCATATCCAGAGAAAGAACTCTAATAATGAAAGACCGAGAAGACTTTTCACTGCTGTCTTCCCTGAGAAGACTCCAAGAGAATCCATCGATAACTGGAGCAAGCCCTGTCCAAGGTTGAAAGGCAGACGTCAAGGTGGGAAACACATGCAGAAGCTTCTAGAAAGCATGTGGGCAAGTTGTGCCAGGGCCTGGTCAGCTCTGTCAGGTCATCTCTTTGTTTAGAGAAATCATGGGAGAAGTGAGCAGACCATGGGTCAGGCGAAGCCATACCTGCCCCTTCCACCGAAGGAAAGAGCTCCCAAAGCAAAGCGCAGGCCAGCTACCTTGGTGTCCACAGAACAAAAGGTCAGGAGAAGGATCAGTTACAACCATGGTATGTGCTACAGGCCTAGCACATACCATGCTCTGTAGACGTGGTGTTCTTTGCGAACTGAAGGTCTGTGGTAGCCCTGTGATGAGCAAGTCTATTGGCGTGGCTTTTCCGACAGCATCTGCTCACTTCGTATTTCTGTGTCACATGTTGGTAGTTCTCACAATACTTCAAACCTTTTCATTGTCATTACGTTTGTTCTGGTGTCTGTGACCCTGATAGCTGATGACACTATTGCAATTGTTTCAGGGCGCCAGGCACTGCGCCGCTACAAGATGGTGGACTTAGTCAACAAATGTTGTGTGCTCTGACGGCTCCACAGACCGGCCGGTCCTGTCTCTTTTCCTCTCCTCGGGCCTCCCTATTCCCTGAGACGCAGCAATACAGAAATTAGGACAATTAATATCCTATGGTGGCCTCCAAGTGCTCAGGTGGAAGGGAGAGTCACACGCCTCTCGCTTTAAATCGAAAGCTAGAAATGATTAAGCGCAGTGAGGAAGCCGTGTCCCAACTCAAGAGAGGCTGAAAGCGTGGCCTCCTGCACCGGTCAGCCGAGTTGTAAAGCAGACGGAGTTCTTGGAGGAAATTCAAAGTGCTTCTCCGGTGAACATGCGGATGATAAACTGAAACAGCCTTTTTGCTGACATGGGGGAAGGGTTAGTGGTCTGGACAGAAGGTCAAACCAGCCAGAACCTTCCCTTAAGCCAAGACTAGTCCAGAGCAAGGCCCTGACTTCCTTCAGTCCTACGGAGGCTGAGAGAGGGGAGGCGGCTGCAGAAGAAAAGTGTGAAGCTGGCAGAGGCTCGTTCACGAAGTTTAAGGAAAGAAGCGTCTCCACAACATAAAAGTGCAGGTGAAGCCGCAGGTGCTGATGGAGAAGCCGCAGCAAGTTACCCAGGAGGTGCAGCTCAGATGACTAATGAAGGCGCTGCACTCAACCACAGATTGTCCGTGCAGGCGAAGCAGCCTTACGTTAGAAGATGCCACCTAGGGCTTTCACAGCTGGAGAGGAGAAGTCAGTGCCTGGCGTCAAAGCTGCAAAGGACAGGCTGACTCTCCTGTCAGGGGCTAATGCAGCTGGAGACCTCAAGGGGAAGCCAGGCCCATTTATCACCCTGCAAATCCTAAGGCCCTCAAGAGGGATGCTGCATCTACTCTGCGTGTGCTCTAGAAATGGAGCATCAAAGCCTGGATGACAGCACATCTGTTTGTGACATGGTTTACGCAATATTTTAAGCCAGCTGTTAAGACCCACTGCTCAGAAAAAAGATTCCTTTCAAAACGTGACCCCTCACGGACAGTGCACCCCGCCACCCACGAGCTCTGATGGAGACGGGCCGCGAGCCTGGTGCTGTTGACGTGCTGCTGACTCAACACCCATTCTGTGGCCTGGGGATCAAGGAGTGAATTAGACTTCCTTATTTAAGAAATAAAATTTCTAGGGCTATAGCTGCGTAGACAGTGATTCCTCCGAGGGATCTGGGCAGAGTGGGGGAAAGCCTTCCGGAAGGGACTCGCCATTCAAGATGCCGTCAGGAACACGCATGATTCATGGGAAGAGTCAGAACATCACCATCAACAGGTGTTTGGAAGACGCTGGTTCCAGCCCTCGTGGGGTGACTGCGGGGGTTCAAGGCCTCAGGGGAGGAGGTCGCTGCAGGTGTGGTGGGAGCAGCAGGAGACCCAGAGTGAGGGGGCTGAGGATGGACTGAACTGCCGCCTCCCCGGATCAGACTTCCCAGAGGAGGATGAGCAGAGAGGGTGGCTTCCTGGGAGGGAGTCTGTCCCGAGGAGGCTGCGGAGGACGCTGGGACGGCAGGACAGGATGTGGAATCCGACGTCAGCTCGGCTGGTAAAGCGGCGGCAGGTTTGAGAGGACCGACTCCAGCTTTGAAAGAAGTCCTACTATGGGTGCAATGCTACCAAACAGCATCGCAGGCTAAGGAATCGTCATGACAGGAGGGGTCAATCAACACAGCCAACGTCACTCTTGTCTGAATTTAAGGACCTGCCATGGACACCCTACCCTGAGTGCCCCCGACTTGAGTGGTCAGCAGCTGCCAGCACGGGGGGCAGGACCCTCCCCCAGCAAAACGGCTGCGACTCGCTGGAAGCTCAGGGGTTGGTCAGCATTTCTTAGCAATAAAGCATTCCTAAATTAAGGTATGCTCATTGTTTTTTAGACATAATGCCATTGCACACTTAATAGATTACAGTATGGTGCAAACATCACTTTTACATGCACTAGGAAACCAATCCATTCATTTGACTCACTTTATTGTGATCTTCGCTTTAGTGCAGGGTCTGGAGCAGAACCCGCGGCATCTCTGAGGTGTGTGTCCTGTGCGTGGCCACTGTTGTAGCTCCGAGAGGGGGAAATGAAGCCAGAACCTGCTGAGTCCCTTCAGTGCAAGTGTGGTGCCCCAGGAGAGGTGAGCAGGGTCGAGGGGGCCTCCGTGATCCTGCTCAGCATTGACCCTGCCCTTGACAGGCACCTGCATGAGGTCTGGGTCATCTGGGGGCACTGATGCCCAGTTGTGCCCTCCCAAATACCTGCCCAATGATGCGAATAGGATGAGCTGTCCCATAGTTCAACCTACCATGTGCCAGGCTGAGCTCTGCACATATTCCCTTTTTCTTTCTTAAGCAACAATACCCGCAGCGATGAGGATGACTGCAGGCTCTATCTGGAGAGCACACCTTCCTTCCAGCCTCACACCCCGCCTCCTTCTACCACGGCCCGCACAGCCACAGGGAGGTCACTGAATCGCTCTGGGCCCCAGGTTCTGAACCTGTGACATGGTCATGACAGCACCCACCTCCCAGAAAAAAAAAAAAAAAAGACTTAAGACACATGTGCTTAGAACATGCCTGACCCTTAGGAGCTGCTCAATAAAGCCTAGATGAGTTTATTTCTTCTTATGGCAACCCACTGAGGTAAATAATGTCATGTGACTCACGGGCTAAGCACTGGTCAAAGGCTTTACAAATCGGCCTGACCCTTCTAACGCACCTCCTCACGCACCAGCACTACACACCCACGTTAGGGCTGAGGCCCTGAGGCACCAGTGGGTAAGCCAGCTGCCCTGGGCCACACAGCCTGCCCTGTACACAGACTCTGTCATGCTGTCGTGCTCAGTCAACCGCTAACCCCCACGCAAAGCTGTCCCCCAGAACGGCCTGGATATTTCCAGTGTGCTCCCACCGTACAAAGGAAGTTAGGCAACTTGGTGCAAGCAGCTGGCTGGGGTGGAGGGGCAGGCAGGCAGGTGGAGTCAGGTCTGGGGGCTACGGAGGCTCTAAGGGGAAGAGTTCCACCAGCAGAGCAATTAGAAGGGAGAAGTACGTGGGCATAAGATGGGGAGGCCGGTCAGCCCCTTCCCCGTCCTTGGCCTGTGACTCCAGGTGGGTGGGAGGGGGACAGGGAGGGAGGAGGGGCGGGGCGAGTTCCCCAGGGACGCAGGCAGGGTCCTCCCTCTGTCTTACACCCATTTTCCAGATATTTACTCTGATCCTGGGTTTCTTTTGGTCCCTGTGAAAAAGAGAAACAAGCAGCGACCCCTGACGAGGTGCCAGCGGAGGAGCCGGCAGACATGGGCAGGCCGGGCAGGGAAGAGCTGGCTTTGTCTGCTTGCTCTGTCTCGCTGCAAAGACGAATGAGAGCGTAGGGACGTTTCCAGCATCCCCCGGTCTCAGAGCTGGGAAGAACCTGAAATGTCATCTGCCCCACGTTTCTCAAGCTTGGGGATGTGTCCCACAGGAGAGCAATTTTTAAAAAGGAAATGGGATAGAATAAAAAACACTGGCATGACCCCATGGAATAAAAAGATCATGTTGTGAAAATTGTATTTCAGGCATTGAATGCATGTCAGCATCGCCTCTGACCCGAGCACCCAGGACCACTGTCCCAAGCCCTGCATTTAGAGTCCCTCCCCAAGGTGTCCCCGAGGGCAAAGCGTCTGTGGGGTCATGGGACCACCCCATGTTGCCAGCTGCAGGATCCCGGTCTCCCTGCTTGCAAGGCCTAGTGTGCGTCCAGCAGTGCTGGCCTCCCTCCAGCCTGAACCCTGAGGGGGGTGCGCAGCTCTGGAGAGCCCACCCTGAAAGTACCAAATGGCAGGGTGGCAGGCGGGCTGGGTGCCCAAGTGGGTGAGGCCTATGTGACATGGATGCAGCAGCCAGACAAAAGGAGAAGAGAGCAGACACAAGTCTCTATTTGTCCTGTGTCCCCAGCCTCACAGGTGCTCGGACATACCTGGGGTGTGTGCCGTGCACGTGCATGTGCGGTCCTGCAGGGGAAGTGCCACGTGGCTTTCGTCTGTGAGCACATAGGTGAGCATGTGGGCATGGGCGTGTATGTGTGCACGCGGGGTAGAGATGTTTACACAGTAGCTCACGGGCTAGCGGGGTGGACAGGGCTGCCAGAGGCCTGATGCACTGAGGCGGCGGGTGGTCTGATTCCTAGCCCTCGACCTCTGCCCCTCCCCCAAGAAGCCCCCCTTACTGTTGGCACTGGGCACTTTGGAAGCTCTCTTCAAAGCCTGATGCTCAGACTGGGAGCTCTCAGAGCAAGTCCTTGTCAACCCTCTGGCCCAGAGCCAGGCTTCAGGAAAGCTTGTTGAATGAATAATAGAGGGAAGGAACAAAGTCTCAAATATACAGCGGCCAAGCCCCAAACTCCATCGAGTCACAAACATCATGAGAAGGGTTAATGGCTGCCAAATAGCCCCTGGTGATCGCCAAGGCCTAAGGCCCAGCCTGCAGACTTCCAGGAGAGCTCTGGCCGGCACCAAGCCAGGGTAAGCCCCACGCCCCACCTGTCAGAGCCCCAAGACACTGGGGTCCCACCTCACCCAGGACCCCAGACTGCCCGGACTCTGTCATCCTGGTGGAATGTTAGTCCCTGTGGACTCACAGTGGCCGTGGGTGAGCGCCCAAGCGAGTGAGGGGACCAGAGGGGACCGCGTGTCCTTGCTGCTCTCCTCACAGTGCAGGTGGCATCTCACACTGGCCCCATGAGTGGAAGACCAACCGCCCCAAGTTGTGGAAGCTGAAGCTTGAGAGGAAGCAGCCTGCCAGTGCCCAGCTGGGAGTGGGGAAGAGGAGCCCGGCACTGACCCTGGGGCAACCAGGGGGCTCCTGTCCCCAGTGATGCCCCCTTCCCCAGAAACAGGCGCCCCAGCTCTGCACACGCGGCATCAGCCTCCTGCAGCTGGAGAGGCCCAGGAGGGCGTATGCCAAGCCAGGCTGCGGGCCTGCCAAGGGGCCACCTCGCTGTCTTCTCGCTAACGTTCATGTTTGCTAGATCAAAGACCTCGTTATTAGGGAGCGGATTGAGCTTGCCTCCCTGCCTCCCTCAGAAACAGGACGGTTCTGCCTTCTGCCTCTAAGCCCTGGCCTCCTCCACCCGCCTCTGCCACAGCTCTACAGAGCCAGCCCCCATCAATACCACCCTGGGTGCTGGCGGTGTGCCCATGGCCCTGGAGGGCTGGGTCCCAGGCCAGCACTGGGCTCACCTGCACCCAGTGCCCAGCCAGTGGTGGGAGGCTGGCTGCGCTTGAGGAGGGCATGGAGGGCTGGGGTCTCCAGGGAAGGTCCCCCGGCTGCCATTAGCAGTTCCTGGGCCAGTGGCCTGCCCACCGCACTGCCCCTGCACCTCGGACCTCACCGTCTGGTCAGGATGCCAGCTGAGATTTTTGCCCTGGGAGCTCAGCCTCCCAGGACAAGCAGGACTCCGAGGGGCAGAAACAAGAGGAAGGGACTCCAGGCAAGGGGAGCTAAGAATGGGGACAGTGACAGGCAGGGTGCCTCCAGTCTAGGCGCGGGAGGTCAGCCCTGGTGATAAAGCCAGAAAGAGCCCTTCGAGAGGGCCCCAGGCAGCCGGGCGGGGATACCAGTGGCCCCCATGCAGCTCCCCACTACCGAGCCCTGTTCCAGGGTGGGTCCTGTGACTCCCACTGTCCAGGTAGTGAAACTGAGGCCATGAGGCCCAGGGCCACCCAGCGGGTGAGCAGCCACTCCAGCTACAGAACTCATGCCCTTGACTCCTTTGCTAGACTCCCCAGGGGCCACTAACCCTGTCAGCAGCTGGGAGCCACCGAGGGGTGTAGAGGAAGCCATCAGCCCAGACACTGGGAAGCACCTGGGTCAGTATGGGCTGTGGGGGGGTGGAGAGCTCCAACAGAGAAGGAGCTGGGCCCGGGCAGCGCGGAGGCTGTGACCGCACCCAGCAGAAGACGGGGTGCACCCAGGGCTTCCACTGTCAGGAGGATGGGATGCAGGGGCTGTCAATGGGGGAGCCACGTCTGGAGACAGTTTTCTTGCCATGACAGGGAGTGGGGGCCAGAGATGACACTTGGAGTCCTGCAGAGCACAGGACAGCGGCCCCCTGGAAACAGGGACCCGACCCCGACTGTCAATAGTGCCGAGGTGGAGAGACACAGGACAGAGACCCTCAGCTCAGAGAAGGGCGGGAAAGGAGCAGACCTGGGTGTGGTGATGGGGGACGTGGGGCATCCCCCGCCCAACAGGACATCCCAGGAGGACAGAGCAGGAGGCAGCTGCCAGCGGGGCCCCTGAGGAGAGAGGCTCTGAATGCCAGACCTGGGTGGGGCCAGGGATCTGTGCCCCCGGCCCAGGAGGGGCATGTTATTCGGTGCTGCTGGGTAGGCACTCTGCAGACGGATCAGTCCGGGAGTAGCTGACTTTGGTAAGGGAGATTGTTCTAGATTATCTGCGCGGGACTGATTCCATCAGCTGGAGGCCTGGACGGCAGAGCCGAGCCTTCCCTGAGGAAGGAGAAGGCTCATGTGGGGACAGCAGCTGCAGCCAGGCCCTGAGAGGCCCAGCTGCCCTTCTCTGGGCCTGCCCTTCAGGTTTTGGACATGCCAGGGCAGCCCCGCAGTTGCATGCCAATCCCTGGCGGTAAATCCCTTATCATCCACCTCCTGCTGGTTCCGCCTTTCTGGTTGGGCCCTGATGGGTACCGGGGTTCACAGAAGGGCCGAAGGCTACTGGGACATACTGGGGGACATGGACCAGGAATTAGTCACTAGAAGCTGCCAGTGGCCACTGAGGGCAAACGCCTCCAGGGAGTGAAGATGGGAGCTGGGTGGGCAGCAGCTGCCCCCGGGAGCTTGCTGGACACACTGACTCCCAGGCCCACCGGGCTGAGCTGCATCAGGACCTGCACCTGAGCAAGGCCTGGGCGGGGGTACAGATACTCAGCACAGCCTGAGAGGCCCGGTGCAGCCCACCCCACGAGACCTCAGCTGGGAAAGGAAGGGGAGATGGGGGGTGCGGGTAGCTTCTGAGGTTGGGGGCAGCTTGTGGCCTGGCCCCGGGATCTCCATGAATGGAGGTCAAGAATGCCCTTTTGGAAAGAAGAGTGAGTGTGGAGAGGGGGTTTATGAGAGAGGCAGACCGGAGAGGCCAGATCAGGGTGTTCCGTGTAAGGAGAGCCCATGGACACTGTGGGGGAGATCCCCTCCCTGCCGTGCAAATTACAAACGGGAAGGAGATGTCAGGGGTCAGAACGCAGCAAAGCCCTGTTTCTCCACTGCTACCAGGACTGCTGCAGACGGAGGGGCAGAGGGCTGGGGAGGGGGGGCAGGAGGGAAGGTACACACGGAAGAGGCTTTAATCCCAGAGGAGCGCGGCTTTGGGACCCCACAGAGCTGGCTGGGAATCCCACTGTGCAATGCTGGGCAAGTCACTCCACCTCTCTGAGCCTCTGCCAGCCCATTTGGAAAGTGGGGCCCATGTGGTCTGTACCTTGTAGGGTAGCAGGAGAAAGTACAGAGTGTGTGGACTGTTCTCTCCCAATGCTTTGGGTGGTGTCATCATCATGCAGAAGGGGCGAGGAGCAATCGCACGTACAGGCCTGCGAACCCGCATGCGGCAGAGAACCAGGGTCGGACCAGCAGCCCCATCTGGTGGCCGCCGCCCACGGCCCTGGAAGGCAGCGCACAGCCGCGTTGCATCTTTCCACCTCTAGGGACAGGTTCTGTTGGGTACCTGCCCCACGGGCCAGACTTGACTGAAAGGCTGGGCCCACCCCACCGCTTGGGCAGCTAGTCCAGGAGAGGGGCCCCAGGGGTCTTCACCGGACACCCAGAGCCCAGGGCAGAGCTGCCGAGGGACAGGCAGAGGCAGCCGAACTGACCCTGTGCCTCCCGGCTCCGCGTTTGGGCGCAGAGTCCCGTGGGCACAGAACTGCTGTAAAGGTGACTCACGTGTACACACCCCTCTCGTCCGAGGTCCCAGGGCCTGACACGCAGGGTCGGCCTGAGGACGAGGCCCCACGTCCATACTTCCTGCGCCTGCCACAAAGGTCAGAAGCATTTCTCTGTTTTCCCCAGAAGAAGCCCGAGCTCAGAAGGGTTAGGTGTCTTGCTCAAGGTCACACAGAAGGTAATGAACTTGGTCTCCCTACCTCCCAGTCAGGCTGGTTGATTAATTTCTGCCCCACAGCCAGGCTGGGAAATGCAGCCATTAACAGCTCCAATGTGCCCTGGGCCATCGATGCAGCCAGACAAGAATACCAGCACCAGCTCCCTGCGACTGCTCAGTGTCCCCGTGGCCTGGCCCCAGCGTAGGGAAGATCTGGCCCCAGGCCCCGTGGCCTCACACTTGGCTCCGGATTTTGCCAAAGAGGGGCAGGATTTGGGACCAGGCAGATGTCATTTAAAAGCTTTTTTAATTATGAGATTTCAGATGTGCAGAAAATAACATAACAGGCAGAGAGGTGCCCGCCTCTCGCCCACATGTACCCCCTCCTGGATCTAGGGATGGCTGTGCAGCCTGCGTCTCTGCCTGGGAGCTCAGAGGGCCCCCAGGGAGGGCTCCCCTGGCTGCGGGGCTGGCCCAGACTTCCTTCACTGGCCTGAGGACAGGGAGCATGGAAGGCGCCTCTTGCTTCCCAGGGCATCAGTTTCCTGTGGCTATTCTAACAGCGACCACAGGCACAGTGCGCCTTGGGACACCAGCCGGTTCTCTTACTTGGAGGCCGGGAGTCCAGCCCGGGCCTCATGGGGCTAAAACTAGGAGTGGGCAGGTTCGGCTCCCCTTGGAGGCTGCCGCGAGAATCCCCTTCCTCGCCTTTTCCTGGCTCCTGGCCTAGAGCCCCTGCCTCGTGTCACTCCATCTCTTACTGTCACCATGTGTCCTGCTCCTTTGCCACAATGGCCCTTCCCCCCTCTAATAAGTACCCTGTGACAACACTGGTCCCACCCAAGATCACCCAGGATCACCTCTCCATCTCCGGGTCCTCAATTTAACCACGTCTGCAAAGTCCCTTTGGCCACATGAGGTCACATAGCAAGAATTCTGTGGATTAGAACGTGGACACCTTGGGGACCGTTATTCCGCCCAGCACAGCAGGCATTTAATAAACGTGGCTTTGCCTCTGTCACTGCCCATGCCTCCCTGTCACAGGAAGAGCACCCACGTGACCTGGCGAGCCCACCAAGGAGACCCCCCTGAGCTTTGGCAGGTGGAGGTGGAAGCAAAGGCTTCAGCTGAGGGGCAGAGGTCCAGGCTCCGGCTCTCAGGTCAAGCCGCTCGGAGAAAGGGGTCTCGCACCTGCCTCTGGAGCCCCCTGGCTGTGCCCGTGATGCTCGGGGTGGGGGTGGAGGTGTCTGTCCACACCCCTGCCTCCCGCCCTGCCCTTCTTCCCAGGCAGCCCCAAGTTACTGTTTTAATGAGCTCCTTGCCCTCTAATTAGCAGGTGCGGCTTTGAAAGGAAGCGCCTGGTGTTTACCTCGCACAGAGCCTTTAATAACCAAACCCAAGGAATTGCGGGCTGGCTCCCGCCTAATCCTCATTTGAACGGCAGCGCTTAATGAGCCTTGGCACCAGCGAACCTTCTCCTGCCCTCTCCCTGGCGCCCCGTGGCGCCCCAGGGACTCGTTACAAGCCGGCTTCAGCCCCGCCAGGAGACGCCCCAGCAGCCCAGCAGAGACAGAGACGGGGGCGGGGCGAGACGACACCCACCTGGGTGGCATCAGGCACTCTGCGTCCCCCGAGCCAGCGGGGGCCTGGCTAACACTTACTAGCACCTCCTGGGAGCTAGTCCAGGAGTTCTGAGGCTTAACCGTCCAAGCAGCTACCACCCTCACACCACCCCGGCTGCTGTCCCTAGGTCACCTCCAGAGGGGGCCCAGAGGAGCAGAGACCTGTGTGTATGGGACTTGGGTGCTTGGCGGGCACCTTCTGGGTGAATTTCACACAGCAGCCCTGGGAGGCGCACAGTACTAACCCCCACTGGCAGATGAGAGAACTGAGATGAGGTCAGTGGGAGGCTTTGCTGGCAGCTCAAGGGTGGTGCTGGGGCCCCACCGGATGGTCTGATTCCGGGCGGCACCTCTTCCCATGGAGCCCGGGGAGCAGTGGGGAGAGCAGGGGACCGGGCTCAAAGGTAAAAGAGCAGCGCCACCTGAGCCTCTGACCCCACTGGCTGTTGGGGAAACGACCCCTCTTGGCCCCCCCACTGAATGCCTGTCCCTCTGGGGGATTCCAATCCTGGGAACCCCTCCTGCAGATTCAGCATCTCTTGCCGCACGGCTGGGGGCCTGGGGAGCAGCCGGGAGGTCTGGATGGCCTCCTCTGTCCCTATCCATCCAATTAACCGCGGGAGGCCGGGGGTGGAGCTGGGCCCCAGGAGGAGCGGCCAGCTGCCGGGGCGGTGGCAGGCCTCGTCAATCACAGGAGAGGCAGAGCACACAGGGACCCCGAGGAGGGGCCTGCGTGCGGAGAAGGAATATTCTAGATCATGGGGCTTTTTGTTTGTTTTCTTTTAAACTAAACGGATCTGCCTCTGGGTTGCTGGAGGAAGGCAGAGGCGCCTCCCACCCCATTTTGTGCCGTTGTTACCTCCCCCTTTGCCTCTGAATAGCCCGCCAGTCTGCTGGGGAGCTTGAGAGCTTGAAAGGCGTTTGGAGTGTTTAGGCGGGAGAGAAAAGGCCTCCGCTGGCTTCCTTTGTTAGGAAAGGGCCCCCGCTGGGCCTTTATCTGGCTCGGCTGGCTCTTCCTGCAGCCGCAGAGATACTTCCAGAATGGGACTCAGGAAGCCAGGCCTCCAGGCCTCCCTGCCCTCCTGGGGCAGGGCCCCACCCAAGCCAGCACCCCAGGCCCTTCCCCTCCCGCGGGGTTTGGGAGAGGAAGGGGCAGCCAGGCTGGCTGCCCTACATCCCCTTGCGTGGCGGGACCTGAGCTACTGGGCACTGGTCAGGCTGGGAAGGTGGCCCAGCGTTTACTGAGCACTTACTGCGTGAGGTGCTGGGAGGTCAACCTGGGAGGGAGATGCTGAAAGTCTGAGACCCCGCTGGGGCATGCCCTGGGGTCGGCTGGATCCAGGCGTGGCTGGGATCTATCTGTGCCAGGCATCTCTGGGCAGAGGGGTGCACAGTGATAAAGGCGATCAGCCCTTTCTCTCCAAGAATTTGCTATTAGGCCGGAAAGATGACATCCCTCCGGATACCCTGATGTGCAGCCGAGGGAGAACCGTGACCTTGAGAACTCACTTTCCTCCCAGGACCTCAGTTTTCCCCACCTACAAATGGGGTGCAGTGAGGGCCAGGTGACCTGCTGGACTCACCCTGCCTGACCCTTCCTGATGCAAGAATAGCTTATACGTCCCACAATGGCCACAGCTGTATTTCTTATGCCACCTGCTCTTCCAGCACCCTCTGGTTTTGTCCCCTCCCCCTGAAACTGGGCGAGGCAGAGTCCAGCCTCCACAGGGGGGGAACGGCCGGTGTGGCAACCCAGGCGGCCAGGCTGCTTGGCCACAAAGGTGATAACCTCTGCCCTGCTCTTTCTCTCGGGACATTTGGCTTTGGGACCCAGCACCGGGCTGTGATGGAGCCCAAAGCAGGTGGAGGAGCCCACACGGGCTGAACTCCTGGCGGACAGCCTGCCCCAACCTGACAGCCGAGTGAAGGTGTGAGGGTGTGGGTGCTACTTTGGGTGCGGGCCCACCCTGACAGGGGTGTGAGCCCCATCTTGGAGGAGGGCCCTTGGTGTGGGGCGTGAGTGCCAGTCGCGCTGCCTCAGCTGGCGCCATGTGGAGCGTAGTCGCGCTGTCCCTGCCAAGCCTCACTCAACATGTAGATTCAGGAGCAAAATCACTGCTTGCTTCCCACCGCTGAGCGGGGGGTGGTCAGTCACGCAGCAGCAGGTGACCAGGGGGAACGCTTCCAGGCATCTTGGTCTTACACCGCATGAGCCCCACAGCACTTGGCACATACCTGGCACCCAACGTTGGCCACAATCAGCTCTAAACGTGAGCCGAAGCTCAGACAGTCGTGCTTCCCATCGTATGGGCACTGTTCTGAGCAGGAACTCATCCCAGCCTAACATCTATTCTCTTTGCAGAGGAGAAAACTGAAGCCCAGAGAGGATAGGTAGCTGGCTCAGGTTATGGCTGGGAAGGGGTGGCGCTGACTCACACCAGGTCTCCCCACCTGCAACCTGGAAAGTCCAGGAGGGCCCTGACTGCAGGAAAATGTATTCTTTCCAGTATAGGATGATGTTCACCGCAAACCCTCAGGCCATTTTTCTGTGCTATAGAATTTTTCATGTTACTCTATTTTTAAAATCAATTTTAAAATATCCTTTATGGTCACAGCACCCAGTTTTTGGTTTGAAAAACCACGATCGTGGTAAGAGTGAGAATGTGGTGGGACAATAACAAGCCCCCAGAGGTCACATAAATAAAGTGTGGGACATAAATAAAGTGTGCAGTCCAGGCCCAAAGCATGCTTCACCACAAAGGCTTTCTAAAAAGCTGATACACGATTTACATATCACAAAATGCCCCAATTTAAAGTACACAACCCAGAATCCAGTTCAACTTGACAGCCTGATCAGCATCTAATGTGAAAGCTCTGGTCCACCAGTGCCCCTTGACCTGTACCCTTTCACCCTTTCTAAAGGCAGCTAAAGTGGGCAGGGGATCTGATGCCCCTACCCTGTGGTCTCCACCAACCACCGGAAGGTTCCAGAAATGCCGAGCCTTTGGCACTGAATGCTGTCCGTGCCCAGACCACACCTCTCACTCAGAGACGCACCACATGGCCTTGTCCACCATGGACCTCGTTTCTGGTTTGGGACTCATGCCCCGAGAGCCCAAGGCCTACCTGAAGCTGGCCCTCAAGCTGCTCTCCAAGGTTCTGCCTCCGCCGGAAGCCACAAATGCTGAGACCAGAAACAATGGCGTTCTGTTCTGTTCTCCCTTTTAGCAGCTATTTCAGGAGGCTGGAGACAGAGTGGGAACAAGCGCCTGCTTTCACCCCAAGCCAACCTGGAGCCCTGTCCCTGTGGGGTCCCTCACCAGCCGTGACCCCAGAGTAGTCTGAGCCTCGGCTTCCTCAGATGGCAACTGGAGATGGCAACCCTCCCCTCGCAGAGCTGTCAGGGGCTGGGCACGATGTCTCCAGAGCACCATGGCTCAGTGCCTGGACCCCACAGACCCCAAACTTGCCAGCTGTTGGCACAATGCAGTATAAACAGTCCACTGGTGACTGCATGTGGCGAATTCACGTCTGATTAGGTTTATGTATTTGTTTTTCTTTGCACTAGGGTTTGGAAGTGCAAACAGTGTGGCCGGGTACAATGTTTCCAGGAGGCTCAGGGAGTTCTGAGCCACTCTGGGTGGGCTGCTCCCCCCACCTCCGCCACCCCCTGTCCCTGGCTTCAAGGGTGTTGACCCATCAGGGCTATCAGACCCCGACTGGCCACCAGAGACGGCAGAGGATGCTCTGCTTCCTGGAACAAGGGTCCCGTGACAGTGAGCTGGCCTCTAGCAGACGGTAATGTTGAACTTGGAAGCTGACGCTGTGCTCTGAGAGGTTGGGGGAGTGGTCCGTCCAAACTAGCCCTTCTGACCTGCAGGAGCCCCGGGGTGCCTTCCCACACAAGCCCAATGCCAGTCCCGAGCAACAGTCACCCCGTACTGCACGGGAAGGAGGAGCCTCAGACAGGCTTGGTGGGGGACACTGCCCGGAGCCGGAGAGCCAGATTCCAGGCCTGGCTGTACCCCAACAGTCCAGGGGCCTCGGGCATGTCCCTGGGCCTTCCGGAGCCTCCGTGTCCTCACCTGTAAAATGGAGCTGTTAGTCTAGATTGGAGCTCAGTCAACAGCAGGCGGAGTTTCTCCCAACTCTCTTTTCAAATAACAGATAAAATAGATAAAGCAGAACAGCTCAGGATTGGGGGCATGGAGCTGACCTCTTTGCTGGCTCTTCTCTCTCCTCCTTGTCCTGTGGCCCCAAGGCCCTCTGGCTCAGCATGTCATCACCTCAGGGACCCCTTGGTATCCCATAAAACATGAACACTTGAGCTACATGAGCATACATTCAGGCTACAGGCTACAGTTGAGCACCTACTGTGTGCTGGGAACTGTTCTAGGAGCTGGGGATACAGCTATGGACAGACACACAAGGCTCCTGGTCTTTGGGACAAGGAGGGACACAGTGGGAAATACACGTGTAACATACTGGGGTTAAGGCGCAGGAAGGGAACCAAAGGCACAGAGGATGCAGAGCAACGGGAATGCGTTATTTCTGGGAGGGCCATTTGCATAGACTCTCTAGGGAAGTGCGGGAAGCAGCCCCAGAGGCCTGCCCAGTGGAAGACCGGCAGGTGCAAAGGCCCTGAGATGTAAACACTTTGGGCTCTGGAAGAACTGCAGGAAGTCCCATGTGGCTGAGGCACCCAAGGAAGTGGGCAGAAAGGAGGCCAGACAGCCACCTAAGTGGTCAGATCATACCGTGGTGGGCTAAGTGTACTGGGCTGAGCCTCATCCCCTCAAAGTGATGTGCCCCCAGAACCTCAGATGGGAGCTGATGTGGAAAGAGACTCTTTGCCCATGTACTTAGCTAACATGAGATAGTGCTGGAGAAGGGGGCACAGTGAAAGCGTCCTTATAAGAAGAGGAGAGACCCCCGAGTGAAGGGCAGGGGAGGACGCAGGCAGAGATGGAGGGGGGCGGCTGCCAGGAGCTGGCAGAGGCAGGGAGGACCCTCCCCTGGAGGTTTTGGAGGGAGCAAAGCCCTGCTGACACCTCGATTTGTAAATTCTTGTGTCCAGAGTTGTGGGAGAATACATTTCTGCTATTTAAGCCTCCTAGTCTGGGCAATTTGTCCAGCAGCCCCAGCAGACTCCCACACCCAGGGAAGAAGGGTTTCACTCGGGGTGAGACGGGGAGGGACGCGGGCTCAGAGTGTGGGCGCTGCAGGACCTGACTGGCGTTTTCCAGGATCACAGACTGCATCCCGGGGCTCACCCTGCCCATCGACTGTGAGTTCTTGAATTCAACAGCCGTGAATCAAGCATCTGTTACCCCAGGCTCCTAGGCTCCCAGGGAGCTAAGGGGAGCATTCTGGGAGAGAAAAACAAAAGCCGCTCCCAGCCGGTGGTTACCCCCAAGCCCTCAGGCAACACGTGTCTGCTAGGCATCCATGCCCCATGTGCCCGCCCCCTCCGTGGGAGGATGACCAGGGTCCTGCCCAGGCGGGGCCCCGACTGCCCACCCTGCTCTCCCCTTGGGCCCCTGCAGAGGCCCCGTGGGCCCCGACTGGTTCTCCCTGTTGCATCAGTTTCCCAGGCAGATTTTTTCCTCTGAAAAGTTGGAGCCTGTTATTATCCATCTGAGAACCTGTAATCTTTTTTTTAAAGGAACACAGCCCGGAAGCAGCCGTGAGTCAGCAGGGAGGCATCAGCCACACGCTTTGCCAGTGGTAAGCCGGGACAAGGTGGGTGGAGTCAGGGATGGAGGGAAAGGTCACTCATTCACTCAACAAGCATTTATTAAGTACCTTACGCCAGACAGCATGCTAGGTGTTCCCACACGCGTGGCTTCAGGTCACTTTGACGCGGCTTTACTGAATGTACGTGATTTGTGAAAAAGCTTTTAAGGAAGGTGCAAAAAGAGTGAGTCCCGAGGCCAACCTGAAATAGTGGGGTACAAGGCAGAGTATGCAAATGTCCGCAGAAAGCCTCTAAGAGGTCACAGGGAAGTTCAGAGAACACAGAGTGAGGCAGCACTGGGTCTGCCTCTGAGGCCCCGGGACCATATCCTGGGTGCAGCCTCGGCTTGCTCGGCTGTGAAATGGCCGTGATAAAGGCTGGAAGCCTCGCACGGCAGCCACAGAGCTCAAGTGGAACCCGTGCTGGGGACCCTTCCTGAGGGAGTTGGTCAGCCCAGCACTCCCGCCCCACCCTGCCCAGCCGGACCCAGGGAAGGGCGAGGACAGGCAGGGGCCTGAGGCCCAGCCGTGGGGCTGACTCGGAACCAGCCAGGAACTGCTTCCTGCCTGCTATTCCGGGCACGGCTGCCTTGGGCCGCCTCGCTATGACATCACTCCATCTGGAAGCTTCCGTGAGGATTCCTGCTGCACTGCCCTGCCGCTGCTCTGGCACTGACTGCAAGCCTTGGGTCACACGCCCCCCACCCCCACCCCACCCAGTGCTTTCCTCCCAAATTTCTGACGATGGGCTGCATAGAGTTCTAAGACCCCCAGCTCATACCTGGGCATCCATCTAAATGCCCATGTAGTGGCAGACGAGGGGATGGGGCGAGGTGCCGAGAGCCCACTGTGTGGCAGGCCCTGCAGTTCCACACAGGACATCACCCCCTGCCCCCTCCCGAACTACAGTTACCCCGGCTTTCCCAGTGAGGATGGCCTGCTGGGTCCTCAGGGGAGCTGCCTGGCTTCTAAGCTACTCACTGGCCACACGCTTAGGGAATCTGTGAGGCTGCTGCTCTCATTCCAGACATGAGCACAGGTAAGGTCCAAGGTCACTTAATAACAGCTCAACATCATAGGCTGAGCTGACAGCTAAGGGAGCCTGAGAACTGACCATCCTGGAAGTGACCCCCTCCCAGCACCAGCACCAGCCTGGCAGTGTGTGGGTTGTGGGGGGGCAGGGCTGAAGAGCCACATCCCCATTAGTAGTTTGCCTGGGGGGCTTGGTGGCTGTACCAGCACCCCCACCCATACTGACCCCGACGAAGCCCACAGTCTGCGGGCATGGCCCGTGCCCAGCACTGCCTGCGGGCTTCCACACACCGTGCCCTCAATCCCCGTGCACACAGACTGATGACGTCCCCATTCCACAGATGAGGCCCAGGGTAGCTCAACAGCTCAGCTTCAGGGGTCAGCTAAACCCCAGAGAGAGATGCCCTGTCTAAGGGCTCCTCAGCCTTGGCTGGACCTGGTGGTCACCACTTGCAAAGGACTGAGGGCCTTGGCGTGGGCATGACATCCTGCTCCCCAGACATAGGTCCCCACCCCACCACACCTGTGCGGCCACTCACCTGCCCTGAACAAATCTTGCCCGTCCCACTGCCAGACATTTGCATATGCTGTTCTCCCTGCCTGCCATGCTAACCCCTCTCTTTTCCAGCTTTCTAGAACCTTCCCAGTTCTTTCAGTGGCCCTGCTGAGGCCCTATCTTCCCCAGGAACCCCAGCACTGGGTTTATAGGAAAACACAAGGCTTTTGTCTTCATTTGGGGTCCCCCAGAAACAGACCCTGAGAGGACTGGGGTGAAAATCAATGGTTTGGGAGGGGCCCAGATGCAGGGGTGGGGATGCGCGGTGGTACAGGAAGCTAAGGAGCCAGTGTAGGGTGCCTGACTCCCATCAGGCCCCACTGCGGGCCGCTGGGGTGCAGTCCTGCTGGCGCCTGGGGCCCGTGTCACCTGAGCAGGACACCTGCGGGTCTTGCCCTGCACCTCCTGCCAGCTGCAGGCTGAGGGCTGCTCCTGGACGCAGGTCCCCAGGACTGCTGGCCAGAGAACGCAGAGAAAGCCCTCAGGCTGGGTGGTGTCAGAGCTGGAGGCAGAAGATGGAGGGCCAGGGCAGCAGGGGGGTGGTCGACCTCCTACAGGTACTGACCAGTCAGAACAGGCGCCTGCTGTCAGCCTCCAGAGTCCCTGCAGCTCTGGCAGGCCAACCTCACAGATGCTCCCAGGCCTGGCCGCGTTCCCTGCTGCCCTCAGAGCACCAGCCCCACACAGCACACAGCAGTGCTTTGAACACGCTCGAGGTTAAACAAACACACGGAGACGGGGAGCAAGAGACCTTCCCACATGCCTAGGGAATGAATGTGACTCTGCCTCAGGCCCCAGTGGAGAGCACGAAGGCCCCCCGGGGAGGCAGGGCCTGCCCACGCCCCGTGAATGCAGGCTGCAGACACCAGCACGTCTCAGGCTCCCTCTGTGAGCACTGTGGCCTCACATGGCAGCTCATTCAATACTGGACCCTGCGAAGTCCCCCCTCCAACGCCCCACTGGGCTGCAGCCAAGCCGGACTGCATTACCTGGCCAGGAAAGGTGTTCACACCAGCAGGTTCAGCTCTGCAACCCCACGTTCCTGTTGAGAGAACAGGCCCTCCTGCCCAGAGGATGCCCCTGCCCAGCTCCCAAGACTCACAGGGAAAGAAGCCATGGATCTGTTAAAGGCTCGAGCCCTGTGAAGCCCCAGGGGGTCAGGATGGGGCGTGTACATCACGCCTTCCCGACCTTCTCAACTTGTTGGGAAGACCACTGGTTATATCTGGGCCACTCTGCTCAGAACACCTGCTATCCCTGCAGGTGGCCTGGTCTGGGAAAGACCCTGGTGCTGACCTACCCCTGCCCCCCTACCGGCCATGAGCAGTCCCCTCACTTCTGTGAGCAACGCTATCCTCTGAGTCAGCTGAGCATGCTGGTCAACCCGGGGTCACATTTGTCGGGGTGCCTGGGAGACAGACAGAGCCTGGACAGGGGTCGGGAGGCATGGGCCCCACGCCTGCTCATCTCACATGGTAGTTATGGGGCCCTCGAAATCGCCCATGTGAATCAGGATGTGCCCTAGTGGGCACACATGGTTCTGAACATCTATTAAAAAAATATTTTCACCAATAACTCAGTGTACAGATCACACATTGAAATGATAATATTTGGGGTATACTGGCTTAAAGAAAATATATTAGAATTAATTTCACCTGTTTCACCGCCCCTCCCCCACCCCAGCTGTATTGAGGTAAATTGACATGTAACGCTGGATTAGCTTAAGAGGTACAACGCGATCATCTGACATAGGAATAGACGGCAAAATGAGTTTAGTGACGTTTAAAGTTCAGTTAACATCCATCACCTCACAGAGTTACAATGTTTTTTCCTAGCGATAAGCATGTTTTTTTACTTGCTGTTTAGGGGCTCCTAGGAAAACTCGGTAATGTGGCTGGCACTGCCTTCCCCCTGGACACCCACGCTGCTCTGCAAGCTCACTGGCTGCTGGGGGGTTTCCAGTAAATCCCTTGGCCCTTTGGAAACAAGCAAGCAGACCAGGTGGCCTCTGGCATCCGTCCAGCTGGGACCCTGTGGCTCTGAGCTGCGACTCAGGGGCAGCCAGAGCGAAGTGTGGCAGGAGTCAGGCTCACAGCCTGCAGGAGCCCCCCTGGCCTCCTCCCGCCTCACCCCTCCCGCCTGGGGCCCCTGAAACTGCCTGGGACGCTTCCCCCCAGGGTCGCCCCGGCCTCTCCTCCAGGTCCGAACTCCAGCGGCCTCTGCTCTGGTGGGCCTTGCTCACCTCCCTGCTTCAAACTGCGCCTCTGCGTGGACTCGCTCTCTCCCTTCTCTGCGGACGTTGGCGCCATGCCCTTCAGCCCTTAGGGTCGTCAGATGCAGCAAATAAAAGAACTGGGGGCCCAGTTATGTTTGCATTGCAGATCAACAATGGATAATTTATTTTTTTTAACAGTGGATACATTTTTAGTCTAAGTACGTTCCAAATACGCACGGAACATACCCGGGGGCCCTGCACTGCCTTCCCCAACAGACCCCGCGTGTGTGCACCTCTTGTGCTGCCACCTCGAGGCTCCCTAAGCCAGGATGGCAGCTCCGGGGGCGGGCGCTTTGGTCTCTGTTATCCTTGTACTGCAGCATTAGTTCCATCCAGCATGTCTGCGCTCAGTGGAGACTCGCTGAATAACGATGGCAGCAGCTGGCCGCACACGCCCCCTGGCCCCCCATTCTCCTAGCCATACTCAAGGGCTCTGTTCTCCGAGGAAGCCTGATTGACTGCAAACACCCTCCAATCACAAAATACACACAGGAGAGGCCTGAATAGGAACAGGGCTGCAAACAAGGCATGCAGAGAGCAGGCCCTGAGGCTGCTGTCACCACCCACTCCTGCCCTGGGGCTGGTTTAGAGAGAGGGGGGCTGTCTGCCCTCAGGGCTGGGCAGGGATGAAGTGTGGCCACCTGCCCTCTCCCTCAACCAGCCCCTCTGTCTCCTTCTCAGGCCTCAAGGGGGGCCCTTGCAAGTTCTTGGAGGAGGACACAGACAGTCAAGGTCACTTGTGTCCAGAGTGGGCAGAGCTGGGCGCCCCAGGTATTTCTGAACAAGTCACAGGTGCTAGCCAGGCCTCCGCTTTGTCCTGGGACATGCACGGCAGACTGTCCAAGCCTGCTCTAATTTAAAGCACTGTGACCAGTTGTCCCTCCATTCTGCTATGTCATCAAATGCAGGGACAGAGCCCTGCTGCGAGGGCCCCAGAGCTCTCAGCTCGAAGGATGGGCTCCAGGGTGGCTCTGCCTCGCCTACCAGATCACTTGGCAGATATACAAGAAACAGAGACCACAGCCATGCCGGCCCTCAGGGAAGCGTGTCTGGGGAGATAAGATTCCAGAAACAGCAACAGAAAAAAAACGCAAACTGGAGAAAGCTAAGGGCCAGAGCTGGGCGGAGAAAGCTCAGTGTTGCAGGTTCTGAGAGAGATGACCTAGGCTGGCAGGGTGCCCAGGGCATGCTGGAAGAGGTGGCTTTCAGGGAGAGGACAGAGGCAGCCCGTGTGTGTGTGTGAGCACAGATGAGCATGTGCATGCACACGCGTGGAGAACAGTGGGCGGCCGCCTCCACATCCTGCAGCTTCGCCAGGCTCCACTGGACCGGCCGTCCCTCCATCTGGCCCCAGCTGTCCTCACCCGGTGCTGGGCCAGGTCATGGCCTGCTGTGGGCACTTCACCTCTGCTTTTGCCTGTGAATGGATGGACACTCAGAGAGGTCTAAAGAACGTCCAGAAAGCTCCGGGGCCGCGGGAGCAGCTGTGCCTCCCTACTTTGGTGAGGTGTGCGCGACAAGCCTGTGGGCCTGGGCTGTTGTATGGCACCAGTTGGCCTTTCCTCTTTCACCCCCACAGCTGCACGAGGCACTGCTGGGCAGAAGGGTGGGGAAGAGGGGGGCCCTCTCTGAGCCAGGCTACAACTCTCTCAATCACACACTCATACACACACACTAGTCCCCTAGTGCATATCAGATCACCCCAGGACTGTTCACATCACGTAGCTCTGCCGGCCTCCAGGTGAGCAAGTGTGGGGGTCCAGCAGGTCCAGGGTGGACAGTGAGTGCTCAGCCCTGGCTGGAGGGTGGCAGAAGCCAGGCTTTGGCCATCACAGCAGCCCAGCAGCTCCCATGGGCCTTCCCCTCTGCTGTCTGACTACCCAGGCCTTGGAGCCCCTCTGGCCTCAGCCATCAGCACGTGCCCAAGCTGGCCCTGGAATCTGATGCCCTTTGAGCCATCCTGTGGTGACGGACGAGGGCAGGAAACCCTCTGGAGGCAAAGGGCAGGGAGGGGGCAGGAAGAAGAATGGAGCTTCCTCAGAGCCGGCGTGAGAGGGGCTGTTGTCCTGAGAGGGAGCGGGTGGGGCGGCCCGGTCCTGGCTCCCCTGGGGGTCCACCAGGTAAGTCTTCAGGCAGGGGCAGCCCCCAAACCCAGAGCTGCCCAGGATGAGGGCTGAGCAAAGGGTCCTGGGGGCCTTGCAGAGGAGACACATGGCAAAGGGGGGTCGGCCCCAGAAGCAGGATGGCGGGAAGGGGGTGCTGCTGACCCCACCTCTGGGCACCGGGGTGACCTTGCTCATCACACTGGGGCCGTCGCACGGCTGCTGCACCTGGGACCACTCCTTGTGTGGGAAGGTGCAGAGCAGGGACCCCAGCGCAGAGCCCACCTGGCTCCCTGCACCCGCAGCTGTCGCTTCAGGGGCAAGAGGCCATGCTGCCCACCCCCACTCCTGAGACAGCATGCTGGGAGGCCCTGTGCGCCCCAGCTTCCCTCCTGTCTGGACAGCGGAGCAGCTCTGCTGGTCTGAGGAGCTGATGGCACGCACACCAGGGACCCACAGGTCCCGCTGGTCCCAGTGCCCCTCCCTCCCTGCTCGGTGCCCAGGACACACAGCTGCCAGGACAGCTGCTTGTGAACCTCTGCAGTCACAGTCAGACAACAAGGGGAAGGCCCTTGGCCGCCATGCCTCGGGGGAAGTGGGCAGGACCCTCTCCTTCCGCTCCTGCTTGTCCTCACGTGAACAGTGCCCTCCACCATGTCCTCCCTGAACCTGGGAACGTGGCCTTATTTGGAAATAGGCTCTGTGCAGATGGAATCCAGTTAACAGAGGTCATACTGATTAGGGGGGCCCAGAATCCAAGGACAGAAGCCCTCAGAAGAGAAGGGGGTCACTTTGGGGGCACAGAGGAAAGGCAGGACTGGAGGGATGCAGCCAAAGCCGAGGAATGCCCGCAGCCACCAGACAGGTTGGCACGGGACCACGACCTGGCAGAGGGAGGGGCTCGCCTCTGTGTCCCTCTCCCCCAAAAACCTGCTGGCTGGGAACAGGGCATCTGTGGGCCTTTGGAATCTGAGATTGGTACAGGGGGCAGAGGGCCTCCCCCTCCTGAATGTCCTCAGGTGCAGTCAGACCCACTGTCAGACCTGCATGTCCTCGGCCACCGTCAGACCCACTGCGCTGGAAGACGAGCGGATTACCGTGGACAGACCCACTGCCATTTCTGACAGTCACAGAGGAGAGGCTCGCTGGGCTGTGTTTAGCCTGACCGCTGCTGCAGGGGGCACTGGGGTCAGGGTGTTCTGAAGGGCACGGGGCATGGGAGGAAGTGGGTGGCCTTGCTGGCCCATGTGCCCCAAAGCCCCCGAGTGGCCTTTCCCATCCAGGGTGTGGCTGTGACCAGCCTCATGGTGTGGGGGCACAGCCCACCTGGCCTTATGACCTGGAGCCCTGGGCGGGGTGCTGAGCAGAGCAGGTGGGCTGACAGAGGGGCACACAGCCCTTTGCAGAAGGGGCCCAGGCTGCCATTCCCCTCCAGCTGCCCCCGTGTCATCCTCGTGGGCCCTGGCAGTCCCCACTGGACCCTGGACATGTGGCCACCCTCATGTGGGAGGGCTGATGGCCAATGCCCAGGGCCTGGTGGCAGGGCGAAGGGAGAAAGAGCAGGAGAGAGTCTGAAAGAGGGGTGGGGGCCACCCGGAGGAGGAGGCTGACCCAGTCATTTTGAAAACCAAGGACAGAATGACGACAGAATTAGTAAAAATGATGACCTAATAAAAATATTATTAATGCATTTAACTTTACAGGCATGCAAAGGGGTGGCCATGGCTATGATCCCCATTTCCCTGATGAAGAAACTGAGGCTCATGGCAGTTCCAGGCACCAAAATCGAGGGTGAGGCTCAGGCCCCACGGGTCCCTGAGAGAGAGCACCCCTTCTGGGTCATCATCAGGCCAGCTTTGCTCCGGTCACCCCGCCAGAGACAGCTGGTGGGGGAGCCTGCAGAAGGCACAGGCCAAGGCCAGGCCCCCCCCCAACCCAGCCTGGCGGAGGGTCAGGGGTGAGGCGGCACTAAGTGGCTTATGCCTCCGTGCAGAGGCCAACTGACAGACGGCTGGATTAACAAAGACGCGCTCTGTTCCCAGGCAGGTCATGTGGAAAGCACAGCCGCGACCCCTGTCACGTCTCCTTTTTTATTTTTTTGTAAGAAGAGATGTTTGTTCCTGAGCCGCGTGGAGGAGGGGCCCCCGCCTCTTCACCAGCTGTAACCACGTCAGCTGCCGTGGGCACAAAGGCCGCTTTTCCCGTGTCCCCCCCTCACCCCGGAGCCCCAGCCCGAGGCTGCCAGCCGGCCCGGCACACAGGACTCAGCCCGCTGCCCAGCTTTGCAGCAAGGGACCCTCCTGAGTGCCAACTCGCAGAGCAGCAGCTGAAAACGGCTCATTAGCCCTGAATGGAGCCTGCAGAGCAGGGGCAGCGGGCGGGCAGGCCCTAGCAGCCGAGGACATTGTTCCCGCCCAATCCCTGGAGGGCCACAGATGGGTGTAGTGCCTCCTGCCCAGCCCGGCTGGTCAGGCGCTGCCGAGATGCTATTTCAGATACATCCAGTTAAAGAAAATATATTCTTAAGACTAATCTCTCCCGTTTCTTTGTATGTTTAAAATGTGGCCACTCGGCAAATTGACATTACATCTGTGGCTATTCACCTTCTGTTTCATGTTGTGCCGTCTGGGTCTAGGGCTGTGCTGATGTGAGCTGTCCAGACCCTCACCTCAGCATCCCTTGGGAGCTGGTAAGAGGCGCAGCTTCTCGAACCCCAAGCTTGCAGAAGCAAAGCCTAATTCTTAGGCGAACTTTGGAGCCCCACAACTACTGTACTTGTGATCTGTCACCAAACTGAACCAGGCCCCCCACACTGCCCTGTGCCCATCTCAGGCCCCACAGAGCCCCGAGTCAGCGGAAACACCCACCACCCCATCAGGGGCTGTGCAGTCCCCCAGCTGGGGAAAATGTCTCCTGAGGGTCTTGGGAGCAGCAAAATAAGATCTTAGAATGCTGAGCTTGCCCTGTTCTCCCCCTCAAAAGTTGTCTAGCCAAAACCTCTCTGATTTAGACAAAATGGAGGGAGACAGTCTGATCTGCAGAACTCAAGAATTGGTTGCTGAGTGCCTGCGGCAGGCCAAGTGTTTAGAAACATTTATTTCATTCTTTTTGGTTATACACAGCAATGTGAAGCCAGGCTTAGCTGTGAAAGACCTTTTAGGAGATGATTTTAATGAATAAAGTTCCCTGTTGAGGACCAACGGCAGTAGGTATGTTAAGAGTTGCTGTAAAGTTCCTGGGGGGCGGTTTCTCAGAGCAGTTTAAAATAAGCCCCGGGATTTTTGTTTGCCATCAGAACCTGGAGGAAAGAACCAGGTCCTTCCCTGTGTATCAAGAACCTGCTATCTGCTTGAACAGTGCTGGATACAAATTTTCAAAACCCCCAAATATGCTAAGTAGTGAAGAATGAACCATACCTAGAGAGGTCTGGCCTCGGCCCTTGGCTTCTGGGAGGTGCCCTCTAGACCCTTGGGATGCCTGCTGGATACGGGGCCTGCTTACCCGGGGTCTGCGCCACCTCTGGAGGGGCTGGGGAGTGCAGTCAGTCAACCACAGCTTTGAGACCAAGCCCCAATAAAAACTCTGGACATTGAGGCTCCTGTGGGCGTCCCTGGCTGGCAATATTCTAGGTGTGCGTCACCCTCACTGCCCTGAGGGGTTAACACTGTCCTGACTTTCCTGGTTTAGTTGGTCTGGGCAGGGCCAAGCCATCAGCATTTTGCTGAAGGGTTCCCAGGAGGCTGTCATGTGCAGCTGGAATCTAGGAACACTGCCCCACAGCCCATGCTTGGTGGGAACACCTGAACCCCACCCCAGGAAGCAGGTTTGCCAGGGAGGCCCACCAGCACGCCCACTGGGGCTGACGTGCCTGCAGGCCCATTAGGGTTGTCTGCTTCCTACAGCAAGGGGCAGGCTGTGAGCAGGGGGACAGGCTCTAACGGCATGTGGCACAACCCCGGGGGGGCTCTAAGGAAGTGGGCTTTGGGCTGGAGGCCGCCCTAAAGCAGGGGCCACGTGACGACTGGGGATGTCAGCTCTTTCTAGGAGGCTGGAGTCGTGGATGGCAGAGCAGCACAGGGATGCTGGTGGAGCAGGTGGGCACAGTCATCTTAGGAATTCAGGTGGCCCTGTGGCTGTTTTGTCCCCAGCGAGGTCATGAGCGCCAGCCTGACCAGTCTTCACAGGCGCCTCATGCTCGGCAGGGCACCATGGCCCAGCTGATACCTGGTCTGGTTGGCTCAGGGCAATGGGCCCCCCAACCACTGGGTTTTCAATCTCCAAAGCCCCTCTTTCCCTTTCTCCAAAGCCACAAGCCTGGCACTTCTCCTGGCATATGGAGCAGAACTGCTCCTGACGGCCACCCGCCTCACTTATGATGCCAAGAGGTGATTAATCCCTTCCTCGCTTGGAACTCAGTTTCCCCATGACTAAACAAGACTAAGTAAGACTGCCCATGATTTGGGGCACGTGGTGTAGAAAGGACACACAGCAGACACCTGGTCCCCTAAGCTTGGAGGGATGCCCCTCAGGGCCCCTGGGGACACCAAATCCCCTCCCCTTCTCTAGACACACAGCTAAGCAGCACTGTCCACCTCCTCACCCTCATGGGGAGAGCTGGGCATGGGATGCTTGGACTGGGGACTGCAGGTGGCAGGGACGTCACCTCTCACCATCTGCAGGGACTCGGAGGCCCCAGGAAGCGGCAGTGCCTGGGACCCTGAACCACCTCATGGAAGGCGTAGTGGACACCTAACTGGACTGTGATGAGCGAGTGAGAATAAGCTTTACCTGCGTTAACCACCGAAGACGTGGGGCTGTTTGTTACAGCAGCGAGCCTCACTCATCCTGCCTGAAACGCGAAGCCCCAGCAGTGACCAGGGCCGGGAACCTACCTTAAGGGCTCACGGTGCTCTCGGGTCAAGACACGTTAAAGGGCCCCTGCATCTGAATTTCCAGGGTGCCTAGTAAACACGCAGGCTCCTGGGTCCCATATGCCTCCAAAATTAGAAGCTCCGGGGACAAGGCCCTGAAGCCGTATTTTAAGTCAGCACTCCTGGGGATTCTGGTGCACAAAAGCATCTGAGAACTGCTAGTAAGAGAGCAGAAAATCACGGCTCGCATCCGATGCTGGAGACGGGGCTGGACTCCATCCCCCTGCCTGAGCCAGCCCCACCCTCTGCGCTTACCAAGGAAGCACCATGGGGGTGGGGACCCTGACGGTCATTCAGCAAACTGGGCAGGCGAGAGATTCATTTGGGTGCCTGCTTAATGCAATGACGAATTCATTGAATTCTGATAAGGTCATCCCTTAGCAGGTGGGATAAATCGTGGCTGAGCTCTTGTCAGGATGACTCTCAGTCATCCCCGATTAAATTAATAATGATTAATTGGGGCTCCTGAAAGCTGAGCTGCCAGGCAAAGATGAGAGTGCCTCCAAGCTCACCTGCTCTCTTATTTCCTCTCGCGCTTCTTGGGCTGCGTCTCCTCCCCCAGGTGACGTTCTAAGATGGGAGACAGGAAGTGGACCATCTGGAGATCTGGGCAGTCTTAGCAGCTGTTCGGGGGCCGCCCGCACTGAGCTGAGTGGGGACATCTGGGAGGGTCCTCCCTGGAGAGTTGTGCTGGGTCTTGCTTGCTGGGAGCCACCGAGGTGGGCAGGGCCATCTGCCTGGTCATGGAGCCCAGGTCAGCTTGCTTCTTGCCACTGCTATCCTGAGCCACTCAGGCTGGTCCGCACCCGGCTACCTGGCTGGGCACAGCCCCGGGGTGGGTGGATGGGGTGGGGCACGGTGGTGGGCTCTGGGCTGTGCACTTTTTATGAGACAAACAGCATAGCCTGACACCCAGGGCCTCTGGGCCATCTGGGAGGAGGGGGCACCCATGCTGGAGCTGCTGCCTGCAGGGAGAACCCTCCTCTCTGCCCTGGAAGGGGGCCCAGGGAAGCAGGACCCAGCTTTGAGGGTGCAGAGAAATGAGATACATACAGAGCTAGAGATGAGAGAGATGGTGACTGGAAGGCACTGTCCCCACCTGGATGTTACAAATGGACAGAAGTCTGGGTGAGCCCGGGCAGCATCCTTTCGGTGGGTTTCTGTCACGTTGCCCATCTAGGGGAGCTCAGGATAAACCGAATTGCTCCACCACCAGGCCCCGCTCGTCCCATTTTGCCTGAAGTGTGGCTGGTACAGGTGAGGGCAGAACAAGTCTGTGTTCAGTGGTTGATTTTTAGGAGACTGCATTTCCCGGGAGTCATTCGTTATCCCCGGAACCCGTCTCCCAGGGACCACCGCATTCCAGGGGCTTCGTCAACTGTCCCCAGGAATTGCATGCCCCCCACCACTCCCTGAGTGAAGGCCTCTTCTGCCAACTCCTGGTTATTAGCAAACATTCGCCGAGGCACTGCTCTGCTGGCCCACACAGCTTATAAAATGCAACGCTGCCTCAGCTTGGGAGGTTGGGCCGTAAACATTCCTGTAGCGGGCTTGGCAATTCCCTGCCGATCACCAAGGCGCCATGTGAGGCGAGAGGGAACAGAGGGGGGAAGGTCCCAGACAAGCCCTGTGGGTTTGGGAAGGTTTTGTGCCACTTCAGAGATCTGGCAGCTGGGACAGGGCAGAGGTCTGCACGGCGAGGCCCTTAGGGTGAAGATGGCCCCTGGAGGAGGGTGAACTCAGGACCCTCCTGCCCACACTCCCATCACACGCTCAAGGGGGCCAGAGAGGCACACCAGCCCGTCAGCGCCAGCTCCCGGGACCAGCTGCCTGCCTGCAGCCCTGCCCGTGTCTCCTCCTCCTCCAGCCCCATAGCACCCCCAAATACCAGGAGGCAGCTCGGCTGGGGGCTCAAGGTGTGGGGTGAGGGGTGTAACCACATACTGAGCTGGGGCTCAGTGGCACATGAGGTGGGTGGTCAGGGCCAAGCTGCTTAACTTTGTAAATCCAGTCTTTTCCACAGGGTGGAATCTAAATCAGAAGGCTGGCGCATGGTAGGTGCACAGTGACTGCTCAGAAAATGTAATTAATCCTTAATAGGTGAGTGGATGAACAAAATGGGGTCTATCCGTCCAGTGGAATATTACTCAGCCATGAAAAAGGAGTGAAGTACTGATGCACTACACATTGAACCTTAGGGTGAAGGTGGCCCTAGGTTCACGCTGAGGTTTGCAAGGCAGACACAAAAGGTCACATAGTGTATAATTCAATCTATATGAAATTTCCAGAGCCAGCATGTCTATAGTTTACAGAAAAGTAAAGTAGATTAGAGATTACCAAGAGCTGGCTGGAGGGGAATGGGGAGTTATTATTACAGAAAGGAAACAGAGTTTCTGTTTAGAAAGATGAGATTTTGGAAATGGATAGTGGTGATGGCTGCACAACATGGGGAATGTACGGAGTGCCCTGAATTGTATACTTAATGGTTAAAATGGCAACTTTTATATTTTATAAATTAGCATAGTAAAAAATGTAATTGTTACGTCTACAGTTAAAAACCATTTTAATTTCTGCAGAGGAAGGGGCAGGGCAGATGGGGCACTCTACACTGGAATCCTAAAAGCAAGAGCAGGCTCGCTGGGTGCCCAGAGCAGGTCCACCCCAGGGTGCTCTCTGAGGCTGTGGGCAAGTCACTTGGTCTCACCTGTCTGTAAGGGGGGAGCAGAAATGGAGGCTGCCCAGTCCCCTGTGGCCGTGTGGGGGCTGGCTGGACGGTGGCCCACAGGAAGGCCACCAGAACAGAGAAGGCAGCCCAGGACCCAGAAGGGCTCTGTGTCCCATCCCGGGCCTACCACTCACCAGCTTGCTGCCCTGGACACGGGCCAATTCCCAGAGACCCTGGAATTCTACCATTTTCAGCACCCAGGACATGCAGGACCAAATCCATTAACCACCAGAGTATTTTCTAGATTTGCCACATCAATCCCAAATGCATTTTTCTCCCTAAAGAAGAGTCAGTGCACACAGAACTACATGAGGTTTGATTGTTTTACCACTGTGGTGACACATTCACTAAACAAATTTGCTGACCCAAAGGCCATGCCCCACATGCCCCTAGGAAATACGGCCACAGAATGTCAGGCAGACAGATAGACAAGGGGGCCTTCCTGCAGCTCCAGGTGACGAAGGAGGCCTGGCTCTGGCTAGGGGCAGGGTTCCAGACTGCTGGGTTCACAGTGGGACCTGGGGCAAGTGACTTGAACCTGGCACCGCCTCAATTTCCCCATGAGTAAAACAAGGGGTGAGCAGCGCCATGTACATAAATAGCTACACTCCCTCTGAGCACATTCCTGTGAGTTCTACCCCGACTGCAAAGTGTCCACACCCTAGCCATGACATCAGCAGGTCTTGAATAAGTTTAATTATTTAAAAATGTTATGAGTTCTCTCTTGTCAGGGCGAGACACGGATGTTCCTCCCCAAGGCCAAGGGCACCAACAAGCTAAAGAGCTCACTGCAGACCCCATGGGCAACACTGTAAGAAAGCTGCTAAAAACTGCGTCCCCCGGGGATTTGGGGGTGTTTCACCCACAGCATGGTGCCACCACCCAGGCTGGCTGCAAAATGCTGCAAACACAGACTCTTTTACTCTCCTAGGGCCAACTGACCTTGAGAAATGGGACCATGCTCACCCAAGGTGGGATCCCTGCCTCACCAGCCCTTGGTTGCTGCCCCAGGCCATCTCTGTGCTCCCTCAACCCCTTGGTGGCAGATCTGCAGGCAGTCGGCTCCCCCTTCTTGCGGGGTCCCTGGGCCCGGCTTCTCTTCTGTCCTTCTTTGCTGGCTTCCCCCTGCCTAGCTAACTGGTCAGCCAAGGGAAGGGGCAGACAGAGCAATGGCTGAACCACGAATATGTGACCTCACGTGGCAAAAGGGACTTGGCAGATGTGATTAAGCTAAGGACCCCAAGATGGGAGATGACCGTGGATTGCTGGCAGTCTCCTGGCTGTGGTGAGCAGGAAACGTGAGTGTGGAAACCGGTCAGAGCGGTGCAAGACCTCCGGTCCAGGCTCTGCCACCACCCAGCCTCTTGGTCAGTGTGAGCTCAGCTCCTACCCCTGCATCCCAGGGGAGGCTACAGGTGGAGCAGCAAGCTGTGTGGGGGCTGCGTTGTTAAACACCCAAGCGCTGGCCCCCAGCAGGAGACTGACTGACAGGGGCACAAGGAAGAATTTTCATGGTGTCGCTTGACTATCAAAAGCCTTCGGTGCCCATGCCACCACACCACAGAGTCAACCCCCCAGGACGCTCTCCCTATTCTCCTGCAGAGCTTACTGCTGAAATCTCACTGCCCCCTCCTGTGTCCCGGGCCCACCCACCCAAACCCCACCCAAACCCCACCCAAACCAAGCCTTGTGATTCAGCTGAAGTTTCCCCTCCCGCTGCACCACCTCCCAGGACCACCAGAGCCACGTCCCACCCACCAGATGCCCCATCTCAGACCTGAGCCCACCCTCTGGACACCTAGCAGGGTCAGCCCTCTGGTGCAACAAGAACTTCCTTCCTACCTCCAGGGGCCACTCAGGTCCCCACGAGAGGCAGACCCAGCAGGGCAGATGGGCATCAGTAGCTGAGGCCCGCCTTGGTGCTGACACCATCACGTGACCGTGTGCTTGCGTCCAGACATCCCCCGTCAGATCGTAAAGCTCTTCCAGGGCACGAAGCCTTTCTTCTCAGACTTCTGAGAAGCACTTGACTGGGGAATGAAAAAGCTCCATGTAGAACTCAGTAAGACAGAGAAAATACAGGGATGGCGGCCGTGGGCTGGAGACGGGGTTTCTGTCCCCTGTGGCTTATGGGATGCCGAGCTGTCATCTGCAGCGGGCACCCCGGTGCCTCCTCACCCCTTTCCATTTCCATGCTGACAGACACTGGGAGCCCCCGCCTGGGGCTGCGGGGACATCACCCCGAGGACGTCAGAGGGAGGCCCCCACCCACTCCTCAGGGACCTTCAGGCCTAAGTCGGGGGCACACAGGCAGGTGGAACCACTCACTTGACAACAAGCAGGTGAAAATACAGGGGCCAGGTCTGCCCTGCCTCCCCTCCCCTGGGTGGCCTGCCACCTGCAGCTGGACAGGGCACCCAGGTCCCAAGCTGAGGGCTCCCTGGGGGCTGCTGCCTACGGCCCCTGCCACCTGGTGGATGAACTGTTTGGGGTGGGGGACTTCCTCCCTGGCTGGACTGTGAGACCATCTCGGGTGACATCTTGCCTGCAAGCATTCTGGCCAAGATTCTGCTGTCTCCTATGTCGGAACCACAGCTGTGGCAGGAGTGGGGAGTGGGTGACACCCACGAACATTCTGGAGACACCGTGGAGGGCTGGCGATGGGCTGGATGTGGGGTGGGGTGAATGGTGAGGCCACTGGGCAGGTGATGCCCTTGGTGAGCCAGGAAGACCACCAAGTTAGAAAGGGGTGGAGATAAAAAGCTGTTTCCTCCTGGCCGTGGACTTGTCTCTTGGGGACATCTGGGCAAGGATGCGGCTGGTGGACGGGTCTGTGCTCCTGGCTCCAGAGAGCCCTCCACAAACTAACGGCTTCTGTGCACCCGGAGCCCCCTGAACATGTGTGCAGTCTTGGACCCACCCAGACCTGGGAATGCTTTTCCTAACAAGATGCCAAGTGACACACATGCCATTAATTTGAGAAGCACGGGGTGTCCTCACCTCTCTGGAGAAGGGGAGTCAAGCCTTTTACAGTTCTCACCAACCCGTCTCACCATGTCTTCCCAGAAGGCAATGCTTAAACCGATCTCAAAATAACCAGGCCTGTTTCCCACTTCTGTGCCCACATTTCCAGATGGAGCAGAGCCACTGACCTCTAAGTCACAGGGCCCTTGAACCCAAGCCCTGTGGGTGAGGACAGAAACCCCAGCATGTCAGTGACCAGGAAGAAACGGGACCATAAAACTCAAAAAGTGGTGGTTAAGCAGTAGTGCCTGGGAACACGTGAGGTAGGAACTCGTGGTAGGAACAGGAGATCGGTTTAGGGGGAAATGTTAAACAATTTATACACGCCTGTCCCCTCTCACTGGCTCTGGGCGTTGCCTCCTTTGAGCCACGGGGCAGGGGGCAGCCCCAGGGAGTTTGCTGTCCCAGCCCAGATGTTTGAGTCAGCCCAGCCCGGCCCCCTTGACTGCACCCCACGAGAGACCCTGAACATCGTCCCGCAGAGCCCAGGTGGGCCCTAGACCCTGGGAGGTCACAATAACATTGTGGTTACTGCTTTAAGCCAAGTCTGGGGAGGTCTGTCATGCCCTGCAGATCACCAGAAGCTGCACTCAGGCAGTCTCTTGGTGCCCCAAGCTAACACCCCAGGCTGCCAGTCAACACAGGCAGCTAATCAGCAGCCCCGAGGTATATGATAGGGTCTGGTGGGCATCTGTGGTGAGAAGAGTGGGGTGGGCAGGGTGGAAAGGAGGCCGTGCAGGAGGCCCTGGCTCACTCAAGGAGACCAACAGGTGCTGACCAGGGTGGGCACAGCCGCCGAACCTCCATGCTCTCTGAGGACAGCTCTCCGGGCTCAAATCCTGGCTCTGCCCATGTTTGACATTGGGCCAGTTACTAACCTCTATGCCTTAGCTTCCCTGTCTGTAGAATGGGGATGACAGGGAACGGGCATGGGAGCGCTACTGGGAAACTAAATGATTTCAGAGCATGTTCTACACGAGACAGGAGGGCAGCCCCCTCCACTGGCCTCAGGGCCCACACAGGCGACAGCTTGGCCTGGGCTGGCCTGGGTGGGCCAGGGGTGGCCCTCCACCCTCAGCATCTTGCAGTCCATCCTTGGCCTCTTCTTTTCTACCCAATTCCCACTTTGAGGGTGACCACGGTTGAGGACATGGAGCCTGGGCCATCTTCTGCCCTGCCAGGGGGATGGGGGGGAAGCCAGTGCAAATGGTTTGGGATAAGCAAGCCAGCAAGGTCTGGAAAAGCAGCGGGTGACCCCAGCCTGTCACCCTGAAATTCAATCACAAATCCCTGAGAAATTCTCATGCATGAACCCAAGGTACAGGGTGGGCTTGGGGCAGCACCTGTAAACGAATGCTCGAAACAAGCCCCCTCCGTCAAGGGACTGTGAATGAGTGGATGTCATCTGTGGAACACTCCGCAGCAGGGGGAAGGGCAGGCCAGGCTGATCGAGTCCCTAAGAGACCCTCAAGCCCTGGGGCAGGCGCCGCGGGACGTGAGCTCTGGGAAACCACTCATCCAGAGCTTCAAAGCAGGCCAAGCCAAACCACAGCTGGTCTCTGACTAGAGCCACACGCATGGACAGTCTGAAATATAAAACCCTGGATGGGGGGGTGCTCTGGGGTAGAGGGAAGGAGACGGGTTTGTGGAGGGGACCTCGGGGTCTCTCCACTGCAAGTGACGTGAGAGCAGGCCCTCGGATTTGGCTGACGCTGGGGCCCAGCCACGCTCGGGGCCTGCCCGTGTTGCCATCTTTGCTCAGCAGCTCCTACTGCACAGATGGGCAGACAAAGCCCAGAGAAATGGTCACGGGCAGGGAAGTGTCCCCCTGAAATCCACATCCACCCGGAGACCCAGAGTGTGGCCTGACTTGGAAATAGGGTCTTAACATGTAACTGGTTAAGCGAGACCACACTGGATTAGGGTGAGCCCTAAAACCCAGCAATGGTGTCCCTATAAGAAGGCATGTGACGAGGGACACAGACGGAAACGAGGCAGCTACGAGCCGAGGGACCTAAGGGTTGCCGGCAGCTGCCGATTCCCCCTCTGCGCCTCCAGGGGGAGCCCATCCTGCTGACACCCTGATACTTGGCCTTTGGGACTTGAGAGAAGGCATTTTTGTTGTTTTAAGCCACCGAGTTTGTGTCCGTTTGTTAGGGCAGCCCAGGACACGCACACGGGTCTGCAACTGGCCCCAGGCTAGCAGCGAAGGCAGAGCCGGAGTGAAAGAGCGGATCACCGGCTTCCGGGGCTAAGGCAGGGAGAGGGGGCCCCTACGAAGGGCTCTGTGGAACTTTCTGGAGCCACAGAGATGTTCTCTGGGATGACTGGTGGTGGTGACACACCTTATACCTTTGTCAAAACAAAAGTCTTTTATTGTGTGTAAATTATACCTCAATAAAACTCATCCAAAAAGTGTTTTTACATTTTAATATGCATGCAAACACATTAATTATTCTTCACAATGAGAGGTAATGACTATTAGAATCCTCATTTTACAGATGAAAAATCAAAGCCCAGAGAGGTTGAATAATTTGCTCAAAGATACACAGCACATAACCAGGGATGTGGGGTGACAGTGCCTCCCAGGCTGAGGACGGTTGTCCTGTTTTTACCTCTCTGCCTCCTTCCAGGGCTCTGAGGGTCAAGGGCAGGGCTGCCTAATTTCTGTCCAAGTCCCCACAGCCTGACCCAGTTAACCTGAAGTCAGGTCTAATAAAAGATGGAGGGGATAAGGGCCCTTTGTGTTTAGACTGACAGGAGCAGCGTCCTGTGCTGGGGAGGGAGTAGAGCAGAGCCCAGCCAGGAGTCTGACAATCTCACAGCAAGGCAGGTGAGGTGGACGGGTGCGCAGCCCTGACCTCTACTCCCAGCCTCCTGCAGGCTGAGGGCAGTGTGGGGAGGGCCCCCGGGGGTCAGTGGCCCAGTCAGCGGCTGGGGCTGTCAGGGTGAAGAAGGGCTGGGACAGAGCCCAGCCTCCCTGCTGGGCAGAGGGCTCCCACTGTGCCCGCGCCACAGCCCCAGGCCCTGCAAGGGCCCGCAGCCCGCCTGTCATACCTGCAATGCCAGAGCGCACGCAGGAGCCAGGTGGGAAGCTGGGAGACACAGCGTCCTCTCCAAGGGCTGCAGCAGGTCTCTTGGAGCAGAAGAATCCAAAAAATGCCGCTTGATTGCTTCAGGAAGGAAAGAAAATACAGCAAAAGCCAGCCAAGCAGAAAGGCTCTCTTCTGCCAAGCCGCTGCTATGCTGGGCGTGTGTGCTTCCAGGGCAGAGGAGGCTGGGAGGGCAGCAGCCTTGGTTCCCCAGTCCCCTGTCTTTTAACCAACCTCCAGACAAGGATCAGGGGTTCAAGAGACCTTAGAGGCTTCCATTCTGCAGCCAGGTGACCTGGTCTGGACTCTGGCTCGCCAGTGACCTCAGCACCTTAGTTTCCTCATCTGTCAAATGGGGATAATGATAGTAACGACCCCACAGGGTTTTCATGATGACTCAGTAAGATACCAGACGTCACGCGTGTGGACAGTAAGGGCCATATAAGGGCTTGGGGCCAGCAGCCCCTGTGCTGAGCTTAGCTGCTCTGGCTCTGACAGTGAGGAGATGCATCCTGCCTACCCCCTCTCCCCTAACCCTGAATACCAGGCAGATACTGTGAGCTGCCCACGCACAGGGAGGCTGGACAGAGGCACCGACACAGGCCCACTCACTCCTCACTGCAAGCTGGTGGCAGCTGCAGGATGGGCAGAGAGGGGCAGGTCCTGCTGGTCATCTGCTCAGCACAACAAAACAAAAAGTAACTCAGGACCTAAAGGGCAGCATGTGGGGTGGGCACATCCCATCCTCTTCGTGTCTGTCTTGGCCTCCACAAAGGTTAGATGCAGAATTGGTTAATATTACAGATTAATACTAAAAGAAGAACCAGGTATAAGTTAGGGGTGTAAGTAGAAAAAGGGGCCCTCTTGCTCCAGGACACGGGGCTTGGTGTGTGACATATACGCTGGGTTTCAGGGGATGGCCTTGTGCTGTGCGGCACCTGCTCGGCTGCACATGGGAGCCCCAGAATTATTAACAGAACGCCCAGGGACTGACGGAGGGCTGAAGATGTATGCCTAGCTCTCTAAAGGCCTAGCATCTAAGCGCAGTAAAGACATCTACCTGTGTTTCAGTTAACAATGTTGTAAGGCAGGATTTACCTCCCTGAGGTGGTGCCTGGGGGCGATGGATCCCCGGAGGCCAATGTGTTTGTGTGGCCAGGTCAGGGAGAGATGTGGGCAAGGCCACGTGACCAGAGGACACCAAGGGCACCCATGTCGAGCTGAGGCTGGCTGACAAGGCTGGCCCTGTTTCCACAGGCAGGAAGGGTACCCTCGGGTGTGACACGAAGAGCATGACCTTTCCCTTTAGGGAAAGGACTTCAACTGCCCAATAATGGGCATGCAAACCACTGCCCCATTTACCAAGGAAAATCCAAGCAGCACTTCTAGGAAGGGAGAAAGACAGGCTCACCTCCCCTCAGGGCCAGTCTGGATCCAGGCCCCCTTCTGAAAGCTGCCTGGGTTCTGCATCCTGAGACCCCTACTTCTGGCCTGATCCCCAGATGCATCCTCCCCCAGCTTCGCCTCAGCGGCCACCAGGCAGCTGACGCTCAGCAAAGGAGAGAAGAGCCAGCAGGTGCCCAGCGGAGTCAGCAAAGATCTTTGCTGGAGTGAGAGTCAGGGCGCCCTGCTCTGTCGCCGACGGGCTCTCTGCCGCCAATGGAGTGGGTACTGGCTATGGTCTATACTCCCTCCTCCGCCCACCCGGGGGGCCGCCCTCCCTGCTCCAGTGACCTGCGTGGGACCCCCTCTCCAGAGGAGGCCAGCCAGGCCCTGGCTTGGAGGCTGCCCCTCACCCCAAACCTTCTGGGGCCCCCACGGCCCAAGCTCACAGTTCTCTGGGCAACAAGGCCCCAGCCCCACCCCCTGGCTCCCTGGAGACCAGGGGCCTTTACCCACAGACAGACCCTGCCCATCCTGGCCCCCAGGTCCCCAGTGCCTCTCCCTCTCCAGACACCCCACCTGTCTGATCACTAAACATGGAAGGTGATCACTAAACATGGAAGGGTACAGGCACTGTTCTGAGCCGGACGGTCCAGGCCCGAGGATGCAGGATTACATCGATGAAGCTGAGGGGTTTTCCCTTCTCTCCCACACAGCTTTTGGGTTGGAATCATTCAGTCCGGAAGCTGACCTCTCCTGCCCCCGGACTGCAGTCTTAAAGTCACCCTGCCACCACCAGGGAAGCCCTTCCAGGTCTCAGCGGCTCCCTCGGACCAGCCACAGCATCTTTACCTAATTAGTCTCTGCAACCATCCGCCATATCAGCAGTATTGTTGACGTGGCATTTGATGAGCTGGGTGCCTCCAGAAGCACCATGTAACCTCCCATTATACAGAGGTGGCACGTGTCCACCAGACCAGCCTGGCAGGGACATTAGGTGACACAGGACCTCTGGCTAACCATGAGACCCTTGGCTCCGATACACACCCACAATTTGACCAGCACTGGCACCCTGCACCCCAGCCCCCAAGCCTGCCCGGAGGGAGGGCAGGCTGAGCAGGGCAGCCCCTTCATGTCCCCACCTGCCCACTGGCCCGGCGCCACCCTACAGCGTCCCCTTGGCTGCTGTTTGCAGGGAACTGATGACAGGGCAGGCCTCCCTGCACCTCCGGCCTCAGCTGATAGCCTGGTCACACCTTCCTCCGGGCACCCCCCATGGAGGGGCTGCGGCCTGCCTGATAGGAGCCCCCAGGGCCCAGGCCGGCTTCGGTTCTGACTGTTCAGAGGTAGGGCTGTTGTTTCCTGGTAAGGACTTGGAACAGAAATGAGGGGAAGGGGCCCAGGGGACCTGCTGCCAGCATCCCTTTGGGAAGTAGGAATGAGCTACTCTGAGCTTCCATGCATGTGGGGGGTGCTCTGATGGGTAAGGACCCCCGGAGACCTGCTCCTGGCACCTAAACCTCCCGGTCCTTTACCCACGCAAAGCCCCCGGCAGCTGTCAGCCAGCACTTTGGGGCCAGCTGGATAGCGGACCCCAGAGCTGCGGGCCCATGTGGAGGTCTCTGAAGAAGCTCCAGGCAAGACCTTATGGGCAGAAGAGCAGACAGCCTCCCCTGCCTGCCACTATTCCAAAAGCAGATACAAGGGCTTGGGGGCCTTGGGGTGCTTTTAGCCCTGTGACTAGGTGCGCCTGGGGGTTGGACTGCCCAGGTTTGAATCCTGGCTTTATTTCCTGTGTGACCTTGGGCAAGTTACCTGCCCACTCTGGGCCTCAGCCTCCCTTTCTTTATCCCAAGGACAGTAATGTCCCTGCCTCCCAGGGTGGGGGGGAATGCACTGAAGGAGACAATCCTTGGAAAACCCAGAGAACAGCATTGTCTGACCCTGGCCCAGTGCTCAGAAAATGCCAGCCAGCCAGCAGCAATAAATCATAGGTTCCAATTTCCTGAATTCCCCTTTGCCAGGTCAGAAAAGGCTTACAGTGAGAGCTGGGAAGGCGGTGCAGGCTTTCACATCCCACAAGGGACACGCACAGGTGGGTGGCTCTCCCTAGTACCCTCCGTGAAACCCCGGCTCCCAGGATGGGTGTGGACTTGGGAATCCAAAGCTGCCTGGCTGTGTGACCTTGGGCAAGTTTTCAACCTCTCTGGGCCTCAGGTCCTCATCAGCAAACAGGGCTGAGAAGTCCCTTCTCAGGAGACGGTGTTGGGAGGACCGAGGAGGCTCTGCCAGGTGCGCGGATCAGTCCCAGGCCCACAGTGGAGTCTTACTCCCTCAAATCACAGCTCGCAGAGTTGGCCATCTGGGCACCCACCAACCTTCTGTGTTTACCCTTTGGGTGCTGCCTTAGGAGCTGGTTGTGGGGCCACCCAAGAGAAGGAGCCTCTTGCTCTTGGCTTTGCCCCATGTGGCCCCCCTAACCTGGTTCATTCCGGCTCCTTGGCAGCCCACTGGCTGTTTCCAGAAAGCAGTGCCCCACCTTCCCAGAGAGGGAAGCCTACAGGCTCCAGGGATCACGAAGCTTACCAACACGATCGCGGAAGGAGAGGAGGCCTGTGGGCTTGGGCGGGGTCACGGATGGGGGTCCGGCCTGGTGGGGATGGTGGCGCTGGTTCATCAGCCCTGTGTGATCACTGGGTAGTTCACTTTGTCCCCTCGAAGCCACATGTTGGCTCTCCTGTCTTCCTCTGCCTGGAGTGCCCTGTCCTCGTCCATCAGACAGGCTTGTCAGGGCGCCTCTCTAATGCCACCTCTTCCAGGCAGCCTTCCTGGGTTGATGGTCTCCATCCCACCATCACCGGTCCCACAGAGCCACCACCCTGGTCATCCCAGGTTTGCCCCTCCACCAGGGCCGCAAGTCCCTGAAACGGGATACAGCCTTCTCCTTTGTCTTACTCTGGAGCCAGACACCTTAGGTCAGTGACATGCTCCTCCCAGCACCCAATACACACTATGTCTGTTAAACACCCACCCATAAATAAAATGGGATTTTCAAATCTTTCCTATAATGGAACCATAAAGATCTTTACTCTTTTCATGCACCCCATCATGGGAGGTAGGAGAGGAACTGTCAAGGTGGGGGCTTAGGAAAAGCCCCATGGAGAAGGCAACAACCGAGGAGAGACCCAGAAGGAAGTGAGGGGACGAGCCTCGTAGGCACTAGGAGGAAGAGCGAACCAGGCAGCAGGAGCTGCAAGTGCAAAGGCCCTGGGGTATTGAAAAGGCCGGTGCGCTCAGCAGAACAGCTGGGCTAGGACGGAGCGGGGGAGCGGAGGGGTTGTCAGCACATCACGAAAGACCTCCTGAGTCATTGCGCGGTCACGAGGCTTTAAGGTCCTCTCATAAAACCCTGGAGTGGGTGACACGGGGGGTGGGCAGGCAGGGTCCCCCACTCCCTGTGCACTCTGAGCCCCACCAACTTGGCCCCCGAGGCCACCCGGGGAGCCCAGGCCCCTGCAGTCCCGCCAAGTGTCGCATGTCTTGCACGATTTCCGGGAGCCAAATCTGACAGAGCCATCTGTCCCAAACAGACCCCGGTGCTTGCCTCCAGCTGGTCCCTCGCACGAGCCAGAGCTCTGTGACACCGCAGAGCGCCCATCTGCTGTCCCCGTCCCCTGGGACGCAGGGGGAGGCCACAGGGGCTGAGCGTGCCGCCGAGGTGAGGCGGCAGCCCCGCTGTGGCAGGCGGGGGCACCCCCTGGAGCCTGAAGCCCCTGGTCCTTCCCGGGGTGGAAGCACACTGCAACAGCTCCTGTGTAGGTGGGGCTGCTTCCTTCACAGGGTCAGGGGCCCCAGACCCTGACAGCCCCAGAGCCCCAGGCCAAAGGACAGGGAAACACGGTGTTTCCACTTCTTTCTTTTAAATTCCCTGCACCGGAATCAAGCATCCCGCTCTGGCTGATACACAAACTCGCCTGACTTTGAACTTCCCAAGCGATACCAGAGCAGATGTTCAGATAGCCTCCCATCTTTCATCTTTCCAAAAAAAAAAAAAACCCCACACAATCCAATCTGAAGCTGTTGGGCACTTGGACTAATGGACGGGTGAACTGCAGCGCCAGATAACTTTTGGCAAGCCGAGAGCGCCTCGTGATGGTTATAGTGCAGACGTGCCTGCTCTTCATCTATTATAACAGGACCCAGCCGTCCAGGCGGACACCCCGTGATTCCCTTCTGTTAGGGAAGTCTCCCAGGAGGAGGACGGACACTGGAACGCCCACCCAGTGAACGGATACCCCACACAGCAAGTCCCCGATCCAGTGAGGTGCATGGCAGCAGCGACGTGGGGGAGGCGGTGTGCTGGCCTGGCACATGGACCCAGACACCCCTGTTCCATTTTCCAGGGTCTTGTTGCTGTACATTCCCTCAAATAAATGTTCCCGTTTCGAATTTGTCACTTGGCAAGGATACTGAGTGCTTATGCCAACACGTGGGCTGACCCGCCTGAACCCTTCCTCGGAAAATATCAAGTGGCCATTGTGTTCCCCGCTAACAAGCTCGGGGGAGGGAGCTCTCTGCCCATGTTTGTTTTTCATGGCAGGTCTGCTGACCTCCTCCTGGTACAGCAAGAGGCACACATGTGCCCAGGGCTGCAAATGGCAGCTGCTCAGATGAGGTGGCGCTGCAGAAGAGAGGAAGAGACGTGCTGCGGTCTGTCTGAACACCCCATCTTCTTTGCACCAACAGGCCCGGGAACCACCCAGTCTCCCAGATACCCGGCCTTCCGTTTTCCCTGGCTACTTCCTGTCCTCTGCAAGGGTCACGAGGCCAGGTCTGTTTTCCTGCATGGTTCCTTATGGTGTTGAAACTAATTGGATCAAGACCATGCACTCTCCGAGTTGGAAGGAGCCTTAGGATTCTCTCCAGAGAGAGGTGTTGCAGCCTTTATCACGTGCATGTGACGCCCCCGGGGCGGGGGAGCTTGTCAAAGTGCAGGTTCTATTCTAGGCTGGGAGCAGGGCCTGAGACTGCAGCACTTCCAAGCTCTGGAGAGGCGGTGCGGCTACGCACAGACCACACGGAGTACAGAAGCCGCTCCCACCCCCTACCAGCGCCCCCGCTGCAGAACCGGCTACTGAAGGAGCACACACTTACTTAGTTCAACCGAACAGGCCGTTTTGGGCGGGGATATCCCAGAGGTGACACTGGGTGCCCCCCAGTGCATGATGTCAGCAGGCCCATGGAATCATTTGTCCCACCCTCATGATGACACTATTGATCACTTCGTGTAGGTGGTGTCTGTCTGCTTTAAAGTGATCACTTTCCCCTCTGAAATCAATAAGGATCTCTGGAGAGATACTCTGAGATGATGCAAATACCCTTTTTCCATCATATGTTCATCTACTGATTTTCAACTTCCATCGATGATTCCTGCTCCAAACAGTGGTTACTATGCTGTTTGCAAATGGTAATTTTCCATTTCCATCATTCCCTCTACATTCACTAATTTTTTGATTCAAATTCTGGTCTGTCATTATAGATCTGAAAAAAAAAAAAAAAGCCCAGATACCACTGAGCTGAAATCTCAGCAGTGCTAGCTCCTGCCTGCCTGCGGGCGCGTCTGCACACAGCAGCTGAGGAGGCAGCCTCTGAGATCGCAGGTGGCCCGTGCCAGCCCATCCTCACTGGCAGCAGCCAGCCCACCCCTGATTATTCTGGGGGCTGCTGTTTTCCCAACCATCCCTCCAGCCCGAACGATCCTGACAGGCTGTGGAGCATGACCCCCAGTGGCGGGCATTCAGTGTCAGTCAGCAGGGCCTCGCCTCTCCTGGCTGGGTGAACACAGCTGCACCAGGTTCCCGGGAATCGACAACCCGGCAAATCCCTTAATTGGTGGACATGAAAAACCAGGGCTGTGTGCTGTAATAACAGAGTCCTGGGGGCCGGGGCAGGATGGCTGCTCGGAGGTCAGGTGTCTGGGCAGGAACAGAGACGGCGTGGGGCAGGCCTGCCGGCCAGCCCTGGTTCTCACCAAGTGGATGTGAGCGCAGGCTCCCGCCCGCCCTGCCCTCTCCTGCCTGCTCCCTGTCTGATCGTTCCCTGCTGTCATGTTCTTTGTCCCCCGCGCCGCAGGGTGTGATTACACTCCAGGAGTCATCCTGCAGTGACAGCAACAGTGCGACCTGCTGGGCAGATTCTCAATTCTCCTGGCCTCCTGACCTGTGGGGCCTTCTCCTGGGCCAGGGGCGACTTGAAAGCAGAACGCAGAGCTTCTGGGGCTGGCAGGTGGCTGTCCCTGGAGGAGCCACAGCCCCGACAGGCACTTCACTGCCGGGAGGCAGCGTGGAGACTGTAGTAACTCCCACCCCTGACATTTTATTCACATGAGGAAACTGAGGCCCAGAGGGGCAAAGAGATGGGCCCATGGGCACCCATGTAGGGAGTGTACACGGTAGAGGGGTTAAGAGTAGAGACTTGAGCCAGACTGCCTGGGCTCTAATCCCAGCTCCACATTTCCTAGCAAGTGACTTAACATCTATCTCTGAGCCTCATCTGTAAAATGGGAATAAGAGTCTCCGCTCCCCAGGGGCTGTCTGCAGAGTCGGCGAGCAGATGCACTCCGAGGCACGGGGACAGAACCCAGCTGCACAACCAGGTGGGAATGTTTTTGCCCTCGGCTGGGTGCCCTTCTTTCCGTGCACAGGCCTGATGAGGGCTGCTCAGGATCAAGGAACACTCCCTGCCCGAAGCCTGCCACTCACCCTGGATGGGTGCCGAGGACTCAGCAACGGCCGACCCCACTCACTGCCAGCAGCAGGTGTAGACCCAGTTCCCCTGGTCTGCCTGCATTGGCCCAGGTCCAAGTGTGCTTCGGGGCTGTGGGCCTCAGATCCCCACGCTCCAGAGAAGGTGTGTGTAGCTCACCAGGACAGACTCGGCTGGAATTCAAGGAAAGCTAAGAGGTGGGGCATGAGGAGCTGGTACCCATCCATCCCCGGCTTCGACAGGCCCCCAGCTGGGCACAGGTCTCTCTTGAGCTTCGGGCTCTGGGGAATCCAGCTGCCGTACGGCAAGGCCCCCCTGCAGCCCCAAGGAGGGACCCACGTGCAGACAGGTCCCAGCCCATCCGCCAAGCGAGCACACCACACCACCGTGGAAGCAAATCCCTCAGATGATTTCAGACCCAGCCGACATCTTGAGAAACCTGGATCTAGAACTGTCTGTTGAGCCCCTCCTGAAGTTTGACCCATGGTGACCACAGAGGGTCAACAACCACCATGGCTTCGAGCCACCCCTCCGTTTGGGGTGACTCGTCATGCAGATTTAAGTATTAATACTGTAATACTTACACTACTAAACACTACAAGTAATAAGTGCAAATTAATCAGGAAACAAAAACTTGTGGTAGGTGATAAAGGTGAACTTGGACTAAAGAAATCCTGGTATAGAAAAAGCACATTATGGACAGAAAGACAGGAAGTCATATTTCATGAAAAAAATTATCTTAGGTAAAATAAGAGCCTTTGGGGTCCCCTTGGCCATGAGCGACGTGCATCGTGCAAGCCCTGTTCCTCTGGGGCTCGGCGTCCTGGTCATCCAGCCAATGGGCTACCTGGTCACATCTCTGGTCCCTTTCGACTCCGACATTCGGCAGGTCTTGGATTTGCAGCCCTAACCCTGTTCTAAATGGCCTGGGTCCCCAAAAGACACACGAGAACTCTGAAGCAGGCTTTTGGCAAAAGCAACGTTCACAGACCCGAAGGGAGAAAAGTTTTAAAACCAGCTAGCCCCAGCCAGAGGCAGGCTGGGAAGGCAAGTTAAGTAATACGGGCCGGGCATGGTGACCATGCGCAGCCCCTGCTGCAGCCCCATTCATGCCGCCCGAGCCCCCACACAGGCGGAATGCAGCCCCTCAGGCTCTGGGGGAAGCGAGTGCTCCGTGTGTGGGGCGGCTGAAGCCAGGGACCCAGTGATTTCTGGCTGAGCCATCCGGCATGTGCCATGGCAATGGTGCCCGGCTCAGACGGGGTGCATCTACCCCACACTGCTTCTAGATCTGCCGAAGGCAAGGCAGCGGCAATGAGGCTTAGAAGGAACCCTAGTCTCTCCTCCTGCAGCACAGCAATGTCACCCATGACCCGGAAGTGGGCTGATCCACTGCAAAGCCTTCGGGGTGTAGCCGCCCCCCACCAAGTCATGCCCGCTTGCCTGGGTTCTGCCCGTGGAAACCAGGTTGGACGGAGTTTGAGGTTTTTGTTGTGGGGTTTCTTTTTCTGGAGCATTGCATGCAGTTTTGAGAAGAAAACAACAAAAATGGAGTCTCTGGCAGGAGTGGGGAGACTAACAGCGCCGGCTAATTAAGAGGCAAGTCAGATTAAGCTCTGATGCAGAGTAACTTCTCTCTCTGGCATTTCATACACTCTCTCAACCCCTGTGGGCCTTGGTTTAACCACCTATGGAGGGGATATGAGTAATAATTATCTCCTTTGGAGAGGTGCTGGGGGGGTTAATTAACTCATGGCTGGGCCTGCTTTGAGCTGCTCCGTGGCAGGCTTGGGGGGTGTGACCATCACCACCGAGAGCTGTTCCGGGAAAGAGCCACCACTTGCCTGCTCTCAAGAATTCGTGACCTCGGAGAAGTCACCTGGCTTCTCCAGGCCTTGCTGCCGCCCCCCCAGAAGGCTCAGAACTGACGGCCTGTAAGATTCCTCGCAGCTCTCAAGCTGAATGGTGCTTGTGCCCAAAGAGAGGCTGTTCTTCCCCCTCCGGGTCTTTCCTTAAGTAACTGAGAGCAGGGAGAAACATTCTCCCCAAACTTCACATCTGCCCAGAGGCCCGAGCACAGCAGGGGCACTGGGCCCGGCTCTCCCACCGCGGTGCCCCCGACCCCTCGGGGGAGCTCTCACCTGGCCCTGCTGCCGGAGCAAGCTCAGCCAGGACGGCCTGGGCAGGTGGCCCCAGGACGTGGGGACGCTTCAGCCCTGGGAAGCCTGCCTTGGCCACACCAGCACGCGTGTCACCAGGCCTTATCCTGGGCTCCCTTACTTCCCTCCAAACTGGTTTTCTAAGAAGCCAGACACAGTTACTCGGGATGGTATCCTCAGAGGACTTTGAAATGGACACATGTATATGCAAACGCAAGGAAGCAAGGGGGACATCTTGCCAACTAAATGCATAGGGGGGACTCCCCCAAATAAAGGGGTCCACGGGATTCAGTGACCTCAACCCGGAGATGACTCCTCACTGGTGGAACTGGAAAGCTTGGGTGCTACTGGGGTCCTGGGCAGAGAAGAGGAGATGTGCTCAGGGTCCCCAGGCATGTGGTTCCCAAACCCTCCAGAGGCAGCTCCATGCCCTCCCACACCCGAGGCTCCACCTTCAGGGAAGCTCATCTCCCAAGGCCAGCTCCCCCCTCCAAGATGGCACCAGCTTTGGGATGAGGGCACAGACCTAGCTCTGGCAACACTGTCATGGAAAGGGCTGACCTTAGGCACCCTTGGATGGAAGGGAGAGCTTTCCGGGGCCTGGGGGGGGGCGCTCAGCTGCCCTCCCAACTCCACAGGTGCAAAGTTCATGACCACTGTAGTGATCATTCCTGGAGGCCCACGCTCCAAGTCAGTGAACGGCCCTCTTCCTGGCTGACGTTCAGATAAGGGGTGTGTGTCTGCTTTCCCAACGCCCCGAGAAGCCAGTGGGGGACAGGGCGACCCCAGTGACAGGTGAGGAAGCTGAGGCTCTGTGGGGTGGAGCTACCTTATGTGGGATGAAGGGCAGGCTAGCTTGGCATGAGGGCTTCATGACTGGGAACAGGAAAACCTGGGTCCCCTCCTGCCCCAGTGGCTTCTTGCCTTCCACAACTCAGCCACCATGCTCAGCGCCTCCACTGCAGGGGGAAACCAGGCCCTGAAGACATTTCCTTCCTAACCACATAATATCACATCACCTGCATTTTAAAAAACTTGGGGTGAAAACATACCCCCAAAATATTTAAGGTAATAAAACAATAAAAGTTTGATGGATTCAAGAGCTCAGAGGGGAAGCAGAGATCAGTCTGGGGTCAAGTGATTTAAAAAAAATCTGCATTATTAAGTACAATGTCACCTTTCTCAAAAAAAGCTAATGGAAAATAAATAAGTAAATAGAAACAAAAACAGAAAATAAAGCAGTGGTCAGCACTCCTGCCTCAGAGCAGATAAGAATCACATCGCTTCTGCCATCTCAGGCCCACGGCTCTGAGGGTGAGAATGGGGGTCCTGCCCTGCTTGGGACCAAATCCCGCGCTTAGGCCAGAGACCTGGCACCTCTCTCCTCAGTCTTGTCATCTGTAAAGTGGCGGTTCTGACAATGACCTTTCTTATGGGGCAGCTGTGAGTTTTAAATGGATGATTAATTAGTGCAAGGGCAGCCAGCACCGTGTCTCCTCTGAGTGGGCAAAGCCCAGGAAGCTGCCTGTGTTACTGCCAACATCCCCTCTGCGTGCACAGCCTGGCCCACGGTGCCTGACATCCCCTCAGTGTGCAGACACAGCACCAGGGACGCGACGTCCCCTCGACAGGAGGAGGCTCCAAGGTGGAGCCCAGAGGGAACCACAAACTGACCCCAGCCAATGGTCCAGCACCAGGATGTCCTGGGCCACCTGAGGACCCCCCAGCTGCACACCCCGGCCCACCTCTGCCTCCTCCATGGGCCTCCAGACCCCAGCACTCTTCGTGGATCAAATGTCCCTCACGTGGCCCCGAGGCCCTGGGCAGCTCCTGCACAGCCCTCCGAGGCGGCGGCTGCTCCATGACTTACAGCTGATTTCATTACTGTCTTTCTCCCCCAGCGGTCTGCAGGGGCATCGGCCAGGCCTGGTACACAATAGGTGCTCAAAAACACTGTTGGGTCAACAAATGACTCCAACCCACCCTAGTTCTGAGTCACATTTTCCTGGTCCACACATAGTAGCCCTGAGGATCCTGGGCCACCTTCCTCAGGCCCTCCTGCCTCAGTTTCCCCCTTTGGATTGAGAAGGTTCATGGAAGGTGCTCAAATGGCACATGCAGCAAGTGTGCAACAAAAGTCAGCAGCCACCAGAAGGGTCTTCCTCAGCCCTATAAGGTGGAAACAAGGTCTAGTCCTCCGAGCTGTGTGACCTTGGGCAAGTAACTCAACCTTTCAGGGCCTCAGCATCCTCACCTGAAAAGTGGGGGTGGGGACGCACTCTAATAGTTAGTACTGCCCTCTCTGGCCCTGGCTACCCACCAGGCACTGGGTAAGCATGTGGTTCGATTACCTCTCAGCCCCCTACTCTGAGGCCCATCATTAGGATGGGGGCCCTGAGGCCCAGGGACCTCAGTAGTGCCCCCTCTGGCTTTGCCCACAGCCTGCCTGGAGCTGGGGGAGGCCCTCTGTGAGGCCTTGCAGCCAGCCACACGTGCAGAAACAAATGGGGCCAGAGGGCAGCGCGCAAGCAGAGCTGCTCCTCACGGCCTCTTCCCAAGAAACACCTCTCCTTGCTGGGACAAAGGCGCCATCTGCTGGGGTCATGGGGCTTGGCACCCAGCGGGCACCTTGCTACACTCCCACAGGGTCTGGGCCTGGGTAGGGGCCATGACCTCAGTGTGCCCATGCTGGGCCTGCAGGATCCCAGTGCCCCGAGTGGCTCCCTGCCCCCAGGACAGACCCCAGGAGTCGACCTTGACCCCCATGGACCTGGAGGGTGAATGCTGGGTGCTGGCTCCAGAACCTTCTCTCCTTTTGCTAGTGCCATTCCCATTCAGCGGGTATTTGCGATGAGGCTGGTGAGGTAGCCTGGGACAAGCCGAGGCGTGGCCCTGCGCCATCCAGGCGCCCACTCCAGTTGCTCCTTGTTGTGCTGGGGACACAGGCCCTCAGAGTCCCAAGACCGTGCTCTCCACCTCCTGGCCACTGCCCTCCCAGGGCCCTTGGCTGGTCTTCCTTCTCCCACCCCTTCCCCGCCTGCTGAGGAGCTGGGGCTTCAGGGGCTCTGGCTGGCTGTCCTGGCACCGAACTGTCCACCCCCCTCCCAATGCCTGAGGCTGTGGGCTCCAGAATCCCTCTCTGCCTGTCGGGCAGGCCAGCGCAGGCCCAGGTCAGAGTGTGAGGCTGACTGATGCTCCGTACCACGCCCTGCAGCCGCCCAGCAGTCCTGCCTTTGACCTCTCGTTCCTGACAAACCCCAACCTTGGACATGGGCTGCCAAGGAGCTCTGATTAGCAACACTCTGACCCTCAAGGCTGCTGCTGGAGGAACTGCAGAAAATGCCTCATCTTTCCCGTGAAGGTGCAGGGCCAGGGCCCCGGGGGGCCTGCAGGGTCCAGAGCATGTTTTTCTGCACAGCGCAGGTGGCAGGTGACCTATTCCTGGGGGCAGTTACCAGCGCCTGGACGGGCCAGCCCAGCAGTACGTGTTTGGTTCCTTCTGCTGGTGAGAGGGGAATGGGTCCCGTCAGCCCCACTGAGACGAAGCCCCCCATCATGCTTGCATGCAGAGGGCCAGAATGCTCCTTCAGGCCCACCCGGAGCAGACTGCACACCTGCCGGGGAGCTCTGGAGCTGGCCTCAGGGGAGCTGCCACTTCAGGCCGTCACCTCCGGGCAGGGTGTCAGTAAACACACCACGACACCTCTCTTCCCTCCTTTAACTCTTGAGGTGGTGATAAAATGCACACAAGATACACAAGAGCATTCTAGCTATTTTAAAAGTAAACAGTCCAGTGGCCTTTAGTCCATTCACTACTGTGATTTTCATTCCCCCAAACAGAAACCCCGTCCCCATTTGTGGTCACTCCCCACCCTCACCCCCCTACCCCCTGGAAACCACTACTCTCCTTCCTGCCTCTGGATTTGCTTGTTCTGGACGTTTCATGTCAAGGGAGTCCTACCACTGGGTGGCCTTCTGTCTGGCCCCTTCCCTTAGCATGATATTTCCAGGGCCCACCCGTGTTGTAGCATGTGTATGCATTTCACTCCTTTTCATGGCCGAGTAATATTCTACAATATGGCAGGACCCCACTGGGCTTATCATCTGGTGATGGACATTTGGGCTGTTTCCACCTTTTGGCTGCTGTGAACATCCACATATATGTTCCTTTAAAATGCTTAAAAGTCAGGTTTGTTGAGGTACAACTATATACAGCAAAATCCTTACTCGACTTAGTATGGATGGTCCATGTTTCCCCTTTCAGCCCTCACAACCCCCGTACAGTGGGTGATGGTCATGCCAGGTTAAAGGTGAGGACACTGGGACCCAGAGAGGCTGAGAAATTGCCTGGGGTCCCCCAGTTCTGTGGGGTATAGCTGGGATCTGAGAAGGCCAGTGGAGTCCTGAAGCTGGGGCACTTCACCCCCAGCCAGTGCTGGCTTCATCCAGGGGAGCTACGGCACAGGGCTGCCGAGGTCTGCTCCTCCCCCTGTCCTTAAACCAAGCCCAGCACTGCCAGGAGGCCCACTGTACACAGCCTCGGCCACCAGCCAGCTCGCGGCTGCAGGGTGAGGTGACCAGTGGCTTCGCAAGGAGGGTGCTGGGTGTGCAGACCCGGCAGAGGCGGAAAGAGGGTGGTGTATGCTGCTCTGGCAGGTGCTCAGGGGGTTCACTGAATACCATGTGCAGCTGAGAAGCGGCGCAGAGAGATCTCACCAAAAACGGACAGTGTTCTGGGAAAGTAAAAACTGCCAAAATTCATCCAAGAAGTAGAAACATGAACAGACCTCAAACCAAAGAAGAAACAGGAAAAGCTGTCAAAAGAGTAACTCCAAGGATGGCAAAGGCCGACGTGGTTCCTGCTACTTGGAGGAACGAGCCATCGCATGCTGGAAGTCGTTCCTAAGCCTGAGGGGGGACCTGCGCCCAGTGGCGTCCTGAAGGGCCAGGAGCAAACCCCAGCTCCCGAGACCAAGGAGCCCAGAGGAAGGACAGCCTGGGGCTTGCCTCTCCCCTGGCTAACGGCAGCCTCCTGCACATCTGCACCCGGGCTGGTGGCCACCTGCACAACACGCCGTCCACCTGCAGAGCTTGGGGTGCGACCTCCATAGAGAGGAGGGGTGAGGGTATTTGGAGGACAGAGTCCTTATGAGAAGGCGTCATGCAGACACCAGCCAGGCCACAAGGGCCCCCCACTGCAGCCCTGGTGGCCTCTGCCTGCTTACCTGGAAGGAGCATGTGACCCAGAAACTGCCACCCCCTCCAACACGGGGCCCTCCTCCTCTCCCTCCAGTAGGGCCATCCTCCCTACTGAGGACTCGGTCTCAGGTGCCCAAGGCCGTGGGAAAGAAGACCTCGTGCTGGCCTGAGACCCCCACAGGCCCCTCAGCTTCCCTGCACCTCTGTTTCCAGCTTCAGTCTGGGGCTGGTTCTTGAGGCTCTAACTGCTTCTTGGGACAGGGGCACAGATCGGAAGCTGTGAGTGACAGGTATGCAGTGCGTGAGCTGTGAGGGGTTGTCGGGGTGGTTACTCTCTTGCCAGGCAGTTTCCAGACTTTCAGGACATCTCTCCATTTGCCCCCAAGAGACTACTGATGCCAGTAACCACAAGGACACTTCACCACCAGCTTCCGAGACCTTGAGCCCCGGAGCCAGACGGTGCATCCTACCCAACTGCAGGTGCAGATGGAGACGAGAGCCAGGTGCACGTGTGTGCACAGAGACGTCAGGAGAGCAGGTAAGGGAGGGTGGGGGAGGGAAGGACGGCACAGAGAGGCATGCTGAGCAGGTCACCAGGGCTCATACAGTTGCAGCCTGCCAGGGAGCTCTGGGCACTGCTGGAAGGCTGCTCAGCTGCCTCCTGCCATAGAGGACCCCAGGGAAGGGCTCTAACTCCCAGCACTTAGGCCTGCCCCTGTGACAGACCCGGTGTGCTGGGGGCCTAGAAAAGAGATCCACCCGGGTTCGGGGACTGGAAGCTGGGCCTGCAGGATGATGTGGTATAGGAGACGGGGGTCAGGCGGGGCCTCGTAGCATCCACTGTGCCTCCAAAGAAGCCACAGGACGGGGGCACTGGCTGAGCCACTCCAAGAGGGTGCAGACTCTCCCCCAGGTGTGAATCCTGCACAGGCGGCCCCACCCTTCCTTCCGGCCTCTGTCTAGCCCAGGACGGATGCACTCTCGGAGGCTGCAGATGGGCACATCGGGAAACTGCTCTTTCTGGAGGGGGTGGGAAGGCCTGAGACAGAACCTCTCCCACCCCAGAAACCCCCTGAGCGACATTCTCTGCGGCTCTCCGGAGCCGGGCTCCTGAGGTTTATTAAATGGATTTTTCCTCCCTCCTGTGTGTGTTTCCTTCAAGGCCGCATGCAGGACCGAGCATTAACAAAGCAGCCAGCCCAGGGCAGCGTCAGCCCAACAAATACAACAGCCTGCGAGCTTTGATTTAATAAAATCAGCCCCCACTGGGCCGCTTTAATTGTTTCCAGATTCTGGAAATATTTGAAAGGAGGATGCAAATGGAAAAATCCACCTCCGGCTACCGCAGCCTCCGGAGCACACTGTGCTGAATTCCACGTGAGCTGCGTCCTCGAAGAGTCACCTGGGCAGTGGGAGCAGAACCCTGATGTCTACAAGACAAACGGCCTGTGCAGAAGGACACCGGGGAGGGAGCAGCCATCAGGCTGGGCTCTGATTGATGCCGGCGGGGAGCAGCGGGTCAGGGTGCTTGTCACCCTGGCCAGGGTGGCAGGCGGGCCTGGAGGCACAAGAGCCAGGAGCAGTGCTCCATCACCCCCAGGGGAGGGTGGCAGGCTGGGGCCCCAGGAGACTGCTCAGGGAGCCAGGGTCCCAGGGAGGTCTCTACCAAGCACCCATCCAGTCTCTGCTGTCCAAAGGAACCCTGGAGAATTAAATCCCGCCAGGCCCTGCATGAAAGGCAGTGAGGCAGCCCCCCAAGAAGAACACGAGGTAGAGACCATGGACTTGGGTCTGGATCTCGGCTCTACTGCTGTGCAACCTCAGGAAAGTCACTTGCCTTCTCTGGACCTCAGTTTTCATGCCTGCAAAATAGGTGGCTTACTCTGAAAGCACTCAACACCATCCGTGGAAGGTAGCTACATGCAGTGCTGCCCCAGGTGCTGGTGGGTCAGGCGCATGGCATGTGCATGAGGCACAGGCACCCTGCCTACAGTGCCACCTCTGGCGCAGTCTTCAGGTAAACCGGCTGCAAGGTGGAGGGCAAAGGTCACTCACCTGCTTTTCATGGGCGCTGTGGCCCTTCCCCCATGACTGGGCTTGAAGGTGGGCAGGGGAGGGGCTGGGCAGGCAGGGCTGGGCAGGCAGGGCGGGGCAGGCAGGGCTCAAGGCTCTCCAGGGAGCGCCCTGTTCTGCACTGCTTCCTCAGCCCTGTCTGCAGCCCGCACCGAGCCTCCACGATCTCCCTGATCAGGAACGACTGTTACCTCCATAAAACATGAGGGAGAGAACATGCACGCACACACACACACACACACACACACACACAGGGGCACTCCCACCCCGAGCCTGACACCGATGACAGCCTGTCACGGTCTGTATGTTACAAGTCAATTACGCCCACCTCCCAGCCAGCCTCGCTGCCGCTGGGGAACCGTGTCTCCCTGTTGGGATGCTGAGGAAGGACGGAGTCTATCAGGAGGGGCCTGCCAGCCCTCAGGGGGCCACCGCCCGTCAATCAGGAGGAAATTAGAGGTGGGGCAGCTCATTTATTCTCATCCCTTCACCTCCATATTAAACAGCACAGTAATGAAAAAGGGAGAAGCGGTGCGGTCTCATTGTGGCCTTGGGCCGGCTGGCAGGGTCCTGCTCCCGGGCTCTCCATCTGTGGAATGGAGCCCACGCCCAGCCAGGGTGACCGTGTGGGGCGCCTGGCTCGGGGGACAGCAGGCCAGCTTTCCCCACTCCTTGCGTGTCCTATAGCCGCCTCTTCCCCCACCCTCCCTGCACCTGGTTATGGTATCAGGGCCTGCCAGAAAGCAGGAGAAAGCTGGCCCACCTGCCCTTTAGGCCCTGTCTGGGCAGCCTGGAGCATGGAGAGAGAGCACGAGGACCCCAAAGTCCACCCCAGAGATTCGTGACTCATGGGCTCCCAGGAGGGAATGGATGGAATTGAGCCCCTCTGGAAGGGGAAACACCCCTGGTCCCCACAAGGAATGCAGAGTGGGACACTCTCACAGAGCCTGTGCGGATGAGTGAATCGCCCAGACCCCAGGGGCTCTGGAGATGGCTGCACCCCAAGATCATAACAGCCAGTCTTGAAGGCTCCTGTTCCGTTCTTGGCAGCCAGACAGGGTTCAATTAGATATGGATGCCCGTAAAGGCTGTCCCTTCTCCTAAGAGGGTCGTAACCCAAAGCTGGAGCCCCTGACTTACTACCCCACATGGAACAGTGACACCTGCTTCCCACACTGCTCCCCCAAGGACCCACGCGTTGGGAGGAGCCAGCTGGGGAAGGGCAGGGGAGGACGGAACACGAGGAAAGGGCTGAGTGGGTGAGGTGGGTGCGCAGTCCCTGCACGTCTCGTGTACTATTTTCACAACCATCATGTTGGGAGGAAGGCTGGGGGTCCAGCTGCCGCAGCATTATTCCTGAGAAATACTCTGTGTGAACTGACCTCCCTGCCCGGTGTTTTCTGGATCTGCCTGGCCAGGCCTGTGCTGCACCAGAGGCTCAGAGCAATGACCATTCCAGGGGCCCAGGCAGGCACAACCCACTAGGGTGGCATGATGCACAGAGTGGAGGCAGGAGAGAAGGCTATTTGGGGGCTAGGGAGGCTGAGGGCTAAGAAAACCACCCCTTCCTCACCAACCATGACAAACCTTGACAGCCTGGGCCGTGCCAGGTGCTAAACCAAGCTCTTAATGCACATTACTCATTTAACCTGGATGTGAGCACTTCTGTTATCTCCATTTCACAGATAAAGAAGCTGAGGCTCAGAGAGGCAACCTAGCCACAGTCGCTGGTTAGTCTGTGGCAGAGCGGGGTCTGAACCAGGCATCTGGCTCCACCATTTGTGTCTAACCAGCATACACTGACGACCCTGTACAGCAGTGTAACAGCACAGTTCACTGGCTGTCAGAGGAGGGGCCACCTGCCAAGGGTTCTGAAGGGTGAATAGGAGTTGGTTGGCTGAGGCAATGGGTCTGGGAAAGCAGAGGTGTGTTCAAGAAAATGGAGAGAAGTGAGTACAGCTGCAGAGGGAGGCAAGTATATGCCTGGCACAATGGCAAACGCTCCATAAATACCTGCTGAACTACCTGCTGGAGTAGGGGAGAGTGTAAGATGCAAGCTTGGAAGGGTAGGTCACCCTGCACGCACACGTGGGTGCACATAAGCACCTCCTTGTCACCCATACACACACATGCACTGCCCTTACTTCCTTGCGACCCAGCACAGGCCCTCTGCTGCCCAGCGGCCACCTCCACACGGGCATCCTCTTGGGGAGCGGCTGACAGGGTGACGGATAGGGAGGACTCAGTAGGTGCAGGTGGGGCAGTTGGCACCCTTCACTTCTGGGTGTCTAAGGATTGGGCAGTATGCTGAGGAGAGCAGGGTATGCCTTCTTCTACCACCCCTTCCCAGGACCCTGGGAACCTGGGCTCCAGGGCAGGGCCGGGCGGGGGTCTCTGTGCAGCTCTGCCTTAGGCGGGGGGCTGGGAGTCTCAGGGGAAGCTGGCAGGCAGCCACGGGCACTGCTCCGATAACCTTGAGCCCTGACCTCATTTTCCACTGAGGCTCATGCAATTTCTTCCAATTTTCCACATAATTAGCTGAGCAGGAGACACATCCCCTGCTCTGAAGTAGGAAGGAGCCGGCTGCTCCTGGGTGGCTGAGGACAAAGCCGTCCCAGCAGGCTCACTCCAGCCGCCAGCTGTGGGGGACCAGGCAGATGGGGCTGAATATGGGCTGGGACTCCTGGAGTCACACAGGCCAGGGGTCACGTCTGGGCTCCTCCACCTACTGGCTATGTGACTTCAGGCTAGAGGTCAGTCTCTCGGGCATCTGAAGATGTTGCTCATGTAGGGCTTTTCCCAGGATGAAATCATAGGGACTCAAACTGACCAGCATCCATGCATGTCCACCAGACCCTAGCCTGCCCCCACCCTCCTCTCTGTTGTTCTTTCTTCCAGGCCCAAGCCACCTGTTCCCTTCCCGGGGAGGCAGGCCTGGGGGCCAGGCTTGGCACCGGAATCCATCACTCGTCTGCTGTGTGATGAGTCAGCGACACAGACCCACTGGCCTCAGTCTTGCCCTCTGTGAAGTGGGCATGCAAACAGAGGCCACCTCGAGGTCAGGAGGAAACAGGTCCGCACATGAAGGCCCTCGGCACAGGCTGCCCCATCCTCAGGCAGGATTCCAGCCACTGGAGGAGGCTTGCTAAGCCAGAAGCCCACGCCCAGTCCCTACCTTTGGGCCCCTTCCCTGGTGGACACTGTCATCCCTGCCCAGCTGGAGGGAGGCCCGGGGGGCTCTGGATACCCACTGTCAGCAATCCCCGATTGGGCTGAACCCAGCAAGAGGGAAGGGGTAAAGGCCTCCTGGACAGGCCCTGACGAGCTCTGCCTGGCTCCTGGGCCTCAGTGTCACTATCTGAGCAGTGAGCAAGGTCATCCCCCACCACCTCTCCCATCAGCCCTTGCTGCCAGCAGGGGCCCTGATGAGGTCCCAGCAGCCTCGGAGGAGCGGGAATGGGTCGCCATGGCCCCCAAGGTGCCCCACAGCCTGGAGGGGAGGCCCGCTTGTGCCGGGCAGTGGAGTGTCCCTCCACCTCCCTGGGTAGCCACGGGTTCCTCGGAACGGCCTTCCCCTGACAGCATGACTGATTCCCTTTCTCCCTCTGCAGCCCGGCGCCAAGGCCCAGAATCCATCATTCTGCCTCGTTTGTCTGAGGCTCTGATAGCTGCCAGGCTGCTCACACAGGGCGCGTGGCCCATGCCCTCCAGCAGCTGGGGCACGGGGCGTCTGGGGAGTGCTGAGGCTGAGGACCTGGACCCGCAGCGGCCCTGTGTCCACGGACTTGGGACCCTCACCTTCCGGCCTCGGGGTGCTCACTGGGAAAATGAGCTTACCTAGGTCATGTGAGCCTCATACACCTGGGGTGCCAGGGGCTGCAGGCACCCCATTTCCCAAGTAGCAAACACACCTGTGGCCTAATCAGAACAATCCTCCCTTACAAAAATCAGAACCTACCCTAAGCATGGGTTTTCGGTACCTGCCCGAGCAATAGTGGGGAAGCAGAGGCCAGACCAGCGCCAGGTGGGGGCGCCGTGGGGAGCAGTGGGTGGCAGCAGGCAGGGCTCCGCACCACAGCTGCTTCTTGCCCAGGGCAGGCAGCTGACACCTTTCTGAAGGTTCCTCATGATATCACAAGGCAGCTTCCCACAAGGACGGGGCCTGTAGCCCCAGGTGGACTGTGAATCCCCATACAGGCCTTTGGGGACCTGTGCCTCAGAACTAAGGGAGCTCAACCCTCTGGGGCGGCCACTGGGGAAGGCAGAGGGTCTAGGCCCAGACCACAAAACTGAGAAATAAAGGTACCCTGTAGAGTGGGGTTAGCCAGGGTTTCTTGGAGGAAGGGGAGTGAGGAGAGAAGGTGGTCCAGGAAGGGGTAAGGGGAGCCGAGGTACGGGTAGGGGCTGGTGTTGGGGGAGACAGATGTGAAACCAGTTACCAAAAAGCCAACTTGGAGAGGGCTCCTGGGAGACTTCCTGGAGGAGGTGGCACCCAAGCTGAGGGGTTTGCCCAGAGGATGAAGGAGGGCTGGGAGGAGCCCGGTCACACTAGACAGGCCATGCAATATGGAGGAGAGCCAGGAAGGGGCCTGAGCTGGGACAGGGGTTTTGCAGATGGGGCCCAGAGGCCAGAGACTGGTCCCGGCTGGTCAGATGCCGCGGGAGGAGGCGGCCATTTGGAGCAGTCAGCCGCCTTTAGCAGCATCACGACTGCCTCCCCATCCCTGGCGAGGCTGGCCTCAGGCTCCTTTCTGCTTTGTTCATGAAACCAGCATGTCAGGCAGCCAAGACTGGTGACAAGGTCTTCCTGGCGCAAGTGAGCCCAGTGCAGGCCGCGTGCACTCTGCGCACCTACCCGGAGGCCCTCACCGGTCTGACTCCGCCACCTGTTGGATATTGAGAATCACAAACAATGTCTATTCCCCTCCATGTCCCTCCGGATCTGGCCACAGGGAGAGGCTGCCCTCCCACCTGCTTAGCACCCGGTGGTAACTGTGCATGTTCACTACACGCTTACTATGCCAGGAGCCTCTCCAGGGGGCTTGCCTGTGGTACCACTACTGTCTCATTTCTCAGAGCAGACACTGAGGCACAGAGACCAAGCCACTAGACAGTCATCACACAGCAACCCACCTACAGACCCAGTATGACCGATCGCCCAGCTCAGGCATTTGACCTCAAGGCCCCGGCCCTCCCGGACCTGCTGCCTGCTGCCTGCCTGCTCCCCACTGCCCTCCTCCTCCCCAGTCCTGGCCCCCAGCACCTGCAGGAGGCACATGGGCTCCACATGGGGGTGGCTCCGGGGCAGCACTGCCTCCCTCCTCCTGCCCCAGGCTGAAGGCCATTCTTGGGGCTCAGATGGAAAGTGGGGGTGCTCTTAGTAGTACTCAATCAAAATAAAACTAAGGGGACGGTGAGGACAGGGGAGCAACATGAATTGAAAACTGGGTCCCAGGCTCTCATGGAGTCCCCAGAGTGAAGGCATGTGGAGCCTAGGGAGCGTCAGCTCAGGGAAGCCATGGCTCCCACCCCTGGACCGGCTCCTGGCCAGCTGTGCCAGGTGCGTGGGCTGGTAGGCTGGTTCATGGCCGTTCTGGGGCAGTCTTTGGGGCCCCCATGGGGTTTGCTTGTGCTACAGAAAGGATCTTGGAGGGAGACAGACATCACACTCCACCGCTGTGACACACATCGGCCCAAAGATGTCACACCTCATCTATGGGGTCTCCCCCTGCCCTCAGGGTGAAACCCTATAATACAACTGTGGCAGGATATTTGAGGCCATCAGAGAGGGGCCCACTCCCTGGCCTAGCCTCATCAGCCCTTCACCAGCAGGCTGTGGGCCCCATGATCACTAACTCCTAGCCTCTGGGCAAAATGCTCCTCCTGGAACACCCACTCCACCTTCCTCATGAATAGTCTGTGGAAATGTTGCTTGGGTGTCACCTCCTCCTGGGAGCCCTCCATGATGCCTGGGCTGGCTAGAGGCCTGGCCTGGACTGAGCTCTATTCCAGCACACCAATGCGGTGCATCTGTGCATCTGTTCCCTGCTGACCAGCAATGCTGTGAGGCCAGGACAGCTGCTTAGATCCAGTGTACGTGAAGTTGAACCATATGAAATGGAAGCAGTGTTGATCCATACAGTTTGATCTGATCTTAGGTGCCTCTGAAGTGTCTGTCACATGAATCAGTGGCTTTTGGCCACCTCAGTAAGTACAAGAAATTCAAGCTTTAACGCATGAGCCAAGTCTATTCTTGGCCCAGATTGCGGTTCTAAAACCATGGCCCCCAGGTCAGCCTCATCAGCATCCCGAGGACTTGTCTGAAATGCAGGTTCTGAACAGGCCCTGGGGACACCTGGCTAGTTGTGTTTAACATGCCCTCCGGGGGACCCTGATGCTGCTCAAAGGTGAGAACCCCTGCACTAAAGCGGGGTAGCATAGCCTGTATTTTTCTAACAAGCTGGAAAAAAGAAAGGTTTGATTATTGTAACTCATCTTGTAATAAACATGATGGTAATCAATCATAACTGATGATGGTAATGTCAGGGAGGCCTTCCCTGACCACGCAGTTTGAAACGGCAGCCTTCTCGCCTCTGCCTCCTGCCCCATGCCCCATCTCTGCGCCGCTAATCACCATTAATTAGCTGCCAGGAGCCATGGGGGACGGCCCACCCACTCCCTGCCAACACACGCAAGTCACCAGGAGTCACTGTCTCCTTCCCACCTAGGTCAGCAGCCCTTGTGCCCACTGCTCCACCCCTGAGCCTAGAGCACAGCCTGGCACACAGCGGGCCTCAAAATGACTGAGTGGCCGAATGAGGGGACCAGGCGCTTGCTGAGCCCCCCAGCGTAGTGTGAATGACACTCCCACAGATCACTCAGGGAGCCTGAATGCGCATTCCTCGCACCCACCCCCCATTTGTAGATGAGGAACAGGGTGGGGACAGCCCACCTGCCCCCGGCCACACGGGGCCTTGGACTCCCACTCTGGTCCGGGCCCTACTCCAGACCCCCCCACACAGTGCTGGCAAGTTCAGTCTCCAGGGAGCAGCCTTTCTGGCCTCGCCCACCCACCCCTGCCAACAAGCAGAGGGTCAGCAGCCCAAGGACACCACCAAAATGGAATCCACTACCCTGGAGATCTCCAATCCAGGAGGGAGGAGGGAGGCTGTGGCGTGCCTCCCAGAAGCCTCAGCGTGCAGCTCCAGGGCCATGCTGCCGATGCCTGCCACATGAGAGGCCCCCGGTGCAAAGACACACAGCTAATTAGCTGTCAGGAGCGATGCAAACCCTACCCTGGCCCCTCCCCGACAATCTCTCCCGGAATCGCCCTCTGCCACCGCGTGTCACCACATGATAAAAGGAAGTATGTTCAAAGCCGAGCCACTAACAAGAGACGGGAGGCTCGCAGAGGCAGAGAGCAGCAGATTGCCTCTGACACTCTCCGAGGAAAGGGGGATAATTTAAAACCATTAAAAAAAATAATTTGTCATCGTCAGTTTTCAGAAAGAAGTTATTCTTGAAGAGCAGGGAATTCTGAGCCTCGGCTAGGAGGTGCTGGCACAGTGGCAGAGGGCGTGGGCTCTGCGTCCAAAACAGGCTCCGCCTCTTGCTACCTGTGTGACCTTGGGCGAGTCATTCCGGTGCCTTAGCTTGCCCGTCTGTTGAGTGGGATGATAACAGTCCCTACATCATAAGGTTTGGGGAGATCCTGTGATATGAATGCACCTGAGGGGACATGATGGGGACATCAGAAGAAGGTGTTAAGTTGCAGGTGCATCTATCCTCAAGCCGTTGCTGAGCTATGGAAATATGGTCAGATCCTTAACTTCTCTCAGCTTCCCCGCCTGTAGAACGGGGATGATGATAGCTCCCGTCTCAGTTATCGGGAGGACTTGATGAACGGAGGAAGCATAAAGTGCTCAGAACACACTCGGACTGTTTGTCCCAGGGCATTTGCTGGGCCTGTGGTCACAGTTGAAGGCAGAGAGCCTCAGGATCGGGGGTACCATAAATGCAAAGCCCTTTCCTGGACTCCCCTCCACCAGATGGGGCTCAGCCAATTCCTCACCCTGAGCTGGTTTCTACCTCTCCTCATGAACCTGCTGGAAGTGCCATCTGGTGGCCAGAACCATCTGTGCCACCTTGGAGATGTGCGCACCTTCTCTGCGCCCCGTCTCTCCAAGGCAGGGAGAAGCACAGCAATGTGGACCCTTGCTGAACCCTGACCAGAAGCCAGGCACAGTTCTGAAGTGTGTGAATGCGCTCAGAGGTCCAGCAACAGCCCACTGCACAGATGGGAACACCAGGGTGCTGAGAGGCAAAGTCATTTCCGAGACTCACACACCAGTGAGCGGTGGCACCAGGACTCCTGTCCCCCAAGAGCCCTCGTGGCTGTTGGAAGGATTAAACCATGCACACAAAGGCCTCCAGGCACGCCTGCACAGAGCGAGCACCAGGACGTGTTGGCGGGCGCTGGGGCCTTGGCAGAGGTACCGTCGGTGGGAAAGGACCAGCTCTGCACCAGGGCTGCTGGTTCGAAGTGGAGGCGGGGCATCCCTGCTCAGAGGACAGCCGGGTCAGAGGATCCTGGGTGGCCTCAGCACTCCAGGCCCTGCAGGGTGGGAGGGGAGATGAGGGTGGATGGTGAGGGCTTAGCTTAAAACCAGCTGAGCCTCCAGTTCCCACATGCCAGGCCTCTTCCCAGGTGGCCTGAGCTCCTCTGCAAAGCCAAGACCTGGTGGAGCAGCCTGTGAGAAACTGGGTGTCACTAGCCATCTTGGCTGAATCCCCCCAAGAATGCTGAGCCAGACCTCATGTCTTCTTGCACCCCTCCTCCCCTTCCTGCAGCTGGGCGGGGTGAGTCAACAGAAGTGCCCGTCACCATGGTGCTGACCGAGGCCACATACCTCCTGGACGCAGCCCCACGTGCCTACGTGACGGGACATCGGCACCGGGGGTGGGGCAGTTCCAGCAACACAGTCCCGGCCTCTGCCCAGCGCCGTTAGGTGGGGGCACGGTGGCCAAGCACTGAACAGTCACAGCTCCTGGAGGAGAGCTGGCGACCAGGACATGCAGGCAGGAGGCCAGAGGCAGTGTCCTGGGGGGAGAGCTCAGGGGGCCAGCGAGGCTCCTGGGGTCCGTCGGCCTCTGTTGCCATGGAAACCTGCTCCTGCTGGATGATTCAACTGCTGAGTTGAAATATTTGACCTGACAAACATCAAGGTCACTGGAATTAAAGCCTGGTGTGACCCCTGGGACCAGAGGAGGCGCCTAGGCCGTTGGCAGGGCTGGTGGGGGTGGGAGGGCGGCTGCCCCAGGCCACCCCAGCCCTGGCCGGGAGGGGCGCAGGGAGGGGCGTGGCCCTGCCCATCCCTATGAGACGCGCTTTCTCCAGCCCCCTCTCCTCTGTCCCCGCTGCTCCAGCCAGACTCAAGCCCTGCGAGGGGCTCCACTTCCGGGACTGGGGTCAGAGGCCCCGCCACCTCGGGGCTGCCCCGGTGCTCCTGTGAGCACCCGCCCACTGCACTGGCCTGCTCTCCACCCTGCAGCTCTGCCTTCCCGTCATCCCCCGCCTCGGCACTGATGTTTCCACAGTGAGAACAGATCACAGGAGCTCTAGCTATGGCCCCGCACAGCCCCCAGTCCCAGCCCTGTGCAGCTCTGGCTGGGGGCTTACCCTCTCTGTGCCTCTGGATGGCTTTCTGCCTCCCTGGACAGCTGTGGCTGTCGTCGTCATCTTCTATTCTCACACCCCAGTGGGGCTGCTTTTAGACCTGCAGCCCCTCACAGAAGAAAAAGAGCCTTCCTGTGCCAGACACACAGTGGGGTGGGGCACACAAAGGCAGGGTGTGCACACAGTAGGACAGGGTCTGTGCGTCTGACTGGGAGGTGTCGGCCAGGCCTTTGGAGACCCAGGAGCACACAGCCCCCCTCGGGGTATCTTACTTTATTTCTGCCTCCACCCTGCCCTGGCTTCTCCCTGGCCATTCTGCGGAACCCTCATGCTTGGCCTGGGGCTCCCTGCTCCCTCAGCAAGGGTCAAGTCCTGGCCTGGGCCCAGGACCCAGAGGGGTCTCTGGGAACCTCCCTCAGCCTGGCAGCCCCGGGGCTTCCCTGAGTGGCTCTGGCCCCGGAGAGATGAAGGGGGAGCGGCAGGCCCCGCTGAGAGGATTGCCATGGCAACTGTGCAGGCCCGGGCCAGCTGGCAGGAGAGGAGTCTGGCAGAGCAACAGGCCTGGCCTCCCACCAAGCAGCCGGCTGGGTCAGACCAGGGTGCAGGGGCCACACGGGGAGGGCTGGGGGTCCCACGAGGGCCAACATCCCGGCAGTGTCCCTCTCCAAGGCGAGTGTGGTGACCCTGCCGGGAGGTCGCTACAGAAGGTTGCACATCCGGAGGAGCCCTGTCCCGCCTCTTCACCCATGGGGGCAGGTGGGGGCTCTTCCTGGAATCCGCTGTTCCTGTCTGGGGCTAAAGGGCCCCTGCCCCACCTCCCCATCCCAGCCCTTCTCTTGACTGGGGCCCAGCTGGGAGGGGCCTCGACGGCGCTCCAGGAGGCCGAGCTGTTCTTGCTGTGCCTACTCCTGCTGCCACAGTGGGTGCCCGGGGAAGAGGTGCCAGGTGGAAGAATGCGCATGTGGGCAGGTTCAAGCCCACCCGGGACGGGCTCACGGGGGCTGCTGGGCGCAGGGCCAGGACTACAGAGCCACTGCCCTGTGGACGCAGTAGGAGGCGTCCTGCCTCTGGGCCTTCCTTGCCCTCATTTGCACTCCTGGAGGCATTCAGAGCCCCACCTTGAGGACAGAATGCCGGGCACATGTGCGTTCCCAGGCAGCTTCCTTTCCTTCCCCCCATCCTACGACAGGGATGGTGTCAGGTCCCTGAGGGCTATTGCGCGCCTGCACTAAAGTGGCCGAACTCAGGCCGGCCTGTGTGGCATTCACGGCATGGGGGGAAGCCAAGGGGCCTTTTGGCCAGTGCTGCCCATTCTGAACCTTCCCAAAGCTGGCAGTAAGTCCCCTGTGCCCGCCAGGCCGGCCCCGGAGTGACACATGCACCCACATACTGAGATCCTCAGCTCAGCCAGGGTCATGCGGCCACTCCGGAGATGAAGCCGGGCCCCAAAAGCAAGCCCAGTTGCCCAAGGTCGCCGGCAAAGCAGGAAACTGAGTCCAGGCCCTGTGCTCCCCACTTGGCCTCCCGAAATCTCAGCCGGGGCCAGAAGTTCACCACTCAGGCAGATGTGTAAACTGAGGCCTGGAGGGATGATACTAAACGTCCCAGGTGTTCGGAGAGATGCTCTGTTTTCGTTTTTCTTTTCAATGAAGACAATCTGTAAAATGCTTAACCAAACGAGATTTCATTTTCCATCTTCTAAGACTTACTTCTCATGTAAATCACCTTACAAATATAAAAGAACTATCCTTTCTCAAACCATGTGCTCCAGTTTGAGGTCTGGAAAAAAATAGCAGACTGAGTTGCTGGGGAAATACGGCGCAAAACGCTGGGCGTTGTTCCAGTGCGTTCCTCCTGCCTCTTAGACTGGGACACAAATGTAACCCTTCCTTCATCTCTTCAACCTCCCAGGTCTGCCCTGCCCCACCTAAAGGCCTCACCCTGGCCTAATCATATGATCTGTGAAAATGGAATGTTCTAGCTCTGTGCTGCCCAATATGCGGCCACCAGCCATGTGTGGTTACCGAGCACCAGCAAGGAGGCTACTGACCCGGAGGACCCGCACTTCTGCCTGTCATTCAGGCGCCTTGTGGAGCTGGGGTCGCTGCAGCTTTGGAGTAAAACCTCTCAGTTTAGTGCAAGAGACCCGAACTGGGCCAGCCCAGCCCCCGGGACTGGGACGGACAGGTAATGTGAGCTGGTGGCCTCGGTCAGGAGGAGCAGGAGAGGGGCGATGGGATCAGAGACCTGGGATGCAAGGACTGATGATCAAATGCTGGCAGGTGCTGGCATGAGGCTGGACCAGAGCAGGGCATGATGAAGAGACACGGAGCAGTGACCCTAAGCAAGTGTCTCTACTGCCCCCATGCCTCAGTTTCCCCAGCTGTAAAACTGCAATAATAGTACCAAACCTAATGTTGCCGTAAGGTTAAATGAGTTCACACATGCAAAGCACTTGAACGTGCCTGGTTACAGAGAGCACGCCATAAATGTTGGCCGTTGCCATCTATTACATGGTTGGCTGTGGCTGTGTCTTCCCTACCACCCGCAGCCTCCCCCCAGTGCCATCTAAGTCTCCTTGCCAAGGGCAGAGCTCACAGCCCACGGCCCCTGGCAGCCCTCTCTCTGCACACTTTTACAGAATGAACTCCTTGTAGCCCATAACACTCCAGGTCAGGTATTATTATAATCCTGTCCATTTCACAGATGGGGAAATCAAGGCACAGTGACGGTAAGTGACCTACCACCCCATTTTATAGATGGCGACTGGGAGGGGTGGCTTCGTCAGTGGGCCTGCACCTCTCAGCGAGCACGAGGCCAAGCTGGGCTGGCAGCGGGGTCTTTGGTTCTCCTGACCCCCAGCTCTGACCACTGGCCTCTTGTCCTCCCAGGCAGGCTCCAAGCAGGGGGATGGGGGGAGAAGCGTCCGGAAGGGCCGAGGAGGCAGGTTGGGAGGGGGCTGTGCTGACAGCAGGCTGGGCTTCTGCCATCGGCTCCCATGCTTGCTTCTCACACCCGCCGCCTTGGGGGAGCCGGAAGCTGGCGGCACCAACTGTTGCCGCCGCCATTCCCTCCCTGCCCATCTGCTCCCGCACTCGGATCGGGGTGGGCGTCAGGTCCCTGCCTAGACTTCCCGCTGCTGCCTCGGTTGGAGCCACCCCACCTCCCAGGCCTGGGGGTCACTGGGAGGCCCAGTGCGGTGGGCACAAAAGGCCGGGATGGCCCCGAACCTTCTTGAGCCTCACTGTCCTGTGTGCGATGGGCACAGCCCCCGCCATTGAGGCCTGTAGGCTCCGAGCCAGCTCCCACCCATAACCAGGGCCCTCTTCCCCTGACATTCCATCTGCACGGCTGGGGCTCCATGACCCACTCTCTGCCAGTGCCTCCTGCTGCCGCAGAAACAGTCATCTTGGCGTGTGGCCTGATTTAACCTGAGTAAGCAAGGTGCGGGGGATGTGCGGACCAGTGACCTCGAAGACTTCCCGGCTGGTGGCAGAGGTCCCTGGAGGCTGAGAGCCTCCAACCATCTGCCTCCATCTGTGACATTCACTGCCAGCCCTCCTAGGGGCTCAGGGGCCCCCTAACAGAGCATGCCTGCTGTGTGCAGGGCACTGTGGGAGAGCCCAGGAGGCAACCTCTAAGGGTCAACTCGTGTTCCAGCCTGGGTGGCCAAGGCTGCAGGGCACTGGGGCCCAGGGAGCACATGAAGGGGTGCGGTGGTAGGCAAGGCTCCACAGGGGCAAAGCTGGGTCCCGAGGTTGAGGAGGGCTCGGTGGGCACCCCAGGACCACCCCCTGCTTCCCGCTCCTCTGACACTGCCCTGTGAGAGGGCTCCATACCAGCTCTACCACTGCCTGGCTGTGTGACCTCAGGACAGTTACTGGGCATCTTTGAGTGCCAAACACACCAGGGATGTGAAGAGTGCCTCCCTTGTAGGGTGACAGTGAGGCCTGGATGAGGTGACGCCTGGCACACGTAAGTGCTTGATCCTGACAGGGCAGTAGGACAATGGTGAGGTCCAGTTCTAGCCACCCAGAACCCCCTCCACTGCCCCCACACCCATGGCCGGGCGTCCCAGGTGAGACTGCACAGGAGTTTGCGTGGGCAGCACCCCCACCCCTGCCCGGAGAGAGACCCACCCTATCTGACTGGCTAGGCTGTGGCTCTCCATGGTCTTGCAGGGGACAGCGACACCGAGTGGGCAGAGGACACACTGCCATCACCCCAGGGTCCCCCCCAGCGCACCCCAAGTCTCCAGGAAGGGACGCAGAATGGGGTGTGGAGAAGGCAAGGCAGGCGTGGCATGTCACCGGCACCAGCATGGGCCTCAGCTCCCTCCCTGAAACTCCTCCCGCCTCCTCCCGTGGGAGGCCGTGTTCCCGCGTGGCATATGCCCGCCATATGCTCTTCCTGTCACAGCATGCTCGGCGGGCCTGCAAGCAGCCTGCCGGCGGGGGTGGGGGTGCCTGGGAGCCGGAGCTCACCCCACCTGCTACACCGAGCGGGCTGCATGGGAGCCGCTCCAAGGGCACCAGCAGCCCTGGGAGGGAGGTGGGCTTAAGATGCAGTACCACAGACAATTAAAACGAGGCTCAGGAAAGCAGAGCGCCTTGCTCGGGGCCACACAGCTTGCAAGGGTAGACCTTGAGGTGGGCTGGGTGGGACAACGCCCAGCAGAGTTCTCCGGTGGCTGGAGGATGGCTTGTTCAGGCTTGGCTTGTGGGAGCCCCCACGCCAGGACACCCTCCATTTCCCACCCCGCTGGAGTGGCAGGGCCCCGGGGAGACACGGCCTTGCAACCCCGCAGCAGAGTCCTCAGGGCACACCAAGGGGCAGGAAGGGGGGCAGGGGCTTGTGCCCTTAAACCACCGCGCTGATTTCCACAGTAAGCACATGGCACGCAAGTCCTAATGATGGGGGGAGGGGGAGGAAGATTCCAGGGCTTCGCCCCCCGCCCCCCACCCCGACCCCTGCGCAGGCAGCAGCAGAGTGCGGGGTAATCCGGCCCCAGTGCCTCCCAGCTCCCCTCGGGAGCCAGGCCGAGGCACCCCCAAGGGGCAGGCTCCAGGGCAGCAGACATTTACCAGGCGTCTACTAAGTACTGGCCACTGAGCCATGGCTCAGGAATCAGGATCCCTGGTTCAAAGCCTGCTGCTGCCACGGGCAAAGGCTGTGCTGTGCTGCGCTGCTCGGCCAAAGGCTCCATCTCTCTGTGCCTCGGTTTCCTCATCTTGAAAATGATGCCAGTTACAGGGGCCTACCTACGGGCAGCAGTGAGGTTTGAACGGGCTGGTAGACTGTATTCCTTTCCCAGGGCTATAACAGGACCACAGCCGAGGTGGCTTAAAACAGCAGAAATGTACCACCCCACAGTTTGGGAGGCCGGAGGTTTGGAATCAAAGTGCTGGCAGGGCTGTGATCCCTCCAGAAACCCCAGGGGAGGGTCTTCACGTGGCCTCGCCCTGTACAGCAGTCTACACGTGCCATTCTGTCTCCTCTTTTAAGGACACTAGTCATTGGATTTAGTGCCACCCTAATCCAGTGTGACCTCATCTTGACCAATTTCACCTGCAAAGACCCTCCTTCCTAATAAGAACATGCTCGGAGGTTCCAGGTGGACATGCATTTTGGGGGGACACCATCCCACCCAGTACAGACACCTACAGGGCTTAGAGCAGCTCCGGACACACAGAGGTGCCCAGCGCACATGAGTGTACTGACCCTCAGCAAACACCCGAGATGGCGACCTAGGTCCGCTCTCACAGAGGTGGGCACCAGGCTCAAGATGGTGAACTGTCTGCCCGGAACCTGCCTTGCAAATTGGGGCTCAGATCCTGTCCTGTTTTGTCATCTCCACCACATGGGCATTTTGTAGGAGCCCCTCTGCTACCACCCAGTGCCCTGGAGGGGAGCCCATCGGTGGGGGCCTCCAGCCCACCCATCCACCACACCGGCCTGTCTAATCTTCTGGGTCCCCCTCTGTAAGATGAGGAGATGACCCCAACCCCAGGACAGCGGGAGGCCCGGCCCAGCGGGAGGGCCCAGACCACGGAGGCTGAGCACGTCTGTGATTGTCCCTGCCTGAGATTAACAGCAGTCTCATCCTGGTTTAGAACCAGCTCGGGATCAGTGTTCACTCTGTTGGAGGAAGGCGCGGGGGCTCAGCCAGACTGCTACATTCCCACCTAGAAAACAAGCACTGAGCCCCCTCTGTGCCAGGCAGCTGACCGGACACATCACAGACGAGCCGATGCCCCCAGCCAGGCCAGCTCTGCCCCACACCTGACCGGGGGGTGCAGCTGGGGGCACAGAGTCTGGGCACAGGGTGCAGCTAGTTTCTCAGAGGACGAGCAGTGTGAAAACAAGGCCCCATGCAGACTGGTGGCATGGCAGGGAATTAGCTCCCTCCAATGCAGAAGGGGACAGCATGGGGCTGAGGCGAGAGCAGGGCGCCATGCCTCTGGGCAGCACGGTATTACACTGGCTGCTGGACATAGACTCACCCAGAAAAGAGGTAAGGCCTTCTGGGTTTAGGAAGAGCTTCACCTATACCCTGGGAAGCTGGGGTGCCGCCCACAGCAGGCAGGCTCAGATGGCCCAGCAGGCTCAGTGGGCATCTCGGTGGGCAGGCCAGCCCAGGCATCCCCCAGGACTAACCTGCTCCTTTACTCTAGTCCTGTCTGGCTTGTGAGACTCATCACCTGCTGAGCCCGGAGGAACAGGGCCCAGGCTGACAAGTGCTCATCCAGAGCAAGGTTCTGGAAGGAAGCTCAACTCCCTATGCAGTGCAGTGATAAGGCTGGCAGAAGTGCCAGGTGGCACAGCTCAGCACCCACCCAGTGTTTACAGAGCACCCACTTTGTGCCAACACTGTGCTCAGGACTGGGGCATGGTGGCAAACAAGAACAAGTCCTCCCCATCAGGGACAGGCTGCACTGCCTGCGGGCATGTCCACGAGAGGACCAGACAGTAACACGGGCACGGCCTCGGAGAGCTGTTGGCACTTCTGCCGTGGCAGCTCCCTGAAGAACGAGCCACCACACCACCCAGCAATTCCGCTCCCAGGAGTGTGCCCAGAAGAATGCAAACATGGCCAGGCAAGACCTGTCCACCAAGGTCATAATTCGTAACAGTCCAAAGTGGAAAATGCCCAAATGTCCACCGGGGTGAACAGATAAACCAAATGTGGCTTATACATCCCATGAAATACTATTCAGCCACACGAATGAGGCCCTGACACACGCCACAACGTGGATGCACTTCGAAAACATTCTTCTAAGTGAAAGAAGTTAGACACAAAAGGACACATAGTGTGTGACCCCATCTATACAAAATGTCTGCAGCCGGCGAACCCAAGGAGACAGACAGCAGATTCATGGCTGCCAGGGGCTGGCAGTGGGGTGGGGAGACTGCCAAGGGTAAGGGACTTCTTTTTGGGGTGATGAAATGTTCTAGAATTAGATAGTGGTGATGGTTGCACATACCTATGACTATTCTAAAATCCACAGAACTCTATACTTTAAATGGGTGAATTGTTATAAAAAGCTGCACTTAAAATAGCACTTGCAAAATGCCATTTTTCATATGCTGGGGTGGTTTTGAAATTATAAAAATTAGAAGGAACGAGCACATATTGTTTTTGATCAGAGAAGTAAGAGGTCCTTGCAGGCGCCCCGCTTCCATGGAAGGGGGTTCTGCAGGCAGGACTGTGTTGGCGCAGGGAGGGAGGCCCTGCCCAGGTCCCCCAGGCCTGCAGCAGGTGAGGGGGGGCCGCTTTGTCCCTGCCAGCCCAGCTTGCCAGGAGTCCCAGAGACAGCCAGCTGACGCGGGGGTGACCAAGAACAGGCGTCTGAGGCTGCTCTGTCTATAAGCTCTCAGCAGGCCCGGTGGGGGCCCAGCCTCCAAGAGGCATATCTGGAGCTGAGCAGGGGTTCCCTGGGGTGTCCACCAGGGACTGGTGGTATCTGGGTGTCCACCATGCCACACTGGACAGAGACCCGTGTAAAAGGGTCCAAGCCCCTTCTGAAAGAAAAGCCACTGCCTTCTCTCTGCAATGGGCAGAGGCCCCTCTTGAGGGCGGGCAGAGCTACACCCTCCCCACAACCGTGGGCAGCTCCCACCCACAGGACACTTCTGACACCAATGCACGGCTTTTCCATGCCAACAACCAGTTCTCCAGTTCTCGGAAGCCAGACACGGGGTGCATGTCCCACAGTCTGATTCACTCTGACACCGAGTACCAGACTAGGAGAACCCTCAGGGGACCACTCAGCTGCACAGACACTGAACTCAAGCCCTGGTACCCCACACTTCTGATGACCAGCTATCCTTTGGGGTCTCCCACAACCTCCTGCTTGGGCCTGGTAACTTGCTGGAGCAGCCAGAGGCCTCACGGGAACACAGCGGCAACTCACTGTACTACTGGTTTCGTGGAGAGGAAATGACGTAGGTGCAGCCACGGGGAGACCCCCAGCATCCCCCTGGGGGGGCAACTGGGCAGCAGGGGCCCCAGAGCGGCCCTGGGCCTGGAGGCTTGCCCATCGCTGTGGCAGGAAGCCCCTGGCTGTGTTCTGGATTGCTGCCACTTCCACAGCTGGTGCCCGCCGTGCCAGTCCCTGCACTGGGGGCGGGTGGTGCCCTTGGACACCCTCCCTACCCCTGGGACCGGGATCCCTGGTTTGCTCCCAGCTCTGCCTCTCAGTTCCCCAGTCTCTGAAGTGGACTAACGCTGTCTCCTGGGGTATTACCTGCCTGAGGCCCACAAAACGCAGGAAGCCAGCCTGGGCACAGCATGCACCCACTTGGCAGGAGCTGCCACAGTCCTCTGTGTGACGGCCCCTCGCTGAACCCGTGCCCCTCTGTGAGGCTGTGGAGAGGTCTGCACCTGGGGGTCCCTGCTGCCCCATGGGCCTAGAGAAGGCCTGGGGGGCTAGGTTCTGGCCCGCCCCCTCCCTCTGAAGCAGCTTTGCTTCCCGTGGTCAGGCCTACTGGGCCACTGGGTACAAGGAAACCTGAACAAATACCGTTGCTGCTTATAAACCTCCTGTGCATGGCTGAGGGCACTGTGCCCTGGCTGTGCCTCGAGCTGGCTGGGCAAGACATGGACTTTGTTAACTTGGTAAACAGAGTCTGGGGAAGGACTTCAGGCACAGCTGGACCCAGAGGCTCAAACACATCGCCTGGGAGCTGCCTCCTGCCTGCGTCTGTCTCTCCCCCACCCCTGAACCCCAGCCCTGAGTTCTTCAGCACTGGTCTTGCTCTTGAGGGGCTCTCGCCTCGTAACGCCCTCTGGAGCACTAAGTGGAGGGGGTGCCTAGGGGACCCAGCCTGGTCTGATCAGACCATGCCCATTGAGACTGCGCCTCCTGGGACCCTGGCCCTGGCATCCCCACCCAAAGGGAGCAGGTCCCATTGACCAAAGGCCTTCCCAGCGGGTGTCGATGGGGGGCAAGCTGCCTCTCCCTGCTCGGTTCCAGCCGGGACACAGTTCCCACAGGGCTGATGCTGGTGTATAAATATTAGATACTCTGTCTCCTTCGAGACCAATTACACAGATCATGGCGGCTCCCCCAGGACGCTGCCTTCGTCTTACTGCATCATCATTAACAGCCTATTAGGTAACAGCTGCGTGGAGGGGGGAGGGAGAGGAGGGCAGGGGGGAAGGGGGAGGGAGGAAGAGGACAGATCAAAGAGTGAACAGAGACAAAGGAGAGGAAGAAACGGAGGAGGCCGTAAAGATGACAGAGAGGCAGAGAGAGCAGGAGAGACAAGCAGACAGTAGAGTCAGAGACAGACCCTGGGGGAGACATGGGGAGGGAGGCCAGGGAGAAGGCAGCGGTGAGCCCTCGGAGGGGTGTGGGCTCCTGGGGCCCCAGGCCCAGCTGCCACCAGGGGCCCTGTGGGACATGCAGCCAGAACATGTCCTGATCTGCCTGCCCCTGCAGCTTGCCCAGCCCGTGGTGCCCTGGAGCCCGCAGACAGCCTCCAAGAAAGCCCTTCTAAGGCCCAGGCTGCCCCCAGCAGGCCTTAACCCCACAGCACTGAGCCATTTCCCCCACAGCGGTTCCTATAGCCCACAGCCACAAGATGGGGGGTGCCACCTCGCGGAGCCCCCGACCTCTCCGCGGAAAAGCTTTCAGAGGCACGTCCCGCCCAGCTGCCAGGCACACAGAGGGCGCCTGACGCTGTTTACAAGAGACAGCAGGGCTGGGGGTGGGTCAGGCATCTCCACCAGCAATTGCAGAGCGGCCACCTGGCACGGAACAATGATGGGGGGGGCACACGGAGGCAGGGGAAGGGGGACGGGGTGGCTGAGTGCCCGGCCTGCCTCAGGCCGCCCAGCTGGGAAGCCCCACGCTGGTGTTTTAGGCCAGCGACCCCATGTCAGGGCCATGCTCCCGCACCCCGGTACGCTGCCTGTGGGAACAGCAAGTCCCCTGCTGGAGGCGCAGGGACAAAACGCAGCTGCCAGGAGCAAGGGCTTGAGCTGGTTCCAGAAGAAGGGGGAAAGAGAGGTCCTGCGTGGGCAGCGGCCCGGGACCCCCCAGGAGCACAGCATCCCCTGTAGGTGCTCTCGCAAGGCCCAGCCTTCTCCAAAGCCACCTCCCTCACCCCACTCACAGGGACCCCATCGCTCTGAGCTCTGCGGCCCTGTCTGCCCTGAACCCTGGCCTCCCAGCACTGTGGCAGGCTTACCATCTGCTGTCCATCTGTCTGTCTGTCCACCCAAACCACAAACATTCACTGCACACTCCTAGCCATTGGTGTGAGCAGGCAGACACAGGCCCTCCTGCACGGGGCAAGGGAGACCTGTGGTCAGAGACAAGCACCAGAACACCGTGGCCAAGGACGCCTCGGTGACAGCATGAGGAGCAGCGGCCCTGAGAAAGTGCGGGACTAGCATGCCAGGCACAGGGAACGGCAAGCGCAAAAGCCATAGTGGGAACTGACTCAGAGGAAGGGGAGGAAGCCATGGGGCACGGGGTAGGGGGGCCACAAGGTGAGGTCAGACGGGAAGGGGGCGCTGCTCACCTCTGGCCCTGAGGCCAGGATCCGGGGTTTGTCTCAGCGCCTCCACCTCAGGGACCAGGTGGAGGGTGACCCTACCTGGCTGCTCTACGGAGCTGCCCGGGGCTGAGCTGGGGGCGCACCAGCCATAACCCCTCAGGGGAGGGGCTGACCCCACGGGTCCCCAGGCCCCTGCCCTCTCTGTGCTTGGAAGAGGGGACAGACGCCCCCACCCAGGTCTGCCTCCCTGAGAGCCCCTTTGCTCACTTCCAGGCACAGCACCCCTGGTTGCCCCAACCTCGCCAGGCCGAGGGAGGTCTGGGCCTTGGAGGGGGAGGCGGGGAGGGGCCAGGGGGAACCTGGCGCCCTGCAGCCCCTGCTGGGATTTAGGGCTGCTGGCCCTGAATAGCATTTTATTTCTCCTCTTCCAGGGCTGGGAATAATTAGGCAACTGGGAGCATAAATCACAGCCTGGCCCTGTACATCTGCTGATCACATCTGAGCACAGGCCGGGGCGGTGGGGGGGTGGAGGCAGGGATGAAGGGTCTCTGCGGCTGGGTCCGCAGCACCCCACTCCCACCATGCTCCCTGTCAGGGCAGGGGTGCTCTGGGGTTGTTAGCTCCAGGTTCCCTGAAACTCACACCCACACACAGTCACACTCACACCCACACACCGCCATACCTGTACACACACAGACACACAGGACACACGTACAGACACACCAAACACCCACAGACACACACGTAAGGACACACAGATGTGCTCACACACACACAACTTACACAGACACACACCTAGACACACTCACACACATATACACAAGACACATAAGCATGTGTATAGACACACACTCTTGTGCACACTTTCACACAGACACACTTGTACCTACAGAGACACATAGATACACACTTGTAATACACACACAGACACCAGATAACCATACTTATACACATAGACACACACTCATATACACATAATCATACAGACACGCTCACACACTCATACACATACTCGTACATACACAGACACAGAGCCACACACATGCCGTCTGTCCCTCTCTCTCTCTCTCTCTCTCTCACACACACACACACACACACACACACACACACACCCCTGGAAACCCTACAGTGGACCGGCAAACTGCACAGCTGGGGTTTGGCGCCACCTAGGGTCCATCACTGGGAACTGCCATGGGTGACCCCGAGGCAGAGCTCAGCCTCCCCCACCCTCCCTGCAGCCAGAGGAGGAATCCTTATTAAAGGCACCTAATCTGCATCAGTTCAGGTAAAACACTAAATTAACTGGCGGTGGGAGGGAGTGGGGAGGACTATTTTGAGAAATAATTTTAAAATTTAACATAACTGTTTTCCAATCAAGATTACAGCGTGTAACTTTACCCCAAGAAACCCAACCAAACAGGGCCACAGAGGAGGGTGGCTTCCATCACGACCGGCTAGGAAGCACCTCCCGCAGTGATGTGGGCAGTGATAATGGGCAGGCGCAGGGTCACGACTGGCAAATGCTGCCACCACGGGCGCAGTGTGAAGCTACCCCTTAGAGTAAATTTACTTCAGCAAAAGGGGATTTTATTTAAATTATGAAATGAACAGTGGTGCACGCACCCCGTGAATGTGCACATGCCAAGCGAAAGATGGCGCTGGAGAAGGAGCACCTTCTGTGTCTACCTTTTGGGAGGACACTGTGGCCCCGGAAGGTTTCCTGATGGCCCAGGTCACTCAGCTCAGTGGCAGAGCTGGACATCGGAACCAGGGCTGTGTTCTCCAAAGTCCATGACCTTACCTGTGGCCCGGATCTGCCCCCGCCTCCACCGCAATCCTCCACCTGGTGAGGCAGTGCAGTGGGTCTGGGAGGTACATCCTCAAGGTTGGCTGCTGTCAGGCACCCCCACTTCTCTCACAGCTGCCACCCCGTGGGGTTCCCTGCAGCGGTGCTCATGCCTTAGGTACCCCTTCATCCACACTGCAGCCCTTCACACACCTGACCCTTTAGCTTTTCTCTCTCCAGGCTGGATGCCCCACAGCCCCTCCTCAGGAGCTCCTGCCAGCAGACCCCTGGCCAAGTGGTGACCCTGTGGCTTCAGGGCCCAGCGCAGTGGGCAGCTCCATCAACTTCGAGCATCTCAAGGGCACAGCAACCTGCAGGCACCTGCCACCTGCCATTTCCTGGGGTCCTCCCTCCTCCTCCAGCTACTGACAAACATATGTGCCACCCAAAGGGAAAAATCTAATCAGAGACCACCACCCTGTTGAGACGCCCCCTGCCACCGTTCTGGCCTCGGAGCCAGGGATGGATAGTCCCCTGGACGCTGTTATCATTTCTTTTTCACCAACAATTTTTTTTAATGTTAAATAGTAAACGACATGATTTTTAAAAAGCTAAATAGCATAGAATCCTGCATAGTTAAAAGCAAGTGTCCCTTGCGTTTCTAGGAGTGGCACTGTCCACTCTTTCCTGAGCATCTTTCCAAAATCTGCCTCACACACACATGTGCATGATTGTGTACACATGCATATCCCCAATTGTCAGAACACACACCAGAGCACATCAGACACACAGACCTGCTCCTCACATTCCCACCAAACTCTCTGGAAGCTTTCCATCCCAGCCACGCCTGCTGTGATGGGCAGGCGCGGGGCCCCCAGGGGTTACTTCACAGTCCCGCGTCCTAGCAGGAGCCTGAGCGGTCTGGAGCACTGCTGTGTGCACAGTGCCGCAGCAGGCACGTGTGCCCCACCTTCAAGGCTTCCTCAAGGTCAGGCTGCTCTGGGACATGGTGCCTGCCCCCATGGGGCAAAGGTGACAGCAGGGGACATAGTCCTAGCAGCAAAACTGCCAGCGTAGAGGGATGCGTGTCCCCAGTTGGTATAATCCCCAATGCCCCCCAGTGTCTCTCCCCTTGGGGGCAACTCTAGGAGCTGGGAAAGGAAACGACAGCTTCGCCCCTGGAGGCTGCAGAAGGTATCAGTCCGGCTGACACCTTGACCTGTGTCCAGGGAGGCTGCTGCTGGACTTCTTGGTCCCAAATATTATGAATCAGACACTCTCCAGACACAACTGTTATGAGTAAGATAATAAATGTGTGTTTCAAGCCACTAAGTTGTGTTCATATATTATAGCAGCCACTCAGGTGTCCCCTCCCTGGCTGCACATTAAGTCCAGGTGCCCAAGCCTCCCCCTAGATCAGTCGACTCGGGATGCCCAGGGAGTGCGGGCATCTGGAGTGCAGCCAGTGTCGGGGGCACTGCCCGAGAACTCCTGCTCTGGAGCTCCCACCCCAGCATGGGCCGTGAGTACAGCGCTACCCCCAGACTTGACGTCCCCTGCTGCAGGCTCTGCTTCCTCTCACGCCAGGCAGGCCACCTGTGTCCTCTTTGAGCCTCAGTTTCTCTATCTGTAAAATGCCAGCGGTAGTATCCTCTCACTGGGATGCTAGAGATTTAAAATACAGAGACGTGTGCCAAAAGGCTGGCCCAGGCCTGACCCCCAGGACCTGACATGCGTGGTGTTCACCTGTCAGATGGTGGTGCTGAGTTCAGCCTGCTGTGACCTTCACCCCAGAGAGGATGACATGCAGCTCAGGGCTGGGTACCACACCCCAGGGAAGACCTGACCCAGCACCCACGCCCTGCGTGGTCCCTGCTTGCCCTGGGGTCCTTGGGGCAGCTCAGCGCTCACAGAGGCCCCACGCACTCCCACACCTTGAATCTCCCAGCCTCAGTGGCCATCGGGGCCCAAAGGCCCGACGGGCACCTCTGTGGAAGGCCTGCTGCCCAGCCCCACAGGGCAGCCCCACGGGTTCCTTCTGAAGGCACCTCCGGACCCCAGCAGTGGCCAGTCAGGCAGCCAGCAGCCAGCAAGGGGAACCACTAAGGGCTGTGGGGTCCTGGAGGTTGGGGGGATAGGAGGATGCTGGGGCGTGTGCAGAGGAAGGCATTCAACTCGTCCTCAGTATCAGAAAGCCACGTGGGCACTGAGGGCCTTGGGCTGGGCAGAGGGACAGAGGGACAGTGGCAGATCAGGCCAGGCAGGGCGGGGGGTTATGCCAAGGGTGGTGGGGGGTGGCAGGGGACCCAGCTGACCCATGGTGCAGACAGAAACTGGGAGTGGCTGGGGGCCTTCCAGGGGCTGGCTCCCACCCCAGCAGCCACCACAAAGGATGGCGGGCTGCCCGGTTCAGGTCAGGGGGTCCTTGGGGAGGATGCCGTAAGGGTCTGGCCCATCCTCAGTCCTAAAGCAAGGGCAGGCAGGGGACAGAGCTGGGGGAGAGAAGCTTGGAAGCCTGGCTGGGAGCCCCACCACCCCCAGGAAGCCCTTCCTAACTACCTTTGCAGGGCTGAGTACTTAAAGCAAAGGGGTCTGGTCTCTTGCACACCTCAGCTTGAACCCTTGTTTCTCATTGTGTGACATATTCCTAAATTGAGGCCCTGGGGTTTAGGGGAACACTGGGTGAAAGGCACAGCTCTTTCAGAGACTCACTGACACCCCTCCCCAGGGGTTTGTGGTAAATGTTCAACGACCAGCTTTTCAAAAAAACTGATCAGTAGCCTCTGTCAATGCCTGTGGTGTAAATACTCTACCACAGCTGATTTCAAGCTACAACATGACGTAGTACAGGATAGAGTGGCACCCAGTTAGGCCCCCCATGGTATGCCCAGAGCTGACACGGGGAACACGAGTTAAGTGGGCATCTGCTAAGCTGGGGGCTCCTATGTTCAATTGTCACCACGACCCTTCAGAGGGGAAACTGCCAGCCCCCGTTACTGATGCAAAGGCAGACGCTAGGAGAGAGGGGGCAATGGGCCCCAGGTCCAAAGCTAGCAAGTGGCAGAGCCAGGTTCAGAGGTGGGTGGTTTGTCTCCAAAGGGAGGAGGAAGGGGTATGACAGGCAGCCCAGGAGGGTGGGGACATCCTGGGCTGGACGAGAGACATCAGGATCTCCCCCACCTCAGGTGGCCCCTTTTTATTAATAAGGTATTTTTCAATAGTGAGCCAGGACTGTTAAAAGTAGGGACAAAACATCTCATCTGCCACCTGGGGGTATGGAGCAGGAACCCAGCCCAGCACCAGCAGAGTGTGGGATTCCTGGCAGGGAAGCCACCCGGGGCCACCGACAGTGGGGTGGCACAGGGGCACTCCGGCAAGCTGCATGTTTGATCAGAATGGTGACAAGAGCTGAGCAAGCTTTCACATTGACCTACTCCCTCTTCACAGGAGCCTCCGAGGGCAACATCAATGTCCCCACTTCACAGATGAGGAAGTTGAGGCCCACAGAAACCCAGCTGCTGCATGAAACCACCCAGCTAACTGGTGGCACCGCAAGCCCAGAGACCTAATTTTTCTAGACACTGGAGCCTGTTTTCCCACAAGGCCGCAGACATCGACGAACAGTTCAGTCTCACAGTTCAGCGGCCAGCCCACTGCTGCTGCCGGGAGGCACCTGTCACCGGCAGGTCGAAAGCCCTCTAAGCCTCCCTGTGTCCCTTCCCAGCTGGAAGGTGCCATCGCTGTCCTGATGGGCTGTTTCATACCCAGGGATCCCATGGAATCCCATCCCTTGCCATCCTGAGGGCCCCGTGCTCTGGGGTCCAGGATCCTCAGGGCCCCAGGGTGGGCTGTCAAGACCCAGGCCTGCAGGCCCATGATGGAGAACAGCTTTCTGTTGAAGCACACAAATGGCAAAAATCAGAGACCCTGGGTGGTCCCCCGACCCTGCCCAGAGGGGGATGGAGTTTACCAGAAGGTACCTTCCAGCTCTGTCCTGCCCCAGCCCCTCCTCGGCCTCAGCTCCCCCTCCTGCACAGTGGCTGTGGCCTCTGCAGATGGCTGCAGCCAGGGTTCCGAGGCCCTGAAGAAATGGTGGCCTCTGGGAGGCGCTGCACCTGAGCCCTGACATTGGGTGTGGGGGTCCCCACCCAGGGCAGCCGTCCAGGGGTGTGTCCTGCCCATCTGGCAGCACGCCCATGCTCCTTCTCCTGGCTCTTTCTGCATCCCTTCACCTCCACCCTGCTGCCCCCTTTGTCCAAGCTGCCCAGGAGGGGTTTGCTGGCACCCCTTGCCCCTCTGAATAAACATGTGTGCCCAGGGAAGCAGCGCCCTGCCTCCTTTCTCCCCACAAATCAGGGTGGCCTCTTACTGGCCCAGCTCTGGCCTTGGTGCCCTCCACTGGCCTCCCTTGATGTTGCCACGCTGCCCATCGCGGGGTCCCGCAGGGCAGGTCTCACCAGCCAGGCACATGGTAGGTCATTAGGTGCCCGTTGGATGAACTGACTAAACCAGAGTAGAAAATGGGAAGGGATGGGCAGCTGGGCCAGGAACAGGCATTGGCTCCCGCATCAGGCTCCTGCCCTGACCATCCAGGGAGGGCCTTCCCCTGCCGGGGCTCTGATCCGAATCCTGCCTGCCTGCTCCCCGTGGGGACAGAGGGAGCAGGGGGGCCGAGACAAGCGGAGAGCCTTCCAGAACCCCCTCCCAGGGCATGCTGGGGCAGGGGCTGCCCTCACGCATGCTCCGATTCCACGGGCAGAACCAGCAGCCAGGGGCTGACGAAATGCCAGTGCTGAGGATGCCGCTTGCCCCGGGGCCCCAGCCTCCCACACCGCCCCCTCTAGGGCTGAGGCATGAGGGCTGTGGAGGGCACAGGGGTGCTGCAGAGCGCCATCTCCTTGGGATGACTGCCTCTGTGGGAGGCAAGGGGTCTGGAAGAAAAACAAACAGGCGCCGGGGGCGGCAGGAAGTAGGCCACAGATGTGGCAGGCAAGAGGCAGTGTCTGGGGGAGGTCAGGCTGGTGGGTGGCTGAGCTGGGGGGTGGCCCCCGGGTACCCTATGGCTCCAGGCCAGAGTCGGGCCCCTAGGCTCTTCCAGCTGCATCTGGAAGGGAAACTGGACAGAGAAAACGTCCCTGGCAGGATGCCATCACCAACGTCCCCCTATCTTGGGTCTGACAATACTGCCGGCGGGTTGGCCAAAGCCAGGACCCAGGCCTCAGCTCCCCCTTTCTCACCACCCCTGAATAGCCAAGCCGTGGGCCTTCCTCCCCCAGCACTCTCCATTCTCTCATTCAGATAGTGATTAGGGAGCTCCTAGGACGTCCCAGGCCACACTCAAGGCAATGACAGACCGGTCCTGCCTGATGGAGCTGTCATTCCCTCACCTTCAATGGCTCCCCAGTACCTTCAGGATCAGGCAACCCCACCCACCAACACATTCAAGCTGCCAACCCCTAGCAACTCTGCCGCCCTCCAGGCCTTTCCAAGCTATTCTCTCCACTAGGAGTGCTGCTCTGCGCCCCTGCCTGACCTGCTTCCTCTGTTCTTCCAGGAAGCCCCCCTCTCCCCTCCAGGAGATTCTAGCTTTATGATGCTGCCCAGCGTGAGGCTGCAGTGACAAGTGACAACTCACAGGAGATCCTGCAGGGGCGAGGGTGTGGGGCCTGAGGAAGGGGTAAGGGGGCAGAGGGCAGAGGTCCCTGGAGCCTGGTGGGAACAGGAAGGTCACAATGTAGAGGCCCCACAGACCCTGGGGCGCTCCACCCATAACTGCTGCCTGCGGTCCACAGGCCACTCTCCTATTCATGAACCTTCAGGGGCTGCCATGGCCCTGCCACAAAGTCCAAGAGATGCTGGTGCCTGCACCAAAGCAGGCACCACAGCCTTCCTGAGGTGCCAGCCTTCCGCAGCCCCATCCAGCCCCTCTCCCCAGGGGCTGTGCACCTGTGCTCTTTCCAGAATACCCCACCCTCCCTTCTCCATCTGACTCCTCATCCTCTCAAGGGACCCCTCACTTCCATCCCGGGCACCCTGAGTCCTGTCCCTCCCTGTTCTCAGGCCCTGAGCTTCTGGGGTCCCCCGTGTGTTACTCCTTGAAGTAGCTACTCCGACCAGACCATTTTGCAGATGAGGCTGAGGCCCAGAGAGGTCACATGGCCAGGTCACACAGCTCAGAAGGGACAGGGCTGGGCTGGGAACTGGGCCAGACTCCAGAATGCCTTACAAGCTTGGGCTGCCCACATATTAGCCTGCTGGCCTGTTTTGGCCTTCATCTGTTACCGGGGCCGGTGCCAGGGGCTTGCAGCCCATCAGCCAGAGGTGAAGACCCAGCCAGGATGAATGGGGCTCGGCCGGTGTGATAATGAACCTCTCATTTACAACTGCACCCCCCGCAGCGCAGGGGAGAGCCTCAGGGCGCTGCACAGGGCGCTTGACCCCTCCAGGCCTCAGTTTCCCCCTCTCTACAGTGGGGGCCAGCAGCGGGTCCCTGGGGTCTCCAGCGCCCTGGGGCAGAAGGCCAGCCGTTCCCGCTGCCCTTTCCGGTGGCAGCGCAGCCGCCGGTCTGCCCCGGAGCGCCTCCGGCGGGGAGAAAGTAGGAGCCAGGAAATCCGGGCGGGTGGCGCCCACCCCCAGCCCCGGGCCAGGCGCCGGAGGGGGCGCCGGCTGCCCCCAGAAACACGCTCCAGATGCGCGAGACGCTGCCAGCATTCCTGGAAGGTAACGCCAGGCCGGGCGGGGGCGGGGGCCGCAGCCCGCTGCCAGATGTGCACCGCGAACAGCTGCCCCCGGCTAACAAGGTCAGCGCCTGGCTCCGGCGCGCCGCGCACACCGCGCACACCGGCAGCCTCCACCCGACTGGCACCGTGGCCGCTGCCTGGAGCGGGAGCGGCCAGCCTTGCCCAACCCCCGTGGCGAGGGGCAGGGCCAGAACCAGCACCCCAGGGGGCTACCGGGCAAAGGGGGGCACCCTTCCACCCCTCAGCAGTGGGAGGGAGAACCAGAACCCCCTTGGGGTAGGGGGCAGATACACCCAGCGCCCCAGCCAGCACTCCCTGCAGGTGGGGGCAGGAGCCAGAACCTCACCCGCTCGCAGCAGGAAGCAGGGGCATGCTTGGTGTTCTGTTTATTGGCTGTTCCCCTACAGTGACTGGGTGCTGGACCCACTGCTACGTTGGGGGCTGTGGCCTGAGGGGGAAGGGCACGCATTCCACGTGCCCCCCAGGTTGGGGATCCCCACCGCAGGCTGGGCCAGCTGTCTGGGAGGGGCAGCAGCTGGGAGCCTGGGGCTCCTAGGATTCCCCACCACCCCCGCCCTGAGGGACCCCACCCCACCCCAGGAACATCCCGTTCTCCACCCAGAGACGTTAGGTCGCCTCCCTGGGGCTCCTGCGGCGGGAGGGTAGCGGAGCCAGTTGGGGGATCAGAGCCCAGATTCTGCCCCTCCCTTCCACCCAGGTTCCCGGAGAGGCCCAGGGCAGCCCGCACCTCCTGCCCCCTCCCCCTAGATAAAGGCGCCGGCAGCCGCCTTTGTTTCTCTGGTGTAAACCGAGCCAGATGCCGTCTAATCCCCCAGCTGGGCTGGATTTGCTGGCGGCTGCGGATCTAGCGCTTCCCAACCCTCGGCCTGCCTGCCCCACAGCCTGAGTTCCCAGGGCTGCTCAGGGTGGGGAGGGGGGGATGGCAGCCTCAACCTTGCCCACCTCCCACCTGAAGGCCACAGACAGAGTGGGGTCAAGAGAGGCCCCAGCCTTTGGGACCACACCCTCCTGGGACCAGGGACCCTGGGCAAGTCACGGGACTCCTTGGTTGTAAACTGGAGTGACAACCACCTCCACAGGCTGTAGAGGGCTCGGCACACTCAGATGCTGCTGTCAGTATCTGGAATGATGCCTCCCTCCCTGACCACCACCAGCCATGCTGCCCCATCTAACCACGGAGCCCACCTCCAGAGCATGGAACAGCAGGGACAGTAACTTAGGCACCCATGGGACTCCTAGGGCATGGCTCATTCACGCCTTCTAAGAAATGGTGCTAATATTAACCCCCTGTACAGACAAAGAAGCTGAGGCCCAGAAGGATCCCAAAGCTAGGAAGGGACAGTATTAAAAGTGAGGAAGTGGCCCAGAGAGGTAAAGTGATTTGCTTAAGGTCACACAGCAAACGAGAGGAGGAGAGGATGGATGCCTTAGTGGCAAATACAGGAGGGACAAGGGGAGGCCCTCCCCAGCCTTTGCCAAGGCTTCTCTGTAGCACAAGGTGGGTTCTTCAAAGTGTAGTCTGCAGCGCTCCAGAATCACATCCCTGTGGTGCTTGTAAGAAGTGCAGATTCCTGGTGCTGGTCTGGTCCTAGCAAACTAGAACCCCCTGGGGGTGAGGGGCTGTGGGGCACACCTGGAATCTGCATTTATTACAAGGTGTAGTGGGGGGTGGCTGAGGAGCTGCATCACATCCATCCTGCTGCCCAGGTGGTCCCTGATGTGTGTGCACGGGGGGCCAGGTTAGAAGGGCCCGGGGTGGGCCAAGCTGAAGGCGGCTCTGAAGGGGGCTCTCTATCCCCTCTGGGTCCCCGCCTACCAGCCCTGGGCCACCCAGGCTGGAAACACAGCCTTACCTGGGCTGGTCCCACCAGAAGGTGGGCAGGAGGCCAAGCTCAGAACCTGCCAGAGTGTCTGATGGACACGGCGCCTCCTTCCAAAGGCCATTAATCATCCAGAGAAACTCCCTATCACTCTGCCTGTTCCCACTGCACCCACCCATGCACACCCCCAACATACAGAGCACAAGCAGACACCCGGGCCATGCACCAACACACACAAACACATACCACACGTGCAAGACCTCGCACTGTACACACAGGCTGTGCATGTACACACATCATACACCCACACCTGCACCACCCAGGCACACTTCACGTGCCACACATGGACACTAGGTGTACACGTACATGCATGCACACAGTGACACACACATGCAAACACACACACATGTGTGTGCTCCTGGCTGTCCAGGCAGTTCCCACGCCATGAGAGGAGACAAACCCCAAAGTGTTCCAAATAGCCCCCGAGGCTAAGTCCCCCGTGATGTCTCCCCTTGAGGACTCTAGCCGGGTTCGGCTCATTCCTTTGCTTGGACTGTAATTCTGTCCACCAGTGCCACCCTGGGGCTTTTTGTGCCCATCCAAAGCTCTGGCTGGTGGGCAGAGTGATAAATAAGAAACGAGGAAATGATTAGTGACCAGCTGATAGACGTGGTTTGGCAGAGACCTCACCTCCACAAGCAGGGAGGGAGTGACTGATGCAGATCTTGGGGGCAGGAAGGCTGGGGCCGTACTCTCCGAGCACTTCACTTCTCGGGGACCCATGGGGAGCCAGCAGCCCCCAGGAGGCCCCTAGGACCAGAGTGCAGGTCCCCTGCCTGCCCACAGCCTCTCTGACCCATGGCTGCACACCTGGAAGGCCAGCCATGCGTCCTGCCCAGGCTTGCGTGCTTTACCTGGAGCCATCCATCCCTCCATCCATTCCTATCACAAAGGACACGGGGCTGAGACCCTGAAGAGGTAACCAGGATGGAGAGACGCTTTCTTCCGTTGGAGGAGTCAGGGACAGGACACTCGAGTTTAGATAAAGTGAACAGTGAGCTGGTGCTCTGGGCAGAAGGGCAGGCAACCCGTCGTATCTGAGGGTGGGAGGCTGTTGTTTCGGCAGGACGCTCCCCCTAGGCCTAGGAAGGAACACAAAATGCGGGCGCCTTCTCTCACCTGACCCCCCACGCAGGAAGCAATCAGCAGGCCTTCTCTGGGCCCTAAAAAGTCAGCCAGAGGGCCTGCCCGCTTTGCCCCCATGCCGACATCCTGAGCAGGACAAGGCGCTGGGGGGCAGTCCTGCCCCTCTTTGCTGCAGACACTCCGAGCCTATCCACCCCAAGGCCCCATCTGCCCAGCCTTCGAGGGTGCGTGACAGGGCAGTCTGAGACCCTGTCCTTCCCGTGCAAAGTTTGAAGTGCGAAGGGAGCAGACTGGCGCTCCAAAGGGTAGACATGTACACTGAGATGTGAGGGCTGGCCTTCGCAAAGTGTGCCCCAGGAAGCACCTCACGGCCAGGGCTTCCTTTTGGGGTTTGCTTGTTCATTTCGGTTCGGAAGACAGCTCTCAAGGAAGAAGTCGTAAAAGCACTGGGCTCCATGTGGCCTAGGGGCAACAGATGTACGCCTCCAGAGGGATCCACCCAAGGCCAGCGCCTCGTTCCTGTCGGCCTGCCAGGAAGACGAGCTCGCGCTTTGCATCCTCCAACCCCCAACTGTGGGGAAGCAAATCTGGCTGGGCCTGGGCCCTACGAGGCTGGCACTCCCTAACAGGGGCAGAGGGGCTGCCAAGCACCGGCACTTGCAGCTGTCAGAGAACAGCCACAGAGGGACACCCCCAGCTGTCAGCGCAGGGGGCATCCCTGGAGCCAGCACCGTGATAACTCTCCATTCTCCGTAGGAGGAAAGGGCAGACATGACTTTGACATGAGTGTCACTGAAAGTTTAGGGTGGTTTTGGGGCCCAGGCAGGCAGCTGCCAGAGAGGAAGACCCAGTGCAGCCATCACACTGTGCACACAGGTGGCTGCACTGTGGCACCCAGGGGGGCAGGAAGGGGATTCCAGCCAGCCAGCCACCCCTTGAATCCACCATGCATCCAACTGTTGGTCCATCTATCCATTTGTCTGTCTAACCATCCACACACTCAACCACCCATCCATTCATCTGTCCATCTTTCCGTCTGTCCATCCTCTGTCCACTATGGCTCTATCCACCCACCCTCTATCTACCCCTCCTCCACCATCATTCCCTCCTCTCCCTGTCTACGTCCATCCAGCCAGTCAGCCAGCCCACCTTCACCACTCTATCATTCTGTCCTTCCACCCACTCATTTGTTGTAAGTGACAGTTTCACTTTATCTAACCGGCATTTGTCCCTCCCCTACCCAGCGGGGTTGCCAGTCAACACACTCCTTTTCCCTTTAAAGGGGTGGGCATATGCCCCAGGCTGGGCCACTCAGAATCTTCCCTGGGACATCTGCTCTGAGCTGCTGCCTCCGCTGCCCCTGGGACCCCTGGAGGCCACGCCAGAACTGCTGGTGGCCGTCTGTGACAGCCCGTGGGAAGAGCCTGCCGAAGGATGAGCCCACACGGGAGAAGCAGAGCTGAGGCTGCAGAGACACCCACCCAGCCCAGGATCCAGGGGTGCCTGAAGCCAGCGTCACCCTCACTGACTCAGTACGCCCCCCTTTGGCTAGAGGGGGCTGGAGTCGGGTTTGTGTTATGTGCAAACACAGAAGGGCGTGCGTAACACAGCCTGAGTCAGGCGAGGCCACACAAAAGACAGGTGAGTCCTGCCCTTGTCGGCCAGAGGCTGAGTCCCCGGCAGGAGGCAGTTCACAAACACAAGCAATGAGGAAGGCCGCGCAGCCCGGACACTCAGTGCCAGCATGGTGCTCCGAAGAGGGAGACAAGGCCCCTATCACTAAGCCTCGGGTTCCCCACCTAGGAAATGCAGACAGCCCCCACCACAGTGCAGAGCTGCCTGAAGACCAGTGCTGGAGCCGGCCGACCGAGCTGCTCACCCACCAGCCAGTCCTAACCACTTCTTTGTTTGAGTGCACAGCCTGCCCCCCGTAAAGTCTGAGGTCAGATACCCCTATTATCAGCACCTCTGCAGCTACAGGTGGACGTGTGACCCTGGACAAGCATACCCAGGTTTTGTTAAAGCCTTCTGGGAAACGCTCTTCCCCAAGAGAGAAAAGGGCAAGACTGCCCCCCAGCCCTTCCCATCCTGCTTTTGGATGCTATCAGGTGAGAACATGATGTCTGGAGCTGTGGCAGCCAGCTTGCAATCATGAGGAAAGAACCAAGCGAATCACACTTGGATTTACTTTAAGGAAACAATCATCTCTTAGAAACCTGGGGAGGAGGGGCTGTGATTTACACTTTCACTTCTGGTTGTGGGAGGCAGTCTCATGAAGCAGGTAAGAGCATGGATTCTGGAGCCAGCCTTCTGGGGTACAAATCCCAGCTCTATTACTTGTTGGCTGTGTGACCTTAGTCAAGCTGCTTAACCTCTCTGTGCTTCCCTTTTCTTCTCTATAAAGTAGGAAAAATATTAGTGATTGTTCAATAATTCAGTACACTTGAAAGCACTTAGTTCAGTGCTTGGCATATACAAGGTGCCCAACAGATAACACTGGTTTTAATCAGCCATCCCAGTCAGAGAATATGGAGGTGGGGACGGGCCAGGTTGGGCCTGGAGAAAGCCGGGAGGCCCAGAGGCCCAGGCCGGCAGGAGCTGAATGGGAGCTGCGAGCCTGCTCCCGGCCTTGGCACTGCTGAGGCTGTGCTGACTCGCTGTGTGCACCCTGCCAAGGCTGGAGCAGCTGGCCCCAGCCTGCCGACGGCTGGAGGGAGAGGCGCCGGGGGACGCAGCCCGCCCACCCTGCCCCTGCCCCAGGCGACTGGGAGCCAGGCTGGCAGCCCAGGGGGTGGGCATCTATCGACCCGGGGGCACCCCAGCCCTGCGGGCCGGAGATGTCCCCCACCACTCTGCAGGCTGCGCTCCTTGACTCCCAGCCAGCGGGTTTCACCTTCACTGCAGCAAGCGGGCGTGTCCACCCCTACCCCTAGTGCCAAGTGTGTGGTAGCAATTCCACTTGGCAGTGCACGACAGTGAGTCAGAACCAGTTGTTTGGCTTATCAGATGCCCAGGCCCTGCACAGCTCAGAGCAGGCTACCAGGCTCGGGGCCCTGGAACTCCTTCAGGGGTGTTCTGCTCTCCAGTGAGGGCTGAAGGCTGCAGGCTCAGGGGTCCCAGGGTCCTTTGCAGCACGGTAACCTGAAGCAGAAGACAGCTCGAATCCTTCTTCACCAAGTCCTGTTCTCAGCAGACCCTTTCTGCTAACTGGGCTTCTGGGTTCGGGAGTGTGTTACTGCTGACCACCCCCTCCCAAGGCTAATGAGATGCACTGACTTGCCCTCCCGGTGTCCACCTGCTACCACAATGCCTGCAGCTCTCACGGGCCTGGGAAGGGTCGATGCTAAACAGGTCCAGTAGGCAGAGACTCACCGTCTAGAACAATACCCCCTGGCCTCTCCCTGATACCCTCAGAAGTAGGCACTCTCATTACTCCCATTTTGTAGGGGGGTTCACTGAGGTTCAGGGAATGGGGGTACCTTGCCCCTGTCATGCAAATAGTTCTCGAAAGGGCAGGGATTCAAACCCGGGCTCAGCTGACCTTGAAGCCAGGACAGTAACCGCACTGACTCAGCGTTCCCAGAAGCGTCCAGGCCCCAGGGCTTTGCCCTCCCCCTCCTGGCCATCCTACACATCGCTGCCCCAGAACAGAGGTTGCAACCCTTCCCTGCTCAAAAACTTTCGATGGCTCCTAGCACCCAGAGGAAAAAAACAAACCAATCCTTTGCAAAGTCCTTCCCACCTCTGACTCCCGACACCAACCCTGTAAGCCATGTACTCTTCCCTAGAGCCAAGTGACAGGGCCCTTGACAGCCCGGACCACACACTGCCCCCTCCAGCAGGGCAGGCTCATGCACACCACAGGGCTTTTGTGCACGCTTTTCCCTCTGCTGGGAAGCCACCGTCTCACCACTGCCCCCCTCTCCCCCGCACTTACCTACCCCACCTGGCAGAGGCTGTCCAGGCCTCCCTGGGCAGTGCTCCCTGCTGCAGCCTCTGCTGCAATATTTCTCCCATCGCTATTCCCACTACCCAGCATGGCATTCTCTGGGCATTGACATATGTGTAATGTTCAATGCATCCAATTAGATGGTGGGCCTGTGAGGGCAGGACCTTGCCCTTCTTGTTCACAGCTGCCCACACCCCACACTGAAGGCTGGCACGTGGCCAGCCTTCAGGAAATGATGAGCAAGTGAAAGTGAGTCTCCATTTCCCAGGGCTCAACACAGAGCCAACATTTATCTAAATTCCTGGCTAGCCTGGAAGGAACTCCCCACCCCCTGCGTGCTCTACCTTTCTTTATCCCCCACCAACCCTCAAGGTTGCCCTCAAGTGGCCCAACCACCACCAACGCAGCCCCAGCCTCCACGATCCTCCCCCGTTACTCTCCCAGACACACACCTGCCCAGCTCCCCTGAACTTGCCTATGTGGTTCCTACTACCTGAATCACCCTTTCTCCCCGACCTACCCAGCAAACTCCTACACATACTTCAAGGGCCTCTCTTCAAATACTGCCTCCCTTGCCCTTTGGACACCCTCTGTCCCATCATGTTCCTACTGTGAGGTCCACGTATGCTGGTAGTCACTCAACGCAATGCCCACACACAGTGGGTGCTTGCCACGTCAAGCCAGGGCAACCACTCCTTCACAGCATGTACTAGACAGAAATTCCTTCCCAACCGGACTGGAATCTCCAAGGGCTGGGGCTGCTTTGTTCACTGCTAAGTTCTCAGTGCAAAGTCCAGTGCCTGCTGGATAGACGGATGGACTGATGGACAGATGAATGGGCAGATGGATGGTGAGAACAGAGGAAGACTGGATGGATGGCTGGGGAGATGGATTGGTGGATGGATGCCCAGAATGAAAAAAATGAGATGGGTGGATGGTTGGATGAACAGAGAGGGAATCTGGTAAGACAGAGGGATGAATGAATGGATAGAAAAGGGGAGGAAAGGCAGATGGACAGATAGATGCATGCATGTATGGACAGTGGAAGGAAAAACGGATGGATGGAAAGAAGGCTGGAAGCGTGCATGGGATGGATGGATGGACAGAAAAGGTGGGTAGACGGGTGGGTGGGTGGAATGAAGGACGGATGGGTGGGTGGATGGTAAGAATGACCGCTGCCTGAGTTGCTTATTCCTTCCTGGGTAACCTCAGTTTTGTGACCACAGAGGGGTCTTTCCCACCCTCACCAGGAGCCCCACTGCTCTGAGAATGCAGAGGGAGGGGGTGGTATCTCCTCAGCCCTTTCAGGTAAACCCCCCCCCCCACATTTATCACGGTCGTCAGGAGTAGCCCCACAGACAGCGTGGTGAGGCTAAGGCACTGGGCCATCTACCGGCAGGGGCCACACATCAAGTCCACACCACTGCCCCTGCCCTTTGGCAAGCCCTTCTAGAGACTCCACTCCCCCTGAGCCCCACCACAACCAGACAGCAGGCTGCTCCCCCATTATCAAGGGGGAAACTGGGGCTCAGAGAGGTCAGGTGATGACCCACGGTCACACAGCTGGAGGAGGCCGAGCCGGGACCTGAGCCTGGGCAGTCTGGCCCCACAGCCTATACCCTCAGCCACTCTGCTGCCAGCAGGCCCTGCGCGCGGCCCCCTGTCGTGGCCCACCTGCCCACTTTCTGCCATTTTCACTCTCCTTGTCTTTCATCTTAATCCTACTTAGTATTTACTACTCCATAGTTTTCCTTAAAACAATTCACTTTCTAAGCTTAAGCAAATTTAGAATGTATGGCGACCATAAAAGGAAAACAATATTAAGCAACACAAATAGAAGGTAACCCTAAAAATACATCCTGTGAAAAATGAATCAATGTCATTGAATTTTAGCCAAATACCGTTCCTGATGAAGGCTCTGGGCCCAAGGCCTATTCTCTCTTCATTAAAAAGGGAGATTAGCAAACGTGCTGGTTCAAAAATATGTCCACAGAAGCTCTGACACGCCTCCTTTGGAGAGGCGGAGCCCTTGAGTGTGGGCCAGACTAAGCAATTCACTTCTAACAAACGGAACCCGGTGGAAGTGAGCACACGTGGTTTCTGGGGCCAGGTCACTAGAGGCCCACCAGCTTCCTCTGCGTTCTTCCTTGGATCACTCACTCACTCCAAGCGAAGCCAGATGCTCTATGGAGAAGGGACTGAGTCACCTGCCATCAGCGATCAAGGAACCGAGGCCTCCAGCCAGCAGCCATATGAGGCACCATCTTGGCAGCTGCAGCGTCAGCCCAGTTGAGCCTTCAGATGAGACCACAGACCCAGCTGACATACCGATCACAGTCTCCTCGGGGACCTGGCACCAGGACCACCCAGCTGAGCCACTCCCCACAGAAACTGTGAGATAATAAATGCTGTTTCAAGCTGCAGCATTTGGGGGTATCTACTGCTACACAGCAATATATAACTCATACAGCAAGTATTAGAGATGCATTAAAGACAGCAATTGCAAATGGAGATTCTCCATAAAGTAGTCAGAATGATCTAAGGGCGACTGAAAGGGGGATAAGTGGACACTGGCGGAACTCAGTGTGTCCTTTGATACCACATCCATGCCTGCCTCCTCTAGGCTGCTCTCTGCCCTGCAGCAGGAGGGACAAGGGCGAAGTAAATTAGGTCACATCTCCCTGGGGGACCTCCCACTCAGAGTGAACTCCCAGTGCTCCATGTCCTCCGGGCACTCCTGACCTCTCGGACCCCTCATTCTCTGCTGTCCCTCCTCCCTGCTCATCATGCCAATTTTCCCACAAAACCCCAGATTCATGCACACCTCAAGGCCTCTGCACTGACTGTTTTTCTGTTCCCTCTGCCAGGACCACACTTCCTGGGCCTGCCCCTTGCTCCATTCAGGGCTGTGCTTAGAAGCCCCCCTGACCACACCACCTACTAATCAGTACCTACAGAGCCCTGCTCCCTGACTCCCTGCAGCCCCACGGGCTCCATGCTCAGCTGTAGCACTGGCCGTCAAATGATACCAGGTTGCATATTTAGTCCCTTATTTCTTCACTGTCCGGCTTCCCTAACACAAGGCAGACTTGACAGGAGCCGGGATGAGTTTGTCGGGCCCAGAGCTGCAGCTCTCTCACAGCGAACAGTGCCCCACACCTAGTAGGTGCTCAACAAACCTCTGCAGAATGAATGCCGGAGCCTCTGGGTCCTGCTGAGGGTCAGCATCTGGGAACCAGGGGCTGGGACTTGGACTGGAAGAGACCATATTGATTCGCAGAGCCTCAAGCTAAACCCAAATATCAAAACGTTTCCCGACCGAGAATTCTTTTTTAATGAGTTTGACTCCAAAAATCTCTCCTCTCTCTCCCTAAACGTCCTCTTCCTTGAACTAAGTGGTGATGGTTTCACTGGAGTGTGGATGCACTTAATGCCGCTATATTGTATCCTTTAAGGCAGACACTCTGGTAGATTTTACATTGTGCTTATGTTTTATATGATAAAAGTATCAAAAAATGGAGTGCTTGATGACCCTATTTGGCACCATCAAGTTCAGCACTTTGAAGAATGTATAATCTATAATAACGGTGGCTTTGAAGATATTTTTCTGTGTTTTCCTGAGATAGAGCAAATGGGTCTAAGAGCTTTGATTCCTGTCCGCCCGATGAACCAACTTCTCTTTCACAAACTACTCAGAAGAAAAAAAAAAAAAAAAGAAAAATCAATCTGGTAGAAACCACTTTCATATTAGAATATGAAATTTCAGAGGATTTCACAAATGTGCTGTTTTTGGGATACATAGTATACAGTTCTAAAATTTTTATTTTCTTCTTTCCTACACAAAACTACAATAAAAAGAGGAGAAGAAACATCTTTGTATGAATGAAGCTGTGCGGTGGACCCAGACTTGTGCCTCCGGAAAGGTTCGCAGGGGTGTGCCTGGCAGGAGATGGATGAGACAGAAATAAACAAACAAAACTGCCCTACCTCCTCTGAGAGGGTCTTCTCTTCTGCAGCCCACCCTGCGAGCCTGAGATGCATTCTTAACTGGGCCACATTTTCGGTTTCCTGGGCTTTATTTGTGTTCGAGGAAGCACTAAAAGTCATTACAATTTCCAAATTGTTTGCTCCGACAGAGATGTTGGTTCACGGCTATTGGACGTGGGAATTGGATGTTTTGAGAAACTGGCATGACTCCCCACCTCCCCCTACCCACCAGCAGGTTTTTCTAGATCTTAAGTTCAGCCATCAAGGGCATCCTGGAGAATGTGTGACGGCGGTGCAGCTATGCTGGGCCACGAGCACACTCCCCAAGGGGAACAGGGACTAATGCGCCCTGCCCACGGGCGCCGCCTCCAGCCCGACCTGTGGTCCTCCACCCACTCCCCCAGCTCACTGGCCCGGGGCCGGCCCGTGCTCAAGAAGTCCTGCTCTGACCCCAGCTCGGGGTCTGGGCTCCGCACGCCAACATTTCAGACAAATCTGTCCCCAAGGTCTTGGTAAGCCCAGCTCAGGGCAGCTCTGATGGAGGAGGAGGCCAGGGCCTCCACCCTAAGGCATGTGAGGCTGTTCCACAGAGGACCTAAGCGAAGGCAGAGGGGCAGTGGGGGCCAGAGCAGGTCCCCTGCCAGCACGGACGTGGCTAAGAGGAAGGGAGGCATGGAACCAGCATCCTGCCCTCTCCTGCTCCCCAGGCATCCCCAGCAGACTGCCCTGTGGCAGAGTGGGTGCAGGCCTCCCCCGCCCTGAGGCTGGCTCAGCTGGTCGGGGGCGACCCTCAGGGACAGGGGCTGGGACGGGCAGCTGGGTCACCTCCCATCAGATCAGCCAGAGGGCTGGTCCCTCCACCCCGAGGTGGAGAAATACCCCGGCCCCACCCAGGGCCTACAGTGGCCTGGCCCCAGCCCAGCCAAGGGGCTACTGTGCCATCAGCACCCCTGCCGTGGTGCCGGGGTGGCTGCGGACCCCACCCCACCCTCCTGGAGTGGTCCTCCCGGGACCCAGGGTTATTTACAGAGCTGGCTGCTATTTTAAACCCTTGGCTTGTTGAGGAAGCAGCAGCGGTGGGTGGGCAGCATGCGCTGGGCCCCTTGGGGTGCAGGAGAGGGGCAGCCCTGCTGGGGGTTCTGGGGCCTGCCGGCCTTCCCTGGGCTGGAGAGCCTGCTGCCATGTGAACAGGGGGCCAATTACTCCCACTGGGGGTCTGGGGGATGGGGTTCGCCTTGTTCACAAGCAGTGCGTGCGTGCGGGCAGTGGGAACCACACTAGCAGCCTGCAGACCTCCCCAGAAAGCCAGCTACACAGTGGGCTTCTCGTGGGTGACCAGGCAGCCCACCCCTGCAGGGACAGCTGCAGGCCCGCCCCTGGCCTCCCTGCACTGGGCGGGGTGGAGCCACTTGACCCCGGAGGACTGGTCTACTCCAGGATTTTACGGCTGGGGCCTGGTTTTCCAGGCCGTGGTGTCTCAGGAGGGGACAGCCCAGAGGACACACAGTGGCCACAAAGGCTTGGCTGTTCTCCATGTGCCTTGCTGGGCCAGGGTGGGGGCCATGGGGCTGCTGTGAGGGCACAGGCAGGGTGCGGGGGAGCCAGGGGACAATTTGGGAGGAAGGTTCCCTGAGAAAGGGGAAAGAGAGAGACTAAGAGACAGAGACAGACAGACACAGAGAGAGACATGTTTCTGAGACACAGAGCAGGGGGAGAGACTGAGAGACAATGACAGAGACTCAGCAGTGAGACAGACGAAGTGACAACCCATGGACTCCGGCAGAGAAGGCGCGAGAAGGCCGACATGTGTGTGGTGCGGCTCAAGTTCAAAAAGGAGGGGAAGAGGTGGTTTGACGACCAAAGTCATTGAAAAATTTTTGGCACAGCTGCCTTGAGGCTCCTGGCCACGGGCCCAGCTCTGAGCTGAACTTAAACAAACCCCTGTAGCAGCCATCTGCTTGATTTTAAAATAAATCAAACAGTCTGCCGAGCCCGGGTGATCGAGTTTCCATCTGCGCCGCCGCCCGCTCGCCGGCTTGGAGCCGCGCTTGCCTCTCCCAGCCAAGCCTCCTGGCAACATGTGGGCCGGTAATTCCTCCAGGAGCAGGGGAAACCGGACCCCCGCCTGCCCCCAGCTCCTAACTGAAACCAAGTCTATTTTTACAGCCACCCACTGAAAGGGGGGACCAAAAAGTGCCCTGAAAACCCAGGCATGGGGTTATGTCGATTGCTTCAGGCCCAGAAGGGTGGAGGACACACCTCGGGATTCCCCCTCTGCCTCCTGAGAAGGGGGTGAGGGGCTGAGCGTGGGGGTGCTGGCCCCCCAGGACAAGGGTGATGCTCTGAGAGCATGTGAGAGCAAGCAGGTCACCAAGTCTGGGCAGCCGCGGCTCTCTGGGAGTGGCCCCAGCCCAGGGCCCACCCAGAGCCCCCAAAATAGCAGCAGGGATCCCATCCCTCAGGCTGGGGGCAGCCTGGGAAGGGCTGCCCACTTGTCCCTAAACAAACTCCTACCACCCACAGGCCAGGAGACCAGGTCTGCCTTCCCGGGCCCAGCTCAGAAACAAGGAACCAGAAACAACAGCCTGTGGGCCTCAGTGAACCCATCTGGCAGTGGGCATAAAGCAGCCCTCTTGGTGGTCTTGGGGGTATCAAGGATGGGGTCCCACCATCTTGGGGCTGCAGCTGGCATGTGGGACCTTCACATGCAACTTTAGAAAATGCAAGACAGAAAGAAAGGATGACAAGAAAAGATGCTTTCTGGAGAGTCACCCACCCCACCCTGAAGGACACACGGTACCCAGTAGGCCCTGCGTCTTGGCTAAGCAGATCGGTCACCATCCCCAGCCAGATGCCCGGTTTGATGATGCAGACTGCCCTCTGACCCCCCACGGATGTTTACTGATGCAGGTCCCAGGTCCCAGCAGGGGTGTGTGTGGGTGCAGAGGGACCCCAACCTTACATAAACTCCTCAGCGCACAAACACTGCAAGCCAGGAGGCACAGGCTGAGGTTGTGGGAAAGCCACGCTCCTTCTGGGCCTGGAATTCTCACCTGTGAAATGCAGAGGGTAGCGGAACGTGTGGCTCAGGGGCCCATGGCCTTCACGAGGGATGAACAACCCCTACATGCAAAGGCTTTACACCTAGAAGCTTCCTCTGGTTTGCCTGCCAATGTTTCGCTCCTCAGCCCCAAAGCAGCCCAGAAATGAAGACAGGCCAATTCCGACAGGCACAGCGCATCCCACCTTCCACCTACCCCCCAGCCCCCTATTGCTCAAGGCAAGGCTCCTGTCAGACTTCATGCCCTCCCAGACACCTGCAGGCTGGCACTTTCATCACCCCGTTTTCCACATGGGGAAACTGAGGCAGGGAGGGGTAGAGTCAGTTGACCAAGGTTATCCCAAGATAGAAATGATGCAGCCACAGCCCCAAATCAGACCTTCCCCCTCTAATGCCACACTGTCGACCACTGCACACATTACCGTTCTCTGGGGCTGCCCGCCCTCCCTCCTCCCTCCCTGGTCAGCCCACGCAAGCATCAGGCATGCTGCTTTCCACAGGCCACCTTACTTATTCCCCAAGACAACCCAAACAAGGGTGCTGCAAACCCATTTTACAGTTGGGGAAACTGAGGTCTGGTAAGTTGCCCAGAGCCAGCCAGCCAGCCAGCCAGCAAGATCAGGAGAAGCCGATGAAGGAGCAGGGGACTGGCACAGTGTCCCTACCCGCCCAGCCCAGAGGCCGAGTGTGGGTGAGGAGGGGAGGACCAGCGCCTGCAGCCATGGGGTCTGCTCTGAAAGTCACCTCTTCCCTTCCCCGGCCACGGCCCTGACGTCCCTCTCATTGCTCAGCAGACGTTTCCTCAGCACCCACTGTGTGCCAGCCCACCCAGGTTACCAGGCCGTGTAAAAGGCATGCTCATCTCCTGTGACATGTGCATCTGGGCAACGGAGAGAAGAGGGAGAGCCCTCCAGGTGTGTGCTTGGTGTCCCAGGGCTGCTGTGACACTGAGCAGCTTACGACAGGGATTTATTTTCTCAAAGTTTGCAGCAGCCTGAAATCCAGGTGTGGGCAGGGCCACACTCCTTTCAGAGGCCCTTGGGGAGGATCCTTGCTGCCTCTCCCAGCTCCCAGGAGCTGCCAGCCATCCTTGACCTTCCCTGGCTTCAGGCCGCACCACTCCCATCTCTGCCTCTGCCTGCACGTGGCCTCCCTCCCGTATGCAGCTGTCTCTTTGCCTGCGTCCAAATTGCCCTCTTCTTAGGACACCAGACCCTGGGTGTAGGGCCACCCTAATCCACTATGGCTCTGTCTTACGACATCTGCAAAGACCTTATTTCCAAACAAGGCCGTGCCCACAGGTCCCAGTGGATGTGACTCTGGGGACACTGTTCACCAGTACAGGCCGCTTCCCCAAGTGCCACCACCTGAGCAGAACAGAGGCCACCAACAGGGCATTCTACTCACTGAACCCAGTCCTTGCATGATGTCAGTCTTTTTCCTGTCTCTGGCCTCCACACAGCCAGGCCCTGTTATGGGATATTATGTACCCAGGGGAGGGCACCAGTCCCGGCCTCCGCATGGCAAACACCCTCGGATGGCCCGCCTCACTGAGCAGCTCATGCTCTCTCGCCCTCTGTCTCTCTCACGGAACCAGCCACAGAAAACCTTTGCAGGGGCTAAGGAGGTCTCCCTTCCCGCAGAACGGACCCAGCGCAGTGGCCAACAGCCGGCTCACTCAGCCCCGGGAGCCCGGGAGCTGGAGCCATGTGCGGACGCCCGCCTTCCCGCCCCAGTTCAGGGGCCCTGCAAGGCTCTCAGCTCCCGGGAGGGCCCAGCTCAGAGTCTGAGCCCAGGCGGTGGCCTTCAAGTTCATGGAGTCCCCTCAAGGGTGCTCCTGATGGGAGTGAGTCCAGCTCTGGGCTCCCCAAGCCTGGGGGGTCCTCCTCACACACAGGCCCGGCCTAGCTGCCTCACGCACATGGAGCGTACGGGTATGCATGCGCCCCAGCCACGGCCTGGGACGTGTCTGGAAATGCATGCTACGAGGGTGGAGACAGTGAAGCACTCAGAGATGCTCTTCCCAGTGTCACTTACAATAGTGGGAGAAACGTTCTAAAAGTCTGACAGTGAGATGTGACTAGTTAACACTCCTTCACAGGCCGCTGTCACCTACGAGTGGGTGGACACCCCCCAGGGGTGTCTGTGGGGCAGCGTACTCGTCTCCTCGGGCTGCAGGACCCAGGACCACAGGTTGGGGACTTAGACAGCTGAGATACGTTTTTCTCCCAGTACTGGGGGCTGAAGTCCGCGACCAAGGTGTTGACGGGGCTGATTCCTCCCAAGGCCTCTCTCCTGGGCTTGTGGATGCCGCCTTCCCCATGTCCTCAGGGTCACCCCCGTCTGTGCCTGTGTCCTGATCACTTCTCTCACCAGTCACCGGAGCAGGGCCTCACCAAATGAGCTCAGTCACCTCTCTCATGGCCCCATCTCCAAATACAGTCACATCCTGAGGGGTGAGCAGTTAGGACTTCAACAGAGGAATTCTGGGGACGCCATGCAGCCCATGGCAGGTGGTGTCTTCCACCAAATGGAAGCCATTTGACAGGCATGTTTCAAGTGATACTGGCCCCAAGGTGACACAAAAGCTTTCTGTGCCCTGTTGCCACAAAACCTGAGGGACAGGTGTTAAGTGGGAAAACGGAGCAAAGAATATCTCTATGAACCTTCACAGAAGCTCGGCCTGAAATGCTCTACCTCAAGCGGCAGCATGGAAATTAGGGACGGTGCCTCGGTCAGCTACCGCTGCAACAGGTGTGGGGATGGGCCACCCCACACCTGCGTTGTAGGTCCTCACTGTCAGGGGCCAGGCTCCCCGGGGCACCTGGCAGGGGGCTCTCTGCTCTACACCCCTCCACTCTCAGGATCCCACTCCCGCTCTGCTCTCACCTGCTAGACAGCAGCGATCCAGCTCCGCACAGGATAACAGCTGCCGCCATTAAGGGCTCGCAGAACGGGCCCCTCCAGATGTTACAGCCCCAGGGAAGCTTCAGAAGGTACAACCCATTTCCCAGATGCTGGAAGCAAGACTCAGACTGGCCAGTGGCTTGTCTAAGGCCATGCAGCAGGGAGGTGGCCACATGCCTCCCTCACAGTTAGGGCTCAGACAGCACAGAAACGGCATTAAAGTATGCTTCACTGCAGGGAGGGCCCCTGTCACCTTCCAACCAGCCACACCAGCTTTTAAGTTCTTCCAGCCTGAACCTACATGGACGTATTTCTTCTGGGCTGTCATCAAGACACGCACAATTTTGTGTTCTGCTTATTTTTATTCACAGATAATCAGCATTTCTCTGTACTGAAGTGGGCTCTACAGCTGTGATTTTAATGCCACAATAGTCCACCCAAGGGACACACAGCAGTTTTCTTAACCCTATCTTATTGTTGGACATTTAGAATTTTCCCCACTATTATAAATGACAATGTAAAGGACATCTCTTTGTGCCTTATTGTTTTCATTCCTGCAAGTTACTTCCTGTAAGATGCACTTTAAAAAATGAGATTATTGGGTCAAAGTACCAAGTATTTTTAGTGCCATTGATACATACTGACAAATGGTTTTTGGGGAAAAGAATATGATACAGATTTGTGCAGCTACCAATACTGTGAATGAGCCATATTTTTGCAACTTCACCAGCATCAAGTCTTAACATTTTTCTGGTATTTTAATAGTTTTCATGTAAATATTACCCCATATATTTATCATTTGTGTTTTCTCTCATTGGAACTACCTGTCTAAACTCCCCATCTTTTTTACAGCAATGCTGGAGTCCAGAAAGTTCAGAAGCAGCCTCTCGTGGCCAATAGCTTCAGGACACAGAGAGGCCACATTCTGTGCCCAGGATGTGATCAGTGGCAGGAGATAGCCTCTCCCAGTGGTCCTCTCTGCCTCCCCTGCCTCTACTGCCAGGGCAGGCACAGTAGACCATGTCTGGCTGACTGCCGGGGACTCCGACTCCCTGCCTCAGGTCACGTGCAGTGGCCAAGCCCACGTGAATCAGATATAGGGTTGCAGAATGTGGGCCAAGCAGCTAACGGGACATGGCTTTGCCTTGTGTGACCCACAGGCTGGCCACGGTGAAGCAGGTGCTGCTGAAGCCATTTCTGGAACTCTGAGCTGATCCAGAGGGCATGTCCCCAATTTGGGGCAGGTGAGGGTGATGGAGGAGAGGGTGGAGGAGGCAAAGGTCAAGGGAGCTGCACAAGAGACTAGAAAAAGCCAGAAACAGAATTTGGGCTTCCTTTACATTCCAGATAATTGGGTGGGGATCGGAGGCAGAGAGGTGGGGTGCCAACAGCCCAACAGCCACGTGGCGAGGCGCCACTGGTGGTCTTGGTTCAAATTCTGGTGCTGCCCTGACCCGCTAGGATACCTTGGGCAGGTTCCCCAACCCACCGAGCCTGTTTCCTCATCTGTAAAATGGGATCACAATGTCTATCACACGGAGCCAGTGTGTGTGCGGCTCGCAGGCCTGGGGCAGTCAGCGCTCAGACAACGCAAACTGCAGGCTGGGCTGACCCGGAGTCGGGCTGTGAGCGGGCTGCCGCAAACCCACCCACTCACGGCTGAGCTCAGAATGGTTTTTTACATTTAGGGTTGTAAAAAAATAAATAAACAACAAAATATGGGACAGAGACTCGGAGACTGGCCTACAAAGCCTAAAGTATTTACCATCTGGACCTTTAAGAAAAAAGTCTGCTGACCCCTGGTCTACAGGCCCGGAAGTTTCCCATGGAATGACTGGGAAGGCAACAGGCGGCGCGGGGAACCGAGGGCCTGAGGAGTTAGGAGGGAACATCGGGGAGTCGGTGTCCCAGCGCGGGCTGCGCTTAAGGACCTGCATGGTCCAAAGCGGGGGCCTGCTTGTGTCTCCACGGGGAAGACAGGCTGCTGACAGCCAGTCCCTCTCCACAGGCGCTCAAGAACCCAGATCGGGAGGGAATAGAGAGACGCTGCAGGCCCAGGCCCCAGGGAAACTGAAGCGAGACAGTATACCTGGCCCAAAGTCGCTGGGCAGTCAGGGACAAGAACCCAGGGACATCACACCCCAGCAGAGGCTCTGTGCTGGCCCTGGATTCCGGGGTGGTCCCCAAGGGCCTGGGCACCTGGAACCCTCCTGAACTTGCTCTGTCCCCAGAGACCCTGGTAGGAACCCCTCACATGGGGCCACTCCAGTCTGGACAGGAAGGATGGACCTTGAGCGTGGTCATGGGATGGGGACCCGGGGACACCAACCCCCTCCCCAGCTACACCCCACAGAATCACATTGGTCCTTCCCCAGCCTGGTCTCTCCGAGAGCCGTCCCCCGCTTCACGCACCACCCCCTGAAAGCCACTCCTGTCTTCGATCATCCCTGCACGCCCAGTAGGAGAACAGCATGTGGCAACCCTGAGTGGATATTTGAGTAAGTGGCCAGCCCTGTGAGGTTAGCTGCAAGGTGACCCACTGTTCCCACGTTATAGGTGAGACGCAGAGGCTAGGAGAGCTGCAGGGACCCACCTGAGGTCACCCTGCTGGTCAGCAGCACAGCTGGGGTTCCACCCAGCCCCATCTGGCTCCACAGCCGGCACCCTCACGCCAGGCAGCTGTGGGGCGGAGGCACTGGGAATAGGAAGGGGCTTTGTGGCTGGGCGGAGAGGGGGGCCTCTGAATGGTCCTCAGTTACCCCTTCCAGGGGACGACCGGCCTTGCCCAGCTGGGCTGCCTGCCCCAGAGGACCGACCGGGCCTCATCTGTCTTGCTCACTGCCACCAGTCGGGGTCTGGCACATGGTAGGTGGTTGGCAGAAATCCCCTGAGAGACTGAGTGACCAGGGCTGGCCTGGCCACAGGGCCAAGGGGGCCCCAACAGTGCCACAGAGCAGGCCACTGGGCCCTGAAGACCTTCCCGGCGAGACCCTGGGACCCTGGCCCACAGAGTGTCTCCCGGGAGCAGGGGAGCCCGTGGGTGGCTTCTGGCCGAAGGGGTGGGGGAGGCATTAGAGGGACGGCAGAGGGCCCCAGCCTGAGCTCCACATTTTACCTCCTTGAACATGGAAATGGTGGGGAGGGAGAAGGCCAGCTGTTGGACACAAACAGCCCCCAGCCGCCAGCCTGTCCCCATCACCAAGAGCCCTCCCACGGCCCTGCCAAGAGCCAGGGCCAGGAGCGGGCCTGGAGAATAAACACGTCACCGCGAGGCCAGCCCGCCGGACCGCTGGAGCCAAGAACCGCCGGAGGCTGTAAACAGTCTCTCCTCTCTTGGCTGCCGACTCTGGCCCACCTCTCTGCGCTGGGAATTAGCACTTTGCCTGCCATAAAGAAAGGGCAGGCTGGGGTGGGGAGGGGGCCGTGGGCAGGCAAGCTGGGCTGGCCGGGGGCCAGCACCTCCACCCTCGAGGCCTGGAAGTTTCCCCCTTTCCCGAGCAGGCAGAGGGAGATGAATGAATGGGCCGCGTTGAGGATGCCGGAGGCCCAGCCAAGGCGGAGGTGCCAGCCGCAGGCAGGGGAGGGGCGAGGCCCTTCCCCAAGGGCCCCTCGCCTTGGCCAAGGGAGGCACATGTTTATACAGCACCCCAAGCCTCACTGGGGCATCCAGCTGGGTCTTGGGAAGGCAGGGGGTCCCTGGGCAGCAAATGCCCAGATTCCTCATCTGTGGAAAGAGACAAAGACCCCAGCATCCACAGCTCAAGGGCTGCGGGGTGGGGCCAGTGAACTAGGACCTGTATAATGTCCAACAAATGGGAGTGTGTGATCATGAGTAGAGTAAGCCATCTGTCCGGAATGTTCTGGAGGATTCAGGGCTTTTTTTTTTCTCCAGAATGCCCCAGCCAGGGGCTTCAGCTGCCTGGCCTTCAGAACCCTAGGCCTGTGCTCTGCCGCCCACGGGGTCCTAGCCCAGGGACACTGGGGGACACTGTGAGCACACAGCGCCCCCGGCTGGCTGAGGTGGGGCCGACGTGGACAGGCCTGCCATGGCAGGGGATCTGGGGCCGCAGCCCCATCCACGGAGCTCAGCCTGCCGCTGGGGACACTGGAGTCCCAGGGAGGACAGCCCCCATTCAGGGTTAGCTCCTATGGGGAGGGGACACAGCCTCAGGCGTAGGAAGACCACAGTTCAAATTCCACTCCATAACCACTGCACAACACCAGGGGTGACCGGAATCAAACAGACAGACCGTAACATGGGCTGGGGAGGACGTAGAGGAACCGGCACCCTCACACATTGGGGTGCAGATGTAAACCGGTGTGGCCGCCGCGGAACACGGTGTGGCAGCCCCACTGGACCCAGCAGGTCCACGCAAACACCCGGCTACCACTGTTCACCGCCTCAGTTCTCCCGAGGCACAGCACAAAAGCCCACCAGCTGGTGGATGAGTAAACAGGCTGTGATCTGCCCACACTGGAATATTCCTCGTCCGCAGGAAGGCTGAAGCTCTGATGCCTGCCACAGCATGGATGGACCGCGAGAATACCAGAAGAGAAAGGGGACGTACTGCAGGATTCTAATCACAGGAAATGTCCAGGACAGAAGAACTCAGAGAGGCAGAGGGTAGGTTAGTGGTGCTTTAGTGGGGAGCGGCTGCACATGGAACGGGGTCTCCTTTCAGGCTGATGAAATGGCCTAAAATAGTGGTAATTGTTGCACGGCTCAGGAGGGGTTCCAGGCCCATCCTCGCCTCTTCCCTCAGGCCTCTGGCCTGTGAGGCAGACCTGTGTGACTGCATCAGTGGACCCTGGCCTGCTGCTTCCCATGGGGATGGCCAGCAGGAGGACAGAAGGACGGGGTAGTTACTGCACCCATCCCCCAGGCCCGCCCTGTAGGGCCGCGTGGATCAGCTCTGCCCTTTGTCCTATGTGTGCCTCTGCGCAGACCTCCCTGGCTTGCTGATAGCTCCCCACTCCTGCCCTCAGGCCTCACGCTCACCCCCAGCTGCCCTCACCAGCCCAAGGAGCTGGCCAGCCACCGTGTCATTTCCGACACCTGCCCACGCCTGGGCCCACAAGCCCTTCACTGAACTCTCCCTGGCTGTGCACGCAGAGCAGGCCTGATGCTTGTGACCGCTGCAGGCCCAGAACGCTGCGGGCCGGGGGCAGGCCTGCTGAGCAGCTCCATCTGGGTGGCCCTGTGAACGGGCCCCGAGGACATTTGGAGGGAGGATGGTGCGGGGAGGGGTTTCTGGGGAAGAGGCAGGGGCTCAGGGAGAAGCCCCAGAGCCAGTGTGAACTCAGAGCTCAGGTGCCCCTGCGGACCCACACCGGACAGGGAAGACCAGCAGCCGAAGGCCCGGGCCTCTGGGGAGAGGTCCTCTTTGGGGCAGGCCAGGGCCGGAGCCACGCTCCCCAGGAGCACACAGATGTTCTGGCAGGACGAGAGAGAGGAGCAGGGCAGGAAGGGGAGGGGCTGGCGGGGAGGGCGAGGCCAGGGCTGGCCAGCCTCCCCAAGGAGCTGGGCTGCAGCCAGGAGGCTGCAGTCTGTCGCCAGGGTGGCGGCAGGATGAGGCCTGACCCCTGGCCTCCTGCTCTCCCCGGGCCGGGCCTGGCTCCGCTCTGGACCCTGTGGCCCACATCTGGGCTCTGCAGAGGGCGCCCGGGCAGGAGCAGACAGAGGCAATGGGATGTGACTTCTGCCAGGCTCCACACGGAGGTCCCTAGTGTGGCCAGCCCATAAAAGTCATCTCCCTGCAAGTCAGGCATCAGGCCCATCGGGACCTTTCTGAGGGGACACAGTTTCTCCAGGGAGGGCACTCCAGGCACCCTGGGAGCACAGAGGGGTGCAGGGCTTCGTGGGCACGGTCATATGGCAGCCAAACACAGCCCACGTATTTACAAATGCTCTGGGGGAGGAGGCTCTGCCCCTGTTGGCACCGTCAGCCTGGTTGGGGCCTGCCCTGTTCTCCAGTGCCCACTCGGTAAGTGTTGGCCTCCTTCCCCAGCCACGGCACCTCCCGCCCACCTGCCCAGTCTGCTCTGTGGGCCCCCAGCTCCCTAACAGCCAGGCAGCTGTTTCCTGGCCCCAGGAAGCCAGGCAGAGCCTTGGACCCAATCCCCCCACTGACGTTCCGGAGCATTCCCAGGCCTCAGTGGGAGGCGTGATCTCTGGAAGTTCCCTGGGATCCTGGCACTAGCGCCCCTTTCTCAGAAGGTACCAGATTCCCAAAGGCAGTAGGGACTGAGGAAGAGAGGGGTGGGATGATGACGGCCCGCCGGGCCCTCGTGGCCGGGGTCCTGACCCCCGCATGGACAAGAAGGGGAGCTCTGGAATCTAGCTCTCCCACGTCACGGACAGGCCACCCTATCCCTGACGCGGGCCCTACGTGGGTGCGTCACCCCGCACCACCTTCCTGGAGCTTGGTTAAGCCCTGGACCACCTACTGGGACTATCATTTACCTGAAGTTTTCCTTTCCATCAAGTCACTTTTTAAAAACCTTTTAAAGATGTTTTAAACACCAGTATCGTTCACCAGCCACAGGCAGTAACTAAAATAAACGTAGGGATTTCATTTTAAAATTCTACCTTCTTCATCCACAATTCTGATATCCAAAGTACTCTAAAAACTAAAATAAAAGTCGTAAGTGTATGGCAAATTTTACATTATGGCTATTTTGCCACAGTAAAAAAGAGTGATGTGTGAACAAGACACTGGCCCCGAGGTACATCCTTGCGGTAAGATTCTAAGTGGAGTCAGCCAAGCACAACTTTCTCCCCATGTGATTTGGGGTCATTGCTGCCCCACCTGCAGGACCCCTAAAAGATGTCACCCTGCACCCAGGAACTGCTGCCAGGGGGAAGAGGACGGGGGACCCATAGACCAGGGCCCTGGGTTCAGGTCTGACCGCTACCATGTTCAGCTGTGTGACATGGGGGGAGTCAAATGACCCCTCTAGGCAAAGTTTCCCGGTTTCCCACCTCCCGAAACAAAGAGTAGAGACAGCAATGGGGACAATGAGACCAAAGCCCTTGGAAAGTACCCCACAAATATGAATCGGCCTATTGCTCTGTCACAACAGTAGAGAACAGCGGGGGTGGCCCTGCCGTTCAGAAATGCCCAAGGATTCTTTTGAGAGGCCCCTGCCCCAAGGGAATGTGGAACCCCGAGGAGAAAGATAAAATTGGCCCACAAGGACAAACGCTGTTAGTGACAATGAGACCCAAGTATATCTGAAGGTGGAAGGAAGGGGAGAAAGAGAGTGACAAGGTGTCAGGAAGCAGGTGAGGGGGGAGGTGGGACTGTCCTCAGACAGCAGAGGGAAGGGTGACAGTTTCTGGCTATTTTTATTTAAGAGAAAGCAGAACAGGGCACAGTCAGGTAGGGCTGGTGTCATGTCTGGCCTAGAAATCGGTCTCCAAGCCTGGCCTGTCCCATCCCGCAGTGGCCGTTCACGCTGCCCCTGTATCTCTGCTCGGACCGCTGCAGTAGCCCCCTCCTGCTCGCCCCCCACCAGCCTCCGGCTGTCCCTGGGCCTCCACAGAGGGTCAGCTTCGTCTCTGGTCATACCGCACTCGGGCTCCAACACCACCCCTGTTGCCGTGGCCGAGTGGGCAAAGGGCCCCCTCTGAGGAGAACGTGCCCGTGTAACCCTTTTGGATCCCACACTCTGAGCTCCCACCCAAAGCACTTTCTGACAGACAAGAAGAAACTGCATATTTACAGGGACATAAATGAGGGGGTCTTGGTGAACAAACCTGTCCCTTTTCGCAGTTGAGCCAGTCTGCCTTTGAAAAAACAAACTCCACAGGACCCTGTTTTGTATTCTTGGAGAAGGTGTTTACAGTTCAGAATAAATATGTCCCTCCCTTGAGTCTTTTGGCCGAAGGACCAGCCGGGTGTCCGTGCTCTGCCCCACACGAGCCCCACCAAGGGACAGAAGGAACCCCTGCCCCAGCTCACACCTTGCCAACACGGAGGAGGCCTGGCTGGGGAGGCAGTGCGGGACCAGGCCCGGGGCACAGGGGGCAGGGGGGGTGTTGGAGTATCCCGGCAGAGCTCCTCAGAATCAACCAGTGGTGTCCACCATTGTCTTGGGACATTCGCAGTGTCTCTGAAGCCACCGGGAGCAGTCAGCGCCCCCCAGCCAGGCCTCTGGGCGGTAGTGCTCTGGGGGCCTCCCTCCCAGCCCTGTCCCAGGCCACCACCCATGCACCCTACGTGCCAGGCTCTCTCCTTCACTTCTTCTGCCGTCTCCTTGGCTGCAAGGTGAGCTCCTGCTGGGCAGGACTCTTGTCTGTGCTGCCCATGGCCATGTGTCCCCCCGCCCCACCAACAGGAACAGGGCCTGGCCCACAGCTGGCCCTCAGAAAATGTCTGCTGAGTGAATGCACTGCACACACCCAGCCTCATTCATCTGTTCATCCAGCCGGCAGAAAAGATCCCTCTTCCTCTTTTATAGCCAGGGATGTGTAAGCCCGGTCCCCGACGACCAGGCGCTGGGCACCTGTCCCATGGCCCTGAGGGTTTCCCAGGGTGGCAGCAGAGCCAGTGGGGAGGGGGATGGAAGGGGCTGGAGCCCAGGGCCCAGAGGCCGGGCTTCCCGACCTTCCTTCCATTGCCCGGCCTCCACACTGACAGATACCTGCCGGGAGGAGCCAGGAACCCAGGGCTGCGCCCAGCGTCCCCACCACTGCCCACGTGGGAGGGCCGCCCACCACCACAGCGCCCTGGCAGGAAGTAGGAACTGCTGCCTCTCCTGAGAGAGAAAACATTCGGTTTGTCGTTGTGCGACCTGAGCACCCCTTTCCTTCAGAGCCCTGGGGTCCCAGCTGTGACGTGAGTGCTCAGGACCACCCCCAGGAGCCCTTAGAATTTGCCCATTTGCCAACCAGGAGACAGGGGCACTTGGTACAGGGGTTGCTCCAAGATCACACCAGCACAGTTTCCTGAATGGGTGGCACCCAGCCTTGATCAGGGGCAGAACTACCAAATAACTGGGCGCACAGAGCAAATATGGACAAAGGCACATATGGACTTCTTAGTCCAATATATCAAAATAGATCCTTCTTAGGTTTTTGGCCCTAACTTGGGATACAGGTTCTGGTTTTTAAAGCTGACAGGGCCCTGGAGGTCACAAGCCTGCCCCACCCCTCCCCAGGTGAATGGGGGGACCTCCCTGTGTCCCCACAATCTCTTCCTCCAGTGCTGACCCTGGCCAGCTCTTCTCCTGCTGTCCTGGCCTCATCTGCCCATCTGTCCAGCTTCCCCACTGGGCTCTGCATTCCACCTGGGGAACTGTCTTGCTCTCCTCTATGTGTGGCACATAGTAGGTGCTCATAGTTGATCAATGAAGGAATCACATCCAACCCTTATCTGACCCTGCAGGAAACACAGAAGTTAAGCTGCTGGCCTGAGGTCACCAGAAAGTCAACAGGTCCCATGCCAGGGTCTTGAGATACCCCCAGTGCACTGCATGCATCTCCAAGATGCGTGGCTAGTCCCCAAATGCTGTGGACTCACAGTCACCCCAGCATCCTTGGAAGAAACCTAAATACAGGGTGACCTTCAAATTCAGTTAAAAGTGGATTTTGCTGATCTTAATAAAAGATCCATTTAGCTTCTGAATGAGGGAATGCAAATTCCAGCAGGTCCCACCCCGTCCAAACACGCGGCCTCTGGGACTCCCTCCCAGAGCCGCTGGGGAGCATTTGTGCAGAATGATAACATGTTGTTGGATGAATTGACGTAGCTGCGCGAGGTCTGGGCAGGCCTGACTGCCAGCAACCAGGGGAAGAGACGATTGAGTCAAGGGAAATCTCCCAGGCCCGTGGCCCAGGGAAGTACCGGCACATTGGGCAGCCATTTTTTTCCTTTTCTCCTTGAAATGTAAAAATTAACAACTCATTGCCACAGGTCAACTGACACAGGGGTATATGCACAGAAAGCTCATCGTTTCCCTTGCTCTCTCCTCTCCAAAGAGGACACACCTCTGTCCTCCCAGCTCACCTCAAGCAAGGCTCTCCTGTGCCCGCGACTCGGTGATTCATGAGCCTCCCAACCCCAACCTCCAAAACCTTACCCACAACCCCAAATCCAAAAGTCCTGGAAACCAAAGTTTAACTCCTCTGGCACCAAAACCCGCCCTGCCTGCGGCTGTTGATAGTCCACTGCGTCCCCGCAGGAGTGTGAGTATCCACGTCTTTTGCGCAGAATGCAACAATGCTTGATTACGGGCGGCTGTGCCGGGTCCCACCGGCGTTCTGTAAAGTACAGCGCTGGGACCGCGGAAACTGGCTGCAGGGCTGAAAACTTCTGAAATGTTTATGGCCCCACAGAGATCCAGCCGGGGACTATGGGCCAGAAGTGACAGAGAGACAGCTGCTAACTCAGGTCAGGGCAGAGCGGCTGCTCCTCTAACCCTCCTGTGACTTGGCAGTACTGCGGGGCCTCGGCCATCCTGGATGCTCCCCATTGGAGGGAGATGCACGGGGTCATCCAAAGCGACACGCTGGTGACATCCTGACACATGTACACGCACGCGCATGCACATGGGAGTCTTGTTCTCCTAGGGTAGATGGACAGTGCATACCCCCAACAGTGGCAAACATATAATGCAGATGAAGTCAGCTATGTGTCACGTGGCCATGTTCCGAGCCTCTGAGGGTGGAGAGCTGCACCCAAGCCACGGGTCTGCAGACGGCCGTGGTGCCACTCAAGGAAAGTGCCTTACCTCCCTGGGCCTCAGGAAAAGGGGAACTCGTGAGGCTAGGGTCACGGCAGCTGCCTGCCAGAGGTTTCTGCCTGTTGCTCTCTCTCCTCCTTCCAACTCGTCTGCCCAACACCATGCAGAAAAATCCTTCTTTTAAAGCCACTTTTGTTATATCCCCCTTAAACCCTTCTCACACAATGGCTTTTTATTGCCCCAGTGAATGGAGGCCAGCCTCCTCTGCTGTTTTAAGAAAAAAAAAGAAGAATTATATTAAAAATAATAAATCACCTGAAATCCTGTCAACCTAAGACAGCTGACATCACCTGTGCTGTTTCTCCCCTCCTGGTCCACACACGTCCGTGCACAAAGGCATGTGACTGTGATCATGGTGGGTGGACGGATCCGTGTCCCACTTTTCACACTTGACCTTGTGTCCTAAGGGCTTCCTGTGCTGGGAAGGAGCCTTCACATTCAGCTGAGAGCCGCTGGCCCCACGACCAGCCTCACCAGAGCTACGGGCTCCCTGTGGCTACACCAGCCTCCTCTCCAAAGCAGACAAACAGACCTGGGCCCCATGTAGCCTGCCCCTGGGGCATTCTGCCCACCACAGCCCTGGCAGCAGAACCTCAGAATTGCACGCTGGACAGTGTCTTGTCAAGCATTTCCTGAAACACACTGCGCAGAATGGAAGTCTGTCCCCTACCTGGAGGGTCACAGCGCACAGCAGAGCGCTAAAGGCCTGAGAAGCCCCTCAGCACAGAGTCCTGTGTAGATTTCCTTAATCTCCTGTTTTCCAAATATATGTGAGTGAGGAAAAAACATCCCAGCACCTGAGTCATTAGTGTTCCTTGGCACACACTTGGGGGTGTGCTGAGTGTCCGAGGTCACCTTGCACACTTCCGGAGTCATCTCCCGCCTTCCCAAATGCCCCTGCTGTCCCCCTGGCAACCAGTCCGAATCCTGAGCCTGGCGTTAATGATCAACAGTGTCCTCCGTCCTTTCGCTTCTTGGAAAAAGCAGCCGATTGGAGTCCCTACCGCGCGCAGATCTAGGAGGAACAGACGCAGAGCAGCCCCCGACCAACTGGCTGACTCAGACAAACACATTGGCTTCTCTGAGCCTCAGTTTTCTCACCCATGAAATGGAGGAGCCGGCTGCTCCCCAGCAACATCTCAGGCTTCTAGCCTGTCCAGGGATCTCAGCTCACAGCTGCAGCAGAGACCGGGGGTGCCCAGTCCAAGAAGAGCAGTAAAGAGCTTTCTGATCTTTTTCCTAAAACAATTAGAACCCTGCAGTCAGAACATCTGAACATGGAGCCCAGCTCTGCTCTGCCCTGCGGCCTGGCCCTGGGAAAGGCCTGGGCCCATAAGCCTCACTGACTCCCTGCCAATGAGGCAGGCTCCACAGACACAAACAGACAGGCAGGCAGACACACACACACACACACACACACACACACACACACACACACACAGACATACAGAGAGACACACAGACACACACATAGACACAGATATACACACACACACACACACAGACTTACAGAGAGATACAGACACACACACTGACACAGATACACACACACAGAGATACACAGATATACACACACACAGAGACACACAGACAGATACACACATAGACACACAGACACAGATACACACACAGTTACACACACATACAGACACACACACACCCAGATACACACACACAGAGACACACAGACAGATATACACACAGACACACACACACAGAGACACACACAGTTACACACACACAGAGACACAGACACAGATACACACACAGACACAGATACACACATACACACAGACACAGATACACACACAGACACAGATATACACACACACACACAGAGACACACAGATAGACACACACACAGACAGAGCCACACACAGAGACACACTCAGTTACACATACATACAGACACACATACAGACATAGAGAGACACACAGACACACACATAGACACAGATACACACACAGACAGATACACAGAGACAAACAGACACAAACACACACACAGATACACACACACAGCACAATATAGACAGAGATAAAGAGACACAGAGCAGACACAAACAGACAGAGAGACACACAGACACACAGAAACAGGCACAATAGGGATACAGACAGAAACACAGACACACAGAGAAACACAGGGACCCACAGAGACAACAGAGACACAGAAACAAACACAATGCAGAGATGACACAGATACACACCCACAGACACAGACATACACATAGACCCATACACAAGTGCCTGAAAAACTAGTGAAACCGGAGCAAGTTGCTAGATTGTGTTAATGTCAATATCCTGGTTACAACACTGTCCTATGGTTACTGGGGAAAACTGGGTGAAGGGTGGTGGGATCTCTGTGTTATTTTCCACAACTATACGGGAGTCTACAATTACCTCAGTAACATCTGTATCAGGGAACATGGTCAATATTCAGTAAGATGTGTATCTATCTTTCCCTTTCTGGCGCTGGACCCACACAGCAAGTGCTCACAAACAGGCCCTGAAGAACGGAATGAATGGAATCATAGAAGGAACAGATAGGAGGTGTTCAATGATTTTCCTTTTTCTTTTGATAAGGTCTTAACAGTCCAGAAAAGTGGATTCACTGAAGCCTACCTGCTGGGTACGCAGTAACCAGAGGACTTGCTGTTGTCTCCCAGCATCAGAGACTTTATCAAGATTTGCCAGCTCTGGGGAACAGAAGGGGGGCAGCCTTCTAGCAGAACCCCCCAATATGCACACAGCCTTTTTGCCCCAGTTGGAGCAGACACACTGCTGGGAGACCCCAAACAGGGGTCACTCTGGTCTCTGAAGGCATTTATTCAAATCCCACCTCTTTCCCAAAGGGCTGTGGCAGCCTCCAGCCGAGGCCCAGGAGTCGGGCGGGCTGCCCCCACTCGGGGCCCCAGTTTCTCTTTCCAAGGCCGGTCCTGGGAAGCCATGCAGAGGCTGCCAAAGAAAATGTCCCCCTCCTGGCCTCACACTTCTCTGGCCACTTACTGCCCAGCTAGTGAGGGGGCCAGGGAACCCCTAGGCTCCCCACTACCCAATAAACATGGCCAGGGTAGCCTGTGAGGTGACCCAGTTAAGAACCAAAGGCGGGGGGCGACAGGCCCAAGGTGGGGGCAGCCAAGGGGCAGCCAAAACTCAAGAAGGCTTACAGCAGGGGATCCCATCTGTGAAGGCCCAGGAACAACCGGGGTGCTCATGCTAGGTGGCCAAAAAAACACTCCTTTTCTTGAGGGGCCAAGTGACATGAGAGCCATAGGGTAACAGCTGGCATTCTTATCTGCCTAATCTTCAAAACAACCTATGGTATAAATACTACTAGCCTCACTTTGCAGATGGGGAAACCACAGCACAGAGAGGTTAAGTAACTGGCCAAAGAACACACAGCTAATAAGGGGTGGAGCCCAGATTTGAACCCACACATCTTGCTCTTGTAGCATATGATGTAGTCATAATAAAAATAATAGCTAGCACTTCTGTGAGGCTTACTAACTGCCAGAGGCAATGTTAAGGGCTTTACATGCATTAATTCACTTAACCCCCCTCTTTGAGACAGATATGATCACAGACGAAGAAACAAGCATAGAGGGGTTAAGTTTCTTACCCAAGACCACACGGTAAGTGTTAGAGCTGGGACCTGCCACCTTTAAAATTAAAGAGGAAAAAGGATTAAAATCATCTTTTGATATGAAGGCCCAAGGATAGAAAAGAACTTTCATATCTATTGAAGGCATACTGTTACATAAACAAACATAGCCTGCCCTATGGCTTTGCTCCTTATTTAAAAGCAAATCACAGATAACCACCCCCACACGTTGCTGGCAGGGCTATAAATCTGTGCAGCCTCTTTGAAAACAATCTGACAGTTTTCCTCAAATGGTTAAACCTAGAGCTACGATGTGACCTAGCAATTCCACCCAAGAGGGAAAAACATAATTCACACTAAAACATGCAATGAATATTCATAGCAGCATTATTCACAATAGCAGAAAGGTAAAAACAATCCATATATGCATGACAGATGAATGGATACACAAAATGCAGCATGTACATACAATGGAACTACATACATACATATCTATAATGTATATATAAAACATGCACTGTATTCATGAGCAAGGCCCTCTCCCTCCCTAGGCCTTGGAGACTTTGATAAAGTGAGGCCAGTTGGACTCAAGGATCTCTAAGCTTCCTCCCAATCATATAATTGCAATAGATACTCTGAGATTTGGCCTAAGGGCAAAGACAAGAGAAACAGAAGTTTCAAAGTTGCAGATGAATATAACCTTGTAACAAAAGCACAGGAGAACACAAACATTTCAAACAGCGAGTACTTTGTATAATATGAAATGAAACATAGTATTATCAAATGCATGTTCCAGCTAACAGCCACTGATACACAGGAGAGAACTAGCAATCCTTCCCAATCTGTGGTTCTAAAATAATGCAGTTTTCTCTTCTGCACTGAAAAATATTTAAGTCTAGGATCTTTCTTACTTATGCAAGGTTTGTTAAAGTTCTGTCAAGCAAAAGGTTACACCACCTTGACCTCACCCGTGGAGGTCACAAGGGCATGTGATAGAGAGAAATCACTTTAACCTCCACTGGCTCAACACAGAGAAGGTCAGACATGGAAAATGTTTCCATAAGCATAAATAACTTAAAAAAGACCTCGTGGCTTCACAAATATTTCGTCTAGGCCTGCAAAATTAGAACAAGAGAGGCTGCCGGTACAGGAGGCGACATTACATCTCAAGCCTCGGAGGACTGGTTTAAAAACTAGAGGCACAGTGTTTTAAATACAAACCTTTTAAATACAAAAGTGATAAGCCTCTAGCTAGATGGATCAAGGGGAAAAAAAGAAGGCACCGATTACCAACTACACAAATGAAAGGGGGGACATCACTACAGAGCCTCCAGATATTGGAAGGATAACAAGAAGGCATCATAAATAAGTTATGCCAATTAACTTGACTACCTCGATGCAATGGGTAAGTTCCTTGAAAACCATACATTACCAGAAGGGACTCGAGAAGAAATAACCCCCACGGGAGAATTCTCTCTCAGCAAATCACGATGATGGCTAAGTTTCCTATCCACTGAAGAACATAATTCAGGAAAAGCTTCCTGACTACAGTAAGTTTCTGAATGCGGATGAAGCTGGTTTGTTTCGGCAGTGATGTCTCCTAGAACTTTTCTTTATGCCGGGTTTTAAAGACACATAGTTAAACGCCACCGTCCTTGTCTTTTCCCCTAACTTCCTTTCTCTGAGACTTTGACCTTTCCAACCACAGGGTTCCTCAGGAATGCAACTCCCACAGCTGGAATTACAGTGCACGATGCGCAAAAGAAAACCCCGTGGAGGAGCAAAGGATAAAAGTTCCAATTTTAGCTATTTTTTCCTATCTAGCGGGAAGCATAGGGCTTATACACGTGAAGCAATCAGAAGACAACATGAGACCCTCATACAATAAAGTGATCAATTATCAAGTGTGAAGAAGTGGCACACAGACAAATGCCCAGGGCAGCCAGGAGATGGAAGAAACTCCAGCTGGCAGTAGTTAACAGACGAGGCTTCCTGGAGCAAGAAAACGGGTAGGAAAGTGGAAGGAAAAGCATGCGTCAAGGCGTGATGGAGGGACAAGTCCGGCGGTTTCAAGGAATAGTGAAGGGCTGGCTCACACGCACACTGCTGTGCGTGTACAGAGAAGTGCCTCTGTAACAACGGCTCGTTGCCTTTCAGGGGGGTCATACGACCCCTCGGAGAGTCAGGTAAAATGTACTGATCCTCTCTCCCCGGGAAAATGAAAATATATGCATATACGCGGCAGATTTTGCATTGAGATTTGAGGGCTGAGAAATGTGTACATGAGAACAGGGGCTTAGCCCTGAGAAGGGTGGGTCTCTGTAAACTCCCCTGACACCTGTCTCTGGAGTGTGCTCCTTCTCCAGGGCCTGACCCCAAGACGGCCCCTCCTGGCTCTCCCCTTTCCACTAAGAGGGTCCAGATGCCTGTGTGCTGAAGCCTCCAGGTCAGCTCTCCAGACTGCTGCCATCTGGTGAGGAAACCAAATGACAAATAGGAAACTCGTAAAAGCCACCATTTCCTGAGCAGGTACCTGACCAAGCTCCCTGACACACAAGCCGGCCACTTCCGTGTACAGACGAGGAAACACGCCCCATGGGCAGACAGCACAGGCAGTTGGACGGCGCCTTCCCACTGACTTCCCCAGAAGCCAACGCACCCCTTCTCGGAGCCCTGCGTCGCTTGAGGGACCACTGCCTGGATTTCCCCCTTGTCTTTCCAATGAGTGCGAGGAGCTCAGAGCCGGGCTGCCTTCCAGGTTTCCCGTCCCACACGCTGTCTCCTGGGGGACAGTGGCCATGGCTTGTTTGGGGGGGTGGGGACAGCTTCGTAAGGGTGAGGGGCCCATGGCGCATTCACCCGGGGCCCTTGAGGCCAGGGCTGTGAGCAGGGCCTCAGCGTCCTCCTTCCTGCCCCCTCCACCAACCATCAGCACTTTCAGAGTCTTGACTGCTCTCCAGGCCCCCACCAGGGGCTCTACCCGCTTTATGTCCCTATGAGGGAGGCCACAGGCTGTCGCTGTGTGTGGCGAGGAGCTGGAGGCTCAGAGAGGCGCAGTGCTGTGTGAGGACAACAGGGGCGCAGGGCGGGCGGTGAGGTCTGACTTCAGGGGCTGGTCCCTATGCCACACCAGCTGCCTGCCGAGAGCAGAGCAGCGTGACCCTGCCCGGAGCTTCGGCCTCCCTGTCTGCATCAGAGGGGCGACCCAGTGCTTACACTGCCTCTCTTCTGTGGATGGCTGGGTGAGTCTGACAAAGCACAGCAGAGAAAGGCTTCATGATGGGTAAAATCTGGCCAGCAAGGTTCAGATGTCTTTGCTCCTTTCCCCCCAGAGCAGGCAGGCTCCCTCCCATGTTCGCAGGGCTATCAGCCCTGTGGGCAGGGGCCCTGGCCCTCCCCAGACCTCGGTCCAGTCCAAAGTGGCCCCAGCGGGGTGGCAGGGGAGTGCGGGCACTGACTGGCCCTGCTCCCGCCCCTTCCACCAGCCAGGGCCCCGGAGCCGTGCAGCCTACAGCCTCTGCTGGCGCCGGTTCCGCCTGATTAAGGCTCCAGCGCCACTGCAGCGACAGTCACGAGGGCCCTCATGACGCTCCTTGGGGCCTAGGGCCCTGGGCACCTGGCTGCCACAGAGCCAGCCTGTCAGCAGATGTGCTCCCCGCTGCCTGGCACTGAACCGCGAGGTGACAGGGGCAAGAGGCATCTCAGGGGGCACGGCTCCCCAAAGGCACTGAGTGTGCCAGGTTGCTGCATCAACCCCAGCCATGGCCGGATCCAGGCTCAGGGGGACCAACCTTGAGTCACCCCAAGGGGCTGTGTGGGAAAGACAGGTGCCAACTTCCCTTGTTCACTAGTTAGGGTTCTCTTCCCTGGGACAGTAAGAAATGTCTTGCAGTCTAACACACGGCATCCTCTTCACCACCACCATCACCATGTTTCCTGACATCTCACTGATTCGAAGACCCAGGCTGTCGGTTTTGCGTTTTAACCTCTTTGAAACCAAGACGACTCTTACAATGGCTGGAGTACCAGTTTTACAGGCAGCATTGGTGTTGCCTAGAATGGCTTCTGGGGTCAGAGAAGCGACAGCACTCACCCCGTCCCCCGGGCACATCATGGCCCTGAACTCTGTATTCCTCCTCCTCTCTCTCATTCTGAAGCAGCCAGCACATAGTAGGGGCTTAGCAAAACTGCAGAACAAGCCAACCCTCCATCCTTGCTTACGCCCCCTCTTTGCAGCTCAGGGCAAAGATACCCCTTCTGTGTCATCCCCCACCCCACAAGTATCTCCTAGGCAACGCCCCCCCAGGCTCCCTGCAGGGCCCCAGCATTTCCCAGGATGCCCCAGGGAGACAGAGGCAGCTCTCTTCCAGCACTGGGGAGCCAGCCGGGTGACTCGGACCACTGGCAGGTGGCTGGCTGCCAGCACAGAGCCCCCGAGGGGCTCCAGGCCATGGGCCTGGCAGGGGTGAAGCCACCAGAAAGTGGATTTGGCACATGCTCCAAGAGGCCTATACATACCAGGGAAGCTCCTGATGGGGGCCATTTCTCCTGCTACCCAAAGAAATTCTTTCTCCATGTGAGTCCTGGGAAGGTCCTCCTGACATACGCAGAACAATCTCAGCAAACGGGGGGCGGGGAGGGCCAGGAGCTCCAGAGCAGAGCTTGGCGAGAAGTTTCCACAGGGTGTTCCAAGCATGCTCCGCTGAGCTTCCCGCAGGCTGTAGGCCAGATGCTGGGCTCCTGGGGGGTCCTCTGCTGAGGACGGGCAGGGACACAGCTCTGGCAGCCTGACAATCATGACAGCAAAGTTCAGGCGCCCAGAAAGTTACTAGGAAGGGCCTTCTCCCAGACCAACCTCCCCAAAGCAGCTGGAGAAACCTTTGCAGCCACATGGACAAGCTCCTGACACTGACCGCTGTGTGGCCCTGGGCAAGTCCTGTTCCCTCTCTGAAACTCAGAGGCCCTGATTTTCAGACGGAGATAATTCAGATAAACTAGACTTCACGATACAGCCAGAGACAGAGGGCTATGCCCTTGTGGTGTCAAGGCCAGTTTATCAGAAAGACAAACAATCGCAAGCCTGCAGAGGCCTCAAACTTTACAAAGCAGAAACTGCCAAAACTAAAGGGAGAAAAAGACAAACCCACCGTGTGGTGAATTAACACTCCTCCCTCAGAGAATTGTGGTGCGGTGTGTGTGCACGTGTGAGAGGGTACGCTCAGGCAGGGGTGTGTGGGGTCAGGACTGGGATGTAAGGCAGCTCTGGGGATGTGCACGTGAGGGAAAAGGTGAGTGTGTCGAGGGTCTCGGGGGGCTGTCTGTGCACATGGAGGGGGCTGTCGAAGGGAAGGGAGAACAGCCCCATCCACCCCTCGTGCCGCACTGACAGCTGCAGCCCCCGCTGCCCCTCCAGTCCAGGGGCCTCCAGCTACGCCCATCTCCTCTGCTTCCTAGGCACCTGCCCTGAAGCCAGTCCTTCACCCCCAGAGAGACAGACCTCGCTCACCCTGGTCACCTAGGGCTGACAGCTGGGTAGTGACAGGTAATGGGCGGGCGAGGCCCAGACTTCGCCCCTTGATGGGGGGGAATGATGATCGCACCCTGGTGAGCTCACAAAACCAGGCCTCGGCCACCACCACCCCCCCAGTTCTGAACAGGAAAGTGCAGAGTTTCAGGAAGAGAGGGAGGACCAGGGGTGAGCAGGGCCACCAAGCCGGCCTCCAGCTCACACACAGCATGACAAAGTGGGAAGAGAGGCCACGGGGGGACCAACCCTCGGCCATCCCCCAGCAGGGCCACTGGCAAGCCCTCAGCTTTGGAGAAGGAAAATGTGGGCTTTGTTTCCAGAACTGCACCCCCCAGCGAGGCCCGGATGACAGGCTCACAATGAGCTGCCCGACCTCCAGAGCGGAGCCCGCACAGGGTCCCTGTGGCCGGCCAGGCCGCTGCAGGCAGGCGCCCCGCCGTGCTTGGTGCAGACAGGCCAGCCCGGGGAGCCCGCACCGCCAGCACAAAGCCGCGCTCTGAACAGTCCAGGCCTCCCTTGTCCCGCGCCCCAGGATGTCATACAATTGCACAAAAGACAGAACAGCACGCGGCTGTGAGAACAGCCCCTCCTGCAGGGGTATGGGCAGGCGGAGGCCCAGCCGTTCCCAGGCCAATCCGAGGCTGCGCTCTCTGGGGCGTCCGACCGCCACCTGGAGGCTCCTCCGGGCCTCCCTACCGCAGCAGCTGCGGTGTGGCCACCAGGCCCCCTGAGCCCATGCCCCAGGCCCGCTGCCTCGGGGGGTCTGGACTGCCTCCCACCTGCCTCTGTCCTGGCCTGTCAGAACCCACACAAGCCTCTTAATCCTGGTGTGCGAACCACTGGTCTGGAAGCTGAGAGACGAGGTTTACAGGCCTGGGAAGGCTAATAAAACAGGCGGCAGTGTGTCAGTGCTCTGAGCACTCCCTCCCACCAGCCCCCTTCTGGAAGCTGACGCTGGGGACCAATGGCAGCCTCCCTGTGACTCTGAGCCAGGGCAGGGCCGGAGGAAGGCCGGGCCCTGCCAGCCCCAGCCATCTCCCACAAGCACCAGGCAACCCGGGCAGGGGAAAGGCCACAGCCCTGGTGTTGGACCACCCCTTCTTGCACGGCCCGGCTCTGCCATTTACTGTTAGTAATTTGAGGCAAAACTCTCATGCTCATGAGCCCTGGCCTCCTCATCTGAAAAATGGGACTCATGCCACCTATCCACAGGGCAGGTCACATCACCCTCCAGGGCAGAGGTGGGTGGGCAGCCTGGGAGGAGGCTAGCATCTTATGCAAGGTCACCAAGGTAGCTGGTGGCAGAGAGGAACCAGGGACAGGACTCACCAGGGACCTGGGGCTTGTGGACAGTCAGTGGGCAGCTATGGAAATGGAGCCAAGAGGGGTCAGTGGGACCCACAGGGAAGAAGGGAGCTGAACCTGGGCACGTGGCCCACCTTTCATCTGCTTAAAGTCTTCCAAGTTTTATATCATGAGGCACATATTATTTTTAAAACATTAGGATGATTCCTATAGTATAATCAACTGACAGGCAACATCCAAGCAGTACATTTAGAGAAATAAGGGTATATTTAAATAGCATTACTGGCACATAATCAGAAGGGAAAAGCCACTTGTGACCCCTCCTCCAGGCAGCCTTCCCTGACTTCCATCCCCCCAGCAGACCACCAAACATGGCTGGTAGCTTCCCTCAGGTCCTGGCTGAGCCACCCTCAGCCCTCTTCTCACTGACCCATACTCATCTCGGTTCACTGTCCTCTGAGCCAACCTTGCCTCTGGTGCAGCTACATCCTGGCCGCCCTCGGGAGGAGGGTGTTGGAGCAGTGAAGCCTTCAGACTCTGGAGCCAGCCAGCCTGGTTCGAATCCCAGCTCCAGTACTTCCCAGCTGTGTGGCTTTGGGCAGGTGACCTCCCCTCTCTGTGCCTTAATTTCCTTAGCAATATAATAGGAAAACCTCTGTAAGAATGGTAGAGGGTCACATGGGGCACCCAGGAAATGCTGCCAACGCTATTGGCTGCTGTCACATCGTCACCATCTCCTTGCATCTCACCACATCTTCCTCAGGACCTGGTGGACGGACAGAACCTAAGTGCCCTTTCTCGTTGCCAGCTCTGTCCAAGAGACGATACTAACTAGCGGGCAGGAATGATGCGGCCTGGGTGGGCTCTGGCTTTGGACAGGGATCCCTTGGAGCCCGACTGCTTCTTCTCCCGACTTCTCGGCCAGCCCGCAGTGCCCTTGGGCAGGAACAGGGCAGGCACTGCCCCTGCTCAGGCTCCCAGCACCCTTGCCCCGGCTCAGCTGAGCCAAATACCAACTGTGACCTTCGTGCCATTCATTCGAGGTCGCTGGCACCTCTCGAAGGAAACCCAATCCAGCGACCAGTTTCCTCCGGGCTCCGCACCAACAGGCCGGGCAGCAGAGAACAGAAGGCAGGGCTGGGGCAGCCAGTGCCGGGGACGGGAACCTGAGGGCTGCTGGACTCACAGAGCCAGAGCAGACCTCGCCCTCAGGGGTGCCCCCACACCCCACCCAGACCCACTCCTGCCAACAGGTGCAGAAAGACAAGAGGGTTACAGCTTGACAGCTGCACAGGAGCCAAGGGGCTGAGCTACTAGCCCACCACCTGCTCCCATTTTACAGAGAGAAAATCGAGACCTAAGCAGGTGGGGGATCTGGCCCAAGGCCAACTATGAGCGCCAGGGCCTCTGATTTCCAGGGCTGTGGCTGGAGCCACTCAAAAGCCCCCAGAGCAAGTGAAACCCGTTCTCACTTCCTGATACAGCTCCCCTGATCCCAGGGAGGAGACGACCAACTCCCAGCCTCAAACAGCCCGATGCCTGAAGCCTGAAGACCTGCAACAGGCCTGTGGCCGATGAGCTGGAGGAGCTAGGCTTCCAGGAGTCACACCTGGGACTTTGTCAAACCCGAGTCACACCACGTCGTTTGCCTGCTCAAAACCCTCAACGGGAAGCATAACTCAGTGTTAAACCCGGCGTGACCAGAGGACCCAGCCATTCCTCTCCGGACTCCCCAAGAGAAATGAAACACATGCCCACGCAAAATCTCATACACAAATGTTCAAAGCGCTGTTACTCATAAGAGCCGAAAGGTGTAGGCGACCTCAGCGTCCATCAGCTGATGGGTGGATAAATGAAATGCAGGGCATCCAGCCAACAGAACAGGATTCAGCCACAGAAAGGGGTGAAGTGCTCACACACACACCACAGCACAGGTGAGCCCCAAAACACGCGGAGTGGAAAGCCAGGGACAAAACACCACATTAACCAGGCACAGACGATCGACATGTGGATCCATTCACGGGAAATGTGGAAGAGGTGAGTCTATAGAGACAGGAGGAGCCCAGCACTGGGAGAGGAGGGGAAGTGACTGCTAATGGGCACGGGGTCTCTGCTAGGATGACGGACACATTCTGGATGCCAGAGTGGTAGTGGCTGCACAGCTCTTACCATGTAAAAGCCACTGAACTGCATGCTCAAAAAGGGTGGATTTTATAGTATGTGAATGAGATCTCAATTTAAAAACAGACAAAACAATGTCTTCTCAGGGTTAGCCGAGGCCTGACTCGGCCCTCCGGCCTGGACCTTCCACCCTCTGGGATGGACCCCTTCTGGGCCCCCTCAGGGTGGTCCCACGTCAGGCCCCTGTCCAGGCCGTCCTCGCTGTTCGCGTGGCGGCCCTCACCCGACCCATCCCCCCGGGCTACTCTGCTGGCCAACGGCACCGCCCCTCCCTGCGCCCGGTGTGTTTGCTCGCTGATGGACCCTGATGCCCAGAACAGTACCTGGGACACAGCAGGCGCTCAATAAAGACAGACTGAACAAATAAACAGAAGCCTTTGACTTCCACAGCCTTTAAGCTACAAAGTCTCAAACTCCAGGGCTGTGCTTACGATGCCTTCCGTCTGTGCTTCCCCCCAGGTAATGGAATCTTCCAGAAGCTTTAAAGTATGAGGGCCACCAGGGCCACCCCTCAGAGATTCTGATGTAACAGGTTGGGTAGGGCCCAGTCACTGATATTTTTTAATTCAAACTAATTAAGCTGATTCAAATGCGCATCCAGATACTGCCCACCCTTTCCACTGTGGCCGCCCCCCACCTCAGGCAGAGCTATTGAAGGTTCTCACTTACCCCACAAACCTCACTGCCCACATCCAGCCCTTTGCACATGCTCCTCCGCCAGGAGAACATGACCCCCACATGGACCTGGCTGAGCCCTTTTCAGTCTTCAGGGCTCAGCTTCGATGTCACCTCCTCCAGGAAGCTTTCCCTTAATGCACCCTCCTGTGGACACCCAGCAGAACCCAGTACAGAACTCAATATGCAGCACAGCCACAGCCAGGTCCCTACACGCCGCTCCTCATCCCCACCAGCACCCAGGGGCAGGGTCTGCCTGAGTGCGCACCATGTCCTCGGAGCACCAAATGCACACCTGTGTTGAGCTGATGGGTAGACTGTGTGGGTATTTTCCCCAGGGCAGCCCTGGACAGGGGTAGGCGCATGGGCAGGGTCAGGAGGCAGAGGCAGACCTGCTTTCCTGGCCCAGGACAGCCAGAATTTCTTTCAAACCTTATGCATCTCATTCGTTTGTGTTACTGAAAAGAAAAACCAGTGAAAGTGGCATTAGGGCGTGGCTTGCTGGTCCTCCTGGTGTTGTGTTGCCCAAAAAAAAGATTATCATGAGGCTTTCTAACCCCAACATGTTACGCTCCGCAGGACAGTGTATCTTGGCACTCGGGGCCCGTACATGATACAGTGAATTTAAAACCTAGACCCCAGGAAATTTGGAAATACTGGTCAAAGAGCACACATTTCCAGGTATTAGATGAACAAGCCAGGATGTAATGTGCAGCATGACGACTTTAGCTAGTGATACCGAATCATAGGCCTGAATGTTGCTGAGTGAGTAGATCTTAAATGCTCTTGCCACTAAAAAGAAATGGTCAGGACAGGATGTTGGCAGCAGCTGATGCGGCGGTAAGGATCCTTTGGTGAACACGTAACTACATCGAGTCAATACCTTGTACACCCTAACCTTACACAATGTTACTTGTCAATTAGAGCTCAACAAAGCTGGAAAAAAAAGGAAAATAAAAAAAACAAGCAGTCATTCTCCCATTCCTACACCCACAGAAAAGAATAAATTCCAATAAATCACTAGATCTTTTCCCAGTAAGTCCAAATACAGCCTCAGTATCCTTCTCAACACAATGCCATCAGTTAGTCAGACCTCACATGTGGCACGCAAACTGCCTGGGAACCCTGAAGATGAGACCTTTCACTTAGACAGCTGGGGACACTGAGCAAAGTCACATGGGAAGAAGCTCCTTTCACATCTGCCCCCATGAGCCGCCCACTTGGGGCTCTGGGGCAAACAGAAGCCAACATTCTAAATGCTCTTCCTGGGGAACATAAGTGTCATCCCTCTCCACTGTCCCCACCAGAATCTGAACCTGGGGAAGAAGACAGACCTGAATTCCAGGTGTGGGCTCTTCCCCAGCCCAGAAAGCGTGCCAGTGAGGCAAAACTGCCTGAAACCTCCAAACCGTGCAGAGGTGACCTCCCTAGGGTGGGAACCAGGGAGATGGAAGCACAGAAGGGACCAGAAAGCTTTGCACCTCACCAAAGACAGCTGCCCCTCGGCCCCGCCCTCCCCCTGCTCCAGGGAGCGCTGAGTTATGAAGACTCTTTGCCTCCACTTCTGCCCCAGCTGATTCCAATCACCTCCAGGTTTAAGACAAGGCACGTCTGGGAAGTTCAATCCTCTGAGCAGATGGCTCCCAAGCCGCCAAGAAAAGCACAGACCTCCCCTCCGAGGAGACCGTCAGAGCTTGAGAGAGGCCCAAAGCCCGGTCACTTCCCAGCTGCGGCCAGGGAGATGGTGCCAGCGTCAGCCCAGCCAGGCAGCTTCCCCCAGCACCTTCTGGAAGGTCCCCTCATCCGGTCACCTTGCCCAGGTGCCCCATGAGGCAGGACCTGGGCAGGAAGCGCTGGCAGGCCCTCCCTGGAGAGCAGGGAGCTGGTGGGCGCAGAGAGCCAGGAAACTGGGAAACAGATGTGAGCGCTGCCCTGACAGGCGAGTGATGACAGAGGCTCTCTGCAGGCCTCCTGTGTCAGCGCGGGAGGAGAGAGGTGGCCGCAGGGGCAACACCTGTTCGGGCTGGGGGCCACGCTGGAGGGGCTGCGCTGGGTCCCAGGCAGGGGCCAGGCGTGGTTTAGGCACACAGCTGCTGCTCCACCCCTCAGAGCCCTCCGGACCCCGCTGCTAGAGGAAAGGGCAGCCCACCCGCCGACTGGCTTGCAAGGAAAGCAAATCGATCTGCTGCAGATCCATCTTGGAAGAGAGGCAGGCTTCTCCCAGCTGCAGCAGGAGGTCCCGGTGGAAATCTGAATACCAGGGCAGAGTCGTGAGGGGTACAGACAAAGGGCACCACTTATCAACGGGGCAGAGAAAGGAGGGGTCGGCAGAGCCAGCCAGGGAGGGCTTCTCTGAGCCTCTGCCCCATGCAAGCTAACTCCTGCCTCTCAGCTGCTCTGGGCATTGGAGGAGGCACATAGAGAGGAAATTAGGACCCAGCCACCTCCAGGGCACTGCTACCCTCACAGCTGAAGCCCCGGAGGGGACAGAAAGGCAAGGACACAATAGAGGCTGGAGCACAGACTCCAGAGCCAGACTCCCACGTCCAATGCTGAATGACCTGGGCAAACTCCTTGACCTCTCTGGACTTCCTTTTTCCTCTGTGAAATGGGAGAGCAATACTTCGGAAAAGAGGGTTGTCATGGGGTCTCTCCAAGCATGAGTACCCATGAGGTGTGGGACGTGGAAAGCGTCCATAAAAGCACCATTGCCATTATCATGTCCCCAGATGCCGTTTCTGGCAGCCTGGCCAGCTGTGCCCCCAGCTCTGACAGGAGGGAAGACCATTCCCTGGCCCCAGCAGAAAGGTGGGGGACAGAGGCTGAGATGTCAGAGCCTGTGGGTACCTCAGGGAGGGAGGGAGGCAGGCAGGCATCCCACATCCCTCCTGTACACCAGCTGCTCTCACATCACGACGCTTCCCAGGCAATGACTATCTCCACTTCTCAGATGCAGCAACTGAGGCTCAGAGAGGGCAAGAATCTTACCCAAGGTCACACAGCCAGCTCCCAGCAGAATGAAGACTGAAACCAGGTCTGTCTTAAGGCCAAGCCAGGGTCTTTCCATGGCTTCACAGAGCCTCCCATGTGCTGGGGTTCCTCCTGTAGGAAGGGGTGCCAGGCCCCCAGAAGAATGAGCTGCAGCCTTTCCAGCCCAGCTCCGGCACAGCCCCACCCAGGCAGCCAGCTCAGACATGTGGCTACAGAGCAGGTGCTCTCCTGGGGCGAGGAACTCGGCTGGAGAGAAACGCCACCAACACAATCCAGAGGGCTCCTGGGACACCTCCTCTCTCCTATGTTTTTTTGCTTAGTATTTCAAGTGTTCACTAATGAATGAACACTTATTAGGAAACAACTGGTGTGGTAAAGATGAGGTCCTGGAACACACTGTCCCCGCTAAGTGGCTTCCCTGTGGCCACCTTCCAATGTCCCTAGCCACCCCTCCCAAATCCTCAAACCACACACCACAGAGAGACAGAGTATGTATGTAAGAATCACGGAGCCAGGAGGTGGCCTCAGGAGACCCTTCTCCTGTGGCTCCGAGGCTGCCCTGCCCCTGGCAGCCCCTGCCGGGAACTCTTTCATTTGTCTTTGGCTCCTGCCTCGTGTGCCCATTCCCCATGCCACCCTGGTGCTTGGCCCCAGCCTCATCCTGCTTGGCTTCCCCCTCTGCAGAGAGCTGTGTTCTAAGCCGGCCCTTCATCCCCCCGCCCCCAACACTGAGGGCTCCGCACTTGCCATCAGTTCCTCAGCATCTGGAACAGTGCCTGGCTCAGAGTAGGCGCTCCATAAATATTTGCTGAATGAACGGGAGGGCGGGCGGGCAGAAGGCTGCATTTCTGGCATTCTCCTGACCATCAGTCAGGCGGCCTTCCAGATGGGGGTTCTCCTTCGCTCTGCTGTGCAGCCTGAGACCCACACTGCCGCCTCCGAGACCACACCAGCATGGTCTCGCCCACCACCGGGGCTGGGTCCCTGCCCAGGCTACTGCACGCCTTCCTTCTTTGCAGAACATTTTACTGCTCTCCAGGGCCTTCGACTCTAGCCTGGCCTCCTCCTCCTGGGCTCAAGGCCTCTCATGCACTCCAGCCTTGCCCGCTTCATCCCACCTTACCCCTCGCCCCCCAGCAAATCCTGCCCATCTCCCAAGGCTCCATCTCTGTCCAGCACTCAATGCAAAAGGGCTCAGCGATCAGAAGACCTGGGTTCAAGACCACCTCAGCCACCTGCTGGCCGTATGACAGGCACCCAGGTCATTTCACTTCTCTAAGTCTCAATTTCCTGATCTGTGAAGTGGGACTAATAGGGCCACATAGGGCCACGGTCAGAAGCAAAGAAAACAACTTGCTTTAGAAAAGGTGCCCAAGTTGGGTGACATGCAGCCTTCCCAAATGCATGCTGTGCACATCTGGGCCAACACCAGCTTGCGTTTTCATCCACACGGGGCTACCCTCGGCTCCGGCCTGCCCCCCGCTGGGCTGGGAACTGCAGCTTCTGTGGTTTCCTGACGTCCCTATCAGCTGAGGCCACCGCTGGCATCTCATCACCTCCTGAGGAGTAAGCTAATCCACAGGAGGAAAGTCACCACAGTTCAGATGCTCCACAGAAAACACCGAGGCCTGACATTACCCCACCGGGCACCATCACCAAGCCTAAAATCCATACCCACCCTGCAAATTGGGAGCCTTGCCGAGAACTTACCTGACCCTAAGAGATTCTGTCCCAGGATTTCAAGCATCCAAATGCCCCAGTTCATTCTCATCCAGCCCTTCAAGTCAGGAGATCTACATTTCCACTCCCAGGCCAAGGAAATGAGTTCAGGGAAGATAAAACACATACTCCTAGGCACTCAGTCACTAAGAGAAAGGGCAGGATCAGAACCAAGGTTTATCCTCCCCCAAAGCCAGGCTTGCCTCCCGGTTCTGGCCCTTCTGGAAACTGTGGTTCTTCAGAATCCCAGCAGCAGATCCCCCGGCCAGACTGCCACATGCCCCAGGGAGGGGTTCAGCATGCACAGCCCGCAGTGACGCGCATGTCCATTTAGAAAGAGAGGCTATCTCACCAAAGCCTCCCAAAACAGCTTGTGAGGTCCAGAGGGGACATCGAAAGAGAAGGAACCAGGGCAGAGCCTAAAGGCAAGGGGCCATGGACCTATGGAGGCAAGCATGGACTTTATAGATGCAACCACAGGGAGGAAACACCAAATGGCAGAATCCCCACATACACGCACACACATGTACACATGGGAGACAGGATCAGAAACCTCTCCAACGGATGGAACAACCATTTGTGGACAGGCCAGAGATGTCCTTCCCCATTCACACATCCTTCTGCTGGCCCCTTGCCAGCAGCTACCACTACAGGAGCCTGGTTAAAACAGGCTGGTGTGTCTTTGGTGGGAATTAGGATTCATGGCCCCAGTGACCAGGATGGTGATCACAACTCACAGATGTCTACTTCCCCAGACCCTCGGGGGGCAGGCCCTGCTTCAGCCTTTGCAAAACCGGCTCCAAAATGAACGGAGTCCCGTCTGGCTTCTCCTGGGCAGGCAGGCAGCATGCAGGCAGGCGTCATATAAACAAGGCAAATGCCAGACCTCCCGCCCTCCTCCTGCACAGCTGACTTGCAGAGAAGAAAGACTCTTCCCACTGGGGGAAAAAGTCTGGTTAGGCTACTGTCCCCTGGGTCCCAAACCCCTGCATCTGGAAATCTGTTTTTATCTGCAGTTAAGCAACCAGAGAATCTCAAAGGAGAAGTGTGAACTTGGGTGGAAAACTCTGGAAAAGCTAAGCTGCACTCGGGAGCTGGAGTGGAGAGGAACTTCCACCTCTGATGTGTTTCAAACTGGGCAAGTACAGAGACCTCTTGCTGACCTGCAGGGCTGGACTAATTACCAATGTTATCAGGCGGATGACAGACATGCCCCACACTTCCTCTGTTTGATAGATTCTGCCACAAACACACTCAAGTTCGGGCCCATGCCTGCTGCTTTCTGCTGTGCCCTGTTCCACAAGTCCTCTCCTGGCCCCCAGCTCCTCTGACCCGCCACAAGCCTCCGGTCCCAGCCGGGCCAACACACTCACCAAGCCCCAGCCCAGGGTCCCAAGGAGTGCACCTCCTGCTGGAACGCACTGCACAGAATCACTGTGAAGTCCTCCCCAGCAGAGGAACAGAGAGGGACATCACTTCCTTCCCAGTTCGGATTTCAGAGGATGAGATGCGAAGACGCCTTACCTGCATCACAGCTGCCACCGGGGAGCTCCAGCCCGTGGGTCCCTGGCGGGCGAGCCCATGGCCAGCACACACCAGGGTCCCGCACTCGAGGCAGGCACCAATGATCAGCTGCCGCCCGTCGTCCACTAGCAGGCTGTGGCTCGCTCGCAAGGTGTAGAGAAACAAGGGCAGCCGGGCCACCCGCACGGCCTTCAGCCCAAGACAGCGTTTCTTCTCCTGCTGGCAGAAGAAGCACACGAACGTCTCCACTTGGTATTGCCGGGACCAGGCGCTGACGGCGTGGTGCACGCTGCGGGCCTCGTGCTGCAGCCACTGGCCCAGCAGGTCGTGGTAGCAGAGCACGCAGGTGGCCACCAGGCCGGTGGCATCGGCAGGCCTGGCACGCGGGGCAGGCGGGTAGACTGTGAGGAAGGGAAAGAAGGGCTCCTTCTCGCCAGAGCGGCCGGAGGGGTTCACATTGAGCTGGAACTCCTTCCCGGGGCCCAGCTCAGCCCCGCAGGTATAGCAGACGGATGCCGGGCTGCCCTGGGCGGACGCGGGCGGCTCGGTGAGGGCGTGGTCAGAGGCAGAGAAGGCCTGGTGGTACCTGCCCAGGAAGCCCTGCACAGAGGTGATGAGCTCCTCGTTCTGGCAGGCCCGGTACAGGGCCCAGACGTCCTCCAGGACGCTGAAGCACTTGGGGCAGCTGCGAACCTCACAGCGCTTGTTGGGGCCCCGGGCATTGGGGGGGCAGGGCAGGAGGCTGAGAAAGGGGAAGTGCATGGAGCCCCGGGCATTGCCATTGAGGATCCTGGAGACCACGGTCCGGGAGTCCTGGGTACAGTCCTCCCCACAGAGGTAGCAGGCCTCTGGCAGGGCCCCAGCGGGCAGGCCCTCTTCCCGGGGCAGGCGCCGGCCCTTGGAGGCCATGCCGGGGGCGTGGCTGTTCAGGGGCACCACGTACAGCCGCTGCAGGACGGGCACGCTGGCCAGCTCGAAGCTCTGCCACTGCTGCATGAGGGAAGAGAAGCAGCATGGGCACACCAGGGTGCTGCCGCCCTCGCTGACGGGCTGCGCCCCGGGGGGCGGGCTGTGCAGCCACAGGAACGGGAAGAAGGGGGCCTGCGCCAGCTTCTCCTGCTTCTGCACGTGGATCTGGTGTTGCGAGGCTGGGGACAGGGCTGCCCCGCAGATGTAGCAGCAAAGGCCCCCTGGTGGCGCAGTCCGGCTCTCCAGGGGAGCCCAGGGGGCACGGCTACCGTTTTCCTTCTCTCTGGGGCCCGGGAGAGGCTGCTCCTTGCGGTCCTCTTCCTCGCTGGTAATGTTGATGTCACTGTCCTCAGACGGACAGTAGCCCGCGCGAGTCTCCCCCAGCGGTCTGCTCTCGGGGGTCTTGGCGGCCCGGCCGGAAGGGGCTCCTCTCACTCCATCTGCAGGGGCCACTCGGACTGGAGGGACTGGCCAAGGGTCCTGAATGCCTCTCAGGACGCTGGCCCGGGCCTCGGGAACCCAGTGCCTTCCGGCGCCCTTCCGCCTGCGCCTAACGCCGGTCTTGGGCTCCCCGTCCACGCGGAGCTTGGAGGGGACCCTCTCCTCCTCCACTTCCCGCTGCGCGGGGGCGTCCGCGCCCTGTCCCAGAGGAGGGCCGGGTACCGGCCTCCACTCCTGGCAGCGGCCCCCGCGAGCCCCTGGCCCCGGGGTGGCCCGCGCCGCCGGCGCCCCGTCCCGGAGGGGGCTGGCGGCGTCACGCGCGGCCGGGTCGGGCTCCGAGAGGGGATCGGTGTCCGACAGCTCCGACAGCTCCGAGTCCCGCGTGTCCTCGGCGGCCGCGCGGGACCCGGGGCCGCCGCCGGCGTCCTCGTCGTCGTCGTCGTCGCCGGCCGCGCCGCCCAGCGCGTAGGCGACGTTCCACTCGCGGGGGGCCCCGGCGCCCCCGCGCCGCCCGCCCGCGCCCGCGTCGCACTGGTGGGGCCGCTTGAGCCAGTACATGCGCTTGTCCACCGGCGTGCGGGCGCGCTCGAAGGCGGCCCACTGCTCGCCCAGGAAGCAGCGGCACACGGCGCACACCAGCACGCAGCCGTCGGCCGGGCACAGCTCGCGCGCCCCGGGCGCCGGCTCCTGCTGCTGCAGGAACGGGAAGAAGGGCTGCGCCGGGGACCCCGCGCCCGCCGCCGCCGCCGCCGCCGGCTGCTTCACCTGCAGCTTCAGCTCCTTGCCGCGCCCGATGCCTCCGCCGCAGATGAAGCAGGAGAGCGGCGCGCCGCCGCCCACGCCGCCCGCCGCCCGCTCGCCCACGGCTGCCATGAGCCGCTGCTTGCGGGAGACCGGCGCCGGCCGCCCGCTCATGGCCGCGCCGCGCCCGCCCCGGCCCCTGCGCGCCCCGGGCCGCGCTCAGCGCCCGCCGCCGCCGCCGCCGCCGCGCCCAACTTGGAGCATGTGTGCGCGCCGCGAAGTTTGGCGGCGGGCGGCCGGCGCGGGCGCTCGGCCGCCCGCAGGGGCGCCCCCCGGCCTGCCGAGGCCCCCGGCGGCGCCGCGGCGAGCGCGCCCGGAACGCAGCGGCGGCGGCGGCGGGCCCCGGGCGGCTGGAGCGGCGGCCGCATGTGCGAGCTCCGGCGCCTGCCAGCGCGTTGGGTCATTTAATTGGGGAGGAGGGAGGCGGGGCGGCGGGCGGGCGGGGGAGGGGACGGAGGGCGGCGCGGCGGGCGGGGGAATCCCTCCCTCGCTCCCTGCCTCCCGGCCTCCCGGCCTCCCGCCAGCCGCCCCTCCTCCCGCCCTTCCCCTCCCCCCCACCCCACCCCCCGCGGCCCAAACTGCGCACAATAGCGCGCCGGCTCCTCTATCTATTTTGTGTCCAGCCGGGAGCCGCGCACCATGATTCATGGCCCCAATTAGGGGCTCTCTCCAGCGCGCCCGGCTCGAGCCGTCTGAAGGTTCTCCTCGGGGACCCGCGGAGGCCCATCAGCGGCCACAGCTGCTCTTTAAGTAAAGGTCAAGCAGGACGCGGGAGGAGCCAGGTAAGAACGTGGCAGGCGCCCCCGGAGACCGGAGAGTCCCCCAAAGAGCTCTCGGGAAGGGCAGCCTCGGCCCAGGAATGGGCGTCCTGCCGATTTAGCTCAGGGTGCTTCAGTCCCCTCCTCGTTTTCAAGGGGGAACCAAATAAGGGCCATTTACAGCCCCAGCAACCCTGAGTTGGTGGCACCGCTCAGAGTCCAGTGTTCTCATTTCGGAGACTGGCAAAGAGGAGCTGTCCCCTGTCCCCTGGAACACCTTAATGGATGCTCCGTCGGGGGAACGGAGTCCTCAGCCGACCGCACCCCTCCCCACGGCTGGCCAGGGGCCACCACGTCTTCACCAGCAGGGCAGAAGGGGCCCTGTGTGTTCCAGGGCAAGTGGCTCAACAACTCTGAGCCTCTTCTGGCTCTTACTAAGGGAGCTCTAGCAGGGGATGAGCTGTTTCCATGTATTTAATTTATATGTGCGTAGATACCCTGAGTTTATTTAACAAACACATAGACCTTAGCACATGCCAGGTATTATTCTAAGCACTTTATATACATCAGCTCAGTTATTCCTCCCAATAGCCCTGGTTCAAGTGCATGACTAGCCCATTTTATAGAAGAGAAAGAGGTGGCACTGGGGTTAAGTTACTTTTCAGGAGTGTAAGTTACTGGGGCTGGGATTCAGTCCCGGGCGGTCAACTCTGTCCCCTGCTGTCAAAGACCTGGCTGTGCAGCCTTGCTAGGCAGTGTGGGCCTTGGCACCCATCCAATGAGGGAGACAGACTGCTCTGGCTCTGGTGGGAGGTCTTGTGCAAATCTAGGCCTCCCTGGGCCTCACATTTCCAATCTGTGAAATGACACCCCTTCCAACTTCAAAAGCCCAGGAGACTGATTTTCTAGTAGTTGACAGCTAGCTGTCCGAACCTGCCAGCTGGAGCTCAGAGTGAGCCTGGGGACAAAGGTACCAGGTGGGCCCTTCTGCCCTCTGGGACATTGATGTGTAAATAAAACTAGGCTTCCTCTTGGCAGGGAGGAGGACCATGCATTATAGATAAATGGAATAAGAGAAAAGAGCCATCTCTTTGGAATCCCTGGCGGATATTCCAAGGGTCATGGTCCAGGGGTTAACAAGAACATCGTCATCTTTGCCAGAAATGCGGGACTGCAGGTTCTCACCCGGCCCCGAAAAGAGCTGCGTCAGCAAAACTGTCCCAGAGGAATGTTGGGGGCAGGGCAAGGGGGTTTCCCTGCTTCTGGCATTTTTAATATCTGGTGACAGGAGGGGGACTGATTGGGAAAACTTTAAAGGGTAAGGTCTGCTTAATTGCGTCCTAGCACCACTAATAAACCCCATACAGGCCAAAAGGTTGCTGGTTAAACAATGCCAGCTTAGGAAATGCAGGCCCGCTGTGGGTTCTGTGGGTCCCTTAAAGCTGGGCATGTGGGGTTTCCACTTCAGATGCCTTTCCAGGTTTATGCCCTTGGCTGCAGTGCCTTCCCCAAGAGGCTTCCCTGTGCTCTCCATCTCAGGTAGGTACCCCTGTTAGTCTCTGTCTCTGCTCACTGGCAAAGCAATTCATCTTTGATTTTATTTATTTTCCTGTTGACTGTGCCCTGTCTGACTCCCCTGCCCCTCAGGAGAGACCAGGTCTGTCTTCATCTCTGTGTGTGTCCCAGATCGGTGTCTAGGTCCCACAAACCGGGATCCCGATCCTGGCCCAGCCCTCTCTCGCCAGGAGAGCCTTGGGCAAACCTCTGACCTCCCTAAGCCTCCATTTCCTGCTCCATGCAAGGGGTAAGTGACAGTATGTGTGTGTGGACCCTTCCTGGCTCTGTCTGTGGTTGAGAAGGTTCTGCTACTGCCTGTCTGCACTCTGAGGTGAGGGGGCTGCCACGCTGAGATCACACACAGAGCCTGAGGAAGGAGGGCCACAGGGCTCAACAGGCCTAAAAGAGGGAGGTGGAGTTTTCTTGGCTAAACTGGAATCATCCAGGAGAACCTCCTGAGTGTGTGCCACATGTGTGAAAGTGTGCATGTGTGTGCATGCATCTGTGTATGTGTGTACATTCTCGTGCCTATGTCTGCACGTGTTCACGCATGTGCCTGTGTGTGTATAAAGTGGGCTGGGAATGGGAAGAAAGGTATTTGGCTGGATGTTTTTGTTTCCTCACTGGCCCAGTGACTCAGGAAAGTTCCCTGGCACACATCTCGGGATCCAAGAAGCAGGTGAGCCTAGATCAGAGGAGGAGGAAGGTAGGTAGGTAATGGTGGCTGGTCGTCTGTGGGTAGATGACAGAGGGGTGGAGCTGCTGGCACAGCTCAACACACCATACTGATATTGCAGCTCCACCATTTACTAGCTGTGTGGCCTTGGCCTGCTACTTAACCTCTCTGAGCCTCGGTTTCCCCATCTATAAAACAGAGATGACAAATGATGCACCCATAGGCCTGGGAGGAGCGTGACTTAAGACAGTCCAGGTAAAACACACCCTGGACCTGAAATTGACAGCTGTGTTTGCAGGTCGGTTGAATGTCAGTCATACACAGGGACCTGGCTTTTACAGATGCAACTCACCAAATCTTTGCAACAAGCCTGTGTGGGAGGCTCTGTTGTATCCCCAGTTACCAGGTGAGGAGACTGAGGCCCAGAGCAGGGAGGTCAAGGCTCAAGGTCATGCAGCTTGGTGGAGCTGGGACTGGAACCCAGGCAGTGTGTCTCACCCCCTGGCTTCGTTAGCCACCAAGATTAGCATTACCCTAAGATGCCAGCTTGTTAAGGCAGGAATGGCCAGCAGAGTCCATCGTCCTGGGTGTCCCCAGTTTTACACCTCAGGAAACTGAGGACCTGCCAGGTTCATGTCTGGACACAAAACAGGCTGAGTATGTGCTGGAAGACAGGGAGAGATGTCAGGGCTCATTTGTGTTGGCTTCATGTGGGAACCACAGTCCCCGGCCGCGGCAGAACCATCTCCTCACTTGCCTCTGAGCCCCGTGGCCCTCCCTGCAGCTGGAGAGAGGGTGCCAGGCTTCCCCAGACCACATGAATCGCCACTCAGCTCGGCATCTTCATCCCGCGGACTCCAGTGTGGTGGCCTCGTAAAGCAACCACACATGCTCACAGGCAGGCCCAGCAGAGGGAACAGCGAGAAAATGCGCCCCCGACGGCCGGTGCCACAGTAGACCAGAAGGCCATCAGCATGGAACATCTGGGCACATCTCAGATTTGCGGCTTCCTGTAGGGTTGTCTTGGCCCAGAAACCACAGGAATCTGCCCTCAGCCTGCAGGGAGAGCTAGTTTCCAGGCTCTGAGCACTCGGCACACTTACTTTGTGTATCTGTCTCTGGGCCTGCCTCTCCATCGGAGCAGAACCTGGGGTGGCTTCCCCGGGTGGCTTTCCACGGTGTCACAAGGCCAGGGACGTAGTTGGGGCCCAATCTGTGCTTGAACCTGGGAGCCAGACTATCCAGAAATCACACTGTGTCTTCCAAGTTCCAGGCTTGCCGGCTGCTCCCACCGGCTTCCACTGCTCAGCTGTGCTGACATCCAGGATCAGCCTCTTCCACGTGCCCCGGCCTCTCCCGCCCCGGAACCGACTTCCCTTCCCCCTGAGGCCTTTGCCCTTCTCCCTCTGAACTGCGCGTGTGCCCCTGGCGGCCCTCCCAGGACCATTTACCTTCTCAGGCTGCCATCCTTCCTCTTTTAGAGGCTACGTGTGCTGTGTGTTTGGCCTCTGGCTCGCTGGGGACCAGAAAAACAAAATTTATCTTCTGACTGCCCTATTTTTTTTCTATCCCTTTTTTTTTTTCTTTTTTCTTTTTGGCCTAAGAATGAAGCAAGCACTTCTCTGCCATCCTCAGAAAGAGCTTCAAACACGGCAGGCCACCGACAAAAGTATACCGTCCTTCTCAGAGGGACGGAATGCAACCGTTAACAATAAAAACATCCCTGGGATTTATGGAGGCCTTGGGCCTGTGAGCCGTTTCACAGCCATTTGCTTGGGTGACAGAGCAATCCAGGAGGTGAGCAGAAATCATCATCCCTGTTTGAGAAATGGGGAAACTGAGGCCCAAAGGCACAGTTCCTGGGACCGGGATGAGCTCCCAGCTGCTGGGGTTGGCAAAATTTCCTTGCTTTTTACGTGTGTAAACTGGGTGAACTTGTTCCAATTTGTAAAATCTGTAAAGATACATGGCATATTTGGTGACCGTGTCATAGGTCCATTCTTTGTCAAATATAGAAGGCTTCAGAGAGTGGGGGTGGGAGAGCCACTTTCCATGTGTGGGGCCTGAGCCAACCTATGCAGAAGCATCTTGTAAGCTGCAAAGGGCTTTGTTTAAAAAAAAATCACTGCTTGCATTACACAATTAAGGATCAGAGCACAAGATACAGATTCAAAGCACAGAACCAGGTGTCCCCAAAACCTTGCCTGGCTCACTCGCGTTAGCCTGGAGAAAGCATTCAGAAGCCCACTCTCCCCGCTCCACTCTGGGCAACACCATTCCCACCTGCCTCGTCCATCTGGAAACTGGAGGCTATTGCCGTGAACTTCAGGGCCTCGTAAAATCTCCTCCTGTGATGAACTATCTCCAGGATGGACCTGCGCCGGGGGCTTTGGGGACAAGCACTCCACATAAATCTGGAGTGTAAGTAAAAACTCCCTTGCTGCTGCTGACTCCTCAACAGACCCCTGATTTGCAGCACAAAACCCACAGCAATCATTTATGTGGTCAGTTCCCAGGCTTCCAAACCCTGGAGGTTTCTGTGAAGGTTGGGCATAGGTGGGGGGTGGGGGATGGTGTGGAAAGAAAAGTAGCCGGTAGTGACTACAAACCCCCTTCAGGGGGCCGAGCATGCAGTTGGTACTGACGCAGCATGTAGTGATAGCACCTAAGGTTTCCTGGGTGCTGAGTATATATGCCAGGTGCTACGTCCTGAACTTATATCATTATCTAGTTCAGGTTTCTTGACAGCCTGGAAAATAGGCACTATTGTTCCCTGATTTTAAGAGTGGGGACAATGAGGCTCAGAACAGCGAATGCACATCCCCAACATCACAGAGCTGGGAAGTGGCAGGGCTGGATTCAAACCCAGGCGACCTGGCTGAGGTCCCTGCTCTGCTCCACCCTGCTGTGTGCCCAGCTCCTGGCCTGCCAGCCAGCCTCCTGATCCTCTGAAATAAAGGCATCCTTGTCCCTGGCTGGATACTGCCAGGGAGGCCAATGGCCAGGGCTTGCTGGACGCCTTTAGGGCCTGCCTATGGCTCCATGGGCAGCCTACCCAGCCCATGTCCCCTCACCCTCAGCGACCCCGGCTCACAGGCCCTGGAACACTGGGCGGGGGTGGATGGTGGCAGGTCCTCAGTGCCGGCTAATGGGGGCAGGGACTAGTTAGGCAGTAGCAACAGATTCTTTCCAGCTGTTCCTCTGAGTCACTGGAGGATTTTCCAAGCCCGACCGCCAGCCCACCTGCTCGCCTGCCCTAGTCTTATTTCTGTGGTCAGTTGGTGCTGGACTCAGGAAGGGGTCATAAAGGGGGACCAAAACGTGCATCTGACACTAAACTGAGGGGTTGCATTTTAAAACCTTTAATTGAAGTGTAGCCTCTCTACGGAAAAGTGTGCATCACCGTGTGGGCACAGCTTATGGAATGTTCACCGATTGAGCACATCTGTGTAACTAGTACCCAGAAGGCAGGTATGTCCAGCCTCCCAGAAGCCCCCTTGTGCCCCTTCGAGACACTACTGCCCAGCAAGGGTAACAACATACAGCCAGAGCTCCAGGTGTCCTGCCTTCTAACATCAAACCGACTTCTTAGCAACTTTATTGAGATGTAATTCGTATACCATGCAACCTACCAACTCAGTGATCCGCACTTCTGTGGCTTGCAGTGTATTGTTCAGCTGTCACCACAATTTCAGAACATTTCCATCGCCCCCCAAAGAAACTCAGTACCCCTGAGCTGTCACGTCCCGGCCCCTCCCAGCCCTGGCCGCTCTTAAGCAGCTTTCTGTGTCTGTGGATCTGCCCGTTCTGGGCGCTTCATATAAATGGACTCCTACATGGCGTGGTCTTCTGTGCCTGGCTTCTTTCACTCGGCATAAGGTTTTCAAGGCTCATCCATGTTGTAGCGTGTGGCGGTACAGATTGTCTGTACTTTATATAAATAGAAATGTCACATGTACTCTTAGAGTCTGGCTTTTGGCTCCATATTACATCTGTGAAGTTCTTCCCTGTTTGCTGGAGGAGCACTTGATTCTTTTTATTTTTTGCTGTATAGTATTCCATGGATGAATATGCCAGAATTTATTCACCTGTTCCACTGTCAATGGGCTTTTGAGTCGTTCCCATTTTAGGCCACCGTGAAGAGTGTTTCTGCCAACATGTTTAGTCCACGTCTTTTGTTGAACACTCTTGGAGCATTTCTGCCGGGGAGATACCCAGGAGAGGAATTCCTGGGCACCGGGTAGGTGTGTGTTCAGCTACAGTGTATGCCAAGATGTTTGAAACCACGCCCGTGGTGGCTGGTGGAATACCCAGGGTTCCCCACCCCTCCTCTCAGCTGCCCACCCACCCGCCTGACCCCATGGGCCATCTCCCTGCAGGGCACCCACCCTTGCCTGCCCGAGCAGCCCTGATGAAGCCCACATGGGCCGCAAAGGAAAAGGGCTTGGTGGCCGGTATTTTCATTGGGCTGCTTGAGCACGTGTGGTTTCTCTGCCCTGGCTCTGAAACTGTGTTCCTTTCACAGGCCAGAAATACTGAGGCATGGCTTGCTCTAAAAGGGGAAACACATTTAAAAATTCCAATGTGCCCAGGTCTTAGAATGATTTAGAACATTCCAGCTGTCAAGATGACAGCGCTCACCAGGAACAGTGACTTACAGTCCCCCATTCTCACTTGGGGTCTTGACTCCATTCCCTCCTGGGTTCAAAGCACATTTCTGGAGCACCTGCCCATCTGGGGGTCTGGGTCAGATGCTGCCCAGGGTCCAAGCAAATGGGCAGTGGGGTAGCACAGTAGGAAGGAGGTCCCAGACCCTTAGCTCTGTTCTAAGTCTGTGTACATTGTCCCTCTTAATCCTTTCAGTAACCTGGTGAGGTAGGGGCACAACTATTATTTGCACTTTATAGATGAAGAGACTGAAGCAGAGATCCTAAGCTATTTGCCCGAGATCACACAGTTTCCACATGACAAAATGAAATTTGAACCCAGGCTGGCTTGCTCCTGAGCCCACTCTCCTAAGTACCTCATTACCTCCGGCTGAACTTGGGAGCTGCATTTCTGCCCTGCATATGAGGGTGGAGAAGGACCATGCCTGCCGCCTGCCTCTGCCGTGGGGAGGTCAAAACACCCCCGAATTCACAGATGCCACCAACACACAGGTGCTGCCCAAGGGTCCCCTGGCCCCCCACCATGCCCTGAGATGAAGAGGAAGGGTGTGCCTTCTGCAGTGTATGTTTTCTGAGCGCTGAGGGGTCAGACCTACTCCAGGTGGAGGGTCCCAGGCCCAGGGGAGCCCTGACGCCCAAGGGTCCACGCAGGATCGCAAAGACTCTCGGCCAAAAGCCCTTTCACCTCCTTGGAAAGTGCAGGCTTGCGTTCTGAGGCCAAGGTGCCCTTGTCCAGTTGCTCGAGAACTTCCTTGCTCTTCCTCGGGACCCCCACCCTTAGCTCATGGGGTGCCTGGCTCTGGCCTTAAGGGAGGAGCAGGGCAGGTCCGATGCTCTGGGTGGTCTCCAGGGGCTCGGGCTCTACCTGAGTGGGTGGGCAGGGCCAGGCAGGAGGCCTGGCGTCAGGCTGCGGTGTCCCATTTCAACCACACTGGGCACCCTGACATGCCTTCCAGAAAGACTGTCTCCCAGGGGACCCACCCTCAACCCTGCACAGTCATTAATACTCATCAGATCTGAAAACCGAGCCACTGGAGTAGAGAAAAACAGCCACAAACAGGTGCCATGGTGCCTGCACCCCGGCCCAGGCTGTGGGCACTGGGGGGCTGAATGGCAGGAGAGGGGGTGGGGAAGGCAGGCCAAGCAAGAGGTCTCCTGTGGGGCACACAGGCCTAGAAGGAGGGCAGCAGGTGATCAAGGAAGCTGAGCTTTCCTCCTGCTGTGGGTGTGTGAGGCCAGAGTGTGGGGAAGCTTCTGGAGAGCCCTGGCCTGGGGTGAGAGCTGGGCACTGGGGGACAGGTTTAGCAGGGCGGCAATGGCTACCTGCTTGCTTTCCCTCGGGGGTGCCTCACATCTGCTCTCCACCCAGGAGCCAGTGTGGTCTTTGCAAAATTGCAGATCTGGCCGTGGCCTCCTTCCAGCTCAAAATCCTTCCCACATTTCATAGCTCTCAGGTTGAACATCAGACTCCCTGTTTACTGGCCCTTGCCCATGCCTCCAGGAGACCCCAGGACCTTACATGGCCTCCTGCACCCTGCCGGTGCCCCAGTCTTCCAAAGAGGCACTGTGCACTTTGCATCACAGGGCCTTTGCACATGCCCCTTCGGTTGCCTCCCACCTTATGGAATTGAATTCCTGCCTGTGGCAGGCAGCCGCCATTCCTCACCCCTTCCCTGCTCCGCAGGCGGACCCTGCAAATGCCGCTTCCCACTGGGTTCAGCCAACGCAGGCGCTGGAGGGAGAGCAAAGGGTGGGCAGAGAAGAAGCCAGGGTATTTCTTCCTCTCTTGCCCTCTCTGCTGCAGGCAGTGTCTTTAGAAATGGTCATATTTCCAATGTGGCTCCAGCAGCAGCTTCAGTTACTGTCTTTGTCCGTCCAGCCTGGGGGTAACAGTGGCAGTTCCTCATCTCCCCTGTTTGCTCTTGCAACTACATGATCACTTCTGTAACCAGGTCCCTTTATTTAAGTCCCTGACACAGGTGTCCTTTTCCCAGCAGCCCTTGGTGCATCCTCTGATGCCTGGGTGAGGGAGCCCTCCCTGGCCCCCGGGCCTGGCTCAAGAGCCTCTGGGGTGTGCTGGGTGACTTCCTTTCCTCCTGGGCACTTATTGCTGTTTGCAATTATGAATTCATGAGTGTGGTTATTCAATTAACATCTGTCTCCCCTCAAATGTGCAAGTTCCACGAGGGTAAGGGCCAGACATCTGTTTTTGTTCAACACTGTATCTCCGGCACCAGAACCCAGCACAATGCCTGGCACTTAGGGGCACTCAGTAAACATTTGCTGAATAATGAACAAATGAGTGACAACTGTGAGAAACTCAGCAGAGTCACTTACTCTGGGTGAATCTTTTCTTTCCTTTTTCATAAGGTCCGTACATAGATTGCTTGGAGAAAGTCATCATTCATTCGTTCATTCATTCAATTATGATCTATTAGCAGCTCTGGGTACCAGAATGCATGGATGGGTGAGTGTCTGGATAGATGGAAAGATGGAAGGTGGGAAAGAGGAGGGATGATGGATGGGTGGATGGATAGATGGGTGGATGGATGGGTGGATGGATGGGTGGGTGGATGGATAGATGGGTGGATGGATGGATGGATGGATGGATGGATGGATGGATGGATGGATGGATGGATAGATGGATGGAAGGAAGGAAGGAAGGAAGGAAGGATTTATTCCTGGAAAAAAGGAAGGCAGGAAGGGAAGGAGACACCCGAATTAAGATACAGCTATTCTTTTGAGGAGAAGCAGAGGACAGGAATGGCAGCCTCAGACACACATGGGAACTTAGCTCTGTGTCCCTGAAATACACAGGAAGGCAGGCTCTGAGAAGGGGCAGGCGGAGAAGGTGGTTTCTGAACTGAGTGGCAGTTCCCCGTGCTAACTAAGATGAGTGATTTTGGTGTGGAGAGACCATTCTCAGCCATGACCTTGAGGCCAGCAGGGCTAGCCCCAGAGACACAGGACTCCTGAGGTGGCAGGTAGGGCGGACATGCCCTGGTGGCAGGGGCAAAAGCAAAAACTAAGGCCCCCAGGCTCATGGCCGGTAGGAGCTGGACAGCATTTCCCTTCACCACAGTCCCCACAGCCCGGGGCAGGCGGTCTCAAATTCGACGTCCCCTATCAGGAAAGCACTAGAGGGAGGCAGGAGACAGTGTGTGCTTGTCCTGGGCAGCTAAGGATCTGGGTTCAACTCTGACCTGTCACAGGGGAGCCCCTAAGCCTCCATGTCCCCATCTGTGAACCTGACACCGCACCCTCTTTTGATGTCGACATGACCGCTAAATACAAACAGCACAGTGTTGCATCCAGCAGACGTGAGCTCCGAACCCCTCCACTCAGCTCAAATCTCATCCATCTCCATGGCACCGGGGGACTTCTAGAATTCAGAATTCTCTGGGTTCTAGAACTATAAAATGCTACCTCTGCCCTCAGTGAGCCCGGGACAGCACCCTGAGCCGGACTCATTGATATTTCTGTAGCAAAATACAGGACTCTTCATGCTGACGGGGCAAAGTAGAAGCTCTCAGGAGCCTCATGTCAGTTCAGGGTAGATTTCTGTGGCCAAGTGAATTACACATAAACTTGATTTTGGGGAGCTTTTATGATTTTGAAACTGCAGATAAGGAATCAAGCCCTGTATAAAGATGTGGACATTCAAAGTGATGCTAAAGTAAAAAAAAAGCTATTTTCTAGCTGCCTCAACATTAACTTAGAAGGAGATTAACCCTATATTGTGAAAACAGAAGGTTAGAAAATTATATATATGTCCATGGAGAAAAGTTGGGACGCTGGCCGTGGACACACCTGCCAAATGAGAGCACAGTCGCTGAGCTTGCTTGCTGCTCATGGGCCTTTTGAGAGGGCTGTATCTGGAACCATAAATATATACAATTTGTGGTTTCTTCTTAAGGAGTTTCAGAATCCTTAAATGCCCAAACACATGGTGACATGATCCCTTTGGGGACAGCAGTAGGCCAGGGGTGTTGGGACACTCAGGGGGCCGCCCCCGCCCGTGGCCACCCAAGGGGGTGGACAAGGCCCCTTGCCTTCGTCTGCTGAGGGTACCACCTTGCCCAGCCTTTGAGAGTCAGATCCGAAGGGAATGCTGGTCTCCCCACCACCCTCCGCTGGTTCCCCTCCCTGAGAGTCCCGGGCCTGGAGCCCACACTGTGGACACCACAGGGGCCCAGCCCAAAGCCGGGGAGTGGGTGAGGCACACTCAGAGATAGACAGGAGTGGGGGAGTGGCTGATTCACAGCCTCCCCATCAACAGGTGGCCTGCCATCTGCTCGGCTCCCCACCCAAGCCACGTGGTCAGCCCTCTTGAGCTTAACTTTGGCTGTGCACACGGCCTGAGTTCAGACAGCCAGAAAAAGAACTTGCCGAGAGCAGGCCGGTTTGAGGACAGAGTGCAGGTCACTTGTCCCCTGGGAGCCAGGCTAAAAATGACCAGGGACCTTGGAAAGTCCCTGTGCTCAGGCCCTGACCTGCATTTCTCTCCACTGGCGTTCAACCTAAAAGCTTTTTAGAGCTGGGGGTGCCCACCCTTCACCTGACAGATGGCCAAATGCAGGTCCAGAGAGGGGAAGGGTCTTGCGTGGGATCACACAGCTTAAACTTATCAGTGATTCCCAAACTGCTTACCCAGTGGGTTCCCTGCCAGCTGCAGGAAGAAGGCTGAGGGGAGCCAGAAACCCAGTGAGACAATGGCCACAGAGACTCCAACAGTTAATAATGCTAGCGCCTCCAGCCCTGCTGCCAGCACCCTGGGAGACCGTCTGAGGCCCTGTGCCTTAGTTTCCTCTGCTGTAAAACGGAGATCGTGATGGTCGCGGCGCCAACTTCTCAGAGCCAGCGTGTGGAAGGAGGTCCGACCCTCGCACTGTGGGTCAGGTCCTTTCATTCATGCTTTTATTTTACTTTCACTACAACTATGTGTGGTCAATGTCATCCACCTTTACAGAACAGAGAAGGGGTGTCAAGTCATTTGCCAGCTCGCCCAGGGCAAGCCCAGACTCAGAGCCCGGGCACTGAGGTCCCCAGCTGCCCCTGCCCCCGAGCCCTGGCCCTCCATGGGCCCCTCCTCCCTCCTCACTGAATCTCCCTCCACTCTGGAAGGGAACATGTTGGAACTTGTCCCCAGGGTGGGACCCAGCTGTCACTGCCCCAGCTGCTGCGATCCTGGTGTGCGGCATCCAATGCCAGCCTGCAAGCTGAGGCCAGGAAGACACACACAGCTTCTGACCCACAGGAGTTGGGAAGGGCGACCCAGGGACCAGACAGGAGCCACAGCTACCACGTGTTCTACCCTGGCCTCTAATAGGCCCCCTCCTCCAGGCAGCCAGTCCTGCCTTGCACCCTTCCTCCTGCCAGGCCATGTGATTCCCGTACAATTGCTTAACCGAATGCTTGGAGGGACATTTCTGTGTGGGTTCTGAGGTGGGAGCTGCCTGTCCTTGGTGGGATCTGGGGAGCCTGGGATGGAGCCTGGGGCTCATCGCAGCTCATCAGTCCATGTTATTTCTTATAAGTACTTGTTTGGAAGAACATTTTGTGAAGAACCACTGAAAAGCCTTGAGTACATGCTTGTCCTCTGATTAAGGGGAGCTGTTCTTGGCAGAGCCCCGCCTTAGCTAGTCAGGTGAGTATGGATGAGCGGATGCTTACCACAGATGTCCGTGTGGCCCTGTCTGGGGTCTCAGCCTTTCTGGGATGTGACGACCTTGAACTCGGAGATGGGAGAGCTGGGCTATGAACTCAGACTGGTCAACTCCAAAGCCATGTTTGATCCACTAGACTTTGTCTTTTAGAACAGATAGCTCTTCTGGACAGGCTGGTGGCTCTGGAGTCCAGCCTGGGCCAGCCTTGTCCTTGGGGACTCTGACCTTCAGGGTCCTGCCAGTGGCTTCAACCCTCAGAGCTGTTAGGGGATCCCTAGCGGCTCATCCAGACAGGGGCTAAGAAATGCAGACAGATCGGGGAGGGTGGTAGGCTGGGGCTGGAAGGGTCCAGCAGGGAACAGAGGCAGCACCGAGGGCTGGGACACAGTCCTCGACCATTTCCCCACTCCCCACCCCAACACACAGAACCACAGGGAACACAGAGTTGGGGCGCGTGAATGGGGGGCAGGAGGCACAGCCTTCCCCCCAGTGCTTGGGGCCCTGGAAAACCAGGCAGAGGGAGTTTATCCTAAAGGCATGAAAGAAGAAGTGCAGCCAGCTGCAGGGGGCGGGGAGCGGGAGGTCCTGGCCCAGGAAAGGCCTGCCTGCCAGGCGCTGGCCTCCCTGGGCTGAATGCCTCTTCCCACCGGCCCAGAGGCGCCAGAGCCGGCCTGGGAAGGAGCCGCGCCAGGTCAGGGCGGGCCTGCCCTTCTTTCAATTCCCCATTCCTGGCCCTGAGAAGGGTTTTCTTCCCACCAGAGCCAGAGGCGGGGAGGGGACTCCACGATTCTGACCATAAGGAGACAGACGTCAGAGAGAGACAGAAACACAGACGCCAGAGACGAGTCAGACAGAGACAGAAACACCAGAGTGAAACAGAGACAGAGAGATACAGACACACACAGAGAGAAAGGGACAAAGAAATAGAACCAAGCAGAAACACACACACAGACACCCGGACATGTGCACAGAGACCCCTCGGGTCCTTGCCAGCCTGCCGTCCTCATCACCCCAGGTTGGCCCTGTGGGCGGTGACCCAGAACCCACTGGTGCCCACATGCCAACAGTGTCACGTTTGGCCCTGACTTGCGCAGGGCCAGGACTTTGCGCACACACCTGGCCTGACCACCTGTGGCCCTTGTGCTGGTCCTGGGTCTGCCCCCTGCCCCCTGGGAGACCCTCCCAGAGCCTTGGTTTCCTCATCGGTGAGGTGAAGAGGGTGGCCAACTCGCGGGACTGCAGAGTGGGACTTAGGAGGTCCCACCGCCGACTTCCCGGCTGCATAGACCTGTCTACACCACCAGGGCAAAAAGAGCACAGAAATCCACTTAACTAACAGAGGCCAGGACCACAGGGTCCACGTGGAGGGCAGGCCTCCAGTCCGAGGGCGGGCAGTGACTGTGGTGTGGCCCTGGGCCTGGCATCTAGAGGAGGAGTCGCCTCAGATGCGGGCTGCGCCTCCGCCCAGTGGGAGCTCAAAGATGCTCTGAGTTCGAGAACCCCCGGGAATGGGGCCGGGCGAAGGGAACAAAGGGCTGGGGGGCATGAGGCCAGTTTCTTTCCTTAAACTGACTTAGCAGATGCATAATTTGCACAATAAAATGCGTCTACTTTAAATTAGTTTAATGCATGCATTCACCATGTAGCCACCACCCCCATCTAAATAATCAGCATTTCCCTCACCCCCAAATCTTCTCTGCTGCCCCACCCGAACCCCTGAAAACACCGATATGTTCTGTCCCTGAACTTTGGCTTTTTCTAGAATTTCATAGAAATGGAGTCACACTCCTGTACTGCTGTGTCTGGCTTCTTCCACTCAGCAGAGGTTTTGAGAATCTTCCAAGTTACTGTGTGACTCGGTGGCTGCTTCCTTCTCACTGCTGAGCACCCCGGTGCGCCATGATCGCTACGTGCTCACCCAGCCCCTGCAGATGGCATTTGGATCATCCTATATAAGCCCAGTATCAGGTTATTATGAATAAGCTGCTGTGGACAGTTGTGTTCTGCTCTCGCTGTCAACGTGTTTCATTTCTCTCACCCAAAAGTGGAACTGCTGGGTCACAGGCAGGTGTTGACCTTGGGCCAACAGCTGGTTTGGCCCCAGTTTCTGTATTTTCAGAAAATTCAGATGTCCACCGACAGGTGAGCGATAAACAAAATGGAGTTGGTTCACACAATGGAGTATTACTCGGCTGTCAAAAGGGTCAAAGCTGGGCACACGCTGCAGCCTGGCGACCCATGAGAATACCATGCTGAGTGAAGGAGGGCAGACACAACAGGGCACTCGGGGTGTGAGCCCATTTACCAGAAGCGTCCAGAACAGGCAGCGCCCTAGGCAGACAGGAGACTGGCAGACGCCAAGGGCTGGGGAGTGGCTGCTAGCAGGGAATGGGGTTTCCTCTGGGGTGGTGGGCATGTTCTGGACTCAGAGGTGATGGCGGTTGCACAGCCTTGTGCTAAATGTACTAAATGCTACAGAATTTCACACTTTAAAATGGTGAATTTCATGGGGTGTGAATTTTGCCTCAATTTGGATAAGGTGGGGGGAACCTGATAATAGTGCCTCCCTGGTAGGATCGCTGTGAAGGTGACTATGCGGACGCACGTAGTGCAGGGCGGAACACACAACCCCAGGATGGAAGTGTGAGATGTTTGGGTTTTGTCTGCTTATTCCCAGGCGGGGCTCTCTCCCCCACACCTGGAACACTGCCTGGCACATAATAGGTGTTCTGCAAACATGTGTGAGCCCAGGAATGGCTGGGGTTATGATTATGACTGTCCCAGTCCCTCAGGCAAACCCTGCCAGGAAACAACGGTAATGAGCATGTCAGGGATATTCTGGCCTTCACATCCATTATCTTCAAGAAATCTTCAAAACAATCCCATCAGATGGGAACCTTTTAACATTTATTATTATTAATCTGCCCTTGTTTACAGAGAAGGAAACCAGGAGAGGTCAGGGAGCTTGCCCGAGGTCGGCCACCAGCCCAGGCTGGCCGACTCGAGAGCGTGCAGGCCTGTGGCCAACCAGCCCTGTGCCCCCAGGATGCACCACGGTGCCTCCCAGCAGGGGCAGACTCAGCCTTGGGGGTCTGTGCCCGAGGGCCATCCCCTCTGGATTGGAATAGAGCTGGGGAGCAGGGGACACCACACCATGTCCCTGTGAGGCTGTCCTGAGAGCCTGGGCTCCCCACGTGGGGCAAGATGTGGCTGGGGTGCCCGGCTAAGCCCGCAGGAAGGCCCTTGCAGGGGCCAAGCCACTGAGTTGCAGGGAAAGAGGAGGTAAGGAAGACAGAGCAGAAAATAAGGCAGGAAACCTGTGCGCAGCTACGTGGGCAGGCCTCTGTCCCCAAGCAGCTGTCCTCTCCTGTGGCCGCGGCAGTGGCCTCTGGTGCCTCCCCTCAGTGGCTGCGGGCATGCCTTGTCCTCCTTGGAATTCTCCTGCGACCTCCCTCTTGGCTGGGTCTTGGCCACGCTGCCCCCTCCCCTCTGCAGTCAGGCCACTTCCTGCCTGGATCAGGATCTGGTCTCCCCTAGAGGCCTCCTGTCCCCCGACCCCGACACAAACATGACCCCCCTACCCCCGGCCAACCCATGACACGCTGCTGCACACCAGCGTTCCAAAACTGCATTTTGCTCATGCCACTCCATGGCCCTCAAACCATCTGTGGCTCCCTTGTGCCCCCAGAGAGGCCCTTTTGGAGGCTGGCTGAAGCAAGGGCTCTGTGGCCAGGATGTCAGGTTGAAATTCTGGCTCAGCCCCGTAAGAGTTGAGTGACATCCAGCAATCATACCACCTGCATGCCTCACTTTCTCCACCTGTAAAGTGGGATGATGATGGCACATCTCGCACCATGTGATCAGTACAGCAAAGTGTGGCAGGTGTTCTGAACAGGGCCAGCCGGTCATTCTAAGTCTCACATGTATTGACTGCGGGCAGGCGGCCCGTGGGTTTGGGCTAGCCCAGGCCGTGGGGTCCCAGATGACCCTCGGCTGCATGCATGGCCCTCACCTGGCTGTCTGCAACATGGAGCCACCTCCGACTGCCTCTGCTCCTCCAGGGCCAAGTCATCTTACACAGCTCGGCTCCACAGACACCCTCCCAGAAGCCCCAAGGGTGCCCTGGCCCACTGGGCCACCCGGCTTGGCCACCAGCACCGTTGCCTGTACCAGCACTTCTCAGGGGGCCATACATACATAAAGCACAAAATGCAGATTCTGACTCGGTGGGTCTTGGGAGGTTCTGGGATTATGTGGCAGTCCCTTCTCTCCAACCAAACTCTGTGGCCACGGGCCGCGCCTGACTGTCGGCATCTCTCCTCGCACCCGGTTCTGGGCACCCTGACTTGACAGGCCCGGGTGGGACTGAAGTGCACCGAGCTAGCAGGTGAGAGCAGAGGAGGAGACACTCAGCCTACCGCCAGCTCTGCGGGCCTGGCGAGGGCATGGCCCCTCCTTCAGGGGTGAGGCATCCACGTGGTCCTGTGTGTGCATGAGGCCGGCTTAGGTGCCAGTCATTGCATGTTCAGGCTCACTGTTGCACGTGGCAAGAGTTGGTGTGTGGCCACTCTAGTGGCTGGTGGGGAGCTCCACTCCAGGGGCCTGGGGGCAGCGGGGAGTCTTCCTGAGGTCCCAGCAGAAGGGCAGTTAACCTCCCTGCACGCCGTCTCCCTGCCTCCCTTGCCTCTGTGCTTTTGTATGGTCTCCTGGGGGTTTGGGGCTGTGGGGGCGCAGACCTGCAGCTGGCCACCAGGAGGGCCAGCCAAACCACACGTGGGTGTGTCCCCTGGGCAGAGGGCCCTGGGCAGGAGGCCCTTCCTGGTGGGCACTGACCTGGCCTGTGGGGGTCTGTGGCTGCCCCTCCCCAGAGCAGGCCTGGGCTGGTCTACAGCCGGGTAGTGGCCATCACCAGATTAAAGGGCCTTGACAGTGGAAGGGGCGCCTCGGGGAGAGCAGGGGCCTCTGGACTCATGACCCCAGGCAGCGGCCAGTCCCCGAGCAGAGCACAGCTGCCCACACCTCTCCCAGTGTGGGACCCGGGGCCTGGTGGCATCCCCCCCACACCTGTGCACTCACCCTACGCATACCCATTAAGCACCTGCTGCCCGCCACAGGGCGATCCCTGTGCTCTCAGCTGAGCTGTCCTCGGGACGTCCTCTCCTTTCCCATCTTGTGAGATGGTCCCTGAAGAGAGGTTTCACCCAGCTGTGACCTGGCAAGAGGGGGAAGGAACCGCCCTGGGTCATCTGGTCATTACAAGGTTCTTAGAAGAGAGAGGCAGGGGCACCGGAGCTGCAGAGAGGAGGAAGACGCCGGATTGGAAGATGGGGGTGGAGCCGTGAGCCGAGAAAGCGGGGTGTCAAGCTGGAAAAAAGCAAGGACAGACTTCCTGTGGAGCGCCCAGAAGGAACAGCCCGGCGGAAGCCGAGCCTGACCCGTCAGACCCACGTCAGACCCCTGACCTGCTGACTAATGATCTGTGATGGTTCCACCTCATGTGCGGTCGTTTGTTACAGCAGCCCGAGGAAAAATACACGCTGCCTGGCGTCCTGGCCACAACCCCGCTCGGCCTGGACCCTGGCCGGAGGGCCTCGCCCGCCTCCGCGCCTGTGCCCTCACCAACCAGTCCTGCTCCCCTTCTCCCCCGCTGCCATTGTTAGTCCCCTTATCACGCCGCTGCATCTCATCTCACATCTAATTGGAATTTCCTCAGAGGCAGGAAACCTGCTTTCGGTGTCTTTGTCTCTCCCACAGCACCCTGTGCCGTGCAGGCCCACCCGGAGCACACGTGGCCTCCCTGCCCGCCTGGTTCTGGGGTCCCCCCCAGGCCGCTCCCTGTTCCAGCAGACAGGTCAGCCTCGCAGCAGAGCCTCTGCCCAGCCGGCTCCCGGAGTGCTCAGCCCACCTCGACGCAAAGCTCTGTCTTGTTCCCAGGGCTCAGCGTGGCGTAAATGAGTCACCTCTTCCAAGAGGTGCTCCCTGATTGCCCATTGGAGGTCTGCCACGTGGCATCCTGCAACTGGAAATCATTTCACGTATTGCTTAGCTCTTTTTCTAGAATCTTCTTGAGGGCGGCAATGTAGCTACACTGAGGGGGGGATTCACAGAGCCCTCATGGAAAGGTGAAGGCAGACATGTATGCTTCCAGCTCCATCGCACCTGGCAAGCTGGGTGACCTTGGGGGAGGTCTGGGTATTTCCTCCTTCAGCTGGACTGAGGACAAGGGGGGGCCCATGACTGTCCTGAGTCACTTCTGGGGGGATGGACACGTTCCAGGCGAGGCAGCAGAGCTCAGAGGGGGCATCAAGGGCATGAAGCCAGACTTCCAGGCTGCTCCGTCTAGCCTCCCGCAAGCCCCCCAGTGTTTCACTGAGGTCCACGGGAAGAAGAGCAGGACCCATCCCAATCTGTCCTCGGCTCTGCAGTGACACAAATCTGATGAGCAGCTCCTGTCCATGGCTCCCGGGCAGCTGGGTGTGGAGGGGCAGAGCGGGGACAGGTGTCCTACGGGGTGGGACAGAGGGACCAGAGACCTGGGGGCTCAGAGGACCTTTCCTCCAGTCACCCTGGGGCAGAACCAGGTCCCTGCCCCAGCCCCTCGGCGAGCTTCTCACCCCGTCGGTCAGTCCCGTCTGAGTCCAGCCCGCAGGGACCACATGCTGCCTCGGATGTTTGGTGATGGGAAATGCTCTGTGGTCTTGGCTGGGTCTTGGAGGCTGCAGTGGGGCAGACAGTGCCCCTGGGGTATTGTGGCCTTGAGCCAAAGAGCCTTTCATGAAGCGGCAGGTTCTGGCATGGGGAGGGGAGGCCCCTTCACCCCTGGCCAGGATGGGCAGCAGGGTGTCCTTGCTCCCTCCCCACTGTGCACCCCAGACCCCCAGCACCCACTTACTGAGCCCCTTCTGGCTGCTAGGCACTGGGTGGACACTCTTTGTATAAACAAAATTCTGTTTTGGCCAGTGTGTGTCCCTGCCTCAGCCAAAAGCTGGTTTGAGGCCACAAGTGACAAGAACTGACTGTCACAGGAGAGGGTGGAGGCAGGGAGTGGAGGGTGACATTTTACAGCCCGCAACCCCCTCCCAATCCACATCCTCAGTGAACGGGGTCAGGCGCCCAGTCCCTGGGAGGTGGGCAGGGGGGTGCAAAAGGTCCCAAATGACAAGGAGGGGGACACAGCCCCATGAAGCTCCCTGACATCCCAGAAATCATTTCTGCTGGATGCAAAGAGCAGAGGAACCGATGGGTAGCTGGGGTCAGGAGAAGATAACCCACCACTAGGTCAGAGCTGAGCTCAGAGCCCAGCGCAGAGGATGCTGGGAAATGACCCACACCCAGGGCTGTGAGGCTGGTGCATGGGACTCAGGAGGCCCCATGGCCTAATAAGCAGAGGGCATTCACTTCCTGAAAAGCCCTCTCCCCAAGGACCCATTTGCTTTGAGCAAACCCCCCCTCCTCCCACCTCCTGGGCTTGACCCTGCAGCACCAGGCTGTCTGGGGAGGGTTTTCATAGAAACCCATCCTGCCTGGAGCCGCTGCAGGAAATCCTGGAGGCCAGCATTACAATGCATTGCTTCCGGCTCCTGAGAGGTCCCCAGGTCCAGGAAAGAGGTGCCCGTGGCCCTGGTGCTCTCCAAAGGGACTGGGCCAGGTGGCTCCCAGGAATGCCATGGCCCCTGAGCAGGGGGATACAAAGGCCGCTGGGTGTGGGCAATGGGCATTTAAGTTTGTAGGGAGAGCCTTCCTAACGCCTCCTTTCTCATGTTATTCCCCTGCTCACATACCTCCTGTGGCTCCCCATTGCCCAACGGATCAAGTCGAGACACCGAGACACCGAAGCACAGGGCTCAAGGCTCTCTCGGGCCTCGTCAGCAGGGGAGCCTCCTCCCTAGCCAGGCCCCTCCCGACTCCAAACACTCGGGTCCTGATGGAGGCTTTTGGCCCTCCTGCCTGCCTGGGAGACTATCCCAGCTCCGATGGTTGGTCCTGTTTACTTACTGCTGATCATGACAGATTCTGATGCTCCTCCAGCTGTAATGTGGATTGACTGAAACCTCCCGGCTCCCAGAGGCTGCCCCAGCTGCTCCCACAGGGAAGATGTGCCCGGCAGGGTCAAGACAGCCAGACCTGCCGGGGTCCCAGTTCTGCCTCTGCTATTATGACCTGAGCTCAGAGCCCAGCGCAGAGGATGCTGGGAGGTGACCCACACTGGGGGCTGTGAGGCTGGTGCATGGGATTCAGGAAGCCCCATGGCCTAATTAGCAGAGGGCATTCACTTCCTGAAAAGCCCTCTCCCCAAGGAACCATTTGCTTTGAGTGAAGCCCCCCTCCTTGATGCCCCCTTGATGAAATAGGGAACACTACCTCCCTGAGAGTGGCCATGTGGCCTTAAACATAGTTAACTTCCCCACTGGCACACCTATTCGCTACCCAGCTAAGCTGTCAACAACTTGAGATCAGGGGATGTGTCCTCTCTGGGTCCTCAGAGCGGCCATGTCAGGGTGCAGCAGGGGCTTCACCCGCAAGCGGAGTCCACTGTGTCAAGCTTAATCTCATCCTAACTCCACTCCCCTTTAAAATTACCTTGGAGTTTTTTAAAAAACTGTTTCCTGGGCTGCACTCTGAACCATTCGAATTTCAATTTCTGGGGTGGGACCCAGTAAAAGTATGTTTAAAGCCTCCAAGAGCCACTTGTGTGCTGGCAGGACTGAGGACCCCTGCCTTCTGGAGCTGTTGAGAGGCTTAGAACAACATGAGACTCATCACAGTAGCTAGGAGTTATTGAGCATTTGCTATATACAATGAAGTCCTTCACTTATATTCACTTATTTCATCCTCATGGCAACCTGAGGAGGTAGGTACACTCACCACCCACATTTTATGCCTGAGATGGGTGGCAGGCACAGAGAGGTCCAGTAACTTGCTTAAGGTCACACAGCTAGTAAGCCATGGGGCCAGGGCTTCAACTCTTCAGTCCACACTCAACCAGAGATACCCCAGAGGGGTGTGGTGGTGGGCCAAGGAAGATTTTACCATTGGTATTGTTTAGAATGAAAAGCAGCCTGAAAACTGACAAGATGATCCTGAAATTCATATGGAAATGCAAGATTCAAATGGAAAACTCCAAAAACCATCTTGAAAAAGAAGGGCAAATTTGGAGGACTGACACTTCCCTGATTTCAAAACGTACCACGAGCTTATAGCCACTGAGACTGTGTGGTCCTGGCATGGGGGGAGACATGCAGTTCAATGGAAGAGACTTGGGAGTCCAGAAATAAATCCACCTGACAGTCAAGTGATTTTCAACAAGGGTGCCAAGATCATTCAATGGGGAAAGAACAGTCTTCTCAACAAATGGGCTGGACAAGGAGACGTCCATATGCAGAAGGACCCCTACCTCACACTCTATACTTAAAATGAATCAAAGCCTTACATGTAAGAGCTTAAAACCATAAAACTCTTAGAATCTTCATAACTTTGGATTATGCAGTGGTTCTTAGAAATGACACCAAAAGGACAAGCAACAAAAGAAAAATTAGAGGAACTGGACTTGATCAGAATTAAAACATTTGCACTCCATAGGCAACCATCAAAAAGTGAAAAGACAACTCAGAATGGGAGAAAATATGTACAAATCATATATTTGATAAGGTCCTGTGTCCAGAATATACCAAGAATACTTACAACTCAACAATAAACAGATAAATAAAATAAGTTAAAAATGGGCAAAGGATCTGAATAGATATCTCTCCAAAGAAGACATACAAGTGGCCAATAAGCCTATGAAAAGATGCTCAACATCATTAGTCATTGGGAAGATGCAAATCAAAACCACAGTGAGATACCACTTCACACCTCTAGGATGGCTAGAATCTAAAAGACAGATCATAATAGGTGTTGGTGAGGATGTGGAGAAGTTGGAACCCTCATACATTGTTGATAGGAATGTAAAATGGGGCAGCTGCTCTGGAGAACAGTCTGACAGTTCCTCAAAAGGTTAAACTTAGAGCTATCATATGACCCAGCCATTCTCCTTTTAGGTATCTAACCAAGAGAGCTGCAAACATACATCCATACAAAATATTGCACACAAGTGTTCGTGGCAGTATTACTCACAATGGCCAAATGTGGAAACAACCTACATGCCCATCAACAGATAATGGATGGACCAATGTGGTCTAGCCACACACTGGAATATTATTCAGTCATAAAAAGGAATGAAGAACAGCATGGATGAACCTTGACAGCATCATGCTGAGTGAAAGCAGCCGGTCACAAGACCGCATGATGCATGATTCCATCCATGTGAAATGCCCAGAACAGGTAAATCCCTAGAGACAGAAAGTATACTCGTGGTAGCTCAGAGTGTGGAGCTGGAGCAAAATGGGGCGTACCTGTGGGAATGGAATATGGCCTTTTTCTCTAGTGATGAAAATGTCCTGGGATTAGGTAGTGGAGATGGTTGCACAATCTGTGAATATTCTAAAAACATTGTATAAAAACATAAAAAACATTACAGGAATGAATTATATGGTACATGAGTTACACCTCAATGACACTGTTAAAAAGCAGACCAACTTGTAGCCAAGTTCCCTACACTGCTTCCACGGCCACGCGCTGGTCAGCCATTGTGCCACGTCCTCTTTGCAGACATACAAAGCTCTGGGCCGGGTCTGACGCACAGCAGGTCCTGAGAAAGACCTGGGGCTTCTCTTCCCCTGCCCTCCGCTGCAGAGCTTATGGCCCCTGCGGTCTGCCCGGCACGCCAGACACACCCTCATCGTCCACACGTGTGTTCTTTCATGCTGGTAACCCCTCAGTGGGGCGTGCTGTCAGCAGACAGCCCACGTGTCACGTCACCCCTCAGGGTCAGCCACACCCAAGGGTAGGCCCTTCCCAGGCAGCCTTTGACCCATCAGCTCAGGTGCATAAAGGCCCCGCCATCTCAGCCCAGATGGGAACAACACCGAGGGTCACCCCAGCTCTCCAGCTCCTGGGGGGCTGGCTGAGGCTGCAGGGCAGCTCTCTGCCTCCTGCCCAGAGCCCGCCTCCACCCACGGTGCTGCTCCCAGGGCGCCCCAACAAACGCCCATGATACTGGCCTCTCCCTGAGTCGGCTTCCCAGGAGGGCTGGTGTCTAGCTCGTGGAGGGCAGGCTGCCGCTCCGTGTCCTCCAGGGCACAGAAGGGCCCCGCCACGAAGGACGGTGGGCCCTCAGAGACAGCGGTGCAGAGCTTGAGGAGATCTGACATGGTGCGGTGGTTTCCAAACACATACACAGACGCACAAGAGTTACTTTAGGGACCAGGTTAGAAGAGACTCCCAGGACTGTGGGAATCTCTCCAAGACAGACCATCCTGTTTCTTCAATAAATACACCATAATGAAGCAGAGAGGGAGAGGGAGAGACAGACAGACAGAGACAGACAGGGAGAGAGATGGAGGGAGAAGGAGGGAAATGGGGGAGAGACAGAGGGAGAGAGGGAGTTAGAAAGAAAAGGAGGAGATACCTAGATATTAAAGAGTCTGTATGTTACATGTATGTCAAATTAACCCCTCACAGGGTGGACCTCATTTGGATCCTGATCCACACAAATCCTGGGCTGGTGGAGGGATGGGGTTAAGGATGGAAACAGATGGTGCACATTTTTGTTTCCTAAATGGAGAGGCTGCGTAGAGCCTACTCTCCCCGGCGGATGACAGGTTGATGATGACTTAGATGGGCTCATTAATGCTTAAGTTATAGTTACAGGGTGACCGCAAGGAGCCTCATAAATATCAGTGGGGCTAATTCCCGTAATCTGTGTTTCTCCTTCCATTTTGCCTGTTTCTCCAAACACTGCCTTTTATGACCAAGAGGCCGTGTCATCAGCCAGCCTCGACCGCAGCTCCCAGAGCACCTCACAGCCAGGTCGTTAATTGTTTTAAATATTTGGAAGGTTTTTTAAAAGCTAGATTATTCATGCAATAGCTTCAATGGTCAGTTATATCATACATTTTCCTCTTTCAATTAAAAACCCTTGTTCCTACTACGCTCAAAGCAGGAAAAGATGCCAACGCCCCGGGTTTGGCAATGCTCCTTCAGGAGGTGGGTCAGGTGAGCTGGACGCAGGAAGGCCAGCCCCAGGCCACCACAGAGCACCAGACCCAGGGACAGGAATGAAACAGCAGAGTCCCAGGACCCAAAAGACGGAAATGTCCTCCCTGAAGCCAATTCTCACCTCTTAGCGTGACGTGTCACACAAACTGACCGGACCAGAGCTGGCATTTTTCTGACTGCACATGGGGTCTCTGACTTCTCCTGGCTTAGCCTGTTGTTCTTGTCCTCCAGGGCCACCAGCTGTCCAGGCCACCATCACCTCTGCTTAAACAATTACAACTGGCTCCTCCCTACCCCCTCTGCCTCCCCTTATGCTCTCCTAAGACCTGGAGATTGTCTTCTAAAATGTGAGCCAGATCCTGACACTTGCCTGCTTAAACCTGTGAGGTGATTTCCCCATTGCTCTCAGAACAAAGCCCAAAGTCCTGGCCACATCCCATAGGACCCCAGCAGTCAGGCTCTGCAGACCTCCTTTCAGATCCTAGAACCCGCCAAGCTCTTCCTGCCACAGGGCCTTTGCACATGGTGCTCCTGCTGCCCGGAACACTCTTTCCACTTCTCACAATTCTGGACCCTGTCTTCCTGCCCAGTCCAGGTTGGAGGAGCCCCCACTCTAAAGCAGGCTGACTTGAGCTCAAGGGTTCCAGTGCCTGGTTTACTTATAGAGCCACCCTAATTCTAATTACTCCTGTTTACTTACTTGACATTGTTTTATTCCTAACATTCTGCTGAAATGAAGGAGGCAGGGACATTCTGTTTTACACAGTGTTATAATTCAGACACCCGGCATGCACCAAAGGGTTCAGTCACTCTTTGTGAAATAAATGCATAAATGAATGAAGGGTGCAGAGGATGCTCCTGGCTGAGCCTCAGAGACTCTGAGAGCCTAGCACCTTCTCCAGGCTTCTCTGCTGCTCTGGGCTTTGAGGAGACTAGGGACCAGCAGCCCCCGCCCCTGCCACCCTAAGGCCACACAGTCTGTTCTGGTGAGGTTTCTGATTTGCAGAAGAGTTGACACTTTTTAACAAAACAAACATGACATCAGGTGACATCAAGTGTTGGTTGGAAGTGCTCAGGTAGCTACTGGAGGGAGCCACAGACAGATGGATTGACAGATAGATGGCCAGGCGAGCGGGGGGCCGTCCAGCATCCAGCCAGCAGGGCTGGTGGGTCTGTGGCTGCGGCTGGAAGGCTCCTAGGAACCACTGCCTCATTCGTGGCTCTGCCGAGGCCTGTGAAGTGCTCAGCACTGCGGTCCACCTTGTAAGCAAGTGTCTGTGTCCCGGGAGCATCAGGGCAGCTCTGGGCCAGGAGCTGAAGGCTGCAGGGTCATCTCTCTCTTTTTAAAGGGGAAGGGGATGCAGCGCCTGATGCAGGGGGTGGGGAAGGCCAGAGCCGCCCACCCTTGCATCCTTAGAAGCAGGAACACTACTAGGCTTGTTTAAATGCTCTTTGTTTGGCCGGCCCTTGCTTCCTGCCCAGTTTCAGAGATGGGTCTTAAGGGTGTGCTCTCCAAATGGGAAAGTGGAGAGTGAGGAGAGGGCAGAGGGGAGACAGGAGAGAGGAGGAAGGAGGGAGGGGAGGGGAAGGGGGAGGGGAGGGGGAGGGGAGAAAAAAGGAAGAAAGAAGCAGGGAAGGAGAGAAGACAAGAGAGAGAGGAAGGCAGGCAGGCGTTGCAGAGAAGTCCCCACTCACGTGCCCTAATCAGAGAAGCCCTGCCACCCCCTGTCCCAAAACCACCCCAAAGGCCCCTCTCTGGATTTGGCAGGCCAGGCTTGCTGGTGGGACCCCACCCTGGGCCCAGGGCGTCCCCTCCCTCCTGGACAAGGCCGGTTACACAACCGCCCCTTGGACGCCAGCCAGGAGCCGCGGTCACATGGGGCGGCTTCGCGGGAGGGGCGGGCGGGAGGCGCTTCCCAGACTCGGGCTGTCGCCACCGCTGCCCACCCCCGCCCCCGTTAGCTTGGCCCAGAGTCAGCTCTCAGCGCGCTGGCTCGACCGGAGGATCCGAGAGTGTTCCCAGATGTGCGCTGCGTAATACAAAGGCGAACTGGGTCCCGTCAGCCGCAGGAAACTCCAGGAGGGCGACCCCCAGCCGGGCAGATGTTTGCAAAGTGTGCTCTAGCTGCAGGCAAGGGAGGCTGGGGGACCATGGCAGCCCGGCTGCCGCTCACGGGGTGTCACCGCACCCCCTTCTCTTTGGACACCTGGCAGAGGGACACATGGGGGTCCCGGTGCCAGCAGGTCCTGGAGCCCTACCCAGCTGGCTCACCTCACTCCACCTCGGACTTGCCGGGAGTGTGGGCATCTGGCATTGGGTTTGCCCTGCACCTCCCACGCCCTGCCCTGTAGAACGGCAGCCCTATGCTTGGTGAATGGGCTTCGGGGCCCAGACCCTGAGGTTCTGGGAATAGAGGCCAATCACAGTGCTCTGCCCTTGCTCTTAGGCAACAGAGGAGCGCAGTGACCCAGTCCTGGCCAATCACATTTCGCCATTCTCCCAGCCACTGTGATTGGTGTAAGGTTGGGCATGTGACCCAAACAGGACCAATCAAAGTCCTTCCCTGAGATTTTTCTGGGTGGACCGAGGTGGAGGGAAGCGCCACCCTGAATTCACACCCTGCAAGAAGCAATGCTGGGAGGAGATTCGTGGTCGCCTGAACCGCTCCACACACAAGGAGGTTGGGTCCAGAGCTCAGACGGAGGGGGTAGCAGAGCGTGCTGACCAGGGCAGGTGGACTCTGAAGGGCTCTCAGCAGTGCTGTTTCCCGTTCTGGGTGCTGCTGGCGTCTGCTGGCTCCTGAGCCAGAGCTGCTGGTGCAGACGGAGTAGAGGAGCCCTACCGGGTGATCCGCTGACCTTGAGCCTCAGAGCACTGCGACATCACAGCGGGTGGAAGGGGATACACAGCAGGCAGGGGGCGGAGAGGGACCACGTTCCTGGGGTCCCGTGGGAGAGGTGTGTTTTGACTTTAAATGCGGACTGAGGCCAGTTGAGCCATCCCGGCCAGGTCAGGCCTGGCAGAGCGGCTTAGGTGGCTGTGGACAGTGGAGAAGTTAAATGAGGGCAGGCCTGAGTGGCCAGTTTGGGTCGGGAAGTGGGGCCAAACCGAGGCCTGGCCCTGGAGGAGATGGAGGATTCTTTCCCTCAAGCCCCAAACGGACTTCTGGGATGGCCTGAAACCTCTTCCTTTCTTTCTAATGTGGATGAGCACCAAGAGGCACTTTGATCCCATCACAACAGCTTCTCTCCTCCTCACAGTCACCCCAAGAGGTAGGAATTATGTTTTGCTCACTTTCCAGAGGAGGACACAGTGGGTCAGAGTGGTGATGTAGGTGCCCAGGACCATGACAGCTGATGGCTGACGGGACTGAGGCCGAGACCCAGCTCTCCTGACCCCGGGGCCGGGGCTCTTTCCCCAGCAGTACCGCAGCTTCCACTGACAGGGCTCAGCGGGGTGGCTGGGGGCCAGCCACACCCCCAGACCCTGGGGACCCCCTTCTCTCCTCCTCTCTTGGGTGACTCATGTAAGCCGCAGTCTCACGGCTTGACGGCAGTCCTTGCCTCCCTGCTCGTCCCTTCTCCCGCTGCCCCTCCTGCCCCCACCTTCTCCCTGACAACCAGGCTCCGAGAAGACATCTGTCCACCAGGCGTAGGAGGTAACACATGCACACACACGCGCGCGCGCGCGCGCGCACACACACACACACAGACACACACCAAGATCTGTAGCAGAGAAAGTACAGAAGGGAACAGTACAACCACCTCTAAGTCTCCCCTCTAAGAACCACGATTTGGGCAAAGTCCGCGTGACCTCCTGGGCGGCTCAGGGTGATTGCCTGGATGTTCCTGGAGCCCAGAGGTGGCAGGGGTGGGGGTGGACTGCAGAATGTTCTGTCTGATTCAGCCTGGTCCTGGGCATTTCCACCGGGCATGAGAGGCACAGATGCAGCCCAAGCGAGAGGGCTGAGGCCCGCTGAGCCCTGGGGTTTGCGGAGCCCCTGCAAGGCAGGATGGCGCGATGGTTAGTCACTCCCTGTTTGGAGGACGATATACCTGGGCTGGAACCTTGTCTGCCACTGTAGACTTAGTTGCGTGACCTGGTCCAGCCAGCCCCTGAGCCTCAGTTTCCCTACCTGAGTGGGGGTCATGATGCTTCCCTGTCGAAGGGCTGCTGAGCAAAGCCTGAGTGAGCGAGTGTGTGTGGAGGGCACCCCCATGCCGGCTCGGACACAGATGAGCACCCCTGTCCCAAAACCCAGCCCCACTGAGGGTGATAAGTGAGTCAGGCGCACAGAGCCAGAGACGCCACCACCCCGCTCTCCCCTCATTGCTCTGTCTCCTCCTGGGGGGCTGAGGCCTCCAGCCCCATGTCCCAGGGGAACAGCCCTGAAAAGCTGGGGTGATGGCAGGCAGAGAACAGAGCAGCCAACCAGCAGGGTGGGAGCCCGGAAGAGAAGGGGCAGCCACAGGAAAGGTGTGGCCGGAACCCCCGGAGCCGGCAGCTGGGAGGAAGGAGTCGCCAGGTGGGCCCCACCCTCAGCAGGCAGCGCCAGGTGGGCAGAAGGCCAGGGCGCTTGGCAGGACTGTTCCAGTCTCCGGAGACCCCGGGATGTCCTTCGGGTTTGAGGGCCAAGCATTGTCCCTGATTACAAGAGGTTCTGGCTGGTGGCTTTCACACGGTTCATTGTGTCCTGGGGCCTGTGGGAACTGGCTCCTATTCCCATGGCTCAGTGGGGTTTCAGATTGTGGGGCCCCATCCCCAAGCTCAGCGCTTCTTTGCAATACAGATGAGGAGGGAGGGGAGGGGAGGGAGGGTGTAGCTTTCATTCCGACGATGGCTCATTCAGTCTGCATTAGTGACTGCCCGCCGTGTGCCAGCCCTGTGCTAGCAGAGAGCTACTGGAACCATACGGAACCCCACGTCCTCTATTCCTTCCTTTCTGACACATCAGTGCCCTTTATCTTTACTGCTTAGAAGTTGTGGGGGGCCAGGGGTGGGGCAAATCACAAGTCAATTGATCCATGGCCTGAGCGTAGCTGGTACCCAGGCTTAGAAAGGCAGCTCAGATTTCAAATCTGCTTATTCATCAGGGCTGCTGTGTTCAGCCGTTCAGGTTGTGCGCTGCACAAGGTGCCACATCCAAGGGGATGCTGTGCATACTGTGAATAGCTTTAGTATTTAAAATAAACAGTTTTGGATTTTTATTATAGCTTTACTGATGTGAAAGATGGGCTATCTGCATGTGGGTTATGGCAGTTTTCTGTCAGATGGCAATAAAGGGCCTTGATCTAACAAAATTGGTGTAATGCCGATTACTTTAATTTTTCCTGATGGTTGTTATGAAAATTCCCCGTGATTTTGCATTCAACAGTTTATATAGAATGTCTTCACATTTGGTCTACTGTTCTTACTGAGAAAAATAATAATAAGACCTAAAAATATTTCCTGCGGAAAGAGGCAGCTCTTTCTGAAGAGCTGGGGCCTGACCATCCACCTCTCTGAGCCCCAGTCTCCATATCTGTCCTTTGGGCCAAGTGGACCATCCCTGGCAGGGTGTACTGAGGAGGCAGGGGCATTTTGGAGGCCTGTGGTACACAGTAGGTGCTCAGCATGTAGTGATGTGCTCATTCTCCTCTGACATGCCACCCTCCCGGAAGTTTGCTCTGCAAAGTGGAGGCGACTTGCTGCCTCAGTTTACCTACCCAGGGGGCAGAGGCAGCTCTGCCCATGAGCATCAGTGGGGGAGGGACGCCCTGCCTCTATAGAGCCCTGTTCCCGCCTGACCTGACATTCTTGCTGCTGAGTTTCTCCAAATTTGGTCCTGCTCAGACTCCCGCCCCTGTTTCCTGCCCCCCACCCCTGCCGCCACCCTCCATGCTGGCCGCCAGAGGGGCCGCCGTGGATGGGGGCCCTCCCCAGAGCACCCAGAAGCTCCCCAAAGAGGAAATCCTCTTCCCCCTCTTGCAGGCTGGAAGCTGTAGAATGTTTCATTTGGAATTTTTTGGCTTCCACGTTGCAGAATGTTCTAGCCTTGACAGCCACTGGCCCCCCCCTTCACTCTTGGCTGGCAATTCTTTGGCCAAAGATGTGCTGGGACTTTACGTCCCTTCCTCCCCACTCCCGTTCTATGTTTGTTGCAAGCAAAACAAAATATGCCAGGGAACCCAGAAGAACCAACCAGACATCCCCCCAACTTGCCTACAGCTGATCCTTGCCCAAACTAGAGCTCTGGGCAGCAAGAACATGACAGTCTGTGGCCCCCAACACGACGAAGGGCAGGAGAATGGGGAAATCCAAAGGGCCAGATCTGAGCCTGCCTTGGCCTTTGAAAAGAAAAACCGGCTCTTATTCATTTAGCTCCCAACCCTTCCTTCTTGGCAGCAGAATAATTAAATATTCATGCATTTTCTCCTTCCCCTAAGAAAGTGATAAGTCAGATTTCTGCACACACATAGAAAAAGTGCCCCAAGGCGAGGGGTTGGAGCCAAATTTCAGTTGAAGACAAAGCCTCCACTTCAATTTACGAATGAAAACACCCTTCACCTTCACTGCTGTGAATTTCCTAGATACACACGGTCAAGACAATCTGAGAATTATGAGGCTCCGGGACCAATTAGGGCTGTTTGTGTTGACGTAAAGTCTGGGAGAATTTTTTTTCTTCCCCTTGCAAGTATTTATGATACTGACAGATGCAACAGGAAAAAAAAAAATCCCAGAACAGGAATAAGCCTTGTGGGGCCACGTGGGTAAGGGTTCAATATGAAAACCAGGGCCTGGTTTTGTTTAAGCCTCCAGATCTGTCTGTGCCCTGGTTTGGCCACTGCCGGTGTGAGGACGGGGAAGGAAGAGCAATGGTTACATACCTACTGTGTGCCTTCTCAGGCATGTTACAAGAGTAGGCAGTTGAAGCCACCCCAAAAATTCTGAGGGCAAGGGTGAGGTCTTCATCCCATTTTACAGATAAGGAAACTGAGGTCTCAGGCAACAAAGTAATTTTCTCACTGTGCAAGGCCAGGGAGCGGGATTTGAATCCTGGCTTTTCTAGCTACAGAGATGAGCACACAGTTCAGAATGCCTTTCTATTTTGGTCCTACTGTGTGCAACGCGCAGTGGGGTGAAGGGATGTCCCATGAGTGGCCATAAGCAGGAGGCAAAGTCTGGCATCCTTGGTGATCTTTCCCGGAAACAAGCTCTGCAGGGCAGAAGGGAAGTTTAAGGGGGCAACGGAAGGGGTGAAAGGTTCTGACCAGGCTCAGTGTCTGGCCTTCGGAAGGATGAAGTCCCTGCCCCGCTGCCCTCACAAAGCTGCCCGGAGAGGGGCAGGCCACTGGTGTGCTTAATGTACCTGCAACCTCCCCCCAAACAGGCATTTATTCAGCACCTACTATGCACATGGGGACAGAAACCTGGTGTCCACATGGACTCCTCCGTGCTGGGCCTGGAGTGCTGGGCGAGCACGTATCCCTCTGACCCTGGTGTCCCATCTGGAAAATGGGGACAATGAGAGGGACCCCTGGCAGGGTTGTTGTGAGGACTTCCTGAGCTGAGGCAGCAAGGATCCTGTGGGTTTATGCAGCCAGAGGCCTGGGTTCAAATCCTGTTTCTGTCACTTGTGTGATCTCAGGCCCGTGACTTACCCGCTTTGCCTAATCTGGAAAATGGGCTGATAATAGTGGCTATGACGTGGGGCTGTTGTGAGGGTTAAAAGTGTTCATAATTTGTTACAATTTATAAATGGTACATACACATTTTATGCATTTTTCTGTATATGTTACGTTTCATAATATAAAGACTGTGTGTGATGGCGGGGAGAGGGGCATTGCACACAAAATCCCGCAGCGTAAGCCAGTCATGTATTGACTGGTTGGGAAATCGGAGCATTGTTATTATTATCATCCTGCAGGTCAGTGGGAACCATGGAGAGTGTCAGAGTGAGGGGGGCACACTTCTGTGTGCAAAGTTCTGTTTTAGGCATATTTGAAATGAAGAAACAGGAGCCCAGGGCACATGGCCTGGTGGATGGAGCCTGGCATTCTCACAGTCAACAACCTGCTCAACGGTACCCAACGGGTCAGGAAGAAAGCGTGGGTTGTGATGAGGGCCTCCAGCCCGGAGTTTCTGTGCCTGTGGCTCAGCCCCTTCTCCCACCGCAGAGCGGGCAGCCTGGGCCTGGGAGCCCACACAGCAGATGGAAGGCTCCCCAGCTGGCATGTGTGTGGGGGTGGCTGCAGCGACTTCCTGTGCCCCAATCCCAGCTCATGTGCTCCCTGACCACATTTTTCCACCTCACTTTTTTCCTTATAATGTGCTCACACGTCTTCAGATCTAGATTGTTTTTGTGAATGGAATGTAATTTGAGAGCCAGGCGGGAAAGCCCCAGTGAGACGGCGCAGATGGAGAAGGTGCCCCTCTCCGCATGAAAGGCAAGCTGGGCGGCAACCCAGTGGCCAAGGCAGCCGATGGGGTGGACGATGAGATGGATGGGGCCAGGTGGGGAAGGTCAAGGCGCCAGCGAGGCCGACACAGGAGAGGCCAGTACTCCCCCCTCCCAATTCCTGCTGCCCAGCCGCGTTTTCTGGGCTCTATGCTGACCAAACTCCAGAGCAGGGCCACCCACAGGGAATCCAGCCTCTGCCCACGATGGGGCACCTGGGGGCTCTGGCCTCTTTTACAAAGGGTCTGGTGACCTGCAGAGGCCCACCCTGCAGTCTCAGCCAAGTCCCTGGTATTACGTAGCACTAACTCATTCATTCATTTGTTCAGAAAGTATTCATTTTGTGCTTACCATGTGCCAGAGAGTTCATACTGGGCCCGGCTGTGAGCGGGTCCCCTGAGCCCTGCCCGCGTGGGCTGGTGGCGGAAAGCAGCCATCACGTGATTCTGACTGTTAGCATTGGTGAGCAGTTCTCTGCATGGGCCAAACACTTTGCCTGTTATATTGTTCAGTCCTTACAGCAGCTCTAGGAGAATATTATCACTGCCCATTTTACAGGTGAGAAAACTGAAGCCCAGAGAGATTAAACAACTTGCACAAGAACAGAGCCAACAGGTTGGACAGGTTGTGTTGACCCCAGTCCGTGCCTAACCACTGCACAAGCTACAGGCAGGGCTCAGGATCCCTGGGCTCCCTGGCATGGGGAGACTCAGGGCAGGGGAGAACTCCTGGCCTCTTGTAGCAGGCAGGCAGGACCTGCTTTGTAAGAAGGCCAAGCTCCTGTTAGGGTTGCATCCTTCCCAACACAAATGTGAAAAGAGCATGAATTTGGGGGAAATCACAAAACTTCTCAAGGCTCCTGCCTTCACAGACTGAGGATAGTAACTCTCACCTAGGGGTGAGTGAGAGGATTAAACAAAGTTCATTGTAGGTTAAGTGCTCAGTACGGCTTCTGGCATATAGTAAGTGTTCAGTAACTGCTGCTTGTACAATGAGCAACCTGCCCAACAGTACCTGCCCTCTGTTTCCTGTCACTAAAAGGCTATGTGTTCAAACTGAGAAGGACCAGCAAGGGCTGACTTTGAAGGGCAAAGGATTTAGATGGTGTTTAGACTCCCCCCTCCATAAAGAAGCAAAGAGGGGGTGTCCCAGACCTGCTTGTTGCTTCTAACATGCCTTTCTTTGTTGAGCACTTACTGGGCTCAAAATGTACCAGCACCTTCCCTGGAGAGCCCAGGCCACAGAAATAACCCCCATCAAGAAGATCTTAAAGAAGGAGCCACAGCTACTGGCTTTAAAAGCCTGGAAAGTTTAAAAGGAATGGATATTGTTTGTACTTTCCAGGCCCTTGAAAGACTGAAACCCCTATATCCCCACCCTTCATTCCTTTTTATGGCTGAATAATATCCCATTGTATGGGTAGACCCAATTTTGTTTATTCACTCATCTGCCAATAGATATTTGGGTTGTTCCCACTCTTTGGTTCTTATAAATAGTACTGCTCTAAACATCTGAGCACAGGTTTCGGTGTGGATGCTTCCATTTGTCTCGGGCAGATACGCAGGGATGGAACGGCTGGGCCACGTGGTGATTCTACGCTTCATCTTCTGAGGAACTGCCAGGCTGTTTGCCAGGGCAGCCGCCCCGGTTTCCATTCCCACCAGCTGGGCACATGGGTTCTGGTTCCTCTGCATCTTTGTTGACACCTGTTATTGTCTGTCGTTTTGATTCTAGCCCTTCCAGTGGGGACGTGGCTTCTCTCTGCTTTTAACTTCCTCTCCCACCAGATCTCCTGAGCATAGATAGTCCTTACCACACACAGAACTGCTATACTCCTGTTTTGGGGCTCCCTCTGGACCAGAAGCTAGGGTGCACCTGTCTTATTCACTGTGGGTCCACGTCCCAGAGCACTTGCTCGATAAAAATTGCACCAAATGAATGAATGGCTTTCTGACAATCCTAAAGCATCCGTGTGTTAACACAAGTCCTGAGGGCATAGTGCTTGGAGTCCTAAAGATTTTTTATCATTGAGAAGTCCAAAGAACCGTACCAGCATTGGTATTCTGTGGAAATTTCCCAGTTCTCATCGAGTTCTCTGACAACTGTCACTTCAGGCCCCGCAGGGGTGGACATCATCCTCAAAGTGACCGCCCTGGGAGGGACTTGGTCTCAGGGGTGGGGGCAGGGGCAGGGAGCTTTGCAGGGCCCCGGGTGGCGGTTTCTCCTTCTGGACGGCGCCTGGCCTGGCTGGGGCCCAGCCCCCTGCCCTGGCCTCTGAGGTGACCATCTCCACTGAATGTGGCGGGCCGTCAATTCATCAGGGCGGATGTGCCGAGGCTTCCCTGAGAGAGAGGAAATCCGAGCGCTCAGCACTTACTGTTTAAAGAAACAAGTTCTGCACAGCTCGGAGGACGCTGCTGAGCTGTCCTTGTGGAATCAGGGGAGGTCACCCTTTGTTCCCCCTGACAGAGGCGGCTTGGATGGTGGCTGCAGGCTTCAGCGGAGTCCTGAAGTCAGCAGAGTTTATCTTGGGTGCCTTCCCACTTCCCTCACTCACGCTCCCCATCCTCCACTCCCCTCCCTGCTGGGAAACTCCTAGTCCAAGCCCAGCCAGTCTCCGGGCTCCAGGACCAGGAATGAAAGGGGCCATCACACAGGGATGCCCTGCTTGGCTCAGCCCCCGCCGGAGAGCCCAGCTGCCGGTCTCCCTTCTGCAAGGAAGGAAGATGTCTCACTATTCCCATTTTACAGATGAGGACACAGAGGCCTGCTATAGGTCACAACTCGTCCACAGTTGCACAGCTGGGACTTGCACCATGCAGTTTGTGGTAATTCCCAAAACATGGGCTGGGGACAGTGAGCAATAGGCCAAACTTATCAGGAGCTCTGAACAGAGGAGCAAAATGAAGACCTCAAGTGTTCAGAATATGTCTGTGTCAGGGGGTGGCTGTCCCCTCTGCTGGGGTCACGTCTGTGTGTGTGTGTGTGTGTGTGTGTCTGTGTGTTACAGAATTCTTCCTTTGAATGAAATGCTATGAGAGGGAGAGCATGTTTTGAGGGGCTTTTCAAAAATGTTTCTGACTTGGCCAAATAAAAAGTTATCGAGTCTGCATTGGTTTCCCCCATATTATCATCGTTTAATCTTCCTGGTTGGTGAGATCACAATGCAGTGTGGAAGGAAAGCGCAGACTCCGGCCCCAGCTCTGAGCAACTCGGGCACAGAACACAAGCCATCCCGTACCTCAGTTTCCCCATTTGGAGGCCTGGGGTAAAGGTGCCCGTCCCAGGGAGCCGCATGATGCTGGTGCTCCTCCTGCGTCCTCTGAAGCCTGCGGCCCAAGGACACTGGGCGGAATGGGTGGTGAGAACCACGAGCTCCGGGTCAGAAAGCAGGAGGGGGTCGCCGCGCCCTCATGTGCTCCTTGGCCATTTCTGTCCTGTGTGAGTGTGTGAGATGCAGCAGATGGCAGCTCCTAGCTTTTGGATGTCATAGGTTAGTAATTCTTCTTTTTCCTCATTTTTGGAGATGAACATAGGGTTGCCAACTTTTTGTTTTGCCAAGTAAGGACATTTTAAACATCATCACTTACAACCACTGCCACTTTGCATGAAATGAGAGACATGTGACCGCCACAGGCCAAAGAAGCCAGCAGTCTTAGAATTTTTTTAGAAAATGTGATCATCCCCACACTGTGAGCACATCGTTGCATTTCCCAAGTCTTTCCCTGTTTGTTGGTTTGCATTGTAGAAATGCCAACCAGGCCTGCTTTGGTGAGTGGCCGGCATCTGGGGACCCCTGGGCTGGGCCTGCCTGCAGTGGCGTCCAACCCACAGCCAGTGGGTTGTGCAGACGTGGCTGGAGAAAGCCTGGGACTGCTTGGTGCTGGTTTCCACGGGCTGGGGATGCCCTAGGGATTCCATTCTACTGAGGAAATGGGCCCCAAACTGCTGGGCCAAAAGTGCTCGTGGAGATGGTTCCCCACCCTAAAGGTGCCCTGAGCTTCCAGAAAGGCTGGCTGCGTGGCTGTTGCACTATTAGAAATTTCACTTCACCCCCCCTGCCTCTTGGTTCCTTACAACTCAGTGTGTTCGACACTAAAATACCTGCTTGGTAAACACAGGGCTGCTGCTTCCCCAGATGTGACCCCAGTGCCTAGGAGATTGTTGGGAACAGAGTGCACTTCATAAATGTTTGCTCAGTAATTGACCACATCCGAATCCATGTATGCTCGCGGAATATTATACAGCCATTAAAAATGAGGTTGCTGGTGATAACAAACACAAATGGTAGTTGAATCCAGATGGTTAGGTGTACAGATTATATTGTCCTGTTTTCCCATTGTTCTCTATACTTGAAATATTTCTTAATAAAAAAGTAGAAAAATAACAAAAATTATACCAATGCAGACTTTAGAGGAAATGATGTAGTGATGCCTGTAATACACAGAAATTATGAAATTGTACAAATTATTTACGAAAGAGATTGTAAAGATATGTCTCCAAATGTTGTTAATGGAGATCTCTGGGTGTGGGAGTATGGGCTTTTTCCCCTGCATTCCTACCCATGTTTCTGGAGTTTCTATAATTAGGAAAAAATGCTTTGTAAAAAGTATGAGTAAGATGTGTCTGAGGGTTTTACTTTCCCCACCACCCCTCCCTTTATCTCTTTCCTGGGGAGCTAATCGCTCCTAAATCATCTCTTTGCCTGGGAAGGAACAGGGTTTTCCTGTTCTGTGGAAATGTTTGTGCTGCTGAGAGTCCAACAGAAGAGAAAAGAGAGGCCCCTTCACCTCCACCTGGAACTGGGGCCGGGCTCCAGGCGTGGGGCTTCCAGGGCCAGCGCCGAGCTGTGAGTGGAGGCCTTTCTGCTCCTCAGGAACCTGGACAGGCGTCAGAGTGCAGGGCCCTCCGGGGTGTGGGAACGAGCCCTGAGGCACCAGTGACAGGAGGACAGCAGACCTACCCTCTCATTATAAGGTAAGAACCTGAGGTTCAGAGAGGGGAAGTGACCTGGCCAAGGTCACACAGCAGTAGCAGCAGGCAGGACTTGCCCTGTTGCACCTGGGCCTTCCCGCCAGGCCCCTTCTCACCCTGTCCAGGGCCCCCCCTCCCACACAGCGCTGTGGGATTTCTCTCTGGCGGGCCTGGGGAGCAGCTCCTCCAACCCCTTCCCGACTTCCTGAATCACCCGGTTCTGAAATCATCCCTGAGCTTTCCAAGACAAACATATTTTGGTTTTTCTTTCTTTTCTTCTGCTCATTTGAAGAAATCTGAGAGCCCTTTCTAATTATTTGGTCAAGACTCCAGATAGACAGTGAGGCATGCTGCAAACACCATCCTGAGCCCATGGGACCTGAGGCCAGTGCTGGCCTCCTGAAAGATGGGACACTGAGCCTGTCACTGGTGCTTGGTCAGCATGTGGTCCCTGAGTTCTAGGGAACACAGGGTGTTTGCCAAGTTCCCAAGATCCCTGACCTTGAGCCTCTGTTGGAAAAGACTGAGGGAATCTGCATCAAGTCGCCAAGGCTGAGGCATTAACAGCTGTGTCAGCTGACTCCATGGGGAGTTGGTAGATATGGCCCAGCCAGAAGTAGGGCCCTGCAGCCTAGACTACATTTCCCAGCCTCCCTTGCAACTTGGTGTGGTCATGTGGCTGAGTTCTGGCCAGTGACATGAGAGCACAATTACATGTGGTGTGCCCTTCTTTGCTCCTCCCTTCCTCTTACTGACTAGATGGTAGATATGATGGCTAGAGTGCCAGCAGCCATTTTGGACCATGAGGCAACTCTAGGAGTAGAAGAAGAGCAAGATAGGAGAAAGTGGGGCCCTACCAGCAAGGAACCACACACAAATAAGAAATAAATTTTCATCTTCTTAATGCCATGATTATTTGGGGTTTCCTTTTATTGGTGGCCAATACTATTCCTAAATGATGCACCACTTTTGGTAGGGGGATAGAGTTGCAGTCATTTGCAGAGGGGCTGTAGCTGACCTGCTTGTGTGTGAGTGGCTGGGGCAAGCTCTGAGATGAGCCCAATAATTATTATGCATAATAATAATTGTACCATGTCAAACAATTAGCCTAGTGCCTGGCACGGAATAAGAGCCCAGTGAATGTTAGCAACTGTATGTCATTATAGGTGATCAAACCATATACCCTAGTACAGGAATACAAAAGACCGTCCAGGGTGAGAGGGAGGAGCCCAGGTAGACGAGGCATTTGAACATGACCTTAAAGATGGGACTCAGAGCAAGAATGGAAAAGCAGTGACATCAGCAGGTGCTGTGACAAAGTGCTTCGTGGACATTCTTTCACACACTGGCTCTGGAACCCAGCGGAGCAGACGCATTCCATTCTCTTTCTATGGGGAAGCGGGGGTAGCTGCCTCCCCGAGGAACCCAGCAGAGCTGGACTTAGACTTGGACATGGGCCCCACGGTCCTCCCCGAGGGTCTCTGGGCTGAGAACCGCGGCCCCCTTAATGGGTGGAGCAGGAGCTGGGCTGACAGGGAAAGTGCCAGGGGTCTGGTCTGGAGCTTTAGGTCCCATGCCCAGGAGCAGGGAGCAAGGCCAGCGAGGGCATGCAGCCTCCACCACCAGCATCCCCATGGGAGGTCGTCCCTGTGAGCCCTCTGGCCCTCCAGGCCCGGCATTACTTCACTGTCCTTGGCCAGCCCTGGGGAGCGGGTGAAGGGCCAGGTCTTGAAGTAAAAAAGAGTTTCCTGTGGCCACTGTAGCAAATTAGGGGCTTGAAACAACACACATTTGTTATCTCCTGTCCTGGAGGTCAGAGGTCAGAGCAGGAGGCCGTGTCTGGGGGTGTGAAGGGTGGGCCCCCACCTCCCAGGGGCTGCCCCTCATGGGGACTTGGACTCCGCTTCATTCTGCATTGCTATTTGCCGACTCAAGGTCCGGTGGTTAGGAAAGCACACCATGCTGTCTGCTTTCCAGCCATGCCCCTCCCTGAGCTGACCTGGTGCCCCAGTGCAGGCCCACCTAGGACGGGGCCGCTTCCCAGGGTCGGGACCACCCAAGCACCCTTACCAACCAGGACCCAGCTGGGGCTCTGCCTAACCGCAGGCCCCCTGGGGCCTCTCAGCATGTCCCCCAAGCTAGTCTCATAATCCGGAAAAATGCCTTAGCCCAGCAGGGCTGCAAAGCCTTGCCAGCTGGGAGTCCACAGACCTGAATCCAGCCCCCTTCCTGAGTCTACAAACTGGCCTGTGGCTTCAGGCAGAATGTGAAATGTCAGCCCAGTGTGGTGTGGCTGCTAAAAAAAAATAAAGGTGATTGACTCTTCAGCTCCGCTAAAAATGTCCTTGGATCTGAGCCCAGCAAGGTCAGACCCCATGGGGGGACTGGAGACCCTTTGAGCACTCTGCCCAGTTGGCCCTTACAGCCCCGTCCCTCCCAGGGCTACCATGGCCGGATACTGAGGATCCCTGCTCGGTGCCGTGTCATTCCCCCCACCGCCAAGGTAACCCTGTGAGGGTGATGATTACTGTTTCCACTTCACAGATGAGGAAACTGAGGCTCAGAGTGGCTTCCTGGACTGTGGCCCAGCCAGGAGGGGGCATGCTGGCCAGAAGCCTGTGTAGGGATGCGTCCCCAGCAGCAGCCCGGGGCTGGGGAAGAGGGTTGATGCTTGCAAGCCCTAACCATGGACGGAGGAGGGGCTGAATCCAGATCTCAGGTTCACCAGCGCTCTGCAGAGGGAGCTGGAAATGACATCATGTGGGAAAAAGTAGAGAAAACAGGGGGTTTAGCCCAGGAAGAAGCAGTCCAGGGAGGACAGCTCACTGAACAGAGGCAGGACCCAGGACATCTGGGTGCCCCTGCCCAGCTGGGAAGCACGAACCAAGGCCCCAGGAAACCCTGGCAGGCCGATGTGCAGAGACATTCCCCAGAGCAATTGGCCTGGAGTCCACAAAAATGTCAGACTCACGCCAGAAAAGACAGCAGGTGACCCTGGATTAGATCCTGGAGCAGCAGAAAATGATCAGTTTGCTTATTTACTAAGATGACATCACTGGGACAAGTGTGAAATCTGAATCAAGTCTGTAGATTAGATGATAGAGAATATAATATGCAACAGCATTAATTTTCTGACTTTGATATCTGTACAAGAGGCCAGCTCTGCCCTTAGGAAACATACCAGAAACTATTTGGGCAAACGCACATCAGCCATGCAACTTGCTCTCCAGAGGTTTAGAAAAGAAAATACATACATGGAAAGAGAGTAAGACAAATCCAGTAAAACGCTAACAACTGGGGATCTGGGGGAAGGAATGCTTGTATTATTTCTGTGGGACTAAAACTATCCCAAAAAACAAAGCTACAGAACAGAGAGGAAAATCGGTGGCCTGAAAGAAAAAAGCCAGAGGAATTCCCACTTCAAGGAGACTAGTACTGGGCAGGAATCACAGTATGTTCCCAGTCAGCGGACAAGCCAGCTTCGGGGTCATGAGGGGGACCGCGGGGGACCCACGAGTTTCCAGAGAGGCTGTCGGATGCCCGCACTTCCTGAGATAGTTTCCCGGTGTGGCGTCACGTGAGGTCTTGCAGGGGGGTGTCCTTACTCTCGGGAGGTGCACGCAGGATTTGGGGCAACACGTCAGGATGTTTGCATCTCTTATGTGGTTTGCAAAAACACGTTTAAACGGGAGAGAGCGCCTGTGTGCTCTGCACGGGGCTGCACAGGGGCGCCTGCAGGTTTTCTCCAGGATACGGACCAGCTGGCCCCGCAGCCAAGGGCAGTGACGGGGCCCGGGGCGGGGGAGGCAGCCGGGCGGGGGCTCCCTCCGCATCCCCTACCCGGGCTGGTGGCTGTTCCTCTCTGGCCACAAGATGTCTCTGTGGGGCCCGGTTCCAAGGCAGCTTGCATTCTTTAAAGTGCCTTAACGTTGCTAAGGTGTGAACCGAGCCTTTGCCCTTTCTGGCCGTCCGGGGCTCGGCCTCCCTCGGGGGCTCGGGCAGTCGTCCTGGGAGGGGCTTGCTCCCGTGGAGTCGCGCGGCGGGCTGGGCTCTCCCGCGGGGCAGTCCCCATTACGGGGTCTCTGCTGCCCTCTGGTGGCCGTTGCCTGTAACGCAGACCCCACCTCCTTGCGTTGCAGGCAGCCCCTCCTTGTCCTAGCAGAGATGAGGTCTCCAGAGAAGCTGACCCAGCTGGCTAGATGGGGTCCGTTTTAAGGAATTGGCTCATGCGACTGTGGGGGCCAGCAAGCCTGAAATCCACGGTGGGCAGGAGCAGATGCAGTGGAAGGAGGATCTTCATCTCCGGGAAACCTCACTTTTGCGCTGAGGTCTTCACCTGATTGGGTGAGGCCCACCACATTCTCGAGGGGCACCTCCCGTACTTAGGGCCGACTGACTGTAAATGCTGCCTGCATGTGCCAGATACTTTCCCAGCAACACCCAGATGCCTGTTTGAGGAAATGGCTGGATACTATTGGGCAAAGGAACAGACAGAAACCCACCCACAGCAGTTGGCTAACTGAAAAGACCACATTCTAAAGTGAAATTTCATGTCTCGAATTATGCTGTCCTGCCCACTTCCAACTTCTGCTCTTGAAAGAAAACCCACCCTTTGGTAAGAAAAAGAGTCTGTTATGGCTTCTATTATGGGAGCAGAGAGTGTGGTAAAGCCACTTAGAAGCCACAAGTTCTTCTAAGAAGGGGAGTGGAAGCAAAGGGGGCCAGGGCGCTGCTCCGTAAGGGGAGGCTTGCTTGTGTTGAAGCTGATGGGAAGGACATGGAGGGATGGAGATGGGGTGCTTATTGGCCAAGGACCTGAGAAGGCGCCCAGTAGGGGACCCAGTGCCCCAGGGCCGCGGAGCCTTGGCGGGAGGGTGCCTCCACCCCACGGGCACCTCCCAGCACAGGAGCAACTCAGTGAGGCTTGTGCATGAAAACTAGCCTCCCAGTGGGGTGATCCAAAGTATATGGCGCGGTCCCTCCCCCCCGGGGCTGGCCTCTTCAGGGAGAGACGAGAGGAAACAGCGCAGGGGTGCAGGGGGTGGGACTGCGATGTCCAGGAGGGGACAGGTGTGAACTCAGATGGCCCAGAGACCATGCAGGCCAGCCAGCCCCTCCAGGGACAGAGGGGACCCAGGAGGCCAGCAGAGCTGCACAGGTCCCTCTTGGGCCCGGACTGAGTGTGCTGGCAGCCATACAAAATGACCAAAGCTGGTGTGAAGTGGGAGGTGAATTCCCTCAGCTCTGGAGCCAGAGGTACAAACTTGGGGTGTCCTTCCCGCCCCTCAGCTCCTGTGTCGGCCTCCTGCCCCTGCAGTTACACGGTTGCCATCCCTGGGCACAGCTGCTCCCTCTTCTTATGACACCAGAGCCCACCCTACTCCAGAGTGACTCACCTCCGCTAACTATATCTGCAGGGACCCGATTTCCAAATATGGTCACTTTCTGAGATGCTGGGGGGACATTCGGTGGGGACAGTCCAACTCAGTGCGGTCCCTAGAAACACAGGGAGCCGAGAACAGGAGAGGGACCCGACCCACAGCACCACACGGGGCAGGGGTACAGGAGCCCCCTGCCCTGCCCGGCATCAGACGGGGAATAGCTGAGGAATGGCCAGCCAAGCCTCAGAGGACTGGTCAGAGCTGCAGCGCGGTACGTCAGGGGAGGTGGTGCACCCCCAGATGGACGGTGGTGGGAATAAGCTGAGTGAAGTCTGCATTGCTCAGGGCCCACAGAGAACAGAGGGCACAGAGCAATGTGTGGGGGCAGGCAGCTGGCACAGGACAGAGGGGCACCCAGGGCCAGCCCCGGACGGCATGGTGCTCACACCTGCCGTAGTCACCCATCCCAAGGACTCGGGGTGGGTGTCTGGCCTGCCTCGTCTCTTTATCCTTACACCAGGGACATATTTCTCCTACAGGTGAGGCAAGGAGATATTGTCAGAATCCCATGATAGGGGAGGAGACCCGCCCAGAGAGGTCAGGTGACTTGCCCAAGGTCACACTGCAGGGCTGGGGCTGGGATTTGAACCTGTATTTAACTGACTCTAAAGTCACCGCTTTTATATACACTTTGTAATAAAGGTTCCTTACACAACCCTCCAGCTGACCAGCGAGTCCCGCAGAGGCCGCGGTCACAACTTTCTGCTGCTCTTACCTCGTGCGCCCCCTGCCTGTCCCAACAAACCTCGTATCATTGCTGCTGTTACTTTCGTATTTCTTTGCTTTCTGTGAAATACATGTGCACGGAGACGCACGGATCTTAGTCAATGGTGTACGATGTCCTTTAGTACAGTTTTCTTTGTGCTGGTAGTTTCTTCTGTGTTATCTGCATTTTCTTACTTTTCGAACAATGAGCAGTTACTGTTTTTATAATAAGAGGAAAAGAAAATGACAAAAACATGAAGGATATGTTTTTGGGCTGGTGCCTGGTCCGCTCCATTCAGCCACAGGCTTGAGGAGCCCCCAGATTTACTCTGTGCTTCTTCCCACACCTGCCCTGAGAAACCAGCCCCGGGGGAAGGGCGGCAGCTGCCTCCCTGTGCGCAGGAAGGGGCAGGACCCAGGCAAGCTGCCCAAAACTCAGGCCCTGCTGCCTCCTGGAGAACCCGGACACAGCCCGGTTCCAAGGAGCCTCCCTCTTCAAAGGGGTTGGGGGCCTCTCTGGGACACCCCTAAGCAGGCTGGGTGAGGCTGCCTGACCCTCTGGGGAGAGGTTGCCAGGCAACTAGCCGAGGCTCCGCCTAGGGTGGCTGTGGATGGCCACGTTGCCTGGCAACCAGGTAGCTGTGTCCCTTGAGCTGGGTCCACACAGCTGCGGCCCAGCCCTGCCTGGCTTCTCCCGGGCCTGCGGGACCCCTGGGGCCCTATTCTTATTCCCAGACACCAGGACAGCTGGTGCCTCTGGTCACAATGAATGCTGTTCTCTTCAGGTGAGTGGCCCTGCGCTGGCCCCAGCTGGGAGGGAGGGGTGGCGGGGTTTGGGGGCAGCTGGGACTGCTGGGGCTGGGGTTGTGGTAAGATGTGCCCCCCTTCCAATCCACCTCATCTCAAGGTCAAGGGAAGACGGAGCTCCAGAACCTGACCTCTGTTTCTCCAGCATTTATTGCCCACAGCTCTGGGGTAGCCACATTCACAGGGTCCGCCCCCTCCTCCCGTCACTCACCTCCACCTGGCAAACCCCTCTTCATGCTTCAAAGTCCCACCAGATATCACCCCTTCTGTGGAATCGTCCCTGTCCCCTCTGCTGATCCTATCACTGCGTTCTCGCAGCTCGCCTGTCCTTTACCTGTTTATTCTGATGCCTGGTGATTTGTCCAGACCCACGGGGTGTACAACACAGAGCCAGCCCTCCCGCAGACCGTGGGCCCCAGTCAATGATAACGTGTCCATCATGGCTCATCAGCTGTAACAGATGCCTGCACACTGCAGGGCGTGGAACTGTTTCAGGCACAGCGTCTGTGGGAACTCTGTACTTTCCACCAGTTTTTCTGTAAATCTAAGACTGGTCCCCAAAAAAGTTCCTTAATGCTTTAAAAAGCTTCAGAATTTGGAGAAGGGAAAGAATTCAATGGCTTGGAGAAAACATGGAAGTGGGGATTTCAGAGGAAAGAGGTCACGGCAGCTAGGGATGGCTGGAATACAGGTTAACCCTGCCAGGAAGATAAAAGCTCGGCTAACGGGCCCCAGGGAGGGGAGTTTGAACCCTCGTTTGCTTTCCCACCAGGCCACTGACAGCCATGCATCCAGCTGGTCTGCCCAATGGGCCGACACTGGACAGTGGACATTATCCTGGGGACCAGGCACCTGGCATGGTGTTCAGAACCCAGGAGGAGAATGGGAGGGGGGTGTCCCCGCATCACTGGCTCTCCTGACCTGGTGGGCGTCCCTGCCCGGAATGGCCCCTCAGGTTCCCGCCTCCCCAGGGACAGCCAGGTGAGGGTGATGGAGGACACCGTGACCAACGCCGAGAAGTACTTTGGCCAGTTCTGCTCACTGCTGGCAGCCTACACCCGCAAGACGGCCCGGCTTCGGGACAAGGCCGACCAGCTGGTCAAACAGCTCATTGGCTTTGCCAACACGGAGAACCCTGAGATGCGGGCCACCATGAGGAGCTTCGCAGAGGACCTGGCCAAAGTGCAGGACTACCGGCAGGCCGAGGTGGGTAGGGCCGCCCAGGACCTGGGTCCCATTGCTGGGCTCCAGTCTGAGGGTTGGAGGCGCCCTATGGGGTCACAGCCCTATGGGGAGTGTCTCCTCCCCAAAAGGTGTCCTCAGCGGGCGGACACAACACCCCATTCCCTCCCAGGTCAGGCCTCCATTTACAAGACTGAGAGCCTGGAGCTGTGCAGAGCTGGACAAGGGACGAGCAGACCCAGGACACCGGTCCCCAGGGCCACAGCTGCGGGCTCCCTGCATCCTAGGCCGCAGGCAGTGCCCAGGGCCCAGAGAACAATGGTCGGGGGGTGAGGGCACAGAGACTGCAGGTGCTAGAATTCACAGTAAAATTCTGCCCCAGAAAATCCCCTCTGACTTAGAGAACAGGGCAGCTTTCCTTCTGAGTACCCATGAAGCCAGCCGGGCTGCAGCGAGGTCGTGGTGCCCCAGTGAGAGACGGCAAGCCGGGCAGAAGCCCCGTACCCGCGCAGCCCGGCAGATGCAGCGCAGCCCACACGGCGCGGGTTCCCAAGACAGGGGATACCTTGCCCTCGGGTAAGGGGTCTTGGCAGCACCGTTTGTCACCCAGGACTTCCCGATACCCTCGTGACTGGGCGGCTGCCTGTGTCAGCTCATCATCTTTACCCAAAGGCAAACAAAACTTGTATCTCCTGGTGAGCGGGTAGCTACAGCTTGGAGCCAGGCCCCCGGGGGGTGCTGTCTTCCCTGGTGTTTACATTCCGCCTTGACGACTGCCATTGCCCGCTTGTAAACCCAGCAAGAAGCTTGTTTAGCTTTTAAAGAGATTTACATACATCCTGAAGGGACAGAGAAAGGACTTACAATTGCACGTTTTCTAAACGAAAATGCTGTAAGGGAGAGGATGAGAAAGTCCCTTTTCCTTTTGGAACCTGGGAAAAATTAATATTTTTTTAGCCTTTGTGTTCACTCTAACAGGGTCCTAAGCCTTAATGAAGGAGAAGGAAGGGGCTCTGTGGGGATTCCAGCTGCCCTGGCCCATCTGGATTTTCAGGGGACCCCTAATGTCAAGGCAACAGCCTCAACTGGAATCTTGTTAGAAAAGCAGAATCTCAGGCCCACCCTGGACCACTGAACCCGAGCCTCTGAGAGGATGGCAGGCGGTCAGGGTGCTAAGGAGCCCCTGGGGGGACTCCTATGCCTGGCACTTAGGCACTGGCCAGGGTATGAGGCATGTCCCCCACCCCTGCTGACCCTGCCGTGTCCTTGGAGGCTGCATGGTGCAGCTGGCTCTGAATCCCACGTTTTTCTGGGTCCTTTGTGGGTCTATCTAGCCTCCCCAAAGAGATCCTAATGCGTTTTGGAAAAGTGAAATAGCCATGGGTCGTAATGAACTGTCTCAAAACCCTGATGGGTGGGCCATTCTGCTCATCCTACAGATGAGAAGACAAGGCTTAGCAAGATGAGATGTATTGCCTGAGCCTTGGGAGGTAGAGCCCTGAGCCCAGGTGGGCACCAAGGGAAGCGGGAGGGTGTCTCGTGCTTCCCCCTGGCCTCTGTGGCCCCACTGCGCAGCTCTGGGTGTGCAGACCACACCCTGTAATGTGGGCTGGAGGCCGAGCAGCCTCCAAACACCTCCCTGGCGCCTGATTCTCTGCACGTCTGTGACCCCCCAGGTGGAGAGGCTGGAGACCAAGGTCATCAACCCCCTGAAACTCTACGGGGTGCAGATAAAGCAGACGCGGGTGAGCGAGGGGACTGTGCTGCAGAGGCGCGCTAGAAAGGGGAGGCGGCGTTCGGGTCTGGCCACGTTGGGTCCCCAATACGCTTCTCTTTCCTTTAGGCTGAGATCAAGAAATTCAAGCATGTCCGGAAAAACGAAATCAAACAACTGGAAAAGCTGGAGAAACTGAGACAGAAGTCGCCTTCCGATAGGCACATGATCGTATCCTTCCCTGGAAGTCAGGCCTGGGCTGCTGGGCCAGGGCGGCCCTTTGTTGAAGGTGGCCTCTGGGTAGGGATGGCAGGGCCCCCAAGGGGTTGCTGGTCCAGCTGGATCCTTAACAGCACCTTTCTCAGTCCCAGGTGAGTGGCCCACGTCTGTCTGGGGGAGGTAGACTCGCACGCAGGTGAGGAATGACCGCACAAAATGTCAAGGTGAGCTTTGTCCTGGGCAGGTGTGAGCAGGCCCTGAGCTCAGGGTGGCCAAAGGTTCAGGGAAAGCAATTGGTTGGGGGTCAGGAGACCTGGGTTCTTCCCATCATCAACACTCTTCAGCAAGCCAGCAAGTCACTGCCCTCCGAGGCCCCATTTCCTTATCAGGGTTACCTGTTTAATGATCACATGAGGCCGATGCTTCTAACCCCATTGTCTGGATGAGGAAACAGGCTGGGAAAGGTGACTTGCCCAAGGTCACACAGGTTAGGGGCAAACCTAACTCTGAGGGTGTCTGACTTTAAAATGCAGTATCTTTGTGCACCTGGTGTAGAGTCGGGTCACATAAATGTCGATCAAAGGAACCAGTGAATTAGTTAATTACCTAAGACATTCCGCACAGAAACTAATGATCATGAATGTAGAAACCCTGTTAGAACGACAGCTCAGTGGATGCCCACTGTTTAAGTCTTACAACAACCCTGCATGGCAAGTCTTATTACCGTGCCATTTACAGACAAGGAAGTTGAGGCTCAGAGAGGCTAAGTGACTTGCCCAAGGTCACACAGCTAGTAAGCAGGCCTGTCTGAGCAGCACCGGCCCCTTCTACTTGGCTATTTCTTCAATGACCAAATTATCAAGAGATGCCATGAGGCAGGGAACTGGCCCAGAAGTAGGAGAAGGAACTGAGAAGGATCCAGAATGGTGTCTAAAGGCCAGAACCACCCCACGACACCTTCCATCTCTGGGGCCAGGCGGAGACCAGTGTCCAGAGGGCCTCAGTGGATGCCAGCCGCACCACCCACCAGCTGGAGGAGGCGGTGGACGCCTTCCAGAAGCAGAAGCTGAAGGACCTACAGGTGGGGGCGTTGGGCCCTGTGTTGGAAGTGTTCGTGCACACGTGTGTCTGTGTATTTGCATGTGTGCGCATGTGTACTGTGTGTGTGTGAGCTTGTGCCCTTGTGGCTCTGGGGCCCGGGCTCCCAGGACAGTTAATCCTGGCTAACCTTGGCCTGTCGGGTAAGAGGGCTGCTACTCAGCTGTCCACCCGGAAGCCAGCACTGGCAGACTTGCCCCTCGACAGCCTGGCCCAGCTGCCCACCAGGAGACCTTGGCAGACTTCGCCCCCACCCCTGCCCCTTCCCCTCCATGCCAGGATTTGCCCTGACTTCCTACTTCCCTCTGTGAAGCCCTAAACACCCTTCTCTGGGGCAGGCATGGGCAGCTTCGTCCTTCCACCTGGACCCCACCCAATGCACCCCAGAATCCTAGGCCCTGACCCCAGCCAATCATAGAGATCCTCCATACCCAGTCTTCCAAACTGCAGCCCCAGAAATCTCACGAAAGGCAGCTGCTATCTGTCACTCCTGGATTTAGTGCCCTCTCCCCTGTTCTAAGGGTAAAGTCCCAAGGCCCAGAGGCACCCAGCCTTGGCTTGGATGCCCACCCCAAATTCAAGGGCTCCAACCTCTTCACACCTCAGGACCTTTGCACACACCGTGCCCTCTGTCCTTCCTCTTCATGGACTTAACACCTCATCCTTCATCGGGACTTGCCTGGGCCCCCAGCTCATCAGCCCCAGTGAACTCTCTGCTCAGCTCCTTCTGGGGGTGGAGTCAATGTTATCTTTAATTCACTCATTAATCTAAGAAATGCTGAATTTACACCTACTGTGTGCCAGGCACTGGGCCTGGAGCTGGGACTCCACAGCCAGAAAAGCCAGACTCCTGTCCTCAGGGGGCTGACGCCTTGGAGGAGACTGTGAAACGCGCCATTCACCAGGCACGGAAGGCTGTCCCGCCTCCCACACTGACAGGGGCGCCTGGGCAGACCTGCCTGTGTCCCCTGCTGGGTGGCCAGCCTGCCACTAGCAGCTCTCAGTAAATATCTGGGGAATGAATTAGTGTGCAGGTGAGTGAAATACCGGCGGTTACAGCTCAGGCATCCGTGCTGTGGGCAGGACCCAAACCACCAGGCCTGTGATGAAGCACCTGATGTTTATGAGGCTGGAGAGCAGGTGGCGGGGTGGGGCGCTGGCCAGGAAAAGCCTAGGACCAGATCCTCGGCCTCCGCGCGGCCAGGGGCCAGCAGAAGCATGCAGTTTCAAACGGCATCCTTTAAACCTCTGGGATTAAGTTTGTAAGAGATGCTTATTCAAACCATCCCCGAAAAAGCCCTCCAAATTTTGAAAGATAAAAACCAGAACTTGAAAACATGATTACCACCACATGGCGTTAGGTTGCATTTCTAACACAATGACTGTCTTTACAACGCTCTGACTCCTGTAAACAAGGAAATGCCTTCCCACAGGGGTCCACGTACCTGAGCATGCCTCGAAGTCACCTGCAGGGCCTTCCTCAGTGCAGACCACGGAGCCACAGGCCCACCCTGGAGCCCCATTCAGTGGGTCTGGGTGGGCTGGAGAATTCGCACTGCTGACCAGCTTGGGGTGGGGCTGGTGCCGCACGGTGTACATGGATGGGGGACAGCTGCCCCGGCTGAGTCTCGTAGGGCTCTGTGACCTGGGTCTACCCTTGTCCCTCTGTGCAGATGAAGAAACAGGCTCAGAGAGGATAAGTCATTTCCTCGGGGTCACTTGCCAGCAAATGGCAGGAGGCAGCTTGCCCCTGCCTGTGGACTGGCAGCTGGGAGCACCTCTGGCTCTCAGGTGCGGAGATGGGAGGCAGGTATTCCCAGCAGTCTGGGCCCCCTGCCCTTTTCTCTCCCAGGCTGACTTGGAGGCTTCCTGGGAGGCGGCCTCCCCCAGCAGCCGTATCCCGTGACCTGTGACGTGCTGTTTCCAAACTGCAGGCTCCTCCCCCCTGCCCTGCACTGAGCTTTCGTCCTGCTGGGCCCACGGCAAAGCAGCGCTTAGTAGGGCTGGGCATGGTGTAGTAGGAAATCTGCAAGAGCTTGCTGAGCTGAGCGGAGCCCTCTAATCAAGAGAAACTGACTTCTCTTGTCTCATTCCATTTTGACAAGATGACTTGGGCTGTGGGCCCAGCCCAGCGATGTCTACTGGCAGCCCCCACATCCCTCCTGGGAGACCCACTTGCAGGCCCTGGGTGGCAGGGGCTGAAGATTTTGTAGCCATCACCTGTAAACGCCTGTCCTCGGGGTGAGGGGGCAGAGGCTGCACAGATGAGCCCAGGGGCAGCCGAGGGAAGGACCCTCAGAGTCCTCGCGGAGAGGCAAGCCCTCCACATTTCTGCAACGATCCCTGTGTGAGGCAGCCTTTGAATGGGAATATATTTATCTGTTCACACAAAAATAAACTAGAAGTAACAGTGACCTAGACCTGTCCCCAGGAGGACGGAACACCCCTGCCCCCAGTTTGTCCATGTTTGTGGGGACCCCAGGCCTCTCCCTCTGATAGTCTTAGTTATGCGATTTGCGCTTCTCTCCCCATAGAAAATTTTTTTGGACTTTGTAACCATTGAGATGATCTTCCATGCCAAAGCAGTGGAGGTGTATTCCAGTGCCTTCCAGGCCCTGGAGAACTACGACTTGGACAGAGACCTGGAGGTAGGTCCCAAACGCCCCCTTTTCTGTCAGTGGTGGTTTGTTGGCAACATTTTGCAGTTTTTACAATTTTGAAGACTTTTAAATATCTGTCCCCAGGTGCCTAATCTAAAGGTGGGGAATTTCCACAACGCTGTTATCTGGAGCATCAATGGGTTTATGGTCACTTGGGTGTTTAAACCAACAATCAACAGGGACAAAAGGCATCTGCAGACAGGCGCCCGCTGCAGGTTGGGCGTAGACGGAGGGCTTGCTATCCGCCTGCCTCCGGCCTGATTAAAATCTAGCCTGAGCTGAGTCATCCGAGCTGGGTGGAACCGCAGCCGCTCCCACGAATTGCCTCCTGTGGTTCTGGGGCCCCACGGCTCACAGTGGGGTCTGACTTTGGTTTTCAGCTGCTCAGTAGCTGGGGCTGGCGGTGCTTCAAAGGCTTCCTCACTCACATCTGGTAGGTGGTGGCTGTCATCCTTGTACAGGACAGGCCACGGGATTTGCAGAGTCCAATGCAAAATAAAACTGTGGGCCCTTTGTTCAACAATTACCAAGGATTTCCAGATGTCACCGGCAGAGTATTACACCATGCATGGGGCCCTCCTGAGCGTGGGGGCCCTGGGTGACTTCAGGAGCCACACACTCACAAAGCCTGTCCTGTCTGGGTCCTCAGCAAGGTCTGTAGCCTGAACACCTACCCGTGGCCTCTCCCTGTGGCATGGGCTTCCTCTTGGCATGGTGGCTGGTCTAAGAGCAAGCATCTTGAGACAGAGCCAGGTGGAAATTGTGTCACCTTTTATGACCTCCCTTAAAAGTAGTTTAGTGTTATTCTGCAGCTGTCTTTTCCTTAGGAGTGAGTTGGTAGGGCCGCATTCAAGGGGAGGAGAATTATATTCCAGCTCCCGATGGGAGACCTGTGAGAGGGCATGCCTCGGTGGGCAAGCGTTAAAATCGCCGTCTATGGTTAAATGCCGATCGGATGGGCAATATTCCATAATATCCTCTGGCGGGGGAGCGTGATCTCTGATTTCCCAGGGTGACTGTGGATGTGTTACTTAGCCTCTCTGGGCCTCACTTTCCCCATCTAAAAGGCGGATGGTAATGCCCACCTACCTGGCTGCTGTAGATTACATGGAATCACAAGCAGATGCCCCAGGCAGGACCTGGTGTGGGTGGGGTCCCTGCAGAGCTAGCTGGGCACCGGCCCCTCACCGCACCGTCTCTCCTTCCCACCCCCACCCCTCCTCTGTTTTCCGATGGGCCTCGCCCCACCGTGGTCTCTCCTAAGCAGGATTTTAGAGTGAAGATGCGTGGGGTCTATGAGCACAGCGACGCTCGGCTGCTCACGGACACCTTCCCGTCTCAGGCGGTCCCGTGGTCCTTCGCTGGCCAGGTGAGCCCTGAGGGCAGGGCCATTCAGCCTGTGACAGAGTGAAGTGCGGGGGGGAGGCTGTCTGAGAACCAGGATGTGAAGGAAGCAGGGCCCGGGAGGGGGAGAGCTGCCCTAGGGTCTGACCTGGACTTGCTGCAAGTGGAATCAGTAAAATGCTAAGGGCTTCGAGGCCGCCCCAGGCGCTGAGCGCCCCCTAGAGGCCTCTGGACTGTGTCCCCTTGAGGAGCAGAGGGCCCTGGACTGTCCACCGCTGCTGCCCGGGGCCCGGGTCTGTGGGTTTCAGAAGTCAGGGTTTCTCAGACTTCAGGGAACCAATACAGTGCCTACATTACCTGTTACCTTGGGCCCAGCAGGGCCTGTAATCAGGCACATTGCTGTTCTGCAGGGAAACCTTCGAGGGTGCAGCCAAGCAGGCCAAGTAAAGGCTGTAATCAGCCTCATGCCAACCAGGGTACAGGGTAAGGTTAGTCACCCAGTGAGTGGACATGGGGGCTGCGCCCAGTGTGTGGAGGAGCAGGGGGTGTCCCATAGCTTTCTGCATAAGTCTCTCTAAAGGCAGAGGACACAGTACTGCCCCCCAGCCAGATGCAGGGGCCCAAACCCACATCTCCTCAGCTGTGTGCCCTTGGGAAAGTTCCTGAGCCTCTCTGTGCTTTACAGGCCTCACCTGCAAAAGTGGGCTATTAATAGTGTCCCCTGTGGGGCTGTGGTGAGCATTGGGTGAACAAACCTACATGATGCACTGAGAAAACCCTCAGTACTTGTCACCATTGTTATTTTTCTTGGTGCTGCTGTGTGGCGATGCTTAGGGCACTCAGAGCACCACCCGGAGCCGGGGGACGGAGGAGGAGAGCGTGGACGACTCTGCCGGGGAGGACCCTGTGGAGGACCTCGGGGGCCGGGGGCCAGGGCTCCATCAGTAGGACAGCACCTCCTCCATCGGGAGACTGGCCCTGGGTGCTTGGGGGTGGGTGGGGCTCTGTGTCCCCCCGTCCCCAGTGAGTCACATGTCCTCTGAGCTCCAGTTTCCTCATCTGTACAGATGCTCAATAAATGCCAAGTGCTCATACCCTGAGTCGTGCTGGGACTCACCTCCCACCTTAGGACTTGTGGGCTCGGCTGTTCATGCTGAGAACTTGGTCAAGGGTGAGCCTCCCAGGGCTGCAGAAACCAAGGACCACAACCTGGGGTGCGGGGGGGCCGAAACCACAGAAATGTCTGGGGTTCTGGAGGCCTGAAGTCTGAAATCGAGGTACTGGCAGGGGGGCCCCTGCTGAGGGCTCTCCCGGCTCCTGGTGGTCGCTGCCATCTTTGGGGATCCTTGGATTGTGGACCGGTCGCTGTCATCTTCATCGGTCGCTGTCATCTTCATCCTCCCGTGGCGCTGTCCCTGTGTGTGTCCAAATCCCCTCGTGTTGTAAGGACACAGCCGACTTGGCGTAGGGGCCCACCCTCTCCAGCATGACCTCATGCTAACTAATCACAGCTGTATAGCCTATTCCCAAATACGGCTGCACTCCAGAGCCCTGGGGGCTGGGGGGACATGAGTCACCCCAGAACACACGGATGAGATGTGCCAGCATGAGATCATTGCATGGTTTGTATCACCCACAGTGATTCGTACTACCCCAAATCCAGCTCTGTGGCACCTCCTCAGGGAAGCCCACCCTGATTCTACCATGACTCCATGGACACTCACTCCAAACGTAACTAAAACATTTTTCTTATATAATTGACAAAATATCATCAGATTATATTGTATATAGATATTACCTCTTACACACTTACGCTAGAAACACTTATATGCATGTGTTCATGTGCATGCACACACACAAGTGTACCAACCCGACAATTTCTGAAGGAAAATGACCTTGCTCATTCACCTTGTGGTGTCTGGCACACAGTAAGCTGATGGCGTGAGGGGCCTCCCACCTTCCCTCTGGCCCCTGTGCACGAGGAGACCACCTGTTCCGATTCCAGGGTGGACAGCGGGCTGAGCCTTCCACGTCACCATGTCTTGGGAAGCGGCCCCAAATTTCAGAGCTTCTCTCTCTTCAGGCCTCCAGGAGGTGGGGTGGGCAGGGGCCGGGGGCTGCTGGCTTTCTGGTCCCTCTGAGCCTGGGTCAGACTTTGTTCCTCCCCACGTGTCCCTTGCTGTGTCTCTCCTGGTCGCCTGGGGCAACCCCCCTCACCGCGTCCTGGGGCAGTCTGAGTAGGTTCTGTGCAGGAGGGAAGGAATACTTCCTGGGGCATTAACAAGCGACTTCAGGAGTAGGAGCCTGGTCCCAAGCGTGGGAAGAGGGGCTGGGGAGCGGTTCTGGCGAGAGCCTGGGGGGCTGCGGCCGGACGGGGTCAGAGGGCAGTGAGGGGAAGAAGCCGCCACTCGCCGTGTTCCAGGTGCTTTGATGGGGTCAGAGGTAGAATGAATACAAGTTACAAGGAAAATTAAAAAACTTTAATGGTTTACATTTCTTTTATATTTAGGGTTGTGAATTTTGAATAATGCCTTTTAAATGTACTGCTATAAAATTTAGAAAAGTTTTGTCCCTTTTCTTTTTCTCTTTACTGGGGAGGAATCTTCTCGCAGCTACACGTTCGCAGGTTGACTCTCTCATCAGGAAAAGAAGGGACTAGCCTGGAGTGGGATGCACGGGGCTGCCCTTTGCAAAGCACGTGTGTACCGCCCCTGACTTTTGCGGGAACTGTGTGGGTGGGACAGGTGACGTTTCCCTTCCCGTTTCACAGGTGAAGAAACCGAGGCTCAAAGAACAATGGGGCAGAAGACTTACTTAGATTAGTGGGGAGGTGGAACAGGGGTCCCTGCTGCCTTCGGAGGGGTCCTCCCCCTCCTGGGAGCTGCCTGTTTATCTACCTATTGCTGGTCAAAAAGCACCAGAGGAAAAGTCCACTGTGACAGTCGGGTTGGCAGCTTCCACCACCCAGGCCAACCCCCGACATCTGGCTAAAAGGAGGTGGTGGTCTCCACACTGGGCAGGAGACCCGGGAACCTGGCCATCAGGCCCCCACCCACCAAGCCACAGGGAGCTGACTCCACCTATCTCAGGTGGCCACTGGCTGGTGGGGCGTACTGGGAGCCTGTCCCAGGGACCCTTGGGCCAAGCCCACAGCTGTTTGGTGGCCCGTGGGTACAGAGAACTCTCCTCAGGCCCTGCACTGCTCCTCAGCCTTGCCTCCCTATCTGTCTAGGCGGAGAGTTAGGACGCACGCCCTGACTTACAATCAGAGACCAAACGTGTCACAAAACACGTCTGTTGAGCCAGGTTGGCAAACACTGATAAAGACGTCCCGTTTGTGTCATAGAGGAGCTGGGACCAGTGCCCACTCACAGATCCCCCCAGGCTCCCAAACACAAGAGACGAGGCAACCTGGGCGAGAAGCAACGGTCAGGGTTCCAGCCGGAAGGCACTGGACACGTCCTGGAGGCCTGAGCTCGGATCCAGGGCAGGGCATGGCCGCTGCGTGCACTCACCTGCCCAGGGGCCTCGGCCAACCCGCGGCTCTGCAGCATTCGGGGGACGGCCCCCTTTCCAGCATTTCCCATGAGCCACACTCACGTGTGGACAGAACTCACCCAGCCTAAATGGGGAGGGCAACGTGACACCAGAAAAAAATGCTGTTTCTTCAAAGTCACTGGTGTCACTGAGAACACTAGATTCCATCAGAGGCGCTCGTGGATATGTGAGAACAAAGATTAGGCAGACTGACTTTTAAAAGATAATTTATTTCAGTTCCCACCTTCTGACAATCTGAGGTGCAACACATAGGCATATTTTTTTTTTCTTCACAGGAAACAGCTTTGATTTTAGCACTGTTCTGAGATCTTCAACCTTGAAACTTTCTCAGCCTTAAAATACAGTTGGTAGGACATCACACACAAAAAAAATGGGACGCAAATTGCATAACAGTAACACATAAAATGCCTGTGTCACTGAGTTCTACTTTTGGGTGAAAAGGCGATGTTGGGATGTGGCAAGTTTAGAGACCAACGGGGTGAAAGAAGAGACGGGGATGCACATGCGTAAGCCGTCGCTGAGGCCCCAGCAGAAGCCACGGTTCTTAACAAAGGCGCAGACTGACCGTATTTAAACATGTTTCCGTCTTTTAAGGGGCCTGCTTGAGTTTCTAGCATTTCCCCCCACTCAAATGTCTTTCTCAAGGTGCCCACGGGAAGGAACAGCCCCAGGCTCGCTCTGGACCTCATGGCAGGGGAACCAAGCCAAGCTACCCCGAGCTCAGAAAGGAGGCTGGGACTCATCTGTCCAGAGCATCCATGGGAATGGCCCCTGCTGGGCACGTTCCCTTTTCACGCGCACGTCCCTGGAGACCAAGGATGAAGCAGGCACAGCCCCCACTTCTTGGGCTGGATCAGGGGGCCATTGGAAGAAGTCCTTTTCCTGGCTCAAGGGCAAGCCCACCACGGGAGGCTCTGGAAGCTGCGGGAGGCAGGGGCTCTGGCCTGACCTGGCCTTGTCAAAGCCTGGCATCTGCAGGAGAAGCCAGGACCTGAGTTCCCCTCCAGCTGCACAGACATCTGTGGGAGGCGTGTGCGTGGAGATGACGGGAAGATGGTCAAACCCAGACTGTCCTGACTCCCTTGGGGAGGTGATGAGTTTTCCCTTTCCCACAGTAACCAGGAACCTGCCCCACACGCATCTCAGGGACACACGAGTCCCCCAGACACAGTGAGGGGTGGGGATCTACTCCCAAGTTCTGGCCGGCCCAGGGAATGCAGGCCAGTGCCAGGTTACCCAGGGAACAGAGCAGGCCAGCCCCACGAGGCATTTCCGTCCCTCCCTGAGAAGCAGACCCACAGGCCCAGGGACAGGGAGGGAGCTGGAGGTGCGGGAGGCCACGCTGAACGCAGCCTTAGAACTGAGCGCGGTCACCGGAAGCAAACAGTTGGGTAATGATGCATCCACTTGCTGTCTGGAGGCCCAACGCGTAGCTGCTTTTGGCCCCACAGTGACAAGGCGGTACCGGGACAGACACATGGCCTGTGGGGCTTAGGTGAGCCCTGCTCTGTCCGGGGTCTGAACACCACACATCAGTCAATCAGGGGCACTTCTGGCCAACACAATCCCCTTACAGTGAAACTCAGATGAAAGCTTTTCAACTGAAATTCATCCCCGAGAACCATAAAAAGGAGTAAGTGACTTACAGGCAACCTGGAGGGACAGCTGAACCGTGAGAGCAACGCTTCAGGAGAACTAAGAGGCTGGGGGTGGAGCAGTGAGAACCACCCCCAGAGTTAAGGGGTGGGGGGACCCCCACTCAGCAGCCCCATCAGGGTTGAGGAACAGGAGAGAGCCCGAGATCCCGGTGGGGTGGGAGGAGGTGCTCCACTCCTCTCCCCGAGGCCGGGCTAGCCCCTGCCCCCTCCCTCTGGACGAGGGACCCTTTTCCCCAGGCGCCCCACTGTTCTGGGCGAAGGACCCTCCCCCAACTGCACTGGTCTACAGTTTTGGACAATTTGGTAATTAAGCTGATCTAAGCACATGAGTCTACCTGGACGCTCCCTAATGAAAGGGCTGCCTGATGAGGAGGCTGGACGGCCTGGCTCAGCCCCGGTGTCTGGTTACACTCCCCCGGCTCACTCACGCCTGCGCACAAGGGACTCTACTTCCTACACCCGGGGTCTGGACACCAGGTGTGACAAGGTGACCCACGCACAACAGTCCGTGGAACAGCAACCCTCAAGGCTGCCAGCTGCTCTCTGTGGGGACGGCAGCACAGTCTAGCTGGGCGTGGAGCAGCGGGGCCCACTGGTCGCCACTCCCGGGAGGGGGGCTCTATCCTGAGCCCCACTGGGGCTCCCCGGCTGGCCTGAGCATCCCGGGTCCTAACTGTGGGCAGAGCTCAGGGACTGCCCTTTTTCTCAGTCCACCTTTTGGTAACTTCAGAGTTTCTTAGCCTCCTTTTTTCTTTTGGCAATAGGAAAATCATCGTTCACTCCACCGCACTGTACAACTCACTCAGAGCAGCAGCATTCAGTCCTCCTGCCTTTGGTAAGAGGCGCACACACGTGCACGTGCAGCGGACGTGATCTGAATATTAACATGGCCCCTCTCAATATCTACTAATAGTGCTAAAATTATAACAAAGCCTAAAACATACAAAGCTGCATCTCAACATCGCCCTGTTTTCGGAGGAAGCTTTTGAGAGAAGCCACTGTCTTTTGCTCATTGTGATTCACATGGCCCCTGAGGCTGGCCAGCCAGAGCCTGCAGAGCCCCTGCTAACAGTAGGCCTCCAAAGCCCGCCTCTGGACACTCAGTGCTGGGACTGGAGGCCGTCCTCGGACCCCTTCGCAGGCCTATGCCAGAGTCTAAGGGCCCTGTCTGTATTCTCAGATGGGCTCTCGGGGCTTCTGCAGCAAAGCGCCCCGTTGTGTACACAGGACACCTCCCCGTGCCAGCACCTCTGAGCACATGTCCTGTGTCTGTTCACCACCGGAGGCCTCCGCATGTCTGCTATGCCCCAGCCCGGAGGGGAGAGGTGGTGCTACAGGGATAGGAAACTTCAGGGAGGCAAGCTACCAGCCTTCCTCCAGGGGCTCAGTGCCCCTCCAGGTGCCGCTGGCCGGGGCCCTCCAGCACGAACCACCAGACGCAGAGTGGCCTGGGCCACTGTGGCATCCAGCCACCACTCGCGGTACGCGGGGGCAGCCTCTGACGCCCCCCCGTGCGGCTCTGCAGGACAGCAGCCTGCCTGGGGTCAGTTTTCTCCCCTCCTGGGAGCCAGATGGATAAATTTGAGGAGCAGGTGGGTCAACCCAAAGCCACCTCTACTCCACCTTCACCTCTATTTCAAGTGGCCTATGGGGGAAAAACATTTCAAGATCACTTTTGAAGTTAAAGTGCTTGGAAAAGCCCAACGAAGTCAAAGCCGTTTCCTTACAAAGGCTGGGTGGCCCTGCCTGTGCCCCCACCCCAGGGGACAGTGCTGCCTCCCCTTCCAGAGCCCTGGAGGGCCTCAGAATCCACTTCTCTTCCTCCAGGAAGCAGACCGAATCAAACTTCTACACAAACACCTTATATATACATAGGTAAGTCTTCTGGGAACCTTAGAATAAAGTCTTGATGCACTTCAGCTAACTACTGGGGGCCGACTAGCCAAGCCATGGAGGACACAGAAGGGCCTGGACAGTGTGAGCTGGGGTGCTGACCTCAGAGAGGGAAGCTGGTTTCAGGCGGGGAGGTGCCGTCCAAAGGAGGCACTGGGGAGGGGCCCCCACACCTGTTAACCCGAAACGCGTTCTGCGGAGACATGCAGGGTCGCTGGGCCCAGCGGGAGCCTCCAGGCCCCTGAGCTGCCCCCGCATGTGACAAACTGGCCACACGGCGGGGCTTTCTTTAGTGCCACCGCCAGCCAGGCTGGCATCACATGCCCGCACGCACACTCCGTGTTCCTGTGGGCGGACCTTTCACTGCAGTGCGCTCAGGTCCGGCATCTCCTCTCATGAGCACCAAGATGAGCCTTCTGGAGCTCAGCCCATGGACTTCCCAGCAAAGCACCCCACGAGGGGAACCCCGCAAGCCCTGGCTGGATGCGTGACTCTCAGGCACGTATTTGTAGTGCTCAAGAGGATACAGGAACCTGATGCGATTAGAGCTGACGGGGAGAGAGGGAAAGGGTGGCGGGTGCGGGAGAAAGCAGAGGTCCCCGGGCCCACTCCAGGATCAGCGCCCTAAAGTGACCCACGGAGATGAGGGAAGGGGGCTGACGGGAAACAGCCACACAGCGGAGCTGGCATGCTGGAGGCTCCCGGTCCGCCCGCAGTCCCCTGGGGCTGGTGAGTGCCTGGTACCAAACCTGGGAGAAGAACCGCGGTTCCCATGCCTGGACAAGACGAAGGAGTACCTGCAGTCTGCAGGGGGGGAGGTTGATCACCTGGGCCCAGGAAGGTGTGGGCACCCACTGCTACGAGGCCACTCTGCCAACGAGCCTCACCAACTGCCACCGGAAGCCGCCCCTGCCCGGCTGCCCATAACACTGGCACTTTCTCATTTGAAGTATACGGCGGCCCTGTCTGCTTTCCAAAAGGGTGGCTGTCCTGCAGCTCCTGAGGGACCCCTTGCAGGGCAGACAGCCCCGAGGTACCCCAGGGCCCCAAGTGGCAGAATGTTCTCTGCTCCAGAGGGAAGCTGTCAGCGGACCAGGAACATTCCGGACACCTGACCCAGCCACCTGGATGCTGGTGACGCCTGTACAAGGCTCAGACCCTGCACCGCCTCCAGGATGCCCACAGCCCCCAGGGGCCGGGCCCCCTGCAGCCAGCAAGAGCGCGGTTCTCGCCCCCTCCCTAAAACAGGACGTGTCTCTCACCTCCTCAAGGTTCCTGTGGCCCCAGTTCCCAACACATGGAGGGGGACCCAGGAGACGGCTGGCACCAGCCAGGGACCGACACGGAGGCCCACTGCCCTGCTGCAGGAGCCCCAGCTGCAAAAGCACCCAACCTCACCTGAAGAGGAGGGCCCCCAGACTGTCGCCCACGACAGCCCCACATCACTGCCCTTACCAGAATCCCATGCCCACCTCCCGCTCCAGGAGGCTGCAGTGAGCACTGCCCTCGGCCTGGCCTGGCCCTGGTGTCCTCCTCTGCCCTCTCAGTCCATGTCACAGGCCTGACACTCGGGGGTGTGGACAGTCACCTCGGTTTTAGCCATGTAATCCCAGGGACACTTCGCCACGTGGGTGGGGGAGCAGACACAGGCAGAGGGAGGCAGGGACGACAGGTGACTGGGTTCTTCTAACCGCTAGTTCTAGGGCAGCGTGGAGCGGCTCTGGGTGCTGCCGATGTCATGCAGGGTCATCAGGTGGGGTGACAGCTGGTTGCTGGCTCGGGAGAGCGGCGTACACCCCCAGTCCTCCTGGGGAGTGCCTTGGGTGACCTCCCACGGCCTACTCAATGGCCATCTGCTCAATGTGGTCACTCAGCAGCTTGTATTGCTCTGAAAGAGGAAACAACGTTATTTCTCGGGGACATATGGTGACAAAGGCGGTCCTGCTCTTCTCATTCGGGCACTGACAGAACAGGGCTCCCCAGGAGTGGTGAGTGGAGCCTTCTGAAGGCGGGCGGTGACAGAGCCCCCGTCCGCCAGTGGGCTGCACGTCAGGCACAAACACACTTGGGCTCCTTGGAACCAGGTGCATCTTCTCGTGGAAATGGTGCTGCAGGGGCGGCCGTGGGTCCCCGGGGAAGCCTAGGGGAGGCACGGTGGGGGCAGATGAACCGCATCGCAGGAGCCGGGCCTCGGTCCTGGAGACCACGCAGGGCCACACGGCGGGTGAAGGGCAGTGTCCTTGCCTTTTGCTGGCATGTGGGGCTGGTGGCGACGCTCTGAGATTGTCCAGGGAGCCGCTAACCCTCTCCTGCCTCCTGAGGCCCCTCCTCTGGGCCCCCTTTAATTCGGTGCAGGATGGAGGTTTTTTTGTTTTTGTTTTTTTTGAGAATATTGGTCAATTCAAACATATGTCTAAGCCAAAGGCTTTTTAGGACCCGAGGAAGAGCTATTTTGGGGCAAACGGATGATACGTACAGGCTGGCTCTAGTAACACATCAGGGGAGCCGACGCCAGTTACAAGTTGACATTCTAGAAAAACCTCCAGATCTCTATCTCCCCTCTGCCCTGCCCCGTGTACAGAAACAAAGGCGGGCCAGGTGGTGGCCGCTGAGAAGCCGGGGCAACTCGCCGTTAGAGTTTGGCTAATTTCAAGGTCAAAGTCAGCATTGCTTTAGGTTTGGCCCTGTTTGTAAACACTGAGCTGCAAGCTGCCCCCAGCCCACGCCTGGCAGGAAGGGCTTTCCGGACGGAATGAGAGGTGCCAGGCATTCAAGTAGATGGGAAGGGAGGCGGGGCGAGCCGACCAGAGAGCTGTCGTGTTTCTGATGAGAGCAGGGACAGTCCTTCCAGCGGGTGGGAAATTCTAGGACGCAGAGCCCTTGCTCCTAAAGCCCCGCCTCTGGGTGCTTCTCACCTTCGTCCAGGTTGCCGATCACCGCCTGCTTCTTCAGAAAGTCACTGCACAGCTTCTTGTTCAGTCCGAACGCCAGCATGTTGTGAGTGAAGGTGCTGGAAGGAAAGACAGCCATGAGCCACGCCTCCCCTGCACCCCTGGGGAAAGGGGCCCCACGCGCATTCCTGCTGGAGGCTCAGCTCCTCACCTGCCTGTTAGAAAAGTAAAATAAGCCGTGCCCTCAGCAGCCAGCCAGCACCTCAGTGTGAACCTGCCCGCTGCCAGGCATTGTGTTAGGAGGCGGGTTAATTAGGAACCGGGATGCAGGCTGGCTGTAGTCACGCATATGCTCCCAGAGGCACGGAGGAGGCCCTCGCCAAGCCCCCGCGGGAGGCTCTCCTCCGGCAGCCCCCTCTCTCTGAGTCCAGGCATCTGTCTCGGGGCCTCCCCCTGCCCTGCTTTCCCATCCGCGGGTGACTGGGTATGGGGATCAGGGCCTTCTGGCCTGGCAGAGGCCTGGCATGTGCCCACCGCCCTCCAGCCCACGAGGGGCGGGGCAGGCAGACTGGCTCTCACCCCAGCTGCCCGAAGGTGATGTTCTCATTGAACCGCAGGCTGTCGCTCCGCTCCTCCGGAGTCATGTGGCACCACTTCTCCCTGCGGGCAGAGGAGGTGACAGAGAGGGCCTCAGAGTGCGGGCGCGGCCCCCGCCACGCGCCCCTCGCCTGCTTTCATCTATAGGTGCTGCCTCACGGGCACAGAGGGGGCAGCTCCAGGGGAGAGCTGTTTGCTCTGCTTCAAGGGGCCCAACATACAAACTCATTTACCCACCCTTCCTGAAATGAAGTGATCCCAAGCTCAGAAGCTCTCTACTGACCCGGAGATGCTGTGTGCTTAGTGGTGACCCAGGACATTCTCTGGGAGACAAGAACGCCATGCCCCGTATCCTTCTCCGGGGTTCGAGGATGGGAGGTCGTGGTCCTGTCTGATGGGCAGAGGGACCAGCAGACAGGGAAGGGTCCTGCCAGCATTCTGGGAGGGTGGGCGTCCCGTTGGGGTGGGTGCCGTGAGCCCCACCCCGAGGTTCCCAGACTGGTGCTGCATCTCCAGGCCTCACTGGGGTCTGCCCAGTTGGACCAACCGAAGGGGGCAGTGTCGACAGGCCCTCAAGGCCAGGAGGCCCAGTGAACGGGGAGGGTGGAAGTGCTCTGACAGCCACGCTGTCCTGCCAGGTGGCGTCTCGGCTCTGCTGAGTAATTTTCTTCCCCTTCCTTCCTCACAGCCAAGCTTATACTTGCGCCTCCCAAGAGCACATGGACAAGACCCATGCTCACCCCGTGACCCCATGAAGACAGCACAAAGCCTCTAACAATTTGCAGAAACCCAGTGAGAAAGCACTTTGGTCTATGTGTGGCTTCACGGTGCAACTGTGGAGAAGGAATCTGTCAGCCCCTGTGCAGAAACCCCGGGCAGCATGGGGCCTGGGTCGGGGGGGTAACTCCATCCCCGAGTGAAAGCTGGCCCCACCGGCTGTCTCCCCCTCACGGCAGGGAGCCCTCGTCCCACGGGGACCTGCGCAGGGGCAGCCCCCGCCCTCTCCACGTCTGTGCAGGCAGAGGGCGGCCTGCGGAGCAGATGCACACGCTGAGGAGCTCCTGTGCCTGTTCCCCGTGGGAACTCAACTCCGGGTGGCAAGTCTGACCAGGACAAGGTCAAGAGAAAGATCAAAGAGAAGGGAGAGAAGAGAGGCATGAGGGCGAGCGGTCAGGATGACAGAGAAGCTGGAGGACGAGCAACAGAGCCAAGAACAGCAGCTCCTGCTCCCTCCGGGCCCGGGGGCCACAGCGGAGGCGACAGGACACCCAGCAGGACACGCAGAACGTGCTTTCGGGTACCGTGCAAATCCTGTCCCATTCTCTCCCACCTCCTGCCCCCGGGGGCCACCGCGGAGGTGGCCCAGGCACAGAAATCCCGACCCTCAGGCCCGCTGTGCACCACTGAGTGGGTCGTGGGCTCCCGCAGAGGGATGCCATGTGCCGCACAGCAGCCCAGACCCCCATTGCTCCTGACCCGACAAGGGGGGGCCCCCCGATCCTTTGTGCTGTGGCAGGACTAAAATCGGGACATTTAACCTGACCTCTGAAGAAAGAGGTAGAAGAACATTAGCAATCAGTGCACCAGGTGACGCCTATGATCAGATCGCTTCCTTAGGACGGCTTTCAACACCCGATCCTGGTCAGGTCTAAGAACACAGGGCAGAAAGTGTGTTTAAATCACCACAGTGGGAATTTGGATGAAACCAACAGCTTGCAGAACAGGAAGCCTTCTCAAATGGGCACATTTCTGCCTCTGAGAACAGAGGCTGCTAATAGCATTGTCGGCAGTTTACTGGAGAGAATAATGTTGGGGTCACAGGTTGCCCAGGGACCCAGCCAACCCTCCAGCCCTCAATCTCAAAGCCGCACCTGCCCTCTTCTCGGGGCGGCTGAGGGCACGAGGGGCTGTCCTGGGAGCAGGCTGGAGACATGCATGGTCAGACCACGGTCACGCTACGGGTGAGGAGGCCCAGAGGCTGGCTTCCCTCGCAGGCTCAGCACTGTCTGGCTTGGAAGAGGCCACGAGGCTCCAGCCCTCTCATGCCTTGGCTGCAGGGCTAAGAGGCCTCGCTCCAGAAAGACTGGTTCATCACCCCCACCCAGACTGTGGGAACTTGAGGGCTTTTTACTGAAGGACGTGTCCATTAGGCCTAGATGCTCCTTTTAAAGCCATAAACAACTGTGTAAGAAACAAGCTTTCTCATTAAACAGTAAGTACTAAAGCTATATCACTGATTAAAGGAAGTATGCTTGGGGAAACTTCCACTGGAAAAAAATCATTGCATAGGAACTATATTCTGAAGAGGCAGCCCTTTAACTCTAAAAATACATTACAACAGGTATCTAACAAATACAGAGTTCAAGCAATTACAGTCAGACCCCAGGGTGGGCTCGCAGGTAACAGCCCTGTCCTGGGCCTTTCTCTCCAGAGGACCGTTGGCCACACACGGCTCCACATCCCACAGGGCCTGGCTGGCCTTCCTCTGGGACTCCCCAGACCTGTGCGGCCGGTGAGGTCGGCCAGACCCCACACACTCTGAGTGTGTGACTGCGGAGACCGATCCTCTGCACCCCCACAACTTCCGAGCCCGGGCACCCTGCTGAGTGTGAAACACGCCACCTCGCTTGGTCTGCTCAGAAGGCGCCCGCAGGCCAGAGGAGAGCTGGCCCACTCCGATCAGAGCTGGCTTTCTGGGCCGCTGCTCTCTCCTCTCTGAACCTGCACTGGGCCTTCTGAGAGGCCTTGGGTGCTGCCTGTGTCTCCTATTCTTGGGTGCCCTGTCCTTGGTCAGCTCCCCCATCACCAGCCTTGCCAGCGCTGGGCTGGCTTCCCGGGGACGCCCCCTCCGCTGGCAGCCCCTGCTGGGCTCTGACCCCTGCGGCAGCTAGAGCGTGCGACCCCCGCCCTGAGGGGGTCCTGGCCGGGACACCCGGCACGGTAACATGAACAGAGTCACGTGGACACACACCTCTTCTTCTCCTCCTCTCCAGCATCCCCTCTGGAGCGGCAGCAGAAACAGGTAAACAGAGGAACATGTCAAAGTCATGCAAGATATGTGGATGGAAAAAAGAGAACAAGCACAGAAGGTGGGTTATTACAGCAGAAACAGAGGACAGAGAGAGACAGGGTGTTCCAGGCAATGACTGCCTGGAGCCGGGGGGCTAAGCAGCAAGAGGAAACCCCAGTGGCCTGCCAGCACCTCAGCACTGCGCTCCTTTCCGCTTCCTGGCAGTGCACAGACTCCTCTCTGAGAACCCTTGGGGACTGTTTCAGCGTCTCTATCCCCACATGCTCCCTCTGCCTCCCCAGGAAATGGAGCCACAGCAACTTTTGGGGGTTTGAGGCAGGGCTTCTTGCCCCCATTAGGGTCAGCAGCCTCCCGAGAAAGAAAGACTTGAGGCTTCTGCAGCACGAGTGGACCAAAGGCCTCAAGGGCAGGCGTCTGCTCCCTCCCCTGTGGCAGAAAGGTGAAGGGGTCTCCCCAGTGTTAGGGAAGGAGGGCATTCACTTTACTAACAAGGAGAGGGTCAGAGACTTCAAAGTCCCATGACTGGAGGGGCTCCTGAGGGGCCCAGGACTGGGACAGCTGTGGACCTTCCCACCCGGCCGCTGGACGCAGTGAGGGGCAACCTCAGCTCGTTGTGGCCCGAGGAGAACGGAGCTCAGCCCCTGGGCATCAGTGCCGACCCCCCAGGTCATGGAGTGGTTTGCAAAGGGGTGCTCTGAAGGGCAAGACTACCCTCAGGGGGCTGGAGAGCTCTGCTCAGGCTGCGGGCCAGAGCAGGAAGCCGGCAGCGGCAACTGCGTTTCCCCAGACGTCAGCTCTCGAGGGCAGCGTCGGGGGTGCAGCCAGCCCTATGCCCCAGGGCCCTGTGGCAATGGTTTGTGCTCAGGATTCTGGGTCCTTAGGCAACTGGCAGAGTGGGGCTGAGGGGTTCTGATGGCTTCATTCAGCAGGAGTTGGCTTTGAGGAGGATCAGACCAGGTCATGCCAGAGCCCCAGGGCAGAAAGCGCTCATGCAAGCTGAGTACCACCCGCCCAGAGCTGTGCGCACCCAGGACCCTCCAGGCAGCTTGTGGGGCACGGGGCGAAGGGGCTGACGAGGCACAGATGCTCTGCCTCAGCACTCTTCTGCTCCCCGCTTTAGAAACAGGAAGACAGAGCCATTCCCTGGTCCTCTTCCCAGGCAAAGCGGGTCTGGACTTAGCTCCTACCTAGTCGTGGGAGACCGCTTTCTCCTCTCACAGTGGACAGCATCAAAAAAGGCGGCGTTCCAGAACCTCAGTGTGTGCCTGTGAGACAGAGACGCACATAAGCTCTCTCCGGAAGGCGGGACAGACAGGCCCGGCAGATGGAGAGGGAAGCCGAGTCCCCGCTGCAACTCAATGCTTCTAAAAAGCTTCAGAGGGGCAGAGCTGAGAAGGAAAAGGAGCATGTGCCTTTATTCTACATCGGGAGTCCCTGGGGCCCCCAGCAACATGTCCCCTGGGATGAAAGAGCAAAGCACGGTGAGGGCAGGCATGAGGACAAGGGGGGACTGGCTGCATCCTGAATTCACCAGGCCAAAGCTGAAGTCCCCACCTGCAGCATGCAGTCAAAGGCCGTTTTCTGCTTCTCTGACTCCCATTAAGGAAGCAGGGGCTTTGGGAGACTGGCTTTCTAGAACAGGGTCTGGTAACTTGAACGGGAACCCAGAAGGAACAAGCCTCAGGCACAGCAAATATGTTCAGAGGGACACACACGTAAGAAACAGTCTTGAAGACCAGGAGTCAGCAAGGTATGGTGTGCGGGCCAAGTTCAGCCCTGCCTATTCGTGTACGCCAAATTCTAGGGGCGCACAGCCATGCCCACTCACTCATGCACTGTCTATGGCGGCTTGTGCACCACAACACAGCTGAGTGGTCACCTATAAAGCCTCAAGTATCCCATCGCCTGGCCCCTCATGAAGGTTCGCTGCGCCCTGCTGCAGATGGCGAGACAGCAGCCAAGTCGAGGCCCAGCGACTGAGCTAAGTCCCCGGGCAGGTGTGACCCGGCTGCCGGCCTCCCCTCCTCCCTTCTCCACATGAACCTGGCCGGGCTCAGGTGCGGCCTCCTTGTGGAGGCTTCCGGGCAGCTCTGGCCCAGCCCTCCCTGGCCTCACGACTCACACAGCCCTTGTTTCGCTGTGGCCAAGTCCTCCATAGCTGGAGCGGGATCCTCTATAGGAGAGCAGGTCTGATACCGTCTGGGCTCCAAGTGGAGCACATGGCCTGCTTGTAAATAGACTATGGTGATGGAGAGGCTTGGGGGCATTACAAGCGGTCATCCAGAGATACCAGGCAGGGTGTCCCCAGACCACTGGTTTCTCACTTCAACCATGACCTTCTTTCATATACTGTGTATGTAATAGCTTTACTGGCATATAATTCACATACTGTAAGATTCAATTTTTTAAAGCATATAATTCAGGGCTTTTGCTGTAGATTCAGTGTTGTGCAACCATCACCACTATTTCCAGAACATTCCCACCTCCATTAGGAGTGACTCCCCATCCCCTACTTCCCTCAGCCTCTGGCAGCCCCTTAATCTATTCTGTCTCTAGGGATTTTCTATGCTGACCCTTCATATGAATGGGATCCTACACTGTGTGGGCTTTTGCGTCAGCTCTTCCCCTCCGTGCAACGTTCTCGGGGTGCCCATGCCACAGTGTACCAGGGCTTCACCCCTTTATATGGCAGACTAACATGCCATGATGTGGAGAGACCCCTGCTGTGTGTCCACATGTCAAATGCCCACACAGATGGACATTCAGGCTGCTTCACCACTAGGCCCTCATGCATGAGACTGTCATGAGCATAAATGCACCAGTTTTTGCTTGGCACCTACTTTTGTGTCTCTTGCATGTGTCCTAGCAGCGGGGTTGCTGGGCCCCAGGGTGAGCCTGTTTGACCTTTTGAGGATGTTTTCCCAAGTGGCTGCCCTCTCTAACAATCCCTGCAGCCATGTATGAGGATTCCAGTTTCTCTGCATCTCACCGACACTTGCTCTGTCTTACTTTGGCTATCCTAGTGGACACGAGTGACCTTCGTTTCTGATGGAGATTAAGGTGTGGCACTGGCTGCCCTGCAGACATGAGGTGGCCTTACCAGATTGGCTGCTGCTTCAGATGCGTGTACAGGTAGATCTTCTCTCCTTTCCTCTCCTCCTCGGGGCTGCACACAGTCACTGCAGGAGGGGAGAAAGACTGAACGTGGGTGGCTCTGGTGGCCTGGCCACCACTGCTTCTCCCGACAGGTCATGAACGTGCAGGTGAACCTCCGGGATAGCTTTTCTGCCACCCATGGCCAGTACTGAGGCTTCTCACACCTGGCACCGAGGACGCTCCTTCTGAGAAGGGGTCCCTGGAATGGCTCCCTGCCCCGTGCTTCCTCACTTAACTGCCCGGGGGTATGGAGTTTAGCTCCTGCCTCCTGTCCTGAGAGAAGTGGTTTTCCAGGGAAATTCAGTAACAATCACAGGCTGAGCTGAGATCAACTTGGATGGCCCGAAGCAGCCTCCCACGCTGGAGGGGCGTCTGGCCCCAGTGTGGCGGGCTGGCCTAAGGGTCGCGAAGCTGGGCCTGTGGGGGCTCTGGAGGCACTCACCTGTCTTCTGTGGCTTCTCCCTGGGCTTGTTCTCATCCTCCCTTGGGGGACAGAAACCACAGCAGTGAGAACACGACCCCCCACCAAAGAAACCGTTTCACCCCACTGACCCCACTGACACGGATGGCGTCGCAAACCAGTGTGTATATTTAATTTGGTTTTCTCTGAAAAGACTGTGTTAAATCAATGCTCCATCTGCCAAATGAGGACATGTGGTGTTTAGGCTTGCTTGTGCGTGTCCTTGGAATCCCAAACTGTCTGGGCCAGAAAAGAAATAAGGCCAAGTCACTGTTGTAACCAAGCCACAGGAGGTGACGGTGGGGCCACAGGGTGGCCGGCACAGACACAGGGGCCCAGGGCTCTCTCTTGCTGATGTGTCCTGTCTTGGCAGAAGTCTTAGCTTTGAGACCCATTCTAAGACGTCCTGTCCCCGAGGCCCCATTTCCATGGGAGAAGTGCTGTCCTGGGGCAGGGCTTCCCCTGCGCGTCCTTCCCTCCATGAACACGGACTCTGACCAGTTAGAGGGGGCTGGGGGAGGCTGTGTGAGTTCCCTCCTGCCCACTGAACATGTCCATACGCCCATCAGTCCAGGGGACTCAGACCCACGGAAGATACCCTGCATACCAGCAAACAGAACAGTGTTTGAAACCATAGAAAACTCAGGGGCGGTGGGGACGGCAGGGAGTCAAGCTGGGCTGGTAGCTGTGCTCCTCGGGAGAGCTCTCAGCCCCAGAGATCACCGCGGGCAGACAGATTCCTCCTCGGCAGGCCAGGCCTCCGCGTCACCCCCACGTGCAGGATTACTGGACCCTCTGACGTTTGTCACACCTGCCTGACTCCCATCCCCACAGAGGGATGCACACCAGGTGACACTTACTCATTTTTCCTGACCAGGGGTCCCTTCAGCTTGGTCTCCAGGCCTCCGAAGAAGCCCTTGACATTCTCTGTCTTGGCTGACGTGTTCTTCAGCAGCCGCTCCGCTATGTCCTTCTTCTCCGCTAACCAGCTGTTGGCAGACTTCAGGTAGGAGTCAATGCTCCCTGCAGGCTTCTCCTTGGATTCCGAGGGGAGCAGGTGCGGCTTACCTGGGAGGGGATGAGAGTGGGAACCAGGATCGGCTGGTGCAGCAGAACTGGAGGGCGGCTGAGTGCGGTGGCAGCTCTGCTGCAGGGACACCTCGTCCTGCAGTCGCCAGACACAGGAGTGGAGACGAAGGGCTCGGTGATGCCCAGGAGACGAGGCCTGGGCTTTCCGTCTCAGGGCGGCTGCCAGGCACCTACTGTGTACAGGAGGTCAGCCCAGGGCCACAAGGGACTAAAGAGGGGGCAGCCGGGACCCAGCCCTGAGGAAGCACTGCGACCAGAGGCAGATGAGCCCACCCACGCAGTGAGACCCCGAGGTCCAAGCAGCGACTGTGGCGGTGGAGGCCACAGGCTAGACGGAGACCGAAGAGTCTTTCCTCGCGGTGGGAGGAGGCGCGGACTCCACATGGGCCTCCTGGCCCCTGGACTGGGGAGACGAGGGCCTCCCGGGGAGAGGAGCAGAGTGGAGGGAGCAGGAATCCCCCTCCTGAGGGGAGGGGATGGGCCTTCAGGCCAGGGTGCTGAGTGTTCTCCACGGATCTCAGCTGCTCTGTGCACAGATCTGACTCAGACAAGCAGTGGCTAAATATTCTTTGAGGAGGAGCCGCAGACTGAACAAGAGGTTCCCGCCTGACCCAAAGGCAGCGGATGACAAGCTCCACGTGAAGGGCCTGCCCAACGGTGGCCTGGTCAGGAGCTACGGCAGTCGGGCCAGCTGTTGCCAGTGGAAGTGAGGGGCAGCAGAGGACAGAGCAGAGTGTAGATGACTGGGATGCACCTGCGGCGGCACCAGGGAGGGCGCAAAGGGAGCCCACTTAGCACCGCCCTGACCCAGCTCTAGTCCACGTCCCAGAACCTTCTCCCTATGGTGGCCTGAACAAAGGAACTTAACCCAAGGAGCCCCCCAGCTCTGGCATACCAGAGAGTTCCGGTGCAAGGGGGCAGGAGAGCGGTGGGGATCTCAGGACGGGAGCATCTGTGTCCCCCTGGTGGCACCTGCAGCCCTCACCCGGGACGCCCAGCAGCCCAGGCCCAAGGCTGCTTCACCTCTCCCCTTGTCCATAGCCAGTCTGTGTCATATTTTGCTCAAATATGATGTCCTCAAAACTAATGTCCTCACATTGGCAATTCCTGTGTCTGCCGGGAAATGTCCCGACTAATGCACTTACTTCCTCATTTCCTAACAGCCGGGCAGTTTCCTTCGCCCTGTGGACAGCCAGCCTCCTGACCCACGGTGTGGACCATGTCCCCTCCTCCTACTTGGAGAAGCTCACTCCCTGCTCATTCCCTCCCTACCATCGGCCCCCCTTGTTTTCTCTAAGCCTCACGACTTTGTCTTTCATCAGCAAGAAATCCTCATTTGATGCCATTTTATAAGTTGACACATCTTGAGTTTCCAAGTTTGCCCTCTACGCAGCCATGCCCGAGGCTCACCGATGTGGTAGTAAGTGAAGCACATGGTCATGAGGCTCTTGGCAGGCCCAAAGTCATCCATCTGATGGCACCTGTAACGAGAAGCAAGGTGAGCGGGCTGAACCGTCGTTCCACCCAGTGTTCTCCCTGCAAGTCCCTGAAACAAGACCAGAATGCTCTGTAAACATGTCTAAATGAGCTCTTTCCTCCCCAGATGCTATGTAGGAGAAGCAACGAAAAAAAATCCCCATTGGTCCAATTAGGTAGGTCACCCACAGGCACTCAGCCGGGGCCCAGGTCGGATCCGGGCAAGAAGGAGCACGTGGCCATCAGCCTGGCCTCCTTCTCTTCCGAGGGAAACGGCCAAGGCTCAGGAAACCAGTACTAGAGGCGGGAGCGGGGCCAGGACTGGAAGTCAGGCTGCTTGGCCCTCTTGCCCGTGCTTCTCGGGAATAAGCAGTTAGATGATACCCTATAGTCGGTGGCTTTCCAGACTTGAGCAACACTGGAATGACCCTGAGGATGTGTTAAGCTGTGGACTGCTGCCCCCCATGCCTAGGAGTCTCTGATTCAGTAGGCATGGGGCAGGGCTTGAGGATGGGACTGCCTCGTGCAGTGATGTTCAGATGCTCCTGGCCTGGGGACAGCACTTTGAGGACCACCGGGACTATGAACATTTACCTGCCCCATTTCACTTGCTGAAAATCAAGTTAAATTAGTTTCATGCCAGAACCTTTTATATACTCAAAAATGTTCTACAAATGTACAGGGTTATGCTTACTATATTATATAAACTATATTATACTTAGTATATTAAAATTTTGAGATACACATAGAGCCAATTTAGCAAACAAAAAAAGGGGGGGAAAACATCAAAAAGAGGGCCCGTCTGACACCGGGGTCTGTTCTGTCACAGCTGCAGTGACGCTTCTGGCAGGGCGTGCAAAGAAGACAAAGAAGAATAATCCCAGGGCCACCACGGGGCGTGGGGCAGAGCACTTGGGTGCATTTACACGGCAGGATGCCACACAGCCATCACAAATGCACACGTGTATGTAAGTGTGGTGCCTTTTTGGGAAAAAAACAGGCATTTGCTGGTCTATGCCTCATGACCGCAGTTATCACAGGAGATGGGGCAGAGGGAGAGAGTGGGGTCAGGAAGGGCGCTTCCTTCCGTTCTGGGCTTCCGTGCCTTTCTCTCCTGGTCCCTTATGCACTTTTCTTTGCTGTTTAGGTTTTAGCCTTGGACAAATACTACTTACAAAAAAAAAAAAAAAAAGTCAACAGAAATTATTCAGACAGTGGGATTAGGGCTGTACTTATTTTTTAATTAAAAACAACCTAATAAATGTATTAAGCTAAAAACCCTAATAAACTACTTGCAAAGTTTTTTTCTAATAAATGCCTAAAAAATATTAGAAAGCTTTTTTTTTTTGTTTGTTTGTTTTTACAAGCATACAAAAATATATATGCTCCCATTCAAAGTGATGGGAAGATTTTGCGTTCTGGCAGGGCTGGAACTTGAATTTAATTTTCCCCACCAGTTTCATTTATTTAAGGAAAAATTCAAAGAAAATGGAGAATTAGATGAGCCTGTTACCCTGTGGGATGGGTACAATCTATGCAAAACTCATGAAAATTCCTGCGGACGCAAACATCTGGAAGTTGCAGTGTTTGCAATGCCTGCTCCGCCTGCTCCCGGCACCCCTGCTGCGCCCCGGGATCCCGTGTCCTCCCCCAGGGACGGTTTTCCACCCCTCCACCCTTGCCAGCTCTGAGACCCAGATCCGACGGGAGCACATCCTGGACTTGGGATATTCTGAGCAAATCAGGAAAAACAGGGATCCCTCGGGGGTTTTTCCTCTAGCACATGTGCATGTTCACAGGGGAACAGAGAAAGATGGGGGGACATCAAGACACAGGAGTGAAGGGTGAAGAGGGCAGCTGCACTTCTGAAAAGGAGGTGGAGGAGGAAAAGGAGAGAAGCAGTTCTCAAGCCTGGAAGGACAAAGTGGACTGAGTGCCTGGGGAAGTGGCCATGCTATAGGCCACAGTGAGGTGACCGGGGTGCAGACCACTGCCAGACGGGCATCCCCAAGGCAGAGATGCTGCCTGCCCCAACACTCTGGAGGGCGTGCCGCCTGCTCGGATTCGAGTCCAAGATGGGCTGGCAGTCCCAGAGCCCTGCACGTCCACCGCCACATAGAGGCAGAGGGGCCCTTCCCACCACCCCACACGGTCCACACGGCTCTCTGTGACGGAAGCTCTGGCAGGGCCTCATCAGTACTAGGGGCAGGCTAGCGCTGCCCAACCGCATCATTAAGTGGGTGGTTACCTAGTACTTCACAATAGGAAATCAAGAAAACTCCGGCTCTGCTGCGGAAGGTGGGCAGGGTCAGCCGCATGTAATGACAGCCTGTCCCCACGACCCGCGGAGAGGACTTACTCACACCCAGCTGTGGCCTCTCATCTCTGCTGCCGGGTAAGGACCGCTACCTCCCTCCCGACACCTGCTGGTCACGACTTCCCTGTTTAGCAGGAGCTGTGGGTATCTGAACAATTGCAGCTGGTGACTCGTGTGACTGTTACTCACAACTGGATTATTATAGGGTGGGAGAGGGCGGGCAGATAAGTCAGGACAAAGGCTCTGAGCAGCAGTGCTACTTACTCAAATAGGACCACAGCAAAAGACTGCACCAGGCGGTAGAAGGTCGGCTCTGAGACGCACTTGGAGTTGCAGCGCTGTCCAGGAAGAGGGCGGACACGTCATGGGACAGCCAGGGGGGCAGAGGAGCCCTGCAGCTCAGAGAGGCTGTGGGCCTACCGCGCTGAGTGCCCCCAGATGCAGCTGAGGGACAAGCCCAGGTCAGTGCCAGCCTCCCCGGCTCTGCAGGAATCGGGACCCAGGGCACGGTGCTGGCAGCTGCACACAGCTGTCACTGAGTGGACAGGAAGCAGACATTTCCCAATTTTAAAAACTAGGGACTTCACACATCGCCCACAGAGCACAGCAGTATGGAGGGCGACCCCCAAAGTAACAACACTGCCTATTTGTGAGTCATAGACTTATGGGGAGTTTTTCCACTTTTGTTTATCTGAATTTCCTAATTTTTCATTGAAGCATACATCATTTGTGATAAAAAAATGCTTTTGAAACTAAGAACTTAAGCCACTTGACAGAGAGAAAAAGAACCTCCTAGATATTTATAAAACTTTCTTTTTCTGAACTTACACAGCTGTCGCTGTCTTGAATATAATGCTTCTACAAAAACTGAGTATTGTGGATTTTTTAATAAAAATATGCATGGACATAGCTCACATGCTTGCTTTTAAAAAATTAACTTCTCTGATGCAGCAGTCCAGTTTGAAAAAGACAGATGCACCCCTATGTTTATCACAGCATTATTCACAATAGCCAAGAAATGAAAGCAACCTAAGTGTCCATCAATAGATGAATGGATAAAGAAGATGTGGTACATATACACAATGGAATATTATTCAGCCGTAAGAAGAAAACAAATCCTAACATTTGCAACAACATGGATGGAGCTAGAGGGTATTATGCTCAGTGAAATAAGCCAGGCAGAGAAAGACAAGTACCAAATGATTTCCCTCATAGGTGGAGTATAAGAACAAAGAAAAACTGAAGGAACAAAACAGCAGCAGACTCACAGAACCCAAGAATGGACTAACGGTTACCAAAGGGAAAGGACTGGGGAGGATGGGTGGGAAGGGAGGGATAAGGGCGGGGAAAAAGAAAGGGGGCATAACGATTAGCGTGTATAGTGTGGGGGGCACAGGGAGGGCTGTACAACACAAGAGAAGACAAGTAGTGATACTACAGCGTCTTACTATGTTGATGGACAGTGACTGAAATAGGGTTTGTCGGGGGGACTTGGTGAAGCGGGGAGTCTAGTAACCCTAATGTTCTTTATATAATTGTAGATTAATGATAATAAAATGAATTAAAAAAATTAACTTCTCTGGAATTTCATGTGGTTCAAAGGCCAGTCTGCCCCCTCACCTCTTTCTTGGCGGGCATCCAGATGAGTTGCTTCCCACTTCCTGCTATGCTAAAGATGCCTTTTCAGAACATCTTTGGTGAGTTCTACTTTTTTTTTTCTGTTGGTTCTATTTCGAGTCTTTTCTCCAGATAGTGAGTGGGACCCACTGCCAGTGCCTCCCCTGCAACCACCACACTCACCTGGGCGCTCACGTACCGCGCGAACCACTCCCGGCCCTTCCCGTTTTCACTGCTGCAATGCTCTCCAAACTTGGCTTTCTCCTCCTGGTCCAAGTCCTCCCTGGAGAAAAAGAATAGGCTCCATCCAGACCTCCTGGCCCCAGAGGCCGTGAGCCTTCCCCCTGATCCTCCTGTCCGCACTGAAGTCCGGGCGCGCACAAAGCCAGGCGGCCTCCGACCCTGCCTCCGGGGCCTGGTTCTCCACTCATCCAACTTCCCACTGGTCTTTGGTGCTGAAGTCAGCACAGACCGAACCACCGAATCCAAGCATTCCCTATTTGCTCAGTCAAGTGGTCCGCTGGTCTGACCCACCTCTGACCTATCAGGAGGGTGTAGGTGGGGACTCTGCACTTCTGAGGGATGAGACAAGGAGCCCAGGGCCACGGCCACCAAGGCAGACAAAATGCTCACCTGCTCTCAACCACTTCTGACCACTCTTGTCAGGGCGGGGAGACAATACCCCAAATTTAAAGACAAAAAAAATGAGGCAGAAGGCTTCAATTAGCTCGTGCCATCTTTCATTTACTTAAGGTTTTGGAGAAAACATCTTGGTCTCATTTATCCCAAAATACCAACACCAGATGAAACAGGAGAATTTGTCAGCCGTTTGCAGTGATTTTGCGAATGCTCTTAAAAATGCATCTGACTCAGCCGGCTGCGGTCCCGGTGCTGCAGACCCACACCGGCTCTCCTGGCACGTCAGCAGCTTCTGGGCTTCCTCCTCCGTTCACTGGGTGTGCTCGGAGAAGGCTGACTGCTTTCAGCACCAGTCAAACAAACCCAGTAGGGAGCCACATCTCCCGCTCTCCCAGAATGCACTCAAAATCAAACACTCATGCGTTTCGGGTGGTCAAATGCGTGGATTATCATGGAACGCTTCCCTTTCCCAACTGCACAGAAAACTGAGACACACCTGAAAAGGTAAACACTGGCCCTGCCCGTATCACTAACAAGGGACCTAGGTCGTAGTAGAAAATAATGTCCTCTTTGTACAGTTGCCAATTGGCAGGAATTCTCAGGGCTTTCATGGAATTGGAAACTTAGCCCTTCTCACAGAGCAACTCAGGTTGAAATGCGTGCAGTCTGGAGGCCTCGTTAAAGTACAGTCTCAGACTCAGTGGGTCTGGAAGGGCCCAGAGTCATATTTTGTTTCAACATAAAACTGATGTCCTCACCCTGGCGGTTCCCGTGAGATGTCCTGTCTAATGCACTTATCTCCTCCTTTCCTAACAGGTGGACGGCTTCCTTTGTACCGTGGACTACATCCACTGCTCCTGCTTTGAGGAGCTCACTCCCGGCTCATTCCCTCCCTCCCATTGGCTCCCATTGTTCTCTGGAAGCCTCACAACTTTGCATGCCCCACTTTTCCTGGTGGAGATTTTAACAAGTGAGGGGAGGGCGAGAGGCTCCTCTGCAGTCTCCCTGCCCCTCAGCCTGCATTCTAACCCAACTCTGCTTCCAGCTGCTACTTATCAATCCAGAAAGGCAAAGAAAGGTCAGAAAGAGGTGAAGGGCAGGTCCCCAGCCCAGCAGCTGGTTAAGGGTTGAGCTGCCATGCGCATCACAAGGATACGGGTAACGGAGACCTTGCTGCCATAAGCTGCCCTTACATTTAATGTCAGCTGATCACCGCAGCCCCTCGCCAGGCATGGCTGACATGCATTGCCGATGGGATGTCACCCTGAAAGTGTTCAGATGCTGGGAAGGCAGAGCTAGTGCCCACCTGGGTTTAGTGGTGAAGTGAACGTGACAGCGGAGCGGTCCAGGCGGTGGGGCTGAGGGAAGAAGTGGGGAAAATGCCCCAAGTGGTTCTACCTGCAGTGGGCATGGGGCTGAGAACCACCGAGGTGGCCCATCACAGGCTGGCGAGGGTGCAGGCCCCAGCCCTGGTGATGCCAGACTAAAGAGACAGCGCAGAGAGCAGGCCCAGGCTTACCCCCCAGAGAAGACCTTCTCCACATAGCTGCGCATGAAGTCCCTGAGCTCCAGGGTCCCCTCGTCCTTGGCCGACTCTGTGCTCTGGTTGGAAGAGAAGGACTCGTTGGAGGAGGAGCGGTGGTACTGGTCCCACGAGGGGTGGGTGGGTGACTCGCCCAGGTCGTTCTCACTGTCCGCGGACTCTGTGGTCTCACTTTCCGACCCACCATCGCCCTGGGAGCTGTCCCCATCCTGCAGCTTAGCAGGCAGCGCCTCCAGGGGTGAAGAGGCGGGTGGCTCGGTCTCAAAGTCGATCAGCGAGCCCACAGGGACCTCCGGCGCCTCCATGGCTCGGGTGGCCTGCCAGGCGGGGAGGCCGGCGGGCTGGATTCCCAGTCGTGTCAGTGGAAGCTGGACGCCAAGCGGGAGCCTGCCGATCACATGTGAGCTGCCTGGGAGCCGCTGGCCTCCAGGAAGGAGTCCTGTGGGGCGGCTCACGTGGCCCTAAGGCATCTGGAAAAAAAGGCACATAAACATTATCACCACAAGAGCTGCTCCTTGTATAAGACTTGGCACTGACAGTCAGACTTAAAAAAAGAACAGGGTCCAAGCTTCCAGAATTTGGGACATCTCTACCCTCTTGTCATTTTCCTGGTACACGAGAGGCCCTCAGTAAGCCTTTGTTGAATAAATGAACAAATACACCCCCACAATCAGGATTCCCCACAGCAAACAGACATCAAGGGCGCCGCATCTGCTGGCCTCTCCCGCTCTGGTCTACCAGGTGGAGGCCCATAAATAAAAGGAGACCCTGGGCTGGAGTCAGAAAACCACCAGAGACACACACCCCTGTTGGCTCAGTGTCGCTGGGTCAGAGGCCACAGAACATGCACGTCCTCAAGTGCGTTGGGAAAAGCCACTCTGCTCGGCACTGGCCTCACGTCTCCTGCTTCCCAGGCTCCTTCCTGAGTGTTCTTCCACTCAGACCTGGAACCTTCCCAGGCTGCCAGGTGCATGCCTCTTCTCATCATCCCTTGCAAGCCTCCCAGGTCTCTCAGGGGCGTTCGCTGGTGGGGCCTGGACTCTCCTCCCTGCCCTGTCCCTGCAGGACAGCTCCCCGCACGGTGGCGCTGCCAGCGCGCTGTCTGCTCCGAAGCGCCTTCTTCCCTCCTCACCCGGCCCAAAGGCTGCTCATGCTGCAGGCTTGGCCCAGCAGCCCCTCTTCTGAGAAGCTCTCCCACCCTTACTCAAGACCACTGACTCCTCTGAGCCCCCGCATTTTATTTACACTCATTTAGAACCCTGCTTGTTTGATGGTAGCTATTAACAATCTCCTAGAGGGTGGATCACACCTAAGCCACCTCTGCAGCGATCCGAGTGCCCCGTGCAGAGTCTTGAACACGTAAGTAGCTGGTGTACACTTGTTGAATGGATGAACATACCGAACGTGATCAGCTCTAGGAGTCAGGGGTGCTGACAACATAAACAGTGTGTCCCGACTGCCAGCGCAGCGGTCGCCTGCCATTTCCGAGACCCACCCTCCCTCCCTGGTGACAGGGGCAGACAGCTAAGCTGGAGGTGGGCCCTTAAGCCTTGGCAGCATCCCTCTCCTTAGCCTCTAGAGACCCAGAAAACTAGGACAACACCCAGTGGACATACGGCTGTTGATACTGTGGGACGAATGCATCTTCTGAGGGTAATTCAATATCAAAACTGCATTTACTGCTTGTTAAGAGTTTAATGCTCACCGATCGACTATGGGTTCCTTCTAATTCCCCAGTGCAGGATATTTTTAAATGCCTTGAGTCAGAAAGGTGGAATGGCTGTCTCCTTGTCGTGGGAGTGGTGAGGGCACACCTTCAGGAGAGTCCTACAAGGCCTGTCCTGAGCCAGAAAAGAGGAGTATAAACCTCAGCTCAAAAGGACTCTCTGCACAGGGAGAGCTGTAGGGGCTCTTAGGTGCTCAGGAGGCAGCCGGCCACCCCGCAGAGGCTGGAGATGGAGAAGTGGCGGCCTGTGGCCAGGACAGCCCCGCCTCACCCTGAGCCGGCGTGGCCTTGAGCCCCGCTCTCTGGGCCGGGAATACCGTCAGAACCCAGGTCAGATTTCTAGGGTCTTTCTGGGAACCACATTCTCGACTCCCCCAAAAAGGGAAAATCGTACCTATAATAACACACTGGGTATTAAACATGGAAAATCACACTAGGAAAATGTCTGCTTTCACTGTGATAGGTAAATTGAGTCAATTAAATCTATATTATAAATGTACCCAAATCCAACTAAAAAAAAATCTATATTCTAATAGATATTCAAACTACTCAAATAAGAAAGCACACAGGAGGAAATAGTGTTATTCAATGCTCAGACAGCTTTTCCACCCATACTAATAACCACACACACAGAGAGGCAAATTAAAACAACCAGGGTTTTAAATAACCACAGAGCTCCGCAGGTTCAGAGCACAGATATTAAAAATGCTTTTCTAATACTGCTGAAGGAGCAAAGATTTCCCATTCATAATCCCAGTGCTGATGGAGTCGGGGTAAAGCTAACATTCTTAAACAATCCTGGCAGTAAGCTTAAACACAACTTTAGAAAGTAATTTCTGTAATTTTTCTTTCTTTCTTCTGATCCAGGATTTCAAATGATTAGAATTATCCTAAGAAAGTAATTCAAAACACACAAAAACAGTTTTGAGGAGAAAAATGCTCACTACAACAGCATTTCTAATCCTGATAAAATTGGGGGGGTGTATCTAAATGTATCTAAATACAGTAAAATGGCAGATAAATTCTAAAAATTTGATACAATGGCAATCAGTGTACAGTGCAATTAGAAAACAACCAGAACATCAGTGAGTGATATTCACTTTATAGTTAAGTGGACAAAATATTTTATAGTCGGCAAATATTTACTGAACCCTACTGCATGCCATCCTCTGATCTGGGCACTGGGAATACTGAAGTGAATTAATTTAATTTTATTACAATTCTAATTATGTACACGTGAAAAAGAAGACCGAAGTGTATTATAGCACTAAGGTAATTCCCCCTTTCTATTTTGTTCTCTATCATAACAATGCAGTCTGCAATAAATTAAAATTCAGAGGGAAAGGGCAACAAGTTACTGTGTCTAGAAACATTCCCAGTGGTGGGAAGGGCTGCAGGGCTGCATCTATTTACTAAAGCGGAACATCACAGCTCAGGGGTTCAGATCAGACCAAATTACCACAGCTATTTCTGGTCCAGCCTGAGGCTGGCCAGCGGCCCTCCCAGCACCTTAGCAGTTGGAAAATTCTGGGAAGGCATGAGTCATCTTTTCCCAGAAGCCTCCTCTGTGGGCTCAGGAAGGCAGGGACAAAGCGACAGGGAGAGGCACGAAGTGAGAGGCCTGGCACTGAAGGCAAGGAAGCAGATGCGGCAGGGGGCCTGTCCTGGGCAGAGCGGGGCGCTGTCACACCACTCTCGGATCTGAGAGGCAGTTGGTGGTGAGGTCCTGGGGAGCAACCCCACCCTCGTCCAGGAAGGAAATGTAATTACAGGCCTCTGGGCAGGATAAGGTGACAGTCCCTCAGAACACACCAGGATCACATGCCTCATGTGACTACCTGTCTGGTCAGCCAGAGAACACAGAGGAAGTGGGCCTGGAGGGGCCGCTCAGAGCCTGCGAGATGCCACCGCTCAGGAGCACGGGGCCAGTGGTATCAGAGAGAATGAGCTTTCTAAAGAATGCAGAAATCCACCTCAGAAAAGATTCCAATTCTCTGGAAACTAATTCAAACTTAATTCAAAACACACCATGGGCCAAAGAAAACACGTCTGTAGGTTGCGCCCCACCCCTTTGGTTTGCTCTACACACCTGGGGGCTCTCCAGAGCCCCTGCAGGTCCAGATGCTGAGAGTCAGGGTTTTAAATAACCACAGAGCTCCGCAGGTTCAGAGCACAGATATTAAAAATGCTTTTCTACAGACTTGAAGCAGAACAAACCTGTTTGTTTATTACACACAATTGCACTGTTACAATTCGTTTCCTAGGCCCTGTAGCAGAAGTTTGTACCAAGTTAGGCTAGATTCTAAGTCAACCTGTAACTTCCCATGGCCTTAACCACCCACTCATTCAACAAATATTTAGTAAGCCACCGCTATGCATCAGCTGCCTGCCAGGGGCTGGAAACAGAATCATGAGTGAGACCACCCAGAGCATCTGGTCGTGTATGTGTGTGCACACGTGTGTGTAGGGGGTGGGTAAGAGACAGTTAATAGAATAAAAACCCAAAGGAGACCTTCTGTGGCACAGGGGATGACAGAGCTGGCCTTCAGCTGATGCCCCTGGGAGCACCGAGAGGGCCCTCCCTGGACTAGGGGGCAGAGAGGTGGATATCTGAGCTGAGATGGAGGAAGGACCAGCCAAGAAGACTGGAGGGTGGTCCAGGCAGAGAACAGCCTGCACAGGGGCCTGGCAGCAATGACCTGGGACAGCTCAGGAAGTGGGGGGCTGATGGGGCACAGAAGGGGTTGGCCAGGTGGGCCAGGCAGTGCAGGGAGGCCTTGGGGCCATGGCAGGAACCTGGATGTGTCCTAAGGGCCAGTATGTATGGAGAACAGGCAAGAGCAAAGGCCAGCCGCTGGGGCCACATTCCGGGGCAGGTCACACTTCTGGACCCCTGCAGTTGCCTCCCCTGCCCTTGCAGAAGGAACTCGGAAGGAGGTTGCCTTCCTGTGGCTGCTCGGCCACACCCCACAGGGCTTTGCTCAAACTCTGATTTTCCCAACACCCCAGAGCAACCAGAGCCAGAACTTCAGCAGCAGGTCAACCTTGAGCAATGAGAAGAGGCTCCCTGGGGGAGAATCCGGAACTTTCTGTAACTGGGCACTGTGCCACCTACCTCAGGCGGCTCCTCTGTCAGGCGTGCTGCTTCTCTCACAGAAGGAAAGGGGACTACAAATCCTCGCTCCGCCTGAGTCCACAATACCCCGGCTCACACTCACATCTCTCCAGCCCACCCCGCCTCCCCTCAGTGACCCAGGCTCGGAGGAGCCCACCTGCACGACTAGGACGCAATGGAGCACAGGTCGGCCTGGCTCCCTACAGCCGCCTCTCGGATGCCCTCCTGGGGATACATTCCTAGAAGTGGGGCTGCTGGGTCACACGTCTGCCCATGATGAAGGCTCACGATGGGCGCTGCTGCATTACCTTCCCGGAAGCCTGCACTGTGGCAGTTTATACTTGGCAGCTTTTACATCTGCACCTTTGTTCCAACTGCGAGGTCAAAATCCAGAGCTCTGATCCATTTGTGTCACTCCTGGTTTAAGGGTGGGCACTGCACATGGCAGGGCAGGTTCATTCTGCAGACAAGGGACCTGGGACCCATGAGGCCAGCGGGGTCTCAGGGCCAGGGGTCTCTTCCCCCAAAGCCCTGGCCTCTGACTAGGCGTCGGGTCTGACTGCTCTGCCTGGCGACCACCCCAAAGAAAGCCAGCCGCCCTCCTCGGGTGCCAGGCCCACTCGGACTGGGAAAGCTACATCTGGACGGTTTCCTCTTTTTGGGAATGTGGATCTGAACCCCTGTTTTCCCTAATCATTTGGATCACCAGCAAGACAAACGAGGTGACCCACAACAGGTCTAAGGCCAGGAGAGGCAGGTGTGTGGGAGAAGGACCACCTACTGCTCAGGACCAGAGGTCAAGGATGCTACCTGAGCTTTGGCCACACTTTGACCTCTTTCCCAACTTGAAGGTCTCCGCTGGAGCCTTGTACAAAGCAGTGAGCCATCCTCCTCACAGAAAATCTGCCTTGCTTGGCCTAACTGAGGCAGGGGGCCAGCACTGCACCACCTGCCAAATGCTGATTACCAAGAGACCCGCGTCCCTGAGAGCCTAATTCACAAGACTTGCGACCCTCCAGCCCCCACGCACTGTCCAAACAGAAGGCGAGGGTCTTGGTGGGAAGCAGAATATTAACAATGACACCCCATCCTGCCCACACTTGTTCGTGCAGCCCGCTTTGACTAATAAATACAGTCACCGGTCAGCTGAATGCCCTCTATGGTGTTTCAGCAAATGTCATTTAGAAAATATGCCCAAGGAACCCAAGAAAAGTCAGTCTTTTCTTCCTCTGTGTTGTGGACATGGGGTGCTCGGACGGGCCTGACCTGTGACAGAAGGGAAGGATCAGCATGACCCGCCAAGGGGTCTGGTGACACTGACCCCCTCCCTACCTGGGCGGGAAGGAGGCAGGCTCGGGGTCGGAGGGCACCGTGACTCGGGCACCATGTCCTTCCCTGGAGCTGCCTCTCAGCTGGATGCTGCCCATGACCGGGAGGACAGCCTGGCTGGGGGGAACCCCTGATCCTCACTGCAGGAGGCACAGCCTGAGCAGCTGAGCAAGGGTGCTTTTAACCTAAAGCTGGATCCCTGTGAAAACTCACTTTGTAGGATATTTTGATATTCTGAAGGAAATGCAGTGATATTTGACACTTTTCAGACACGGAGCCAAGCTGGGTTTTCAGCAATTTACCAGGATAAAAAGTATTGCACAAAAGTGAATATGGAACAAGAAAAGAGAGCGGGCATGTCCAATCAGATTCCAGGGGTGACAAGGGGCATTGAACCCAACAGGTGCCCTGTCCCATCAGTTAAGTATTGTGGTTGTTTAAGAATGAAGTAAAAAGGTGTATGCTGAATAGTGGTTCCCCAAAGATGTCCACTTCTGAGTCCCCAGAACCTGTGAATATATTACCTTGCATGGAAAAGGGACCTCGCAGATATGATTTAGTTGAGGGACTTGAGACGAGGACATGACCCTGGATGATCTGGGGGGATGCACAGAATCACAACGGTCTTGTAAGAGGGAGCCAGGAGGTCAGAGTCAGAGAAGGGGATGGGAGGATGCTAGGCTGCTGGCTCTGTAGACGGAGGAGGGGCCTCCAGTCCAGGAAGGAAGGCGCCTCCAGAAGCTGGAAACGGCAAGGGGGATAAGGCTCTCTCTGCAGCCTCCAGAAGCCTGCACACGGCCACCCTGACATCAGCCCACTCAGGCAGACTGTGAATTTGATTCCAGAGCTGAAAGGTAGTAAATTTGTGTTGTTTTAAGCCACAGAGTCTGTAGTCATTTGTTACAACAGCCACAGGGAACTCACACAAGCAGCCAGTAGGATGTTAGGACATATGTACTTACTTGTTTGCACTGTTGGGTATTTGTTCTAGCCTAGGAGTGCCAGGAAAAAGTCGCTGACACTAGCTAAGGTCTGTGAACATTTCAGAACCTCTGGCCCAGAAAGAAGGCCCCAGGACTCCGCCCAAGCCAAATCCCTTCTCTGCTGCTGAATGAGCTTTGAGCCTGACCTAGGACCTCCCCCCGACCCGCTCACCCATCCCGCCAGCGCTCAGGTGAGCTGTGGGTCATTTCCCTTTACTGTTAACACATCATGAGAGAAAAGTTTGGAGCAGACAGAGTCCCGCATGTCTGCCAGTCTCTTCAATAGGTCACCATTTCCTTTCGCCATGGCCTCGCCTGGAGAAGCCAGATGTTTGTTTTGCTCCGAGCTAGTGGCTAACCCTCTAGTGATGTCCCACTGAGTAGTCTTGTCGGGTCTGCTCAAAAGCATTGCATGTCAGGCTAACTCAGCAGAAGGTCAGGAGACAGTCTGGGATTTGCCCTGGGGGTCAGGGGAGACCGATTCCTGGCTTAGATTCCTGGTCTCTGGGGCTGTCTTGAGATAGGTGAACTTGACCAATTATTAGATGACTGTTATCTCATTTTGTTCAGCTATTAAGTGATATAATAATGGATGGTTTCCAGGAAAACTGCCTCACTGGAACAGATGGAGGAGAAGGCAGAGAACCTTACCCACGCTGCTGAGAGCGATCGCCCTGTAAGGGAAGGGCCTCTGGGAGCACGAAGGACAGCAAAGCCGATTACCGAGGTTCCACAGGAACCCCCCGCCTTTCAGGTGTGCGGACTACTTCCACATGACACTCCCCACCTCCAAGGCCACCACAGGTCATTAGGAGAGTGCACACTCCGGCGTGCGGGCTGTGCTCTAGTTGGCCGGGTCATGGCCGTGGGACCGTGCTCGCCCGGCAGAAGCCCCCTGTGCAGTAGGAGCCCTGCTGTTTTCTTCGCTGTGGGATTCTCAGTGCAGGGTGAGGTAGCCACTTGGTGAATATTTATTGCTGTTGAACGCTCACAGGTCAGGTTCAAAGGTGATCGCAGATCACAGGCTGCATTTGTAGGCTGCTTCCTCCACATCAACATTCCGTTTGCAAAGTCAGCTAGCCTGCCATCTGCCCCAAGTCCTAATCACCCCACACACTTCCTCCAGCTGCCCTTGGAGCTCCCAAAGGGAGAAAGCTGCCAAAGCCTATCAGAAAAGCACCCGCTGGAGAGGCTTTTACCATGGAAAGGAGGAGAAGCTATAGATCACTCCCTGATCTTTCCATCGACAAAGTCTCTAAGCTCTGCACCTGAGTCATTCTGCTAGGCTGCATGAGGAGATTGCAGAATTCCTGACCTCATTGGGCTTCCAACACAACCCAGGAGGCAAAGAAAATTCATTCCACAGTTCAAATGAAACACAAACAAACCCGTTTTCCATGTAGGTGATGCAAGCGCAAAGCATTAGGCACAGGAGAGTAATTTACAGACCCTGCAATGCGGGCATACTGGCTGGGGAGAAGGGGCAGGCATCTAAGGGATCCGCCACTGGGCGAGGGCACACGCCACCGGCACAGGGCTGGGGGGAGGGTGGCTCAGGAGCAGCAAGACCATACCCGGTGGCAAGCAGACCCTCAGGGAAGATGCTTACCTATGTCTTGGAAGGTGGGGTCAATTTTTATGAGCAGAGGAGGGGAGAGAAGCATATCGGAGAGTGGGGAGCAGAGAGCAAGCCACGACAGGGAAGTCCCGACGCTTCCCACGGGTGGCCTGGGGGACAGCACCCACCTCCCTTCAGTTTGCAGAATGCAATGAGCTACCACTGCAGGGTGGCCCCCACAGTAACAGCTACCATCCTGCCCAAATCTGAGGCCAGAGGCCAGCCTCCGAGACACTCAGATGGGCAAAGCACGGAGAGCGGGTCTCTGGCGGTGGGCTGATGGGAGGAGCACAGGATGGCAGGCTGGGGAGGGGCAGGCTGCCTCTGGCTGCTTGTGGTCCTGTATCCCAACCACAGACCCTCGTGCCATCCATCACAACACAACCCCCGGCTCCCCTGGGCCGGGACACACCTGGCAGGCAGACCGGAGAAACCCAGAGACTGCAGCTCCTGAGAGAGTCCGGGCTAGAAACAAGTTTGGGGATCGTGACCCAGAAGCACAGGCTAAGCACAGAACCACCCGGCGAGGAGACAAGAGGAGACCTAAGCCGCAGGGCTGAGCACGGCCTGGAGAGACACAGGAGAGGCCCCAGGGAGAAGGGCGAGCTCGGGATGGCCCCCGAGGCCCACACCAGCTTAGCGGCTTTAATAAGGCTGCGTGCCATGGAGGAAAAGGGCTGGGGCTGCGTGCGGCTGCCACAGACAGGAACCACAGCCTCTAGGGGAAGCCTCCCCATCTCTCATCTCTGAGGACGACACCAGGACAGGTGGGGAGGTGAGGGAGGGAAACGTGTGACCTCATTTCAAGAGGCAAGACAGCAGCCTCTGAACCTCAGTGGGAATGGCTGCATGGAGAACATCTAGAGGTCACTAACAGGACGGCTCTGTGCATCGGAGCGGGAAGCGCTGAGGACTGAGGCCACAGCCTGATGCCGAATGATGCCCCGGCACGGCGTGTGTGCCCCAAAGACTCGCAGACCAAGGCAGTCCTGTGGACACAGCGCACTGCTGCTTATATTTATCAAGATACTTGACAAATGCAATACAACTCTGAGGACAAGACAGAAAAATGTGGCCCGAACATCATGGAATCAGGTGAACTTATAAATACTGTATTTCATTACCCTTGTTACACGTTGAGATCTCTGAAATTGACATGTCTTATCCCTGCTCCTAGCCAGGCTTATTGTGACACAGGTGTCACTGTCCAGAGACAAGAGTGGACCCTCTTTTATTTTTTAAAGTAATTTAAAAATAAATTCAAAAAGTACAATAATCATATTGCTCAATGAATTCCCATAAAGTGACTACACCCAGGTGACCATACCACTTCGGGGTAGAATGACCAGTCCCCTGATGTCCTTCCCCTGCCATGCCTTGTCCTCCCTAAGGGGCATGGATGGGCACTCTGCAAAGAGAGTGTAGAGAGCAGACAGGACGGTGCTTTACAGGAACCCACGACTTCCACAGCTCTGACACGACTTCAGAAGAATGGGCCCCTGGATGTGAAGAAGTTTCAGAAGTACTTGAACCAATTTACTTTGCTTATATTTTCCTCTGTATTATGGACAAGAGGGATATTTGATAACAAACTATATGTAAGTAATTCTAAAGGAGCTGTTTCAGTAACTATAGAATAAAGATTGCAAATAATAAGAATTGTGTGATACTCTAATGGCACTGTTTAATCTTTCTTCATTGTGTATAAAATAATGGCAAATCTTACAGTTGATAAGGTCTTAAATTTGATAAAATATGGTGGCTGAGCTGCTTAACCCAGAGAGTCGACATGGAAAGATGTCTGTCGCTGACGAGGAAAGGACTCCATCTAGCCCAGGCTCTATTCTACACCCTCATTAATTACAGACTCAAATTTAAATAACGTGCTAACAAAGAACACAGGGCACCTAAAGCCAGAGGAACAGTTAATTCAGAGAATGACACAATTTGGACCCAGAAGGATATCGGAGGTGGGCTGAGTCTAAAAGATGCCCCTTGACAGTAAATATACTCATTTACTGGGCACCTGCTGAGTGCCTTCCACGTGCCAGGCATGATGTGGAGCAAAGAGGTGATGACAATGTTGTTCTGCTCTTAAACAGCTCACAAGTTATTAGTGAGGGAGTCTGACATTTTGACCCAAAGTTACTAAGTCCAATGCCGACAGGAAGCTCGTAAGTTCCCTATGCATCAATGTGTTAAAAAACTCAAAACTGACCTTCAGTTGCATTGACAAAAATATCTGATCCAAAAGAGAAGTGAGGGTTCCACTCAATTCTGCTTGTGCTGGTCAGGCTGCTCCTAGGACACTCAACCCGTCCCACAGCTTGGAAGGGACACTCAACGTCTCTTACCGTGGCGGTGCTGCCAGCACGTCCAAGAGCCACGCACGCTGCTCTCAACTGTCAAGTCCAGGCAGCCCATTCGGACTCATTGTTTCAGAAGAAATAATAAACTTGCAGAGGTATTTAACAAATGCTTATAAGGCTTTTTTTTTTTTTTTAAAGAAAAGGAACAAGGAGAGAGCTGAGAATCTGGAAAGCTCCCCCAACATTAAAAAAAAAAAAAAAACCAGAGGATAATTATGTCACATGAGCAATGGTGAGAAAGTTGGGGAAATTCCCAAGGGGAAGAAACTTAGTTTTCCACCTGGGAGGAGCAGCCATGTGCCTGAGGGGTGAGACTGCCCCACGTGGCTCCAGAGGATGGCAGTCCCACGGTGGAGTCCACACGGGGTCAGCCTCCCCAGCCCGCACGGGCCCTCCCGAGGCTCTGTGCTGGGGAGGCGAGAGGTGGAAGGTGGCACCTGCTGCTTAGCAGGCTATTAGCAGGAGAGGCCATTGGGCCTCTAGGGTTTCATGCCATTTGCGTTCTGAGATGACATTTTATGACGCTTAATGCAAGTTTTTCTCCACTGCAGCTGCCACAAGGGTTATATCTGACAATAACTCCTATTTTATGACCTCCAGGAAGAAAGAAACATCTAAACTGTTCACAGTTCCCAGGAAAGAGATAAGGGACCATCTGTTGGCTCCCCGACTCTGTGAGAGAACAAGGCGGTGTGTGTTCTCCACAAGGCTTCCCAACATCTCTGGGGCTTTGCTGGGCCAACCTGAGAACCACTGTGAGGGGCCAGGCGCCGCACCGTGCTGGGAGCGGCCGTGGAGGAGACAGTCTCCTGATTCTGCCTCCCCTGGTGCAGCAACAGGGCCGAAGGCTCCAGAACAAATCCCATTTCACCATGTTACCAAAAAACAAGAGGGCCCAGGAGTTCAATGAGCCCCGAGTGGATTAGGGAGGAAGGAAGGGGTCAACTAGTATCACCAATCAACAGCTTCTGCAGGGCGAAGCCTCAGCAACTAGTTAGTCTTTTGTAAGTTGTCCTAAGTCTCCACTCGAGAGTCACCTTACATAAGCATCTGGAAGTACAGTTTACACTTTACTCATGTGTAATTCATCTGAGGCAATTCCTCAAGGAATCAGTAAGCTCTCTCATTTAAGGCAACAAGGAGGAATTTGGTGACAGGTGTTTCCCATTAATTTTCACTATGAACTGAGCTGGTTTCACTATAACCAAATGTTAGAATTTATTGCTGGGTACATTCCTCCGTTGGTGAGCAGCTGGACTTCTTTAATAAAAGAAGGATGAGCTGGCAATTCAGTGACAGCTGGATTCAATCTGGATGTAGATTGACTTGGCCTTCTATCCTTTTGGGTAATCTGGCAAAATAAATGCATATTGCCAGAACCCCTGGAGTACAGAGAGCCGCACATAACGGTTGGCTTGGGACAGGCTCCCTGAAGGATCTGGGACTCAGTCCCTCCCCAAAGAACCCAAAGGAAGGGCTGATGGAACTGCACGAAGGCCCACTCTCTTCCTGAGGTGCTTTGCTCTCTCTGGCCCAGTGAAAGGCCAAAACAACTGTGCAACTGGCCATCTGCATCCATGGGGAGGCTCTGGACAAACCTGCCTGGGCCTGGGCATCTCCTGGCAGGCCACAGTCAGCCCTCTACAAGGAGCTGCTAGTGTCCATCACCACTCAGTCGTGACATCGTCATCTCTGGCTGGTGGTCCAGGTGCCCTGCAATCCGGAGCTGGTCAAGGCTGCCCACGCAGAGAGCCACGTGCTGCCACTATTCCAGAACAACCTGGCATGAGCACTTGGGTGCTGGTTTCTTCAAGACAGAGCTTCGGCTTTAATCAGGCTAGTTTCCCTTCTCTGCCTCTGTGTGTCTCTCTGCCACACACCACACCTTTGCTAATGCTTCCTTCCTTTCCCCATACACACCACCCACTCTGGTCAAACCTCTTGGTCCACCCAAAACCCGCTCTTCAACATGGAGAAATCTGAAAATTGTTACTGGGGCTCTTCTCTGGGTCATCTGTGGTCTTTTGAAATCCTCTAATGTTGAAACATGTTTAATAATATTTTTTAAGTCTAACTGTTTAATTTATCCCAAGAAAAAAACCCACAATATGGCCCAAAAAACACATATGCAGCATTACATGTAACAGCAAAAAAGTGAAAATAACCTAAAAGTTCAATAAGAAGAAAAGTATGTTGATTCTGCTACGTAAATTTTGGCACTTTGACTGAAATGTCACTGAGAGCAAAAATGACAACATGGTGTCATGAAAATGTTTACGTTAAATGAAAAACCAAGATGTAAAATTATACTCCACCTGTGATTACAAATTACGTAACAATCATACAGGACGACGCCACAGCTGTGTGGCCTGTTGCTACAGACACTTGCTCTAAGGATCCAGTGTGCTAATAAAGAAAAACATTTGCCAAACGGCTAAGGTACTATACAAACTCTCAATGGTATTGATATCAGGCATCATATGAGGAATGTTTGGTATGTGAGCCAGCAGGGTGATGATGACTTTGACGACCACTTCACTGTCAGAGACCTGGAGAAAGCGGCCACTCACAGGTTCTGCTTTAGTTTTCACATGGTCTTTGCATCCACGTCAACATGTCTAAATGGAAATGCTGTGATAGTTACCGGTATCGACAGTCCACTCATTTGGGAAGTCTTTGAACTAAGCTTGCATTATTCTTATAATAAAGGCTTTGCTGTTTCTGAGTGAGAGAGAAAAAGAGAGATCTACTTGAGGAGATGACCTCTGTCAGCCCAGATTCTGCAGCAGGAGGCTGTACACATGGGTGACCAAACGCTGGATACAAACCCTCCATATCCTGTGTGAAAGGCCCTTTGCTGTCAGGAGACCATCTCTTTCCACTTCACTGTGTTTCCTAATATTCGTGGTGGAGAAGAATAAAGCTCATCTGCTTACAGTCCAGACATCACTTCAACCTGGCAGTCTGTAGTTGCCAAGGGACTCCCTTCTGACATGCGCACGGGATACATAAAGATGGGAGGAAGGGAGTGTCGAGGGGCAGAGCTCCACAAGTCCTTTCTGTGACCCTGCAGACCAAGTATTCCTGTTACTATCTACCTAGCCTTTCAACGTTTAACCTCCTCCTCCCCACACAAGCCACAGTTTTCCTGCACCAGATACACCCTGAACTCCTCATTTCTTGATTGATCCAGATGTCTGTGTCAAATGGTCTATAAAACACACGTCCACTAGCTTCCCTACGGTTCTGAGTACGACGGAGGATGCACACTCCACCCCGTCCTGCCCACTGAATATGGCTGTGAAACCTGGATAGAAGGAACAGCAGCTATGCGAGGTCTCGGAAAAGCAAACAGTAGCAGGAAGATGAGGAGAGACAAGCTGAACCTGAAGTGGTGGTGAGTCTGCCATCTCCCCACTCCAGGACCCCAGCCTGGACTCAACACAACCTGACAGGCAGTAGTGGCAGCCCCAGGAGAAGCCAGCTCGCCTGGGCTCGCGGGACAGGAGCGGGGTGGTCTGATTCTCAGCGACGGAGCACCAGATCCCGAATCCCGAGGTGTCCGCTTCTGCGTGGTCTCTGTCTTCGTGGCTCTCTCTTGCCCCAGCCTCCCGGGGTTCTGTGGCAGCAGTGAGGAGAGAAGCAGAGGGTCCCCAGATGCCTTATCTGGAGGAAGGAACCTTCCTTTCCAGCCGGAGGAGCTGTGGCCTGAGGGAGTGCAACACCCACTGGATTCCTGTCTCTCAGTCCTCCTCGCGCTTAGTGACGGATATGAGCTGAGGCACAGGACGAGTGTGGCAGGAGGAACGACGTCCCTGCTTTCTGACTGAAGGCCGGGGAGCGGAGGCCCCTGGAACTGGACAGTACTGGGAAGACTGGGAAGAGGGAGGCACTCAGAAAAACCTGTAAAGCTGTTTATGCGGTCTAGCCTTCACCGTGAGCCGCGCACGCACAGCTGTAATCTGAAACAGCACGCTGCAGATGCTGAGTGCTGGAGCCCAGGAGAGGCCACCGCAAGGTCCCGCACTGGCCACGAGCGGCACACGGGGCGGATCTAAAGAGCGCTGCGAAGGCTTTGAAAACTCAGCTGATGCTGAGACCCACAGACGGCTGTAGGGACCTAGACTCTCACATCGGTCGAGCACCTGCTTCCATAAAAGCAGCAATATTCTCCAGAGGATCCAAACAAGACCCAGAGCCCCATAACCTTCAAATATTCAGGATCAATCCAAAATCACTCACTCCTTAACTCGCATGGGCACTAAGGTAAGGGAAAGACACTAAAAGGCACTGGAAAAAGATATTGGAAAGAAAACAAACTGCCTCTATTCACAGATGACATATTGTCTAAGTAGAAAACGCAAAGGAATTTCAAAAAAATCCCTAGGATGACTTTAGTGAAGTTGCAAGATTCAAGGTTAACACAAAATTCAATCCCATTTCTGTATACAAGCAATGAACATTTGGAAACCAAAGTTAAAAACTGAACAGCATTTACAATAACTCGAAGAAGTGAGTATTTTGGCGTAAACCTTACAAAACCATGTACGGTGTCTGTAAGCTGAAGCCCGTGCAACACTGAGGAAGGAAACCAAAGAAGATGAGGAGAAACACGCTGCATCCGAGGACTGCGAGGCTCAACAGTGAGGGTGCTGATTCTCCCCAAACTGACCTGCAGATGTCATGCGGTTCCTATCCCAACAGGACTTCTTTTCGTAGGTATGAACAAGCTTGTTCTAAAATTTATATGGAAAGACAAAGGAGCTCAAATAGCTAAGACCATTTGGAAAGAGAATAACAGAGTTGGAAGATGGTTATTTTCTCATTTTCAGACTTCCTATAATCACTGTGGTAATCCAGGCAGAGTGGTGCTGGTGGGTGACAGACACGCAGATCAATGAGACAGGCTGAAGTCCAGAAATAGTCCCACACAAGGACAGCCAGCTGATTGCTGACAAAGACCTAAAGCAATTTAATGGAGCAATGACAGTCATTTCAACAACAAATGATTTTGAAACAACTAGACATCTGTGGGGAAATACAGATAAAAAGAACCTTACTTACACCTCACACCTTATAAAAAACTAGCTCAAGGGGATCACAGACCAAATGTAAAACATATAGCTGTAAGATTTTTAGAATAAAACAAGGCAAAGAGCTCTTAGACACAATATCCAGAGCCCTATGCATAAAAGAAAAAGTTGATATACTGGAATTCACAAAAACAAAACCTTCTGCTCAGTGAAAATATTGTTAAGAGGCTAAAAAGACAAGTTACAGACTGGGGAGAAAATATTTACAAATCACATATCCACCAGCGGACTTGTATCCAGAATATAGAAAGAACTCTCAAAATATAAGCAAGAAAACAAAGTTGACTTAACAAAGAGAAGAAGGACAGACAGCTCACCAAAGATGATACAGATGGTAAGCACATGAACTGTTCACCATTATTAGCCATCAAGGAAAAGCAAATTAAAACCATGATGAGCTGTGATTACACATCTTTTAAAATGGCTAAATCAAAAATATTGATAATACTAAGTGTTGATGAGGATGCTGAGCTACTAGAACTCTAAATCATGGCTGATGGGAATGCAAAACAGTTCAGAAGTTTTGATTTTGTTTTTTTAATAAACTTTATTTTGGAATAGTTTTAGATTTATAGAAAATGTACAAAGATAGTGCAGAATTCCCATATACCCCACATTCAGTGTTCCTGATTGTTATCATATACTAATGGTCTATTGGTCACTATTCATGAACCAATATCGATCCCTTCTCCTTAAGTCTTACTTTATTCGTATTTCCTCGGTTTTTCCTTAATGTCCTGTCTCTGTCCCAGGATCTCACTTTAGTCATTATGTCTTCTTAGACTCCTCTGGGCTGTGACAGTTTCTCAGACTTTGTTTTTGATGACCTTGATAATTTTGAGGAGTATTTGTCAGGTATTTTGTAGAATGTGCCTCAGTTGAGATCTGATACTTTTTTCACAGTTAGACCAGGGTTATGGGTTTTGGTAGAGTGCCCTACTCCTCACATCATATCAAAGGCTTGCATGTCAACAGGACTTCCCCGTGTTGACATTGATCACCTGGCTGGGTTGTGGTTACCTGGCTGTGAAGCACTTTCCTGTTCATCTCTCCTTCCACTCTTTGCTCTTTAGAAGACGGCAATATGGGCAGCCTCCTTAAGGAGTTGGGCCTAGACTGCCTCCTTCAGGATGCAGTACCTACAGACTTTATTGGGAGTCCTTCTGCATGGGAGATTAGGGGAAGTTTCTTCTGAAGGTAAACATACTTATCACGCAACTCAGAAACCCCCTCCTACATCCATAGACAAGAGAAATGAAAACAGGTCCACATAAAAATCTGTACAAAAATGTTCCTAGCAACTCTTCAACAGATGAATGAATGAACAACTATGGTGTACTCATGCTACAGTCTACATCTCAGCAATAAAACCCTATTATACATAATGTAGAAGGGGAGTCTCAAATACATTATGCTGAGAAAAAGAGACCATTCTCTGAAGTTCACCGATGGCATGATTCCATGTGTAAGACATGCTCCACAGGGGGATGGGTGGTGGCCAGCATTTAGGAGTGGGCAGGGCGTGGCCACAAGGGAGATTTGCAGGGATGGAGAACATGCTTTCTTTCTTAAGAGAATGCAGCAGTGGTTATACAAATCTATGTATGTTTTAAAATTCATAGACCTCTACTCCAAGAAAAGGTCAATTTTACTGTTATATTAATTAAAAAAAAAAAAAGAGGTGAAAGCAGCCACCCAAGTTCCCAGAACACAGTAGATGGAAGTTTCCTTCAATACAAAAAGCAGGGCCCTGGGCCCCACACTCCTCAGCTGCGTGGCTGACATTCACCTGTCACCCAGCCTCGTGTGTGTCCTACAGGTTTTGATTTGGCAATATGTGTGTTCCATTTGGAGCTACACACCCTGTCTGAGAGCAGGCTCTGAATGTGGGTCCTTGGGGAAAATGGGGTGACCACACCGTCCCCTCAATCTCTGCCACCAGCTGGCCTTACTGGACGGCAAGCGCCTACCAGGGAGCGGCCAGTCTCCGCAGTGTGCTCACCAACACTATGCCCCGGGGAAAGGAATTATTTGTGCATAAGGACAGTGGAAACAGTCAAGGACTGGGTAGGTGGAGCGGCTAAAAACGATCACGGCGGAGCAGGGGCTCCACGGGGTAAATGCTCCCGTTCCTGGAACCAGGGCCAAGCCTCAGGTGTGGGGACAGCAGGCAAGCCGGGCTCTCCGGTACCGGAGCCCCTGGTGTTCCGAGGGCTGTTGATCCTCTGCCTGCACGGAGGAAGCGCTCTGCATCAGGTTGGATGTGTTTAAACCCAAACGGGTAAGAACCTGCTAGGGGAATGGCCATGTCTTACAGGCGAGGCCACACAGTGGAGAGACACAACACCCGGGAAGATTTAACGAGAAAAGCTCCCAGAAACGACCCCTGCCAGATTCTCTGCGTTGAGTCAGAAGCAGCCACAGCCCAGAGTAAGTGAAGGACACCTGAAAGCAGCCCCGCGCCTGAGCAGCTGGAGCAGAGTGGCGGCAGGTCCAGTGGCCCTGCCTGCCCCCGTGGGCGTGGGGAGCTGGCTCCTGCCCACAGCGTGTCCTCTGGGACCCCTCCGCAGGCGCCTCGCCCCAAGGAGCTCAGCCATAGGCCCGAGGCATGTGCTTACCTTTGTAACAGCACTAAGGTCCACACAAGGCATCTCGGGCAATTAAACGTCACCTCAATGGGCTCAGGGCAGAACCCAAGCAAAGAAAAGAATACTGAACGGTGCACAGGTCACTCGGCGCAGCTCTCTGGTTCCTGCGGCTGTGGGGAAGGGGCCGCCCAGCCGCAGCCTGCCCCAAACCTCTGCCGGTCTTGGCCTGTCTCTGCACCAAGGGCCTGGGGCTGAAGACAACGGGGCACCAGGGCTCAGGAAGACCACGGGGCGAAGGCCCCGATCCCCCCGCCAGGACTGCAAATGAGGATGCCCACCTCTAGGCTGCCACTTCCACGGTTTGTTCTGAGAGTTTTTCCCTAGACTGACTTACCTCCAGCTTCCCCACTTCTGCCCCGTTATTGAAAAAAATGTGAATATCTTCCTAAAACCCCATTCCAGAGTCTCAGTCTTAACATAAAAAAAAATAAAAAATGCCTTTTGGACTCAGAATTCCCCAAAACATGACATGGAGGAAAGAAAGTGTGGCCTCACCGAGTGCTTGGCTCTGGTGACAGGGCTTCGTAAATCCTATAAAGTGGTCCACATGCGTAGTGAGGTTGTCTTATCAAGCATTTAAAAGAGTTTATGGCACCCATTACAGAAGCTATATAAAATCAATTTCTAAAATTCTTCTCCCCTTACAAGTTCATATTTGAATAAAAAGGATGGCATTTTGGGGCCTCTCAAAATACTCACTGCTCCCACCTGTCATGTACGTGTGAGATGCTCTGTCCCACCTGAGTGCTGCACGCTTCCTGGTGTCACCAAAGCCACTGCTTCCTGCTGCCGCTTCAGCTAACGACACTGGTGTGAGAAGGCCAGGTGTGCATGGGCTTCTCTTTTCATAATGCTGGCTGTTACTGTTATTTAATACTTACTAATAATTCAATGATAATTACAGCTAACATTCAACGTATGCTTACAACACACAGGACACTGAGCTGATGGTCTACACCGATAACCTGATTTAATTCTCCCGCAACCTAGGAGCTAGGTCTAGTATTATCCCCATTTTATGGCCGAAGTAACGTTAAGGCTTAGAAAGGTGAAACGGCTGTCCGGAGCCAGAGGGCCAACATGGAAGAGTCTAGATAAGTCCAGGAAGAGTCTCCACAGCCTTGCTGTAAGGCAAACAGCAACCGTGTCGATTTGGGGTTCGGATAGGAACACTCCACCCAGCCGTGGAGGACTGGCGTGGATGAGCGCTCCCTCGGCAATCTCTAGGGAGAGGACTCAGCCATAGGGCTTCCCGCTTGGAAGGGGCGCACGCATTGTCCGATTTAGCACCTTGAAGTTTATTCCGAAGCAGTCGAAGAAGGTTTCTAATTCCTGCATCAGTACAGATTGCTGAACAAGGAAGACTTGGTACTTTCCACCCACAAATGCTAGGTTTTCATAGAAGTTACTCAGTGCCTAAAGGAAAAACCTGAATACTTTAAAAACAATAAAATAATAAAGAAGATGCTTGCATAGGAGTGGGAACAAAACAGTTATGCACTAAGTAATCCTCAACTTTGTTTTACTCAAATAAAATCCCAAGATGTTAGGGTTAGGTGAGACTTTGGGTTTCTGGAAATGGCAGGGGACTGGCAGACAGGGCCAGGGGAGGGGAGTTCAAGGGAAGGGCACAGGCTCCTGGAAGCAGTTTTAGGATGGAAAATTGAGACCCAGAGCCGACCAGTGACAGGGTGGCGTCAAGTCAGCAAAGCACCACAGTGGTTCGTGAGCTGCATCTAGAACCCACTCCCTGCCCACGTCACCAACTGGGTAAAACAGAGCCCAGGGCCACTGCAGGGCCACCCCTGCCCCCGGATCGGTTTGTCACCGCTCTGCTCAGTGCAGAGTGCTTGAACTGTAGCACCCTGAGGCCACAGAGCACAGCACCTGCTTCTCTGCTTCCCTGATGGGGGGGGAGGGGGCGCAGGGCCGTGTGGCTGGAGAAGCCCGGTTACTCTGCAGAGCTCAGGGCATCTGTCTGATAAGCACTTCTGAAGCCCCTACCCACTATTGAGAACTGCGGTAAGTCCTGGGGAGCCAAAGGTGAAAGGGTATGTGCCTTCCTTTCCCAAGCACAACCTGGGGAGAGGTACATGTAAGTAAATGATGACAGTAACATGATAGGTGTCACAGTTCCAAGATCCAGATGTTAACAGGAGCTCAGGAGGAAGAACACTCAATGCTGCCAGGGGGGACTTTAAAAACTGCATTTTTCGGGTCACATCTGGTAGGAGCCTGGCGGTCAGACACGAGAAAGAAGTCCAGAGACAACGGTGAAAAGCAGCAGGCGACAGGCCGCAGACACCCCCAGCCCACAGCCAGGGTAGAATTGCTCAGACCTAGCTGGACAGTCAGGAAAAATAAAAAACATTGCCAAGGTATGCACAGCGTCAGCTTATATTTGCAACATATGCCCAAAACCTTAAAATCGAAAAATATATGCTCAATCACTTTCTTACCAACAATAATATGGGAACTGAATTCTGTAATTTTGGGGGGCCTTATGATATACAATAAGAATTAAAACACATGTAATCCTGCAGTCCATTCCTGCATGTAAGGGGAAAGAAAAAGGCTTCTGCTGTTGCTTTGCTTAGAGGGTATCTAAATAGCTATCAAGGGCTGCTGAAAGTGTATTGATCCAGGCGCTCAAGGTACAGGCTTCTCCAGATGTCTTCTCTACAGAATTCTAATTCATCGTGTAAAAGCGAAGGCAATTTTCTTTCATCCCAAATGCTTTAGCTCGAGGTAGCTTCCTTTCCATCTATCCTTTTAGAAAAAGAAATGATAAGTAGGGGTGGGTTTAATCTGAAAGAGAAGGGAATGAAAGCTGGAGCCTGCACAGAACCTGTCAAGTCGCCAGAGACAAATAACCTTCCTGCCCTTACCAGAAGCAATTCAGAAACGCAACAAACGGGGAGTCACGTGGATCTAAGACCTAAGGATCTTCAAAGCTGCGCTATCCACATTCAGACTGGATCGTTCTTCGAAGTGACATCCATCCTGTGTGCACACGGCAGGATGTTTATTTTAGCACATCACTAGCCTCTACCCCGGATGGCGGTTGCTCCCCCAAATCCTAACAACCAAAAATGTCTCCAAGCTTTGCCCCCAGTTGAAAACCCCTGGTCTATATTAACTCCAGCTACAATGCCAGAAACATCTCAGCCTCCTTAAGAGCTTCATTGAAAACTCTTCTCTCTTTAGTATCACTGTATCCCAAAAATAAATTTTAAAAAAAGTGATCATGACGGACTTTTGACAATGCTTATGTCCCCGTATGACACAGTTAACATGTTTGGCCACTTGTGCAACTGAGGTCTCTGATTCAAACAGGTCTCCTGCACTGACCCTCAACTGCCTTTAGAGCAGTAAGAGGATGGTTGTGTGTTCCATTTATTTGGTCATATGTTAATTTGATCATTCAACAAATATTATCGAGCATTTACGGCATGACAGGCGTTGTCCAGATAAATAAAACAAGCAAAAGCCCAGCCCTCAGGGAGCCTATGTTCTGGTCAGAGAACAAAGAGGTAAACAAAGAAATCGTAGTCCATCATAAATGCTGTGAATAGAAGTAGAAATGAGTTAGAACTGCACTGTCCAATATGGTAGCCACTTGCCACGTGTGGCTACTAAGCCCACAAAATGTGGCTCATTCAAATTGAGAAGTTCCAACTGCACTATATTTCAGACCTGGTGCAAAACGTGAATGTAAAATGTCTTATTAATGATTTTTCTACTGATTAGATGTGGAAATAACAGTATCTTGGAGATACAGGGTTAAATAAAATCTGCTATCAAAATCGATTTTGCCTGATGCCTTTACTTGTTTGGTGGGGCTGCTAGAAACTTAAGATTACGCATGTGGCTCACCCTGTATTTCTACTGGGCAGCGTGGGGCCGGAAAAACCAGAGGGAGGCGGGAGCCTGAGAGACCAGGGAAGCTCACTCCACAGTCTGGAGGGCAAGCACCCCAGCCCGGGGAAACAGCAAATTCACAGGGGGCAATAATGAGGCAGGGTGGCTCAGTGGGGGGAGGCAAAGGGAGGGAGGGAAGATGCCGAGGACCACAGGGCTACCGGCTGAGCACTAGGCAGGGGCCTGGAGGCCAAGCCAAGGAGATGGGATGTCACCCCGGGGGCAATGGGAGGGCACGGGAGGGTTTGCATCAGGGGGCCGCTGCGCCTGATTTAGGTTTTGCGAAGATGCTGCATCCGGTGGCTGTGTGAGGAGAGGCCTGGCACGCAAGCAAGAGCGCAAGCAGGACCACCAGGCAGGAGGTGCCCACCCCGTGGGCCCTCAGCGTTTGGCTGCTCCGGGGCATCTGGTGGGGTTACTACAAGAGGCGGAGAGATGAAGCCGGAGATGCTACCTCTCTCCCAGCACAGAGGAGTCGTGGTAATTCCCCTGCCATTACCACGTTGATTTTGCGCACTGCCTCTTTCCTCCACAAGAGCAGATAAATGGAGTGTTGTTCTACGATCCAGATGGAGCCTTGGGATCTAGGAGCGGTCCTGCGGCTTAGAGCAGTTCAGCAGCCTGCCTCCTCCCGGAGGGCGTGTGGCTGCTTCCCTCTGCCAGCTGGTTTCCTGTTCCCCACCCCCCACCACACTAAAAACCAGGGCAGGGGCCTGAGGTCTGTCCTTCCTTTGATTTCATTTAATTTTATTCTATGAACTCAAAAAATTTGGTTTTCTTCTCTCATGAGGACTTCACCCCTTTTCATTTGGCCCTATTTTATATTTGGGGAGCGCCCCCCCCTCAAATCCCCGATCTCAGGATGTCAGCTGAACATCAGCCTTCCAAACTCATTTCCTGTGGCATTTTCCCCCTGCTTCACTGTTTCCAGATTCTCATTTTCCCCCCAGCTCATCGGTCATTATCACCACTGGTGAGTCACTGGCTCTGAGTCATGCCTGGCTGAGATGCAAAGGCCAGGAAAATGCCTCAGAACACACCTAGCTAGCAAAAGATGTCCCCGAGGAATGTGGTCTGCACCTAGGCCCCTGCCTTCCTAAGTGGATTCAGTAGTTAAGCAGGAAAAAGAATTGCCTTTTCTCTCTCATTTCCCTCCAATTTTGCCATTTCTCTCTGCATCTGATCGAGATTATTCCTGTGGTGGAATGAGTCTTGGTCATTCATTTTGGCCTTTCAGAGGCAGAGAATGGTTCTGGAATGAGCCCAGAAACCCCGCAAGGATGGAAGCAGGTGTTCCTCAGGGGGGATGCCTCCTCTCCTGTGCAGCACAGGCCTCCCTGCATATGCTGCACGGGGATCACCTTCCTTTGGAGAGCCACAAAGGTGCCCTTTCACACAGGGACCACCCAACTGAACATCTGAGGAAGGATGAGAGGTGGCCCAGACCAGAGGGTACTGGGGAGGCAGCAAATGAGTGTCACATGGCACCTGGACTGGATCCTGGAACAGACAGACAAGCTGCCTAGATCTGCGTGCCAATCCTGTCCCCATAGCCGTGTGCCGGGAGGCAGATCGCACTGCCTCGCAAGCCTGGGTGTTCTCATCTGTGAAATGGGCATGGTGATGACGGCCGCCCCTGCACTGAAGTAACAGTCCCCACAGAGCGCTCAGCACAGTGGTGGGTGTGCCAGCGCAAACCCTATAAAGGTGAATGGAACACTTTACCGCCAGGGGTAGCGTGAGTGGCCCCTCCCAGCTGTCTCTGGAGCGCTCTGCACTTGCCCGTGTGTCAGGACTTAACCCTGCAGTTCAAGGAACTGGGCTCTGAAGACCACCCCATAAATAAAGGCACTTGCCCCACACTCTTGTCTCAAAGCCCCAGATATTACCATTACAGACCCATGTCTTCTAAGCACCTTCTTTCCAAATATAAAACTCTTGGCAGAGGTACTGTCATCAGCTCTGAACACATGGGAACAATTAGCTTATCGGGGCCCCACAGAAAGGGGTTCTGAAAGGCAGGAGGAAGAATGGAAAGTAGGGATGGAAGCACAGCCCTCGGGGTGTGTTTGTGGGGGCAGCCCTCAGGGACATTAAGAAACATCAGAGCTCTGGAAGGACATACAAGCGACTGGCAGTGATGGGTGCCAGGGGAGGGGATTGGGAAGCCAGAGGGGGACAGAGAAGGCAGAGACAGAAACTATTTTTCACTGGACAGCCCTTTGTATCATTTGAATTTTGTACCATCTGCATGTATTACCTAGTAAAAAAAACTGCTTAAATTAAGTAAGGGATAAAATATTGGGTATCCAGGTAAGACAAAATCAGAAATAATAAAGTCTCTGAAGGCAGAGGTGCATTTCAGATATTTTGCTGGCAGTCTGCCCTTCTCTAGACCCCTTTTGCCCCCAAAACCTCCCAAATGAGAGCAGTTTCTCTGTGACTCCTGGGCAACTCGTTCTGGGAACATTAGCCATCCTGTTTCAGGGTCAAAATCTGAGACACTGCAACCTAGAGCTCTCAAAATCCTGTGAAAAATCCCTTCTGGATCACTGGATGAACTCAAGGGAAAATGCAATTTCTCCTAATGTGACAGCCTCCCTCAAAGCTGGCCATGAGGTCAGATCCTGGAGGGTCATGTTCAGCTGCACACTCATCTCACTGTTGGACATCAGTGGGCTCCTCGTCCACTACTAGGATGCGGCGAAGCAGAATGCCAAGGAAGGGAATAATCCCTCCAGGGCTCTGCAGAGCCACCAAGAAATCCTGCATCCTATCCTGGCTTGAGCCACTAGTAGGACCTGCCATCAGCAGGGAGGGAAGAGGTATGGAGGCCACAAGCTTTGCAATCAAGTCAGGAGATTCATCCAGACCTGCACAACCTTGGACAAGTCACTCAATTGCTAGGATCCTCACCTGTGACACAGATCTCCCCTTACCCTGCAAGTCGTAAGAATCATGGATGCTTTATGTACAAATATTCAAAGCCTTTCCATTGTCCCTAAAAAGAATCCAGCACCTTCTGCCAGTTTTCCATTTAAAATGTCATTGATCTTGAAGTTAGAAGGTCATTATGCATTGAATTGTCCCCCTAAAAAGATGCATTGAAGCCCTAACCTCTGGAACTGGAATGTGATCTTATTTGGAAATAGGGTCTTTGCAGATGTAATTGGTTCAATTAAGATAAAGTCATAATGGAATAAGGAGAGCCCTAAATCCAATTTGCCTGGTGTCCTTATGAGAAGAGAAGCAGCAGTAAAACACACAGAAGATAATGTGAAAACAGGGTGAAGGTGGCCAGGTGACCACAAAGACAGAGATGGGGGTGACACAGCTGCAAGCTAAGGCCAAGGGCTGCTGGAAACCACCAGAGGCTGGGAGAGGCATGAACAGATCCTCACTGAGAACCCTTAGGAACAAACCAACCTGCCAACGCTTTGAACTGGGACTTCGGGTCATCAGGACTATAAGAGAATAAATATCTGTTTTAAGCTCCCCACTTTGTGGTACTTTGTTATAGCAGCCACGGAAATTCATACAGGTTTTATTATCTAGTGTTTAAATTCTCTCACCCAACAAGTCAGCTAGCCAGCCTATGTTTATCTCTAGTAAAAGAAAACTAATTTAGTATGTACCAAGGCAACAATCCTCCCATCTTTAAAAAGATCTGTCATAAAAACTATTCATTCAACAAACATTTATTGAGCACCTATGATAAGCCAGGCACTCTTTGGGGGCACTACTGATTCAGTGGTAAATGGGTGGCAGACAATAAAAGCATTCACAAATAAGGTCACTTCTGATATCGTTATGAAGAAAATGAAACATTGTAATATGATAGAGTGGGTTGGGGACCAGGAAGAAACTATTTTGATTGTTAGGGAAGACCTTACTAAGGATGTGGTATCAGGGCAGTGACTTTAATGACGGGGCCAGCCACCGTTAAGTCTAGCAGGAGAAACAACCAGTGCAAAGGCCCTGAGGCAGAGGGGGTTAGACATGCTCAAGGCATGGAAAGGAAGGTGGGACTTTTGTAAGTAAGAGGTGGTAACTGATGAAGCTGGAGAAACCTACAAGGTCAGTTGGAATTTATGGCCACCATGGGATGGCTACAGACTAAGGCAAGAAAAAGAAGTCTGAATTTGATCCCAAGATCATGGGGAAGCCAATGGGGAGGTACATGATTTGACTCTAGTTTTAAAAAGATTATTCTGGGATAATAAAGTCCTTAAAACTGAAGTCTTTCTAACCATATCTTTTGTCCTTTTGTTCTTGGGCCTCTACAGAACAAGGCTAATAAATGACAGCCCTGCACCTTCTGTGACCATGGCTCCCAAGACTCAGGCTTCCCTGCTCTCAGTCATTCCCCACTGCAGCAGTTTCCTGTGGACATGCTTGATTTTTTTCTGTTCATTACACGTGCTGTCCAGTAAAGAATGCAACATTCTTGGCATGGAGTAGACTGCAACTGTCACTTTTTCCTTTCAGATCTATATACCGGATGTACGCCAAGATTGCCTGGCTTTTAGTTACGTTTTGTCCCATTGACCTGCTGAAACGTATCTCAAATAACATCCCCCAGCAGTCCTTTTTTCAGATCTAGATGGTCAGATCTAGAAAATTAGATTAAAGCTTGTTCTTCCCTAATGAGGTCAACTGTGCCCATTTAAAAATAAAAACATCACTATCAACCGAACAATGCCACATATAAAATACTGGATAAAATAAACAAAAAGACTGGGTCAGCAACTTAAGTTTCACCACCACTGTGTTTCTCTTCCAGGTGGAGGGCAAGGAAGACTATCACGGCACGTTTCCCTAGAATTGCCTTGGTCTCTTGCATCACCCAGCTGAAGACACCTAGACTATTTGGAAACACTGAGCACTTGGGCAAGACACTCCGTTGCAGTCAGACTTCCTACCAGATCTCTCAGTTACAAACAAATCTGAGCAGACGCAGATTCTCCCAAGCTCTGGGCAGGGGAAGCGGTGAAGGTGCAGCGAGCCTGCGAGCTAGGCTGACTTACTGAGCAGGGTGAGTGGCGGGAGAGCAGGATGCTCTGCCAGGGGAGGCGGGAAGCCCTGGTGCCCTCCAATGTGCTGTACCCGGCCCCAGTCCTTCCACATCCCAGTGCTCAGGGCAGGGGAGGGCTACTGCACTTGGCGTCTGGTGGCCGGGTTTAACACTTTGCGTTGCCCCCTAGTAGCTAAGGGACCTTGGGCAAGTCACCTGGCCTCAGTTTCCTCATCTGTGATGTGAGAATGGTAACACCGCCACCTACCATTCCAAGTTGACTGGGAAGATGCATTAGGACTCAGCGAGTGAAAGCCCTCCCTAACTCTACTCGGCCGGTAAAGCAGGGGTTATTCTTGGCAACGGGATTGTAGCCCTCCCTTTGCATTATCTTCCCTGCAGCTGCTGCCTTCTCATGACTTTGTGTGTTTTTATCTTCCCAGGCTGCTCTTGATGTTTCTTTTAAACTGGTTTTCTTTTCTGAGGGAGGGGGCAGAGAGGGACATGTAGCATGATTTATCCCATCCTAAACCTTTCTTTCCTAGAGATTGTCCTAAAAGAAGTCCCTTCCGAGTCATCTGGGGGTCACAATTTACCTCTGAAGAACCCAATTGTCATAAAAAGAGAACCGGTGTTGTCCACTTTCTGGAATGCTGTCCAAATTATTTAAGGTTTGTGACTTAGGTCAGTGAGCAGCTTTTCCTCTTCTTTAGCTGTTACATTCACAAACGATACAAACTACCTTCGTACTGACACATGCCATACACAAGACAAACATGTGAAAAACATGGGAATGTATTCCAGAACCATTAGAGACTAGAGATGATGAGCTGATCACTAAGAGAGCCTATCTGTGAGTCCTCAGCCATCTTCATTTCTTTAATAGAAAAAGAGAACCTCAGGAGTCAACTTTTTCATTGTGAGCCGGTCTCTCAATAGACTATGGCCCTATGCTTCAAATGCGCAAGCAGTCCTATTTCTGAACAAAGTGTTAATAAAAGCGAGTGGAGGGGAAGGGAGAGATTGAACGATGGGAGAACATACACTCCCAGACAATGGAGGAAAGACTTGGTAGGTGCACTCCGTTGAAACACAATTGAAATCTTTTTTTTCCCTTTGTTTAATTCAATGACAAACACCTTGGCTGCTCTAATTTAGGCTTAGGGAGGGGGTGCCTCTAATCAAATGAATCTGAAACATTAGTGTTAAGTGGCAATGGTCTGGCTAAAGCAGCCTGGTCCCTGACAGCTGTCAGCCTGCCTCTAACACTGACTCACTACAAGATAACCTCCACGTCAGGGCGCCTCACCTGTGCCAGCTCAAGAGGCCAGTTCCTGTTCAGCCTGCAGGTCGACACCCTGGCCTCACACTTACCCAGAGTTAAAGGAGTTAACCAGTGCCCACTGCAAAGTCCTTCTCCCAAATCTATTCAACGTGCAACTTGGGGAGCACAAATCCCGTGCAAGGGGGAAAACGGGCTCAGCTTCAAGAAGACTACATCCTGTCCTTTCAAAGCCCCTGCTCGCTGGTTCAGTCCACCCTGACCCAGGGCTTCCAACTGCGTCTGTGCCTCTGTGCCCTCTGCAAACCTCCTCTTTGCTCCGTGAGCTGTCGGAAGGGGGGACCCGGGAAGGCGCAGGCAGGCCGACGGGGCGGGCACCCCGTACAGAGCCCCTTCTCCTTGTCCCCACACCTCACCGGTCTGCCACCCCAGGAACAGAAGCAAACTTAAAACTGAACACACACAGGCGACTTGGCCAATGTCTTTTCATCCTGGTCCCAAGCACCCCTCCCCAGCATCCCTTCCAGGAATCGGGTTCTTCTTCCCTCCAGGATTGAGCCCCAGTGCCATCCCGAAGCTACCTGGGGACACCATCTGCCACCGGCGAGCGGAGCCACCTTGTCCACGTCCCCGAGGTACTGCACCGCTCCCCACGCCGCGGGCTCTGGACTCCCTCACCGCCAGCGCGCGGCCCCTGCAGACGCCACCGAGGCCCCCAGCCCTGGTCCCGCGCCCTCCCGCGACCCCTTCCTCCACCCCCGTGGCCCACCCCGCCCGCCCTCCGAGACCCCCGCGCCGCCGGAGAGCCCGGGGTGCGCCCTCCTCTCGGACGCTGGCGGGGCCCCCACTCACCACGTCGGGCGCCCAGGCAGCCGGCGGGCGTGCGGGCGCCGTCCAGTTCTGACCTGCTGCCACTGCGCCGGCCCCCGAGCCGGGTCCTTCCGAGGCGCCCGGGGCGAGCTGTCAGTCAGCTGGCCGTGCCCGCCCCCGCCCCCGCCTGCGCAGGCGCGGGGAGGGGCAGGAGGCGGGTGTCACGTGACAGGGCGCCGAAGCGGAGGCGGCGGGGCCTCGGCCAGCGCCCCGGGCGCCGGACCCCTACCCACGGGGCACGCTCGGGGCCGCCCGGGGGGCCGCTTTACGGAAGGTGTTGCTCGAAATGAGGGTGTCTTGCCGACTGGGAAGGGCTGGATGGGACGGGCCGCTCTGCGGGCGAAGGAGTGGGTTACCGCGCCGCGGGGGCTGGCGGGGGTCTGGGTGTCGTCCCTGCGTGGTGCCCACACCTGTCAACAGCGACGCCGTCTCCCGCCCGCCTGCTCCTGAGGTAGGGCGAGGCCGGCTTTGGCGAGCACGCTTTAAAGTAGGTCACGCAAGGATGCCTGGCACGGAAGGATGCCTGGCACGGAAGGGCAATTTGGGGTCGACTTATTTTTTGGAATGGGGCATCTTAAAAACTGACAGACTCCAGCACCCCAAAATCTCATGACTATAGACTATCTATGGTTAAAAGAACATATGGGATGTGAACAGATCCCAGAAATGGGCTGCTTTAATTTGTCTGATGGTTCAAGTACAGTCCAGGTGGTAAAGATACCTCGAGACAAGTGCTGGGCATAGAAGCCACAGGGCATAAATCTGCAAAGAAGTAAAAAGCTAACCTTTGCAAACAATATGGCTTCTCTCTCACTTACCAACTTTACATTTCCCTGTATGGCCCCGGAAGATGACTGGTTAGCCAGAGACGGGTAAGATTCCTCAAGGGAGGAACAACCTAAGACAGGCACAGTCGCAGGGGGGCCATCAGGTGAGAATTTTAAAGTAGGTCACGCAAGGATGCCTGGCACGGAAGGATGCCTGGCACGGAAGGGCAATTTGGGGTCGACTTATTTTTCGGAATGGGGCATCTTAAAAACTGACAGACTCCACCTCAGCTGTTCAGAAGTTCCGGGCCAGTCTGCATCTTTAAAGCAAATACAATAAACGCAACTTGCAGGCCCTTCAGTGTCAGTTTTTTACACATCTATTCAATTAAAAAGTAAAAGGTAAACACTAGAAGAGTCTCTTATGGAAGTTTTTTAAGTTCCACAGGAAGTAACTATAGAAGCATAAATTGACACTCCTTTCCAATAATTATGTCAAACTTGGTTCCCGAACCCAGTGAAATAGAGAATCTGACTCCAGAGTGGGGGCTCTTGAAACCTTGGATTTTTCAAAGACATTACCCAGGCTACACTGCAGAGCTGTGGCGCGCCTTCTGTGGCGGTATGTATGAAATAATGAAACCCTATCTTTAAATAAATTTAATAGTATCTGAAACAGGGCTGAATGTCAATTTTAGAAAACTGTTCTCTTAAGTCCTAGTTCTGCCACTTGGGGAGAAAAGACCACATGGATTGACGACCAAGGGTATTTCCTGTGCCCCACGTGAGGAACTGATAGTCCCTATCAAGACGACCTGCTGAACTTGGTAAGACCTGCTTGGAAAAGCTGCAGGGAACAACACGAAGCAAAAAAGCTGGGAGCTGCATTCCCACAAGGGTTGGGGCCTTCGGTGCCATAGATGCTTCCGGTCCATTCCAGGTCTGTTTGACCAGCTCGGTTTGGCCATCGCTGACGAGAAGCTGGATCTCTGGGGGTTCCAAGCTTGGTGTGAATTCAGGAAGGAAAAGAGTATAAGGTAGTTTTCATTCCTGTTGGGGACACAGGTGGGCATGTCATTGATTCCTGTGAGGTTCTGCCTTGTGTCCGGCAGAATAGAAGCTTGTCTTACTAACTTTGTGGGAACAGACGAAGATCAGATATGAGGCTGGAGGAAGTCCTCTCCTGGTTGAGTGAGTGGACCTGGCACAAGGTATGGACTTGTGCAGTCCTGACCTGACTCTGGCAATACCCACTGTGCAGGAAAATTGGAAAATGTGATCTCATTCAGGGTCAGATTCTATTTGGGGGAAATATAATTTCTTCTCAAGAGGTTCATATGGATCCTCTCTCTCCATACCTCATAAAACTTATGACCTCGTCAGAAAGTTGGAGAGAGGCAGATGACATGGCCATTTAAAAAAGGAGAAAGTAAGTTCTGCAAACCATAGACCAGTGAACTTGACATTGGGCCTAGGAAATATTCAGGACACATTACTCAAAAAATATTTGTGACGCCTCAGAAGCATCCATGACGAAGACCCAGTCATGCTAGGTTAGCTGTGCATCTTCTGTGAAAAGTACAGACTGGTAACTCAAGGAGATACAGTCGAAATGGTGTATTTGAACCTGGAGGATATATTTACCAGGTTTCTTTCAGATCTCATTTTAAGTAACAATTCAAATGGGTTTTTGTGAAAAGGGAATATATTGGTTCACAAAACTGCAATTCTAGGGTTGGTCAAGCAGGATCCAGGGGTGCAAATGATGTCATCAGAACTTGGTCTCTCTCTCTCTCTCCTACTTGACTGTTTCCCTCCGAGCTGGCTTCAATTCTCAGATTAGGTGCTTTTTATAGAGTGGTATCTCTCCCCCAACAGGTTTATATACTCTCAGTGTAGCAGCCTCAATGGAAAAAAGGATTCTCTTCCTCAGTATTTCCAGCAAAAGTCCCAGGATTTGGTCTGAATGGACCAATATCACTTGTGTGCTCATCCCCTGAACCAACCTGAGGCCAGGCTGTTGGCATAACTGGATTGGCCACATCTGGACAGGAATGAAAAGCAGCCTCACCCAGCTACTTGGGTGGAGAGCAAGGGAAGGGTGGGTCCCCACAGGAAACTGAAGGGCTCTTGCCAGGATAATGGGGGATAGATTCTGGGAAGGCAAGGGAAAGCAACAGATATCCAGGACAAAGAATTTGCTAAGCTATCATGTGATGCTGTGTAAAGGTCATGAAGAAAACATGGGAGAAACAGGAAATTTATTCAATGGCTGAATATGCAAAAATACTTTGATTGGAGGATGATTCCAAAAAACAATTATAGTATACATGAGAAGCCAGGTGATGTGACTCAGCACCAGTTCTGTTTCTGGTTGACCACCATGCCTGTTTTCCCCCTTCCCTCTATGAAACATGTTGCCACAGATGCAGTGGCTTAAAACAACACAAATTTATGATCTTACAGTTCTGGAGCTCAAGTCCAAAAATCAAGGTGTTGGCAGCACTGCGTTCCTTCTAGAGGCTACGGTTTTCCTTGCCTTTTCCTGCTTCTTAAGCTGCCTGCATTCTTTGGCCTGGCGCCCCTTTGGGCATCTTCCAAGGCAGTCTCCTTTACTCTGGAATAGTTCTCACCTTTTCTCTGTCCTGTAAGACACTGATACATATTTAGAGTACAGGCTGGTTGTTTACCATTTTAAAATTGAAATATAGCTTATATACAATACTATAATATCCTATTTCCCAGTGAACTTTCACCCAGGGGTTTAGCATCCATTAATGATAATGCTCTGGTGGTTGCAAAATGTTGAGGGTTCTAATTTGATCACTCCATCAACATTTATTAGTTGACACCAGTAGCCCTGGTGGAAACAAATCCGGAAACAAGGCTACCAGAAGATGGGAAGCTCAAAGAGGGTTGGCTGGATGCATAGCACTATTTTAAATACAGAGCTACAAGATACGGTAACAAAATTTTAAACTTTTAAAGCTCGGATTTTGATGCACCCCAGACTTCCAAAATTTTAGCTGGAATAAGTTTCTGGGAGCGAGAACGGTAAATAGCGAGAAGGTGGCTTGCACTAAGATTCTGATGGATCCCTTAGCTGTCATTACTTAATGCTTTCATTAATCTTACAATTTACTGAGTACTTAGCAGTTTACCAATAAACACTAACTGAACACCTACTTCCCAGTCCTGCTGAAATTGTCCCAAATGTTATAGGAAAACCGAAGAAATAAAAAGCATGTATCTACCTTCAAAGAATTTAGGACTTACCTGCAAGCGGACGCTGGAATGCGGAGAAGGAACCAGAGGCTTCGCGGACCCCAGTCCAGTGCGCTTCACGTGCTTTCTAGCCCTGTGTTTCCACTCCTTCTCCTCTATTTCCCCATTTTCTGAGCTCTCATTCCGCACACCGTCAAGCCACCTGAGTGTTGGCTCCGAGACGCCGCCGCAGGCTCCGGAACATGCCGGCAAGAATTCCCCACCGAGATTGACAGCCTAACGGCGCGTCTTGGACCTTGCGGCCGCCCGTAGTAGCATCCTTTCTCTTCCGGGCTTCAGTTTGTGTAGATCCCTTTATTTTAGCGAGAAAAGCTTTCAACTAAGAGCTTGCGTTCTCAAGGAACTGATAGTTTTTAAGACTCTCCGCCCCAAGCAGGCTCTGACTTCCAAGCCTCCACAGCCCCCCACGAGGGCCCCGCTCAGCAGCAGGGAGCGGTGCGGCCAGAACTGCGCAAGCGCAGCGCCGCCAACCTGTTCCGGGTTAACTTCCGGGTTCGCGGCACTCAGTTCTCGGATCCGGTCCCTGGGCTCCGGTGCCTGCCCAGCGGCCGTCTCTCTCAGAACGGCCTATAGCTGAACCTACCCGAGCCGAGCCGCGGGGCCCGCTCCGGCCCGATCATGATCGTGGGCGCATGATGCGTCCCTGCCTCAGCCGCAGCAGTCGCCGCCGCCGCCGCCGCAGGCCGGGAGGAGCCGCAGAGCCGGGCGACCCCGCCCGGGCCTCGGGTGAGTGCGGCCGACCGGGCCGGGCGGCTGGTTGCTCTCGCCCCGATCTCCCGGCCACTCCCGGCCCCCAGCTGCCCTTTGCGCCCGCTCCTCCTTCTGCATCTGCGACCTTCCCGAGTTCCTCGGGGGCACCTCTGTGCCACCTCTGGCCTGCGCTGGACTCGCCTCCAGATGTCTCCTTGTTACTCCTTGGTCGATCTCGGGGTAGGGCCCGAAGTGCAAGACCAGCTTTTTGCCTGACCTTGGGCGGGACAGTCAGCTCTCCGAGCCACAGTTTTCTCATCTATTAAGTAATAACTGGTTGTTAGGGCCAGAGGAGAAGTGGTTTTAAACCTTTCTGTGAGCTGTGAGGAAGGAGTGATTTATAGGCATGCATTACAGTGGGTTTTCTCGAACGTTGCCCGTGGCTTCTTGAAGGCTCCTGTTCTTCCCTCCCTTTTTAGTTTTTCTCTTCTAACTCTAATCCTTACTTACCCCTACCGTGATCTTTGAGAGGAGTTGCCTGACAGGACACGTGGGACAATCAAGTCAACCTTCAGGGTAACGTCTGCGTCTTTTCTTGCTGCAGCCAAGGAGCATCTCCCCCGAGGAGTCATGACTGCTGGAACTAAGTCCCTTTTCGTTGTTGAGTGGACACACGTTATCAGCTTATCAGTCACCAGTTTATTTTTGTGATAAATTGGAGTGTGAGAAGAACTGTTGATGTAGCTTGTTTACACAGTCTTCTTACACAGGTTGTAACACAGTACTGTCCAAATTGATGCTACCATGTTACATCTGCGGTCTGCTTCGTATATGTTCTTATTGTGCATATATTTATGTTTCACTCTTACTGTCTCAGATGGTCTAGAAATTTAGATCAATTTTATTTCTTCATAAACTCTTCACCGCACAGATGATGAGTTTAATTTTTTTGTTATTGCTTTACAACTTTAACTTACCTAAAGCCACCTTTTAAAAAGTCCCCTTGTTAACTCTGCTGCGTAGGAAGTCAGAACTTGGTTAAAGTGAAAGACCCTTGGGGTATGTGAAAAGTGGGATGGAACAGACACATTAAATGGCATTTCTTGAACATTCTGAGAAATAAAAGCATTATCAAAGCTACTTGGATTGTGTACTTTTGGGAGTTAGACTGGTAGGTTCACATTGACTTTTGAGGTGAGAGATGAGTAAGACTATCCGAAAGGAATTCATTAAACAACACTGCACTCTATGCAAATGACTCATCTCAAGGCCAAGTGGATAAATGTGTATTCAAAAGTAGTCTGTTACCCATGGCTCCGAGCATGCTTTGGATTACAGTGAATGAATCAGAATGTTACAGTCATGCTAGTCAATCCACTAATAAAAGCAGAAATCCTCCTCTAGAAAGGACAAGCATTAGCATGAATAGAATGGCTCCCAGTGAGAAGGCAGTAATAGGAACTTTACATACTAATTGTGTTCACTTAGTCAAAAGAATGGACATACTTTTACATTCTCACAGCATTACCTGTAGTCTTGGACTCTTTGGTGATATGAATAATCCTTATTAATTTGAGGAAATAGGACTAGAAAAAAGCTTACATACAAACTTAATGTTTGGGATGAATTAAGAATCAATGCATCTGAATTCCTGATGATTTCAGAACGTCCCTGCTCTAATCCATGCCGAACAACTGTACAGTGTCATTTTCCTAAAGCATTTTTTGGGGGTTGGGTATCCTAGAAATAATACTTAAATTGGAAAAGTAATACATGTTTTTAAAAAAATTCAGACACTAGAGCAGAGTATAAAGTGTGTAAAGTCTGAACACTATCTCACTCTCTCTTGTCCCTAAGGCCAGTGTCCAGGGTTAACTCGCTATGACCCGCCACCTGTAGCAAGTGAGGAGAGTTCAGGCTGGCTGGGAGTCAGTCAGCTCTGGAGCTGAGGGGGAACAGCCCACACAAGACCTCTCTCCCTCTGACACCAGCTGCAAGTTTGGGGGCTCCCAGGACCATCCTTAGGTTTGATTATTACTTGGAAAGATTGACAGAACTCACTGAAGGCTGTTGTGCTCAAAGTTACAGTGTATTACAGGGGAAGAATACAGATTAAGATCGGCCCAAGGGAAGAGGCTCACAGGACAGAATCTGGGGAAGCAGCAGAGGCGGAACTTTGCTGTCCTCTCCACGTGAAGCCAGAATGCATTACTCTGCTAGCATTGATGTGAGACACTGTATACAGAGCGTTGCCAGCCAGGGAAGCCCGCCTGAGCCTTGGTGCTCACAGTCTTCACAGGGGCTCCATCACATGAGAATGACTGATTGGGTCATTGATTGCCCATGTGTTCTGTCTCAGCGTCCAGGATAGCTGATCCTGCCGCCCCAGAGCCCCACCCTGAACCACACTGTTGGGTCTTTCTGGTGTGGCCAGCTCCCACCCTAAATCAGATTGTCGGCCAAGGACAAAGGCCGACTTTTGGCAAGGTTAAATTCTTTCCTCCACAGCATCCTTCCTTAGTTCATGGTCCCTTCCTACTTAAAATCAGACCTTCTTGCTTTACTGTTGACACATGACTATCCTTCCTAGGTCATGGAGGGTACAGGCCACGGGGAGAGTCCCCAACTTTGATTCCTCTCTAGGTAAAACATCTCTGAGTACCCAGTCTTTGCCTTCGCCTTGCCTCTGAGGAAGAGAGACTCCTGCATCCCAACGCTGACTCCTGTGTCTGTACTTTGGTCTGCCTGTTACAGGACAGCCAGTTAGGCATCTGCTGTCACTTGCTTCTTTGATTTTTTTTCTCTTCCACTGACTTCTTTGCTACTGATGACAAACATGTTCTTGTCTTGCTAATCCTAACCCTGCTGACTACCAAGTTTTACTCCATTCTTGACAAACCTTCAGTAGAATCTTACTGTCTTCTGATAAAATCCAGACTTCTTATGGGGCCAAGATAATGCCTTATATGGGTACAGCACTTTATAGTTTTGAAAACACTAACTGTTATCCTATGGTGCCTTCGTATGCAGTTGCTGCTTGGTAAACATTTGATGAATGAGTAACTTGGATGGGCAAAGAGTAAGAATCTAACTGGAGAAACAGCAGGTGCAGAAGAAGATGGGAAAGGGCCTGGCAAGGGAAACCAGCATGAGCGCTGTGTACGAGAGAGGTGAGCGTGGGCCAGATTCAGTGGAGCTTCGAATGTTATGGGCAAGGCTAAAAGGTTGTGGACTGATTTCGTGACCCGTAGTGTGATCTTGATGTGAAGTCTTGCAGCCACATGGAGGGTTGTTGGAACCTGGTGATCCTGGAGATTAGGATTCAGGAGAAGCACAGGGAGAGCATGCCTGAACTTGGGCTGTGGGATTGGGCAGTGGGGCAGGGCCAGAGCTGTCGGTAGGCAGTGCCATCAGGCGCGTAGGAATGGGGGGGGACTGGGAGGTGTGTGTCCAGGGGTTAAAAGGTGAGCAAGAAATGCTGGTTGTGTGAGGAGTGGTCTCAGTACATTGAAGGGGAGGCCAGCTCTGTGTTAAGCTGCTGGTTTGATTCATTCTGGGAAAGGGTGTAGAGTTCATGGGCAACACCCAGTGAGCAGGAGACAGTCAGGGTGGAGAAGCTTCCAGTTTCTCTTGAGACAGCCTTTTGTCGTTGCATTGCTTTGTTGAAATGTTTTGAATTCTTAGTGTTTCATATTTTCCAAATTCAACTTACCCATCACTGAATGCATTTTCTAAAACCAGGTGTTGTGGGAGGCATTGTATTTTTGTGGAAGGACATGGGCTTTGGAGTCAAAAGAGTCCAGACTCCCCCTTGACTGGCTGTGAACTTGGGCAAGTTACTTCAGCTCGAGGGCTTAATTTCCTCATCCCTAAAATGAGCTGATAATAGTGCCTGGCTTTAGGGTGATGGCAGGATTCGATGTACTAATGTACATAAAGCTCCTGACAGTATATGGGCAGTAACTGGCCTTCCCTTTCATCTTCTATTATTTTACATTGTCATTAACTTGCAACTGAGAGCTCAGTATATTATGTCCACTGTTCATAGTATTTCAGATTTGGGAGAGTCTGATGTTATAGAAGTTTATTTCATGTTAAACAAGTCCTGTTTAGGAATATAGGGGAAGAAGCTAGGATGCACCAGCCTGTTCCCTGGAACCAGGACCCTTAAAGAGGTTTGGAACTCGGGTTTTCTGAATTTAGAATTCTTGAGGGTTTAGTTATATTGTTGGGATTTTTAAAAAATAGCTGCTGTATTTAACTTTTGGAGTCAGGCTGTGGCTCTGGAATAGGGGTAACAGTGAAACTTTTGATCTGTGTGTGTGTAAATGTGCCTCGGGGCCCCCCCATCTGCCCTGCACACTCTGGGTGGCACCTGAGATTCCCTGAAACACCCTTACTGGGGTGGGTTTTTCTCTTTTCATCCCCGTAGGCCTCCCACTTTTCTTACTCCTTTTCTCTGAGGCTCCCAGACCTCTGACCCCACCCTTGTGTCCTCTTGGACCCTTCCCTGCCCCCGGGGGCTGTATGTCCCCCCCTTCCCATCTTCCTCAGGCAGCTCCTGGTTCTGTCCCTCAGCCACTGGGCAGACCTTTGCAGAGTGGGTGGTGTGCCGGGGTGTGTGGGGACAGCGAACTCGGCAGGCCAGGTCAGGGAGGGCTTTGCAGACCACAGAGAGGTTTGTGGATTTTGTTCCAACCGCGGAGGCAGTCATGTGGTTGTGAGTAAGGGAGCAACGTGATGTGATTGATAATGCTAAAAACTTTCTCTGGGTGCTGGATGGGGAGTGGATGGTTGGGTGTGGAGGCAGGGAGTGTAGAGACAGCGCCAGTTGGGAGGCCTTCCGAGTACTGCCCAGGAGAGGGCTCAGGGGCCTGACTTGGCTGGCTGGGGAGGTGGAAGAGGGTCAGATTTGGGTCAGTTTTGGACATGTGCCCCACAGGACTTGCTGATGGGTTAGATGTGGAGAGGTGGGGACAGAGTTGAATGAAGGGTAAATCCTGTTTTTGACCTTGGCAGCTAGATGGTGGTACCATCTGTTGAGATAGGGGGAGACACATAACTGCCGGGTTAGGGGTGTTTCTGCCTTGACCCTCCTACAGGGGAGTTGCAGAGCAGCCCGGTGGCTGGACTCTGGTGCATGGTTAGTTTGGGAGTTTCCCAAATACAAATATATTTTTCAATGGGACTGTGATCATCTGGGCTTATTTAGGGAGAGCATGTAGGTAAGGGGAAAAAGCCAGGCCTGGGCGCCCCCAACATTTAGAGGCCCGTGAGAGACTGAGGTGCGGCTGGGGGGCAGAGAGGGAAGCTCAGCCGTCTCCCCCGCCCCTCTCTCAGGACAGTAGCACGGCTCCCTGTGGGCCTGTTTCTCAGTTTGCCAGGTTTTTGATCTGCAGTGTCAAGTGCTATTTTAGGTGGGTAAGTACGGAATAAAAGACATTTCTAGAAAGGCTGAAGAAGTTCACAGCATGGATAACGTGCCAGCATATTATTGGGACTTGGCTTAGGGAGCTTAAATTCTGTTGTTTTTTTCTTAAAGGTTAATATTCTGTTCTTCAGATTCAGTAATTTGAGAAGGAGATAGTGGTTACAAATGACATACATTATTGGTAGTGTTTGAAAGCACAAACTAAATCTTTCAAGATTACAAATGGAGGGAAGGAACATTTAAGAATATAATTGCACTAAATACACGGTCGTAGATCATCTGAATGCCCCACTCTGCATTTACCAATTCAGTGAGGATTCTGGCCCTCTGCAGTCTTCCCTGCCCGACCACAGGCCCCGTCCTGGCTCCCTTAGCAGCCCGCACAAAAGTGCTGGGCCCTCCGCCTTCACTTCCGTTCCGGGTAGCACTCTGTGTGCACAGCCACACACAAGCTCTTCTCGTTCTCCTGATGGCACCCCTCAGTTCTTAACCTAGGCCCTGCTCACCCAGACAGTCCGCCCTGGCTGCCTGCGCACCCCGCCCCCCGCATCTGGCCCTCAGTGTCAGGACCTCCCGTCCCTTGAAGTTCCCCTCTCCTGGCCTACCAGTCTTCCACTCTTCATCCTGTGCTTGGTGGCTGATCATTTCAGCTCAAGTTCTTGCCTTGGGTGCTCCGGTTTTCCATCATACCATCTTTGCTAATCCCCGACCGTGTGTAAGCCTTTGGGGTGCCAGGTGGGCTTTTGTAGGAAAGGCTAGCCTTCCCATCACTTGAGGAGAAACGGGGGTTCTCGCCCAGCCCGGGCCTGCAGCGCGGTGTCTCGGTCCTTTCTTAGCTGCCTTCTCTTTTCCAATCTCAGCAGCTCTTCTTAAGCTTCCCTGAGCCCCCAGCCTCCTCCCTAAACTGCTCAGAAGTTATGGGGCATGAACTGTGTTAGCCGGGTTCTCTGTAGCCCGGCCCAGCCCAGCCCCACAGTTTCCTGGTCTCCCGTGAGGAGGAAGGGTCATCCTCTGAGGCTGCACATCGGGACCCTCATTCTTTGAAGGCAGAAAGCTTCAGTGAGCCGGTAGAAGTAACAGGAAACATTCAATAATGAAAATGAGAAGAAAAATGGGAGCAAGCATGGCGGGACCTCTCAGCTCCTATTTTAGTCTGAAGCTAATTGGCATAACAAGGCATATACTCATTCTGTTTCCACTGAATCACTTCTGGGGCTGTGGTAGGCTCTGTGCGAGTGTGGCATGGCCAGACCAGGACACGGCGCGCGGGACGGACATGGTGTTGCAGGGACCCGCGGTGACGTGGGGTGGGTTCCTGAATCCTGTGGGTCCAGGGCGGCTCATCTGTAAACCGGGGCGCCCACGTACATTTTTAGGGGTGTTATAGCATTGAACGAGATAATACACGAGAGGGGAAACCGAGAAACACCACCTCCACTCCTCCTGCTGCTGCATTTGCTCTTCACTTGGCTGCATTTGCAAAAATTTGTTACTTTAATTGTCTCACCACCCAGCCTCTCAAGCTCTTGGCACTTCACTGCAACTGCTAGGGAAGGGTCAGCGAAGGTCGTGGCCTGCCCTGGCACCTCCTCTGGCATGGCGGACGGCACCAGCCTTCCTGCTTTTCACTGCCTGGCCCTTCTCGCCTTCCTTCCTTCCTGGCCCTTTCTTCTTTTTCCAGGGTTCCCGACTCATGTGTCCCCGGCCTCATGGTGGCCAAACCCGTTCCCTCCCCCCTGTGACCTCTGGGCTGGGAGTCTCTTTGGCACCTCTGCGCCAGGGGCTGGAGGAGGCCAGGTAACCAGCTGCCGCTGAACTGCCTGTTTATTCCCCAGCTGCATCCCAGCGCACTGATGCTTCAGCAGCCCCGAGGTCTGTGACGGGGCCGCTGGGCAGGAGTGCTCCCCGGCCCCTCTCCGTCCCATGCTGTGCTCGCCATTGCGGCCTTGGCCACGGTTCCGCTCTCCTTTAGGCCCCTGAGCCCCTCCAGCCCCGGCTCCATCATCTCCACCCTCCGTGGTGGCGGCAGCCCCCTGGTTGCCCATCCAACTCCTTGTTCCTAGTTGCCCTTTGTTACCAGTTATTTTTTTTTGAAACATCTGTTTTTGCCAAAGTTGTGGTGCCTTCCACTCCAGCCGCTTGAGCGCAGACTCCTTAGCTTGGTGTTCAGAGCGCTTTGCGTCGTCCTCCAGTCTATCCTTTCGGGGACACTTCCCTTGCCGCCAGGCCCTGCCTGCCTCTGCGCCTCTCACACCGCCCTCCTGGTCAGCAGGACCTGCCGTGCTGCCTTCCTTACTGACCCTTCTCTGGTTCCTCCAGACACAGCGGGCTGTGGCTTTTCTCTCCCTCTGACACTGTGCTCCTAATTTGGGGTAACGTTAGCACATTTCTTACAATGCTGATTCCCACCTCTGCTGGTTTGTGAGCAACTGTGTGGCTGTGCATCCCAGGGCCCCCTCTCCATGCTTGATGAATAGATCTCCTGTGGCTAGCTGCATATACTTCTGTACCTGAAGCCGAGATTTGCTTATTTCTGCTTTTAAAAGCTCTTCGGTGGGTATATGCATAATAATGCATGATGAGTTTCAACAGCCTTTGAATATAAACATGTAGCATAGACAGTCTTGTTATTGCCCTAATGGAAAACCGTTGCATCTAGGTTTTGTGTGTGTGTGTGGTAGCTGATCACCAAAAAACACAGTTTCCTTATTTTAACAACTTTTTAAAATAAAACAATTGTTTTATTTTTGAAACACTGGTTTTGTTTCCTATTCATTTTCCATTTGCTTTTGAAAAATACGTTTTCTGTTAAACCTAAGAAAGTGAGCAAGGTGCAAGACACGTGCCTGCGGTTGCACCTTTCTTTACCTTTTACGTACCTGGCGCACAATTGCACCAGTTATGTTTTCTCCTGCCCATTTTTTATTGAGACATAACTAATATATATATAATGAAATGCACCATTTTACGTGTATGTTTCATTATTTCGTTCTTCTCAACAGCTCGTTTGAGTTTTGTTTTGAAGGTGCATCTGCCTGTGGAACCACTTTCCTGTCAGGAAGGAGGCATTTCCATCCCCTGGGAAATTACTGGAGGGCCCTTCTCAGTCGTGCCCTGTGCTCAGGCCCATTCTCATTTCTTTCAGAATGTGTCAGTGTTGCCTGATAGAGATGCCGTGTAGGTGGACTTGCACCGTATGCACTCATCCATGTCTGGTTTCTTAGCATAACATTTGTGAGGTTCGTCCGGGTTGTCGCATGTATCTGTAATTGTTGCCCCCATTTTTGCTGAGAAGCGTGCGTGTTTGTGAATATACCATAGTTTGTCTAACAGTCTCCTGGTGATGGGTATTTGGGTTCTTTCTGGTTCGGGACCTGTGATGAATAAAGCTGCTCTGGACAGTCTTGAACATGTTCTGTGTTCATATTCATTTTTCGTGGGCAAATACCTAGAAGTGAAATTGTGGAGTCATAGGGTAGGTGTTTAACTTTTAGAAAGTGCCAGATGGCTTTCTGAAATGGTTGCTGTGTGTGTTACTTTTTAAAATTTATAAAAAGTAACTGGGGCTTTGGTCTCATTGTTGAAATTCTACTGTAAACGTGATGTCTGTGATTGGCAGTCTTATATTTTGCAAAGCTGGTTTTATTTTAAAACACTGTTAATTTATGCTCCTTTGAAAACACTTCAAAATATTATCAGGCATTTAAAGTTGTTGGCTGTGACATAGACGTTTGAATAAAGTTACTTTGTGTAAATATACCATATTGAAAAGCCGTCTCCTGTAGTTCAAGCAGCGTGGGATTCAGAGCCACACTCGCTCCTGAGAAGTTCTGGAGGGACTCAGCTGGAAATGCGCTAGGGAGCCGTCGGCCAGTGGGTGGGGGTGGGAGAGTGCTGAGAGCCCTCGCAGAGGAGCCCTGTGGGCGCTGGTGGCCCTGGCCTGGCAGAGGCGGGGCAGACGAGACAGGAGCAGTGGGCTGCTTGCGGGTCCTGGAGGAACACCGGAATATGTTGGCAGCAACTAGGAAGCTTACCCGGCCCCCTGTGATCCCCCCAGGCTCCTGCCCTTCACCCTCTTCCTTGGCCAGCCTCCTGGTGTTCTGGTTTCAAAAACATACCAACTGGAGGTTCACTTAAGCAGAAAAACAATATATTGGAAGGATATCGGATAAAAACAGCAGTGTTGTTCAGGGGTGGGGCGCTTTGCGGGCCTCCTGATGTTTGGAAGACAAACCTCCTGGGCCAGTCCTCTAATTCTGTTTTATTTTCTCTTCTAAGGTCTTTCTCTTTGCCATTTAGTTCTGCTTTCAGGGAAATTTCCTCACTCATCCAGCCTTACCTAAAATATTTTTTCTAATTCTACCATCATTCTTATTTCTTAATCACTAGGAAGTTCTCAAAATGTTCCTCTTTTGTTCCACAGACACTATCTCTCGTTGCTTCTGTTTTCTCCTCCGTGCATTTTGCCTGTTCTCAGTTCCTTTTTCCCCCGTTTGTGGGACTCCGTCCGTGAGACCTGCCCTGGGCTTTCTTCAGAACATCTGACTTACATGTTAGTCAAAGCATAATGTTGTCCACCTTAAACTTATACATGATGTCTGTCAACTGTATTTCAATAAGACTGGAAAAAATGGACAGCTTAAGAAAATCGTATGGAAGGGTTTATGCTAGAAATAAAGACTGTGAAGATGGCTTTGAAACAAACATCTGACCATTGGCTGCCTGCCCATGTTTAAGGATGAGCAGTGCCAAGCTGCTCTGTCCCTGGCAGGATGTCCTCCGGCAGCTTGTCGTCAGCAGGCCTGGCAGTGACTGTGACCTCTTTCTTGGGGATCCCCCGCGTCTTGGTATCTTTAGGCCTTTCCTCTCGGGCCACACAGGTGCTTCTGGAGAGGCCGCATCTGCTCGCCCACTTACCAGTGGCCTGGGCGCCCAATGGGAGATGCAAACGGGGAGGTTCTCCTTCAGTAGGTGGACCTCACTGGGTCCCAGGCTCTTCCTGCACCTTGCTTCCTCCTGCAGCCGGACCTCCTGTTCTCCGTCCAGTGTCTCTCACCTCTTGGTGTGTACCTGTGTCTCTCTCTCCCTGTTCCCCATCTTTCCTGTAATGGCTCTGCTGTGGCCAGTAAAACAGCTGTTGGCTTTTAAAATGCAGGCTGACTAGATTTGGCCTGGATTAGCCCTAGAAATCTTTCCCAATGGGTTTGGTTTACTTAACACTTGGTTTATTTAACACTAGGGCTCCAATTAGCAGGAGGGTAAAAAGGACACATTTAAACTACATTACCTGCTTTTCATGATTGTCAGTTAGTTTACTAGTAATGAAAAACCCAGAGGAGCAATGATTTCCTAGTGAAGGATCATTCCAAGTAACAGAGCTTGATGTGTAAGATGTCACTTTGGTTATATATCCTAAGAAATATTACCCACTTTGGTCATAAAAATAAATAACTTTTCTAATCAGATTTTATTTTCTTTCAGATCCTGTCACACAGGACAGTATGCACATTAAGATCCTGAAGAAAAGGCGCAAAATGTCCAAGTAATGTTTGGAAGTAATCTGTGAGGTGAGAGTGGGATGCCCTAGGTGTGTGCTCACTGCTGCCCGCTGACAGTGGGCACTGACTTGTGCTCACTGTGCCCAGGTGGCGGCCGCTGCACCTTGCTTTGCGCCTGTTGTCTTTGGTTTGCTTGCCGCCCACCCTGAATGCAGAGTGACCTCTGGGGGAGGAGTTTCTGGGGAAATAAGAAGTCATTAGCAAGTATCACAGGGCGAGGGGAGCGCTCAAGTGCAAATAATGGAGAGATTTTGCTCATATGGTTGTCCCTTAAGTAAATAATGGGGATCTTGTCACTTGTAGCGTTTGGGGAAAGGGGACCTTCTTTAACATGAGCAGAAACAACTTAGGTTCAGGAGTGTAGACAAAGTCCTATTAAGTTGGCCATTAAAGTAGAAGAATGATGCCGGGACGTGTGCAACCGTCAGCTGAAGCCGAGGGCTTCCGGGTCCCCTCAGAATGGCCTTCCAGGTGTGAAATCGACAGCAGTGGGTATTTGGCATAAAACGAGACTGCCCCTTATGCCCATGAGCCTGTCCATTTTGGCACTGCCCTGCAAATTGCCATGCCACGTGCCCCGGCTCCCAGAGGGGGTCAGTGCAGTGGGAAGGGGCTATTTCCCCACTTCCTCCCCGCCCTTCCTGCTGCATCTGCAACTGTGTAAATATGGTGATGCAGAGGATGCTCAGCAGCCTGTCACAGACACCTGCATTTGTCCACCTAACTGCTCTGTGCACCAGTTTCTTTCTTGATAAAATGCCCTTTGATGTCAGATTATTTTCCCATTGCCTTCTAGGGTATTTTCTAAATTTGGCTCTAAAGCACATAAGATGACGCATCAGCGCGCTAACACGCATGTCTGGGCATGTCACCCCACACCCAGTGTGTGGTGTCCAGGTGGCTAGGCTTTCTGCGTGAGCACAGCTGCCACCTGCACCCTCCGCGGGCACAGGTGTACCCCCACAGGGCGCAGCCTGCTCTCTGGCATCTCTCACCAGTACCTCCACCTGGAAGGTGAGGCCGAACTGGCCTAGGTGTTCAGCGCGTGCGCCTTTAGAAGGCTTGCGGGGTCCTACCTTCCAGAAGGAACTCGGGCCGCCCCCATGCGCTCTGACGAGAGGCTAGCCTGGCCCAGACACGTGGCTGTGTAATTTACCATCTTAAGGCTGGCCGGCAAGCACCTGCTTCACACAGAAAGTGTCCTGCCTGAGGGATAACCATAAAACCAAAAAGGGATTCTGGTGGAGTTCTTCAGCTTAAGGCCTGATGTACAGTTATGATTCACTAAGACATTTCTGGGGAAATTACTAGGAAAGTATTTGGATCGGAGAGCAGGACCAGCTTCTAGGTGTTGCGTTTGCCTGTGAACAAACATGTGCTTGCTGTGGGCACAGCAGCCTGCAGGCCTGGAAGGGGAACGTGGGAGAAGACTGGACCCTGCCCATGAGGGACTGCAGTCTCTCAGGGAGGGGTGACCATGGGTGCTCCTCAGGGTGGAGCAGTGAGTGTGCTGCAGGGACCTACACGCGGCCCTGAGGGCCCACAGGAGGCAGAGAAACTGCCAGTTACTGTCTCGGCCCCCTGACAACAGACCCAGGCCCTTCCGGCGTTACAGGCGGCAGTGTCCACCACCCCCTCCAGAGACTCACATCGTATGTTCAGAAACCCTTTTCAGAGTGCTGTTCAGGGGAAGGAGAATTGTCTCTTCAGGATGGCTGCTTGGAAGGGAGAAACTGTAGCCCCCATAGGGCGAGTGGGGTTTACGCAGGAATAGACTCAGCCGAGGCGTTTGCAGGGGGAGGTGGGCAGGCAGGTCTGGGTGACGTAGGGTACAGCACGTGCTCGCTGACAGAGTGCCTGTTAGATCTGCCCAAATTCTTTTTATCTTTAGTTTCACTTATTTCACTTTTTAAAAATGTAAAGTTATTTCACTGACTGTAGGGAACAATTTCATTTCTCTCATGTACCAGTCATTATTTTTATGTTAAGGGGGATTTCTGAAAAATATTTTGACCTCTCATCAACAAGTTCATTCATTCCATAAATGTTTTCATGACTTTGCTCCAGCTGCATTTAAGAAATAATGAAAGGTCGCTCCCAGCATGGAAGGCTGCTGTTAGCAGCTGCAGCAGGCCCAGCCTCAGGGCCACTGTCCTCCCACTGCCCCTCCACCCTGGGGAGCCTCGGGGAGGCCACCGTCTTCCCCGGTACTTGTCTGGGCTCCTGCACTGAGAAGGCACTTGGGTCATTTGATAAATGACCTAGCATTTTTCTATCCCTCATATGAATGCTGAGGCCAAGTGACTCTGACTCTCTTAGTTCCCTTGTCCTTATTTATCATGGAATTACTGTTACAGTGAAGAGAGGGGCATACATTTAAGGAAACAGTCAAGGCAGTTACAGGGAAAAAAGTGCAAGTTTCTTTAGTTTCTTCAGACTCTGTACATTCTCAGATAATGGGAATTTTAGGAAATATGGGAAAGGTGTTAAGAAAATGGCTGAACAAAGTGTGGGTTAAAGAGGAAGCTTAAAAGATTAAAATAGCAAGGAAGAGCATTCCAGAAACAGTACAGAGTTGGAGAAGGCAAAGATGAGAATGAGAGCCTGCCACAAAAACGTGGTCACAGGTTATCAGGGTTAAAATGTGAGAGAAATGAGAGTGAGCTGAGAATCAAATGGAGGAAAGTAGGTAGGAACCCTGAGCCCGATGTCTGGGGCCAGCGTAGAACTGAGTAGGGTAAAATAGGCGCGCCTTGGAGTTACGCAGGTTCAGCGTCAGACCAGCACAGTAAATCAGTTATGTAAAAGTTACATGCTGACACTATACTGTAGTCTGTTAAGTGTGCAATGGCGTTATGTCTAAAAAAGCAGTGTCTGTACCATAATTAAAAAATACTTTATCACTAAAAATGCTATTATCTGAGCTCTCAGCAAGTCATCATCTCTGACTGTAGATCGCTGCAACAAATGCAATAATGAAAAAGTTTGAAATACTGTGTGGATTACCAAAATGTAGCACAGACTCAAAGTGAGCAAATACTGTTAGAAAAATGGTGCCAATAGACCTGCTGGACGCAGGGTCGCCACAAGCCTTCCTTTTGTGAAAAATGCAGTACCCGCCTAGTCCAGTAAAGCGAGGTCTGCTGGTGTTCGTAGATCCCTCACTCTCCTCGCGCCGGTGGGGCCATGCTGAGCAGTCTGCTCTGGAGCGCTTGGGGAGCCGTGGGCCTCGGCAGGCAGCGGCCGGGGCTTGGCAACGTGGATAGCTGCCATGCTGCGGTTTCTGTCCAGCGTGTTCTCACTGTCTTTGCCCCTCTGGCTATGGCCGGCCATGGTGACAGTTTGCATATATCTAGGCATGGCCCATACTCTGGGGTTTATTGTGCTGTAGACAGACAGTAAGGGTGAAAGACACAGAACCTCAGATCTTAACTAAATGTTGTGTTCTTTTCTGCTATCGTTATGAGACAGCCAGGGGCAAACTAACAGGTGCATGCAAGGTGGCAGTTGAGCAAGCCTGTGTTGAATCTTCCTCTAGGGTGCGTCAGGGAAATCATGCCGTCATCAGGACACCGGCTCCGAGACGTCGAACATCATCCTCTCCTGACTGAAAATGACAGTTATGACTCTTCGTCCTCCTCCTCGTCTGAGGCTGGCGTGGCAGACGGGGTCTGGTTCATTCGCGACGGCTGTGGGATGGTCTGCGCCGTCATGACCTGGCTTCTCGTTGTCTATGCGGACTTCGTGGTGACATTTGTCATGCTGCTGCCTTCCAAAGACTTCTGGTACGCCGTGGCCAACGGCGTTGTCTTCAACTGCTTAGCGGTGCTGGCCCTGTCGTCCCACCTGAGAACCATGCTCACCGACCCTGTGAGTACGCCCTGGCACCAGGGTTTCCATTGTGCGTGCTCTCATGTGGCCCACAGACCATGTGGCCCACTCGCTCCTGGAGCCTCAGGAATTTATTGATTCCTGAATACAGACTTGTAACATTTTTCAAGTCTTAACTGGAAATAAACATCAGTCACATAGAAGTTATACCACAGCATGTTAATGGAAGATATCCTACTGGGCTGTTTATTCAAATGAAGAGATTATACTGAATAATTTCTAAAACCCCTCCTAAATATTTTTTTCTCTAAAGAACAGACTGCAGGCTGAGAGATTGAGGTTGTAGATTTCACCACTTTAATCTTTTCAGTTGTCTTTTGATCATAAGCAACTGACCTAATTTCTTTGGACTGAAGGTTAGATATGATTTCCAAGTTCTTTCTAGCTTTGTAATTCCCTAGTTTTTCTGTCTCAGCTCAAGTCTGAAGCCAACATCTCATTCTGGCGGGCAGATGGGCAGGGACCAGCCTCTCTGTGAAGTGAGAGGGAGAACCCCCAGTTGGTGCCACCAGGGGTGAGTTGTGACTTTGGAGGATGCTATTGCAAAGGAGAGGTCAGGTACAGTGCACAGCAGGAGACTGACACTGGTGTGTGTGAATGAGGGCAGTGCGTTGGGTTCATCTTTGGATGGGAATGAAGCCCCTGAGAATAAAGGTGGGCCAGATCTAACACGGTGAACTGCCCTTGGTTCCTGAGAGCTCCAAGGCCACTGGATTCAGAACCTCTGTGTTGGGTGTAAGGCTGCTGCTCTGAGGTTTCGAAACTTCCTCTGTGTGGTTCGGTGAGGCAGCACAGGTCCTCTGGGCTCAGTCAGAAGTTCCCTCAGACCGTGGATCCAACTTGCCCCCGAGCCTGGAGAAAGTGCTAGGGCTGCCTTGTGGGGTTGGGGGGCAGCTTGCAGGCCCAGGGAAGAGGTCCCACCTGCACCTTAGGGGCCAGAGCCCATGGGGAGTGTCACTTAGAAAGGTTCCTGCCACAGCCACAGGTACAGGCTCCTGATGTGAGCAGTAGAATCTGCTGGGCCCACAGTGGTTGGTAAGCTGCCTCTAAAGAAGTTAAAGCTCTGTTGTACAGTGGCCCTTGGACAACACGGGGGTTGGGGTACAGGCCCACACACAGCTGAAAATCTATATATAATGTGACTGCCCCAAAGCTTAACTGCTCATAGTCTCCTGTCGATTTTATTGTAGTAAATGATAAAGTACACTAGTATGTACACATTGTATACATTCATGACATACCTTTATCTAAATTTTTTTTGGTGTTTTGTTAGGCTATGCGATTTGTCATCAAGGTTTTTCAAATTGTAAATCTTCAAAAAGTTCTCCACTATATTTATTGGGAAAAGATCCATGTACAAGTGGACCTGTGCAGTTCAGACCCATGTTGTTGAAGGATCAACTGTACAACCCTTTTATAAATAAGATTAGGACTCTGAGAATAAACTGAAACTGATGGTCCTGACTCACCCGATGGCTGTGTCTGAGAGCACATCACAGGGGTTTGCCCTCCCCGGTTCCCTCTGTTGCCCTGTCTGCCTAGGAGTGTTCTCAGGTGTGGGGCAGTATGACAGGCCCAGGCAGCCAGGCAGCAGGGACAGCACCTTGGGGACAAACTCAGAAGTGGGGTCTGCTGGTGGTTTGTAGCATCCCCTGCTGTGCAGTCTATGACCGAAACCCACTCTGATGTCCCTTAGGCTTCTAAAGGGCCCTCTTCTCGTTTCCTGCTACGCACAAAGCCTTCCTCCGGTAACCAAACCCTGTTGCTGACCCCTGCAGTCCAGCTCCTGGCACCGCCCCCTGCCTTCACGAAAAGGCCTCAAAACTTCTAGGAAGTGCCGAGAGCTGGGGAGGCAACGTGTGGGGTGAATGTGTGCGGGACGCCCCTCCGCTCTGGGGATCACTGGGAGTGCTGCGGGGGGGTGGGGGCGTTGGCTGCCAGCGGCTGTGACTGAGATTTAATTCATGTGCCGCAAAGCTCCTGCTCCTAGAGTACAGCTCAGCGGGTTTTAGTATACTCAGAGCTGTGCAGCCAACGCCACAGCCCGTTTGGAGACATTTCGTCAACCTGGAAAGGACTCGTGTCCCCTTAGCCATTGCTGCCCAGCCCTGCCCTCCCCAGCCCTGGGCACCCTCCAGCCTGCTATGGATCTGCCCGTTCTGGACGTTTAATGAGGGGAACCCTACCACGTGTGGCCTTGTGTGTCTGGCGTCTTTCACGCAGCATGTTTTCCAGGCTCATCCACGCCGCACTGCGGGTCAGGACTCTGTTCCTTCTGTGGCTGAGTGATATTCCACTGTGTGGACGGACACTTTTTTACACTTATTATCAGTCGATGGACCTTTGGGTGGTTTCCCCTTTCTGGCTCTTGAGGATGCTGCTGCCATGAACATTCATTTACAAGTTTTTATGTGTATATATGTTTCATTTCTTTTGTCTGTATACCTAGTGGTGGACCTGCTGGGCCACATGGTAAGTCTAGATTTAACTTTTTGAGGAACTTCCACAGTGGCTGCACCATTTTACATTCCCACCAGCAGTGTGAAGGCTCCAGTTCCCCCACATCCCCGTGCTCCTGTCCGTCCCTTAGATCACGGCCATCCTAATGGCAGTGGAGGGGTGTCTCACCGAGGCTTTGATTTGCATCTCCCTAGTGACTCATAACATTGAGCCCCTTTTCGTGTGCTCATTGGCCATCTGTCTGTGGAGGTATGTCCACTCAAGTCCTTTGTTCATTGTGTGTCACTGTTTGGCCAGGCCAAATGTTAGGACTCTGCTGGCAAGTTACAGAAACCAGTGGAAGTCGGTGTCAGTGGAACTGAGGAGACTCAGGGCCAGGAAGCGCCCAGCCCCCGGCAGGCTGTGGGGCTGGACTGGAGCTCCATTAGAGGCCGACGGCAGAGAGTGGTGGCTCCATGGCGTCCGCTGTGCCCTGGGCAGCCTGTCCTTCCCACAGCGTCCTGGCTCCCCCTGCCACCTTGTGAGACACGGCAGCCCCACAGGCGGGATGGAATTCGATGCGTTAAGTCACCAAACCACATCCCTGAAGACTGTGTGCCAGGTAGGGTCAGGTACCCGGTTTGTCCCCTCAGCGAGAGTTTGCTCTCTTCTCACTACAGATCACAACCTGGCTTTCCAGCTCCAGTCCAGAGCCGTGATGCCCCCAGAGCAGGGCAGAGACCCCTCTGGGACGTCATGTGCTCTCACTGAACCAGTGGGACCAGTCAGCCTTCACCAGGATTGGCTCCGGTTGGTGTTTTTGTGGAGGAAAGTCATGGGTACTTTGAGGAGCAGGAAGGCAGAAGGGCCGCCGCGCTGGGTGGGTCAGAGATCTGACAGGAAGGCAGCAAGCCCCACTGTTGGAAGAGGGGACGCCACCAACCTGAACGCTGGGCAACCCTGAGGAAGGACAAGTGACTGAGAAAGGCTGCCCCCCCGCCCCCAGGGCCCACAGACCCTCACCCAAAGCCTGTGCTGAGTCCCCAGCCTTGTTTTAGGAACATCAGCCTTCTCAGCAGACGCATGGCGTGTGCTGAGGAAGGGAGCCTGCTGTGGGGCCCTGGGTTCTGCCCCGGCGTCTTTCCTTCCCCCCAGCCAGAAGAACCAGAGAGGGATTTGAACAAGATTTGTCTGCTACCAGAGCCTATTTGTTACCTTCTTAGAGCCCATTTCAAATATACACAGAAGTAGAGAGAGAACTGTTAGGAATCCAGCGACCGTCTCCTGGGCAGCCTTGCGTCAGACACCCCACCTGCTCCGCCTGCTCCCCCTCCAGAGCGCTTGGAAGTATACTGCAGACACAGTAACTCTTTGCAAATGCCTGTGTGCATCTTTAAAGGGCTCTGTCTGAATAAAGCACAGCCGCGATCCCAGTGGCTGGCGTACAGTGACTGAGTGGCCCCCCGCTGCCTGTCTGGGTAGAGCTCAGGGCTCCTGGCTGTCATGGGCCTTTACATTCTTCTGTATTGGAATCAGGATCCAAGTGAGGTCTGTGCTCTGGTTGTTTGACATGTCTCAACCTCTGTGGTCTCTTTTTCTCTTGAGATTTTGGTATTTGGAGAAACACAGTTCCTCGTTGTAGCTTCAGTGTTCAGCTTGCACTCCTGTGTGTCCTGACACACTCCTTGTACCGTGTTCCCATAAATTAGTAGGTAGATATAGGGGAGGTCTCCTTAGCCAGCCCTTGGTCAGGTCCCAGGGACCCAGAAGATGTGACATTCTGGATGTGAGTCGGGGGACAAGATGGGAAGATATGGGGGAAGAGATGAAAGAGAAGTGTGCTCTGCAAGGCATGACCTCCCTGGCCGCGTGGAGGGGTTGAGAGCGCTTCCCTCCTCCGAGGCGTGTGAGAGGTGGGTGTGGGGGGCACGAGAGATCAGGCTCCAGGAGAGGCAGCAGGAAATCAGAAGGCCGCCAGAACACGCTTCAGGAGGGGAGCGCTGTGCACCGCTTGCAGGTAGGAAGGAGCTCGAGGGCATGTCTGTGGCCTGGGGCTGGGGACCACGTCCTGGGGACATGGGTATGAGACACACAAGGCACATTTTAGGAAGGACGGTCCCTGAAGATGGTTAAAGCGGGAGTGTGAGCATGAGCAATGTGCCTGAGCTCTGCAGCGTCTTCTGCGGGAATGGAGCGGCCCCCCACTCTGCGCCAGGTGTGGCCGGGCAGGGTCTGTGGTGCCGACAAGGCGGCTCTGGTGCCAGCCCTCCTGCTTGGTGTCTGCTGGGTGACACACCAAGACAGACTCTGGATCAGAGCAGGTCACCACTGCTGTGACCCCACGCGGGCCCCTTAAGTATCACCTGATGTTTGATTGGCTACCCCTTTGAGAGATGCTTCTTTCCTCCGTAAACAGTCCTAAGAGAGCTCTTAAAAAATGGCCAGTGTAGGGTGTTCTGCTTTCCAGAAGTCTGTTTTATCTATGTACTGTGGAAAAGCACATGTGTCTCATAAAAAATTAAGTTTCAAAGTCTGGCTCATTTCCTCTCGTGGAAATGTGCAGCATTAAACTGTCATCAGGAGTGTGTATGCATGACGGGACTTAAAAACTGTTACAGCACTGACGCTCCTGGATCGGTAGAGCAAACTTGATTAAAGACTGCAGATTGTGGTATGTAAATTAAGTAAAATGTTTTACCTAACATTCAGATTTAAGTTTTCAAAAACAAAATACTTTAAACCCTTAACTTTTTTACCTTTTTAAAGCAGACGGTTTGAGTGTTAGGAAATGCTAGGATCTTGAGCAGAAAACGTCCCCGTGTTGGGACAGTGAGGGAGCTTGGTCCTGGCTTGGAGGGAAGGACGCTGCAGGGGAGGGTGGGCGTTGACATTCACATTCTGCCCACGGCGCCCCCTGTCCCCACTTCTGGGGAGCCCCCTGTGGGCCTCGCTCCCTGCAGGGGCACACTTTGAGACTGGCCCCCCGTGGGCCCGGAGCAGCGTTCTCAGTCTCCAGCCTGGGCACTCACCTCCTGGGCTCATTCAAAGTTGGATTCTGCCCTCATTACACAGAGGTTCAGACCTCTGGCTCCGGCCCCCAGCAGTCTCCTGCCCCCCCTCCCCTTGCATCTCCTGGGGCTGTTGGCTCCTACCTGCCACCTCCTGGTGCTCTGTTACCCCTGCACCGCTCAAGTGCTGGGTGGGCTCCTTCTACACAAAGGGCCTCCAGCTAGGAGATGGATGGAGGCCTTGTTCCCGACGGGGAGACCGTAGAACGCCTCCCCAGGCCACTCTAGTCACAGCCACAACTCTTAGAACGACCTTCCAAAGCATGGTTGTCATTGCCTGGGTCCACTGCTGCAGCCAACTCAGCCTCACTTTCCTACTGGCCTCCAGGGGTGCAGCCCTCAGAGGCAGCCCACCGGTGCCCTGGGCTCTCCTCTCCTAACTGGCACTGCCTGGCAGCCCCTGCCAGGCACCCGGCTCAGGTGCCAGGGCCACACTTCCCAGGTCTGGATGGGGGTGCTCTTGATTGGGTTGGCAGAGACCGATGCGCCCAGCTCTAACAACCTGCATGAAAGAACTTTCTGAGATTGTTCAGCATTGCCCCGCTGCAGCGATAGGAAATGGTGCAGCGCCTGGCAGACACGCCCATCAGTGGGGGGAAAGGGAGAGAGGGCGGTGGCAGGATGGACTGGCACCTTTGGGGACTGTCAGCTGCCCTGCAGTTGGAACGCTTAAAAAACGGGCCTTGCCTTGCGGGTGACCTGTGTTAAGGTGGAGAAACTCAGGTGACTTACCAGTTTATGAATAAGGTATTTATTTTGAGTTCATTGTAAGGCATATGGTATTTGCCATGGAAAATAAACCTTCTGGTCCTGCCTGAGTAACATATTAAAATACTTGTGGCAATCACAGCGTTACAAATTATGTCATGATACCTAAAATCTAAGGCGAATTCCCACATTTATTGGCTTTTTTCACCTTTGTACTCAACCCAAATGCATTGTTATCAAACTGTAGGGGGCAGTACCGAAAGGAAACGCCACTAAAGAGTACATGGAGAGCTTGCAGCTGAAGCCGGGAGAGGTGGTCTACAAGTGCCCCAAGTGCTGCTGCATCAAGCCGGAGCGCGCCCACCACTGCAGGTAGCGCCCTCCCGGCCGGAGGCCCGGCACAGGCCCCCCGGGCGGGGGGTGCTTTCCTTAGCGCGTGGAGCACCGACATCAAACCCCTCCTTTCAGTATTTGCAAGAGGTGCATTCGGAAAATGGACCATCACTGCCCGTGGGTGAACAACTGTGTGGGAGAGAAGAACCAGAGGTTTTTTGTGCTCTTCACTGTGAGTAAAACCCTCGTATGGTCCCGTCTGTTGAGCTCTGAGGCCTTTAGCTAGAGTCTTGCCTGGGGCAGGTAACTTTATTCTGGCGCCAGAACAGTTTCTCCCACCTCTCCTGGGCTCCCATTATGAACCAGTGCCGTCATTCCTAGGAAGGGTCCGGCAGAGGACTGTGCGCAGCTCCTGTTAACTTTCAGTGTTTCTCTGAGGTTTACTTCTCTCCGATGCCTTGAACCTGCTGATAGGATCTTGCTGAAGGGTGTGGGAATTTGTTTTCCTCCTGCATGTTTTCCTATAAAATTGTTTCACCCGGTCCAGTGTGATCTTGGGTGAGCAGGTATCAACTGTATGATTGAATCCTTTCCTCACTGATTTTCACTAGCAAACGGAGCGGAAGAGCAGACATAAATTTCAGTGGCTTAGGTCCTAGAAATGCGTATCCGCTCACCGCCTTCTCCCTGTTCCAGATGTACATAGCCCTGTCTTCAGTCCACGCCCTGATTCTCTGCGGACTCCAGTTCGTTTCCTGTGTCCGAGGGCAGTGGACCGGTAAGCTTGGGTGGTGTGCCTTTCCTAGAAGTGCTTGCTGTCAGGTGAAAAAGGGAAAGCTGTAAAGGAAGAATTGATTTTATTTTCTAATTTTGAAGGAAATCCTCAATTTTAGGAATTAATTGGATGTTTTCAGAAAAGATCATGGATAAACTTCAACACTGCCACTTTGCTAGTGTAACAAAGTCATATATAATTGTTCTTCCTTAATCAATACCTTCTACTAGTTGTAAGACTTTGGAGGCTGGGTGGGAATTAATATTGCTCCTGCCAAGCCTTGCATTTGTTTTCTGGTCGGGCAGCCAGGCGCCACACGAAGCGGTCCTCACAATACTAAGTACACATAGACGCTAGCAGGTGTATCTCAAGTAGGCATTAACTTTCCAGCCCTGATAAGCAGTCAGGGCAGACCGATCCGACCCAGCCCTGGCACGCGGAGGTACATGTTCCTCTCTTCTTTCCTGGCTCCGGTTGCATTTTCATCAACAGTTTGATACACAGCTGCAGACTTAATAGAAACATTAGGTGATACAGACTCTTTTGGAAGTGCAGGCTAGGAGATGGTGGCGTGGAGTTTTGCTTGGAGGTGCTGACCACCTCCACCCTTGAGTGGTGAATGAATGTCCCTATTCACAAAATCGAAGCTGGCTCAGGGCTGCCCCGGGAGGGTTCCTCTGTGAGCTACGCACTGTGACATCTACACCTTGGGATATTTGTTATGCCCTGACGCCCAGTCACAACCGACTTTCTCTTGTTCACAGAATGCAGTGACTTTTCACCTCCAATAACTGTCATCTTGTTGATCTTCCTGTGCCTTGAGGGTCTTCTGTTTTTCACTTTCACTGCAGTTATGTTTGGCACCCAAATCCACTCAATATGCAATGACGAAACGGTATGTTTTCTTGTCTGCTGTGTCTGCTTACTATTTGGCCAAAGCTAGAGTAAATGGGAAATGCTAGTGTCAACAATGGGTGCTTGTGTATTAACTTAGGAGATTAATTAGGCTGTTAAGCTCCGGCAGGTTCACTGTATGTCATTCCTGTCATTAGGCACAATGCGTACTTCAAGTGCCAGCTTGAGTTGAGTCAACAGAGCCAGGCAGATAGAGCCTAGCAGATAAGAGCCCTGCAAATTCCCAGTTTCTAGGAGACCAAGCCCCTGGAGCAGCTTAGGGAGTTGAAGGGAATCGATCACCTTCATGCCTTTGAACTAGGTCTAAGTAGGTGCTCCGTAAGTATTTGTAGTAAATGACAAAAAGGTTGGAGCCCTGGCCCAGAAGACCAGCTCCCCCTGCCCAACTGCTGCCCACTGTTCCAGATGTTGGTCTGGCCAGAAGGCTGTGCTCGGGGAGGCTGGAGGGCGGGGGGAAGGAGCGTTTACTCTGCCGACCACCAGCAGCCCACAGTTCCCCTGAACCCCTGCTTCTCAAATGATCCAGATTCTCAAGCTTGGTTTTCTCCCGCCTTTAACTGGGCCTGACCTGTATCTGTGTGGCATTTCTGTCTAACCTACCTGTGTCTGTCTGCCATCCACTTTTCTCTCTGCTTCCAGGAGATTGAGAGATTGAAAAGTGAGAAACCAACATGGGAGCGGAGGCTGCGGTGGGAAGGGATGAAGTCTGTCTTCGGGGGGCCCCCCTCGCTCCTCTGGATGAACCCCTTTGTCGGCTTCCGATTTAGGCGGCTGCAAACAAGACCCAGGAAAGGAGGCCCGGAGCTCTCTGTCTGAGGCCTCCCGTCATGCTGGAACCTATCAACAGACTTGAATTATTTATCTGGGGTCTGAAAGGGCACCACCAGCTCATCTGTGACCAGTAGGGCAAATGGAACCTACACAGAGCAGCCGTGGCAGCAGGCACGGTTTGTAGTCACAGTTGCAGATCCTCCACGTTGGCAGCTGGACGATGCTCTGCCCAGTTTTCATCTGTACAACTAACAAGAGGTATGTGGCCACATGAAGAAGCCAAATGTCACTATCTTCCTGCACAGTTAGGAGCTTGTTAGGAATACTTTGCATTTTCTAAGAAGTTGTGTGGGAGTCACACGGGCTATTGAACTCCTGTGTGCTGAGCAGCTTTTCAGTCATGAAGAAAAAAGCTAAGCCAGGGAGCAGGAATTCCTGGACTGGTGGTTTCTGGGCGTCTGTTGACCCTGGTTCTTAGTGCCTCCTGATGAGGGAGGGGCGTTTGCATACGCATGACTCCACTCTGGGCGGCTCTGACACGTTGCATGAATTTGCAGGGGACCTGTGCACCGGGCAGAAGGCAGTCAGTGTTGGGGGAACCCTCAGCACACGGGGGCTTCATCCACCCTCACGGCAAGTCTGTGCATGCGTGCATGTGTGTGTGCACAGTGTTAGAATCGGCAGTGTGTCTAGGCGCTGTAATGTGCGATGGCCGTGTGCAGCCAACTAGCTGTTTCCAGAAGCCAACATTTCAGGGACCAGGGGGGCTGCGGCGGCCTCCATGTGGGGCGACCATGAATGAATGAATGTATTGCATGTGGGAGAGGGTCTTCGTCCAAAGAACAGTCACTCCCCTGTGGTCCTCCGTTGCCTCCTGTTTTGAGTTTATTTTTAAAATCAGGAGTGCATGAGGTCCTTGGAAGTGACTTCTTGTTCCAGCCAAATTAGCAGCGTGTAAACAGCACCTCAGTAAGAGAGGGGCAAAGTCTGGTGGTGGCCTGACGCTCTGTGCAGCCTGGCGGGTGGGTGTGCCAGGAAGGGCTGGCACAGCAGCAGTGTAATGCCAGGCGCGATAGGTGTTGGCCTGTGGTGGTACTGAGGTGAGGACCCCCAGGCAGCGAGCCCCGGGCTCCATGCCTCACTCGGCAGAGAATATTCAGGGTGGCAATGGCTTGATTTTTGTTGTTCTTATCATTTATGTTTGTTTCTCTACCATGTCACAAATGAGAAATAGGGCCCTTGGTACAGAGCTTAAAATTATGCCAGAACACAAACAGCTCCCTCCTCGGGGACTCGCCTTAACTTGCCTGGGCTGCACACGCTTTGTGGGACTCACGAGGAAGCAGTCTGCGACGGTCTGGGGGTCCCCTTTACGCCTGTCTCCCAAGCCGAGCAGAGCCGGCGTTGCCCTCCTGGTCTTCACGCCTTTCCGTTCATCTGTGAGCCATTTTGTTTCTGTGTTTAATTAATCTGCGCCCTGTCCTAATCAGGGCTTCTGCTGCTGCTGATCAGAGCCACAAAGGGACCTGCTGGGACACACTCAGAGCCACGTGGACAAAGCCACAGGATGCTTTTGAGACGGACTGAGTCCCTGCAGAAATGCGTGCGCTGTCCGGCAATGGGATGTGTCACAGCCAGAGGGAAGAGGAGTGGGGGACCAGGGGGCGGGGAATTTCCAGAGATTGTTTTGCATATTCATTTGCACATCTTGTCTGGGTTGGACATGTGTATTGGGCTTCCATATGAGGCTTTTAATATGTATATCCTGTTTATCAATTTAGAAAATTACCGAAGTGGTTGAACCCTGTGAGACTTGGCGAGTGTGTGCGAAACCACCTCTTGACTTCAACCTCTTCTCTCAATGTAATTTTTATATGAAATAAAGTCGCCAGTTGACAGTTCTCAATTTATAAAGTGGCCTAGTGCTTAATGAATCGTGTGTGTTTTCAGAGCTGGCCGGCCTCTCTTGGCTGTGGTTCGGGCTCGCCTGTGACAGTCTGTCCTGTACCAGGCTCTCACCAGTTGTGCCCTCTGTCCCCATTTAACATTTCACTGTGTTGATGCACACGGTTTTCCTTAGCTTTATCTTAAACATGCCTCTAACTTTTTAGTGCACTTGGAAATAAAAACAATTTAAGAAAAAATCTGTCTTCAATTCAGAATCTCAGGTCAGGCACCAAAAAAGTGCATTCAACAAATTTGTCTAATATTTGTGCTGGAGGGACCCAGCGATGCTCGAAGAGGGTGGCCGTGCCATGCTCTCTTACCCCAGTGTAGAGGGGATGGGCAGCTACTGAGTGACCAAGCGGACAGCCCTGCAGCAATGCCAGATGCCTGCTGTCCCACAGGGCGTTCCATGGCGCTTCAGACATGAATGAGGGGACACGGCCTGGAGCCTGGACCCCAGGCTAGCAGCAGCTCTCATGCTTGTGTTTGTGGCTCTGTAGGATTTTGCTGTGATGGTTGCATTCCATAGGATGTTATGTAGATTCTGCATATAGAAGTATGACATCTGTGTTCAAATGGAAAAATGAAAATGTTCCCCAAAAAGGAAGATGGTCAGATCCTACCTTCTGTTGAACGTGAACGTGGTTTGACTGCGTAAGCCGGGAACGTTCTGAAGGAGGGCCTGCAGAAAGCAGGGACCAGAAGGGCACCCATAAAGTCTATGTTGATTCCAAAGCAGTGTTCACATGCTTTTGATGGAAGAGTCAGCTGCCTACAGTACTGAGGGTCAGATTGGAAACCAGGTCGCTCCTTATCCAACCAATAATTTAAGCAGACAGCCTGAAGACACAAAGGGAAGATAAGGTGGGTGACGCGGATCTGTGGCTGGCCCAGCCGAAAGCAGTGACACCTTAGGATCTGTAACTGGAGTGAACGGCTTGACTGCCGGGCCTGACGGAAGGTCAAGGATGCCACTGCAGACGGCTCTGTGCCCTGCACCCTTGCATCTCAGTCCAGAGGACAGTGGTTTCCCGCAGTGCCTGTTACCCGGGGCCTCCCTGCCTGCCCTGCCACTCCCCCAGGGCCTTCATCCCACAGCTGCCCACCATGGGGTGTATCTGGTGCAGACTAAGCCAAGTGGTGATGCAGTTTTCCACTTTCCCCAGAGGAAAACTTGTCTTGTGTGCCCAAGTCTTCCTCCACCTGGCAGGCCTCTTGGGTTGTGGGTGGTCCTGCCAGCTTCCCACGGCCCCCACACCTGCTCCAGCTGCCTTGGCTTCTCTGGGTGTGCTGCACAGCTGTCTTCCTGCAGCTGCTGGGTTCAGGTTCCTGCTTCCTGGGTTTCACATCTGGATCCTTCAGTTGTTGCAATATGTTTTCTGGGAGTTCCTCAAGGAGGGCTGTCAGTCAAGTTTGTCAAGATTTTAGCCTGTTTAAAAATGGCCCTTTTCTACTCTCACCATGGTTTCCAGGTTCAGTACTTTGCACTGGCATGTTGGAGGCACTGCCCCGTTGTCTTGCACCGCCCAACACTGCCATTGAGAGGACTATGCCCTTTGGTCCTATTTTGTGTGACCTAGCTTTTTTAAAAACAACCTCAGGAAGGCTTTATGTTCTTTTTCAGTCCTTAATTCCTCCGGTATGGTCGTGCCCTGCCTTGGTGCCCGGTGCTAGTGTGTAGAGGCCCATCTCACACACGTGCCTATGGTTCTGGTAAATGTGCTGCGTTACATCTTTGGGAATTTCATCCTCTCCATTTTCTTATTTTTCTAACTTTTACAAATTGAATGTTGTTTTACCTAGACAATCCTCTAATTTTTGTTCTTACTGTCTACTCTGTTTTCTGGACCACATATTCATAACTTTGTCTTCTGGCTCTTCTACCAGATACTCAGGCTATGATGCTTTTAATTCCAAGAGCTTCTTATGGTTCCTTTGTCCTTTTCTTAAAAAAAAAAAATTTTTTTTTTTAAAGAAGTTTTAGATTCACAGCAAAATTGAGGGGCAGGTACAGAGAATGTCCACATGCCCCTTTCCCTGCTCGTGCACAGCCTTCCCCACTGCAACATTCTGCACCCGACGGGACAGTGGTCACAACCGAGGAACCTGCCCTGAACATCGTGGTCACCCAGAGCCTCTGGTGTGTGAGGGCTCACTCTCGGTGGTGTGCTTTCTGTTGGACAAATGTGTAAGGCATGTATCCATCATTATAATAGCTTACAGGGTATTTCTACTGCCCTGAACATCTTCTGTGTACCATGTACTCATCCCTCCCCTTCACCCCGCCTGGCACCCACTGATCTTTCCATGGCGTCCGCGGTGTTGCCTTGTCTAGAGTCATCTCGTTGGACTCATACAGTGTGTAGCCCTTCAGATTGGCCCCTTTCACTTAGTAATATGCGTTAGGTTCCTCCATGTCTTTTTGTGGCTTGATACCTGATTTCTTTTTAGTGCCAAATAGCATTCTGTTGTCTGGATGTGCCGGTTTACTTATCCAGTCACCTACCTAAGGGCATCTTGGTTGCTTCCAAGTTCTGGCTGTTATGAATAAAGCTGATAGGACTATAACATCCCTGTGCGGGTTTCTGTGTGACCATAAGCTTTCCCTTAAGTGGTCTGCTAGGATTTTACAGTTTCAGGTCTTA